>NC_141687.1:1470320013-1472820013 GCF_964263255.1 Lissotriton vulgaris
TGGCCTAGAAATTAATTTACTTAAAGCGGTCTGTCCTGTCATAAGTAAATGTTAGGTGACACTTGGAAAGCCTCAGTTTTTGCCCCCCCCCCCCCTCAATCAGGCTGGCACAAAACCAAATGGAAGGAAAGATACCCCCAGAACCCAGTTTGAGTAATCACAGAGAAGGGGACTGCTCATTACTATGGCCACACACCTGGATGGGAACACAGGCTCTGAACAAGGGGAGAAGTGTTTCCCCAGTTTGTATTTTGAGCGGGGCACTGTGGGATTGTTTGCAGCAAGGCAAACATGAAATAATGAAAATGTGGGTAGGGTAGTCCCCGGGACGGGAATTTTTACCCCATTAGTATGACTGACCTCCTGTGGAGTGGCCACAGGTACAGAACAAGCTGCAAGAGGCCTTTTATTCAAAATGCCAAGTTGACCAGTGACAAGTGGAACTGCCCAGGACTTTGCAGTTGGCCTCTGCCTGACCCCTGAGAATGTCTGAAGAGCCAAATTACGAGTCTGGAGGTCTGAGGGCCACCACACCAGATGTGGCGTTGTCGTGGCAGTCCAGCCACTGCCGCACCGGCAATCTGACTGCCCCGGTACAAGTTGAGCGGTCGGACCGCCCTAGGACTTCGCCAGGGAACCGCCTTTACCTGGATGTGGCGTAGAGGTCAGAGGCAGCAATATGCTTGCTGGGACCGCGGCAGTCCTGCCAAGCATATTACAAGTTTCCCCTCTGCCGGCAGTGACATGGAGGTTTCTACTCCATGTCAACCCTGGCAGAGAGGAAACAAAGGGGGCCCTAGAGGGCCCCATGTGCCTCCCCCGCTTGGGAATGCACACAGGGGGACATAACATGTGCCCCCCCTATGTGCATGCACAAGAATTCCTGCACAGCATGGACTTTTCAATTCATGCCGTGCAGGAACCTTTTGAGGCGTTCCGGTTCCGACCTCAGCCTTAGAAAGAGGCATCGCCCTCAGAATGCCACGCTGCCTGCCTGACTACAAATTACTTGTAATCTGGCAGGCGAAGGAGAGTCTCGGCAGTGCGAGGGTACAACGGTTGAGTACTGTACAAAAAACAATTTGATGGACAGAATGTAGATCAATGTCTTACATTCACCCCAGTACAAGGATCTGGGCCTAAATCCATCGTTTTTTGCACTCCACACCACCCTGGGTTAGATAATGGCTTTATGCAAATCAGCTCTGACCCTGTGCCCCATGGGAACAGTCCAGTCCGAACTACAACAGCCATATCTTTCCCAGACCGGAATCAAGCATCCGAGGACCGGACCGGTTTTGAGGTAACACCTCTCATCAGCCCGGCTAGCTTGACTCCAGTGGTGTGGAGGCTCTGGGACCCACGTCTGAGCTACCCCAGTACACTCAGGGAGAAAATTACAAAAAACAATTTGATGGACAGAATGTAGATCAATGTCTTACATTCACCCCAGTACAAGGATCTGGGCCTAAATCCATCGTTTTTTGCACTCCACACCACCCTGGGTTAGATAATGGCTTTATGCAAATCAGCTCTGACCCTGTGCCCCATGGGAACAGTCCAGTCCGAACTACAACAGCCATATCTTTCCGAGACCGGAATCAAGCATCCGAGGACCGGACCGGTTTCGAGGTAACACCTCTCATCAGCCCGGCTAGCTTGACTCCAGTGGTGTGGAGGCTCTGGGACCCACGTCTGAGCTACCCCAGTACACTCAGGGAGAAAATTACAAAAAACAATTTGATGGACAGAATGCAGATCAATGTCTTACATTCACCCCAGTACAAGGATCTGGGACCCACGTCTGAGCTACCCCAACGGTTGAGTACTGGCCAACCCTGCACAGCCGAAACTCGTAATCGGCCCCTAAGTGTGCTCCACTGATGTCCTGATGTCCTGGGGGCCTTTGTAGTGTACATCCTCCTCTGGTTGTTAGGGCACCAAAACAAAGTTTGGAAATGGTCCAAACGTTTCCTATAGAGATTCAAGGGGATCTGCAGGAAAAAGTATTCAACCAGCAGTCCCACTAGTCAGATTGAACTTTGTCCCACTCAAGGCTCCCAGCACCTTTGCAAAAATGAATATGTACCATTCTTTGTTGAGACTTGAAACATTTTCAGCAAGAAATGTGCAAAGCTCCAGCAGGACAAAACAACTTCAAGTATTCGGCCTACAGTTCCACAACAGGGACTACAATTTCAGCAGCAGCCCGCTCAAGGAGAAATTTTCTACTCAAAAAGTGACAAAGCACTTTTCTGTGTTGTGACTTTTTGGCTTCCAGACTTTCTCGAAGACTAATCCACTTGTTGTATTTGACCAGAGCTCTATTGTGGTTGGCCCCATTCAACCACTTTCATAGACCATCATTGGTGCTTTATGCTTTTTGATGCTATTTTTACTTTTATATTTAGACATTTATATTCCCAGATCCTCTTCTGGGATTTAATTTGTTTTGGTCTAATTGGACTCATAACATTTCTCTTTATTTTAAAACTGGTTGTTAAGTTTTATTTTGTCTTGTGTCACTTTTTCTACTGTGGATGCACAGAGTAAATATTTCATACACTGCCTTTGATTTAAGTCTGACTACTTTGTTTCACATTAGCAAGAATTGGGCACCGTTTTATTTACTGTAAGTTAAATCTAGCAGGTTGTGCCCTCATCCTTTGAGGTGGACACTTGTCCACACTAAATAACATTCTACTTTACTATAGTGGTCGGTGCACCAAAACACAATCAAGTATGCATTGCCTTATGGAGTTTGCAAGACAGAGTGTGAGAGAGGACAGTAATTGCAGCAGTTAGAACTTAGAGGCTTTGGTGTAAGCAGGATTTTCTGATCATAATCTTGACCCATGCAGTTCACGGGGATGGATGATCAGGCTATCAGAACAATAAGGCATATGCAATTATAGTAGGAGTTTTGACGTTCAGTCCAAGTTTTACTATAAGAGAGTAAATCTAGTCAGCACAAAATATATTGAGAAGTTTTGAAGGTTGCCAAGTAGGAGAGTTCCATAATTGAGATCATCAAACTAAATCCATACATTCAAGACAGGTTTGTTCAGTCACAATATTTCATTTAACAAGCACATATAATCCGAAAGTAGCTGCTTTTATCTAGTTGAACTAATTCAGCAATAGGGGCCCCCTTCTGCATAGTGTGCATGTAACTGTGGAGTGCTGAATGGATGAAAGAGCAGCAATGTGTTGCAGAATCCAGGATGAGCCAGATTCAAGGAGTCTTAGGAGGAAGCAGAGCATTGTATCTCCTTCAGGCAAGAACAATAAGGTTGGTGGTTATCCTTGAGCATGGCATATATGCCTGCTGCATACTTATTGGTGCACATTTCATGAGCCTAGATGTAAATTAAGACTGGAAATTTCCAGAGTAGTTTGTTCATTCAACTTCACTGAGTTTACTTGGAGCAAGGGGTTTGTTATGCAGTCATCAGTCTGGGGATTTTGAACTTCCAAGACCAGCATGGGTTGTAGGTTAGAGCCATTACCCACTTGAAAGGCCACTTGATGGAGTGAGTCTGTCCCCAGAAGAAAGGACCAGACCACTTATGGGCCAAAGGGTTGGCTGGAGTGGCACAAATGATGGTCCTGCTGCATGCTGGCAGATTTCCTACGGCTCTCATTGGGAGCATGGCTTCTTGAGATGCAGAGAGGCAGTAAGTGTGGAAAGGAGTCACTGGACCCGGCCTTGGGGCTTCTTTAAGTAGATAGTAAGTGGATGCAGGTTAACCCTTTAGCACTACTGGACGAGTTCAGGGCCAGTTCACTATTTTTCAAGACTTTGTTAATGGTTCTTTTTTGCCCTGCTGCGACAGTGATGCATGTAAATAGCCTACTAGAGTGTGGTACCCAGTAATCTGTGAATCAGTGTATTCTGCACAGGTTATTGCCACAGTGACCAAGGTATTACGCCGAATGGTGGTAATTAATACATTGGTGGGGAAGGAGGGCTAGACTAACCTAATTTAAAGCAATGATGCTTAAAATTAACATATAGGCTTTTTGGTACTCTTGTTGCCAGAGAACCTGTTTGCCAATGAAAAGTGTCAGTACTCTCCCCGTAAAAGTATTGAACCTCCTGCTGAGGAGTGCAGGTATTGTCCGAGTCAAATTAAAGAAGGGAAGGTGCTCACTACTGAACATTTAGAACACTGCATGGGGAAGAGACGCCAGGTATGGTATAGTAGGTACGTAGGATAAAACGATTGGTAGTGCCACCTCAAAAAAAAAAAAATTAACCATGAGTCACCAGGAGCTCCTGAAAACTGCTCCTCCGCCTCGCAGCACTCCTCTACCTCTCTCGTCGTAGGGATAATATGCTCCCTCAAAAAGAAAGGACTCCATGGGTACAGTAACAGCACCCTAGGTAGGAAAGTAAGTAATCTGGAGCATCTCCAGCACTGGGCCTGCCCACAATACATTTTTCAGAAGGAACACATATTCATAAATATCTTCATTCGGGGGGAAGCTGGAGGTACTGAAAGATACATTTACTCTTTGTGTTTGAACAAGAGTGGCACTAAAAGGAAATTAGAGTAAAGCAATTCAACAACGCTTGGAAAAGACATAGTAGTAAAAGCAGTGGTCAGTGGATAGGAAAATGAAGATGCAAAACTAACCCGCTGGTTTCTACGTGCTATTTAGTTGTTTAAAAATCATGAAAGATCTTCAAACTTCAATAAACCCAAGCCCTTTACTGTGCTGTTGCTCACAGTCATAGCAGAACATGGCTACTGCTGACCAAAAGTAGACTAGATTTTCGTTTCCTCCACGTAAAGCAAACCTCCTACACTTGGAGTTTGCACAAGAGCATCCCGAATACACTTCAATTTTAGTGGCTTTTGTGAAGTAAAGCAGGTGCTAGAGCCCAACAAGATATTTGCTAATCTTGGACCAGTCAACGTGTGAATCAGCCACACAGAGAACAAGCATTGGCAAAGCCAATAAATCCGGTGTTAGCTGCAAGTCTTTTGACAATCTCAATGCCCGATTATTATTTTTTTATTATTGTTTTTGCAAATGGTTACTATTGGGGACGCTGCTGGGCCCTTAAAAATCTTTTTTTAAAATGGCTAAAAATGGCTAAAAGCAAAACTATACTTTTGGTGTCAAATAGCATATGTTGCCACAGTAGTCTCCGGCACTGAAAATAATTAATTTGTGTTTGGATGTGCTTCTTTTGAAAGGGCAGAATGCCATCGCTCACAGTGAAGTTCTCCAATGGCTTAAGTGAGCTGACAATTACCCCATGGTGTATGCTGTAGTGGGAAGAATGTGATTTACACAAAAACAGACCAATGGATCAAGGCTCTCTGTAACCTCGAATAAGTAAGTATACTATAATGTGAAAAGTGGCACAATGTCATGCTGTTCACGTATACTGTTCATTATCAGGTGTTTTTATTGGTTCTGGTTGTTTAAGAAATAAAACCTATAAAAAAAAGAGTTGTTAAAAAAGTGTTTTAGTAAAATCAAAAAGTCTTGGCTAACGCCAGACCTAAAAAAGTGGACTTACGGAAGAAACGAAGGCATTAGGGGGCGTGGTTTGGACGCCGGAGGAAATAGCGACTTGAGCCCTTCTCTCCTCCCGTGGCGCCGAGTTCTTGAGACAATTCAGCTAATTCCCGTGACCGATAACTGCTGCTAGCATGCCATGAAGCAGCGGAGTATGCGGGAAACACATCGCTACTACTTTGAGTAGCTGGGAGCAACGCTAAAGACTTTTACCAGGGCCGTGTACAGAGGCCGTATTGAAGCTGCCCTGCCCGCCTACCTGATTCATCGGACACCCGATCCTGCCTCCACCAAGCGGCCTGCTCAGATGCCGGGATTTTCGGTCCCCGAGGGCTGTGCCGGTCGATCGCTGAATGCCTGCAGCAGAAAACGAGGATCGGGATGACGACCCACGATAGTTGCAGATAGTTAACACGCAAAATTGGCGGCCGCCCGACAGTATATCGGCAAATGTCCCTAAGCCTGCATATCACGCTCATACAGCGTGTAATAACATTGGATGGTCCTCCGAATGCCTGCGCTCCCTGATGCAGCCTTGCAAAGACAGATTGGTGGGTTTTTTGGTGGGTTTTTTTTGGAGCCCTGAAGACGATCGTTCATGTCCCACCATCAGCGTGTGCCCAGCGGACCACAACTGCATCTTCTCATGTCACAAGCCCTTTTCTGATAGCTGTATTGTGTCTTAGCTATATGCACATGTGAAGAGCTGTGTACTTTGCCTATTTTCAACGGGGAGGAGCAAGTTTAGGACCTTCATTCAGCTTTGCCTGACCCTAAGATGGCCGACGTTTGTGACACTCCATGCAAGTAGTGCCTGCTGTTTGACCCTACATCAGCCTCCAAAGGTATGGACACTAGATAATGAATGTTAACCAAGCACCACATGCCTATATGTGCTAATAATAAGACATATCAGGTCCCAGCACTGACAAAACATTAACTGAAAGAAGACACGACAAGAAGGCAAGCCTGATATAAGCCTGGAAGACTACTGGCATAGTACGGCCACAGACCACAGGTTACCTATACCCATCAACACAGATCCCACAAGCCCGACGGAGTAAAACCATCCAGCGACGAGACTTTTCTCTCTTTCCTGTCAGGATTGAAGGATTAAAGTCAGGATTAAAGGCCAACATGGGGGACAAAGAAACGACGAAAAATCTTAAGCACTTAAAGGCTGAACCACCGATACCAGTATCGCCCATCAAAGGCAAGAAGGAAGTTAGTGAAGCCATGGACATTATACTATGTAGATTGGAAGAAGTAAGAGACCTGGCGAAATCTACAAAGAAAGAGGTTGTGGCCATTAACAAGATATCAGAGACACAAACTCTAGACTCACCGAAACTGAATCAAGAATCAGCCGTCTTGAGGACATTGAAACCAAGACCTGTGGTACTCTCAAACGATTGACCATAACATCAGATCAGACGACGAGGAGACTTGCGGAATTGGAGGATAGAAATCGGAGAGGGAATCTTAGAATATTTGGTATTCCGGAAGAATCAGAGGAAGAACACGGATCGTGCGTTGCCTTTTTGGAAACATGGTTCGCACAAGCAACCAATCTCACCTTCGCCCAGCCTCTGGAGTTTGATAGATCGCACAGAGTTCCAGGCAGGATAACAAAAAACCAAAAGGGCCAGAGACCCATCATCTGCAAGCCCCTACGATTTCAACATGTGGAGCAAATATTGTCCTTTGTCCGTAAACACAATCACGTTTTGTGGAAGGCAAACAAGGTGTACATTTCACAGGACTTCTGTAAGGAAACCGTCGATGTGAGGAAGGCCTTCCTCGCAATGCGTCCGCAACGAAGATCACTGGGTCACCAATACGGATTTATTGGTCCAGCTAAGTTCAGGGTGACCATACAAGGAGTGTCCCACGTCTTCTCAGATCCACAGAAACTCAAAAGACTTCTACACTGACCAGACGAATCTTCCATGGACATATCATCGCTTCAAGCAACCGGTGGAGCCGCCACTGACTATAAATGAGTATCCTTCGCTGGTGTCGCTGATATATTGCGTTGCGTGTTGCTCTTCAAGGTTACTCTTCAAGGTCTCAATGTATGCTGCCTGCTGCCGTTGGCAGCTTAAGTTTATGTCTACATAACATATCTGTCACATTGCCTTCATTCATTCCATTACTTTGATGTGATATTGGATACGTAACCATCCCCTTACTGTTTACCTGCTGCCGCCAGGTAGTTGTTATTATGTTATGCTCGTTTTCAAAGCAATTCGTATAATGCAAATGGATTACAGGTGCGTAGCCTGCACACTGTGCTCATAATATCTGGAAATTCTGGTCACTCCGCTAACCTAACCACGGACAAGTAGTATCTTGGCAGGGTAAACTATTCGGACCAATAACTTAGGTTGAGACTGGAGATATGCTGGAGATTTGCTGCCGATAATGCCTACTTGTTGCTCATAATTGTTATCAAATAATAGTTGCTGTTACTCTTAGATGTTTAAAATTAAACTTGATCAAGTTTTCAATCTTTGATATGTTGCATCGGCTGCCACGGAGGTAATGGTGCTACTGTTGTTTTCTCCTAATCACCATGCCCTACATTCACGTTTTGGATGGGATGGGAGGGTTGGGATGGGGGATGGGTGGGGGATGGGGTGGAAAAGGGGGGGTGAGGGTTTGTCCTTTTTCTTCCTTTTGCTTTTCTCAGGATTAGCCATATTTTTTATTTCTGTTCCATTTTTCTTCATGCTCTTATCCACAACTGGGTGCCTGAATCGCCTAGAAGCTACTTGTCATTACCAAAACTCACACAACAATTATGTCTCAGTGTTACAACCATTTACTATGTGCTCGCTATTGGTCTCAATCTGGAGATGTATATCTAAGGATAGTAGAAATGTTGCCCAGCATGCTTTAAGATGGTTATACTTAGACCCCCCAGGGTCAACTGCATATGCTCTTTATCTGAATTTGGATATCCTTCTGTACACTAATGACGCCTCTTACAATTGATACACCCATGGGGGTAACGAAGGTAGGCAATCTGAATATCCTCTCGCTTAATGTGAAGGGCCTTAACCAGCCTGTCAAGCGTCAGAAAATTCTAGACTACCTACGGAGACAAAAGGGGGACATTGCCCTGTTACAGGAATCCAAGTTAGAAGCCAAACAATTTCATACGCTCAGGAATAAATTTTACACGGAGGTTGTAGGATAGGAAGCAATCGCGAAAAAGAATGGTGTGGTGACCTTGATTGCCAGGAAGGCCAATGTAGAACTACTTTCCTCTGTATCTGATTCCAAAGGGAGGTGGGTTACGGTTAAACTACTTAAGGATGACACTGAATTTTACATCACAAATGTCTATGCCCCAAATACATGTGAACTGGCATTCTGGGCAGATCTCACGAAACAGCTTGACACTATCCCCGACACGGCAGTCCATATCCTGGCAGGTGACTTCAACTTACCGTCTGATAGAGACTCTAGGTGCCCCTTTCGCAGTAACAAGGCACATAAAGCCTTCATGAAGTTATGAAGTAGATTTCACTTGATAGACTCCTGGCATCTACAAAACCCGGTTGGGAGGGATTATACATTCTACTCCTCGCCGAACGACTAATTTTCCCGAATAGACTACTTATTTATTACCAAGAACGCCACGGCTAGGATTGAGTAAACAAGCATAGAACCTAGGGTTATTTCAGATCATTGTTGCATATCACTCACGGTTTTCAACATAAAACCAACACTCCGCCAATCACTATGGCGCCTTAATGAGGAAATCCTTGAAAAAGAACAACACAGGAAAACTATTGAAACTGCCATAAAAAACTACCTGGAAGACAACAAAAGGGGTGATACCACTGATTCAACGCGCTGGGAAGCTCTGAAAAGCACTATACGGGGGGGTAACCATTAAACTTAAATCCACCATAAACAAGAATTGTAACGCGGCCTTAGAGAAGCTAGAGGGTGAAATCTCCGCCTTGGAAGCTAGATACTTAAGTGATAGGACAGAGGAGACTCTGAATAAACTAAATAATCAAAAGTATGCTTACAACAAGATAGTAAGTGAAAGGGCGGGAGTGTGGCTAGACAGGAGGAAGCGCTTTAAAATCTGCGAATCGAACAAGGCAGGGAAGAGCCTAGCGGCCTATATCAAATTCAAAATTCAGAAAAACACGATCAACTCTATCACAGACCAAACTGGTGTGAACTGGTCTGACCCCCTCAAGATTGCGGAGATATTCAAAGAATTCTATGAACGTCTTTACGCCAAGAATCTGAACGTGAAAAAAGACAAAGTTAAAGATTACTTAGAGGATTGCGCCCTACCATCCATCCCCAAGGAAGACCAGGAGGGCCTAAATAAGCCTATATCAGAATCTGAGATTGAAGAAGCCATTAAATCCCTTAAGTGCGGGAAAGCTCCTGGGCCTGATGGGTTTACTGCCAGATTTTACAGGTGCTTCTCTTCCACGCTCACCTCCCCACTCCTCTACCTATTTCGTGAAATCAATGAGACGGGTGAAGTTAAAGGCACACTAGCGGAGGCTGTAATTGCTGTGCTACCCAAAGTAGACAAAGACCCAATGCTACCTAAGTACTATAGTCCTATCTCGGTTAATGAATATTGGATTTATAGAGCGCGTGGTTACCCTGGAGCGTCCCAGCGCTGTACCACTGGGGAACCCGTTCTGGCTTTCCCTGTGAGATGGTCCCTTTACTGGGCATCCCCAAGGTGCAGCCAGGCATCTCCGGCGGTGATGGGGCCGGAGTGGAGACTAAGCAAGCTATTGCCCAGAGTTGCAGCGTGGGACCACATGGTTAGAGTGGCATTGAGGCGAGATTTGTCGGGCCAGCTGACATTGGTCCTGCACCCGGCCGCGTCGGGAGTTGAACCCTGGTCCCAGGCCGACCTCTGCCTCTGGTTCTGCTGCCTCTAACCGTTGAGCCGGTTAGCAACTTAGCTTGTAAGCTGTTGGCCTCTATACTGGCCCACAGCCTACAGAAGGTCTTACCGAAATTGATCCACCCCTCCCAAGCTGGGTTCCTGAAGCATAGGCTGTCCAGTGACAACACCAGAACCCTAGCCCACATTCTTGAAAAGGCCAGATTACTGTCTACCCCTACTGCAGCGATCTCACTCGATGCAGAAAAAGCTTTCGATAAAGTGGACTGGTCATATTTGGAGGCTGTATTACATAAATTCAACCTGGGACAGTCCTTCATTAAACTAGTCATGTCACTTTACTCCTGCCCCTCAGCCAGGGTTAGAGCGGGAGGGTCCTTCTCGTCATCATTCAGACTACAACAGGGAACCAGGCAGGAGTGCCCCCTCTTCCCTTCGTTATTCCTTTTAGCCATGGAACCCTTTCTATACTAAATTCGCCAGAATAAAAACATTCTCGGAGTCACCTTTAAAGATTGTACGATAAAACTTACAGCTTACGCAGATGGATGTGCTAGTCGTGTCTGAAAAAGCAGGAGAGGCAATACCAGCTCTTATGTCCACTATTAAGGAATTCTCTGAAGTCAAACTATTGAATAATCAAGGAAACAAGGAAATCTTAGGGGATTCGGGTCTAACATGGCAACCAGACTGCTTTAAGTATCTGGGCCTAGACTTTGACAAACACCTCGTCATCACCCTGCGAGTCAATGAGAATCTGCTCTTAAAGAAAATCTCAACACTGTTTGATGGGTGGTCTCCTAAGTTCCTGTCATGGTGGGGGAGAGCAGAGACCCTAAAAATGATGGTGCCACCGCTGGTGAATTATCTAGCGAGCATGCTTCCAATGACATTCTCGGAAGGCTTCCTGCACAAAGTGGATAAACTCTTTGGAACATTCTTATGGCAAGGGAAGAAGCCCAGGGTATCAATGAAGAAGCTGCAATTAGCCAATTAGCCAAAGACAAAGGCGGCCTGGGTCTCCCCAACTTTAGGAATTACCAGACAGCATTTTTGTGCAAGCAGGGGGTACACTGGATGCTTGAAGACCAGTTGTATGTCCCACTCTGGGTAGAGATAGAGAAGTCCCTCATTGACAATGTCCCCCTCCCTGCGCTACTCACCATGGTTTAACATATTGTTAAACACGAGACTTGCACTTTTAAGGTTAGACCAAGTACACAAGACGGGCCTTAGGGTAAAGGATACCACCACAATAGACTTATGGCATAACCCCACCTTCGAATTAACGGGCAACCCCTCAATTGGGAACACTGGTCTGCGAAAGGCATAAACATGGTGAGTGACCTATACGATGAGCATTACCCGCTACCATATTCCTCGATCCAAACAACGCACTGCCTTACACCAATGGACTTTTATGCTTTCCTCAAATTAAAAACACTCCTGTCTACACGCCCACTCATACACGTAGAACCATGGCTTAAACCACAATTGACACGCCTCACAGCAACGGGTCACATTGTGTCAAAAGTATATAAACTTCTCCTCTCGGTGCAGTGGAAAGCCCAAAAGCGTAATGAATTACGGTGGGAGGGAGAGCCCAACACCACGGAGATTGCGTTTGACTGGTGCAAAATTCACGCCACGGCCCTTGTAAATAAAGTCTCTCCAATACTGTCGCAAACTAAATATATGATACTTAACAGGGTGTTCTGGACACCCCAAAGGCTATTTAAACTCCAATTAAGAGACAGCCCCAGCTGTTGGAATTGTAATCTGGCCAAAGGAGACCTAGCACTTATGCTTTTTCATTGCCCCTCCGTAGGAAACTATTGGGGAAAAATATTTAACTGCATAGAACGTGTCCTTAAAATTAAACCCCCAAGAGGATTTGTTTATGTCATCCTGGGGGGAAACACCCATCGCAACGAAGTGATCGCTTCGCGGACACAATACAACACAATTAACACATCGCAGTAACGTTTACATCGCATGCCATAGCAACGCTTGGACATTTACATCGAAAGGCATTGCAACGTAAGCAACAACAACGCAATTTGCAAACGCGCGCAATGTAACCATGTTGAATGTCAATCAAACTTGGCCCGTTTACATTTTGAAAGTCATACAATGTCAATGTCAAGCCCATGTCAATGTCGAAGCCCGTTTCAATTTTGCAATCGCATGTTGAATGTAACTCAAACTAGGAACGTTTACATTTGGAAAGTCTTAAAATGTCAAGCCAGTCGACCGCGATGTCACTCAAACTGGAAGCTTGTTCAGCACGAAGTAATAAATAAAAAACATGGAAGTTTACATTTTACATTTTCAAAGTCATACGCGCGATGTCAGTCAAACATGCAGCTAGATGAATTAAAAAACCGTGGGAATCATAAAAAGTGATGCCCATCTAGCGCGATGTCACTCAAACTTGAAGCTTGATGAGCGCAATGTAATCATGTGGAAAGTCATAAATCTCAAGCCCGTTTCTATCTTGAAATCGCAATGTAATCAGCGCGATGTCACGAACACTTAAACCTTGATGGAATAAAAACGATGAATAGGGGGGGTGGAATAATGATGAATGGGTGGATTAATGTAGGTTCCAAAAGGTGGGTGGATGTATGAAGAATGGGTGGATGGATGGATTAAAGTAGGGATGTAAGGGTGGATGGATGATAGGGTTGATGGGTGAAAAATGGGTGGATGGATGTAGGTGCAAAAAATGTGAGTGGATGAACGTGTGTGTAATAGAAATAACCAATAACAAACGATAACGTCAGAAAATGTCTTTGAACGTATCCATTGATTTGTAAGTTTGCCTCATAAAGCATTCAAGGGCTGGGTCAGCTCCCCGGGGATCAGGATATTATGGTCGCCCCTCCAAGCCAAGGTCTACTCGGGAGTTTTGCACGTTCTTATATCCTATATTTTCCCTTCTTAATTTTCATTGTTGTATGTTTTTATCGTTGACTGAAATCTTCTGATTCCATCAAATAATTCACGTGATCTGAAATGTATATTCAAATATAGGCAACTGTTCATACCACGAATAGTTTCACAAAGCGGCACTTATACGACATTAATTAGCCTTTAATCGGCGTCACAGGGCATATCATAGGCTGCTCCTGACTGGACTTCTAGCATCCTTTTAAAAAAAACAAAAGAAAATATAGCGCAAAGGAACTGGAGAGCTTCACATGAGCACCAGTTACATTACACATTCATTTTTTGGTAGGAACAAGGAGATGTGCTTTGCCCAGAATAACAGGATCCCGAGAGGTCGCAGAGACTCGAACCTGGTTTCCCACATCCAAAGTCGGCAGCTCTTCCCATTAGCCCACATCTTCATCCATATCTTTAGCAACAAATACCACTAGGAGAAGGATGAAGTGGTTTTGCCACAATCACAAGAATATATTTTAGGAGCTGCAAGCGGGAGGAATGTTCTAGTGCAAACTAGCTCCTAAGAAGAGGACATGCATTTTTAAATTAACTAATTAAGCACTGCCATCACAAACTCTCTATCACAAAACAAGTATCGCACACACTATGTCACACACTCACTCTGCCACACAGTCTCACGCACTTTTATACCCCCCATACGTTTTTGCCAAAATTGAATGGTAGCATTTTAATAATACAGTGATTTCTAGTGCACAATATATTTCCAAAAAATAAAGCAAAAAGGGAAAATAGAAAGGGAAGAATTATCGGGCCCAGGAGGGGTGAGGGGGGTGGTCGTGGGTGCACGGCGTTAGAGGCAGGATCAGGCATTCCGACAAAACAATGCAAAAACTGGGGTAGCACAACACCAATCGCGTTGTAAAGAAGTGCGATTTCGGAGCCTGCGGAGTAGAATACTAGCCTATACACATGAACGCATTTGCGAGGCAACAACGTCCGATGTCAAAGTTGTGGATTACGACGTAATAACCACGTGGTAAATGCACGCGATGAAATGGTGCGTGATGTGGCGACATACAACCCATCCTGGGGGCTCTGGATCCAACTGTGATCAATGATAATGACCGTCAACTGCTAGACTTACTACTCACCTTGGCGTGTAAGGTAATATTATGTAAATGGAAGAACCCCTCCGAAGTCTCCGATAAGACATGGCAAGAATGGGTATCTTGCATTAGAGGTACAGATAACAGCGCCCTGCACTCCTCCCCCTGGCGTGCTTCCAATAAGAAACTGTGGAAATCCCTCGATGCCTCTTTCTTCTCCTTTGATCCCCCGTAGGCGCATTTGTGGTTGCTAATATTTGCTGGCTATCGAACTGTTGTATGTAAAATGTACTGTAACATTGATTGAGATAGAACTGCTACCTTTGATGTGTGATATGTACTACATTTGTATTGGGCTCCTGGCATTCGGCACTCTGTATCTGCATTTTATACCTGCATTTTTCTTCTATGTTATTTCTATTTATTTTCAACTATAATTATGGCGGTACGCCTTTTATAATTTGACACATGTATTCATCTATGTAACTTAATATTTTCTCTAGTATCAGTTATTTATTCTAATGTCAGCCACTGCACGATATATCCTATGTATTATTATTATTTACTGTTTACTCCATTTCATTTCATTCCCCCTTTTTGTTCCTTCAATAAAAACGATTTGAAATGAAAAAAGAAACTGAGGCATTAGACTTGATAAGGCAAGGTACACATCAAGGTAGGTCATAATAACGGTACATAGGTTGTGGTCAACTGGATGTTACTTGCATTAAAGGAGTCTTCAGGACATCCTAAAATACCATCTGGAAGTGCACCCAACATCCTCCTGAAAGGAACGGATGAATCTAGGACCGCACCTGAAAGTTCTGCTACCACAATAATAAATCACAAGGTCTGCGATTGAGCGGTATGTCTCCAGAATGCTAAAATGTAGTCAATGAACCGTAGTACACATATTCCAATGTATACTATTTTTAGAACATTTTGAAGATTTGTATTACTCTGATTGTTTTAATAAGTAATTTAAATGAATTATGCCAATAAGTTAACTATAAAATTATTTTTACAGATGGGGCTGCCAAAAGTGTGGGGTCCATAATATGGATGTTTTCATTGTAATTAAAGCCTGGCTTAAGCATTTAAACCACATTTCTGCAATCCTTACAGTGTGCCACCCAACCCGCATTTTGGTGCAAGATTAAATAAACATGGAAAATATAAACAGGAAATAAATCGTTAATATGGTTTAAGTTAACGTTTTTTACATTCATCTTTCAGAAATTGATCTGTGTTATCCACCAGTAAAGTTAAGGGCATGATTATAGGGGGTATTAGGGTTCCCATATCAATGTCTGTTTTTAATTACTAAGGGGTCTGAGACCCCGAGGAACCGGGCCCCATTGAAGCTCTAATAACCGGTTTAAACGTATCCCTATGAATGATGGTTTTGAAAATACTGCTATTTGTTGAATAAAAGCTCCACGCATGATTACGTAGTTAATGCTCAGCTGCTACAATGTACTCACTTAAGGTATCACTATTTTTTGTTATCTTCTCTTCGATTTATGGCAAATGTAGCAATGGATGGCGATCTACATTTACAGTCTGTGTCATCACCAAAGTGAGTGACTGTTGACACAGAGATCCGTCAAAGTGTTCATAGATCAGATGAATTTACAAAATATGGTGTGATTTAGTTAAACTCGAGGGCACCATCTGACTGGAGGCGAGGAAGTGTAAAAAAAAAAAACAAACAAGGTAGCAGGACCTTTCTATATAAGTACCCAGGATCTGCAACAATATTTGCATATCCATAATGACGGTCTAAAAGTTGCTCTAATTTAGGAAAGAGTTGAAGACGCAGATCGTTAAAGAGCACTGCAACAGAAAACAGTAAGTATCCAATATCCAACTACATCAGACATTACTCGTTGACGTTATGCTTGCCTTTGACCCAGTTCAGAGCTCCACTGCCTTTCTGGCTGTGTGCCCACTACATACATTATATACATAGATACATATATTGGCTAAGCAATGTGTCAAATCCATGGCGATGATAACATGAATCTAAGGATGGAAACAGACAGCTCCAGACACCAAAGTTGGGGATACTATGTAACCACCATTTACAGCACTAATAAGATACCTTGTAGTAGACTGATCTGCTGTGGTTATCATAGCTAGAGATGGATACAATACTTTAGCAAACAATTCAGGAGGAATATTAACAAAATAACAAACTAACAATGTATTTAATACTACGAAGGAATTTAGATTCTTAAAGAAGCAGTTTCTGTGCTGCAGAATTGGGGTGCCTGTTTGTTTGTGCTGCTCCATCTCAGTGGCTATGACATCGTCAACAATAGGGTCTCTTGTCCACTTTGAGACCACATGTATTTTCTCTCTGGGCAGAGTGTCAGTCATTCTGAAGGGACAAGAGATTGTAAATTATTCAGAATACTTCAGCTAGTCAATACCTTCCCACCTTGTAGACCTCCATAGTCTCCCCCAACAGATGCGCGTATATTTTTTTTAGGTTTTGCCTATAGCGGCAGCACACATGCGCTACTTGCTTTGCGAGGCATGCAGTATTCAGTATGGAGTGGAAGCTCCATGAAAGCTCTGCCCACTCTCAGCCCATCTTTTTCATTGGCTTAGTTCCTAAATGCTGCCTTCCGATTGGTTTTAGGCTTTTTAGTTCCTCCTTATGACAGGCATGTCTTCATTTGTATCCTTCCATGGCTATGGGCCCCTTTACTTTGAGTGTTGCACAGTATGTTTTATTTATACTGTGAGCACTATCTTCTTCCTGTGCCTCTCCCTCCCGCAGTCCCTGCATTTTGGGGCACCCCCCCACCCCCCACACTCCTGTTGTTTGTGCCTTCTCGCCTGCCCGCACTCCTGTTTGAAATTCAATAGGTCTCCCGTAAATGTGAGTCCTATTGCATTGCAAATGCTTGTTTTATTTTTGATAATGTTTTTTTTTATTGCTTTTGAGGTCATGAAAAGCTTACTTTTTAAGGCATCCTCTGCATTTACTGTGGCGGAGCTAGGTTCCTTGGTGCTAAATGTTCGCATTATCAATCCCGATTGCACGGCTTTGACTGAGGTACTTTGGCATGCAAATAAAATACCCGCTTTGAAATGTAGTCCATTCTGCCTGCCATGTGGCGAGTGTATAGGCGCTGAGTTTCCTCAATGGCTAGGGCGTACTGCAGCACGTGACTCATTCGCCTAGGAAATGAGGCTGTAAACACAACGAGCTCAGGCATACAGCACTAATTGAAAAGACTGACAAGAGGCGATAGGCCGGATTTGGAAAAGTCTGTCTTACAGCTACCTCAGCTGCTGTACATACACTCAACTTGCAAAGGTAAAAACTCAATCTGCTTCAATTCGTCCCATACCCAATTGACCCCATGTTATGCATGACTCAGCCCGTCCAGGCATGTTGCACATCGGCACGTTGCATTCTGGGACTTGTATTTTCAGTTGTAGCACTGCAATATGAGCTATGGTCGTATGCAGAGTGCTACCGGCCAAAATATAGGAATTGCTATAGGATTTACACAAGGCCTTCACAGCCACCTGACAGATGTGAAGATTGACTAACATGTAGCTTTCACTCTTCCTCACACTGGGTGAGTTCTTTTTCAGCTAGTTCAGTTCTCATACTTGTAGTCCTGCACATGCAATAGGAGAATTACATTTAAAAGATCCAGATGCGTAGATAGCAAGTCTCTGACAACTTGGAGCTCTCAACTCTTTCTTAAAAACATACAGCAACATTTACGTGGATTATTGAAAATTGACTGACAATTTTCATTTTGGGCATGAATTTTGTTACATTGAATGAATGAACGCCTGGATTTATAAAGCGCAAAGGTACTCCGAGGAGTGTAAAGGCGTGGTTTTAGGTTTAAAGTATTTTATTAAGGTACAAAAAACATGGGGAAGGGAATAGGAGGTCAAGCGAACATACAGTACAAGACGCGAAACGTTGCAGCGATTCAGAAGGAAAGTAGGGAGGCAGGAAGCCCCGGAGGGTAACAGGGCATAAGTCATAAGGCAATAAGGCAGTGCGAATGACCCTCCAGTAGACCCCCATTCCCCGAGCAAGGCCGAGCTGGAGTAGCGTTCCGCAACACAGTGAAAAAACACACCATCCCTCCAACCCCCCGTCCCCGGAAAAAATAGAAGAAAGAAAAGCAAGGAGAAAAAGGAAGAAAACAATACCCCAACATCCCCGTCCGAAAGTCAGCATTTAGAAGCATGTAACCCCGCCCCCCACCCCCAGCCCAAACCCCCCGATCCCGCCACATTCACTCCGTTGGAGCCGCCGGCGGCGTCAGCCTAAGGAGTCGCAGGTACCGTGGACACGTGAGCTCGCGAAATTCCGTGGACAGCAGTGCTAAAAAGGGGTGCCAGAACTCTTCAAACTGGTCTACATTCCCAGCTACTGTTAGCGACATCTTCTCCATACCCAGTACCTGCCAGAGCCGGTGTAGCCAGCCAGTGATAGAGGGGGCAGTGGGGGTACGCCAGAGTACAAGGATGTTTTGAACCGCTGAGCCTAGCGCAATCGCAATCTGTCTACCCCTGCGGGACTTCAGCGGGTACATCAGGTCATTGGGGAGGCTTAGCAAGACATACGCAGGGAAGCGCGGGAGCTCGATCTCAAAATGCCTATCCACCTCATCCAAGACCTCCTTCCAATAGGCCGACAGCACCGGGCACTCCCAGAGAATGTGCGTGAGGGTGCCTTCCTGTCCGCAGCCGCGCCAGCAACCTTTATCGCCGATTTTGCGCATCTCGTAGAGCCTCTCCGGGGTGTAATACCAATAGGTGGACACCTTAGTAAAGGTCTCCGTCAGCCCAGTGTGGTACGCAGAGTGCCATCGCCCGATACGCGATCCTGTCCCATTCCTTGTGGCTCAAGGTCCTGCCCAATTCCCTGTGCCAGCGCTCCCTCCCAGGGTTATGGTAATGAAACGGCGGGGTTGGAGAAACTTATACAAGTCGGTGATAAGCTTGGCATCCGAGGTCCGGGTTACCAGCCACCGCTCATAGGGCGTAATCGAACGGGCAGCGACATCGCGCACTGGGGGTTGAAGAGCCCAGTGGCGGACTTGCATATAACGCAGTCTGTCCCCCTCCGTTAGGCCAAACTCCTGACGGAGCTGTTGGAAGGGGAGCACACCCTCCGGCCCGTAGATCTGGAAAAGCGCCCTACAACCCGCGCTCACCCAGTGGGAAAAGGCTCCCGGTTCCAGACCCGGAGTGAAGTCTGGATTGCCAGCAATGGGAGTAAACGGTGATGGAAAAGTGGTGAGCTCACGAAGCTCACACACCGCGTCCCACACTCGCAGCGGAACCCGGGTGATAAAGGAGGCGTAGAGATTAGGCGGGCGGTGAGTGCGCCGCAGGAACGGGACTTCCTGGAGGGTACGGCCCGCAACTGCCTGGTCCTGAAAGAGCCAGTGCTTGTCCGACTCCCACCGGCTCCACTCCACCAAATATCGAAGTTGCGCCGCCTGAAAGTACTTCCGGAGGTCCGGGACACCGAGACCCCCCGCCTCCGGGGCAAGCATGGAGAGGACCCGCTTCATCCGAGGCTTACGGCCCTGCCACACAAAGCGGGAGATGTCAGCCTGCGCCTGCCGTATCCAACCTACAGGGGGCTGTAAAGGTAGAGCGCGAAAAAGATACAGGATCTGAGGCAGTATCGTCATCTTCACCGCTGCGATACGGCCCAGCCACGAGAGCAGGCCTTTGTTCCATCGGCTGAGTTCCTCCTTGATCTTTTTGCCCAGGGAGGAATAGTTGGCTGTGACCATTGCAGGTAGGGAGGGTGCAAGCAAAATCCCCAGGTAAGGCACCGTGGAGGAGGACCATTGCAGAGGAAAAAGATGCTGGAGGTCCCGCCTAGTGTCGACAGAGAGTGACACATCCAGGGCAGCCGATTTAGACATGTTCATTTTGAAGCCCGCCACGCGGGCAAAGGAGTTCAGTTCCTGGACGCAGGCAGGGAGCGACCGCTTGGGGTCATCCAGGATCAGCAAGACATTGTCCGCATATAAGCTGACAGTATGGGTGTATTGCCCCATCTTCACCCCAATGGCATCCGGGTTATCGCGAATCCTCTGGGCAAACGGCTCCATATAGAGGGCAAACAGGAGCGGGCAGCCCTGTCTCGTGCCGCGCTCAATGGCAAAGCTGCAGGAGCTGTGTCCGTTGACACGCACCGATGCTGACGGCCTCCTATAACAATTAAAGACCATAGTGCGGAACTTCTCGCCGATCCCCAGTTTCCCCGAGAACCAGCTCGAGGTACGGCCAATGAACCCTATCAAAGGCCTTCTCCGCGTCGACCGATAGCAGCATCCGCTCCCTCGGAAAGCGTGAGGCCTTTTCAAGCACGTGCGTCACCCTCTTGGTGTTGTCGACCGTTTGCCTACCGGGCACAAAACCGGCCTGGTCCGCCTCCACCAGACCTGGTAGGTGCAGACCCAATCTGGCCGCCAAGATCCCCGTGTAAAGCTTGAGGTCCACGTTTAGAAGTGAGATGGGCCGATACGAGCCGCACAGAGTCCGGTCCTTCCCCGGTTTCGGAATAACCGACACAGTCGCCGAGAGGAGGTCCGGTGGGATGGCTCCCGGTTCAGAGAAGGAATTGAATAAGCGAGCCAGGAGAGGCGCGACAGTGGAACAGAAGGTCTTGTAAAACAAGGCCGTATAGCCATCCGGGCCCGGGGCCTTGCCGTGCTTTAACCGTGCAATAGCGGAGATGACCTCCTCCACATGAATGCTCCTCTCTAGGTGGTCCGCCTGGGCGGGATCCAGGACTGGGAGGGATACTGATTCCAAATAGGCCTCAGCCTCTCCCGGTGGGGAGGGCTCTGCAGCGTACAGCGCCTCGTAGAAGGCACGGAAGGAATCCGCCACCTCCGCGTCACCGGAAATCGGGACCCCGTCCGCTCCCACTAGCTCCTTTACCACGTTGCGCTGCTGCGCAGCCCTGAGCCGGTGGGCCAGGAGCTTACCGCATCTGTCCCCGCCGGTGTAAAAGGCATGTTTCAAGCGCAACGCCGCATACTCCGCCCGGTCCAGGTCCAACGCAGAGAGGAGTTTCCGCGCCGCCTTCAGCTGCCTCCAAACTCGAGGAGCTCCCGTCCGGCAGTGAACCTATTCAAGTTCCCTGACCTGCGCCGTTAGTTCCTCCCTCTTACGTTGCCGCTCCTTGTTTTCCGCCGAGGAAATGGAGATAAACTCCCCTCTGACGACCGCTTTCAAAGCCGCCCACTGCGTTGCTAGGGACGTGTCGGAGTTGTTATTGTGGGTCAGGTACTCCTGAATGACCTCCTCCACTCGCTTCACCACCGATTTCTTATGGAGAAGCGTGTCCCGAAGCCGCCACATCCCTCTAGAGGGGGGGGCCGCCGGCCAAGCAAATATTCCGGAAACCGGCGCATGGTCGGACAGGGACAAAACCCCGATGTCTGCCGCCGTGGCGGCCGAGCGAAGCGGTCCGCTCACCAAGAGGTAGTCCAACCGCGAATAAGTGCGGTGTGCGTGGGAGAAATATGAGTAGTCCCTATCGGCGGGGTGCATGGTGCGCCAGAGGTCATGCAGATCCATCTCTGCAATCTGGTCCTGAACCGCTCTAGAAAGCTCCCCCGTCTGCGGAAAGCGCTGGGCAGACCTATCCAAAGTGGAGTCGAAGACCATGTTCAGGTCACCCCCCAGAATGACGTGGCGATCGGGCGAGGCAGTAACGTCTACCAACACAGATTCCAGGAAGCGATCCTGGTGGTCATTTGGGCTGTACACGGAGCCAACCGTGAAGGCAACACCCCCCAGACGCATGCGATACACCAGAAGCCTCCCCTTCTGCTCAGCATGTTTATACAACACCTCACCCCTGAAGGAGCTGGCTAGAAGAATGGCTACCCCCGCAGTCTGAGTCGCAGCCGAGGAAAAGAGTTGCGTGGGGAACTTGGCAGAGCGCAACCTATGGCAATCTTTAGAGAGTAAATGGGTTTCCTGCAGGAGGCAGATATCCGCCTGCGACCCTTCTAGCAGGGAGAGGATCGCCCTACGCTTCACAGGATTATTCAGACCCTTAACGTTAAGGGTCACTACTTTCAGGGACGGCATCGATCCCAGGGAAGCAAAGCGCTATGCAGCAAGCGAGGGATCAGTGGAGGGGGCGCGCGGGGCAGGGGCGCAGGGAAGGCCAGAGTCGGCATCGCATGTGTTCGGACAATATCGGACGGGACCCCCCCCAACACCAAACCAGCTCTTGAACCCCCCCCAAACCAACCCATGGCAACCAGCCAAAACCAAAAACAAGAAAAAACACCCCATTGTCTCAGTCTAGCCCAAGTGGGCGAGTCTGTAGAAACCAGTCAAGTGGACGTCCAGCCACACACCTCCAACCTCTCCCCCCCAACCCCCAGCCCCAACCCAGCATCGTAGAAGCTAAGAGTCTCTCCCCCCGGAGTAAAGTTAGGCCGTTTGGGCCACGCCATTAGATTCAGGCAGGGGGTCAGGGCGACTCGCCGTCGCCGACGATTGGCACCTCCTCGATCTCCGTTGGCCCCGCCGCTCGGGGCGCCTCCATGCGGGTGTCGCCCCTTCTTCCTCTGTAGCTGTGAGTCCCAGCACCCCACAGACATCTTGTAAGGAGCGCAGCTGATGTAGCACCCCATTCCATCGGAAGATAAGACGGAAGGGGTGACCCCAGGAGTAGGCCGTCTCATGCTCTCGCAGAAAGTCCGTAGCGATGCGGAAAGACCTGCGCTTCTGCAGTGTGATGGCGGACAGGTCTTGATAGAGCGCCACAGGTCGTTCTCGGAAGGGCAGCGGCTGCTTCCTGCGGGCCTCTGTCATGATGCGCTCCTTCAGGGGGAAATCCGGCAGGAATGCCAGGATATCAGGTGGGGGTGCCGATGACTGGCGCTGGCGGCCCACCCTGTGTGCCCTGTCGATGCGGATCGGGAAGTCCGCTCCTTCTCCCAAGATGTCGCGGAACAGGTCCTGCAGATAGGCCACTAGGTCCGCACCCTCATCCGCGGACGGCACGCCTCGCACCCGGATGTTATTCCGCCTGGACCTGTTCTCGAGGTCCTCAGAGTGGGCCTGGAGCTCGACACACTGCTCCCGTAGGCGGAGAACGTCCTGCTGGAGATGAACTATCTCTTCATCGCGACGTTGGGCCGCCGTTTCCACAGTGTCGACCCGCTCGCCCAGGCCCTCGATTTCCCTACGCACTTCACGGACCTCTCCGGCCACCTCGGTCTTGAGAGTCTTGAGGGAGCTGAATAAGTCCTCCATGAAGGACCTCGTGACCGGTGGTTCGCCTCCGGCGGTGTCTGTTGAGGCCCGGGAGGACCCCGGGGACGGCTGCGCCCTGTCTCGCAGTTGCTGGGCCCTGCCGAGCATGTCCGGCAGAGTGCGATCTCCCCGTGCCGCGCCTCGTCTCCCAGCCATCCTGGCCTCCGCGGTGGGTGAAGCCTAGAGCTGGCCGCTGCAAACGTACTCAGCCGCTCGTGGGCACCAGATGTGAAGACCTCGCCGAGGACAAGGGTAGTGCGTCACAGGCGACAAAATGGCGGCACGGGCCAGGGCGAGACGACTATCGAGCCAGTCAGGGCGATAATCAAGGTTCAGGTCGGAGGCCCTCAGCCGCATGCTTCCAGGGAGGGCGGCAGATGCATAGGCACCAAGATGAACCGAGCGCCTGTATGACAAGGGCGCGGGCGAGGGTCACCAGTACCAGCTCCTCAACGACAAGATGGCGGGAGGGCGGAACCCAGGGGGGCAGCCCAGGCCAGCAAGTCTATGGGCGACCCTCAAACAGCAATGGGTCGGGAAAGTGCGAAACCAATGTCCCTCAGTTTCACCAGCTAGTACGCCCGGCTCGGCACCGCACAAACTCCAACGTCCCTCGCTTCCAGGCTCGGGGTCCGCAAGGCGTCACACACCGACACCCATGGCAGGGGGGTAGATCGCCGACGCAGGTCTGGGGTCTGTCGTCCAGCGATGACTCTGGCCACCAGGCCGCCGGCCAGGAAGCCTCCGCACTCCACGGAGTCCGTCGAGTCCGGTCCCTCGTGATCCCCAGCTTTCAGCACTCGGCCCAGCCGAGGCGCGCGGACAGCGCCGCACTACGCTCCGCCTCCGGGCCCTTCTCCTCGGGGCGATCCAGGCTCCACTCCTCGAATCGAGCGTTGAACAAACTTTTCGGGGACTTCCCCCGGGGCAACAGAAGGCAAAGTGGTATCAAAATGTGCCCCAAGAACTCCGGCACAGTTCTCTCGCCCGCAGTGCAGCCGCGGGGGGAGAGAAGCGCAGGAATCGGGGCTCGAGCTGAGCTGGGCCGGAGGAGCTACGGGAGGAAGCGTCCGCTCACCCCGCCATCTTGGCCACGCCCCAAGGCGTGGTTTTAAATAGTAAGAGAGCGCGGAGGGACAGGATTAGAGACTTAGAGCGAAAAAGCCATGTTTTTGGTTTCATACAATTCACTCTGCAAGTTATGCATGTTGTGACAGCTTTGGTAATGGATCTATCTTGCTTTGTGCTGAATTTAAACTGATGTTGATAATTATGTGTGTGTCATAATAGTAGGGGAGATCTAAGGGTACTACCTCCCTCCATAACTAACTAGCGCATGTAATGAAATAATTTGGAAAAAGAAACAGTTCCTCGAATTGTCTGATCCCATGCTGATGTAGCTTATTCACTCAAGATTTTTATTTTGCATTGTTGTACTTTTAATCCAGACTCATTGATGGGCTAAATTTTAATTTGTTGATTTTATATCAATGTAATTTTGCTTCAGACATCAACAACAAAAGAGTGTCCCTGTTCTGATTAAGGTGGAAAGAAGCACAGAGCACAAGGAACCAACAAAGCCCATTCGGTTTGTTAAGAAAGCCCTCACTCACCGACCTGGTCGGTGACCTGCTTCATCATCGGGCCCCACCGGGTGTGACCGAATGCCACCCCGGTGTGCTGCAACGCCAGAATTACTGCGGAGCTGGTCTTGTGAGGGTGGGAGGGCTATGTGAAAATTTACGTGAATAGTGTGAAGTGGTGAGTTAAAATTGCCTTGTATGTATCAAAAAATTCATTTAATCAGAGATCATCAAGGGCAAGGTTAAAAAATGTGATGGTGAGTAGGGCCAACTAATTAGATGGTCTACTCCCACTAGCATTAAGTGACAACGTGAATGGTCAACATGAACATGTTTCAGCCGGTGTGGTATAATTAACCTGGCATTCGTCAGGACCTAGAGTGTAAACCTCGGCGGTATGGGCACTCTAAGGCCCACCCAACCAGAGGACTTGAAAGTGAAAAAGTCTGTGAAGTGCAAAAAAAGGAGGGGGCTTCACCACCCGAGGGCAGGACGCACACACCTCGGGTCTCTAAAATTTAGAGACAAAAAGTAAAAAGCACTTCACAAGGGATGAAAATCCACCCCATAGACCGCGGGAGGGAGGGGACGGCGCATTTGGCACATCGCCCACGGCGCCTGTCTCCTGTAGGTACACCTATGCAGCCCTCGTAACCGGGTCTCGTCAACGAATTATACCACACCGGCTGAAACATGTTCATGTTGACCATTCACGTTGTCACTTAATGCTAGTGGGAGTAGACCATCCAATTAGTTGGCCCTACTCACCATCACATTTTTTAACCTTGCCCTTGATGATCTCTGATTAAATGAATTTTTTGATACATACAAGGCAATTTTAACTCACCACTTCACACTATTCACGTAAATTTTCACATAGCCCTCCCACCCTCACAAGACCAGCTCCGCAGTAATTCTGGCATCGCAGCACACGTCGCAGCACACCGGGGTGGCATTCGGTCACACCCGGTGGGGCCCGATGATGAAGCAGGTCACCGACCAGGTCGGTGAGTGAGGGCTTTCTTAACAAACCGAATGGGCTTTGTTGGTTCCTTGTGCTCTGTGCTTCTTTCCACCTTAATCAGAACAGGAACACTCTTTTGTTGTTGATGTCTAATACAGTTTGGGGGACTAAGAGTGTCCATGACTCTCCCTATCTCTCTTGTTGTTTATGAGAATGTAATTTTGCTGTCAATTTCTAAATATGTTATTATAGAGTATGTATTTTTTACTTAAAATGTGTATGTTGCAAGTTTTCCCCTTAATACGAACCATTCACCCACCGGTATAGTGCATTTTATTTATAAAGTTTGATATAACGTGAACAAGAATCCGAAGGTTATCTGAGCGGTTCCAGAAAGGGTGGAAGAAAGGTCAACCACCCAATATCTACATCAAGTAAGAATACACACCAAGAATAATCGCATGATTCACAGACAAATGACACAAAGGAGAGTAACACAAAAACAGGTATTTAGAGGGCTACGAGGGGGTCACACAATGCGGTAAGGTAAGGAGGAGCAGCATCACATGATGGAACAGTGGTTGTAGGATCAATGATTTCGAGCCAATGTACTTAGCCCAGCTTAAAGTAGTAATTTGTCCATTAGGAATCTTTTGGTTTCCATTTTGAAAGCAGTCGTTGAGGAGATTCTGAGTACTTCCTGTGGAAGATAGTTCCATATCTTTGGGGCCACACCATAGAAAGCTCGGTGACAAGATCTATTTTTGCTCAGAATGAGTGGTTCCAGAAGGAAAGTGTTAGCGCTTTTTGAGTCTCTCCCACCAGGGGATAATTCAAGCTTTTGCACTAGGTACCCGAGAGTTTTGAAATGCAGGGCTTCGTGCATCACAACGGCAATCTTTAACTGAATTTGAACTTCGTAGGGTAACCATTTGAGAGATTTTAGGACTGGGGATATGTGCTCATTTCGTTTGGTACCTGTGACCAGTCTGGCCGCAACGTTCAGTGATGTTCTTAGTGGAGCCAGGGTGTATTTGGGAAGGCCACAGGGCATAGCGCTGCCATAGTCTAGTCTCAGCAAGACCAGAGCTTGGACCACCTGCTTGAAATCCTTTTGTGGCAGGAATGGTTTTATGTTTCTCAGGGTCCTCATCAGGTGGTTAGCTCCCTCACACACATTGATGATACGATTTTTCATATTCAGGTGCTTGTCCAGGGTGATTCCAAGAGATTTGGCTGAGTCAATGATGAGGGGGGTGCAGTTGAAGGCTGTGAGTTGATTCAGCCAAAGGTCTAGCTTGGGGATGTAGTTTGGTGGTGAGATGAGAAGGAATTCAGTTTTGGAAGTGTTGAGTAGAAGATGGTTCTCAGTTAGGCAGTTTTGTGTGGCCTGAAGCGTAGTGTGGAGTGAGATAATGTTATCCGGGGAACAGATTTTCAAATAAAGTTGTGTGTCATCCGCGTACATATGATAGAGAATGTTCGTGGTATTTAGTGATTTCGCTAGAGGTTCCAAGAAAAGGTTGAAGAGGATAGGAGATGGGGCGGGCGCTTGGAGGACACACATGAGTACTGGAGAGGGCTGGGAGAGGGAGTGGTTTGCCTTGACTCTTTGTGATCTGTTGTGTAGGAAGGAGGAGAACCATTGTAACACCAGACCCAAGAAACCCATCCTGTTCTTCAAAATAGATAGGAGGTTGTTTTGATTAACCATGTCGAATGCGGATGAAATGTCAAGGAAGATTTGGAGGCAGGAATCATTTTGGTCAAGCATTTTTAAAATGTCATCCATAACGTGAGTGAGAGCCGATTCGGTAGTGTGCCCCTTCTAAAAACCGGATTGATGTTGGTCTAGTAGCTGGAAATTCTCTATGTGAGCACAAAGTTGGGATTGTACGCATTTCTCAAGTAGTTTGGCTGGTGAAGGGATGTTGGAGTTGGGGCAGAAATTATTGAGGTTAGTTTTATCTGCGTTAGGTTTTTTTAGTATAGGAGAATCTTGCGGATGTCTTTTTCACTGAATGGGGTAAAGGTGCCCCAGGACGCATTATTCTTAGTGATCCGACTGATAGGTTTGCTCTTATCTAAGAGGTCAAGAGATGGGAGTAGAGTCTTCTTAGAGGCGAGTTCAATGGTGATGAGTCTTGATTTCTCATTGAAAAAAGCAGCATGATCATCACAAGAGGGTGGGATAACTCCGGATTCCGAGTGGTTTGTGCCTGCCACTGATTGCTGTTTGACCAGTTTGAAAAGTTTCTTGGGGTGGTTTGCAGCTTGAGCAAGTTAGTGTCTGAAATAGTCTGCATTGGTGCTCTTGATTTGTTTGTTATAGAAGCTCCTAACATCTCTAAGGAGCTTTAGTTGTTCCAAGGAGGGTTTGGATTTCCATGAACGTTCAGCTGCCCTAAGGTTTCAGCATTCCCTGTTTAAATTGATGTTGTACGATGGTTTGGGAATTTTTGTTAGAGCGTTTTTATGTTGGAGTTGTGCAATGTCATCATGATGTTGGAGATGGTTGAAATGTAGGAATCAGTGAGTAACTGAACATCAACCAGGTCAGTTTGGGAGGAGAGGGCAGATTTGTAGTGGGCTGCTAGTTCAGTTGTGTTAATTGATCTTTTCCAGATCTTTCATTTTGTTGGCTGTGCCTTCCTCATTAACACCTCCCTGTTAATATAGAAGAGGATGCAATGGTGGTCGGACCAATAGCGAGGGGTAATGGTATTCAATCTGATGGTCCGCTCTTTTGAGATAACGAGGCCTAGAGTTTCACCTTTATTGTGAGTTGGTTGGTAACAGTGCTGGATCAGCTCATGATCTTTCAGGTATGCTTTAAGGCAGGATACAGCCTGATCATTGGGGTTAGACCAGTGAAGGTTGAAGTCACCAAGGAAGATTTGGGACACGGCTGAGTTGACTTTGCCAGAGATTACTTCCATCAGTTGCTCTGTAAAGAGATGGTCTCCCGGGGGTGATAAAAAGTGTGAAGTTTGCAGATCGGCAGGTTATTACTTGAGATGTTGAGGTATTCACAGGAGGAGGGTGAAGGGGTCTTCAAGTGAGCAATCGAAAGTGTGTTCCTATGAATACAGGCTAGGCCACCCCTCAGCTTCAGAACTCTGTCTAGCCTAATTATGTCATGAGTAGGAGGTACTAAGAGATCTAAGATAGGAGAAGAGGCGGGATTTAACAAAGTTTCAGTGAGGATAATAATGTCTAGATCTATGTGTTGGATGAGGTCGAAGATGGCAGAGGCGTGTTTACTGGCTGATCTGCAATTGAGTAGTACACATTTAAGTTGTGGTGGATTAGTGTGGGAGGGAGTCTGGATGATGATCACTCTCGTGAGGTTGTCTTTATTAATGAATCTAAGATTGTGAGGAGGTTCTCTGTATGGGTTGGAATGGATGGTTTGAATATGGCTTGTTAGAATCAAGTTGGAGTTGGACCTAGTGGAGTAAGAGTTGTGAAGATCATTGATTTCACTGAACACCAGGTAAGTCTCAGATTTTTTGGGGTGGGAGGGCGTGTTAACTAAAGGAATTGTTTGCAAGACGGAGGGGGCTAAAAACTGGCCCATGTGTTTACTCACGCTAGGGGAGGATATGGGCAGGTTCGCTGAAGTGAGGAGAGAGCTAATCATGGGGAACAAATCTTTTGAGAGGGCTTTCAGGTCATGTACTTCAGTAGTAAGAAGGTGTAGCTGGAGAGATATATCATCCAGGCGTGCAACCAAGTTTGAGAGGGTTAAAGGTTGTGTTCGGAAAGCGAGCGGAGAATGGGGGCTTCGGTGTAGGTCCTTGGTGTCCATGGTGATAGAGAGTGGTTCCTGGGGAGAGAGTTGATCATTTGGGTCTAGCAAAGTTCTTTGGTCATTGGATATCAAAGTTGAGGCATTGGCGAGGGCGATATGACCCTTGATCTGAGAGTCAGGTACGGTCCGGATATGAAATAATGAGTTTGAGCAATCATGGTCAGTGGGGTGCATTAGCCCATTCACCAGCAAAGTATGGGGCATGCGGAGAGGGATAAGGGATAAGTTGTTAAAGGCAAAGATAGTAGGTCACACTGGAAAAACTCAGAGCTGGGACCGGATAGAATCAGACTGGATGGCTGTGCGTCGAGTGAACTCGAAAAGTCTCTAACCATCTGAGTCAGAGGTATGTACTTGTACTTGCTAACCTATCCCCCCAAACAGGAGTGAACTTACATGCCTGAGTCAAAATTTGCTGAGGAGCTTAGAGTGTGTGTGGGGCTGGGGGATGCCAGGATAAATCAATTCATCAGCAAGGCATAACTGTGAGCAAATTGGTGGTTCCATCTGGATGTCTGCATTCTGGAACCATACACATACTTTAAAAACAAATCTCACCTTTAGTTTGTTCCTTGCTCAGGCATTTTTTATCGCCACATTCTCACTAGTGCAGCGGTCCAGGCTGACTGGCCCTTTACCAGTATGACCAGCACAGCACCAAGAATATGTTGTATGTCAACGCAGACATCATTCCTTCCTGTTATGTTATTTTGATTTGCATATTGTACTAATCACCAGAGAGGGTATCTAGGCACTTGTTCGACCTGAGCAGGGCTTCCGGCGTGTTCCTGGCTCAATGCATGGCATGGTTACAACAGGGATCAAGGTATGTTCCCTCTAATAACAATTCCTTTATGGGATGTTTGAGTGAGGCATGTATAGTCTAGGAATGTTTGACCACTGAATGATCATTGAACAATCACACAAGTTAGTTGGAATGCTTAATTGATGATATTTTGATGATTTGGACTGGTTTCACTAAAGAACTAAAATTATATGTCAACTGACAATCAACACAATATTCACTTCACTGCAGGCCAGATCGACCAATCAATTCACTTGATGGACATATAAATTTGTAGCTGATATAACAGAGTAGAATGACAAATTTCACATAACAGAGTAGAATGACGAATTTCACATAAAAATATGTCCTGCAGCTGTGTGCTTCATGTGGTAAATTCACACTTGTAATTCCATTTTAATTCAATCCCACATAGGGAAATGACTAGACTTCTCAGGAATTGCATTGGATATAAGGGTAATATACTTATTAAGACAAGAATAAAAATATCCCAAATAAATAGATCTTTACAGACCCTGAAGAAATCAGATAATTCTAAAGTATCACAGAATACAATTATGACACTTTCAAACTATGAGAACGATTTTTAAAAATATTGGCACATGAAGGTCGATGACCGAGAATTCATGGAACATATAGCCTACATGCCACAAATCACAACTATAAGAAATTATGCTAATCCAAGCTGTCACTGATTCGATAGGGTATTGATACGAACAGTAGCAGTTTCCTCATCCAGGCTAATGTGCTGCATAGCTAAATACATATAAGGTCCCGAAGACGAGAGCAATTGCATTGCAAATGCTTGTTTTTAAAAACTCTGTGTCTGGCATTTCAGTCTGTAACCAACACAGGTCCTCTTTTTATGCCACATAGTCAAGACTACAACCCCAACCCGATCTGTCATTCAGAATCTGGCAAAAATTCAAAGATTTTTGAAAAGCAAGGTAAGGTGGCTGTTCTATGTATATCTTGCCCCCAAGGTCTGTAACTTCTTACCCCTTCATATTGGACTCTCTCTAAACAAAGGCAGCTGTCATTATAGGGTCTTCCAGCGGTGAGACGCCTCTAGGGGTCTTTATAAACCAATACATTGGTAAACAGCCCTTACAACGAATCCTTCACTACGCATGCAATTACAAAGTGGTTGTTACAATGCATGCGTTATAACAAAGCATACCATTACCCCACAAGTCATAACAATGACTTGCGGAGGGGGGAGAAGGTGTTGCATTTAAAATCCAACACCTTCCCTACTGTTGCACAGACTGGAGTTGGAATAGTAAATTATACTATTCCAACATCCAGCACCCCCCCTAGAGCAAATTGTTGTTACGACTTGCAGAGTAATGGTATGCGTTGTTACAACGCGGTCGTTTTAACGACGACGTTGTAATTGCATCCCAAGTGAAGGCATGCGTTATGAAGAAGCATACTCCAAAACATTACAAAGTACAGAGGCAGTTTGCTCAGATGAACTGCTCCCAATCTAGATGCCTCCTTGTATAATGTTGGTGCCTACGGGTTTCGTCACCCATATCATTTAATAGTGCTCATCTCAAACATAACCTTTTCAAAAAAAGCAGTTCTCGTAGATGCTCCAGTGACCCCCTAAGTTTGGCCAATCTTGGTCATCGCCTCTTTCCTCGCTTGTCACTGCTTGCCTTGTTAAAAGCCCTAGAATATCTTTTACACCAAAGAAGGGGGTTCTTCACTGAAGAGTTTAACTGATTTTGGCCTCAGATAATCGGAACACAAATTTTCAATTTCTATTTAGTTACTCTGCACTTTTCCGCATGGCTTAAAGTTAGATGCACTCTTTGCGCTGACATAATATACGCATAAATGACAGAGGCACCCACAGAGAAACAAAATGCCTTAAACGTAAAGCTACAAAACACGTAAGGTACATACATGTCTCAATAGAAGTCATAGAAATGGCAGACTGCTGGCATGGGGTAGGTCGATGTCCTCATCTATTTATCGCGAAGTGCCTTAAAAGGACTAAGAGTGTAATTCTATTATTTTCTAACCGGGAGATGAATGTTCTGTTGCCGAAATGCGTTTGGTTTGCTGTTTATGCTTTATACCAATGGTGTCCAACATAGGATCAGGAGGTCTGTGTCTAAACCAGTTGCACAGGAAAAATACCGACTACTTAAGTGGGCGCATTTAGATTTACTGTGTGAAAATATACCTCTTGTGGGAATCGTGTGAAAATCTGGCCTGGAGATGACCCGTTTGGACCTATAACGAACACACCTGTCTTAGAAAGTTCACATATGCGTTTGTCTGTATACTCATAACAGGTAATATTTTGGGTATACAATTGCCACATATTCAAGTGTTGTTTGGGAATTTGGATGTGTACATTTGGTATTACAAAGTGGGGAACACATTTAACCCATCTGTTCCAAATTAATAAAAAATATGTTCGGCATTATTTAGCGGTAACACTGTACTTAATTGTTAACCGTTTAATAGTGTATTATTTGACATCCAGATTTTGTAATTGCACACATTTAAATTAAAGAAATGTCACAACTATTGGACGTACAGGTCTGGAATAACAAAGTAAACACGTGCCAATCCCAGCCTGCATAAAAGAGGCTTGATAAAATAAAGTAGGAAGAGCTGAATGCATCACCCACGGTTGTAGAATTACGGAAGGTTTGCATCAAACTACAATTCAGAGCCGCCCACCCGCCCCACAAAATAAAACGGGTCCTTGGCATGTTTATATGAATATTACACAGCAACAAAAATGAGAAGTTTCACGGTAGGGGCCGGGGATTGGTAGCACGCTAGAAAGAGTGGGACACCGGTGGTCATACCCATAACGCCCCTGTTTGCACCGTATGTTCCTGCAACCTAAGTGCCTTACCCCGGAGCGACACTCTTTCGGACTCCAGTTGCATAGGGCCGGAGACTCCCCTATCTTCCTCTACGCCGGTCCCAAGGACGCAGATGAGTCGCCATGACAACGAGGGAACTTTAAACACAGAAAGAGGACACAAGGCAAATCTCCCGCATGCTCCTCCCAATGAAAAGCGTCTTTATGGCCGCCATCTTTGAACAGGGGTCTGATTTGTTTTTGTAGTAGGAATTCTCGAGTCCTATATCCGCTTGCAGCACTGGCAAAGCAGCATTTTATAGTTTTCAAACTCTCCACAACCTAATGTCGCCATCAAGTACTACAAAAGGAACACATTTCAAAACCGGGCTCGCTTTCTGAATAGATTTATTGTGATGTGTTCATACCTTTTTTGGTATGTTTATGAATAAACGACTTATGGAGTTTTTGTACTGTTTTCAGTTTATTGAACGGAAATAAGCACCTCTGCTAAGGTGACCAACTGGCATGGGTACAAATTCAGGACAGTGAGTCTAAAAATTCAGGACAAAGGGTCACAATTCAGGACAAAAATTCAGGACAGGAGGTCAAAATTCAGGACAAAACTTCGGGACAAAGGGTACGTTTTACAGACACATCAGAGGAGGTTGTGCATTAGTATATAATTAAGCCCATCCATATCCAAACACATTCAACCATTTGCAAACCTATCCATCATATATCCTTCCATCCATTCATCATTTCACTCATCCATCCCTCCATCCACCCTTTCACTCACTCATCCATCCATTATCCATCCACCCTTTCACCCTATCCATCGGTACACTCATCCATCCACTCTTCCACCCATCCATCCATTCACTCATCCATCGAGCTTTTTAGCCTTTCACACATCCAGCCATCATTTCACTTACTCATCCATCCACCCAGTCACTCATCCTTCCACCTATTCATCCTTTCAGTCATCCATCCATCCTTTTTTTCTCCAACAACCCTTTCACTTAGCCATGCTTCCTTCCACTCTTCAATCTACTCATCCACTCATGAATCCATCCATTGACCCTATCACTCATCCATCCACCCTTTTACTCCTTCACTCATCTATCCATCCTTTTGTCCATCAACATTCCCTTTCACTAGCTCATCCATCCTTACATCCACCCTTTCACTTATCAATTCATCAATCCATCCATCATTTCACTCATCCATCCACCCATTCACTCACCCATCATTCACCCTTTCATTCATCCATCCATCCTTTCACTCATCCATCCACCCGTTTACCCATCCATCTACCCTTCCACCCATATATCCATCTTTTTACCTTTTCTCTCATCCATCCTTCCACTCACTCATCCATTCATCATTTCTCTCATTATCCATCCATTCACTCTTTCACCCTTTCACTAATCTATCCAGCCATTCACCCATCCCTTCACTTACTCACTCACCCACCTTTTCATATGAATTATGAGCTGATCCTTTGTCTGCAGAGTTATAGACAGAAGAGGACCATCAAGAATGTCACCCTGATCTAGTTCCTAAAGCAAGGGGTGGGGCAGGTAAGGGTTCACTATGCCCTTGCACATAAGCAATTTGAGTCATGAGTCATGCATGATGCACAGTGCCAGGCCATGAGGTCACTGTGACATGGTGTTGTTTCCAAGGCTTTAAGTGATATGAAAAAACTGGGGGGTCTCTCCAAAGTGGGTGTTCGATGTAATTAAGGGCATGGCTTAGAACACCCAAGCTAAAAATCTGTGCTTAGTATAGTATACCTCCTGACTGGTATTTTGCATCTTCTGTAATTGTATCCAGATATATAATACAACAAGTAACGTTACACCTGCAACAAGCCAGAACTATTGGCTTTGTCAATGGTTTTTAGTTGCATAAAATAAAAAAGCAGCAATCATGGCTTCCTTGTATATAATATTGAAAATGCATCGGTTCTAAAATGGCGAGACTGTGAAAGAACTCTTCCCCTTCCATGCTCATGACGAGCTCAGCTCGTCATGAGGTACAGTGGAGCTGTGCTGATGACGAGCTGAGCTCGTCATGAAACATGGAGTAAATGAAAAGCCAGCAGAGTGGGGGAAAATGCACAGCAGCGATGTGGTTAACATCTTTCACCAGCTTCTTTTCTTGAACTGTATTCTCATGTAGAAACATTGGCGTTTTTGCACATTTCTTCTGTCTGACAGAATGCCCTGCCCTAGACAGAGGCCGGGGGATGCCCACCACATGCTTTGCAGCCAGACTGGCACATTGTCATTCTGTATGTGGCAATCAGCTCCATACAGAATGACAAAGGGCGGAGTGGGGCTGCTCTTGTGCTCCGAGGAGGAGTGCAAGGCTGCCCCATCAGGGAGTTGAGGCTTCATGCAGTGAACAGTGCTGTTCCCAGCAATGCCCAATATTATGGCCAAAAGGCGTCCGTAACAGGGATCTTTACAGACAACGGACATGAGGTCTAAATTACGGACGGTCCGTAAAATGTATGGACGGTTGGTCACCCTAACCACTACTGATGGGTGGAGCAAGAAGCTACGTTCCTATTGCTCTTCCATTCCTACATTTTAGGGGGATCACAAAATATACTAAACAATATTTTTTTTTCAGTTTATTCTGGCAATTTATAGGATAGCTGCCACTTTTTCATTGTGTTTATGTGTGTCTGTGTCTTTGGTGTGATTATGTGTGACATTTCAATGTCACATGCGTGACACTGTGAGTGACTGTTTATCATGCGCGAGTGCAATGCAGCAGTGTCCATTTAACTAGTTATATTTCACAATTTAATCTTTATATGCGCACTGTAATAATCTATGCAGAGTTTTAAAACAGCTGCAGCACAGCTGAAGCTTACATGCCGACTGTTCCATTCCATTTTTTGCTGTTGCCTCTTGTTAGAACTGGGGGTCTCTAGTTGGCAGAGGTAGGTACCACTGTCCAAATAGGGACCCTTGCTTCTAGTCAGGGTAAGGAGGATACACTCTTTAGATAACACCTGTTCACCCCCTTGGTAGCTTGGCACGAGCAGTCAAGGCTTATCAAAGGCAATGTGTAAAGTATTTGTACCAACACTCACAGTAACACAGTGAAAACACCACAAACTGACTCTACAACAGTTTAGAAAAATAAAGGTATTTAATCTAAACTACACAAGACCAAAACGACAAAATTTCAACATACACAGTTCAAGAATATGGTTTCAAAAGAGTTTTTAAGGTTGCGATGAAATAATCCACAGTTGCGTGAAAAGTTCACAGTTGCGTCACGTTTAGCCAACAGTACCTTTAAATTCAACAAAGTCTCAAAACAGAAACTGGTGCAGTGGAAAACAAGTGATGCGTCACTCCTGAGACCCTCGGGAGGTGATGCGACAGCCCCGCTGGATGTAGCGGGCGTGATGCGGTGACTCCTGTCTGTATGGGGAGGGATGCGATACCTTGTATGGATTCCGGTGCGAAGGTTCCATAGTGAAAAAGCTTGCAAAGGCACGATGCAATGATCTTTGGAGTAGCGGCGATCTCCGGGGCGACGATGCGCGGACCAGCGGAGATCTTCCTCTCGCAGCTCCTCGATGCGATGGCTCTGCGACGACACTCGCAGCCACGTGATGCAGTCCGCAAGCAAGTGGTGCAACAATCTCACCCAGCGACAACAGGCTCTGCGACGACACTCGCAGGGATGGTAATCTTCCCGCAACGGTCTGGTGCGTCCCGCAAACAAAGGATGCAACGAATCTGGCAGCAGCAACAGGCGCTGCGACGATCTCGGCCTTCGTAGCGGCGGGAATTTCCTCCCACTGACGGGGATGCGCTCCGCAAGCGAGCGATGTTACAAAACTTGCAGAAAGTCTTTAAAAGCTTGGTTTCCAGCTTCCAACACAGGTACAACTTCCAGAGGCACCACAACTGGTCCAAGCACTCTAGGAAGGACAGAACTCTCTCAGCAAAGTTCAGGGAAGCTGTTGGTGAAGTCCTTTTGTTCCTGGGACTTCTTAACAGGGAGCTAGCTCTTCTCAGGCCCTTGGAGATTCCTTCAAGCAAGGGGACACAGCACCAAAAGCAAAGTCCTTCCCCTCTCCTTGGCAGCAAAGCAACAGCAGGTCAGTCCAGGAGAGCAACAGCAGGACAGTCTTTCTTCTTCAGTATCAGCTTTCTCCTTGGCAGAGGTTCCTTCTTGATTCCAGGATGATCTAATTTTCTGTAGTCAGGAGTCCTGCACTTATATCCCTAAAAGTCTTTGATCCCTTTGTGCAGGAGGGCTCTGAGCCCGGTCTGAACCCGTTCTGGGTGTTCCTTGAGCACTTTGTTTTCCTGGCCTCTCCTTTCCTTTCAGAGAGAGGGGCAGGGTCAGCCGCCCAGCAGGAGGTGGAGCCAGCATTGTGGAAGGCAGGCACAGCCCTATTCAGGCCCAGGTGCTACCCCCTCCCACCACTCTAGATGCAGCTGGAGCTATTCAGCCCAGGGATGGCCCACTCAGACTCTGGGAGCCACCCAGCCCCTGTCACTTACAAACCAGACAGTCAATTCACAAACAGGCCAAGGCACACAGAAAGGTCAGACAAGTGAACAGCAACTTTCTAAAAGTGCTGTTCTCAAACACAGGATTTAAAAACAACCTTTCCTAAAAGATGTGTTATTAAATTCTGAGTTCAGGGATACCAGACTTTTATGTCCTATCTTGATCCTATAGGAAGATATGTTGGTAGCCACTGTAGCCAGCATCCCCCATGATAGCATATGGGGCAAGATAGCCTTACAATAGTGAAAAACGAAAATGGATGTAATTCACTACCAGAGCATGTCACCTGCACAAGTACATGCTCTACCTTTCACATACACTGCACCCTGCCCAAGGGGGTACCTTGGGCCTTCCATAGGGGTGACCAATGTGTACAGAAAGGGAAGGGTTAGACCTGGCCAGTGGGGACACCGACCAAAAGGACATGGCAGTTCACAGACTGCACACAAGCACTGCGGTGGCAGGCCTGAAGAACCATTTTAGGGTTACTCATGTGGATGGCACAATCAGTGCTGCAGGCCCACTAGTAGCATTTGTTATCACCAGCCCTGGCACACTCAGTGCACTTTACTAGGGACTTCTTGGTGACACAAATATGCCAATCATGGATAACCATTCATAATAACAATTTACACAGGGAGCACTTGCACTTTGACACTGAACAGCAGTGGCAAAGTGCCAAAAGCATCTAAACCAGCAAAAACGAAATCCATCACAGCATCAAAAATACAAGAGGTAGAGGCAAAAAGATAGGGGGAAACCACACCAAAGATGCCAGGTCTAACATGTGTCCCCTTCAATTGAAAGTGGGGAGAACTACCCACCCTCTTGGGAGTTCTCTTCACTAAGGCGGAAAAACCTGGACAGACTCCTCATTTCCTCATCATACTCTTGACGGAGTTGCAGACGTCCATCTGTGGATCCGGAAGCCCTGGGAAAGGACCGTGCACCCCTGCACTTTGAGCCTGTTGTAGCGCCTCGCCGGACCCGCTCCGCGGGTCCCGCAGCGCTTGCCTACTGACTCTGGGAGCTGCCTGAGGGAGACGAGAGGAACGCGGGGCAGGTGAGCGAGCTAGCGGGGCTGCGAGCTTTGAGGCAGGGACTCCAGCGTCCAGGAGTCCCTGCGCGCCCAAACAGTCACACCTGGGCTGCTCTCCCCGCTGGCCACGCCCCCTGCCAACGGAGTCAAAAGAGGACCACTCACTCGCCTTCCTGGGACCCTTGACGGAGTTGCAGACGTCCATCTGTGGATCCGGAAGCCCTGGGAAAGGACCGTGCACCCCTGCACTTTGAGCCTGTTGAAGCGCCTCGCCGGACCCGCTCCGCGGGTCTCGCAGCGCTTGCCTACTGACTCTGGGAGCTGCCTGAGGGAGACGAGAGGAACGCGGGGCAGGTGAGCGAGCTAGCGGGGCTGCGAGCTTTGAGGCAGGGACTCCAGCGTCCAGGAGTCCCTGCGCGCCCAAACAGTCACACCTGGGCTGCTCTCCCCGCTGGCCACGCGCCCCGCCAACGGAGTCAAAAGAGGACCACTCACTCGCCTTCCTGGGACCCTTGACGGAGTTGCAGACGTCCATCTGTGGATCCGGAAGCCCTGGGAAAGGACCGTGCACCCCTGCACTTTGAGCCTGTTGTAGCGCCTCGCCGGACCCGCTCCGCGGGTCTCGCAGCGCTTGCCTACTGACTCTGGGAGCTGCCTGAGGGAGACGAGAGGAACGCGGGGCAGGTGAGCGAGCTAGCGGGGCTGCGAGCTTTGAGGCAGGGACTCCAGCGTCCAGGAGTCCCTGCGCGCCCAAACAGTCACACCTGGGCTGCTCTCCCCGCTGGCCACGCCCCCCGCCAACGGAGTCAAAAGAGGACCACTCACTCGCCTTCCTGGGACCCTTGACGGAGTTGCAGACGTCCATCTGTGGATCCGGAAGCCCTGGGAAAGGACCGTGCACCCCTGCACTTTGAGCCTGTTGTAGCGCCTCGCCGGACCCGCTCCGCGGGTCCCGCAGCGCTTGCCTACTGCCTCTGGGAGCTGCCTGAGGGAGACGAGAGGAACGCGGGGCAGGTGAGCGAGCTAGCGGGGCTGCGAGCTTTGAGGCAGGGACTCCAGCGTCCAGGAGTCCCTGCGCGCCCAAACAGTCACACCTGGGCTGCTCTCCCCGCTGGCCACGCCCCCCGCCAACGGAGTCAAAAGAGGACCACTCACTCGCCTTCCTGGGACCCTTGACGGAGTTGCAGACGTCCATCTGTGGATCCGGAAGCCCTGGGAAAGGACCGTGCACCCCTGCACTTTGAGCCTGTTGTAGCGCCTCGCCGGACCCGCTCCGCGGGTCCCGCAGCGCTTGCCTACTGACTCTGGGAGCTGCCTGAGGGAGACGAGAGGAACGCGGGGCAGGTGAGCGAGCTAGCGGGGCTGCGAGCTTTGAGGCAGGGACTCCAGCGTCCAGGAGTCCCTGCGCGCCCAAACAGTCACACCTGGGCTGCTCTCCCCGCTGGCCACGCCCCCCGCCAACGGAGTCAAAAGAGGACCACTCACTCGCCTTCCTGGGACCCTTGACGGAGTTGCAGACGTCCATCTGTGGATCCGGAAGCCCTGGGAAAGGACTGTGCAACCCTGCACTTTGAGCCTGTTGTAGCGCCTCGCCGGACCCGCTCCGCGGGTCCCGCAGCGCTTGCCTACTGACTCTGGGAGCTGCCTGAGGGAGACGAGAGGAACGCGGGGCAGGTGAGCGAGCTAGCGGGGCTGCGAGCTTTGAGGCAGGGACTCCAGCGTCCAGGAGTCCCTGCGCGCCCAAACAGTCACACCTGGGCTGCTCTCCCCGCTGGCCACACCCCCCTGTTCTCCAGTCAATCTCTAGTAGTATCGGGGTATAAGGCAGTTTACTGGTACCGCTCAGCGGGAGCGCGCCGGGAGAAGCCCGGGACAAGGGCGGGACCGTCTGTGGCCGTCAGGGGCCGGAAGAGGCCGGGCTGGGCCCAATCTCTTGGCCCCACCGCCCACCCCCAGGTATAGAAGCCGATCAACAATCTCCCAGCTTGGACTACATCCCAAAAGACTATGCCGTCCCCGGCAAAGGAATGCGCCCCCTCAAGACAGGCAGGAACAAGAAACATGACCTTAGAAAATTATTTCCCGCGGGCGGGGGTAGAAGGGGACAAGGAAAACATGCTAAGTCGTCTTAGGGCTGAGCGGAGACGCTCTATTGACAATTTGAAAGGCCGACCCCTAGGAGACCATCCCCCTACACCCACCACAGATCTAACACTATTGGAAGACGTCCCTTTCCTGCTCAGGGACGTCACAAAAACGCCCCCAGAAATACCAAGGTCCTCAACCCCAGTGAGGAGCGAAAGCCCAACCAGGGAGACGATAGATCTAATCTCCCAACCCCCCCCACAAACCAAGCCTAGAAAAGCTAAATCCAAACAAATTGCTGCGCAGGGTGTATTTGGACCCCCTCCAAATAAACGTAGGAGGAAGTCGAAGGGGGCCCAGGCTTAAAATAAACCCAAGATCTCTCACTCCGAATTTGGGAAGCCACCTAAACATACCACACCAACTGTGACTGTGGCGGGTGATTCACACCCTGTACCCACGGCGCAGGAGGGTGGGGCCCCCATTGTGCCTAACGAGATGGCTAGTAACACCACCAATGCCCCTCTCTCTGTTGCCCCCATTGTGCCTAACGAGATGGCTAGTAACACCACCAATGCCCCTCTCTCTGTTGCCCCGCTGGGCAATCTGGAATTCCTGCTTAGGTCACTTTTGCTACCTATTAGTGAAAGTATTAAAAAAGTGGAAATAAGATTAACAATCCTTGAGGCCACACTAAGTAGCATTAAAAACCCGCCCAAATCCCACGAAAAGGCCCTTAAATCTACTGTTAGCCCAAAAGCCTCGAACAGCGTACTACAACTGGCTCCCCCACAGGCGCCCATTACGACCATCCCACCACAAACTCAGAGGAACATTCCCGCCTTAAATAAACCATCCCATAGTACAGGATCTAGCACCCCTGCAAAGGTAAACAGTGTTCCTATAGTACAGCGGAAAGAAAGTGTTGCCCCAAACTCATTAATGAAGCCCCCCCCTAGGCCACGCAGACCCAACTTACCACCAGAGGCGAATGACTTCACAGTAGTTATGGCGGGCGTCCCACCATTAAAGGAGGGTGAAGCTGAGGATTTCTGCACTTTAAAAACTAGGGTGATTAAGTGGCTAAATCAGAATAGACCCTTACCTGTACACCTAAATAACGAGATAATAATGGTAAGAAGGGTACCCTGGATAGGGAGAACTCGAAAATCCATCACAGGGGACTGCATATTGGTGAGCTTCAGGGATACTGGAACAGTTGCTCACATATGCCAGGGAAGGAATAGATCACTAGTGACAACAATCCAAACACTTCAGGTGTCCTTTTTCTTTCCTCCCGACCCGGTTCGCACACATGGGACCCGTTCTGATGACAACTGGGAAAGGGTGGGTCGAAGGGGCGCCCAGCACCATGAGTTCAATCCAAGGCCACCATTTAATAGGCCACTACCACCTTTCCAAACTTTTAATCGGTTCCATTGCTTGGAGGGACTCGAGGGGGTGGACTGACAAACAGATCACTGTAGGGGGGATAGCGGGGACAGAGGTGCCCAAAACTTAGAGCAGGAGATTCCCAGCCTCCTAGCAACAGGTAGTGCCCGGAGTCAGGTGTTGGATGAACCGAGGGTCGTAGAAAATGCTCACATGGGGGATACGCAAGGACCAGTCTCGGGGGAGGTAGGGCGAGAACCTCTAGATGGGATGCAACGAAATGGGGACCAGGTGGGGGATGCACTAAAAATTATTTCATGGAATATAGCCGGTTTGGCTGGGAAAGTCAACAACAAGGAGTGGCTTGAATATATCAGGAAATTCCACATAATATGCCTGCAGGAGACCTGGGCCTTGGAGAATAATTTTCACCTAGAAGGGTATAAGTCCTTTGTTGTACCTGCGCAAAAATCAAGATCAGGGAGAGCCATGGGAGGTTTGGCTATTTATACTGACCTGAGCCTACCGGGAAAATATGCTAGCCTTGAGTGCAACTCTCATAGAATTCAGGCTGTTAGGTTCACGGGGAAAGGACTTAGATTCGTCGCTGTAAACCTCTATAATAATGAGATCGCGGGATCTAACTCTCCTCTTGCCCCCGAACTGGATAACAAGTTGAGTCAGGTACTTACAGGTCAAAAAAACGGGCTCTCTTATGGGCTAGTGGTTATGGGAGATTTTAACTGCCATTTGTGCCCTGCACTGGTCCAAACAAATATAGATTGGTCCCGCTGTCCATTGGAGAATGGACCGCATTTCTCTCACACGCCGTTGGGCCTTGCCCTGAGGATGTTACGGCTTAAATATGATCTGGGACATACCATTAACAAGGTAGAGATGCAGGAGGGTGGCACACTCCCCCCCACATTTAAGGGCAGAGGATGCTCCTCCTTTATAGATTATATCTTGGTTTCGAGGGCTCTAATGAATAAGACAATCAGTGCTGGGATTGAGTGGAGTGGTTTTAGCGACCACAACCCTCTTACCCTGGAACTGTTGTATTTGGCAGGCCCAAGAACTAGAGCCCACCCTACTATCACTGAGAGGGCAACAGACCAGGGCAGGAGATTAAAATGGGCTAAAATTGATGGGGAAAAGTTTTATAAGGGCTTGGTGGATGCAGGGAAACTAGCTATTAATGACTGCCTGGACACCGAAGTCCATGGACCGAGGGTAATGGCAGCCTTCGACCAGATTGCCAAGCTGGTCGACGGTTTATTAAAAACCAGTGTGCCTCTCAAGACTGACGGGAATCCACGTTGGTTTGATAAAGCCTGCTCTAAAGCCCTGAGGGAGCTGAAAAGTAGCCTTAAAGCCAAACCAAGGATCCCCCATAAAGTTAAGGAGTGTAGAGACGTTTACAAAAGAGAAATTAAGAGGAGGAAGTTTGCCTTGCAGGCGGAAGCATGGGCAGATCTACGAGAAGCGGGGGAAAAAAAGGACCTAGTGGGTTTCTGGAAAATAATTAACAACCCAACTTTCCAGGAAAAAGACTCCCCGGATGTAGGGGCTAATATTCTCCCTGAGCAGTGGATTAACCACTTTAGGGGCCTCTATAATCATGAGCCAGGTTCCATTGCAGACTCCCCGGCCAGTTCTATTGAGGCTACACCGGTGGAATTTTCCATCAAGGAAATAATTGCAGGGATTGAGGGCCTGACCAAAAACAAAGCACCGGGGCCTGACGGAATCCCTCCCGACCTTTTTCTGAGTAACATCGAACTGTGGGCCCCCCTCATGACAAGGGTAATAAACACCGCTATCATTTATGGCCTGCCCCGATCCTGGTCCACGGCAGTAATTGTGCCAATTTTCAAAAAGGGCAATAGGGATGACCCAAAGTGCTACCGCCCGATCTCCCTGATTGATGTGTCAGCAAAGCTTTTGGGGAGGGCAATCCTTAATAGATTGTCCGAGTGGACCGAGGAAAGGAACATCTTCTCGGACACCCAATACGGCTTTAGGGCAGGGAGGTCCACTAGCGATCAGTGTTTGAATCTATATATGTTGACTGCCAAGTATACCATAGCTAGTGATGAACCCATTTACATGGGTTTTATGGACTTGGCAGCAGCATTTGACCACGTGAACAGGGAAAAACTGTGGGGCATGATGCTCAGCTTGGGGATAGAGAGCGTCCTAATTAAGATCTTGAAAGAACTGCATAGTGATACTACTGCCAAGGTCCGCTTTAATAGGGAGGGGGGGCTGACTAGTTCCTTTCCTTGCAAGAGTGGAGTTCGTCAAGGCTGCATTCTTGCTCCCTTTTTGTTTTCCCTTTATGTCAACAACTTAGAGCAGTTTCTGCTAGGATTGAAGGCAGATTGCCCAAGGGTGGGGTCGCGGCATATCCCCGTTCTGCTTTATGCAGATGACGCGGTTTTGATCGCACGCACACCGAGGAGCCTTCAAACCCTGATTGACGGATTTGTTAGCTTTATGGGCGCCCTGGATCTTTCTGCAAATCTTAGTAAATGTTATGTGCTCCTGGCAGGGAAAAAAAATGCCTCTAAATTTACTTACAAAATAGGGAGCCATACATTGGAAGAGGTCAAAACATTTCCATACCTTGGTGTTACATTTGATGGTGCCTTGCGGTTTGATACCTTGGTGGAGGAACGCTGCGGTAAAATGATATCATCGAACGGGGCAATTGCTAGTTATGGCAGGAGGCTAGGAAGATGGTCCCCGGAACAGGTGTTAAACCTGTATAGCTCTGTATCATGCTCCAAGGTAATTTATGGGGCAGAGGTATGGGGCTTTGTTAACACCACTAGCATACAGAGAGAAGAAAACAAATACTTGAAATCAGTTCTGAGGGCCCCACAATGTACCGCTGGTTCGATTGCGATAAACCTGTATAGCTCTGTATCATGCTCCAAGGTAATTTATGGGGCAGAGGTATGGGGCTTTGTTAACACCACTAGCATACAGAGAGAAGAAAACAAATACTTGAAATCAGTTCTGAGGGCCCCACAATGTACCGCTGGTTCGATTGCCCACAGTGAGTTAGGGAGACCACACATAGAAGATCTGATAAAGTTGAGGCCAATTATAGCCTGGCTAAAAATTTGGGTGAACCCGGAGGCGTCACTAAGTAGAGAAATTTTATCAGATTGTCTAAAGAGGGATAAATGCATGCGTATTCCTTGGCTCCTTTATGTAAAGAATAACTTAGAGGAGCTAGGCCTGGGGAACCTCTTCCTTCACCCTACATTGATTGTAGCCCAGGACAAACAGCATGTGGGGAGAATATTCCTGGAACAGAAAACCATGTGCAGAGAGGTGGCTGAAGGCTGTAAAAAAACTGTGAGGGCCCATCGCCAAGTAAAAAGTGTTCAAGGCATGGAGCCGTACTTGTTTCTCATGCATAATGCCCAGGATAGGTTCCTGATGTGCCGATTTAGACTTAACTTACTCCCATTCATGTTGGCATCACCAGCTGGGTTTGTTACAACAATAGACCAGAAGGGGCCCTGCGGCTGCGACAATAGGTCTCCGCAGGATTCCCTTCATCTGGTCTTACTTTGCCCTCTCTACTCTATGCCCCGGCGTAAATATCTTGTAAACATCTTGAAAAATGCTAATTTGGTCCACGCAAGGGAGGCATTAGTTTTCTTACAGAAAGCCGAGGACCCTTTGACACTGTGTAGCATTTTGAATTTCATTAAAGTTGCCCTAAGACTAAGGCTCACTAGAGGTGTAGATTGAAACCTTTTATTCTGTCTTTTTAATGTTAAATATGGTCATACTACTGCAACTATGTCTGTAAATTTATTGTACAAAGAATTCTGAAATGTTTAATGCTTTTTTATTGTGTAAATATGAATGTGCTTTTATGGTGTTTTTTAATCACCGAATAAAGATTCTTTGAATTGAATTGAAAGTCAAATTCGCTTTACCAAAGAAAGAATCATATCCTTCCTATAGTTCAGACCTCCATAGGTATAGCTGCGATTTGCACCCTAGAACGAAAGAGGACACTCCTCATTTCCTCATCATACTCTTCATGTACTTCATATATAACATTGTTTATCAGTAGTGTCCTATTATTAGTGAAAAATATCCAACTAGTCACATTCTGCATAGTATTCCTCCTTTAGCAAGACCCAGTACTATCATACAATAACACCATTTATAACTAGACAACAGTAAAGAGCAAGAAAACCCCGGTTCCATAACATGATTCAAAGAACCAATCCTGTAGCTCACCTCAATAAAAAGGAATTATCTTCAAAGTAGTGAAGTAAACGTACATTTCACAGTCTGTGCCTCTAATCGTAAAATCCAATCTCATCGGAAAAAATAATTGATATATATATGCTCTGTGGTAAAAAGCAAAAACACGATATTCCTATTTTAGTCAATTACGTCTGACTCTGAAAGATATACTTATCCAAACTCAGCCACTATCGTAACACTCACCCGTACTTGGGCTGACTGTCTCCAGTAGTTTAAAGATTCTGTCCCCAACACGAGTACATGGCGAGTATACACTGGGAAAAATATTAAGAAAACGATCGTAAGGTGCCGCTCTGTAAACCGCTACTGTTAATAGTAAAGGCAAGTAACGCTACAAAACCGGGCCGCTTACCTACAAGAAACTGCGTGTACGCCGTCAGGAAAACTCAGTCAGCATGCGGGCGTCCTGTGCGGGCGCCATTATATTTACAATTGCAGGATGCTTTTAGCTTACTAGTTTAGTCGCCATCTTGTAGTGGCTAGTAATCCCATAATTTGTTAGTATACATATTCTCTACTCAAATATATGTATACTTGTTTCTTATATTATTCGTAATAGTTTTATTTCTACAATATTATTGTCAATACAGGTAAAGTCCTGACTCCATGCCATATCGAAGATCGCATTAATAGCGTATCCATCAATTATCTTAGAACTAATATATAGTGTAAATATCCACTCATTATGTTACAATTTCAGTTCACTATATAAAGATTAAATGGCGTTCAGTCCAAAAAAAAATATATATATATATATATATGATTTCCATCCCAGTGCGATGCCCTCAGCTAACTACACGGGGATTCGAACCTGTAAGGAGCAAAGGAAAAGTAACTTGCAGCTCCAATCAATCGTGCCACTGCTGCTGCTTAGAGTCCTGGCATATTTTCTTGGTATAAAAGATTCTACCCCATATAAGTGACCAAAACTACTATTGTATTGCCATAAACTACGAAATGTCGATCCTCGTTCCAGAGTCATAACCTACAGTACACCCAGAGTTCTGAAAATGTCACGTCTAAGTATCTTAAGTTAATTTGGGGAAATGAAAAACATTTTTTTGTTAGTGACAGGTCAAGGAAGCAGAGTCCGGGCAAAGTCGGCAAGAACATTTTCCCATCCAGTATATCCAAAATTTATCATTTCTACAATATGTTCACTCTATACATAATCAATATTGTACATATTGATATTGTCACATTTCACAGGAACAGAGGTTAGGACATAATAACCAAAATTCAATCATACACTTTGTACTAACAGTCCAATATTAAACCATAAGTTAAATTAAAGATGATACATTATTTTAGTCTCCTAAAAAGAATTGCAGTTCTGAATCCACATTTAATCCCTCCTCAACAGCTCTCAAAATCATTATCCATCTAGCCTCTCTGCTTCTTAGTTTTAAAGTTCTGTTTCCACCTCTTCTGTCAACATTTACATGTTCTATTCCATGATAGGTAAATACATGATTTCTGGAATCATCCCGAGTTTGGATTGCATGGGAAGCAATGGGGTAACGTGTATCTCCATTTTTGAGAGCCCGAAAGTGCTCCATCATTCTTTCCTTCAGACGTCTCACTGTACTTCCTACATAAATTTTTCCACAACTACAGGCTATTATGTAGATAACGTATGTAGTTTCAAAGTTGATAAATGCCTTAATCATGTAAGTAACTGAGAAAAACAAGGACCCCCTGGGTAGTGAAAATCTATAGACTCCTAGGGCAGGGTAGCAACAGATGCAGAAAAATTCCTAGGACGTCTAGGTATATCAGTGTACATATAAGTCGGACCAGTTATCAAGAGAGAACAATGGAGGGGATTAGACAGACTTATATAAAAAGTATATTTTTATTAGGTATATTTAAAAATCATATTGGGAATGACCAAAGGTCAAACAATATGATGGATATGTAAAAATATCTTTGACAACATTACATGCAATAATCATAAAAGATTAACATAAAATTCATAATACACAAAAAATAAAGCAATATATTGACAAAAATATACAGGTAATCATGAAGGTAAAACAAGCATAAGAACTCGACGCGCGTTTCGGCAGGGGACCGCCTTCTTCAGGAGACACAATTTAATTCCTGAAACACAGTTATAAAAGAATATCTCTGTTATATACGCATACATAGAATTTGTAAAGACAACATTAACATTCATTATTTCTAACATCTTTAAAACCTCATTCCTAACTTAAAAGCTGACCATGACTATTGTTATGTACACTGAAGGCCTTTGATAAGCCGCATAATGTTTGACAATTGTACAGTATCTGACTTAACTTGGAATCACACCCCATGGTCTACGTGAGTACCATTTTACATTGTAGAGGAATACAATTAGACTCCTATTTAGGGACTGAAGTAGAATCACTTCTAAATTCATAAGATTCAAACTCAATCTTAGAAGCTGTTAGCACACAAAATGTATTCAAAGGTATGCTTCAGTTACAGATTATCTGTTAGGAAAACTGTTTATTAAAAGAATATCCTACCGGGCTTTTGGCATAAGTGCTCAATTAACACGGGTATACTCACAACGGTAGAACTCTATCCATGCAGCAACACCCATCCAAGGGGAATCTTCATGCAACAATGATGTGTTTACTCAATAGTTATTGATAGAGGGATTCCTATTGATAGAGTTCCATATTAGTAACGGAAGGACATAGCGATTTATTCATCTATATACAAACACATTGGCTCAACATTTTGCTCTTAACATGTGGATGGCGCTGCAGAGGTTATAATTACGGAAGGATGGAATATAAAATATACATATTCCTGCAGGATGTAACCTTTACATGACTATGTCTAAAGGTATTAGGCATGCTACATATGTATGGTAACATTCAGGCCCTCAGGGATCTCAGGTGATTGAGGATTTCCAGATATAGTCTACTGACTTTTAAGTAAATGAACACAATGGGAGACCGATACGAAAGGGATATAGTATACCAAAGGACTAAGAATTAGTATTGCCAACCTTGTACCTTATACTTCCACATGCGATGTGTGAATATTCTAGATGGAGTTTTATTCTCAGTGTAGGCATACGATGACCATATAGATGATATCTCATATCAGTGGAGACGGAAAATACACTATGGATAAGAATGCAAAAAGAATAAGCTTAATCATCATGAGTTATGTCCATTGTCATAGCTTGGATCTTAAAGTAATATTTCTCTTGAAGGACGGTAAATATAGTAATTACCTTCATCAAGATGATACATAGGCTGGTAGAGTTGATACTTGAAGCAAAGTAGCTAATGATGGCACCTTTGCTCTTCTAATAACTGATAAAATGGGCTCTGAAATGAGGAAAACGTCAAATTATCTAAAGATAGTCTCACTATTAGTTGCATATTGAGACAATTTAACAAGTCCGGGCTGTTTAGATATACTAGCTTGCCTCAAACAATCCCTACTAGAGATTACCTTAATATTAAATGAAGCGGCGCTCTTCCGGTAAGTCGACTCGAAAAAGTGCCTTGTGGTGTAGATTTAAAAAGTAAGCTCTGAAAAAATGAAATCAGAGTGCCCAGTTAGTTAGATTTAATTAAAGTTACAGAGTTGCAAAGTTGCAAAGTTGCAACACATCAAACCGCCTGTTGCGATCTAAGCGTGCTCCCGACTTATACTATAGTGAGGGTCTTACCGAAAATCGAGTAGTTGCTCACGGACAGCAAGATGTAGCTGCTCAGTGTTCCGACGTGTGGGGGCTCGCCTCCTCAAAGATACAAAGTAACCTACGTTTGTACCCTTCCGTATTTAAAGGGACTATCTAACGCGGGAAAAAAGACGTAGTGATGACGGTAATATGGTCGAAGTAGGACTAAAGTCATACAAGCCGATCCTGTTTCAAAATGGCGCTCATAAGTGCGCAAACAAAGTAAAATAACAGGGGACTCTCCGCCTATTATGTTGTAAGAATCGCAAGTGATGTATCCATCATCACGTATATTAACATCCCATTCTGCTTCGGGAATTAGAGCTGCTTCGAAAGAAATATATATATATTTTTTTAAAAATAAACAGTAGCCGAAGCATATGCTGTTCAATAAGACCTACATGGATGCTACGTTGTGGCCCCAAATAAAAGGGCACGTAAATACATTGCGGAGATGGTAAAATGCGCTATACATATTACATAAAGGGTAACACGCGGTGTAATAAAAATTAATATCAGTTATCCAAGAAAATATATATCTATAGATGCAACTAATATAACCTTAATTGAAGCTATTGGGTATATGGACGGACAGCTAGGCAACTGCATAGGTTACCTGTAGTATATTAAAAATATATATATATTTCTTTCGAAGCAGCTCTAATTCCCGAAGTCCCCTGTTATTTTACTTTGTTTGCGCACTTATGAGCGCCATTTTGAAACGGGATCGGCTTGTATGACTTTAGTCCTACTTCGACCATATTACCGTCATCACTACGTCTTTTTTCCCGCGTTAGATAGTCCCTTTAAATACGGAAGGGTACAAACGTAGGTTACTTTGTATCTTTGAGGAGGCGAGCCCCCACACGTCGGAACACGGAGCAGCTACATCTTGCTGTCCGTGAGCAACTACTCGATTTTCGGTAAGAACCTCACTATAGTATAAGTCGGGAGCACGCTTAGATCGCAACAGGCGGTTTGATGTGTTGCAACTTTGCAACTTTGCAACTCTGTAACTTTAATTAAATCTAACTAACTGGGCACTCTGATTTCATCTTTTCAGAGCTTACTTTTTAAATCTACACCACAAGGCACTTTTTCGAGTCGACTTACCGGAAGAGCGCCGCTTCATTTAATATTAAGGTAATCTCTAGTAGGGATTGTTTGAGGCAAGCTAGTATATCTAAACAGCCCGGACTTGTTAAATTGTCTCAATATGCAACTAATAGTGAGACTATCTTTAGATAATTTGACGTTTTCCTCATTTCAGAGCCCATTTTATCAGTTATTAGAAGAGCAAAGGTGCCATCATTAGCTACTTTGCTTCAAGTATCAACTCTACCAGCCTATGTATCATCTTGATGAAGGTAATTACTATATTTACCGTCCTTCAAGAGAAATATTACTTTAAGATCCAAGCTATGACAATGGACATAACTCATGATGATTAAGCTTATTCTTTTTGCATTCTTATCCATAGTGTATTTTCCGTCTCCACTGATATGAGATATCATCTATATGGTCATCGTATGCCTACACTGAGAATAAAACTCCATCTAGAATATTCACACATCGCATGTGGAAGTATAAGGTACAAGGTTGGCAATACTAATTCTTAGTCCTTTGGTATACTATATCCCTTTCGTATCGGTCTCCCATTGTGTTCATTTACTTAAAAGTCAGTAGACTATATCTGGAAATCCTCAATCACCTGAGATCCCTGAGGGCCTGAATGTTACCATACATATGTAGCATGCCTAATACCTTTAGACATAGTCATGTAAAGGTTACATCCTGCAGGAATATGTATATTTTATATTCCATCCTTCCGTAATTATAACCTCTGCAGCGCCATCCACATGTTAAGAGCAAAATGTTGAGCCAATGTGTTTGTATATAGATGAATAAATCGCTATGTCCTTCCGTTACTAATATGGAACTCTATCAATAGGAATCCCTCTATCAATAACTATTGAGTAAACACATCATTGTTGCATGAAGATTCCCCTTGGATGGGTGTTGCTGCATGGATAGAGTTCTACCGTTGTGAGTATACCCGTGTTAATTGAGCACTTATGCCAAAAGCCCGGTAGGATATTCTTTTAATAAACAGTTTTCCTAACAGATAATCTGTAACTGAAGCATACCTTTGAATACATTTTGTGTGCTAACAGCTTCTAAGATTGAGTTTGAATCTTATGAATTTAGAAGTGATTCTACTTCAGTCCCTAAATAGGAGTCTAATTGTATTCCTCTACAATGTAAAATGGTACTCACGTAGACCATGGGGTGTGATTCCAAGTTAAGTCAGATACTGTACAATTGTCAAACATTATGCGGCTTATCAAAGGCCTTCAGTGTACATAACAATAGTCATGGTCAGCTTTTAAGTTAGGAATGAGGTTTTAAAGATGTTAGAAATAATGAATGTTAATGTTGTCTTTACAAATTCTATGTATGCGTATATAACAGAGATATTCTTTTATAACTGTGTTTCAGGAATTAAATTGTGTCTCCTGAAGAAGGCGGTCCCCTGCCGAAACGCGCGTCGAGTTCTTATGCTTGTTTTACCTTCATGATTACCTGTATATTTTTGTCAATATATTGCTTTATTTTTTGTGTATTATGAATTTTATGTTAATCTTTTATGATTATTGCATGTAATGTTGTCAAAGATATTTTTACATATCCATCATATTGTTTGACCTTTGGTCATTCCCAATATGATTTTTAAATATACCTAATAAAAATATACTTTTTATATAAGTCTGTCTAATCCCCTCCATTGTTCTCTCTTGATAACTGGTCCGACTTATATGTACACTGATATACCTAGACGTCCTAGGAATTCTTCTGCATCTATTAATCATGTAAGTACCAGTGTTATTATATTCAAAGGACTTAATCTTCTAGGTTGCACATCTGCAACAGCTGCAGTAACCACAGCTATGAAAACCTTTAGGTTTGTAAGGTAACCATTGTTCTGGCTTCACAGGCTTAGTTGTTACTAGGTAACTCGGACTCACCATGTTGGCAATTGTAGTACCCTTTCGAAAAGTTAAACTATGTGTCACAGATAGATATGGTGCTATATCCCCATCTGTCCTTAGTAGATGCCAATGTCTGTTCAAGATAGCATACAGTTTATGACTCCCTGTTCCAAAATTGGTAATCATCCTTATCTTCTGCTGATTCTGAGTCAATTCATTTTTGTTACTAAATATCAAAGTATCTTCTCTCTTGAGCTTCAAGGCTCTTTGATAAGCTTTATCTATAACCTTGTCCTTATATCCTCTGTTCCTGAATCTCAAAGTCATATAATTTAGGTTCTTTTTAAAGTCACCATCATCTGAACAATTCCGTCTGGCTCTCAACATTTCGCCATACGGAATCGCCTCTATTTGGCTTTTCGGGTGGCAACAATCTGCACGTAAGAGTGCGTTACAGCTTGTTTCTTTGCGAAACATTCTACTACACGATCTATCACCTTGTACAAATAATTCAATATCTAAAAATGTGATGTGATGTTGGTCAAAGTGTGTAGTGAATGTCATATTTTGGTCATTGGAATTGAGGTAAGCAAAGAATGAGTTCAATTCCTGCGGGGAATGGTATCAATCTTCACCTGTAGGGGCGCCACTTGGCTGCTCCCTACCTTTTGTCCTAAGTACATCACAGATCCCTGCCCTATCTGGCACATGCAGGCCTTGATAGTGAGGCCTGCCCTTTGCAGAGCCTTCAACACTTCGCAGAGGTTTTGCAAGTGTTCTTCCCACATGGAGCTGAACACATCAATGTCATCAAGGTATGCGGCACTGAATTTCTCCAGCCCGGTCAATACCTGGTTAACCAGTCTCTGGAATGTGGTAGGGGCATTCTTCAACCCAAAGGGCATGACTCGGAACTGGAAGTGCCCCTCTGGCGTTGAGAATGCAGACCTCTTTTTGGCCCCCTCAGTTAAGGCAATCTGCCAGTACCCAGAAGTTAAATCAAACGTACTGAGATACTGGGCAGCTACCAACCGATCCATGAGCTCATCAGCTCTGGGGATCGGGTGTGCGTCAGTCTTGGTGACCGCATTGAGCCCACGGTAGTCCACACAAAACCGGAGTTCTGGAGTGGCACCGGGCGCAGCAGCTTTTAGTACTAAGACCACTAGGCTAGCCCAGGGGCTGCTGCAGGACTCAATTACCCCTAGCGCCAACATCTTGGAAACCTCTTCCTTGATGCTGGCCCTGACCTTGTCAGCTACCCTGTAAAATTTCTGTTTCACAGGCAGGCTATCTCCAGTGTCCACATCATGGATGCACTAATTGTTGACACCTGTGGTCAGGGAGAATGGGGAGGAAATCTGACCCAACACCTGGCAACAGTCCCTCTGCTGTTCTGGGGTCAGGGTGGGTAAGAGGACCACACCATCCACTGACCCGTCTTACTCCTTGGCTGCCAGGAAGTCAGGGAGAGGATCACTATCCTCTTCCTTTCCAGCATCTGTAGCCATGAGCATTGTCACTTCAGACCTCTCAAAGTGGGGTTTGAGGTGGATCACATGCAAGACTCTCAGGGGCTGCCTAGGAGTCTCCAAGTTAACAAGGTAGGTTACTTCGCTCTTGCGCTCCACCACCTCATATGGCCCAGTCCACTTGTCTTGGAGCGCACAAGGCTCCACTGGCGCCATCACCCACACTTTCTGCCCAGGTTGAAATTCGACCAGAGTGGTATTCTGGTCGTACCATCTTTTCATTTCGTCCTGGCTAGCTTCCAGGTTCTCCTGAATGAGCTTCCTGAAGTGTTGGGTCTGGTTACGGAAGGCCAGCACGTAGCTGAACACATACTGGGGTGTCTTCCCATGGGATTTCTCCCACCCCTCCTTCACCAGTGTGAGAGGTCCTCTAACAGGGTGACCATACAGGAGTTCAAAGGGACTGAACCCTAAGGAATTCTGAGGCACCTCCCTGTAGGCAAACATCAGGCATGGTAGAAAGACGTCCCACTTCCGTCTCATCGGCTCCGCAAGGCCCATAATCATACCTTTGAGGGTGCAGTTGAACCTTTCAACCAACCCATTTCCTTGAGGGTGGTAAGGAGTGGTGAACTTATAAGTTACCCCACACTCCACCCACAGAGACTTCATGTACCTAGAGATGAAGTTGGTGCCCCGATCGGAGACCACCTCTCTGGGGATCCCCACTCGGGAAAAGATCCCCATCAATGCACGGCCCACCACGGATGCTGTGGTTGTTCTGAGAGGGACTGCTTCCGGGTACCGGGTGGCATTGTCCACCAAGACCAGGATGAACCTGTTGCCTAATGATGTCTTGGGGTCCAGGGGCCCCACGATGTCGATGCCCACCCGCTCGAAAGTGGTGCTCGCCACAGGAAAGAGTTGGAGGGGTGCCTTGCACTTCCCTCAGCTCTTGCCACTGGCCTGACATGTTTGGCAAGTTCTACAAAAGGGTCCGACGTGCTTCTTCATCTAGGGCCAGTAGAGGTGGATGACAAGCCTTTGGAAGGTCTTGTCTTGCACCAGATGTCCTGCGAGAGGCACGTCATGAGCCAGACTCATTAGGAAGTTCCTGAAGCGCAAGGTACCACCAGCACACAGGATGCACCGGGCTCAGCAAACTTAGGCTCACTATACAACAACTCATCTTCCCAGTTAAGGAAATGATTTTTAGATGCTCTACCTGCTGCCTGGTCTGCAGCCTGTTCCCACATACCAATGAGGAAAGGCACTCTTTCTGCACCTTGCAGAATTCCTCCCTGGAGGGCCCACCTTCTTGATGCCAATGGGTCAGCTCAGGCAGGTCACCCAGTCGTCCACCTGTTCCCCTGTAGGTTCCAGGGCATCCCCCTCAGGTTCTGCTCCTTCCTGGACCGTGGGAATGACTAGGGCGGGTTTCCCGCACCCCCTGCCTCTTCTTCTCTTGGCAGGTCTCTGGGCCATTGTTTCAGGCTCCAGTTCTGCTGAATCACCCTTACTGGCTGCCATAGCACCCGTGGTCACACAGATCCACGCAGGCAAACCCAACATCTCCAAATGAGTTTGGTGTTCCATATCCTTCCATGGAGAACTCTCCAGGTAATTTCCTAGCAGACAGTCTACAGGCAAGGCATCACTGACAACAACTTCCAAGAGACCAGAGACCCCTCCCCATTCAAAGGGAACATGCGCCACTTTGCAGAGGCGCACTGAGCTGTCAGCCGCCACTACAGGGCGGAGTACATTGGGAATGACCTGCTCTTCAGACACCCACTGACACCTCACGGATGTCAAGCTGGCTCCTGTGTCTCTCAGAGCCAATATCGCTCTCCCATTGATGGTTACCTTCTGCCCATATTTCTTAGTGTTAGGGGGCAGTAAGGTTTCCTGGACCATCTCTTGGTCTCCTAAAGAGACAAGGGTCATAACTGCTAGTCCCCCCTCCCCACTAGAAATGAAATCCCCTCCCAAAGCTACACTTGCTAACCCTGGGGATGGAGCACCAGTGGGTGCTGAATTTTTCTTGGGACATTTAGGAGCAAAGTGGCCCACCTCATTGCAGTGATAGCAGGTAGGGGGACCCTTGTTGTCCCTGTTGTCTCTATTGTCCCGACTGCCCCTAGGGGGCCATGGCTGTCTAGGTCTGGGGGGTTGGGATTCCTTTTCCTGGGAACTATTTTGGGGCCCTTGCAAGAACTCCTTTGGTTACCCTTGCCCCCCACTCTTCTGCTGGGGACCCTGCCTATCTTTGGCTGTGGTACCCACAATTCCTCTGTGGACCCTGGTACTGGTCCAGCGGTCCGCCTCCTTAGCAAGCTCAATGGGGTCTGTCAGCTTGCTGTCTAAAAGATGCTGTCGAAGCTCTGGAACACAAAGACTACTCAAGTGCTCCCAACTAATTAAATGCAACAACCCCTTATAATGAGTTACTTTGCTGCCCTTCATCCAACCTTCCAGTGCACGCGAGTACAAATTCACACACTCCATCCAAGTCTCAGACTCTATCTTCTTAGAGTTCCTAAAACTGCTGCCTGCACTGCTCTGGAGTAAGTCCATACCTGAGACATAAGGCCTCCTTCATATTGGGGTAGGTCATGGTACCTGCTAACTCTAAGGCTTCCAGAAGTCTCAAAATGTTTCCACAGGCCCGCCCCCCAATGCTGTTCAGGCACACCATTAATTCTCAATGCATTTCTCATAAGAAGTAAACCAGGCATAGATATCCTCACTCCTATGGTAATTCTGTACCAGATCCTTGGGAATATATACTTTAATCCCCTGCACTGGCTGTGCGCTGCCACCATTTGAACTGGAATCCACCTGCTTGGCCTTGATATCCAGTTCTCTCATGCTCACTTCATGAGCCAAAAGCAATTTCTTGTCCTCCAGGGCACAGGCATTTTTGCTCTCCTCCACCGCCTTCTCTTTCTCTACCTCCAATTGCTTCATTTTCATTCTCAGGATTTCAATTTCATGATCTCTCACTTTTTGATTTTCTTCTAACTCTTCTGGCGTCAGACCCCGGCCGGAGTGGTTGCAGCCAGCCCGTGAATCTGGTCTGCTCACAGGCAATTCATGGGGCTGAAACCCCCCCTTTCACTTGCACCATTTCCTTCATGTGCCTCCCAATAGGCATTCAAGATGCTCTGCAGGTCCTCCTTTGTGAGTATGCTCTTTATAGGGCACTCAAACTGGCTGCAGAATTGTTTAAGCTGTGTAACCTTGTAGGAATACAAATCCTCCATGCAAGATTCCAATTCTGCCTCTTCCACACTGGGTGCCTTTCCTTTCACAGACATGTTGCTTTGAAGAGTTAATCAAAAATAGAACCAACCAAAAAAAACAGTAGTATGCGGTGGCATAGTGGTCTGCTCTCACTAGTGATGTACACCAATCTCTGTGGGTCTAGTACAAATACAAGTTCAAATCCCACCACTGACCAACAATATTAGAACTGGGGATCTCTAGTTGGCAGAGGTAGGTACCACTGTCCAAATAGGGACCCTTGCTTCTAGTCAGGGTAAGGAGGATACACTCTTTAGATAACCCCTGCTCACCCCCTTGGTGGCTTGGCACGAGCATTCAAGGCTTATCAAAGGCAATATAAAAAGTATTTGTACCAACACTTACAGTAACACAGTGAAAACACACAAACTGACTCCACAACAGTTTAGAAAAATAAAGGTATTTAATCTAAACTACACCAGACCAAAACGACAAAAATCCAACATACACAGTTCAAGAACATTGTTTCAAAAGAGTTCTTAAGGTTGTGATGAAATAATCCACAGTTGCGCGAAAAGTTCATAGTTGCGACACGTTTAGCCAACAGTACCTTTAAATGCGACAAAGTTCCAAAACAGAAACTGGTGCGGTGAAAAACAAGTGATGCATCACTCCTGAGACCCTGGGGAGGCGATGCGACAGCCCTGCTGGATGTAGCGGGCGTGATGCGGTGACTCCGGTCTGTATGGGGAGGAATGCGATACCTTCTATGGATTCCGGTGCGGAGGTTCCGTAGTGAAAAAGCTTGCAAAGGCACGATGCGACGATCTCTGGAGTTGCGAAGATCTCCGGGGCGACGATGCGCGGACCAGCGGTGATCTTCCTCTTGCAGCTCCTCGATGCGATGGCTCTGCGACGACACTCGCAGTGACGTGATGCGGTCTGCAAGCAAGCGGTGCGACGATCTCACCCAGCGACGACAGGCTCTGCGACGACACTAGCAGCGATGGTAATCTTCCCACACCGGTCTGGTGTGTCCCGCAAACGAAGGATGCGATGACTCTGGCAGCGGCAACAGGCGCTGCGACGATATCGGCCTTCGCAGTGGCGGGAATTTCCTCGCACTGACGGGGATACGCTCCGCAAGCGAGCGATGTGACAAAACTAGCAAAAAATCTTTAAAAGCTTGGTTTCCAGCTTCCCAACACAGGTACAACTTCCAGAGGCACCACAACTGGCCCAAGCACTCTAGGAAGGACAGAACTCTCTCAGAAGAGTTCAGGGAAGCTGGTGGTGAAGTCCTTTTGTTCCTGGGACTTCTTAACAGGGAGCCAGCTCTTCTCAGGCCCTTGGAGATTCCTTCAAGCAAGGTGACACAGCACCAAAAGCAAAGTCCTTCCCCTCTCCTTGGCAGCAAAGCAACAGCAGGTCATTCCAGGAGAGCAACAGCAGGACAGTCTACCTTCTTCAGTATCAGCTTTCTCCTTGGCAGAGGTTCCTTCTTGATTCCAGGATGATCTAATTGTCTGTAGTCAGGGGTCCTGTACTTATACCCCTAAAAGTCTTTGATCCCTTTGTACAGGAGGGCTCTGAGCCCGGTCTGAACCAGTTCTGGGTGTTCCTTGAGCACTTTGTTTTCCTGGCCTCTCCTTTCCTTTCAGAGAGAGGGGCAGGGTTGTCAGCCGCCCAGCAGGAGGTGGAGCCAGCATTGTGGAAGGCAGGCACAGCCCTATTCAGGCACAGGTGCTACCCCCTCCCACTACTCTAGATGCAGATTGAGCTATTCAGCCCAGAGATGGCCCACTCAGACTCTGGGAGCCACCCAGCCCCTGTCACTCACAAACCAGACAGTCAATTCACAAACAGGCGGAGGCACACAGAAAAGTCAGACAAGAGAACAGCAACTTTCTAAAAGTGCTGTTCTCAAACACAGGATTTAAAAACAACCTTTCCTAAAAGATGTGTCATTAAATGTTATTAAATTCTGAGCTCAGGGATACCATACTTTTATGTCCTATCTTGCTCCTATGGGAAGATATGCTGGTAGCCACTGTAGCCAGCATCCCCCATGATAGCCTATGGGGCAAGATAGCCTTACAATAGTGAAAAATAAAAATGACTATAATTCACTACCAGAGCATGTCACCTGCACAAGTACATGCTCTACCTTTAACATACACTTCACACTACCCAAGGGAGTACCTTGGGACTTCCATAGGGGTGACCAATGTGTACAGAAAGGGAAGGGTTAGGCCTGGCCAGTGGGGACACTGACCAGGATGACATGGCAGGTCACAGAATGCACACAAGCACTGCAATGGCAGGCCTGAGACACAATGTTAGGGCTATTCATGTGGGTGGCACAATCAGTGCTGCAGGCCCACTAGTAGCATTTGTTATCACCAGCCCTGGCAAACTCAGTGCATTTTACTAGGGACTTCCTGGTGACACGAATATGCTAATCATGGATAACCAATCATAATAACAATTTACACAGGGAGCACTTACACTTTGACACTGAACAGCAGTGGCAAAGTGCCAAAAGCATCTAAACCAGCAAAATCGAAATCCAGCCTAGCATCAAAAATACAGGAGGTAGAGGCAAAAAGATTGAGGGAAACCACCCCAAAGATGCCAGGTCGAACACCTCTTATGTTGTTGCTGGTTATGGATGCTTTTGGGCACTGTGAAGCTGCTGTTCAGTGCTTCCTATGGTAAATTGATGTGTGGATTAGTGACTCCATGATTGGCTTGATAGGTTTACTTGTCAGACCCTAGTACAGTGCACTGCGTGTGCCCAGGGCTTGTAAATCCAATGCTGTTGGTGGGCTTGCAGCACTGATTGTGCCACCCACCGGAGCAGCTTGTAAAGCGTGTCTCAGGCCTGCCATTGCAGGGCCTGTGTTCAGTCTGGTACTGACACGTTGACTGGGCAAGTTCACCCACTTGTCAGTTCCTAAACCTTCCCTTTTATACATATTAGTCACCCCTCTGGTAGGCCCATGGGCAGGGTGCATTGTAGGTAAATGGTAGGACATTCCCTGATGTGTGTTACATGTCCTAATAGTGAATTACAGCCATTTTCGTTTTTCACTATTGCAAGGCTACGTATTCCCCATAGGCCAGAATGGGCAGTTAGATTATAATATTTTATAATCCTAACTGACTCAGGGAACTAGGTAGAAATTTGAGGTTAGTATGCCTGAACTCAGAATGATAAAATACATGTTTTAGTGAAGTTGGTTTTAACATTCTGTGTTTCAAAATACTTATTTTAGAAAGTAGGTATTTTCTTGCCTGCCTCTGCTAGGTTGTGTATTCCTTGTCTGGAGTTTGAGTGAAAGGGGCTGGGGGATTCCAGGAGACAGGGCGAGTCAGCACAGTGCTGAATAGAGAGATCTATATGCAGATGGTAGGGAGGAGTTGCACATGGGACTTGAATAGGGCTGTGCCTTTCCTCCACAATGCTGGCTCCACCTCCTGTGGTGTGGCTGATGTCCCTGGCCTGCACTGTCAAAGGAAGAGAAGGAGTCCTGTAAACAAAGTGCTCCAGGACTGACCATGAACTGGTTTGGACTAGGCAAAGGCCTCTCCGCCTTCAGAGAACAAAGAGAAAAGTAGTATAAATATTGGGACCCAGACCCAAGAACGTTAGATTACTTCTGGGAATCAAGACAATCCTTTGCTGAGGAGAAGAACCAGGAAACTATAGGAGGAGACTACCCCTGTGCTTTGTATTTGGGGGTTGGCCTGCAGTGGTTGCTTCATTGCCAAAGAGAGGAGAAACGGATTGAGTGTGCTTTCTATCAACTTGAAGAAGAATCTCCAAGGGCTTGAACTAGAGCTTGCCTCCTGCCTGAAGTCTCAGGGATACAAGACTTTACCAACCACCACCCCTGAATTTCTGTGCTGGGAATTGAAGTGCCTGCTGTTGTGCTAGGCCTTCTAAGAGACTGCGTGTCGTTGGGAGCTGGAAGCACGATGCAACAACAAGAAGCATGTCGTGGCCGCAGCCACTGTCATCGCATCGCCGAGGAAGTGAGTCGCCGCTGCCACTGTCATCATCACATCACCGAAGCGGGGCACATCGCCGGAGATGCGGGACGCTGCCACAGAGGTCACTGCCACATTCCTAGGAGAAGCGCGTCGCAGGGTCTGTCGCGTCTCCAAAGATCATCGAGTTGCCACACAGCTGTCGGGCATGCACGCATCACACCAATGCCATTTTGTCGCATTGCACCGGAGAAGAGTATCACATCGAGGTGCCATCTTGTCGCATCGCCCCGGAGAGCAGTAAGAAACCGACGTATCAACTCCCCACACAGTAAGGAAGCAAGAAGCAACTCCCCTGCGCAGCAGTAAGGAACCGATGCAGCCACTCCCCTGCGTGTAAGGAACCGACGCATCCCCTACCCTGCGACCCTTTTGTTTTCTTTGTGTTACACATCTAAGATATATTGAGAGTAAAGTGTTGCATTTACAACTTGAGAGAACTGAGATATTTTACAACAGTTAAAGTCTATTTTTGAGTACAGTATTGTGGATTTTTGTTGTTTGGTCTAGTGTTACGTCTATATAAAAATATCAATTATTATAATACAACCTGTGTGGTGTCCATCTGTAGTGTTGTCATTGTATTACTGTATGTGAGGTTACGTGGTTTTCGACTTCGTTTCGTATCTAGCCGCCATTTTGTGTTTAACCGCCATTTTGTGTTGCCTCACTCAGGCAGCACGGCGGACGTAGTGAATGCGATGTTTTTGCCTTTCCAGCTGCTACGTGTCTTTCCCGTTAAAGAGTAACTCCTGCCCATGTTTAATGAAACTGATGTCAGGGTCTCCCGAGTCTTGTAAATCCATGTCTAGACTGATTAATCCATGTCTTACTCCACTGTTTGGGTCCCACCATTCTTCTTGACTTTATCTTGTTTAACTGGCCTTCGCTATTCTCTTCATGTGTTCTCTTGTTACATAGACTGTCCTTTGAAGCATTCAATATGTTCTACCACCTGTAAATTGAATTACAGGCACTAGTGTTGATTAACTTGAGGGGAGGAGAGCACACAGGGTCTGAAAGAAGGGTGTGTTTTAGACATTCGATAGCTTGTTTTCAAACTATTCCTATTTGTCAGTTCTGTATGTTTTGGGAGTTGTCATTGTAAACTTGTGTACTATAATAGTCTGTGCGCCACGGAATGAAGTGGCAGTCTCCTGAGAACCTACCATTGGTGTACTTACAGGACAACTGTGCTTAGCTGCAGCTAATAAATCTGCTTTTCTACGCCAAACAGAGTGTCATGTGTCTCTGTCCGTCAAGGCAGTTGAAAACGGAAATCTTAGGCGCGTATCCAAGCAATTGCGCAAATGTCTGTACCATCCACACAAAGAGAGGTGCATGCTTTCTTAGGTATTACCTCTTATTGTAGACAGTGGATTCCGAACTTTTCTTTACTTTACTAGCCAAGCCCTTGTTAGCACTCACTCTGAAAGATACGCCCCAACCTCTTCCTTGGACTGATGAATGCCAAAAGAGTTTTTCTGAATTACGAACTGCTTTGTGTTCGGCTCCTGTGTTGGGTACTCCAGATTACAGTAAACCTTTTACACTTTATGTTCATGAAAGAGAAGGTTGTGCATTATCAGTCCTGACACAAAAATTTGGAGGTAAACAAAGGCCATGTGCCTATTTTTTGGCTACATTAGATCCAGTGGCTAAAGCATTACCCAGTTGTCTTAGTGCAACAGCGGCAGCGGCAATTTCCATTCATCAATCTGCTGGATTGGTATTGGATCATACTCTTAATGTTATGTGGCCACATGCAGTAGATACTCTTTTGAACAGGACAAAAACCCAGCACTTAACGAGTGCCCGTTTGTCTGGATATGAGTTGACGCTTTTAGCTAGTCACATACATATCAGGAGATGTAATGTTCTGAATCCAGCAACATTGTTGCCTATTTTGGATGAGAAAAATGCACAAGATCAGCATGATTGTTTTCTTCGTACGGAAGAAGAAACTAAAGGTCGAATTGATTTGAAAGATACACTACTTACGGATCCGGATGGGATGCTGTGGGTAGATGGGTCTTGTTTTAAGCTTCCTAATGGCGAGACGACAGCAGCTTATGCTGTTACAACTCTACATACAGTAGTGGAAACTGCACGCATTTCACAGAATTCAGCGCAAGCTGCAGAATTGATTGCGTTGACGAGAGCATGTGTGTTGGCGAAAGGAAAAAGAGTGACTGTGTACACAGATAGTCAATACGCGTTTGGCGTTGCCCATAGCTTTGGCCGTTTGTGGAGAGAAAGAGGATTCTTTACCTCCCACAGCACTAAAATACAGCATGGTCAGTTGGTAACTGACCTTCTTGAATCACTTGCTTTGGCCACTCAAATAGCCATTGTGAAGTGTAGTGCGAATAAAAAGATTACTTATGACGTAGGTCGAGGAAATGCATTTGCGGATGAAATAGCGAGGGAAACGGCACAGAATGTTGAAAGTCGAATGTAAGTTGCAGGACCAGCAAGTTGGGTCCCAGATGCTGGTATGTGTGAAGACACAGTAGAAAGCGTGAAAATGATTCAGAAGGAGGCAACTGAGAAAGAATTGAGTAAGTGGAAAGAAAGTACGGGAATGTTGGATACGATGGGATGTTGGACGGAATTGTCAGAGCATCAGCGATGGTTGTTACCAGATGCGTATGTACTACCTGTGGACACTATGGCTCATGGACCAGCCCATATTAATGCAAGGGGTATATGTAAACTCCTAGCTCCAGTATGGCAGAACGAAAATATTCCTAAATGTGCAGAAAATGTAGTGAAGCATTGCATTGTTTGCTTGATGCATAATCCAGAAAAGGGAACTCCAACTCCAGCAGGTCATTTTGCTCCCCCTACGTATCCTTTTGAGGTACTGCAAATAGATTACATCCATATGGAACGTTTCAACAATCTTAAGAATGTCCTGGTGGTGGTTTGTACCTTTTCCAGATGGGTAGAGGCCTACCCCCTAAAGGACAATACTGCTTTGTCTACTGCCAAAGTCCTTCTGAAGGAATTCTTCCCGAGGTTTGGTTTGCCGCGCATTGTCTGGAGTGACAATGGGAGTGAATTTGTAGGTCAAATTATGCAGAAAGTGTGTGTGGGTCTTGGTATTAGACAGAAATTCCATGCGGCAAATCACCCTCAGTCAGCAGGTGTGGTAGAGTGTTACAATGGCTCTCTCAAACTTAAGTTAGCAAAGATCCAGACCAGTACAGGCCTTTCCTGGCCTGATGCCTTGCCTTTAGCACTTCTCTCAACAAGAACGACTGTCCATTCTCGTCTGGGGCTTAGCCCATATGAGATTGTTTTCGGGTGCCCAGCTAATGTCTGGGGAGTCCCTTGCCCCAAAAAGTATTCAGACATTCCGTATCCATTGTTGGTTGATTACTTGCATGACCTCACCACTAAATTGCGTGTTATTCGTCAACAGGTCCAAAACGCTTTGCCGGAGGCCTCCTCAGATCCAGGACACTACATCCAACCTGGAGACTGGGTGTGTCTGAAGAACTTCTAGAGGAAAAAGAATCTGGAACTTCGTTGGGGGCCGCCGAGACAAGTCCTACTGGTTACCCGTACAGCAGTGAAGATTGTTGGAAAACGAAACTGGATCCACGGCGTGCACTGTAAGCGGGTACCATTGCCTTTAACTTACGACCAGTGGTTCCGAGAAGGCGTTGGTGACAGTGAATGTGAATAGGTACCCAGGTTCGTACCGTTCAGCAGTGCACGCCTGGATTGGACTAATTCTGAGAAAGAGGACGACTGCGTTTTGCAGGAAGCTGTACCTCCACACCTACGATTAAACACATCGGATCCAGACATTTTATTTAAGGACCAGACGATACCTGGCAAGACGCGATACAACCTGAGAGAAAGGTTGCCTAAGAACAATTAAACTCTGTACTTTATAATTTTGTCTTGTGAAACATTCCTTTTCCATTATCCATCAAGTTGCAGGGTCACGGTAGGAGTCTTAGGCTGTGACCTGAATAGTGACTAGGTCAATAGGACTTGCAGTGTCACAGGACGGCTAACAATCACAGCCAAGTGATTAAGGAAGATTATCGTGAGCTACGCCTTTAGAGTAATGGATAGCGCAGGAAAAGAGAATGATGTTAAGATAATGAAAATAAGTCATTATAAGAAATTATTATTAAGTCGTTGTGGCATAGCATTATGTATTTCAGTATGTTTATGCAGTTTATTAGCATGTGTAGGATGGATCGTACATAGTATGCAGCTGACACCTGTTCCTACTTCTACTTCTTTGATTTCCTCTACTACTATTTCTCCACACAAATTTTACGCACTCCCAGACCATGAGCGGATGAGAAGAATGGAGCATTTTAACAACTCATTTATCCAATTGTTACATCAACATCAGCTGATAGTAAATAATACTAATTGTTGGGTTTGTGGGCTCATACCACATAACACAGAGGAATGCCGTATTTAGTCCTTTACTTTACGTATGAAGGTTCTGCTTGGGCTTATCTGGCTATGTTTTCCAATGCATACCAGAACCTACTCCAATATCCTCCTGGCGGGTCCTATAATGGTGGAGTGGATTTCAGTCATAGCTCTCTGATAAAGGGAATAGTGACCATGGTAAAAATTGCTGATATTATTAAAATTCCCAAAGATGAAAAGAGAGCACACGATGGATGGAACGTGACTCGGTATGTCACTAGCCTCACTGATAAGGTTAAACAGAAGAGATTTGCACCAATTTGGGTTTTACCCCAGAGAGGTAATTTGTGTTTACGAATAAATGGTCAGAATACCAAAATGAAGCAAGAAAGGAGTAATTGTTCTCACATATATGTTTATACACCCTTGACTCCTTTACCGTTAGTTCCATCTCAAGGTACATACTTTATCTGTCACGATAAAGCTCATACATGGCTTCCAACACATTTCTCGGGAACATGTTATATAGTTTTCCTTCTCCCTCCATCATACACTGCCCCTGCAGATCACCATAGAAAAAGATTTGGTAGAGGAGTTATTGATGCGGAAGACACAGCCGGACAAGAGGGAGGAGATTTTCTGAAAAGATTTCTTTCTTTTTGGGGTCCAATGGCAAATAGTAGAAACATCAGACGTCTAGTTCGTGTGGTCGATGCTACCATAAATGTAACTTCTGGACCATTGAATAATTTGACAGCTGAACTTCAGGCGGATCGCCTTATGACTTTGCAGAACCGAATGGTTCTAGACATTGTCCTTGCAGATAGAGGAGGAGTCTGTAAACTGATTGGGTCCAGTTGCTGCGTTTACGTTCTGGATAATGCCCCTACAGTATACCAAGCCATTTCTAAGCTATATGTCATCTCCGAGTCCATTCATCAGGACACTGGAGATTGGTCTGTGATGGGGTGGTTTTGGGGACTACTGTCTACCTGGGGATGGAGAGTATTAACTTTCCTTGGAGCGATTCTAGCAATCATCTGTTCTTGTTGTCTTGGTTTACAGTGTGGTCCAGCTATTTGCGGACTTTGTGCCACTGTGTGTGTTTCCAAGCCAGTCACACCGAAGACAGAGAATATTAGAATGATGTTGCAGCAACAACTCAATGACCTCATGACCATTGATATTGACTCAGACTAACATGAGTACTTTGTGCTTTGCCTGAGTATGGCAAAAGGAGGGTCTGAGGTTACGTGGTTTTTGACTTTGTTTCGTATCTAGCCGCCATTTTGTGTTTAACCGCCATTTTGTGTTGCTTCACTCAGGCAGCACGGCGGCGTAGTGAACGCGATGTTTTTGCCTTTCCAGCTGCTACGTGTCTTTCCCGTTAAAGAGTAACTCCTGCCCATGTTTAATGAAACCGATGTCAGGGTCTCCCGAGTCTTGTAAATCCATGTCTAGACTGATTAATCCATGTCTTACTCCACTGTTTCGGTCCCACCATTCTTCTTGACTTTATCTTGTTTAATTGGCCTTCACTATTCTCTTTGTGTGTTCTCTTGTTACATAGACTGTCCTTTGAAGCATTCAATATGTTCTACCACATGCAAATTGAATTACGGGCACTAGTGTTGATTAACTTGAGGGGAGGAGAGCACACAGGGTCTAAAAGAAGGGTGTATTTTAGACATTCGATAGCTTGTTTTCAAACTATTCCTATTTGTCAGTTCTGTATGTTTTGGGAGTTGTCATTGTAAACTTGCGTACTATAATAGTCTGTGCGCCACGGAATGAAGTGGCAGTCTCCTGAGAACCTACCATTGGTGTACTTACAGGACAACTGTGCTTAGCTGCAGCTAATAAATCTGCTTTTCTACGCCAAATAGAGTGTCACGTGTCTCTGTCCGTCAAGGCAGGTGAACCCGGAGATCTTAGGCGTGCCCTGCACCGCCTGGCCCATAAGGTCAGGTTCTCCATATGTGTTCACAAATTCTTTACACACTGACTCTGAGATAAGCCTTCCTGCTCGTGCAATCCTACCAAGGGGGTAAGCAGGGGTTATTTTAGGAGTGTAACCCCTTACCCTGACTAGATGTAAGGGTCCCTATTTGGCACAGGTACCTAACTTTGCCAACTATAGACCCCCAAATCTAACACCAACATTTTAGAAAAAAAAAATTGTGGGCGGGTTTTTTCAAATAATTAGGAGAATATATTTCTAACATTGACTTCTATTGAGGCCTGTATCAGGTTTATTGTCATGTATGGTCTGAATGTAAATACAAGTTTTTTTGCTTAACTGTTAGAAGCACATGAACGTTCTAGGGAAGGCAGAGAGAGCGTGACAAAAATGTTGAGCACTGGCCTGCAGGAGCAAGTCACTGGCAGTGTACATAATCCGAGTCACAGAAGACCAGTCCCTGTCTACAAAACCCGCTGAGCAATCAGATGTTTGTTTACAGCAATTGGGAGACTAGCCTTGAAATTGATATTCTCCCACCTGAATCGGGAGGGTTGGCATGTACGCTGTGGAATAAGAAAGGCCCCGCAGCCCCCACCATGCTGGAGGCCCCCTTAGCACAGTACCCTGGCTTGAGAGCTCGTGAGTGAGTCCAGAAGGTGGCTCCTCCCTGTACTTTGCAGGAGGGATCCTCAAGTTTTATTACGCCACTGCTTGTACTCTGAAGTGTTTGCTCTAGTTCTATAATCTACATCCCTTTTCTAACAGGATCATCCTGAACACTTTGCTTCATCTCCAAAGTAATGGAAAAGAAGAGGTTAAAGTGGGTGCGATTGGAGGGGCACAAGTTGCCCATACCTTTTTGATTTATGAAAACATTTTCTCCTACTTTTTGTATAAAGACAGTCGTCCATGGATGGTTAATTCCAATAGTTTATATGCTACAGCTTAAGTGTCATACAGTGAGCCTTCTGTCCTGTGAAGCCAAAGCCGGGCAGACAGGTAAACAAGCCTTCCTACCAGCATACCTGCTTGCCTGAAAGAAATGCAAATGTGCTTTACGAGTTAATCCGCAAATGTAAAGGGTAATCTGAAAATTTAAAGGATGTTTCATAGATGATACTGGCTTTAATTGATTGAATTGCTGGAAGGTTTGTGATGACAAAGATTTATTATTTTTGAGTGGTAGTGCAAAGAGTTAACAACTGAGCTGTGAAGTGCATGCTTTTAACTGTAATCGTATTTATCTTGCGTTCACTACCCCTGATGAGGTGTTGAAGAGACTATTATGTAAAAAACAAATGCATTACCTTCAGTCTATGTATTACTAAAATGTATATTTTTATTATTCTTAAATCTCAGAGACTTTATATTGGCACAACTACGAGTGAGGTTCACAGCCTAAATTATATGCATTTAAAGTTCACTCATGTGTGATATTGAACTAAATCTAAGCAGCATCATTGATTAACTAACTTAAATAACAGAAGGTAACCTTTTCATGTTGTGAGAACAGATGAACTGTTTTGGTGGATTTTTAAATGATTTTATAGCAGAAAATGCTAATTTGGGGTATTTCATGATGCTGAACACATCACAGTTTCCTGTAGCAGCCCAGCAAACGTATTCATGACTTTTCTAGTTTAAAATATTTTGTGAGCTTTACTTTTTTCACAGTGTCTCAGTCTAAGGGATCGTCCCACGGAGCTATTGCTGCCTGTCTTTTAAAAGGTCTATCAGCTCTTCGCTTCACTCCGACATGCCTAAAACCCAGTGATGAGTAGGAGGCCCATGATCCAGCACACGTCATGTAGGCATGTGGCATAACATTCAGTCACAGTCCACAGAGCGCTGGGGGCTTGTCTGCTTAACCTATGACAAAGGCAACTGCTGCAGGCACTGACAGGATGAGAGAACTCAGCCATTGCTGCCAAGATTTCAGATTGCTTATGTGTGACATTTCCATAATTTCAGTGTAATTATGAGTGACATTCAACAACTAATGACACTTTCGCAGGAGCAGAAATTAAGCAATGAAGACAAGGTAAACATATAAATATAAGAAATTACACCCATTTGAGCAAAGGAGAAACTCTGAGGAAGATCTTAAAACTGCTGCAAAGCAACAAGAAATGAAATGGCATTAACAGGAGTCTGTCCAGGTTCTCCACGTGGGACCAGACTTTAATCAAATTGAAACAGGTTTTGAGAGAGGATTTAACAGTAAAAACTGTCCCAGCAGAACATAAAACATGTCCATAAAAAGCCACAAAAACCAGCCCACACATCGAGTTGTCACACCAGCCATGGAACTGCCTGATTCCCTCATAGGCCAGTCCGCCCCGGCATAGGTAGGTCCAACACCCAAAGAGAGAAAATATGTGTGCCTTATAGAGGAAAATGCAGAAGAATAGACTTGATGGTATGAGACAGGAATCCTGCCACAATTAAAGTGTTGATGAGTGGTGCAGGGCCCCATTTCTCTTCCTTCAACGGAATACCTGAAAAAAGAAGTACTGTACATGGGAAATGTAGATCACTGGACAAGGTTACCGCAGAAATGAAGCACAGATGAGGGCTCGGCCCTCAAAGTTAAGAGGTGCACACATCTTCCTATAGAAAAATTATCTTCCTACCTTTGTGGACGGCGCCGCTTTCTTTGTGATCGAACAGATACTATCACTGTCGTCACAAAACAACTAGTGACTGTGACACTTTGCTAACCGGGGTGCATATTTGCACATCTAGTGGAGACTAATTGATTTATAAATTCGGCTTGGGAGGGCATCAACAAAGAGAATAGACATGAGTATCAACAGACAAGGAAGGGTAATGACGCACTAGAAATCCATGGCTACGTCCCTGTTTGGGTTGCTGTGAAAAATACACATGCAATGATTGCACATTTATTTTCTGCAGTTTAAAGACTATGAACTTTGTACAGGGAAAAAAGGAGTGCTTGACAACTATTACAGACTACATTAGCAATGTAGTCTTTTAGAGTTATGAAGCACTCTTTTTTACCTTTCACCATGCAAGGTTCGCGCTATTTAACCTGCTAAAAAATATAATTGCAATCTTTATACGTTTATTTTTCAGCAGCTTAAATAGTGCATACCATTACTCTTTACAGAAAAAGAGCGTCACATCTACGAAAGATTACATAAACAGCTTTATTTTATAGCATCTCTCCCACCAGTAGAGAGCCCATTTAACCAGGCAGAGGGCTGGTCTGCGAGCATTGGTAAATCTCAGATCCGGTCCATTTTGTGTGGCACAAACGGTCGAGTCATCCAGCAGGTCAGGTTCCGGTATTAACCAGTGCTTAATTGGTAAAATATGAAGTCCAGGTGCGCAAAAGTTTGTCAGAGGCCACAACCAGTTTTTCCAGCTCTGCCCACTTACTCTATTGGCTCCACCCACATCCTTAACTGGCACTGCTGAAAGACAAAGGTAATACCCGATCTGAATTTACCCGATCTGAGCTAGTTGCCCAGACAACATAACATCATGCATAATGTCAAGATGTAACACATCTCCTTTCCTCAACGAATAATAAAGACAATATACATATCACAACTATATTGAATGACAAATAAATAATAAAACCTTATTATAATGATGATACAAACTACAAGTAAATTCAATATAATGTTATAACGTGGAATACATTTAAATAGTTAATTCATAACATAATCAACGTGCCATTTTGGAATCTTCCGAACACGTTTATCCTTATTCATGTCCTCACACCCCTTTTCAATATCATTGCCACTTCCCTTTCCTAATTCTAATTTGTTACACAAAGTAACGCTTCGAGTATTCCACACTTTGCCATCAATAAGCCACACGCTGTTACCACTAACCTTGGTTATGCGTTTCGGTACAGACCATTTTGATAGACCTCTTTTTTGCAAACCCACACAGTATGTTCTTACCCAATCTCCGATGGCAAAACAGCGTTTATTCCTTTTTAACCGCTCATTATGTCTATGCACATACTTGTCTTGTTGTTTCTTTTCTCTACACTCCAAACTTCTCTTGCATACAGGTCGTAGGAAATCCTTAAACATCCATCCAGGAGTTACCTTTGTGCCTGGTTGCCTACCTTTAAGAAGTTTGAATGGAGGCTCATTGGTGACTGAGTGAGGTGTATTGCAATAGCTTCACAACATTTCCTTCACTACCTCCTTACAATCACCAGCATTCTCCTCTGATAATTGTACACATTCTTTCAATAATCTATTAAATCTCTCCACAAGTCCATTTTCCCTGGGATTGTACACTGCTGTAGTTTGATGAGTAATGCCCATCTCGGTAAGGTATGTTTTAAATTCACTAGATATAAACTGTGGACCATTGTCCATGATTACTTTATATGGACACCCTTCTCTACGAAAGATCTGGTCGCAAAATTCAATGATATTACATGCTTTAATGTCACGCGTAAATGCCACTTCCGGCCACTTGGAGTAATAGTCAACACTGACGCGTCTTATTTGTTATTCCTTTAGCTGAAAATGGACAACAAATGTCCATGGCAACCTTTTCCCATGGTCTGCTGGGAAAATTAGATGAAGAAATAGGTGACTCCTCCACCCTATGGGTTTTGTTACTACACATGCATTCCATGCATTCACGTACACGCTCCTCTATGTTTTTGTCCATCCCTGGCCACCAAAATGTTTATCTTGCTCTCCTCTTCATTGCAGACATGCCACTATTGTCCCTCATGTAACAGCTTCAGTAGCCTATCCTGCAGGCTCTTTGGAACTATCAATCTACCATTTCTATGTAGCATACCATCCACACTGATAGTTCTGTCCATACTCTTCAAATTTTTTCTTAAGCAATGAATTAGAGGTAGATGGATTAGAAAGTTCAGTAGTTAACTGTCTAAAAATGATATCATTGGATACGGCTTCCTTCCACTCCTCAGAAGTTATAGCTCCTTCACATGACTCAACCACATTTGCTACCACACAGTCATCATTTGAATCCACATCATTATCATCACCCTCTAATGGTAGACGTGATAAGCAGTCAGAATTTACATTGTGTATGCTAGGAACATACTGTAAGGAAAAATCATTACCTTGGAGTCTGTATAGCCATTTGGCAATCCTGGGGGTAGCTTTTGAAGCTCCTTTTGTGGTAAACAACTCTATAAGTGGTTTATGGTCTGATCTAATTTCAAAAAGCATGCCCCAAATATAATTCTTGAAGTAACTTACACCCCACCAGCAAAGCAGTGCCTCTTTTTTAATGACCGAGTAAGTAGCCTCCCGCCTATCAATGTGCGGAATGCAAATGCTACCACTCGTTCATGACCTAAGTGGTCTTGCATTAAAACTGCGCCCAGACCATACGCGCTAGCGTCCACTACAATCATGCTTCGATGCAAGGGATTAAATGGTTTCAAGTGAACAGCCTTAACAAATTGCTCTTTGATGGAAGTAAAATCCTTTTGGCACTCATCTGTCCACTCAAATTTGACTCTTTTTTTCATCAAAATTCTAAGTCTGTGAACTCTGTCTGCAAAATGTTGGAAAAATTTGGAATAAAATTCCGCAAGCCCTAGAAAGAAGTGTAACTGGTCCTTGTCCTGTGGTGATGGAGCATTTGCGAGTGCGTCTAATAACTTCTTCTTCGGCTTGACTCCATCCTTAGATAAAGTATGTCCCAAATAGTCAATTTTCTTCACTCCAAATTTAAATTGTTTAACTCCCACTGTTAACCCTGTGCTTTGCAGCCTCTCCAGTGTCTTTGTTAAGATGGCATCACATTGAATGCGGTTAGAACCCCACACCAGTACGTCATCTTGAAATACCAACACCCTTGGTAACCCCTCCAATATTTTAGACATTACCCTCTGAAAAACCGCTGAGGCGGATGCCAACCCAAATGGCATTCTGATGAACTGGAAAGCCCCTTCCGGTGTGATGAAAGATGTGAGATGTTTTGAGGATGGATTCAATCTGATTTTATTATAAGCATTACATAGGTCAATTAGAGAAAAGTACTTGGCATTATTTACTGAAGACACCATTTCATTAATGTGAGGTAATGGGTAACGATCGACCAGGATATTGCAATTTAAGTCTCTCAAATCAACACACATGCGCAAATTTCCATCCGCTTTTTGCGCCAAAACAATTGGACGAAGCCATTCAGATGACTCTATTGGTTCTATTACTTGTGCCTCGCATAATCTTCGTAATTCTAATTTCAACTTTTCTCTTAGCGTAAAGGGTACATTTCTCACTTTGTGGAAACACGGAATATTATTTTTCTTAAGTACGGTACAATGTTCAAATTTCTGTAGACAACCTAACTTCTCACTAAACAATTTTGGAAATGTAGTACTCCATTTAATGGTTTCAGAATCTTCAGTTGCTAATACTTGTTGCGGGTGGTTGGGATCTAAAGTGATCCCCTAACTTTTTTTGCTCGCATCACCCCAACAATGCTCTTCCTTTTTTCACCACTTATACTTTGCTGGTGGCTACCTTTCCTTTATGAGATAAGGTGCACTCGAAATAACCCATCAATGGAAGTTTAACTCCACAGTACCCTACTGGTTCGACATCTGGAGTTTTTAACTCATGATTTCCTACTCTCTCCCACTTATTATTGTCTATAATGGTGTATGGAGAACACGAATCAGCCCACACAGTTATTCTAGTGCCATCAATACCCAAGTCACATTTGGGTGGGTTGTAAGTTTCAGTTACTTCATTTACAACATGGTCACAAATAACCATTATCTCTATTTCCCCTTCGTTTTCAGAACTGTCATCCTCAAAATGTTCTCCTATTGTATTTACAGGGTGCTTCCATTTTGAATTGAATGAGGCCCCTGCCTTGCACATGTGTGCCAAATTACCCACCTTTTTGAATTTGTAACATTTCTCTTTGGCTGCAAATCATTTGTCAGAATCTGCAGTGTGTCTCGTGCAACCACATCTGTAACACACTTTAACATTTTTGGGAATGCTAATAGTCTTGTTATTACTCTTGCTATTAGTTATACTTTCCTCTTTTTTAAGTGTATTTTTCCCAACAGCGCACACTTTGCTAGATACAGATTTGTCTGAGCTTAATTCTTTGACATACTTAGAAGTGTTTTCGACACGTCTTGCTACTTCTATAGTTTTTTTTAGAGATGGGTCCTTCATGTCTAATAGCCTCTCTTGGATTTTATTTTTGTATGTTCTGTTTATGAATTGGTCTCTTATGATTTCTTCGTGAAGGTCTCTAAATTTGCATGTAGCTGCAAGTGTTCTTAACACAGAAATGTATTGCTCTACAGATTCTCCCAGTAGTTGGGAACGAGAAAAGAATGTGTGCCTTCTACCACTATGCTGGTCTTCTAATCTAATGTGTTTTTTACTTCAATATACTCATCAGTGGGAATTATTTCCTCATAATGTATCTCTACCACATCGCCCTTCTCTTTATTCTCACTGTCGCTAGGTTTCTCTTCAATGATAACTTGTTTATGCACAGGGCTAATTGGCATGGTTTTTTAATACCATTCTACCTTCTACTCTTAAGTTGTGTTTGAGTATTGTCACCTTGCGGGATGCTAAGAAATCATCCCCTACTATGGCTTCTAAATAGGTTTAGAAGGATTCTATCCAATCCTCCCACTGTAAGACAGGTTCCCTAGGAATTTGAAAAAATTTAGTTGGAGCTACAATGGATGATATATCCATATTGATTGCGTTCTTCTTTATACAATTGATATGAATAATTCTATTCTAAGCAACTTATCAACAACATTGACGTGAACAAACTGTGTCTCAAAACAATATTATACACTCCGTAAGCGTCCTGTGAAACAGTGAAAAATAATGACATTAATGGCACAAATAGTCACTGGTTTGGTGGAGATACCTGAAAGAGAATTAATAATAATAAAATAACAAATTAATAAAATAGAAGTAGTCACTGTGGTCTACATAGTAATAACAAGTCGTAGCTGAACTGTGTCACTCTTAATTATTCTTGGATGGAAACAGCTTGCTTGTTATTGTGCACACAACTTATTCAATAGATATCCGTTATAACCGTTGCTTTATTCCTTTTTGTGCAGTGCAAGTGCGATCGTATATAGTAGCGTGTGCGCTGCTTTTGTCCCTGTTATCGCGTTGCGGTGTGCGTTTGGTTGTTATAACAACCCCACTTTGATATCAGGCAAGTGTCTCACTTGTTGTACGTATGACGCATTGTAGTTCCCACGATGCACTGCCTGCCTCTGACGTGTAAGAAGAACGGAGAACGAAGTCCAGCAATGGCGAATTCTTTCCAATGCACACTCAACAGCAGGAATGCTGGTAGAATGAAGCACGAACAGCGTTCAGTAAGTTCAACTTGAGCCCAAACAATTTTTGGCAGATGAGCTGGCAATAACTTTGTTGTAATAACAGTCAGCATTTCAACTTGAAGGCAAACAACTTGGTGGATTGAATTTTGACACTTCAACTTGAATGCAAACAGCCTTGGCAGATTAGCTGGCAAAAGTTTGCCATTTTAACGACTAATACGAATAAAATTAACCAGTAAACATTCAACCGGACATTTTTCAATTAAGGGTCTTTTCACTCCTCTAAAATTATGCCGATGCCACACATGTCGCGATTCTTAGCTCACACGTATGCGAATTATATACGCAAATACAATGAATATTGTCGCTTGTTTACTTTTTGCTATTTGAATACAGCAGTGCTAGCTAATTAACAGTTTGATCCACCGATCCAGCACACACAGTGCACTTAACACGGATATCAGGGTATATCCAAACTATACAGTCCGGTTTATTTCTCGCTATTTAAATACAGCAATGTTAGCTAATCAACAGTCCGATCCACCGATCCAGCACACACAGTGCACTTAACACGGATATCAGGATATATCCGAACTTAACAGTCCAATCCTCCGATCCACCACACACTATCACAGTGCACTTAACAAATATATTAAGGTATAACTGCACCAGTTCATGGTATCACAGTGCTGCACCAATGAGGCATCAGGGTATATCCTTAATCAGCTCACAATCTTACGGCGCTGCATTTACTTCAGCAGTTACTCCTTGTTGCATGGTCATTATAATCTCATCTGAAAAGTAGCAGGGAACACAATGCTCAACAATTTAGTTTGTTGATATTGATCTAGGGGTTGATAGTTGTCAGATTCTCTCAGTCTGCCTTCAGTAGGAAATACATCCCATCCTCGTCGCCACTTTTAAGAAGGGCAGATATATTATTGAACAAAAGGAACTTTATTGATAAGTCCACTGGAACAACCCCCAGATACATCCTCTCTGAGCAACTGCCAGCTATCTTCCTCCTGGCATGCTCAGTATTCCATTCCTAGATACTATTGAAAGAACACTGAGCTAGTTGCCCAGACAACATAACATCATGCATAATGTCAAGATGTAACAGTAATACCCGATCTGAATTTCAGCAAGGGAGCCTGCCTCAAGTAAGGCTTTGATAGGAGGTACCCTCACCCCACGAAAATGTTGAAAAGGATGAAATCAAAACTGCATTTAAAGCAAATTTTGGGAATAAATTAGCTAAAATGACTGATGCATTGAAAAGGGACATGACTCTCATGAAGTAAGGACTTAGGACAGTGATCAGGAAAGCAGATAATGAAGTTATCTACATGCATAGACTGACTAGTCTGTGTGAATAGGGCTAAAGGGGGATTGAGTTGATATCTCTGTGCTTCAGTTTCCTGGTCTGCTGAAACTGGAAGCACTTCCATACATGCTAACCCCAGCATTTACAATGCCTTCACTTGCATAATGTGAATGCAGCTCCAACGTAAGGATTTTCATAGCCCCATGGACTATTACATATTGACAAACAGGCCCTATTTACCCTGGTAACAAGGCTTTATAGGACTGCTCAGTTTGCCACCATCTTGTTTGTAGTGGGGCATTAACATGACAGCTATAAGATTGCACCCTCCAGATGTGCAGATTATGTTCGTGGGAGACATCTATATTAATTTAACTGGATGCTGACCAAAACTTCCCACTTTACTGTGCCTATTCCAGATCAATAAAAAGATCAGGTTGCTCTCTCCTCAAAGAAGGGAGACACAGTGGAGATCACCTGCCCTAGCAGCATTGCCAAATGTATCTGGAAATCTCAAATTTTTTCAGAAACTCCAAAACAACCACTCCAAAGCATGGGAGAACCTAGCCCACCTGTGGATGACTGACCTCAGAGAAGAATCACTTAAACACAGTAGCTGGGATACTGGGCAAAGCAAGCACGAACCCGGCCCATGGTGGTGTGTCATCAGTGGGGGATGTGAGAAAAGTCTGTCAACAGATGTGTACATTTTGCAAAACCCAATCAAGTTCCTGTTAAACATGCATATTATGAAACTTTTATATTAAGTTATGTATATATCATCGTTCTGTATCATTTGTAAAATATCTTTTTGTGAGGGAGCACAGAGGTGACCTTCCTCATAGAGGGCCCGATTCACAGAACTAACTTAAGACAAAATCCTAAACTTACTACCATTTTGGTATTCACAGAAGGCACTTACTCATTTTGGTATTCACAGAAGGCACTTACTCATTTCGGTATTCACAGAAGTTAGGAGTCCTAACTTTAGGACTCATTAAATGCCTTCTGTGAATACCGAAAGTCTTAAAGTTAGGATTTTTCTCAGTTTAGGAGTAGTAAAGTTAGGAGTTCTAACTTTACTACTCCTAAACTGAGAAAAACCCTAACTTTAAGACTTTCGGTATTCACAGAAGGCATGTAGGAGTCCTAAAGTTAGGACTCCTAACTTCTGTGAATACCGAAATGAGTAAGTGCCTTCTGTGAATACCAAAATGGTAGTAAGTTTTGGATTTTGTCTTCAGTTAGTTCTGTGAATCGGGCCCAGAGATCACAGTGATGACATGAACTCTTGGTGCACTCTTGCATTCCTGCACTCAGTACTGCAGGTGACTAGTTTAAGGGTTAAAGTTTTTGGGAGGACCAACTCTTTGGCCTTTGTGTTTACTTTTACTGGAAAGGTTATATGTTTACCGTTTTCTACACTATTCCTATTTTTGCTAATTCACCACGCAAATAATACCTCTATGCAGAACTGGGATTTTATTGGGAAGTCCAAGAGATGGTGGAAGTTTCACAGATTTAATTGCACATAGCACATAGTGTATATTTATGCATGTGTCAGTACCCAAAAAATCGTGCAATTGCACATTAAACGTTTTTTTTTCTCCATATGAAAAATAGTTTTCCTCACTACATCCCCCACCAAGATCCCAAACGCTGATTCCATTCATAAACCTAGTCATTTCCACAAGCACGATTTAACAATCAGCCAGCTTGGGTGTGTATCCGATTGTGACTACAAACAAATCATGGTAAAAGTGAAACACCATCCAGTGTTCATCTTGCTCCTACATTTTCAAATATTTGCCTGGCCTTGAGCGCTCTTTTTTTTGGGTTTTTTTTTTACTACCAAGGTCCCATGATGTCCCAAAATAACTCCTAATTAATTTACATCCTCTATCCCTTGTCAGTAAAATTGGCAGAAATGCGTAACAGATCCCTGCTGCTGCACACTGCACATAACACACAGCTCTTCAAATGATAGTGCCGGACTTCCAGTCCTCCGGTGCATGTGTGCCTCTTAATATGGTTCTCGGCGCTGAGGCTAGTTGAACCCTGCTCAACTATGATTCCAGCCTTAAACAGCCAGGTGTGGCTGCATGCCACAGTCACTTAAGGGGTGCAAAGCAGTGTGTCTAGGACCAGCACAAAAAAACACGAATTACAACAAAATGTCCAGGAGGGCGCCTGGAGTCCTGTGGCTCTTGCAGCTTCACAGACATACTTCTTGAACGTTTTATGAATTCTAGAAAGACAGTCATAAATCTGCATCCATTTGGATATGGCAGAAATGCCTACCTGAGGCCTGCTGCTGCACACGACACGCTGCTTCAAACAATGCTTCCGCCAGTGCTTCGTCCATGTGTGGCTCTTAATGATGATAAGACGGGCTGGCAGTAAGGAATTTTCAAAAAGGTTACGCATGTACGTAAACACGCTCCTGCCGTGGCTGCCGCAGCCACACAGTCTCAAATTCAGCCCAATCAGTGGCACGCCCACCGGCAACACTGAATGAAGGCATGATTTGAAACCGGTACTCCACTCAAGCTCAGCTCTTCACCGGGGAGACAGAGTGAGAGTGCGGAACTTGTGAACAGGTGTACTCATTATCATTTTATTGACACACATGTTGCGGTGTAGAACTCGGCCCTGAGTATAAGTTTTGGTGCTATGTATTGGAAAGCACGGGCATAAATTAAGCACGGTATCCATTGCAGCAAAACATCTTCTGTGGCTCAAGTCATGGAAACATGGCCAGGTTAAAAGATCTCTTATTCTCCATTTGTCTTTTACAAGAGATAAGCTGTCTTCCTCGCAGCTGGAGAAGCTGGTTAAGAAATTAGTGGAAGAGATAAAGAAAAAGATCCTTCAGTCTTTCAAACCCTTAGTGCCCAAAAGTCATTCATGCATCAGAAATCCTTTCAGTGGTTTCAGGAGAAATGGCCTTTTCAAGGCCGGGCTCCAGATCAGGGAGCCACTGCAGGGGGTAAAACCTGACCACAGCTTCAGGCTCACCTCCATGAGCATAAATTTAACTGTGCCTATTTTACTGCCAGCCTTGGTTCTCAGAAGCAAGGACTATAAGTAGAAAGTGCATGTTTACGCACCGCTTGCAGGTTTTCAAAACACATAAATAAAAGGCATTCTCATTTACAATGCCAATATCTCAAACTCTCACAAATGCAAGACCTCTTGCATTGCAAATGCTTTTTTGGGTAAGGTGTGTGCTTCCTTGAAAAAGTGACATAAGGTATAGGCAAACTAAGGGCCAGATTTACAAAGGTTTTTTCGTTGCGTTTGATTTACTTTTATAGCGCAGACCTGTCTCAAAACCCTGTTTGGGATTTACTAACCAACGCAAATTGGTATTTGCATTTGTTTGTAGATAAGAATAATGCAAATCAGCACAAAGGGTGGGTGGGACATGGGTGCTGCTTTGCAAACACCCATAGTTTTTACGCAAAACCCTATATACTAACAGTGGACAGGGTTTTGTGTAAAAAATGAATGCCATTTGAAAGCAAGCGTTAAAAAGGAGAAATGCTTTTATTTCTCCTAACGTTTCACACAACATGTGTGCTGCAGTGTACAGCACACATAAAAGAAAATGTCCTAAGGTTAATCTAAGCATATTATTTTGTACTGATCTTCCAGTACAAACCTACGGTAGACTTACGCAGACACCTTTGTACTATGGTGCAAAAGTCTGTGCATGGTGCTAGGCGGATGTACGTTGTTACAACGCATGCTTTTACCACGCATGTCTTTACAACGCAGGTTTTTCAACGCAAGTCGTTACAACGACTTGCGTTGGGGGGTGCTGGATAGTGAATAGTTTAATTTACTATTCCAACTCCAGTCCCCGTGGATAGTAGGGAAGGTGTTGGATAGTGAATTAAACTATTACCTATCCTAGAGTGCCCCCCGTGCAATTCGTTGTAATGACTTGCGTTGAAAAACCTGAGTTGTAAAGGTACTGCGTGGTAAAAGTTGCGTCGTAAAGGATGTTTCCCTGCTAGGCTGCATGATTCTGAGTCAGCACTGGGAAAAAGAGAAGGGTAGTGCCATACCTCTGTAGATATGGTGCTGTCCTTCTCTCTCCATCTCACTCAATGCAATGCAGTGCAGTGCCTTTGGGTGCTGAGCTATGTTGTGTGACAGGTTTTTAAATGTAGGCCTAAATTTCATTTTGAAAGTGTCATTTCACTACACTTCCATGGATTTTTCAAGAGGTTTTGTGAGAAATAAATAAAATATAGAAAGGGTGGCAAGATTTGAATTCAGCGAGAGCAGTGGAGCCAGAGACAGACAGTACATCCATTTAGAAGGCATACACTCATAGTGGAGCAATGGTAGTGTCAAGCAAGAGCAGAGCTGTAAAGCTGGAGACTGTGTACTCTGTACACCCTATACATGTTAAATGGATAGACTTGGTGGAGACCACAGTTAAGTTGTCTCATCTTAATGTATTGCTTTATTGAGCTAATATCTTCTAGGCTCCTTCCTCCACCACAGCAGGCTAGCCTTTCCAGACCTCCAAGTGGATAGCCCTTGCTGTTGTGTGTGGTTGTTCCATCAATAATCCTAAGAATCAGCAGGGTCCACTGGCCACCTTCAGATTCCACAGTTCCATCCAATCTGGGGGGGTATTTATTCACTTTGTTTCTTCGGAACCTTACACCTTGATTCTGATTAGCCATCTTTCCACAGAGGCAAAGAATGTCCTGTATATGTTATCCTGTGAAGGTCACGCTATATAGAACTGCATTAAAAAAAAGCTGGATGATAACTACAGAAGGACTAGTGGAAGTGAGGGGAGAAAGAGGTCTACAGAAAAGGTGTTTTATTTTTGCATTTTTAAATAGCCCAAGCTCGACATGAAGGTATTGGAGCGCTTTAAAGTTGCCCTGGTTTAAAAGAGAGACAGCAGCACCTGAAGACAGATATGGTCTCTTTGGACACCTCCTGCAATAGACCCAGTACATTTAAGCATAGTAAGCAAAGTGAGTGACTGCATGTCTGAACTTGAAGAGATTCTGAAAAATTAACCACCTCAACACGCCAAACACTGTCGCCACCCACATTCTCTCTGCAGACCCACTCCCGACACACCACTCTGGCCATGTCGAGGGACTTCCAACAACACCTCCCCACCCCTCTCCAACTGCCAGGAACACCACAGGGAAGTAGGGCATAGGGAAGGAGGGCATCAGGAACATGAAGAGATAGCAGGACACCCCGGTCAGAGAAGGGAGTGAAAGCGGGCGTCATGTTAGCCAAAGGGAGCTTGGTGCAGGGCAGAGATGGCTGAAGTCATCAAGACTGAGCAAGGTGCTACAGTTATAAGCATGCCTCGGGTCAGCTATGCTGCAGTTCCTGCCATCTGGTGACGTTCGGGCTCAATCCTAATACAGCCATTACACCTGACAGCTCACGGTCGCAGGCGTCTGCAAAGTTGCGGAGTTCCCTATGTAGCTGTTCCCTCCGCTTGGTGCCATCTGGTAGCGGAAGGGGCGCAGGAGAAGGCACAGGCTCCAATAGTGTAGGCATCAACAACTCCTCCACCACCATAGTTCAAACTGAGAGTCTCAGACATTCAAAATCACCAACAAAGAGGAAGGGCTATAAGAGAGAAAAGTAAGTAGACATAGAAATAGAACAGGACAAAACTGGAGGTATAGTAGAGTGTTTGTACACTCACATCTGGAGTATGCGGCAGATGGGGGGAGGTCTTATAACACAATGAGGAAGAGAGAAGCCAAGCTAAGCAAGCAGTGAGCGGTAGAAAGCAACGTTTATAAAAAAGAGTTCTTGCTAACAGCACATGAAGAATGATGGTGCACAGAAAGTGTAAGTGACCGGCGCTCCTCGCCCCTAAAAGGAAGTGAGGTATCAGCTGCAGAAATTAATTAGGAGGCAGGAAAGAAGGCTGATGTTGCACTGAGCCTATGGTAAGGAGCAGGTGGGAATAGAGGAGTAGTATTGATTACAACAGGTCTTGCAGACAGCGCATGCACGCTGATGCTCGACCTACAAAGGGTAAGCCTCGGGGAGGAACCCTGAGGCACTGCTTGCTGTAGAAGGAATACCTTCCAATGGAAAGGTTTTTGGGATATTTGGAAGGTGCAATCTGGCAAGAAGGAGACATACCACTTCAAGGCCTTGTGGTAGACACCGCAGTTCCAGAGTCTTTCAATCAAGATGTTGCGAGACACAGTGTTGAAAGCAGCACTGAGATCCAACACTAGCAGTGCCGCAAAGTTGCCAGCATTCAAAATTTGGTATATTGGCTCAGTGGCTAACAGGAAATCTAATTCAGTACCAACTGAGACCTATGAAGCAGGTCATTAACCTCAATAAATTTGGAAAGCTGCTTATTGACATGCTTCACAATAAACTTAGAAAATAGTGGAAGCAGCAAAGTAAATGGTCATTTTTTGGCGTTAGTGGGGTCCAGCGAGAACTTCTTCAAAAGTGGAACGACCATATCATGTTTCCACTGCTGAGGGACACAGCCAGAGGCCAAGAAGTGGTTTAAAAGCTCACACAGGACAGGGTGAAGAGTCTCGAAACCCAGCTTTAAGTTGGAAGGAGACACTGGATCAAGCAGGGTGCCAGACTTGACCGAGGTATATAGTAAGGTCAGGTGATCGGTTTCAATGGGATTAAGATTCAGCAGCTTGAAGCTGTCTTGTGCTGGGTTGAACCACACACTGAGGCATGGAGATTTTCTGGCCTTTGCAGGAAAAGAGGCATACATGTTTGCCACCTATTTGGAGAAAAATTGAGCTAAGTTGTTACAGTCTTCTGCTGACGACGGGATCGTAGCTGAGACTTGGGACAGCAACATTAGCAATTTAATTATAGAGAACATTTCTCGTGAGGTGTTATGGACAAATTGAATTTTCTTAGTGTAGTAGTCAAGCCGAAATTGCTTAATCTGATGGTGGTAAATTTTGAAAGCTGCCAGATAATCCACTCTACATGCTGGATCATAAACTCAACGCCAAATGCGCTCAAGCCACTCAAGGTACTTGCAAATCTACTTTAACAACAGAACTTCATCATTGAACCAGTGCGCTAATGTTTTTTGTGTATTAAAGTTCTGATCGAATGCTCCACTGATCAAGTTGCCCAGTTGTGCACTGACCTTATCAACACAGCTATCCAAATTAGTCGACTATTATCTAGCACTTGGCTTAATCTCAAAGGAATCACCTTAGCCCACTGGTGCGCCCATACAGTATGGGCAGTATTGTGACTGGTGGGTGCCTTATCATAAATTACACAGATGGTAATGGCCATATGATCGGACTAAATGAGTTGGAGAGGAGGGCAGATCTTAAGGTGAACATTATTAGAAAATGCAAGGTCTAGGATGTGTCCTAACCTATGTGTAGAAGTAGAAGCTAACTGGGAAAGCTGTAAGCTCTACAAATCTCCAATCAGCGCAGTGACTGTTGGGCAGGTGACATTATCAAAGTGTAGGTGGAAATCACCTACCACTAAAAAGTTATACTAGCAAAAGACTAGAGGAAACCAGAAGTCTGCTAAAGAGGTGGAAAAATTGGACACAAGACTGGGAGGGTGATAAATCAAGGCCCATCGCAAAGTTCTTAGTGAGGGCCAAGGAAAACAGAGATGCTTCATGTGAGAAGGTGGCTTGGTATATGCTATCCACATCCACTTGTTAAAGTGGGCACCATGTGCCAATCCACACAACCCTTATGATGTATGAGTTCAAATATAACCTTTATGAAAGCTATCCTAGTGGTAGCTATGGAGAGCAGCCTTCAGGATTAATCTTGAAGGAATGTAAAGCAGCTTGTTTTACCAGGGTATCACCTCCTGAATGACTAAATGAAGGAGAACCACACAGTAGTTATATAAAAAATATGTATTCATTAATGCAACACTCTCTACTATCCTCTACCCTAGGCTAGGACACAAATCACACAATGCTGGAATAATAGAACAGTTGTAAGTAGCACAATACACAGCGGGCTCCAGGGGGAGACAGAACCATATACTAAAATAGTGGTATAACAATCATGACTTTACTAGACACAGTGCCTAGAGCACGTAGAATCGCTGGCACCCCAAGTACCCACCCACAGTGATGACACAGGGGACCCACGGAGGACGGGTGCAGTTAGGAAACACGACTGCATGCTCCGTACAACTCTATGGAAAAGTCGCAGTTGCAAAGTTAAAGTTTAAGGACCCTTCTAGGAGGAATTTGAACAAACCCTTCGGAACATAGTATCAGAGTTACCTAACCCAAGGAAGGAAGTGAAGAAGTACTGCTGCCGTGAAGGTGAAAAGGGTCCGGTGGAATCCAAGCCTGGATTCTGGATGGAAGGAACCTCAAAGCAGAGGGGACAGAGTCTGGGTCACTTCAGAGTGACTGGGGGCTCGGGAGACGAATGCCCACTGATGTCGGGTGCTCCAGGTGCGAAGCAGGGATGCTTGACTCTGCAGCCACGAGGACCAGGAGATCTTGAGGATGACCATGAGCCAGAGGTGAGCTGTACCATGAAGGATGTCGAGTGCTGAGTGGTCGGTGTCTGGCAGGAGCACCAACAAGCCTTGGCAACAGCAACCCACGCAGCAAGGTCAAACAGGTTACGTTGAGGACCAGCAAGGTCCAGGGGACTCACCAAGCAATGGGGAGTCAGGGCACATCTGGAGCAACCAGGAAAGCCCAAGAACAATCAAGATGACCCCCAGGAAGACCCACAGGGCGAATGACCAGGAGTAGCATGAGGACCTCGAGCAAGATTGCAAAGCACCAACCCACGGAGCATATGGTGCATGGAGGCTGGAGTTCTTTGGTGAAAATACTGCTCAGGGTCAGGACTACATGATTCCAATGCACAAACTCGGGAATCACCAACAAGCATATGCCCTTGCAAATAGATGTGATGCACAGGGGTTCAGGTTACGCAGCCCCCACAAGGGATACTGGCCTCAAACGTGGTGAGAGGGCAGATCAACCTCAGAAACCTTCAGCAACCCACCTCCTGTGTTGCTGAAATCTTCGGACTACGCAGTAGCTCAGTAGCAGCAGACCGGTCAGTTGCGCTTTAGGTGCCTGCGAAACAGGGGAGTGACTCCTTCACTCCAATGGAGATTCTTTGGTTGTCTTAAATGCACCATATATCCTGCATGGAGCCTGTATGGAGCAAAGGCACAAACTAAGCTTTGGACAGAAAGGAGAATGAAAGTTGAGCCCAGTCGATGTCCAGTGAAGTCCAAGTGTCCAGGTCAGTTGACGGTCGAAGGTCAGTGGTTTCTTCTGTGTAGAGTCTTGTCCACGTAAAATCCAATGTCCTGTAGCCAGGTAACCCATTTTATACCCATGGGAGAGGGTTGGACAGATTCAAGGGACGCTCCTAGGGGAGGGGCAGGACAGAGAGGTGGCTACACCCATGTCCTTTGTCCAGTTCTGTGCCAGAGCAAGAGCCAATGGCTCCCAGAACTGGTTTGAGCTGGACTATGCACAGGGACACCAAATGTGCCCCCAGTGCGGCTTTCAGGCACTCTTAGAGTACACCCACCCAGCCCCAATACACTAACTCCTGTCTGGGAGGTGGTCACATCTCCCTGTGACAGGATGCCTATTGTTCTGCCTTCTTCTGCTCAGCAGCAGGAGGGCAGAAAAGTGTCTCTGGTTGGCAGCATGCATTTTGTGCTGTCCAGGTCGAGAAAGCTGGCACCGGTAAGACCTGTGACCCCCACATAGCTCGCTTCAGAAGGGTAGAATCATACCTCCCACACCAGTTACTGGTGTGGAGGTACGATTCCAAGGTGTTTGATACCAAACTTTATAATTTTCCATGCAGCCATTTTCGAGATAGCATTTACCACGAGGTTATAATGCACGTCTACCTATATGTCCGACTGGGTCACAGACAACCCGGGAGAATGGTCTCCGAAGGCTGCTGAGAGACTCTGCTCATGCAGGAGCACCCTGTCATATAAAACCCAGCACCCTGCCTTCAGGATTGTTAAGGCCTGCTTATGGGGTGACTTATAATCAATCAATCAATCAAAGCATTTCTATAGCGCACTACTCACCCGGAGGGTGTCAAGGCGCTAGGGGAGGGGGGGTCCGCTACTGCTCGAACAGCCAGGTCTTGAGCTGCTTCCTGAAGGCAAGGTGGTCCTGGGTCAGGCGGAGGTGGGTCGGGAGGGAGTTCCAAGTCTTGGCGGCCAGGTAGGAGAAGGACCGTCCTCCTGTGGTGGCTCTTCGGATGCGGGGGACGGCGGCGAGGGCATGGCCGGTCGATCGAAGCTGGCGTGTGGGAGCGTAGAAGTTGAGGCGGCCGTTGAGGTATCCTGGGCCTTGGTTGTGTAGGGCTTTGTGTGCGTGGGTGCGGAGACGGAAGGTGATTCTCTTGTTGACCGGGAGCCAGTGCAGATCTCTCAGGTGTCCGGAGTTGTGGCTGCGACGGGGGATGTCCAGGATGAGTCGTGCTGAGGCGTTCTGAATCCGCTGGAGTCTCTTCTGGAGTTTGGGGGTGGTTCCGGCGTAGAGGGAGTTGCCGTAGTCCAGACGGCTGGTGACGAGGGCCTGAGTGACCGTCTTCCTGGTCTCGGTGGGGATCCACCGGAAGATCTTACGTAGCATGCGCAGGATATTGAAGCACGACGAGGAGACGGCGTTGACTTGTCTGGTCTTGGAGAGGGAGGAGTCCAGGATGAAGCCCAGGTTGCGTGCGTGGTCTGTTGGTTTGGGTGCGCTGCCCAGGGCGGGGGGCCACCAGGAGTTGTCCCAGGCGGAGGGTGAAGGTCCCAGGATGAGGACTTCCGTCTTGTCCGAGTTCAGTTTCAGGCGGCTGTTCATCATCCACTTGGCTACGTTTGTCATCCCTTCGTGTAGGTTGGCTCTGGCGGTGGCGGGGTCGTTGGTGAGGGAGAGGATCAGCTGGGTGTCGTCGGCGTAGGAGATGATGTTGAGGTTGTGTTGGCGTGCCATGGCTGCGAGGGGGCTCATGTAGACGTTGAAGAGGGTTGGGCTGAGCGAGGAGCCTTGAGGAACGCCGCAGATGACTTCGGTGGCTTCTGATCTGAACAGGGGGAGGCGGACTCTCTGCGTCCTTCCGGCGAGGAACGAGATGATCCATTCCAGTGCTTTCTCCTGGATTCCGACGTTGCTGAGGCGCTGCACTAGGGTATGGTGGCAGATAGTGTCGAAGGCCGCGGAGAGGTCTAGAAGGATGAGGGCCGCTGTTTCTCCGTTGTCGAGCAGGGCTCGGATGTCGTTGGTGGCTGCGATCAGGGCGGTCTCGGTGCTGTGGTTGGCCCGGAAGCCAGACTGCTAGAGGTCGAGGGATCCGTTCATCTCGAGGAAGGCGGCCAGCTGCTTGTTGACGGTCTTCTCGATGACTTTTGCAGGAAACGGGAGCAGCGAGATGGGGCGGTAGTTCTTGAGGTCGGCTGATGGCTTCTTCAGTAGAGCGCTGAGTTCGGCGTGCTTCCAGCTCTCCGGAAAGGTAGCGGTGTCGAAGGAGGTGTTGATGATGTCCCGCAGGTGGGGTGCGATGACAGCGTCGGCCTTGTTGAAGACGTGGTGAGGGCAGGGGTCGTCGGAGATCCGAAGTGGATGGAGTTCATCGTGCGGATGGTGTCTTCGGTGCTGATTGGGGTCCAGGCGCGGAGGGTGGTGGTGGGGGCGGTGGTTCAGTCGTGGCGTGCGTCGGTTGAGTGCTGAAGCTGTTGTGTATGTCCGCGAACTTGTTGTGGAAGTAGGAGGCGAGGGAGCTGCAGAGGTCTTGCGAGGGGGTGATGTTGTTGTTTCCGGCGTTGGGGTTGGAGAGCTCTTTAACGATGGTGAAGAGTTCTTTGCTGTTGTGTGCGTTGTTGTCCAGTCGTTCCTTGAATGCAGTTTTCTTGGTGGCGTGGATCAGTTGGTGGTGTTTTCGGGTGGCGAGCTTGAGGGCAGTCATGTTGTTCGGTGTTGGGTCTCTGCGCCAGGCTTTCTCGAGTGCTCGGCAGTTCTTCTTGGAGCTCTTGAGTTCGTCAGTGAACCATGGGGCTTTCTTGCTGCTGGGTCTGCTGGGCGGGGTCTTCAGAGGGGCGAGGTCGTCTGCGCAGTTGCTGATCCACTTCGCGAGGTTGGTGGCCGCCTGGCTTGGGTTCGTTGCGCTGGTGGGACGGTTCATGCTCAGGGAAGTCGCGAGCTGGTCGGCTGTGATCTTGTTCCAGCTTCTGCGTGCAACCTGTTGCTGGTGGTGGTGGATCGTGGTCCTTTTGAAGCTGAAGTGGACGCAGCTGTGGTCCGTCCAGTGGAGTCCGGTGGTGTGGCTAAAGGTGATGTCCTTGCTGGATGAGAACACGGGGTCGAGTGTGTGTCCGGCGTAGTGGGTGGGGGTGTTCACCAGCTGCTTGAGACCGAGGTTGGCGAGGTTGTGTTGCGGTTGTTGTTGTTCTCCAGGTGGAAGTTGAGGTCCCCGAGGAGGATGTAGTCAGTAGAGAGGAGGGCGTGCAGGCTGATGAAGTCGGCGATGTCTTCGCTGAATTGCGTGCGTGGTCCCGGGGGTCTGTAGATGAGGGTGCCTCTGAGGGTGGTCTTGGGGTTGATGTGGATCTGGAAGTGCAGGTGTTCGGCGGGTGCGAGGGTGTCGTCGGTGTTGGTCGTGATGCGGATGGTGTTCCTGTGGATGATGGCGATGCCTCCTCCTGTCTGGTTGACGCGGTCCCTCCGGATGATCTTTTAGCCGTCCGGGATGGCGATGGCGATGTCGGGCGCTGAGGAGGCGTTCATCCAGGTTTCCGTGAGGAAGGCGACGTCTGGGGCTGTGGTGTCGAGCAGGTTCCAGAGCTCGACGGCGTGTCTGGGGATGGAGCGGGTGTTGAGCAGGATGCACTTGAGGTGGTTGCTGCTGGTGCTTGGCTTGGTCGGTGCTGGTGTAGTGCAGGTCCAAATGCAGGTGAACTTGCAGGAGTGGCAGCAGAAGGGTCCGTGGGTGCGTCTCGGGGGTGGCTCGATAGCAGCCCGGGATTCGACCGGCGTTGAGTGCGTGGAGTTCGGTGGCGTCATAGGTCCGGCGGGTGGGCTGGTGTCGGCGGGAGCCAGGGGTCCTGGCACTGGGCGCGGTCCAGGCGCGGACGGGCGCAGACGGGCTTACCTTTGGCGCACCTTCGGCGCTCAATCGGCGCGCCTGCTGCGCGTCAACTCTGCGCGTGCGCACGGTCGCCATTTATGGCGAAGTGCAGGGAGGGAGGAGCAGCTGGGAGGCGGGATCGGGGAGGGCACAGAGGGAAGGGGGCGTGTCCACACTCCCGGCGGCAGGGAGCGGGGAGCGGGGCGGGCAGGGGAAACAGCACAGGGGGGGGGCACAATACAAGCAGAAGGAAAACGAAAAGGATTTAAAAACAAAATACAGTAATTAACAACTGAACAGCAGTATGGCAGAAACACGGGAGAACAACGAGCGGCGGCGGGGGCGTGGCCAGAAGGAGGGAAGGCTCAGCGAGGCTGAGAGCAGCGGCAGGCGGGGGGCACACGCGACAGCTGGTGGCCGTGCGGCGCGGGGGTGTCCTACGAATAGGTCACATACGTTTTAAGTGTAGTGACTATTAGATATAGTGAACCTATATCTAATGTAAGTGATGCAAACACAATCTTACACAGCCTGCAGTAGCAGGCCTCGAGTTCCATTTTGCATGGCCTCTCATGGGTGGCATAATACATGCTTCAGCCCTGGGAGGCCTCTGGGGTACCTATGCCCTGAGTGCATGAGTATCATATAATAAGGATTGATAAGGGTACTCCAGTATCCAATTTGGATTGTACCTAAGTACATGTATGCCAATTTAAGGGAGAAAGCAGATAGCCTGGGTCCTGATTAGCAGGATCCCAGTCAGACTAGTCAAAAACAGTGAGACATCAAGCAAAAGTTGAGGTAAGCATAAGAAGCAGATACTACTTTCCTACTCTTCACAGCCGCAATTAAGTAACTCAGAGAAGGTACAGTGAAGTGTCTGCTTGAAAATAATAGTGATACCTCTCCCTCTCTGCATTCACTGATCCCGGCGCGTAATGGCAAAACCTAGTGGGATAACTTGCAATATGTCTGGGAAAGAATCCTCGTTAAGCCATGTCTAAGTCAGAAAAACGGTGTCTAGCAGATGCTCTTCAAGGAAATGATTAACTTCAAGTTTGAGTTTGACCTACGACCTACAATTAAATGAAAAACACTTAGCAGAGTACTGTAACTTAGGTACTACAGTTACCTCCACTATCGTGAGCTTGGAAACCAAAATGGCCATGGATCTTAGCCCCTGGCGTGTCTGGGAGCAGACGGTCTTGCCTTAGGCGTGCCCACTGCATGCGTCCGCTGCACGGACGTGCAACGTTCATGGTAAAATAGCTTGCCTCCTAAAAGGGAGCATGGCTATGAGTGTGGTGACACCTTGAAAACTGTAAGGACAAACAAAAAATCGAACCGGAGCCCAGAAGCTCCCCTTCCTATTGCAAGAATTCCCCACCAAGCAGGAGTACTGGTAAATAAAGAGAAAACAAACAAAGATTGTGAGAAACAAAAAGCATAACATTATTAAAATGCTCTGGGCAAACTCGTCCAAGATGGATCCCACAGAGGATGGAGCCAGGCACCTCCACATGCTGTAACCACTACAAGGAAATGAAAGCAGTGGGTGTTGCAGCACCTTGGAACTGTGTAGCATCTGGCTGGCAGCCTACGGTTCCTTGCAGGAGCTTGATCCAGCCCTGACGTGCACCGTTCATGGTAAAATAGCAGAACTCGCAAAAGGGGGCATGGCTATGGGCATGGTGACATGCTAAAATCCAGAAAGTCAAACAAAAACTGGAACCCAGCAGCTTCCCTCCCTACTGGAATTCTTCCCCACCAGGCTGGAGCACTGGTATAAAAAAGTGAAAACAAACAAACCTCAAACTTTGACTAAAAAAACACATTTTCCTATTTTCGTGATGGAAATTTCAGGAATCTGTGGGGAGCCACAAACTACCTTCCACCTAGCATTCCCCATGTCTCCTGATAGACATGGCACATCAATTGTGTGGGTAGGCCTAGTGCCCAAGACAGAAAAAGGCCCAAATGGATACATCACATTTTTTCCACTCAAAACTGACCCTTTGCAAAGTAGGTAACTCTGGATTTTGGGCTCTAGGTCAGCTGAGATCCAGGGAAACCAAGCAAACTTGCACATTTTCAAAAACAAGATACCTGGGGGAATCCAGGGTGTGGTGACTTGCGGGGCTGTCACCATGTTTTTTTCTCAGAATCCCTTGCAAACCTCAAACTGACTAGGAGGGCGAAACTAGCCGGGACCCAAGATGGCAGCGGAGTAAATCAGCTCCGACGACCGCCAATTAATACTTCAGGAATCGGACATATAACTGCAATCAACATGACCCACTTAAGTGGCAAGAGATCTCCTGGTTATCCGGTGAAGGAATCTGTGCCTCTTTTTAAAATTTTGCCAGAACCGAGACTGTACTAGGCCGGAGAGTACACGTGGCCTGGAGAGAGGCAGTGGCGCAGCCAACATTGCGGCTGATTGCGTGGAGACATGTTGAGGCCACTGCGTCAGTGAGCGCCGAGAGGAACTGCTGAGGTGCGCCCGCTCCGGGTAAGGAAGGTCCCGTTTTCTGGAGGAGGGCTGCGTCGCGCCGCACAATGGGTCAGTTCCCACTCATGACGGAGGGCCTGCAAGCAAGGGAGAGTGCCTGAGAAGAGACATGTGTCCCCAAAGACTCTGGCCAGAGGAGAGGGCTTGCATGTAAGTGCTGACTGGCTGCAGTCTCGGAGGCATTGGGATTGGTGTGGCACCACAACTGCCTGTGCTATGAAGAACTGGGTTTTAGAACCCAGCGGCACCAGGGATAACGGCTGATGTCTTCGGATTCCCCTGCCTCGGCAAACAGAGACACGGGACACTTCTTGATGACGTCAAAGACCACATTTATTGGCTGAAAACAGGAACAGAGATCTACGTAGCACAACAAAGGTGGTTCGCTAGAGACTGCACAAATTCAAGGAGCGAAGCATCGTCTTTTATGCCAAAAATCATGCCTCAGGCAACATTCCAGGCTAGCATGGATTACATACAAACTGACCAATGAGCAAGTGACATTTCATATCATACCGCATGACCAAAATCCCACTTTCCGTTGTCCAGCCCCCAAAGATGATCAAGCAAATTCCAACTTTCCTGTTCGATCAGGCCGGACAAACCCATCAAAAAGACCTCAACCCAAATCAGTGATTAAGCCATAAAGGAAGGAACAGAAGCAGATGAGAAGCAAGATAGAAGAGTGTGTGCATGTACCATAAAACTAGCAATGTCCTGCCCTTTGATCTTTATCTGACCAGCTGCTTAACAAGGAACTGGCTCAGCGAGGTCAGCCTCGGGCAAGGGAGTGAGTTCGGCCAGGTCATACAGGAGTCAGCTAAGGTGTACGTGTCCCAAAGACTCGTTCAGCCATAGTCATCGGCCTATGTGAGGGCAACCACACAAAATGCCTGCCGCACACGAAATGGAACCCGAAGGTTCAAACGAAATCCCTGAATACGTAGTGTTCTCATTGATCGATTATGACGAAAACACTCGTACATACCGCACTGATCATTTGCGGTCCACTGATACCAAAATCGTCTATATCCGACGACCTTCAATGTACAGGTTCAGAATTAACGGAACCACAGCTATGCGGCTCATGTGCGCTGCACTGGACTACATTACAGCGGCTGCATCTCCCCAGTAAACAATCCAGCGCAGCCCCGGCATGGCTGATAGGCGGCGGGGCATCGCTGCGTACACGGAGGGCCCCAGTGATGGCAGCAGTGGAATGAAAGACAGTGGGGGTGGTGAGCACAAGCTGTAGGGAAATCAGCGTAGGAGGCTCCAGAGGGTAAGTGTCGTAATGGGCCCTGATAGCATGTCTGAGTCGGTGTATCGCGAAACAAAACAATATTGTGGGAATACTGATGTATTTTAGATTATCCATCCGGGTAGAGATCACGCATCAACTGGAAGCCCGCCTCATTAAGCAGTCGCATCAACGGCGCCTCCTGTGTCACTGACAGTGCCCCGTGGTGTTCTATGTGCATGACTGGTGCATATATAGGTAGTTCCCCCGCCAGACGCCCAAACTCCTGCCAGACAGCCAAAGTCGAGTCCACCGCATTGACTTCCGATCTCGGAATGCCATGTGTCCGATGCCTGATCATGCTGCGTAACGGATCTGGGCTAGTGCTCGCCTCCTCCATGGCCACATGTGGAGTGAACATATGTGGTCTCACCCAGTAATACACGTACTGGGTCTGTTCCCTGAGATAGTATATATAGAAGTCGGGCGCCCCAAATCCACCTTTATCATAATCGCTGGTAAGGACAGACCAATTCACCCAGGCGTGTTTGCCTCCCCAGACCAACGGAAGTAGGGTCCCACAGAGATTCTTAAAAAACCCTTTTGTCAATGCAATCGGGATATTCGTGAATAAATACAGGAACCGCGGCAAGACTACCATCTTAATCAGGGCGATACGGTCCGCCAGAGAGAGCGGTAGCGCTATCCACAAATCCACCTGCTGTTCCAGTCTGGTGTATGCCCTCCCATAGTTCTCGCATATAACTCTATCAGGGGTCGCGATGTATCCACACACCCAAATAACTAGGTCCATGGACCACATCAACAGGCATTCCATATCAGGTTAGGTCCTGGACTCCGTCAACGGTATGACCATGGATTTCTCCCAATTTAAAACCAGCCCCGATAGACGACCGAACCTTACGTACTCTCAGAGAAGTTGGGCCAAATACGGCGAAGGCTCGTGAACAAATAGCACCATATCATCTGATTACAGCGAGATGGCGACTGGGCGATAGTTAAAGTTCAGCTCTGATTCCCTATGTCTCTGTCTAATGACACACACGAGCGGTTCTAACTCAATCGCAAAGAGTAGCGGCGACAGAATACCAAATGGGTCCGATGTCAACCTACCAACACGCACTCTAGCAGATGGCTCCGCATACAGCACCCTGATCCACTGTATAAATAAAGGTGGGAAACCCATACGCTGAAGAATAAAAAACATGTATTTCCACTCCACCGAATCAAACGCCTTGGCTGCGTCCAACAGGACCGCCGCGGAAGACATGTGTGGCTCCAGTATGTGAAACATGGAAAAAATAGTCCGTAGGTTGTGAGACGTGGATCGGTCCGGTGTAAAACCCGACTGGTCCGGTAGAACCTGGCAGGACATCATGGGTTGTAGCTTAACGGCCAGGATCTTGGCTAGTATTTTGGCATCTATATTGATTAGTGAAAGTGGTCTGTAAGAATCACATTTATCTGGGGGCCATTTTCTTTCTTGAGAATCATTATGATCAGAGCATGCCGGAGCCAGGGCGGTAATATTCCCGAATCGTGTGCCTCCGCATATACTTCCAACAGATAGGTGGTGATCAGATCTGCGTATGTCTTATAAAATTCGACCGTAAGGCCATCTGGCCCCGGCACCTTCCCATTAGAAAGAGCCTTAATGGCAGCTTTGATGTCGTAAACATTGATCGGACTTCCTGTGGACATCTTACAGGCAGGCACAGGCCACATCCTCCAGATAGCTAGCCATCTCCTCATCCGTCGCCTCCCCTCCAGTCGTGTATAGATTCGCATACAATCTGCGAAATTGTTTGGCAATATAAATCAGGTGATAATGTTCCTTCCTTTGGAAGTCTGTGACTTTGTCGATATGGGGTTGTTCCAGACGGGCCCTAATCTTGTTTGCCAACGTGCGGACCAGTCTCCCCCCTCTCCATATCTACGTGCCATGTGTCTACGCGAGATATACTGCATTTCCGATTCAGCTAGTGTATCATATTCCAGAATCAGCTCCTGTATCCTGGCTAGAGTATCTGCTGAAGGGGTCGTTGTAGATTGTCCTCTAATGCCTGAAGTTTAGCCTCTACCTTGCAGAGCTGGCCTCTGATATCTTTCAGTATGCCAGCTGCAGTACCGATGCACCCTCCCCCCCCAATTGTCACTTTGAAAGCTTCCAAGAGAGTGGAGGCACTATCCACAGATCCCTTATTGAGTAGGAAATATTGTTCTATAGCATCCCGCACCGTAGCCTCATATACCGGATCAAGCAATGCTTCTGACCGCAGACGCCACGTGAAGGGATGACGCATGGCTGTCGGGACTTTAATGTCTAGTTGAACCGGATTGTTATCTGATGATGTGGGCTGCAGATTCGCGACATCCAGCACCCAGTCAGACACTTCTCCACCAAGCAGCCAATAGTCTAATCGCGACCAACTGTTGTGTGATGGTGTTGCATATGTGTCCTCTTTTACAAGTGCATTGCGTACCCTCCATGCGTCACTCAATCCAAATTCCAACATAGTACATCGCACACATTGGGCCACTCTTGGAGTTCGGTGCGTTAGTGGATTTGACTTCTGTCAGGGTTCAAGCATGTGTTTAGATCTCCCCCCCATAAAATATTCACTTCTGGCCACGCCCTCAGTTTTGCATACATACACATGAAGCACTCTGGGTCATCTGCAATGGGCCCATATATGTTAACTATGGACACCAACGAGCCGCCCAATGTTCCTTGTACCATTGCGCATCGCCCCTCTTCAACCACATATGTCCTGTCAGGCTTGAATGCTGTGCCTCGTTTAATCAGAATCAGCGACTCCCTGGCATATGAAGAGTAGGAAGACGCAAGTTCAAACCCCGCCCACCTATTAGCAATGCAGCACTCCACTTGTCTACTTAGATGCGTTTCTTGCAACAGAGCAATATGAACATTATGTCGAGTTAGATAAGACAACACCTGGCGTATTTTCTTTGGGGAATTGAGACCCCTCCCATTCCACGTCAAGAGCCTATATCTCTCACCCATACTGCAGCTGGGTTCTCCATGTCAACGCAGCAATTTGCAAGATATAAGATAGGAGGGTGAATCAAGCCACACACTCTTCCAGCATACTATGTAGATCAGCACTCATTCCAACAAATAAACTAATAATATTTACACACAAAAACGATACATTTCCCCAACCCCCCACCCACTGCCCCCACCCACTCCAACCTCCCAATTAGGTTGAGCCCATGGATGTACGTTGTTACAACGCATGCTTTTACCACGCATGCTGTAACAACACAAGTTTTAAAACGCATTCCATTACAACACATTACACTGGGGGGTGCTGTATAGTGAATAGTTTAAATTACTATTCCAACACCAGTCCCCGTGGACACTAGGGAAGGTGTTGGATAGTAAATTAAAACTATTCCCTATCCTAGAGCGCCCCCCAGTGTAATGCGTTGTAATGGTTTTCGTTTTAAAGTCTGCGTTGTAATAGCACTGCGTGCTAAAAGTTGCGTAATAAAGGTTGTTCCCCCGAGCACATATCCAACCCACCTCCCACACTTTTGTCCCAATGTCCATACAATTTGTCCAGAGGGGAACACCCGCTCGGGGGGAGGGAACAGCAACGAACACTCACTTGATAGTGAGTTTGCCAGACTTAAACCATACGGCACACCTGTGTGCCAACAATCGCGAAGTTAAACTGCGCTCTAGGCGCTGAGCAATTATCAACCAAGCTCTACATGCAAACAGTGAGAGACAAAGAAAAAAAAGGGATCCTGTTTCCCAACTGCAGCATTTAGAAACAACTAGTTCCAACACCCTCCCCAGTCCCGCAGGAAGCCACACCTGTCCATCAAAAAACTACAGTGAAAACATCATCAATCTGAGTCTTCAAGGTTCGACGAGGGCGATGAACCCCTCAGCACGTCCCGTCGGGGTTTATCCTTGCATATGTGTTTTGGGAACTATATGGCCGACTTTGAGTCCGTAAAGAAATGCGCCTGTTCCTCATGAGAGATTTTTAATTTTGCTGGGTACAGCATGGCATAAGGTACACAGGCAGTCTGAAGGAGCTTCTTTACCGGTACAAACTCCCTGCGTACAACCTGTACCGAAGGAGTGTAATCCGGAAAGAAAGATAGGTTGTCTTCTTTGTACTTTATTGGACCTTAGCTCTGGCCTCCCGCAAGATGGCATCCCTGTCAGCATAGTTCAGTAGACGCGCAAGTATCGGACAAGGTGGGGCGCCCGGCTTGGTTCTAGGGCCCAAGGTTCGATGCGCTCTCTCCACAATCATAACAGCGGATAACACTGAGCAGAACAGGTCATGCAACAGCCCATCTACAAATGTTTCCATTTTGACAATGGCGGTGGACTCTGGCAGGTTAATTATACGAAGGTTGTTGCGCCTGGATTGTGCTTCCAAATCCTCGTTCTTCGCTTTCATTACCTCCAATACCTTTTCTATTTGTAGAATATGAGTCTGGGATTCTGCCTGTGAGTCCTGCGTGTCGGATAGTCTGTTCTCCAGAACTTCCAGCCTGTGCTCATGCGCGTCCACTTTCTTCTTCACTGCATCTAGACTGGTCGCAAGGGCGTCTATTTTGCTATCTATGGTTTTCATCCTAGATCACAGTTCCAGCAGAATGGTCCTGGTGTCATCCTTCGAATCCTCCGCCCCCTCCGCTCCACCTTGTGTCGATGGCTGGTCCCCCGTGGCCTCATTGGCACTCGTATTGCGCTTGTTTTAGAACTGCAGCTTTGATTGCTTAGGGTCAGATTTCCCGATCCATCGTGGAGGAGGTTCACAGGCCAAGTGCAGGTCTCTCTTCCAGTGTCACCGCTCTGTTTCTACGGCTCCTAGATATGCAAGAGTGCTATTCACACCAACTAGCACCCCAACGTGGCAACCAGGAATCCGCACCACAGAGTAGTCGAGTCAGCACCACCACCAGCAAATGTGTACCTCCCAGTACAACAAAAATAGTCCACGTGTCGGCAAAGTCTCAGGGTCCCGCTGCTAGCTGCGTCTACCCAGGTGGTTCCAAGCAGTCCCAGTACTCATACACCCTGCATTATATGCACTGAAAGGACTGCGTCAAGTGCAGAGGACTCCAACACTCCAACGCTCATCAGGGGGACAGCTGTGTCACACCAATAATCCGGCTGAATGAGATCTCTTATGCAATGGCAAACATGCAGTTACACCCCGGGCTCCAACATAGTGCCAGCACCCCTACATGTGCCTGAGGGTCTTGCGCAGCCCTCCTCCCGCAGCCTAGGGACATCGGTTGGACCCCACCCCCCCTGCTCGCAGTACCAGGCCAGGTCGTGCTATAGGGCCGCAACCTAGCACCGCCAAGCACCAGGGCACCAAGCTGAAGCAATACCCCCAACACGTAAGCAGTAGCACACTCCCCACACCACGCTCCAGCCAGTCAGTCCGTCCAGGCGCCCCGCCGTGCCCGCTTTGTAAAAACACAAAGGTGCCCAGGTGAAGTCCGGAGCCCAACCCGGCTCCAGCGCCGCACAAGGTCCCCGCCCCACTCGCCGCACTTCCGATGGTGCCTCCAACGCCACGGGCTCCTTTTTAAGCCGGGTTCGTTCACAGTCCCCAATGACGCCTCTCCAGCACTCAGGAGGCGACGCCAGTCCTCCGGCGCATGCACCGCTGGATCGGCCCCTCCAGCCGCGGTGAACACAGAGTCCTCGTGGTGGCTCAGCCCCGATGGCCACAGATCACACAGATGGATCCGCAGGTTGACAAAAGCGAGTTTTCAGCTCATCGACAGCTCGCTCCGCTCACCCGCAGCTCCGCCAAGGCCCTTTCTCACTTCTCAGCTGTGGGCTGGTGCCATCTTGTCATCGGTCAATCGGCAAATCCGACTCCGCATTTGGAGGGTTCAGTGGGTTGTTGGAGCTCAAAAAGCAGAGCGATCGTTGCAGGTGGGATTCATGCACCATTCATGTCGTTTTTAGCACACAGGCGTGTCATAAACGTTGGTACTTGTTGAATGTTCCGGTCTGGCTGACGGAGCTCCCTCAAAAGGCAGCCATTCCGCCTCATAGCCACGCCCCATTAATACTCAATGTTGTACCCTGCTAGACTGCGTGTCATTATGGACGGTAAAACTAAAATATATCACGACCCATAGATGCTCCATACGGAACTTAACAGGTGCAGCAAGGAGCAACGAGGGAAGAAAATGACTCAGAAGACGACAGTAGCAGGACGAAGCAGAAGCCAACTTGGACTGAGTAAGGTGGTAAGAGTGCAAGGCCCCCAGAGCTAACTACAAGAATGTAAAAAATAAATTAAGAGACAAAGGGGGCAGGTAATAATTATGCTCCTTATTTGTAGTCATGGGAACGAGCATAATCGGTGGTGATGTTGTCGTTACAGTTTAGTAGATTTTGATTGAATCAGAAGGGGCTGACTCTAACAAAACCAATCCCAAAAAGCAAGCTAAGTTCATGACCTAGAACATCAGAGGTCTTAACGACCACAGGAAAATATGTAAAGTTGTTGCATATTTGGAGAGACATATCATAGTTCTGGCCATCCTTCAGGAAACACATTTCCCGCAGGGTACAAAAGCGCCATCTCCCAGAAGACTGAGAGGGACATACATTGCCTCAGGGATTACATCTCATGCTAGATGGGTGTTGGTCTGGGCGGGCAGAAAGTCTGGGTTGAGATTGCAAGAAAAAGATACAGATAAAGATGGCTGGTTTGCCATAGCTAGATTAACATTGAAATGTTATTGGTCGGAGTATATGGACCAAACCACGATGATCCTCAATTCAATCAGATGCTGCATGCTAAGATAGCGCCATTCTCACACATGCACCAATTTTGGGGCGGGGATTTTAACCGAACACAGGATCCAGACCTGGATAGGTCCAAGGGGCCTCTCAGAAAACCATCCATGCCGGCCAGAAAAATAGCCGCAATAGCAGCAGCAGAAGATTTAGTCTGGAGAATTAAAGCGTCTCAAAGTAGAAGCTACAAGCACTACTCCGCTGCACATGACACCCATACCAGAATGGATTACTGGTTTGCTTCCTGGACGATCATGCCCAATGTTAGTGACTGCTCCCATATGGTACACACTTTATCAGATCATTCCCCTGTGTTGCTTAAAATAGACATATATGACATACAACGGGGAGATTGCACATGGCGCTTTCCACAATATTAATTGCTGGACCCTGTGTTTCGTAAAGAACTGGTGGACGCAATAGATGATTTCTTTGCCACAAATCTTGGCAGTGTACCCAAGATGTACACCATCTGGGAGACAATCAAAGTTTACATTAGGGGTATAACTATATCGAAGCACGCAGGCGTTCTCGGGGCAATTCGCACACAGCTACAGAAGACAGAAAAGACATTGCATGCACTGGAAAAGAAGTTACTAGAGTGTGGAAGGCCCAGGGTCCTAGCACAAATGCTCTATTAGATTAGCGAATACAATGAGCTCGCCGCTGCAGAAGTAACACACCTCGGTAGATACTCAACCGTGCATATATATGCTAAAGGGGAAAGACTGAGTGTGACTCTTGCTAAGCTAACACGGAGAGGAGAAAATACAATTATGCAGCTACATACAACTGTAGGCGAATTAGTTGGGGGGACACACCTTAAATAGTCAAAGTGTTTAGAGACTATTACAGAAGATTATATACCACACACGATCCTGAGATAGAAGAGCCTGACGTGCAGTGCTTAATTTGTTCCTGCGCTTTCCGGTGCTTAGCACCGGAACTTATTTCTCAGGGCCGGGTCTAGACCGCAAGATATGTGTCAATAAAATGATAATGAGTGAACCTGTTCACAAGTTCCGCAATTTCACTGTGTCTCCCTGGTGAAGAGCTGAACTTGAATGGAGTGCCGATTTAAAACGATGCCTTCATTTAGTGTTGCCGGTGGGTGGGCCTCTGACTGGTCTGAAATTGATCCTGTGTGGCTGTGGCAGCCACGAGAGGAGCGTGTTTACGTACGTGCGTAACCTTTTCAAAATTCCTTGCTGCCAGCCCATCTTATCATCATTAAGAGCCACACATGGACGACGCACTGGCGGCAGCATTGTTTGAAGCAGCGTGTCGTGTGCAGCAGCAGGCCTCAGGTAGGCATTTCTGCCATATCCAAATGAATGCAGGTTTATGACTGTCTTTCTCGAATTTATAAAATGTTGAAGAAGTAGGTTTGTGAAGCTGCAAGAGCCACAGGACTCCAGGCGCCCTCCTGGACATTTTGTTGTAATTTGTGTTTATTGTGCTGGTCCTTGACACACTACTTGGCACCCCTTAAATGACTGTGGCATGCAGCTGCATTTGGCTGTTTAAGGCTAGAATCATGGTTGAGCAGAGTTCTTTTTTAAATATATTTTTATTGGTATTTTACACAATACAAAAATAGAAACGTTGTGACATATAACGAATAGGAGGTTTCATGGGCATGCCAGTAGGGATACCCAACTTACACTTGTGTTTGCCCTCGTTTCTGCAAACAACATTAAACATTTAACATTGAACATATAGGATTTTGCGTCTGGGCGCGTGCCACAGTTGAGCATACGACGTAAAGACAAAACATAGATGTGTTTGGCCGCGGTATAGTGTTAGATCTAGTCAAGTCAGGTCAAGTCAATACATTTATATAGCGCGCTACATACCCAGAGGGTCTCAAGGCGCTTGAAGAAGGATGGTGAATTACTTGTCAAATAACCACGTTTTGAGTTGCTTTCTGAATGCTAGGTGGTTCTGAGTAAGGCGAAGGTGAGTGGGAAGTGAGTTCCAGGTTTTAGCTGCCAGGTAGGAGAAGGATCTACCTCCCATGGTGGTTTTGTTGATGCGAGGTACAGTGGCAAGGGCTTGGTTGGAGGTTCGTAGCTGGCGGGGGGGGGGGAGTAGAAGGACAGTCGTGTGTTGAGGCATTCAGGTCCGATTTCGTAGAGTGCTTTGTGTGCGTGGGTAAGGAGCCGGAAAGTAATCCTCTTATTGACGGGGAGCCAGTGGAGGTTTTTCAGGTGACCAGAGATGTGTTCTTTACGCGGGATGTCTAATATGAGCCTGGCTGAAGCGTTCTGGATGCGTTGGAGTTTTTTCTGGAGTTTTGCGGTGGTACCGGCGTAGAGGGTGTTTCCGTAGTCCAGTCGGCTCGTGACCAGAGCGTGTGTGACTGTTTTTCTAGTTTCGGTGGGGATCCAGCGAAATGTTTTTTTGAGCATGCAAAGAATGTTGAAGCAAGAGGAAGAAACGGCGTTGACTTGTTTGTTCATCGAGAGTGAGGAATCCAGGATGACGCCCAGGTTCCGTGCGTGGTCCGTCGGGATGGGTGCTTTTCCAAGGGCCTCTGGCCACCAAGAGTCATCCCAGGCGGAGGGGGAGGTGCCTAGGATGAGAATTCTGTTTTGTCTGAGTTCAGTTTCAGACGGCTGTGCTTCATCCATTCTGCTACTTCTTTCATTCCTTCATGCAGGTTGGTTTTGGCAGTGTTAGGGTCTCTGGTGAGTGATAGGATCAGTTGAGTGTCGTCGGCGTAGGAGATGATGTTGAGGTTGTGTTGGCGTGCGATGACCGCGAGGGGGCTCATGTATACGTTGAAGAGGGTGGGGCTGAGTGAGGATCCTTGTGGGACGCCGCAGATGACTTCAGTGGCCTCTGACTTGAATGGTGGAAGGCGGACTCTCTGGGTTCTTCCGGTGAGGAACGAGGTGATCCATTCCAGTGCTTTTCCTTGGATTCCGACGTTTCTGAGGCGTTGTAAAAGAGTGCTATGGCAGACCGTGTCGAAGGCAGCGGAGAGGTCGAGGAGGATGAGGGCGACAGTGTCTCCGTTGTCCATTATAGTTCGAATGTCGTCTGTTGCTGCGATGAGGGCGGTTTCAGTGCTGTGCTTGGCTCGGAAGCCGGATTGTGAGGAGTCGAGGGATTTGTTGGTTTCGAGGAATGCGGCGAGCTGGTTGTTGACCGCTTTCTCGATGACTTTGGCCGGGAAAGGAAGGAGTGAGATAGGGCGGTAGTTTTTGAGTTCGGTGGGGTCAGCTGTGGGTTTTTTCAGGAGGGCGCTGAGTTCGGCATGTTTCCAGCTTTCCGGGAAGGTTGTGGAGTTGAGGGAGCAGTTGATGACGTCTCGGAGGTGCGGTGCTATGATGGAGTCTGCTTTGTTAAAGATGTGGTGAGGGCATGGGTCTGTGGGGGATCCTGAGTGGATGGAGTTCATCAGACGGATGGTGTCCTCAGTGGAGATTGGCTTCCAGTCATTGAGGATGTTCAGGGGGGGTGGGGGTCCTGCAGGGGGTTGGGTGGGTTGGTCATTGGGTCGGTTGTCGAAGCTGTTGTGGATGTCTGCAATTTTGTTGTGGAAGAATGAGGCTAGGGAGTCGCAGAGGGCTTGAGAGGGGGTGATGTTGTTGGAGTTGGCTGAGGGGTTGGTAAATTCCTTGATGATGTTGAATAATTCCTTGCTGTTGTGGGCGTTGTTATCTAGTCGGTCCTTGAAAGCGGCTTTCTTGGCATTCCGGATCAGTTGGTGGTGTATGCGGGTGGCGTTTTTGAAGGCGTCCTTGGTGCTGGTGGTTGGGTCTTTTTTCCAGGCCTTCTCAGGGGAGCGACAGAGTTTCTTGGATTTCTTAAGATCATCGTTGAACCAGGAGGCCTTCTTGCTGCCTAGTTTGATTTGTCGTTTTTTCAGTGGTGCTAGGATGTCAGCGCTGTTGGATAACCATTGGGTGAGGTTGGTGGCTGCTTGGTCTGGGTTTGAGGAGTGGGCTGGGGGGTTTTGAAGAAGCGATGAGGAGATCTGGTCGATGGTGATTTTGTTCCAGTTTCTTTGCAGAGTGGGTTGGGGGTGGTTGTTGGATGTGGGCTTGTTGTAGGTAAAGTGAACGCAGCTGTGGTCAGTCCAAAGGAGAGCTGTGGTGTGGCTGAAGGAGACATGTTTGCTGGAGGTGAAGATAGGGTCGAGTGTGTGACCTGCGATGTGGGTGGGGGTAGCGACAAGTTGTTTAAGTCCGAGGTTGGCGAGGTTGTCCAAAAGGGTGATGGTGTTGCGGTCGTTGTTCTTTTCAAGGTGAAAGTTGAGGTCTCCCAGAAGGATGTAATCCTCGGAGGGGAGCGCGTGTGGAGTGATGAAGTCCGTGATGTCTTCACTAAATTGTGCGAGGGGTCCTGGTGGCCTGTAAAGGAGGGTGCCTTTGAGTGTGGTCTTGGGGTCGATGTGGATCTGGAAGTGAAGGTGTTCAGAGTTGGCGAGATTGACGTCTGAGCTGGTAGAGATGCGGATGGATTTCTTATGGACGATAGCGATGCCTCCTCCTGTGTGGCCGGTACGGTCCTTGCGAATGATCTTATAGCCTTCCGGGATGGCAATGGTGATGTCTGGGGCAGATGTGGCGTTCATCCATGTTTCTGTTAGAAAGGCGACGTCCGGAGAGATGGTGTCTAGTAGATTCCAGAGGTCAATGGCGTGCCTGTGGACCGAGCGGGTGTTGAGCAGGATGCATTGTAGGTGGTTGGGGTCGGATATCTGTTGTGTGTTCGTAGATGAGGAGTTGTTCTTGGTGCCGTCGAACTTGCAGGAGTTGCAGGAAAAGGGTCCATGGGTGTGTCCAGGAGCGGCTAGGACGCAGTTGGGGGAACGGCCGGGGTTAAGGGCTAGGAGGGTGGAGGCATCGTAAGTAAAGCGGGAGGGGTGGACATTACGAGGACCAGGGGCTCTGGCGCTGGGCGCGGGCCAGGCGCGGACGGGCGTAGACGGGCTTACCTTTGGCGCACCTTCGGCGTGGCGGTAGCGCGTGGACGCTGCGCGTAGGACCATCCGTACTTAAATGGTTAGTGGGGGGGCGGAGCATGGGCGGGTCGGCTGGGAGGCGGGAGCGGGGAGGAGACACGGGGCCCAGGTAAACACACAACAACAGCAAGATGGCGGTGGGGTATCCCAATGCAAGCAGGGGCACAGTCGCCGGTCAAAATGCCAGAAATACTGCACAAGCGCTGATTAATTAATTAAATTATCGTCATGCGGCAGCAAAGAGCAGTGAAAATAGACAGGTATGCTAATAACTGCACGAGCGCTGATTAAATATTTATATTTTCGTAATGCAGCCCCAAATAGTAATGAAAGATAGACAGTCTGAAAAGATCGATACCAGGCGCTCCAGGCGCTATGCTGTCGTGGAGGCGCTCTCTCGGGACAGGCAGGGATCGAGAGGGAGCGAGTGGGAGCGACCGCAGACCGCAGACTTCGCTGGGTTGCTAGCAGCTGGTCTGGCGTATACAGTTGTTTTATGGAGGTTTATATGAACTGAGGAATTTGTCTAATGTTGACCACATTCCTCGGTTGGGCTTTCTCCCTGGTGTCTGTCTTAATTCAGTGATGTCTGCCCCTCTGAGGAATGTGACCCAATTTAGCCACCCCTTGAATGTGGCTTTGGTGGTGTCCTTCCATTTGTCTAGTACTGTTTTGATTGCTGTTGTCAGGAGGAAGTTCAGGAGGTTTCTGTCTTGTTGTGTGGCTAGATCTGTTGTGATATGAGCGGTGGTTGTTGTGGCAAATGACTGTTCTAGAGTGCATCCTATGGCTTCGTTGATGAAGCTGAACACCTTCCACCTGAATTTGCTGACCTTACTACAGTGAAAGATGAGGTGCGCAAGGTCTCCTCTTACTGCACCGCAATTCCAGCAGCTGTCGTTATGTTTCAGGCCTAATGATGCTAGGCGAGTGGGCGTAAACATTAACAGCACCACAGCCAAACTTGCAGCCTACGCAGACGTCTTACTCATAATAACGGAGGAGCCCGCTCACTCCATACCAGCACACCATTGACCTATACGCCAAACACTCAGGCTACAAACTCAACAGAGACAAATCGGAATGTATGCCCCTCAACGTACACACAACTAGAGAAGTAATGGGCTCCTCCGGGCTGGCCTGGCAACCTGGTTTTGTCAAATACCTAGGTATCCATTTTGGTAGAACCCTAAGATCGACTCTGGAACAGAATGAGAAAACCACTCTAGAAAAGATAAAAGGACTGCTAGATACCTGGTCTCCCAAGTTCATCACATGATGGGGCAGAATAGATACTGTTAAGATGATGATCCCTCCCATACTAAACTACCTTGCTGGTATGCTCCCCCTTGCTCTCACAGACGAATTCCACAAAAAGATTGACTGAATGCTAAACAAATTTATATGGCGTGACAAAAAACCCAGAATTACCCTCCAAAAACTTAGACTAGGTAAAAAGCTAGGGGGCCTGAATGTGGCGGACCTGAGAACCTTCCAGACAGCCTTCATAGCCAGACAAGGAATGCACTGGGTACTGATTAACAGCCTTACACACCAACCTAGCTCTCTCTAGAGAAATCCATCCTAAAGAATGCAGACCCTCTAACTCTCCTCACAGTCAACAAGCAAGCACATAAGAACAACCCGTTCTTCAAGATCACATGGCAGGCGCTGCTCAAAGTAGACCGGAAGCTCGAATTCAGCATCAAGAACTCGCTCTGGGAAACACTTTGGGATAACCACAAGATTAAATACAGAGGGAAGACCCTCGACATGCACACATGGAAAAAACTAGGGCTCTCATATCCAGCTCAGCTGGAGGAGGAAGGGTCGCCCCACACTTTCAATAGCCTGAGAACTCGACACAACCTCCCCGACATGGAACTATACAACTTCCTAGCTATCAAGACAGCCCTAACAACATCTAAACTAACCAAAAACAAGCTCTCAATCTTCCAGTACATGGAAAACATAAACAGGGTAGGTCACCACATCTCACACTTGTACAAGCTCCTCCCCCCAGTATCCTCCAAACTAAACGCAAAGAACAGCAGCTACTGGGTAACACAACTTGGCTTCAATCTCAAAGAACAAGAACTACAAACCTTCTGGGCGGCCCCATCAAAAAATATGATATCCCCAGTGCTAGCACAAACTAAATTCTGGCTTTTACAGCAGGGTTCAACTAGCCTCAGCGCAGAGAATCATATTATGAGGCACACATGCACCGGAGGCACTGGAAGTCCGGCAATATCATTTAAAGAGCAGTGTGGTGTACGCAGTGTGCAGCAGCAGGCCTAAGTTAGGCATTTCTGCCAATTTTACTGGCAAGGCATAGATGGTGTAAATTAATTAGGGGGTATTTTTGGACGTCATGGGACCTGGTAGCAAAAAAAAACCAAAGAGCGCCAAAGGCCAGGCAAATATTTGAAAATGAAGAAGCAAGATAAATACTGGATGGTGTTTCACTTTTACCATGGATTTGTTTGTAGTCACAATCGGATACACACCCAGGTTGATTGTTAAATCGTGCTTGTGGAAATGACTAGGTTTATGAATGGAGTCAGCGTTTTTGATTTTTGGTGGATGATGTAGCGAGGAAAACTATTTTTCATATGGAGAAAAAAAAACTACAACTTTTAATGTGCAAGTGCATGATTTTTTGGGTACTGCCACATGCACAAATATACACTATGTGCTATGTGCAAATAAATCGGTGAAACAGCCACTATCTCTTTGACTTCACAATAAAATTCCAGTTCTGCATAGAGGTATTATTTGCATGGTGAATTAGCAAAAATAGGAATATTGCAGAAAACAGTAAACATATAACCTTTCCAGTAACAGTAAACACAAAGGCCAGAGAGTTGGTCTTCCCAGAAACTTTAACCCATAAAGTAGTCACCTGCAGGACTGGGTGCAGGAATGCAAGAGTGCACCAAGAGTTCATGTCATCACCATGATCTCTGTGAGGAAGGTCACCGCTTTACTCCCTCGCAAGAAGATATTGTGCAAATGATATATACTTAACTGAACGATGATATATACTTAACTTAATGTAAACAGTTTCATAATATGCATGTTTAAGAGGAACTTGACTAGGTTTTGCAATATTTGTACATCTGGGGACAGACATTTCTCACATCCTCCTCTGATGACACACCACCATGGGCCGGGTTTTTGCTTGCTTTGCCCAGTATCCCAGCCACTGTATGTTTAAGTGATTCTTCTCTGGGGTCAGTCATCCACAGGCGGGCTGGGTTCTCCCAGGATTTGGAGTGGTTGTTTTGAAGTTTCTGAAAAAAACTTGAGATTTCCAGATACATTTGGTAATGCTGCTAGGGTAGGTGATCTCCACTGTGTTTCCTTCTTCTGAAGAGAGAGCAACCTGATCTTTTCATTGATCTGGAATAGGCACAGTAAAGTGAGAAGTTTTGGTCAGCATCCAGTTAAATTAGTATAGATGTCTCCCACAAACATAATCTGCACATCCGGAGGGTACTATCTTACAGCTGTTATGTTAATGCCTCACTACAAACAAGTTGGCGGCAAACTGAACAGTCCTATAAAGCCTTGTTACCAGGGTAAATAGGGCCTGTGTGCAACATGTAATAGTCCATGGGGCTATGAAAATCTTTATGTTGGAGCTGCATTCACATTATGCAAGTGAAGACATTGTAAATGCTGGGGTTAGCCTGTATGGAAGTGCTTCCAGTTTCAGCCGACCAGGAAACTGAAGCAAAGAGATATCAACTCAATCCCAGTCTGTGCATGAAGATAACTTCACCGTCTGCTTTCCTGATCACTGTCCTAAGTCTTCACTTCCTGAGAGTTGTGACCCTTTTCAAAACATCAGTCATTTTAGCTCATTATTCTCAAAAATTTGCTTTAAATGCAGTTTTGATTTCATCTTTTTCAAAATGTTCACGGGGCGGGGGTACCTCCTATCAAAACCTTACTTGAGGCAGGCTCCCTTGCTGAAATTCAGATTGGGTATTGCCTCTGGCTTTCAGCAGTGCCAGTTGAGGATGTGGGTTGAGCCAATAGATGTGCAGAGTTGGAAAAAGTGGGTGTGGCCTCCGACAAACATTTGAGCACCTGGACTTCATATTTTACAAATTAAGCACTGCTGACGAGGAATACCTCGCTCATATTACAATGGGTTGGCTGGAAAGCACAGATAGGGAAAGACTCACGGAGCAGCTACGTCCGACTGAAATTACGGCAGCATTGAAAGATATGCCAAATGATAAGGCTCCTGGGTCTGATGGTCTTAATGTGTCTTTTTAGAAAGCATATCTAGGTAAACTTGTCCCTCACTTGATGAATCTCTTCGAAGAAATGGCTAAAGATGAATGCATGCTCCCAGCTATTAGAGAGGCTATACTGATAACACTCCTCAACCCAGGGAAGCACCCTGACCACTGTGCTTCTTATAGGCCTCTGTCATTGCTTAATACAGATGCCAAGCTGTATGCAAAGATCTTGACGAATAGAATGGCACCTCTGTTACTGAATCTGATCGGACCGAGCAGACATGGTTCGTCCCAGGCAGCTCTCTCACATGCAATATGGGAACCTTTTTTGACTCCATAGCTTGTATAGACAAAAGTACAAACGCGGCAGTATTATTTATAGATATAGAGAAGGCATTTGATTCAGTGGAGTGGCGCTTTCTCTATGCAGTTATAAACTGAGTGGGAGTGGATGAAATCTTCTTTAAAGTTATACAGGTACTATACTGTAACCCTGTTTCCCTTATCAGAGAAAATCTGGCTCTTTCCTCAGTAGTTGATATTAGCAGAGGAACTAGACAGGACTGCCCGCACTCACCATTACTCTAGGCATTAGTAGCAGAACCATCGATGTCTGTGGTGGGGGAGTATCACTCACACAGAGAAATCAGATCCCCACAGTATAATTTTGTGAAAGCCGCCTATGCATATGATACGTTGTAGTATATACGCTACCCAGAACACAATTTGCAACCTCTGTTAAAGGAAGGAACGTCATTTGGGCAACACTCTGAATAAAAAATTAACTGGCACAATGTTTCCTCTTACCATGTCGACAAGCAGGTTAGCACAGAATACCCCATAGAGTGGACCGACCATGGAAGCGGTGCGCTATCTGGGGATACAAGTACCAACAGACCCTGACATAATAATTTGCAAAAACTATGGTTGAACCACTCTAAGGCCAAAAGAATCGATAGATAAATGGGTACGGCTCCCGCTGTCCCTTTTGGGACGTATTGCCATAATGAAAATGATTGTATTGCCCCACTTGTTGATGGTGCTGACTAAATCTTTTTTCCAAAATATCAAAACTTAAATGATCAGATTGTGTGGGGGACCTGTTTCATGGAGGAGTGTTGAAGAAATGTGAACAAGTACTGGAACAAACAAGTCAGTGTTCTAGATGCATTTAATTATCATAGGCTGCAGCAGGCCCTTCATGAGCTGTTGGGAGACGAGCTGGCAGAACCCCTGGAGTGGAAAACAATAACATTCCTACTGCAGGCCACAACTTCGCAAAGAGGTGTCACAGCATTGTATGTGCTGAGAAGAGTCTCAGGTTATCCCCTTATCAAAAACACAGCAGGACTGGCATGTAGACCTAGGGGTGGAAATCACCGAAACACAATGGGTCAGAAGTTAGAGTAACACAAAGACAATTTCACAAAACGGAAGGCGTAGACTTATACACTATAAATATCGACAGAGTGAATACTACACACATGCTAGATTATATGAATATGTCCTACTAGACACCGACAGGTGCCAGAGATATAAGTTGGAAAGCAGTTTATCTCATATTTATGCAGGTACTAACAATTCCCATCCCAGAGACGCCTCCAGTAGCAATACTGTGGTATGACAAAGACATACCAAAAGGGGGATGTAGATTGGTGGCTATATGCCTACTATTGGCGAAAAAAAGATTCGCTATGAGGTGGTTGCGCGTAACCCTGGGCGAGGCACTACGCTACACTCGCAGAGTTTGCGAAGTTTGCGCAACTTCGCACTATGCGAGTTGCACGTAGCACAGTGCGAACACGCATAGTGCAGCGTAGCGTAGTGCCGCGCTCATTTTTTGCTTGTTCGCGGTCCTGAACGTCATGTTCGCGAGCAAGCAAAATGACATCCCGGCGAGATTCTCAATGCGGGGAGGTAAGGTTTCTCATTGTGAGTGGTTGCGCATGCTCGCGACCGCTCTCAATGAGAAACTACCAGTCCGCGTTGAGAAAGCTGCTGCTCGAGTAATAATCTACTCGAGCAGCAGAAAACTACAGCTCGCACTGTGCAAGATGCCGTTTTCAATGATTGCACAGTGCCGGATGCTTGTCCGCACTGTGCAATCATTGAAAACGCATCTGGCACAGTGCGAACATGCTACTACGCAGCTCGCGTAGTGCTACGCGAAGTTCGCGTAGTGCGAAGTGCACTTCGCGTAGCGCTACTTCGCGAACTACGCCCACCCTTAGTTGCGCGGCCCTTTGCCGAAGGTTACGGACTGGCTAGCTGACTTAGCACACTGCTCAACGCACACAGATAATTACAACGCCCTCATGTCAGAAAAGTGCAGGCCTAAGGAAACATGGCGTCCATATAGAGAATACATGATAAAAAAAGCTATGGATGAGGAAGGCATTGCATCTCCATGAACAGCTGGAGGCAACAAAACAGAAGGTAACACACCTGCAGTAAATGTAAATGATTGAGAATTCAAATGTATTTTAATAAGGTAAACGTGCAACAGCATAAAATGTATAGAGCAGGTTAGGAACGGTACGAGATTAGCAAATATTGGGGTTTGCCTGGTTTAATATTGTCCATTACTGTACGTGATATTGTGGATGTGCTTCTTTAACTGTTATAATACATTGCATTGACAATGAAATGTCAGCCTGGCTGTTATTTGAGAAAGCCTGAAATAAAATACAAAAAATTAAAAAAACTCATACTGACTAAAAAAACACATTTTCCTCAGTTCTGTGATGGAAAGTCTGCAGGAAGCCACAAACTTCCTTCCACCCAGCATTCCCCCAAGTCTCCCAATAAAACTGGGGCCTCACTTGTGTGGGTAGGCCTCAGGCCCGCAATAGGAAACGGCCCAAAATGCAACATGGATACATCGCATTTTTCCTCTTAAAAGTGACCCTTCTTTTGCAAAATGGGTAGCTGTGGATTTTAAGCCCCAGCTTAGCTAGCATAGCACCTAAGGAAACCTAGCAAATGTGCACATTTTTGAAAACTCAACACTTGGGGGAATGGGTAGTTCTGCCCAGAAGCCCATGCAAATGTCACACTGGTAAAAAATAAATATTTTCCTTACCTTTCTGTGACAGTTATGTAATGCGCGGGACACATATTTCCTACGACTCTGAGTTCCCAATTGCCCCCAATAATAATGGTATCCCACTTCTGTAAGTGGGGAATGAGACCCTAAAGTGCTACATTAACAGATTAGCAATCGGGGTAACTGCAGTAACTGGGGCGGTGCTGTGGTACCACCCATACAAACCTACAAACCAAGGACATTATTTAAAACTAGACAACCAGGGAATTTCAGGGTGGTGTGACCTGCGTGGAACCCATTAGGTTTCCTTACCCACAATGCCCTGCAAACCTCAAACTATGCCTGAAATCACACATTTTCCTTACATTTCTGTGATGGAAACTTCCAGATTCCACAGTAATCCACATAACCACTCAACATTATCCCACTTGGGCCTATAAAAACGTTGTGCCACTTGTGAGGCTTGAACTAGTGCAAGCAACATGATAGATCAAACCGTGGTCAATGGTAGTCATCAAGCAAATAGACTGTGGTTTGATACGTTCCTGACAGTGCAGCCTGTGTGTGCAGTTTAAACTGCCATTTGGACCTGGCAAAAAAAATCTTTTGCCAGGTCAAACCTTCCTTTTGAATACATGTGAGTCACTCCTAGGGTAGGCCCTGGACAGCCTACTGGTCAGGGTGCAGTGTATTAAAAAAGTTAGACAAGTGCTTTTACGTTTTACATGTCCTAGTAGAGAAAAGGTCTTAAATTTGTTTTTCACTACTGCAGTGTCTACCTCTCCCGTATGATGTAATTGGAGTTACCTTATTACAATTTATAAGTGTGATTTCCAAATGGGAACAGGTCAACAGTTCATGTTTGTTGTCGCTGGAATTGTAATGAAAAATCCTAACTTATGGTGACATCAGATTTTAAATTAAATTTTTGAAAATGACACTTTTAGAAAATTGGCATTTACTTGCCTTAGCCATTTGGTGTCTTTTGCCTGTCTCTTAGTCACATTTCTGGGTGTAGTTGATAGCTGGGCTCTGCCACACACAATTAGGAGCGTAGATGTGACTTGAAGGGTCATTACTGTCAGAGTGGGAGGGAGGATCTATACCATACCCTCTTACATTTGTATAGGTTATGTCTTTCCTCCACACAAAGGGCTGCATACACCTTGGTAGGGTATTTGTGCACTTCAAATGCCCACCTCTAGAAGCTCCTCCCCACCTCAACAGCACAACTGTGTATATATATTGGACATCAGATTTCACCACTTCAGTAAAGTTCTGGTCCTTTGGATACTCTGCCAGGAAAAAGGACTGCTGTGCTGCTGTAGGACTGCTGTGCTGCTGGACTGCTGCTCTGAAGAACAGCTGACAGCTGTTATGCTATGCTTATCTGCAGCCTTCTTGTCTGGGTGAGCAGGACTGGACCTGCATCTCTTGAACCAAGAACCCTGAGTGATTCCAGGGCTTGTTGGTAGGCCGCCTGATCTAAAGCCTCATGGACATAAAAAGCTTCCAACAACCCTACACCTGCATCTGGACTCTGCCGTCTGTAGGTCTATCCTGCCAAGTGGTGCAACCTCAGTCCTAAACCCTTGGAAGTGGGCCTAAGGTGCTCTGCCAGCATCTGTGGGTGAAGCGAAGCCAACGCATATCCTCTGCTATGCGACATAAACCTAAGCGGAACTGACTCATCGCTGCTGTGTGGGTTAGACTCGTTGCATCACCGCCGCAGCCCTATCAGAACGGACATTATGCAATGCACCCTCTGTGCGGCCCTCGCATCAATCGTTGATGGCAGCCTCAACAACAAGGATGGATTCTACATTGTAGCTTTGCAGCTGTTAGGCCTCAAGGATCTGGAGATAGCTGGAGTTAGCCCAGTCCCAACTGCGGTGACTTAACCTTGACATGGCGAATATGTACTGCTGAAACTACAACACAAATTTTACATAGGGGATGATAAATGTGTCAGACTCATTTTCCAAAGACTGCGCACCAAACGACTGGCTGATTGGGTCAGTGCTATCCGAGGAACGGATGGCACTGAAGCTATAGGAGACACCTGCATAGCGGTGTGCTTCGGAAACTTTTATAAAACACTATATGATGCCCAGGACTTCAGGGACATTGACAGTTACATATACCTTCAGGGGCCACTCCACTGACTCCATAACGGGCAGAGTCTCTTGAGAAACCTATCCACTTTGAGGATGTTATTGCAGCTATTGAACACCTGAAACCACAGAAGTACCCTTGACCTGAAGGTTTCACCTCTCTATTCTGTAAGACCTTTTGCCAGGCCTTGGCCTGATCCTTAAGAAAATGTGTAACTCCTTTGCTGATTCAGGGACACTTGCATGATCCATGCTTGAGGCTTCTATAAGGGTACTCCCAAAAACTGGGAAAGGTAAGCTCCACTATGGCTCAGGTAAATCAGTTTCTCTTATAAATGTTGATGCAAGCATTTTACTGGCATCTTAGCTGCCTCCTCCTCAGCCTTCTTATGCCCGTCCTAGTGGTCCCGGACCAGAAGGGATTCATTCCACATCAAAAGTGTGGGGACAATACCAGGATGATCCTACACCTACTGGGGAAAGCTAAATGACCTTGATGAGAGGCGATGCTCCTAGCTATCGAGACTGAAGAAGTCCATTGGCCCAATCTGAATGCCACCGTGAGCCACTTCAACTTCAGGAGTAGATTTCGCAACTGGATACTGAGCAGCTACAGTGCACTGCGAGCAGCAGTGAGGATCAATGGAGTTCTCTCGAACTTCTTTTGCATATGCAGCGGTACTCTTCCTCCTGTTGTTTGCATTATATAAGGAACACAAGTCACAGAGAGTCAGTGATCATCTGCAAATTACTGGGGTATGCTTTGGGGGAGACACCCACACTATTAGGCTGTATGCAGATGATATCCTGATACCACTTGAAGACCCTCTGCATTCTTTAATGGCCTTCTTAAAGGAACTGCAGCTTTTCTGAAAAGGGTTGGTCTTCTGTATTAGTCTGAAGAAGACCCAGACCCTTAATCTCTCATTTGCACCTCTCCTCCAGGCGCAGCTGGTTGCCTGGGACCAGCTAACTTGGGCTACAGTCTCCACCTCCTATATCAGGTTTCAGATAGCATTCCTTGCTATACCAGGTTAAAACAGACCTGCTCAGTGGAAGCATGATTGCCTCTCCTGGCTGGGTCGAATTGAAGCCTTGAAAATTACCATTCTTCAAAGGGCCCTATTATTATACCAGGTGTTCCCATTTATGCACCCACAAGGTTCACTCAAGACTCTTCAGGTTAAACTCTGTTGTTTTGTCTAGGATGGAAGGGTCTCATACATGAACCGCAACATTATCCACTGTCCTGTAGTGGAATGGGGTTTGGGGGTTCCCAACCTTATCCAATATTATCAGGTGGCGCAGCACCACTTCCTGGTGGAGTGGCACTGGTGTGAATCAGAGATGCACTGGTGCTTCATGGACTGCATGATAACGAGCCAACACTTGTGGAAAATTCCATGGCTACACCGCAAACTTAGGACCTGGGGCCTTTACTTTCCCCTATTAGCAGGGCTACTTTTGTAGATTCGGACAGCATGGCAGTTTGTAGGAGCCTGACATTGTTCCCCTTGTCAATTACGCCAATCCTGGGCAACCCGGACTTCACCCCGGGCCTCCACCCAATGGCCTTTTTCTCATGGCAGCATACAGGCTTTAAGTCAATAGGGCATGTCTTTCACGCAGACATTATAATATTTCAACCAACTGAAGACAGATTACAGGCTCCCCAAGTCAGAGCGTCTTCACTACCTCCAGATTAGACAAAGGGATACATTGCATGCCATTAGGCAAGGGTCACAGAGACCGCGTACCCTATTTGAGAGATGGTTGCTCTTGAAGGAAAGCAAGCATGTTGTCACAGAGATCTCTACACCCTTCTTGCTCGAGCTCCCACAGGAGAGAAGCCCTCAGCCCAGGCGCCTTAGGAACAAGAGATATGGCGGCCTTTAACTCATAAGTAATGGGGAGAGGTGTATTACCAAGCATGACATACTGGGCATAATGCAGCCAGCGTTGAAACGGCTACCAAGATGGCAACATATAGCTACCTCAACCCTGCTAGGCTGCATAAAGCAACTCTAACTCGCTGTGAGAGCTGTTTGTGTGGTTGTGAGGTGATGGAACGCTACTGCACCTCCTGTGGGCATGTCCTAAGGTGGTTCGGTACTGGGATGAGGTCCTGGTGGCTATAGATGCCCATATGGATACATAGCTTCCCCGTTTCCAAACCTGTATTGCCCTTGGCCCTCCTAAACCTCTGACCAATTCACTAAAATCCAGGAAACTACGTCAAATTACCCTAGAAATGGGAGCAGCACGTGAGGTGATATTCTCCTATTGGGTTACAGCAAAGGTCCCTACTCAAACCACTGAGTTGCATGGAATATGGAGGATCCTGGGCATGGAGAACTTGCTACTTGCTGCAGCAAACACCCTGAAGCATACCAAGACCTCTGGGGCCCATATATCACTCTCCTCTCTTTGGATCTTATTTTTGGTCCCTGATAGATTGATCTATGTGAAAGAAGTCTTGCCCCTCCACTGGCCCGACCATGTATGAATCACTTTTCATGTATTGGTAAAGGGAATCTGTCCTTCTAAATTTGCCACTACAGCTATGAGGAAAGGGAGTGCGTGGCCCAAACTGAAGAGGCCAACCTCTGGACCATTTTTAGGTCGAGGACCATAGGCTGCGCTTGCGCAGTCTCGGTCAGAGAATTAATGTTACTTAGTATGGGGGCATTAACCCGCCCCTCTTCTCAATTGGCTAGCTTCCTAAACGGAGGCCAGCCATTGGAGGAAAGGGGCATCACTCCCTTTAAGCCCCGTCTTTTTCAGATTCAGGGGTGTCTTTTTTCGCTTCTTTCTTGTTTTCTTTCTCTCCTCTTCCCATTGGCTGGAATTTTACCTTCCAGCCAATGGGAAGAGGAGAGAACGAAAACCAGGCCCCCGAATCTCAAAAAGACGATGCTTTCTCCGAGTATTTTCTGCATCGCCTCGGATAAACATGGTGGTGTTCAGGGACACCCTCCCTCTCGCCGAGGTCCCAGTCTATTCCTCATTTAATTTACCTTTTGCTACCTCTTGTATTTTGTTTGGTCACAATGGTCACTTTTGCCTCATGTAACTTAACGTTTGCTTTTGTAATTTGTTCACTCGTGCACCATCAACAAGCTGTGAAACCTTTTCGAGACCTACGGCAGGGTGGTGGAATGCGATATTGTTAAAGGTGAAGGAGTATTGCTCTCGAGAGGCACAAGATGGCTGCATTGGAGTGAGGCTCCGAGCCTCAGCTAACTAATTTTCCCCCAAATCCGACAAAAATATCTGCTAGCCCGTAAAGAACAATTGTTCGGGTGCCCACTGTGCTGCGGAGTCACCCGGTCGAACAAGGGATACGTTTTGGTATCTCTGCCCTGAGATAGACGGCAATGACTTTGGACCGGGAGCAGGATGAAGTCTGAGCTGCGTCGTCATCCGGACTCGTACCACGCGACTACTGCTGCTGCTGCGGTGGGGGGCCTGCGACCACAGGAAACTGTTTGTCAGCGTCCCTGCCTCCGAGAGCCCCCAGGCCACTCACCACCTGTGGTGCCTGGGATGAACGCTGCGCAGTGCCGGTGAGCTTTAAATCAGTAGCGGAACATATTGCTGCGGCCGTGTGGGCAGTGCTTCTCCCCTGGTGCCGCGGCCTGCAAAACTTGGCGACATGCTACGCATGTAATCCTTAGTCCTTATGTTTTGCAACTGGTTCTTATGTTGTGGGTGCAGGGCGGTGTTTCTCCCCTGGTGCCGCAGCCCGCTGAACTTGACGACATGCTACGCATGTAATCCTTAGTACTTAAGTTTTGCAACTGGTTCTTATGTTGTGGGTGCGGGCGGTGTTTCTCCCCTGGTGCCGCGGCCTGCAGAACTTGGCGACATGCTATGCATGAAATCCTTAGTCCTTATGTTCTGCAACTGGTTCTTATGTTGTGGGTGCGGGCGGTGTTTCTCCCCTGGTGCCGCGGCCTGCAGAACTTGGCGACATGCTACGCATGTAATCCTTAGTCCTTTTGTTTTGCAGCTGGTTCTTATGTTGTGGGTGCAGGGCTTCTCCCCTGGTGCCGCGGCCTGCAGAACTTGGGCAGATGCTACGCATGTAATCCTTAGTTCTTATGTTTTGCAACTGGTTCTCATGTAAAGCGCTCTGACACCTTCGGGTAAAGTTTGCGCTCTATAAAATTGCATTAAATAAATAAATAAATATTGAAGTTGTGGAGTGGTGTGGCTCACTGGTTAGAGGTGGCAGACCCGGGAGCAGAGAACGGCCCGGGACCAGGGTTCAATTCCCAACGCGGCGGGGTCGTGGACCAGGGTCAGCTGACTTGATAATTCTCACCTTGGTGCCTACTCTAACCAGGGATCACACTCGGCAACTCTGGGCATTAGCTTGCCTCATCTCCACAACGGCCCCCAACATACGTCGGGGATGCCTGGTTTCACCTTAGAGATACCCACTAGGGACCATCTCACAGGGAAAGCCAGGACAGGTCCCCAGCGGTCTACTGCGCAGAGATACTCATTCGGGAGTCGATTCTAGCGCATTACAAACACACAATTAATTAATTAATTGACCTTCCCACCGCTGTCTAACCGCAGCACCGCCGCTTGCTGACCTCCCCCCCTCGTTGCTTGTGCTTGCTCCCCTGCCCCCCATTGCTTGTGCTCGCTGTCCTGTGCTTGTGCTTGCTGTCCTGCCCCCCCTCGTTGCTTGTGCTTGCTGTCCTGCCCCCTCATTGCTTGTGCTTGCTGTCCTGCCCCCCCTCGTTGCTTGTGCTTGCTGTCCTCCCCCCCTCGTTGCTTGTGCTTGCTCCCCTGCCCCCCGTTGCTTGTGCTTGCTGTCCTGCCCCCCCTTGCTGTCCTGCCCCCTCATTGCTCATGCTTGTTTTCTTCCCTCCCCCTCGTTGGTTGTGCTTGCTCCCCTGCCCCCCATTGCTTGTGCTCGCTGTCCTACCCCCCCTTGCTGTCCTGCCCCCCCTCGGTGCTCGTGCTTGCTGTCCTCCCCCCTCATTGCTTGTGCTTGCTCCCCTGCCCCCGTTCTTGTGCATGCTGTCCTGCCCCCTCATTGCTTGTGCTTGCTGTCCTGCCCCCCCTCGTTGCTTGTGCTTGCTGTCCTCCCCCCCTCGTTGCTTGTGCTTGCTCCCCTGCCCCCCGTTGCTTGTGCTTGCTGTCCTGCCCCCCCTTGCTGTCCTGCCCCCTCATTGCTCATGCTTGTTTTCTTCCCTCCCCCTCGTTGGTTGTGCTTGCTCCCCTGCCCCCCATTGCTTGTGCTCGCTGTCCTACCCCCCCCTTGCTGTCCTGCCCCCCCTCGGTGCTCGTGCTTGCTGTCCTCCCCCCTCATTGCTTGTGCTTGCTGCCCTGCCCCCGTTCTTGTGCATGCTGTCCTGCCCCCTTGCTGTCCACCCCCCCCGCGTTGCTTGTGCTTGCTCCCCTGCCTCCCCCGTTGTGCGTGCTTGCTGTCCTGCCCCCCTCGTTGCTTGTGCTTGCTGTCCTGCCCCCCCCTCTTTGCTTGTGCTTGCTGTCCTCCCCCCTCATTGCTTGTGCTTGCTGTCCTGCCCCCCTCGTTGCTTGTGCTTGCTGTCCTGTCCCCCCTAGTTGCTCGTGCTTGCTGTCCTCCCCCCCTCTCGTTACTTGTGCTAGCTCCCCTGCCCCCCGATGCTCGTGCTTGCTGTCCTGCCCCCCCTCGTTGCTTGTGGTTGCTCCCCTGCCCCCCCCTCGTTGCTTGTGCTTGCTGTCCTGCCCCCCCTCATTGCTCATGCTTGCTGTCCTCCCCCCCTCGTTGCTTGTGCTTGCTGTCCTGCCCCCTAGTTGCTTGTGCTTGCTTTCCTGCCCTGCTATTGGCATTGTAAATGACAATGCCATTTATTTATGTTTTTTAAAAAAACATAAATACAAATAATGTCATGAGCAATGCCAATAGCTCTAACATTAAAAATGCCGCGACCATTGCATTGCAAATGCTTGTTTCATTTTAAACACTTTTTACCCTGTAAAATCTGTGGAGTACAACCACACTGTTTACAAACAGTAGATCTCAGATACACTGGACAGAGCAAATCCACTTACTAATCGGAACTCCAGCCTCAAACCATCTGCACCTTGGTGTAATGATTCACTAAAAGTTTCAAAACTAGCTTCTAAGAAACTTGAACGTAAATGGTGCAGCTGCTACAATGAGGCAGATAAAAAATGTTTAAAAATCACGTTTTGCAATTATAAAAGAGAGGTCTCCAAAGCTAAGGCTGAGTATTTTGCAATACTATCCTGGGGGGTGAATGGAGATGGGTGGTGAACTCAATCCCCCACATTATTACTAATCAATCATTGGAGAGGGATAATGTACAATTAATGTATAAGAAGGCAATAGTTACCTCCCTCTTAGAAAAGCCTTCAGCTGACCCATTGGTGCTGATTAACTAGAGGCCGATATCACTCCTTCCTTTTTCATTGAACGTATTGGAGCTATATGTGAGTAGGAGGTTATCCCAAAACCTGGAGATTCACTCTATCCTAGAAGACTAACAATTTGGTTTCAGACAAAAGGACATCGCACTGAGTCAGCTCTACTCGTCACCAAGGACAAATTACGGATGAAGGTCTATAATGGTCGTTATGCTGCACCTGCTGGATTTGTTGGCAGCCTTTGACACCGTCAGTCATAAGACCCTACTGACCAGATTAGCTTCAATTGGAGTGGTCGGTGCAGTGCTGACATGGCTGGCAGATCAGTGTCAAGCCGTTGCATACCCTCCTTATCACTCTGATTTCAAATTCTTGGGTCAAGGAGTCCCTTAAAGCTCGGCGCTTAGTCCAGTTTCATTCAATGTTTGCATGAGACCATTAATTACCCTGATAAGGATGCGCAACATCAGTCTGGTCAACTGTGCGGATGGCACTCAGCTGATCCTGTACCTTAATAATAATAATCAAGGATTTGTAAAGCGCGACAAAAAGCTGAATGATAGGCCCTGGGATATTAAGTGATTTGCCCAGAATCACAGGATGTTGACGCGGACACCAAGACTCAGACCTGGTTCCCACTGGGTCTGAAGTTCCCAGCTCAGGCCGTTAGGCCAGATCCTCTTCACACCCTTATTAGTGTCTAACAGGATGTAGAGGCAGCCTTTCAGAATTGCCTAGTGGATATTGTCAACCGGACGAACTTAAACTCCTTCAAGCTAAGTGGGGGGAAATGAATTTTTGTGCTGTTCGCAACTAGAATACCCATGGAACCCCCCTTAACCCCTGCCCCCCCCCCCCTACCTCTGGCCCTTTCCAACTGAAGAGGAGCTCCGACTGAATGGTGCTGTTCGCAATCTTGGGGTCTTCTTTGATGATAAGTTATGTTTGGAGAGTCATATCACAAACGCTCCTGGCACTGACTTCGAACTCCTATGTGATCTTAGGAGGGTGCTTCCTTTACCACCTACTCAAGATAAATCACTCATTGTGCATAGTATCATATTACTAGTGCTGCCCCGATTCCTATACAGGGCATGCATGCACCTCTGACAGGACTCCACATGGTACAGTTACAAGATAACTACACTCCTCCAATAGAGCAGATTATCATATTCGAGGGTATCACTTAAATGAAAGCAGGCCTATTTGCTTTATCAAGGTACCACATGTTATAATCCACCACTCGATCACTGATATCAGCACACATATTTCATTTGCAATCATTATTATTAACAAAGCATTGCAGCCTTTTTTCCATCACTCTTTTTTGCACTGCGACATTAGTCACTCTGTTTCACCTACATATTCTAGACACAGAATTACAAGACCTAACTAAGGGCTGTCTGAGCAGTTGAGAACTTCTACCATCTTTGTTCTCTCCCGCGTAAGGCAGAGCCTTTCTGTGTTTGGTCTTAAAGAAATCCCAAATGATGAAGGGCGGTTCTGTGTGGTGACTGATGGGTACCCTGAATTGACCATTCCGGAGATTTAGGTTGACACTTTCGCACATGGGTTATATGTAGTGTTTGTTTGGGTGTTCACCATTGTAGCGTAGCTGTTCCTAGTCTAAACCCTTTGACACTTGTGTGTAGAGACCTTTTATGAAAACCATAAATGCAACACCACTATCAGCAATACTTTTACACGTAAAACAGTGTGAAACAAGATTACATGGATCAGTGTCTTTCTTTAGCCACTTTAGGCCACAAAAGATGAAGCCGTATGACCAACAACTAACAGTCCCTGCACTCCCAGGCTGAAGAACAAAAGCTCCAGCCCTGGGAATGCTGGATACTTAGGCTGAGGGTCTGGAGGGTCGTAGATTTTTTGATGCTGCAAACATAAGGTCGCTGCTCTCCTGCAGCCCCCCACAACTCTCTTGTGAACGTTGGTGGTGCCCCTTCCCTACTGGGGTGGCTATCCTTATGCTGGGCAGGTCTTCCCAGGACTTCTTTGTTCTTGGCTTTTCATCGGAGGTGCCTGATCCCAGCCAGAAACACCAACTTGTACTGCGATCCTTCACTGCCAGTGTGGGAGCCCACAACTTGATTCTCCTTGCTCACTCTGTGTAGGCCTGGTACTGCACTGGTGCTGGCCGTCTGCTCCACCAGACCAGGGGAGCAGGGGCAAGCCCACCACTTTTGTGGGGAGCACAATGGCGTCCCCCTTAGCATTCCCTCCTCAGAGACCTGGGAATTGAGTCACAGGCCCCTTCCCCCTTTTGTAGGGGGAGGGCTCCCCCTCATTCAGCCTTATTGCTGGCCTGGGGCTGGGGCCCTTCGGCCTCGCAGAGCTCTGGGGAGGGGGTCCCATGCACACCCACTCTTGAGCTCATTAGTTGTTAATTAGGTTTCCATTGACCCCCGGGCACTGGCCCACCCAGGGGGTATCTTAGAGACTTGTGGCAGAGCCCCATACACACCACGGCTCAAATTGGGGGTGGGGGGGTCAAAGGTCAAATCCTTTCACCTTTCTCAGTTGAACCGATTTCCAAAAGGTAGGGGCCATTTTGATCCTTTCCAGTAGGCTTCCTAGCCTCTAAAGTGGCACACTTTGCTGGGAGCTAATTCCAATGGCTCCCTGCACAAGCCTTACTCCTTTCCTTGGTCGCTGGTGCTCCTCCCCTTTTACTGGGTTGCAGAGGAGAAGATCTTCCCCCAACATGTCCTTAGGGGGTTGTAAGGGAACTAGCCTTACTGGTCCTGAAGAGAGGCCCACAAGTCCTGGGGTCAACTAAAGGCAGACTCATTAATCCATTACGGCATTAGGGGGCTGGCCTTCCAAGCTGTCCATGTTGTTTCCACCATCCAATTCCAGTGTTCAACTCTCTGTTTCTCCCTTATGCAGCAGCTTTTAAGTGAGGGAGAAAAGATCTAGAAGCCAGGCACCCCTGCCTAATCCTAGGGTGACACATCACCCCTCCACCCCTGTCAAAACCTTCCTGTGCAGTATGCTGGGGCATTTCAAGATGGCACCATCAACTGGTCTCTGCTCACATCTCTCCCAGAGGCCCCAGCTCCGCTCCTAGCTCACATCACTGCCAGGAACTTTCCCACTGAAACATCAAAGGGGAGCCCCCTTCTGCGTTGTCTCCAGAGGTCTGGGCATCCTCCTTTGTTCGGTGATCTTGGGCTGTTGTAACCCTGATATAGTGTGACAGCTAATTAACAGAAGAAGAATGTTTTCCTCCCTTTTTACTCCTCATGGGTTGAGTAGGCATAAGGCAAATGAAACTGCATGCTAAGGCAGATTTCTACCCTATGCTTAGAACGCAGTGACACTGCAGATAAAACGGGAAACCCTATTGGCTTTACCTATGAGTGCCCACTAATATTACAAGGCCTATCCCAAGTCATCATCTAACCTTGCAGAATCAACTCTGTGCCACCCAACCTTGTGCAGTTACCGGGCTGCACACGGCGGTAGTCACACACATGCAGTCCTCACATGTGTGCACATGTGTGTGCACATGTGTTAATTTGTTCCCCTTACACTCGCTGCGTCGCAGCAAGCTTATCTTCAAAGGGGGACACTGGCGGTAGACACCAGAAGTATAACTCACCCACAGTAAAAAGCCCAATGGTGGGTGATCAAAAAGTCAAAATTAAACATTAAATGGGCAGATCCCATTTTGCTGCAATTCTTCATCGGCTGCCTGGGTCTCCATCTTCACACCCTAGCCGGACTGGTCAGCTGGGCAAGCAGGCAATACCCCGGAAGGGTGGAGTCCCTGGAACCAGTTTTGACCCTCGGAGGGTGGTTTTGGCCCCCTAGAGGCTCTTGTTGGTCCTCAGATGTAGTTGTGCAGCAGGTTCAGGCTACACCAGGCGGTTGCCGTCAGCCTTGTAGGGCGAAACAGCATCAGGTCCTGTCAGTCCTGAAACAGCCTTCCTACTGTCAGTAGAGCATTTTCAGAGCCAAAGGTAAGGGCCACGAGTTCTCCACCTCTGAAGCAAAGACACATGGAAAGTTCTTGGTGGTTCAGGCCTGCACATTTTTGTGCAGCCACCCTACTGCTCGTATGAAAGGGCGGCTCTACTTAGTGCCTATCATGGAACCAGGCCTATGTTGCTCTGACAGGCTCTGAGCACACCTCAGGGCTTTCTTGTGTTCGCTTGAGCAGCACTGGCGTTAGCCCACAGGGCTGGCATGCTTAGGACATTCCTTACCAGATGCCCAGGCCCGAGAACAGTTACAAAAAGCAAAACGCCCTCGCCTTAATGTTTTATTTTGTTCCTCTTCTGAATCAGGGTCATCACATGGGGCCTGTCCTCCCAAGGTCTTGCTTGAGGGACATAGCTGGATGCCTGGCAAATAAGTTAAATTCTTAAATCAGCAGGAAATGCATTACAAGTGCAGTTCTATGACCCTGGCCTATTTTAATGGGATGCTTCGGGTAATAGCTTTTAAAAAAACTTCTCCACCAGAATGACATTTTAGAGAGTGGTCCTATTCTAAAAATACTTCCATTTATGTCTAACATTAACTAGAAGGCATACTGAATAGTTTCCTACATGTTTGTAGTAGAATGGTGAACTCTTACTCTTGAGTGAGCAACTGTTAATATTTGTTTATCAGGCAGGTCACTTTATATATATTCAGAGTTGATGTCCTATATAGGACGCATTGAGCTAATCTTTTGAGCAGAGGAAAGCACTCAGGTTTATGTATCATTGTTTATTACAGATATTATCCTTTTTTACAATCCTGCTTGTTCTGTCAATGGCTCCAATCAAATTCTTCTACCTACCTGGAACCCTATGGTGTTTCTATTCACACCACATTCCTTATGTACGTTCTCTCTTGTCCAATCCGTGTGCCTTCTAATACAGTCTGCTAATCTTTGTCTACCTCATTTCCCAAAATCTCTCCTCCATTACCCAGGTATTCTCCCAGGTACCTGCTGTGCTCTGAATTCCCTGTAGATACTGTGCTTTTCACACCCACCCAGGTACCTGGGTTCTCCCACCCATGTCCATTTCTGCACCCTTCTTTCCTGTACACTTCCATGTATCACCTCACGTCCCCATTGTTGCTTCTCAAACTGTCTTTTGCAATATTCTACTAAAGTACACTGACCCTCAATTGCGACTTAGATGCATACTCTTCCTCAGTAAACCAACCTCTGCCCTCAATGTATATCTGCCTGCTTGTGAAATCCTGCAAAGCAAGGAACGTGTGGTTCCCCAGGGTCTGAACCAACCCCGTTTCATAAAACAACAAAATGTCCCATTAATGAGGAATCCGTGTGTGAGTCTCATAGCTGAACCTTTCAAGGCAGGAGCCTAACACAGGCCTCAGCAGTCGCTGCGGGTCAGGGGACCCTCATCTTTTTGGGGTCCCTCAAACCCTTCGAGGGTGGACCCGTTTCGCCCAAGGGCAATGAGTATTTGTGACATAGCGGGGACTTGAATGTGTATACTTTATTCAGAACAGTCTGTAAAAGTCTTCGTCCTTCCCTGTGGGACATGTTTAATTTGTATTCTTGTGAGACATGAAATTTAAGTCTATTCACTTGGTACAGTGAGACCTCACAGTAAAAGATGGCGACTGAAGCTTAGTTTCCCTAAAGCTAGCTCGAGTACACATTTTCATCACTACAAAGCATTAATTTTACAAAGCAGCTATATTAGTTGTTCCTCTATGCAGGGCTTTAAGTGGGCCGGGTCTCACCATGCTGAGCACTGGCAGTTTTTTAAAGGAGGCCTCGAAATGTATCTCTATCAGGCTCTGTTTTGTGCCCTGGCACAGGCGGTCCGTTTTTTCCCAGACTGCAGTGACAGCATGCACATTGATGTGCGCTGCTCACAGTGCCCAATTCTCACTAGTGTGCGCTGCTCACACTGCTCACTTCTCACTAGTGGAGAAGTTACTGCATAACATCATGCCAGGTGAGCGTTTTAGGAGAAGGGAAGCCCTTTAAAGAGTCATTTTCTCTCTTGATATCGCTTCTGTTTTTGAAACACAGGAGCAGCAACATTATCGTGGTGTCACCAGGGCTTTTAGTGGAAGCTTTTTCAATCTATACTAATATAATAAAGAGAGAGCCCAAACCTTTGAGGCGGGTAATCTCAGGAACCACAGCACCAATCACAACACCCAATACAGCGTTGGAAAGGGCAGTTGCAGCAGAAGGACATAGGCTATGCAGACGCCCACCATATACATTTAAAAGGTAAAAGAACCATGCCAGCAAAGTAGTCCCTTGTGGGCGTGTCTGCGTTGTGCTGTGGGCGTGTGCTAGGGGCGTGACAAACGCTGGGGGCTTGTGGTACGTTCCGCCCTTAATGCCATGTCTCATATCGTGTGCTAATCCCACCCTGCTCCCTTTAAATACCCCTGCACTCCATAATCATAACCCACACTTACTCCTTAAAATACCCCAACACCCTTAAACACTAACCCATCTTAACCCTATAAATATACCCTATACCCCAAAAACCAAACCTATCCCTAAACCCTAAAAATACCTCTGTACCCCAAAACCCAAACCTAGCCCTGAACCCTATAAATACCCCTGTACCTCAAAACCCAAACCTACCCCTGAACCCTAAAAATACCCCTGTACCCCAAAACCCAAACCTATCCCTGGACCATAAAATCCCCCTGTACCCAAAAACCCAAACCTAGCCCCGAACCCTTAAAATACCCCTGTACCCCAAAACCCAAACCTACCCCTGAACCCTAAAATACCCGTGTACCCCAAAACCCAAACCTAGCCCTGAACCCTAAAAATAACACTGTACCCGAAAACCAAAACCTACCCCTGAACCCTAAAATACCCCTGTACCACAAAACCCAAACCTAGCCCTGAACCCTTAAAATACCCCTGTACCCCAAAACCCAAACCTACCCCTGAACCCTAAAAATACCCCTATACCCCAAAACCCAAACCTAGCCCTGAACCCTAAAAAAAACCCCTGTACCACAAAACCCATACATATCCCTGAACCCTAAAACTACCCCTGTACCCCATAACCCAAAACTATATCTGAACCCTTAAAATACCCAAACACCCCAAAACATATACCTCAGTACCCCAAAACATATACCCCTATACCCATACTTACCTTATCCAAACATTAAAAAAAAACATGCTTTTACCATTCATGCATTTACAACGAATTTAGGTTGTGAATGTATGAGTGGTAAAAGCATATAAAATGTAATGCCATGCGTTATAATGGCATTGCGGAGTGATGGTACTTTCGTAATGAAAGTATGCGGAGTGATGGTATGCAGAAAGAAAGTTGCGAGATAATGGGTGTTTACCCTCCCCCGGTAAGTACATTGGTGGCACGGCGGCCCTCATCTCCAGCAACATACTCATATCTTTTCACCGGCCATTTGAAAAATGCACAGGTCTCTCTCATTGATGGCCAGCACCGACATACACTTTTAGACACACCGCCCGCCACAAGTTCTAGAATTGCGAACTTTAGAGCTGGGGAGCTACGTTCGAATCTCGGCATCAGCTCAACATCCTATGATTCCAGGCAAATCGCTTTGTCTCCCACAGCCTACCACAAATGAATGTGTGCTTCTATAATGTAAATTATTTTCATGTCATGTTGTCGAGTTCGTGCTACAAAATATTTCAAGGAAAAATATAGTAAGGAAACTCGAGTTCGCACACTACTGAACGCGCACTCTTAAGTGCATCAGCAGTGCACTGTGAATCGGAGCGTTTCACAGGCCTGTCACAGATAAGAAATGCTATCAAAACGAAATCCTACAAAACAATACTACTGGCCGGCAGCAATTCATACCGGAACAACGTCGGGACGGGCTGCTAGTATTATATACAAGCCACTGTTGCTGCTTATTTATCTTATGCAACTAAGACCCATTGACACAGCCAATAGTCCTGACTTGCAAGTATGATGTTACTTGTTGTATCGAATATCTGGATGCAATGACAGGATCAGCAAAATACAAGTCCTGCGGCACACTGTGCTAAGCACCAGGGCACGAGTCGGGGGTACACGTGGGTGGACGGCGTTCATCCACTTATTTCACTGGGTGGACGCCGTCCACCCTGCCAAAAAGTTGGGCCCCACTGATAAAGCTGCTGAACTCGTCCTGATGTAATTTGAAAACACCGGGACACTTTCAGCACTGCCTGCACATTGTTGTCTGCTTTCGATCTGCAACAACATGCAGGCGGGACGGATGGGACTCCTGCTGGGCCCATAACAAAGGCAGAATCTGAGAGGTCATCAGGCGTCCTTTTGTTGGAGCCTCCTAGCTGGGCGACTGACACCTGATGCAAATGAAGTGGAGGGGAAACAAAGGCTCACACCTTGTTAGCACTTAACACATACTTAGGAGAAGCAGCTTTTCACTTTGTTCAGTCCCTGTTTATGAAATATGCCTGCACTGTAAGAATGTCAGATGTGTTAGTATTTCCCAGAAAATAAATAGCATTTACATAGTGCTTACTACCCCTGAGGAGGCGATGTAATAATTTAAATAACACTATTTTTTCTTTTAAAGCACCATGGCTAGTGGAAGATTTACGCTGACAAAAGGCAACATTGTTTTATGTGTAGAGTACAAAAGTGTGAATCTTCTGCCTAAATCAGGCGGGTTTGCAAGTATACTCAAAATGTGTCCAAATTTACTCATGAAAGACCTGCTAAATATATATGTGAGGGCTTAAGATCTGATATCACTTCTTGTGATGCCACTTCCTGTGATGTCACGCGCCTCACTCGCCGCGATGTCACACGGCGTGATGTCGCGCGCTATGATGCAACTTGCATCACTTGCATACTGATTAACCAGGTTAGTCCCCCCACTTCTTTTTTTAGGACCTGTGCCCTGCTAAACACAGATTTTTAATATAGGTGTTTTAAGCCACGCCTTTAATTACATTGCCCACGCCCCTTGCAGAGACCCCCCACCCCATCCCCAGTTTTTTCATCCCACTTACAAAGCCAGCTTGCCGTAGTCTTAACAGTTTGTGAACGTGGATTTCTTTTTTCTTTGTTAACAAGACAAATAAAATGACTTCGGGTCAGTAGCTTACGTTATATATGTTCAGCACATGTTCCCAGTCCCATTTTTTTCTCATTTTCGTCCCGTGCTAAAACCATGTCTGTATTACGGACCAGCCCCGGATATGGCTTTTAATTGCTGCTGTCGGCACAGCTGCTTGAAGCCGTATTCATGTTTGCCCTCTTCGGTAATGGGTGCACGTGCACCGTACAGCTGAGCACAGCCCACCAGCGCTTTCGTAAAGCCATTTTGTCTTCTGAACTGGTTGGAGACGGTCCTACGGAGTCGGGATCTCCCAGGACCCAGTCGGTCACTCCCATCACTCTCTATATATTTTGAGAAAGGTTCCAGGGAGGCTGCGCGAGCCACGCGCCCTGAGGGAACAGCCGAGCCCCTCCTCGCCCGATTGTGGGGCTCTGGGACTCTAGAAATGAAAATTGCGCAATAAAAAAGAACAATATGGAAACACTCGGAGCTGTTGGGGAATCCAGGAGAGGTCTTAGGGGACTTTTCTCCGGGCTGCAACCAGAAAGAAAAAGCTGAACTCTAGCTCAAACAACGCAGAAGCGAGCGGCAGTCTGAGCAGGGAGCTGGTCACAGTTCTCCAGATACCTGAATAATCGCGCGCGCGTGCAGAGGGATGCGAGCTCCAGGCGCTTTCAGCGCGTGCCACCTACTGCTGGCTTTCTTGGTCGTCAGCAATTCAAATGTAAGTTCTCAACTTTTTTTAAATTTTTTTACTTATTGTAGATTTTAGCAGTGCCCGATGACACAAATGTACAGATGTGGTAAGAAATGAAAGGAACTTTGTTGATATTTCTGTCACCCTCCCTGCAGCTGGAGAAAATGATGGCACAAATGTACAGGTGTGTGTGAGGAAATAAAATGAACTTTGTTGATTTTTCTGCCACTCAGTATAACTCAAACAAAAAGATGTACAATTTTATCCATAAACCCCTAATAGTGAAGCCGAAAAGAAGTTTCACAAAAACTCGCTGGGAAACAAACTGTTTACCGGCAATCTAACGTTTTCGCCGTCTTGAATCGTGGAAACTTTTGCTGCGCGCTCTGGGTTCTAGATTCGGATGCATTGACACCTCGAGTTTTCATGTATCTTCTTTGCTCCTCTACCCACTGGCGATGTTGAGTCAGGGGCGCAACTAGACCCGAACTTCGTGTGTGTGTGGGGGGAAGGAAGTGAGGGGGACCTCCTTCTACCTGAATTCCCTCTCTACCACTCTCCAACAGTGCACCTCATCTCTCTATGGCCTCTCTCGGAGGTACATTTAATTTTACATAGTTCACTCGAACTCAGTTCTGCGCTCTGCATGGTGTGAGTTCTTTGCAGCAGGCACATTAACCCTACACGCTACTTTACTATGAGCCAAAACTGCCACTAGACAAAATTCCGATCTCTCACCAGTAGGATCATTTATCACCAGAGTTATCTTGACATTGTCAGTTTTGCTTGAAATCTGCTGGATACACAAGGAAGGAAGTTCATATGCTTTTAAACAAAAAGTTATTTTTATACACAGCCCTCCCCCCTCCGCCCCCAAAATCAGTGCCAGGGGTGGCTGCACCGGTCTCACTACCTAAAAACCAGCCATTCTCCCAGCAATGGGGCAGGACAAACATTTCCAGAAATGGGGCCAGAGCTAACCTTATAGCCATTATATGAGGGGGGAAAAGTGATACAATGTGCAGTTTAAATGTACTGGACAAGCCTGATAGTATAACATATTTTTTTATAGATTTGACACTGTTTCCAGGCTTCAGCTTATTGCAAGTCCAGAAAAAAAATGCTCCTGACCCACTGTTGCCTGAAGGTACAGTTTTAGTGTACCCAATGAGTTGTTGTAAAATATTAATGGGTACGGCTGCCCTTATGTACAGGTATGAACATATTTGGCTTAGTACAGTGCTTAATTTGAGCTGGTAGCTGCAGGTGCAGCCAACTGGCACACATTTTCAGGGTCAAATACATATTTTCCTAATCAGACTTTGTTACAGAACAAGAGAGAGAAAACACCAAAAGTGAAACAGGAGAAAGAGGAAGATGTCAAATTTTTGACCAAGGAAGAAAGTCACAAATATCAGTTCCAACATTTTGCAATTGATCCACCCCATAAGCTAAGAATTACGTGCATAATGCCAGGGCCTTCCCCCGGGTGTTGTGGCGTCGTACCCAGTTGTGCCACTGGGTACGACTGTGGAGGGAGTTTCGGTGGGGCGGAGAGGCGGGCGGGGGGGTGCTAAAAACTGGAGTATGGATAATTGAAGGTAAGTAAACAATTTAAGAAATAAAACAAATTTCGTGCTACGAAATTCGTTTTATTTATTAAATTGTTTACTTACCTTCAATTATCCATACTCTAGTTTTTAGCACCGTCCACCCTGCCCCTCCACAGCCCGCCTCTCCGCCCCACCGAAACTCCCTCCACGGGCCGTGGCTGATTATACAATGATAGGCCATACTATACAATACCTAGGGCAACTGGAATTATGCGACAGGTGAGGGCCAAATTATGTGGCAGGGTTGAGTAAATTATGCGGCAAGAAAAGGAAGATTATGCGACATAATGCAACACACTTTGTAATAGTATTACTTCATTATTTCATCATTTTTAAACTTGATAAAACTGTCTGTGCATTGGTTGCACCTCATCAGTACCTGTTTACTACTCAAAAGGGATTGTTCTTGGCAACCTGTCACCACTTACAGCACACGGACCAGCGGATCAAAAGCTCACTGAGGGAGTCCATAGAGCCTGCTGCTGCCGCCACGCCTCGCCGGACCCGCTCCGCGGGTCCCGCTTCGCGGTCAGCAGCGGCCGTTACATCACTGCGAGGGGGTTGCTGCTTGTAATCGACCGGCAGGGCTGCGAGCTTGGAGCGGCGGACTCCAAGGACCAGGAGTCCCCGCGCGCCCATCTCCACCTGGGCTGCTCTCCCTGCCGGCCCCACCCCCTCAGTTACCAATCACACAGCTACAAAAGAGAAGCAATATCCCCGCTGCGCGGGAGGGCGCCGGGAGATGCCCGGGACAAGGGCGGGACCGTTTGAGGCCGTTCGAGGACAAAGAGGACTGGCCTGGACCACCCCCCCTTGGTTTGTGTCGTTTGGCCTGCACATCGATATCAGTGAGTACATTACTGGAACTGTAACTGTCACACATTATGAGTACACGGGGCAGTCGCAGCAAAACTGCAATGGGGTTGAGCAAGCCCAGCGGGACATTGGATGAATTCCTTGTGAAAACGAATCTGGCAATTGACGCCGAAATTACTAAAATGCAGAAGAGGGTTTCAATTGAGCTAGATGCTGCACGTAGGCTTTCTCAAACCTTTGCAAATTCCAAAAAATCTTCCCTAGGGAGAATTGCGTCTGCTGCATCTCCGCAACACGCTTCACGCCCCCCCCACTGATAATTCATGCCGATATCCACCATGCTCCCCCTTCTTCTTCCCTCCCACTAGAGCCCATATCCACTTTAACTACTATGCCCTCTAAATCTCCTGAGGGATTTGTCTCCACTGGACCTGGAACTACCATCATTTTGCCGGACAGTCCTGACCCCCCTCCCTCTATAGTAAAAAATAAAAATAGAGATGGCCCAACCCTAAAAAAGAAAAATAACGCAAGATCTGCCTATGCCCGCAAAAAAGCAAAAATTGCAAGGCAGCAGTTTTTCAACCACAGACGAACATTACCCACCATAGGGGAGCCCACACAAATCCCAACTTTGGATAACCAGCTAATAGGGGGGGATAGAGAACAAAGCAACTCTAACATCGTCCCTGCCCCTACCCCAGAGCCCCTCCCTGTCTGTGGCGAGAAACCAAAAGGGGGAGGGCAAAGCGAGTCAGGGAGGGATAGAGATAGAGATAAGGCGGGTGACGATGAAGACTTTTCAAGACAGTTTGGGTTACTTTAAAACAACTATTGTCACCTCTGGAACTCAGACTTTCACGTATTGAGAATCATCTTCTCGAGATGGATAAGACCTTAGTATCCCTGGCCACTCTTAGTCTAAAACAACTGGAAGCTACTTATCCCCGTATTGCTGAGGGTGTCCCCCAGGACGGCGATGATGGTATCCAAACGGCTCCAGAACCTAACACTGTTTCCTCTGCTCCTCTAATACTGCCCCCGGTTCTGCCCCCACCCCTACTAAAACCTACTCCAACTCCCAAACCTCGGACAATTTCAAATGTTCCCGTTCCCCTCATATCAAAACCCTCAAAATCAGAGATAAAAGGCTCCAAAAATCAGACCCTTCCCAAAACTACCCCTAAGGCAGCTCACAAGCCGAACAAGACCACCAGCCCCCCTCCTCAGCGCATAACTAATCAACACCAAGGTCACCAGAACTTTCGTGGGGGCTACATCGATCTCCCTCCCGACGCCGGGCCCTATGTGGTCATCTTGGCCGGGGTACCACCACTTGACCCTCATTCTGTGGAGACCCAGTGGTCCCTAAAGAATAAGGTGATTTATTGGCTTAACGTCAACAGGCAGCTCCCTAATACCACCAGGAGCAGGGTCCTAATGGTCAGGAGAGTCCCATGGGTGGGTCGTACTCATAAATCCATCCCTGGAGACTGCATTGTGGTCTCGTTTGCAGACCCCCACACAGCCCAACTTATCACTACATGGGATCCATATGACACGGACCAATCTATTGTCACCAGACCCCTTACCTTTTTCTACCCTCCTAAACAGACTGTTGAGCCACCTGGGGCTTGGTCAATAGCCCATAACCGTAGATGGAAAGGGCAGGGGTATGGCTGGCAACCCACTAACAACTGGTGGGAAGGAGCACCCACTATGAACAGGTTTGAGTGTTTGGACCAGGTGGATTGACTGGGAACCACTGTTCCCCCAACCCCTTCTAATGCCCATAACCCTCCAATGGATACCGTTATAAACGAAAAATTATTGCCCACAATTCAAAATCCAAGTCTAATGGGGATAGACTTAACGTGCCCCGAACAGTATGCCCTTCCTGCACAGGTTCACACGTTGTGTCTCTAAAGGAGCATTAGAGACATCCCCTTGGGCACTCCTTTATCTCCTCCCTTGTAGTCAGAGGATTCCACACTTTTTATATTTCATTACTTTGATATTTTATTGGGTATTTTCAATGTCTTATATTGAATTCATTCATTCATTAGATTCTCATTGTTTCAACATCAGTGACATATATTCCTTTGTATTCCAATGCATTTCGGGCGGTATCACAACGCCCTTCATCAGGGAATCAATACTTTACAACTAATTTGTTTGAAGTCATGACGGAAGTCTCAATCCCAGCAGCAACCCAGCTGAGCTCTCTGTCCCCTAGTTTCTCTCCGTGCTTGGTGATAGTCTCTAGTATTTTGGATTTAGGCGGCTCGCACTGGTCATGTCACGTGACATGACCAGTGCAAGCCGCCTAAATCCAAAATGAATGAATGAATTCAATATAAGACATTGAAAATACCTAATAAAATATCAAAGTAATGAAATATAAAAAGTGTGGAATCCTCTGACTACAAGGGAGGAGATAAAGGAGTGCCCAAGAGGATGTCTCTAATGCTCCTTTAGAGACACAACGTGTGAATCTGTCAATCAGGCGCCCAGGGACGTTGGCCGCCACCCACGGAGCACCCAAAAAGAAACGAACTGTGTTATACATAGGTTGTGCACTTACTCCACAATACATATCTTCCTGCACAGGTCACACAACAGATAGAGATGGCACACTCCCAAGATCAATTTTGGAAAAGGTGATGGACAGAGTTTCTGAATGATGCAGAATACTCCTACCCAGTCAAGAGATCAGGGCTTGATCCATCACGTTTTTTAGCTCACTCCACCATCCCAGCTCAGAACCTGGCTATATGCAAATTAGTCTGTTCCTGTCCCAGTGCATGATGGGAACAGGGCAGACCAAACTACCAAGCCAATTCTTCACCAGAAAGGAGACAAGCTACCGGGGACCGGTTTCTGGCATTTCAGCCGTCATCGGCCCGGCTTGCTTGAATCCTGATGGTGCAATGAGCTAGGGACTCACGTCTGAGTATACCCTCCCACACTTAGTGTGGATAAAATCAATTTTGGAAAAGGTGATGGACAGAGTTTCTGAATGATGCAGAATACTCCTACCCAGTCAAGAGATCAGGGCTTGATCCATCACGTTTTGTAGCTCACTGCACCATCCCAGCTCAGAACCTGGCTATATGCAAATTAGTCTGTTCCTGTCCCAGTGCATGATGGGAACAGGGCAGACCAAACTACCAAGCCAATTCTTCACCAGAAATCATCCGAAAGACATAATGGGGAACCAAGGTCATCATTATCAGAAAAATGGAAACCCTATGCACTCTCTTCTATCCTGGAATGTAGCAGGCCTGGGTAGTAAGATAACCCAGGAACCATGGCTGGAGATCGTGCAGAAGCATGGCATCCTTTGTTTGCAAGAAACCTGGCTTGTAGAGGAAGCCCATATTTTGGGCTACCGAACATTTCACTCACCCGCTGTCCCATCATCCCAGGGTCGCAATAAGGGGGGTTTGTGCATATACATCTCGAATGTAGGGGATGTAAAAGTTTACAACTTCTATTCCAATCAGTACTTCCAAATTATTTTACTTAAATGGGGCACTACACAAAAGGTGATACTTGTGAATTTCTATAATAATTTGCCAGTTAAGGAGGTGGAATTGAATTTGAACAATATGATCCATCATATCCACAAACTGAGAGATCAAAGCACGGGGGAACATATAGTGCTGTGGGTGGGAGACTTCAATTGTACCATCTGTCCGTCTTCTGAGTTAGGTTTGTGCGGCCTTTCAGACCTCGGGGAGGATGGTCCTTTGCACTTCTCACACACCAATCTGGGGTCTCTTCTCAACAACGTTATATTCACTTTTGACCTCACATTTATCAACCAGGCATGCTCCCCCCCGGTTCCCTTTGCCCCAACTTATAATGGAAGAGGTTGTAAAACCACAATCGATTTTGCACTGATATCATCCACTCATCCCGATTTTATAACTTTCTGGGAAATCGGGGACGACCCCATGAGCGATCATTATCCTATCACTTTTGGGGTAAAGTTGATGGAGGGGAAAGTAAAGGAACCCAGTAGGGTTTTTTACCCACATGAGGTCACCCTAACTAAGACCAACGGGTATGTAATTAAATGGGAGAAAATGAACCCTACAACTTTCTTTCAAAATTTCCTATCGTCCTGCTTCACAGACATATTTGTCTGCTTAGAAGAAGACATTGACCCAAAGATCATCATGGCAGCTTTCTCGAACATCCAGCGACACATAAAAGATGCATTAACTAGGAGTTGTAAGGACAATGGGAAGCACACACGTGGGTGGTTTGATTCTAGATGCACATCTGCCCTGAAAAACCTAAAGAAAGCCTTATCTGCTATCCCAAAAGACAGGGTTCAAATTCGCCAGGCGAGACAACACTATAAGCAGGCTATAAAACAGCGAAGGGCGACTCTGAAGAAGGAGGCCTGGGAAGCCTTGGGGGAAGCCGCTAGGAATAAGGACACTAATCTTTTCTGGAAAGTCATAAGATCTGTATACAACTCAAAAGATAGAGACAATTCCATAGATGTAGCAATAACGGCAGAGCTCTGGATAGAACATTATGGTAATCTTTATACCAACAGCCAGGGTGACGCCTCGAACCAACATAAGGTGACTTCATCTACGGATAACATAACTGAGGATAACCCGCTAACTGTCCCTCCAGTACCCCCCTACCCAATTGAACTGGTATTTACCACTCTAGAAGTGGAAGATGCCCTTAGGGAAAGTCCGTCAGGGAAAGCCCCCGGCCCTGATCATACCCCAGTGGATGTCTATAAATCAAATCTGGATTTTTGGGTTCCCCTGTTAACCAACGTATTAAATATGGGTAACAAATGTGGCTTTATTAACTCCTGGTCAGACGCGATTGTAGTCCCCATTTTTAAAAAGGGGAATAGGGATGACCCTGCTTGTTACCGTCCAATATCGCTATTGGACGGACTTATGAAAATTGCAGGAAGGATCGTCCTTAAGAGGATACAACACTGGGAAGCAGAGAAAAAGGTCATCTCGGAGCTCCAATATGGGTTCCGAAAGGGACTAGGGACACTGGAGCAATGTTTAAACTTGTCTCTACTAGTTTCTAAATACACTGAGGCCAAAAAAGGGGACCTATTTGTCACCTTTGTTGACCTTAGCTCCGCATTTGATTGCGTGGACCACGCGCAGCTCTGGTCAACATTGGAACACATCGGGGTGGACTCAACCATTCTCACATTTATTAAAGAACTATATAGAGATGCAGGGGCCAGAGTAAGATTCGGGACCCAGGGGCAATCTTCTCAAAAATTTGCTATAAATAGAGGGGTTAGGCAAGGCTGCATACTTGCGCCCTTGCTCTTTACTTTTTACATAAATTCCATCACTGAGAACTTAATAACTTTGTCAAGCGATTACCCAGCTGTCAATGGTAGGCCTGTACCCATTCTGTTATATGCCGATAACGCGGCAATCATGTCTAGGACAAAGGTAGGCTTGCAGAGAGCAGTAACTGAATTTTCATCTTACATGGGTAAAAGAAACCTGAAGGTGAATATTTCTAAAACTTTTTCCATGTCCTGCTCCCAAAAAAAACAACAGACCACAATGCTCAATATATCTGGAGCAGCAAAAGATTGCGATTACGGACACTTTTTGCTACTTGGGCATTGTTTTTGACAGGAGAGGAAGGTGGAAACATGCAGTGTCAGCCAGGAAACTCGCCTTCAGTCGTGCTATAGGGGCCCTACGAACCTTCGCAGGCAAAATTGGGGGTAAACCCATTAGAGAAATGTTACAGATCTATCGGGCAAAGTGCATAGCTACGGCCACATATGGAGCAGGTCTATGGGGCTTCGAGAATGTGTCCTCACTGCAAACCTGTGAGAACATTTTCATTGGTTACTTACTAGGTGTGCACAAAACCACCTCGACTTTTATGATCCATATCGAGACCGGCCTTAAATACCTCAGTGACATTATAAAATTATCACCTTGCTTGCTTTGGCATAAAATTTGGACCACAGTGGAGTGCCAATTGAACAGAAACCTCATTAAAGATTGTATGACTTTGGATGGTGCAGCAAAAATCAAATGGCTGCGATACGTCCAGAGGATGTTTTCTAACATTGGACACCCTGAATTTTATGATGATCCAGAGATTCTACAAGCTTTGTCTAGGCCGGCCCTCAAAAAACTTTTAATCACACACCTAGAAAGCGCAAGATGTAACACAGAGAAACTTAAAGGCACTACCCTGAGTTACCAGCAAATTACCCCTACCGAAGGTCTGCAACTTTACCTCGGGATTGAAACTGCACCCTACCCTCGCATGCTCTTGACTAGGCTGCGCTTAGGGATCTTTTTTCGCATGGTCACTTTACCAAAACAGAACGATTGGGCCTCTTTGAACCTAATATGCCCATGCGATGATCATTCAACACAAAGTAACATTCATATCATGTTCTTCTGTAACCTGTACACCAGCCCGAGGAAACTTTTACTTTTACCACTACTTAAAAGCTGGGGGATAAGAACATGTAAATCTGCATACTTGAAATTACTGCTGTTAGAAGATGAGTATGTTATCTTTGTTGTTTCTCGCTTTTTAATGTCAGTGATGAAATACAGAAACTCGATGACTTAAGTATCACATGTCTAAATCAACTAATCACTGTAACATGAGGCCCTTCGTCCAAATGTCTGCTGCAGATTTTTAATCCTCGGAAAAATGTTTTATCTACTCTTCGTAACCTTGCTTGTGTGAAAACTGATTTTAAATTTTTGTATAAATTGTACTTGCACGCTTTTATGATTTTCTGATAAAATCGAATAAAGCTTATTTGAATTTACTCAAAAGGTCCTCCACTCACTGATTCGGAGGACACGCTCCCTTGTCACGATGTAACTTGCAGAACTTGTGCAAAATATGAATGTAACAATTTATCAGGCGAACACCTTCCATTGCATTATCTGCTTGAAGACATCTACATTTATAATAGTAAGAGCTTTCTAACTACATTATCATTAAGCATATCCTATTGCAACACCGTTCCTGAACTTTAAGTTCAGCCTTGATGGGCTTGCTCTTAGTCAAATTCAAGCTCATTAACTTGGGTCACTACCCCACTCTTAATTCCCGGTCTACCAACCAGCTACTAGCTACACAATACCACTTTGTGACCTTTGAAAAAATCGACAGCCCATCAAGGCTGCTAACTTACATGCCACCATAATTTCTACAAATTCCCCCCTTTTAAAAAAAAACACACATACCATATTTATAACAATTTATAATTGGCAAGAAACCCACTTAGAAAACACCTTTGGTAATCACAATAACAATCGCCATACCGAGTATTTCTTCTATTTCTACATCACTGCCTTTAAAAACATCCGCCTCGCCAACCGCCACCATTTCCGGGTGGACGGAGGCAGAGACAGCACATGCTGCGAGCGAGGACGCGATTGCAGAAGGTACAAGACGGAATCCTCGACTCCTCACCAGACGCAAAGCGCAAGTAAAACCCATCCAACTAACAATTATTTCCCTCCTTCTAGCGCTACCGTCCAGTTCAAAAACCTCCCTCCCCTGATGAAGCTAATAGCTTTGAAACAAGAGGTAGGCACAATCCGGTATTTAGCATAGCCACCCACGCCCACCCCTGACTACCAAGCCATAACCAACACGCCAAACACCGCGTGATAATGATGTCGTAATCACGAACGGCACCAAGAAACCCTTGTCAATGTCACATCAGTAGCACCTCAGTGCCAAGCCACAAGCATGCCATATCACAGTATGAGAGCTATTTATATACACCAATGACCGGCAAGAACTAAGAGCACCACAAAACAGTATAGCACAGTCACCTCACGCCGTTTTTGATATGAGAATGGGTGAGTTGATGCCTGATATGAGAGTGATTCTGTGCGAAGTATTGCCATTTTACAGTTACTTAATTCAAAATCATTTGGTTTTGAATATGTACAAATTTGTACTTTATCCATTTCCTTTAACCCCCCCCCCCTTGTCTCCCCATTTGCCTTTTTGTTGTGTGCTTTCTTTTACAGGTACAATGAGACCTCTCATCACTTCAAGAATCAGGTCATAATTTACCTATTCTTTCACTTAATTCACAACTTTCACCCACTGGTCCTGAGGAAAGCTATTTGACCAATAGTCTATCACAGCTGAAACATGTCGACCATTTTATTAGACCCCTAAGTGCGCTTGAATTCATAAACAAATTCCATAGCAGCACGAACTTTCTTTTAATAAAAGCTGGAATCCAGATTTAATAAACTTCCTAGCTCTGAGAGTCCAGACTTTTTTATCAAATCACTCATCACCACCTTGATCACTCCATTTCCACGATCACTACTGCCTTAAAACTTAAGGTAAAACCTCCTGGTGGAGGGTGCACACGAATGAACTGACCCTATGATTACGCACGCACGTGTGATATAAGCGGGGACACCTTATATACCGCTAACGCAAGCAAGCCAAAAAACACACGTGTATGAGGGTCATTTTATTGGGAGACACCCAGTTACCAACCTGCAGACCTAAGTTTTTCGCAGGACAAGTGATCCTTTCCCCCATTGATGAAAAATAAATGTTATTATAAACAAATTTGTGTTTGGAGGGCACCACACACAGATGGTGGCCAAGTATTTAACAGCAAGGGCAGTGCTTAGAGGCACACACATTGATGGGTCAACATTAGATGGTAAGCAGTATTGTATTGTTATTTACACTGCACTTTTGTACCTCTTTTAAGAATCGAAGCGCTTTCGGAATTGACAAGTAAATAGCTGCTCTGTCATGCATGATTGGAAGAATGTTGGGTGAGATGTGGCCTATAACTGGCCACATTCGGGAGTATGACTTTTGGTTGAATGTGGCGTTTATGTCACCACAGTCATCTCGGTCCACAGTGGTCACTCTTCCTACAGCGCTGCGGCAATCTGCTTGCCTTCTGCCAGACAACCATCTGCCTCAGGGTTCGAGCCTCCCCTCAGCCGCTCCCGCCCGCACAAGTTGCACATCAATGTAATTTATTTCTCCAATTCAAATCTCCTCTCAGTCTGCTCTGCTATTTTTTATTTGATTCTGCCTGTGTTTTTGCTGTGACTATCTGCCCGCACTCCCTGCCTACTTTCCTGCCATTTTTTCCCGCTCCCAACCCGCGTCCCGCCCCGCTCCCGCCTCTCAGCCGATAGTCCCTCCCCTGTCCCCTACATATGTCGCCCGCTGCGGAGGAGCACACGTGAGACCACAGACCTTGCTCTAGAGTCGTCACTCTCCCCACAGCGGAGCGGCGATCTGCCTGCCTTTTGCCAGACAACCCTCTGCATCAGGGTTCGAGTTTCCCCTCAGCCCGCTCACGATAGTTGCACTTTAATTTAATTTATTTCTCCTATTCAAATCTCCTTTCAGTCTGCTCTGCTATTTTGTATTTGATTCTGCCTGTGTTTTCGCTGTGACTATCGGCCCGCACATCCTGCCTACTTTCCCGCCGTTTCTTCCCTCTCCCATCCAGCGTCCCGCACCGCTCCCACCTCTCAGCGGATAGTCTCTCCCCATGCCCAAGACAAGCCCGTCTGCGCCAGTCCGCGCCTGAACCGTGCCCAGCGCCAGAACCACCATGATGCCCGTCTGCACTACGACACTAACACCCTCCACACACTCAACCCCGGTCAAGAACACACCTGCTTCCGGGCAACCCCGAAGCGCACCCAAGGACCCTTCACCTGCAGCAACTGCAACTTCTCCAGCATCCGGCCAGCCACACCGCCCACCAAGGAACTCAAGTACCTCAGATGCATCCTCCTCAACACCCGCTCCGCCCTCAAACACGCCGTCGAGCCAGGGCCGTAACACAGACCCCTGCATCCCCCCCAGTGCGGGGGGGCCCACGAGCTCCAGGAGGCCCCCTCAGCACTGCACTTTGGCGGGGGAGATCCTGATAGAGTCCTGAGGGGGCCCCTCTATGTACCTTGCAGGGGGGCCCCCTAAATTATCGTTACGCCACTGCGTCGAGCTCTGGGACCTCCTTGACTCTACCTCTCCTGCCGTCGCCTTCCTGACAGAGACCTGGGTGAACCCTGCCTCCACACCCGACATCGCCATCGATATCCTTTAAAGATACAAGATTACGAGCAGGGACCGCATCAACAGAAATGAAGGAGGAATCGCCATCATACACAGGAACACCCTAAAAGTATCGACCAACACCAACGACACCCTCAGCACCGCCGAACACATGCACTTCCAGATCCACACTAATCCAAACACCACCCTCAGAGGAATCCTCATCTACAGACCCCCTGGACCCCGACCACAGTTCAGCGACTCCATCACAGACTTCATCAGCACGCACGCCCTCGCCTCCACGGACTACATCCTCCTAGGAGACCTGAACTTTCATCTCGAGAACAATAACAACACCAACTCCACCTCCCTGCTCGACAAACCCGCCAACCTCGGACTCAGACAGCTCGTGACAACACCCACCCACATCGCCAGTCACACGCTCGACCCCATCTTCACCTAAAGCCCCCACATCTCTTTCAACCGCACCACCGAACCCCACTGGACCGACCACTACTGCATCCACTTCACCTTCAGGAAGTCCACCAAGCACCACTGCAACCAACTACTGCCTCGATGATACTGGAGCAAAGTCACAGATCACCAGCTCACCACCGCCCTCGCCCAGACCACACCCGCCGACACCACCGACCCCGACACCGCCGCCCGCAACCTCAGACAATGGATCGACAATGGGCGCCAACACCCTAGCCCCGCTCAAGACACCCTCCAACAGCCACATCAGCAAGGAAGCCACCTGGTTCACCAAAGATCTCCAGGCCTCCAAAAGAACATGCCAAAAACTGGAGAAGAAATGGCTCCGCGAACGATCACCGGACAGCCACACCGCCCACAAGAACGCCACCCGCAGACATCACCAACTCATTAGTGCCGCCTAGAGGGCCTCATTCAAGGACGGCCTAGACAAAAACGCATACAATAGCAAGGAGCTCTTCAACATTGAGAAGGACCTCTCCAACCCCAGCTCCAACGCCAACGACTTCCCACCTTCACAAGACCTATGCGACTGTCTGGCTACCTTCGTCCACCGCAAGATCACCGACATACATGACAGCTTCAACACCACGACTGCTCCGACTACCACCACCCCCACCACCACCACACGCACCAACCATCTACTCTCCTGGACAAGCGTCAATAACAAGGCTCCATTGATATCATGAAGACCATCCGCTCCAGCTCACCGCTAGACCCATGCCCCCCAACATCTTCAACAAAGCCAGCACATCCATGGCACCCCATCTCAGCAAGACCATCAACATCTCCTTCGAGACAGCAACCTTCCCGGAAAGCTGGAAACACGCCAAGATCAACGCCTTAATTTAAGAGGCGGACCTCTTGAGTAAGGCGGACCCAAAAGAACTCAAGAACCTCCGGCCCATCTCCCTGCTCCCATTTCTGGCTAAGGTCACCTGAGAAAATAGTCAACAAACAGCTGACCCGCTTCCTCAAAAACAACAAAATCCTGGACCCATCCCAGTCTGGTTTCCACAGCAACCACAGCACCAAAACCGCCCTCATCGCCACCACGGATGACATCAGGACCCTGCTATACAACGGAGAAACAGCGGCCATCATCTTCCTGGACCTATCAGCCGCCTTCGACACAGTCTGCCACCGCACCCTACGCACACACCTACACAACGTTGGAATCCAAGGCAAGGCCCTGGACTGGACCACATCCTTCCTCACCGGCAGAACCCAGAGCGTCCGCCTCCCCCCTTCCACTCCAGTGCCACTGAGATCATCTGCAGCATACCCCAGGACTCGTCGCTCAGCCCGACGCTGTTCAACATCTACATGGCACCCCTCGCCCACGTCGCCCGTTGACACGTCCTCAACATCATCTCCTATGCCGACGACACCCAGCTGATCATCTCCCTCACCAAAGACCCTCACACCGCCAAAACCAACCTCCACAAAGGAATGAAGGCCGTCGCCGACTGGATGAGGATCAGTTGACTGAAGCTGAACTCGGAAAAGATGGAGGTCCTCATCCTTGGGTCAATCCTTCGGCCTGGGACGACTCCTGGAGGCCGACTGCACTGGGAAAAGCACCGACTCCCACAGACCACGCACACAACCTGAGGGTCGTCCTCAACTCCACCCTCACCATGACTAAGCCGGTCAATGGAGTAAGAATTATTTCATCCGCTGGAGCACCGGGACACCCCGTTGGGGTAGCTGCGCGCTATAAAAGAGACACTAAATAAAAATAAAGCCATCTCTTCTCTTCCTGCTTCAACACCCTCTGAATGCTATGCAGGATCCTCAAATGGATCCCCACTGAAACACGAAGAACAGTCACCCAGGCCCACGTCACCAGCAGGTTGGACTACGGTCACGCCCTCTACGCTGGAGCATCGGCCAACCTCCTAAGATGGCTGCAACGCATCCAAAATGCCTCGGTACGTCTGATCCTCGACATCCCCCGCCGCAGCCACATCATCCCTCACCTGAGAGACCTACACTGGCTCCCCGTGAACAAGAGAATAACCTTCAAGCTCCTCATCTACGCACACAAAGCCCTCCACGACACCGGCCCAGCGTACCATAACAGACGACTCAGCTTCTACAACCCCACCCGCAAGCTCCGCTCTGCCGACCTTCCCCTCACCACTGTCCCCTGCAGTTTGATTGATTGATTGATTGCAGTGCTTTATTGCACGAGGTGAGGCTCAAAAGAGTGTCTGTATAAAAAGATCATTAATTATTTTCAATTGATGCCAATTGAAATGTTGGCTTTAAGGAACAGCCAGATATTTATTTTATTTTTTAATTCTCAGTGATTGATTCTTATCTATTTTTCTATGTGTTTATTGAGAGCTTTCAATTCTGTGTAGCATACATGGATGTTTAGTGCGACACACAACACCACACAATTCCACAACACATAATTCAACACCACCGAACATAATTGCATGACACATAATTCCACTCAATGCAAAGCGATTCAACTCCACCTAATTACATTCTACTCAATACCACATGAATAGAATCCACACAAAACCATTCTTTGCCACATAACAACAACCCACATAAATACATTCCACATCATTACACATAATTCCAATCAGCATAATTTCACTCAAAGCCACACAGTTTCACACCACACAATTCAACTCCACACATTTCCATTCCACACCACATAATTCAACAACCACATAGTTCAACTCAACAACACCATTACACAACACACCACATACATCAAATCCACACCTCAGAATTCCCCATCATGCCACAAAATTCAACGGCACACCACATAATTAAACTCCACTACATACCACTCCGCAACACAAAATACCATTCCACATAATTACACTCCATGATACACAATCCCACTCCACATAATTCCAGTACACACAATACCACATAATTACTACCCATCTCTATTGAGCCTCCCGCAGAGCACACCCACCTTCCCACTTTATTATGACACTGAATTTTAAAGGGTGAGTGGCGTGGCTCACTGGTTAGAGTTGGCAGACCCGGAAGCAGAGGATGGCCGGGGACCAGGGTTCAATTCCCGACGTGGCAGTGTCGTGGACCAGGGTCAGCGGACTCGATCATTCTTGCCTCAGTGCCTACTCTAACCAGGGATCACACTCGGCAACTCTGGGCATTAACTTGCCTCATCTCGACAACGGCCCCCCCACATACGCCGGGGATGCCTGGTTTCACCTTGGAGATACCCAGTAGGGACCATCTCACAGGGAAAGCTAGGACGGGTTCCCCAGCGGTCTACAGCGCGGAGATACCCCATGTGGGGTGATTCATGCGCTTTACAAGACATCATTACATTACATCTAGCAGTGCTAAAACTGCTCTTTTACTGGGTGAGGCTGTGGTAGAGCCCTGAGCTTTTCCACTGTAGGTTATCTTTGGAGGACATCATGCGCCATAGAAATGCTCACCTTCTCCACTGACTAAAGCATGTCAAATTCCATCTACTGGTCCTGGGCTTGAGCGATGTTTGGAGTAATCATCATCAGTGCGGGTGGATACAAAGAGTAGAGTAAAAGCGGTCTTCTGGGATAAGCGAATCAATAACCACCATGAAAAAGTGAGCTCTTGGGGGTTGGTAGAAGCTTTCCTGGCCTGTAAAGTTGTCTCTACCAAGGAAGCATACATGGTGAAGATTCAACCACCAATGGCACGCATATTGTACATTAAGTTTTGTTTGGAAACACTTCATGTAAATAATTGCATACATATATGTAAGTGTTGCCAAACTACTTCCCCAAACTGTAATACCTGTAAATAGGCCATTGAGGATGTTGAATACGTCCTCTTCTTTTGCTGTGCCTACGCCAGACCCAGGCAGAGTTGGATCAAACTTCTGTGCACTCTTTGGGGTGTGAAGGCATACCGGGTGGCTAACCGTATTTTTAAATGGGACACTTGCCAGGTAGTGGCATTTGGTGTTAGTCAATACCTCTAAACAGTGTGGCTATACAGGAAAAAGCAGGGGTAGTTGTTTTGTTTGGATATACATCTTTTTATTATTGATTAGTTCTCGTACACATGTTCCACGATGCTAATAGGTCGACGTGTATTGCTTTCTGCAGCTTTGTACTTTTTATTGGAAGCTTTCTATCTGCTATATTTGCATTTCTTTTTTAGATAAAGCCCCTTTTATGGTCAATTACCTGAATAGTAGTGATGGACTGTATTTGGAAACCTTTTGCTTTTATCTGTTTTAATGTATCTTTCTGTTTTTAAAATGGTTTTATGATCTTAATTATTTTAGCAAACAAAAATGTTATCTGGCAAATGTCATTACCGTTTGTCTATAATGTGTTTAATGCTTTTGTGGTGTGAAGAACTGAAATAAAGATGAACTAACTGACTACTACCCACATATTTCCACTGCACACCATGTCACATAATTCTGCTACACAAATCCACTCCACACAATTCCACAACTAGCAATTCCAATCTGACCCACATGATTACACTCCACACCACCTACATCCACTCCAACCCATTACAAATGGGTAAAAGACATTGCCATTTACAACGCCAATAGCTCTAACTCTTGCAAATGCGACACCTATTGGTTTCCCCAATGCTTGTTTGCACTGGTGTTCACTCCCAAAAACTTCTTTTTCACAACCTTTTCTTCTTTTTTTTTAAGAGCGCCTTTTAGTGGAAATCCGATTTTGTGCATTGTTTTTAGGGAGTGTAAAACAATGTTTCTTCAACAATGAAGAGAGAAAGAATCCTTTGTGAAAGGTATTTAAGAAAAAACTAAGTGGAAATAAGAGTTGTACCTCTGGAAAGCAATACCTTTATGCTCAATAGGAATCCTAGAGTGGAAGCAAGGCACTGCCAATCACTAAGCAGCACTGAAGAAAGTGGGACTACCCAAAGTAAGCTGGAACATCATTGGGCATAATAGGTGGTCAGACTCTGAGAACCTGCCAATTCTTTTTCTGGATTAGTTTTACATTAAAATAATTCTGAGCCCTATATCTGTGTACAGCATTGTAGAATGGAAGGTATTCTATTGAACATCACAGGAAGGTTTAAGGATAACAGTGAGTATGAGTAATATGTTTGAAATGAGAATTTCATCCTAACATATGATCAGCTGCCTGCACCAACTGGAGCTTTTGAGTAAGACCCAAATGCCGGCTCTGTTTATAGGGTGTTTCCATAATCTAGTTGCTTCTATAGGAAGAGACATATCTATAATTAAAGGTCATTATCAACAGGAGAAGGAGTGATGAGGTCGGAAAAGTGGTGGACTCACCCTCCTCTATTTATTATAAGAAACCAAAAAGAATCCACCCTAGTTTTAAAGAATAATGTTATACTTCCTTGGTCTGTTCTACACTTGTAGGAAATATAATTAAAGGTCTCCATGTGAGTGAAGATATATCAAGTCCTGCATCGGCATATTACCTCCCAATATAACCATGCCTGCAGTTTGGGTTTTCATATTATAATTTCACGAAAAATTTTTATCGATCCTGGTCACAATGAAAAGACCATGTATGTATTATTCAGAACACAAACTCAATTTTCCCAACTATAATTAAGATTTACGTTCTACATTCCTCAATTGTTTATTGTCCAGATGTCAATGGCCGACTACTGAGTTTCCCTTTTGGTGGAACAAGATACATTTCTATAGAGACATTTCGCAGCACTCTGCAAGGGCCTAAAGTGTTGTATTAAAATCCTTTTGCCACTCATATTCAATTCTCCCAACGGATATGCCATGAGATTAACCTTTGTAGGAAACTTGTCAAACAGCCAAAAACACACTCAGTGGCATAACCTCCCCTAACCCAGACCAGGTGATGCCAAAAAGTCAATCCCTTCCAAACATCTTTCCAGCTAGCTGGAGCCCACCTCTACCACTATCTCACCCAGAAAAGGGGGATTAGAAATTTGGCTGGCGTACCAGGTCAAAGTCCTTTCCTGTCTGGTTTAGGAGTGCTATTTTTCTGGAGGGTCATAACCACTACTTCAATATTGAACAAGATGAACAGCTCCACTGCCATTGAAGCTGCTGACATTTTGGCTCCCAAATTAGTCATAGAGGGGACATACATGCCCTAAGGGCACTTAGAAAAATGCAAAAATGTGCATTTTTCTAAGGATTAGCAAATTACCACCAACTTGAAGTTGGTGGTAATTTGCAATTCCTAAATGCAAATTTGCATTTTGCCATTGCTACATGAATTGCATTTAGTGAATCGCAAATTGCAATTCCCTAACTGCATTCGCAATGTATGTAATCACAAAATATTGTGATTTTCCATATTACGAATGCCAAGAGTTTGAAACATTTCAAAAGGCATTTTTGTGAACGCAAAAAGCCTTGATACATCTGGCAATCTGTGTTATATATGTTAAAAAATTTAAAATTTTGTATTGTTGATATGTGTACTATATTTTTTCAGTCACTGTTTATGTCACGAGCATTGTAATTTTTGTTGTATATGAACATTGTGTATTGGTCCTGTTGTTTATCACTAATTACATATGATATATGATTTCATTAAATATATTGGATATTATTTTCTAATTCAGTTGAGTTTTTGTCTATGTGTATCGTCGGTGTGGTGTTTTGATGAATCATTAATTTATGGTCCTACCTTTTTGATGACAAAGTAATAACAAAAAACGGTCTCTTTCATCTCAGAACCACTGTCCATATACCATAACATGTATACAGGTCATTACATAAATGACATAAGTGTCTGACTACATGCTACATGGATCTCTCTTTATTATGATCACTTATATTACAACATATAAATATGACACTACAAAAAGTATGTGTGAATGCAAACTATTTATTATACATATTGCTTAAAAAAATAATTAATACATAAATCAAAATAATTAAATATTAAAAACGAATACTACGAATTAATTAGATAAAATATGGGTATGTATCGCTCTATATATTTTTATTCTTAATAGAGGAATGAAAGTAAATAAATAAATATATTTTTAAAAATGATTCAACAATATTATTTACAAACATACATATAGTCATACTTTTATCATATCTATATTTAAGTAGATCAATACATCAATAACATATAAGATGATGAGCGTATGCTTATGGATTTAGTTTCCTATAATAATACATAAATACGATCATAGCTATAAGTTTATAATTAATTGATATATAAGTAGATCAATACCATATGGGATAATGAGTGTATGCTTATGGATTTACTTTCCTATAACTCATATCTGTTACAATGTGCAAATATGATTATAGCAATTATATCTATAAGTGCTTCATTATTAAAATTTTGGGGTACAAATATAAAAAAAAGTATAATAAATTAAAAAAACAAAAACAACTTAATTTACAGCCAAAACAGAGAGCCTAAGGTTTTAAATACTTAATGATGCATGTAAATATAGAAATGTATCCAGTACAATTGTATATCTCCTAACCTTTTTCTATATGCGAATCATGTTAAAATGTCTATTTATGTAAACCTCCTAGCTATGGTCATGTATCTACATATTTATATATTTCCCTCCCACTACAGAGAAGAAAAAACCTACTCCCTCCAATCCTCATCAAATCACCAATATATAGCTCATCCATCCTATTTCTCTTCCAAAATACCCCCACCTCTATTCTCTGACTCATTCCAAACTTTGTTTACTACTTTGTACTCATAAGCAACGTTTTCCAATTTTTGCCCTCCTCTATCCATCCTGTATCTTATTTATCCAGCTAGCAGGCTCTCTGACTCATCCTAAACCTCTTTTACTACTTTGAACTCCCTAAATAATCCTTTCTAAAATCTTCCTTCCTCTATCCATTCACTATCGTATTAATCCTACCAACTCAGTTGCATGCCTACCTCTCCCACCACTCCCAATAACAATTCATATTTCCCCCTACTAATCCACCACTAATCAACCTTGGGGTCCCGGATGAGAATACTACTCACCGAAAGCCTGATATAAATACAATTGCAAATACTGTCGCAATTTGTAGATATATTTACAAAGCAGCAAACCTTGGGAACTATTATGTGAACTATCAATGCTGCAAATTTCTGATTTGCTCCATATTTCTGCATGAGTAATAGGGAAGCAAATACAACCTGCTGCAGTATGTATCAAGATTTGCACCATGGACACAATACATGATGAAGTTTCTCAAATGTTGCTGTTTTGCTCAATACGAAATAAGTCTAATAAAGTTTTTCGTATTTTTAGAAGTAGAAAGTGAAAATAATGTCCAGACTACCTCATCTTCCTGTATTTCTTGTTACAAGAGTTGCAATGCAATCATAGTAAAATATTAGTTCACTTTATTTTGGCATAAAAGCCGTTCGTTGATCAGGTGTTTTTGTTAAGAGTTCGTTGCAAACATAACTTGATCTATAAGCAAACACTGTATCTCCGTCTTGATATTTGTCCTAGTGGAAAAGAAAAATCAGAAAAGCAGTTTGTTTCTTCTTCGTGTACAGGACCTTTTTGAAAGAATGAAATGTTCTCCGTTGTCCAGTTGATCGGCTCTGAGGCTGTATTATATATTCCCTGCCAACTTCTGTAAAGAAAAAATACAGTGTTACCCCTAAGTTTTTCCTCCGTAGTTCCATATTGCACTGTCTAATTCCAGGCATGCACTTCTAATAACAAGCATTGGCAATTCCAATAGGTCTTGATTTCAAACAATGTTGTTTGGTAATGTAAAGCATTACAAGTAAATAGCATGGGAAGGAATATGTACTGGTGTGGAAGCAAAACCCTGTAGAATTATATTGGTGTATGTCAAAAGGTCAGGTGGCAGTTGCACTGTCAAGCCAGACCAAAATAAATCCATGTAGGTTAATGACTGCCCTACTCCCCTCTGTGCTGCTACCAGAGAAAAACAACCAGAATGATCTTGTTATCTAAGACACTTTAATAGCATTATAGTATCATGTGTGTGCCCATGAAAGTTCAAGCTCAGGCAGCTGGATAAATAAACAAAATGATCACATCTATGTGGAGGACAAGCACTTTTTTTTATAGAAACACACAACTTCTGCCCAATCAAAACATGTACTCCTGGTTCTCAATATGTGGGCGGAGCCAAAGCCCTTCTCTAGTAATGCTCACAATTGTCTCGTGACAGCTGTGCTGTCAAACCAGACGATAACCACACACAAAGAGTAAGGGGTAGGAGGAGAAAGAGTCCCACTTCGACCTCCAGTAACAACGTAATACATACACAAAGAAGAGGGACTACGTGTTCAGAATCGCTGTGATCCGGGGCCAGGGAAACTACCAAAAGTTTTAACAATAGACAATAGAAATGCAATTGATGATACTGTGCTCACATCTGCGACTCATTACTTCAGGACATGCTCAAATTTACAAGCTCTCAGTAGTAGTAAGAGCGTGTTTAGCTCTCCCACACATTCCATTGTGATCGGAGAGAGAGACTATCTTGGGGCCAAGTAACAGTCTAACTCTGATGCAGCACAACCCCTTCGCACATCACCTTTGAATCTTTTTTGTTCACAGTAGCATTACTTTTTTTTTTTATTCATCACTGGAGAGGCATGTAGGCTGAAGCATTCCATAATACATCAATATGCATAGGTGAGAAATAAAAATGTGTATTGACTTTCCACTATTTTCGCCATTGCAAATTGCATTTCTTATACAGAAGCGCAAACAATTACTTGTACATGAAGCTTTTATTAATGTGTCTGTCCATCTGCCCATCTATATCCCAGTCTGTCCATCTTTAACTCTGGCCATCTACATAAGTCATCCTCTGTGCAATCTGCCTGTATGTTTTTGTGTGTGAGATTCGACGTATACCTGCGTGTGCATTCTGAATACGTCCATATATCAGCATTTTTGTGTTGGTCTGTTTTAGTTGTTATTTAAATGTCTGTTAAAGTAGGTGTATGGGTGACTGCCTGGCCGGTTGTGGTGTGTGTCTGCCATTTGTGTGCATTGATATCCATATGATTGGAGGTCTTTGTGTTGGATCTCTAAGTGCGTTGGTGTATGTGTTCATGGGTTCTAGCTCTGCATATGTGCATGTAGCCTGCAATGTATTTAAGTGTATGCATGCATGTTGTGTTGTGTGTCCGGGTACATAAACTGTACACAAGCCAAACCTCTTGGATTGGACAGTTCTTATTTCCTACTAATGGATGCAGGCCTTGCGCACTCATACCATAACAGTAAGATTAACAAATACATCCTGAGTACTCAAGCCCAGCATGGTAGCAAATGGATGTTGTCTAATCTTGTTTGCCTTTAAGATTGGTCACTCTTCTCCTCAACATGTCATAAAAGGAACAGAAAAAAAGGAAATGGGATATCATCATTACAAAGTCATTAATTTGCATTATGTTCTCATTTTTCCATTTGCTTGTTCGCTTCATCAAGGGCAGAAAATAAAGTTACCACGTTTAACATGGAGTGAGTCAATTCTACCTGGTGCTGAAGCAAAACTGCAACAGTGTTCAAGTTCAAATAGGGGTCAATGAATGTTGTGTTGTGAGAGTCCTGATGTGTTTGCAAGCACTACCATGTTATTGGGTTCCAGTTTATTGGACGTAAGTAAGGATGATGAACTATCTCTATCTGATTGTCTGTATCACACGTGCACACACACACACACACACACAACCATACACACACACACACACATGCATGCTTGTGCGCATACACCAACCACACGCACCATTCCCTTTAAAGGTTCACTGTGAAACACTGTTAGAGAGCCATGCACAGCTGTACTCTTTAAATGCACAGTGCAGCAGTACAAGGTTGCTGTGCATTGACCACCTGCAATAAGGAAGGCACATCTGCATTACAACTATCCCTGTCGGGTACTTCCCTTTCTGCATTAAGTGAAGTGTGCTTGTTCTTGCCCATTGGTTGTGTAGTAGGCTGAAACCTGTTGTAGGCAGTCATGATTTAGGTCTTCCATTGTCATAAAACATGTGCTTTGTCTAGTGTAAAGAGAGTAAGAGACCTCACCTAGCTTGCGGTACCGCCATACTGACGGACAGACCAGCGTTTGGCATTCCTCATGCTAGTGGGCACGACTGGTTTGCAATGTACCTCTGCTCAACAGGACAATTAGGAGATTGCGTCTTAGGACGCTTTCAACATGTCAGTCTTGGCCACTGTTATTGACACAGTTGACCATGGCGCTGTGTTTTAGGGCTCTGCTCATTTTTCCTGTTTTACATTCAGGTCATGTACAAACCAACCTCAACAGATAGACTAATAGAGTCATTGAAAGTATGGCAGACAGCCCTACCCTCCAGCAGGCCAATGGAGACCACCGCCTTCCTGGCAGCAGACTGCCCATCATACATAGCTATCCGCCTCAACATGGTGAGACTCATTTTGTTGAATTTTCTGGCGCTGAGACAGAAACCCATCTAGCAAAACTGAATCTTGAACTGGAAAAATGTATATCAGGAGGACTAACCTAAATCAGACAGACCTTCTTTAGTATACAGACTAACGCACGCATGGCAGACAGTGGTTGAGAAAATGTTTCCACCGGTAGAGTCAGCTGAGGCTCCTCCATAGGAAAACAGGTGCTTCTTTCAACTCTTAGGGCACGATTTCGATGTCGGATGGACCTGAGTCAGTCCAACATCGATTTGGTACTGGGACCAACCGACCTCCTGTCGGCGGTCCCTACCCAGCGATTCGGATGCGACCAAACACTGTTCGGTCGCACTCCTATTCTTTACAATAGGAGCATGTATTCTGACCGTAATGCATACTCTCCTTGTAAAGAGAAAAGGTGCAGTTCATCCCTGCACCCCGTGGTGCCTGCCACTGGGTGTAGTGATCAACAGGAGGGCACCATAGGTGCCCCCCTGGCCTCCAACTGGAGCCCGTGGATCCATGGAGGACCTGCTGGTGGCGCCAAAGTAGACTTCCGACAGCCTTTCTGTGTCGGAATCCCTCGGGCGGAAAGAGCTGCCCTTGGGATTACTGGAGGTTTTCCAAATGGCAGACAGGCTCTCCGAGCCCGTCGCAAGCCATTTGAAAATCCAGTTTGGATTCCTTTCCGACCTACTCTATCCACATGAGTCGGTCACAAATTATTCCGAACAGCTGATTACGGTTCCGTTTACGACGGCATCATAATCAGCCCTTAAGTTGAGAAGGCGGACTGCTTGTTTGGCAGATGGAGCATCAGCCACCTTTTACTGGATTCCTCACATCCTTCAAAGTCTGTAATATCACCAAATGGTATGGTGCCAGAATATTGTACAAAAATATCGTCTGACAGAAATATCCTTTCTGAAATGTTGATGAATAATACAAATACTGCGTTATTGGTGTTACGGATGTAAAACCTTCACTCAAAAAAAACTGTACTTTGCTAAATGATATTTAAGATACAATATTTCTGTCAGACAATATTTTTCTTATTTCTGACATACAACCTCTACCTGACGACGTTAAATCACTATGTATCAAAGTGAGTGGACGATCTTTAAATTCGTGGTATTTGCTCCTCACATTAAATTATTAGAACTCTGCATCACTGCGCTTTTGTTTCAAGCATTCATTTCACTTGTTGACGATGGGCGATGAGAGTATAACGCTGTAGAAGCCTAAGCAGTAGTGCAACACAAAATGGTGTCCCCTAGCAAAATGTGTAGCGGCGCCACTGAGTCTCGCGAAGCTCTCAGATTTTTATTGGCCTTGGGCAAATTGGGGTTTGCTGAAGTGTCGGGGAATCTGAAGGGTTGGGGTTCCTCTGGGGCTTGCGTTACGCCACTAAGTAGAAGACTTTTTAAACCAGTGGAGTATTGTGTATACTTAGGACTTCCTGTTTTATGGTATTTTTTTTTGTTTTTTACCTTTCCGTCTGCTTTTATCCAAATTTAATTTGCTATCATTTTGAATGCATTTATTTTTGGTTTAGGGTAAATGTGAAGCTACAAAGTGTATATTTCCAAACTTATTCATCTAAGAATAGTATAGTCATGTCTGAATGTCCAACGGGTGGTTGAAATTTCCTGTACAATACAATCCTCTGAAACCATTTATATCATAGAACAGCTCACAAATATATATATCTACTATTATTTAAACTTCAGTGGGAAACTCCTGTACCAGTCAATCCGTGCAGATACTGACCTGCAACCCATGATTGACAGTACTGAGAATTGTCCAAGAGGAAACCTATTTTCTGTATTTTTCTATATTTAAAAATAAATACAGAGATGAAAATAGATGGTTTTATGTCTGTATTTACTCTAAAAATCAGTAAAAACAGAAAGCTCTGAGCTTTAGGTATAGTTTAGTAGAAATAAGAAATGTGTTATGCTATAATGGCAAAATGGAAATTTAGGATCAAATATCTATGGTTGTAAATATCTTGTGACGTTTTATAGAGTCTTTATATTTTTTTTAATTTGTACCAAAAATGTTTTGATTACTTTGCATTGACGCTGAAATTATGTAAACCAATATTTATTTTATTCTTTCGTTAAGAGGCGTAATGTATCTTTTTTCCACTTTCCCAGTGCAAAAGAAAAAGGTAGGCATGATAATAATAAAAGACCATAATACATTTCTGTCAGTTAAACATGTATGCTGATTTCATAAATAAAGCCAAACGAATATATCACCATTGATGAACTGGTCCTACATGTTCATTTTTTTCCACACCTATGATATGTGCGTAAAAGCACTTTAAACTTTTACTTTGATGGTTTGCACTTATTTTATGGAGATAAGGTGAGTGATAGGTTTTGGCTAGATATCAACAGCCTTATCACACCAGTGGATGAAGTAAAAAAAAAAACATTCTAACACTTGGCTGGCAAGTTATAGAAAAAGTCATGATCTGTCTATTCAGTGGTGACCTGGCGAGATACATGCTCTTTGTGTGCACAGATAATGTTGTGCCAGTTGTTAAACAAGCTTGTGTGAATGAGCATTTGACGTATCAACTAAGTTATTTGTAGCTATAAATGCGCACACATTGTGCTGTGCCAACAGGACAGGCTCCTTGGTGTATTTACAAAACCACATTTGTCTGAAAATCGGAATAAAAAGGATTAACCCGAATTGACCCAAAGTTGTACTAATTTGCTTTTAATAGCCAAGGTTGTTATGTTTTTATTAGCCTTTGACAAACTCGCCCTAGCAGAAAAGGTAGAAATCACAACTCGTGATGGATGGAATGCTACAATTAATCTCTGCACCACACCTAACTGCCAGGCCAGGTCCCCTCTGAAAGTGAATACAAGCAACTGCAACCCAGACCGGTTATGGTCATGTTAGACCTCATCAGTGAGGTGCAGCTTGAGTCCTATAGCACACGTGAGCTCAGAACCCAGATATCCCTGCGACTCTGCTGGACTCACTACAGGCCTGATTACAACCGGCCGTTAAACTGCGAGTTTGCACAGGGATCATAATTATAAGTGGTACAATGTCTATGGCTCCCTGTAATTACCAGTTGTGATAAAGATCACACCGTTTGATTAATTTTGGTAAGTCAAACTGCTGGAATTTAACTAGTGAAAAAGGCCTGGTCATTTACCTGGACATGCAGATTTTGGCGTGGTAAGCACCAACACCCGCATGCTATTCCCCAAGAAGTAAGAATTGACGTTAATGATCACATCTGTTAATTCCGAACACCTTCCTGTCAGATTTAATCAGGTTAGATAGTCAACCCATGCGACACAGGCCAATGCAAGTAGGCCCTCTGATAGCAAAAAGGTACAATGCTATAATCAATCTGAGCCACTGGTATCACCCTGGCATGCATTCCAGTCCATCTGTGCCACTACAGAAGGGGCCTCACCACAGGCAAAGTAGCCTTGGTCCCCACCTGTTAAAGATTATCCAAATACAACGGACTGGAATGCACATACAGTCATTACCAGCGAATGAAACAAATTCAAGCAAAACCACCCATTATTTCTTTGTTTTTCTATGCCTAAAATAAGTTGGCATAATAACAATGTAAAATGAATTCTACATGTAGTGGAGAAGGCAAAACTAGCAAACACAGTGCAAAGGGTGAATTTTTGATTCATATACACAGGGTCCAACAGTGCTCTGAAGAAATATAGAATGCATTATTAATAGTAGTGTTGGAAACCAGTACTCTGAAGGACGACAACGATGGTACGAGTGGCCTCCCGCAACATTAAAATATGGTGGGGCGCGATGCCCAAAAATCTTACTATATATGTTGCACGGAGCCCTGTCCGGTTTCTCCGTTCTCGGCGGTGACTACAGCAGGCAGCACAAAAGGGAAGGGCTTTGTCCCTTGTGCAACTCAAATCCAACCAATACATTGGTTGGAGGAGGCTAAACCAGTGCTCATTTTGTGGCTGGGGGCCTGTGACTGCAATGCTTTGGCTGTTTTGTAGTCTTGGGATTGTGCCGGTTGAAGTGTGCATTTCAGATTGGTCGGCTGTAGGTAGCCGGCCAATCTGACATGCATACTGGCAGGCAAAGCAAAACCAAAGGGATGAAGGACGGAGTGTTGAACATTGCAAGTGCTCACCCCCAGTCAACTGATCTGGGTTTAATCCATCATCATTCTTTAGGTCACTCCGCCGCCCCAGTTCAGACATGGCTGTATGCAAATCAGTCTGACCCTGTGCCTCATGGGAACAGTCCAGCGCCGAACTGCCAAGCCATGTCTTCCCTGGACCGGAAACAAGCATCCTGGCACAGTTTTCTGGCTAATCAGCGGTCATCAGCCAGGCTAGCTTGAGTCCAGTGGCAAAGTGAGCAAGGGACCCACTTCTGGGCATACCCTGCCAACTCAGGGCGAACAAAGCAAAACCAAAGGGGATGATGGACGGAGTGTAGAACATTACAAGCACTCACCCCCAGTCAACTGATCAGGGTTTAATCCATTATCATTCTTTAGTTCACTCCGCCACTCCAGTTCAGACATGGCCATATGCAAATCAGTCTGACCCTGTGCCTCATGGGAACAGTCCCGCACCGAACTGCAAAGCCATGTCTTCTTGGACTGGAAACAAGCACCCTGAGACCGGTTTCTGGCTAATCAGCCGTCATCAGCCAGGCTAGCTTGAATCCAGTGGCAAAGTTAGCAAGGGACCCACATCTGGGCATACCCTGCCAACTTAGGGCGAACAAAGCAAAACTAAAGGGGATGATGGACGGAGTGTTGAACATTGCAAGCACTCACCCCAGTCAACTGATCTTGGTTTAATAAATTATCATTCTTTAACTCACTCCGCCACTGCAGGTCAGACATGGCCATATGCAAATCACTCTGACCCTGTGCCTCATGGAAACAGTCCAGCGCCGAACTGTTAAGCCATGTCTTCCCTGGACCAGAAACAAGCATCCTGGCACCGGTTTCTGGCTAATCAGCTGTCATCAGCCAGGCTAGCTTGAATCTGGTGGCAAAGTGAGCAAGGGGCCCACGTCTGGGCCTGCCAATTTAGGGCGAACAAAGCAAAACCAAAGGGGATGATGGACTGAGTGCTGAACATTGCAAGCACTCACCCCCAGTCAACTGATCTGGGTTTAATCCATCATCATTCTTTAGCTCACTCCGCCACCCCAGTTCAGACATGGCCATATGCAAATCAGTCTGACTCTGTGCCTCATGGGAACAGTCCAGCGCCGAACTGCCAAGCCATGTCTTCCCTGGATCGGAAACAAGCATCCTGGGCTGGGTTCAAACTGGGAATGGCATGGTGAGCAAAAAAACGATGGATTTAGGCCCAGATCTCTGTACTGGGGTGAATGTATAACATTGTTCTGCATTCTGTCCATCAGCTGTTTTTTTGCATTTGGCACCACAAGTGGGACGGGTATGCTCAGGCGTAAGTCCTGTGCTCTCCATGGCCCTGGAATCAAGATATCCTGGCTGATGAGGGCTGAAAGCCCGAAATCAGTCCTAGGATGCTTGTTTCCATTCCAGGGAGGACCTGGCTTGGCAGTTCGAGCTGGACTTTTCAAATGGGACACAGGGTCAAGACTGATTTGCATATGGCTGGGTTCAAACTGGAATGGCATGGTGAGCAAAAAAAACATGGATTTAGGCCCAGATCTCTGTACTGGGGTGAATGTATGACATTGTTCTGCAATCTGTCCATCTTCTGTTGTTTTTGCATGCATACTGGCAGGGGTTGCAGTAATAGTGCAATTACATGAATCAGCCTGCCCCCTGCCCTAGCGCTGTAACAGCGTGAACCTGCAACCAAAATTAAATGCTTTTTCTTACCATTTTATGATGGGTGTTGCTCCTGTGCGCACAGGAGGCGGTGCAATACTCCGCTGCCATATCGGAAAAGCCGCTGCTGGATGGTATACAAAAGAGGGAATGGGGAATAGCTGAAGAATGCACAGACGACCAGAGTTCCTTTTTAGGTCTCATCTCTAGACAGTGTGCATGCGCTGTCTTGAGCCGAGACATGCTGTATCTTCTTTGTGGGATTCAGCTCGCCCATACTCGTACCATTTGCTGGCACCATTGTCGCTGTCGAAGTCTGTCTCCCCTTGGCATGCATTTGTCATGCCTCTTCCTGCGTTTTCCTCTCCCGGAGAGCTGTGACCAAGTACACTAACCCTACACTATCCTTCATTTAAGGATCAGTTTGGGAACTTCTTTTTGCTTTGTGTACCAGCCCTTCTCAGAAGCGTTGCTGTACTCATTAGTGTCAAGCTCCCTTTTTTCTCTTTCTCATGCCTCTCCTCTAGTAGTTAATTTGTAAAAAAAAATAAGTACCTGGGATCTTGTCAGAAAGCAGCTTGCATCACCCCATTTCTCCTGTTAGCGCCTCGTAAAACATAGCCAACTACTAATCATTAAAGGGGGGAAATGATCTGGCATAATACCCAGAGCTGCCGACTTCAGACCTGGGGAACCATGTTTGAGTCTCTGTGTCAGCTCAACATCCAGTGATTCTGGGCAAACAGCACTCCGTCCATCATCTCCTTGTGTTTGCTTTGTTTGCCCTAAGTTGGCAGGGTATGCCCAGATGTGGGTCCCTTGCTCACTTTGCCACTGGACTCAAGCTAGCCTGGCTGATGACGGTTGTTAGCCAGAAACCGGTCCCAGAATGCTTGTTTACGGTCCAGGGAAGACATGGCTTGGCAGTTCGGTCTGGACTGTTCTTATGAGGCACAGGGTCAAGATTGATTTGCATACAGCTGTGTCTGAACTGGGGCGGCAAAGTGAGTTAAAGAACGATGAGGGATTCAACCCAGATCTGTGACTGGGGGTGAGGGTTTGCAATGTTCAGCACTTCGTCCATCATCTCCTTGTGTTTGCTCAAATAGCTTAATAACCCATGCCTACTATAAATGAAGGTGTCCTTAACTAGTGCTCATGAAAATTGCTGGTGTTGAAGATTAAGTGCCGGCGCTGAGCATCAGAAACCACTGGCTCAAATTAAGCAATGCTCTCTGTGGCCATTGATGTCCCATGATTCGTGTTAACCACTCTGACACAACTAATAACAACATACACCTCCTGGCAGATGATGCGAAGTCCCAAACCTTCAGTTCTGGCATGCACTGCTGACCCGAGCGAGGTCGGTGTGCTATGCGATCCCTTAAGAGAGAAGTGCACCGTGGATATCGCCCCAAGTGGCCCACACGCCTGTGCCTGGAGATGAGCTAGGGGCATATTATCAACGGCCAGTGATAATTATTGCGTGCCGTACATAGCAATAAAAAATATTATTGCTGTCTATCGCTTATTATCGCCATGATAAAGCTATATTTACAACTCATAGCGCGCGATAACATTTCAGAGATAGCGGTGTTTTCAATGGAACATCGCTGGTGTTCCAGCGATGTTCCATTGAAAACAGCGATACCATTGCTGATACGACCCTGTGGTCGTATCAGCATAATCTATCTCCCATTTAAAGTATGCCTTAGTCAGGAATTTAACAGAAGTTAAATTCCTGAGTTAAGGCTGAGGTAGCGCGACTTTTTTTTATCGCTGAACCTCCTTGCTAATATCGCGAAGCTGCCTTCACGATATTAACATGTGCTGTCTTCACAGCCACGCCTTCTTTGCATCTCATTAGCGATGCGAGGCTGTGAAAAAAGGGCTCTACATCAAGGAAACACGCGCTAGCGTGTCCTTGATGATATTGCGATATGATTATCGCCCCCTTTTCGCCCAAAAACGGACGCTAAAGCGGCGATAATTATATCGCCAACCCTTGCTAATATACCCCCTAGTTCTCAGTGAGCATGTTACAAATAACTCATGTAGCAGTCCACCTTTCCGTTGTTTATTTAAAGAAATCGTTTGTTTTTCTCCCCATGCATTAGTCACGCAATTAAAGTGCTCCCAAACGGTGCACGGGACACGCTATCGGAGCTCGGCTGCATAACATTGAGCGATAGAATGCTCTGAGCTAGTAGAGCATAATGCTGTCTCCCTTGTTTTAATGTTTACACACTGCCGTTCAAAATGAAAAAACTCTGGTGCCCCAATTAATAAACCAGAGCATGTCTTAGTCATTAACAATTCCTGACCCAGCGGCCAATGCCCCACGTGGATCAAGGAGAGGGCGCCATCCATGCCTGTTTTCCTACAAGGGGCCAGCCCCACTGTTCAAACCCTCCATTATTTCTCGATTGGCAAAAAAGCGTGAAATCGGTACTTTTGTAAAATGGCTACGCTTTTTACATAGGTGCCGGCAACATTTTGGAGAATACTTAAACTTTTGCCCTCTCCACCACCTGCCTGTGAGATCAGCAAATCAACGTAAAGAAGGCAATAAAGACAGATGCATTCTGGAGGCAAGTTGGAGGGAAATGCTGGCTGACTTCTGAATGAAGATAAGCCCCTAAATCATTGGTGAATATGCTTAATCTCCTCAAGATTTTTGGTTTAACACTGCTTACTGCACATCTTCAGAGCCAGTTTTACTCAACAGACTAATGTTCAATTTTCAAAAACCAGAAGGGCCTAAAATACACAACAGCACTGGAGAAAGTACGCCTGTTTTCAAAAGCCAAAAGGGTATGATTTATATACGTACTGGTAAAGCATCCCGTTTTCAAAAAGCAGAAGGGCCCGGAAGAAGCAGTGAAGGGGAGGAACACAAGCAGATGGCTTTAGACATAACAGCGTTTTGGATGTATACACAATTTCCTGTCATTCCACTCATGTTGTTTATACTGAATAGTCATCACATCAGCAAACCAGATTTGTAGATTTGGCAGCACAGTAAATGAACTAGAATGAAACTGCTCCTCAGCAATATTAACAAAGGACTTAAGAAAAAAATGCTTGTAGCAGAATAGTAACTTAGCATTCACAAAATCAGCACAGAATAAAACTGTGCCAAATAAGGGCCAGATGTAGGTGACCAAATAGCAAGCACTAACTCTGAAATTCAGCGTTAGCGCTCGCTATTTGGCAGCAAGCAATGTAGGTAATTTGAAACCGACTAGCAAAATAAGGCGATTCCTTATTTTGCTCTTGCATTTAAGGATTCGCAAATTGCGATTCCTTAAATGCAAAGTAGCACAAAAGAAAGTGCACTTTAGCCTTAAGGAATTGCTCATTACCACCACCTTCAAGTTGGTGATAATTAGCGATTTCCATTAAAAAAGCACTTTTTTGCAATTATTTAAGTGCCATAAGGCACTCATTCATGCCCTTAAGGAATGTATGTGCGCCAAATGTGCACACACGCACATTTCAGGGGTGCAACAGGGTGTCCTTTTGGAACCCTGGCACCCTTGAAATTGCTCCCGCAATTTACGAGTGCCTCTTGGTGACTCGCAAATTGCGGGAGTTATTCCTATTTATTCCTATGGGCCTCTTGGCCCATAGGAATTAATAGGAAGGCATTCCTTAATTGCGAATCGCAATTTGCGATTCGCAATTAAGGAATATTAAGGAATCACAAAACATATTGTGATTACTACCTACATGGCATTTTGCGATTCCTTAATAGCGATTCCCTAAAAATTGCTATTAAGGAATTGCAAACATGCATTTACCTACATCTGGCCCATAGTCTGGTTAAAGAAAATACTCCACACCAAGGTTTAAAGGTTCTCCCTATTTTATTCCCAGGTTATTTCCTGTTTGCATCACCACGTACTTACCCTCTAATAATAACCTATATTCAGGGCCACTAGAATTAGTAGACACGCACATACGATTTGTTATTAGCCTAGCTTCTTTCCATTTGTTCTTGCTTTTACCTTATGTTTTTCTTATTTGGTGTCTCATTTTGATTTTAGTTCCTAACAGTTGTTATAATGTTGTGAATATCGGACTATGTGCGAACTGTTCTATATCTATTTACACGGGCCAATGGTAAAGATTCGGACGTTCTGTTCTGTATTAAGATTGCAGTGCATTGGAGACACGGGCACTAGGCTGAAGTCTTGATACTGCACTACTGAAGCTAATAACGTATTGTTGCTATGATCTAGAGACTATCTACTCTCCGCAGTTCATCCTGGATTGCCAAATCCTTTGTTTATCCTGTGCCTTGGATGTTGTTGTAGTGTATTGACCCCCACCATACTCTCCATCCCTACATGGCTTCGCCATTAAAGGGATGCAGATTTCTCCTACGACACGCCCCCGGGCACATCTCTGATTTGTATACCATGAAAAATGTGTGGCACTTGGGCACCCTGTTGTTTCTATTGACAGTTTTGATTGATTATTAGATGTAAGTTGCATTTTCGGAATTAATATTGTACTGTACATTGTGCAAACGAAAACAATGACAAAAGCAATAAAAGATATTAAAAAAAAAAATGGGAGCCCTTCCCTCCTTATAGCCTGCCTTAGCAGTTTGTTAATCAGGAGACTGACAGACATCTCTACAGGAAAACTCATCCAACCGTGCTAAGCTCAATATCAGACGCGGGTGCCGCTCGAAGCTGCGTGTTTGTCTCTGGTGAAGGACTTTTCTGCTCAGCGCCTGGTGTCCCTGGGAGCCCTATTGTTTCAACTGGACGGTGAAGGAGAGTGGGACTGCGAGTCCCAGAAAGCCTGCGGTTCTGCTATCGGCCGCACCTGTGCTGACTCTTCCCCCTGACCCCGCCTCCTCCCAGGAGCTTAAACACACGCCTCGTGGCCCCCGCTTCGCGGGTGCCGCTCGAAGCTGCGTGTTTGTCTCTGGTGAAGGACTTTGCTGCTCAGTGCCTGGTGTCCCTGGGAGCCCTATTGTTTCAACTGGACGGCGAAGGAGAGTGGGACTGCGAGTCCCAGGAAGCCTGTGGCTCTGCTATCGGCCGCACCTGTGCTGACTCTTCCCCCTGACCCCGCCTCCTCCCAGGAGCTTAAACACACGCCTCGTGGCCCCCGCTTCGCGGGTGCCGCTCGAAGCTGCGTGTTTGTCTCTGGTGAAGGACTTTGCTGCTCAGTGCCTGGTGTCCCTGGGAGCCCTATTGTTTCAACTGGACGGCGAAGGAGAGTGGGACTGCGAGTCCCAGGAAGCCTGTGGCTCTGCTATCGGCCGCACCTGTGCTGACTCTTCCCCCTGACCCCGCCTCCTCCCAGGACCTTAAACACACGCCTCGCGGCCCCCGCTTCGCGGGAGCCGCTCGAAGCTGCGTGTTTGTCTCTGGTGAAGGACTTTGCTGCTCTGCGCCTGGTGTCCCTGGGAGCCCTATTGTTTCAACTGGACGGCGAAGGAGAGTGGGACTGCGAGTCCCAGGAAGCCTGCGGCTCTGCTATCGGCCGCACCTGTGCTGACTCTTTCCCCTGACCCCGCCTCCTCCCAGGAGCTTAAACACACGCCTCGCGGCCCCCGCTTCGCAGGAGCCGCTCGAAGCTGCGTGTTTGTCTCTGGTGAAGGACTTTGCTGCTCAGCGCCTGGTGTCCCTGGGAGCCCTATTGTTTCAACTGGACGGCGAAGGAGAGTGGGTCTGCGAGTCCCAGGAAGCCTACGGCTCTGCTATTGGCCGCACCTGTGCTGACTCTTCCCCCTGACCCCGCCTCCTCCCAGGAGCTTAAACACACGCCTCGCGGCCCCCGCTTCACGGGCGCCGCTCGAAGCTGCGTGTTTGTCTCTGGTGAAGGACTTTGCTGCTCAGCGCCTGGTGTCCCTGGGAGCCCTATTGTTTCAACTGGACGGCGAAGGAGAGTGGGACTGCGAGTCCCAGGAAGCCTGCGGCTCTGCTATCGGCCGCACCTGTGCTGACTCTTCCCCCTGACCCCGCCTCCTCCCAGGAGCTTAAACACACGCCTCGCGGCCCCCGCTTCGCGGGAGCCGCTCGAAGCTGCGTGTTTGTCTCTGGTGAAGGACTTTGCTGCTCAGTGCCTGGTGTCCCTGGGAGCCCTATTGTTTCAACTGGACGGCGAAGGAGAGTGGGACTGCGAGTCCCAGGAAGCCTGCGGCTCTGCTATCGGCCGCACCTGTGCTGACTCTTCCCCCTGACCCCGCCTCCTACTCCCAGGAAACCAATTGAATCACTGGGAATTTAAACATAGAAGGTAACGCATCACGCGGGACGCTCGCGGGCGGGCGCCGGGCTAAGCCCGGGCAAAGGGCGGGCCTTTTGAGGCTGTTCGAGGACTGAAGAGACCGGACCGGGCCACCCCTCTAAGGCCGATCTCCCAGTCATCTCCCGGCTCCCTCCGTGGACCTGCAAGTAGTTGGTTGATACACTATGTCCAGCAGGGAAACAAGAAGCAAGGCTGTGACTGCAGCTTCAGGTACTATGGACAAATTCCTCTACAAAATCAACATGTCAGGCACTAATGGCCACTTGATTCCTGTAACAACAGCCGAGGGGGGTGTTCAAAACAATGTAGTGTGCTCTTATCCTAGTTTAGTAATTAACACTAGTACTCCAGTAATGCTTGATACCACCCACCTGTCCCTAATGGACAGTATTGACCAAATTATTGAGTCTGTACTTCAACAGCTTAGGACTCCACTATCCACGCAGGGAGATAGGGACACATCCCAGGTTATCAGTGATGTGGAGCTTTCCCCTGCTGTGGAGGTGGAACAGTCCGAGGCTCAGGGCGGGGATCATAATCCTAACTCTTTGGTTCATGTGGGGTGTGGAATGGATCAGGTACCTAAATTAAAAAGGAAAAGATGAAGAAAATCAAAAAATGCTAAAAGGGCAAAAACTGATCCCATATTGCCCGCGAGGGAAGAAAGTACAAGTACTTCTGTTCTATTAGTTTCTGGTAATGACGATGATCGGGAAGTGCTGGCAACATCATCCAAGCCCTCTGTACCCGTGCCTCCTGAACCTTTCATCTTCGGGGGAGTTCCTACTAATAATACAGAACTTCTTATTACATCGCTTACTAACATCTTTAAGAGTCTTCTAAACCCTATAGCCCTTAAACTAGACTTAATTGAATCCAGACTAATAGCCCTCAAAAAATCAAATACGGGCACTGAGGTTCTGTTGGGGAGGGGAGATAGTACACTGGTATCACAGGGGCCCATCGCCGGACCATCCCGTCCTTTAATGACCCCATTGGTTGTAGCTGCAAGCACATCGACAGTTATCCCTGGGGAAAATACTAACAATGGCCCTATACCAGAGCGCCAAATAGTACCTGTACCAACAGTTAGGCCAGTGCCACCGATACCTGCTCCCAGGAGGTCGAAGCAACTAACCTGGAACACATTATCTAGACAGGAGAGACCTTCGAATGGGATAGACAATGGCTCTAAAAGACCAGACGACACAAAATCTAGGCATAAGGCAGTTCATCTACCTCCAGAGGCGGTGGGTTACACTGTTATTCTGTTGGGGGCACCTGAACTGGCAAGTGGCGTAACAGAACCCTATGAATCTTTACGCAATAAGGTACTTAGCTGGTTAAACATTCACAGACCCCTACCACCACACCTAAAGGGAGAGGACCTTATGGTTAGAAGGGTTCCGTGGGTCGGATACACCATTATGAAAAGAGATGGGGATTGTATTATTGTTAGCTTCAGGAACCCCCAGGTAGTCACATACATTTGCAATTGGCTTGGCAATCAAGGTAATACTACCATTGAGCTGGTTCCCCTCTCCTATTTTTACCCTAATGTCCCAACCCACACCGTGAGGAGGGAGGAAGGTTGGACACGGGTGGGCTTCGCTGTGGATGGGTCTAGATACAGGCCGAGGCATAATGTGTTCCCCGCCCATACTAACTATGTACACCCCAATAGATACACCTGTCTTGATGAAGTGGATTGACTTCGTAGGGGTGTCAATCTGCAATCCAACGGGAACAGTGAGATTGATCCCCTGGGTGAGTGGAAAGTAATTACCGTACCGGAGACCGAAAAAAACAGAGATCTGGAATGTTCCCAGGGATGTATTCTAAAGCCACTCACTGATGGTGGGGTTGTAGACATTTTACCCCGGAGCGAACCCAATAGTACGCCAACACCTAAAATCTTGTGTGCCCTTAAGACCACTCCTAGCTTGCACCCCACTGTGGAATCTCCTGTTCGCCGCCTCGCATTTCGATCAGCGGACGATGCAGCAGAAAATCCATCGGGACCATCCGGAGGGCAGGAACCGAAAACTCATGTTGAGGTTCTGAAGTTCCTGTCCTGGAATGTAGCGGGCATTGCAAATAAAATTCACACAGAGGATTGGGATCTCCTAGTTGAAGGGAGTGATATCTGTCTCTTCCAGGAGACTTGGGCAAGGGATCCACTGAGTAGAACGGGCTATGAAGTTCTTGAAATCCCGGCTACTTGGAGTGGTAGGGGGAGGCCCTCGGGGGATTTGGCGGTCTGGGTGGCTGCGCACATTGGGTGTTCCGTGGAGAGTATACCTACGTTCTCCCGAGACATCCAGTGCGTGCTTCTCAGATGGCCAAATGCTATAACCCTGGCAATTGTTAGTATATATTCTCGTCCTGTTAGTGTGGCTTCGGAATCACGTACCCTTGAAGACCTTTCGTCCTTCTTGGGCCAACTCCCCAGTGATTGTAAAATAGTAATGGGCGGTGACTTCAATTGTCACTTTGAACCATTGGAAGGTCTTAAAGAGGGCGCTATCACTGCTGAAGATGACTACTGGGGTGTTCCATTGTGTCAATCCCCCCACCCAAAGTCCTGGTCTCCCCTAGCGGTACAAATCATGTCCCTCACATTGAATTACGCGGTGAGGGCCTGTAATGGACGAACTCCGTCCGACAGCCCCTCTCTGTGTGCTTTCAACAGGAGGGATCATGAATCAAGATTGGATTATATCTTTGTTGATATTTCCTTAAGGCCCAAGGTCCAGGACTTTAGGATAGTGCCTAGAACAGATAGTGACCATAATGCCCTGTCACTAGTAATGAAACACCCCGCTCCTGTAGGCGAGCCACTTCTTTCCAACAAAGGTGCCGACCCTGGGAACTTGGTCCTTACCACCAATAGGGGTAGGGTTAAATGGGGGAATATAATTAGTGCAGAGGACAATATAAGAAGGATCTATGAAGTGGCACTCCCCAAATTGGAAGAAATGGAGGATTTAATTAATTTGCCCAGGCAACCGAACTTTAACGAGCAATTGGGCCAAATCCACGATAATTTGGTGGGAGCACTAGGTGAGGTTTTCTATCCCGTGGTACCCCCGCGACGTAAAAAGACCAGAACCTCTACCTGGTATAACTCTTCATGTAAAAAGGCCAAAACAGAGCTCATTGCCTCAATAAAAGAAGGCAAAGTTAGGGGAAGGGTAGTTGAACTTAGGCGAGAGTATAAGGCGGCCCTGGCGCTGGCAACGTCAGAGTGGGACTGGAACCATTGGCAGGCGCTTTCTTTGGCACTCGAATCTAAGGACCTGAAAAAATGTTGGTCCCTGGTTAATTTTGGCACAGGAGAACCTAAAGTTGCAGTAGAGCCTAACATTGCATTTTCTGCGTGGGAAGAGCATTTTGGTAGACTTTACCAAGAGACTGAACAACCTTCAATTGACGATACTGCTCCTGGAGATCTACCAACCGCTGAAATTGCTATGGAATTCACTCTAGGGGAGGTGGTGGGTGCAATGGAGAGATTAGCAAGGGGGAAGGCCCCTGGACTAGATAGATTGCCTGGCGATCTCTTCAGATACCATCCGGAGATCTGGGGTCCATATTTTCTAATCCTCTTCAATGCTATCTTGGGAGGGATGAAGATCCGCTGTACTTGGCTGGGGGCGGAGATAGTGCCCATCTTCAAAAAGGGCTCTCCCCTGCTCCCAGCCAACTACGGGCCGATCAGTCTCATAGATGTCCCCCAGAAACTCTTCTCCCGCCTTCTCCTGGATCATCTTATGGACTGGATGGAGGAAAATGAAATCTTGAGTCCTCTGCAGGCTGGCTTCAGGAAAAACACGTCCACCATGGACCAGATCTTCCGCCTCGTCCTCCTGTACTGGAAAACGGTGAGGATAGAGGGGGGGAGACTGTACATGGTGTTCGAGGACCTGAGGTCAGCCTTCCACATGGTCCCACGGAAAAAACTCTGGGAGGTTCTGAAAAAGCTTGGTGTTCCCACACATTTATTGCAAGTCTTGATTAGGCTCCATGATAATAACTATGCACAGGTTAGGTGTGGGAGAGATGGAGATTTGTCATCTAGGTTTCCTGTGCGCAGAGGGGTCAGGCAGGGTTGCGTCTTGGCGCCAACCCTGTTCTGCCTCTTTATCAATAATATCATATCCCATCTAGTCAATGTTAAGGATAATGATGCCCCCTTCTTGGCAGGCAGGAGGGTGCCAGCCGTCATGTTTGCTGACAACACCCTCCTGCTTTCCAAATCTCCGATGGGGATACAAAGGATCCTGGATGGATTTGGTCTTTTGTGTATACAGCATGGTCTAGAGATCAATACTGAAAAGACTAAGGGCCAGATGTAGGTAAATCATATTTACTGACTCTTAAATACCGAATTTTACCGATTCGGTATTTAAGAGTCGGTAAATATGAAGGGGGGAGATGTAGGTATTACAGATTCTGTAAATACCGAATCGTTAAGATTCGGTATTTTCCGAATCTGTAAATACCGAATCGGTATTGCCCATTGATTCCTATGGGCCTTAAAGCCCATGGGAAACAATGGGCAATACCGATTCTGTAATTACAGAATCGGTAAATACCGAAGTTTGCAAGGGTGCAGGGGGTGTCACTTTGACACCCTCTGGCACCCCAAAAATAGGCATGTGCGCCATGTGGCACACAGACATGCCCTAATGGCATGTCTGTTGTCACATGGCTAGGTGTGCATGCACACATGTGCATGCACACCTGAATTCGGTATTTTAACACCCAATTGGATTGGGTGGTAAAATACCGAATTTGTAGGGCCTTTGGGACTCAGAAGAGTCCCACCTACATCTGGAAATTACCGAATCGGTAAAAATACCGATTCGGTATTTTACAGATTCTGTAAATTTACCGATTCGGTAAATTTACAGAATCTGTAAAATCTGGCCTCCTACATCTCAAGATGCCAAATACCGGCTGGAAACGGCCGAATTCGGCCGTTTCCGACCGGTATTTGCCACCTACATCGGGCCCCAAGTTTATGATTTGTAACCCATCCCCTAAGACTAGACCAAATCCCACCCTGGACGAAGCCAGCTTGGAAAGGGTCACAACTTTTCAATACCTGGGCGTCACATTGCAAGAGAATCTTTCCTGGGACCCTCAAATATTAAAATCTCAGTTGAAGCTGTGCCAACTCTCAGGTGCTATTTTAAAGGTTGTGAACACCTCCACCTTCAAACCCATAAGCCCGGCATTAGAACTCTACAAAACCCAAGCCAAAGCAGCTGCATCCTATGGTAGCGAACTTTGGGGGTACTAAGCGGGGCGTGAATTGGCTAAGGTGGAAAATAATTTCTTAAGACGCCTTTTGGCTCTTCCCCGAGGCACACCCTTACTCCCCCTAAGACTGGATGTGGGATTACCTTCGATTGCCATAGAACTGGAGTCAAAGCCATTAAGATTCTGGCATAGACTATGGACTACCACTGAGCTCGCACACTACAGGCGTGATCTTACCCATGTAATGAGCTTGAATAAGCGAGATGGAATCCCATGGCTGGCCTTTGTCAAAAAGGAATTATATCGTCTGAAGCTCCAGGAGCTATGGGAGGATCCTGAGCAGGGGTGTCGAACCATTTCCCGTAAAAACTTGGTGCAAATCCACAAGGAATCCAGTCTGGCTACTCTCCAGTCGGCCACCACCAATGGCACCCTGACCGACCGATTTTTGGAATTTAAGAATTCCTATGAATTTGAAGACTTTATGGACATAATATTCCCCATCCTAGCGAGGAAATTGTTTATACAGTGGAGGTTAGGCACCTTGCCTATAAAAACCTTCACCTGTAATTGGTCAAAGGGGGGGGGGATAGATGCTGTCCAGGATGTAAAATGCATGATGAGGAGGAAATCCATCTTTTTTTCTTCTGCCCTGCTTACAATAGACCTAGAAAACACTGGCTGGTGCCTCTATGCAGGAATTTGGGATCTAGGTTTTACTTGTCTGTATATAGAATCCTAAAAACAAGCACTTTGCCTCATATTGTATTCGCAGTGGCTAAGTTCATTATGGCTATGTGGCAGATAAGGAAAAAACAGTTACCCACCTAAAAGTATAAAAGTGATGTTTCACCCATTCATTCATATTCATCCTTTTAATATTCTGTTTATTCTCTGAATTATTATGTAACTGTGTTCCAATCCATTCTTACTTTTGGTACATTTTTAAGGTTTATCCATTATATTTTAAACTGTATGTGCCTTTTAAAATGTGGTTGTATAAATGTATTTTGTGTGAAACTTTTATGGTCTTAACGACCGAAATAAAGACATTTTGGATTGGATTGGAATATCAGACATGCAACGATGTCACTCAGTCTCTAGGAGGGTTAGCATTTACCTTAGAGGTGCACTGGATTATCACACAAATGCATGAAGACAGGTCTATGAAAAGCTCAGCCAGTGGAGATGCAAGCACGCGTTCTAGAGAGAGGCATTGTTTACACTTTAGTAGGAACACTACTGGGAGACCCATGATCATTAGGAGAAGGAAAGTTATCCGGCATATTGTCTACAGACTCCTTAACTTTCTTGCCCAGTGTAAGAAGGCAGGTTATGAATTGCAAAGAATGTGGGTTCTTCACAGCATATCCCCACATGTAGTGGAAACCATAAAATTGCATTCTATCCAACATTCTCCTGTATCATTCCATCCACTCACATCCCATCCATTACACTCCAGTCCCTATTGCATCTCCCCTCCCCACTCACCCTTTTCCCATCTCATTCAATCTTCTCATGCCCCATCTCACTTCGCTAATTCCCTTCTCATCCCAACCGCTTCATCCTATCCTCAAATTTACCTCACCAACCCCTAAGTAAGGCACATTAAGTCCATGAGCTGGTCTGCACAGGCGATCTCATAATTGAGGAGATCATAGATCGTGCTCAAGTGTGGCACAGCCTCTGCAGGCAGAATGTTTTCATCAAAGTTGTCCTGCAGCCCCAGCCCACTGAGCAGCTCCCAGCACTGGCAGACAATGGCCTATGCCCGGGAGGGGCCAGTCCCTGTGAGGTCTGAAATCAAAAGAAAGAAACATCGCCTGTGCGCTTCTCGTGTGCTGTCGGGGCGGGGTTACTGTTTGACTGCAAGCAAGATTTTTCGATCAAGCGTAAGTGTATCACCTCTTGTATACTTTAGTATACATCTGTGTTAGCCTAAAGCCATTCCCAGACTTCTCATTTGTTGATTTCAATGTCCTTTAAAAATCCTTGCTTGCTAGTGGCCAGTCCTGCCTCTTTGTCCCTCCTTTTTCCTCAAAGGAGCTGGGACTTAGTACAATATCATTACACTTTGTTCTACTAATCTGCTTGTAGAGGGGACTATTTTATTATTTTTTCAACCTCGTGTTACACTGTGGGTGCTCAGACCTGTAGCTGCTTACATTTCATTGCAGCATTCATGCATCCCAGTTCCTGCTATGTTCCTGACATTCTTTTTTTTTCTCTCCGAAGGCAGCTCCCAGGTTGGCTTGTTTACAATTTGCTGGTAAACTGTGGAGTTAATTGGGCAGTTTATTTTCTCCTGTGGATGCTCAGTAATAAATACTTTTTCATATGAGAGCATGTTTGTTTTTGTCAAGTGCAAATTACAGTGGCAGTTCTTCTTTCTGCATGTGTATTTTGTTCTGTTCTTCGAGAACAGGACACACAGTGTTGCAGTGTATTAACTTCCTTCTCTGTTTTGAAGCTGCTCCCATGAGCAGGGCAGAACCATTTCTCAGCTTCTTAAAGGAGGTTAACAAGAGGTCAAAGTAAAATGTACATCCAGGAGGAACAACACACACAGTGAGTAACACTAGGACTCTTAATTGTATGCCATCTCGTGGGTGGAGTAAGGGTAGTTCAGCCAACAGCTGCTCATTATATAGGCAAGATGTATTTACTCACACATTGCCTTCCATATTTAACATTCTCGGGTTTCAACTGCCACTAGCCCAATGAGTTTACATGATATATTAGAAATTCTGTTTAAAGATTGACGATGTGTTTTAAAAAGCAACTTGTTGTAATGTATTACTTGTTTAATGCATCCTCCTTATTGATGTCCTCTGCCTTGCTGCTCAGCCAATGTGATGTCTTCTGAATGTTTGGAGTGTTTGAGTTGGAGAGAGTGTCGAGGCTGCTCCTGGTGGGGCCTAATAGTTATCTAACTTGTTTCCTGTAACCAACCAACAAGGAAGTAACCTGATGAATAAATCTACTATCCAGTTATACATCACTTGGGCTACGTATCATTATTCTATGTAACACAACTCCTTTGCTTCTCATTGGAACACCTTTTATTGAGACCCTAGGTTAGCTGGTGTTTGCTACTGCGGGGGTACCCTATGCACTCACAAACAGTAGACAATACGTTGTGTGACAATTATGAAATAAAGTACAAAGAAACAAAGCGACAGAACATTTTAGGAATCTCCAGTGGGAGAGTAGTCCGATGGAGTCCTTTAATGTGTTAGACAGCCAGCCGACACACGTTTCATCGCTATTGCGAATCCTCAGGGCTATATGTGGCTGTATCAGAACCAGGAGGTCGCTTAGCTGGTGATACTTCCGACCCAGCCGGGCCCGTCACCTTGGCAAAGAATAAAAAGCCTTTCTGCGCTAGGAATAAAAGTGACAGACTGTTTTTACGATCTTACATTTCAATGTTTCATCTCTGGCATCAAAAAGTTCAAAACATATTTTTAAAAACAGCACTTTAGGCTCCTAAGACAGTGCAAGATCGAGGTAACTTTTCTTGTAAGTTCTTGCTATTCATGAGCAAAGTTGCTTTGTCTTGACGAATATCAAGGGAGATCAAGGGTGTATCTTTGAATTTAGTGATTACTTTCGTCTTCAGAATCTGTTTGAAGGTTCCAAAGGATGGAGCAAAATTTGATTATAGTTACCTCTATGGGATCGACCCACCTATTTTGGCTTGGGGACCTTGCACACTACATGTTTTGCAAATACATAACTGCTGTTCAATTTTTTAGAAGTTTGATTGGTATTACATAAAGTGCTGAACCATATGGGACTTCCAAATATCCTGCCTAAACGTTTCTTTTGAATCCAGTCTACAAAACATGTTTAAGTGTACGTTCCACTGGTGTACTATTGCACTTTTTGTTTGCAGCTGTTTTCAAATTGTCTTATTATGTTACACTGTGTGGATTATGGGTGTCCAACACGGGTCCAAAAGGGCTGGATTCACAGTAGAATTTCCGAGCAACAACTATGTAATTGATTTTCATTTACATTTGTTGTATATAAATGCATTGTGAGCACACGGTGCTTGTAAACATGAGCTGGAAATTATATACATGTGTCAGTATGATGCTTTTTTTTTCATCACTGGAATGTGGGTATCAAAGGCCCCGTTTGTCTTCAAGTGGTAAGGCGGTGATGACGGTGATGACAGGGTGAAAGATGTTTTTAGTGGTTGCATGCACTGAGGGTAGTTATTCAAGGTGCTACTGCTGTTTCAGTGTCTAAGGGCCATATGTATCATCATGACCATTTGCGATTTCTAAATAGCGATTTTTAAGGAATCGTTATTTAGAAATTGCAAAATTGTATGTATGTAGGAAATCGCTTCTTTTTAGCGATTCCTTAACATTCCTAAATAGCGATTAGCAAATTGCTAATCGCAAATTTCCCATTCATTTCTATGGGCCAGGAGGCCCATAGGAATGAAGGGGAAATTTGCGATTAGCAATTTGCTAATCGCAATTTAGGAATATTTTCAACGGTGCAGGGGTGTCACAAGAACACCCTGCTGCACCCCTGAAAATGACATGTGTGGGCATATGGCGCACATACATGCCCTAAGGGCATGTATGAGCGTCATATGGCACCTTTGGATTTTAAATAAATTGCTTTTTTGAAAGAATTCGCAACTTACCACCAACTAGAAGTTGGTGGTAATTTGCGAATCCTTATGGGCATTTTTGAATTAATTTTCCTTTGATACATTGCATTTAAGGAATCGCACAATTTGCGATTCTTTAAGTGCAATCGCAAAATAAGGAATAGCAAATTTTGCGATTCCTTATTTTGCTGCCAAAATGTTTCATACATACCATTTAGCAAATTAGCATTCGCAAAGGCCGAAATTCTAAAATGTTTATGAAAATAACCGTTCTGTTTCTTTGCTCAATCGATCTCTCATTTGAGACTCGTACCAACCAAATTATTTTTTTCTCTGAATATAAACTCTGCACATGGCCATTCTTTCCAAGTCACTGTGTTGCAATAATTGTGACTTTCAAGCCCACTTTTTGTGGACATATGCAGTGGATGTCAAATGATCACTCGTATAGTCGAATGTTAAGTGTTTACTTTATGAGCACCACCTCAGTATCACTCAGCACCAGTGCAGCTCCAGCTGAGCATCACCTCAGCATCAGTCAGCACAGCACTACTTTAGCATGACCTAAGCACCACTGCAGCATCATCGCAGTACCACCTCAGCACCAGAGTATCAGCGCAGCACCACCTTAGCACTCACCACAGCACCACATCAGCATCTGCTCAGCAACTCACCAGCACCAGTCAGCGCCATTCAGTACTACTTCACCATCACTGCAGCACCACCTGAGCCTCACTCAGCAACACCTCAGAACCACTATAGCACCACCTCAGCACCGGTGCTAGTTCAACACCTCCTCAGCACCACCGCAGCACCACCTCATCATCAGCAGAGCACCACTTCAGCACCAGTCAGCATCAGTCAGCACCACTTCAGCAGCACCACCTAAGCATTACTCAGCAGAACCTGAGCACCATCACAACACCACCACAGCACCAGCACATAACCACCACTGCATCACTCAGTCCCAGAGCAGCACCACCTCAGCACCAAAGCACCACCAACCCAAGGACCCCACCAGTTCAGCACCACCTCACAACCAGTACAGCACCATCTCAGCATCAGCGCACCAGCACAGAATCACTCAACGTCACCACAGCATCATTCAGAAACAACTCAGCACCAGTACAGCATCTCCTGTGCATCACACAACACTATCACAGCACCACATCAGCATCAGCACAACACCACCTCGTATCAGTGCACCACTAACTCAGCACTAACAGCCCCACCACAGCATCAGCACAGCCCCACCTCAGTACCAGCACCGCACCAGCTCAGCACCAGTGCAGCACCACCTTAGCAGCAACTCAGCACCAATGCAGCACCACTTCAGTATTAGTGCACCACCACCTCAGCATCACCTCAGCACCAGTGCAGCACCAACTCAGCTTCACTCACCATCACCTGAGCATGGGCATTGCACCACCTGAGCACCACCAAAGCATCACTCAGCACCACCTCAGTACTACATCCGCACAAGCACACCACGACCTCAGTGTCACTCAGCACCACCTCAGCACCAGTGTAGCACCACATCAGCACCACTGCAATACAAAATTCTGTTACACTTAATAAAATTGTATTACTATCCACATAAATAGATAAAGAGACTACACGGCTCAGCAAGGCAGAAGCTGTGTTGCTACGGTAATTTCTGTGACTTTTAATGACTTTTAATCAAGACAGTTTGTTTTTACTTACTTGATTCTTTGCACATTTGCACCCACATCCTTGGTGGAAGCTCTGACCCAGGCACCCCGGTCCGTCACGGCAAGTGCCGGTTGAACAGAGGGTGCCGAGGGGGTTAGAGCGAAACACACTTCCAGGTTGGGTGGCACTCTCAGTGCTGAGTGGTTTAGTCACTCGCCATCTCACACTTTAAAATCCTGGTTTGAGCGAATGCGAGTCAGATAAAGAGACTACGTCGCTTTGCAAAGCTGAAGCTGTGTTGCTACGGTAATTCTTGTGACCTTTAACGACTTTTAATCAAGACAGTTTGTTTTTACTTACTTGATTCTTTGCACATTTGCACCCGCATCTTTGGTGGAATCTCTGCCCCAGGCACCCCGGTCAGTCACGGCAAGTTCCGGTTGAACGGAGGGTGCCGAGGGGGTTAGAGCGGAACACACTTCTCGGTTGGGTGGCACTTCCAGCGCTGAGCGGCCTAGTCGCTCGCCATCCCATACTTACTTAAACCTAATGTTAGGGCGGACGCGCGCAGCAGGTGCACCAATGCTGCACCAAAGGTACGCCAAAGGCAAGCCCATCTGCGCTCGTCCGAGCCTGGACAGGGCCCAGGACCACGACCACTATACAAATAGAGACAGGACATGAGAGGTTAAGTTATTCTAATCACGAGCTTCTTACACTCAGGCCTAAATCCTGTTGCCCCACATTGCTGATGCTAATGGAAGTCAAACAATATTCGATCTGTCAGCGTTCTTTTGAATTTTCACATAGCAGAAAACTGAAGTCACCTCAGACCCACCCTATCAGGCCAGTTAACAAACCACTAAGGCTGGGCTAATCAACTTAGGGTTGTTAGTTAAACACAATACAGAAGTGGCAGAACTAATAGAAACTTACAACTTTGACATCATCTTTATCACCGAGACCTGGGCTGTCGAAGCCTCGGATGTTGATCTAGCGTTAGCCATTCCAGAAGGATACTCAATCACCAGAGCGGACAGAAAAGGGAAACGTGGGGAGGTCTGGCCATCATCTCTCTAGAAATGATCTGAAGGTGAAGGGCTCGGACCAAGGCAGTAATCCGGACTGCGAGACACTATTCTTCCAATTCAACATCACAAGTAATTATACATTTAAAGGCCTCCTGATTTGCAGGCCACCTAAAGCTAAAACACCTCTGACACAACTGCTTAGCCCTTTTCTGGAATCCAGTGTGAAGAGCTCAGATTTTACCATTTATGGCGGCTTCAACGTGCACCTAGAGAAGAGTTCAGATTCAGGCACGGCCACACTGAAAGATGCATTTACCAATCTAGCCTTGGAACAAATTGTAAAGCAGGATAACTACAAAGCAGGGCACACTCTGGACGGGATTTTTACCTACAATAGTGGCATCGAGATAATAGAAATCCTGACGGTTCCCTGGTCAGACCACAAGGTAATAACTTTCTCCATAAATGAGAAAAAGGATGTAGTCACATCCACCCCGCCATCCAGGCTCACCACATACCTTGACTGGTCAAGGATAGACTTCCCTAAACTAAAGGAACAGCTGTTACTATCCATTCCGGAGCTGGAACCAGACAGTAATATCGCCACAACTCAAATTTCGAGCTGGATAAATTCAGCCATTAAAGTAGCAGTCCCTCAAAAAAAAGTTACCGTCAGGAAGAACACCCCCTCCCAACCTTGGTTCTCTGACTCACTTAAGGCTGCAGAAAGATGTAAAGGAGATGGAGATCTAATTATGACCAAGAGCTGAAAGACAAATGTAAAACCTCACCGGCCATTTACAAAAAGTTGATTATAAAAGAAGAATGTAACTATTTCATTCGAAAAATAGACGAGGCAAAAAACTCTAGTAAAGAACTATTCACTGCTGTAAAAGACGAACAAACATTTATAGCGACAAACAGGTAGTGATTAGCTCTGACTTCTGTAATATTCTGGGCCAATTTTTCGTGGATAAACTGACCTCAGTCTATGAGTCATTTAAATCGACTGCCACGCAGCTTTCCACATCATCAAATACAGAACCCTGAGAGGAAGCGATCCCAACAAAGTAGAATCCCTTGTTTCAATTTTCGCCACTTTCAGTGGAACAGATACTTCAGGTGGTCAGGACCACTAAGTCCGGAGGTTTAGTAGACCCCTGCCCACTGAAGGTGATGCATCTATTCCCTGAGCTGCTGAGGTAGCAACTAGGTAGGTTAATGTCACAAATAGTGAACTCAAGCCTCTTCCCAGATGCGTGGAAAACCACCTCAGTACTACCACTACTAAAGAAACCCAATCTAGACCCACAAGAACCTGGGAACTACAGACCTATTGCGAGAATACCTTTTGTCGCAAAGGTTTTAGAGAAATTACTGAATAAACAGCTGGCCCAACTCCTCTCGGAGACAAATGCCTTAGACCACTCGCAATTTGATTTCCAAGAAGGACACAGAATGGAAACAGCCCTGCTCATGGCAGTAGAAGAACTCAGGAGTGTACTGGATGCCGGAGAAAAGGCCGCCTTGATCCTTTTGGATCTTTCGGCGGCCTTTGACACAGTTAACCATGATACACTCCTGAGCCGACTAGCCGAGGCTGGTGTTCACTCAACTGCACGAACGCTGTTTGTTTCTTACCTGTCCAATAGGACATTCACAGTTGAGTTGGGAGAAGTAAAATCAAAATCTTTCAACTCTCTGTGTGGTGTTTCTCAGGGGTCTTCACTAAGTCCCACTCTTTTTAACCTATATGTAGTTCCTTTAGCAGCAGTTATAAGGAATTGTGGATTCCTAACGGTCTCTATTGCTGATGACACCCAAATAGTGGTATCAATCGCAAATAACACCACAAAGACGGCTGTTAAATTAAAAAACTGTATGATGCAAGTCAGTCATTGGATGCAGTGCAATTGCTTAAATCTAAACAGAGACAAAAGCGAGGTCATGTTGTTAGGGACAGATATGGAAATCTGGACGCCAAAGTGGTGGCCAGTTAGTCTAGGCAACGGCCCATCGCCAGTCAACAAAGTGAAAAATCTGGGTATGATACTTGACAACAGACTAACGTTTGATGCTCAGACTTAACAAAACAATGAAAATGATAAGTAGCTCCTGCCATTCATCCCCCTTGGATCCCGTAAAACGGTGGTAACAGCTCTGATCTTGTCAAGGCTAGACTACGGGAACGCTCTGTATGCTGGGATACAAGTCCAGCACCTAGCTAAACTGCAACGCCTGCAAAACACAGCATCAAGGCTGGTGCTGGACATTCCCAGGTCTGAGCCGATTGCACACCTTCTAAGTTCCCTCCACTGGCTTCCAACAGATAAAAGAATAACATTTAAGTCTGTGTGTCTGACCTACAAAGCCCTTCATGGATTTGGGTCTCAGTTTCTAAAAACTCATCTTAAACTGTATGAGCCTTCCAGGAGGTTGCGATCCAGCCAAGCAAAACTTTTTCAGGTACCCTGATACAAACAGGTCAGGTGGGGGGGAGAAGCTTTTTGTTACATGCAGCTAAGGCCTGGAACCTGCTCCCAATCGCAATCAAAAATAGCCCTTCCCTGCTTTCATTAAGGAAGCAGGTAAAAACCTGGCTATTCACCTCCGGTTAGTTCCTGATCCTTACAGAGCCCTGGTCTCTCTGCATCTACCCAGCGCCAAGATGCCCACGGGCATTCACGCGCTTTACAAATCCATAAATCAAATCAAATCAATCATTTAATTCTACAGCACACCATGGCACCTATTTCCACTATACAACTCCACACCACACAAGCCCACTCCACACATTTCCACAAAAAAAACATTCCAAAAACCCATCTCTCCGTCGCACTTACACCAACCCTGTCATCTCTCCAGAATATACTCACTGCCCCTCTTATCTTACCCTCTCCCACACACTCCCACTACCCCTTTCATCTTGCAATCCCATTGTCCCTCTTATCCCTCCCTCACACTCCCTGTCTCTTCTCTATAATACCTGCTCACACATGCTGCCTTCCTGTACTTCATTGTACTGTGCACTAGTCCACATCCTGCCTCCAACCCTGCTGCCTCTCCCACTTGTCCCTCACTCTCGTACCACCTCTCACCCCTCCCTCTTGCTCTCTCATGCACTCTTCCCTCCTCTTTCATGTGGTTCACTTTGGGTCTTTGAGCACAATCACTTTCCCCATCCATTTCAAGGTTTTCAGTCCCTCAAACCCACTTTCTCATCCTCACCTTCACATGTCTTCTGCAAACACAGATGCTCACTCTTTATGCCTGCTGTCCATTTCTTTCTCTCTCACACACTCTTTCTGCTCCTATGTCTGCAGTTCATTAACCACTTCACACACAAACTACCTATTCCTCTCTAACTCCTTTTCTATCTATTCTGTCACCCCTATCTACATACCATGCCACAAATTCCCAAAATTCAAATACACAAATACACTACACACCCCCACAATACCACCCCACATAATTCCACAACTAAGTATTTAAATCCAACCCACATAATTCCACTCCACTCAACACCACACCACATACATCCACTACGCTCCAAACAAAAAGACATAGGTAAAAGTCATTGCCTTTTACAATGCCAGTAGCTCTAACTCTCGTAAAGGGGAGACCTATTTCATTGCACATGCTTGTTTCAGTCTGTTGCAGGCCGAGAAGTTTGCTCTCATTTTGTTATTCTCAAGGGGCTGCTTTAATGTATGGTTGTAAAATAACTCAGCCTAACCTCAACAGGAAAAGAGCATAATATGCTGGATCTTCCGAGAGGCAAAAGCTGCTGTGGATTACAAGGTGTGGGTGTGGGTGTGTAGGTATCCCAAGACTTAACCCTCATGTTTTTTTAAAGCTAAAATTAATCTAGGTTTACCCTTTTCCTGTACTTAACAATTCATCAATTCAAATGCAGCTTAATGTTTAAATGACTTGCCCAGTCCATTTTGCCTTGCAGCATAAGGGAAGTTTGTGGCAGGCGTGTTTTTATTAATATATATTTTAGACTGAGATGCAAAAAACTTGCCGGAGTTATTTATTTCACGCAGATAACAAATGGTATTTATGTCATAATTGTCACGAATGATGTTTGGCAATTTTCAGATCCATACAGGTATGAAGGCCAAGCTGTAAGCATCTCATGACATATGTTTCCCAGGTGCCCTGCACTGAAGCCAGACATCATAATCTGGTAAAATTTGTGACTGCAGATGTAATAAGGCATGAGTTGACTTGAGTTCTGACTGCTCAAGCAGACATTGTGGCATAGGTCTTACAACAAAACATGAACAAGGAAATAATATACTATCACTTATTTGTTGGTCTTTCATCCTTAGGTAACTGTATACAAAATAACCACACATCTAAATGAAACATAATAAATAATACAAGTTAAAGAAATTGATGTGAAATGTTTTTTTATGTTAATGTTATGAAGTGTTATGAAGTGTTATTTGGATTATGCAATCACTGCAAAGATTCGGTGCATAACCAACAAGAAACAGAGCTCTGGTTGGTGCAGTGGTGAATAGTGAGTCATGTATTATAGTGCTACGCAGTGCTTAATTTGTAAAATATTAAGTGCTGGTATTCAGATTTTTTAAGGAGGCCACACCCCTGGCTCCACCCACTCACTCCACTGACTCCACCCACTGCCTCATTTGGTATAGGTCGTTTCGAACCTATACTGCTCCTTCAGGTCATCATAGAAAGAGATATGGCAGAGGGGTTATTGATTCTAAGGACACAGCAGGACAAGAGGGAGGTGACTTTATTAAAGGGTTGCTTCCTTTCTGGGGCCCCATGGCCAACAGCAGAGACATCAGACAGCTAGTTCGTGTTGTTGAGGCTACCATAAATGTAACTTCTGGAGCTTGGAGTAATCTAACAGCTGAACTTCAGGCGGACGGCCTTATGACTTTGCAGAACCGGATGGTTCTAGACATTGTACTTGCAGATCGTGGAGGAGTCTGTAAATTGATCGGGTCTAGTTGCTGCATTTATATTCCTGATAATGCTCCTACAGTATACCAAGCCATCTCTAAATTGCACGTAATTTCCGAGTCTATACACCAGGACACAGGAGATTGGTCTGTGATGGGATGGTTTTGGGGACTGCTGTCCACTCGGGGATGGAAGATACTAACCTTCCTTGGAATGGTTTTGGCCATCATTCTCTCTTGTTGTCTCTGTTTACAGTGTGGCCCTGCCATCTGCGGTCTTTGTGCCACTATGTGTGTCCCAAGGCCTGTGTCACAGAAAATGGAGAATATTAAAATGATGGTGCAGCAAAAGCTCGTTGACCTCATGACCATTGACATCGACTCAGACTAACTTGAGTCCTTTGTGTTTTGCCTGAGTAATGGCAAAAGGAGGGTCTGAGTTTCTTCGGTTTTCGACTTCGTCCCGTATTTGGCCGCCATTTTGTGTTCCGTCGCCATTTTTTGTTGCCCTCACTCAGGCAGCACGGTGAATGGAGTGTTTTTGCTTTTCTCAGCTGCTACGTGTCTCTTCAGTTAAAGAGTAATCCTCTGCCCTTGTTTACGAAACCGATGTCAGGGTCTGGCCGAGTTCGCTAATTCATGTCTGGGTTGATTGATCCCTGTCTCGACTGACTGTTTGGATTTCCCTATTCTTTCCCTACTTTATCTTATCCTACTGGCCTTCGCTATTCTCTCCTTGTATTCTCTTGTTACACAACTATCCTTTGAGACACAAAAATACGTCCTGCCACCTGCAAATTGGATTGTTGGTACTAGCACTGATTAATTTGTTGGGAGGGGTAACACACGGGGTCTGAGAGAGGGGCATATTTGGGACACCTGTTAGCTTGTTTTCCAACTTTTCCTATTGGCTTGCTTTGTATGTACAGGGAGTAAACGTTGTAAATACGTGTGCTATAAAAGATTGTGCGCCACGGACTGAAGTGGCAGTCTCCTCAGAACATACTTTGTTCGTACTTCTGGGACAACTGTGCTTGGTTGCAGCTAACAAACCTGGTTTTCTACGCCCAACAGAGTGTCTCGTGTCTCTGTTCAACAAGGCAGGTGAACTCGGGGATTTAAGGCGTGCCCTGCGCCGCCAGGCCCATAAGGCCCGGTTCTCCAGCAGTGCAAGTAAAAATTCACTAAGAGCTAGAAGCGCTACTGTATGGAGCGCCAGGGGAATGTATCCCGACACTATGTTAATAATCCTCCCCTCCCACTGACCCCGCACCGCTGCAAATCTCCCCTGATCATCCTTTTTTGCCTGCAGGAGTATGAAGGAGGAAGACTTCCGTATCAATATACCCACTCCCCTGGAACCTGAGGAAAACTCGGAGTGTACTGCCATTTTATATCCCCACCTGTCCAGTGCTTTACACGCCGTGTCTGTGAGGTGCGTTTCTTGTAGGAGTGCTAACATTGGGGCCTGACGTTTGAGAGCCTGCAGTACTAGACCCCTCTTAATTTTGTCTCCCAAGCTATGTACGTTCCATGTGAGTAGTGTCAGGGGGGTGATCGTCACCCCGGGGTCTCCTCTGGAGTACCCTCAACTGGGGTCAGTGTTGCCATAGGTGCGGTAAGTAGGGGGGGGTGCATTTTGCATCAGCCATGTAGTGTTGAGGTCTAGCAGCCACCGAGTGCGATGTACTTATGTCATTGCCGTTACAAACTAAAACCAAAAATTCAGAACACAAACCCCCCAACCTTGTGTCCCTCCACCCCGCCCTGCTTCCCTGCCCGACGGACTTCGAACTGCCCGCCACCCCAACATAGCAGAGTGCTCAATCCCAACCCCGAATAATGTACTTGCGTGAGGAGGTTAAGAGGTCCAGTGAGAAGTGCAGTCCTTCCTTTTCCCCATTAGACTGCCTCAGCTCGGTGCTCAAAGACGGCCAGGCTGCATCTTTGTCCAGGTTTGTGCTCCGAGTTCCAATTATTCTCAGGTAGCCAGCGCTATCCGTGACCGAGGCCCTCATCTTGAGTGTGTTGCAGGTCGTCCTCGTCTGGCCGCCGCTGTTCCTGCCCGCTCATGTCTCCACTCTTTCTTCGGTGGCGCTGGCCCCCAGTCCCACGTCGTGGTCCCTCCACTCGGCGCCAGCCCTCCAGCCAGTCGTGTGCCTCCTCCGGCATCTCGAAAAACCATGTTTTGCCCTCCGCCACTACTCTGAGTTTCACTGAGAATAACATTGCTTAGGGTAAACCTTTGGCTCGTAGTTCTTTTTTGACTTCCAAGAAGCTGCGGCGGCACCTAGAGACCGCCGTTGTGTTATCAGGGAAAAAGGATACTGCTGAGTTCTGGACTCGGATCGGCGGGGCCACTCTGGCCGTTTGCAATATGGCATCAAGATCGCGAAAGTTAAATAGGTGGGCAAGCACGGGTCTGGGGGTGCCCCCGGCCTGGGACTTCCCCCCGTTACCCAGTGGGCTCTTTCCACCGAGAAGAAGGCTGAAAGCCCCTTTGGTTGTAGCCGAGTCTTGATGAGGTCTTCCACGTAGAGGCCCATCCCTTGATTCCCTTCACTTTCCAGAATTCCGAGGATTCAGACGTTATTTATTCGCTAGCGTCCTTCTTGTTCATCCAGCTTCTCCGCCAACAATTTATTCTCAGTTTCGAGCCGGGATACTGTTTTCCGCAAAGCAGCAGTGTCGGACGTCATAGTTCTGGTGACCTGTTTGACTTCCATGACACGGGCTGACATTTTTTGAAAGTCAGCTCTTTAAAGGGAGACATTGGTGGAGATTGTAGCCACCGTGATCTGGACACTGGTAAGGGCTGCCATAATGTCCTCCAATGTAACTTTTTTGCCGCCGTCGCCCCCAGGGACTTTCTCAGAGGAATCACTTTTTCCCGGCAAAGGCGGGAAGTCTTTGCCATAGGCATATTTGTCCAGCCTAGTTTGCGCGGTCTGGTTACGCGGGCCCCTGCCCGTCATGGCGTCTTCAGTGTTCGGCCGGGCACTCTGCCGTGAAGCGCAGTGTTGGTATGGGATAAGTAGTCCCTACAGCCCAGCTAGATACTCAGGGCCTCGGTGTAGAGTGCTGCTGCCCCCAGGGTTATATGTTGCGAGTAGGAGGTGGTGGGGGGGGGGTCCTGTGATGTGAGGGCCGGTCACTGCAGGCCTCCGTGTATTTTCCCCCCTCCGGTGGAGAAATCACACCCACCACAGCCAGTGGTGGGGGGGTGCTGTCCTGCCGGGTCCCACCACTGGCGCAGGTGTTGCCACTCCTGGGCACCGCCGGGGGGCGGGCCGCTTTATCTTCAGTCCGACGAGGCCCCAGGGGATCCAAACACTCCAGTCCCCGGTCGTCCCACTGGCAGTAGGCCTCACCTTGTGGTCAGCTCTCCTGAGGGCTCAACTATGGGCTTCAGAGCCAGTAGCGGCAGTCAGGGTGTGCCGCGCCTCGCTACGTTGCACCCTGAGGTGCCCTCAGCGTTGTCCCTGCGTCTCCCGGCCCGCCTCCGCCTTCACGTTGGAAGCTGGGTGAGGTCAGTAATTGAGGCCCCGGCGGCCGTCTGCTCAGTAGGCCTCCAGCGACCGCTTCCTGCTGTACACGGTCCCGGCGTCGGATTGCGGCCGGAGTTGCTCCCACAGCTGCCGCTTGGCTCCGGGCTTCAGGACAAGTCTTTGGAGCGCATTTACTGTTTGGATTTATGCCCGGATTATCGTGAAAGGCTGCTGCTTCACCAGAGCTCCCTCAAGCAGCAGCCATTGCAGTCGGCCGCTAGCCACGCCCTCCCGATTCGGTAATTTTTACCGAAAATGTATCTACATCCCATTTACCTATTCTTAAATACCGAATCGGTAAAATTCGGTATTTAAGAATAGGTAAATTGGGATTACCTACATCTGGCCCTATATGTTTAATTTTTATTGTACATTTCATTCTTTGCGTATTATGCGATACAGCAGCATGCAGTTCTTCCAAGACAACACCCATTATGGAAGTTTTAACCTCCAATTACCATACTTCATGGTGCAGAATTACATGCCTCTAATGTCTCTTTCATGCTGCCATTGCGTCCCTTCTTGTGATGCAGCAGTGGTGCAAAAGATGTGCCATTCTGGGGGTATCCACAGCGTCACGCATCTGTGAGATATGTGAAGTTCAAACGCACAGTGCCAGAAGGAGGCATGCATGGGAAGGGAGTGGGGTTCCAGTGCAGTAACGTCTCATACAATTGCTTGGGTGATATGTACAAGATTTCACTCACTCACTTTTGGGGCCATGCTGCTTCAGATCCCTGCACTTGCTTGTAGCTGGTGTAATGATGGACGCAGCATTGGAAAAAGTTGGACCCCCAAAATCATATCAGGAGCAGCGTAGCACTTGCAAACCCACTCCAGCAATGCAATGCATTTAGCGCAAATATCCGTCAGGCATCCGTTCCGTTTGTGGCCCATGTTGCACCGCATTGTATATTCAGCACATCCATGCTGGCTAAGGCGTTGTGCACAATAATTTGGGGATCCCTGCTGACATGCAGTTATTGTGTTTCTGCCCCTTAATGTGTAATACTGTGAGCATTAGAAGAGGTGTAGGATGCCATTACGTAATGCAAGCAACCAAATCATAGGCACAGCGGCAAGCTGGATGCATAGAAACTCACATTGTGGCATCCTGGAGTCACAATGGTAAATAGGCTAGCAGTAAGGCCCTATGACACCAGGAGACGTATCAGCGTTCCATGTAACCGTCACTATTAAGGCCGTGGATGGTCCGTTGATATGGCAGTCTTTTATCCATTAGCTATACAGCATGGATCAAAACAGGAACAAAGAAGATCCAACCCCTAGGGGGAGGGGAGGATAGGAACAGGATAGAGGGGAAGGATGAGCATATGCGACGATGGGTCACAAACTGACGCCCTATTGCCAGTGTCAATTAACATCACAGGGCATATCATCAACCACAGCGTTAACATCATCTCTGTTCCAGTGGCAGTTTCCAAGCGCAAAAGCAGAGCCATTCCGCTAGTTCGCATTGCCGATATGGCACTGTGAGAACACCATGTACCACTACAACTTTACAAATGCAACCTCATCAAATTCAAAGCCATTTGGCAACAAATTGTCCGCCCCCCCAAATCAGTATGATCTGACATTGTCCTGCTGTCTCTAAGTGAAATAAACAACTGCATGATTGTTGGTGACAAAAGCTGATGTAATTTATCTCCAATATCACATTTCAGAGGGTGAGACAGCACCTCCTGAACAGCAGCCTGGCCTAGCACCCGCTGATGACGTGGATGAGTATGTAGACATCAATGTCGACTCCCTGCAACTTCTGATCGACAGCATCAACTCATCTGCCTCCGGAGCAGGGAAACCCAGCAGCCTTCCGCCAACCCCACCCCCTGCTCAGACCATCGAGCAGCAGGCACCTCCCGCCCCAGCTACCTCCCAGGAGCCAGATCCCACCACCCGTGCCTTCCAAAGGCGGATCATTGAGCTCCAGGAGCGGTTGGGGAAAAAGGTGCAGGTGGGGTTTCAGCACCTGGCAGACCAAATTGCGGGCCTACTTGGGTGTCTCAGTCCCATTAGGTACTGCATGCAAACACTCACAGACACCCACAGCCCCTTCAATGCTCTCCAGCAGTCCATGGCTGACATTGCTCGAGTCATGATCAGGAGACAACAGTCACTATCCGCTCAGGGTGGCTCCAGCAGTGTCAGCCAGGATCTGGCCAACATCCTCCAGATATTGGAGAGCATGGAGAGATGCAGGCTCAAGACTTGGCTGCCAGGGTTGCCCATATGCGCCAGGTTGCTGGGATCTATAATGCCCTGCACCAGCTTGTTGCCTCCTAGCTGCCACAAGGTTTGGTGCAGATGGATGCTGCTGCTGCTGCCTCAACGTCCTCAGCTCCACCACCTGGTGTGTCAGTGCCTCACAGTGCTGCACCCACAACACCAACTTAAACCTGTGAGGCACATGACACAGCAGATGATGGAGATGAGGATGACTGCAGTTTTGTGCTGAGGAGGAAGCGGTAGCATCCCTCCGTGCCAAAGCCCCAGTTTCTTCTGTTGTGCTGTGCTCAGTATTGTGCCACACATACCCTTGTTGCACTTTCTTCCACTGTCCCCTGGAACCTCCTCGGACCCCCCTATGGACTGCCATATCACCTAATTTCTTGCCGCTTCAACCAGCCTGTGGACTTCCCCTTCCCTTGGCCCAGTTACCATCAATTGTCTCTGTCTGGCCCTCCAACGGGCACCCTCTGCACATGTCCTATATGCTCACCACATTTGTAAATATTGTAAATAAATAATGATTAATTCACACATATGTGATTTTCTCAAATGATGTAAAAGTACACATTTTGCAAATAGTGTCTGGAGACTGATCCATCCAGAAGGTACACCAATGTAAAGACTGGCAGTGTACATGTTTACACAGATACGGCAATTTTCTTAAATTAGTTGATATGTGTAAACAGGTGGTGCCACCATTGCACCAATGGAACGGTATGCGAATGTCACAATCGCAATAGCCCATCGGGCAAGGTAATGTATCTGTACATGCCATTGAGCTAGTATTAGTAAAATGTGATAGAAGAACGCCCCCTATTCCATGTTTGCATACAGTACTTCAGGCCTGAATGTCTATGATGCCATGCACTGCTACATAGCTGTCTTTGATCTCTATTTTGACGTTCATGGATGGAAAGGTGACCCGCTGTCTGACCCATATTTGTTCCACTCCTGCAGACACTGAGTATCCCGTGGCATACAACTGTCACAGCCAACGTTGATGTAGAGGTGGCATTTCTGCTTTTAGACAAATGAATTTCCTGTAGCAGCGCTGGCTGTATTTGTTGTTTGAGATAGTATTAAAATTACAAACCACTGGACGGAGTGTGTATGCCCTGCACATTCCATCTGCCCATTTTGAGGGAGGTCATAGTAGGTGTAGAGTGTAATAAATTAGAGAGCACATGCTCAAGTAGGAGTTGCAAAAATGTAATGTGGTTGCAGTATTGGCTACCCCGGCAATGAATGTTTTGAAGTTGACCTTCTACAGATGTTAGATGGCAATGCAAACAGTTCCAAAAGCATAAGTTAGTACAATGGGGAGGATTATCTGACGTCAATCATCAAAACCTTGTACCAAGGCAGCAATCACACAATGTCAGAGGTGTGTGTGCTATGTACTGCATGAGGGACCAAGGATATGCAAGTGTCTTGATTGGTTCTTGTTAGGTTCCCAGCTGCCAGACAGTTGCAAGTAGGCATGTGCCACACGGTGCAACTTCCCAGCCCGAAGATACATACCGACACAGGTGAAACCTGTGGGAGCACAGTTTGTGGATGAGAGGGCCCTCTGGGTCCTCATGGAGTCAGTGATCGTGACACAGTCAAAACTGCAAGTATGTGGGAGTTCACAGGGAATGTGACACAATACAGTTTAGGATAGGCATTCCATGACTGCTGGTCCCTGTAGTTACCAAGGTTGTGTCACCAAGTGGCGCACAAGTGCAGCTTGTTAGGCAATGTAGCTGGACATTTGTGGAGTGACATTTGGCAGTTTGTGAGAGTATTGTGATGCCTGTGGCTCTTTGGAGGAGTGATTGTGGCTGATCTGGTCCTGTTGGCTCATGGTAGAGCCAGGTGGTCCAGTTGCAATCCTGTGATGTCCGCTGTGGCATTGAGTACCTTGCAACATTCAATCTCCGCCTGGCTCAATGCCGGTCCTGCTGATTGTGAGGGGTGAGATAGCCTCCAACTTTTACCTGCATTGGTGAGACGGGAGGATGCATTGTGCGACTGCTGTTGCGGATCAGTGGGCACAGTCTCAGTGTTTTCAGAGGCGTAAGAGTCCATCCATTGTCCAGCCTGTTCTTGATTTTGAACAAATTCAGTATTTCCATTTGCTACTACACGTAGACATGCTGGGAACAGGATAGAGTCCAGAAGCTTGTATTGCCTAAGACGTTCCTTGACTGTCATGAATGTGTATCTGTGTTTAGTGACCTGTGACATGTAGTCCTGGGTGGAAATTTTGTACGATTACAACCGGAATGTCTTGTTGTATTAATTTTTTTGCATTATGGCATCCCTGCCCCTGTAGTTGAGGATGCTGATTTAGAAGTTAGGTTTTTTCAAACCTGTTGCCAATGTTCTTGTAGGCACCCTGTGTCCCCATTCAAGTATGACGCAAGATGAGAGAGTACCTTCAGGTAGCATCTAGTAGGCCCAAGTCACAGTGTACACATCTGGATCTTGCCCACCATGGGTACATTGTTGCGTTGTGTCCATGGGCGTCCGCAGAATTTTTTCCAGGGGGGGGGCAAAAGGATGACCTCATTACCATCCTCCGACATGATGTGTGCCAGGTGGGGCACAAGAAAAACGGGGGCACAGGAGGAGCCATGGGGGCAGGAAGCAGGCCGCAGGTTGCAATATCCTCTTACCATAAAACCTTTAACAGTGGTAGCTAGCAACTTCTAAGTACAGACGTGCAAACTACAGAATACACTGCCAAAGAAAAACAGAACTATCAGCAACCATTTGCAATTTAGTAGAGCCGGTAAATCCTGGGTTTTCTCATAATATACATTTAAGTACTTCACACCGCAACTCTGGTTGATTTGTATTGGCTGCTTATGAACTTTTGGTCACACTCCTTTGCTTACCGGCACATACGTAAAGCACACAAACACTGTTGCGTGAAGTTTGGGGAAAGTCTCCAGGTATCCTGCATGACACCAATAGTCAGCACTTACAGATCCATGCCACTCAGAATCACTACCCTTGACTTTATCTGCAAAGCACTTTAAGGCCTGGAGAAGATGTAGTACTGCGCTATAGAACTGCTGTAGTACAGAACAATACATTATAGTCAAAGGTATGAAGAACCAGACAAAAATGCAATGTACATATTAAAAAAGCAGGAAAGCTTTGAATGCTGCCTCAGACAAACCCTAGTCAACAAATACATGAATGATTGTGCCCATAAGGTGTGGAACCTAATTTCTCCAGAGTTTCCTTCCATCATAGGATTGCCTTAATGCAGGAAAAAGCTCTAACCTGATTATTTTCTTCCTGCTTTGCCTCACCCAGCATGGTCTGCTACACTCCTTTACTCCGTATTTAGTGCCATAAAAACCTTATCGCTTTAGAAATATCAAAGAACAGTAATCCTAGTAGGATCACCAGTACCTGGATTACTTCTAGACGATGCGAAGATGAACCTTCTTGCTATATGCACATGTTTGGCCCAAAGGAACAAGACAGAGCTTTTATAAAATGCATGTTTATTACAACATATGGAGCCTATAAACAAACAGAATACAAGTAAAATCATGTTCTTCCAGAACAAGCTCAAAATAAAAACCAAGATTTAGTTTAAGATACACGGTAAAGAAGACGTCAAATATGCAACCAATCATAGATACCTAGAAAGAATATTCAGCTCCAATGGAAAATTCATCCAAACGATGAAATGCCCCCATCCCCCCACCCCAAGAAAGTTATGTATGCCTGTTATGCCATAAAGACAAAACTACAGTGTGAACCCATCAACAAAACCCTGGAAATGTATTTCAATCTAACAAATTGTCCTTTATAAACATGAAGGCATGCACCCAATCTAAACAAAGATAAGCATGTGCAAGTCTGTATGCAAGTACCGAAGATCTACAGAACTGACTGCAGCAAGGCATGTCGAGCAGATCTAGGCAGACACCCACTACGGCTCAGCATAGACAAGTGGCAGCAGTATTCCACATACATCTAAAGAAAAGTAGCAACACACTTTACCAAATGAGACATCAAACCCCCAGCTGAGATGCACAGTTCACATAGAAACAAGAGATGTTTAGAACACAGAAACCTGAACCGACTACCAAAGAAAGCAGAGCAAAGTTACATATGCCCTTAGGAATTACATAAACACACTCAAAGCCAAATCAAATAATACAAAACTCTAAATAGGAGCTATACTTGAGTACTAAAACATAGCGAAGAACCACAAAGACTACCACTGGTGATCAAATACAAAATCAGCTGTCATAGCCCACGAATCACAGCATCTATCAACTGTGGGATAAGCACAATTCAATTCCTTTTCCTTTTGTGCTGTCCGAGAATCACAGCATCTATCAACTATGGGATAAGCACAATTCAATTCCTTTTCCTTTTGTGCTGTCGGAGAATCCACTCTAGATCCTGCTCCGAGTCCTCCCCAGCACCACACTGACACTGCTGAAAAGGCATGAAAGCCATTCAGGCAGCTGCTGCACATCTCATTAAAGGCCTGAAAACGTTTGACCACACCGTCCCAACAATGAAAGAAGTAGCTGGCTCTCCCTCCAAACTTGTATTATTCCCAAGACCGGGAGCTGCATCACCTCTAAGGCCACAAGACGCGGCATCCCTACAAACCTGACTGAGAAAATATCCAATTGAACTCGACAGAAACACACCAGGAACAAAGACATCACCAAACTGGAAACGAAGAGATGCCCACAGCAAAAGACCAGAAGACAAGCCAGCTCTGTTACATCACCGAGATCCAGAAGAAACCTCCTCAACATAAGAACTGAACCTACCCACCTGCAAATCCAAATGAACCAAAGACTCGTCTCTTGAAACAACCCTGCAGCATCACTAGATAGGAACCAACCAACACCTGAACACCGTCCTGGTTGCAAACGATCATGAATCGTATCTCTTTGATAACACCAATTGATCCCTTTTCCATTGCTTTCCAGCTAGATTTACACACAAATATAATTAATATAATAACATACCCATGTACATACAAATAACGCTATGTGGAATTCCAGAGAAGGCAGAAAATGGGCAGAGCAATTGTCAATTTACAACTCCAGTAGACAAATGCAAACCCGTACACAAGAAAGTAACATTTGTAAACTCACAGTTATTGTATTGGACTAAGTACCACAAGAGAGGTTATTGTTTTATGGTCTGGGATAATTAGAAAGTGAAGACTTGCATAGGACTCTAATCAGCAAGTTCTGTTCTGGATTCAGAAAAAATGGCACAGGTTCTGCTTCCAGTTTCAGCAAACCTGGAGGCACACATGGAGGACAGGCTGCAGGTACACAGCCCAAGCTCAGCCCTTAACAATCTAACTGAGTACCCATAAGTCAGGCAGGCGCAGGCTTTGGCACAGGCAGATGTACTGAATCTGATCCAAGCCAGGAGGAAAAGACAAATGTACCGGGTGCCACACCGAGCTTCAAGTCCTGCCAAGAGTGCTGCATGCGAGGAAGACATTAGCAGCACCCCCAAACTAACTCACCAGTACCTGTAGTTGTGACGCAGATATCCCAGCACAAGGCAAAGTTACAACCACGGCAATGATAAAGTGTAGACAACAGAGCTTAAGTGGTGAGGGACATGGCAGAGTGAAGACGGAGAATTGGACGCAAATGTTGACATGCTAAGTGGAGAACCAACATGCAGTGGCATTAAGAAGCTAGGCGAGGAGGTCAAATAGGAAAATATATTTCCTACATTCCCAAGAAGGCATGCAGTGTCAGTACCTAATGCAGGCACGCCTCAGTGGGTGTACAGCTCAGGCTGTGATTTACCTTCTATGATATTTATTTGTATTTTTCACTGATTCTACTATAAAAACATGTTAGAGTCAGTGCTATTAGGACATATCACACAGACCTACTGAGTACCCTACAATCATATGCATCTTTGAGGAACTTTAGATTGCATCCAGCATCAAGAGCACTTAAACTAGTCCGGTTCTATATCAGATAGAAAGGAGTCAGAAGCTATCGAGAAAGTACCCAACTCTCCTTTACCCACTCAATGAAGCCATTTAGTGTCAGTCTCCTCAGCTGTTCCCTTCTGAATATATGCTACCCACTATTCGTGGCTATGGGCGGGCTCAGAACCACGCACGTGTAAGCGCGGCGCGCATGGTGGGGGCTAAGGTAGGAGCTGATGATCAGAGGAATGTTAGCGAGCAGGCCGGCATGAATAATAAATACCTGTGAGGCTTTCTGTAGTTAATGTGTCCTGGGCGGCGGCTCAAGCAGACAAAAGGGGGGGCTGTGATGATATGCGAGGGAAAGGTCGTGATTCGTGAACCCACTACCGCCGGCGCCTTCAGATAAATACACATGCACAAACCATTAATTTTTTATGAGAAACAAACATATTTCTCTTACTTGCAGACCCAAATGCTACTCAGAACAGGCAAGGAGAGCCGTTTTCCCGAATTCCTGCTCGGCGCCGGGCTGCTCCTAATGTTGTGTCACCGGGCCGGCCCAGGCTGGAAACAAACACCACTGTGGGGCCCGGCTGTGTGTGACCTTATGCGCGGGCGCGCCCTGCGTGGTACTTTGCAGCGTAAGATAGGTGGCGCAGCACTCTAGACTCCGGCATCATGATGTCATAAGGATTTTGGTGCTGCTGCTGGCCTAAAATTCTACAATGAAGAGGCCTGGTCACAAAATAAAAACTTCCGAAGTTCGGTTCTTCCATTTTATTTATTGAAAATAAATGCCACACTGACTCACCAGATCCAGGGGGGGGCAAGTGCCCCCCCTTGCCCCCCCCTGCGGACGCCCATGGTTGTGTCCATCTTTCGGCATCCTCAACTCTGTCTTCCATCAACTCCACATGGAGGAGTAAATGTACTATATGTAGGTCTGCAGCTGCAACATGCAGGGCAATTTGAGCAATGTCAGCTTCAGCAGTAATGGTGTGATCTACCAGTTAGTGAGGATCTGCACGTAGATGTGTGAGGTCTTTTGCCAAGTTCACAATTTTGGTCATTGAGGGAGAGCATACTTGCTGTAGTGACTCACCCAGCTTTTCAACAGCTACTAACAGTGCATCCTGCTTGCCAGAGCCATAATCGATTGTGGTTTGCTATTTCATCTAACTTGATTTGCCCATGAAGGACGGAGGGAAGGTCAGTTTGCCTCCGTCAGCCACCTTGGCATGAGTGCCGTGTGACATGTGGCAGGGGTCTCAGCCACATGTTGCCTCCTGGCGTGGATTAGGTGGGGCTTCGGAATGTCCACCCTTTGCAGGTGAAGCTGCCACACCAGGGTCACACCATTGAGCATGGAGCACAGGCTGAAGTGTAGGGCACCTGGAGATCTAGATTCCATGTGTGACAACAGGTTAGGGGCTTGGTGGACAGTGTCCAGCTGGAGAGTGAGGTGTTGTTTGCTAAAGCACCGCTCTGCATAGTGCATGTGTGTGATTTATCCGAGCCACTTGGCTCTGTATCACTTGGGTGGAGGCCTTGCCTGCACTACGATGTCAGGATGAACTTGCCACAGTTCCCGTCTGTGGGCGCAATACTTTGATCCACATCTGCAATGCGAGTAGGGTTGGCTGGCAGAGCGTCCCTTACAAGTCACTCGTTGTGTGGTTGTAGTATGACACGCGTACTGAGCGTCTGTTGCCGCACATATTTGTGTTTCTCAGGCACCAAGTCCTCCCCGATACACCCACTCCAAAGGCACAGCAGTTGGTCAGTGCAGGGACGTGGCCGCAGTTATAGCTAGTCCACACAGCAGAGGGGAGCAGAGTGGGTGGAAGTGGGGCTATGCGGAAACTGTTTTGAGCCGCTGGGCCAGCAGAGGCACCACCGCACCACCCCAGCACGCAGGATCACAACGAACCTTTAGTCGGCTCCCTGCGCTGACCACCAGATCCACAGTGCCCAGGATCAGACAGTGTAAGGTCAGGATAGGTCATGGGTGGGTGGGGTGTGGGGAAGGCCCTCAGGGATGTCCAGATACACTGTGACTCATCATGACTCACCACCAGTTTGTCCAAAGTGTATGTCCCCACTTTCACCAGGCGCCCGTTTGGCAGCAGGACTCTTGGAGGACACTGTAGTCCATCTAGGGCTCTCTTTCACAAATCTGGGAGCATAGTGGTCCATCACAGGATGTAGGGTGTGACCCTCCCGGTCATCCTCCTGGGATCAGGTGTCAGTGCGCAGGACCACGCAGGCACACCGTGGGTTGGCGTCAGGTTCAAATTTGCTACAATGGTCCAGTCCAGTAGATCAGTTGTCCAGGGCACAGTTTGCACTCCCCTGTGCATAGTGGGCTGTTATGGCCGGATTTTCTGCTTAGATGGGATCAGCCCCTAGGGGCCCCTCTAACCCAGCCAGAACGTAACCACATCCCTCCTCGGGACCATCTATCCAGGCACCTGGGTACCTACCTGAGGATGGGGAACTCGCAATATACAAGCTCATATTATTAGAAACACCACTAAATCTATAGGGATACTAAGAATACTCACTGATTACTAAGGATATCCATGCCCTACACCACACTCATACCTTATAGTCTTGCGGCCACTCAGACCCAGACTAATCTACCCTGGGGCAGATATGACACACAATCTGGCGTGTCTACACACGTGGGTCTGCAGCCCCAGTGCTCTCCTTTTCCAAACGGTCTACAATCCGGCAGACCTCCACGTTGGTAATCCCCCCCAACGCTCTCACTTACACACGGCCCGCAATCTGGCAGACCTCCACGCTGGTAATCCTCCCCAGCGCTCTCATTAACGCCGTATATCAACGACGACCACATTCCTATGAACACCTTCAGTTTTCTGTCTCTTCACTAAGGGTCTGCTACTACAATAATATTATGGGATAGCCGAATTACTTAGTGTCAACAATTCCCTAGCTCAAGGGCTCCCTGTTCTCCCTATTTATTCAGACTTACCGGATCAGGGGCAGCATCTGTTCTGGCTGTAACATCTGACTAGGAGAAAAAGGTTACCTATGCTTTGGAACAGAAGACACTGTTTACAGGATTATGGGATGGTGTACTAACTTTGTCCCTTAGTTGCAGGTCTCCTATCTCCCTAATTATTCACTATTACTTACCTGATCAGGGGTAGCATCTGTTCAAACAGTAATACCTGACTAGGAAAGGGGATTACCCTCACTATATGGGGACAAAGATATACACACTATGTGATTGAGTTATTCCTTGATTTAAGCGCTCCTACTCCCTTCTGTTAGAAGACAGGCTAGCTCTATCATAAAAAAAACTCATACACACTGATTCACTAATTAATGGGGAAGTTTATTGTAACAATAATAAAGTACACATACGCAAAACTATGGGGTCTCTATAACTAGCAGTAACTTTAACACACCGCTGAAAGAAAAGGATTAGACATACAATTTATCTGCGGGGTAACAGGCTCTTTTAACACACCGCTGAAAGGGAAAAGATTAGACATACAATAGCCTAGGGAATAAGAACAAGATTAAGGTGTAAGTGTAAAGGAAACTAGTTCAGACTACCTCACCTATTAGAAGGAAGATTTCTCTCTGCCTCTGGTGGGATTAGGGCTCTCTCTGTCTCTCCCTCCTTCACCACATCACCACACCTCTGGTTCAATTGCTCCAGCTGACAGCCTTCTTTGATGCTCTCTGCACTGCTCTCTCTCTTCATCTTCAGCAATCGTCTGCCTTCTTTCTCCATTCAAGAACTGCACTCTATTCTGCAGCTCCAGCAGACATCCTGTTCTCTCTCCAAGCTGAACTGAGCTCCAAGCTGAACTGAGCTCCAGGCTGAACTGCACACAAGCTGGAATGAACACTCCTCCTCTCCTGTAGCTCGCTAATATGGAAGCTTGTCCTTTCATGGAAAGGTACGGCCAGTAACCTGCCGCCCATCAAATTCTTGTACCTCCCCGTACCAAGGACACGTTCCCAGCTGGCCAGCCTGAAGTTGTGTCTTCGGAGTGGAGAAAAATACATTCCTTCGATAAGGGCCAGCCTGAGCCGGTTCTCTCCAAGCGAACAACAGCTTTAACTATAAACTTTACCTTTACTCTAAAAGCCTCTCAGCTCCATCAAGATGGAGTCCCTCTAGTTCTAGGCCTGTAGGCCTGAAAGGGATGAAATACCCCTTAGCTCTGTCAGAATACCTACATAAACCATACCAATGTGTAATATAAAGTTAGGACCACAGGATCCAACCTCTACTATAAGCAAGTATGTCAAAGCCAATAGGCAATAGACAGATTAGAGTCAAGAATAAGGGATCTATCATCATATTAAGCAGCTATCCTCTTCTAGGTCTGGAAAAAAGGGCTTAAAGGGGCCAACACAAGCTAAGAATACCTATCCTAGATGTGAGCAAGATTAAAGTCTATATCACTGCTAAATAGAGCCAAAAACCCTGCCAAGACATGGGCCTAGTCCTCCTCCCAGTGGCACCGTAATGGTAACTGCATCACTTCCACAGCCTGGGAGGCCAAGGTCTTCCGTGGGCTCACATAGCGTGCGACTCATGTATGCTATGTGCTCACTCTGTTGTTCAGGATTCCCTGGCTCAGCGGTGCAATGAGCAGGCCCAGATTTTCCTTTAGATTAGCCTCTGGGCTGCAGAAGGTGTGTAGTGGTGCCGCCATTCACCAAGATGTGCAGCAGATCATCAAACAACAGTTAAATGTGCTCGTACAAATGACGCTCCTCCATGCGCTGTACCAAAGCACATCTGCACTATTTGCTGGCTTCACCACCACACATGTCACGCCATATTGGCATTGCACACAAGTGGACCCTCAGTAATGAGTATTTATTTTACATGTGCTACTCACCCATGGGGGACACATGACATAGGGCCATCACTTTCTGTACACTTCCAGGGGTGTGTGTACCTGCATGTGTTTTGACGGATGTTGATGTTACGTAGTGTTTCATATGCAATGGGGGATGTGTCTCACTGGTAGCGATGAATGAGCCAGGTGTCAGTGTGTATCCTCATATAGTTGTCTATCCAGCTGTGGGAGGTGTCCACCCATGCATGTACCCTTTTGGATATGTTGGTGTTTTCTGTGTGTTGGTGGTGGTGGTGGTCCATCAGTCATGGCAAGTTATCTTCTCAACAAAGTAATGGTAGACCGTGTTGATCTGTATGTGGTACAGGCTTCCAGGCTAATGTCTTATGACAGACAGATAAATCTTGTTACCCCATCATACGCCACATTTCACATTGTTGGTAAATATGTCCCATACATTTCATACTGCCCAACATTCCACGCCCCATTTCCATTTTTGACCCCCAACTTGACACCCAAATTTCATATTGTGCCACATTCCGTGCCCCATTTCCATTTTGACCCCCAACTTGACACCCAAATGTCATATTGTGCCATATTCCACGCCCCATTTCCATTTTTGACACCCAACTTGACACCCAAATTTCATATTGTGCCACATTCCACGACCCATTTCCATTTTTTACCCCCAACTTGACACCCAAATTTCATATTGTTCCACATTCCACGCCCCATTTCCATTTTTGACCCCCAACTTGACACCCAAATTTCATATTGTTCCAAATTTCACAGCCCATTTCCATATTTTCCAGACATAACATGCCCTCTTTGCAGCTCTTACCCGATTGCACACATACATCATTGGGGCACATGTTCAAGACCTCATTAACATCATGGCCATCTGTGCAGCTTTTAATTCACAAAGATACATCAAAAATGGGATTGCTAATATGCAGGATATATTTCAAATACAAGTCCAGCTTAGATATCCTGCACATGTAACACAGGCCTCTATATGAATTGTAACACGCAGATTAGCAAGCCCATTGTTGCTTTTTTAGGGACACTTTTCGGCCGCTGATACTGACATATTTGTCACAAGGGTCTGGATGATATGCCCCATTGAATATTGGTTAGGTTGCATGAACCATTAGCATCCTTTACACCATTTCACACACTCCTTATTTTAAAATGTCACACAGAGTCCACCCTTAAATGTTCATCGTTTCTGTCACCGGGGCTCACGGTAATAGCACCAGCTTCCTGACTGACGGCCGGGCTTGGCTCCGCCCCCAACCTCTACGGACGACCGGCCGGGCTTGGCTCCACCGGTCGGACAAAAGACTACAGTACCCAGGATTCTTGGTTCCACAACGCTGACGCCACCACCGAGCGTGCCAGGAGGCGCTTAAAGCTGCGTCTGGTGCAGAGTCCCCTGTTGCTTGTTCATTGTTTCTGTCACCGGGGCTCACGGTAATAGCACCAGCTTCCTGACTGACGGCCGGGCTTGGCTCCGCCCCCAACCTCTAAGGACGACAGGCCGGGCTTGGCTCCGCCGGTCTGACAAAAGACTACAGTACCCAGGATTCTTGGTTCCACAACGCTGACGCCACCACCGAGCGCGCCAGGAGGCGCTTAAAGCTGCGTCTGGTCCCTCGTCCCGCGAGGACGCTCGCGGGACGCACCGGACGAAGCCCGGACAAAGGGCGGACAGTCTGTGACAGTCCGTGACTGACCGTAACTGGGCTGGGCCAGGACCCCTGCTTGCATCTGCTGAGGTTATAGGTGTTAATCATTAAGTAAGAAATATTTTTGACAATATATTCTGGAAAACGCTGTAGACCATTCTAATTGGTAAACGCTTTTTTGGCTTGGGGGTGATATTTCCAGTCGATTATTAACGAACACTTTCCAAAATGTCTAAACAAAGGTCTTCATCCGTACCTAATACTATAGACAATTATCTGGTCGAGGTTGTGAGTAAAATTAATAGTACTAGACGCATATCGTTGGGATTGAGCTCACCACCTGTTACCTCTACACAGAGTTTTCACCCAGATCCTACTGTTTTAGAAGTTCCGGTACAAGTACATAGTAGTGATGCTTCACTTACTGAGTTATGTCCTAATGTTGATCTTAATCTCGACTTGAATATATCCTCTGCTGTTAATCTAGACGATGACCCATGTGATCAGTTAAACACGATAGAAGTCGATTCACCTCCCCCTGTATCTGTGCCTGCGACTAGAGCTATAAGAGCATGTAGAAAGGGCCAGAGTAAATGGGGCGGGTTACGTTCTAGTAGAAAAAGAACTTTATCTCCACTGAAAGCCACTGCTATAACAGAGGTGAATGGGGAACAAGGCGAGAAGGAGATATTGGGTGATGATTTGATTAATAAGCTAGTGAGTATGATTGACTCAAAGATCAAATCAATAATTAAACCTTTGGTAGCTAAAATTGACCAATTAACAGCTGAGGTAAATAGATTAGGGGGACTGTTAAACAAGACAGTGGAGGAGGTGGGCAATATACCAACTTTGGTTGCAAACAGGGTTGTACCATCGATAAATACCCTGAGGGATGGGATAGGGGGTAATAGTGATGATGTGAGATCAATTCCGCCTCCTAGTCAGCAGGTAGTAGATAAAGGTACCCGGGTAACAGCCAATAAAGATATACTATCAAACCCTATAGGGAATGGTGTAGACCAAGGCCCTGTTCAACTTATTGTAGAGGCCTCTCCTTTTGTTTTGGTCTTGGCCAATGTGCCTTCCCTAAACCAGGTCAAGTAGAATCTACTTCTTCTTTGATTAGTAAAGCTTACCACTGGTTATGTAATAATATGATGATATCTCCGAGAGGAAAACAACAGCTAGCAGGGGAGATCACCATGGCAAGAAGGGTGGACTGGATAGGGACCAGCGCAAAAAAACTAAAAGGAGATTGTGTAGTTCTGCAATTCTTAAGCCCAGAAGTACTCCCTGAGCTTTTAAGATATATATTTCCACCCCAACGTAGGAGTGCTGAGATTGTTCCGTTAACTTTGGATTTTATCTATAGGAGAAGTAGCACAGTGAACCCAAATATTTTAAAAACAAAATGGAACTCAGTAACAAATAACTGGGGTAGGGTTGCACAATCAAGTGAATGGGGTATTAGCGTTGAAAATAGATTTGCCGCATTGAATGAATGTGATTGACTTGAGAGGGCAGGTAGTGGTATGTCTAATGTCTTTACTGAGATAAATACAATCTACACTCCTATTGTTGAGGATTTTGGCTTTTCCAAAGTTACTTGCATGCTCCAAGGAAGTTCAACAAATGATACAAACTACTTGGTTAGTAGCAAAAAGATTGAATGCTCCAAGTTACCCCCCAATTCTGTTGTAAATTCTGAGTCTGATATGTGTGCTGTTGCTTCTGTATCGGGTACTAATATTGAGAATACTTTTGTGCGAGTACATGGTACCGATGGAGAAGAAAGTGTAATGAATTCTTTATCGACGGACCCGGATGGCACTGTGGACAATGTGGGGAAATTTTTCTCATGGAACATTGCAGGCCTGGGTTCAAACTGGACTCTGGAGATTGGCTTCGATTTGTCAATTCCTTCGTTATATGTATATTTCAGGAGACTTGGTCATGTGAACCATCTTTTGCTCAAGGATACTTGAACTACTTTGTGGCAGCTCTAAAAGGCCCAAGGGGAAGACCAATGGGTGGTCTAACCATTTGGGTTCGGCAGTCATCAAAACTGGATGTTAAAGTAAAAGAAACTGGGCACAGAGACATTCAACTAATCACAATGAATTCTGATATTTTGGGTTCAATAGACATCTACAATGTATATGTGAGGAGTTCTGGGGGTGGGAGGTCAGAGGTTCTGGCGGCCTTGGGTTCCTTACTTGATGCTTACTCCCGGGATCATCCAACTGTCATTGCAGGTGACTTCAATCGAACATTTGAACCTCTAGCCGAAGATGATGATTTCCTTGGGGATGACGAGGATTGGCGTTGGGGGGGTCCCAAAATTAGAGTTGAAACCAGTTGTGCGCTGGACTGAGGATGTGATTAGCATGAATGCCTTATGTTTAGAGAAAGGTCTTAGAGCACTAAATGGTAGGACGTCAAGTGACAAAAATGGTTCAATGACATTTGACAATGGGCGGTACAAGAGCAGAATAGACTACGTACTCTGCAGTTTGAAATGATGACCTTTGTTAAGTGACATGGAGATTGTGTGGAGGAGTGAGAGTGACCCCAATCCTCTGTGTATTAAGAATAAATGGTGGTCATTATCCAACAGGACCATATGTTCTAGTGCCTTTGTCCCACCCCAAATTGTCCCCAGTAATAACATGCGTAGGTTGAGATGGACTAATGTTGTAACTAACCAACAGGCCATCGACAATATCAAAATCGAAGCTGATAAAGCAATATTAGCCATGGAACACTTTAATCCTTCCGGTTCTGTGAAGAAGGGTCTGACTGAAATCCATGATACTCTTTTCACAGTAATTAAATACCACTTCTTGAAGCCTGTAAAGGATAAGGGCGAGAGAATGCAAAATGGTATAATGCCCATTGCAGGGACGCACGAAATGCCTTAGGTGCTGCTCTAAAGGGTAGGGATACTATGGCTATTCAATCCGCTAGAAAGAAATATAAAGCACTAGTATAGTGAGTGCAAAGAAAGCCTGGGATGAGTATCACTGGTCCGAATTAAAAAGAGCTAGTGATAAGAAAGACTTTAGATTGTTCTGGAGCATCGTTAAATGGGGTGGTGAGGGGAAACCCGAACCCCCAAATAACAATGTCCCGGAAGAAGAGTGGGTAAAAATTTTTAGCGCGCAGTATGCGGAGTCAAAGCAGATTACATCTATAGCGGATATAAATTACACCCACTTTAAAGATAATTTCTTTAGTCCACAAGAAATCCTGGGGGCTTTGAGTACTGTGAACAGCGGGCGTACACCAGGCATGGATGGTGTTCCTGCCGACGTTTTTATTAATGACAAGGAACGTTGGTGTGAGTGCATCTGCCTCCTCATTAATAATATTGCAAGGGGTGTAGAAGTACCGAAATCCTGGCAGGGAGCAGTAATCATACCAGTGTTCAAGAAAGGCGATCGATCTCAGCCTGGCAATTATAGGCCGATCAGCCTTATTGACACTATACAAAAAACAATAGGGCGTGTGATTGTGAACAGGCTTCTTGACTGGGCTGAGGATAATGATGCTCTGTCACCATTCCAAGCGGGATTCCGTAGGTCAACAAGTACTGTGGATCAGGTTTTTCGCTTTAACTTACTGCAATGGAAGACTGTGGTGCTGAGCGGAGGCAGCCTATATGCGGCTTTTGTCGACTTGCAGGCTGCCTTCGACCTAGTGCCGCGGTTGAAGCTGTGGTCTGTCCTCAAGAACCTGGGTGTTCATGATGACTTATTGACTCTAATAATGAGGCTCCATGAATCAACATTCGCTAGAATTCAGTGGGGGGGTCAGGGCTTGGAGACAGCGGACTCCCCGGTAGAGCGGGGAGTCCGGCAAGGCTGCTCAATGGCCCCACTCTTTTTACACTGTTTATTAATGGAGTCGTACCACATATGGTATCGGCTGACTTGGATGCCCCTTCGCTAGCTGGTACTAAAATACCAATATTAATGTTTGCTGACGATATGCTTATCCTATCAAAAACCCCAAGTGGTCTTCAGCGAGCATTAGCTATTTTTGATCTATTTTGCGGTGAGCATGGTTTGGAGGTCAATGTGACCAAAACAAAACTTATGACTTTTAATCCCCAACCCAGTTTTAAATCTAAAATTACTATGAACGGTTGACCTTTAGAAGTGGTGAACTCTTTTACTTATCTAGGTATTCATATCTCAAATAAGAACTCTTGGAGTAATCATATAGATATAGCTACATTGAGGCATAGGCAACTATCAGGTGCTATTAGTTCCGAGCACAGAAAGTCTCTGACAAAACCTATTAAGCCTGCTTTGCAGGTATACGAGGCAAAAGCTCTTGGCTCTGCACTTTACGGTGCTGAGTTATGGGGCTACGAGAAGGTGGCTGCCTTACAAATCTCGGAAAATAAGTTTTTCCGGTCGATAACTGGTGTCCCGAAAAGCACTCCCTTGTTGCCCCTCAGGTATGACTTGGGTAGAAAAGCGGTTACAGACTTGGTCAGATTGCGACCAATTCTGTACTGGAGAAGGCTCTGAACCACGGCCAAGCTTCCCCATTATGCCGAGGGGTTTTTAGACATCATTAAAGCGGACACATTTCATATAAACAGGTGGCTTAATTCCTTGAAAGCTATATTGAATGACCTTGGAATGGGCTTGCTTTGGTCAGATCCAGCCGGAACAGTATTCCCTACTAAAAGAGTCTTAAAAGAAATCTATTGGGAAAAGGTAGCTTCCCGGGGTTGGACTAGCACTAGCTTAGGATCTATGACTGAAGGATTTTTAGAGGCTAAGTTGTACCCTTCCTTGGAACTTTACTGGGACTGTATAACAAGGCCAGGTGATCGAAAACTCCTATTTCAATTGAGGGCAGGTTCATTGCCTCTTAGATCTTTGATTGCTAAATGGGAAGGTGGCATAAATGTTAGCTGTCCTGTTTGTGGTTCCGCTAATGAAACTAAGGGTCATTTCTTATTTTCTTGCACTGCCTATTTGGATCCAAGACGTGTATGGTTAAAACCGATGTGCAAGAATTTAGGGACTACCAGTAGTTTAGTTGCCTTGCGTATTCTATGCACCAGTACTGAGATGTGGATATTAATAGCAACTGCCAAATACCTTGGATGGGCATGGTCGATCAGACAGAGACTGCTAGTCACTTGACTATTCTCTGTCTGGTATACTGTATGATCAAACAGGACAGAGACTGCTAGTCATTTGACTATTCTCGGTCTAGGTAAACTGTCCGTTTAACCCATCCACGATATTTTTTTTTTAATATATTTTTTAGAATTAGCTAGAATTGGCTTCTTTTAAACTTTTAAACGGATATATATTGATATATGATATTTGTAAATCTTGGATTGTAAATTGAGTCATGAATTGTAAATAATATGCTTTTTCTTATCCTTTTTATTGTAATTGATTGATAATCTATTTGCTTCTGCTTTTATGAGTGAAATCTCGAATAAAGCATATTTTGACTTGACTTTGAGTCCACCCTCCAACATACCTTGATTTGGCCTATGTCATTCGATTCGGATTCTTAGCCTCCTCACAAACAACACACTACTTTGCTTGTATTAAACTCGGGGGACACAACCTTTGTACATTGGCTGGCCTACGTAGCACCATGTAGACTATAGTGTCATACATTTGACACACTGCAAAGCACATCTGTACTGTTGACACATTCCCAACATCAACGGAGTAGTGTTTTATCTTACAACATGTTGAGCCACTTAACTGTTTCATGAGTACAGTGCCAAGGGCAGACAGAGACACGTAGACATGGTATGTGTTTCAGAAATTTTATTTGACACACAACGTGTGTGGTCATTTTGCTCTGACATGAATGGGAGGGGAACCATCACAATGTGACTGACTCAGTCAAAGAAATTGTTTATGATTCGATTCCTTCGTGAAAGTCCGGCTGCATTTGCTGTGGGGTGTAAAGCACCAGCCTCTTCTTCGTCCTTATCTTCATCTGGTGGTTTCTGGCACTTGGATCCATGGTGCTTTTGTACGCACACATATGTTGTGCAACACACAACATGCCAGGATGATTTTGTTCACCTTTTCAGGGCTGTACAGCTGGCTGCCACCTGTGATTTCCAAGCACCGGAAACGTGATTTTAAAACACCAAATGTGCGCTCAACAACGGACCTTGCGCGTCTGTGTGCCGCATTATACTGCCTCTGGCCATGGGTGGTGGGGTTTCGTAGGGGTGTCATCATCCATGGTCCGAGATCATATCCTTGGTCCCCTGTGACATATGAGTGAAAGAGAAATTAGTCATTGGTTGTGCTGGATGTGTTGTTGATGTTGATGGATTTGTGTGTTGGCATTTATGACATGTTTCTCAGGTTAACCATGTCTTGCAGCAGAATGCTTTTGTGCATGTTTGCAAATAATATTGGCTCTCTGATGTTACTCCCTCCACTACCCAACATCTTTTTTGTGTGCAGCTTAGTTGCACGAGTGGCTCTTCTCCCGTCTGCCACTGACAGTGATCCACAAAATGCACTGTCATTTGCTTTTGCTAGGTAGGATGCAGGAGAACACACAACACACATTTGACATTCTGTGCCGCTGCAGCTGGCCAGCCTGCAGCAACACACGATACATGATGTCTCCTGTAATGAGCAGACCCAAAACAACAGTTAGCTACCCCTTACATGCATGGACGATTGTGGGCTTCTTTGCTTCACCAACCCCATCGACTTCAGCAGATGCAACACCATCCACTCCCTGTACTACGTGCTCCTTCTGGGCTTGGACTCCAACTCACATGCCATGACTACTCAACATACATTATCCATGTTGATATATGACATGTTGTCTGACATTAGGCTGACCAGGGTTCTCAACACACTGCTCCACAATGCAGGCACACCTTAGACTTCTCATTATGCACACCTAGGGACAGCACGTTGGCACCTGTCCGCAAATAGCCAGGACCAGGCCCCTGATTCCTGCAAGTCATACACCCCATCAAAGCATTGAGTACACAGCGTATTATCTAAGGTCCTCTGACATGTTTGTGGAGTTTCTCTGTACGTGTGAACTAGGAGATCACGTAGGTTTTTTTTTTTTTAAAAGCAATGTATTGTCCCATGATTTTAATGAATATTTTATTTTGATTCCCTTGCAATGTACTGTGTTTTAATTTGTTGATAATTTACCCAAATAAAGTGTACAAGTTTTTCTGTATGATTGATTCATGTTAGTTCTTTGCTGCTCCGCATTACATGTATACTATTGGATGATTGTGTTGTTTTGGTGTAAAATTGTCATTTACATTTAAGTTCACCCAAAGGGGATTACTTTGCTGACATATTATCCTTGATGCTGAACCTGGGCGCTATGGGATTACAAGTAAGGGTCAGGTGTGACAAAGAAGGGGTGGTCTGCAATAAGTTACAAATTATCTTTCACATGCCAAATGGGAGTGGCAGACAATTCCAAATGTGAAGGATATGTATCCACACTCACCATCAGTGACCATTACAACATAGCATGCTTCCTGATTTTCAGCACCACTGGGCCAGGATCTAACCTGTGTTCAGTAGCTGTGTGTATTCAGAGATACATTGGTCAATCCGACACAAATTTGTCATCAGCTTAGGGTATTTCAGCATACACTTTGATTATGTTGGGAAATCAGAGGTAGCAATAGTCTATCAATCAATCAATCAATCAATCACAGCATTTGTATAGCGCGCTACTCACCCGGAAGGGTCTCAAGGTGCTTGGGGGAAGGGGCCCGCTACAGCTCAAACAGCCAGGTCTTGAGTTGTCTTCTGAAGGTGAGGTCATCCTGGGTCAGCCGGAGGTGGATGGGGAGGGAGTTCCAAGTCTTGGCCGCCAGGTAGGAGAAGGATCTGCCTCCGGCGGTGGTTCTTCGGATGTGTGGCACGGTTGCGAGGGTGAGGCTGGTAGACCGTAGCTGGCGGGTGGGTGTGTTGAAGGTCAGGCGGTCGTTGAGGTACTTCGGGCCCAGGTTGTGGAGAGCCTTGTGTGCGTGGGTGAGGAGCCTGAACGTGATCCTCTTGCCAACGGTGAGCCAGTGCAGGTCCCTCAGGTGGCCGGAGATGTGGCTGTGTCGGGGGATGTCCAGAATGAGTCGGGCGGAGGCGTTCTGGATGCGTTGGAGTATTTTCCGTAGCTTGGCTGTGGTTCCGGCGTAGAGGGTGTTTCCGTAGTCCAGTCGGCTGGTGACGAGGGCCTGGGTGACCGTCTTCCTGGTTTCGGTCGGGATCCATCGGAAGATCTTGCGAAGCATGCGAAGGGTGTGAAAGCATGATGAGGTTACGGCGTTGACTTGTCTGGTCATTGAGAGGGAGGAGTCCAGGATGAAGCCCAGGTTGCGTGCGTGGTCTGTTGGGTTGGGGTGGTGCCCAGGGCTGGGGGCCACCAGGAGTCGTTCCAGGCTGAGGGCGATGGTCCCAGGATGAGGACTTCCGTCTTGTCTGAGTTCAGTTTCAGGCGACTGTAATTCATCCATTCGACGACATCTTTCATCCCTTCGGGTAGGCTGGTTCTGGCGGTGTCGGGGTCTCTGGTGAGGGAGAGGATCAGCTAGGTGTCGTAGGCGTAGGACATGATGTTGAGGTTGTGTTGGCGTGCGATGGCGGCTAGAGGTCTCATGTAGATGTTGAAGAGGGTGGGGCTGAGTGATGATCCTTGCGGGACTCCACAGATGACTTCGGTGGCCTCGGATTTAAACGGGGGGAGGCGGACTCTCTGTGTTCTTCCGGCGAGGAATGAGATGATCCACTTCAGTGCCATCTCTTGGATGCCGGTGTTGTCGAGGCGTTGGACTAGGGTGCGGTGGCAGACAGTGTCGAATGCTGTGGAGAGGTCCAGGAGGATGAGTGCCGCTGTTTCCCCGTTGTCGAGCAGGGCTCGGATGTCGTCGGTGGCTGTGATGAGGGCGGTGTTGGTGCTGTGGTTGGCTCTGAAACCGGACTGCGAGGGGTCGAGGGATCCATTCATCTCGAGGATGGGCTCATAGTGCTGCAGCTGACACAAATGAGACATTGCTCCCAGACACCAAGCAGGGCACTTCTTGGATGCAATCTTCTATGACATGACAACCATGGAATTGTGAATGCTCGTGGCCATTTCCATGGTACTACCACCATAGTATCCCTTTTCACATCCCAAGTCAAGTAGTCACAACATGCTAAGCCAATGACACAGTGACCCACAGACAGTGGGATGATTTATGACAGAGACATTTGCACTGGCTTTACTTGGAAATTAAGCCATATTGGTTAAGGGCATTGACATAGCCAACAGACAAGTAGTATCCTGCTTCACAGAGGCACTCAATGAGTTAGCACCATGGTCAACTGACAATGCCAGGCGAGCTATGACCTCTGCACCCACGCTCAACATGAATGTACGATAGGCAAGAGCAATTATGAATACAGCTGACACACTGTTGGCCAAGGAACTATTGTTTCATAGTTAAGGGGGCTTACAAGCAAGTACAATCACAATCTTAAATGCTGATCAGGGCATTCAACGCAAGTTGTATGACTCGCACATTGATATGTCTGAATACTCATCTGCAAACATGTTTAGCTTACTATAAGTCTTACAATGAGATGTGAGAATGACTCAGGCCCCTCATACATTTGAGGGGTCCTGTAATGGATTATTCAATGTATTGTCAGATGAGGTGTAAGAAGTTTCTGTCACCTTTCCTATGGATGCTCACCAGGGCTTGGGCAGCATAACCACTATGGATATATCAGCCATAGGAATGACCTAAGATGAGTTTGGAGTGCTAGCAACAGATGTGAGTATGAAGATAGCAACTGTTGCCATTTCAGGCTCACAGCACGAACCTGCACACACATACACTCATATGCAGATAGGTCACTGCAACATGCTTTCATTGTCATTACTGTTCTACCACTCATTCAATTCATGTACAGTCCCCTTTGAATGTAAACTAGACATGGTCCGTCCATTGAAATATACCCTCACATAGACCATTAAGTGTTTTTTTGAATGTGGGCCATTTGTACACTACCTTTCCTGGGAAAGAGTTGCTGTTAAATAAATTGATCTACAGCTCACCAACCATTGCACTGAGAATGCCCTGCTACACATATCGCTATCTTGTTTCCAAGCTGCACACTCCAATGAGACTGCATTGCACTTGCCTAGTGGAAACCTGGGGCAACAAGCAGCCGAGGGTCAGACTGATGCACAGGTCCTGTAGGTTTTCAGTGCTGCATTTGACACTGTCTCTCATGGGCTATTTCTCCTGTGACTGGAGTCATGTGGAGTCAAGACCTTAGCCCTTAAATGGATGAGTTATTTTATTACGTCAAGGGGCGTTCATGTGGTACAAGCAAGATTCTCCTCAGAAAGTACTCCAACACTGCTGTTGAAAGCTATGGCACAAGACTCCATGTTGGTATACATGTATGTACAACTGCCCATGCACCCTTGTACCATTGTGCAACTGCTACATACGGCATGCACAGGGGGACAAGTCAGTCAGCACCAACATCTGACTTGGTTGATGCATCTGTGTAAACATGTGATGGAGCTGGTACAGGCTTTGGGATCTGATGGGACAGCACCACCAACATTGACACGAGGCTCCTATTCACCATCAACAACACACACACAAATTCACTTTCATGTGGGTTTTCTGTGATTTGCAACATTGCCAGTCTGTAGCTGGTACATCATCTACACGTGGGATTTTATGGGCCTTCCTCCTGGTGACATAACCTTCAGCATGTGTGATCACCTGGTTGGCCATTGCCTTCAGATGTACACACCACTAAACTAGGTACATGGGCACCATATTTGAGACCTCCACCTCCATATACCTACAGGTGTACCCAGTGGCCTTAATCTGCCTCGCCTGCCTCTGCATCCTCCATGCAGCCTTCACAAGTTTTTCCATATTGTTGTGTGCAAGTGGGTCACAGACAGTAAGTAACGTGAAGCTGGGCTACATTTGCACACTAAATGGCAACACGAGACATGCACAGTGGGACTTGTGTTTCAACTTTCTTTGTGAGTAATGTTTCTCCATCACACATGAATGTTTCCCACCTCTCACCATATTTGGGGGGGGGGGGCAAGGGTCAATGCCTAGGAGTGAGGTGGATCAACGTATGTAGCTGCAGTTCCCACACTTCATGGTGTTAGCGTGTCTGGTGTGATGTTGTTTGACCTATTGTATGGGAGATTGTGACAGGGACATTTGCACATTTCTGTTTGCATGTGTGTAATGAAGATGCAAGTGGTATGTTGGATTGGTACTTACCAACTAGGACTGCATTTCTATATGTCCGATCCTGGGAGAGCTGATTTATGACGGACTGTAGGAAGATGTACGAATGATGCACACTCCCTGGGAACTTGGCTATGACATTTGTGAAGAGTCCATGGTGATCCACTATCGCATGCACATTCATTGAATGAGTGTGCTTTCTGTTGTGATATATGTGTGCACTGTCCGCAGGGGGCACAAATCAGACATGTGTGCAGTCTATTGCGCCCAGGACTTGTGGGAATCCTGCTATGGCATGGAATCCTTGCTTGACAAGGAGCTGTTCCCGCACAGTGTTAGGGAAGTAGAGTTGCTGAGGTATCAGGCTGATTATGCCATCCAAAACTTTTGGGAGGAATTTTGAAAAGGTTGCCTGTGAGAAACCTCCAAGTCTGGATGTGGTAGGTTAGAAAGTCCTTGAGGCCAAGAAATGCAGCACGGCGGGCAGCTTTGTTTGTGCAGGGATATTAGTTGTCCACTGGGTTGGTGGTGTGAGCCTGTGGGCGATCTGATTCAGGGTGTAGTCAATGGATGTCCGTTTGAGCCTATAGTGGGCTATGACATCCTCTGGTTGTAGATCAACAAGGATGAGACGTGTGCGCATTGGCCGCTGTCGTCTTCGGCGCTGCCTTGGTGGTGGTCCTGGTAATGGTGGCGGTGGCCGTTGTGGATGTTGTCTTTGTAGTACTCTGAGCTGAATGATTAGTGCCTCCATGGCGTCTGCAAGTCCTCAGCTTTGTGTCTGGGCTGGGCTGGTCTCCCTTTATAGTCTCCTTTTATCTCCAGTTTTTCAATTTTAGAACAGGTTTTAGCAGTTCTTATTTATCTCCAGCTAAGGGGCCTTAGAGCAATTTTTTGTCGCTAAGCTGGTCCAGGCAATTGTTAGTAATAGTGAGATAGTGTGTTAGCAAGGGTACGCCTATTTCGCATATCATTAGTGATATTTATCGCTTCCATGCATGGCGATAGTTTTGATGGTCGCTATCGCCGGAAAACTGTCGCTAACTGCTGTTAGCAACAGCTTGTTGATAGGGCGATAAAATTATTGCTGCTTTATCGGGAAAAAGTCCCGCTAAAGCGACGATAAGGCCCTTGATAATATGCCCCTGAGTTCTCCAATTATCAGTGGTCTTTCTCGGACTACATTCTGGCAGTGTCTTACCAAGCCAGGTAGTCACTCCCTTGGTTCCCCTTAGGTGAGAGAGCCTGTCTTGGCCACCTCCATGTTCGAGCACATATGTTCACCTGGCTGTGCCGCACATTTGCCTATATTAGTCCTCAGCCTTTATCTCTTTGACTAGGTTAGCTTCTCCAGGGGTGGGGTCAGCATGTTGCTGTGGCTTCCATGCTATCCTTGCTCATCTCTCTGAAGGGCTGGAGCCTCAAACTCTCCACCACCCATCCAGCCATTCCCACATTTCCTCAAGGCTGGAGAAAAAACAGGTCTTCCCCTCTGCTTCTATCCTCAGCTTAGCCCTGAATAGCATGGCATAGTTAGGTTATTTTTCTCTGAGGGCTTTCTTAACATCGATAAACCTGTGCCTCTGTTTTTTTTCACTTTCATGGTGGTCTGGAACTAATGTGATAGTACTGTTGTCATACGGAACAGGTGCAGCACTATGGGTGGTCTGCAGTATAACATCTCTGTCCCGGAAGTTCTTCCACAAAAAGATCCTCTGATGGCCCCTCTGCTCGCTTGGAAACTCCAAACATTGGTACATTCTTTCATCTTGATCTGCTTTTATAGTCACCTAATTTGGCTTCAAGTGTTTTGCTCGTGGCTTGCAGATCACGGACTTGTTTCTTGAGGATGGTTGTATCAGCCTTCAGACTGTGCATTGTATTGTCTCCATCCTTGGCTCTTGCATCCATTTTATGCAGGTCAGCTCTGATTAGGGAGATTTTGGTCATTACTGAGTCCATTCGCGTTTCCAGAAAAGTGCTTACATTGTTAATAGCTGCCATGATATCATGTAGGGTGAGGTCATCTAGTTCCGTCATTGGTTGTGTAGGATATTGAGGTGGCTCTGGAGGGCCCTCTGATACTTCTTGGCCTTTCTGCCATGTATATTTGTCCAGCTTGGTTTGCTGCGAGATGCTCCCTCGCTTTCCGGCTGTCTTAGTGTGTCTTCTATGGTGCGCTGACTAAGCAATAGGGACAGCATTGGTAGTCCACTAGGGTATTCACCGCTGCCTGCCCCGGGGCAGAACACCCTTTGCGGCCTGTCGGTTTTCCCCCGATGCGATTCCTCCCACTCTACTCCTTATTGCCTCTGTAGAGGCACTACTTTTGTTGATATCGCTAGGGCCAATATTTGTTTTAGCTCTAAGTTGGTCCCATTAGCGCTTGCGTGTCCACTGAGGAACCGCAGTATTCTGCCAGCACTCTGCGTCGGTCTGTGGTATAGAGTCTATTGGTTAGTGCTGTCAGCTACATGTGTATGAAGCCATGCGATCTCAGGAAGTGTCTCTTAGTCCATGCCCATCCCTCACGAGGATCATTTCCGTGTCGTCCAGGGCGAGCTACCGCCCTATCCACCTTCAGGGCACCCAATCCAGTGTGACTTTCCCTAGGGCTGGCTTTTTTGTCTGTGATCTTTAGCAATCCACAACGGGTGCAAGAGGCCCACTACACTTTCTTTCACTTGCCTTCTGTCTCTCCAGCCGGCTCTTAATTCCTGGGCCTCTCTACTGTCCTGCTTGCATTGGTGCCCGGGCGTGTCTGGCCCAGTTCTATTTCGTCTCCAGCAGGCTGGTCTGTCAGCGATGTCAGACCAGACCGCACCAGTACCGATCCTACGGATGCATAGTAGGCCCTCACTTGCTGCTTATTAGATGGCCGCTCTGGTGTTCTACGCTGTGTTTGTAGGCTGTGCTCTGTGTCCTCATGTGCACTGTATCGCACCTGCTCTGCCACTCAAGCTGCGCCAGTGCAGCACCACTCTGCGTTCCCAGCGGTTGGAGGCTGGGGGATGAGCCCTCTCCTTTCCTAGGTCTTCTCCATTAGGCCCACCCCTTCTGCTGCCCTCTCCGGTCGATCGCCTCGTCTCCACCACTCTCGCCAGATCACTCGCCCTCCCTCGCTTTGCCGGCAGTGGCAGTAATGTCAGTGGCTGTATCTCACCTGTCCTGTACATTGGGGTTTCTCACCTCTGCAGGCGCACGTGCAACTTTACTGCCCGGTTTCACCTCGCGGTTAGGCCCTGCTTCGAACCCAGCCTTTCCTGCGCCGATACATTCCATAGTTTCTTTATTTGAGCCCTTAGTAGTCACTAGGCGTTTTTTATTGTGAATGCGGCACCATTCAAACGGATTATAGGACGGATGAGACAGGGTGTTGGTTGCAGGTCGTGGGAGCCTTGCTAGTGTACGGCCATCTTCCTCGGCTGCTGGCCACACAACCCCCAGACCACGTTTGATTCTTGTAAAAAAAAAAATCAAGTGCTTCTGTTATTTTGATACTATCCGTTCTTCGGTTCTTTCTGTCCTTCTAACCATGTTCTCATTCTTGGGAGCACATTTTAGTAACTCCAAAATGCGTCAGCCAAAGTTGTAAAATGGTCTACTTCAGATTCACTATTCAACAAGATCCCCAAATTCTTACTGCATTTGTCAAATCTGAAGGATTGTACAGTATCCATAATATCACGGTTTGCTCTGGTCTAGACCATTATGCTAGCAGGCAGTATTTCTTCATTCAAAGCCGGGCACCATGCAGCTGTTTTCCTTATTTCTGTGTAGTGAGGTTATGGCAAAATAACTCCATCCCTGGTCCCTAATCACCTGCTCCTTGTTTAAGTTGACACCTTCTTCAAGATGTTTGACCTGTAATGCATTTGCTTTAATGCTCTAAGCAACAAAACACACTCTTTTCTGCAAGGAAATTCTTCGCTTATGGGTCCCAACATTCAGCTGTGCCTCTAAGATCCGTAGCTTCCTTTTGGTTGAGTTTTGCTTACCCCATTATCTCACACATTTCAAACATTTCAAGGAAGAGTTCGATACAATCCTCTTATGGAAAGATTTAGAAAATCTAGTCCTGATGGCAATTTTAATCTCAAATTAGATGATTTCAAGACAGGCTGCTTAGCTTTACTTAATGAGCTATTATGTCATTATAATGGTTGTCTAATTGGTAGTGTGCTAAGTAGAAATATCTTGGTATTACCCTACTGTGCAGAATAGACAAAATGAAAAGCGTTGGAAAGCGTCCTTATTGTTTATGTTAAAAAAAATCCAATCCAGCCCAATTACATATGGGATAAAGAACCCCCTACCACATATTCGTCTTCTACTCTCTCGAATTTTTTCTAGTAACTGATGTAACGTGCAACTGATGTAAATTTGTAATTTCTGTGGAACCTTATGTAAAGTGCTCTGATACCTCCGAGTCTAGCCAGCGCTATATAAAACTCTCAAGAAAAAAAACATTGTAAGAATCATGCAAATCATGCAAGTCAGTGACGCAAGAACTTGCAGTATTTCTGTAACCTACTGTAGTGGGTATTTTATCCCTTATAATACTATGTATACTTGGTTAACACTTTAAAAAAACCATGAGAACAGGCCGAGCAGACTCCTTGTTTCAGAGCCAGCAGTGCGCTCCTCCGTTTATAGTGCTGAGAAGAAGCCGGGACTTGTTTTCACTCCCTAGTGGGAACGATGGACTGGTGCATTGCTTGGGAAGTGCTTCTTCCCTTCTCTTAGTCTCTGTTAGGGTGTTGAAGACATGCGTACCTTCATCCTCTACTCTCCCACAATACCCCCCAAACCCAACACCTGCATAGTTTAAAAAGGCCCATTTGAAGCGACTTGTGAATTTTTACCTTATTAAAAACGCGTTCCTATGTCGGAATGTGCCTCTAATAAGGAAATAGAGCTGATCTCTTTATAAAGATATTTCAGTATCCTTAGTATTACAGAAGTTTCACATGTTCTCTTATTCTTTTTCGATAATGTGCACTTTAAACCAGCATGTGCTTTACTCTGAGCTGGCAAATAAACCAGCAAATCAGTATTCTCCTAACAAATACCTTTCTGTTCATTTACCCAAATGTATCGTTTAGTCACTGTGTATGGCACATCTACATCAAGAATGGCTACCCTTCTCTACATACCAACTTAAAACCAAGTGCCCCAGGGCCGGCTTTAGCACTATTGGTGCCCTGTGTGACAATGTTTTTGGTGCCCCCTCCCCCATAACCACCTGCACAAAAAATTCCCGCACTACCACTACCCCATATTTTACCATAACCAATCTCACTCAGATGCATTTAATTAGTTTTATAGTGTCACCCATAAAAGTGAAGGGTGTCAGAGCACTTTACATTGCACACACATTACTCAATCATATGTGTGTGAATCAATGTATAGGAAACGTTACATAAGACAGAGTGGTAGAATTGATATGTCATCCATTCTGGTAGGCAGTAAAGTTTAGGGGGGCTTGGTCTGGAGAAGCACAAACTCAAAAATTTAAAACGTAAGCCATGGTTAGGGATTATCTTTAATAATTGGAATAGATTTTTACCCAAATCAACACCTCGTACAGCATTAGGATAGGGAAAGTCTGGTGAAAAAAATCAATACGCTCAAATTTATACTTGAAGTCTGCATTTTAGTTCTTTGATGACAGGTAACAGCTCACTGTTTTTCATTAGTATGTTAACTTATAAACTATAAGTAACAAAACAAAGTCTCTGATGAAAGCAGTAACCCCCTGACCTATTTACGTTATGTTAACTTCGTGATTTGCATGATACACTTTCTTTGCAGCAGGCATATTAACCCTCTGCACTATGATGAATCAAAGCATCCCCCAGTCAAAACTTCCACTAGACAAAACTTCGGTTCTCTCTCCAGGAAGAACATCAATCACTGGAGTAGGCTTGACATTTTTATTGTTGGTTGAAATTTGCTGGAGGTCAGTAACGCTGCAGTGGGCGCTTTTAAACACAATAATAACTAGAAAACATGCACCCCCATGCAAAGTCAGCACCCGGTGCGGTGGCACCCGGTCGCACCGCCCTAGAGCCGAACCTGAGTGGCCCTACTATTAAATACACTGAAAAGTGCTGGCAGAAATGTACCTTTGCAGTAGGCACCAATGTCTTTATGAATCTGGATGTTCTACACATTCAACCCTAGAACTGTAATATTTACTGAGGTCTATTTGAGTGACCCTCTCTATCAAATATGTATGTAGACAAAACCACTAAAGACACGGCAGGGGCGTTTCAATGGTACAGTCTGCTGTGACTGTAAACATATAATTATCATGATGGTTACTTAATGTATAAATTTAGTATGCAAAAATAAAATGTCCATAATCACCATAAACCGAGAACTAACGACGCCTGTTATTTACACCACTTATAAATGGCAAAAGAGCAGTGTCAAATGTCACAAAAAAGTACATTTTGAAAATAGGTTATGTTATTATGTATAATTAATCTGTTTAGTGTACCTGTACATAGAAGCTATGCATGCAATCAAGATACATGTACATGAACACATTTTAAAAAGCCTTTTAAATATTTTACTTTTTTCGCTTGAATTGGGCCTTATTTATGAGACCTAGCAACAGTTTTGCGCTTCCATTGCGTCACTTTTGTGACACACGCCAGCAATGCTTCACTTTTGCACCTACAGAAATACTGACGTATCTGTAACTCCTTGCAATTTGATGCGTCATACATCAAATATGACGCATCCAACATGTTGCAGGGAGGGCGGCCTGAGAAGTGACGCATTGCAGTTTTCACGCAGCGATGCATCACTTCTCATAATGGAAGCCTTATATATTTTGAATGAGATGCACCCGACCCTTCAACAATGAATGAATAAGGGCTACAGACTGGCTGTTTATTATCACACATTTACACACTGAGAGGCAATCAATGCAAATACAAAAGGAATCAAGATGAAAAAACATTATCATTACATTTTTCTTAGAAGTTTTCAGAACAACTTGTTTTTTTTCCATATAAATTTATATTAGGCCTATCCAAGGTTCAGTATTGGTACATGCTAATGTATTATGTTTTTGAAATGCAGCTTATTTATGCATGTGCAAAGTGTAAAATCCAGAAAGTAATTTTTTTTTTTTTATGAACGTTTTAGATTGGAGCAGGTCAAATGGATTGTAGTTTACTAGATGTCATGAGGCAAGAAAAGGAACAATGCTTCGAGCTTCTGGCGGAAGAAAAACGTAACTTATCTAAAGATCAATGGCTAATGGAAGGTAAACTAAACTGGTGTTTTATCAGTAACAATTTTATGGTGTTAATGGACATGCACTTATTAATGACACACAAAGCACAGTACTGCGTTAAATTACACTGAGTTCACTCTGTAACTAATAGAAACATTTCCTGGTTGTTTCAGCCAAGGTGGGAAGAAAGTACAGATGTACAATGACAATTCTGAGCATGTAGCGTTGTGAGACATTTTGATGTATTAGCAGGAAGGGCAGACTTTTGTCAGTTCTTTTGCTTTGTCATGGTTTTTGCAAAACTTTATTGTTCAGGAAGCTGCCAGGACCTCATTAAGTTTGGTAAGAAAAAATGGCTAAAGGTAAAAGTGTTTTTCTTGTTCAAGAAAAGTACACATTACCACGGTACACCTGGCACTCAAGGGAACTATTTTGTGTGTGGATGCGTTCCTTGTAAAAGAGCGGTATGCCGTAATTCATAGTGAAGTCAGTGAATGGGTGAAGTAGGCTAGCAGTGCCCCTTGATACACGCTGAAGTGGTTGGAAGAAAAATGTTAATGACACAAACAGAGACTAATGGATGAAGTGTAGCTGAAAACTCCTATAAATAACTATGCTATACATACTTTTAATAAAACCAAAAGGTCTTAAAAAGGACATTTGCTGGAACTGGCTGCTAGCCTCGCTTTTGTGAAAGAAGGCAAGACATGAGGAAAGAAGGGAAGGAAAAAAGGAAGGAAAGCAGACAAACAAGAAAGGAAAACAGACAAAAAAGGAAGGAAAATGGCAAAAAAGGAATGAATGAAGGTAGTAAGGAAGGGAGGCAAAAAGGGAAGGAAGAAAAAAAGAGCAGAAGGAAAGAAGGCAATAATAAAGAAGAAGAAAAAAGGCAAGAAAGAAAGAAACATAGAAGGCAAAGAAGATAGAGGAAAAAAGAGGGCAAAAAAGAAAGAAAGAAGGAAAGAGAAAATCAAAAAAGAAAGAACGAAAGAATAAAGTAAAAAAAGGCAAGAAAGAAGGAAAACAATTTAAAAAATGAAAGAAAGAAGGCAAAGCAAAGAAAGAAGGTAATAACAAAGAACAAATGAGAGACAGCAAAAAGAAGGAAAGAAAAAGGAAAGGAGCAAAAAAGAAAAAAGTTAAGAAGGCAAGAAATGAAGATGTAAAAAAGGTAAGGAAAGAGAAACCAAATAAGAAAGAGAGGAAAGAAGGAAATAAATAAGGCAAGGAGGAAGAAATGAACAAAAGAAATAAGAAAGGAAAGAATGAAAGAAGGCAATAGAGAAAGAAAGAAGGAAAAAGAAATAAAGAAGGGAAAAAGAAATGCAGAAAGAGGAAATGATAGAAAAATGGAAGGAATGAAAGAAAGAATTAAGGGAATAATGTAAAAGGGCAATAAATAAATAAATAAACAAAGCATAAAAGAAAGAAGGAAAGGAGACAAAAAAGAAAGAGGGAACGAGAAATTGAAAAACGGCAGAAAAGAAAAAGGGGAGAAAAAGAACGAAGAAAGGCAAAAAGAAAGAAGGAAAGAAAGAAGGCAAAAAGGAATGAAAGGAAGAAAGAAGGAAGACATTAAGAACAAAAGAATGAAAAAAAAGAAATCAAAACAGAAAGAAGTGAAAAAGATAAAAAGATAAGTAAAGAAAGTAGGAAGGACAGAATGCCAAAAATGGAAAAAGGAAAGAAGGCAAGAAATTAAGATGCTAAAGAATGAAGCACAAAAAGAAAGAAATTAAAGAAAAGAGAAGGAATAGGGAAAGAAGGCAAAACAGAAAGAAAAAATAAAAGTAGGCAACAAAAAAAGCAGGAAGGAAATAAAGCGAGAAGGCAAGAGAGACAGAAAGAAAGAAGGCAGGAGAGAAAGAAAGAGAGTATGGAAGAAAGAAAGAAGAAGAAGAAAGAAGGGAAGTAAAAAGAAGGCAGGAAGAATGAAGAAAAGAAACAAACAAGGAAAGAAAGCAAGAAGAAACAATGAAGGAAAGAAACAAAACAGATAGAAAAAGTGATAGAAAGAAAGATGTAAGAAGAAAGGAACGAAGATTCACAGTATAAAACATTGGATACTAAAACTCAAATTACACCCCAACTTTGTTTAAATAAAAACTGGTACAAATGTGCTGCAAATTAAACACCATAAGATTTGTTTTTCTTCCTAGGCTAAGTTCATCAAAGAACCGTTGGTGAAACTGAATCCTGGAACTTAATTGGGGGCCTGATTTACAAAAGGCCTCCGCACTCGTGGCGAAGGTCGCGCAGTCGTGGGGGAATGATAATTCTACCCTGAGTGCGGAGACTTCCCCATGACCTCGGAGTAAGTCCAGCACCACACATAGCCAACCACTAGTACTAGAACAGCCTCCCATGAAATATAATGGGGACAGGGACTTAAAATGGAACCCCATAGGAAATAATGTAGAATGAGAATTAGAATCCGCTCATAATACCTATCCACGAATGTCTGAGGATTTATCTGTTTGGATTTTGTGGAGAAATCTGAAAATTATGTATTCAGCAGTTTATTTTCCTTTTTCTATGTACATAAAAGTATTTAAACTGTAATGATATAAATATATGTACAATGAAATCAATTGTATAACTGGCATTAACACTGCTGTGAAAAAAACAGACGGATAGTCTGTTTTCTATTGTTTTGATGCAGTATCACTTTAAATAAGAGAGGAAACACAAGTACGTCATGTGATCAAGGCCTCTAGGGGCTGAAACGCGTCATGGCGGAATGCACTGAATAAATATATTGCACGAGGAAAAACTGGTGTCCGATCCGTTATCTGGCTCTGCAACATGGAGTTGTAAGGATTCATTATCTTGGAAATTTGGTCCGAGGCGACTTTTCTCGGACGTAACGGACCCCCTCCCGAGCAGGGCTGTGAGACGGAAAGCCGATGCCGGTGAAAAAACGGAAGTAAAGGATCTCTGGGAGGAGAAAGTTACACAGCCCCCGATGGCGGGAACAGCTTCTACGAGTGCAGAGCAGCAGTGGAACCTGGGTCGGAGGACGCGGATTCCAAGGCGGACGCACAAGGCCATTAGTGTCGGGTGAGAGGTGTGCCAGGCTACAAACAGCACGGAGAATCCCTGTTTGTGCCAAATAAGTGTGCAGCATGGCGGCCGATGTACTACAGGGGAGAGAGGAGGCTGCAGATTAAATGTATGTGGAAGGAGCAACTGCGCACATTGATAAACCAAGCCTTAGCGATAGCAGTGGCACTCCGAACTTAAGGGAACTATACAGGAAACTTGAAAAACTGATGCGCTAGAAACAAGCAAAGTGGTGGGAGCACCGATCCCTATCCAAGTACTTGGAGGTGGGTAGGGTCCCCCGTGGTTTGAGGATTATGCTTGCTCCGAGCTATGACAATCCGAATATGCTCCGTGATTGGGGGGGGTGTAATTTGGTTTCCTCCAAAAGATTGATTAACATTTTGATTGACTATGCAGAGATTGATAGACTTGACTTACAGACTCAAATCGACCAACTAAATGTTACGATAAGGCCCATAGAGGGCAATGAATTGAATACCAAACTAAGAGAGGATATGACTATATGACTTAAAAAAGACGAGGACATTATAAAAAAGTGCAAAACATATAAGTTTCAACGCGATAAAAATGATTATGACCAGGGTCAAATATTTACATTTGCTTGCAAGTATGATGCGGCCAAATCCAATTACAAGAGATATGATGACCAAAAAGGAGAAGGAGCAAGGGTAGGCCCGAGAAGTGGGTTATCAACAACAGCAGCTTCAATGTCTGATCTAAGTTCATCCGTTGAAACTGAATCCGAGACAGAAGGCAACCCAAGAGGGTTTAATGCACGGAAACACACACTGGTAGAAGAGGTGTTTTTTTTATGGGAGTAGAGGAGTCAAACTTTACGTCCCAGAAACACAAATCAAAAGCCCAAAACATGCCCAGAAATGTCAAACGAAAAGAAAGACGGAGATGCAGGCGCCAGACCAAAAACTTCCAAACCAAACAACAGGGGGTGAAGGCGCAAATAAAACAGCAAACACAAATGCATAATGCCAACACCGTTATTAATCTTTCCGAAATGGTGTTGGGTAAGGCTGAGAAACAACTTCTGGCCTTGGGACTCTCCTTCTGCCTGGAAACTAACTTCAATTACCCACAGACCAGAGCGGACATTTATAGTTTTATTAGGAAGCTGAAGCTGCAAAAGTACCATCATGTGAGAACCAAAAAAACAGAAACATTGGCAGCCCCTAGTAATCTGCAATGCAATCTTTCGGCATCGGATACGAACACTTCGCGCAATTTATGTGCTTTAGAATAAGACTGTGGCCCAGATGAGCAGGTGTTCACCCAAAGAATGTTGGAAAAGGAATAAATTGTGACCAATGCCATTCCCAATACAGGATTTAAACCAAAATTCAAATTTGTTCCAATGATGCCTAAAGAGTCGGTAGACACTTTTCACAAAATTGTCATGACAGGAGTAAAGAATTTGAATTTCAAAATTGAAAAGGAAATGGCAGTCAGAAGAAATAAACATTAGGGGCAATACAATCAACTAATCAATAAATTGAGGGACAATGATTCTATAGTAGTCCATGTCGCAGATAAGGGCAATAAAGTAGTCATATGGCCTCTCAAATTGTATCAGGAGGAAGCTTCACGCCAACTAATGGACGGGGAGTGCTACAGGATTAGCAATCGCCAAGTAACAAAAGCAGTACAAAACTGTTGGTTTGGAAGAGCATGGGCCTTTTACATCGGGATGAATTTAAGTATTTAAAGAATGATTACCCTGTTTTACCTATCATGTATTTGGTACCTAAGGTACATAGAACATTGCCTGCCCGCCAGGGAGACCAATAATTTCAGCCAAGCAGGGCTTGTTGGAGAATATTTCGGTGTATGTAGACTCTTTTTTACAGGAGCATGTAAAAAAACTTCCATCATATGTTTGAGATACAACAGATTTTTTTAAAGCAAATTCATGGTTTTAAATGGAATAGTGAATTTTTACTGTTGGCATTGGATGTTTCTAACCTTTATACATCAATCAGACATGAAGATTTGAAGTAATCAGGGTTCCCAAGGCCTACATGCTCCGAAGATAACCCACTTACACTCAAGAACTGTTGGCACGGAAACTGTAAAAGGCAAAGAACAAGTTTATTAAGACCCCATGGGGTGGTGGTACACTCAAACAACACCCTTCGGTAATGCAAGAGGTATCACACCGAACACCGGTGTGACCCCGATTTATATACAGTTTTGGGACAATAAAAGATAGGCGGCACAAGTAAGGACACATTTTAGAGACATATATGGTCATGTTTGGAATACTGCCAGCTCATTGGAGGGGGCACAACTCCGCTGGTCAGTTTGGCGCACATTCCTGAGGGCTTACTGGTCAGCTAGAACTGCGCATGTGCGGCTTGACCAGTACTAAAAATAGCCTGTTGCTGGGCAGATTGGAGTGGTCAGTGGAACGGACAACGGACTAAAGGGCACGCCGGCCACGAGGCCGCTTATGGTCTAAGATGGCCGCCGCAACTTCCAAAATGGCGTTTTCGTATATAGCCAAGTTAAGGAGGACAACGTGTAGGTTCAGCTAATCGCTAACGCGGCCAGGCCAATTACGACAGACGACCCTTTTAGCGTTTAGCTGAATCTACCTCATAGTGAACATAATCAGGATGTTCGTCCTCGATGTCTATTAACATGATTTGTGTTACCTCCTTATGAAGCATCAATTTGTCATGAGCAAGAGCTCGTCTTGATGGTATACAGGCTGATAAGCACATGGAACATAAAGCTGGGCCACATTGAATACATAGGCATATGAAAAACATTGCTCCCACAATCATACACAAAATCGTCAACAGTTTCCAGCCCCAAGTAGCAAGCATGGACCAGAACCATCCCGAAAGTGTCCAAGTTCCATTGTCCGGGTGTATTTCAGCTGCAATCTTGTGAAGCTTGGAGATGGCATCATAAACAGATGGAGAATTGTCCGGAATATATACACAACAGCTGCTTCCGATAATTCTACATGCCCCCCCACGATCAGCCAAAACGACATCCAATACCATCCTGTTTTGAAGCGTAACGATCCTAGAAATCTGTAGTTCCTCGGTGATGTTTCCCAGGGCAATGGCAGTGTCATTCGCTACAGCCTCAACAACACGTGTCAGTCGTCTTATTTTCCGGCTGTTCAGTGCAGCCCCCACAAAGGAGAATAGTCCCAAATTAAAGTCCACATACTGTTGCAAAGCAGTGTCGGTCTGATCGATGCCATCCAGAACAACAGTTCGCTTAACCCTATTCAAGACGAAGTCATGGTATAACGTGTAATCATTGTGATACATTGGTGGGGCAATGAATACAGGAGGTAGTACAAACGATACATAGCACGTGCCCAACCACCCCAATGGAAGCTGATGGTAACCCTTCGTTCCACAAATAAAATACGTATTCCGTGATGCAACAAATGAAATGCCATTCGGGCTATCAAAAGTGAGAGTAGTATTACATTCGCTTTTCCCCACTGCAATCGAACCCTTATTTCTGATACATAAATCGGCTTTTGTGGCAATGACATTTATGACATGTGCACTAGATACATTAATATTCCTCTGGTTGCTGTACACACGTGGGGCAGACACGTTATCGGGCCTGTACTCTTCCCATTCAAATCGAGTACCCTCAGCCCATGGAAACCCATCCTTGTCATGGGGACATACTTTATTCAAACGGAAAAGCACCCCCCCTTTGGTTGGCCATCTCAAAGTAAAGAGGAGGGTGTACCAGGCGTTGCATGATCCATTATGTGAAAACGGGAGTGGAATAAGTGGGGTGCCCCCTCTCTTTTGGTGCCCTGGCAACATCCCACACACCCAACAGTTTGAGGTATTGGTCATGTTATGTGTGTGGTGAAGGATCTGAATGAAGCTGTTATTTAGATACGTTTGCCTATGACGTTCTTCATGAAAGGGCAGTGTAAAGTGAAAATGTTCAGACGGAGCCGGGGTAGTCGGCAGCAAATGTTCACGTACAGGCACCACAAGTTCGACTACCCAGGCTATGACAGCTATCACCACAATAGTCAGAACAAAAAGAAAGGCACCCAATACTTTTTTATCTCGTGATGTTGTTGATGCCATAGTTCAGAAATGTTCGTGCAAAGTCTCAAATACACGTGCGTGTATACCTAAAAAAGAAAAATACGGTGCTGAACTCCGAGGTAGCCGTTGTTTTCTTCTCCGGGCCAAGACGGGTGTCGCTACACTGGCAGAACTGACCCCCCCCCCCTTGGAATTCCCGGTTTCCGTTTCACAAACCTGGAGCGGTAACCAACCAGTCATAAAAACAAAAATCTTCTTATCGAGGGCGTAAGTTGTAGCGCTCTCGTCCGGCAACAGCGTGGTCCGGGAAGGCTCCCTCTACTTCAGCCGACGTCGCAGCTGGGCTCTTTTCTTTATCCAAGATCTCTTTGTAGTCGGTCAGCACAGCAGGAGTCACCAGATCCGGAGAGACACGGCGGCAGTGTGTCGAATGCACCCACCGCTTCCTGTTAGTCACTCGTACAGCGGTTCGGGTTACAAGGAGGACCTGTTCGGGGCCCTTCCACCTGGGCTCCAGACTGCTTGCTCTCTCAAACGACCGAATCATCACGTGGTCACCAGGGCGGAGATCATGGCCCTCTCCAGTAGAGTTGTCAGGGAGCGCTTCTCGAACCTGTTGATGAATAGAGAGTAAATCACTTGTTAATCGTGCCAAATAGTCGCTCATCATAACACAAGGCACATCATGTATTAGTCGCGGCTTAGGCACCCCCCAGATATTCATGGGGTGCCCAAACACCACCTCATAGGGCGTAAGGCCAGTTCGTGAATGGGGTACTGATCTAAGAGAGAGTAGTGCTAGCGGCAAAGCGTCTGGCCACTTCAACGATGTAGACGCCACGATTTTGGCCAGTTTAAGCTTCAACGTAGCATTGTACCGCTCGACCAGACCTGCTGACTGAGGGTGGAATACAGCGTGGAACTTCTGCTGAATCCCTAATCCCTTCAGTACATATTCCACAATCTTTCCAACAAAATGAGGCCCATTATCGCTCCACAGAAATTTACAAACTCCAAAGCGAGGAAAGAATTCCTTAAGCAACACCTTAGCTGTTGTCAAAGCCGTATTGTCTTTCGTGGGGAAGGCCTCAACCCATTTGCTAAAAGCACATACCACCACTAAGACGTACTTCAGGTTGTTTTAGCGCTCGAGTTGGATGTAATCCATTTGGAGTACCTCAAATGGTGCAGAAGGTGGAACGAACCCTCCTTTCGGAGTATGGGTCCCCTTTCCAGGATTGTGCTGTAAACAAACCAGGCAGGTCTGCACTACTCTCTTCGCAGTGTTAGCAATCTCAGGATGTTCCCAAACTCGTGTTAAAAGCTGAGTGATTGCAAGAGCTCCGACATGGGCCAGTCCATGTGTCATCTGGACCATCGTCTGCAAGTAAGCCGCAGGCAATTTCCACTTCTCCATGTCTTTGCTTCGCCAACAACCCTCATCATCTAGTACCCCATCTGCTGCCCATGCCGCAAGTTCAGATTCAGAAGCTGACTTTTGAATATCCAATATTTCTGCTCTAGCATCACTCCATCGCTCAGCCTGCGATTGTATCACGTACATGGGGGAGCTAGTTCGGGACATAGCCGTTTGTCTTGCTATGCTGTCTGCAAAGGCATTTCCTTGGCCCACTTTATCCGTGATCTTTTTGTGGGCACTGCACTTCACTATCGCTACTTTCTTTGGGCCAAGCAGCGCATTTAGGAGATCACGCACTAGCTCTCCGTGCATAATGTGCTCTCCATGTGATGTCAAAAACCCACGTTCTCTCCAGAGCAGCCCGAAGTCATGTGCCACTCCGAAGGCGTACCGGCTGTCCGTGTATATGTTCACACATAGACCAGTACTCAATTCGCAGGCTCTTGTTAAGGCTATCAGCTCTGCTGCCTGAGCCGATTTTTGTGGTATCCTAGCTGTCTCTGCCACTGTCTTAAGTGTCGTGATCGCATAGGCTGCGGAAGTCGTACCATCTGGCAGCCTTACACACGATCCATCAACCCACAGTTCCCCATCCACATCTGGAAGTGGGACATCCTGTAAATCGACACGACCCTTTGTCTGTTCCTCGGTCAGGAAAACACAATCATGATGTTTTTCTTCCTGACCCTCCTCGGCCGGATAGGGCAATAAAGTGGCAGGGTTCAAAGTAGCGCATCTTTTCAGTGTAATATGTGGCGCCAAAAGTGTCAGCTCATATCCTGTTAGCCGTGCACTCGTAAGGTATTGGGTCTTTGTTTGGTTTAGCAGGACATCTACTGCGTGAGGAACTAACACCAACAGTTTGTGGGATAACACTATTCCCTCACTCTGTCGTATGGCCACTGCTGTTGCTGCTACCGCTCGAAAACACCCAGGCAACCCTCGTGCTACAGGATCCAAAATGGCAGAGAAGTATGCACATGGGCTCTGCTTATCCCCGTGTAATTGCACCAACACTGACAACGCGCACCCATCATTCTCGTGCACGTACAATGTGAAAAGTTTCGTGTAGTCTGGTGTGCCTAACACGGGTGCGGAACAAAGGGCCTGCCTCAACTGTTCAAAAGCCTTCTGACATTCATCTGTCCACTCAGGGGGCATTGGTGTAGCTTTGGACAGTAGCGCTAGCAAAGGTTTTATGATATGTGAAAACCCCATGATCCATTGTCTACAAAAAGACGTCAACCCTATGAAGGCACGTACATCTCTCTGCGTGTGGGGGACTGGTGTATCTAAAATTGCTTGAATTCGATCAGATGTTAATGCACGCCCCTCCTTAGACAACAGATGACCGAGGTAGGTCACCTGGGGTCCACAATATAGAAGCTTTTTCTTCGAGACCTTATGATTGTTCTGTGCCAAAAGGAAAGCAACGCAAGTGTACTTTGTTCACATTGTGCATAAGAGTCAGCAGCAAGCAGAAGGTCATCCACGTACTGGATGAGAGCAACGCCAGACTGCAGTTTAAAAGAATCCAGCTGCCTTTTCAAAGCCTGGCTGTAGATGCTAGGGCTTTCAGTATAACCTTGGGGAACACGACAAAATCTATACGATTTATTATTTAGCGTAAAGCCAAACAGGTATCTGCTATCAGGATGAACAGGGATGGAAAAGAACGCATTCTTTAAGTCAATGACGCTAAACGTGGTGGCCGTTGGTGGAACCAGGGTAAGCAAGGTCGTAATATCGGACACCACCGGGTATTGGGGAATGACAATTTTGTTGATCTCTCGCAGATCAATAATAAAGCGATAGATTTTGCCGTCAGTGTCTCTCTTAAGGATCGGAAGAATAGGACTGTTGCAAACATTATAAGGGACCTCCTCCACAACCCCTGCAGAAATCAAATCCTGAACAATACGTGTCAATGCAATTTCACCTTCTCTCGAGATCTTATATTGTGGCACTCGTGGTAGAGGGGCCCCCTCCTTAACAGTAATGTGTATTGGTGGAATACGCATCTCTCCCACATCCGTATCTGAGGTCGCCCATAACGTATGCGGTAGAGAGGCCAAAGCTGGAACATCTAAGATGGCGTAAAACCTATCTGGGTCAGGATAATTGTCATTCAGGATAACCCGCACTCCCTCAGGGGCGCAACGTATCGTTGCCCGAAAATATTTAAGCAAGTCAATACCCAGGATATTGTCTGGCGTATGGGGCGATAACAAGAATTGACCAAAACTAAAGTATTTGTCAAGACATAGTGCAAGGGGCTTGGACAATGGGCTGGGGGAGGGTGTGCCATCAAACCCTACACATGTAATCATTTCGCCAGACAGGGGAGCCCTCGGAACCAAGTTTTTCGACAAAGCGCTACGTGTAGCCCCTGTGTCCACAAGGAATTGATCAGTAGAACCCAGAATACCCGCTGTTACATATGGACCCTGCTGATCTACCGGCACTTCAACTGATTCCTTACCCCATCCTACGCAGTCCTATGCATGCACATAATCCTGGTGTTCCACATTTTCTCCCTCCGAAATCTGATATTGATTCCGCCTATCAAACGTATTTCGTTCATCCTGGCCACGGCCCCTCTCCTCAACCCTTCCACGATCACTTCCGCTACCTCTCGCTCCCGTATAACCTCCTCTCGACCTTCCACCTCCTCGACCACGCTGACTACGCTGCTCACGAAGTACCGGACAATCTTCGGCCCAATGCCCAAACTCCTTACAATAAGCGCACTGATCCTCCGCAATGTCCGTACGACCATACGACGTATTTCCTCCACCCAGTCTACCTCTATCATTCCCTCTACCCTGTGGTCCCCGAACCTGCGCCAACATCACCTTCGTTTTCAATTCCTTCGCCTTTTTCTCAACATTTTCTTTAGCCTCCAATTCCTGCCGCTCATAATACTGAGCCATAGTTAACAAGGACGCAGGGGTCGCCGTGGCCCCGGAACTTTCACTCGACTTCAATCGTTTCGCAATCTCCGGTAGGAGATTAGCCACATACTTATCTACAAACAGATGCAGACCCGTATCGTCTGTTAAAGATTGACCACTGTAATCATGGAACGCCTCCTCAAAACGTGTAAGGAAATCTGAAACCGTTTCATCGGATTTTTGCTTGCACGACGTTAGCATGGTCCAATCAATCTTTTTAGAGGGAACAAGCATATTTAATTTAATCTAGATAGCCGCCGGAAGATCTAAAATTAACTGACAAGGCTTACATGCCGGTTCCCTATCTAAATCGGCAGCATTTATTTCTTTCCATGTGCCCCCCAATATTGTTTCATCATTATTTTTACGAATTTGCCTCCACATATCAGGTGGTAAAATTAGCCCAAAAAACAAATCTATATCCACAAGAGTCATCACACAAGACGAAATAGCCCCTTCCACCCCCTCATAAAATGCCGCCGGATTTTTCCGAAGATCAGGTAAAGAATTTTTCAATGCCATAACATCTGCTCTATTCCAAGGCGTGTATACCCAGTTATATACAAAATACCCTTTCGCATCTTTTGATAATTTATCATCATCTGTACCTTCCCCTTTAGGTGGAACATACAAGGGCGCAGCTTCACGCATAGGCATAACATGCACCGCAGAACTCTTATCTGAACCACGGAGAGAACACTCCTTAGCCTGCCCGGTATTCTCCAATTCGGACTCCTTTTGCCTCCTTTTCCGCTCCTCCCGCAATCTCGTCGTTTCGTCTCGCAGCTGGATCAGTTGCGTGAATAGGTCGTCAACATCTGCAAGATCAAATACACCTTTAACCAAATTCTCACGATACACTGACAACGATTTAGGTTCTAACGTGACAGAAAGTTCACGATACGCAGCAACAACTTCATCTGCCAAACTAGATAAAAAATACATTAATTCAAGATCCGAACACGCCCTTTTCTCCGCAAGCGACTGATCCTGAGAGACGCACTTCTTATTCACTTTACGAGCCCAACTACGTAAATGTGCGGACCTCTCCGCAGTAAATCTGAGAGCAGATACCCCCTTCTGTTCCGACTTATCCTGTCCATCGTCCTCCGAATCTGCAGCTGGTGCCGTCGGCGAAACGTACGGAGGCGGTGATCGATCTAGCAATGAAAAATCATCAATTTCATTATTAAGGACAGGATAAAGCGGTCGGCGAATAGGAAATTGACCAGTCGTCTGCAATTTACGTTCCCGTTCCTCCCTCTCTTTCTTCTCCTGAGCCTCCTTTTCCCCAAGCTGTAAAGCCTTATCCCGAGCAGCCTTGCGCTGCTCTTTGTCCGCCAAGGCAACTTCACGCTTCATTCGCTCGCGCACCGCTTTCTCCCACATTCGCACACAGTCAAACATGTTTTGTCTAGACCTGCGTTGGAACAAACATTGTTCCACAAACTGTACTTTTCGTAAATCGAACGACCCATGTAGAGGCCATTGTAATTCGGGATCGGCCTTTGTATACTTATGCCATAATTTGCTGTACATAATAGGGGGAAGGCCTAATTTGATATACATCTCACGATTTGGTGTTCCCTCTGGGGGAGCCGGCTGTGCTTCCGCTAACCTAATTGTGGTACCTTCTCCAAGACAGCACATCCCTCGGAGTGTGCTGAAAACAGGCATGTTCAAAAAGTATCACGAAAGCGTGACACCGTACAAAATGGCACTTACAGTACTTCACACAATTGTGCCGCTCAGAAGAAAAAAAACAAAGTTAGAGAAACATCTCTACATGCCTGCCTATGTGAAGTGCACTACACATATAAGTTCAAAGATCACAAAATCACAATGTTAGCTAACTCAAATCAAAACGTAGATCGTAGGACTTCGGCAAGCGTCCGAGGACTACCTTACCGATCACAAATCATAGAACTTCAGTAAGCGTCCAAAGACTACCTTACCGAACACAAATCTTACCCAAATTCTCAAATGTCCAGATTCCAACTGCCAAGGTCTTGTAAGCCAAATCAGCCAAACGGCACTTTCTCAGCAACGCAGACACTCAAAAACTCAGTCGGAGACCGGCGCCACCTGGAAGGTCAGATCGGAAGGAAAGGAAAAAACACCGTGGCAGCCAAGACTCGGGTCACTCGTGGCAGCGCGCGTCCATGGCGAGTTTCCAAGCCTTCGTCACGACCTCTCCTTCGGGCATCCGAGTCGCCGATGAGTCCCTTCGTGGTCGCCAATTTGAAGTAATCAGGGTTCCCAAGGCCTACATGCTCCGAAGATAACCCACTTACACTCAAGAACTGTTGGCACGGAAACTGTAAAAGGCAAAGAACAAGTTTATTAAGACCCCATGGGGTGGTGGTACACTCAAACAACACCCTTCGGTAATGCAAGAGGTATCACACCGAACACCGGTGTGACCCCGATTTATATACAGTTTTGGGACAATAAAAGATAGGCGGCACAAGTAAGGACACATTTTAGAGACATATATGGTCATGTTTGGAATACTGCCAGCTCATTGGAGGGGGCACAACTCCGCTGGTCAGTTTGGCGCACATTCCTGAGGGCTTACTGGTCAGCTAGAACTGCGCATGTGCGGCTTGACCAGTACTAAAAATAGCCTGTTGCTGGGCAGATTGGAGTGGTCAGTGGAACGGACAACGGACTAAAGGGCACGCCGGCCACGCGGCCGCTTATGGTCTAAGATGGCCGCCGCAACATCCAAAATGGCGTTTTCGTATATAGCCAAGTTAAGGAGGACAACGTGTAGGTTCAGCTAATCGCTAACGCGGCCAGGCCAATTACGACAGATGGTTTAAGCGCTCTGAGCCATTTTCTTGGCAATAGGCCCATAGAGTTCTATACACATAACAAAATGCTCCTTGATTTAACAAGATTATGTTTGGAGAACAAATATTTTATATTTGACCAAAATGTTTACCACCAAGTAAGAGGCGTAGCTATGGGGGCTAGCTTTTCCCCTAGCTACGCCTGCTTACATATGGGATGGTGGGAGTACATGATCCTCGCAACAGAATTTGCAGAAAACTTTTCTAAAAATGTGATTAAGTGGGTCTGATACATTATTATTATTATTATTACTACTTATAGAGCGCACTGCTGCCCCCAACGGGGGTGTCCCAGCGCTAGCAGCAGCAGAAGGAGATAGCTAGAAAATTCATGGAAGGCTAAACAGCCAGGTTTTCAAAGTTTTCCTGAACAGTCTCTCTTTCTTGGCTTTCCTGATGTGTATTGGCATGGTGTTCCAGAGTGCAGCTGTTTTTACAGTAAACGAGCACCCGCCGATACCCCCTTTTTTATAGCGAGGAACTGATTAAAGTTTCTGATGGTTGGATCTAAGGGATCTGGTCTGGGTGTATTTCTGTACTCTAGCTTTGAGGTACTTGGGACCTCTCTCTGTCAAAACCCTATGTGCTATGGTTAATGCTTTGAACTCTATTCTTCTCTTTACATCGATGACCTTTTTATAGTTTGGCATGGGGATAAAAGGAGTGCAGATGAGTTTGTGGCTAAATTAAATGTCAATGATTTAAATTTACTTTTTACCCATGATATTAGTGAAATTCCTATTATGTTTTTAGATGTGGAGGTTTTTGTACCCAATAACAAACTTGAAACTAGGTTACACCGCAAAATAACAGCGGGTAACTCAATACTACACTCATCGAGTTTCCGCTCGAAGCACACAATGTGCAGCATCCCCTAAGGGGAGATGTTACGGATTCGGAGAATCTGTAGTCGGGATGAGGACTTGGTGGTAGCTCAGCAGCAATGTAAGGACAGATTCCGTGAGAGGGGATATGCTGAGCACATTGTTGATGATGCTATAAAACGTGCTAAAAAAATGTCCCGCACTGAATTACTAATGAAAACAAACAAGAGAACAATGAGCACTCCCCCGATATCCTCACAAACCAAAGTGGACAGAAAGATAACAGTCCAAGACTCATTCTAACCTACAGCAGACTGAAAGATAGCTTGTACAGAATTTTAAAGAAAAGTTGGCATCTGATTTTAAGTGACCCTATTTTGGGGGAGAGTTTACCTTGCTCTCCCACGGTCACTTATTGAAGGGCACCCAGCACAAGGGATCTGGTGGTGGATAACAGTCCAGAAATAAAATCTAAGAGTAGTTGGTTAACCAATCAGAAAGGGTTTTTCAAGTGTCAGACATGCAGAGCTTGTAAATATGGAATTAATAAAAGATCATATTCCACACCATTCAAAGACAGGCCTTGCACTATTGACAAGTGGCTGTCTTGCAAGTCTGAATATGTAATACATGTGCTGGAGTGCTCTTGTAGCCTACAGTATGTGGACAGCACTAAGCTGCAAGTTCACAAGAGAGTGCTCCAGCACCCAAGGGCCATTACCAACTCAAACAAGTCCTATCCTGTTGCACGGCATTTTAGGGAAGTACATTCAAATGACTTGCAACATTTGAAATATTTTGTTATTGACTGTGTTCCCTGCCCCAAGAGCAGTGGGAATAGGGAGGCAATTCTCAGGCGCTTGGAGACCAAGCATATCTTGAAGTTGGATTGTAAAAGTCCAAATTGAACACGACAGAGGACTTGCATACATAGCTCTAAGACTAATCTCTGTATATTAGAATTTTGGGAATCAAAATGATTGCACCAGTTTTTCATATCAGCATTTTTTGGCTGTATATAGTTAGGTTTTATTACATTTCAGATTGGAAATATGTAATAACCTGTTTAGGATGTAATCCTTTGTATTATCAGACCTCCTTTACCCACTATGTTGTTTCCGACTTTGGCCACATAGGATAACTGGGATCTCGGATCCTATGCTGACCACAGGTTTTATACAATTTGTTTTTTATATAGGTTCCATCGGTTGAGGGTTAACTGAAGGGACACCACTAATATGCACTTTACAGCACTAGGCACTTCATAATTGTTTTGAAACGGCAGTTGTTCCCTGGCTCATCTTCAAGTTATATCTGATAGATGATTAATAAGATCCACAAAAGTCAAGAAACAACATATGAAGGTGATCATATGGGAGTAGGAACTATGTAGTGTAAGGATAAGATGAAGGCAAGCAATGTGAACATCCAACATGGAGTATAAGCAATACCAGACTTAAGGGAAAATATTGCCTGGTTCTTTTTAGCCCCAAGTTTGGGAAGGTTCAGTAATGTGTTCAATGTCATTTGTTAGTTTGCACTATTTAAAAGCGTCTTTTTGCACTGATTAAATGCGAATTTTGCACAAAGTTTAAGGATCAGGCTTGAGTGGAGACTTATATGTATGTATTTATTTATTTATATATTTATGTATTTATATATTTGTATATACATTCAAATGGGCTACTGCCTACGACATGGGGGTGTCGATGCATAGTAATAGTACCATGATGATAGAGATATGTTTTTGGGATGTAATGGAGTTTATAAAGAAAGATTTGGGGGGCATGGCCAAGATGGCGACGGAGTAAGACGTGCCTGCGAGCTCCTCCGGCACCCCGAGCCTTTCATAGCTTTGTTTAGCTGCACTGGGGCGATATCAACCCCGGCTTTAACTCTCCTGGGGTCGCTAAGGAGTCCTGAATCAGTTTGATTCTTCTCCCGTCGAGCTACGACCTGAAACGGCGGACTTAGCCGAGGTGTTGGAGTGGTGACGCACGAGTGCTGGAGCGGCCTACGGAGCTTCGCCTGGGTTGCATCGGCTCTTAGCACGAGGGGACCCTGAACTCTAGCAAGTTGACGAGTGAAGCGCTTGCTCTGCGGGTCCCCCCTACTGGGATAGTAGCGAGCCTGCCTGAGATCCCGGGATCCATCTGGTTATTGACAACGGTGCGGAGGTGACGAAGAGGCGCCGACTTGTCTGGCGGCTGCTGGACAGCGCAGAAGGCTGAAGGAAGGGGAGGTGGTGCCATCTTGCCTCTCACCCTCTATGCCCTGGGAGCGACCCAAAGGACTTTAGGCGACGTGGCGAGTGCTGCCTTCTGATCGCCTCGGTCCCCCGGGTCTACGGAGCGGAGATAACTGAGGTGTGGAGGAGCGTAGCTTGCTGTCCGGGACGCTTTGGGAGGTCGCAAGGTGCCTGGACCTAGGCTGAGGCGTCGCACCATGTCGACTAGATCTCGCTTGAATAAGCCGGGGAAGGACGGTCCTGGTAAAGGGCCGTCCGGATCGCCCCCCGGCCCCAGCAAGTCACCGGCCAAGGACGATACTGAGGGCCTGGTCATGAAGGCCTTCCTGATTGAGCTTTTTTCCTCCATCAAGGACGATATAACGGAACTGAAATCGCAATTGGCTTCCGATCTCCGTGAGGTCCGCCGAGACGTGGACGGCATCGGCGAACGGGTGGCGACCCTGGAGGACCACGATTCGGGCCTCAGTGGGGATGTCCATCAACTACAGCAGGACTTGCTCCAGCTGCGCGAGCAGAATTTGGATCTTCAGACCCATTGCGAGGATTTGGAAAACCGATCCCGCCGTAATAACATTCGGATCCGAGCGGTGCCCTGGGACGGAGACGGTGGGAATCTGCGGGAGTACGTAAAAGCTCTGTTTCTGCAAATTCTGGCAGAGGACGATTGCACGGAGGTCCGGGTGGACAGAGTACATCGGGTAGGCCTGCCACGTGGTGCGCGCTCGCCACCTCCCGACATTTTGGTTTGCATCCACGATTTTCAACTAAAGGAGACAATCCTGCGGAAGGCGAGAGACACAAATAACTTGCTTTTTCGTGGATACAGCCCTCAGCTTTTTCAGGATCTGGCGGCTTCCACCTTGCAAAAAAGACGGGACTTCCGCCCAATCACGGCCTTTCTGAGGGAGCACGGGGTGTCCTACTCCTGGGGTCACCCCTTTCGGCTCATTTTCAGGTGGCAAAACAGGCTGGTGCAAGTGAGATCCCTAGCAGCCGCCAGGGAGCTGTTGGGCATGGAGGAAGCAGCCGCGTCGGCGGGCGCCAGTGCCTCCCCAAGAAGACGTCGCCGTTCCCGCTCCCCAGCATGGCAGAGAGTGGGCCGACACGGTGTAGCAGAGGGTCCGACACCATCGGCGAGCCAGAGTGAAAGGGGAGAAGTTTTTGCCTCGCTAGCCCTGGTGACTGAGTCGAGCCGAGTGGACAGCTCCTCAGCGGCCTTGGCTCCCTCGACGGCGGCCCATGGGGGCCGGGGGGGCTCTACCATCTCAGGTACTCTGTGGGACAGTACTCCACTGGAGGGTTACCCCAACCCTGAACTCGAGGGGGGCATTACCAGGGTCTTCTACCCCCGACCCTTAAGGTCATGTCCGACTTTCATTGTTCTCTTTCTAGTTCTGACTTTTTCTTTTTTGTGTTCTATTTCTGAGGCTCCTTTTGAATGTGGGAGGGTTGTTTGGGAAGGGACCCGGTGGTGGTGGCTGGGGATGTGGTACGACTGTGGTATGTTCGGTTCTGGCTTATGGGGTGCACTGATTGGAGCGGTGGGGGGAGGTACTTGACTCGATGTTACCTGTTACAATAGGCTCCTGGAATGTTAAAGGCCTTAATTCTCCTCAAAAGCGCCAGAAAGTGTGGAAGTATATTCTTGATCATCAGTTAGATGTGGTGGGCCTGCAGGAGACTCATTTGGCCCGTAAAGATGAATCTAGACTTAAGCACAGGCAATATCCCCTGATTTACAAATCCTCTGCCACTAATAAGCACCGGGGAGTGGCGCTTTTGTTCCGCTCCACACTTCAATTTCAACCTGTGGGGGTGCGGGGGGACAAGGAAGGGCGGTGGCTGATGGTGAAGGGGATGCTCATGGGTAAGCTTTGCACGTGGGTGGTTGTCTATGCGCCGAATGCGGGCCAAAATGGGTTCCTTGAGGCCTTTCTGAGGGTGGTGGGGGATTTTGGGGAGGGAGCATTGATAGTGATGGGGGATTTTAACTTGGTTTGGGACAAAAGTCTCGATTGTTCACATCAGCAGAGGACGGAGGCGGGTCTCTTTTCCCCTGAACTGCGTGATACTTTGATCAGTCTGGGCCTTACTGATAGCTGGCGTTCCCTCCACCCCCGCACTAGGGATTACACGTTCTACTCCCATGTCCACCACACTTATTCCCGCCTTGATCACATTTTTTGCATCAATCTTTGCAGGGTGACTTGCGGGACAGCAAAATATTTCCACTCTTGGTCTCCGATCATAGCCTTCTGGCGACATGCTTGATCTGGGCCCCGGAGTCGTCCCCTCACCGCAAATGGTATTTCCCTGCATCCCTTACGCGAGATGAGGAATCCTGCAAAAAGCTTAGGGTAGCCATTGGTGAGTTTTTCGAGATTAACAAGACTGGTGACACCTCGGTCTTCACCCAATGGGACGCCTTCAATGCGACGACGCGGGGCACGTGCATTGCGTTGAACTCCGCCCTGAACAGGCTTAGGCGCCAGGAGAGGGAGGCGTTGGAGGCGGAACTGGAGACACTGTCAACTGCGCATTAGCAGAATCCTTCTCGAAAGACCTTTCGCCCTCTTGCTGCGGTGCGGGGGAAGCTCAGGGCGCACTATAATAATCGGGCTGAATATACCTTCTTGCGCTTACGGCGCCTCTCTTATGCTCAGGGCAACAAGGTGGGGAGACATCTGGCACGGCAGCTCCGCGATAAACGTGAACGGGAATATGTGGGTGGCATTCGTACGCCTTCCGGCGTCGTGGAACATAGGGATGCGGTTAAAGCCGAGCTTTTCGGCGACTTTTATGATGCCCTATACTCGGAAGACCACCTGGCGCCGGCCGCTCAGCGAGAATACTTGGAGACTCTGTCGCTTCCACAGGTTTCCAAGGAATGGAACGAACTGTTGTAGGCCCCCTTCACTAGGGAGGAGGTGCTGACCGCCATTCGGTCCCTCAAACCACAGAAGGCTCCGGGCCCGGACGGCTTCACGGCCTCCTTCTATCAGACGTTTGCTTCCGAGTTGGGGGATCATTTGGTGACTCTTTTCAACAGCATGAGGGAGGCGGGCCACACTACGGGCACTATGGCGGAAGCTATGATCTCGATCATTCCTAAAGCGGGGAAAGACCTCTCTAAATGCGAATCGTACCGGCCCATTGCCCTGTTGAACGTAGATGCTAAACTGTACTCCTCTATCTTAGCTGCCCGGCTCCAGGACCTCATGCCTGCCCTCATCCACCCCGATCAATCAGGCTTCATAAAGGGTCGCCAGACCCATGATAACACTAGACGGCTGATCCATCTGATCGAGAAAGCTAATCGCTTTAAGATCCCAGCAGTTCTGGTAGGCCTCGATGCTGAGAAGGCTTTCGATCAGGTGGATTGGAACTTCCTCTTTAGTACCTTGCAGGCCTTCAGTTTTTCCCCCAAGTTCATAGATATGCTTCGGGCCAATTACCATGGTCCGCGCTCGAGGGTTATGGTGAATGGTCATGTTTCACCCTTTTTTGCACATTCCCGGGGTACGAGGCAGGGCTGCCCCCTGTCTCCTCTACTTTTTGCACTCAGCATCGAGCCTCTCGCCCTTCGGGTGCGGGAAGACCCGGATATTGTTGGTCTCCCATTTTCGGGGGAACAGCACAAAATATCTCTTTTTGCTGACGACGTCCTATTGTCACTAGCTGACCCGGGGATTTCCCTTCCGCGTGTGCAGGACGTACTCTCCCAGTTCGAAACTGTGGCGGGTTTTCGGGTCAATCCTGGTAAATCTTATATTCTTAATCTCACGCTGCCGCCCACTGAGGTGGCTCGCATCCGGCCGCTCACGCCCCTGTCATGGTCTAGCTCCTCCATACAATATCTTGGGGTCCGGCTGACCTCGTCCGTCACTACCCTGTATGCGGCCAACTTCCCCCCTCTGCTGTCCCAGATACAGGCCGATCTTAATCGCTGGAAGCGCATGTTTATCTCTTGGCTGGGATGAGTGCATGCCGTCAAGATGACGATGCTCCCCAAGCTCCTTTACCTGTTCCCGGCCCTCCCTATTACCTTGGAGGGGGGGGGGTTTCCGGCGTCTTAAATCTATGATTCTGCGCTACATCTGGCAGGGAGGCCGTGCTAGACTCTCCTTTCTTACACTGCGCCGGCCATTGAGGAAGGGCGGGGCTGGCCTTCCAGACATGCTTCTTTACTATAAAGCGGCGCAGCTTCGGGTGCTGGCCGAATGGACCCAAATGGAGTCGGAGAACCTATTCACACCTATTCACTTTAACCCAGCGTTTCCGCCAGCTCTTGTTGAGGGGCCCTTTGATGGGTGGAGGGCGGGGGGTTGCCACGCACTCACACATTTGTTCCATGGTTTTGAGCCGCTCACCTTCCATAATTGCATGCGGGACTATGGGGTGCCACCTACTGAGCGCTACCGACACGCCCAGCTGCTTCATTGGGCAATGTCACCTGAGGTACGGGATGCTGCGACGAGGCCTCCCACGGATTTTGAATCTTATATCACTCGTACATCATCCATGAAGGGGGTGATTTCATTCCTCTATGATTTGCTATTGACCACTGCTATCTCGCCTCGCCCTAGATACATGGGTTTGTGGGAGGAACGCCTGGGGCGGGATATCTCCGACGAGGAGTGGTCTCACCTCTGGCGTGATCTACACAGCTTTAACCATTCTATTGATCTTCGAGAGGCCCGTATGAAGACTATGCTAGATTGGTATCTATACCCGTCCCGGTTGAAAAAGATTTTCCCTTCTGCATCAGACAGGTGTTGGCGGGGCTGTGGTATCCTTGGGGACTTTCGCCATATCTGGTGGGACTGCCCCGTGATACGCCCCTATTGGGAGGAGATACTGTCTCATATCAGGGAAATCCTGGGCTACCCGATTCCAGACTCCAAAGACTTTGTGCTCCTGGGCCTTCGGGACCCGCTTTTGGAGCACCAGACCAGGGCAGACAAACACATCCTTTGGCTCTGCGTAGGTGCGGCCAAGTTGACCTTGGCAGCAGCATGGAAGAAGAAGGAGGCCCCTGCTCTTTCCCTTTGGTTCGCTAGGTTGTGGAAGTTGTTGAGTGTGGAACGTATGGCGGACATTTTCAGAAATGACTTTAAGAACTTTACTTTCAGATGGGGCCCACTGGTCCGCTTTCTCTCTCGAGGGTTGCCGTCGGCGGTCTGCCCACCCACCACACGTGCCTTACATCTGTTTCAGGTGTGAAGTCTGCGTGAACGAATGCCTGCTGCTAGGCTGCCACCACTGGGGGGAGGGAAGTGGCTGGGAAATTGGAGCCTCTGGGGGGGTTTGGTTAGTTTTTCTTCTAGAGGGGGATGGGTTTTTTTTGTTTTTCCATGTTCAGCCTTGCCGCACTGTCTTCCTCACGGCCAGGTCGCTGGGAGGCGCAAATGGACTTGGTCGAATAAGCCTCTGACTTGGACAGCTTTGCCCGGTGCCAGTAAGGGTTTTTGCCCCTCCGGGACTCCCCGGGGGGTTGGATGCTGTTCCCGGCGGACTTTTGTGCCTTATCTTGCCCTGAACGATGACGCTGTATGATCCTTCATCACTATTGTTGCTGCTTGGCCATATTGAGTTGGCCCCTGCGAGGGCACTTTTTTGCATTTCCTGTGACTCCATCCTTTCTCTCTTCTGTTATTTCTGTCTTCCTGTTTTCCTAATAAAAATACCTTTGACAAAAAAAAAGAAAGATTTGAGTTTATGGATGCTCTAATAAACAATGCATTATGCCATGAGAATTAGAATCTGCTCTCTGAATACCTACCCACGAATGTCTGAGGATTTATCTGTTTGGATTTTGTGGAGAAATTTGAAAATGATGTATTAAGCAGTTTATTTTCCTTTTTCCATGTACATAACAGTATATAAACTGTAATGATATAAATATATGTACAATTAAATCAATTGTATAATTGGCATGAACACTGCTGTGGAAAAACAGACGGATAGTCTGTTTTCTATTGTTTTGATGCACTATCACAAGTACACAAGTACCTCATGTGATCAAGGCCTCTAGAGGCTGAAATGCATCATGGCGGAATCCACTGAATAAATATATTGCAGGAAGAAAAACTGGTGTCCGTTCCATTTTCTGGCTCTGCAGCATGGGGTTGTAAGGATTCGGTATCTTGGATATTACCTACTGGCGGTCGTCAGTAGATATTTATTGTTAGGACCTATTATCCATAGGCAATCCACAACATTCTAGTGGCAATAACTTTGGCGTCGATTGATGAATCTTCTTGAAATTGTCAAAACTTTTGGCCAGCTCAGTTCCGTTCCTTACCTGAAAGTTTGGGGGTGATGGTGAAGTGGGGACTGAGAAAAAAGGGGGGTCCCAAAACGTGTTTTCCCCATGCAATTTCCCATAGGACCTTTAGAATGGCTGACCGGAATTACACAAAAAATTGGCAGGGATATAGTCCTCAGTTCCGACTTGTGCATTTGGCATATCTGGTGTCAATCTGTTCAGTAGTTAATTATGGTTAAAGTCATTTATATATCTATGGGCGCGGAGGATCCGCGGATTGTGTGAGGATTGGCCTCGTAGGATGAGCGCACCATCCTGATCACGCGCTCAATTCTAATTGGCTGTCAAGCAGTTGTAAACATTCGAAATCAGGAACTGTTGGCAGCCATTTTGTGCCTCGGTAGAAGCGAGGCTGAGGAAGTCATTGAATTATGTGTGAAAAGGGGGCACACCCTGACCCCCTAGGCCTGCTCAGGGGGTCCCACAAGGACCCCCAGGGCCAAAAATATATATATATATTTTTTTAAAGACTCGATTGTCCCTAGGCCCTGCCCCTTCCTTGCACCACTCTGCAAACACGTCCCCTAGCGCGTTTGCAGAGGGGGAACAAATTCCCTTTAATACTGGGGGTCCCTGGGGGCCAACTAGCCCACCAGGAACCTCCAGTATGCGCTAGGGGGCTGTGTTGCAGAGAGGTGTTCTGTGGCCACACCCCTTTTTACACCTCTCTGCAACACAGCTCTGTTACGCTTACTGGAGGTACCTGGTGGGTTAATTGGCCGCCAGGGGACCTCAAGATTCAAGGGGATTTAATCCCCCAACTTAAAACACGCCACGGGCGCATTTGCACAGTGGTGAAGGTAGGGGGCAGGGCCTGAGGTGATATGTGTGTAAACACGCCCTGTGACGCGTTTTAATTTGGGGAATTAATTCCTCTTCAATCCCCAGGTCCCCTTGGGGGCCAACTGCCAACACTACACACTCACGCAGCCGCAGTAAGCCGACACATGAGTCCGCTTACCGGAAGACTGCACCTCCCTCTACCTACCACACAGATCGGTATATATGCTGGCCCTGGGAACAATCACTTTTACGTTCGAGCAGGCGCCAGGACGGGGCAGGTATCGTGAGCCGGCACCCAATTTGGAATGTGAGTATGGACCGCAAGGCAGCGCAGCGAGACTTCTTTCATCAAGTAAGTGAAGAATGTATGTATCTCATTGATGCAGTAGGGCAAGAAGTATATTAGCCTCTGCATTTCTTCTTTCTCTGCCCCTTTGCAGCCCAATAGGGTATGGGCCCCTGTGCCATAAGCTCATGGAGCACCATTAGGGCTCCTCTTAGGTAAGCCAGTTAAACATGCAGTCTATAAAGACTTGGATAACGATCCTTTGTACATCAGCATGTTCGGACGTCTAATGTGGCACGGCCCGCATTGTCATCATTTTAGACTCCACCGCATATACTTATACATGATGACCGGGCTGGGGCCACAACTACAGATGATATGTTTTTTATCTCAATGCGATCAGAGCAAGACACACTTTAGCAGACTGAGATCTGTGTGGTCAGTCGCACGCCCGCTGGATGTGGGCGTGCGACTGACCAGTCAGAGTTGTGCATGGAGCTGCTCGTGCTGGTTTGTCGCGGTGCCTGCGATCATTGTGTGCCCACTCACGGGAATCACAATGCTGATTTATGTACCTTTGAGTCATGTCTCTTTCTTCTTTATTTGGTTTTAATTAAACACGCTCCTTCTCTAAACAGTAGCAGGATGACATGATCTTTCAACAACAGCACTATAGCATGCCCTATGTTGTTTTTGTTTCCTTATTTTATCTCGTTTTAGGTCTTGATCTCTTGGGCGAGGTCTTTAGCCACGACTTAAACTTCTTAGGACTTAGTAGCGACTCTCACAACCTCCCCCTAGATCATTCAGAGAGCTAATGTTACCCCTCTCTCACTTTTCACTATCGTGCTTCACATTATCATTTTTTTGGGTCCTAAAGAAACGCCAGGGATCCTTTGGACCAACGAAGGCATGAAACATGTCGACCTGATCAGTTACCAGGGCACATTACGCCTACTGTGGTAACACAGAACCTACAGGTTCTTTTACTGTACCAAGGGTACCTTCCCATTAAAGATATCTTAGGTATACCCTTAGGTATTTTTAAACTCACTGCACACACGATTACACCCCATTCCTAGGACTCCACCCACACACCCACATGCACCAGACGGCAGTTGTCTTAAAAGATCTCCGCTAAAGTGACCCTCTGGGGGACCTGTAGGGCATTGCACCATCGGCTCGACGAGGAGCAACCGCCCGATGATGAAGCATGACATCCTTCGAGGGCAACAAGAGACAAGATTTGTCTTGTCCAGCACTTCCCCTCACTCTTTACACCGAGTCCGCGACCTAAAACGCTCCTTTTCCCTTTTTTCTCCCATTGGAACAGTGCCCCTTTTTTGCATTGACTTTAAGGTTATTTTGGAGCACGGGCACTGGACCATCAAAACGCTTCCCGGTCCCCCCCTCTTCTCTTTTGAATACGCATACTGGAGGTACCTGGTGGGCTAGTTGGCCGCCATGGGACCGCAGCATTGAAGAGGAATTAATTCCCCAACTTAAAACGCACCACAGGGAGTGTTTGCACACATGTCACCCAAGGCTCACCCCCTTCCTTCACCATTGTACAAATATTCCTCTAAAATCAGTCGAACTATGAATTCCAATTTACTCACCTGTTATCAGGAGAGAACTCAGTACTGCATCTTTTAGCCCAGCACTGACCCTGAAAAGTAATTCTAAGCATACTTACCAGTAACTTGTATTTCCTTCCATAGGAATCCATTGTGTGGTTTTCAGCAGAAAAGTTTCTAAGTGTTGATTTTTGAAACGTACAAATATTCTTCTAAAATCAGCCGAACAGGGGGCGTGGCCAAGATGGCGGCATGAGCAGACGTACGGCTCATAAGCTCCCCCCGACAGCCTGTTTCAGCACCGGCCCTTGAATCGTTTAGCCACTGACGCCTCTATATAAGGCTGGAGAGGTTCCGGAGGTCTCGAGGTGCCGGCCCAGAGGTGGTGGTGAGGTCCGATTGCCCATACCGTCGGAGCAGTGCAGCAAAGAACGGGCTGTGCGGTGAGATGGGCAGGGCCGCGCGGTGAGGCCCGCGATCTGCAGTCGGGGCTGGGAGGGCCTGACTGAGCTGAGTCCCGACCATTGGGCAGCCTGGTAGGAGCGGCGAGCCCCAACGAAGACTCCGACACCCCAGGCGAGGACTGACGGACGGCAAAGCAGTGAGGCTGCAGCTGTATAAAGCCGGCGTAGTGTGGCGGAGAGAAGCCCAGCCTGCCATTTTATGAAGGTGGCGTTTCCGGACTCCGGGCCTGCGCGAGGGCAGTCGTGGGCCCTCTGGGGCTTTAACGCTCTCCCACCAGAGAATGGAAGTGCGGGCCAAGCGGTCTCCGTGAGCGGGGGAATCACTGACTGCTGAGCTGCTCGGTGACTGGGCTCGGACCCCTTCCTGAACGAGCTTAGCGGAGTGCGCCGCCCCGGAGGAGACCCAGAGGACACTATTACTGACGGAGGTGAGGCCGCCGTCTTACTAGCTGCGGAGGCGCAGGACTGAGTTGGGGAGGCGAATGGCACTGGTGATAATGCCACGGATAGCGCCTTTCAATTAGAGGGGTGCTGTGACACTTCTAGAATCTATACCAACCTGACTCCTCCCGCCCCAACCTACGACTGTTTGAATATATCAGAGTCTATTGCAATCAAATGTATGTTCTTCTTAATGCTCTGTGTAAGAATAACTGTAACAGTGAACAGCCCAACTATCCCCTCTCACCCACCCCTTGCCCCCCTCCTTGCCCCCTGCTGTGGAATCACAACTTTCCACCTCACAACAAGGCAGAGTGCCTGTCGCCATCCCCATCATGTCAAGGGTGCCTGGCTAACCACTATCACCCCTCGCCTAATGCAGAATGGTTTGTTTCATAGCATAAGGGAGTATGTAGCTATAAGACCGATCTTTAACCCAGTAAAACTTAGGAAAGAAACACATTACAAACAAGTAGAATAAATACCACGATTCCCTGAATCTCAGTTCCGACAGGAGTCATGGTGCCTCTGTGACTTCTAAGCAGAGTCTTAGGTTGTTTTGTAGAGAAGGAGTAGAGTACATATCAGAAGGAGTATGGGGGTCTTGAGTAGAGCTAGCAAAATAAATGAGAGTGTGGCATAGCAACGTAGTGTCACCCAACGGGGTAATCTTCCAGGCAACTTTCATTGGATACCAGCGGGGCACGCTGGCTGTTACGGAGTTCCCTGTTATTGTTACCATCCGGTGATCTCCCCACTCGTAGCCACCCTTCCAGCCATTCCCTGGCGTTTTCTGGAGCGAGGAAGAACCATGATTTCCCTTCGGATTCCACTTGGAGTTTAGCCAGGAACAGCATAGAGTATTTAATATCTTTATCCCGCAGGGCTTTCTTGACCGCTGTAAGGCTGCATCTCTGGGCTTGAACCTTGACTGTAAAGTCTGGGAAGAAGGTTATGTTCGCATTGTCGATCTTGAACGGAGGGCCCGCTCTTGCTGTTTGTAGAATGATGTCTCTGTCTCGGAAATTAAAGACTCTTGCGATTATAGGTCTGGGAGGGGCACCAGGTTTTGGGCGTCCGCCAGGGACTCTATGGGCCCTTTCAATGGAGAAGTAACTAGAGAGACGTTTAGGTTGAAGGTTATTATCTTTCACTCTCAAGTCCATTTTCTTTAGATCCGCACGGAGGAGAGTGACTTCTATATTCACCGAGTCGATCCGAGTCTCCAGCGACGTCTGCACACCAGCAATTGCCTCCATTACGTCTTCAAGAGTAAGAGTTTTGGACGAGGAGCGATGCTGCAAGGTCTTGAGGTCCACTCCTGGAGCTGCTTTGGTCCCCTCCCCCTGTCTAGACTAAACAAACGTTGCCAATTGTTTTTGTGTCTGACATTTTAGCCTCCTGTTAGTGGCCATCTTCTGCAAATATGAGATAGGGGGCTCAAAGATCCGCGACGATATGAGCAGGGGTCCGAGGGACACACCTGTAATACCCGCCGCCTGCACGGAGGACAATATGAGCCTCTATCGGTCTGTCCGAGTTCTAGATGAGTAAGTCAAGGGGGCGGGGGGAGCCCACCTGCTTTTCTGATAGCCAAGGGAGAGTCCAGCAATATCCGTACTATGTACTGTATGGTCTGTGATCCGTGGGAGAAAGTACTATTGTCCTTAGTGCGATACTATAGGTACATATGAGCAAGCGCACAGTCGGCGTATTATACATCAACACGTTTCATGGCTTTAAACATATAATTTCAGGCGTCTAAGTGACTCAGCAACCAAAAAAGATTTCCTATGGGGCCCGAAACTAGGATCACTGGATCCGAATAAGCCAAACCATTGCGAAGGTGGCGTATCTTTGACTTTTGCATGGCTCGGTAGTATGGAGAATGATGAAGAATAGCTTGGATTAAAGATGCCAGAAGACCAATGAGATGACCAAGAGATCTGAGAGAAAAATGAGATAGGGTCAGGGAGTGACGGATTTCCTTCTTGATCAAAGAGACCTTTTGTTGAGGGAGTTGAAGAACAGACAGAGGTGTCTATTATGAAACCTTGAAATTCTCAACGCTTTGACAAAATTAGAGAGGATTTAAATTGATGAGCAAACCTAGGCTTCAAAGAAGGGCTTGACACACATGGAATGCAAACAGCTAGGGCAACTCAAATATATAAAAAAAATGGACATAACATAACTTTACATAAATATATAGAGACAACAAAACCATAATATAAACAAATACAAATGCTTTTTTATTTAACCACTTGCATGCGTCAAGCGTCCCCAGGCCGTCTGACGTCACGGTGGGCGTGTGCATCGGACGGCCGGGGGCCATCCGAACCACGTACAAATGAAATTCACCCATACCGCGGGGGAATTCCAGCCGCATCCAAGGGGTTAAACAATACAATATAAACGTTCAATTATATAATTCACATACACACTTTAATCATGACTGCATTCGCTCTAAAATCATGTTGCACAATACGAAGAAGGTACACAGACAAGATAAAAGCAACAAAGTTATGATGATATAAATGTTTCTAGTATATAACAAACATTTCACCAAAGTCAAAAGGCACTGGTCTGTAAACACAAGAGATAATATAATCAAATACAAAGAGTGGCTGGAACACAATCTCCTTTCTACGCGCATTTTGGCACTAAAGTGCCTTCGTCAGGAAATGCCACAAAAGGCACTTGTGTAGTACCTATAAATATAAAACGTGTATATATAGTCCCAACAACAATTCAATAAATAAAAAGAAGGATTTAATGCTTTGTGTCTGTGGACTAACTGGTGGCGAAGGCACCAAGAATTTGTGGAAATAAAGAAAGAAAAATGATAAGTGTAATAGATTAGGACCCAAATGTACCAAAGAAATGATGCAACAAACCCATAGAGAAGAAATATATATGCATCATTCCAATACGCTGTGTAGCCAACCCATAGACTATATATTCAATAGTAAATGCACTACACCATGACCCTCTAGATGACATTAAAAGATGTTTGTGCACTCAATGCACCAAGACCTACAAAGTGACATAAAAGCAAAATGTTTACATTTGTACCCGGGTATAGGATTCAAAAAGGATCTATGGATCAATGGACTAATAATGGTGATCAACATAAACCTGCAATAATTAGAGAGTGAGGTCATACGTAGGCATTCATTTATTATTTCAAATAATTTAGATAGTGCCTAATTATTGCCTAGGTGTGCGGACTGTGGCTGACTTTATTGACCAGAATGAGGTAAGATCAATCTTACATAGGCAACCCGCAAAACCTAAATGCAGACAAAATCGAGCAGGTACTCAAAGATACAGTGTATACAAGTATCTAAGATAGAGATAACAAGGTTTATTCATGGTGAAGGAAATTTGAAATGGCAAGTTCATATTTGCAAAAAGGGCTCTAAACTCTCCTAATGGTATGTAATATACAGAATCCTATTGCCGATATTTTTAGACATAAGCCTATAAAAAAATTAATGATCTGTAATACCTGAAAAATAGATTTAGAACAAACTTAGAACTTTAGAACACATATGCAAGTAGGAGAGAAGACACTTTTTGTCCACTACTGGGTTGAGTATCTTGGTAAATCACCTAGGGGCTGAGGAGAGCCAGAAAGGTAGTTTTTGAAGTGGAAAAAGGATTGGCTACATTGAAACTGAAGATATTTCCTGTAAAAGAGGTGAACTGGAACCGTCAAATAAGCATCCAGAAGTTCTAGTTATACCAATCAATCGTCTTGAAGGAGAATATCCCTGAGATGGAGAATGGTCTCCATCTTAAAATGATGATACACTATAAAGTTGTTGAAAAAGTTTTGGATTCAATACTGGGTGAAATGTCTTGTTCTTTTTTGGAAACAAAAAGATGATACTGAGGAAACCTGTTGGATCAAAAGAGTTTTGCTTGATTGCTTGTTTAGAAAGAAGTGACTGGACTTTTTCTTGGACATGAACGAGAAAAATTAAGTATGGGCACTGAACTCCGCTCCGCTTGCGGAGTTTTCCACACTTCGCATTACGCGGAGCGCGTGAAGTTAAAAAAACTCTGCTTCTCATAGAGGAGTTTTTTTCCTCGCTCGAGTTTATCCACAGCAAGTTGGCAAGCGAGGAAATCCACCCCCCAGTGAGATTTTTCCTGGTTTGCGATCGGCAAAATCAAGTTGGCAATCAAGAACGTAGAAAATCAACCTCCCGGCGAGATCCTCAATGTGGGCAGTCAGATTTCTCATTGCAAGTGGTCGCGTATGCTCGCGACCGGTCACATTGAGAAACTGTCCGTTCGTGTTGAGAAAGCTGCTTGAGTAAAAATCTACTTGAGCGGCAGAAAGGAAGCAGCGCCCACTTGCGCTGTGCATTGTGCCGTCCATGATGATTGCACAATGCGGACAAGCATCTGGCATTGAAAATCATCACTAACAGAATTTATCTAAAGTGCTCTGCCATAGCGCAGCAGAGTTTTTTTGCACTTTGCTCCACGCACTCCGCGAATTCCGGTGAGTCTTAAAAAAATGTAGATGACTGGGCAGCTGAAACTGAAAAGTAATCTGATAAAGATCTATAATTGAATTGCTTGGATCACCCAGGGATCTGTTGTGAGAGACATCCAAGCATTTAAACAAAGAGCTAATCTGCCTCCTATGGGAGAAATGACAAAATTGTAAATTCTTACCTGGGTATTGTTCTCCCTTGTTTCTGTATCCCCTGTTCTGGAATCCTCTGAAGCAACGGGGTAGAAGTGGGGTTTGTAGTCCTGGTAATAGTCCTGTTGGGACTCTTGGTTGAAGGAGCCTCTTTTGCAGGATTTACCCCTTGTTGGATACCGGCCGGAAAAACTACTCTGTCCTTTGCTGGCCCTGCCAAAAACCCAGGAAGAAAAAATCTTCTTCAAAGAAAATTGGTCCTTATCAATTGTGGCAAAGGTGGAAACATTTTCCCATTTCCTTAATGAAGGAGTCTCCGAATAAGAGACCATAGGCTTGTTGGCCCTTTTCCTTGGCTGAAAGACTGCTAAGTTTGGGATCTATTTTCAGCAGAAGGTTTTTGCGTCTCTCCTGTGAAAAATGTGCATTAGTATTACCCAGTATACATATGGCCTGTTTAGCCCCATTGGACAGGATATCTTGGTCAACTTGACGTACCTTCCATTTTTGCCTCTTTGGCTAAATCTAGAATCCTGGTTAGGGGACCAACAAGGTCTCAACTCCTGTCACTGCCACTCACTGACCACTTTGCTCTGAATCCTGCTGTTGGGCGCTGCGGAGAACAGGAGTACTTTTGGCTTGCCGTGACCGGGGCTTTCGCTGGGACGCCACAAGCGCTGCACTCGAGTTCCCAGAGTGCATCTGGACGCTGATTGCCGACTCACCGCTGCGGGACTGCGAGACTTGGAAACAGCTGTAGCCTCTTCCCACAGCGGCCACGCCCCCTTGATTGCTGAGGACTATAAGTCCAATTCAGGGCTTTCCGCGAAGCAGAACGCGTGTGGGACGAGGCCCGGGACGAAGCCCAGACAAAGGGCGGACAGTCTTAGACAGTCCGAGACAGGCCGTGACTGGACTGGGCACGTTATACTGCCCCGGCGGAATACGATTTGCCCGTTTGCAGTTAGACTATATGTTCTCGATTATATTTTCATCTTGGTTTCACTTGTAAAGTAATTCCTCTGTTCTTTTTACTAAACTCTGTTACACGAGTAAATTTTAGTATCTTTACCAATACAACTGAGGATGCCAAAAAAGATTCCAGTTGCTGGGGGAAATACTATGGACAATTACATGGTACATGTAGTATCAAAGATCAACAATGAAAGAAGACAATCATTAGATTTAAGCCAATCCCCTAATCTTTCCCCCCTGAGCCCACCTCCAAATTCACCGTGGGTAGATATACCATCGCAGGATGTGGGAAATGAAATCCCAGATACAGACATACATGATAGTGGGACACTAAATCAGAGCGTTCTCATAGAATCTGACCACGACCTAGACCAGGATAATGACACCGAATCCCAGGCAGACGATATAGAACAAGATCTCCTTGTGCAGGAGGGTGCACAGGTAAATATTGAAGACGTAGACCCACCTGTTCATGCCTCAGTTACACGGGCATTTAGAAAGTGCAGAAAACCACAAATGCACCGGGGTGGATCTCATTCTGGGAGGAAGAGGGCTGTGTCGCCACCGAAAATTAAGGATAAAAATAGGGGGAAAGGAGATGATGCTGTGAAGCAAAATGTGGATGAAGAGTTCCTATCCAGGATAGCTGATATGATTGACTTTAATTTTAAAGCACTCATTAAACCAGTAGTGGCTAAACTAGATAAGCTGTCTGCCGATGTAAAGAAATTAGGCACGGATCAGAAAAAGATAGTGGAAGAGGTGACAAACATATCACCTATAGTCACAAATTTAGCCGCTTCTACAAAAGAGCTTATCGCGTTAGGAACGGAGGGAGTCATAAATAATATACATGACAACCCCACTGAACAGCGCCTAATCAATCACTGATAAGAGAGGTTCAGCCACCAAATCCTCCAGTATCGACCATATTAGGTACAGAAGAAGATACATTGCATTTCATAGAAGATGCATCACCCCTAGTGCTGGTACTGTCAAATGTCCCCCCATTAGTAACAGGTCAATTAGAATCCCCCACAGCACTGACAAGCACGGCCCTGCACTGGTTGTCTGGTAATATGCAGTTGGCCCCTTGGGGGAAACAACAGCTAGCAGGAGACATTAAATCAGCCAGAAGGGTATCTTGGTTAGGGCAAAATCCCAAAAAATTTAAAGGTGACTGTAGAGTTTTAAACCTTACAAACTCCGCTGTATTACCAAATATTCTATCAAACATTCTCCCGCCGCAGCGTAGGAGAGGTACCATCGTTCCACTCACACTAGAATTTTTTGGTAAAAAACAGCCTATATGACATACCCTAAGCTACCTTATACTCACACTAGGCCAGTATGGACAGGAACAACAAATGGCTGGGGCCACGGTGCCCTAACTAACAACTGGGGGTATAATTTAGACAGATGGGAGTGCCCACAACAGATACTCCAACAAGAACATCAATACCCTAGCCATTTTAACAACCGGTTCAATATTCCCATCTCTAACAGGTTTGACATCTTCTATGATCAGGGAGGGTTGGAAGGGGTTGAATGACTACCTGATACATCACTTAACCCTGCCGAAAATGTTCGTTCGCAACGAGATGCAGGACTAGTAAAAGATGTCCAAGTACCTGTGTTGCAAGGTCCCAATGTGGTGATGATGGGTTCTTTGGCCCAGACAAATGGACCAATAAGTCTATATAATGTAACAAATCCTGCCCCTATCCCAGTTCCTATTATATATAATTCTGCAGAAGTATGGGCAAGCTGTAGTGCAGGTCTAATGCCCCCTACCCCAGGTGAACACGAAAATGTTGATATACTTCAATGTCCACCACAAATATGTAATGAAAGTCTAATATCTTGGAACATAGCCGGGCTCCATGACAAATTCAGTGATAATGGTTGGCTATCTTTTGTTAAGGAACCTGCGGTAATATTTGTCCATGAAACATGGTTGGTGGAAAAAAACGTACACATCGAGGGTTATCAAAGCTTTTTTATTCCAGCAGTTCCCACAGCTAGTGGTAGAGCAAAAGGGGGTTCGTCAATTTATGTTAATTTGACTCTTATATGCCATAAAATCGAACATTACTCTGGTAATAGAAATATCCAGGCTTTAGAGCTAAAGAGGGGAAAAACAAAGCTTACACTGATTAACTTCTATAATGCAGTGAACCGATCTGGCGAGTGTAACATACAGCCTTTATGTGAATTCTTAAGGGAAAATGTCGGATCTTTGCCTCGCCAAAAAATAATAGTAGGTGATTTTAACACACACCCATGTGGGAATCCTGGTGAGACTACTGTTGGCCAACTGGGTTGTAATAGCCTGGAAGGATTTCATTTTGATCATTCGCGGCGTGGAACAGAACTAAATGCGCTAATAAATGAAAATAGCCTTATTACAGCAATGTCCACAGTTTCGGATCAAACTCTCTTCCCTATTCCCACATTTAAAGGCCATGCAACAGGTTCATATATAGATCATATTTTACTTTCGGCAGACCTTGTTAACGATGTTCAGGACTACTGCATTCAACTGAGCATTTACAGCGACCATAACCCTATATGCATTAAAATGGGTGGGAAAACTTTTGAAAAACGAAATCCACGTGTGGATCGTAGCTCCACTAAATGTAGAAACAGAAAGCGTCGCTTAAAATGGTCAATGGTGGATTGTGAAAACTTGTACACCTCTATTAACAATATGTGTAGCCCTGAATTATCAGTATGTATATCTCCGGTATCAGCACCACAACAAATGTTAGCATCTTTTAAGGAGGTTGCCAAAAAAGTAGAGTCATTGTTAACGGTTCCAGTCAAAGGGAAAGTAAACCTAAATAATAATCCAAAGTGGCTTGATAAAGATTGTTCCAAGACTAGTCGTGAGCTCAAGAAAGCACTAAAAATAAAACCCAGAGACCCGATCTTATCAAGGATATGCGTTCTAGGTATAAGAAGTCCCTTGCAAACCGCAAGAGAGTGATAACAAAAAGTGTTTGGGAGAACTTGCTAGATCCTGAAACACTGAAAAACAGCTCGAAGTTTTGGGACATCATAAACAAACCCTTATTTGATCAATCCTGTAATTCCACTGTGGGTACTAATATCCGAGAGGAAGAATGGGTCAACCATTTTAGTTCCATTTTTTAAAAACAATGAGTCGCTGGCAGAACACATTCTGGTTGATTTTAAAGAAAATTTGTTGCTCTTCTCAATTGACGAGGTCGTGAAGGGAATTGAAGGGCTGACAAACAACAAGGCCCCAGGACCGGATGGTCTCCCTCCTGATCTTTTTAAATCCCGTATAAAACTTTGGGCACCAGTTCTCACGGCCGTACTTAATGTGGCTGTGACTTGTGGATGCCCAAAGTCATGGGGGGTATCAACCATCGTGCCCGTGTTCAAAAAAGGTGACCGTAATAGCCCCCTCTGCTATAGGCCAATATTGTTAATTAATTCTGTTGCCAAAGTAGTGGGGGGAGTAATTTTAAATAGACTGGTCACATGGTCAGAGGAAAATAATATAATATCCCCAATCCAATATGGATTTAGGCCTGGTCACTCTACGATTTCCCAATGCTTAAATTTATATCTAATCATAGGGAAGTATACCAAGGCCCGACAAGGAACAATTCACATGGCGTTCATGGATCTTTCCTCGGCTTTCGATTGTGTGAGTCGAGGGAAGTTCTGGGACGCCATGGCAAAAATGGGTGTGGATCAGAATATAATTAATTTGTTAGAAGATATGCATTCCGATACGAAAGCGACAGTTAGATACACACAAGATCTAAATGTGACAAAAGATTTTGGAGTGTACCGGGGAGTTCGCCAAGGATGCATTCTGGCCCGTTCCTTTTTAATTTATATATAAATGAACTGGAGGAGCATCTTTTAAGTACTAATACAGATTATCCGTACATTGGCCGTAAGGGGCTGCCGGTTCTGCTTTATGCGGATGACGCAGTCCTTTTATCTAGAACCGCCAATGGTCTTCAAACCGTACTAGATTCCTTCTTTTTCTTTATGAAATCCAGAGACCTAAGCATAAATAACTCTAAATCCTTCGTAATGAAGGTAGGCCAGGGAAATAAAAAGCTAAATCGCCTAAATGTTAATGGAGAACAAATCCCTGTAACAAATACATTCTCCTACCTTGGAGTCCTGTTCTACAGTCAACTGAACTGGGGACCCGTAATACAAAAAAAGAAGGGAGAGGTAATCAGGGCTAATGCGGCTATATTTGATTTCTCAAGAAAAATGGGATAAAGCCCAGTCGCTGCATTACTCCAACTTTACCAGGCCAAGAGTGTTACTAAGGCATGCTATGGTAGTGAGATATGGGGATACGTCCCTCTGGGAGCCCTAGAGATTGTTGAAAACAACTTTTTAAAGCAGCTACTAAGGGTGCCCAGGGGAACGGCACATTTTTCTGTGCATGAAGAATTGGGTATTCCTTTTTTATGCAATAAAATGGCAGTAAATCCCCTAATATGTTGGTTAAATTGCTGGCTAAATGATAATATACCACTTACACAGCTTATACTGAGAGAAGCACTTACCTGGGAAAATAGGCTGAAGGTTCCTTGGATAAAGTATCTGAGCAATTGTTTTACCGACTTAGGCCGACCTGAACTTTTTTTACTCCCTGAATCTATTAATAAACTAGATGTCATCACGGTTAAAAAGGCTTTTATTTCTTCTAGATATCAAGATAGGGAGACATGTGAATTAAGAAAAGACAGCGTATGAAAGCATGTATTGATAAAAACTACCCTGCTCATGGAACCGTACTTAACATGGCCAATGTCTAGATATGACCGTTGTTTATTGACAAGGTTCAGGTTCAATCTATTTCACTTACTTTTGGCTGTACCCAAAGGATCTCACCGTGGACAAGTGTTGCCGGCTTGCGGCTGCGACGATAAGTCTCCGCAAGACCTGGCACACTTCCTGTTTTTCTGTCCCTTTTACGATATACCGAGGTAGTTATACTTAAAACCTTGCCTAAAAAAAATGAACTTCTCTCAATTTAGACCAGCACTTCATTACCTTCAGCTGCTAAGAAGTGATTGTACCCTGTATGTATGTAGTTTTTTAAAACTGGCTATGAAATTTAGAAATAGAATGGAAGGATAATAGTACTGATAATTGAAATTATATATATTTTTTAAGATCTTTGAATGTTCTTGTATATTAACTTGAATGTTTAATGTGCCTGCAACTTTTGTGAGTATTTTCGTCCAGCTAAAGTCACTTTTTTAAATGGCTCTTCTTTTCTTTTTTTATGATAAAATGCGTATATATATGTAAAATGTAAAATGCTTTTATGGTTGTCGACAGAAACAACCAAATAAAGTTTCTTGACTTGACTTGACTTGACTTGAACTCCTGTCCTGGCAAATAGACCAGGCCCTGTCCACACTTTTATTTGGATCCTTGCGAAATTTAGTATATGTTAGGATCTATGACAGGGGTAGCAACAATTCTCTTGGGAAGGAAAGGGTGAGGATATTCAGACTTGACTTTAATTTAATTCTCGGGGATTTATCTAGGGCATGCCTCAGATAAAAGGAAACATAATATAAAATGTGTTCAGATGTGACCCATTCAGTAGAATTGGGTGATGAATTAATAAAGGGTCAAACAGAGGTTCCCCACGATGATCTTATAGATCATCAGACACTGGGTGAAAAACACCAACATCATGAGGAGAAATGTTACACTTTTTCTCCAGGGGCCCATTTGTAAAAGAATCAAAAGATTTATTATTAGGGTTCACATCACCCAGGACGCCATCAGCAGTGTCCTGTAAATGGGTAGTATTTAGAGGAGAGGAAGGAAGCCCTGAAAAAGAAACTTCTCGGTTTGGTGGACCAGTTTTTATGAGAAACACCTTAAAGAAGCACGTTCTGAGGTGCTGCACGTTTCTTTGCCTTCTTGTAGAGAACTTCAGGAAAATAATTAAGCATTTTTTAAATTGAAGCCTTTAGGTTCTTTGCAATATCTAACATTGAGATAGATACTACATGTTGCACAGAATCCTTCATAAAGGATTTAAAATTATCTTTCAGGACTTTGACTTCTCCTTCCTCAGACATAGTCAAAATTGAATAAGGTAAAAAACCCTTTAATATAACTAACAGGGATTCAAAATGAACTATGAGGAAAATCAAGAAGAAACAGGTTGATAGGGTTAAATTAGGAAAGTTAAGTGAATAGGCTCAAGCAGGTCCTGCCTGGACTGGTGCAGCCGGACCAATGCAGCTTTATGCCGTGCCGGAGCATGCAGCACTACATTCGCTGGCAGCACGTGGCCCTGGCCCACTGTCATTGATTGCCTTCTGACCTAGTATTGCTCCATATTGACTTTGAGAAGGGTGTCGACATGGTGGACTGAGACTCGGCTTCAATTGGCTTGGGACTGTAATTCGAGGCGTGGTCAGGATTCTTAACTCCAACCCCACTGCTCCTCCAGTTCGGGTTAATGGGGTCTTCTCTGGTGCATTTCCCATAGAGCGAGGGACTAGACAGGGCCGCCCCCTGTCTCCTCTCCTCTTCACCTTTGCAATAGAGCCTCTGGCCGAGCCATCCATGCGGATCCCCCTCCACTGGTTGAGTCTGGGGTAAGGGACATGAGGACATCATCGCACTGTATGCGGATGATGTCCTGTTCTGTTCTGTTTTGGCTTGTTCAGCTCTAAGCAGATACCCATGGCTTTCGTTGTTTCGTTGTTTCGTTGTTTCGTTGCTCAAACAGGATGAACTTGGGTCTGGCCTCCGGATGAATCCCTCCAAGTTGGTGCTGGTCCCTCTGGCACCTTCTAGGGACTGCTTCGGTTGGCAATTGACAATTTCCCTCCATCGGCTTAGTTTTAAGTATCTGAGCTTTGCACCCCAAACTCACCTGGGCCCTTAACCTAGAGCCCCTAGTTTGGAAAGCCAAGTCAGATTATATTAAATGGCATACCCTCCCCCTCAACATCCTGGGGCGCATTGCCCTTTACAAAATGATGATTCTTCCCTGATTTCTTTATGTCTTTTAAAACTTACCGCTTCATTTACCCTGGGCATGGTTCTCTGTGCTGGACGGTGCAGCTAAAACATTTCTGTGATGGGACTCATGGCCACGCATTGCATTTACACATTGTCACTGAGGCCCCTATGATGGAGGCTTGGCCGTGACCAACCCTCCTTCATGTCCAGTGGGAAGATGCACTTAAGCAGCAGACGCCACTCTGGCATGGCACCTGGCAGAAGGCGGTGGCTGACCTCATTAGTTTTCACTCCAGGGATTCCATTGGTATTACACGGCTGGGTGATGTATGGGTGATGTATGATCAGGGACGCATATGCGTTCCTTTCAGGACCTCCAACAGATGTACAGTCTGGCACGCAGTCAGTTCTTTTAAGAACCTTCAGCTCAGAGACGCTCTCCATGCCGATTCCCTACCTGCCAACACCCTCACAGAGTTCAGTCCCCTAGAAGCTCTGTTACTTATGCGACACCTGGGCAGTGGCAGGATTTCTCAGATCTATCACACACTCATTGTCAACTCACCAGGCTCACTGGACCACCTTCAGACTCGATGGGAGGGTTAGATAGGCCCCATAGAGGATGAGGATTTGCGAGATTCCCTGATGGCACCATGTGAGCTCACGACCTCCTCCAGAATATGACTCATTCAGATTAACTATCTTTACTCAGTTTACCTTTCCCTGTTCCACCTGCATCGAGCGAGCTGATTCCTATCACAATAGCTATGGACCTGCGTGGCGGTCACTCAGTACTGAACAAGCGTGACCCAGGAGTTGTCTGGGGTGCTGGGATGGGCGGTTTTCCTTTGTCCCCTTATGAGTCTCTGGGGGTGTTTGAATGTATTAGGGGCACAAGGGCTGAGGAAGCCCTCCTGGGCACTGCCCTTTTGGCGGCAAAACAGGACATTGCTGCAAGTTGGATGTCTCCTGGCTCACCCACCCTGTCAAGATGGAGACGGGTAGTGGACTGGTGCATGCAAACGGAGCGTGTAGTCTTCGAAGCTCGTGGCTCCCCCAGGAACATGGATGGGTGTGGAGGAAATGGCTGGGTCAATTGGCTTGTCAATATGTGGGGGGAACATCACTTACAACGCATTTTTTACAACGCACTACCATTACATCGCAACCATTACAACGCATACCATTACAACGCATTGCGCTGGGGGGCGCTCTAGGATAGGGAATATATTTAATTTACTACCCAACACCTTCCCTGCTATCCACGGGGACTGGAGTTGGAATAGTAAATTAAATAATTCACTATCCAGCGCCTAAAAGCATTATGCGTTGTAATGGACTGCGTGGTAAAAACCGCGTTGTAAAGGCATGCGATGTAAAAGCATGCGTTGTAGTGACACCAATCCATATGTGGGTTTGTGTCAGGGGTTTCTTTTGTACGTGGCTGCTCTATACCAACTTGATGCTCTGCCATGTATCGATTGCTTTCCTCTCTCTGCAATGTAACTGTGTGTGCCATGTATTATGTTTTGCTTGCAAAGTTAGGCTGAAATGCAATAAAGTTTGTTTATCAAAATTGGAAAATTTAAAGGGGCAGGAGCCTTTAAGGGGAAGGGCCAAGTGAAAAACAAGGCTTGGTAAGAGGAAGAGTTACCAGCAGGAGGAAGACTGCATCAGACGCGTTAAACCTCTACCGAGCGAGTTGAGATGTTCAAAGAAAAGGCTGATAAAAACATCGGACCTGTCCCAAGCAGGCGATTGAAGAAGAGCAGTGCTCAGATAGAAGCGTAGATTGGTGAGGAAACGTGAGGCGTAGAGCGTGCATATATCTTATTTAAATAAAGTCAACAATTCAACACAATAAACATACAATAATCTGAAGGTTTAAGAAAAGCGAGCATAGTACTTTTCTTGACTGCGAACAGGAGATTAAAACTCATTTTCTCACACACAGGGCAAATGAAAGATTTAAAACTAACCATCTAAAAGTATCAGTAAAATCTTACTTAGAGGGACTGAATGTCCAGGAAGGAAAATCCTCATATTTATTCACAGTGACAAATTTACATCACAGGTTTTTCTCACTTAGGTTTCGACTTAATCTTATCCCTTGTATGTTGGCCCATCCATTGGGAATTTTTTCTATTCAGGATCTTCTGTTCTGTCCTTGTGAAGGTGTCTCCGCTCAATCAAACTTGCCCATTTTTTCTTTTGTAAATTTTATGTGGTACACTGCAAAAAATTCACATTGCCCCTCATGCGCAAATATAATTTCACACAATGCTGTATAGGAATGTAGTTTTTACAATCACTGCCCAGGCCCCTCGTTTGTTACTCCGTGGCGTCTTTTTTATCCTTATTACGGAAAACTAGGCGGCTGTATAATACCCAAGAATTAATTACATGCTATATTTTTAGTAATTGTTTTTTTATTTTTATTTCAGGTCATTTTTATTGAAGTAGCAAACCAAAAGTAAAGACAATACAATAATTCTTCCATTACAAAAATGATACGATGCAGTCATTGATAGACAATTACAGAAAGGCAAATAATAAAAAAGAAAATCAACTCTTGCTTGTCTCGTCGATATACATAAACATGCATAACACTCAATGTGTGGATGTAGCGGATAGGACTCAAGTATCGGGACACAAACGTACTCTCAAATACCACAGGTCACTGTAACAAGATCGACATACAATGTATCAAGGTGGCTCATAATGAAATGAAGATGCGTCTAATGATTTCCACAGCTTCTTATTGGATGGACACCACGTAGATGCCTGCAATGCCTGATTATTTGCACCTCTCAGAAATGATAACCATTCCTGCCAGATTTTGAAGTTTACCTCATTTGTACATTTCCATTTGCACAGAACCACCTTACATGCCAATGTTAGCATTAAATCCAAACGCTGGCGATCCTGGTCACTTGATAGTCGTGGGTCAAGCGCCCCTAGAATTACATACACAAAGTCCTGTACAGGTCTTATCTTGAATACGTGATGAATGCATTCAAATATTTTCCCCCAGTACTCTCTTAGTGAAGGACAGTTAAATAGCATGTGGGCAAGATCACCAGAACCTGACTGCCAGTTCCAGCATGTCGGTGAGTCTCTTAAATTACATTTGAATAGCTTATCTGGAGTCCAAAACGACCTATTTATGAGCATATACTTTGTCTGGAATAGGATGGGTGATACTTTGTGGGCAAGGGCAGTCTTATGAATCATGTCCCAGTCAAAATCTATTCCTGTGGAATTCGGTTCAGCTTCCCATCTCACTTCCACGTTTCTGTGAGCTTTCTTGGGCAATGGTAATAATAGTTTATATACCTTAGAAACGAAGTGACCCGCGTACATAAGACGTGGAAGATGAGTTATCAGCCATGGTATATAGGGTGAGAAATAACAGGCAGATATTGCCGCTTTGATTTTCAGGAAATCATAAAATCCATCGGAGTAAGATCAAACTTCTGCTACAAGGTTGAGAACGGGAGCGGATCTTTATCATCCTACAGATCTCTCGCTAGGTTAATGCCCTTCTTGGACCATGATTTCCAGAAGAGTCCATTGCCCTTATGCCTGAGGTAGGGATTTCTCCATAGGGACATAAAAGAAGATTTAGTGAACGTCAGTTTAGTTTTATGTGTTTGGTCAAGTCTAAGCAGAGCCCGCCTAGTATTTAGCATTATATATTTGGAGTGTGGTAAGTGCGACAGGTCCATAGTGAGTAAGGATTCAAGAGGAGCATGGCCCACTAGCGATTTCTCAATATTAATCCATATAGGTGTATAGATTGGGGATTTTGTTAACCACTGAGCACCCTGTTTACAAAGAAAGGCTGTTTGATAGTTCCTGAACGAAGGCAGACCCAGGCCGCCTTTATCTTTTGCTAAATGAAGCTTCTTTAGAGATATCCTGTCTTTCTTACCCCGCCACAGGAAGTTACCAAACAGCTGATCTACCTTAGCAACAAAGTTATTCGAGAACGTCATAGGGAGCATGCTGGCCAAATAGTTAACCAACGGAGTCGACATCATTTTGAGCGTCTCCGCTCTACCCCACCAGGAGAGGAACTTTGGAGACCATCCTTCCAGCAGTGTGGATATCTTTTTTAGAGTCAATTCTTCATTAATTTTTAGAGTGGAGACCAAATCTTTATCGAAGTCCAACCCCAGGTATTTAAAGCACTTGGGCTGCCATGTAAGACCAGAGTTCCCTTTGATCCCTTTATTACCTATATTGTTTAGGAGTTTGACCTCCGTTTTGTCCTTATTGAGCTTATAGCCAGAAACCTTGGAAAAATCCTCAATATCCGACATGAGTGCAGGTATGGCCTCCTCAGCCCTCTCAGAGAGAACAAGCACATCGTCCGCATATGCTGTTAGTTTGACCGCGCAATCCCCAAATGGTATACCTGCGATGTTAGGATCATTTCTTATATGATATAAAAATGGCTCAATTGCCAGTAAGAACAGTGAAGGAGATAGGGGGCACCCCTGCCTCGTGCCTTGCTTTAAACAGAAGGAGGAGGAGAAAGATCCACCAGCCCTAACTTTTGCCGATGGGCAGCAGTATAGGGACATTACCAGTCGTGTAAATGTTTCCCCTAAGTTAAATTTGTAAAGGACTGCTTCAAGGAAGGACCAGTCAACCTTGTCAAAGGCCTTTTCGGCATCCAGCGTTATTGCCACTGTGTGTGTGTCTAAGAGTTTTGCTTTTTCTAGCACATGTGCCAGAATCCTTGTATTGTCACTGGACAACCTATTTTTAAGGAAGCCAGTTTGAGATGGATGGACTAACTGGGGAAGGACCTTCTGAAGGCGGGCGGAAAGTATCATAGCCAGGATCTTACAGTCTATATTAATTAGTGAAATAGGTCTATAATTTTTCGGGAGCGACGGGTCTTTACCTTCTTTTGGAATTACTGCGATTATTGCCTCTGCTAGAGTGCCTCTGACTTCACCTGAGTTATTTATCTCCTGAAATAGATGTATTAGGGGCTCAACTAGTAGAGAGGGGAAGGTTTTGTAGAATCTAGCCGTAAAGCCATCTGGGCCTGGAGCCTTTCCTGTTTTCAGACTTTTAATTGCATTTTCTACTTCAAGAGCACTAATCGGGCCGTTGAGACTAACCTGGTCCTCAGCAGAGAGCTGTGGAAGATCACATTCATCTAAGTAGTTCTTAATCTTCCGTACCTTAAACTTCAAGTACGAGGCTAGGCTCTTGCCAGCTTTATTAGACTCACAAAGCTTAAATCTCTGTCTTTTGCCAAGCCAAACTCCCGCTCTTTTACTAATTATTTTATTGTATTCGTATTTTTATTCGCCAAGGCATAAAGAGACATATCATCCCTATCCCTCAAATGCTTACTCTCAAGGTCTATAATTTCACTCTCCAAAGACTCCAAATTCGCATTATAGTTTTTGTTCATTGCTGATCTGATTTTGATACATACCCCCCGTATGGTACTTTTCAAGGCATCCCATCTAATGAGATCAGATGTGTCCCCCTCTTTGTTAATCTGTAAATAAGAAGCGATCGAAGCTTGTATTGTGGACCGGTGTTGATCATTACTTAGGATTTCATCATTCAGGCGCCAGGACGTCTGACGAGAGGAGGATTTGACATTTGCAATGGATAAGGAGATGCAAGAGTGATCAGATATTACACAAGGTTCTATGGTAGTAGACTCTATTCTAGGAACCCCTTTCTGTGTTATGAGGATGTAGTCGATCCGGGAATACGAGTTGTGTGGTGCAGAGTAAAAAGTATAATCCCTCCCTGTAGGGTTCTGAAGCCTCCACGCATCCATTAAGTGAAAGCGTTGACATAGATTGAGGAAGGCTTTATGAGATTTACTTGTTTTGAAGGGACAGTGGGAATCTCTATCCAACGTTGCATCCATCGGAAGATTAAAATCCCCAGCCAGTATGTGGACAACATTGTCCGGGATATTTTCAATATGCTTATTCAGATCCTCCCAGAATTTGAGGTCATTGGTGTTAGGAGCATAGATGTTTGTAACATAAAACTCTGTATTATCCCTACTTAGTTTGGCCATAACCCACCTCCCATCGTCACTCGCTTCGGAAGACAAAAGCTCCACCTTAGATTTCTTCGCAACAAGTATTAAAACACCATTCTTTTTGTGAACAGCCTCTGCACCCACAACCTCATTGTAAAACTTATTCCTCAGATGATAGAACTGCTTAGCCTCAAGCTTCGTCTCCTGTAGTAATACAATTGTCGTAATTTGACGGTGATCGGGTTAGCGTTAAGCTTTGCTACACGTATTTCCCCTTAACTTGACTATGGTGTTCGGAAGCCATTTTGAACACACTGGTGGCCATTTTATATGAATGCGTCGCCTCGTGGTCAGCATACCCTTTTGTCCTTTCCCTGTACCACTGACCACTTGAATTTGCCCAGCAACAGGCTATTTTCAGTATTGGTCAAGCACGCGCATGCGCAGTTAAACCCTTTGTACTAGTGGACAGTCATCACTTAGGAATGTCCCTTTAAACTGACCAGCGGTGTTTTAACTCCTCCCATGAGTTGGCTGTGTTCCAAAAATGACCATATATGTACCTAAACTGAGCAAATGTGTTCCGCCTACTCTTTTTATTACTGTAAAAATGTATAAAAGATGTCTCGCACCGATGTTCGGGGTGATACTTCTTGCATTACCGAAGGGTGCTGTAGGAATGTACCACCACCCCATGGGGTCTTAATAAACTTGTCTTTTGCATTTTCAGTTTCCGTGCCAAAGTCTGTTATATGGTGTAGCGGGTTTAAGGAATATGTAGGCCTGGAGAACCCAATACCACACAATGTCACCTTTTAATCTCCGTATATAGTCTAAAAAATTTTGTCTCTTGACAGGTTGGTTCAGACCTTTAACGTTGAGAGATAATATCTTCAGTTTGTCTACATTACACACTCCCATTGGAGTATTAACTGTATTATGTGTGAACAGTCGATCGTACCTTCATATTGATAATTATATCTCTCACGTGGTATAAACCGCAGCATGCCCGTGAGACAACACCCTGAGATCTAAAAGGTCCAAAAGAACGAAAGTAGAGTCCATAACCTTCCCCACCATCAAGCATTAATACAATGAAGAATATGCAAGCAAGAAGAAACAAAACTAAAAAACAGAGAACACACATCCCGACCCAAAAACCCCACATCCCCCCACCCACTCCACCCCACCTGTACGTAGTAGGCATGGTGATTGGAGAGAGAGTGCAATGCGTCCTCCCCGTGCGTTAACATATTCAATAAAGTTTGGAACGTATGAACTATCTCAGCAAACCCGTAGCTTACTGCTAACTAAGGGAACCTCGGTAAACCAACATCTAGTAACCAAGCATATATATTGCGTTTCAGAGACTTCTTGAGAAGAAGTGCAAGTATCATGGTTCCTGCTGGTGTAGGGCGAGTTACTAAAACAACAACCTTACCAACTGTCGTAGCCCTATATAATGAAACATGTTAAACGTAACAACTTCTTGTCAGATTCTCATTACTCGGAGCTCGCTATACTAGTAGGCAATAGTAGAGACATTCACCATAATCAAGAGATCAGTAACAATTGCACTCATGATCAGGCCATTCAATGATAAGAGGACTTGATCAGAATCAGCACATTCAATACTCTTCCACTACAAGGAAGAGGAGCTCATAAGAAAGTTGCATGAAAGCGAAGGACCTTCACTTGTAACCAGAGGCCGAGGCCTGGTCTGTTGAATTTTCGGGATTATTTGTCTCCATATCTAAGTCCTCAGGGCCATCTAGCATACTTTTCAATTTCAGGGGATCTGAAAAAAGTGTGGAGAACCTTGAATAATCACACGATATTTTGCCGGACCTATGAACCCATATTGGAAGCCCCTTTTCTTCAACAGCGGTCGGAGTGCCAGGAACGCCTTCCTTACCTCCACCGTCTCTTTACTGTAATCTTGTGAAATGTAGATTTTAGCAGATTTCCACAGAATATGATTGTTTTTCCGCATGAAGGTGAGAATTTGTTCTACATGCTGGTAACGTAGTGGCTTACAAACAATAGCTCTAGGGCCTTTTTGATTTTTAGTTATCTTGCCCGGCACTCTATGGGCCCTGTCAAATTCCAACGGGTGTAGAAAAGTCATGTTAGTAGCTTGGGTGAACCAAGATTCAAGAAAGGCCACGCAGCTCCCATGTTGATCCTCCGAACCTTCTGGAATACCAAAAATGCGTAGATTCCCCCTTCTATTCCTGTCTTCCAACTCAGCGAGTTTCCGTGTCGTTTGGTCCGCAGCTATGCATAGACGTTTGATGGCGTTGCAGGACTTGACTTCCATATCTTCGAGTCTGCTAATCCTTGATTCTGCCTCTATCAGTTTTGCGTTGGTGTCGCGGTTATCTTGTCTGATCGCTGCTACTTCTTCTTTGGTCGCTTTCGCCAGATCTCTTACTTCATCTAGCCTGTTAAGTATCATTTCTATCGGATCCGGGTTGTCTTTTCTCCCTTTGTCGGGCGAAGGCAGGTCAGACTTAAGCCTCTTCAAGCTTTCCGCTAGTTCTTTGTTATCTGCCATGGCTGTTCGTGGCGTAGATTACCTGGTCGTTTACAGTGGTCCTCCTGCAATTGTAGTCGCCCTATATGGAGTACTCGCAGTTGCCGGCCCTTCGGGTTCTTTTCTCTGGCCTGATACCAGTAAACGCACAGTGACTATTCAGAACCACCTAGGAGCCGATATGATAGTCGTCCTATCCGTTTGCTACCTGCCCCAGTTCTTGTTCAGACACCGTGAGAAAGTGTGCGCTTTTCAAATGAGGCTGGGAGCCTGCGTCGCCATTTTAGGAGCCACTACGTGCATGTAAAGCTTTGCACGAGTAGAGACACATTGTTAGCCTATTCGTTGCTTTTATCTTCAAAAGTGGTCTGACAAGCTTGACTGCTTAGCCATTTGTTGCATCCGTGTAGTAGGCGCGAGCCCCAGGACCCAAATCCAGTCCTTCACTGAGTTCTCTTTGTTTTTAGCCTCACGGTGTAGCACAGAGCACAGTCGCAGATAGTAAATCTCTAAACATTGCCTCCATAGTCATTTATCTAGCACGTAGACCTTACATTATATGAGTCACAGTGATCTCAGTCTTTTGACAATGCCGTTGATTTGGAACCCTGTAACATCATTTTCTTCTAATCTTGTTAATATTGCCAAATATTTAAAATTTGCCAAAATTTTACATACATACATTGTTTTTAACCGATTGTTCGGTCATCATGAATGCCTTGGATTTTTTCAATGTGTATTTTTTATGTTTCTACTTTTTTTACTTTTTTTTATTTTGTACTTGGATGGATGTTTGTATTTTCGCACATTTATACTTTTATGATGTTATAATATAAGGATTGAGTAAAGTGAATTGACTGACTGACTGAAGGCGAGCAGCAAGAAAAGAGGATTTGTTGCTCCCGGTCAAGATGATTATTATAGTGCTCAATGTGCTGGTTGTTCTATTATGAAGTCACATTAGTAGTTCTTCCCCAGGGTTTCTTGGTGACAAAGGTTTTCTTTTTCTTGACTGCCATTTTAATAAGAGCAGAAAAAAAGAGCGTAATATGAGCCTCCAGTCTTGTAATAGAATGCAACAACAGTGTGATGTGAATCTCTGTCAGTTAAGAGGAGATCTCTGGGCAAAGATGGATATAATAAACAGTGAGGATGGACTGAAGCAGCACCACTAAGGAATATGGACAGACTAGAAGAACTCAAGAAGCCCGATTGACAAATAAAGGCAGAAAGAAAGGACTGAAGGAGTTTCACTGATACATTTTGAAAAGTTAAGATGGCTAAAGGATTCCCGCTGGTGAATTTCAGGACTAAAGAAGTCTCACCGACAAATGTACTGCCTGGGAGGCATGCAGTAATAAATAGTGTGACTGTGATCCGGCATCGGGGAAGTGAAGTGAGCGGTCTAGCGGTCTAGCGGTCTAGCGGTCTAGCGGTCTAGCGGTCGGCGCCTACGTCACAAGGTCACCCGACCCGATCCAATGAGTGAGGGCAGCTCAAGAAGACGACGGCAGTCGGAACAGCGTGGGTGTGAGAGAGGTCGAGGAAAGCTGGGGAGGAGAAAACGCGAAGAGGGATGCACCAAAGAGCTCCGGTCTGGAAGAGCAACATCTAACAGGAGGATAAAGACCATCGCTAAAAGGCCCGGGTGAGGCAGACAAGGCGAAGACGACTGGCGCCACCATCCTGGAGGGTCGGGTCGTGGCTTCAGGAAAGTTCCATTCTTAACCCCTTTACTGCTAAGGCTATTTTACTGCTTTAATGTAATTTCCATTGAAATCAATGGAAAGTCCATGACGAGTTACCCTTGTCATTAGGGGCGAAGAGGTTAAAATATATTTTCAAACAATGGTAGGAGGGAGGACCTCACGGCGCCCAGGGCAGTCCTGAACCCAAGGTCACTGAGCACGTCACCCCTGTACCACAATAAACTCCCTTCACCCCCCCTGAAACTCCCTGAGCATTTCAACCCCATACCCCAAGAATCCTTCTTCACCCCCTGAAAACACCCCTGAGCATTTGGGTGTGGTGAAGGAACCTGCCAGAGAACGACCTCAGTAACAAGTGTATACTTGTGTAATTCTTTTCGAGGACCTCCATACAACGGCTTCGGAACTGGAAAGAATACCGGGAGGAGAGAGACGTCAAACCAAGAAAGACCTTACAAACTACTATGAATTGAATCCATATATATTTTCTTTTTTTTTCTTACGAATGTTGCCCTCCTGTATAGTGGGATCCTATTGTAACTAGAGGACTATCTGCATTAAAAAAATCCTTTGCTTTTGTGCCCTTAAAGCCTCTTAGTGGTTGTGTCTCCTAGCTGCGTGACAACAGTGACCACTTGGGTGGAGGCCAGTTGTGGACAGTTCCTGTAGAAATGTAGGACAAATTGTCAAAATTCAGGACAACAATGCTGGAAAAAGGTCAATTTCACAGACACATCTAGGAAGGTCAAGCAATGATCCACAAGTAATAAATAGAAGGCTAGCACGGGTAGAAGTTATAATTCGTAAACACGGAGGGCTCAATATTCTTTTCCCCTCAAAGGGGTTTTATCTAGAGTCCAAATAAACCTCTATAAAAACATCAGAATCTTATTAAATGTCCCAGTATCCATAAACGCTCAGAGCCAACCAAATCTCACATCTGGGAAACAGTTTATAAAAGGCAGACAACATGCACTTGAGTTTGATTTGCCAATCGCTGTGATCATACAGTTATTCTGGTGCATCTCGAATCTAGCTAGAGTCTCTAGGTCGACAAGTAAATGGTGTCACCTCCACCCACCAACCATATTTAGTAAACATTGTTTTACACCTTTCCACCGTGGCACAAAACCCTTACAGCACTGTGTGGAGTAAAGTCACAGGACATGTAGAGTTAACCTCTACTGATCATCATTAAATTGCTGTCCAACAAAACTACATGCAACACTAGTGTCATCACCCAATGACTATGAAATCTTTTTTAGTCACAATTATTGAAACTAAATATTTTGAAAACATAACTAAATTTACTTAGAATTAATTGACACCTACACAAAATAAAGATCTTCATTACAGCCATTGTGCTTTCTCATGCTCCATAGCATGTCACCCGCCAACTAAATTGACTTATAAAGTTTCTAACTTATGGGGTTGAATGCTTCTTGAATGCATTTCAAAATGCACGGAAACTCCCAAAAGAGACCTCAAATAAGGAGATTTAGTGTGCCTTTCACTTTACTCATAATCAGCCATTGGCCGTTTTGTTGAGGCTGTTATACATTGGGATGAAATGAAGCAACATGGTTTATTAGTACTACATAGTACATGTAGTTTGTTATACTTTACATGTTCGATCTGCAGATTACTGGTATCAGCCGGTATGGAAAAACCCTGCTCTAAGTGCAAAAGTAAGGAAAGTAGTATTTCCTATGTTACCGCAAACCACAATGCTAGACGCTGGTTCACAAGCATGGTCACACTGGGAACAGAAATCAGCCCTTGCAATCAACTCGACCGGTACTTGGAAGGGGGGGGGGGGGGCAAGTGAGAAGCATCACTCCCACTGCACAGTTGCTGCTTTTGTTACAGGGGCACGATATTGCTGCATAACCGGCCCCCACGGGTCTAAAACCTCTCTCCACTCTGCCGGTCCACCAGGAAAACACCTGGCGCCCATTACAGCCCCTCTGGCCCTGTTCACAAGTCGAGATAAGACCACGTATCTCTTCACTCACAGTACACTAAAACGCCTTCCATGTAGGCTCACACCAAATACAGCACTCTATCAACCACACACTCTCCACCCAGCCTAATGTGCTACATAATAATGAACTTCGGTGCCCTACCACGTGGTGTTAGGAGCTCGACTAATGCTATAATACAGTACAATATAACAATTCAAGGCTCTGTGTACGTGGGCAGTTTTTAATGCTAGTAGGGCAGGAGCAGAGTGGAGAAAAAAGCTGCTAAAACTACCTACTCTAATGCACTGGTGTACAATATAGCAGCGGGTGTGTTGTAACAATCCTCAAATATTAAACTTACTAGAGAAACACTAGTATAGCGGACTATGCAACAAACATCATAATACCAATGTTAGATTCCCTTTATAGGCAGTTCAACAAGACACACCTTAAGTGTTTAGCTCACACAGATCTAATTATTCAAATTCCCAGTTCATAAGGATAGCAATCACAGGCATTTGGACAAAATAATGAGCAGTAGGCATTAGAAATGGACAGGTGGAGACGCGCAAGCGCGTGTTCCAAGGTGGTCGCCGTGTGAAGTCTCTCCGCGTTTTAAGCCCGATTTTAATCATATAACGCCGGATTTTGTGTCAGAAACTTGCCCAGGAGGAGGTCTATGCACTTATAAAACACTCACCTGAACTGTGGAGCAAATTCAGTGGATTCCGCATTGCGGAAGTGAGTTTTTTCTTCGCCTGGTTCCAGCTCCCTGCACAGCTTCCAGGTACAGTGAGACTTTTCTGTCGAGGGGCGGTGACAGCTTTCAGGAAAGGGCCTAGCTTGAGCCTAGCCACTCCCCCAGCCCATTTTAGCTGCTGCACTATGCATTTCTAAGGTATTTCCACTGCATTAACTTGTTCGCACATTATTTTGCTTCTGCTGCTATAATTCTGATTCTTTTTACTTGAAAATGGAAAATAAAAGTGGTATTAATAATAAAGGGAGGCAGCAACAAGTTTCTCCTCCTCCTGCTAAATCTAAGGTAGTGGAGTCTTCTGAACCAGCATTATCTTTAATTCTGGAGGAAATTCAGGCTCTTCGTATTAATACAGACACTATTGCATCTGAAGTAAAGAATGTACGTAAAGAAATGGCCAGCCTATCAATGAAAATAACGGATAACTCCATTAAAATAAAGGATAATAAGGTAAAAATTGACACATTTACTCCACTTATAGCAAAAATTTCATCCACGTGTTCTGCATTATTGGCTTTGGAAAATCCTAACCGGCAGTATAATCTACGCATATTTAATTTACCTGAAGATGTTGAGGGAAATAACTGTAGTTTATATTTGGAGAATTTATTGCCAGGTCTTTTACAAATTAAATTTTCAGAAAAGTTTGAAATCGACAAAGCTCATAGGATTCCCTCCCATAGGAACCCTCATCACACTGAACCGCGACAAATGATTTTCAAAGTTCTTTGACACCATCATTTAGTTCTAATCAGAAAAGCTAGAGAAATTCCTTCATTGATAGTGAATGGAAACAAAATATTCATTCATCAAGATTTCGCCAAAGAAACTGTCTCAATTCGCAAAGAATCCACTGCTCTTCGTTCTCAACTACGAAGTTTAGGCTACAAATATGGTCTGTTTGATCCGTCGACGATGCGCATTTGAAAGGATTACTTGTTGAAGTCTTTTCAACGTCCAGAAGATTACGTCATTTTTTGGAACATCAGTCACAGCACTCAATGGATGTCAATGACTATTCAAGCAGGATTTAGAGCCTGCATAACTACAGTCGACCAAGTACTACACTTCGCCATGCTCTACTGGAAGACTGTTCAACTAGGGGGGGTAGTTTATATGCTGCCTTCATTGATTTGAGGGAAGCTTTTGATCTTGTTCCGCGCTCAAACCTGTGGCTTGTACTAAAGGATATGGGTATGCCCCCTGCCCTTCTCTCTCTGATTGTTAAATTACATGAACACAACTTTGCCCAGATACGATGGGGCCCTCCTGGAAGTGTTACAAACCAGTTTCCAGTAGATAGGGGAGTGCACCAAGGTTGCGTACTAGCCCAAACCCTGTTCTCTCTCTACATTACCAATGTATTTCTGGCATTCTGGCAAAAGTTTTGATTGAGGCAAACATTGACGCTCCAATTTTAGCAGGTGCGAAGGTACCAATTTTATTGTTTGCTGACGATTGTCTTATCTTTCCAAGACCCCAAGTGGCTTGCAAAAATGGACTAGGGATCTTTGAAACTTTCTGTATCAATTATGGGCTGGAAATAAATGTTTTAAAATCTAAGTTTGTCTTTTAACCAACACAAGTCATACAGAGGGAAAATACTTATGAATGACTTAGCCCTAGAACAAGTCAAATCATTCTCCTATCTGGGTGTAACCATCCAGCATGATCTGCGATGGAACAAACAGATAGATCTAGCAACGCTAAAACATCGGCAATTGGCCGGGGCCTTGAATAGAGAACATGCCAAGTCCTTGACAAAACTGGTTGCCCCGGCAATTGCCGTGTATAATGCAAAGGCGGTGAGCGCAGCACTATACGGTATAGAAATATGGGGGCATGGGAACTTAAGCAAGCTCACAGGCTCTGAAAATAGGTTCCTACGCAATCTTGTCAATTTACCACAAAGTACCCCCATGGGCCCCGTTTTCCAGGACTTGGGCATGAGACCAATTGAGATTATTGCAAATCTCCGCCCAGTACTATACTGGAGGCGTTTATGGGTAACACCAGAATTGAAAATATTCGCCATGGGACTCATGGACATAATTAAAAGCAATGTCTTCCATCAGGTAAAATGGATCTCTGGAATTGGAGCGATTCTCAGAGAATTGGGTCTGGTGGAGGTATGGGAGGACCCAATTAATGCTACATTTCCTTCAAAAAAGGCAATAAAGGGTATATTCTGGGGGTTGATATCCTCTAGAACTTTTAGAACCACTGCTCCGCTTTCATTAATGGGGGTTTTCATGGAGTTCAAGGATGAGACTCTATTCGAGCCATTCTGGGACTACAGAGCAAAGCCACTGGATAGAAAGCTTTATTTTCAATTAAGAATTGGCAGTATTCCTGTCAGAGCATTTACTTCAAGGTGGTCTAGTGGAGGAAACGCCTCATGTCCATGTTGCTCGGATCCCCAAGAAACAATCAGTCATCTACTCTTTGGGTGCCCTGCATACTCTGCTCCACGTAGAGTTTAGTTGTGACCAATTTCCAAGCTGCTGGGCACAAGGAGTGGAATAGTGGCTGTTAGAATTATTTGCACAAGTCCAAACCCACTAGTGTACATAGCTGTGGCTAAATTTTTAGGTTGGTCATGGATCATCAGAAACAAAAGTATAAAGGGATAAGTCAATGAATGTTGATTGATCATTTGTTGTATATAAATATGGTGAAATCATTGTAACTGTGATGAATTTTATCTCTGCTTGTATTCTTGTGTAATTTTACCCCTATTTAATGAAAGAATTTTAAATGTTACGCTTTTATGACAATCGTCGAATAAAGCTTCTTTGACTTTGACTTTGACTCTGCTACATGATTGTTACCATTTATGCTTTTTCTGATACAATATTGAAATTTCTTTACAAAGGGCTCCAGCGGTTCTGGTCATGCTTGTAAGGCGTGTTCGGGTTTCACATCTTACATTTCTGCCTTCTGTTTGTAATTTTTTCCATGTTTTTTTCATTTTTCATGTCTTTTTTCCTTATTTGGAGCTACCATTTTCCCATTCTTTTGATCTTCCTTTATCTTCCTCTTCTGGATCTCATTTCTCCTTTATTCTATTATGGCTAATTCACACAATATTAAAGTAGTTTCAATAAATGTTAAAGGTTTACGCCATCCAGTTAAACGTACAAAAACTCTAGATTATTTGAGTAGTTGCAAAGCGGATGTTTGTTTTATACAAGAGACTCATAGAGATGATAACATTTTAGATTATATGAAGAAGAAATTGGTGGATGCTATTGTCTCTTCTCCTGCCAATGGTAAGAAAAATGGTGTAGTTATTTGATTTGCAAAATAATTACATTGTCAAATTTTGAGTAAAACCTCTGACAAGGATGGTAGATATATACTAGTTAAAATTAAAATTCATGACTCATTCCTATTTTTATTAAATGTTTATGGTTCAACGGTACATGACCCAGTTTTCTGGAATACTCTTACTGCAGAGGTTCTAAAGATCGATAATGCACCTTTAATTCTTGGAGGGGATTTTAATGTTATCTCTGACCCTTTATTAGATAGATTATCTTTTTCTAAGTTTCATCCTTTTAAAGTTTATTTTGCTTTCACGTCATTTATTCAAACCACTAAATTAGCTGATATTTGGAGATTACATTTTCCAAAAGAAAAAAGTTTTACGTTCTTCTCAAATCCTCATAATTCCCATTCTAGAATTTACTGTTTATTGGTTTCTAGGCAACTAATCAGTTTAATAACTACTCCTACAGTTGGTAACATTGACATCTCAGATTATGCTATGATTTCTTTGGTTTTGAATTTGGAGTCAAATTTTATTAAACAATCCAGATGGCAAATGAACACTGGTATAATTTTAAATGAATATAACAAAACTAAACTTTTATCTGCCATTCATGAATATTTTATGCTCAACCCTGTAACTTCTACCTCTTTTATTAATAGATGGGATGCTTTCAAAGCTTATATTAGGGGTGTTACTATATCTATTATGGCCCATAAAAAAGAAGTTTCACGCAAATACTAAAAATTTTCAAACACAGATTGCGAAATTTTAATGGAATTTTATTTCACCTAGCAATCCTCAACATAAATTTAAGCTTCAAAAATTGCGCTATGAATTTAATTCAATTCTTAGTAAAAGAGCAGGTATCCAAATCTTGAATGCTAAAGCCAGATTTAGCTTTAATGCCAATAGATCCGGTAGACTTTTAGCTAATTATTTGCGCATAAAAAAAGATAAAACTCAAATCACTTCAATTCATGGTCCCCATGGTAACATTGCTCTTTCTCACAATGAAATTATTACTGAATTTTTGAATTTTATTCTGCATTTTATAATAAACTTGAATTTAATGATGTTTCCTTAATCAAGTCCTTCTTAAACTCCTGTGATTTAGCCAAGATTTCACAACCTGATAAAACTGGAATTGATGCTCCTATTACTAAAAATGAAATCCTGTCAGCTATAAAATCCCTTAAAAAGAACAAATCTCCTGGTCCGGATGGGATTCCAGCTGAATTCTACAAATAATCTCAATCACACCTGCTACCTTTTTTACATCAGCTATCTAAGTTTTTTGAATCCACAGGAACTATCTCGGGCTCTTTCACAGAAGCTTTAATTATTGTACTTCCGAAACCAGACAAAGATCCCACTCTTGTGTCTAATTATCGTCCTATATCCTTAACTAATCAAGATTGTAAATGATATGCTAAAATACTACTAGATTGGCCTCCATATTAGATTCTATCATACACCGTGACCAATCTGGTTTCATGAAGAATAGATATTCTGCTAATAATACAAGAACCTTGCTACATATTATTGAACAAAGTCCTACTTTAACCTTGCCATCTGGAATTTTAGCCTTAGATGCTGAGAAAGCATTTGATAAAATCCATTGGCAATTTTTATTTTCTACGCTAGCCTCTTTTAATATTGGGGATATTTTTATACGCATGATTTCATCTTTATATTTTGCCCCTACTACTCGTTTATTCATAATGGTCAAGTCTCAAATCAATTTTCGTTTTTTAGGGGTACAAGGAAAGCTTGTCCTCTTTCTCCTCTCTTATTTTTAATTGGCATGAACCTTTTCTTACCTCTATAAGAAAATTTGCTAATATTAAAGGGATCAATGTTAAGAATGTTATTGTTAAAACCCTTGCTTATGCGGATGATGTGCTTTTATTTGTTAGTGCCCCTATATCTTCTTTCCCATTAATAATGGATATTATAACAAATTACTCAACTGTTTCGGGATATACTTTAAATACCAACAGAACAGAATTTTTAGCCTTAAATGTTTATTGCACTTCTGATATGCTTCCCCTGCGTGGAATTATTTGGCAAAAGAATAAGTTAAAATATCTTGGAATTTTCTTTTCCTCATCTATAAAATCAACAATAAATTTAAATTGTGATTTCATTCTAAATATTATTAAAAATAAAACGTCTAAATGGGCATCATTACATCATTCATGGTGGGGCAGAATGGATTCCATCAAAATTACTATTGCTCCCAACACCTTTTATACCCTTGCTATGATCCCTACACAATTTCCATTGAAGTTTTATTGTCTAGGATTTTATGGAACAATAAATCACCTCGTATTAGTTATCAAAAATTAAAAGTACCTAAACGTAATGCTGGATTTGGTATCCCAGACTTTATTCTTTACCATAAAGCTTTTATTTTAAAACAAAGTTCATTATGGTTTAACCATTCCTTTTTAAATAATCCTCCAGCGTGGCTATGTATTGAAAAGTCAATGGTATGTCCGTTTCCATTACCTACTTTGGTGTCTACGTGTAATAAGGCTACATTCTTCCAAAAATCAGTTATTATTAAATCCACTAAAATGTTATTTAATGATCTTGACTTAATTTTTCTTGTTTCCATGAATAATACTGATGAATTATCTCTAAGGCATAGTTGTATTATTAAATTGAATAGAAATATTAGTTTCTGGTCTTCATGGATTAAAGCTGGTATTTTTTTATCTCAAAGATGTTTATTCTAATACTTTTATTTCTTTTGAAAAATTGCAAGAAAAATTTGGTTTACTTAGATCTGAACTTATTAAGTATCAATATTTGTGCAATTCAATATTAGATTAATTCCCCAATTATATTCCCTCTAAGGTTACAGCTGATTTACCAATTTACATACAAACTATCTCTGCTTCATCTCATGGAGTTTCCATTCTACATAAGAAATCATCAGATACACTAGATAGCAATTTAGAAATGATTTACATTTTTTGGAACAATGAACTTTCACTTTCTTTATCTATTGATATGTGGAAGGATATTTGGCTTAGTAGTATATCTGCCTGGATGCCTGTTTCAATTTATCAGACTAATTCTTATATCCTATGCAACCGTTTGTGGACTCCATTAAGTTTATTTAAAGCTAAACTTCTTCCCTCTGCTAATTGTTGGCATTGTAAATTACATCCAGGTACCTTACAACATATGCTTTTCGAGTGTCCTTTAGTGTTTACATTTTAGTCTGAAGATTGGGATACCATAAAAAAGATTTTAAAACTTCATATAGATATTTCCTATCAATTATTAATATGTAAATCTGTTATTCTATCACAAAAAATACATGATTTAGAAAGCAAACTGTTTAATTTCCTTATTTTTGCTGCGTTAAAATCCATCACTTTTTGTTGGAAAGATGTGTCTATGTTATCTGTTAATGCTTGGTGGTCGTGGGTTATCTTTACTAAAGGAGGAGCTCAATCATCCATGAATAGGATTACTCATAATTCAATTGCCTATCAATATTTTTGGACACCTGTTGATGTATGTTTATCCTCTTAAAGTTGCATTTATGACTTTGGTTTTGATCTTTATTTTCAATAAGTATATTCATATTATAGAATATAGTAGCTCTGTATAATCAATATGCATTAGTTATTATATGTGTTCCCTCCATCCCCTCCCTTATAGTCATCCTTTATGTATCTCTTGAATATGTTTTATCTAAATACCTATTGTAATTTGTTTAATGATGACGTACAATTTCTGATTTGTTTTTTTTAAGGTATTTTTCGCTATATAATGTTATTTTCTGTATTGTCTTTATTGATGGTCTATAATCAAAACTTTCAATAAAAAATGTTTTTAACTTAAAAAAAAAGAAATGGGCAGGTGGCATCTTTAATTTTCTTACACACAATTTCCATGGGCAGGAGATTCAGCAGCAGGACAATACATTTGTCCCTGGTCTCTACCGGATAGGCGAAGATCAGTGCAGGGGGTAGAAGGTGGGACTTGTGGCCTGTCCACTGGATAAGGCTTACAGCGGAGGACATGGAGTTCCCTTAACTAGTGTCAGTCCATCACGTTGACCTGCAGATCCGTGTCTTGCAGCAGGGACTGCTTCCTGATGCAGGAAAAGCCCGCAAAAGCTGGCCTATGTTTTTTTTCTAGCTTTGCACTCCTAATAGCATACAAAGTTTATACAAAATGTACAAACTTGCACTTCTCTGGGCCTCACAATTTCGCCTACACCGAGGGGCATATTCACAAGGAGCTATCGCCGAATTAACGGCACTGTATCATAGCCAAAGTCGTGAGAAAAATGTACCACCCCATTCACAAATTGGTGCAAACAGCCCGCAGCACCAGTTTACCCGCGCTAGCAGCCGCAAAATACATCGCCACAGAGGACCCCCGCAACTATCGCTAATGAGATGCAGAATAGGCGTTCCCGTGCAAAAAGCCGCGACAACAGGACACCTCAACATTCACAACGACCAGCCAGATCGGCGATAAGAACACAAAACTTGCGATAAGGCGCGTTAGCAGCAGGAAATTAACACCTGCTCTGACCTTGTGTAAAGTCGGACGGCAGCCTGCATCGCAAAAGGGAGCCCAGCCCAAGGCGTCATCGAAAGGGCAACAGATGCCATGGAGCCACTCATCATGCAGCCCAGACACCCAAAAGGGCCACAACACCCACCCTGCACCCCCACCCCCGACCACCACAGAGGCAGCACAGACAAAGACAGCGGCCCCCCAAGAAACGCACCTGCCTCACAGGCCCAACATCTGACAATGTCACTGTCCACGACAGGCAGAAAGGGACAACCATCCTACGCATCCTGGCCATCATCGCCTAATAGGCCGACTGCAAAACACAGCGGGCAACCAACATCCCATCCCACACAAAGCTGCTGTCTGTGCTGCACCTGTTGGCCCCTGGCACACCCCAAACAACACCCGACAGAGTTGGTGGAGTCTCACACCCAGCCACGTCCAAGTCCCTCATACCTGTACTGGACATCACCCTCACCCTCACCCTGGCACCCCAGTTCCCATACGTCCAAACCAATGCGCAAGAGCAGCTAGAGACAAAGCAAGGACCATACACCATAGCCGGATGCACGCACGTGTTGGGGGCAATCCACTGCACACATGTCCCATCTGTGCCCCCTGGTGACACAGCATGCAATCAGCGCAACAGGAATCACGCGTCACACATCAATGTGCAGGCAACATCAGAACACCGTGGGACCTTCACCAATGCCGCCTCCAAATACACAGCCAGTGTGCATGATCCCTTCACCCTCCGACAGTTCATCAGCATACAGCGTTCCCAGGATGGCACCAAGGGAAATGCACAGTCCCTTGCTAAGTGCCAAATTACCACCCACTCACCTCAACTGCACAACCATGCAATCCACAACTCTGGCAATGCACAAGTCACAAAATCACAACCAACATGCACAACATCATGCCCAGACACAATAGATCAACTTACAATGGTAACCTGGGCATGCCATGAACATAACCAATAAACGGCATGGCACCTCAGCCATACAATAGCCGAATGTGGGGAGAGGTGGCAATCAGGCATGTGTGAAGGATGCAGTAGAACCATGATTGGGAAAGTACACAATGCCAAGAGTGGCGGCGATGTGCTGGACAGACCACAGTATGCAGAACACACCCATATCCACGGCGACATACACCTCTGGTGTATGAAGTGTAGTGGATAGTGGACGCAACCATGTCACCTCAGCCAGTGGGGGTACTCATGGAAATATTGCCTGTTACGCCCCCGTAAGCATGAGCAGAGTGGGATGGCATGACGATGCCAGGCCAGCGTAGTTGCTGAGTTTGATGTAAAGGTGGACATAATAACGTCATTAAAGACTCTCAGTTCTTTGAAAACTCCATGAGTTCTTGGACAAGTCAGTTCTCGAGCAAGGGAAAGTCCCTAGCTGCTGAAGCCAAGTTTTCCAAGAAATTGTTGTAGATTTTTGGAACTAGTGGAAGTAGCCCTGTCGCATTTGGACTGCATGAGCTATGACTAAATATGGTTATGATTCTTATGCCTATATAAGGACATAGTGATTTATACCTATATAAAGGCATGAATCGGGAAATTTACAATAGTGTCCTAAAATGGTTCACAACACCCACTCCACGTTATCATGTTCATCTAAGATTAAGTACTAAACATAAAAGCTATAGCATGTGTTTTTACAATCCCACCCTAAAAAATACATGAAATGTATTTTAAAAAAATGGTCGTTCACAAAATGAGCATTTGTACAATATGCATCTAAGGGCAATGATTTCATTGGAAGCATATGATATGATATTAGCAATGCTAACTAAATGAATTACGAAATTTACATTTATGAAATGGCTCTAGATACAGAAAAAAGGTCGAGACCATCCCATAGCAGAATATTCAAGCTAGTTCGATTTGGGAATTAGGTCAATATTGTTTCTAGGAAGTAGTCAAAGAATTCTTGTTCTCTAAGAATAGTTCTACTTTAAGCAGATTGGTTTGTGCCAAAGTTCAGTCTGTTTTGGAAAAATAGTCAAGTTAAATTGTAGTGAAATAGAGTTCCAAACTTGGAAGCTTTTGTTTTGAAAAAAGTGAAGGTCGAATTTCAGAGTTCAAAAGAACGCTGTGTGCTAATTTCAAAAGTTATTCTCGGTGTCAGGAGAAAACATTAAATCATCAAGGCCGGCAAAGAAATCGTTTACCACAGTAGATGAAAGTTCAACTACTTCATTAGGAAGGTCAATTGTACACAGATGGTAAGCATCACCGTCAGTGTCAGCCGCATTAGCAATGTTCATTGCAGATGGTACCTGTGTGCCTATTGGTCCTCGTATCTCACCTCCAGTTGTATTTGCCGGTGAGATCTCAATGAATGCTGTCATCAGGATTGGTAGCCGTTGGGGGCAACAAAACACATGAGCCATTACCGGACCCAGTAATGCGTCAACATCCGTTGGCATAGCCTATGGTAGTGTTAGACAGATATCTAACACACATTCCTCTCCACAAAGCAGGCATTGTAGAACAGGTAAGATGCAATCTTGCCAGATTGGTCTGAATGACAGGAACCATGTGGTATTCATACCTCTCAAACGAGCCAAGCCAAGGATCTGTGTTATTCTGTCACGATACCTCATGGCCTGGAGCGCATTCTCCATGCTGACTTGGGTTTCGCTGGTGGCCGGATTTGCCATAAGGGTGAGCTCCTAATAGTTCCAAAATTAGAGGCAGGCCGCCGAACACAGAGTGTACGAAGTTATGAAAAATGCCCAAGACTGCTTCAAAGGGTGCTAACAGTCCCGAAATAATCATCTTAAATACATGTGCAATACCGCTGGTATCAGACATGTTAAAGATACAACCTAACATTTCTGAGAAATGTATTGGGCAGTTTGTTGATAATAATGCATGCATCTCTGCAGAGGACCTTGCAACTTGCAGATCATTTGTCTCTCTGGACGAGGTCAGTGGCACCGTTTTTTACAAAAGAATGGCTTTCATTCTGCTTTAAGTATCAATTCGTATAGAAGAGATGTTCAGTGAAGGCCATAGTGGCGACTCCCCATCTGTCTTGATTTTAGGAAACAATACTTGCATACAACAAGTGACCCTGGCTGACACTAACGAGATAGCCTATTCCTGGCATCATTCCACAACAGCTGTGATCATTTAACATTATGTAGCTACCATTGGAAAGCTGCCTAAAAATTGGATCTATCACCACTATGGGCAAACCTTACAGGTGGCAAGAACCCTCGCAGGCTCCGTGCAAATTAATACCTTGACATAACAGTGTACCGCTTAGTGAGTTTTTGCAATTTTTACCACTAAGAAATACTTCCTTGCCCCCACTCCAACATTTGTGTGTGTATGTAAATCCCAGGTCGACTTAATGTATTCTTTACCCAACCTTTCATACAGGCCGGCTGGTATGTGTTTTAACCGCATGCGCGCTAGCGGGTTTTCCCGCTGCGCGCTGAAGATTCGAAATTCGCGGGTTACATGACAAAGCCAGCTCGTCATGCGCGCAGCACAGGTGACGAGCTGGCTTTGTCATCCGCATCAAAGGGGTTAAGCAATACTGAAACTGGAAAATCGTCACTGGTATTGTGATGGTGCCATGTATTATCCATTCAACCGATGGTTTCTCATAGACGGTCAATGGTAATCTCTCCAGTGTTTTTATGCTCAGCACCGTATCGTCTGCTCCCCTCTGTGCCAATGAGATTTGTTTATCTGTAAAGTTAAACAACGTAAATAATGACATAGTGTTGATTAAACGCCAAGGCACATAGCTAGAAAGAAGGTTTTGCAACGTCCAGCCTAACAGCATTCTAGAACGTAATTGAGACTGGCCATGTTGTAACATTAGCAAGTCCTGTTCCATTATGTCAATGGCAGAGGATACAATGCTGTCCAAAGAATATATTCTGGACGACAGAGTTGTTAACCCATTGTCAACCACAGAGAGTGATTTCTCTAAATTAACACAATCAATTTCTCGTATTCTTTCAGCTATTTCCATTTGCGTGACTTTCCATGCTTCATTGTATGCAGCGTATATACCGGCGTATATGAAACGTTTATCACGTGGATTATGAGGTCCTATTAAGAATTCTCGTAAATCAACGCCATCTTTAAGCAAAGATAAGTGTTGTTTTATTTCTGGAAGTGTGGATCTCTGCAGCCACTCAAGGCATAGTTTTCCTACACTATAAGTTGTTATTATCCCTGGATGTTGTCTTTGGATATATCTTGGAGCTGGCCGAGTTACTGTAAACCCTTGTGTCTTGTTCAGGAATCTACCTTGACAGTTATTCGTGTCTGTGTGCAAGAGCCTTACATTTGACCTTTGAAAGCACAGCCAATGTGACAACATAATATCATGATTTACAGGCATGATTAAAAAAAGGGAGTACTGGTGGAAGAACACAGTAAATAGAGTATGGGCAACAGAAGGGACACACTCTAGCTGGACAGCCTAAAACAAATATAGCATAAATAGAAAGCAAGTAAATGTAAGTAGCAAACCACAAAGGCAATGGTAATCAATGGGTGGAATACATTCCTAGGGAAGCTTTCCAAATGTCCCTAAGATGTCATCAGCAAACCAGACAGCGGTGCTGTCTGGTAGGCTTCGATCCAAAAAGCAGCATTAGCGGCCAGTCAATATTTGGCCAAAATATGTCTAGCAAGTGTAACACAAAATCAGCTCCTGCAACAAAAAGTGATGCCTTCATGAGCAGCAGGAGCACCCGGTACAAGTGGAGGCAGCACACATAATGCTAAATGTCGTGAACTGAAATGAGATGCAGCTTTCTTTTGTATGATGTGTAGCCACATCAGAGGGTTACATTTTTGTAGCTGGAGAATTGGGGTCAAAACTCCCAATACACCTGTAATTAAGACTGAAAGTAAATACTGGCCCACTAGCCCTGGCACTGAAGTGCACTGTTGTAAATGAGAATGTGTACATGTGCAAGGGCGAAATACCATTGCTCAGAGTAAAAGGAGCAAATGGTAAAGCGGGCTGACCCAGTTGGATGTTCTTAAATGCTGTGTTGGTGCCAAAACCTAATTGTGAATGACAGTTTAGCTGACCAATCGATTAAGCTAGCAGACCAAAGCCCCTATATGTATGTATATTATTTATATATATTTTTTCAATAAATAGTCTGGCGAGATGACTCAGAGGTCAGACTAAAAAATGACCTCCAGACTATGGAAGAAAACTCTCATAGTGTTGGAACCAACCATTTTTGTCTGTTCCAGGCAGGAAAATGTTATTTCCCTACAAATACAAACACCCAAAGTAGCAATTTGTTTTTGGAAAACAAACGGCTTTTAAGGGGCTTCATATGAACTGCTCAAGCAGCTGGTGACCACCCCCACCCACTACGCCGGACACACACTCGACCCCGTCTTCTCATCCAGCAAGGACATCACCTTCAGCCACGCCACCGGACTCCACTGGACGGACCACAGCTGCGTCCACTTTAGCTTCAGAAGGACCACGATCCACCACCACCAGCAACAGGTTGCACGCAGAAGCTGGAACAAGATCACAGCCGACCAGCTCGCAACTTCCCTGAGCAAGAACCCACCCACCATCGCAACGAACCCCAGCAAAGCGGCCACCAACCTAACAAAGTGGATCAGCGACTGCGCAGACGACCTCGCCCCTCTGAGGACCCCGCTTAGCAGACCCGGCAGCAAGAAAGTCCCATGGTTCACTGGCAAACTCAAGAGCTCCAAGAAGAACTGCAGAGCCCTCGAGAAAGCCTGGCGCAAAGACCCAACACCGGACAACATGACTGCCCTCAAGCTCACCACCTGAAAACACCACCAACTGATCCACGCCACCAAGAAATCTGCATTCAAGGAACGCTTGGACAACAACGCACACAACAGCAAGGAACTCTTCAACATCGTTAAAGAGCTGTCCAACCCCAACGCCGGAAACAACGACATCACCCCTTCGCAAGACCTCTGCAACTCCCTCGCCTCCTACTTCCACAACAAGATCGCGGACATACACAACAGCTTCAGCACTCAACCGACGCACGCCACGACCGAACCAGCGCCCCCCACCACCACCCTCCGCGCCTGGACCCCGATCAGCACCGAAGACACGTCCGCACGATGAGCTCCATCCACTCCGGATCTCCGACCGACCCCTGCCCTCACCATGTCTTCAACAAGGCCGACACTGTCATCGCACCCTACCTGCGGGACATCATCAACACCTCCTTCAACACCGCTACCTTCCCGGAGAGCTGGAAGTACGCCGAACTCAGCGCTCTACTTAAGAAACCATCAGCCGACCCCACCGACCTCAAGAACTACCGCCCCATCTCGCTGCTCCCGTTTCCTGCAAAAGTCACCGAGAAGACCGTCAACAAGCAGCTGGCCGCCTTCCTCGAGACGAACGGATCCCTCGACCTCTCGCAGTCTGGCTTCCGGGCCAACCACAGCACCGAGACCGCCCCTGATTGCAGCCACTGATGACATCCGAACCCTGCTCGACAACGGAGAAACAGCGGCCCTCATCCTCCTAGACCTCTCCGCGGCCTTCGACACTGTCTGCCACCGTACCCTAGTACAGCGCCTCAGCAACATCGGAATCCAGGAGAAGGCACTGGAGTGGATCATCTCCTTCCTCGCCGGAAGGACACAGAGAGTCCGCCTCCCCCCGTTCAGATCAGAAGCCACCAAAGTCATCTGCGGTGTTTCTCAAGGCTCCTCGCTCAGCCTTACCCTCTTCAACGTCTACATGAGCCCCCTCGCAGCCATCGCATGCCAGCACAACCTCAACATCATCTCCTACGCCGCCGACACCCAGCTGATCCTCTCTCTCACCAACGACCCCGCCACCGCCAGAGCCAACCTACACGAAGGGATGAAAGAGGTAGCCGAATGGATGAAGAACAGCCGCCTGAAACTGAACTCGGACAAGATGGAAGTCTTCATTCTGGGATCTTCACCCTCCGCCTGGGGCGACTCCTGGTGGCCCCCGCCCTAGGCAGCGCACCCAAACCGACAGACCACACACGCAACCTGGGCGTCATCCTGGACTCCTCCCTCTCCATGACCGGACAAGTCAATGCCGTCTCCTCGACGTGCTTCAACATCCACATCTCCGGACACCTGAGAGACCTGCACTGGCTCCCGGTCAACAAGAGAATCCCATTCCGTCTCCTCACCCACGCACACAAAACCCTACACAGCCAAAGCCCAGGATACCTCAACAGCCGCTTCAACTTCTACGCTCCCAAACGCAAGCTTTGATCGACCGGCCATGCCCTCGCCGCAGTCCCCCGCATCCGAAGAGCCACCACAGGGGGAAAGTCCTTCTCCTACCTCGCCGCCAAGACTTGGAACTCCCTCCCGACCCACCTCCGCCTGACCCAGGACCACCTCGCCTTCAGGAAGCAGCTCAAGACCTGGCTGTTCGAGCAGTAGCGGACCCCCCTCCCCTAGCACCTTGAGACCCTCCAGGTGAGTAGTGCGCTATATAAATGCCTTGATTGATTGATTATGATGGCAGTACGTATAAATCCATTAAGTTCATGATCCCTAAAGGGATTTCTAAAGAGTTTTTGATCTGAAGTAGAACGAGGACGATCTTCCGGAGAGTACTTACAGCAACATGCCCTTTCAAGCAACTTGCAGTTACATTTTCACTGAGGTCAAATTTGGAGTATACCAAGAGGTCAAGGAATGGGGAAAACAGTAGTATGAAGCTGAATAGGTATAATAGAATCCAGGGTGGAGGATCCTTGTGGAGGATCCTTGTCTCTCAGTAGGTGTTTTTGACAGGGTTGTTACTCTTTGTAAAACATTTCTTCCATTATGGACTGGAGCAAATCTCATTTTATAGATCATCTGCATTTCTATCAGTGGTCTCATTCTCTTTCTTGGGCCTTAAGATGGTGTGTAAATGGTTCTTAATAATTTTAGATTTTACTGTCAAGTCGATCCTGTACAAATTTGCAATCTACATGTACACTGTTTAAATTAATATGTCTGAGCATCCAACAAAAACAGATGATGTTTCTTGTTTTTAGGTCAATGAATCTATCTTTATTTTGCTCACTTATACCTTCCATTTCTAATGCTATTTCCTTGAAATGAATAGTCTCTGCACTTATAGTTTGTACCTGAGCTTGAATGTCTACTTTATCCTGTTCTCATGTTTCTGCTCCATTATGGTGCAGAGTTCCACCTCTCTTCTGTTAATTCTTTCCCGTAACAAATTCAGTGCGAACCATACTTTAGAATACAATTTGCTAAGTATGTTCCTACTACTTTTTGTCTCTTAGTGCATGCAGGTCCCTCAGTGTTGTTCAAATACTCCCTTTATCTGCAAAAACACTCAAACCTATTTGTGCCACTTGTTTGGTTAAATCTAGCTATAACTTGCTCCTTTGATGAGAACCTTCAGTTTCCAAATACAAGAATTTGTTGAGCATGGAAAAATTATTTATTGTATGAAGTTTAACTTACGATTCCACGTACCCAAATCCTTTTTATCTCTGTAACTCCTAGTATGTGCTGCCAATTGGTTGTCAGCTGGGTCAGTAGGCCGATGACAATTCCCAAAACCATTAAATCAATCAATAGATCTTATAAACACTAATCTTACTTACTCTTTGTCAATGTTAGCCTTTCATCTAGTACATTAATGGTGTATCTAAAAGGCTTCTGCTATGATCTGTGTTATCAATTTTATATAGTATTTATATAGCACTTACTACCCTTGACAATGTGTTGAAGCCCTTTCCAGTGAGTAGTACCCTACTCTGGAACTCAAGATAGAGATCACTAGTTAGTAGATTAATACGGTTAGTTTTCTTTTCTTGGTGCATTAGTTATATTAGGTTTGCTCTCTTGATTCATTGGGTGTTTAGTAGAGTCTAGAGTGGGAATGGAATGGAATGATGGGAATGGATTTGAAAGGGAAATCAGTAAGTTGTTTCTGTAAGAAGTGGTTGTGTGTCTGTTAGTTGGGTAACATGATTTAAAATTAAAGGGAACGTTTGAGATGGATGTTGTGGGGTTCTTAGTAGTCAGATAGGTTTGGGATGAGTCAGAGAGGGGAAGGATGGGAGAAATGTTGAAAGGAGTATTTTATTTAGATTTAACAACTGAAATTAAATTATTCATACACATATGGCATTTGGTGTAGTTGTATTGTCCGGAGCCAACCCCTCTGTATAAATAGCAATATGTGCCCAGAAGCAGTAATATTTAAGTGGTCTGATGTACACATTTATCTTGTGGTGAAGTATTCAAATTTTTTCATGCCATTTCTTAAAGTTTTAGTAGCAGGCATAAACTCTTCTATATAAGAACCTATATGTACATAGAAGCAGCTATTATAACATTGTCTGATACAGGTATATCTTGTGGTGTTATATAATTGTTTCTCCTTATATAAATGTATCTGGTAGTAATAGTATGCATAGTTCAGTGTACAGAGATACATGTGTAACAATAGCTTCATCACTATGCTGCTAATAATATAGTTGGTTGTATCTGAGCATACTGTTGTGGCACATTGATGATTTGTGAGCATAATCATCATACATTACTTTCTGATTCATTTACAACTTTTAATGTATATCTCTGATGAAGAGCTTCCAAATTTCACAAATCAGTTAACAAGGTTCCCAGTTTTGCTCAAAGTGAAAGTTAACAATGGTTGGAACATTCAATGTTACTATGCCAGGGCTCCACACAGGCCTCAGAACCTCCGGTTACAAAAATAGGTAGGAAAATACTTTAGAAAGTTAAACAATCAAAGACCTTAGTTTCTTAAAAATGTGGAATTCTACAAGTCAAAGTACTCCTTCTTTGTCTACGGTATGTTTTGAATTAATTTTCTATAACTACTCTGCACTTAACATTACTGTGGAAATTAATCACATTGTGTAAAATGAATAACAGTGAAAATCAAGATGTAATGTTTATGTTTTACATTCGCTCACAACTTCACACAGACTTTTTAAACTACATGTAATATGTCATAAATCATACAATATAGACTTTAGCAAAGCACCAAAATACAAATGTTAAAAAACACAATTCATGTGTTTATGAAACCGTCAAAATGTAATTGCATGAAATGTAATAAAGCAGCACAATGTTTTAAGTTAACAAACACTGCAAATTGGGAATAACTGTGTAATGCCATTGCTTATAAAACAATAAATGAAACTGAATTTTGGGTTTCCTTAATAGAATAGAAGGAATCACTGCCATGCTTTTTAAATAGGTAATCTCACACTAAAAGGACCAAAGTATTGTTTCCATAGCAAGTGTGCAAAATCACTTGTTTCCTGGCCCCATAGTTTAAAGATTACTCAACAAAATGAACAAATGTATGCTTCAATGTACATTCAGTGAGAACATATTTAAATTGATTACAATTTATTGTTTATTGTTGTGGATAACTTTCCACACTTATGAAACACTCTTTCACAAAATTATATTCAATAAATCATACATTCATATTAGTGACCTCATATCGGTCGCTTTGAAAGTAACATTACAGATGTTCCTATTTGACAAGATCGGTATTCTCTCTTGAAGATTGTTGTACATGCCCAATGCATTTCGGGGAGGAAATCCTTTCTTCAGGGGCACTGTAAAAATAATCAGTGAAAATACTTGTTTGATTGTTGTGGAATAAGCAACGTGAGGCAGAGATGAGTTATCAAAAAAACAAAGGATTTATTTAAACACAGTTCCCAATCCTACTGTGGCATAATTGAAATGAGTTATAGTTCAGGTTCGTTTGCACCCAAGACTGTCTTCCGTCTTAGCGTCAGAGGAAGGTTGTGTGTAGGAAGTCCATTCTTCTGATAACCACGTGACTCAATCCAGGTATTAAATAGGAAACTAAAAGAAGAGAAAAAAGAAAAAAAAAAGAAATTGCTCCTTTTAATATAAGGACTTTCCGGTCTCTTTTCTTTATGGGGAAGAGGAGTAAGGGAAATGCACCACACCGTCACCAATTGATTCTCCACTAGCGCATGCCGGCACTTGCAGCGAAACCATGTAGGTTTCTCCGCACTTAACCCTCCCCGCCCTGGCAACTGGCTTACTCCCCACGGAGCATGCCCTCAAGAACGTCCCGTGAAGTCGGGCACGTACCTCTTGTAGCCACACTCCTCCAGGGGCGTGGCAGGTAGTAGCGCGGGGCTGGATAGGGTCAGGTTCCCTTCTTGACTCTTCTGGTCCGTCGTGTCTCGGCTCGGGGTTTTGTAGATTCTGGTTGGCGTCTTCTAAAGGGCTGTAACTGCAGTTCTCTGGTCTCAACGTCTCCGGTCTTTTGTGTCCAGACTTCCCCGACTCTGCTTCGGCTTCCGCGCTTCTTCTTTCAAGGGCCTCACTCGTGTCCTCATTGGAGGGCGGTGGAGCATGTGACACCATCACGTGGGTTGTGTCGACATCGAAGACAGGAATCCTAAAGGGGCAGCAGTCCTCCTCCGGGAACCGCTCCCATGGTAACTGTGAACACAATAAGGGAGAGACATGATGGGGAAGAGGTCATCGATCCCTTCGACCTCCCGGTCTGGTATATCCTGACACATCCCACCCCCCCCCCAGACAGTTCACAGTCGGGGAACTGGTGTATACGAGACAAAAAGTCAGCTTTCCCATTGGAGGTGCCCTTCCGATGACGTACCTCAAATGAAAAGGGTTGCAGAGAGAGAAACCACCGGAGGATGCAGGGACTGATCCCCTTGTTAGGACTTAACCATTGAAGAAGGACATGGTCTGTATAAAGAATAAAGGGGGAACCTTCTAAATAATAACACAGTTTGTCAATCGCCCATTTGACCGCCAAACACTCTTTTTTAATGATGGGGTAATGTTGTTCACGGGGAAACAGTTTTCGACTAATGAAAATAACTGGGAGTTTTACCCCTAGAGCTGGATGTGATGGCTGACTTTAGTTCCAGAAAGGCCTTGACTGCTTGGGAGGATGGGGACAGGAGGTCTTTTGTTCTAACTTCCTTCTTTATAAGATCAGTTAAGGGAGATGCTATTTCTGAGTATCGAGGTATGAGCCTTCGATAGTATCCAAGAAGCCCCTGGATAGCACGTATGTATCTTTTGGTGGTAGAGAAAGGAGTTTTAGTAATAGCCTTAACTTTTTCTTGTTGGGGCTCGATAACTCAGTTTCCCAAAAGGTATCCTAAATAGGGAATCTTTTGGTACCCCACTAGTGATTTCTTTGAGTTGATATGGAGCCCTGCCGTCGAAAGAGCTTGAAGTATTGTTTGGCAATGGATTAGATGTTGTTCCCAGTTAGGGCTATATACTACGATGTCATCCAGATAGGCTGAGGCGAACCCTTGATGTTCCCGCAACACGATGCCCATGAGCCTCTGGAAAGGGGCTGGTGCCCCATGAAGGCCAAAGGGAAGGACAGTAAATTCATAGAGCCCTGAGGGTGTTGCAAATGCTGTTTTGGCACAGTCTTGGGGGGGAAGGGGAACCTGCCAATAACCCTTAGTGAGGTCCTAGGTGGTGATGTACTGAGCTTTCCCTAAACGTTCTATTAGCTCATCAACCCTGGGTAAGGGATACGAATCAAATTTGGTGATTGCATTCACAGTCCGGAAGTCGATAAAGAACCGGACTGAACCGTCAGGTTTCCGTACCAAAACCACAGGTGAGGACCACTTGCTGTGGGGTGGCCGGATGACTCCCATGGCGAGCATGTTCTGAATTTCATCTTCTATGGCCTTCCTACAGGCAGCTGGAATCCAGTAGGGAAGTTGCCTCACGACCTTTCCCGGAATAGAAGGGATGGAATGTTCTACTAGTGATGTGCGTCCGGGTATATCTGTGAATATGGGGGAGAAAGGAGTGAGCATGGTATCCAGGGCTTCTCTTTGTTTGTCCTGGATGGATGTCATTGTGGATGTTCAACAAGTGAAGAGTAGAAGAATTTTTAGGGGTCTCTTGAGTTGACAGCAAACTGTTTTTGGGAACAGGGCCTAGCCACTTCTTCAGAAGGTTAATGTGGAAGATTTGGGTTTATGTTTTAGAGAGACGTAATGGGTAGGTGGTAAGAGCAATTTTATCAATCACTTCGTGAGGGCCCTTCCATTCAGCCCATGTTTTAGGAAGGGGAGAGGGCAAGAGTACTAACACCCAGTCATGTATTTGGAGGTGACGCCGATATTTCTTTCCTTTATTATAAAAGCTTTGCTGACGTCTTTGGGCCTTCTCTAGGATAACATGGGCAAAGTCACGTCGTTTCTGGTGGCGAGATTTTAAACCTTGAGAGTACTCCAAAAAAGTACAGTTTTCTTCTGGTGTTTCTTGTTCCCAGGCTTCTTTAGTCATCTCAAGAAAAGTACGGGGCTGTCTCCGGTAGAGGAGTTCAAAAGGTGAACAGGCCAAACTACTTTGTTTTAGGCACCTAATGACAAACAAGGCCAAAGGAAGCAGGGCATCCCAGTCTGCCCCTTCCGCAGTCATCATTTTTTTTGAAGTCAGCTTGATGGTACCATTATATCTTTAAAATAAGCCGCCTGTCTGTGGATGATAAACCGAGGTTCGGATTTGTGTTATGTCTAGGATTTACAGACTTGATTCATTAACCGGGAAGTGAAAGGGGTGCTCTAATCTGTGAGGATTTCTCATGGAAATCCACACGGGAGAATAACTCAAGTAGTTTTTCACAAATGGTAGTAGTATTTGGGGTTTGTAATGGAAAAGCCTCAGGGTATCCGGTGGCATAGTCAAGGATGACTAGGGCATACTCATTCCCTTTTCTAGATTTGGGTAACAGGCCTATAAGATCCATGCCGACTTGGTTAAAGAGTTTCCCAATGATCGGTAAGGGTTGTAGGGGAACAGCAGGGGGGCAATATGGATTTCTTTTTTGACACACTTAACACTCCTGACAATATTTCGTAATGTGTTCATGTATGCCAGGCCAATAGAAGTGTTCAAGTATGTTTTGGGTAGTTTTCTGGGCCCATGTATAACCGGCCAGTAGGTGGGCAAAAAACATGACCTGCTCACGGAACGCTTGGGGAACGAGTAGTTGACTGGGACTGGAGGGGTTTTCTTTCCTGTAAAGTAGATCTTTCTCTATCACAAATGAGGGATATGTATCGGAGGGGTTAGATGCCTGTTCCCAGGCTGCTCTAAGAGTGGGGTCATTCTTTTGGGCGTATCTAAAGTTTGTGTTGTTCTGCCAAGGTGCTTGAGATATCAGTACTGGGGTAGTGATGGCCTTAATCTTACTCTGGAGGAGCCTTAAGAATTCAGGGTTATCTATTCCTAATATCAGCTTCTCTGGGAGGTTGGGTAAAACCCCTACGGTGACTTGTAGGTTCTTTCTATCGGGTAACCTAACCCACAACCGAGCCATGGGGTAAGTTTTAACGTCTCCATGGACGCATCGAATTGGGACCTGTCGGTGTATGAGATAATCTTCTGGCCTAACTAAAGTCTGCTGAATTACTGATTGACGATGTGTGATGACGTATGACAAATAAATTTAAGTCCAGCCTTCTGCATCCATACCTAAGTGATCTAATATATTATCTTTAATCTCTTTGTAAGGGGTGGAACCAGTGGGGTTTGCCACCTGCTAAGCCGCCTGTGCCTCACCGCTTAATAAAGGAGGTAAAAAGAAAAGCCACTTCTGTTCAGGCCGTACAGTGCCCTAACGGCTTGTTCAAAATTGACCAGGAAGGCGTCGGGGTCCTCACCCGGGGTGTACTTTTGTAAAACAATAGAGAGATAACTGGCTTGGGGTTCCTGAAGGATAGGGATGGTTGCAGTGTGGCTGGTCGGATCTGGGGACCATCTTTGGAGGTTCTCTAGATGTTGGTTCATAGAGTTACTAAAGAGTTCTCTATCGGCTTGAGCCGAAGTCATCTGGCTCTCCACTGCCCATTCCAATTTCTCCTGTCCCCCAATTACTTGTTGGATAAGGGCCTCCATTTGGATATAGCAATGGAGCTTATCCCACTTCTGACACCAAGTGTGGAATAAGCAACGTGAGGCAGAGATGAGTTATCGAAATAACAAAGGATTTATTTAAACACAGTTCACAATCCTACTGTGGCATAATTTAAATGAGTTATAGTTCAGGTTTGTTTGCACTCAAGACTTTCTTCCGTCTTAGCTTTAGAGGAAGGTTGTGTGTAGAAAGTCCATTCTCCTGATAACCATGTGACTCAATCCAGGTATTGAATAGGAAAGCAAAAGAAGAGAGAGAAAAAAAAAGAAAATACTTCTTTTAATATAAGGATTTTCCGGTCTCTTTTCTTTATTGGGAAGAGGAGTGAGGGAAATGCACCACACCGTCACCAAGTGATTCTCCACTAATGCATGCCGGCACTTGCAGCGAAACCATTTAGGTTTCTCAGTGCTACGACGGGCCTCTCAACTCAAAGGCAATATCTCTAACTTACAAATAGTTGAGCAATAACCTACCAGAAACCTTTCTGAAGCTCAGGGAGCGGTGGCAAGACGAGTTAGGTCCTATAGATGATGAGGACTGGCAAACGGCTGTCATGTCCCCTCGAGAAGCGGCCATCACACAGAGATTCAGGCTGATTCAGCTTAGAACCCTTCACCAATCATACATCACAGGAAAAGTGTTGGCGAGAATAGGAGCTAGACATGACAACGTGTGTATGAAGGGGTGTGGACAACAAGCCACATTTTATCATACCCTGTGGAGTTGCCCAAAGGTACGTGCCCTATGGGAGGGAGCCTCAGAACACATGCAAACAGCTCTGGGAAAGGACATAGTAATAAAACCACAACTGGGACTGTTGAATATATGGTAGGGGACTGACCTTACGGGAAACTGAACAGCAATTTACAATACTGGGATACACGTTGGTGAAACGAGAGCTGGCTAGAGGAGGGGGGAGCGAACCCACCACTCGATACCATGTGGGCTAAAGAAATGGATAGATGCTTGCTGGCAGAGACCGCGGTTTTGAAGACTCGGGGTGACCCAAGAAATGGGATAGGAAGTGGTCACATTGGAATACATATCAAGGGGATCCCTGTGTGTCGCTACTGTTGAAGTGGAGATGCATGAACAAGCGGGATGTGAGGGAAATGTTTAATATGTAATGAGAATTAATGTCTGTTCAGTTATGATGTTGACTATCTTGAACATGTCGTCCAATCATGTATGTATGGCTGTGAATGAAACCAATAAACAAATTAAAAAAAATAGTGCAAGCGTTAAAGTGCATAAAGCAACTTAACTGCAGTTGTTGCCCCCAGATGGATTACGAGCACAGCCCCCAGGCCAACCGCAATATGACTTGGTGCAACCCTGGTTAAAATTCTGTTACTAAAAAGTTTCTCAGGAGCAAAACATTTAACTAAACAGAATTCTCGGTAGGTGCCATCTGTAGCATTTCGATGGAGCCAAGGTGATGCTGTTGTTAAGAAGCATCACAAAGAACACAGGGGGCACTTTGTATCACAGTTAGTCTTTCACTGACGCTGGGTCACATGGGAGGAAGGTCTGAACTCCTCTGTGAAATTCTGTGTCTTTGGCAGTCTATTGGGGTGTGATGTCAGAGACCACTGTTTGTGATGCCAGAGCTGCTCTCTGAACTTCAGGAATCGAGCTGCCAGCTGCGAAGCTCTGTGGAACTCTGAAAGCTGAATCAAACTTACTTCAGTTCTGGAAGAAATTAAACATTTTCCAACCCTCTCTTTCCTAATCCTATTTCTCCAGGTCTACTCAATTTCTGCACTTGTCAGCTTGTCTGTGAGTCTATGTTTTGATTTTTCTCGCTTTCCATATCTTTTCTTTCCTTCCTTGGCCTCTCCTCACTTTTTCTAGCCTCTTATGCTCTGTGGTCTGAAGTGGCATTAGTCCACTTTCAGTCTGTTATAAATGCTGCACAAATTAAAAAATAAACACATTTAAACATTTTAAAAAGGAACCCACTAGAAGATCACAACTTACACGTAAAAGTCAAATGTTAAATAGCTTTAGCACAATGGATTCCTCGAGGTTTTTGTTCAGGAACCTATATTTTGGAACACTTAAGGGCATATTAGCAAGACCGTCGTTAAAATTATCACCATTGTGGAGCAGGAAACTGCAGCTAAAATGGCGATAATGGGCTTGCTAATTTGCGTTATAGAATTCCAATAGAAGCCCAGGTTAGATGTGCCGGACATCTAACCTGGGTGTCTATTGGAATTCTATAACGCATATTAGCAAGCCCATTAGCGCCGGTTTAGCAGCAGTTTCCTGCTGCTAAAACAGCAATAATTTTAACGAGGATCTTGCTAATATGCCCCACAAAGCGTAGACCTCAACCTCCAGTGACAGATATCAGACTTTCTGATTTTCCTTTTAAAATGCACCTTTCCTGCAACACTGCAGAATAAAGCACACATGCAAAGAGTAAATAATGAGGAGAAATACACATATTTCTCCTAGTTACACTAGCCTCAAGCAGGCACACCCTTTTGGCACATACCCATGACTGCATCTCTTCGCAAGTATGGTGTATGGCTTTGTAAATACGAAAAAGGTTTTTGTGTTGGGCTGCATCATTAAAGTTGAAACAATCTCACCACAAAATCTTTGAATATCTGGACCGAGCCTTTTCCCAGATATTCTGGAAATGTAGCTAGAAAAGTGAAAGATCTACCAGAGCGTGGTTGTGAAAAGATTAGCTAAATTTTGAATAAAGATTTTCAAACAGCAAGAAAATAAAAATTAACAGCGAAAAGATTTTAAATCAGAAGGTTGCATTCAACGGTTTCTATCATTTGAAGTTCTGATTTGCTCGTGCACAGGGAACAAGTGACCTTTTAAAAAAAAAAAATATTTTAGGCAAGGATTTTTTGTTAGTATGTTATAAACACAGTCCTTTAAGCTGAGAATGATTCATTTCAAATAATGCACTTGAGAAAAATGTCAACCCTTCTCTCCCTCCATTACCTCTACGTCCCTCGTCCTCGACCCAGTCATCACTCATGAGGTATTCCACAGACAGGGAACAAAACAGAAAACGCTTTTAGGCTCCACCCCCCGTCTGCCAGGTGCTATATTAGACCCATCCACCAGAAGCACATCCTGTTTTGTTTCCTGTCGGTGGGTTACTTGATGGGAGACCCTCGGGTGAGTGCCGGGGACTTACCTTCTTCTTTGTCCTGTGGATCCTCCTCTGCTGGGCTCTGGGGGGATCCCATGGACCGTCGTGGGATCACTTGGAGTGGGGCTGCTGGGCTTCCCTGTCTCCTCCTGGGCTCAGGTGACCTGGGCTGCTTGGCTTCTCAGGTCATCCTGGTTTTTCTTTCTGCCAGGATGTCTGTTCTTCTCTTGTTATGCAGGTGCGGGCTGTGAGCGCCTGACTGCTGAGTGGCGCGCTCCTCCCCGTGTATTTCCCGGCTCGCACATGGCCCTCTCTCTGGTTTGGGGGCCCGGGTGTCTACTCCAGCGTGGGCCTGGGTCTGATGTCTGTCATCTGTCGGGCTAGTTGTCTGATTATATATATATTCAGACGCGGAGCAGTATTCATTTTGGGACTCGGAATTCTCTCAGTCTGGAGACTGGTTATTTCATTGACGTTTCTTCTCGTGAGGGAGCTGGGCTGCTCTCGATGTTCGCGCATGCCGCTGTTCGCGCATACGCGGTGTTCTTTCATTTCCGGGTGCTTGTCCTGGTCGGGCGCCCGGGTGGGCTCCGGGTGCTCCGGTCTTTGGGGGACTCGTTATTGGTCATCCTGGACGCATGGAGCGTTGCGGCGGATGGTGGCGAGCTTGCTTACCTGTCTCTGAGGCTTCAAAGAATTGCGAACATTGTGCATTGCTGGGATTCCCATCTGTGCACTGAATAGCATATAGTGTTTATTGCTGCCCGCAGACGCATGGAGCGTTGCGGCGGATGGCGGCGAGCTTGGTGAGTCGTTTCTTCTTCCCTGGTGCGGATTTACCGATGGGGCTTTGCCGCACCGGCTGTTTGGCCAGGTTTTTTTTTCACTTTGCCCGCCCCTCCCTTTCCTGCTGTCAGGAGCCTCGCAAGGAGCCATACCTTCTACTGATGTTTGAAAGTCGAGGAGGTTGGTGTTTACGTCCCTTTGAATGTCGTTGGGTTGGTCCGCAGTGGTTTCTATTTATGTATCTCTATGTGCCCTCTGGGGGGGGGTGCTTTGTGCTTTGATTGTTTGTCATGAGCAAACACCTTCGCCTGTGCCTCCCTCTTCCTCGGATTCCGGTGGGGACTCCTCTCCTCCTCCTGTGGAGAGTGCCTGGGGGCTGTTTTTGATGGGATTGAGCGCCTTCTCCTGGAGTTCTTTTCTGGTTTCCAGGCATCCTGGAAGGGTGCTGCTGGTCTTTCTGGTTCTGCTGCGCTTTATTCTGTTATTTCTTCTTCTTCTGAGTCTGCTGAGTCTTCTTCGACTACTTTTGTGCTTCAGGGCGTGTACTTTCCATCTCTTGCCTAATGTCCTTTCCCATGTGCAAGTTCTCGTGGGGTTCCCGGAGGATTCTGCAGTGGATTCTGTCCTGCAGTGGTCTTCTGCCGCCGCGCACCTGGCTGTTCGTTCTGGCGTTTCTGGGGCGTCTGTTGCCCAGTCTCTGCTGACTGATTTCGAGTCCCTGTTTTCATCTCTGCAGGAGGGTGCCAGTTGTCCGGAGTTGCTGGTGTCTGTAGAGCGCCAGGCGGATTTCCTTTCGGGCTTCACCTTTGGTTCTGTGAGGGCTTCTGCTGTGTCCTGTGGTTCCTCTGTGGTTGCCCCTCGTAGCCTGTTGCTGAGGGATTGGGACACGGACGCGGCCCAGCGTTCCATGGCTTTGTGGCTGCCTTTCACTGGTGCTCGTCTGTTTGGTGACTCGCTGGAGGAGAAACTGCGTAAGGTCTCCAAGGAGCGCGTGCATTCTTTGTCCTTTCGTGACCTTCCGCCCCATAGGGGTTCCTCCTTCTCTGGTGCCAGGTCTTTCCGCCAGCCTTCCAGATTCCAGCAGTCCTCATTTCGGACTCAGCGTTGCACTGGCCGGTCTTTCCCCGAACATTTCAGAAGAAGTCCCAGAGGGGTGCCGGGTCTGGTCCACAGCGCTCCTGACTATGCCAGCCTAGGGGACGTTCTCGCTGGTGGTCCGCCTCTGGTTGGTGGGAGTCTTCGCCAGTTCCTTCCTGCTTGGCGCCTGACGACCTCTGACAGATGGGGGCTGGATGTCTTGTCAAGGGGCTGCCGGATCGAGTTCCTGCCCCCCCCCTCTCCGGGGTGGTGGTGGCCCCTTCTCCCCGGGATGCCTCCCGCCGTCTGGCCTGTCGGACGGAGTTCGTTCTTTGGTCGTCAAGCTTGCGGTTGTCCCTGTTCCGTTGGCGGTGAGGGGGTTGGGCGTCTACTCCATCATCTTTGTGGTGCCGTAGTTCCCGGGGGGCTTCCGGGTGGTCTTCAACCTTCGGGGTCTGAACATGATTGTGAGGAAGTTCCCGTTCAGGATGGAGACTCTCCAGAGGATTATCCCGCAGATCCAGTCCGGTTGGGTGTTCTCCACTCTGGACCTCCAGGATGCATACCTACACGTCCCGGTGGCTGTGAGGGATCAACGTTTCCTGCACTTCTGCCTGAAGGGCCAGCACTGGCAGTTCTGCGTCCTTCCCTTTGGTCTTCGGTCCACCCCCGGGGTGTTCACCAAGGTGGTGGCTCCCTGGTGGCCCATCTCCTGGGGGTGTCGGTGTTCCCGTATCGTGACGACTGGATGGTTCAGGCTCCGTCCCTGGAGATCGTGTCTCGCCACCTTCTCTTGACCATGTCTACGCTCAGGGATCACGGGTTCTTGATCAACTTGCCGAAGTGCCGCCTGGTGCCTGCCCCTCGGAAGACCTTCATCGGAGCTGTGTTCGATTCTGTGTTGGGCAGGGTGTTACTGCCGGAGGCCCGGATTTGTCGCCTTCAGTCTTTGCTGAGGAAGTTGTTGTCGCAGTCCTCGGCTCCCCTCCTTCAGTGGCTGGGGGTTCAGGGCCTCATGGCTGCGTCTGTCTTCACCGTGCCCTAGGCCCGGGTTCATCTGCGTCCTCTGCTGTGGCGTGTGCAGCGGTGGGTCCCCTTGCCTGTCCTGGATTTTGCGGTTCCTGTGCCCGTGACTCTGGACATTGTGTCTGCTCTTCAGTTGTGGCTGGGTCCTTTCCACCTTTCCGTGGGGATGTTGTTCCGTCTGCCTCCTCCTCTGGTTGTGACCACGGATGCCTGCACTTCCGGCTGGGGGGCGACTCTGGACCATTGGGCTGTTCAGGCTCGTTGGCTCCCGTTGGTGTCTCGCAGGTCGTCCTACTGGAGGGAGATGTCTGCGGTGGAGAGGGCGCTCCGTTTTTTCCGCCTTCATCTGAGGGGTTGCCATGTCCTGGTGAGGTCGGACGACACCGTGTCTGTGGCCTATTTTGATCATTGAAGGGGGACACGCAGTTCTTCCCTGAATCTGGTGGCCTGCTCCTTTTCGGATTGGGCGGAGGAGCATCTTCTGGCCCTGTCTGCTCAGCATGTTCGAGGTGTGGACATTTGTGGTGGCGGATTCGTTGAGCCGGAGGTTTCCTTCATCTCTGTCCCTGTGCCTGGCTCCCTGGACTTTTTGCTTGCTTTGCCTGAGGTTCGGGACTCTGGGTCTGGCATTGTTCGCTTCCCGGTCCTATGCCCTGGTTCCCCTGTTCTGCTCCAGGTCCCCAGTGGTGGGCGCCTGGGGAGTGGATGCCTTGTCTCTCTGGTGGTCTCCTTGGCTTCTTTATGCCTTTCCTCCCTTTCCTCTGATTCCTGCCTTCTTGCTGAAGGTTCAGCGGGGGGGCTCAGGTGGTGGCTGATCTTCCGCACTGGCCGAGGAGGTCCTGGTTTCCTCTGCTGCCGGGCCTAGCGGTGGGCCCTCCGTGGCTTCTGCCCGCTGCCCGTCTCCTCTGAGGACCCCGTCCCCTCTTCTAGTTCCCCTCTCCTTGGCGGTCTGGAGGTTGAATGGTTGTCTCTTGGGGTCCGTGGTCTGCCCGACCTCTTCATTTCTGTGTTTCGGGCCTCTCGTGGGCTGTCTACTTTGTCTTCCTCCTCGAAGTGCTGGTCTGCCTTCTTGGGGTGGTGTTCCTCTTCTGGTTTGTCTCCTTCCTCTTGCCCTGTGTCTTCTGTCCTTCCATTTTTTCTGGATGGTTTTCAGTGGCGCTTTGCTGTGTCTGTCTTGGGGGCCAGTGGGCTGCTGTCCGGGCCTTCCGGGACCCGGATTCTTTTCTTTCTTCAGATGGCTTTTTGGTTTTCTCGTCTGTTTCGTAGTTTTTCTTTTTCTTCCCCTTCTGTTCGTTCTCTGGTGCCCCCTTGGGATCTCTCGCTGGTGTTGGGTGTTTTCCAGTCTTCCCCCTTTGCACCTTTGGAGACTGTGGACATTGAATTTCTGTCCTGCGAAGTGGCTTTTCTGATGGCCATCACTTCTGCGAGGCGGTTGGGGGAGCTTACGGCCTTGCGTTGTTCCCCACCCCCCGTTTTAGCGTTTTCTGGATGACGCTGTAGTGCTCTCTTTGGATCCTGGTTTTATCCCCAAAGTCCGCTCCCGTTTCCATTCCTCTCTGGAGCTGGTTCTTCCTTCTTTGTGCCCTTCTCCTTCTTCTCCTTCTGGGCTGTTGCTTCTTTCTTTGGACCTGAGGCGTGCCTTGTCCGATTTTGTGGCTCGTTCTGGGGAGTTTCGCTCTTCTGACTCTCTCTTTGTCTCCTTTGGTTTGGCTGGTAAGGGTATGGCTGCTTCCAGGCTCACCTTGGGCCGCTGGATTGAGGCTGTCATCACTCTTGCCTATCGTGGTGCTGGTTTGCCCTGTCCGGCGGGTGTTCGGGCGCGTTTCACTCGGGGCGTGTCTGCCTCCTGGGCTGCTTACCATGGTGTGTCTCTTGATGAGATTTGTCGTGCTGGGACCTGGGCCTCTGAGTCCACATTTGTGTGGCACTATAGGTTGATTTGTGCCCTGTCTGACCGGACCGTTTTTGGTTGTGGGGTGTTGCAAGCTGTGGGGGTACCCCCTCCGCTCTGGGTTCTGTTTGTGTATTACACTTTTTTCACTTGCTGCACTCCTTTGTGTCTGGTCTGTGTTTGGGTTGCCAAAGGCCTGTTTGGGCGCTGCTTTGGTATGCCTCATGAGTGATGACTGGGTCGAAGACGAGGGAGGTAAAGGTAATGCTATGATTACGTACGGTAATCCCCATTACTCTTAGTCCTACTCGTCCTCGACCCAGTCATACTTCCGACCCTCCCTCCCTATCCAGGCCTTTGTTGCTTGGTGTGTCAGGATGTGCTTCTGGTGGTTGGGTCTGATATAGCACCCGGCAGGAGGGGGGGTGGAGCCTAAAAGGGTTTCCTGTTTTGTTTCCTGTCTGTGGAATATCTCATGAGTGATGACTAGGCCGAGGACGAGTAGGTCTAAGAGTAATGGGGATTACCGTACGTAATCATATCAACAACCTATACCTTGTCAGGACCATAAACCTGAAACTAAAAATCTCAGAATGGACAGCCCAATGCTCAGGGACATAGCTTCAGAGGAAGGGGGTGTTACACCCCTTAATAAATGTATTTCCTGATTAATAGTTGGTTACAGTTGCTTTCAGTCGAGTATGGTGAGGTGTGCCTATCGGATTTCACCTGGGATTTTTGCATGCAAACACTGACATCTCTGTTTTGAAAGTCCTAAAAAAAATGATTATTGTACACAATGTTGTGTTTCTCTCACTTGGTACTTAAAACAATCCACATTTCTCTCCCTTTCCGTTGCCCCTTGAGCCCCTCATGCGTCCTACTTGTGTATAATGTATTTTAACCTGGTATGCCAGCGTGATTGTCTGGAAATCTGAAGCTACTTTCCCCCACTTCCCCCCATGCGCATAAGAAAATAACTGTAGAGCTGTTCAAAACTGCCAACTTCGATGAATCACATACTGCGCCCATATTACTTTAAATTCTTCATCCATCAAACTGCTAAGAGCTGCTCCCAAGACAAAGTATATCTTGCGTCCTATTTGGGACTCGTCAATGTTTGCTGTAGAACAGAATGCCAACCTGTTCACTTCAGACCTGCATAGACATGTTTCCTTGTACTTTGCTGCCCCCTTCTGGTTTGAAGTGTGACGTGCAACGTCTGTTTATAATCTCGCAAACGCAGTACCACAACTCAACGAAATAAACAAGTATTAGCAATGCAATAGGTCTCGCTTTTATGAGAGCTTGAGGCTTAAGCTATTGGCATATAAAAGGACAATGCCTTTTATTTATATGTTGTTTTAAAACAGATAAATTAAAGGCATTGTCATTTACAATGCCAATAGCTCAAACTCTAGCAAATGCGGTACCTATTGCATTGCAAATACATTTGGTGCCCGTGTTATAAAGATTATTTTTTTAAAGCGGCATTTTTTGGATCTTTACCCTTCAAGTAGTGACGTCATTCATTGTATTATATCTTTTTTAAGGCAGGCAGACACGCGAGGGTTGATGATGTAAATGGAAGGGACGCCAATACACAAAGTTACCTCCTGAGGAGTGGGAAAACTTAGGCGTCTCTCTCGCAAAGGGAGGTCCGCTCAACTGAGGGGCAAGCAGGTCTTCCCAGCTGGCCGGGGTCCAGATGAGAAGACCTACCCCTCTTGTGGGGGGTGACAGGCGCATGTTGGAATAAAATATCGATCACAAAAACACCACCAAACAAAAATATCGTTCTATAAAAATATTGTAACTAGAATATTGACTACGACAATGTTGTGAAGGTAAGTATATATGTACAATTCTCAACTCCAAATTTACATACTTTAAAGATGTGCGTGTGTTTTGTGTGTGTGTGTCTTCGTACAAAGATGGGGAGTTAAGAATAGTAACTCTTTACATTTCTGTGTATACCTATCTTAGTGATATTGTGGTAGTCAATATCCAAGTACCAACATTTTTATATGGCAATATTTAAAATATGATACTTCTGTAGAATACCCTCATAGTTGACTAATACGAGAAATGTTACATTACGTTACCACACATTTATAACGCGCGCAGCTAACCGGAAGTGTCCCGGCATGATAGACCAATGCGGGTGTGAGCGGAAGTAAAAGTAGGAGCTAAGCCATCTAATTAAAAAGTAAGGTTTTCAATTGCTTCATAAATGTCCTCAGATTATAATTATTCCTGCTCTCAAAGTGCAGGCTATTCTAGGCCCTAGCCGCCCTTACGGAGAGGGAGCTCCCTCCCATTCTGGCAAGGCGGTAGCGTGGGAAGACAACAAGGCATTGACCTGTTGACCAGAGAAGCCTGTATGACGTATAGAAGTTAAAACACCTCCTGAGATAGAAGGGTCCAGACTTCTAGAGGGCTCTGTGAGTGATAGTTAGTGCCTTAAACAAAATGCACTGGTCAACAGGAAGCCAATGCAAGTCATGAAGAGACTGCTTGATTCCACGGCTATTCGGAATGCCTAAAAGCATTCGAGCGCCCGTGTTCTGAATGGTCTGAAGCTTTATTATCTGGTAGCAAGAAAGGCCAATGTAAAGGGAATTGGCATAATCGAGCTGCGACAGTAAAAGGGCGCGAGTCACTATTTCTTTGGCCGCTTTTGGCAGGAGCGGCAGGGATTTCCTAAGAGGTTTCAATATGCCGAAGCACACTCCTGCCAGCTTATTGATCTGGGTTTGAAATCTAAGATCCTCGCTGAACCAAACTCCCAGGTTTTTTGTTGGACTACCCTGGGTTTTTGGTTTGGGGAAGCCGACTGGCCACAGGTCATCCGGAATATTTGGCAGAAAGGTCCCATAGAGAAGGACCTCTGATTTTTCCTCGTTACATTTAATTTGGGCCTTGGACAGCCAATTAAAGACTTCCGTCAGGCAGTTTCTAGCTGATTCCACAGAAGCCTCATCTTTCTTCCATGTGAAAAGCAACTGGGTGTCATCGGCGTAAACTATAATTTTGGCACCTAATCCTTCCGCCAAATATATCAATGGTGTCACATACACATTAAAAAGCAAAGGGCTCAATGTAGAGCCCTGAGGGATGCCTGTAGTAATGCTTCTAAGTGTGGATGAGAAATGCGGGACCCACACTTGTTGCGATCTGTTGGCCAGAAAGGATTCAATCCAGTCCCACACCTTGCCTGAAATTCAAATAGTAGACCGGCGAGCTCACAGCTGACGGTGTGGAACCATATCAAATGCGGCAGAGAGGTCCAATAAAACCAGGGCCGCTCTGCCACCAGAATCACAACAGTCCCTAACAGCCTCTCTTATCTCAACTTAAGCAGTCTCGGTGCTGTAAGAGGCTCTAAAGCCGGACTGAGCCGGGTGAAGAGCACCAGAAGTTTCGATAAACGCAGACAGCTGTTTGAAGACTGCCTTCTTGCAAACCTTCGCCACAGCTGGAAGGAGAGAGATTGGTCGATAGCTAGCCAGGGTATCTGGGTTCAATGAGTTTTTTTAGCAGGGGCAATAGTTTGGCCTGTTTCCATTCCTCAGATACCGTGGCAGACTGCAGGCTCAGGTTAATGATGTTATTAATTTTGGGATTAACTACTGTTGCCACTGTTGCCACTGTTGCCAGCTGCCTGGCAAGGCCGGGGTCTGCCGGGGATCCTGATTTGGGTGCTTTAAGAATGGCCAAAGTATCGGCCAGCGGAATGGGCGTGAACCCTGTCAAGGTCATATGTGTGCGATCCGGCTCTCTAACAACATGGGCCGGATATTCAGTCAGGCCCAAACTAGCTGGCCCCAAACTGGCCTGCATTGTTTGTATTTTGTTGATAAGGAAATCAGAGAGTTGTTCGCACCAGGAATTGGAGGCGGGTAGCCTTACTTTCGGAAACTGACTTCAAAAGGTTCTGGACAATCGAGAAGATTTCCTTTGAGTTATTCCTGAATTGAGCAATACTCTCTGCATCAAACTGACCTTTGACACTCTTAACTGCGTCATAGTAACAGTTCTGTCATTTCCTAAGAGCTAATTTGGCTAGCGGGCAGTACGCTTGACGCCAGCTGTGTTCTCATTTTTTACACGCTTTTTTTTATCTTTAAGTTTCTTGGAGAGCCAGGGCTTGGACGGAGTCATTCTAACGCTCGCGATCTTGAAGTATAGCTAGTTGATCCACTGCTCTCTCAATCCATTAGTTAAAGCTTCCTACTGCCTCAGACAGTCCCTCCCCAGCCAATGGACGTGACTCTTACAGAACTCTGCCAAAAGCTACTGGCTCTAGGGGAAGGGGAGGTCTACTTTCAGTTAGCCTCAAGGGCAGATCTGGAGATGTAATTAACCAAGATAAATGAATTAAGAAATGATCAGACCAAGTGACCGGCAGGGGATCTTGAACTGTTAGAGAGAAATTAGAACATATCGCATCAAGAGTATGGCCCCCACTATGGGACGGAGAATTGACCCAATGCGTCAGATTGCCAAGATCTAAGGTGTCCTTCAATTTGATCATATCGTCCATCTCTTTACAATCCCAGTGGATGTTAAGGTCGCCAAGTAAGAAAAAATTAGCTTAGTGCAAAGCCCTAGGTACAATGGCATCATCCAAAAATTTAAGAAAGGAGCTCGCAGGACCCGGAGGCCTATATATTAAAGGGTAAACAACCTTTACAACGCAACTTTTACCTTGCAGTGCCTTTACGGCGCAACTTTTACAACACAAACCATTACAACGCATTGCGCTGGGGGGCGCTCTAGGATAGGGAATAGGTTTAATTTACTATCCAACACCTTCCCTTCTATCCACGGGGACTGGAGTTGGAATAGTAAATTAAACTAATCACTATCCAGCGCCCCAAAGCACTATGTGTTGTAAAGGCATGCGTTGTAAAAACCACGTTGTAAAGGCATGCGTGGTAAAAGCATGCGTTGTAACGTCATACATCCATATTAAAGTGGCCCCAAGAAGAAAATGTGGTGAGATGGTAAGGGCAAAGTCCAATGCTTCCCCATCCTTGATGGCATTAGTTTCTTCCTGCGTAAAGATCCAATTATCCCTGTACACTATCGCCGCCTCCCCTGCCTGCTATCCGGTCCGTTCTAGCAATTTTATAGCCTGCGGGAACGGCTAGTGTAATAGCAGGAGCCGCATAGTCATTGAGCCATGTTTCCGTTATAAAAAGAAGATCTAACTGGCTATCTACTAAGAGCTCAAAGATATCCTATGTATGCTCTACTAGTGACCGAGCATTGATTAGGCAGCCTGAATCTGCCGGGAGTTTGAGGAGGCACCCAAAACCTGATTAGGAAGGGAGGTATCACGCAGAGTGAGTTTAAAATGAAAATTGCAAACCTGGCACATTCTCGTTAGAAAATCCAGGACAAACCAGTCATGGCCCCACCTGCCCATACCTTCCTTTATTGCCAGGACTTTAGTCGACTCAGCCCCAACCGGGCCTTACGCAGATCTAGTTGGCACCGGGCAGCATGGCTGGCGCTGGTCGCTTCCGGGGCGCGGACGGGCGCAGACGGGCTTGCCGTAGGCGCACCTTTGGCGCGTCCGCTCCTCGCGCATGTTATGTAGCCCAGAGCCCCTGACAGCTAGAAATCTCCGTGCACAACATTGTGGTCTAGTATATCCCTCCTAGGAGTTCGGAAGTGCGTGCTGACGACCTGCCGGTAAGAGATCCTGAAAATTCCCCATTTAAAATTGGCAATTTTTAAAAACAATAGGAGCAATTAATATTGATTTGAGCGCTCCCAGTAGTTAGTGCACAAAAGTAAATTCAGCAATTTAAAAGGTTTAGAAGCATTTAGAACAGCCTGAGGAGCAGCAAACAAATGCTACCACTCACCCCTGAGCCGCAGGGCAAATGATGACTTCTATAAAAGGGAGGGACGGGAGGAGAGCGTATGGACATATTTAATCCTACAGAATAGCATTAGATGTATAATATAGTACAGGGTGGAAACTTGCATATAGTACAGGGTGGAAACTTGCAAAGATTCTGAAGGCAATGCGCTGCTCCACTGGAAACCTATGAAGTTCACGCAGGCCAGTGCTTAATTTGTTGTGTTTTTTTAAATAGTGCCAGGGCCCTCATTAGGGGGCCACTGCAGTTTGCTACACCCATTGCCCTGTTGCCAATGGCAGTAACTACAAAGCTACTAACCATCACAGTGCTACAAGTGTGACAATTCAGACTATTCGAGGCCCCAAAAGCGATAAGAATGGCTGGGACGACAGGTATTAGTTATTTTTAATGTATATTAAATGAATTTAAAAAGTTTATTTTGCTAATCTTTAAATGACACAATCTGTGCCCACATGGCAGTTGTCATAAGGGCCGGTTTTCACTGTGGTTGGGAATACATTATGTGTGAATGTATGTATGTATGAATATATGTATGTATGTATGTGTGTATGTGTCTAATGCATGAGTATGATGGATGTATGACAGTACAATGCGTGGTATTACCACGCATACCGTTACAACGCAGGTTTAACAACGCAAGTCATTACAACGACTTGCGTTGGGGGGCGCTGGATAGTGAATAGTTTAATTTACTATTCCAACTCCAGTCCCCGTGGATAGTAGGGAAGGTGTTGGATAGTAAATTAAACTATTCCCTATCCTAGAGCGCCCTCCAGCGAAAGTCGTTGTAACGACTTTCATTGTAAAACCTGCGTTGTAATGGTACCGCGTTGTTAGAGTTTCGTTATAAAGGATGTTCCCCAGTATGATTACCTAAGGGAAGTAGTTTTTGTTTAATTAGCAACACCAGGAGTAATCCCATGAACAGTTAGGTGGTACCAGGGATCCACTAGACATTCAAATAGAATGTAGAATGCTAATGCAAATGGAGGTATAACAGGCACAGATAGTAACCCACTACAATAAGCTAAATCTAAATGATTACTTTCTTGAAAGCACTGTATTTGACTAGTTAAATCATAGAGGTCGATTAGCTGTCCACTTGTAAACCCTCTATGCAGGTTTGCAACCTCTAGAGCAGATTAGACATATAAATCATTAACTGACAGAAGTAAGATATGTTTCCCAATAAATAAATATATGTTTTAATTATTTGCTTTCTGTCTGGGAAATTGAATTTTAATGCGGTGCTGTGTCCCACAAGGGTATAAGGAGAGCCCTCCAACTTCAACCAGATCTTAAAGAAGAATCTGTAGTGTCTGGTGTGCCCTGCAGTTCTGTCCTGGTGCAGTCCATCGATGACCTGTTAGTTGCATTGAATACTCGAAAAGCATGTAAGACAGCTACAATAGCCCTTCTGAAACATCTAGCTGAGAATGGACATAAGGTATCTCCAAGCAAACTGCAATACTGTATAACAGAAGTCCTTTACTTTGGACATCACACTGTGAAGGGTGCGAGTAAGGTGTCACAAGAGAGAATATCAGTGATTATGCAAATGAATCTGCCTTGTACACTGAAAGAAGTCGCAATGTTTCTGGGAATGGTAGGCTACTGTTGCCAGGGGATACCCAGCATTTCCCTAGTGGCCAAACCTCTAGAGAGGTTGACACACAAAGATGTATCCGATCCGGTACCCTGGAACCATGATTGTTAAATGCATTGCTGGAGTTGTGAGAAATCCTTTGTTGCTCTTCTGCTTTAGGAATGCCAGATTACAACAAAGCTTTTTTATTCTTTTGCATTCTTTTGCAGTGAAATAGAAGGTTGTGCACTCTCAATATTGACTCAGAATCATGGAAACTCCCATAGACCAGTCAGCTATTTTTCAGCTACGTTAGATCCAGTAGCTACAGCGTAGTCCGGATGTCTCAAATCCGTTGCTGCAACAGGTGTCAGTATCGAAAGATGCAAGAGGATCATGATGGGTCACCCTGTAACTGTATACATACCTCACTCTGTTGAGATTTTGTTGCCCAGAACTCATACTCAGCACTTGTCAAATAGTAGGCTCACTAGGTATGAGCACACAGTTTTGGCTGCTGAGAATGTGACCTCAAAGTTATGCTCTGCACTAAATCCTGCAGTACTGCTTCCATTACCTGATTGTTGTGTGTATGAGATCGAAGTAGAGCATGACAGTCACAATGTCACTGAGCTGTGAATGAATGAATAAATGAATGAATGAATGAATGAATGAATGAATGAATGAATGAAAGTATTTGTAGAGCGCGCGATGGCCAAAACGGCTTCCTGGCGCTGAGAGCTCTAAGGAACAGAACAGACAGGGCCAGGAGGATTAGCGGGGGTAGGCCAGGGCAAACAGAAAAGTTTTGAGCGCTTTACGGAAGTGTGAAAAAATAGGGATAGAACGCATGGAGAGAGGAAGGGAGTTCCAGAACCGGGGTGCAAGAACAGAAAATCTAGTTCCACCAGTGCGAGTTTTGTGAAAACGGGGAACAGTGAGGAGGGCTAAAGAAGATGAACGGAGAGTACGGGCAGGGGTGTGAAGGGAAATAAGAGAATTGATGAAAGCCGGTGCAGAGTGATCAAGGGCCCGATAAACAAGGCAACCTAGTTTGAATAAAGATCTCTGCAGGATAGGTAACCAGTGGAGGGATTTGAGGACAGGAGTGATGTGATGGGTTTTGGGCAAGTGAAAGATGAGACGGGCAGCCTGATTTTGGATTGCTTGAAGGCGACGAGTGTCGTAGGCAGGAATGCCTGCGAACAAGCTATTGCCATAATCAAGGCGGGAAGTGATAAGGGCGGAAATAATGATTTTGAGAGAGTCAAGAGAAAAGAAGCGGGAGATTTTCCGGATCATCCGGAGGGAGAGGAAACAGGAGGACACCACGGCACTGACCTGGCCATGCATGGACAGGTCCCGACTGACCTTGATGCCCAATGTTTTGACGGAGGGAACCGGGGTGGGAGGGGGGCCAAGAATAGAGGGCCAGAAGGCAGGGGACCAAGGGCTGGATGAGCCGCCAGTCAGGACAAGCTCCGTCTTATCTGGATTGAGCTTGAGGTGATTGGCGCTCATCCACCCAGAAATAAAGACCATGGTGGAGTGGAAGAAAGATATGGAGTGAGAAGAAGAGGAAAGATCAAAGACGAGCTGGAGGTCATCTGCGTAGTTATACAAAGAGACCCCCAGCTCGAGGAGGGAAGAGATAAGTGGATGGATGTAAAGATTAAAAAGAAGGGGAGAAAGGGAAGAGCCTTGGGGAACCCCACAGGGCACCGGGAGGGGGAGAGCGGAAAAGCCGGGGAGGTGAACAGCTTGAGAACGTCCTGTCAAAAAGGACGTGATCCAAGAGAGGGCGGGGCCTCGTATGCCCGCTGCGCTGACACGGTCCAAAAGAATGTTATGGTCGACCGTGTCAAACGCAGCGGACAGGTCGAGGAGAATCAAAGCTTGGGGAGAGTTTATGTCGGCCTTGGCTTTGAGCTCGTCAAGGACGGCTAGCACCACAGTTTCGGTCGAATGACCCGAGCGGAAACCTGCTTGGTGAGAAGCAAGGAGATGTTTCTGTTCGACATAAGTAGAGAGACAGGAGGTAACGTAGGATTCCAGAATTTTAGCAAGATAGGGAAGAAGAGAGATGGGTCTGAAGTTAGAAGGGAGAGAAGAGTCAAGACCGGGTTTTTTAAGAATGGGGGAAACAATAGCAGATTTAAATGAGTGCACCAACCTTTGTCTTGACATTACTGACAAGCCATTGCCTGAATCTGATTACACCTTTTTTGTGCATGGCTCTTGTCTCAGAGACTATGAGGGAAATTTGAGGACTGCTTATGCAGTCTGTACCATTATGGGAGTGGTAGAAACTGTAGAAACTGCAAATTGCAGCACAAGTTGCTGTCATCACATTTTCTGCCCATTGTAAGTGAAGCGATTTTGTTACAATTGGAAATCGCTACGTAGACAAAGTTGCACGCTACTGTACACTGAGCGTTTGCACTTTTAATGGGAAATACACAAATGACGGTACTGATGAAACCAATTTTAACTTTTTGATGGCAATTGCTGATACGTAAGAAGAAGTGAAAAGGTTGCCGGAGGAATTTACTGAGGAGGAACAGCAACGTTGGATTAAGGCAGGATGTGTGAAAAGAGATGATGATATTTGGATTGCAGGAGATGAGAGACCAGTGTTGCCTAATACTTTATTGTCGCTTATGACAAGGTACTACCAGGGGCCGATGCATGTGGGAAGAGATGCCACGATGCAGTTGTTTAGGCAGACTTTGTTTATTCCAAAATTTCAAGCAATGGCTGAAGCGTTGTGTTATCGATGTATGATTTGTCAGCTAATGAATGTGAGAAAACAAGCTACTATTACACTGAGTGCTGGACTTGGCCCTTTTTTGCACGGTCATCCCAGAACTTTTTACCTTCCTCCGGTATTTTGTTTTACCTGTTTCTGTTGATTTTATGACTCTGGGCACTTTACAGCTGCTGATCAGTGCCTAAGTGCATGTGTTCTCTCTTGTAAAATTGGTAATATTGGTCTACACCTGTTTGGCATATTTAATGTAACTGTAAGCCCCTTGTACAGTGGTATCTCATATACCCATGCCTGTAAATTAAATGAGACTAGTGGGCCTGCAGCACTGCTTGAGCCACCCACAGAAGTAGCCTTTCAAACCTGTCCCATGCCTCTGCCGGTGAAGGGCCTGCATGTGCAGTTTACTGCGGTCGTAACATGGCATGTAAAGTGGTTGCCATGTCTGAAACTCCCCTTTTACTACAAATAAGTCACCCATAAGGTAGGTCCTGGCTAACCCTATGGGCAGGGTGTGGTGTAGGGTAAAAGGTAGGCCATGTGCCTTAACTGTGTGGCATGTCATGGTAGTGACAAACCTCTTATTTGGTTTCTCACTGTTGCAAGGCTGCCCTCTCATAGGTTAGCATTGGGAATTCCCTGTCATGTGTTTCAGTTTTCATTTCTGATATGAAAGGGTTAGCGTGACCAAGTTTGGAATAGTAGTGATAAATCCTGCTTATTGGTGAAATTTGTTTTGTTATTACTATTTTAGAAATGCCACTTTTAGAAGTGGGCATTTCTGTGTGCTTATGAGTCTTTGTGCCCGTGCCTGGATGAGTATTCGCCATCTGGCTCAGTATGGCAGGAGAGAGGCAATGTGCATTCACTCTAGACAGCCACAAGGGGGAATTGAAGAGTGTCCTAACTTTCCTGGGTGACTTAGTGCTAGGCTTAATAGACCTTGCCTGCATTTAGAGTAGCTGGAGGAGTTCCCCTACACCTGAATAGGCTTTGTCTGCATTTAGAGTGATGGGAGGAGTTGCCTCTGTACCTGAAATGGGCTGTGCCTGCCTTGTACAATACTGTCTCTGCCCCCTGTAGTGTGTCTGGGGCCACAGATTGGTATGTGAAAGGGGGTGTTGTGCACTTCTAAACAATGTTTGAAGTCCCCCCCAGAACAAGGACTTAGTACAGGGGCAGTAACCCCATGATTGTATACACTGCGTGGACTTGTAACCAGTTGTTGCTGGCTCTACAGACTACATCTGGCCAGAGGAGAAGGTTTATGCTGCCAGGAGAAACCACTACTGGAACTTTGCCTTCCTGTGCTGACCTTCTGGATTTACCACCTCTTGTTCCCCTGCAAGGACCCTGTGTGCTAGCCTGCTGCCTGCTGCCTGCTCCCTGCCTGTGTACCCCAGTGAGTTCCTAGGGCTTGGTATCCTGCCCTGTGGTACTGAGAAAACTTAGAGCATGGTGAGCACTTTATTCCTTCAGCGCACTTTTCCTTTGCTTTGGGAAAGTTCTGGCGCATATGTTCTATGATTCAAGAACCTTGGTGCATCACACTTCTTGAAACCTCAAGGTAGTGGTGACCGTGCTGTGGCAGGGAGGAGCGGTCCATCCCAGCGTGGCCGCTAGTCAGCGAGACCAGTGCGAGGGAGTCTGCAGTGTTTCTGGGCAACTGATGTGGCTGACTGGAGTTCCTAGCGTTGCCCAGCCATGCCCCTAGAAGCCAACGTGGATGCTGCGTCATCGGCAGCTGCTCAGAGTAGTCATCGAGCTGAAGCAGAGCTGACGGAGACTTCGCTCTATGTCAGCCTGGCCCTGAGGGCCTCATCAGAAATCCACCGGTGGCCGCCCCAAGCTTCCTTTCTTATGTGCCAAGCAAGGTTGAGCGCCGGTCCACTTCTCGTCTTTACAGCCTATGGCTGCCACCTAATGCCCTTAGCCCCTGAGGATTGAAGAGTGCGGCTGAGCTTTGCTGCTGTCCTACTAATTCTACCAAACAGTGGGTGGAATCAAGGCCCCGGCCCCACTCTAATGTTATGTTATGGTAATAACAACTTTTAAAGCGCACGGTCACCCATAGGTTTCATGGCGCTAAACATGAGGAGTGTAGCAGCAGAGTCACTATGCATAGGCTTGCTCAAACCCCCAGGTTTTCAAAGCTTTCCTGAAGCCCAGGAGGTTGTCAAAGCTCCTGAGTGCCAGGGGAAGAGAGTTCCAGAATTTGGGGGCTAGGTAGGAGAAACAGCAACCTCCTTGTCGTTTCCATTTGAAGGAGGGTATGGTTAACAGATGGAGGTGGGCGGACCAGAGACTTCGCAGGGGTGCGTGCTTTATGATCATACTATTATCTGGGGCTTTTACCGTGCAGGGCCTTAAAAGCTAAGCATTCAGTCTTAAAGGCTGCCCGTGGGGCCATCGGTAGCCAGTGGAGTTTCAGCAGCCCGGTTCTGGCTGAGAGCCATTTAGGCTGTTTGTAGATAAGTCCTGCTGCCTGGTTCTGGACGATTTGTAGGCATTTTAGTAGACAAGCTGGCAGGCGGAGGTAGATTGAATTTGAGAATTCGATTTTCTTGATTTTACGCAGTTGATAGAAGCTAGAGGAGATCACGGCTCCCACCTGTCCTCTGAGTGAGAGATCTGCATTGATGGTAACCCCTAGGCTTTTCACCGAGGGGGAGGGAGTGGGAGGAGGCCCCAGATCCACCGTCCAGTAGTGCGGGCCCCAGCAGATCTCGCTCTTCCCAGGCAGAACTAATTCCGTCTTGCCTGGGTTGAGTTTTAGGTGGTTCAGATCCATCCAGCACTGGATGTGAAGCATGGTGGCCTGAAACTCAGCAGCGGAGTCAGGGGATTCTAGTGGGAATATAAGCTGAAGATCGTCAACGTAGTTAAAAATTGTGGTCTTTCTATTTTTTAACGGGTCGATCAGGGGCCTGAGATAAAGATTGAACAGTAGCGGGGACAGAGAGAAGCCCTGTGGGCTCCCACATGTGAAGGTGAGCTTGGGGGCGGTGAAAGTTCCGAGCCTTACTGCTTGAGTACGGTCAGCGAGGAAAGATTTAATCCAGCTGAGTGCGGGTCCTCGCAGGCCTGCTTGCTCGACATGGTTCAGCAAGATGTTATGGTCGACCGTGTCGAACGCGTCCGACAAATCCGGGAGCACCAGAGCCTGGTGGTCACCCCTGTCTGCATTTGCTCTGAGAGTGTCCAGGACTGCAAGGATCACAGCCTCAGTTGAGTGTGCCAGTTGGAAGCTGGCTTGATTTGACTATAAGTAGTCTGATAGATCAATCAAGCTGGACAGGCACCTGGCCACATACGTCTCCAGTATTTTGGCCAGAAAGGGAAGGAGAGAAATGGAGCGGTAGTTAGAGGGATTTGCGGGGTCCGCCCCTGGTTTTTTAATAAGGGGAACAACCGTCGCATTCTTGAAGGCGCTAGGAACCTTGCCTTGAGCGAGTGACTCGTTAAGGAAAGGGAGTGCACTGTGAGGCAAGACGGAGAAAATGTCTTTTAAGACATGATGTGGACTACTGTCCTTAGTAGACCCAGATTTGACATGAGTCATTAGCTCTAATAGTATTTTGGGACAGATAGGTGGAAGGAGGTCTAGTGTGGATTGGTTGCTGGACATATCTCCCAGTGATTCCCAGTTGGCGGTGTTAGGGAGGCTGGCTTTGATGGAGGAGATTTTGTCCAAAAGAAAGTTGTTCAGGGAGTTGCAGGGCTTTTTAGTAGGTGCCTGAGTAGGCAATGTTTTCTCGTCATTGCACATATCATTCACTATCTTAAAGATTTCTTTAGATTTGTTGTGATCATTTAGTATTCTAGTAGAGAAGTAAGCCGCTTTAGTGTCCAAAAAGGCTCTTTTATACCCTCTACGAGCTTTAGAAAATTGCTCCTTATCTTCAGTGGAGTATCATAGTCTCCATTTTCTCTCTATTTGGCGCACCTCGAGTTTTTGTTTTTTGATATCGATGGTGAACCATTTGTGGGTGTCCGAGTGGCAGGCGCGGGAAAATTTAGCAAGCAGGACATGTGCATTATTTGCCGACAATAACCCCTCAGAGATCTTCTCTTCCATGGAATTGACATCAGGGCTGATGGCGGGTAGAGAGCTCGCCAAGGTGTTGATGAAATCCGACTTAATTTGAGATTTCCACTTCCTTGTCACACCTCCCGCCAATGTAATGGGTTTGTTATGACCACTGATAGTAGTTGTTAACAGTAACCAGTGGTGATCTGACCAAATGCATGGAGTGATTTTGGGTGTCGATAGTGAGAGATTGTGGGACCATATTTGATCCAAAGTATGTCCCTTTTCATTAGTGGGCTGTGTAGATGCTGGGCCAGGTTCAAGTTGGAGAGAAGCTCGGAGAGTTCTGCAGCATGGGGCCCGCCCAAGACATAATTGAACCAGTAGATCATATCTCCGACGAGTAGAACCTTAGCATGATTTACCACTACGGTGGCCATTTGCTCACTTAGGGAGACAGGGAAGATGGGCATTGCCTGAGGGGGTCGGTAAATAAGCACTAGCACCAGTGATCCTGTGTCCGTGTCGAGTTTCACAACAATGTTCTCGACCTCTGGGAGGACAAGGGAGGTCATGATGGTGAATTTGTGGTCTTTGTGGATTGTGGCGGCAACACCACCACCCAACTTCCCTGGGGGTTAGTTGGCCGATAGGATGTAATAGTCAGAGGGCAGTGCTGCTAAGATATTGGGCGAGGAATCCTGGGTTAACCAGGTTTCGGTAATTAGGAGGACATCAGGTTAATCAGAGGTAAGCAGCAAAAAGATGTTGAGTTGGTGCTTTACCAGGGAGCGTGTGTTGAGGTAAAGGAAGCAGAGGACAGTTTGATTTGCTGTTGTGGGATTGATAATTGAGGGGGATTAGGGTCTGGGAGCGGGGGAGAGGACGTGCTCCAGCTGAGTTTGAAGGATGCCATTAGCCAATATACGACTATAAATAGTGGGGTCCAAGGGGGGGGGCAGAATTGTGCTAGTGATTTTAGCTTTCTGGAGGAGTAGCTTGTAATTTAGCCATAATCCGTGGCCCCTGGGCCCGGCTGGGCGCAGACGGGTGCAGACCTTGATATTATGACAGGCATTTTAAACCTGGCCCCGCCTCTAGCTCCTTCTCCTTACGGCCGATTGGCTAAGGCCTAGGGGTTGGAGAACGGGCAAGGAACGTCAGGTTTTAGCGGTGGATTATTGCAATTTTGGCTTCAGCCACCGCACAAGACCGGGAGAGGTCTCCAACGCATTCCTGACATTGCTCACAGCTTCACAGCATGGTCTCAGGCATCTGCGCTCTTATCTATTGTTGGGGGGAATCGTTTTTGCTGCCACCATGGGGAAGAACCTCAGTGGAGGCCCCCAATTCCCTAGTGGAATGAATTCTTGAAAGCTACCTCATTCACTTGTGTAGGCAGGCAGGTGGCCCAGAAGCCTACCGGGAAAGGACTAGTGCTACAGCATAACCTGTAATAAGAGCGCAGGTGCCACTCTTAGGGTTGTTTACTGTTATGCTGGTAAGCCTTATGTGTTTGTACCTTACATACTGCACATACATGTCCAGATATGGAAGTATGACGGTTCTTATTGACGCTTTACGCATTGCCTCAGGGATAAGCCTGACTGCTCTGCCAAGCTACCAAGGGGGTGAGCAGGGGTTATTGTAGGTGTGTAACTCCCTTACTCTGACTAGAGTGGTGGGTTCTGCCTGGCTTAGGTGCATACCCTAGACAACCAGTAACCCCATTTCTAACACTGAGTCACACAGGAGGATCAGGAGAAGGACCTTTTAGCAGGATGTAAATGGATTTTGTTGAAATGCCAGTGTGCAGTTGATTGAGGTACATTCTAGTTGTGGTGTGCATTTTGTTGACATTGGGTGGAAGTCTTCCCAACTATGAGATGTGATAGTCTGACTGTATCGAAATTACTGTTGAAGCAACTTATTCCGAGATACAGATTTCCAATCTCTTTAGAATCAAATGGAAGAACTCAATTTAATAATACGATTTTAAGAATGCTTTTTACAGCACTGTAAGTGGGGTAGAAATGACACTGAAGTTATTGGCCAGACACTTCAGCTATTGTGGAAAAAGTGAATGGCACTTTGAAATCCAGGTTGGTTCAAGTGTGTGCTTCGACATCTCTAAAATGGCATGATGTGTTGCCTCTTGAGCTGATGAGTCTTCACAGTATCCCAGATCGGCAGACAGAACTGTCCCCTCATGAGATAATCATGTGGAGGGCTAAACGGTTGCCTGCTGCGCCTGCTTGATCACTGACGATTTGGTGCTCAATTACTGTAAAGGATTAGCTGACGTGGATTGTTCTGTGTCTCACCAGGTTGAAGTGGCACCAGCATCGCCACATCAGAGCAGTACCATGGCCTTAGTCCAGGAGACTGAGTTGTGGTAAAGAAACATGTGAGAAAGAACTTTCTTGAGCCTCATTGGCGTGGTCTGTAGCTGTTGATCTTGGTGATGACGACGGCTGTGAAGTGTGGGGTTCTTCCAAACTGGGTGCATGCATGCCACACCTGTAGAGTCTTGTGACCTCTTGAAGACAAAATAGCACCTCTCCCAAAAGAGAAGCCAGCGGTGGTCCAAAGGCCACGGGAAGAAGTTAGTAAACGTGTAGGGGATAACGAAGAGCCTGAAGCAGTAGTGAGAAAGCTAAGAAGGGTCCAGAAGAATCAGAAGCTGAAGCTGATTCAGAAGAAGCCGGTACAACAAGAGTGAATGAGTCTGAACTGACCCTGACGAAGGAGATAGTGCTGTGAGATCATGAGTGTCAGTAAGAGAAAGCTGGCCGAGAGGGTAAGATTGAAGTTGTCCTCTGAAGGAACACTTGTGCCCATAATTGAAGTGTTGGAAGAATCCGAGCTGAGTGGAGACGAAACTGAAGGAACAAAAGCAAGAGATCGAGGGTGCCTTGTCAGAGGTACTCTTCTCCTGAGTGGACCTATCCGGCTTCGAAAGACAATGAGGAAACCTTCTGTGAGTTCTGGACTAATACTAGAGGTTCTGCTGAAGCTTCCAGGGACTGATTTCAACATTCTTCTTGCTTTTGCCCTTCCTTACCCGGCAAGACTGAGTGGTTTGAGAAACATAATACTGAACGAAACTGAATTTTCTCATTTGAATCCGGAAGTCTCCTGTGCTGATTGCAGAGCTGAGAGAAATGTTACTGGAGATGCTCATTGATGAACTCTTATCATTAGGGATGATGAATGAAGTTTGTTGAGTTGCTTAAAAGAAAGAATACCTAGGCCTGATTGGAAGAAGAATAAAGTTAGGGATTGACAATTTAGAAGAACACAGAGTAGGTCTGGGGAAGCCTCTTGAAGATTATATATACTCTGTAAATAAAGTCAAAACAGGTAGTGACTGTTTTCTGTTTTACACAGATGGAGATTACAGAAAAAGATTCTGCTGCTGCTATTTCTTCAGTCACTTGGTCTGGGTCTAAATAGTATGGAAACAAATAACACTAGGTGTAGGTATATAATATGTGCAATAATAACAATTTTAGTGTTAGGTTTAATGGTATTTATTAAAGGGCTAAGTTTAGGTCCAGGCGGTAATGGTAGGGTGAGTGGCGTTGCTGGAGGTGGGTGTTTTGTCGGGCATTGGTTCTGTTAGTTGAAGTCGTCGTTGAGAGTCCTAATCTTGTGATGGAAGTAGGAGCCAAGCTTGTTGCAGAGGTTCAGGGAAGGAGGGTTGGTGAATTCTTTTATGATGCTGTAGAGTTCTTTAGAGTTGCTGGATTTGGAGAGGCTTCTGTCCTGGATGAGTTTGTGGTTCTGATGAGTTGGTGGTAGTCTGTCATGGCGGTCTTGTCGGCGGTGCGTGCCTCAGAGGTGTTGCTGTTCCTCCAAGCTTTTTCCAGATGCGGGCACGTGCAATAGGATTCTCGGAGGTTGTTGGTGAACCAGGTGTAAACCAGTCCTTAATTTGCTCCGATATCTTAGAACTTCTAACCTTTCCTATCATATTGGCTCAGGCTCCATAATCCTGTGATAGACTAATTGGCTCTGTTTATCTTGTTTTCTACACCCTGTTGTTTAAAACAGTGTTATCCAACTCTGGGTCACTCAAAACTCAATAATTGAAAATGTTTGTGCATCCAAGACTGATGCCATCCAAAAAAGAAGAAAGAGAGGTCACAAGAGATCAGATTCCAACAGCTAGTATCTTTTTGCCAATGGCATCAGTAAAAAAGGAGCAGACACTTTGCCGTCTCATTGAGAATGGGTTATAGATATTAGACTTGGATTAAAAATTCCCCATGGGAGTATTTATCCCTTTACCATGAGCGGCCAGTGCATGTAAGAGTGTGGGGGGGGGGTGGTGAATTTGACAGACTACGACGAGGGAAAATAAATAAATAATTGATTTTCCCTCATCTTAGTCTGTCAAATCCCCCCACCCCCGCACCGCCTCACTGCTCTTACCTGCATGGGATGTTCCTGCCCTTTACAATTTAGGAAGTCAAGGTGATAAAACAGTATTAAAACAAGCATTTGCAATGCATTAGGTCTCGCATTAGGTAAGTGTGAGCTATTGGTATTGTAAATGACAATTTTTTAAAATATGTGTTGGCTTTGAAAATATATATATTTAATAGCATTGTTATTCACAAAGCCAATAGCTTACACTTTCCTAATGCGAGTCGCATTGGCTAATGCAATGCTTGTTGGTAGCAAGCAAGGACAGTGCTGTTGTGTTGCTGAGTGATGCTGTTGTGGTGCTGAGTGATGATGTGGTTGGGCTGAGTGATGTGGTAGTGTATTAGAGTGATGCAGTGGTGTCCCAGAGTGATGTGGTGGTGTCCCAGAGTGATGTGGTGGTGTCCCAGAGTGATATGGTGGTGTCCCTGAGTGATGTGGTGGTGTTCCTGAGTGATGTGGTGGTGTTCCCGAGTGATGTGGTGGTGTATGTGAGTGATGTGGTGGTGTCCCTGAATGATGTGGTGGTGCACCTGAGTGATGTTCTGGTGCCCATGAGTGGTGCCCCTGAGTGATGTGGTGGTGCCCCTGAGTGATGTGGTGGTGTCACTGAGTGATGTGGTGGTGTCCCTGAGTGATGTGGTGGTGTCCTAGAGTAATGTGGTGGTGTCCTAGAGTGAGGTGGCGGTGTCCTAGAGTGATATGGTGGTGTCCCTGAGTGATGTGGTGGTGTTGTGTGGCGTTCAGCAGTGTGAGGCGTGCAGAAGTGTGAGGCGTGCAGCAGTGTGAAGCGTGCAGCAGTGTGTGGCATGCAGCAGTGTGTGGCGTGCATCAGTGTGAGAAATGCAGCAGTGTGCAGCGTGCAGCAGTGTGAGGCGTGCAGCAGTGTGAGGCGTGCAGCAGTGTGAGGCGTGCAGCAGTGTGAGGCGTGCGGCAGTGTGCAGCATGCAGCAGTGTGAGGAATGCAGCAGTGTGCAGCATGCAGAAGTGTGCAGCATGCAGCAGTGTGAGGTGAGCAGCAGTGTGAGGCGTGCAGCAGTGTGAGCCATGCAGCAGTGTGTGGAATCCAGCAGTGTGTAGCGTGCTGCAGTGTGTGGTGTGCAGCAGTGTGTGGCGTGCAGCCATGTGAGGCGTGCAGCATTGTGTTGTGCAGCAGTGTGCAGCATGTGAAGGATGCAGTGTGAAGGATGCCATTAGCCAATATACGACTATAAGTAGCGGGGTCCAAGGGGGGGGGGGCAGAATTGTGCTAGTGATTTTAGCTTTCTGGAGGAGTAGCTTGTAATTTGGCCATAATCCGTGGCCCCTGGGCCCGGCCGGGCGCAGATGGGTGCAGACCTTGATATTATGACAGGCATTTTATACCTGGCGCCGCCTCTAGCTCCTTCTCCTTACGGCCGATTGGCTAAGGCCTAGGGGTTGGAGAACGGGCAAGGAACGTCAGGTTTTAGCGGTGGATTATTGCAATTTTGGCTTCAGCCACTACACAAGACCGGGAGAGGTCTCCAACGCATTCCTGACATTGCTCACAGCTTCACAGCATGGTCTCAGGCATCTGCGCTCTTATCTATTGTTGGGGGGAATTGTTTTTGCTGCCACCATGGGGAAGAACCTCAGTGGAGGCCCCCAATTCCCTAGTGGAAGGAATTCTTGAAAGCTACCTCATTCACTTGTGTAGGCAGGCAGGTGGCCCAGAAGCCTACCGGGAAAGGACTAGTGCTACAGCATAACCTGTAATAAGAGCGCAGGTGCCACTCTTAGGGTTGTTCACTGTTATGCTGGTAAGCCTTATGTGTTTGTACCTTACATACTGCACATACATGTCCAGATATGGAAGTATGACGGTTCTTAATGACGCTTTACGCATTGCCTCTGGGATAAGCCAGACTGCTCTGCCAAGCTACCAAGGGGGTGAGCAGGGGTTATTGTAGGTGTGTAACTCCCTTACTCTGGCTAGAGTGGTGAGTTCTGCCTGGTTTAGGTGCATACCCTAGACAACCAGTAACCCCATTTCTAACACTGAGTCACACAGGAGGATCAGGAGAAGGACATTTTAGCAGGATGTAAATGGATTTTGTTGAAATGCCTGTGTGCAGTTGATTGAGGTACATTCTAGTTGTGTTGTGCATTTTGTTGACATTGGGTGGAAGCCTTCCCAACTATGAGATGTGATAGTCTGACTGTATCGAAATTACTGTTGAAGCAACTTATTCCGAGATACAGATTTCTAATCTATTTAGAATCAAATGGAAGAACTCCATTTAATAATACAATTTTAAGAATGCTTTGTACAGCACTGTAAGTGGGGTAGAAATGACACTGAAGTTATTGGCCAGACACTTCAGCTATTGTGGAAAAAGTGAATGGCACTTTGAAATCCAGGTTGGTTCAAGTGTGTGCTTCGACATCTCTAAAATGGAATGATGTGTTGCCTCTTGAGCTGATGAGTCTTCACAGTATCCCAGATCAGCAGACAGAACTGTCCCCTCATGAGATAATCATGTGGAGGGCTAAACGGTTGCCTGCTGCGCCTGCTTGATCACTGACGATTTGGTGCTCAATTACTGTAAAGGATTAGCTGACGTGGATTGATCTGTGTCTCACCAGGTTGAAGTGGCACCAGCACCGCCACATCAGGAGCAGTACCATGGCCTTAGTCCAGGAGACTGAGTTGTGGTAAAGAAACATGTGAGAAAGAACTTTCTTGAGCCTCATTGGCGTGGTCTGTAGCTGTTGATCTTGGTGATGACGACGGCTGTGAAGTGTGGGGTTCTTCCAAACTGGGTGCACGCATGCCACACCTGTAGAGTCTTGTGACCCCTTGAAGACAAAATAGCACCTCTCCCAAAAGAGAAGCCAGCGGTGGTCCAAAGGCCACAGGAAGAAGTTAGTAAACGTGTAGGGGATCATGAAGAGCCTGAAGCAGTAGTGAGAAAGCTAAGAAGGGTCCAGAAGAATCAGAAGCTGAAGCTGATTCAGAAGAAGCCGGTACAACAAGAGTGAATGAGTCTGAAGTGACCCTGACGAAGGAGATAGTGCTGTGAGATCATGAGTGTCAGTAAGAGAAAGCTGGCCGAGAGGGTAAGATTGAAGTTGTCCTCTGAAAGAACACTTGTGCCCATAATTGAAGTGTTGGAAGAATCTGAGCTGAGTGGAGACGAAACTGAAGGAACAAAAGCAAGAGATCGAGGGTGCCTTGTCAGAGGTACTCTTCTCCTGAGTGGACCTATCCGGCTTCGAAAGACAATGAGGGAACCTTCTGTGAGTTCTGGACTAATAGTAGAGGTTCTGCTGAAGCTTCCAGGGACTGATTTCAACATTCTTCTTGCTTTTGCCCTTCCTTACCCGGCAAGACTGAGTGGCTTGAGAAATATAATACTGAACGAAACTGAATTTTCTCATTTGAATCCGGAAGTCTCCTGTGCTGATTGCAGAGCTGAAAGAAATGTTACTGGAGATGCTCATTGATGAACTCTTATCATTAGGGATGATGAATGAAGTTTGTTGAGTTGCTTAAAAGAAAGAATACCTAGGCCTGATTGGAAGAAGAATAAAGTTAGGGATTGACAATTTAGAAGAACACAGAGTAGGTCTGGGGAAGCCTCTTGAAGATTATATATACTCTGTAAATAAAGTCAAAACAGGTAGTGACTGTTTGCTGTTTTACACAGGAGGAGATTACAGAAAAAGATTCTGCTGCTGCTATTTCTTCAGTCACTTGGTCTGGGTCTTAATAGTATGGAAACAAATAACACTAGGTGTAGGTATATAATATGTGCAATAATAACAATTGTAGTGTTAGGTTTAATGGTATTTATTAAAGGGCTAAGTTTAGGTCCAGGCGGTAATGGTAGGGTGAGTGGCGTTGCTGGAGGTGGGTGTTTTGTCGGGCATTGGTTCTGTTAGTTGAAGTCGTCGTTGAGAGTCCTAATCTTGTGATGGAAGTAGGAGCCAAGCTTGTTGCAGAGGTTCAGGGAAGGAGGGTTGGTGAATTCTTTTATGATGCTGTAGAGTTCTTTAGAGTTGCTGGATTTGGAGAGGCTTCTGTCCTGGATGAGTTTGTGGTTCTGATGAGTTGGTGGTAGTCTGTCATGACGGTCTTGTCGGCGGTGCGCGCCTCAGAGGTTTTGCTGTTCCTCCAAGCTTTTTCCAGTTGCGGGCACGTGCAATAGGATTCTCGGAGGTTGTTGGTGAACCAGGTGTAAACCAGTCCTTAATTTGCTCCGATATCTTAGAACTTCTAACCTTTCCTATCATATTGGCTCAGGCTACATAATCCTGTGATAGACTAATTGGCTCTGTTTATCTTGTTTTCTACACCCTGTTGTTTAAAACAGTGTTATCCAACTCTGGGTCACTCAAAACTCAATAATTGAAAATGTTTGTGCTTCCAAGACTGATGCCATCCAAAAAAGAAGAAAGAGAGGTCACAAGAGATCAGATTCCAACAGCTAGTATCTTTTTGCCAATGGCATCAGTAAAAAAGGAGCAGACACTTTGCCGTCTCATTGAGAATGGGTTATAGATATTAGACTTGGATCAAAAATTCCCCATGGGAGTATTTATCCCTTTACCATGAGCGGCCAGTGCATGTAAGAGTGGGGGGGGGGGGTGAATTTGACAGACTACGACAAGGGAAAATAAATAAATAAATGATTTTCCCTCATCTTAGTCTGTCAAATCCCCCCCCCCCCCGCCCCGCCCCACCTCACTGCTCTTACCTGCATGGGACGCTCCTGCCCTTTACAATTTAGGAAGTCAAGGTGATAAAACAGTATTAAAACAAGCATTTGCAATGCATTAGGTCTCGCATTAGGTAAGTGTGAGCTAATGGTATTGTAAATGACAATTTTTAGGTTTCGACCTGGCCGTAGGACCTGCGAAGCAGGTGCTCCGCCTAGGGCGAAAGCTTTTGTTTACACTATGGGGGACTTGAACACTCCCCTTCTTCAATTGGCTAGCTCCATAAAGGGCGGCTAGCCAGTGGAAGAAAGAGGCTGTCAATCAAGCTTTCCCGGTGAAAACGCGATTCGGGGGCGTTTCTGTGTCTTTTTTTAAGTACCGCCCTCTCCTCTTCCCATTGGCTGGAATTTTACCTTCCAGCCAATGGGAAGGGAAGAGGGCGAAAAACACGCCCCCGAATCTGCCGGCCGGGACACCCCCGTGACGTCATTCCCCGGGCCGCCCTGTGATTGGCTGCCGGCCCGGGACCTGACTTGAATGTTTGTTCTCTCCTTTATGAGGTAAGTTGTGTTGTGTCTTTGTTTTCGCCCCCTTCTGCCTGCTGTCCGTGTCTTTGTTTTCGCCCCCTCCCGCTGTCCGTATCTTTTTCACCCCCCTCCCGCCCGCTGTCCGTGTCTTTGTTTTTGCCCCCAGCCCGCTGTGTGTGTGTGAGAGAGAAACTATCGGAGCTCATAAAAATCGAGCTGTGTAGGTGTCAAGACCACGCTATATAAAACGCATAACTAACATAAATAAACTGTGCCTACCCAACCCCACACAGCCCGACTGCGTGAAAACTCGGAGTTTGCCGCTAACTTGCCAAGAAACTACTTGAAGGATAAGTGTAATCAGCGCTTGAACAAACAACGGAGAAAAGGAACTCACCCCGCCTCAGCTCCTCCTGTTGGGGGGAGGGCGCTCAGGGAAACGAGAACCCTAGCTCCCAAGCACAGCTACGGGTAGCAGGAGCCGCAACCGGGTGAAGCAAAGCGAGAGGGGTTTCTCAAGAAAACACACGCACATGAGGAGGCCCCTCAAAACACCCGCGCTACTAACGCCAGGCCGCCAGCACTACCACGTGTTGAAAAAGCCTACCACACCCGGAGATAGCACATGCACGAGCAAGCAGAATGACATTTGGCCACCCAAGGTTTGCCTAGTATTGTGGCCGAAGCCTAAAAGTCTGCAGTCCCACTCCAATGAAGCCTTTGCGCTCCAGATAACCATCCCTGAAATAGGAATACAACCTCGCCCTACACTTACAATGATCTGCTCACTGATCAAAGTCTGTCCGGTAGCACGACAAAATTATCAGGCAGGCAATAGAGAAATCCCGCTGACCTCACTCCCACCAGCATGCCTGCCCAAGTAATGGAAGTCCAGGGAACACCCTGCGGTAAATTTCATGCTTAGTTACAGGGACAGCTGAGTGGAAGTGTAGAATTCGCCATGTAAAAACAATTAAACAGTTTTAAAATTACAGCGAGTATCGGGCATGATGTGCAAAACCTCCATGCGGGCAAATATAATGTAGGTCTCTCCCGGCACAAGCCTCGGACGGACTTCGCAGCAGGATCCCAGCAGTCCCCGTGTCCGTTAGGGCGCAGCCGAAAAAATCGCTGAGCCCTCCGGCCCAAACACAACTAATGCTGCGGAACAGGAAGCACCAACTTAAACTGCTCCACACCCCGACATCGGAGCTAACATTATTAACAACCCCAGCGGTCCCACATACCTCAGCTTTACATAGCGCACCATGAAAAAAGGAAAGAACACATCACTCGCTCCAGCGTGGCGGAAAGCTACTTCACGCCATCCAAAGCCTCTCCGTGGGTTCCCGGACCAGCTCCCACGCACACACGCGAGCCCAGCACACATGCCCCCAAATACCCGCGACTGGGCACTGGAGCACGGCATTGGCCTCTGAACCCCCGCTGTCCCCTCACCCGAAATGGCAAAATTAACAGAAACTACAGCAACCGACTCACCGCAAGCAAAGCCAAGCCTTGGCCCGGCGGAAACAGCACTCCGACGCCAGACCAGGCCTCTGACCCGCCAAGATGCACGCGACCAGAGGGCAACAAAACAGCGTCAGGGGACAGCAACATCGAGGGCAGTGCGAACAAAAGAGACTGCTCGGAGGCATGGGGGAGACATAAATACCTTGTCCCCCACACCCCCTAATAAAGCGCGATGACGTGTGCCATGGCAGCGGCCTCCAGCCGCTGGACCCCTGAAGGCTGGTGCGCCGGCCCTCCTGTGGCACTAGGGTGCCCGCCCTCTTATGAGGGTCACCTGCGGCTCCGTGTCGGGCGGCCTGCAGGAATGTCAGAGCTCACCAGTGTGTGTGTGTGTCAGTTAAAGCTCCAAACTGCATTTCAGAAGTTTGTTTGTGTGTGAGAACTCAAAAGTGGGAGTGCTTATTGCTGACGGAGATCAAGGTCGTGTGAGCCAGGGCATGGGGGTGGGCGGATGTGTGTATGCATGTATGTATGCCTGCTTGTGCGACAGCGCTTAGAGGTGAACTGTTGAGAGACAAAGAGCACTGCCTCCCTTTCCCGTTTAAGTGTGTTCGAGAGAGTGCGGTGTGAGAAAGGATGTGCGTGCATAGTTTGCAAGTACAACAGATCACATGACCCGTCCGGAGACCATGGGGGTGGTGGGCGTGCATGTGGATGTCTGAGAAAGATAAAGTCTGTGTCATGAGGACTGCGTGGAGCAACGCGCGTGTGCCCCCGGGCTCCCTCACACAGGTGTGCTGACCCCCGCCGTTCAGCTCCCCCCCCACCTCCGGCCGCAGCACCCGAAGATCCCTCTCCCGCGCCCCCTTACACCCTCTCAAGATAGTGGGAGAACTAAAAGCCGGTAGCACCTCCGACCCGAGCTCCGGTGCGCCCCCACTCACCTGCGGGGGGCCCTCTCGAGATAGAGACACGACCCCTCCTTCGGCAGCGGCGCCAGCCATCTTACATCATCAGTGCATTCTGGGAGTTGTAGTTTCACACCGCGGACTTTAAGGCAGGGATTTCCTGCCGGAGACAGCGGCCAATGGGAAGGTCGCCTGCCTCCGGGTCACCTGCTATAGGCTCGCTCCTGCCTGCCGCAGAGCGTTCTGGAGGTGTAGTTCTTGGGGCCCCTAGCGGGAGCAGAGGACTTCAACCCCCGCATTGCAGCCATGCCGAAATACCCGTGCTAACTACTGGGTTTTGATCCCCACACCCTGCCGCCCTCATGTTTCTCCATAGCGCTGTGCTATCGACCTCGGAAGGCTCAACGGCTGCGTTTGAAGCAAACACTCACACCTCGGAAGCAGGTTCATTCATTATGCGTCTGTGAACTCTCTTAAGAGAAATGGAACATGTTGTGAGTCACATGCCACGTGTATCATTTCCAATGACCCATAAATCTTCGAAAACAAGGGAGGCGGGAGCAGTTCGGACCTGGTGAATTACAATATTTGAATGCGGCTATAGTCTTGTCAGTGCGATGCGGCACAGAGCAGACGAGCCACAGCACTTAGCAGCCACACCAATGGCACATAGGCGCTATGCATTACCGATTAACATACCATTCTAGAGGAAGGCGCGATATATGTTATTGTATTCTTTAAAGTCTTTTAAAGTTCTTTGTATGGCGAAGACATGTGGAAAGTAAGTCTGCTATTAGAATATAAAACTATTTAGTTTTCACTTCATACTTTTATCTGATTCTTAGAACAGGCTTTCATTCAACACTCCGAGACGTTTGCCCCATGAGATATACAGCCGCTGGCATATATCAGGGATTAATAGGCCCCTCAGGATTCAGGGCCCCGGCGTCACTGCATCTGCTGCACGCACCACTGGTAGCGACCCCCTGGGCTAAATGGCAGAATAAAGCCAACAATGAGTGCGACGGAGCGTACATCTTGTTTTTATCGCAAAATATCTATCGCTCTTTCGAATTACATTTGAACAAGGTCTATCAATTGCTGCTTATGAAAGGCAGTCTTGTCACATAAGAGCCTCACGGGCCGCAGTATCCGTCAGGTGACGTCTCCTCTGATGACGTCATCGTGATGTCAGAAAGTCCCATGATAGCGACCATCGGAAGCTGGAGACGGCAGAGTCCCCATGTCTGAAAGGCTTGGTGGTTTCTGAAGCTGTCCGGAAGGCTCTCTCTTCTCAAAGTTTACTGAAAGGTGTACTCACGGTAGGTGGGCAATGCTTCTTAAACTGCTACTGCAGTAGGCGAGCAGAGGAAGGAAGAGTTCTGGCCTCCGTTTCCTGGCAGTGCCTTTCACACTCATGCTTCCTCGCAGCATCTCGACAGTACTTAGCATGGCCAAAAGAATGTTAAAAGTGAATGGGAAAGGGAGAAGTGCTTATTTTGTGTGTGTGATTCACTTCTCCCCCCCCCCCCCATCTCCTAAAGTTCAAGGGCTCAAAGATTGTTTGTAATGGCACAACTTCTAAATGCTGTGATTTTCGAAAAACAAGGCTGTGCAAACTCCATTCGACCCCATTCTAACACCTTGCAATTCCTTCATCTCACTTTTGCAGGTTCTGCCTCTTCATCACTGCTTTCTCCTTTTTATCACCATTTTCCGTTTTTCTCTGACCCCCCCTCCCCCCGCCCCCTTCTATGTTTCTTTGATGTCTGTTTCTTTATGTCGTTCAAGGCCGTCAATGAAAAGTAAGTCACAGTCCCTAAAATGACTGCCACTTTGCACGACAGTTTAGGCAATTCTGAATTGGTTTTAAGTAAGGCGATGTCTTTATTTATTTGTATTTTTCTGGAACTACACCTTTACCGTGGAGTACCCTGGCACTCACTGGTTTTATAGACAATACATCTGCTGAAATCTTTTTTTAAATGGATAGACGAAACATGTTGTTGTTAACAAAAAAGACACCTGTTTAGAGATTTAGTGCAATTGGGGTGAAATGACGTTTGAGTGTTTTGTGGCTAGATAAGAAAAGAAGATCTTTCCAGTCAAGCGACAGAAAGTCGCATTTGAAAAGGTTCTGTGTTAAGTGAGCAGGGAAAGGTGCTTTTGACACATTTTCAATAACTTCACCCGAGGCCAGGCCTGATATTGGTATACAGTTGAGTAGAGAGACTCTTTCTGATACAGACCTCTGCAGCTTGAAAATGTTTAGGGAACACATGGTCGCAATAGTGTTGATGAAGATGTGCATGATGGCTTGCATATGTCAGTTTTAAACTGGTGAATTCAGTAGGGGATGTATTTGTGCCAAGTGTTGATTATGCCACAAAACAAAATGAAGGTAGGTAGGTACAACGTAGTATAGTTTAAACGACACGAAGAATGGTGGAGGGAGAGGAAGAACTCTTTGTAGATTACTAGGAGTTCTTTGGTCTAGTTATTTATAAAGTTTTGTTAGCCTGTAAGATGTAGTATCTAGAAGTTGAAGCCTGATTTGTTAATCAGTTGTGGACATGATTGTATATATGCACAGTAGTGGTTAAAGAGAGCAGTGGGCGTGTGTGTGACTGCTCCAGTGTGTGTGTATGTGACTGCTCCAGTGTGTGTGTATGTGACTACTCCAGTATGTGTGTGTATGACTGCTCCAGTGTGTGTGTATGTGTGTGTATGTGACTGCTCCAGAGTGTGTGTGTGACTGCTCCAGTGTGTGTGACTGCTCCAGTGTGTGTATGTGTGTCTGTATGTGACTGCTCCAGAATGTGTGCGTGTGTGACTGCTCCAGTGTGTGTGCGTGTGTGACTGCTCCAGTGTGTGTGTGTGTGTGACTGCTCCAGAGTGTGTGTGTGTGACTGCTCCAGTGTGTGTGTGGCTCTGGGTGTGTGTGGCTGGCTCTGGGTGTGTGTGGCTGTGTGTGTGTGTGTGTGTGTGTGGTAGTAATTGCTGTCTGCTGAGCTCGTCCGTAGGGTACAACAGGTCTCACATTTGCGAGAGATTAAGCTATTGGCAATGTAAATGACAATGCCATTTATTTATCTGTTTTCAAAACCAACACATAAATACAAATTTTGTCATTTACAATACCTATAGCTCAAACTTTTCCAAAGGCGAAACTGTTGCATTGTAAATGCTTGTTTAAAATATGTGTTGGCTTTGAAAATATATATATTTAATAGCATTGTTATTCACAAAGCAAATAGCTTACACTTTCCTAATGCGAGTCGCATTGCTATGGCAATGCTTGTTGGTAGCAAGCAAGGACAGTGCTGTTGTGTTGCTGAGTGATGCTGTTGTGGTGCTGAGTGATGATGTGGTTGGGCTGAGTGATGTGGTTGTGTATTAGAGTGATGTGGTGGTGTCCCAGAGTGATGTGGTGGTGTCCCAGAGTGATGTGGTGGTGTCCCAGAGTGATGTGGTGGTGTCCCAGAGTGATGTGGTGGTGTCCCTGAGTGATATGGTGGTGTCCCTGAGTGATGTGGTGGTGTTCCTGAGTGATGTGGTGGTGTTCCTCAGTGATGTGGTGGTGTCTGTGAGTGATGTGGTGGTGTCCCTGAATGATGTGGTGGTGCACCTGAGTGATGTTGTTGTGCCCCTGAGTGATGTGGTGGTGCCCCTGAGTGATGTGGTGGTGTCACTGAGTGATGTGGTGGTGTCCCTGAGTAATGTGGTGGTGTCCTAGAGTAATGTGGTGGTTTCCTAGAGTGAGGTGACGGTGTCCTAGAGTGATATGGTGGTGTCCCTGAGTGATGTGGTGGTGTTGTGTGGCGTTCAGCAGTGTGAGGCGTGCAGAAGTGTGAGGCGTGCAGCAGTGTGAGGCATGCAGCAGTGTGAGGCGTGCAGCAGTGTGTGGCATGCAGCAGTGTGTGACATGTAGCAGTGTGAGAAATGCAGCAGGGTTGAGGTTCCGTGACGATTTGAACCCGTGTTTTCAATATTGTCGGAAATACATAATATTGGTATCAGCGAACCGCAAATGATCCATTTAGCATATCCTGGTGTTTTCGCTACGCTACGAGCAAGAGCACTCCTTTTATAAACACATTTCTGATCTACCCACGGCATCCATCTTAGATCATGGCCGCCATTTTGTGTTTCTTGCCCTCACATACGCAATAACCTCTGATCACTTCATTTCGATTAAGGACACGTAGCCTTAGCCGGAGATTCACCTCTTACATGACACGTGCACCTTAAACCAGATCACGCTGTAGCTGCATGACTCGACAAAGACTGCCTCCTCTGCCCGAGGCCAGTCCTGCTAAACTGGTCTCCGTGTCCATTGTCCTGATCACGATTAGGCGGCCGAAGCCGGTAGCCTTGCCCATTTACAACCCACAAACATCCCTTATCCTGCTTTTCTATCTTCTGCACCTGGCTCTGCTCCTTTCCTTCTGGGCCTTTATTAGGGGGAGGTAACGAAATTTACGATGAGGCGGTCCGGGTCCTGAATGAAAAGTTGACATGAGATTATGATGGAAAAGTGGGAACCCCTCGTTCGTAACGTTTTGACATCAGATATTGTGTGCAACGCCAAATATTTATTGTTTAGGACACAAAGGTTTGGGAATGTACTAACATGTGAAGAATTCGCCTGAAGGCCAAAATTTAGTATATAAGGAGCAACCCTCTTTGTACAATTTGAACAGGCTCCTAGTTACTGCCCATGCGTAGTTTCTGTGACTTCTGTGTCCCTGCAGTAATAAACCTTTGGTCTTTGACGCCACCATCGAGAAGCCCGTGTTTCTGTTCATTTGTGCACCAAGGCAGGTGGAACTCCGGGGTCTTTGGGTGTTGTTCCCTGACACCTCTGGACGGAACCAAAAAGTCCAGAACTCCAATTGGCGCCCAACGTGGGGCGACGTCATTTGGTACCGGTCCAAAAGCCTGAAGAGTTCGAGAAGCTTCGTGTGAAGATTCCTGAGGGAGGCGCCCCACTTCATCGATCCCGGCATATCGCAAAAGTGGCCCGACGTTCTCTTCCACGAGGGTTCCCGTTCAGGACGGCTGCAGTGGGCCGTTGCCTTGACCGTCGCCCTGTCTTGGACCCGAGGTGCAGTCCTTAGTACAGCGAAACGTGACGGGTTTCTCCTTGGTGACGTCTTCAGTGCCTCAGTTAAGTATTTAGTGATAGCTAGCTGGTTACTTTGTGAGGGTTGTTAAAATCCTTTTTGGTTCTTGGTTTGGTTTGGTCTCGTAAGATTATCACTGGTTGTTCTGGTTACGATAATCTATTTGGTTTAGTTTGGGTATCGATACATCAGTTCGTTTTGGTAGGCCTAAGTTCTTGGTTCAAGTGCACATATCTGTTTCGTGTTTTGTTTGTTTTGTGTTCCGGACTGAAAAATGGTAAGTCGGAGAAACTGTATGTTGTCTTGTTTCGGTTGCAACAGTGACTCACGATTGGAGGACTCATGTCTGGTTCCTCCGATTGGGACTCCCCTATATGACTTGTATTGTAAACATGGTGTGGGTCCTATATCTTATAATGAGGTGTGGGTCCGATATACTGAGAAAGATGGTGTCCTTAGTTGGCCACTGCATGGTAGTTTTGAACCCGAAATTCTCGACAATTTAGAAGCGAAATTGTTTAGGAAGAAAGCCCGGCCGGCAATGTTTGATTCTTTCCGTTACTGGCGAAAAGAATCCAAACAGAGAGAAATGAAAAGGTTAAAGAAAGAACAAAAAGAGCAAGAAGAGTTGACTCTGGAGCAAGCGGCTAAGCAGCTGCAAGTGAACGAGTGTGAGAAAGCCATAGAGGTGGCCATTAGAGAGCACAATTTAGCGATCGACAAGTGCTATCCTGCCTTGCCATCGAAAACAGCTAAAATACTGGAGGATTCTGAAAACGATCCTCTGCTATCTTATTTGTTACGGTCACCTCCACCGTATGCACAAGGTGCTACGGCTCCACCTTTACCGAATGTACAATTGCCGGTTGCTGGACAACCTGGTGTTCCTGCTCCTGTCCCTCAGAATCAGGTTCTTGTACCTCCTGTGGTCAATGTAAATGTTCCTACGGCTCCTCCTCTTCCTGGATTGCCGACTTCTATACCTGTATCTGTCTCGCTCGCATCTACTGTTCCACAAACTATTTTTCTCGATACTTCTACTATTCCGTTATCTGTTCCTACCTCTACTGTGTTTTCTGCGTCTGCGAGTGTGTTGACTCCACTTTCTGTTCGTCGGAGAATCACTGATTCTGTGTCTAACATGCTATCTCCTTTCTATAAAACTTTAATCAAGACTCCTACTTCTGACTCTGTTCAGAGACGTAGTCAGTTTCCGAGTACTGAGGAACGGGGAATTTTAGATTCCACGGCTCTCAGATGGATTTCGAAGAGTAGGAGATATAGTACGAGAGACGTGCTAGAAACATTTATGCAGTGGAAAGAACCAACGCAACGGTATGTCTTTGACGAGATGTGCTCGTTGTTACGTGAGGAGATAGAAGAAGACGATGTTGAATCAAATCTAGAAGACTTAATTAAGGTTCAGAAAGAGTTTGCTGCTGGAATGATAGTGGGTGAAAATATAGAAGAAGCGATGGAACTGATTTTAAGTTATAGGAGTGATCCATCACTTCGTTCACCAAGAGATTTAGAGAAAAGCAAGCCGAAGCTAAGTCGCCAATATCCAATGAGGGAGGTTCCTCCAATTTGGCGCGAAGCTGTGCAAGCTGACGCACCGAATAATATTGTAGCCGCTCCGGCCCAATTCCAAAGAGTGTGGATACACATTCCGTGGAAGCGAGCTGAAGTATTAGCAGTGAAGCAGGCCTTGCCAGATCCGCGTAAGAATCCTGCTGGATACTATAAGGAATTAACACAGACAGTTGAGGCTTGTATAATGAATTTAGCAGACATCGATATGTTATTTGGCAATGTAGTTCCGCAACCAGTGTGGGCTAAAATTCGTAGAGAGGATCATCAAGTTGCCTTAGGTGGTGATTGGGCAGCTATCACTGCAGCGGATGGTCAGCAAGTAGGTGGTGCAAAACCCGAACCCCTAATTGCTAATCTTCCAGGTAGAATAATTGATCTAATGAAGACTCTGATGCCCGCATTGCGTGTTAATTGGGACAAGTTATCAGCATGCAGGCAGAAGAAAGACGAAAGTGTCTCCGACTTTTTCACGAGGTTCGAAGAGACTTTTGTAGATCACAGTGGTCAGGACATGAGCACAGAAGGAGGGCAAAGACTGTTTGTCGATAAATTTGTGCATAATTTGTTACCTGAGCTATGCAATAAATTAAAGGATTCAGAGAGTGCGTGGGCTGTATCCACAACTGCGCAAATACTTGCGACAGCACAGTACTACAAAAATAGGGATAAAGAGGAAAAGGAAAAATCAGATAAGAAAACGAAGGATTTAAAGACTAAAGTTCTTTTGCAGCAGGCGTATCCGCCTCGCACGAATCAGACTAATATGCAACAGGGTTCATATCAAAGGACAGATTATAGTTCGACGAGACCTCAATATCAGTGGAACCAATGTGCATACTGTAAGAAAGAGGGTCACTACAAGAATGAATGTCCAATCTTAGCGCAAAATAATGCAGCAGCAGCTCAGAGAGGTCGTGGTGGTTTTGTGCAAAATTCTAGAGGTCGAGGACGAGGTGCTATGCCTCCACAAACAAATGATCGTCCTACCAATCACTTTGATCAACGAAATGGACAGTCTGCCCAGCAAAATAGATCTCAACAATATCTTGTTGAAGATTATTGTGAAGTGGATGAGGGATTTCAGCAAAATGGGTACTAGGACAGCCATGGACAGAGAGAGGGAGTAGTATCAGTTCCAGTGGATCAGAGTGGGCCTTATGTCGCAGTAGCAACATCAGGTGTAGTCGAACCGTTTCTGTTGGATACTGGTGCCGCAAAAAGTTCTATCATTCATGCGAAACTCCCTGGCGCACCTTTGTCCGGCTCAACAAATGTTTCTGTAGGTTTTTCAGGCGCCCCTGTTTACAACCCGATATCTGGTCCTTTGTCTATTTCTGTTGGACCGTGTCACTTGAAAGCACCTCTGATTTTGACAACAGGTTGTAATGAAAATCTGCTTGGTTTAGATTTGTTAAAACGACTATATGCGACATTGTACTGTTCTCCGGAAGGAGTACAGCTTACATTGGGTAAAAATATCACCTCTCCGATGTACTTGTCAATGGATGCACTCCCGCCAGAGCTGCGTTCACTCCCTGATTCTCTTTGGGCAACTGGTCCTAATGATGTAGGCCTTTTGGAAATACCACCATATGTAGTAACTTTGAAAGCAAATGTAAAATTTCCAAGAATTCCTCAATACAAAATCTCTAGTGAAGGTGAACGTGCACTTTTATTGATTGTACAAGATTTGATTAAGAAGGGTGTGGTTGAAGAAACGAGAGGAAATGTCTGTAACAGTCCTGTACTACCGATTTTGAAACGAACTGATCCTACAAAGCCTCCAGTTTATAGGTTTGTTATCGACCTTAGAGAAGTTAATAAGATTGTAGTTCCGCAGTTTCCTGTGGTCCCAGACATTACTGCCTTGTTAACATTAATTCCTGCTACAGCCACTTGGTTCTCAGTCATCGACTTGAAGAATGCCTTTTTCAGCATTCCAATAGCCGAGGAAAGCAGAGATATTTTTGGCTTCTGTCTAGGAGGTCGAAGTTTCAGATTTAAACGCGCTCCACAAGGCTATTGTGAGAGCCCATCTATTTACAGTCAAGCATTAAAAAGCCAGTTAGATTCATTTGTCCTTCTTCCAGGTTCTGCTCTAGTTCAATATGTAGATGATCTTCTAGTGGCTGCCGATGACAAGGAAACTTGCAAAGCAGCTACGATTTCGTTATTGCATCATTTGTCTAATTTGAATCACAAGGTGTCACCTTCGAAAATGCAATACTGCTGCCAAGAAGTGACCTACCTAGGTCATCTCTTGTCAAAGGAGGGAAGGAAGTTGACCCCAGAGAGAATAAAAGCAATTACGCAGATGAGTGTTCCACGCACACAGAGAGAAGTGCGTGCCTTTTTAGGTATTACCTCTTACTGTAGGCAGTGGATCCCAAATTTTTCTCTTTTAGCAAAACCGTTGGTAGCTTTGACTGGGAAAAATGTTCCGAGTCCGGTGCCATGGTCTGATGAATGTCAAGAAAGTTTTACTGAATTACGAAAAGCATTGTGTTCAGCTCCTGTATTGGGTACACCTGATTACAGTAAGCCATTCACGCTCTATGTTCATGAGAGAGAAGGTTGCGCGTTGAGTGTTCTGACACAGAAGTTTGGTGATAAACAACGCCCTTGTGCGTATTTTTCATCAACATTAGATCCGGTAGCTAGAGCGTTGCCTAGTTGTTTGAGAGCTACAGCGGCAGCTGCGGCTTCCATTCGACAATCTGCTGGTTTGGTGATGAACAACATGCTAGTGGTCATGGTTCCTCATGCGGTGGATACACTCATGAATCGAACGAAGACACAACACCTTACCAGTGCGAGACTATCTGGTTACGAGCTGACATTACTAGCGAGTCATATTCAGATCAAAAGATGTAATGTATTGAATCCAGCAACGCTGTTGCCGACTGATCAAGAGTCGAGTGATTCCGAGCCACATGATTGTTGTTTTAAAACGGAGGAAGAGACAAAAGGACGCATTGACTTAAAGGATACTCCGTTATCCGATCCAGATGGCACGCTGTATGTGGACGGGTCATGTTTTAAGTTGGAGAATGGTGATGTGACTGCTGCTTACGCGGTAACGACTTTGAAGACGATTGTGGAGACTGCAAGAGTGAGTCAGAATTCTGCCCAAGCTGCAGAATTAATAGCTCTAACAAGAGCGTGTGTTTTAGCTAAGGGAAAGAGAGTGAATGTCTTTACAGATAGTCAGTACGCATTTGGCGTGGCCCATAGTTTTGGCCGTTTGTGGAGAGAAAGAGGTTTCATTACGTCCCATGGGACTAAGATTCAACATGGTCAGCTAGTTAACGACTTGTTGGAATCTCTAACCTTGCCGACTGAAGTTGCGATTGTAAAGTGCAGTGCTCATAAAGCAATCACGGATGATGTTGGTCGCGGGAATGCTTTTGCTGATGAAACTGCTAAACAGACAGCTAGAGACATGATGAGCAGAATGTATGTTGCTACGTCTGCAAGATGGATTGCTGATTCTGGAATGTGTGAGGATACTATGGAAAGTGTGAAAGAGATTCAGAAAGAAGCAACTGAGGAAGAAAAACGTGTATGGAAAGAAAGTACGGGCAAATTAGATTCGAATGGGTGTTGGATTGATTTGACAGAACAGCAGCGTTGGATGTTGCCTGACGCGTATGTGCTTGCAGTGGTGACAATGGCGCATGGAATAGCGCATATAAGTTCTAAAGGAATCTGTAAGATGTTGGCTCCGGTCTGGAAGAATGATGGGATCAGTAAGTGTGCAGAGAGAGTGGTGAAAAATTGTATGGTATGCCTGATGCATAATCCTGGCAAGGGAACTCCAACTCCTGCTGGTCACTTCGCTCCTCCTTCCTGCCCCTTTGAAGTGATTCAGTTAGACTTCATTCACATGGATCGCTGTAATAATTTGAAATATGTCCTGGTGGTAGTCTGTGCTTTTTCCAGGTGGATTGAAGCATACCCACTAAAGGACAATACTGCCCTATCAACTGCCAAGATTCTTCTCAAAGAATATTTCCCTAGATTCGGAATGCCACGGATTGTATGGTCAGATAACGGAAGTGAGTTTATAGGGAAAGTTATGCAGAGTGTGTGTGCCGGCCTAGGTCTGAAACAAAAGTTCCACAGTGCGAACCATCCCCAGTCTGCTGGTTTAGTAGAGGGTTACAATGGCACCCTTAAGCTGAAATTAGCCAAAATACAAGCATCCACAGGTTTAGCCTGGCCAGACGCACTTCCTCTGGCTTTGTTATCAACGAGAGCAACTGTACATTCTAGAGTGGGGCTTAGCCCTTACGAGATAGTGTTTGGCCGTCCGGCAAATATTTGGGGTGTGCCGAGGCCTAAGGAGTTTTGTTCTCTAGAATATCCTATGTTGATAGACTACCTTTACGACTTGACTGCTAAATTGAGTCTTATTCACCAACAGGTTTTCGATGCTTTACCAAAGCCTCCGGAGAGTCCAGGGCATCAGCTGAAACCAGGAGATCTTGTGGTTATCAGGAATTTCGCGAGGACGAAGAACCTTCAGCCGAGATTTGTCGGCCCCTTCCAAGTCCTGCTCGTAACAAGAACAGCAGTTCGTGTGGCTGGCCGCAAGCATTGGGTGCATGCATCCCATGTAAAGCGTGTACCTTTGCCACTTCCTTACGACGACTGGGTGAAGAAGGGAATTGGTTCCTCCGAATTTGAAAGCACGCCAAAATTCATCCCTTTCAGCGATGCCGAATTGATCACGGACACTCCAAGCTCTGACTCTCCTCCAGAAAATACTCCTTTGAACTCTGAACATTTGTCCCCTGCATCAGAAAGAACTCTGTCATCTGCGAACTTGAACACTGCAACAGCTACCAGTGAAACGCTATTTGCCGATCAGACAGTACCTGCGAAGCAAAGATATAATTTACGAAACCGTAAAATGGACAAATAAAGCAGGCAACTGCCTATTGTGATATTTTGAAATTTTGAACTTTTGCCTCCAGCCAGGAAGTTTGCTATTGTTTTATTGTTTTTAAAATTGCCTTGCCGTCTGGGTAGCCGTAGGGTCGTGGCTGTGTGCCTAGTAAGCATGAGCGAATTTTGCGGATCTCGCGTTCGCGAATTTTGCGGATTTGCGGATTCGCAATCCGCAAAATCCGCGAATTCCCGCGAATTTGCGGATTTGTTTTTTTTTTGTGTTCGCCCGTGTTTCTGCCAGTTCGCGAGGGTTTTGTACACTTTCGCAAATTGCGAACTTACCTGTCGGGTCGCAAGTTTCGCGAACTTGTTGTTTCTACGTGTCCAGCCTGTTTGGGACACTCTTCTTCATCACTGCCACTCTCTGTCACCACTGCCACTCTCTGACTACTCATGCCACCCTCTGGCCCACCCATGCCACCCTCTGTTTCATCACCACACCCTCTGGTTGTCCAGTGTACATTATTTTCGGCAAAGCAAAGCACACCTTCCCTGCCTCAAGTGACCTGAATTAATTTGGGGCTGATTCATGTGTCACAGAATATTTTTTTAGCTGGCACCTGCTTCCTTAGTGCGCCCTGATTAGTGATCTTTTGCACTTGCTAAGTGCTTTCATTGTTGCAAAATTAGTTACAACACCTGCCCTGCCCCAACTGACAATAATGAATTAGGGGCTGATTAATGGATTTTAACTTCCAGCCTGGCTCCTGCTTGTCTCCCTTAGCTGTAATTCAGGACCTTTGTGGCATATGTGTAACTATTCTGAGGTTCAGAGCAGGGTCACATACTAGTTTCAACTGGCAACTGAACTCTGGAGGGGCCCCTCAGGAAGCACTCCAGGAAATGGCTACTAATGATGAGCCTGAACTTTTGAACCTGGTAAGTAGTTACTTTCAGTTTTGCTAAAATCGTATTTCTGCAATTTTGCACTTATTCGCGGGGCGCGAACTCACGCGAACAGTGCGAGCAGTGCGAGCAAAATCCGCTGCTCGCGGATTTGCGGATTTTGCGGGAAATTCGCAAATCTCGCGGATTGCGGATTTCCCGAAAATCCGCAAAATCCGCGAGCGGAACGGATTTTCCGCCCACGCCTAGTGCCTAGTTGAATTTGCAGGGGTCTGACACAAGGTCGATCTTTCTGTTGGTTCTGGGAACTCCCAGGGTTGATAGAGGCATTTTCATCTACGTACACATCATCAGTGGTCGCGAGCGGATTGTAGAAGATGGAGCTTCCTGCGCTGCAACGAGAAAATGTGATTTATGTTCGCAGAAACAGACTTTATAGAATTCTTCACAGCAAATGCTTTTTGATGCAATGTGCCATTACATTCTTGATTGTTTTGATAACGTTGGTGGGTGGAATCGTTTTCAGTATAAATTTGATTTTTGTGCCAGTTACTATAGTACCTCCCCTTGATACTGCTACTTCTACTGTTTCTTCTATACACTCTTTTCATTCGTTTCCCGAACATGAGCAAGCCCGACGCTCAGAGTTCATTAACAACACTTTTGTACAGCTCTTGCACCAACACCAACTGGTAGTTAACACTACAGACTGCTGGGTGTGTGGCTTGATACCCCACACTATGGATAAAGGTATTCCTTATCTGGTTTTGCCTTTCAGCTACAATGGATCATTTCAGGCCCTTCAAACCATCTTTGCTTATGCCCTTGAGACCTATCCTCCACGTCCACCACGTTCCACTAAATATAACTCTGCCAACAAAGCTTTAGTCCAGGGAATTATTGACATGGTCAAGGACGTCAATAATACTCCATCTTACCCTAGAGACGAACTGCGAGTATATTTAAGTTGGAATACTTCAGAGTATCGCCTTAGTTTAGGAGAAAGCAAACGTAAAAGCTCAACTCCAATCTGGGTCGTACCTCACCGAGGTCAGGTCTGTTTGCAAGGGAATGGGAGAAATCCGAGAGCTCAGCTAGGGAGGAGTGAGTGCGTAGAGACTTATGTGTTTCCGGCTAACTCTTCCCCTGCCTTTCTTACTGCTAGGGGTACCTACTTCATCTGTCGAGATAGAGCTTATACATGGTTGCCTGCCGACTTTTCAGGATCATGCTATATTGCTCGATTGTTGCCTCCGACATACACTGCTTCATCTGATTACCACAGAACCAGAGTAGCGAGAGGTGTCTTCAGCAAGGAAGATACTGCTGGTCAGGAAGCTGGAGACTTCTTCAAAGGCTTCCTTCCGTTCTGGGGGCCTATGGCCAATAGTAGAAACATACGTCAGCTAACACGGGTAGTTGAATCTACTATCACCGAAACTGCTGGTGCCCTTAGCAATTTGACAGCTGAGCTTCAGGCGGATAGACTCATGACGTTGCAGAACCGTATGGTTCTAGACGTTATCCTTGCAGATCGAGGTGGGGTATGCAGAATGATCCAATCGAGCTGCTGTGTCTTTATTCCTAATAATGCTCCAACAGTCTATGAGGCGATCTCTAAGCTACACAAGATTTCCGACTCTATTCACGTAGACAAGGGAAACTGGTCCTTCATGGAGTGGTTTTGGACTCTGATCTCAGCGTGGGGATGGAAGGTTCTAATGGTCATTGGTGTCATCTTAGTATTCCTGTTCTCATGTTGCCTGATTATCCAGTGTGGTCCTGCTCTGTGTAGTCTTTGTGCTGCAACTTGTCTTAGAAAACCACCTGTGTTTGGAGAAAAGGCACGAGAAAGGATGATGATACAACAGCATGTCACTGACCTGATGAGCATAGAATTAGATTCTGACATAGACTGAGTAATTGCCTATGTAAGGGCAAAAGGAGGGTCTGAGGTTCCGTGACGATTTGAACCCGTGTTTTCAATATTGTCGGAAATACATAATATTGGTATCAGCGAACCGCAAATGATCCATTTAGCATATCCTGGTGTTTTCGCTACGCTACGAGCAAGAGCACTCCTTTTATAAACACATTTCTGATCTACCCACGGCATCCATCTTAGATCATGGCCGCCATTTTGTGTTTCTTGCCCTCACATACGCAATAACCTCTGATCACTTCATTTCGATTAAGGACACGTAGCCTTAGCCGGAGATTCACCTCTTACATGACACGTGCACCTTAAACCAGATCACGCTGTAGCTGCATGACTCGACAAAGACTGCCTCCTCTGCCCGAGGCCAGTCCTGCTAAACTGGTCTTCGTGTCCATTGTCCTGATCACGATTAGGCGGCCGAAGCCGGTAGCCTTGCCCATTTACAACCCACAAACATCCCTTATCCTGCTTTTCTATCTTCTGCACCTGGCTCTGCTCCTTTCCTTCTGGGCCTTTATTAGGGGGAGGTAACGAAATTTACGATGAGGCGGTCCGGGTCCTGAATGAAAAGTTGACATGAGATTATGATGGAAAAGTGGGAACCCCTCGTTCGTAACGTTTTGACATCAGATATTGTGTGCAACGCCAAATATTTATTGTTTAGGACACAAAGGTTTGGGAATGTACTAACATGTGAAGAATTCGCCTGAAGGCCAACATTTAGTATATAAGGAGCAACCCTCTTTGTACAATTTGAACAGGCTCCTAGTTACTGCCCATGCGTAGTTTCTGTGACTTCTGTGTCCCTGCAGTAATAAACCTTTGGTCTTTGACGCCACCATCGAGAAGCCCGTGTTTCTGTTCATTTGTGCACCAAGGCAGGTGGAACTCCGGGGTCTTTGGGTGTTGTTCCCTGACACCTCTGGACGGAACCAAAAAGTCCAGAACTCCAGCGTGCAGCAGTGTGAGGCGTGCAGCAGTGTGAGGCGTGCAGCAGTGTGAGTCGTGCGGCAGTGTGCAGCATGCAGCAGTGTGAGGAATGTAGCAATGTGCAGCATGCAGAAGTGTGCAGCATGCAGCAGTGTGAGGCGAGCAGCAGTGTGAGGCGTGCAGCAGTGAGGCGTGCAGTATTGTGTTGTGCAGCAGTGTGCAGCATGCAGCAGTGTGAGTAATGCAGCAGTGTGCAGCACTGTGCGGCGTGCATCAGTGTGAGGCGTGCAGCAGTGTGAGGCATGCAGCAGTGTGAGGCGTGCAGCAGTGTGAGGCGTGCAGCAGTGTAGCGTGCAGCAGTGTGGCGTGCAGCAGTGTGTGGTGTGCAGCAGTGTGAGGCGTGCAGCAGTGTGAGGCATGCAGCAGTGTGAGGTGTACAGCAGTGTGAGGCATGCAGCAGTGCGAGGCGTGTAGCAGTGTGGCCTGCAGCAGTGTGTGGAGTGCAGCAGTGTGTGGCGTGCAGCAGTGTGTGGCTTGCGGCAGTGTGTCATGCAGCAGTGTGAGGCGTGCAGCAGTGTGAGGCATGCAGCAGTGTGAGGTGTGCAACAGTGTGAGTAATGCAGCAGTGTGCAGTGTGCAGCAGTGTGAGGCGTGCAGCAGTGTGGCGTGCAGCAGTGTGTGGCGTGCAGGAGTGTGAGGCGTGCAGCAGTGTGAGGCGTGCAGCAGTTTAAGTCGTGCAGCAGTGTAAGTACTTTGATACTAGAGTATGCATGCTCTCGTATCAGTGCGCGCACGCTCTGCTGCAATAGTGTGCACTTTCCACTCTCAGGGTGAGTGTGTTTCGGGTCCTTAGTCACAAACAGTATGAATGAATGATGAAAACAGGAAGAAGGGCAGTCATGCGGGGCGTGCGTGTTTTCTAATCGGAAATTGTGAGCGAGTGAACCAACGCAATGGTTTGTAAACAACAAGAAAAGCGGACATCAAAGAAAGGGTGGGAGGGAACGGGCATATGGGGTGTGAGCGATAACGAAAGTTAATTGTTGTAAGAGGGGGAGCAGGAAGTGAGGCAGAGCGCTCGCTGGCAAAAGCAGTCTGCTGCTTTTAAAAGTCCGATGCCAGATGCCAGCTTTGCGCTTGAATGCCTCACATGCACTGGCCATAAACAGCATTCCAAAGGTCTTTGGGAGCATTTTCTTGTGCTCCTCACTAAATCTCTCGCATAGGGATCGCTTATGCGATAGCTATGCAAGACCTAAAAAAGACTTCATTAAGCATTCTATGTCACCAGATGAGGCCCTCATCTTTATCTTTACCTAAAGCAGTTGGATTTGGATGTTATCAACATCCAGAATCACTGTCCTCTCCCTCTCATAACTGTGTTAGTAGGTGAATGAAAAATCACACTCCACATAGAGTATGGACACTATGAATACCATGTCCTTCGGCCTTTCCACATTTTTTTAATTACATATTCAGAGATTCGTGGGATACATTCATGGTGATGTATTTATGTGATAAACTAATATATTCCAGAACCTTCAGCCAGATTAGAAGCATTCCAAAGAGGTTTTCCCGTTTATAAAGACATTCCCCATACGCTAAGTCAGAGAAATGTCTCTATGAAGTCAGAAATGTAATTTCTGGGCTTTCAAATATCCATAGAAAGATCATGGAATGGACAATGCTAAGGTGCACGCTGTTTCGTAGTGACCTCAATCCACTAGTGTCAATAACATGAAGAAGTTTGTTGGCTTTGCCAATTTCTGTGAACACTTTATTCAGAATTTCTCTACTATCCTTAGCCCTGTCATAGACTAAGGAAGGAAAGACATTTCATTGGAGGGAGGATCAAGAGAAAGCCTTTGTTATGGTAAATAAAGAGTTCACTACTATTCAGCTTCCTTTCATAGTAGAAATGGATGCTCCGAGACGCGCGAGCGCGTCGATCAAGATGGCCGCCGCCGTTTAGGCTCCGATACATCGTAAGCCCGTTTTTCCTCATAAACGACGATTTTCTGTCAACTTTCTCGTTTTTATAAGGGGGCTTGCTCCATAACGTGGATTCTTACCTCCTATGCGATTTTGTTGCATTTTTTCGTCGCTGAAAGCCTGTTTTCCTGCCTCCTGGTTCCTGCTCCCAGCCACACATGAAGGTACTGCCTGCTTTCTTTACCCAGGGGGAGGAGTGCTTCTCAGGAAAGGGCCTGGCTTGGGCCTAGCCACGCCCACAGTCTAACATAGCGGCTGCACCAGTGACTTTTATGAGCTTTTAAGAGTTTTTCATTGCTCTTTTCACTGCTTCACTCCATTAATTCACAATTGTGTGTTATTTTGCACATTTGTGTATCATTTTCGACTATTTGTGGATTTTTTCTCCTCACTATGGAAAATAAAAATCTACTCAACAATAAAAAGGAGACAGCAAGTTTCCCCTCCTCCAGTCAAATCTAAGGTGGTGGAGTCTTCTGAACCTTCTCTGTCCTTGATTTTGGAAGAAATTCAGGCATTACTCATTAATACTGAAGCTATTGCCTCTGACATTAAAAGTGTGCGCAAAGATATGGCTTCTCTGTCCAGGAAAATTTCTGATAATGCCATCAAAATACAAGATAATAAAAGTAAAGTTGACGCTTTTTCACCTCTTGTGGCTAGAATTCATCCTATGTATGTTCAACTTTTGGAATTGGAAAATCGAAATAGACAGTACAACCTTCGTATATTTAACTTGCCTGAAGAAGTTGAGGGTTCTGATTGTCGATTATACTTGGAATCTCTCCATCCTGGTCTTTTGAATCTCATGTTTCCGGAAAAGTTTGAAGTGGATAAAGCCCATAGAATTCCTTCACATCGTAACCCTCGCCATACTAAACCCAGGCAAATGATATTTAAGGTACTGTGTCATCACCATCTTGTCTAATAAGGAAAGCTGCAAGAGACATTCCCTCACTTATGGTGAATGGTCACAACAGTTGTATTCACCAAGACTTTGCAAAAAAGACAGTTGCTATACGTAAAGAATTTTCTGCCTGTCGTCCACAACTCAGGAGCCTTGGTTCCAAGTATGGACTTTTTGACCCTTCTCCACTTTCAATGGATACTCATGACCCTAACACTTGACTCTTTTTAGTCAGAAATGAATTGATACATTTATGACTCATATTTATCTTTATGGGCTTCAACGGTTCTGGCCATGCTTGTGGAACGTGTGTGCGTTTCTATGTTTCTATTTATGTATCTTGTTTGTTCCTTTCTCCCCTTTTTCTTTTCCTCCTCTTCTGTTCTAAAATATAGAGTTGCTATTTTAATCTGTCTCTCAATTCTACTTTTCTTCATCTCTTCTTGTCCCATTGCCTTCTATCCTTGTTTTTCTTCTTCTAATGGCTACTGTTCACAATGTTAAATTTGTTTCTCTTAATGTGAAAGGTTTGAGACACCCAGTTAAACGTACACATTTTTTTGATTATTTAGGTAGTTGTAAAGCTGATATTGCTTTGTGCAAGAGACTCATATTGATGATAAGTTACTACATTATATGAATAAAAAATGGGTTGACACTATTGTTTCATCACCTGCTAATGGAAAGAAAAATGGGGTTGCTATTTTCTTTGCGAAGCGGTTACATTGTCTTTTTGAATAAAACTACAGGTTCTGAGGGTAGATATACTATAGCCAAAATTAAAATTCATGATTCTACTTTATTTTTGCTTAATATTTATGGCCCTACAGCGGACGACCCTACTTTTTGGTCTTCTATCACCACTGAAGTTTTAAAGTTAGGTAATGCTCCAATAATTGCTGGGGGTGATTTTAATATTATTGTTGACCCTTTGTTAGATCGGTTGTCTACAACTAGATTTCATCCCCCTAAGGTGTGTCATGCCTTTAAAATTGTTCACTCAAACTACCAAATTAGCTGACATTTGGCGACTACACTTCCCTACTGAAAATTGTTTTACCTTTTTCTCTAACCCTCACAATTCTCACTCACGGCTGCCCAAAGTGTAGCCAGGTAAGCCTCAACCTTTACCCCTCGACCTCGGCATCACTGCCCTCATAATCCTGCTCATGGTAATGTTCTTTTACCATACAGCAACCAGCTCTAAGAGCCGAAAAGAGAAATCTTCTCCAACGAAGAACAATCATGCCATCACGACCTTGATCTTGGACTCGTGAAGGTAATTGTCCTGACCTTGGCTTGATGACTGCCCACAGACAGTCCTTTGCCCATCCTTATCCCTCACCAACCTTCACCACCACCGCATGTCAATTGAACCTAATCATGCCCCCTTATCCGAACCACGGAACCACCTCGCACGCATCAAGAATTGCGCACAACGAAGATGTCACTGTCTACTCTGATACAGCACTTTATGACACAATCAGTAGGGGATTGCAAATCTATCACCGTGTCACTGCGCCGTTTTTTCACTCCGTTCACTCCATTAAAACAATATGAATATCACAACTCACCTTCACATTAGTCAATTGTCCGCGAGTAGTAACAGAGTAACGGCCTTTTTTAACTAGCACTTGGGCCCTGTCGAATGGTTTTAAATTATTATCATTTCAGGCGGATGCCTTACTTTATGCTTCAATTTTTCCCCCTTTTTTCCTTACAGGCATTCGCATTGTAATACAGGCATTGATTGTAAATTGTCCTGATGATGATCCCATTTTATTAAGAGCCCTTAGGGATCGAAACGTCGACGCTTTAAACAGTGTAACATATGACCCAATGTGTATAATCAAGTGTTGTCACTGTTGGGTGTATTTTGCGAAACTATCTATTTAAATCGCAAGCCACCCTTTGGCTCTAAAAATCTTTTTTTCTTGCCTGAAAAACCTCTTTCCTTCCTTCTACCTTGCTTGACTCTAGTGGTTTTACAACCTTTTCGGGATAGGTACAGGACTGTACCCTATCTTGTTGTTCATATTTTGACCCTCTCCAGGTCAATGTAATTCTATGTTATTTCTTAATAAATTACTCCACGCCCAGCTGGGCGTCGAAAAATATAGTACTGATTGTGGTCTATATTATCATCTCTTGTTACATCGTAACTCCCTAGGACCCCTGTTTCCTATAATAACTAAATTAACCCATGGTCCGAAGGCCCCTTTTTGGGTTTCCTTGTGTTCCATAATGCTGAAGAAGATGAGGCATGTCCACTGCCGATAATATTAGCTACTACAACAATGTTAGAGGATAATTGGTATCTGTTCTGGGGAAGAGGCTTAGGGTGGTTGGTAATATCCATCAATGAATGAATGATCCACCATAGTTACAACAGGAAACTCAAAGACAACTGATTATGAATAAACTCGATTGAGATGAGTGCTTTTACCTGCCTTGCAAGAAACTAAAGATCACATTATGTGTCATAACTTACCAAGTAGCCAGTCATCATATGCAACAAACGTTTCAAGAACTAATTATTCGTCATTTTTGGTGGCCAGAGTAGAGTGACATTGTCAAAGAGTATATCCAATAATGCACTTTGTGTGCTCAAGCCAATGTCTCTAATGGTAAGCCCATTGGGCGTCTACAAGCAGTGCCCATTCCATGACAATCTTGGCCAGCTCTTCCTATGGACCTTATTGTAAAATTACCAAACCCACAGGCATACACCACTCTTCTCCTTGTCATAGACTACTTCTCAAAACTAGGAGACTTTATTCCCTAAAGAAAGTATTTATCTCAGTTGAATGAGCTCATATTTTTCTTGATCACATGTTATGTCTCCTTGGCCTTCCAGGTACCATCATTTCTGACAGGAGATCACAATTCACAGCCCCCTTTTCAGCAGAACTCCTGAAAAAGATAGGTATCATTCACTTCAAGTCTACCATTTTTAACTCTCAGGGACAGAAGAATAGACAGAATGAGTTAACCAGCAATTGAGAGGTACCTTCCATCTTTTGAATGAATCATCAGTCCAAATGGCCGATAGATAGCTCTTGCTTACATAGTTCTTTAGGAACATCCCCTGTTTATTGCACCCGTGGTATTCTGCCCCCATGTACTGCCCATTACCCTTTCTTCCTCCAAGATACTTTCTGCCTGTAATTTGCTCCATTAGATCCACTGAATCAGGAAGAAACTACAGAAATATCTAGGGAAGGCCAATGCAGATTACAAATGTTATGTTGATCCACACCTCAGGAGTCGTCTTTCTTTTTATCAGGAGGACTCTGTCTGGTTTTCCTTTGAATTTCTTACTATTCCCGGGTATATTCCCAAATTTCGACCTCGGTTTGTAGGGCTCTTTAAGATCTCAGGGTTAGTTGGAAATTCAATTGTTTGGTTAGTTCTGCCACTGAACTGGCAAATACACCCTGTTGAAAACATTTTCTAAGTTAACCATATTAGTACAGAGACAGGGGCTCCTCCACCTACACTTAGTGGCTGGGACTACAGAATACAAAGTTGAGTCTTTTGTAGCTTTCTGGATATAACATTGCCTCTTACATCATCTAGTGGCCTGGAAGATATATGATGCTTCATTTGTGTATGCCCCCCTTTGGATTGCCAAAGAAAGACACTATTCCAACTATTCCAAGGCAGGTATTGCAAACTCCGACCTGTAACAGCACGTGTTTATGTGCCTGCTCTCATGCGTCCCCATTTCCCTCTGCTTTCCTTCGTGATGTATTAAGATGGTCAATACCTCCAGAGAGATTTGAGAACAGCCAGTCCTCTCGGCAGCAGATGTATGTCTTTACTGAAGCTTGAAAACCACAATAATCTATATGTAGGTTCTAAAAGACCCAATGCCTTATGGGGTGCTTATTTGCCCTGAGGGAATGTTTTTCAAACACCTGTCAAGACGGGCAAATCTTTTTTTCCTTGCACTTTTGCAGTGTCTGCCTTGGTGAGTCTTCTCCTTCTTGCTTTGGGAGACCCCAAAGATTCTACTTGCAACTGCAACAGTCGTGCTCAAGGGGGCATCTCATCCACTTGAGCTCACTTATCCACTGTGCTGGGTGGGAGTTGGCTGCTCTAGTTCTCCCTGATTCACAGAGATGCTCTGGCCTGTCTCCTTTTTTGTATTATATATTGCAGTATCCCTCCTCTAATTCATGGGGGTGTATCAGGAGGATAGATGAAACTGAACAGCAGAGGACTTATGGGTATAACAATTTTTATTCACAAAGTGTTTGATGAGGTTCCAGTGGGGTCACACTGCCACTCATCAGGGTCTCTTCCTGGTCTTTCTCTTGGTGCTTCCTGACTTCTCTTCGAGTTGTACAGGCTGGGCACACCCTCTGTGATAAAAAGACAAAGGCTCAGGCTCCTTGTCCAGTTGTTTGGAGTCCTAACACCTCACCATAATGTGCTTATATCCGCTGTTAGGGCATATGTGCACCCAGTGAGTAATGTTTTAAACAATAGTGATTTCCTATTGTGAGAAAATAACCATTTAAAAAAGACGAACCAGTGCAATCTCAGGTGAGACCCCATCTCACTAGGAGAGAGTTGTGAAGACTATAAGCCAAACAGCAGCCCCCTTGCCACAGGCAACAATGTTACAGCCCCAGAGTCCTTGTCGGTACTTGCCTGAGGCCATGGCCTTGGTCCAGAGCCGTGGTGGGCTCATCCAAATTGCCTCTCCCCGGAAATGCTGAATACTTTTCCTTCCAAGGGAATCTGGATTCGCCCCCTCCTGTGATTTCTCCAGCGTCTCCTGGCCTAGTCTTCCTTCCTGGTGCCGGATGCCTCTTTCTGTCTCCTATGTCCACCATGCCCTCTGAAATGTCTGTCCGGTCCCGCAGTGTTCCTTCGGGGCCTCCTGTCCCCTTTTGTTGACTGCCTGTTCCTCTGTATGCCGCTCTCCTGCTTCGTGAAGCTCTTGCTTGTCTCCTTTGCCCAGGTCCCTGCTGCCATGACTGTCGTCTCTACCTCTTTTAGCCGGATTTATGAAAACAGCATCACCAACTAGAATGCTCACCTGGAGCTCCATGGTAACCCTAGAGTCCAGGCTGTCTTGCATCCCGCTCAGCGTCCTGGGCATTATGGTACAGAGGGCAATTAGTGAGAAGCACAACTACACTCCAGGACCCGTGGGTACATCCAGCCTCCAAGGTAGATTATAGTGGTGTTCCCGGACCTCCAGATATGGGTGAGTAACATAAACAAATTCATCCTGGAGTAACTTCTTCAATTTAGGATATGCTGGTCTCGGTTGTATGAAGTTACACATCATTTTAAGCCTTTGCCTGCTGGTGTGGGTTCCAATCAGTAGTACCACTCACCATGGGACTCCTAAACCTCAGAATTTGGGTGATCTTAGCTTAGTCCTTCCTGAGCAGCTGGGATCCTCCTTTTTATGCAGCATCCTCCTGCAGGGCACTCTAGTATCATTCTTGTTTTAATTTGCTCTCGTAAGTTTCAACATTCAACAATATATACTACAACTCCTTCATAAGCAGTTAACACTTACATCATTTGGATTCCATGGATGGAACAGAATGTGTTCAGTTTTAGCAGAATAGCAGTGGCTTCCAATCCACAAGTGCATTTGGTCAAAGACGGAGGTCCAATTCACAAAGGTTAAATGAGACGAAATTCTAACTTTACAACAAAGGGTGTCTACTACTCGTACATACCTGTTGTGAATACCAAAAGTCGTAAAGTTAAACTTTTGGTATTCACAAAGGGAATTTACCAGTAGTAAATTCCCTTTGTGAATACCAAAAGCCATAAAGTTAGACTTTCATCTCAGTTCACTTTTGTGATTCTGGCCCAATGTGTATAATTTGCCGGTCCATTTACAAACAAGGGCAACTTTACATAGAGGAAAAAGTAAAGTCTTACATTCCTAACAGTTTGCTCTGTTCCTCTACAACCTTTATAATCAATATACACTTTAAAGGGCTAGGTAAGGCAGTTGCTTCTTCCTTGTGGTGGTGGCTAAACAGTGGAGTCATCTGCCTTCAACTTAGATCTCTTCAGGACCATCTCCCCTTTAGGAAAGCCTTAAGATTTTGCATTTCAGTAATCAATGCTGCCCTTTTGTATTGTGCCACATACCAGGGGGTTCATCGTCACACTATAAAATAATTAACTTTATGAACAGAAGCCTTTTGTGTGATTCATCTTCTCTAGCGGGGTTAGGACCCAAGTCTCTTGCACAGCTCCTTAGTCACCAGACAGCTGGACTGATGACTCTGCGATCTGATCCTCTTTCCAAGGACTCCAGGCAATGCAAACGTTGCCTCTAATTTTAGTGTATATGATTACCGTAACATAATCTACACAACTAGTTCTCCCACCTCCCAACCCTTGATGTAGCATCGCTTGATAAAATATGACAAAGATTTAATCTAGTTTATAAGTGATGAAAAATTAGAGAGACGTTGCGTTATAGTTCAGATTGATAATCTAAGCATAAATGCAACGCAATTAAAATCATTTTATATACAATAACAGTTACGTACATAATTATTATCTCACTGCAGTAATAGATTTTTCTCCTAATAAGTTAACTATGCAACCAGTTAACTCAAAACCCTGCCCTTCTTTTTCAATCACTGTTTTCTTCAAAACTGTTCTTTATTAAATTCTCACAACATATCTCTAAAAGACACAACCGACACGTTTTGCCTCGTATCATGGAACTTCTTCAAATATGTTATCAAATGGCGCTATACATGAAATAACGATTTTTATTTTAGCGATTTTTACAGTCTAGGCAGTGTGTTTTATTGACCTTGAGACCTAGTACCATATGTTCAGGAATGGATAATGCGGCTAAAGAGTTTTTCTTGATTAATTATGATGAAGAGTTGAAGTACAGGCTATTGGTCATTGTACTGAATATGAATTTTTTTTAATTTGTTTGTAATAATGATATTTTATTTGATTTTGATTAACATTAGCAATGACAAGATGGCAAATCCCATGTAGCAGAAAATGACATGCTTTTAGTTCCGGGTTTATTACATAATTTCCCTTGAATGCTTATATTAAAGCATGACACTTCAATATGATGTCTGCTTGCGCACAGCGCTACATTTTGATGTGTCTCCTAAATACAACATGAAGTACAGGTTTGGATAATCATAGTAATGTAATCGTTAGTTAGAACATATTGTTGTCATTTGGCGTTTCAATTTCTGTATGCATATACTTGGAACCAACTTTGGATTTTTACTATACTAAATCAGAGTCAAGTTAAATTGTTCTCAGAGAGGCAAGATGGCGACTAAGCATGATGCCGGTTCTATACTATTGAAATAGTTTGCATTTGATTCCATTGGGTATTCATGTTGTAGTTGTCATCTATTATCATACCAGCAGTGGTCTGTATATTGAAATAAGGACTGTGATAAGGAATTAAATTATATTTTAATTCAATATACATTTTTCTCTTGTGGCAAATGTTATTAAAAGGTGTCATTCCAAGATGGCAATTCCGTGGCACGCTGCAAAGGTTTGTTTTTTATAAATGCTGGAAGATATATGGAAGGTTTTTGCTAGACATTTTAGACATACATATATGTACCATTGTAGTGTTTTTCCTCTATGATTGGATACATTTGAAGCACTGAGGTTGAGCTACTTCAAGATGGTGACTAGCCTAAGCCACGCCAATGGCCTAATCCACGCCAATGGCACAAACAATTTTGATATATGCTGGTAAGGCGCGCTAGTGTATTTAGGTCACAACTCAAAGCAGGTAATCAATGAGTGTATAGATAAATTAGGAAAGAATAATCATGCACTGTAAACAGCTTTTTGGCTGAAATATGATAAATTAATGATAAGACTGTACTAATAGGAGCAGGGCCCTTTATTGTGTTGCTCAGTTCAATCTATTTGCATGTGATTCAATATAACAGCTCACAATTGTGCTGCACGTTTTTAATGGTTGCTTGCTCTGTGCTTTGGAGTATTGTGGATATGCTCTTTACAACAGAGTTCTGTTCTTGTCGAATTTGCTGCATTCCTTGAAGTACTATAAAAATATAATTCAGAAATCTGAACTGATTCGGTTCGATTTTCTGGCAATGGATAATTATTGCATGCAGACTTTTATGTACATTAACGGTCCATATATTGGTTACGAATTGCTCTTTTTTTCATAGACATGTTTTACAGGCACTAGCAATAAGCCATATAAGGAATAACTATCAATTAAAATCACATGTATGGTTGACTCATGTTAATTTACAAATGTTTCATTATGCCATTTAAGGATTAACTGTGTAGTATACATTTGGCTTGCATGGACCTTACTTGTGCTTTTGCTGAACAAATACAAAAGGTGGAAAATAGATTCTTATGCAGACTCATGGCCCTACCAAAAACTGCATCCACCTTTTTTATTCCATGCTGAAGTTGGTGCAGGATTTGAGGAACATGTTATTAAACACAATCGCCTACTTCTAAGGTTGAGGGTATGAACATATTTTTCAGTGATAAGATGTAAATGAAGGCAGAGTTCCACCGCACACAGCCCAGGGCGAAAGCCAAACTGTATGTCCGGCAGTGCCTTGTTCTCTGATGCACATACTTCTATCCTTGACAGTTTTACTCTTCCCAAGATCATTTTCTTTTGTAAATATATTTATTGATTTTAAAGATAACAATTGCCTTGAACAGTAAGATACAGTACCAATAATGGATAGGCAGAGTCGGTCCAAGTACCCAATATATCAATACAAGGGGGCATGTACAAAGGAAGAAGGTGCATGTATGTAGTCAGGCATATAATGAGAAATTTCCTAGTTACCACAAAGGAAAGTTTCAATTCTATTAAGGAGGCGGAGGCGAGGATTTTGCTAGTCCTTTCTCCATTTTATTGGACAGCAAGTTAGTAGTAAAGAAAAAACATCACATCCAGGACTACCCAAACCAACATGGCAGCGGTAGCCCTGGTAACGTAACAACCAATCAGAGTCCAACAGTTCGTATATATGGAGTCCCAGCTGTTAGTCCTTCCTCTTTCGTGGGAGCTGCCGCAGGGAAGAAGTCATCCAACCACTAGTCCGTCTTTTGATCGGAGCCTAGGGAAGAGAACAAAATAATAATATCTCGTCCAGAACAATGTCGAAGAATTCAGGAACATTGCAATGGAGTAACATAACGAAATGCTGATAGAGCTTAATCAACATTGCACAGCTTATCAATGAAAACATTAAAAACTCAGAAAAAGGTATACTCCCTTAAACGAAGTAACACATCATAGTCCAGTTACGGGAGGGCAGGCTCGATAAAGCCTGGGTGGGAAAATCCTCGCCTCCGCCTCCTTAATAGAATTGAAACATTCCTTTGTGGTAATTAGGAAATTTCTCATTCTATGTCAGGGAGCGGAGGCGAGGATTTTGCTTGTTCAAAGCCTACTCACCACCAACGACGCAGCCTCATGGATTGGCTTGAAGTAGAACTTTTTGAAAGTCGAATCTGAAGACCAATCCGCTGCATTCATGATATCCTCCAGGCGTCCACCTACCTGAATAGCCTTGGAAGCCATTGCACCTCTAGTGGAATGAGCCCCAAAGTCAGTGACGTTAATTCCAGCTTCAGACATTATCCACCTGACCCATCTGGCAATGGTGGGAGAGGAAACAGCCTTGAACGGCTTCTTGACCGCTATAAGTAATTGTCTTTCGCCCGGAGGGCGGAGCTCAAGAGTAATATCCTCATATGTCTTAAGGCAACGAACAACACAGAGCTTTGGCGAATCTGGGAAAGCCGGGTAAGTTACTGACCTGGTATTACATTTAGTTCTTCTTGAAACAGTAAATGTAACCCCTTCTGGGGTAAAAACCCTGGCTGACACGTCCAGTGCACGAACATCTGAAGCACGTTTACACGAGATCAAGCAGAGGAGAATCGCTAATTTGGCCGAAAGCTCCTTGCGGGAAAGGTATTGATTATCCTGCCAGGACTTTAGAAAATTCAAGACCACATTAACATCCCACAAACCTGAATAGCGAGGTTCTGGGGGGCGCGAAAGGCGAATACCTTTAAGGAGTTTACAAACCCAAGGGTGCTCCCCAACCGGAGAGCCATCAACGAGGGCATGCCCAGCAGAAATTGCCGACCTGAAAGAATTAATGGTGCTATACGCCAATTTCTTTTTGAAAAGATCAGCGAGGAAGTTAATCACGTCAGTGACAGAGGAGCCCATGGGATCCAGGTGTTTTCCCACACACCAACGAACCCATCTGTTCCATGCTGATCTATACCACTTAGTGGTGTTAGGAGCCCAGGCTCCTCGAATGAGGAGCTCAGCGTCTCTCGAAAGCGAGTCACAAGTCCAACGTCCCCTGAAATCCTCCATGCCATGAGATGTAGATGGCCCTGGAGAACCAGCGGATGTGGGTGACCCAATGGATCCGTCAGAATGAGGTCGAACGACGGAAGTCGAAGAGGTTTGTCCCAGGACAGTTCCAAAAGAGAAGGGAACCAGCATTGAGCTCTCCAGATTGGCGTGATCAGAATCAGAGAAGCTCTCTGCCTGCGGACTTGAGCCGCCACCCTTTGAATGAAAAGGAAAGGGGGAAACACATAAGCTGGAAACATGGACCAGTCCTGTAGGAAGGCATCCACTGCTTCCGCCCCCGGATCCGGTTTCCAGCTGTAGAAACGGGGAAGCTGGGCGTTCCACCTGGACGCAAATAAGTCCATTACTGGAAGACCCCAAAGGTCCGAAATCCTCTGAAACACTGAAGGATCCAGTCTCCAGTCGCTGGCATCCCGGAAATTCCTGGATTGCCAATCCGCAACCGTGTTGAGATCGCCCGGGAGATACTCCGCCGTGACAGAGATCTGGCGAAGAAGGCAATAGTTCCAAAAGTCTTTCGCAAGTTCCGCTAGGACCTTGGAGTGCGTGCCTCCCAACCGATTGATGTACCTGACCGCAGTCGTGTTGTCCATCCGAAGAAGCACACAACACGAAACCTTGGTCGAGGTGAAGGAGCGGATCGCGAACGAGCCCGCAAGAAGCTCCAGACAGTTGATATGGAGGTGAAGTTCCTCCTCCGTCCATCTGCCGCCCACCGAGAGGGAGCCACAACGGGCGCCCCAACCCCGGCGACTGGCGTCTGACTCGATCACCAGATCCGGACGGGAACCGAAAATCGCCTTCCCGTTCCAGGCATCCATGTGATCTAACCACCAGAGGAGTTCCGATCGGGCTTCCAGATTCAAGGAAATCAGTTCCGAGTAAGTAAGACCCTTGCGGAGGTGAAAAGCCTTCAGTCTCTGAAGAGCCCTGTAATGAAGAGGGCCTGGAAAAATGGCCTGGATCGATGACGAGAGTAAGCCCACAATCCTGGCCAGTTGGCGGAGGGATACTCGATCCCGACGAAGAACCTTGCGAATCTCCTTCTTGATCTTGGAGATCTTTTCGGAAGGAAGGTGAAGAGTCGCATCCGTAGTTATGATCAGAAAGCCAAGGAAAGTCATTTCCTGTCGGGGAAAGAGGTCCGACTTCTGGGCATTGATGATGAATCCCAGAGACTGAAGGAGGGTTATAGTAACCTGAAGATGATGAAGAAGGAGGTCCTTGGACTGACACATCAAAAGAATGTCGTCCAGATAGACAATCAGACGAATCCCTAGGGTCCGGAGATGTTCTACCACCGGGCGCAGGAGTTTGGTAAAGCACCAAGGTGCTGAGGAGAGACCAAAGGGAAGTGTAAGAAACTCGTAAACCTGATTCCTCCACAGAAACTGGAGGAATCGACGATGAGGAGGAAAGATTGGAACCGAAAGATAAGCATCTTTCAGGTCCAAGCGAACCAACCAATCGTTCTGTAACAAAAGGTCCCTCAGAAGATGGATGCCCTCCATCTTGAAGTGTCTGTAAACCAACCACTCGTTGAAGGAGCGGAGGTTGATTACTGGTCTGAACCCTTTGCCTTTCTTTTCCACCAGGAAGATGTTGCTGAGGAAACCGTTTGGGTGAAGCGCCGAGGGGATAATGGCGCCTTTTTGTAACATCGCCTGAACCTCTAAATCGACAAGTTCTTGGTCTGAGACAGAAAACACTAGAGGACGAGGACGAGAAAGCTGAACGGGGGAACCGTAGAATTCGATGTGAAACCCCTGAACCGTCTCCAGCACCCAAGGATCTGAAGTTAATGACGCCCAGGCCTGGGGAAACAACGCTAACCTTCCCCCCATTTGAACCAGAGAGATGATTCGAAATCTTACCATTAAATCCTCTGGAGTTGGACTGGAATCCACCACGTCCTTTGCCTTGGCCTCTGCCTCCTCTGGAGGGGTAAAAGGTACCCTGCCGTCCATCGTTCCAGCCATTATTTCGTTTGTACTGGCCTCTATTGGGGCCTTGCTGGACCTGACGGCCGGAAGAGCGACCCCTGCCTCTGCCGGCCCCGCCAAAAACCTTTCTGGGGAAGAATTTTTTCATCGAAGCCTGAGCCTTGTCCAGAGCCGAAAAGGTTGCCACAAACTTCCCCAACTCCTTAACAAAGGGGTCACCAAACAAAGCACCCTGTGCTATAGGGCCTGCCTCTGAAGACGACAACTCCCCTAATTTCGGGTCAATCTTAAGCAGTAAGGAATGTCGTCGTTCTGCAGAAAGCGCGCAATTTGCATTGCCAAGAAGGCACATTGCCCGTTGCGACCAACCAGCAACGACATCAACAGACATCGGTAAGCCCGACTCCTTAGAACGTTGGGCCGTTTCAATAATTTTAGTGAGAGGGCCCACCACATCTAGAAGCTTGTCCTGACAGGCTTTCCATGACCTATCAATACCCTTTTTGGGGTCTTTAATATATTTGGCAAAGAAGGTACACAACTTGGGATCAATCTCAGGGGTGCAAGCTACTCTAAAGGGAAGGGAAGGGAAGGGCGAGGGCACTCAGAGCGCAGACGGAGTCGGACATCCTGAGGTAAAGGCTGTCGAAGCTTAGCTGCGACATAATCAGCAGTAGACTGCTCAGGAAACCACTCCGATGACCTAGGTCTTACAATCGTGGATGGGTCAAACATATTAGGAGGTGCCAGATCACCCTCCGTAAGACTAGGAGCACTGGGCTTAGGGCGCCAAGATCTTCTCACATCAGAAAAATCCTCTGAGGAAGCATCCTCATCCTCATCCACGTATTCGTCCTCCTCATCATCTCCCTCAATGGGGAACCCTTCCTCCGGGTCAAGGTCCTGGGTGGCAAAACCACCAGTCTCTCCGGGTGAGTCATCCCCCCGGTAGGGTGCGCTTCTAAGCGTGCGCGCACTCTTACGCAACACTTCAGATAGTTTACTAAAGCCCTCCAGGTGCCCCGCGTCACGCTTCCTGGCCGTACGTGGTAGAGCACACGGAACACCACTGGGCCCTGCCCCACTGTCCCCAAAAACACCAGTGTCATTCTTAAAAACATGGGCTGACAGTCTGTTTACACTGTCCTGCAGAGGTGCCAGAGCTTGGGCTATCGCCGAAGATAGAAGCTTGTCAACCTCTGCAGGAGGGTGTAAAGGGGGCAGTTGTGGCTGAACAGTAGGAGCCACCATCTCAACAGTTGAAGGACCGGACTGCATATTAGCAGAAAAACTGGTACCCATACACAAACACCCCAACTAAATACAAGGGGAAATCCCTTCACACAGGTACCAAGCAGGCTAACACAAAAGAAAACCTGAAAAACCAAAATTCTGACAGAAATTATAATTAAACTCACAAAATTTCAGTCAGAAAATACTTCTTGCCGTCTAAAACGGCGTCAGTGTGAGGGAAGAGGCCGAAAAATGACAGAAGCGCAGTGCCTCAGCGCGTTTCTACTCAAGCGCGAAGAGCGCTGAGGAGAACAGCTGATCGGCGTCAGAAGCCGACACCAAGATCGCGCACGCGCGAAGAATGAACGCTCGGGCTTAAAGCCTACCGCGTAATAGAAACACAGCCTACAATAAGGCAAAGTCAAATCCAAACAATCGCTATTAAATAAAGCTGTCAACAATCACACAAATAACTGCCACGACAAAGATATGAAGAGCGTGACTTATCTTGCCGAGGCAGCAATGGAGAAAGAGGAAGGACTAACAGCTGGGACTCCATATATACGAACTGTTGGACTCTGATTGGTTGTTACGTTACCAGGGCTACCGCTGCCATGTTGGTTTGGGTAGTCCTGGATGTGATGTTTTTTCTTTACTACTAACTTGCTGTCCAATAAAATGGAGAAAGGACTAGCAAAATCCTCGCCTCCGCTCCCTGACATAGATTCAACAGATCAAGAATCAGCTCAATCTCCACGCCTTCTCCCCCTCACCCTTAACAGAAGTGTACACAGTATCTCTCTTCAGGGAGCCTCCCGTTAACAATGAATAAATATGCAGTCAATAGTCTGGAGTGACCATATCCTTCAATCAGGTCAGGTAGTCTTCCCACCTGTCCATGAGGTTACACCTCCCATTCCTGACCCTGACATCAGCTCTCACCGAAAGCTCTGCTGAGGCCCAACAAATGACATCTGCCTGCCAACAGAGGATCAATAGGTTATGGTTGCCTTCCAAGGAATGGAGATGTGGCGTTTTGCAAGTACCAGTGCTAGGCCCTGAAACCCAACCAAGAGACCGATTGTGACGGCAGTCGAACTGTAACCGATGGCTCGTTGGTTGCGGTTCGACCGCCATCTGCTGCTGCAGTCTGACCAAAGCACTAAAATGCGTGCGCTTGGAGGCAGCTTCGGAAACACTTCATAATCCCTAAATGTCGGCGGCTCCGCCATCTGGATTATGATGTTGGTTTCCAACAGCCATTCCATGGCAGCCTTTCTGACATGAAAAGGCTGTCTGATCGCGACAATGGGGGCTCCAAGCAGGGCCCCCTTCCCTCCCGGCTCTTCATTCTGGGGCCTTGGGGGCACCTATGTTGCCCCCCTAAACATACCTGCACCGGGTAGCAGGCACCATGCAGGGATGCTTGAAAACATACATTTCTCAATGGACGTTTTACTGCAGGTCTTTTCCAACCACAGCAAAAGCTTCCAAATACTACGGTCGTAACTGTCGACCTAAGGTCTGGCAGTTCCCAATCTGCAATGGTCCAGTTCGCTCGATATTGTAGTAAGTCCCCAGTTCTTTTGTCAGTTTAGGCACTACTCCAGTATTTATACTGCAGCGGCTTGGGTCTCGTGGTAGAACAGAGCCTGTAACCTCTGATATGCATGAGGTCACTGTGTGACAAAAATCCACTATTACCGGGCATAGCCATACCATAGGGAGAAAGTCCGCTTCAACATGCTGACATCTTCCAAGGATCGTAAATGTGCTGTCCATGGCAAAAGTCCTAAATAAAGAAGTGGGGGGACGCTGACGTCACAACAGGAAGTGACGTCACGAAAGGTGGCTTGCACCATCAGACTCATTGCCTCCCCTCGCTCAACCCTTAGATGCGATTGCATCAGAGAAGCCAGCGCATGAGCAGTGTTCTAAATGAGCTCCGATCTCGCCCCAGAGAGGCCAAAGAGTGAATGTTTGCCTCCATTTGCTCCAGTTATCGAGCTCCCGGTAAAATAAGTGGGGGGACGCCGTCTACCTGCGTGGTACCCCGACTCGAGCCCTGGTGCTGTCCAATAAAGAAATCAGATGATAACAGCTGGGGAGAGTCATGCCCCATTTCCTAAAGATCGGGCAGCTATTGCCACTTGCCATATTGTAACCAATGGACCTGCAATATCTTTTTTCAAAATCTTGGTGACTAAAGGGGCCCTGAGTGATGAATATTCTTTAAGAAAATCCTTTGGGACACCATGCGGGCTGAGCACTTTGCCTGGGGGACTTCCATTAATTGACTTACTACGTCTTCCACATCAATGGATTTGCTCAGTATTTGCTCAGGCAATTGATTTCTTCTTGATCATAAATTACCTCCTCTGCTCCTCTGCACCCATTGTGCCTTGCTCCTGGCTGGTTGGATCAAAGATCTTGGTAAAATTCATGATTCGGGTTTGGACTGGAATAAGGGTCTTTATCTGCGGACTTTCATAATTTGAGAAAAAAGGAAAGGGAGATTGACAACTTTCCAAAAGGCACTACTGTATTTTCACTTTTCTGCTGCTTCCAGGTCCTCCCATGTGTTTACGTTCATTTCTGCCTTTCTTTCTGCTAATATCGCCATGTATGCCCGTCTGGCAATAACTATTTAATTCTTATCATGTGGTGCTGTCACAGGGCCAGTTTAAGTTGTTTTTGGGCCAAATACAGGATCGGTTAAATCAGCCAAATTCAGCCCTACTAGAGCATTTATGCAGTGCTAACGTTGATGCAATATAAGTGCATAAGGACTAATACACCTGAATGATGACATGTGGATCTTCCCTTTGTTGAGAGCGCAGCAAGGTAAGTGCTTGCTGATTTTCTCTTACCAAATATCACATAAATTGGACTTTGTCAACCTTTTCCAATTTGGTTCCGTCCCCCTTATTAAGTGATAAATCAATTTCCCTGCTCAAAGCCTTTGCACAAGCTTCTACAAGAACAATTGCGAGATGTACAGTGAGCGGGTATGGTCCCTAATACAATTAGCAATCCCCTTGTACTCTTTTAATATTGAGGCAATATCTGATGAAGTATCTTAAACTCAATATTACTGCAGTTTTCATTGCCCTTATAAATAGGAGGTGAAATTATGTGGGGCGACTTGTATTTGTGAGCAAGGACCAGATTTGTAAACAGGATATTCCTATTTAATGTGTTCCCATATGGGGGAATGTCACCGGACCTCCTTTTGCTCTCCTTTCTGGTGACGTGGCAGCAGGGATGCAGAATGAACAATAGCCATTTAAACAACAGTAGTCAGTATGCCAAGTCCCCTGGCAACATATAACATTGTAACTATTTATTAGATGCAACCAATCTGGGTTCGCCATGTTGGAATAAAGACCTGCTGCGTTCCAAGAACTCCCCGATAGGCCCTGGTGGACAACAGGCCGAGCAGTACTAATGAAAACTGTAGCGGGTTCCAAGTTTCGGTCCCCTTGCAGCCCAGAAACATTACGGGTGGTACATGGCAGTCAGTCCATCTGGTCTAGAATGGCCGCAGCCTCACATTTGGTGGAAGTTACTACATCGCAAACAGGATTAGGGTTGGAATTACTGGTTTTGTCGTTGGGATTTTAGGGCAGCAGGCGATATAATCGGGCCATGAAAGTATCCTAGCGGGTAAAGACTTGATATTTCCTAATTCATGTACTAATGAATGTAGACAGTGATGTAATACATGGGTGAAGGAGGGATTTTTTTAAATTAACAATCACATAGTCCCCAGGAGAGTCTTCCACATGGGTGCCAACCTAGGCAATCCTTCTTCTAGCACCGAAATTCCCAAAAAGTGTTACAATCAGCCTTGTTTATAAAATTACTAAAGAGATCTCCAGTTTCCGTGCCAAATTTCTCTTTGGGCCAATGAATATTTGCCACTGTGTTAGAATGAATCACAACCCAAGTACATTTTCAAATAAATCATGAAATTGTAGCATTTAATGTTCAGTCACTTATGCGAGGTTTGATATCGTTAAAAAAATACCTCTTTCCTTTCCGGCAGAACCCAGAGCGTCTGCCTCCCCACTTTCCGCTCCGAAGCCACTCAGATCATCTGCGACGTACCCCAGGGCTCATCCCTCAACCCAACATTGTTCCACATCTACATGGCACCACTCGCCCACGTCGCCCGACTGCATGACCTCAACATTATCTCCTACGCCGACGACACCCAGCTGATCCTCTCCCTCACCAAGGACTCCCTCACCGCCAAAACCAACCTCCTTGAAGGAATGAAAGCTGTCGCTGAGTGGATGAAGAACAGCCGACTGAAGCTAAACTCGAACAAGACGGAAGTCCTCATCCTCGGCTCCACACCCTTGGCCTGAGACGACTCCTGGTGGTCGACCGCAATGGGAACTGCTCCTACACCCACGACCACGCACGCAACCTAGGGTTCATCCTCGACTCTACTCTCTCTATGACAAAGCAGGTCAACGCTGTCTTGTCCTCCTGCTTCAACACCCTCTGCATGCTCCGCAAGATCTACAACTGGATCCCCACCGAAACAAGAAGAACAGTCACCCAGGCCCTCGTTAGCAGCAGGTTGGACTACTGAAACGCCCTCTTTGCAAAAGCTTCGGCCAAACTCCTGAAAAGACTCCAGCGCATTGAAAACCTCTGCTCGCCTGATCCTCGACATCCCTCGCTGCGGCCACATCACACACCACCTGAGAGACCTGCACTGGCTCCCCATCAACTAGAGGATCACCTTCAGGCTCCTCACCAATGCACATAAGGCACTCCACAACACAGGACCAGCATACCTCAACAGACGACCCAGCTTCTACACCCCCAACCGCCAGATCCGCTCCACCGACCTCACCCTCGCCTCAGTCCCCCGCATCTGAAGAGCAACCTCCGGCGGCAGATCGTTCTCCCACCTCGCCGCCAAGACCTGGAACACCCTTCCCATCCTCCTATGCCAGACCCAGGACCTGCTAAACTTCAGCAGACTCCTCAAGACCTGGCTAATTGAGCAGTATCATTTTCCCCCCCACCCTTACTCAGCGCCTTGAGACCCTAACGGGTAAGTAGTGCGCTTTACAAATGTTCTGATTGATTGATTGACTGTTAGACTTATCGGCTGCTTTCGATACAGTGTCTCGCCAGATTCTCCTGACACTGCTCCACTCAATTGGCATTGGGGGGCTGGCCTGGAAATGGCTGGCATCCTTTCTCGAGGGCAGGGTCCAGGAAGTATGGTGCCATCCTTACTCTGCCACGTCTTGCATGCTGAAGGTTGGTGTCCCGCAGGGCTCTGCCCTTAGTCTGACCTTGTTTAATATCTACCTTAGACCTTTGGCTACGCTGGTAGAATCCTTAGGGGCAAAAATTGTGTCTTATGCAGATGACACCCAGTTGTTGTTCGCGTGAAAGAACAACAAGCCCTGCCCTGGCAAGTTAATTAGTACCTGCCTTTCAGTGGTATTTGGGTGGTGGGCCGCGAACCAGCTGAATTGTAATGTGGGAAAGACTGCGCTTTGGCATGGATGCAGAAACGCCCCTGTAGTCCTTCTGGCCACCAGATGCTCCCACCCCCATTATAAAAAATAAGGTGTGAAAAACTTGGGCTTTACATTTGACAATCAGTTGTAATTCCACACCCAAGTAAATTCAGTAGTGGGCACTTGTTTTGCCCTCCTGCGTCTTCTTTGAACATTTTTGTGCCTTCTGTCTGTGGCTGCCAGACAACTGTGATTGAAGCCGCGATCAATCTCGTCTTGACTATGGGAACAGCCTCTATTTGGGCATGCCCAGGTATCTATTAGACAAGCTGCAGCTTGTCAGTCAGTCAAAGTACTTTATTCGGTTAGAAGATAGTAACCATAAAAGTGTGCAACATAAAATGCATAAAATTTAATTTACATAAAAGTTTTACATAAAATTTCCTATATATGGCAGCTTTCCTTATCATCGAACCGTTACAAATCATCCAGAGAGATCTAATTTTGCAATATAAGAACATGTCAGTCCACCAGGTGTAGGCCAGAGAATAAGTCAAATCAGTTATAGACGGGAATATTATAGCTGCTCGGTACAAGGCCTCTACTACCCATCAGGTAGCTGTTTTCTACATTAAGTCTTACGGGTGGCAGGTATGGTATTCTAGGGTAGAAATCACACAGTTCTCAAGTTGCTATAGGGCGTCTCCTATTTGTGGCTGCCAACTTTGAAGATATGGGACGACATGGTTATCTCTGAAGTTTACTATTACCAGGTCTCCAGCTATATCCTTTGGGAGGGATCCTAACCAACCCACCCTTCTAACGTTTAGAATTTTTCCGTCGATATTGGGAGGAAGGGATCTATTTTTGGTTAGCCAAAATGAAACCTTGTTTTTCAAATCTTGTTGACATTCGATTTTTCCATTTGTGAGCACAGGGACTCCCGAGAGGATGCACACAAATGGTGCGGCCTCCGATGGTAGGTTTATGTGGTTAATTTTTCTTTGTATGTTACCTTGATTGACGACTATCCCCTCGGAGCTCGTGGCTTCTTTAGTCAGCCCTACTCTAGGAGCAGAGCTCTGTACTATTGTAGGTTTTAAGGTTACTTTCTGAGTATTTGGAAGTGATGTTTTTAAGACAACTGATTGATTTTGGGCAGTATTACTTTGTGCAGTAGATTTGGGCACGTCGGTAACAGCTAGAGTCTGTGTTTGCTTAGGTCCTCCCATTCTTTTTATAAGTTGCGCGTTTGCCTTTGTAGTTTTCTCTATGCTCGTAAGCTTTTCCCCCAAACTCTTCATTCTTCCTATCAGCGGAGATATTAAAGATTTAACTAAATATTCAATCTGAGCCAGTAGGTTAGTTGGTGGAGTAGATGCCGGAGATTCCAATATTGCACATACCTTAGGTGTTTTAGGGGTGGTGGTAATAACCAAAGGGGGACTAGTATGCAATTTTTGTTGTTTTGCTAGTCTCCCCCTATGTTTAGCACCCTTTCGCTTTCTTTTAACAGAAAGGACCTGAGGGTGCGCTATCGATTGAGTGTTATCTTTGGCCGATGGTGAAAGGGGAGTACCCAGGCGGCTTTCATTTAATTGGGATGGTATACTATGCTGGGGACTTATATTACCCGTTGAGCAGGTAGGAACACCAGTTTGCTCATTTTCCTGCTTTACAGGAGTGTACATGGTATTACAGATCTCATTTAGTTCCCCCAGTAATGAAGAACTTTGTACTAGGTCAGCTGATACCAGGGGAGATCGTTTACTGGATGTACTTTCAATAGAGAGACGTCGTTCTGCTCTCTCTATTTCACGGTCAATATCCAATGTTATCCTGGTTAAGTAATGATCCAAAGTCCCCTTAATCGGACCCCCCTGGGGGATAATACCCTTGGGGGCCCTTTTACGAGTCATAGTGTGGCCGCTTTTATATATATGTAGCAGAGGAGATACAACAGCAACAAACACTTGTAATGGTCGGGCGCGCGTCCCAATAGCCAAAGTATAGTACCTAGGAAAGTGCCGGAGTGTACATATCAGCAGTCACTGGTTCGGGTTACCTCCTTTTTCGGCAGAAAACAAATGGGGTTGCCCGCCCAGGCCTCCTCTGGCCTCTGAGGGCCACAGAGGGCCCACCCTTTGCCCGGGCTTTGCCCGGCGCGTCCCGTGCGCGATTCCGCGAGCGGGGAGATGACCTTTAATTTAAGCGCCTCCTGGCGCGGATTTCACGGTGGCGGCTTCCGGCTGCAAAGGCTCCTGGACCTCGCAGTCCCTCACACTCGTGGTCTCCTCCCCACTGCGGCCGCGCTCCGATGGGAAAGAGCTGCGGCGGCAGGGGAGACCGGCTGTGGCGATGCTGGGCGATGGGACAGGCGAGGGAACAACAGGCTCCGCAGAAATGCCCCCTGCAGCTCAGGAGCACAAGCAGGGAAATGAGGGGCTCAACAAAGGTGTCCCCAGCAGCTCCAGGACTCGGCCAGTGGATGCAGGTAAAAGTTATTCCCCCCGCTCCACCGGGAGATGACCTTTAATTTAAGCGATTCCTGGTGCGGATTTCACAATGGCGGCTTCCGGCCGCAAAGGCTCCTGGACCTCGCAGTCCCTCGCACTCGTGGTCTCCTCCACACTGCGGATGCGCTCCGATGGGAAAGAGCTGCGGCGGCAGGGGAGACCGGCTGTGGCGATGCTGGGCGACGGAACAGGCGAGGGAACAACAGGCTCTGCAGAAATGCCCCCTGCAGCTCAGGAGCACAAGCGGGGAAATGAGGGGCTCAACAAAGGTGTCCCCAGCAGCTCCAGGACTCGGCCAGTGGATGCAGATAAAAGTTATGTCCTCCAGCTTGTCTCGAATACAGCGGCCCGAACTATCTTTGAGATCCCCCTTGATGCTCACGTGTCTAACTTGCTGAGGAGTCTCCACTGGCTTCAAAGAATAATCTTTTTTTTTTTTCCCAAGACCTTTATTGCACCTTTGAAATCATACACAGCTTCTGGCCTACAACCCTGGGCCGGCCGCTACACATTCACAAATGTACTATACCTTTAGAATAACACAGCACACGTGCCGTCAACCCGGGGGTACGGCTGCGTTTCAATATAATGTAGGTACATAATTCGCAGTGGGATTACTGATCTGTTTAGGTCTGGTTTTCAGTTATATAACAATAAACAACTTAAAAAAATGAAGAAACCACCTTTAGATCGTCAGGTAAATTAGGTAAAAAGTGCCCAGTCCTTATCATTGAAGGTCTTTTAAAGGAGAGCAGATCTTACACCTTAGGGACGGCTGTAGCCGTAGTTCCTGAAATTAGGTGCGTTTGTGTGTTCTTCCCCAAAACCACTCCCTCCCGCTCCCGAGACTGCATCAGGTTCAAATACTCCGTGGCCCATCCCTCCTCCCTCCGATACTCCTGCTCTCGTCCTCCCCCTCTTCATCCGATGTCATTGGGTCGTCTTCCTGTAGGGGTTCGCAAATCTCCCCCCTGAACACATTCCACGGGGTCCATATCTTATTCCATTTTCGCGGACAGGTCCTACTAGTGTACACTGCCCTCTCTGTTATCATCACCCTGTCCATGTTCATACACCATTGTGTCAGTGTGGGGACCTCCACCGCACCCCATTTCTGCGCTATATCACGTTTGGCTATCATCATTCCTAGTGTGGACCATTGTTGGCCGTGTCTGGATAAATCGTTGGGTTCCAAACATTTAGCAGGCACTTTCGCGGTTCAGGGATCAGGGATGCCCCCACAGTTTGGGATATTGTGCGCATTATTTGTCTCCAATATTCCTGAATGCGTGGGCAGTCCCATATAGTGTGGAAGAATGTTCCCTCCTCCCCACAGCCACGAAGACAGTATGGATGTTGTGCACGCTTTATTAGGTGTAGTGTCCTTCTCTTATAGTATACTCTGTGCAAAACCTTAAGCTGCACGAGCCGGAATTTTGCCGAGATGCCTATTTCCTTGGGCGACGCCAGCGCCTCATACCATTCGTTCTCATCCATTTCTCCTATGTCTCCCTCCCATTTGTCTTTCAGTTTTACTGTTGGGTCTGGTAAGTTGTTAATCAGTTTGCGGTAGGTGAGGGAGGTTGCACGTTCCGGCATGAAGTCAGTAAGGAGGCGATCCTCAAGCGGAGAAGCCTCTGGGACTTCAGCCTCAGGAGGGATGGCCTTAAGCAGAGCGTGTTGAATCTGCACATCCCGGAACGATTCTGTGGGTCCCAGCTCGTATTGCTGCTGTAGCTGGGTGAAGGGGATTACCGTGCCTTTTTCCCATAGGTCTCCCACCGTGGATATCCCTATGTTATACCATCGGGAGAAGCCCTTGCTGTGTCTTAGGTTTCCTAGGGCCCGGGAATCCCACAATGGGGTGAGCTTAGAAATTCGCCCTTTCCATCCCAGTGCCGCCAGTGTCGTGTGCCACAGCTCTGCAGTAAGTCTCGTGGGTCCTACCAGCTTGCGCACAACGCGTTGGTCGTAGAGAGGTGCCAGCAAACTATTAGTGCCCAGTTGCGCTCTATCAGACTTAAATGCTGGGTCTTCTTGGGGTGCATGTAGCCATTGGTTGATGGGTTTCAACTGCGCCGCCCAATAGTATAATTGCAAGTTCGGCAATGCGATCCCCCCATCGGAACAGCCCCTGTGCATTTTAGCCTGAGCAATGCGTGCCGGGCGGTTACGCCACATGAGGCCAGCCACCAACGCCGACACCTGCCTGAAGTATCCTGGCGCCACTGGGTACGGTGTATTTTCTAGGACGTATAAGAAACCTGGCAGCAACATCATTTTGTAAAGTGCTGCCTTGCCCAGCAGCGTCAAGGGCAGCCCTGCCCAGAACTTAACATCCTGCTTAAGCCGCTCCATGGGTGGTGTCAAATTTTTCCGAACGAATTCCATTGGGTCCATGGTGACATGGATGCCCAGGTATTTAAAGGAGGAACCTGCAGCACGTAAGGGGCAGTCATCGCTCAAAGCCGGGGTCAGACCCCGCAGAACGTACAGTTCCAACTTAGTCCAGTTTAACGTGTAACCCGATACTGTCCCGTGTTCATCACAGAGGGTCAAGAGCGCCGGTATACTGTGTTCCGGTTCTGTTAGGTATACCAGCATGTCATCTGCGTATAGCGAAAGGAGGTCTTCCCAGACCTCTGCCCAGGTGATCCCCTTCAGCAGTGGAGTTGAGCGTATCAGGGTCGCCAGCGGTTCTAAAGCAATTGCAAAGAGCAACAGTGACAGGGGGCATTCCTGTCGGGTGCCGCACCTCAAAGGGAACATTCGTGAAATGTGGCCATTTGCCACAACCTGTGCTACTGGTTTAGTGTAGAGTAACCTGACCGAAGCTATAAATTTGGGTCCGAAACCCAGGTGAGTCAAGACCTCGAACAGGTATTGCCACTCCACCAGATCGAAAGCCATCTTTGCGTCAAGTGCCAATATGACTGCCGGTTCGGAGAGCGATCCCGCCCTAGCCAGCACCCCGTGTACCCTGCGAAGATTCAGTGCAGTGTTCCTGTGTGGCATAAACCCGGACTGATCGGGGTGTATGAGGTTAGGGTGGTGTGTCATCAGTCGGGTAGCTAAGAGTTTAGCCAGAATTTTAACTTTGGCATTGAGCAGGGATATGGGGCGGTAGGATGCACATTCCTCTAGTGGCTTCCCAGGTTTGGGGATCGCAACAATGGTTGCTGGTCTTTGATCCAGTGGGAGCTCGTCCGCTGCCAGGCTATCAGTATACATAGCAAGTAAGTGCTCACTCAGCCTCTCCGATGCGGCCTGGTACCACTCTATCGGGATGCCGTTTGGACCGAGTGCCTTACCGGGCTTTACCACTCGTATGGCCATTTGTATTTCTTCCGCAGTGATGTCCGCCTCTAATTCTATTACGGCCTCCGGCTGTATTGTCGGGGTATGAATGTGGCCCAGCACAGCCTGGGCCATGTCTGCTGACACGTCCCTGTCCGATGTGTATACTCCCTCAAAGTAGTCAGCTAGTGCCTCCACTATCTTCTCGGGGCTTGTGTGGATTACCCCCATCCCGTCCCTCACTCGTTGGATACCTCTGGTGCTACCCCCCCCTTCTTATGTAGCTAGGCCAACATTTTACCCGCCTTGTCCCCTATGTCATAGATCCTGTGCGTTGTTGCAGTTATCTGCCCCATCGTCTGGTCCCTTAAATGTTCTGTGTACTGCAGCTGTCGAAGGCGTAAGGCATGGGACGTGTCCGGTGTAGGGTTTGCCTCATGCGTCACTGTCATGTCGTGCAGAGCTAATTCAAGCTCGGACAGTTCAAGTGTTTTCTCCCGTTTATAGCCTGCGATTGATGTTATAGCCTGTCCCCTTATACCGCCTTGTATGCCTCCCACAGAATGGCGGATGACCGCACCGAGGTGACATTCTCAGCAAAATATTGTGTCGTTGTCCTTTTGAGTGCCTTCCTGACCTTAGGGACCTAAAGGTACGCGACATGGATGGGAAAAATTCTTCTACGCAATTCCTCTCACATTCCAGGTCATTAGGCGGAGGGGTGTTCCCTGAGACCTTAATGTCTCACCCTCAGAGGTACTTAATTGGTAATCGGGTATGTTTGGTCATATATTTGACTTTGTACCTACTGACCCTCACGGCCGGGGTGTACCTACCCTCTCTGACATCTAAGCAGTGTACGTGCATAAAGACACAATGAGACCTTTCTTGTGGAACTTCAAAAACTGCAGAACAAAGCCCACCCCACCCCCCCTCCCTGCCTCCCTGCTTAATGGACCTTCAACTGCCCACCTCCCCAACTTAGCAGAGCGCTTTGCCCATCCCTCAAACATTATACTTGCGTGCTGGTGGAGAGTGTCTCCCTGAGCAGGCGGCATCCCTGCACCGGGCGGTCAGGGCTATTCTCCTCCGTCAGCTTCAGCGTGTTCCTGTGAAAGGCGACCTGGCCGCTCCTCCCCCGCCCGATAACTGTTATCCCGTTTGGCTGTTGTCCCGGTTGTCGCGGTTGGTCCTGTGAGAGCGACGGGGCAGTCCAGCAGTTCTCCAGCCCTCCAACCAGTCTCTGGCCGCATCCGGCGTATCAAAGAACCAGACCTTGTTATCCGCGACCACCCAAAGTCGGGCTGGAAATAGCATTGAGTATGACAATTCCTTCTCCCGCAGCGTCCTCTTGACCTCTAGAAATGTTCTCCTCCGTCGCGAAACCTCAGCAGTGTAGTCCGGGAAGAAGGTCACCTTGGAATTTTGAATTTGGATGGCCGGTAACACCCTCGCTGCCTGCAAAATGGCGTCCCGGTCGCGAAAGTTGAAGAGTCGTGCCAGGATTGGTCTCGGTGGGGCCCCCGGCTTTGGTTTCCCACTGGGTACTCTGTGGGCCCTCTCCACCGAGAAAAAATGCGAGAGCCCCTTGGGGTTAAGCTGCGTCTTGATCAATTCCTCCACAAAGAGGTCCATTGCTCCTTTGCCTTCCGATTCCGGAACCCCCAGTATTCGGACGTTGTTCCTCTGAGAGTGCCCTTCCTGGTCGTCCAGCTTCTCCCTGAGAGATTTATTTTCGGCTTGCATTTTCTCCATCACCACTTGCAGATCTGATACGTCCTCCACCAAGGATTTAGTCACCACCTCCACTTGTTTCACTCTCTCGCTCATTTTTTGGAAGTCTGTGCGTATCAGGGTGACCTCCGTAGCCGTAGCACCCACTGTGGCCTGCACCTGTGCCAGGGCACACATTACGTCTTCCAGCGTGGCTTTCTTGGCCCCTTCGCCTTCTACCGTCTTCCCCGCGGACTTGCGTTGCTCTGTCGGGGGGGGGGGGGGTTTGCTTATCATATGTGAATTTGTCCAGTTTGGTTTGCGTGGAGTTATGCTTTGAGCCTCTGCCGGCCATGTTCCCCTCCAAAATAGTCTCTCTCCTTCGCAGGGCGTTCGGCGCGCCCCGGGGGCTCTCCCACACACCAGCACGGGGCACCGGTTCCAGACCCGATGTCGTGCACTGCCCCTTGTGCGTTGAGCGCCGGGCAGAGGTCTTGTTATTACTATGGCAGCAGGGCAGCGCAGTCAGAGCCCCTTCCCTGCCCCAAGTAGAGCCTGCACAGCTGCGCCACGCACCAGTGAAGCACCCCCACTGTATATTTGAGCGATGTGGCTCTCAAAGGGCAATTTCTCTCCTTTATGTGGCTTTGTGCAGGACTTGGAAGTCGGTACGTTCCTAGAAATGCCAACGTGTTGTGTGTTTGCTGTGGTTGCTAGGCCTTGCTCTCCAGCAACTATGCCGACCTCCAGCTGGCATGCTCAAGCTCACCGCGACGCTTCCTTGAGTGGAAGCCACTCATTGGCCTCCTCTCTTGCCTTCTCTGTACAGTCCATTGCCGTGCCTGATATGCCCTCGTTGCCCAGGACACCTCTCCTATCCGTGTCTATCTTGTGTGAGCGTGTCCACAGCAACTTGCTTTAGACTGTCGTGTCCACATGCACTGGCGCCACCTTGTGCAACCTCGGTAGGGGAGCGGGGGGCTCCCTGGCAACTGTACGCCCGCCGCTCTACAACCAGTGCGGTGTCTGCTGGGGATGGATGCAGATTCACGTGTGTTCCGTCCTGCGGAGGTGGTCCAGGTATTGTTCCCTTACTACGGTGTTTTACACTCTTTATTGCCGGAGGCATGGGAGGGTTCTCTTGTCTTGCTTGCCCAGTGCCTGCCGCCCGACGGGACACCTCCCGCAATTTACTCCAACGCTGTGGGACGGCGCCACTATTGCCGGTGTCCAGAGGGCCGCTCCTCCTCCCAGATTCCGCTCACCGCCGGTCTTCGCCGCCGCTCACCCCCTCCGCTGTGTTGACGGACGGGGCAGAGGGACCCTCCGAACGCTACACCGGCTGTCGTTGTGTCTTGCCGCTCCGCGCGCGTTTCCGGTGGTCGGACCCCGCTGTGGCTTCACTTCCGCTCGGTCACTGAGCAAACTCCAGACCCCTGCTTGCTGTTGGTGCCAGGCTCTGCCAGTCGCGAGCTCGCCCTGACGTTTCCCGGTGTTCCACCGCTGCCAAATTTGCTCCGCTGGTCGCCGCCCAGTCTCCGAACCCGGGTCGCCCCTTCAGAGCGATGTATGCTACGAATTTATGGGCAGATTTCAGGGGGATACCGCCTTACTCCCGGAGCCTCTCTATTTCGCTGCCGCCATTGTAGGCTGCTAGCCACACCCAAAGAATAATCTTTAAGACACTAGTTGTAACTTAGAAAGCTTTATACGGGATGGGCCCGGGCTACCTTAATCACACAGGATCTCGTTCTATGTCCCACAGAGAAATCTCCGTTCTTCTAATCTCTCCCTAGCCAGCACTCCAAGTATTATAAAGGCCAGTTTGAGTGGTAAGGCCCTTTATTTCCTTGCCCATCCCTCTGGAACAAACTGCCCCTGACCCTCGGAAGCATTAAGCCTACACCTTTGTTCGGGGAAAAAGCTGAAAACGTGGCTTTTTTCTAGCCTATAATCCGCCTCCATGCCCCACAGTTACCTTTTGGCATCCAGCGCCAGGACACTCTTCATAGACACATTGACATAGGGTCCCTTTGGAAAAGATTAGGAGAATCTTGGAGGAATAGGCAAATACCTATACTCAAACTTCCCATAAAGGGTAGCTCAGGGAAAACTCAGCCGAGTTCTCCAACAGCTGCAATGGCAACCGTAAAACACATACTAGAAGAAAATCACAGCAGTAGCTGTGATTAAAATAAAGACAGTTTCCCAATAAACATCAGGAAACTGAAAATGACTGTTCACAGTAGCTCACAACAGATTCGGACATGGGTATGGCAGGGGAGATGTGCATAGAGTGTATCACGTTAACTTTCTAACTAGGAACACGTATATACAAAGGCACAAAACATGTTGCAAATCTCACTCAATAATGTCATCACTGTCCAATAGGAATGGAACTTCCGATGGTCTGTCTTTTCCTCTCTCGTTTCCCACTGTAACCATTCACGCTGACAACCTGTCCTGTCTGAAAGCTTAGCCAATGAGGGGAGGCAGCAGTCCCAAGCCTCTTGGGACCTCTGAGGCAGAGCTGCACATAAGTGTGTGTGTTTTTTTTCCAATATTAATGTTTGATGCGTGCATGCGTGTATGTATGAATGTTTGGTAATAAGTGTTGTGAATGGATGGGTTTGTGTGTGGGTGTGTGCGCGCATGTGAATGCATTGCTGTGAGTGTGTTTGTGTGAGTGTATCACGTCCGCCCCCTTCCCTCCTAAACTTACCGGCAACCACTGAATCACAGTATAAATCATTTGTTGTTGATGCCACATCAATTCTTGGGAATTGTGGTGAATTCAGAAATTACTTCATTCTATCAAATATGGTGCTACTCTGCGCGGATTTGATGAGCTATGTTTGAGAGAAAATAGGTCTCCCTGGTAATTTTCTCACAGAAATTATGGTAAGTGCTCCTGAAGCCTAAATGAGTACAAATTTGTTTTTTTTTGTGTAAATTCTCAACTGCCTTCCCCATTCATGTCAGAAAAAAAGTCTGCATGATGAGCCATCTTTCATTTATTCCCACGTATTCTACTGCAGTTTCACCACAGAAATCTAAAGAACATAATTTACTAAAAACTCACACAACACAGCGCAGTAACTTGCTGTGCTGCATTGCGTTAGAGAGGACAACGCCATATGTACAAAGATATGGCACTTTCCTGCTGGCTCAAAATTAGGCTGCATATTGTCATTCATGCACATTTGCACCATAGTAAGGTATCAAACAAAAATCTACTTGCCTTCTCGCTATGGCGAGTAGGATTTTTTTAGGTCATGTTAGTTTTAAGGCCTAGCGGCCCATTCTGGCAAGAGAACTCCACCTTCCATAGAACAGGTGTTTTTCATTCTGAAAGTTAATGAGCAATAAGGCTGCCTTTAACTCTTGCTTTTATGTTGTCACATTTGCAGGGCGTTCAAAGACAGAGGTCAAATGTCAGCTTGTCTCTTACAAATTGCAGCTTACTTTATCTTGGAAATTGGTGTTTACTTTTCATTCTGTGACTGTAAATTTAGAAGATTTTGTAACAACTGCCTGCCAAATGTACTGGGTTCCAGGATGTGTAAAAAGAAAGGCTGTTGAAAGTCAGTTTTTTCTATAAATGAATAGTACAAATATTTCAAAATATATCTGCAGCTAGTAAAGCACATTGTATTGTAATTCACAAGTGTGATAGAAACTAAGATTTTATTTGGATAAAAAGCCAATCTACTTGGTGATGTGCAATTGATAAATATTTGCTGAAACATGATTTTCAAACATTATTGTTTGTACGCAGTAAAGTTTTATCAGTAAAAATGCATGTCAGTGGCAAATTGGGTGGCCATTTCAATGGAATATGTGCTTTCTGTAAATGACAGTTCACTACCAAATCATGCTTCAGTTATATATTTATTTTAAGTGACATTTTTTAAAATGCGAAACATTCCTGCCACCCCACAATAACAATGCTGTTAGTGACCTTAGGGGCACGTCAGGGGTCATGTGTACCCAATATGTGGGCTAGATTCTTGTTGTAAATGGAGCAAAAGTTTGGTCTATTAAAACAAACAAAATAGTTTTTGTACAGCAGTAAAGCTGAACACACATATTTGAAGGTGCTCTCCTAAGTGGAAATGAAGAAAGAGGCAGCTCATTGAAATACATTATTTGCACAGGATAACACAATTCGAGACTAGCTTATGGGTCAAGAGAATGACAGTTACGATTTTTGAGGGGCTAATGGTGCAAGTGTAATGTCTAGCATAGATTTTGTACTAGAAGGGTAGCCTTCCAGTACAAACCAAAGTGCCTAGACAAAATGTACAGCTTTTCCCATTTTGGATATTTGCTGTACAGAGCAGCACACATGGAAAGTCATAAATGTTTGGAGAAATAAAAGCATTTCTACAAGTTAACACCAGTCTAAAAAAATAGTTATTGCTTGTTTGGCACAAAATCCTGGTTACTGTTGTTATCAGATGGGGCTTTGAGTACACGTGTGTGGTTGCTCAAGGAATCCACGGAATAGCCCCCTGAAGAAAAGTAATGAAAAGCACTGCTCCTTTGCATTACTTTCAGTCAATTGTACAACGCAAAACAAGTTTTGCACTGGAAAGTACATTACAAAAAAACATTTTGCACTTGTTTGTGTGACTATTTGTGATGCATATCCAGATCAACATTTTTGTAAATCTGCCCCCTAAAGTGCTAACATTTTATATTCAAGAGAAAAGTGAAGCGCTTCTGAGTGGGATGTTGCTAGAAAAGGTGTTACTGAACATAAAGCCTTTGCTTTGGGTTCGCTGAAGTTAATTAACGTTGGGTGTCAATGCCAGTATCAAACCAGTTAATTAACAATACATTTGAGAGGAAATGTGATGTTTTAGCCATTTATGGCATAATACATTTTTATGGCTCGAAAATAATGAATGAGTGAGATCTGTACAAACGTCCAGTACCTCCTTTCCCTGCCTGTACCTACAGAGTATCCATTTTGTCTGTCACTTTATATCCCTTAAATTTTAAAATGGTTACATTTCTGGTAGATAAAGAACTATTTTTCTAGTCTTACGTGTAAATGTATGGGAGGAGATATTTTAGAGGTGCTAGAAGCTATTTACAGATAGAGCTCATAATAAAAAAGAATAGATGTTTGCGTCTCGGACTTAAGACCATGTAAATGGTTTACTCTTTGGCCATTTGATTTTTACTTTTTGCCACTTCCTTTTATCAGCAGTTGCTTCTCACAGCATTAATTTGCACAGGCTCCAAAATCATTCTTATTGTGAATTACATATAAGACAATCATAAAACACATTTAAAAATGTATATTTACTGCCTATAAAATACAATTCTGTATATCTAATTAAAGGGTACTGTAAGAAATTGTGTTATTATTTGGGGTGAGTGAAGATCCATTTCAAGGAATAACCGCAAACCTGGTTAGTGTGAATCCTCAACATCACCAGCATTAACCAGAGCTCCGCCCCTGGTAACTATGGCACAGAGCAGACAGGCTTAATTTAGGGCAAAGTGTCAAGTTTTTATGCAGTACCAAAACAGTAAAAAAAAAAGTCAAAATGCAAAACAATAAAATGTAATAAACAAAATGACACCAAAATGACAAACATCCAATAAGGGGAACCAGAGAGATGAATTATTTAAAGGTTTAAGTAAAAATAGCGCTAAAAAGCACAAAGCAGTAATGGTAGACAATAATAGTGGAAGATTGGGACCTTGGCACAATTGGAGGTTGACTGCGATAGAACATGGGTCTGATAAACCAGCCAGGTTCATCCTGGTCAAAGATTTTACCTTCTGACTATGGGCCTGATTTATATCATGGCGGTATGGGGACTCTATTGCAATAGAGTATCCATATGCAAAGACTGTGGTTCACCTGATTTAAATGCAGGCAAAACTTTGGTTTAATCACTGCAGAGACTACTCTATCTCCACCATGATCAAACCATTTCAGTGGCTGTGCGGAGTAAGGTCCATCGGAGGCTAATCTTTAATTACGCCGAGCTAATTAAGATGGGTGGAATTAGAGGTCAGTTTTCAATACCCATCACCACCAGGAAAATCCTGGTAGTAAGGGCAGTGAAAACTACAACATTCTCCTCTTGCCATGATAGTGGACTTGCATGGCGAGGAGAGCATTGTCTTTTTTTATTTTCAGGATTTTTATTTTTAAAAAGAAAAAATTTTACTGTCTGACTCTTCATGCTTGATGGAGCAGTGCGTTAAATTGCAAAAGTCATCGACAGGAACAGCAGTGACAGGGATTCCTGGCAATGCTTTTAGAAATTACTACTGGCTTGGTGGTCATTTCATAATTTGGTGGAAAGAGGTGCATTCAAGGCGACAGAGCAAAGTACTCTTTCACCCTGGCTGCCAAACCTCCGTAAGCTAAATTATAAATCAGCTCTCTAGTCTTTTAACTCCCAATTCACCAAAGGAGAAAAGCCCCTCAGAACATCAGTGGAGGCACTTAGAGGCTCACATGGGGACCACTTTATTTTGCAAGCTTATACTGCGCTAGGAATCGACTCCCATAGGAGTATCTCCGCGCCACTTGCTGCAGGTCAGCTGGGTACTTCCAGGAAAATGCCTCTTTTGCTTGTTGCATCATTGTACCTTGAACAGAAGGCCAGTCTTGTGATGCTGGGAGTCTACTGTTTTGTCCTGCACAAAGTTAGAAGGCCCAGTCCTTCAGGGGTACTCTCAGGTTGCCCAAAACAGGTCTAGTCCTCTTTTAATCTTCCGCAGGTCCAGGTGGTGTTCTGGAGTGGGTGCCTGGAGGTGCCAGATTTATGCCTGACATTAGCTAGTGGGTAGGTATGACTCCTGGGTACATCCTAACCAATGGGGTAAAAGTTCTCAAGGCCAGCCTACCCACGTTGGGCTTTTTTAAGACAGTAAAAGTCTTTGGCCATACTAACATTGGGCTCCGGGTGCTGGGTGTATTTGAGGAGAGTGTACTATGGTAATCCTAGTCTCCTCCCACATTTAGCAGTAAAATTCAGTTTAAAGCAGCCAGTGTATCCATAACAGACCAAGAGACAGACGTCTTGTGTGACAAAGCAGAGACCTTCAGTAACCAGACAGTGTATCCACAAACATTGTCCCGGCATCCTGTTCTCTTCCCTTAATACTGTGCCCCAAGGGCTAAATGAAATCTCAGATGTAGAAGTCTACTTGAACAAAAGCAGAGTCCTTCAGCAATCAGATGGTGGATCCACAAAAATTGTCTTGGCATTCTGTCCTGTTTGACATAGTAATGTCAAAAAGGCTACCCGTAGCCACACCCTACATATTCTGTGGAGTTCATAGGCATTGTCTCTGCCCATTCACGCCAGCCTATTGTTTCACACCTTCACACCTGTTCAAGGCTAATTACTGTATAGGAGAAGCTAGAAAGCCAATGTTAATTAGCCTCCAAGAACTTAATACAGTGAAAATGTAACTTTCTAAAAGTTACCTTTCCTCAATGCTTATTTAAATCCAACGTCATCAATGAATGAATTGTTTAATTATATTTCTAGCTGGTCCCATTCACGAGATACAGTATTTATATTTTATCTGTACTCTGCTTTTCAACATAGGACCCATAGCTAGGCCTGCTACAGCGAAAAAACTTTTGGGAGCTAGTCACTGTAAGGACTTGTCAACCTTAAACTTTTATGTGTCCTACTTTTAAATACCATGCACCATTCCTTTTAGGCTACAAGGCCTACATAGGGATGACGTATTCACATTTAAAAGTTCGTTTTTTACCTGTCAAAAGGAGTTATTTTGACAGGTTGAATTACACTTTTTACAATGTTGTGGTCTGGATTTAATGGTAGGCCTGAAGGTATATTTGTACAGTAGTGGAAGGCACAACTGCTGTTGCCGTCCACCAGTGGCATTTAACTTCTATGTTCTGGGTACATTTTATACAAAATACTAGAGGCTTATAAGCAAGTTAAATATATCAAATAGGAGTGTTCCACTCTGACCATATAAAAAGGGACCAGCACATGCACTTCGCTACGGGTTAGCAGGAGTAATGTGCATAGAGTTCGAAAGCCATCAAAAATATAGGGTCCAGCAAAAAGTGAAATATCTGTATTGACTATGCAGAAAGTTAGTTAATTAAAACATATTTTGAAAATGAAACTATTATTTTAAAAAACAATGCAAACTGACACAGATACCGAATCTTCACAGACTTGGACACTTCATATATAATATACTAACAAATGGAAAAGGGTGTTTGATGTATTTTAGCAACCTGTAGCAACAGAGATAAGAAGCATTTGCACATATTCAGACTTCCTCACAGGAAAGTCAATGATTCTAAAGCTATCCTCTCCAGCAGCATGTCTTCAAGTACATGCACATTCTGTGAGCCGGGGGAGCAATCAACTTTTTATAAGAATGCTGTGATGTTAACAGGCAGCTGTATTAGAAAGAAGGCATAGTGATATGTGGGTTGATACTATAAAGAGGCTTGTCTCATATACAGGCTATGAATCTCCTGGGTAGATTTCGACCAGTTAGGAGCTAATCAAACTGCAGCATTTTGGTAGTGTACAGCTGTGATTTGCATTAAATGTAAATGGATACCAAGTTGCACAAATTAGATCAAATAATATATTACAATGTCTTGAGCTTTATTTGCCTTATATGTGTTATATTTAGTAAAAATACATGAAATAAATGTAATTAATATATTCAATTCTTTAGAACAGCTTTTTTCTTTAAATGCTTGTAACCTACAACAATGTTATTTTCAACTTTCACACATTTACGTTTTCGTGGGCCATAATGTTTTATTCAAAATCTTGTCTTTATTATAGAAGGCTGTCTTGGAATGTGGGACAATGTAAGCTGCTGGCCATCTGCTACAATTGGGAAGACTGTTGTTTTGCATTGCCCAAAATTTCTGCAAGTGATTACCGGAACAAAAGGTATATATTTAAAAATGGAACTTTGTTTATACCATGTGAATCTGAAACATCTTATCTTGGACAAAAAGTACGATAGTATTTCTTGAAGAAATGTAATACAGAAGAAAATCATTGCAAAAATCCTGATGTTTTGCTATATTTGTCTCTCTCTCTCTCACACACACACACAGGAGACATCCTTTACATCGCATGTGATATATCATATGCCATTACAACGCGGTCATTACAACGACTGCGTTGTTACACCGCACACCATTACAACGCAAGTCGTTACAACGACTTGCTGAAAGGAGCAGAAGGTGTTGGGTTTAAAATCCAACACCTTCCCTACTGTTGCACAAACTGGAGTTGGAATAGTAAATTATACAATTGATACATCTGGCGCCCCCTACAGCAAGTCGTTGTAACGACTTACGTTGTAATGGTATGCGATGTAACAGCACGGTCATTGTAACACTCACGTTGTAATGGCATGCAATGTATCGCATGCATTGTAACATCGCATATTCACACACACAAACACATCAAACATCCATGAAAGGGGGCCCTGTAGAACCCATTGTGCGTCACACCTTGTGGATATACAAAGGAGGGCACAATGTACCCCTTTGTGTACATGCAGAGAAGTTCCTGCACAGCACGGACTTTCAAGTCCATGTGTGCTGGAGCTTACTTTGATGTTCCCATTGCAGTGCCTATTTTATAGGTCCTGCCATGAGAACAGCAAAGGAATCTCCAGCCAATGACAAAAAAAGCCATTAATTAGCAGCGGGTTCTCACACGGGTGAGGCGGAGCAGCAGTGGGGCGTTCCCGTTGCCGCACCCTCAAAATCAAAATCGGGCCCTAGTGGTTTAATTTATACACCATGAGTTTGTTCATTTATTCCAGAGATCCTTAACCTGTGGTATGGAAACCATTTGGAGTGCACCAAGTCTACTCAGGGTGTCCGTGACTGCTTGGGAAATTTAATAATATTAACAGATGAACAAAGTGTATATAAATAAAGAAGCAAAATGTACAATTGAACATTTTAAAACATTCTATAAATGTGAAGGAATTAGAAATTGGAGGCTAAAATTTAAGTTAGTGTCTTCAGATTGATTCGTGGGAGCAGTGATTGTGCATCATACATAATATAGTATGGATCATGAGTGGCCTCAATTTAATGTAGAAAGGCTCCAACCTTCCTTTTAAAAATTTATTTTTTTATATTCGTTATCATTTGTGTATTTGTTTGATGAATGTTTTGTCTGTATTTTTTGTGTATAGTTTTGCGATTCAAATCATCGAAAATGCTCAGACATACTGCACTCGGCTTCCAGTAATGATTTAGTGGGGGTCCCGTGATTCCAATAATGATTCTGTATGGGTCGTCAGGTTTAATAACGGTTAGGTGGGGGTCCACAGATGTCAAAATGTTAAGAAACACTGATTTAGAGGATTTACAAGGAAAGAAACAAGTGCCTCTGAGAATGTACGACTTTTTCTCACATATAAACATAAACATTCAGAAGGTTTACTTTTCCTGGAATACAGGGGCATATTATCAAGGGGGTTTATCTCCGTTTTTTTGGCTTTAAAAGCCAAGAAAGCGGAGATAAAATTATCTCCCTATTACCTATCTGTCGCTAACACCAGTTAGCGACAGCTAGTAGGAGATAGCGACCCTCTTGGGCCCCACTTTGCATGTCAGTGATATTTATCACTAATGACATGCAAAGTGGGCGTGCCATGATGTTAGCGACTGGAAACAGTCGCTAACATCGCTATCTCCTATTACCAACTTTTGGAGATATTCGCGCTAAGCGCGAATATCTCCAAAAGCTAACACCTGCCCTCAGCAGTTCTTAGCCATGTTATCCAATGGGAGGTGGATAACATGGCTAAGAGCATTAGCTCGGTAATGCATGAATATCGCTGACTTTTCAGCGATATTCATGCATTGCGGCCGATTTTTATCGCATTTGCGATAAACCTTGGTAATACCAAGGTTTATTTGCGATAAAAATCGCCGCAGCTCAGCTGTAAATTTTTGTCTCTAACCAAGCAATAGCGATAATTATCGCTATTGCTTGGTAATATGCCCCACAGTTCTATTATTAGTCAACCTTCCATTCAAGCCAGGTGTTTAATCCAATAAAGTAGTTTTAAAATGTATTTCTCTCTTTAAGTTAGGTTAGCTTTGGCAATAGAAACACATATGTTTTGAAGCGTATGTAAACAGCAAATATTGATACAATAAGTGCAACATAAGTTTAATAATTGTGCATATATTGCTATTGCCCGGCTATGTGATGAGGAATGCGAATTTGCCTAGCCTTGGTGCTGGTAAGTTCCAATTCTATTAAGGACTCGGAGGTGAGGATTATGCCATTCTTTCATCGCTTTATTCTCTACAGCAGCAAGAAAAAATATAACACAACTACTTTTCCCATGAACATTTGGGGGAAAGAATAAAGTCAAACATGAGTCCTATTACAGTGTCCATGTACAGGTGTCTCCCATCATGCTCCACTGTACTTGTCTCCTCCTCTTTCTTCGCGCGAAGCCAGAACATCTGTCCACTCACGCATCTTGTTTAGAATTATCTGCTCCTGCAAAAGAACATACCATCAGATCCATCCTATATCAATAGAACGTCAGCTGTAAAACAGGAAGAGCAGTACACCGCAGAGACATAAGCGCACATTCGAAAAGGAACATAAACGCTTTACTTACACTGCATACGGGGAGGGTACACTTCCATGAAGTCACTGGGGGGGATAATCCTCGCCTCCGAGTCCTTAATAAAATTGGAACTTACCAGCACCAAGGCTAGGCAAATTCGCATTCTATGTCAGGACCGGAGGCTTCGGATTATGCCAGTTCAAAGCTTATCGACCACCAATCTGGCCACATCAATAACTGGCTTGAAATAGAACCTCTTGAACGTGGAGTCCAAGGACCAATCAGCCGCTCTCATCAGATCCTCCAACCGAGCCCTAAGGGCAAAAGCTTTAGACGCCATGGCACCTCACGTAGAGTGAGCCCCAAACTGTTTAGTATCAATCCCCGCCTCCTGCATGATCCAACGCACCCAACGTGCGATCGTCGGTGAAGTAACTGCCTTATACGGTTTACATAGGGCAATAAGCAGCTGTCGTTCGCCCGGAGGGCGAGTATCCTCTGTCATATCTTCATAAGCACGGAGGCACTGCACCACGCACAGCATAGGGAAGTCCTGAAAAGCCGGGTACGAAATGACCCTAGTATTTGTTTTGGTCCGCCTGCTGACGGTAAAGGAAACTCCTTCAGGAGAAAAAACCCTGGCCGATATATCCAACGCTCGCACGTCCGAGACACGCCTGCAGGACACCAGGCACAACAACATGGCCAACTTAGCCGTCAACTCCTTACGCGTTAAAAACCTGTTCGGTTGCCAGGAAAGGAACAAATTCAGCACTCTGTTCACATCCCACAGGGCGGAATACCGAGGCTCCGGCGGCAAGGCAAGCCGTATACCCCGCATGAGCCTACAGACTAAGGGGTGTTCACCAACCGGGGACCCTTGAACCAGGTCGTGCCCCGCAGACACCGCCGACCGGAACGTATTGATCGATCGATAGGCCAGGCCCTGATCAGATAGTTCCGCCAGGAAATTCAAGACACGCACTACAGGTGCCCCCACAGGATCCAAACCCCGTCGCACACACCAACAACTCCACCGGAGCCAAGCCGATCTGTAGCGTTTGGTCGTGCTGTCGGCCCAAGCCTTGGAGAGCAAGTCCTCTGCCGTTCTCGAAAGGCCAGGCAGCGTCCAGCGTCGCCGGAGAGCCTCCACGCCATCAGGCGCAACGAGCCCTCCAGGACTAACCTGTGGGGCGCTCCCTCCGGATTCAGCAGAATGTGGGGAGACTGGGGGAGTAGGATCGAAAAATCCCAAGAAAGTTCCAGAAGAACCGGAAACCAAACTTGCGACCTCCACCACGGAGTGATCATCACTACCTGCGCCGACTGGCGTCTCAACAACGCTGACACTCGCGTTATCATTGAGAACGGTGGAAACACATATCCCTGTATTCCTGACCAGTCTTGGAGGAACGCATCCGTCGCCTCCGCCAGAGGGTCGGGGCGCCAGCTGAAATACCGCGGGAGCTGGTGGTCTAGGCGGGACGCAAAAAGGTCCACCGAAAACGGGCCCCAAAGGTCCGAGAGCTCCGCAAACAGGGTAGGGTCCAGCTTCCAAACACTGGCATCCAGGATATTCCTCGAGTGCCAATCGGCCACTTCGTTCTGACGGCCCGGCAAATATTCTGCCGTAACCGACACCTGGCGGTCCAGACAAAAGTGCCAGAAATCCCTGGCCAGGTCCGCTAACATCTTGGACCTGGTACCACCCAGGTGGTTGATATAACGGACCGCTGACACGATGTCCATCCTCAGAAGGACGCAGGATTGTACTCTGTCCTTGGTCCAACTTTGCACTGCGAAGGAGCCCGCTAGCAACTCCAAGCAGTTGATATGCAAGGACTGTTCGTGAGCAGACCAGGCGCCGCCCGTGGAGAAGTCTCCGCACCGCGCCCCCCAGCTGGAACGGCTGGCGTCCGACTCTATCACGATATCTGGGGCGGAACCGAAAATCGCACGGCCATTCCAGGCTTCCATGTGCGTAAGCCACCACCGCATTTCGTCCCTCACGTCCTCCGACAAAGGAATCAGCTGAGAGTACGTCAGGCCTCTCCGCAGGTGGTACGCCTTCAGGCGCTGCATGGTGCGGTAATGAAGGGGCCCCGGGAATCATCCGCTTCGCTAGGGTTTGTCGCAACTCATGTCTGATCCGCGCCATCTTCCTGGCTGGCAGGCTCAAGGTGGCCACCACCGAGTCTACGGTGAAACTGAGGAACGTAGCGCACTGCATGGGAACCAAGAGAGACTTCTTCTCGTTGATCACGAACCCCAGGCCTTGCAAAAGGTTGACCGCCGACTGCAACTGTGACCGCAGTCTCTCGGGGCACTGACCCATGAGCAGCATGTCGTCTAGGTAGACTATCATCCTGACCCCCTGAGCCCGCAATGCCTCTACCACCGGCCGCAACACCTTTGTGAAGCACCACGGTGCTGAGGAGAGCCCGAAAGGAAGAGTGGTCAACTCGTAAACCTGGCCGTCCCACCTGAACTGGAGGAAACGCCGATGAGGGGGAAAAATGGGAATCGTTAGATAAGCGTCTTTCAAGTCCAGCCTGACCATCCAGTCGGACTGTCGCAAGACGTCGCGCAGGAGATGTATCCCTTCCATTTTGAAATGCCGATACACCAACCACTCGTTGAACTCCTTCAAATTTATCACGGGGCGACTGCCCCCATCGACCTTGTCGACTAAGAAAAGATTGCTTATAAAACCTGAGGGGTGCTCGCAAGCGCCACAAATCGCCCCTTTTTGGAGGAGGGCAGCGACTTCTTCGCTCACAAAAGCCGCATCGCGCTGGGAAAGGTAATGGGGCGAGGACGCTGTAGCTGACACGGACGGCCATGGAACTCCATTTGGAAGCCCTGAACCGTCTGCAGCACCCAAGCATCGCGGTAAGGGAGGCCCATGCAGGAAGAAACTGCGCCAAGCACCCCCCCACTCTCAAACTCGCGGAAGGCAGTACACTCACCTCGGCCCCCGCCTTGCTGTTGGCCACGCTGACCACCACGACCTCCGAACTTCTGGCCTCTCGTGGGGTAGAAATTTTTTAACCTGGCCTTATCCTGGTACTGGCCACGTCCGGAGCCTTGACCTCGATCTGAGCTGGCGGCCCGGCCGAACGAGTGGCCCCTGCCTCGTCCGGCCTTGTCGAAAACCCGGGGCGCGAAAACTTTTTTAATATTGGACTGGGCACGATCCAGGGACATGAAGGTGGCAACAAACTTCCCCAGTTCTTTGATGAACGGGTCACCAAACAAACCCCCCTGGGCTAAAGCACCCGCCTCCGACGAGGCGAGATCGCCCAGCTTGGGATCCACCTTGATAAGCAGGGAGCGCCTCCGCTCCGTAGAGAGGGCGCAGTTGGCGTTGCCAAGGAAAATAATGGCTCTCTGGGCCCAGTTGGAAAGAACCTCCGGGGAAATCGCGTCACCCGACACCTTGGCCTCCTCCGCCATATCTAGGATCTTGGTAAGGGGCCCGACAGCATCCAGAAGCTTGTCTTGGCAAGTGCTCCAGGACCTGTCGATACCCTTTCGCGGGTCCTTGACAATTTTTTGTAGGAAGGTCGCCATCTTCGGATCGATGTCCGGGGTCATGGCCACCTTGCCTTCCAACGACGGCCGGGGACACTCCGCGCGCAGGCGGCTCCTAGCATCCTTGTCCACCGGCTTCCTCAGCCTATTAGCGACGTACTGGGCCACCTTGTCACACGGGACCCACTCTGATGAACGGGGGTGGACGATATCGTCCGGGTCCAGCATGTCCGACGGACCAGCGGAGGATGAGGGCTGAGAAGGGAGCCACGACCTGGAAGAACAGGCCTCCTCCTCCGAGTCCGGAGAGTCGTCGTTGTCGCGCTGCGGGTCCGGAGACATCGCAGGTGGAGAAAGCGGTGGAGCCTCCGAGGGAAGAGGAGCGGAAGGCTGTGCGTCCTCCATGGCCTTGAAGGCACTCTTTACCCTAGCGAAAGCCGCCGAATCAACCCCCCCAGTGCAAGGCTTCTTGGGAGGAGGCGGGGTAGGGGACGAATCTGGCCCGGAGGCCGGGACAGGCGCCGGAAGCAAGGCGGCAAACTTGGCATAGGCCTCGTCCAGGCGCGCCGAAAGACGTTGCTCCAGGGGGATTATAGCCTGGTCGACCGCGCGGTAGATGGAGTCGTCGACCGCCTGGTAAAAGTCATCGTCCAACGGGACATAGTTCAGGGGGTCCTCCTCCGGATAATTGTCCGCGTTCCCCTGCATAGCGAGTTAAATTAGTCTCTAGCAACGGGACGGCAGACAAGGCCAATGACCCTCCTCAGGGCGCTCTATAGTCTGGGGAGTCCCAGCGATATGGGTGGCCAGAGGCACACAAAGAACGGGCAAAGCCCTGGAAACGTTGCAGCCCACAGAGTCTCGGGGCGCCTCCCGGCAAAGCGTCCCACAGCACAATTCGGACCCCGTAGGGTGTTCGTCAAAGGTACAACCCAAAGGGCGTTCAGAAGCAAGGGAAAACCTAATTGCGACCCCGCAGGGTGTCAGAGCCGGGAGGCTAGGCACGGGTCCGCTGGTGACAGGAGCGCGCCAGAACACTCCAGAAGCTTCTGGGAGCGCCCCTTCAGCAACGAGACACCGGCCCCTGGTGGCCGCGCCACCACACCGCACACTACTGGGCAAAGATCGCGTAAGGTGCGCATTAGGCGTCCCGCGACCAATCAAGGGAATCTGTGGAGAAAGAACAGAAACCCGACACCCGGCCCAAAGGCCAAAGGCACCACACAGAAACCCAAAACCCAGGAGAGAAGGAAAAAACCAACTTAACTTGCTGCGAGCAGCGAAGAAAGAGGAGGAGACAAGTACAGTGGAGCATGATGGGAGACACCTGTACATGGACACTGTAATAGGACTCATGTTTGACTTTATTCTTTCCCCCAAATGTTCATGGGAAAAGTAGTTGTGTTATATTTTTCTTGCTGCTGTAGAGAATAAAGCGATGAAAGAATGGCATAATCCGAAGCCTCCGGTCCTGACATAGAATTGTGTGGCAAAGTTAGCTGACAATAAAATCGGTGTTTTTTTACAATCATTATCCTGTTATCTAACATTGTAGGTCTTATTCATCGAAACTGTACGAGTGATGGATGGTCAGAGACGTCACCAAAAGTGCACATTGCGTGTGACTATGTTGCAAATGGCAACACCAGCGTCAATCCAGTGAGTCAAAATAGTATTTTTTTTAAATACATGCCCGTATTGCATATGTCACTGGGCAATGTTTATTTGCAAATGTGTGTCTAAATATTTAAAATAATTTTAAAAAGATGGTTCATGTAAAAATATATTCTCTTCTCAGAACTAGACCGTCTTCCTACGGGATTTTTATTAAAACTCATGCAGCAAATAAATAGTAATTTTTCAAACAATTACACAAAATCATTTAGGCCGATTATCCTAATTGAGTTTAACAGTAATGCTTTCTCCTGTATTGAACAAATTCAATCCTAGGATCAATGGGTGTTCACCATTACACCGTTAAGCAATAAAAAAAATGATAAAATGTAGAACATGCAGAACTACTGTTTTAAAATAGATAATTGCCCAATCACTAGGATAAAAAGAAAGAGGAAAGTCAGAAAAATGCATGTTCAAAATGCAGCATGTTTTCAATAGCAACATAGACTTGGGCTTGACTGTGCAAAGTATATTGAAGTGACTGTGCTTGGCTGTAGGCATGGTTGTGCATTTTTTGTTAATATGCAATAAAGGGTTTACTGTTGTAGTCAGGTCGTAGATGAGAGAGTTTCACGAAGGAATATTCTATAAGTTAAAAGTAGAGACCAGTGGTAAAGTGCTTGAATGCTTCTCTGCTTGGCTGCATGACCTCTCAGCGATACCCAGCTACAGCTCCAATATGTCTTCCAGGCACCTGATGTTAACAGTTATGCCTAGGTCGAGGGTGGCGGGCCGCAGCTGCCTGGCCTGGGATTGTCTGATGCCTAGAGGGGCTTGAGATCTTGTTTTCAAGTTTGTCCAGGTATTTCACAAGCCTGCTGCTGAATTGCATGTCATTCCTGTTGAAAAAGGCTGAGATAGCTGGCCTACATCCATGAAGCCCTTTCTAGTGCCAAATCGGCTTGAGGATTGTTTTCCATATTGCCTTTGCAAATGATTATCTGGTGAACAAGTGTCTCAGGGGCTAGTCCACAAAGCTGGCATGCCCCTGTCAGGTTTATACGCTTCCTGGGATGCGGATATGACAGCAGGCATCCCATAGGGAATCTCATGAAAGCTGTTTTAATTTGAGGTTTAATAGCTATACCCAAGTGTAACTGGGGTGCTAGCTCGGTGGAGGATGAGAGGGTAAGCCAGGCATGCTGTCTCTTGGCAAATACCTCCCTGTCTGCTAGCAGTGACCAGGCCTTGACACTTGACACTTTTGTTATCTGACGCTTTAGTTTGGTGATAAGAGCTAAGGGATTCCTATTGGTCTGTTAGGCCTAGTGATGCCAAGGAACTGTCTAACTCCCATTCATTTCAAACCCAAGGAGGGGGATGAGCATGCCTAAAGTTGCTGCCTTAAGTTTATAGCAGAGCTTGATAAATGAGCCCTTCATTGCCATTGATTGTCTGACCAGGCCAAACTCAAGGCGTAACTGGGCAGATGATGTATAAGCCGGTAGAGAGAACTGCTTTTTCAAGAGCCTGGTGATGACTTTCTCCAGGTAGACCCGTGCCTTCCCCTCAGGCTTTCACTGCTGTATATAATGCAGGGGATCAGTTTTGCCTGGATTATCTTTAGCAGGGGTAAGTAGGTCGAGGAATCTGTGGCTGCTTGGATCATTTAGATGCAAATGTAAGGAGAGGGATTTCCTCCAACTCAAAGTCCCATAGCTGTCCAGGAGCACTCCCAGGTACTTATATATCTGCACATTTTCCACTTTGTTGGTGCCAAAGTACCACTGAAATAAATGCTGCTGTGGCCTCCCAAGACATTTTTGGGATTTTTTCAGGTTGATGATCAAGGCATTGACGATGAAGTATTTGGCTGTGGTATTCAAAAGCCTTTGAAGTCTAATTTTGGTTTGACTAAGGAGAATCAGATCGTCTGGATACATCAGACATGGCAGAGCAGTGTTCCCTAGTTTCATGTGTTAGAATTTTCTTGTACTTGGCTGGTTTGCAGGTCTGCTAAGTAGCAGCAGCAGCTCATGCAGGTAGAGCGTTGGGGCGGTGTGGCTGGGTGGGGGGTATTTCGACAGACGACAACAAGGGAAAATGAATTATTTATTTAATTTTCCCTCATCATCTTAAGTCGAAATCCCACCTCACACGGCCCCACCGCTCTTACCTGCACTGGTCACGGCTGCTAAGACGATATTTAAAAGAGTAGGAGCTAGCACACACCCCTGTCATAAGCCCTGATAAGTTGTTATTTCGTTTGAAAGGCAGGTACCGTCCCTGAGCTTGATTCTCACCCAGTTGTCAGTGTGAAGAAGAGTTATTCCTCTCAGCAGATGGATGGGGAAGTTCCAGCCTCTGTGAAACCAGTCGAAAGCAGCCTGTTGTCTATAAATGCTATGTGTAGAGGTTGTTTAGTGTGTCTGCTGTGATCAAACAGTAGCGATATGGGCAAGAGATTGGCGGATGTATTTGTGCCTTTGGAAAAGCCTGTTTGATTGAACAGGTTAAGATTATTGTCGATGCCCAAGCTTTCAACTCCTCCAAGATGCAGCCTGTGAAGTACTTGGATTCAACATTCAGAAGGGCTATGAACCTAGAGTTGGATCATTCACTGAACCCCTTTAAAAATTGGGGTGATAATAGAGGCTTTCCGTAAGTGTGGAATGGAATTAGATGATGTTACCCCATTGTAGATTGTTGCCAAATGAGCTACCCAGAAGGATTTGTTCTCTTTAAAAAGAGCAGCAGGAATTCCATTTGGTCCTGAAGCCCACTCTCTCAATCTTTTGAATTTTCGCTGCTCAACTGCCTCTGGGCAAATAAATGGCGTACTTAGCTTTTGTGGTACAAAAGGGGGTGGTGCTGGATGGAGCATCTGAACCAATCAAACACTCTCACCCAGTCAACAGACCTGGGTTTAATCTATTACCGTTCTTTAGCCCACTCTGCCACCCCAGTTCAGACATGGCCATATGCAAATCAGTCTGACCCTGTGCCTCATTGGAACAGTCCAGCCCGAACTGCCAAGCCATGCCTTCCCTGGACCGGAAACAAGCTTCCTAAGACCGGTTTCTGGCATTCCATCCGTCTTCAGCCAGGCTTGCTTGAATCCAGTGGCAAAGTGAGCAAGGGACTCACGTCTGAGCATACTCTGCCAACTTATGGCGAACAAAGCGGTACAAAAGGAGGTGGTGATGGACGGAGCATCTGAACCAATCAAACACTCACACCCAGTCAACAGAACTGGGTTTAATCCATCACCGTTCTTTAGCCCACTCTGCCACCCCAGTTCAGACATGGCCATATGCAAATCAGTCTGACCCTGTGCCTCATGGGAACAGTCCAGCCCGAACTGCCAAGCCATGCCTTCCCTGGACCGGAAACAAGCTTCCTAGGACCGGTTTCTGGCATTCCACCCGTCTTCAGCCAGGGTTGCTTGAATCCAGTGGCAAAGTGAGCAAGGGGCTCACGTCTGAGCATACCATGCCAACTTATGGCGAACAAAGCGGTACAAAAGGGGGTGGTGATGGATGGAGCATCTGAACCAATCAAACACTCACACCCAGTCAACAGATCTGGGTTTAATCTATCACCGTTCTTTAGCCCACTCTGCCAACCCAGTTCAGACATGGCCATAGTGCAAAAAAACGATGGATTTAGGCCCAGATCTCTGTACTGGGGTGAATGTATGACATTGTTCTGTATTCTGTACATCAACTGTTGTTTTTCATTTGTGACCCCGAGTGGATGGGTATGCTCAGACGTGAGTCCCATGCTCTCCACACCACTGGAGTCAAGCTATCCTGGCTGAAGATGGCTGATAGTCAGAAACCGGTCCTAGGATGCTTGATTCCGGTACAGGAAAGACATGGCTTGGCAGTCGGGCTTGACTGTTCCCATGAGGCACAGGGTCAAGGCTGATTTGCATATGGCCATGTCTGAACTTGGGTGGTGTGGAGTGCAAAAAAAACAATGGATTTAGGCCCAGATCTCTGTACTGGGGTGAATGTATGACATTGTTCTGCATTCTGTCCATCAACTGTTGTTTTTGTACTTAGCTTTTGTGCCACAGTTTGGCCATGACCGCCTGGCCAACAGAGCTCAGATCAATTAGAGCCAGCTTGAGGATAACCTTGAGAAGGACTCCGTGCACTGACCAAAAATGGTTAAGAAAGTCAAGCACCTTCCAAATGAAAAATGTCCCTTAATCAAATGCATGTGTGACAAGGCTAACAACCGAAACTTCAATCATCTCTCCAAAACAGTGGGTTGTATCAGTTTCTCAGTATTATATTTTGTATGACGATGGCAGCTGGTAAGATTTAGTACAGTTGTGCAGTTTAGCAGAAGGAGGCCGAATTAAAAGATGGATGATGGATATCTCTTAATGTGTAGGGGTATGAGAGATACATTTTCTATTTTTTCAGCTCGTATGGTTTGAAGTGAAACAACATTTCTGTCTTGAGGAGAACATTTACAAAACTAATTCAAAATCTCAAATGGACCATGTGGCTTCCTCCATGAAATCGTTTAAGTGTAAAAATTTGGAAGTGAATGGGGAGAAGTCCAGGGGGCACTGTCCTTTTTTCATGTTTTGCCTTTGAAGTTCATACTGCAGGCCCTACAGAGGGGTTGTCATCTCCAATTGGACAGCATGAGCTCTGACAGTTGTTGTCTGACTATTCTTTTTAGGTCTGACTTGAGACAGCTCTAGCTGTCTGGCAAGACACATTGTGGGCACACAACATACCATACACTCAGAGCCAGTGGCATGTTTGCGTGAGCCTTCTTCAGTCATTGGCTTGTTGGGTTGTCCATTAGGATTTGAGGCCAGCTCCACTGTATTTGTAGATGCTTACTGTTGGAAAGTGGATTATTGGTAGGGGCAAATGTAGGCCTGCCACTGGCAATAAGGCCACTAACGCATGGTAGGTCTTAGAAAATTAAATTATTCCTATGCTCAAACCTTGGTAGACAGGGTCTCTACTCTATCTCTTGAATACATCTTAACACTATGGATCTGGAATAAGAAATAAAGCTATGCTCCTGAACTACATCTACAGACTACAGATCTTTCTTTATTTTAACACTTGGCTGCAAGCAGACAGGCTTAACTTAAAAGACAGCTATGTAAAGCATTTAAAAACAACAATTCAGTAAATAATTAAGACACACCACATAATAAAAATCCTATACCAATTTACACCAAAAAGAAAAAAAATCCAATGTAGGGAACCGAAGAAATTCATTTTTAAAGATTTAGCAAAATATAGCACTCAGAAGATTATACCACCATATTGTGATACGGGGCCAAAGTCAAAGTTTCAGGCCGGGCGCGATGGAGCCCTGAGTGGCTACAACTGGCGGCAGGTCCCGGTCTCAGTTTCTACCTTCACACTTAGAAACTTTTCTGGAGCTTTTCTTCCTGAGGGCCCTCAAAGCTCCCAGCCAGTTCGTATCCAGTGAGCGTATGTAGAAAATGTTCCTTTAATGCTTCAGCAGGGCAATCAAGGAATCCAGGCTGGCTTGCGATGGAAGGCAGGCAGCTTGGCTCTTGCGGTTGCTCCCGGTCGCCTTTTCTACGAGCGCACTTAGAAACTTTTCTGGAGCTTTTTCTCTTGGGGTCTCTCGATGCTCCTCATGTAGGCAGATCCGGTGAGGGTTCGCCAGCTTCAGATTTCTCCTAGTCCCGGTCAATCTCTGGAAGTTGGAGCGATGGAGCTTTTAGCGGGATGAACCTGGTTGGCTTTGCCGGCTCGCGGTTGAAGGCAGGCGGCCTGGCCATGTTGAGTGAGTCCCTCTGTAGAGCTTTTTTTCAAAGTTCCTTCAAAGTTCTCCAAACTTCTTGAACTTCTTCCTGAAGTTTCTCAAGGGGTCCCAAATGTCTCAAACTCACTCCAAGGGCATGGAAGCTCCAAGATGGTCCTTGAAAGTTGAGGGCCACAGTTCCCACAATCCACTGGGACAAAACCATTACAAATCCACTGGTAGTTCTCCAAGGTGTAGATTTAGTTGGTGATGTTCCAGAAGAGCTCTTTTAACCTGCAAGTTTCAGATAGTCCACTCCTTGGTTCTTTTTCAGCAAGATAATCCACAGGGCTGCAGTTTCAGGTGGTGCAGTCTTCAGGGGCAGGCCTTAGAAATCTTCGCACAGCAAAACCTCTCAACAGGGCACTTCTTGCTTCTGTAAGTTTCAAGCAGCAGATCTGGAGGGCTCTGCCCCTCTCAGATACTTATTCCAAGTTCTCTAGGTCAAGCAGAAGGTCACTTATGACCAATGGGAGCAGGGCAACTCCTCCAATATATGACCACATTTTGTAGGGTGGCATTATTTTGTCCTAGAGTGCATCAAATCTTCCAAATCCATCTAAGATGGCTACAGGTAGAGTCATTGACACCAGAGACAACTGACAAGAAGAGATTCCCTTCACAAAACGGCAGAGGGCACTGCTGCTGTCAGAGCTCCACTTGTTGGTGGAAGCCAACTGCACTATAGGGCTGTGGATTGGTACACATGGAGCTCACATGCATTGGGCCATGGTATTGGTGCTTGCTGCCTAACACGCCAACTGCCTCCGCTTCCCAACATAAGTGTCCTTTAAAGGAGAGGCGTGACTCACCTCTGCAATTCAGTTATTGGGTGGATCAAGGTGGTAATAGTCCTCCTCTCTTTCTGACAGCAGGTAACTGCAGATGTTAAAATACAGTTCGCATATGCCCAGCTAAAGAGGAGGTGAAATCAAGTGATCGTTTGCCTAATGGTTATGTCCATGTTGAATCACAGTTTCCTTTTTTTTCTGTCTTGGCATTTCAGAGCGCAGGAGGCAGCGCTATTGCTGCTTCCTGTATAGCAAGTTTGCGGATGCAAAGAGTCACCTGGCCTGGCACGGACAGATCCCGAAAGTGCGTAGAGTTTTCAACATGCATCTTCTATAACTAGGTGTTACCTGCCAGAGATCAATGGCCACATGGAAGTCTGTGCACCCAAAACTTCCTCCCAAGCAGCTCCAGAGAAACCCCCCCGAATACCAGCTGATTCTTTTATACTTTTCCTTTTAGCTCAACAGCAGCTTTTTCAATATTTTGGCGCCTTTTCTATATTGTTCCAACCCTCCATCTCTATTCAATCAATCAATCATATCATTTGTAAAGCGCACTACTCACCCGTGAGGGTCTCAAGGCGCTGGGGTGGGGAATGCTGCTACTGCTCGAAAAGCCAGGTCTTGAGGAGTTTTCTGAAGGTCAGCAGGTCTTGGGTCTGCTGTCGGTGGATGGGGTGGGTGTTCCAGGTCTTTGCGGCGAGGTGGGAGAATGATCTGCCGCCTGAGGTCGCTCTTCGGAAGCGGGGGACTGTAGTGAGGGTGAGGTCGGCGGAGCGGAGCTGGCGGGTGGGGGTGTAGAAGCTGAGTCGTCTGTTGAGGTGCGTTGGTCCGGTGTTGTGAAGTGCCTTGTGTGCGTGGGTGAGGAGCTTGAAGGTTATCCTCTTGTTGACCGGGAGCCAGTGCAGGACTCTCAGGTGGGGTGTGATGTGGCTGGGGCGAGGGATGTCGAGGATCAGGCGTGCAGAGGCGTTCTGGATGCGATGGAGCCGTCTCATGAGTTTGGCCGAGGCTCCTGCGTAGAGGGCGTTTCCATAGTCCAACCTACTGCTGACAAGGGCCTGGGTGACTGTTCTTCTTGTTTCAGTGGGAATCCACTTGTAGATCCTACGGAGCATGCGGAGGTTGTTTAAGCAGGAGGAGGAGACGGCGTTGACCTGTTTAGTCATGGAGAGGGTGGAGTTGAGGATGATCCCTAGGTTGCGCGCGTGGTCGGTGGGTGTTGGAGCGGTTCCCAATGCGGTCGGCCACCAGGAGCCGTCCCAGGCCGAGGGTTTGGATCCGAGGATGAGGACCTCCGTCTTGTCCGAGTTCAGCTTCAGTCGCCTGTTCCTCATCCATTCAGCAACGGCCTTCATTCCTTCGTGAAGGTTGGTTTTGACAGTGTGGGGGTCCTTGGTGAGGGAGAGTATCAGTTGGGTGTCATCGGCGTAGGAGAGGATGTTGAGGTCATGCCGATGGGCGACTTGGGCGAGCGGTGCCATGTAGATGTTAAACAGAGTTGGGCTGTAGGATAAGCCCTGGGGTACGCCGCAGATGATCTCTAAATGTTGTCTTGTGTGCTTATCAAACGCTTTTGTATTTTTTTTCATTCTGACTACTGGTTATGGTTTTTGATGTATGACTACCCACCCGTAAGTTGCAGCAGCAGTGGTATCTGTACTCCTGGCTGTTCTGCAGACTCCCTCAGCCAGCTTTGTACTTCTGCCCAAGCGTCCCCAACTTAGGTGTCGTATCGGTGGCTGAATGCTCGGCATTCCAGGGGATAAAGCTATCAATAGAACAGCAAATGCAGCGCACTGGTACCCAAGGGGATTAGTGCCTCAAAGCACCATTCGTACCAGCCCCCCGCCCCCCCAAAATAAAAATTACGGTATGAGGACGGGGCGGGGAGTCGTGCTGAGAAGTACCTTAGGAGCCCTTTTGCGTGTTCGCCTCCATCAATAATGAACATTGACTATACAAAGCCTCGAACGATGAGATGTAAATCTAGTCTTTTTTCGGTGCTTTCCAGCTTGTTTTCCCCGCCACCGTGTGATTTTGGCTCCTCACCTGTGACTGCATGAAGGGAAATAATATTGTGTCACACACAGTGGGACATTGTGAGTTGCATGTCTGCTGCACCCGCATCCTGTGTGTCTTTTGATATCCAGCCAGTGGATGAGGGGTTCAAATTAACTTGCTTGCATAAGGGCTCATTGCACACTGGTACCCCACTATGGCCTTCTGACTACTTATGCCAGCTGTGGCTTGCCATGATTGCTTGAACAAAAGGTTAGTGCTCACTCTGTGCCTATTGGCCTGAGAAGAGGGTCATAGGAGCTGTGTTTTTTTCAGCAGAATTCATATACATAACGTTAAACTCATCAACGGATCGTTAATGATTCCAGTTCTTTTTAATTACCCAACCCCACCTCCCGGATCTGCGTGCTGGATAGCTGGCAGGTTCAGTGATGGATAAATACAGTGATGTAGAAAACGGTATTGTGTACGACCAGAAGGAATGCACATCCTTTGGCTGTTATCTGCAGAAATACGCCTCTCACCAAGGGAATTAGGACTACAGTGAATATAAAGATAATTAATTTAGATTTACAATCGGATTACGTCATCCCATGAAATGAACACTGAAACAGAGAAAAATGAGTCTTTAGCAGTTGGCTTAATTCTTGGGGCTCTAGCCGTCTTCTAGTAAAGCATCCAGGTGAGTAAGAGTTTTGTTTTTTGCAAATGTAAAGTTTCAGAGGGTACGAAAAATGTCATGCTCGACACAAATAACGTGACAGATGAATCAGATTAATGTAAATTTACTTCTTTTTTATTAGTATAGGAAATGCATTGATAATACCAGTTTATGTCTGGAAGCACTGTCATTTACAAAGATGTTTCATGGGAGCTGTGTGCGTCTTTAAAGCATGTTTACACAATCGGGGAACTTTCAGGAGTAGTCTGGCATCTCTTTGAGGACAATAATTTACAAGACAGCTTCCAGTCACAACGTGAAGAAAGTACACATTTCTCTAACTTTCGCATCTGTAAGTTTTAATTCTATTAAGGATTCAGAGCCAAGTATTATGGTCCTTTCTCTCACTTTTCTTGCACAGCAACCAATTTATAACAACAACATAACATGCAGGGCTACATGCCTAGGAGTAAGGGTTAAATCACAGCAACAAACCCCCATCACATGACAAGGCACTAACAATAACACTAGTCCAGTCCGTAAAAGAGTCCTGCACGACCATCTTGACCTCTTTCTTTGCCAATAGCAGTGTTCATATCATGGTAGGTTTATTCATTAACCCTGTGTTTTTTGTCTGCATCAAACGTGACGTGGTATTACAGCAAAACAAATTATCAAGTTTATTACTGTTTAGGGAGGGAAGAAACAAGAAACATTACATCAAATTGAACATGAGATGCAATGAGGGAACTGAACAATAAGAGACATAGCATTATAGTCTGTTTCAGTTTCAAGTACTTTATTCGGTTTTTCATATTAAAAACCATAAAAGCAATATTACAATATCCACATAAAATTTGAGAAAATAAATACATGTGTAAATTCCCAAAAGGTATTATATAATTCATTTCAAATTCATAAAAATACAATATTAAAATACAGCTAAAAGAGGATCATCACTCTTCCCGACTATTTCTAATTTTCAGAGCTGATTTAAGGAACCCTACCATATATAAAGTGCTTTCAGGTTTTTTCCATTTGTAAGTGATATAAAGCCGGACGGACCTGTTTAAAGTTTAAACTCTTTAATATAGGCTTTAGGTAGAACCTGCGTGGAACGTCATAAAATGGGCAAATAAATAAGAAAGTGCACCACATCATGCGGAGACAAATTGTCGCAGCCGCAGGAGGGTAACACTTGACCTCTATGTGACCCCCTGGGAACGGCTAGTAATAGATGGTAGTAATCCAGCCGGAACCTTGTTAATAGGAACCGCTCATGGCTTTGTTATGGTCCATGATAAGTAAGGCTCCATTAGGGGGGTAGTTTTAAATTTAACAAATGATCGTATACTTGGTTTTCTCAATTCCATTTCTTCACGTTCCAAACTTTTCATTGTGGAAAAACTTCTTTTGACGAGTTCTACATCAGCCTTCACGATTGTACTCGGTTTAGAAAACAGGTACGGGCGCCCCAATTTGGTGAAACATCTCTTTAAATATTTAAGCCAGGGGACATTAAGCATGTGATCTTGTGAAAGCACCTCGCTTAGCACCTGGTGGTTAAGGGTCAGATCTTTGTTCAGCCAACATTTTAGCCAAAACAATAGAGGCCATAATGATAAAGTATCACCAATGAAAGGTGTTCCAGTTTCTTCGTGGACTAATAAGTTAGCTGTACCCTTCGGGACGTCCAGTAGTTGTTTCAAAAAGTTGTTCTCGGCCACCTCAATGCTTTTAACTGGAGCGTAACCCCATAGTTTGCTCCCGTAACTGCCCAGTGCCACACTCTTGGCCTGGTACATCTTCAACAGAGCAGGCACTGGGCGTTTTCCCATTTTAGAAGCAAAATTGAATATGGCTGCATTGGTGCGTATCAGTTCGCCTCTTTTCCGCTGTACCAGTGCAGCTCAATTCAACTGGTCATTGAATAGGACTCCCAAGTAAGAGAAGGTAGTAGATAGGGGTATCTTTACATCATTAATCATGAATGGGTACTGTTTCTTCTGGCACACTCCTATCTGCATAATGAATGATTTGGTGTTATTAATGGCGAGATCTCGATCAGCCATGAAGCCCTGAAATGCATTCAATAGAGTCTGTAGGCCCTTCGGGGTTCTTGCCAGGAGGACAGCATCGTCCGCGTATAGCAGGACGGGCAGACCCCTACGCCCAACGTAAGGAAAGTCTGCGCCTGTTTTTACTAGAAATTTATCCAATTCATTGATGTATAGATTAAAAAGGAAAGGGGCCAGGATGCAATCCTGCCGCACACCTCTCGCAACAGCGAAATCTCTTGATACCCTAAGATCTTGTGAGTATCTAATATTTGCTCTGGTGTCCCTATGGAGGTCCCTTAAAAACGAAACCAAGGCAGGCTCCACCCCCATGGCGCCCATTAGATCCCATTATAGTCAATGGGTGGAACAATAGTCTCCTATGTGTCCTTCGTAACATGTTAAACTTTCAAACAAGAAAGCTAGAAAAGGCATGCTGTACTAGGACTGACTGCGAGTTTTATTCTAGTTCAAAGTTCTTGATCACATTGGATGCTGCAAAAGTTTGGTGGTTTGAAATAAAGATTGCATAATGTGTTTTAATTAGAAACCTATACCATAACAGAAATTATAACAGTGGAGACGACATGTGCAAGAAGAGCTGATTTATTATAGTTAAATCCGTCACTATGCCACCTATGCTTTTATATCCAAAGTCTATTAAAGATGAAGGACCTCAAAGATTGAAGTACTTTATCTGAAACATAAATGTGTTCATTCTGAGGAAAACTAAAACAGAAAAAGAGACACATGAAAGCCTCTTGCATGAGCAATTGTAGGAAGCCCCTGTGGCTCCCTCTGCAGGAGTTTTCATAGGGGCATGTGTCTTATAGGAATACCGATGTATGATCCCAAAGAAGAGGATCACCTTTAGTGTTTGCTTTCTCCACCTCCGATTACTTTTTTGTCTCAGTCTGTGTGAGCAAGCTGCTGTTGAGCCAGGAAATGATCAGGTGGGACCCTTTTCTCGACCTTGTTCATAAAAGTTGTGTTATGTCTGATTTTAAAACTACAAAAAGGGATATAGGAGGAGTTTAGGACCACAGGATACACACTTTTAAACTGTAACACTAGAAACAAAAAGTACCTGGGGACTGAGATCCAGTACATCTAATTCTGCTAGCCTATACATACTGGAGAGCAGTTTAGCAGGTAACACCATTAACCACTAAATGGGTGGCATGCTTCGTCATATGGCCCCTCCTCGCATCAGATACTTGATATTAAAAACAGTGTGGATACAGCCCTACCAGGGGAGCTCTTTTCTTGGCCTAAATGCCACAGTTTTTTTAGAGTCATTGGTTTTGCTGACAACATGAGGGGAAAAAATTGAAAAATGGGTTAAAACTACATAGTGGTTGATTAATAATTTCATTCTGATCACCAGTGAGTTGGATTAAAACCATAAAGCCAAAATCGGCAATGGAATAAATCAACGCTGTTATGAGGTCGGCATGTTTCAGTCTGCAGCAATGCCATTGGCCCGGTCAAGGGGTTTACTTCAGGACAAGTAATCCTTCTATCATGAAAATGAAAACATTGTCCACTTAATTAATGTTATCTTGCCAAAAGAAATTTATGGTGCCGATATAATCCCTCCCTCTCTCATCCAGTCTGAGGGCCATCCCCCTCCTCCACCTGTGAAAAGAGAGACACACACATCATTAAGGTTTCTAGTGATGTTGTGCCTTTAAAACCTCATAGTGATTGATCTGGTTTGAATTTGCACAATTACTACATTTGGAAGTGGTGATAGAGAAAATGATTATATTTGCACCACAAACTCTGGGATCAAGATGCTTATTACTGGAACCGCAATAATTGTGCTGTGAATTGCAAATTCATACGCTTTGTTCTAGACTCTTGTTATGGCTATAGTGGCCCTTAAGGATTGTGGTGTGTAATGCAGCAACCCGCCATGTAGCTCTGGACTAGAGTGCATATTACTAAACTGGACTAGCATCTGTACTCTGTAATGCAGTTATTAGCTCGGTGGCCAGGCTGCACAGACCTCAATAGGATCCCCAGGAGTATGCATTGCATCTGCTAACTCTGAGATCAGGTGATATATTAGTACACTAGACTCCCAAACAGTGGCGGCTAGTAGGGAATGGGGGTGGTGAAGCGGGGTGGGGGGGCCAGGAGACGACAGTGGGGGAATTGAAAATAGTTTTTTTTAAACTCACTTACATTTTCCACCAGCTGCATTTCTCCTCCACTTCTCTACTCTTCCTGACTCCAGTCCTGAAGAAGCTGTAGGAAGCACCCGGCACACAGGCTACCCTGAGCCAATAACAACGCTTCAATGGAGTGTTGTTATTGGTCTGAGCGCCGTCGGCGCTCATATTGGGACACAGAGCCTGCGCATATTCTCTATTCAGTCTGGTGGGGAATATGCACAGTCTGCATGACTGCTTGACCAGCCAAAATGGCCTTCCAAGCAGTCATCCGCACCTAGTGTGCATAGTCCACTCCTCCTTCCTGAGCCACCAGCCACCATCCCCACCCCACCCTAACCCAACCCAACCCAGCTGCAACCCAAAATAAAATAACGCTCGGTTATTATAATTTAATTTTCCCCTCTTTCACTGCTGTAAAAGCCCTGAGACAACGATCCTCTGACCTAGCGGAGGAGCCGCCACTGCTCCCGGAGTGTGAGTAAATCATGGTGATACAGCCCACACCAGTGGTATTCTTGCTGTTTACCTCCACATTGCACGCTAAAAGCTTTAGCTTGCATTACCACACAACCTAGCTCTGCTCTCAAGCTGTATATGGTTATACTTGACCATTCGACTATACAATGTGCTGCCCCTTGCTCTAGGCACCAGGGAGTATTTCAATATAACAGGCCTCTGAAAAAGGCGGCATTCACTCATAATGTTAGATGTTCTCTGTTTAAAGACCTCTGGGAGTTGTTGAGCAGAGAAGCACTTTTAAACATTGTCCCATTCATGGATATACACCATTTTGAAGTGGAGGTGGGTTTTCAGATGTGCATTTTGTAGTGACTTCTGCCCTTCAAGTACCACTGTCAGGGCCACTGTTCTCCAGTGCTAGCTTGGAAGAAACATTAAGAAGCTATGCCCTAAGAGCTGTTTCTTAGCCTTGTACAATGTAATTTCCAAAATTTTAGACTCTGAGTGACATTGGAGTGTGCAGACCGCTGGAAGCATTATGGCCTGTTTGGCACTTCCTCCATCTGAGGCCAGTTACGTATGAGTGCCATATACTATAACATCTTCTGACATAAACATTGTGTCCAAAACATTGTTTATTAAAGTATCATCACAAATGGTGTAGATTTTCTGTTATTACCTACAAGGGGGCAATACTTTTGTAAACATAGGGTCTGATTCACTAAGGGCCACCGCACTCGTGGCGAAGTCCCCACAGTCGTGGGGCAGTCTTGGCACTCGGGGGGTGGGGGGGGGGGAGAATCTCCACAAGAGATTCCACCCTGATAACCGAGACTCCCCCACAACTGTGGGGAAATTACCACAAGTGTGGAGGCCCTTTGTGAATCAGGCCCATAATATTTAAGCCCAACTATATACTGATAATGCTATCTGGTAGCATAACTCAGTAGCATTTTGGTGAATCAACTTCCATCTAAGCTGACAGGAAAGCAGACATATTGACTGCAATTGAAAGTGTGTGCTTACACAGCACAAGCAAATATATCAATGGATTTCACATAACCCCATAAACCCCACTTGTAGATATTATATATAGAGCCCACTATTGTATTATGTTCTCTTTAAGGTCTTCAAATGTTGAGATAATGTCTAGATCAGAATAAACATTAGTTTATAAGGAGTGTATGATGATGACTTTTCATGCACAAAAATCTTTACTTTTCTTCTGTTTCGTTTTAGACATCATATTTCTACAAATTGAAGGATTTGTACACCGTGGGATACATCCTTTCCATCGCAACATTGCTCATGGCTTTAGTAATCTTGGGCTCCTTTAGGTGCGAAAAAGTAATTTTTTAGTTTTTCATTGTATGGAATATAAGAATCTCATGAAGTCTCATTAAAACAGTTTTACATTTACAAAAAAAATGAACTTTTCGCCTTTATCTGTGATATAAGTTTGTAAATATAACGTAACAACTCGCGTTCGCAAAAATGTGGCAAACATTGGTAAGAGCATTGACTAACCCTCCTAAGGAATGCGACTACGGAAATTAAGTCTGAAATGAATGTGTTCATTGCACTCCTCCAATTATATAAGTTTAACAAACTTTGAAAAAATTGATACTCAGCTGGGTGTATTAACTTAGTACAGTTCAATAACCAGAATATTATCAACACGCTTGGAAAAGAAACCCTGTTTTACACAAACTAATGGGAAATTAGAACAGGTGCATTGGGAAAAACCTCCTAAGGTGTTGCAACGACAAATCTCAGCTTACATTTTTGGGACCCTGAATCTGTTGCTTGCACCGCATATGATCTCCAGCACTGGTCTGTTTTTTTAAAACACATTTTTATCCGAGCAAGAATTCCCCCTGCAGCCTTTTGTCCCCGTTAGGGTTGGCAGAGAGACCTCTCCTGCAGCACCATCAAGCTGCCTCACTGTTACCTTAAACGTTTGTGAGACATTGCCTCTTCCTACACTCCCTTTACTGTGAACTCCTGTTCTGCTCCCCCTACAGCATGAGGCTTTACAGCAGAACAAGCACGGAGAGATCATTGTAGCTCGCTGCTAGCTGTGAGGGTAGGTCACTTCTCTCTGGGATAGAATTTTCAGGTTTTTTTTAAAGATCCTGGTGATTGAGGTTTGTTAGAACTGGACAGTCCAATGGTCTATAAATATGTACCGCATGTACCATGAGACTGTCTATTCGAAATAATATTGTTTCAAGTGCTGTGGAATTAAATGACCTGCCCATTCTAAGCAAAAATGTTGATTTATTAAAGAAAAGCTCCTGTACAGTTTTCCAATGCAGTGGCTTTTAAAAGGTGTTCCTAATTCTATCGTATACCATATCGTAGCCACATCGCAGCTAAAATCGATATTTACTCAGCAATCACTCTAATTTCGTATCCAATTGAAACTAACATGACCTCCCCCACTTCTTTGATTGACAGGAGGCTGCGGTGCACAAGAAACTACATCCACATGCATTTGTTCGCCTCTTTTGTTCTGCGTGCCGTGGCAGTCTTCATCAAGGACGCGCTCTTGTTTTCGGCTGACGAAATTGATCATTGTACTGCCTATATGGTAAAGTATTAATTCTCTCAAAAGGGTCTACTCATCCCTCCGTACGCTTGAAACTCCCCTGGTTGGTATTGTAATTGGCCTTTGGGGGCAGTGGATTGAATATGAACAGTTGGAAAGGGGAATTTCTACTCGTTAAACAGAAACGCCACTCAATCCAATAGAGCTCTTTAGCTGTCAGTTAAACAGTTGATAGTATTAGATTCCGAGGCAGAGAGTCAAATGTAATCAACTCGATGTAATAGACCATAATTCGTTTTTTTCAGGTCATGTTGCTTTATACATGCTTAAGGGATGGCATGCTCCTCAGGTGGAAGAGCGTGTTGAAATCCAAATGTTGGTCTATAGATGAGCTGCCAAAGATGTGGACGACACACAGATAGAAAAGGCTGTGTGTGCTTAGTATTGACATCTGTAACACTTCCCAAAGGTTGTATGACGTTACAACGCATACTTTTACAACGCATGCCTTTACAACGCATTTTTTACATCGCAACATCCTTTACAACGCATTCCATAACATCACATGACACAACATCTCATTTTAAGAAACTACCTTTACAACGCATTCCAACACATCGTATACTACCTTTACAACGCATACCATTACATTGCATTTATGGTAAGTATTGGACAGTATAGGGGTACAATTACTATTCTAACTCCAGGGGGTGCAACAGTAGGGTAAGTGTTGGATAGTGTAGGGGTGAAAATTACTATTCTAACTTCAGAGGGTACAACAGTAGGGTAAGTGATGGATAGTATAAGGGTACTATGCGTTGTAATGGTATGTGTTGTAATGGTATGCGTTGTAATGACCGCATTGTAATGACATGCGCTGTAATGGTATGCATTGTAGTGTCATACGATGTAATGGTTGCGTTGTAATGACATGCGATGTAAGGGATGTTGTGATGTAATGACTGCATTGTAATGGTAGTGCAAAGTAAAAGTTGCGTTGTAAAGGTTGTTTCCCCTTCCCAAAGTAGGGGCAAAAAGTTTAGTGAGAAGCTTGACAACCAAATTATATTAATTATTATGTTCTACCTTCTCCTTACTCAAAATCACGGCCATGGCTAAAGCAGGGCCCCAAGTGTTGTGGCCAATTAGCTCTCTCTATTAGTAAAGAACTTATTTCGGAGGGCAAAACAACTCATAGTAACTGATTGCCATCAGCCCATTTGGGATTATAGCATTCCATTATCGTCTGGAGTTCACCTTTAAACTTTTGGGGACGAATTTATGTACCTTGAAAAAAAAGAAAACATATATATACATTGCTAGACCTGGCACCATTGGCATGGGTCTCCCTTCCATTTTTTGCAGTTGCCTTATGTGTTTTTGCTGGTATTAGATGCATTGGGGACTGTGCCACTGCTATTCAGTGCCACAGTGCAAGTGCTCCCTATTGTTAATTGATGTATTAATCAGTGGTTCCATGTTTGCCTATTTGGTTTACTTGTCAGACCCTAGTCTAGTGCACTGAGTGTGCCCATGGCGTGTAAATGCAAATTCTGCTGGTGGGCCTGCAGCACTGGTTGTGCCACCCACAGAAGCAGCCTTGTAAAATGTGTCTAAGGTCTGCCATTGCTGATCCTGTGTGCAGTCTGGTACTGTCACACTGACTGGGCAAGTGCACCCACTTGCCAGTCCCTAAACCTTCCCTTTTCTTCATAGCAGTCACCCCTATAGTAGGCCCAACGGCAGGGTGCATTGTAAGTATAAGGTAGGACATGCCCTGGTGTCTGTGGAATGTCCTTATAGTGAATTACAGTCATTTTCGTCTTTCACTATTGCAAGGCTACCTGTTCTCCATAGGCAAGAATGGGCTGTTAGAGTTATTGCATTTTATAATCCTAACTGACTCAGAGAACATGGTAGAAATTCGAATTTAGTATGCCTGGACTCAGAATGATAAAATGCATCTTTTAGTGAAGTTGGTTTTAACATTTTGTGTTTGCAAATACCACTGTTAGAAAGTAGGTATTTGCTTGCCTAACCTTTTCAAGTCTGCTTCTGCTAGGTTGTGTATTCCTTTGTATGGTTTTGTGAGTGACAGGACTGGGAGATTCCAAGAGACTGGATGAGTCAGCCCAGTGGTGAATAGAGAGATCTGCATCTAGATGGGAGGGAGGAGTTGCACCTGAAACTTGAATAGGGGTGTGCCTGCCTTCCACAATGCTGACTCCACCTCCTGGGGTGCGGCTGATGTCTCTGCCCTGCACACTGAAAGAAGAGAAGGAGTCCCGTAAACAAAGTGCTCCAGGACTGTACTTGTCTTCCACAATGCTGGCTACACATCCTGTGGGGCGTCTGATGTTTCTACTCTGCGAAAGGAAAGGAGAAGTCTGGTAGAGTGCTTCAGAACTGGTTTAGACTGGGCAAAGGCCCCACTACCTTCAGAGAACAAAGGATTTTGGGGTATAAATATTGGGACCCTGATCCCATGAAATTAGATCACTTTGGACTACAAGAAGAAACCTTTACTGAGGAGAGGAACCTGAAGAAACTGAGGAGAGACTATTCCCAAGCTGAAGTGCTGCTTGGGGGATTAGCCTGCAGTGGTTGCCTTACTGCCAAAGGAAGGAGAAAGGAAATTTGTGTACTTTACTTTCAACTTGTGAAGGATCTCCAAGGGCTTGGAAAGGAGCTTGCCTCCTGCTGAAGTCTCAGGGACAACAGACATCACCCCCCAGCTCCCCAGAGATCTTTGGAAGTGCCTGCTGCTGTTTTGGGCCTTCTGAGGAACTGCGTGTCACAAGGAGCTGGAAGTGCGACTCATCGAGGAAGAAGTTTGTCGCCGTCGCTGTGCCTGCTGTTGCAACTCCGAAGGAGGGTGTAGCCGCTGGAACTGTCGCACTGCACCGCAACGAGAGAAGCTTGCTGCAATGAAGAGGAAGCGTGTCGCCGTCGCTACTGCTGCCGTCGCAACTCCGAAGGAGGATGTCGCCACTGTAGCTGTCGCATTGCACCGCCTCGAGAGAAGAGTCTTGCAACAAGGTCGGACCGTGTCGCCGTCACTGTGCCTGCCGTCGCAACTCCAAAGGAGGGTGTAACCACTGGAACTGTCGCACTGCACTGCATTGAAGAAAAGCGCCTGGCATCCCCGAGAAGCGTGCCGCCTTCGAAGCTGCTGCTGTCGCATCGTGGATGTCGCCTCTGTAGTTGTCGCATTGCGCGGAAGCTTCACGCATCGTGGGAGAAGAGTGTCGCAGTTGGAGCTGTTGCTGTCGCATCGCTGAATATGGGTGTGGCCGCTGCAGTCCACGCATCGAACCGAGAACTTCTCGCATCCCCGGAGAAGCGTTCCGCTTCTGGAAGATCTTCACGTCTTTATTTCTTTGTACTTGAACTTTGCCGTATTTCCCTCGCTGCAACATTGCTTGTCGTGGGTGTGCAACGCAACCTAAGGTACATTGACGCAAAGTGTTGCATCTTAAGAACTGAACTAAACTAAGCTAAATCTAGCATCTTAAAGTAACAGTATTGTGTATTTTTGTCGTTTATGGTCTTGTGGTAACTCTATATAAAGTATACTTATTTTTTATATAAAATCTTGTGTGGTGTCCATTTGTAGTGTTGTCACTGGGTTACTGTATGTGGTCACAAATGCTTTACACACTGCCTCTGATATAAGATTGTCTGCTCGTGCCAAGCTACCAAGGGGGTGAGCAGGGGTTATTTTAGGAGTGTAATCCCCTTACCCTGACTAGAGGCAAGTGTCCCTATTTGTCACAAGTACATACCTGTGCCAACTAGAGACCCCCAAGTCTAACATACCTATATTGTTTTTCACTGAAAAAATAAAGGTTAAAGTAACATTATAGTTAGGTGAATATGTCAGTGAGAGTATTGACGTTTTGAAGAAAACAAACACAGAAATTCACCAGTTATAATCTGTGCCCCTGCCATGCATTGCTAAATGACCTCACATATTACATAACTCATGACGTTCTATGACATCATTTATGACATCTCAAATGACATCATTGATGACATAGCAAGTGAGTATGTTAGTTTGTATTATAGTCTACATAGGGGTCGGTAAATGCCATAGTACTTCTCTAACTAATTGTTTACAGCCTGTGTCCAGCTAATGGGTGTAAGTGTTTATAAAATACATGTTCTACTAATACATCATTGTTGTGTAGAGGTATTAAGAGTGGAATAAATATTTGAATTAAAGACTAACCCTGTGTGCTGGCGCCAGTTAACCACTTGTGTTCATTATGTTCCACACATGTTTTTTGGTGCTGCAAAAACAAATTGAAGCAGGTCAAAGATTCTACGTACTACATGCTATGTATTGTAAGCGGCTGGTCCACATACACACCTCTCCCAGACTTATTAGGCCCTGGGGGCCCCAGGTCCCTCTATTTTTAAAGAGGAGGGGGTCACGTGGCCTCCACTCCCTGAGGCTTATTATGCCCTGTAGACCCAATCCCCCGGGGCTGTTTTTTTTAAATTAAAGGTAAGAGGCTTGTCCCCCGCCTCAATACTTATTAAGCCCTGGGGACCCCATCTGCCTGGATCATTAATTAAATTAAATGGGAGGGGAGCTGCGTAGCCCCCCTCCCTGAACTTTGTTGGGCCCATGAGATCCTATCCCTCAGGACCCTTTTTTTTAATTTAAGGGGAGGGTGGCAGCTTGACCCCCCCCACCCAAAGCCTGTTTAAGCCCTGGGGACTCCATTCCCGAGGCCGTTTAGTTAAATTAAAGGAGAGGGGATCACATGGCTCCCCTTCCCAAGCTTTGTTGGGTTCTGAGGACCCGGTCCTTTTTTAATGAAAGGGGTGGGGGGCAATGCAGCCCATCCCCCAGGGCCACTGCTAAAATTAAATGGGAGGGGGTTCGAGCAGCCTCCCACCCTGAGCCTTGTTAAGCCCTGGGGACCCCATCCCTGGGGTACTTTACTTTAATTAAAGGGAAGGGGTGCTGCGTACCCCCTTCCCGAGCCTTGTTAGGTCATGGGAACCCCATCCCCAGGGCCACTAATTTAAATAAAGGGGAGAAGGCTGCGTGGCCCCTCTCACCAAGCCGTTATCCCCTCGGGTCCATGCTGTCAAAGGTGGGTGGCCTGGAGCTCCACCATATACTAGCGGGCCGCAGAGGGACCCCAGCCAGCTACCCCATGCAGCAGGAATTGCATTACTGCTGCTCGGAGGGAGCGACTACTAAGGCTGCTATCACTTGGTAGGGGCAATATTTAGATCTGTTTCCCTTCCCCATCAGTGCAGGCGGGAAACAGATCAAAAAGTCTGCTCTCAGCCGTCAGGAGCATTTTCAAAGTTCCTGCTGGAGAAAAGCAGATTTTGTGTCTGCCCCAGCTTGGCAAGAGAATCAGAAATGCTCCTGCCAAGTGGGAGAAAACACAGGTTTCAATGCAACCGCTGGTGCAGGCAGGAAATTCACTATGTCGCAGGGGTGGGCTTCCCGGGACATGGCTAGTGAGCCGACCCTGGGGATTGGGTCCCCGAGGTAATTATTACCTCCCCTCCCCATTACAAGGCCCCTCTCCCCATTTTGTAAAATTGCATCCCTAGGGGTGGGATGCCCAGAGTATTCAGAGGCTCAGTTGGCTGCATGGTCCCCTCACCATATACATTAATTTCGGTCCAGAGGGTGGGCTCTTGGGGGCTTTTTGAGGCTCATGGGGAAGAGCTGCGTAGACCCCTTCGCCATGTAAACAAATGTTTGCCGGGGGAGGCTTCCCAGGGCCTCTGGAGGCTCGAGGAGGGGAAGCTGTGTGGCCCCCTTCCCCTTTTTTCACGATTTCAGCCTTGAGGTGGGTTCCTGGTGCCCTTTGGTTGGAGTCTTTAAATTAGCCATTCAAAGGATTTACGTGCTCTGGCTGAGAAATGCTTCCGTCAGGCACTCATTTGAGGTGAAAAGTGACCTTTAGACTCCAACCGAATGGTGGAAGTCGTGTAAAGGAAACTTGTGAGGCTCCAACCGGCTGGTGGAGAAACGAGAGGCTTTAAATCTTAAGCCACTCCACGATTGAGAAGCTCAGACTTGCAGACTTACTAGCGAATCTGTACTCTGGCTGCCTACCCCCCTTCTGTCCTGAAGAAGACCCCTTTGACGCACTTTAATTCTTGCACAACTTTCGGGGTCGAAATGTCGACACACCACATACGTCTGCACAACGCTCAGGATCACAGTTTAAATTAGCAATGGATCCTTCAGCATATGTGCAAAAATCCTAAGGACGATCCTAAATTATTTTTTCTCCCCCCCCCTTTTTTTATTTGCACGTTTATTTTGTCTTATATATAGTGTACTGTAAATGTCACCAATCATCACATGTCACCTTCTCACCACAGTCACCTATTCCTTCTTGTAATTAGATTTGTAAATTGCGACACCCATGAATAGATGAAATTTAATGTACTTTTGAATACATTATTAAATATTAAACCTTGGGGTGTGTTATGTTATATTGATTTCTTCTTTTTTCTCGAATCATTGGTAGTTGTTCAAGTAAGCTTTATGCTTTAAAGCAATTAAGACCCCAACCGAACAAACTGTTTTTGGATTTACACCCAGGCACAATCTGTGGACCATGATCTAGCTTCCTGCCAAATTTGGTGTAATTCTGTTCAGCTGTTTTTGCATGGGGATTTTGAGTTTTGGGACCCTCCTTGGCTGATCACCCCAAACCTTTCCATACACAAACTAGTGAAAAAGTAGCACCTTTTTGGAATGTTTCGTGGAGATTTGGCAAACGGTGCCAAAGTTATTAGCAATGTTTTCTCTATTGAGCAGCTATACTAACTATAACTACCTAGTGGCGACCACCACTAGGTAATATACATATATATTGCAGCCAAACTGCGTATGCTCGGCATGGAGCCAAAACGCCTGGGGTACAAAGAAAACATCTGCGCCCGGGTGTGTTAATATCACTGAATTTCTGACCCAATCTTCCAAGTAAGGAATGGCACTCCAGAGAGCTGAATTGCATAGCCAAAATGATAAAAGAGCGTCTACATATTTTGTCGCTAAGCCTTTTTCACGATGTCATGAAAAAGGCTTCGCACTGAAACTCCTTACTGTGAGAGTAGATGATGTGTCAGTTTCTTACTGCATGGGGCGGTGATGCTTCAATTCCTCATTCACGCACCCTCCATTCCATACTGAAGTCCAGTGTCGATGTAGACTTGGCACACAGGTGCAATGCGTGAAAAATCCAGATGCTGCGTGTTGATTCGGTGGCAATCCAGGCGCTGCATTGATTTCTGTAGCTGCAGACAGGTGATGTGTTGATTCTACCAGCCTTACAGCAGGGCCTGTGTCAGGGTCAGCAGGGTTGTCGGAGACACAGTGCGCTGAACTCATGCTGTAGCGGTTTCTTCGGCCACAGGCAAGTGCTGTGGCATTGTCTTTAGCCGCACAGCGGTAGTGCCTAAAAAGTCTTCCCTCCCGGCGGTGCTGCAATGGGAAAACAGGCACAGGAAGGGCGATGTATAGATTTTCACCAGCAGAAGAGACTAATCTATCTCCAAGGGCCCAGAACTGAAATTGCCACCACAAGGCATGTCAGAACTCCCAGCAGTGGAGTTCAGGGATGCTGCAGGTGAAGTCTTTGTGTCCCAGAGACTTCTTAACTGAAGGCAAGCACACACAAGCCCTTTGAGAATCTTCTCAAGCTAGTTACAAACAGCGAAGTCCAGTCCTTGTTCTCTTCAAGACAGAAGTAGCAGCTGCAGGCCAAACCCAGCAAATCAAACACAACAAAAGGGCAGTACCCCTCCGTACCGCTCTTCAGTTCTTCTCCTTGGGAAAGGTTCCTCTTGATCCAGAAGAGTTCTGAAAGTCTGGGGTTTTAGGTCCAATAGTTATACCTCTTTTGGCCTTTGATTTTGGCAAACTTCAACGAAAGCCTTTGTTCACAAGTTATTGCTTTTCCCAATGTTACAAGGCAGCTCCACTGATAACCTATGGGAGAGATAGCCTTTCAATAGTGAAAAGGGAAATTGGCAGTATTTCACTATCAAAACATGTAAAACACACCAACACATGTCCTACCTTTCACATACACTGCACCCTGCCAATGGGGCTATCTTGAGCCTACCTTATGAGTGCCTTACATATATATATATATATATATATATATATATATATATATATATATATATATATATATATATATATATATATATATATATATATATATATATATATAGAAAAAAGGAAGGTTAGGACCTGGCAATTGGTGCACTTGCCAGGTTGACATGGCTGTTTAAAACTGCACTCAAAGACACTGCAGTGGCAGATCTGAGACAGGTTTACAGGGCAACTCATGTGGGTGGCACAAGCAGTGCTGCAGGCCCACCTGTAGCATTTTATTTACAGGCCCTGAGCACCCACAGTGCACTTTACTGAGGAATTACCAGTAAATCAAATATGCCAATCATGGATAGCCAATCATAATCACAATTTACACAGGGAGCAGTTGCGCTTTAGCCCTGATTAGCAGAGCAAATGTGCGCAGAGTTCTAAATTTAGCAAAAACTAAATGCAGCACACATTCAAAAACAGGAAGTCTGAAGCAAAAAGACAGTGGGAAAATACGCCAAAGATGCCAGGTCTAACACTTAAGATAACTCTAAATATAACTGCTGCATTTCCATGGTTTTATGTGTGTAAAATCTAAACCTAACTATAACATCCCTGTAATATTTGATTTTTTATTGAAATCCCAAGGTTTTTTAAATTCTATTTCTGAACTATAACGTCAATGTAACTTTTATTTTTTTACGGTGCGTATGTACAGTTTTGTAATGCTATTTCCTAACTATAACGTCCCTGTAATTAGGGAATTTCTCTTTTTTTTAACGTAGAATAATATTTAAGTACCGTATGCTAATCCAACCGCCACCGCACAAAGCCTATGGCCGTATGGCGAGGGTTGGCCACAGAGCTTGGCCTGTGGCCAGGCCCTGCAGCGAACTGACCACATGCATCCAATCTGCATGCCCCTTCCCCTGGCCACTTTTGGCCAGGGGGATCTCATCCCACAGGGACCCATATTCCCCAGGGGAGGGGGGGGGAATGTGTCCACCTCCCTGGGACGATTTTGGCCCCAGGAACTCCATCCCCTGGGGCCCACTATTATATTTATGGGGAGGAAGCACGCAGCCTCCCTCCTCGGGCTGAGGACCACATTCCCCGGGGCTCGACCAAGAAAGGGCGAGTGCCCCAGTGCCCTTCCAGGGTACCCACCATATTTTCAGTGGGTGCTGCGGGGGAGCACCTAAGCCCCACAGCCCCAGATCGCTCTCCGCATCCATCGGGAGCCAACATTGCTCCTGCCTGCAGGGAGCAGCTGAAAACGATGCTCCCTGCAGGCAGGAGCAATAATTAGATCTGTATTCCTGCCCCCGTTGCAGGAGAGGGAGACATCATTGTGGAAGGCGGACAAAGTCCATTCAGGTGCATGTGGCAACTCCTCCCGCCACTCTAGATGCAGGACAGATCCATCAGCTAGGCTATGAGTCACCCAGGAAAGACAGAACACACATCAGCCTCCTTTGTGTCCCTATCTAGTGTGAATGTACAAACAAGCCCCTGTCAGTCTAAAACTTAGACAGCTAACACACAAACAGGCAGAGGCACATGGATGGTTAGACAAGGAAATGTTCACTTTCTAAAAGTAGTATTTCCAAACACAGTAGGAAAATCATCTTTACTAAAAGATGTATTTTTAAATCCCGATTTCAGGCATACTAAACTCCATTTTTATTTCAGCTCCCCCTGGTCAGCTACATTTGTAAAAGTGTTACATAGCAGCTCCCATGTTAACCTTTGGGAGAGGTAGCCTCTCAACAGTGAAAATGAAATGCACAGTGTTTCACTATCAGGACATGTAACAAACACCAGTACATGTCCTACCTTTACCCTACACTGCACCCTGCCCACAGGGGTACTTTGGAGCTACCTTCGGGGTGTCTCATATGTGAGAAAAGGGAAGGTTAGGGCCCGGCAAGTGGGTGCACTAGCCAGGTCGACATGGCAGTAGAATCTGAACGCAGAAACTGCAATGACAGGTCTGAGAACCTTTTGAAAGGCGACTTGTGTGGGTGGCACAATCAGTGCTGCAGGCCCTCTAGCAGCATTTGGTTTACCAGCCCTGGGTACACACAGTACACTGTACTAGGGACTTAGGAGTAAATCAAATAAGCCAAACATGGAAACTCCAATCCATAAACACAATTTACAGTTGGCACACTTGCACTTTAGTACTGATCAGTAGTATTAAAGTGCGCAGAAACACTAAACCAGCAAATACAATATGCACGGTACCACCAACACCAAGAGATCATGAGCAAACAAACAGGGGAAACACACCAAAAGATGCCAGGTCTAACACATGCCCCTCCAGATGAAAGTAAGGAGAACTAACCACCCTCTTGGTAATTCTCTTCACTAAGGTAGAAGAACCTGGATAGACCATCAGCTTTGGCATGTTCTGTGCCAGGGTAGTGTTCCACCGTAAAGCCCATTCCCTGTAGGGAGATGGACCACCTCAACAGCTTTGGGTTCTCACCTCTCATTTGCAACAACCATCTGAAGGGTCTGTGGTCTGCCAGAACTCAGAAGTGAGTCCTAAAGAAGTAGGGTCTTAGCTTCTTCAGTGCCCAGACCACAACAAAAGCCTCACTCTTAATTGCACTGGGGAATAGTCGCTTGATAAAGTAGACTAAAGGCTGGTCTATGCCCTGTTTGTCCAGTTGTGAGAGCACCACTCTCACACCATGCTCTGAAGCATACGTCTGCACTATGACTTCCTTGGAAAAGTCGGATGCCTTGAGCACGGGCGCCGTGCACATGGCTGCCTTCAGGGCATCAAAAGCGGTCTGGCAGGCGTCAATCCAGATCAACTTCCGGGGCTACTCCTTGGAAGTCAGCTCAGTCAAGGGGGCAACAATGGTGCCATAGCCCTTGACAAACCTCCTATAGTAGCCGATGAGACCTAAGAAGGCCCTCACCTCTGTCTGGGTCATTTTGATCTCTCAAGCCAGAATGGTGTCAACCTTAGGTTGTAAGAAATTAGGACTACCTGAATTGCTCTAGAGCTCCTAGGACAGGGTAAATTACCAATGCAAAAAAACTTTCCTAGGCAGTGAGATACATATGTATTACATTACTTTATTTGGCATAATGTGGGGGATAACCCAAGCTCAGTGCAATTAATGGACAACTGTTTAAAACATGGTAGTTATTCTTTTATTAATGTTTTTTTTAAAGTTTTAAACATCAAAAAGCAATAGTCAAAAACATTTATATTTAAGTGCCTATACATCAGTTGAATTGTATTTACTATGAGTAACGGGCGGTAAGCACTTTTGTCAAAATTAACACAATACAGATATACATAAAAAGACAACAAATGTACATTAAATATACTTTTGAAACAATTGATTAAAAAGTGAAAAAAGTGGGGTAGTGGACATATTGTGGCAGATGGTAATGGTTGTTACAATTCTCTACGTGCGTTTCGGCAAGGAACGTGCCTTCTTCAGGAGTGCCACGAAAGTATATCCTAATAAATGGATCAAAGGAGAAATATTTATAGCACCTAATAGGTATAATTGATATGGTACAATCTATATATACATTATTGCACTGAGCTCAAAAAACTAATCAAATGATGTGAGTCTGCTCAGGAACGTTGCCAGGTGATACATTGTGAAGAGACCATGCAGTTTGAAGTGGGTAAGTAGATAAGAAGACTTTGGTGATAGTCTTCTTATCTACTTACCCACTTCAAACTGCATGGTCTCCTCGCGTTCCAATAAAAGGGGTTCATTAAATAGTCTTATTCCTCATGCAAGAGATATGAACTGCTACAATTGTTAGACAGAATGTGAAGTATAATGCGTACAGCGAAAACAGTAATATAAAATAATACTGTAATAACATTGTCTGTTGCTATGACATATATAAAAATATATAAATAAATAACACAGGCTAAAATACTCAACTGGTGCTTCTAAAATACGCCTACCCCAATGTACCTAACCTAGGTCTAGTACCAGGGAAGAAGTAGGGGTTGTCTTTAGCATAGGTTTAGTTTTGTCAAGAATTGCCAAAGGTTTCTCTAGGTTCTAATCAGCTCCGTACCTTTAGAATGAGATAGATTGGTATCTCTTTCATGGGACTCGATTTCCCAATTCAAGGGGAGTCAGAAACACTGGAGCTGGATTTTTGGCAGGAGGATGATAGCTTCTGGTCAGTGCGCCAGCTGGAGAGTTGGCTTACTTCGGCACTTGCTGTAGCGAGCTGCGTCGGGCAAGTAGGTAGTCGAACTGAACCGAACCACCCCGTCCTTTGCTATAGCAAGTGAAGGTATATTTATACTTTGAAGGTGTTTAGAAATGCCAGTATTGACATAAAAGTTGGGCATATGAATGTCATGAATGAACCCCTAAGGAATAGATGTTCATGCATAATAATGAGTTCTTGGAGAAATCAATATCCAGGCTAGGGAAAGTCCCTTCTGCTTAAGAGTCTGGTTTTCCAAGAAATCGTTGTGACGTAGATGAATGGATGGAAGTAGCCATGCCTGTATTTGTGTAGCATGGGCTATGCCTAAATAAGGACTGGTTTTCTATGCCTATATAAGAGCAATCTGAATTGTACCTATATAAGGGCATGAATCGGGAAATGCATTCAGAATCTAGAATCCAGCACAACAAATGATAGATCAGAGCTGGAAATGTGTGCAGATTGAGTGTTTGTACTGAATGCATGTATACATGTAAGAGTATAATGCATAGAGGTAACCGTGCTGGACCCAAAGTGTGCTGTGAATGCATATTGAGTGAGTGTGCTTAAATGGAGGGCCCTGGGTTTTTGGAAACCCATTTCTGCCTTGTGGAGACATAAGGAGGAGAGGAATCTCCCAGACAGATTTGCATATTGCTGCATTCCTCTGAGCTAGTGGGGGCACACTGGAGTGAAGGAAGGGACTCCCTTTACATCGCCAAAGATTGCTCTTTCATTCAGTGGTAGATCACAAGGAAGGGGTCTGGTCACATCTCGGGTAGGGAGCTAGGGTTAATCATAAAGAATAGGACTAGGGGTCTGGGATTAAACCTTTGTTGTACATATCACTGTGGCTAACATCCAGGTGGAAACTCTGGTCACTCCCATGAATTATGTTGTTTACAGTCAGCTTCAGAGTCCTGCCTGCTGTGACAAACCTCTTTCATGAAGAAAGATGACTGCCCACTTCAAAATAAGCTGAACCCCAACATAAAACTTCAAAAACCCAGACCCTGAATTCAATTTTCTGTCTGGAAAAGGACTATAAGGGGAGGTTGAGTCCCCAAAAATGTGTCATCTGCAAAGCAACCAGATAGGCTCTGTGAGAAGGCAAGCTCTGCAAGAAAGCTGCCTGTGACTAGGACTGGGGGCAAAGGCCTGCTAGTCTCCATCCTGGATGATGGGACGTTACCCAGGACACCAAAATCACCTGCCCTAGAGCCGGGAGCACCATTTACTGCCTGCTTGCCAAGACCAGTGTACCTTATGAGGAAGAGTAGAGCTTTGGAGGGAGCCAGGTCCAGTGGATAACCCTGCATGAGGATTCGCTGGCCGAGGTGTGAGACTGAGCACTGATCGGGCCGTGGCCTATGGGCAATATCGGTTTTGCAACCCTTGTATGATAGGAGAGGGCTGCGCTGTTCTGAATCATATCAGAGGAGCTGGGTGGGAAGATGCCTTATGCTAGAACTGAGTTTAGGACAGGTGTGCCGGACCTGTGACTGCCAAGATCAGTGACCCTGTATGATAGGAGTGGCTGACGTAGTGAGAGCAATCGCCTAAGTAGAGTCTGCGCTCTGATTGTGAGTGCTACAGTATTCCTATGGCTAGAAGGGGCTGCAGGTATCACTTTGACATAGAGGTCGATGACCCAAGGTCGAGGGAGAACTGCTGACCAACCTGCATGCAGTGATCTGCACCTAATAAAGTACTTGAGGTTCACTGAGACGTCACTGAAAAATTTGCATCTTCATTGGAGCACTGGTCAGGAGCCGGAGGATCACACCAGCACCCGCACCCCTCTACCAGGGAAATAGAAAATTACCCTTTGTGGCCACCAAGAAGGAGCAGCTCCCATCCCTGGAAGAACCTTCACCACTGTGTATTGCTGCGTCAAATTGCAATCCAGGATCTGGACTGGGGAGCGGTCAAGGAGAGGGCATTGGCTGCATCGCTGAGCACTGCCATACCTCCAGAGCAAGTAAGACTGAAACCGGATATTTGTGACCCCGGGGAACTTGCTACTAATGATCTGCGGCATCATGGACACATTTGACTACGTTCCTAAGAGTTCAGAAGGGAGATCTCTTGAGTATGGCCTACTAGTTTGCATTCTCCGATACGGACACCAGTGAATGGGACTAGCCCTGAACATGTTATTTGCAGGAGGGTAGGACAAGGAGTCACCTGACAGCTACTAGAGTCCCGACCTCAAGGGAAACTGTGTTATTGCATTTGAATGTTGTATCCCTGCATGGGTAAAATTAGAAATAAAATAGCACTTTTTCTTATAAATGCAAGTATTTGGCTGGACATTGATTTATTACTCACAGTGTTTGAATTTTGAGTTATGAGTCCTGTTCACTGACCTACATTTATATCCCACCCAAGGGAGTCTTGACAGCTCAACCACAGCTACCACTGAGAGTCAAGTGCAGAAGGGGTTGAGCTGGATCCATAGTAGGCCCGGCCTGAGACATCCTTAGGAAAAGGCCGCAACCACCACACTTGGGCCAAGTAGCCCCTGCATGCCCCTTGGTCCTCTGAAAGAGGTTCTGACTGCAACCATCCTTTGAGCAAATCCCTTCAGCATCTGCTAATGTTATTTTGAATAAAATTGTGGAACACGCTGCTGCATATGGCAGCACTCTAATGGGTGAATGTTGTGGAGGGAAGGGCCTCAGGTATGCATGCAGCGCAGTGTCGGACAGCATGACAGTAGGCACCTGGACACCTAGCTAGCTACTTGCCTGGGGCATCCAGTTCCTGCTTGTTCCAGGCTGATCCAGTGACATTACAGCTGTTCTGGTTTACCCGCTGGGGTTTTTCCAACTAGGTTTTCACACTCCTTATTCTCCCCGCCAACAGAAGCCCCACCAGCCCTGAGAACCTACTTAATATAGGCTGCAGCTCGATCGTGCAGCAGATATGGCACTGCCCCAGGCCCTCCCACCCGAAAGATATACAATCACCCATCTCTACATCCTCGAATCCGGACGCCGCAACAAACACCACCACTGTGCTGACCCATGATCCACGGTAGTACCTTTCACCTGCACCCCCTGCTAGTTCACCTGCCACTACACACACAACAGCCCACCAACCAGCCCCACCCCGAAAACACCACAGAAACCACCTGACCAAAAACACCAACTTGCAAGTGCCCATCTCAATACAAGCTCACTATGCAAACATTACACTGAACTATGAGACCTCACCACCACACTCACTTCCTACATCGTCTTCCTTACTGAGACTTGGCTTACCCCACATCCACCCCAGACATTGGCACAGCGATCCCTGACTGATATAAAATCACTCACCAGGACCGCACCAACAAGCTAGAAGGAAGGAACGGCCATCATCCACAAAGAGACCATGCAGTGTACCATCACCACCGACAACATCATCACCCCCATTGAACATCTCAACTTCAAGCACCACACTAATGACACGAAACTTTAAGTGAATTAGATTAAGATTAATTAATTCTATGTAATATATGTTTTGTTTCCCTGCACTGTATATAGACCCATTTGTAAATTGTTTGTCGAAAAGTCTATTGTCAAGATTGCACAATAATTCTGTCGTTGAAAAAGAATTCAAAAGCAACAAGCACTGGCGTTGCCAATAGGTCTCGCAGTAGGAAAGTTGGAGCTATTGGTTTTGTAAATGACATTTTATGTTTATGTTTTGTGATTTACAATGCCAATACTTTTAACTTTAGCATATGTGACACTTTTAGTATTTGTAATGTCACATGTTTTGTATTGCCTTTACTTAGATGTATTGATATTGCAATTAACATTGGCTTTTAATTTTTTTAAATAATTAATACTTAAATAAAAGTGATTGTAATTTTTAATGGCAATAGCTTAAACTTTTGTAAATAACTGTTGTGAAGATTATGTTCAGTGACTAAAATCCAAGAACAGAAGTGAAATATTAAACAATTTTTGTGACATTTGCAATAAAGCTTCAAACATTGAGAGAACATATTTGAACCAGTGATGCTGTGGTAGTGCTGAGTGATGCTGTGGTGGTGCTGAGTGATGCTGTGGTGCCCCTGAGTGATGCTGTGGTGGAGCGATAGATAGATAGAGGGCGATAGATAGATAGACAGAGTGACGGCGATAGATAGATAGACAGAGTTAGGGCGATAGATAGATAGACAGTGAGGGCGATAGATAGAGTGAGGGCGATAGATAGAGTGAGGGCGATAGATAGATAGATTGATAGAGAGTGAGGGCGATAGAGAGATAGAGTGAGGGCAATAGATAGATAGAGTGAGGGGAATAGATAGAGTGAGGGCGACAGATGTGTGTGTTTGTGTGTGTGCGGTTGTGTGTGGTTGTGTGTGTTGTTGTTTGAGTGGTTGTGTGTGTGGTTGGGTGTGTGGTTGTGTAGAGGTTAGCCAAAATGACTATGTGAAAGTTTTAGTGATGGAAAAACGACTTTAATAAATGGCCCTAAAATAAGCTATACAAATGACATAATTAGTTGGCCACAAACCAGCAAACCTTCTGAAGTGAGAAACCTCTAAAAAACTGCAAATTGTGTTCTGGCTTAGTTCAACTGCTGATTGCCATCTACTAGTCTTTATTGATATTTGAGTGCCTTCTCATTGCCCAGCAGCAGGCAGTCCCAAGGACTGATCCCAGCCTCTGCTCCTGCTGTGTGATGAGCACTGACTCGAACTTCAAAGGACCTGGATATGCTTGCAACCATCATTTTCTTTGGTGGTTGCTGAGGTTGTGGCTTTCTGTTTGTTTGATGCTTATGGTCGTATTCAGTCAGTGTATTGGCCAACAACACCGTACTTGTTTCCACTGTTTGTGCATGTCTGCATAGGGAAAGATGCATGTTTAATAGTAACTATGGAAGGTTTTCTGCATATCATAATATCCTTGCACATCACGTGCACCTATTAACGCTGTGTCTCATTGTAAGGATCTTCGCGCGTTCCTGTTTCCGCGCCTCTCTTGCACGTCGTCTGCATAGCCGCATGCGCACGCATCCCTCACCGGGTATTAGCTGTATGAAATGATTACATCGATTCTTCTCAAGCATCTGAAGGGTTTAATGGAGTCGGTCCCAGCCCACTTTTGCTGGCGCTCAGTTAATTGAGGATCGTCTGTGTCTTGAGAGGAGGAAGCCTCTTCGGTCCCCAGCAGATGATGACACCTCATTACCTCTCGGAGAAGCCCCGCACAATTTCAAGTAGATACAACATTTCATAAAAAGGATAATGCTAATGGATAAAGTGGTTTGTATTCTGTCTTGGGTTATGCTTTAATAAGCTCGGAAGTGAAAGAGTCAAGCAAATGCAGAAAACAGAAAAGAGAGCGATGAGGGGTGACAGCCTGGCACATATGATGAAAGAAAACAAAGGGACGAATAAGACAGACAAACTGAAATGAAACAAACTGGTAGGCAAATAATCTGGAGAGAGACACAGTTGACACATAAAGATATAGAGAAAGAGGGAGCTGAGAGAGAAAACAGTACAAGAGAGGGCACGTGATAGCGTGAGAGAGAATTAGAAAACAAGAGCGGCCGGGAAACTGAAATTACGGCCGGCCAGCCATGAATAATTAGGGGAGGAGAAGCCACAGAGCACAAGCTGGGAGAAGCCCTTTGATGTGGTGGCGGACGTGAAAAAATGCAATTAGGAGGGAGGGAGGGAGGCTGATACGGGTGCTTGTTTGGTCACGTGATTCACGTGAACTTGAAGAAAACCGCACTGAAAAAAGCCTTAGTTTGACGAGTATTTTGAGCACTAGAATTCTCTCCATTTTCCATTCCTGCAGAATGGAAAAGGCGAGACATAAAAACTTTAGTTCCTGACAAAATCACACTGTGAGTTTTGGTGTTCTCAAATCGACGTATGTATGATGGCTCTAATCTGATTCACCGACAATCAAAATTTATTAAATGTACTTAATTATTCAAAATTTACCTGCAGATAAAAGATAATCTAAGGTCGAAAATAGATTGTAGCATTCATGGTCCAAGAGGTATATGTTCTTTGCCCTACGAAAACCATTGGAGGCACCCTTGCATACTGACCTTCAGGCCTGTGTTCCAGCTTCTGCAACACCATCGCAGACTTGATTGCACCCTTAGCTTTAGACTCCAAGGACTACATATTCCTCGGAGACCTACATTTCCAAATCGACGACCCAAACAACCAAAACACTGCTCACCTCCTTGACAGTATGAGTAGCCTCGGATAGAGCCTGAGCATCCACGACCGGGCCCAATTTTCACCTCCAGCAACCGCGTCAAATACAGCCATGTCACAGAACTCACATGGACCAATCCTTCCATCGTCCACTTCAGCATCTCCAGCCCCCGTACCCACTCCCCCAAGATGACCAATGCCTCCACCGGAGGTGGAACAAAATCTCAAAGTCTTCATTTAAGTGTCATCATAGTCCCTTTTCTCTGTCTACTCTTCAGGGCTCTAGCTCAAAAGACAAACAATATTTGCTGTAAGTTCACTGGTCTTTGACCAAGACTTTGTCCCCCACTTTGATATTTGACTCTCGCCCCCCTCGCCTGATGCTGCACCACTTGTTGGATGTTTGCTGCTGGTCAAAAACCCTCTGATTATCTATTGCCTGGAGTTCCCAGCTGGCATGATGCGGAAGGTCTAAGCGCTAACAGCCTCATGCAAACACTACCTGGGGCCACTCCTGCAGTATTGTGTGGTGTCTGAATGTAGTCTCACAAGAATGAGTATGTGACCCATTTCAGTGACGTTTGTTTAAGGTGCGCAATCTTGATTACCTTATTCATTGTGCGCTTAAAGCCATCCACCTCTCCATTCCCCTGAGGCCAGCAAGGCATGCTTTTCTTGTGCTGTATGCCCCATGACTGAAAATATTCTGTCAGATCTTGGCTTTAAAACTGGGGATCATTGTCTGTTCTCAGTTCTTGGTTTATGCCATGAGTGGCCATTACTTTCTCACTCTTCAGTATGACTACACTGGCAGCTGTGGTTGATATTAGTTCAACTTCTTGGTACTTTGAGTAGTCATTTACAATGACCTTCATGTACCATCCATCTGGTAGGCTCCCAAAATCTAGAGTGGCACACACCCATGGGTATCGGGTCCTTCTTCTGTGAATATTGGTGCAGCCTTGCCAGTAGCTTGGCACGGGGTAGAGCTTTGTGCAACGTTTTTAACTAGCTTGTCCAGGAATATGCATTGCCAGCTGTGATCATCATGGCATACTTATAAGGAGGTCCAAATCATTGAGCATGTGAGACAGTTTGCATACATCAGTTTCTGCAAGATGGAGGGGGAGTGACTTTTGCCTTTCGGCAGCAACACCAGTGGTCCGGAAGTTGTGGCAGGCATGCACACCCTTAGGGCTCAAAGGCCTTCAGCCCCCCCACCCCCTCCATCGTATGTGTCAGCCCGGGCTGGAACAGTTCCCCGGACACACACACAGACAGTTGTTGAGCTGCTGTGGGCTGGCTGGTCTGGCGTCCGTCTTATTGCAGCCCCACACGAGTACTTCATAGGTCTTTAAAAGACCATTTACTTATTAACGAGGCTTTGTTTTTTCACCCCTTCTTAGAGCCCCTCTGTCTCCCCTCTGCCTATTGCTGGAAGGATTAGCCCCCCCCCCCAAAGTTTTTATTAGCCCCCCCAGCCCGACATTTGGCTGTAGTTGCGCCTCTGGATTGTGGCAGGGTGGCTTTGTTCTCTCTGTATTGCATGCTGTGGTGTGTGTCCTGAGCAGGGCACCAGGTGTTCAAGAGGCCACTCCACCTTGCTCCATACACACTTTCCTCTTTTGGTGGGCGGGAAGAGCTGGTACTGTACCTTCGCTCCCCCTGCAGAGGGCCAACGAGGAACCGATCAGTAGAGAGGTGTGGCCTATCTCACTAAGCACTCGGCAGGCCGTGACATAGCAGGTGTAGTGTTGTGGTCTAGCCTCCCGGCAGTCATGTGACCCGCCGCAAGTCATTGCGGAAGGACGTGACACTGGAGCATTCATTCGGACTGCGGCACAGCGCGAAGCAGACCGGCTCTCCCCGATACGATATATGTTCGTACTAAAGTAAAGATTAAATGTCCCCATAGTCTCAGCTCTTCTTTTCATAGGGTCCATCTTTGCAATCCCACAGTGGCGACAAGGTGGAAGAACCTGTGCACAGCCTGAACTGCATCCAGGTAGGGGAGAGCCAGCACTTGTCACAAGGCTGGGGTACACTGCTTCCTGCCCTCCTCCTGCCCCCCTTTCCAAGTGTCACCTTTGTCACCGTGAGGCATCAGCGCGCATTCCGGCACGTGGAGCGTGGCCCAAAGCCATTTCACTCTCAGCACGCATCTCAGTGCACAGCGTTAAATCCACACTCTTCCCAGCATGGCGCGGCCGCGCTAAGGGACAGCCACACCAAGCCCCATTTCAAGGGGTGCACTGCTAAGCTGGGGCACGAGGGGCAGCCACCACCAGGCCAATTGCACGGGGAGTCAACTGCTACACTGTGTGGCCCTGCGCATGGGAAATCACCATCAGGCCTAAATCCACGAGGAGCAACCTTATGCACGTGGCCAGCTCGGCGCATACCTCGCGCGCACCATCCATGCCACCTGCACTGCTATAGGGCCGTGTGCCCCTCTGTCCACTCCATCTATAGGGCCCCAGATGGCCTTCTGCGGCCTCAGCGACTACAAGGCCACATAGCTGCCTGACCCACCCACACGAGAGGCGCCCAGTAGCTGCACACAGCAGTCTGCAAGTCAGACAGCGGTGCCCCCTCAGCCCACACAGGGGTGCACCGCCCAAGTCGGCAAGAATCCTACTGAGATCCCACCGCTGTCCTCGCCACACGCACCATGTGTGCCCAAACCTTCTCCTTAACTTACCCAGTGCCCTTCCTGCCTAAGCCTGGGGAACCAGCCATGATATGGGCTGACTGGAAGAGGTATTTCTTGAATTGCCTTTCAGCATTGGACAATGAAGGCGAGGAGGAATTCCCAAGCAAACGGCGGAAGAAAATACTATTACATAATCTGGGGCCGGAGGGCTTGCTCGTTTATGACCAGATGGTGAAAAAGACCTGGGATTCGTCCAACGACGACGTTTTCCAACATGCCCTTGACGACCTGGACAGCCATTACCAGCCAGTGATATGCACGGCCATTAAACGTTACAATTTCTTCCAACGGAGACAGGCAGAAGCAGAGTCAGTGGAGGACTATGTGGTGTCCCTCAAGAAACTGCCCATCAATTGCAAGTTTGGCGCCCTGCATGATTACCTCATACGGGACCAAATCATCATGCACTCCACCCACACTAGTGTCCAGGAAAAGCTCTGGCTGAGCGGCGAAGCTCCCCTTCCAGAGATCATCGCAATAATGAAACGAGCGGAGTTATCCAAACGATGAAGTACATGGCACCACAAGTCACAGTGTGCAAGATCACCGACTGGAAGGTTCCACCTTCAAAAACCATGACGGACTCAGCCTCAACCCGCCAATCTACGTCCAAGGGCAGAGCTCCCGGACGCAACCCTCAGGGTAAACAAGGTACCTGTTACTGATGCGGGAGCCACTCCCACATGGTAAATGACAAAAAATGCTCGGCGTTCCACGTCAAATGTTCTTTCTATGACATCACAGGACACTTCGGCAAGGTCTGCCGCAGGAGGCTCAGAAACGCTGTAGTCAAATGCGTCCATGAGGTCTCCGATGATCAAGAGGGAGCAGGTCTCTCAGACCCTGACAGCATTCTATGCATCGAAGATCACATCCCGGGCATTGGGGATGTCGCAACAAAAAAACCCTCCTGCAAGTTGTCAATTGGGGGCGTCTACGTCATCATGGTAGCAGACTCTTGCTCACCCTACACCATCCTCCAGAAACAGATTTGGGACAGAGACTTTGCCCAAGTGGTGGGGGATCATCTTCACCCCATGGACATCCATCCAGTCACATACACGGGAGAAAGGATCCCCATGGTGTGCTTCCAGCAGCTCCTGTTCGAGTTCAAGGGATGGCACACCACTGCTAAATTGTACGTGGCACAGAAGAGTCCATCGGTCCTGGGTTGGGCTGACCAGGGAGACCTCGGCATCCAGCTCAACCCCGGTGGCGACACACAGGTGCTCCTGATGGATGACACGTACCCATGCCATCCTCACTCCAAGCAGAGTTCCCCACTGTCTTCAGCAACCAAATTGGAAAGATGTGCAAGTTCTCCCACAAGATCGCATTTAAAGACGGAGTGGTACCAGTCACCCACAAAGTCAGGAACATCCCCTTCAACTGCTGAGAAGCCGACCAGCTAGAACTTAAGCGCTTAGAAGACAGCGGCATCATCGAACCGATCGAATGTGCCAAATGGCTCGCGCCTTTGGTCGTGGTGCGCAAACCAAGCGGGAAGATATGCCTCTGCATTGATCTCCGCTAACTTAACAAAAACATCATTGGGGACAAGTTTCCGTTGCCCAAAATAAACAAACTGCTGGCCCAGACCTAAGGTATCAAGTGATTCTCTACCATTGACCTCAAAGCCGCCTACCACCATGTATCACTCCACCCATCATGCTGAAAACTGACATCCTTCATCACACCCTTTGGATGCTACAGGTTCAGAAGCCTACCCTTTGGGCTTGCATCTGCGGCGGCCGTCTTCCAAAAACTCATGCACAAGCTGTTCCAAGGTGTCCACGGAGTCCTCTATTTTCAAAATGGCATTCTCGTCATTCGGAAATCCAAAGCTGAACATTACAACATCCTGCACACCGTCCTACATATGCTAGTAGCTAATGGCCTCACGGTGAATTAGAGAAATGCAGATTTGGTCTCTGCAAGGTCAAGTATCTAGGGCATGAAATCAGTGACACAGGAATCACCCCCAAATCCGCAAACGTGGAGCCCATCATGTCTGCTCCCTCCCCAAAAACAAAGGACGACGTTCGCTCTTTCTTGGGGCTGGCGGAGTTCTACAGTAAATTTGGCAGGACGACGTTCACTCTTTCTGGGGGCTGGCAGAGTTCTACCGTAAATTTGTCAGGAACTTTGCGACTAAGACGCACAGCCTATGCCAACTGCTCAAGAAAAAGAATAGTTTCTCCTGGTCAGAGGAGATGGAAGCAGAATTCTTAGCCATCAAACGAGACATCTGTGAGGGGGTTCCCTTACACAGGTTTGACGGCGCTGCATCCAGCATCCTGACCATGGACAGCTGTGACAAAGGACTGGGAGCAGTCCTCTCCCTAAGGGCTTAAGATGGGGCCGAAAGCTTGTGGGATTCACATCGCGATCCCTCACCCCCAATGAAGAGAAGTACAGTGTAATCAAGAAGGAAATGCTAGCCACCATCTGGGTGATGGAGAAATTCTGACAGTATCTGTGGGGGTCATGATTCACACTCTGAACCAACCACAAGCCCCTGATCAAAGTCCTCACATCCAGCGGCAACGTGACGGCCACTCCACGTATCGCTCAGGCCCGGACTGGCCGTTGAGGGCACCGGGCAATCCCCCGGTGGGCCGCATGGTTGGGGGCCGGTTTTGGGTCCCTGGGGCCGTTTTTGTTACAGGGCCGTTATGCTGCAAAAACGGCCCTGTAACAAAAATGGCCGAAAACCGGCCCTGTCACAGAGCGCGGTCGCACCTCTCCCCCCTCCCCTCTCCTCCCGGAGGGGGAGAGGGGGGCCGGCCGAGCACTTTGCCAGGGCCGGTTCTGGTTCCCAGTCCGGCCCTGGCATCGCTAACATGACAATGAGCCTGTTGGACTTTGTCTAAGATGTGGAGTCCATTCCTGGCCCGCAGAACAGAGTGTTGGATTTCCTGAGCAGGGCAGCAGCCATGGAAAAACCCATTACATCAACGGATTGGGACGAATGCAGCGTTGTCTTCATGACGGATCATGAACACACCATCAGTGCCCAGGACTGGGCAGAAGCCTACACGCTGGAAACGGAACTCTCCCACGTCAAGTTGTATGTAATGCGAGGCTGGCCAGAGATAAAGCACATCGACAGCAACCTCAGAAAATTCTGGGAAGTCTGCGAGGAACTCTCCATTGGTGAGGACTCCATATTTCTACTACGAGGTGACAAAGTGGTGCTCCCGAAGGCCTTGTATGACCGCATTCTTCACATCAATCATAAAGGCCACCTGTGCATCGTAAAAGCCAAAAGACGGATGAAACTGCTGTACCGGAGGCCCACCCTAGACATCCAAGTGGAAAGGTGAATGAGGGACTGCGCCCATTGTGTTAGGGCTGACAAAACTCTTGTCACCCTGAGGCCCCCCATGGGGGTGTTCTCCTCTCCCAACAGCCTCTGGGAGGACTTGTCCAACAACATCGTAAGCCCAGTCCTCGACACCTGGGGCAAACCCAAACACCTCATCGTCGTCGTGGACCACTATTCAAAGTGGCCTGAAGTCGAAATCTGTGATTCTGTTGACTCTGACGTCGTCATCACCTTCCCCACCAACATCTTCTTGAGGGAGGGAATCCCCAAGTCAATCACCAGCGATAATGGACACCAGTTCACATCAGCCAAGGGAACAGCCTTCACCAACCAAAACGGAATCCAGACGAAGTGCACTCCGGTCTGCCACCCAGCAGGAAATGGCCAAGTAGAACGCTTTAACCGGGTGATCATGGGCTCGATCCAGGCAACCATCAGTGCCGGTAAGAACTGGGAGTCCGAAGTCAGAAACACAGTATGGGCCTACCGCATCACACCCACCTTGACAGGCTATAGCCCGTTTAATATCCTCAGAGGCAGAGAACCCTTCACCAGAGACAGCACAGCCTGGATGACCATGAGACTCCAAAGCAAATGGTCCCTGGCCATTGTTCGCAGCAACAGAGAGAAGGCACAAAGCATCTACAAGGCACATTACAACAAAAGGAACAGTGTGAGTGAAGCCTCATTGGTGGAGGGCGATTAGGTCCGAGTCTAAAATTGCCAACCAGGACTTAAAGGAGACAGCAATTTCAGTGGTCCCCTACGGGTTGTGTAGAAGCATACACCCGCTCTGCCTTATTGAGTGACGGCAAGGTGTTGTCACAAACCAGAATGGCCAAGTGCAACAAGATCCTGCAATGGGGCATGAACATCAGTGATCTAGATGAAAGCCCCAGTGTTGCGGGAGCAGCAGCACCCTCTACAGACCCTGGAGTACGGCCGGACTCGCAGCCAATGCGGATGGACAGTCACCCAGACAGCCGACGCCGTGTCCACCCAGCCAGGATGCAGATGAAGGAGGCATCCCGGGCGAGACATCCAACGCCTTCTGGAGGGACCAGGAGAAGGGCACAAGGTCGGACGAATACCGCGGAGGAAGAAAGCAAGGGACCGGAACACACACCCGCAAGGGCTGTGCGGAGAATCTACCAAAACACCTCAGTGACTTTCAGCTGGGAATCTCTCTCTCTCTTTCTTTCTCTCTGTTATGTTATGTTATGTTAGGGTTTTTTTGTAAAGCGCACGTACGCCCGTGGGCTTCATGGCGCTGTTAAAGTAGGAACCTAACACAACAACTTACTGAAAATAAGCCTGTCTGAACAGCCAAGTTTTATAAGAACGTCTAAAAGTTAGAAAGTCTGGGCTGAGCATAAGGGAAAGTGGTAGGGAGTTCCATAGGACAGCGGCTAAGTAATGGAAGCAACTGCCGCCCTGACGTTTTCTCTTGTAAGAGGGAACAACCAGCAAGTCTTCATTGATGGATCTAAGATTGTGAGTGGGCTCATATTTGGAGACCAACTGATTGATGAACTGAGGCCCTGTGTTTTGTAGACTCTTGTATATGATACAACCGGACTTAAACATGATTCTTTGAGATACAGGCAGCCAGTGTAATTGTTCTAGACCAGGCCTGATGGAACACCGCCTAGGTTGTTTAAGAATAAGTCTGGCTGCCTGGTTCTGCACTAGTTGGAGTCTTTTTAAAAGGCCAGATGGAAGGCCCAGGTACAGACTGTTAGAAAAGTCCAGCCTGGAAAGTACCAGTGCGATGGTAACCTGGATAAGGGCTGAGTATGTCAGAAATTGTGCAATCTTTTTTATTTTTCTAATCTGATAAAAACTAGCAGAAACAACTGCTCCAACTTGAGCTTTTAATGAAAGATCCGATGCAAGTGTAACACCCAAACTCTTCACTGAAGAAGCAGGGACTGGGGCAGGACCAAGGCTCAAAGGCCAATAATGAGGGCCCCAGCTGATACTGCTGTCCCCGGGAAGAATTAACTCGGTTTTACCCGGGTTGAGCTTAAGGTGGTTTAAGCTCATCCAGCGTTGTATCATAAGCATAGTTTGGTGGAAGTGGGCGACTGAATCAGGAGTATTCAGAGGGAAAATTAGCTGTAAATCGTCAGCATAATTAAAGATTGTGACATTGAATTGTTTTAGAAGGTGAAGAAGGGGGTGCAGATACAAATTGAAAAGCAAAGGGGAAAGTGAGGATCCCTGTGGGACCCCACAAGTGGAGATGGTTCTTGAAGCAGTGAAAGGCCCTAAGCGAACCGCTTGAGTGCGGTTCGAGATAAAGGAAGTGAGCCACTCAAGGGCGGCGCCCCTGAGGCCGGCCTGCTCGACACGGCTAATTAGAATAGAAAAATCAACCGTGTCGAACGCGGCCGACAAATCAAGGAGAACCAGTGCCTGGTGGATGCCTTTATCCGCATTTGATCTTAATGTGTTTTGAACGGCCAAAATGACGGATTCCGTCGAGTGACAGGGACAGAAACCTGCTTGGTTAGTTTCAAGATAGTCACTATCCTCTATAAATTTGGAAAAAGATGTGGAGATGTGCGCTTCCAATATCTTCAACAGATATGGAAGTAGAGAGATTGGTCTATAGTTGACCAAGGCTTGAGGATCAGCCCCAGGTTTTATCAATAGAGGAATAAGGAGGGCCTGTTTGAATCGGGGGGGGACCATGCCACTCACCAGTGAGGAATTCAGTACAGATAGAATAGTTTGAGGCAGGGTTTGTCCTATTTCTCTATATATATGTGGAGGACAAACATCCTCAGGGGAGCCTGATTTAACTCGGGTAAGCAGTTGGGACAGCAATTTGTTGTCAATTGGTGGGAAGACTTCAAGTGTGTGAGGATTGAAAAAAGCGTCCTCCAGTGAAGGAGGGACCGGGGAGTTGATAATGCCTTGTTTTATGTCCAGAATTTTATTGATAAAGAATGTGTTTAAAGAGTCGCACATATCTTGAGTGGGGACAACAGGAGGAACAGTTCTATCGCTGTCACACAACTCGTTCACCATCTTAAAGATATCTTTGCTTTTGTTTTGCGAATTTGCAATAAGCTCAGAGAAATAAATGGTTTTCTGTGACAAGATGGATTTTTGATACTCTTTGTGAGCAGCGCGGTAGTTCTCCCTATCCTGCTTAGAATAGTTAGATCTCAAGATCCGTTCTTTTTTACGGACTGCAAGTTTTTCCGCCTGCAATTGTGGGGTAAACCATCTGTGTGTGTTATTCGGGCGGGAGCGGGGAGGGAGAGTCCATGGGGCGTGCAAATCTGCAGCACCTCCAATCCAATGGGAGATAGATTCCTCCATCTCGTCTGGACTACCTACAATAGATGGTAGGGTTGTAGTTAGCTAGTGTAGAAAATCAGGAGTACTGATACTCTTCCATTTCCTAATTTTCCCCAGTTTCTGGGGTCTCAAGGCCTTGTCGCAGCTCACCAAAACGGTGAATTGGATGAGGTAGTGGTCTGACCAGATGCATGGTTTGGCGACCAACGTGGATATGTTAAGGTCATAGGACCATACCTGGTCAAGGCTGTGACCCTTCCGGTGAGTGGAAGACTCAATGTGTTGGCATAGATTAAGGTCGAGCAAAGGTCTTTTAGTTCTCCTGCTTGAGCATCTCCTTCTACTGCGTCGAACCAAAGGTTAAAATCCCCTAAGAGAAGGGTTTTAGAATAAGTTGTAACCAATGGGGCAAGTTGCTCCGCTAGGGCTGAGGGGAAAGCAGGCATGGAAGAGGAGGGACGGTAAATTAAAACAGTTAAAATAGCGCCACAGTCCGTGTCAATTTTGAAGACAAGGTTTTCAATGCCTGGCAAAAGTGAGGGTAACAGTAGGGGTTTAAGGGAGTTCTTGAAAATGGCGGCAACTCCACCACCTCTCTTGCCTGAGGGGCGGTTCACAGCAAAAATATAGTAGTCGCCAGGGAGAGTGGCCAGAATATCAGGTAGGGAGTCCTGGGTTAGCCAGGTTTCTGTCAGGTATAATACATCCGGTTTTTCCTCCGTGAGTAATAGAAACAGATCTGTTAGATGTTGTACCATAGCGTGTTAAGGTACATACAATTAAGGGTCTTGGTGAGGGGCGTAGGTGGAATTTTGCCGACGTGCCGGGGGGTGTCGGGGAGTAGCTCAGGCACTGCAAATGTTTACGTACATAAGGGACAACGATAGGGCATAGATGGTCGGGTGGTCTGAGAGCCTGAAGTTGCAAGCTCGAATAAGCATATTTTTGGGCAAAGTGCCTGGCCCCTGGCTCCGGACGCGCGTGGACGGGCGCAGACGGGCTTGGCTTAGGCGCGGCTTCGGCGCGTGACCGGCGCGCCCGCTGCGCCAGCCCGCTGCGCCGTCTGGTCCCTAGGCACATTATATAGGTGCGAGGAGGGTGGGAGGAAGGCGCGACTAGAGCGCTCCTCCTGCCTGACCCAAGATGGCGCCCACCGCCGCCGATTATCGGTCCAAGGCGGCTGGGCAAAGTACAGAAGAGGTGGATAGCGTGTTAGTGTGCCTGGCAATTATTATTTCCCCTAATCTTCAGAAAAGCCCCCCAGAGTTCAGAGAACACAGAAATGCTCCGCAAGTTAAAAAGTTAAAAATAGTACACAGCTCCCTCCTCTTCCGCCACACCTGTGGGTACACAGGTAAAGTTATGTCTGCTATTGTTAAGGAGTAAGATGTGTAGTGTTGTGGTCTAGCCTCTCGGCAGTCATATGACCTGCCGCAAGGCATTGCGGGAGGACGTGATGCAGGAGCATTCATTCGGACTGTGGCACAGCGGCAAGCAGACCGGCTCTCCCCGATATAATATATGTTCGTAATAAAGTAAAGGTTAAATGGCCCCATAGTCTCAGCTCTTCTTTTTGTAGGGCCATCTTTTCAATCCCACAGCAGGCAGGTTAGGAGGAGCAGGTGCGCAACTGGGGGCGGAAGCAGAGATGCAGGTAAGCAAACTCAGAGCATCAACAGCCGACCACGTCGCCATTTGTTATGGAGGTGAAGGCCTCAGTTATGCATGTAGTTCAACACCGGACAGCATGACAATCCAAACACTGTTCTGCAGCTTTACTGCCCACCCTGAAAGTTGGCAAGAGTTTTTATTGACATTGTGATGTCACGTCCCGAACATACTAACGAGGACCGTATCCCCATAGTCTCTTCCACTGACACCCCTGCCCTAATGGCTTATTCTCAACTCCACAGGGTAAACCCACAGCATGGCAGTGATCATCATAGAAAGAATGAATGACTCATGTAAAACAAATTTATTTTCTGAAAGTAAATTGTGTAACATGAAAAACAATTACCAACGTAGAAAAACAAGCCTTGGTAAAGGTCTGACCTTAAAGTTTTAATGCATGCAATGCACAAATGTATCATCACATTAAAGCCAGATCTATTGGGTGAGGAAAGAAAGAGAGACAGAACGAGAAAGAGAGTGTGAATGAAAGCGAGCAAGAAAGAGAGAATGTTGGACCTGGGGTCACCAGTCCACATAGGGTAGCCTGGCACGGAGTGGAAACGTCTAACCTAAAGGCAAATGTGTTAAGCTTGCATCACACCCTTAAAGTAACTCAGCGTCCATCCACAAGAAAAGAAAGACACTACACCAATTTAGAAAAATACGAGCTGTTTTATAAAACTCTCTGATTTCTCCTTAGCAGTATTCAATTCCAGCACATTCAATAGTTTTGCATTCAGTTATTAGCATTTGCAAGTTCTGCATAACAATATTCGCACTTCTCCTTTCAGCAGTAGTTTCACAGTTTAACAGAGAGAGATTACCACCATAACGTTTTTCTTTATGAGGAAGCTTACATGTACTTTACGCTTGGAAACTCAGGGACAACCAAAGTTAAAAGTTACAGCCGGTCAGCAAAGTTCTCCCTACTGGCACACTTGTGAAATGACTCAAGCAACTGTATATTCAAAAGAAAAACAGGCAGGTTACTTTTGCATTCCCCATATCCATGTAAATTGCTTTACTCCTGTAAAGGCTGGTACAGATATTAACAGTATTTTCCTACACCTTCAGCAACCTACACTACTGATGACTGAACAAATATCAGGGACTGTCTCTCCCACCCAGATGCTGGAATGTACAGTCCAGTTCTTAGGGATTACTGTTCGTGTTGCAGTTCGTCTTTTTTCCACTGCCTAAGGTATGTATGTGTCTTTGCCAAGGCCCTCCGAGCTCTCCCTCAACTCAGGCCATGTCTTGATTGTCTCCTCGGTCACCCCCCTCCCAGAGTTCGACCCCAGCTTACTTCGTTTCTGTTGACGTAGCAGCCGAGCTCCGAGCAGCGCTCGATCTGGGTTCCCAAACAGGGGTAGGTTCTGCCGTTTATCTGACTGACTTGCCTTCCGCTCCTCGTGAAGCAGGGTTCAGGCTTTCCTCATACTGTGGGCTGCTTACGGCGTCTGTCAGCACTTTCGCGATTCTTCTCACGCTGGTTCCCCCCGCAGCAGGCTCCGCTTTTACCCAACCTCTTCCGGCGTCGGACGGCCTCCTTCGAGGACGCGGCTGGCTTCACTCGTATCAGGCTCTGCCTTTGCCCGGCCTCCTCCCACGTCGTCACGCCTACCTCGGCGTCACTTCAGTTCCGCCACCAGCGGTCAGATGTCTCCGCTGACCTCCGCCTGTGCCCGTCGCTACAGCACCTGCTGTGGGATTCTCCCGCTTCCGCCGCTCGTCAGCTGGGCTTGCCTGGCTTCCCCTCAGCCACTCCGGAGGAAGTATTACACGGCCGGCACACTCCCACGCAGATGGAGTTTACAGCTGTCGCCAGGGGAACCTCGCTCGGCGCTCCGGGGCCTCTCCCACAGTGAGTGTCTTTTTGGTCACGGATGCTTCTGCTCTTTGCTTCCCCAGGCCAGCTTCAAACAGCACACTGAAGTTAGCCTAGGAGCACTTGACGAATGCAGGGAGCCAAAAGTGATTCCACAATGGAAGGGCTTGGTCGATAAGTAGGGGGACACGTCATTTAAGGAGGCAGCCGACCCAGAGGACGATCTTCCCTCACTCAGTGCGCCTCCCTCCCCACAATTTTGCCTCACTCCTTTCTCGATCAGGTTCCAAAACCAACTCCCTGGTCACTCTAAAATGGCTGCCCTGTTATTGGCCTTATATAGGCTAGCCTCAGGCTACTAGAACCAGCTGGAAGGTTCTAGAGTGTCCCTATGTTATCCTATGGGACCATTTTTCTGAGGTGAACAGTTGTGGCAGTTACAAGCGACCATTTTGTAGAACTAGATTTTCATGATACAAGAGGGGCATCTAGGCCTAAAAGGATTCTAGAGGGACAAGGATGCACCTAACCCCTTGGACAACACCAAACGTGTAGTGGACATAAAAAAAATGAAAAGTACTAGGATGCAAAAAGGGGACAAAATAAATAAATAATAGGAGGGACCACCCAAAGGGCTGGCAGGTCTAACAGAGAGCAAGGAAGGGGGGTAGAGAAGGTGAAAGGAGGGGAAAATAGATATTGAGATGGCGAATGGAAGAAAGAGAGAAAAACAAAAGGGGAGAGTGAAGATGGAGGTGAACAAGAAAGGGAATGGTTGTGAGAGGCAGAGACTTTAATTCCTACATTTAGTAGCCACCTTCCTGTTTGTAGAAGAAACTGTCTCCAGATTAATCTGTTTTTCAGTCCCCAAATGCTCATTCCCAGTCTATATACTTGGCTCTCTTTTTTCCTGGTAATGCCCATCCTGTTTAGATTTTGCCTGTACAGCTCTGGCTCTGTGCTTGAGAAATATAATGTTTTTAATATAAACTTAAAAGGGACTTCCATCCTGCCTCCTCTCTTTCCTGGCTTCTAATTGGTTCCTGTGCGTGCCACTTACCTTTCTTCGTCTTCTATCGGCTATAGCATATTTCCCTGCATCTACCAATGCTTAATCCTAGTTTACTTCTCTTATCAGTTTCCCTCCGCCAAAAAATTGTTAATATCCATTTTGATGAAACTACATTTTCATACATTTTTGCCTTTTACTCTTGCAGCATATTTGCATAACAGTTTAACAACCAGAGAGATTGAGTGATTTGCATATGATAACAGAATGTTGCGTGGCGCTACCAAAACTTGAACCGGGATACCCAGCTCTCAAGTCAGCAGCTCTGGCTGCAGCGCCACATCCTCTCCACTCCTGTGTTATGTCAAGGAGCTTTTTCCTTCTTCCAGGCGATGATTGATGAAAACAGCTCTTTATTCAATACATAAGTGAAACCGATTTGTTACCTCCTTGTCAGACCTCACCGTCACCATCCTTACATACATGAGCGTCAGCTCCCCCCGCAGACATACTCAAGCAAGAAAACTCCCCTGCTCCCATCCCTACCCTTCAGGCCACTCCCACAGTTTGTGGAACATAACTCTGACCTCAACGCCGGAAATCCTGGGCCCGATTCACAAAAGTAATCTGAGACAAAATCCTAACTTTACGACTTTCGGTAGTCACAAAGGGCATTTAGGAGTTATAAAGTAGTAAAGTAAAATCCATATTTCCAATAGGGTACTGTAACAAGAGTTATGCCACATATTACAATTAATCATCTCACTTGTAAAGAGAGCCTTTATGTCCAGCTCCTCTTCCTCCCCCAGCTATCTGGTCCATTGGCCAATGCAGTAATCTCAACTCTACCGATGGAAACAGCATACAAAAGCATCCATAAACATTAAGAGAGTGTGAGCTGCCTGAGCAGCTTATGTTAGTTTTTTTTCTTTATAATGACGATCAGCATGCAGTAAACCGAGGCAATGGGCTCATTTTACTTTAACTCCATCAGTGCTTGGGGCATATCTCAGCCGCTCAAGCACTGATTGTCTTTGGGGAGATCATTAAAAAGGGGAGAATCTCCCCTTTCCAACTGTATCAAGGACTAGTGGATTCCTGTTTAGAGATCACAACATGAAAGTAATCCCCAAGCATGGATCCAATCACTAGACACCAGGGATTTGGGGGAGCGGTCCCTGCTCCCCCTACTCCCAAAAAATGTAAGCATTTCTGGGCCCTCTGGGGGTGGATGGGGGAGATTATCCCCAATCTGCCTCCGGGGAAACAGATAAACCACCAGGGTGAATCTTTAAAAAGAAACATAGGGGTGGGGGGTTGCCCACCATGGGCATGGCCATGATATCACCCAACAGAAGGTAAAACATTATTTCTGTCCACCCCAACGAAGAATAGGGGTTTGCCACAAGCTGCCTCCCCTGGAGGAGGCAGAAAGCCCACTAAACACCACAGAAATATAGGGGTGGGGGGGGAACATAGCGGTCGGTGCTTCCCACAGTGAGCATGGTTATGTTCCTACCTCTAAAAAGGATGCAACAGTCTCTCTGCCCCCTGGTAGATGGATCGGAGTGATTGCCCCCAATCTGACCCCCGGGGAACAGAAAGCCCACTAGACAACAGGGAAATGTTGAGCGGATGGGTGGTTTGCCACAATCTTCCTCCACCCAGAGAGGCAGAAAGCCCGCTATACACCTGGGAAATATTTTTTTAAAAATACATAGGAGTGGGGACCATGCTACCACCCAACAAAAGGTGAAAACGTGTTTCTGCCTACGCCGGGGGCAGAATAGTGGTTTGTCACAATTTGCCTCTCACAAAGGAGCAGAGAGCTCATTAGACATTAGTGAAATATTTTTAAAGAAACAATACATAGGAATGGGTGCTGCCCCTCATGGGTATGGGCATGGCCCTTGACCTACCCCAAAAAGCATGCAGTAGTCTTTCTCCCCCCGCCCCCCTACGGTGGGGCCCAGATTGGACGTTTGCCCTAATATGCCCGTCTCTCTGGGCTAGACAGCCCATTAAACACCAGGAGATTCTAAATGGTTCCAAAACAAACAAAAGGAGGGGCAGCCTACCCTGGCATCAAGCCATACCCCCGCCCCAGAAAACGGTATAGGGTCTTTCTACCTCCTAATGTCAGATAGGAAGTTTTTCCCAATTCGGGAGGCTGCCCCAAATCTTCCTCTGGGGGTGGTAGAAAGCCCACTAGACATGAGGAAACTTTGCATTTGGGGCAAAAGAAAGGGGTGCAGGCATGGCACTCTAGCATTGGCCACAAACCCACCCCCACCCCAAAAGGGACAAACCAGTCTCTCTACCCCCGAGGCGCTAATAGAGTGTTGCCCCAAATGTGCCACTGTGGGGGCAGAAAGCCCTCTAGACACAAGGGAATTCAAATTGCTGCCAAAACAAACAAAAGGAGCGTGCAGCCTACCCCTGCATCAAGCCATTCCTCTGCCTCAAAAGGGGTAACAATGTCTTTCTGCCCCCTGTGGTCAGATAGTTTTTCCCAAATGGGGTGGTTGCCCCAAATCTATCCCCCGTGGTAGAAAGCTCACTAATACCCCAGGGATTTTGCATTTGAGGCAAAAGAAAGGGGTGCTTATTACAAAGACTTCACGCTTGGACGGTGATTAAGTTATATGGTACCAGGAAACCTCAGGACTATTTATCAACTCATTGTACAACTGTTGAAAAAAATCAATTTATGAATTTACATTTTGGTATGTGGGAAACAAAGGATTTGATCCCCTCCTGGAAAGACCAGCATCAAAATCGAGACTGCAGATTCTGCAACTACAAACACGAATCCCTACCACATATTCTCTGTGCATGTCTGAAGTTATTAAAAGAAAGAAAGATATTTTTGAAATAAATATTTATTAATATGAACATTCGAACATGCAGAGAAGCTGTAGCCACCTGGTTAGGTGGGTCTTCGATTCCATTGGTCTGCAGGGGGGCAACATTTATGAACGCGTATCCGTGCGGAATATAATATCTCATCCCAATGGCAAGCAAGAGGACATTTGATTCTATTTGATATTTTTTCACATATAAGCAGGGCCACTGGAATTATGTGATTGTGCGGCCGCTGCTATTTTCACATAATTATAGGTTTGCCACATTTTCCACATAATCCAACTGCTGCTGCACAATCTTCAGATTTTAACCAACAAAATAGTTTCTAGCTCAAACAGTTCAAAAGTTACTAACAATGCAGCTGCACGTATTTGCTGTGCCGCACAGTGGAAGGCCTTTTGCAAATGTTGAGTGGTCACCTTTCTGTTGCTTATTGCTATATTTTGGTATTAAACTACTACTAATGAGGTGCACCCAATGCCCAGTGTTAACATGTGCAAAAAGTACAACATAATGAAGTAATACTATTAAAAATGTGCTGCATTACATCACATGATTCGTCTAGCATTTTACTCACAATGCTCTGCAAACCTTAATCTTTGCCTAAAATCACACATTTTCTTGCCTTTTTGTGACGTAAACGTCCGTAATTCGCATGGATCCAGACTATTCCTACCACCCAGTAGTCTCCACTTGTCCCGATCAAAACACTACCCCACATGTTGACTGGTCCTAGTGCTTGTGACACGAATGGATCAAACCAGGTTCACTGCAGTGGCTTCCTGCAGGGTACACCTCATTAGAATCAGAACAGATAATCTGAGCTCAAATATCACTTGTTGCCAATCAGATGGAGTGAAAATTAAAACCATAACTAAAATAGTTTAGTGAGATCATATAATTTGTCTGCGCAATCGCACAGTTTTTTCAAGTGGGTAAACCAGAATAAGACATTAGCCTCCATTTTGAAATATTACTTAGCTATTCAGTGTCATCTGGGATAGATTGTGATGTGATCAAGTGATGTACTGGAGGGCTCATCATGGTCTTTTTCTCTTTCAGACCGGATGCAAAATGATGCTGGTTCTCTTTCAGTATTGCGTTATGGCGAATTACAGCTGGCTGCTGGTCGAAGGATTGTACCTTCACACCTTACTCTTCGTTTCATTCTTCTCAGAAAAAAAGTACATCTGGTGGTACATCGCCCTCGGCTGGGGTACCGTTTTATGTATTAATATTGTTTCCCCAAAAGTATTGGAGCACCTGTTTGGCTTGAGTATGAATTGATGAAATGTATAAACACTGTCGTTGCAGGTTTGCCGCTGGTGTTTATCATTGCATGGTCCACATGCAGGCAGGTCTACGAAGACAGAGGGTAAGCCTTTTTTGCAGCGTGACATCTCGCTTATATATGCTCATGTTTGCTTTGCACAATTCTGCCTGCTACTAGTGGTTGGCTCCGGAAAGGTTCGTTTTTTTCACATACTATATATTTCAATATGAGAAAAGTGTAGGGGGCGAACACAAAGTTTACCTTACATCGAACACAAAGTTTACCTTACATTAATAATATATAATTCAATTTTTAGAAATGTAATGTTTATAGGAATTTTTATACAGCTGGACTGAATAAAACCAAAGGTAACTTAGTAATGAGAGAAGGGACGAGGGCTCCTTCACAAGGGAAGATGCGAGGAGTATAACTTTCTTTGTGTGAGTAAGGCAAGACAGCAAGCAAGCTCAGCTTTCTTTTGAAAATACATAATATATGTTGCCCCACCCCAGTTGTGTTTTCCAAGTACTAAAAAGCAATCCTCTGTCATAAATCGGTGGAATACTATTAACAGATAACCTCCTTATATTTCATCAAACATTTTCACTTCCCGTGCACGAAAGTGGTGAGTGTAATGTGGGGGCCCTAGGCCATCATGCATATATAGAAAGGACACAGACACTGGAAAATGGTTACTGCAACTGCCACAGGGCACGTGCACCTGGCCCCTATTATTAACATAGTAACATGTCCTGTGATGCCGGTGTTGGAATGGTGTGGGGTGGGGTGTAAGCCAGACCTCTGTGAGTGGCTGGTAAAATTGAAAGACTAGAACAGTGACCAGCAGGTCACTAAATCCCTCCCAAACTTTATTCAAACTGGAACAACAAAATCCAACCTGTGGGAGAGAATAAAACAATAAAAGAAACTCCCACTGAGTCTATTCAGCTGCTTGCAGAACAAGATGATGGTACAACTGCAGCTAGGATCACCAGTTCTGCTTGTCACAGTTCTGTGGTGCCCTGCGGGTCCGGTCTTCCTTGGACTCATGGCGTGGAAGTTGACACCAAAGCCTCTTTATGTACAGTTCTCTGTGATGGTGCAGGTGGAGTGATAGTGAATCTGGTAGATGTTACACTTTCACAAATCAGTCTTGGTTGTTGTTGCGTCTTCGGAGAAGCAGTATTGCTTCTAGCTACAGAATGGTGGAGTAGTTACAAACATGCCCCTCTCCTGGGTGTTCCTCTTTCTGGGATGTCCCGGAGGCCCTCTTCACCAGGCTTCCACTGGGCTGGGTGTTCTTTGATGTGTCACTCCAACGCCACCCTCTAGGTTTGTTGGGCAAGCGTTACGAGTCCCACCTTCAAGTCCCTTGCTCCACCTGAAGGGTTGTTGTTACTTGATAGGATTACTCGCCACCTAGACTCTGGTGCACCTGCATTAATACGATGGTTTTTGGAAGAACCAGGTTACAACACAAAATCATCGTCTTTTTCGTACTTGTGGAGGACCGGCTGTAGACTCGTGGTGGAACTCGCTCTCACACGCTGTCCCTGAGGCCTTTGCCCCTGGATCGCCACGGTCTGGTGTGGAGTGGTCGAATCCTCTTCTAGACCCCACTTCTCAGAGCACTCAGGATGTCCGAGCAGTCTCACCATCCAGTCTCCTACGCGACCTCAAAGGAGGATGTCACAAATGGTTCAGCTTCCTTACATTTGCTGTCACCAAGTTTGCTTTGTGTTACTGATGACTTCTGGCCAGCTAGCCTCTCATGGTGCCACCGATGTTACCTAAGTACTGTGCTCCACTCCGGATGTTCTTGCACTCATTCATCTTTTTTATCTTGTGGTGTGCCAGGTGTCTTCTCACACACTCATCTCTTCTTTCTTTTCTCTTCTTTGAACTTCTTCTACAGTGGCCTGCAGCCACGCAATTTCCTTTTCCTTGTTCTTTCACTTCGTGACGCGGTCTGGCCCCCTCTTGTCTTGCTATCCTCAGACCAGGCCTCTCCATGTGATGTGCACTTCACACAGGTCTCTCTGGCCATGTCCTACCCCTAGGACAATGCTTTCTCCTCCATAAGGGGCCAGACCACTCGTCACAACCCTCTACCTTTCAAAACTTATCCTTGATTTTTATCCTTCGATTTCAGGTCAATCTACTTTGAACTCTCCCTGGTCACCTTCTCAGACCCTTGGCAGGTCATTGCTTCTCTGACCTCTCTCAGGTCACCTCTTCTCTGACCTCTTGCAAGTCACCTTCGCTGATCTCTGGCAGATTGTTTTTGCTGACTTCCTGCAGGTCGTTTTCCCTCTGACCTCTGGCAGGTCATCTTGTCCCTGAGCTCTGGCAGGTCATCTTGTCCCTGAGCTCTGGCAGGTCATCTACACTCTGACCTCTAGCAGGTCATCTTCTTCCTGACTTCTCGCTCTTGGGCTCCAGCCCGTACTGTCAGTGTCTAGAGTACAACATTTGGCGCAGTTCTATCATTGCGATTTCCGTCCTTCATCAGAGCATATTCCTCCTTCAGGCGACTTTATGACCCACTTCTTTCACGTGCGGTGACGTCCTTTTGCCACTGGGCGCACATTTCATTGTCTCTCAGTACTCTTGCAGCCTAGGGAGGTTTAGGTCATTCTTGCCAGCTGGTCCACTTCTAAACCCTTGGCAGTCCACTAGGGGCATGGTGCATCCTCTTCCCCCATTGCCACAGCAGTCTTCCTTTTGCCGCTGGCATCTGACTCTGCCAAGCAGTATCCTTGACTGCTGCAGTGACCACCCATGGTCACTAGGCATCACTACAGCTCTCCTCATAGGCTCCTTACTCAATCCTTTGTGTGTATATCGTTGCTTTTGGCTTGGAGCCTGGCAGTTTATAATCAGTCTCTTTGGGGGCGGGGAGAGTAATCATGCCCTTCACACCCACATTGGCTCGGGTTGTTTATGTCTTCCTCTTTCCCTTTACTTTTATTTTCAAAAATACGTATATGTATGTTTTACTGTAGGCCAGGACGGAGCTGCCTCTCCCTTCACCTTATCTTTAGGCCCCGGGCAGGCTTGACCATGACATGCAAACTGTTGCCCCTTATTTTCTATTTTCTGGGGTGTTACTACCAAACAGCCACTAGGTGGCACTGCAGCTTCTGTCCTGGGCTTCAGAAATTTCCACATTGCTGTGGGCCTCTTTGCTCTCGCTTTCCCTTGCCCATTTCATCCATTGCCCGCCCACAGCAGGGCCCAAACAGGGCTGCCCTCTCAGTCCTGCTGGCCACGCGCACCCTCCAACTACAGTCTGGGCACCATTGCCGACTGCCGCTACCTCGCAACATGCGGCAGGACGACTCCTGCAGGACAACGGCACTTCCTCCCCATCACGGTAAGTTTATTATCTCTTCGGCGAGGGCACAGCATGCATCAACCGTGTCTCGGGGGTACTTCTTCCACCCCTTTGCCTCCTTTTCTGTTTGCTTCTGAGCGGCCACGGGCCGCACACTGTCTCTTCCTTCATCCACCCCTTCGCAGCAGCCTCTCTCGCCTCATGAGATGCACGGGGGCTGGAGCTGCCGAATGGAGACTCCGGTGCCTCACCCCTGCCCAGTTAATGGTCGAAGGCCCAGTCCTACACCACCTCCTCTTTTCGGTGGTCCCCTCACCGGAACCTGGTTCTTGTCCATGGGGAAGTGTTCCTCTTCACGGGGTGGGGAGGAGTGGGCAGCTGCTCTGCTCTTAGTGCCAATATTGGCCCAAACCCAGACCTTTCTTCATACAACACACCCCTCCACCAATAACAGACACAACACAATTTTGATGGAGAAAGTTGTTGCAGTTTTATTAGCATAAACATTATGCCAACATGTTGGGTTATCTTATGGGTGATCCAGAGCAGGCCGCCTCTCGCGACCCGCCGACCTGATGAGCCATAACCCCCGCGGTGTTAACCGTCGGGGCGTTGTCAGTTTTGGGGGGAAGGTCTAAACCCTCCCCCGAATAACCTCTCGTCCGCCCATTACTCACGCCCCTCCCCCCTCAGGGGGCGGAGCGTTGGCAACCCCCGGTTGCTCAGGTACACAACCGCCCGAAGGACTAACGGGGCACCGTCGGTCCTCCAGGATCCATTGTGGATCTCCCTGGGGGATAATTCGCTCACGCACCCTTCCGGTGCTCATGTAGAGGGTACCATTCTGTACTTTCCTGTATTGCATCGCCCTGTAACTCCGCCTGCAACACAAAGACAAGTCATTAGTAGCAACAAACACCCCTCGATCTGCCCAAGAGCAGGGCAAGCGGATGGGAGGGAAAACGACGGGCAGTCTCTAGTCCAGCGGTGCAGGATCAGCCTGGGGGAGGGGGCGAGGGTCAACTCGCCGCTGCATCAGGAACAAAGAGGGCGCTTGACCCTCGCCCCCTAGGCTATATAGCCCTTCATCCCCTCCCCCAGGAACAGGAAGGGACCTCACGGGGGACCACTGGTCCCCCCCACCACTAGACCGCTCAGGTCTGTGCCATCCTATGGCACTAAGGGTGGCTGCCCTCGTAGGTGGCCACCTTTGGTGTCCCGGGGCAGCCTATCATAGTGCCAATATCGGCCCAAACCCAGACCTTTCTCCATACAACACACCCCTCCACCAATAACAGACACAACACAATTTTGATGGAGAAAGGTGTTGCAGTTTTATTAGCATAAACATTATGCCAACATGCTGGGTTATCTTACGGGTGATCCAGAGCAGGCCGCCTCTCGCAACCCGCCCACCTGATGAGCCATAACCCCCGCGGTGTTAACCGTCGGGGCGTTGTCAGTTTTGGGGGGGAAGGTCTAACCCCTCCCCCGGCGAACCTCTCGTCCGCCCATTACTCACGCCCCTCCCCCCTCGGGGGCGGAGCGTTGGCAACCCCCGGTTGCTCAGGTACACAACCGCCCGAAGGACTAACGGGGCGCCGTCGGTCCTCCAGGATCCATCGTGGATCTCCCTGGGGGATAATTCGCTCACGCACCCTTCCGGTGCTCATGTAGAGGGTACCCTTCTGTACCTTTCTGTATTGGATCGCCCTGTAACCCCGCCAAGGCTCTGGGTGCGGCAGCCACCGTCCCAGAGTCCCCTTACCTACTAGCTTCCTATTAGTACAACCTGCTGCTCCTAGTGCTAGCTTGTCGGGCGGCACTATCCACCTCTCCTTGGCGCCATGGACCTATTGCACTACAATTGCAATCGCCGGCCTCCCTCGGCTCAGGCAAGGACAAGTCTGCTCTCTTCCTCAGCACCGCCAAGCTGGCACGCAACCAAACTTCCTTCTCACTTCTGCCGCCCTCCGGACAGGGAACTGTGACAGTGATGTCCAAGAACTTCACAACTAACTGCCAACTGTGCTTTGCAGGTGTCCATCTAGTGCGCCATCCCCCAGTCTATTTCTATTCTGGACAGCTGGCTGACCAGCCACCAACAAGCTCCTATCAGGTAAACAACACCACTGCCATTGGCATGGTGTCCACTGTCTAGCATTGGCCTCACACCCTTACTAGATCTACTGGGGACATATTCACCATCAAGGTCACGCCAGGCGGCTCACTCCCATGAAGCCGACCCGACTGTAGGCTAACAAACTCCTCGCATGTTTAGCCTCACTGGAAAGACACGTAACTTTCAAGCCCATGGGAACCTAATTGTAAGTCCATCACCTCTCAACTATGCCTGCCAACTGCGTTCTGGTGTTGTTTGAAAAGGAACCCTATCCCCTCCATTTCTGCACCTTAAAGTCATATTCGCCCACTCCTGGAGATTACTTACACCCACCCACTTGATCCAAAAGGCAGATATTATGTTAGCCCCTAACTGCCTATATTCCTAACCTTAACCAGTGTTCTGCAGACATTTTAGTAAATTTGACTGCCGAGAGTGCTATGCACCTACGCGGTTATGACATATGTCCACTCCGTATCCGGCCACCAGCTGCTGACCTTGCCCGCCCAATCCCTGGGCGAACTAAACAGAGCCACAACGTTGCCCAAGTGCCCAGCCGCCGCTGCTAATGATGATTCACTACCGAACCGGTGAACAGATGCTGTTAAGACGTTACTCATGGTGCAGAGCCCCAAAGTCCAATGCATAGTTGACAAGCTCAAGGGCAAGCCTGATCTGGTTAATCCAGGTCCCTGCTGCACCCACCTTATCATAAAGAGCCCTTTAATATGACTTGTTAAACAAAAGAAATGATCCATCCCAGGAAAATCGCAATGTGTCGGAGAAGCCAACCCAGCCCCCCAAAGGCGAAAATGTTGCCCTGGGCAGGAGGCCGGTGTCCACCTTACTCTATACTTTGTGCGGCAGTCACTGGTGACTCAATCATCAGAAATGACCCATCCCAGAGTAAGAAGCAGATTGTCAGAAGAAGCCATCCTAATGCGAATTGTAGCCCTGGGCTAAAGGCCAATATCCCCCATCCTCTGGACTTTGGGCGGTACCTGGTCGCGCTTACCCAAAGACCCATGGCACCCCTAATGTTTACCAAACCAGTCTATGGATGTCCTAGCAATAGCGCCACCGCTGTACCTAACAGCCACTACTCTCCCCTAACTGAAGTCATGACCCTGGGTCACCTTGCCTCCACAGAGCACTTAACCAGGAACAGCATTCAAGTCCCGGCCCCAGGGCACGCCTTGGATATACAGCTTTCATTCCCACCTGACCTTCTCAGGTGCTGCCTGTGTATTTGACCAGATTGTCCTGAAATTCGAAGACATTTTCACTCCAATCTTGGACGTTCTGACCCAGGCCCCACACACTGGCTCCAGTGTGTTCTTCCTCTGTACCAGCTCCAAGTCCTGGCATGCCAGCCCTCTAGGCGTGGTCTGACCATTCTGGCGCGAAACTCGTGCATTTCTTGAAGAAAGAACAAAGCCATGAAAACAGCCCCCAACCAGCGACGACAAGTACGTCATTGCACATTCAATTGCCTGGATCAGCGCCCCTTAGTTGCGCACCCATTCTCTGCAAAGAGACAGGGGCCATCAAAGCCCCCCATACTACCCAGGCCAAGCCTGTCTGTCAGTTACTAGAACTAGTTTGGTACCTCGATCGGCAGGATCAGAGCCCCTTACTTGCGCCCATGTTGCTGTTCAAAAGAACACATTCCTTTATTGCACATAGACTGCAAACTATGCCTAGACACATCACATGTGTAAAAGAAAATGCATTTCAATTTGTCACCTGGCAATCACTGCACGATTTGCATAGTCTCCACCGCTAACCGACAGAACCCCCAATTATTGCCCAGAAATGGGCAAATTGCCCAGGTTCATCCGATGTCACAAGCGAAACATCCAATTATTGTACAGGAGCTATCTGCTAAGTTCAAATGCCCCAGTTGGCTATGAATGTACAACACCTGGGGAGGACCTGGGGGTCCCATCCCCTAGCACACTGCCCCCAGCGTGCTATGACCCTTCTACCTGTTGATAATTCAGGCGGACCCCCCTGTCGGTCGGGCGATTCTCCAGCACGGTTCCTCCATTTGAGACATAAAACCTCCAGTAGAAGTTCTGCCCCCACCGTAATCAATTATGGATTCACTGCAATCAGACAGGGCCATCAATGCCCCCAGCGCCTGATGCAGAAGTGTAGCGTCCTGAAACTAAGTCAATTATTAACATGCTAAGTCTGATAACGGCCATTACACTTTGGAGTATGTGATATAGAGTCACTTGTTAACTCGTCCCATTCTTATTCTTCTCAAACACACTTCCTCCTCCTATGCCTTTCAAATGGACCACGAAGTTCCAGGAGCTACCTGCTAAGCTCGGATTCACTTGTTGACTATGAATGTAATACTTCAATGGGGTGTAACCTGTGTGCCCCCAACCGGGACAATCCTGACACCTGGGGGGACCCTTCACACTTCAAAATGTTATAACATGTGTCCTCTCTAATACCTGAAGGAAGACCTTTCAACATAGAAATTCTATTCTCCCTGACTCTGGAAGTGTCTTCCCAGAGTGTTCTAGTGGTTTAAGAGTCTGCCCATAGTGCAGTAATATCCCTCACCTCTAGCTGGGTGCTCAAATGTGACATGCACCCGTCACTTTCTCTGGTAACCCACCGTTTGCTACCTCTTACCATGTGTTAGTTTCTTACACTTGCACGTGTGGCACTGTTGCCTACCTAACGATTGTTCCTAAGTTTGCCTGTCTGCCATATATAGCAGTATTATTCCTCACTTGTACCCAATGTGGTAAGCGTCCGCTATATATCGCGGTCTTATCCTTCGACCTGTGGTAGGTGCTCTTTTGTAACATGCACACATCACTTACCTCTTGTAACACACTGTATGCTACCTCTCACATTGTCTATGCTTCCGGTACATGCACAAGTGCCACCATTGCCTACGTACATATGTTCATGCGTTTGACTGTCTGCCATGTATTGCAGTAATCTACCTCTACTAGTACTTCGTACGCTATTGTAACTTGCACACTTGACACTTTATCCTCCTGCAATGCACCGTTTGCTACCTCTTGTATTGTCTGCTCACGTTAATCATTTCGCTTCATGTAACATTGCGTTTGCTTTTGTAACGTGTTCACCTATAGTGCTCTCATGTATCAGTTATGCTCCTATTGCGCACTCATGTATCAGGTAGTTTCCTACTGAAAAGCGCTCTGACACCTTAGAGAAAAGTCTGCTTTGTATAAAGGCATGAATAGGAGTGAGACATGACTGTGCACTGCAATGGGGCGTCAATACCAGACTCGCCCCCGGTTCAACCGTGTCAACAGAAAATCGCGCACAACGGGGAACTACAAGCGGGTCACTACTGCTCTGGCACCTAAAGGTTGGAGCGACCGGTTTGGCTCCCTCGAACGCCTCCCCCCCATGGTATCCTTTTCTGTGCTGGACTGCCACCGCCGCTGTAAGCTGCGAGATGTTGGCCCCAGTGAACCGTCCATTGCAGCTACCAATTAATGACAAGCCAAGCCTGACCTGCTGTGTGTATGCCATTAAATGTTGTATCGTGTATCTAAGGGTAATGGCTGAAGGCTCAATCAAAACAGGCGGTTCACTATGCCAGGCACCAAATATATGAATGTGTTTGGGCCACACCCTAATTATCTGGGCCACGCCCCTTCGAGGGACCCGCAGTTGTATATTCAACCCACCCCAACATGGGGTCGCGCTGCCTGCATCTTATTAACCCCGGAAGCATCCAGGAAGTGCGCATTCCTCCCTAAGAGAATACTTCATGAAGTAACATCAAGGGGGCAGCTTTAAGTGACAACTCAAGGACGTGATCTATCTTCCCTTGCGACTTTCAACTGTAGCCCACTAATACACCATTATCTCACCTGTGTCTAACCAAGGTTGGGTGGCGGACGGCCTCACCTCACGACTCACCGCCTCTTTGGAGCGCGAGGGCCCAGTCCTTCCCCAATGAGCCACCCTCCATTGCCAGCTGAGGACCCTGTTATACCTGCTCCAGCTCCGACAATCCTCCCGGTGGTGTAATTCTCAGCCAACTGAAAACCTGACATCACAAAACCACGTTAGCCACAAAACACAACTGTTTCCGTTATGTCCGGCCAACAGACCCCAGTGTGCCAACACCGGTTTAACCCTGGCCACTCCAGTGACCTGCCATGCGGCGAGCCACGATGTCCTCCTCTGACTGATAGCCTGCATGAACATAAAAGAAGACAACAACAAACCCCCAATCCCTCGCCTTTCCTCCCAACACCAGGCTCCAGGGGAGGCCAAGCGGGGCTCGTCTGGAATGTATAACTTAATCGCCTTGAGTTGCGTTACATGTTCCCCTGCAAACGTATATAATTGACCTCTAACATCTCACCTGAACGCATACTTCCCTGGCCGGCACTGGCTCCTATGCTGGCTTCAATCACTGATGTGTTAATGCTCACTCATTCGCGCTGAGCTACGCTGCTCCCAATCCTGTTTACCACAGTCCACCCAGTGTTTGTATTCTTCTGCACCCGCCTTCATGACATCAGAAAATCCTCTTAACTTCATTCTGCAACTGTTTTGGTTATTGCCGGCCCCCTGACCACAGTGCGCCAAACCTGTTTACCCATGTCATTCCGACCACGATGTGTGCCCCAACGCTCCTATGCTGTTGTTAAGGAGTGTGTGCTATCCTAGCGAGTGCAGACCTTCTCGTGCAACTGTCCTGCAGTAAGACAAAAGAAAAGCGTCAAATCTTCCCCTACCCCCCCACATAGAGTGTGTGCTATCCTAGCGAGTGCCGACCTTCTTGTGCAGCTGTCCTGCAGTAAAACAAAAGAAAAGCGTTAAATCCCCCCTTTCCCTCCCCCACCCCCCCCGCATAGCACCGGTAATTATAACATCCAAACAAGCAACCAGGTGCTTACCCCATTTTATAAAATACATAAACAATTTATTAACATTTGCAAGAAAACTGTACACGTTACAAAATTACCCTCGTGTAAACAAAGCTGTTCCTAAAATAGCATTGGCGCCTACGTGCCACTTCACGGATGTAGATTGCAAGTATAGTAAAAGAATGCTCCTGCTAAGCCCAGCCGAACACCCATCTCAAACCATGAAGCATTAAATTCGATGTCCCCTATAAAATATTACTGCCAGTGAATTAGCGTGTGCTTTATAAATCGTACACGTGTACTGAAATCCACCTTTGTGCTCCTACTCGGGCAAGAAGCCCCGAGTGGCACTGCGGTAATAAAAAGGCCTAAAAGAAAACCAAATGCCTACCTCCCCGCTGCTGAAATTTAGCAGCGAGGAGAGGTGGAGGGGGGCGGAAAAGACGAACAAATGCGCATGCGCGAGAGGGATGTCCGTCCGTCTTCAAACAAATTACCTGCCCGAGGGACAAAGCGCAAAACCAGCAAACACGGAAAATGAAATATCAGCGGAATCGCCATCACATCGCTGTGATGAAGGGAGGGAAGCGAGTTAAAGGGGGAAGGGGGGGAAGGGTGGGGGGCGTAAGAATCCGAGCGAAACAAGCACGCGCGAACAAACGGCCAGGCTACTGGCCATTGCAACTTCCCCAGCAGAAGTCTAGCCTGGGCCCCAGACGAGGTCGGCAAGACCAGCGCAGCAGAGACAAAAGCGGACACCAGGCAGGGGGGAGAAAGAACCCAAGGGCCCGACCGCAGACGCCGCCCACCCCCCCAGCCAGCCCGATAGCCAAGGGAGGGAGCAGGATGCCCCAGGCACATGCCGCCCCCGCAACTGGCCAACTCTCCGACCACCCCCAGAAGGAGGACAGAGGCCCGGGGCCGGCGCGGGCAGAGCTAACCATGAGGTAGCGCTGCGAGGCCGCGAGATTGCGGAGTTGGCCGGAAAAGGCCCCGCAGAGGTAAGCTCAGCAAAGACGCGCCGAAGCTCTGACTCGAGCCTGAGAGGAGGGGAGGAAAGGCTCCGACCCAGGACAAGGACGACTTCCTGCCCGCCCGCCACACGCTCATAGCCCCAGGCCCCCTCACCCTGCACGGAGCCGACCACCTGCCAACCCAGAGGTCAGTACAACACACACTCCCCAGGCAGCAGGGAAACCCGCGGCAAGAAAAGCAGACCGGGAGAAATTTAACGGTGGCCCCGACCAGAAAACCCGCGGCCCCGCGGAACGGACCTCCCCCCCTGCACACCCATCCCGCCTGCCCACCGCATGAACGCACCCCCTTAACTCAGCACACGACATTAAACCACGAGCCTCCTACCTCTAAAAACGCCGGGCAGTCTCTAGTCCAGCGATGCAGGATCAGCCTGGGCGAGGGTCAACTCGCCGCTGCATCAGGAACAAAGAGGGCGCTGTTTTTAGTACACGTTGTCTTGACGACGCAATGTACAACGAAAAAAGAGCGCTTGAGAAATAAATATATGAATCACAACGCAATGTGCTGAAGGTTGATTGTTTGCAATAAAAACTAATGGCAGAATATTTCAGTAAAAGTGTCATGATGAGCTTTAATGTGGAAGAAGTGAATTCTTCTATTAAATGCGAGTCTGCTATCGGGCGTGGTATGTTTATTACGACAGAGCTGCTAACAGTGGAGTAAAATTAAAACAAATGAAAGCAGGTTCAACTTGCAGTGTTGTGAAACTGTTGTGCTGCTATTAATTTGTTTTACAAAAACAGTGGTGTAGCGTTCTAGTTGATTCACGTCACGTCGACGTGACGCACGGCGGCCATGTTGGCGCCGGGTGCGCGCGCAGGCATTAGCGCGCTGATTTCTGCACGGAGCAGAGCGCCGGCCAGCGCTCCTCGGACCAGATATAATTGTACTTAAATAAACACCAGTTTCACCCAGCACTCCTGCTGCCTGTCATCATTGGGCAACTTTACAGTGGCGACGAGGTCGGGAAGACCACCCAGACGACCACAAAGAAGACAAATAGAATCGTCGGCCCCATGTGGCAGCCACGAGGCACAGAAGGACCCGGACACAGCCATTTGACTCACCCAGACACATCAGAGGTACGGGGGGGAATCCGAGGAGCGTGGCAGAGCCACAGATAAGCACAGAAGCGGCATATAGGCCAGAGCAGCGGCGCAACCACCCCACAGGCAACAGCACACACGTGTGGCATTCCTGATAACCGAAGCCAGGGAAGTGTAGTGCTGGCTACCAAAGAGGAGAAGGGGGGGACCAGCACCAAGAGTCCCCAGGAAGACACAAGCACCGGGTTCAAGGACAACACCCCAGGCAGCCCCACCGGCAAAAGCTCCGACGTAACAGGCACCAGGGAAGTGAAGATGAGCACACCGGCGGGGTACGCAATAGCACCAGTACAATTCCTGCCGAAACCAGGGGAACCACTAATGAAGTGGGAGGACTGGAAAGAATACATAGACAATTTCATAGGGGTCTTGGAGGACGAAAATGAAGAAAAATTCACCCCCCAAAGAAAGAAACGGATTCTGTTGCTGAATCTGGGTCCGGAGGGACTCAGAATCTACAAAAGTTTGGTACCGAAAAAGAGAGAAGACACCGACGACGATGTGTATGCACATGCAGTGGAAGACCTAGATGAACGCTACCGTCCCACCATCTGCGTCTCAGTGGAAAGATACAATTTCCAGCAAAGGAAACAAAAGGCGGGAGAAACTATCGAAGAATATGTAGCGGCCCTGAGGAAACTGGCGGCCACGTGCAAATACGCACTATGGGAGGACGAGTTCATCAAAGACCAGATTGTCATGCACACCACGAGCGCAAATGTACAAGACAAGCTGTGGGCGAGCGGCGACACCACACTCAAAGACGTATTGGTTATCGTGAAGAGGGCAAAACTCGCACGGCGGTGCGCAAACGCAACCAAGAAAGAAATGGCTGCCCCGACGATGGTGAACAGAATACAAGAAGAGGAACACCGCAAGGACCAAAGAAGCAGGACACCAGTGACCAAAGGAACCAACAGATGGCAAGGGAAGCAGGCGAACAATGAAAGCAAGAAAACGTGCTACAGGTGTGGAAGTTGGTCCCATGAAGCACACGATAGAAGGTGTCCGGCATTCCGAGCCAAATGTCTACACTGTGGCATCAGAGGCCATTACGAGAAGGTGTGCCGAAAGAAACAACAAAAGGGGATGGTGAAATATGTCGATCAAGATGAAGATGACCAGGAGGAAGTCACAGAAGAAGAAGTGGTCACCGTCTTATGCATATACGACCAGGTACTAAGCGTGGACGGGAAAAGATCGACCAAACCTGTCCTAGACATGTCCATGGGCGGCATCACCATCACAGTAGTGGCAGACACCGGATCTCCATTTACCATTATTCAACGGGCAGTATGGGAAGTAGAGTTCCAGCCCCAGCTGGGCCCAGAATTGGAGAAACTAGACATTCGTCCGGTCACCTACAATGGTGATCGCATCCCCATGCTGGGATTCCGACGCCTGTTGTTTGAGTTCAGAGGCCGATCTGCATGGTGCAAACTATACGTCGCGGAAAAAGGACCCTCCGTCCTAGGATGGTTAGACCAGGGTGACCTGGGGATAAAACTAGACCCCGGAGGGAAGGAACAAATCCTACTCACAGAACAGGAGGAATGGCCGGACATGAACAGATGGAAGAAGAACTACCCGAAGGTGTTCGGGGGCACGGTGGGCAGAATGGAAAAGTTCCAACATAAGATTGTGCTTAAAGAAGGAGCCATCCCAGTGGCACACAAGGTGAGGAACGTGCCCATAGCAGTGAGAGAAGCAGTCCAGACGGAACTACAGGAGTTGGAGAGGAAGGGCATAATAGAACCAATCACCTGCGCGGAATGGCTGGCGCCCCTAGTTGTCGTAATGAAGCCCAACGGGAAGGTCAGGCTCTGTGTGGACCTGAGAGAACTGAACAAAAACATCGTCGTGGAGAAATTCCCCCTTCCCAGAATTGAAGAGATGCTAGCCAAGACTAGAGGAGTGAGGTGGTACTCCACTATCGATTTGACCTCGGCCTACCACCAAATAGCACTGCATCCGGACAGCAAAAGCCTCACATCCTTCATCACCCCGTTTGGATGCTATAGGTTCTGTTCTGTCGAATGCCGTTCGGACTGGCCTCGGCGGCTGCAGTCTTTCAGAAGATGATGCACCAACTATTCAGAGACTGTGAGGGCGTCCAATATTTCCAGGACGACATCCTAGTGATGGGGTGTGATAGAATGGATCATGACCGGAAACTGGATAAAGTACTACAAACGCTGGAAGCCAAAGGCCTTACGGCGGAATGGTCTAAGTGTCGGTTGGGCCTGCAATCGGTGACATACCTAGGCCATGAAATTGGACAACAAGGGGTCACACCAAAGGCAGAAAATGTAAGGGCCATCGCTGAAGCACCGCCCCCCAAGAACAAGGAAGAAGTAAGGTCGTTCTTGGGAATGGCGGAGTACTATAGTAAGTTTGTGATACACTTTGCCTCAAAGACCTACAACATGAGGTTGCTGACCAGAGAGAGCACGGCGTTTCAGTGGACACCGGAAGCCCAAGCAGAGTTTGAAACAATCAAAAAGGAGATCTCAGGAGCCATACCGCTCAAGGGGTACGACCCACAGGGCACCACGGTGCTCACCACCGACGCCAGTGACAAAGGGCTAGGCGCTGTACTGATGCAAGACCGAGGAAGAGGGGACATGGAGACCATCAGCTTCGCATCCAGGGCATTGACGGATACCGAAAGCAAATACAGCGTCATCGAGAAGGAGATGCTAGCGGTGGTGTGGGCCATGTCGAGGTTCCGGCAATTCTTGTGGGGTACCCGATTCCTGCTCAAGACAGATCACAAGCCGTTGGTGAAAGTATTAACATCGTGTGGACATGCCAGCGCCACACCCAGGATATCCAAAATGTCCTTGAAGTTGCTAGAATTCAGGTACGATGTGGAGTACATCCCTGGGAACAAGAACCGAGTAGCGGACTACTTGAGTAGAGCAGCGGCCATGGAACCGGGAGAGGAAGACCCTGCAGACAGAGGAGAGATGGTAGCTCTCATAGAAGACCAAGAGAGACTAATCAGCCAACAAGAATGGGCCGAAGCATATGAAGAAGATACCGACATCAAGGAAGTGAAGGCGCACATCATACAAGGATGGCCAGACAAGAGAAACGTGAAGACGAACCTTAGGCCATACCATGAAGTGAAGGAGGAACTGTCAGTAGGAGACAAGGGGATATTCATCTACAGAGGAGACAAGGTGATCCCCCCAAGGAACCTCATCAACAAGTTATTGGACTTATTACATGAAGGCCATTTGGGCATAGGAAAACTCAAGGCCAGATCGAAACAAAATTACTGGTGGCCAGGTATGGACATAAGGGCAGAGAGGCATGTCAGGGAGTGTCCACAATGTCAAGGAGCTGACAAAACATTGAGACCACTACGCCCAGCTCTTGGGAAGTTCGACAATCCCTCCAACCCGTGGGAAGAGCTGTCCATAGACATTTTAGGACCTGTGCTAGATGACCTGGGCACACAGAAGTATGTGTGTGTCCTCATAGTCCGATACTCCAAGTGGCCAGAGCTAAAAGTGAGTGAATCCATGGACACTGAGAACATCTTGAAGTTTTTGTCTGAAACGTTCACCAGGGAAGGAATCCCCAAGTCCATCTTAAGCGACAACGGGCCACAATTCACGTCGGAAAGATGGAAACAGTTCATGGTAAGAAACGGCATCACCATCAGACACACGGCAATTTACCACCCAGCTGGAAATGGCCTAGTAGAACGATTTAACAGAGTAGTGATGGGAGCCGTACAAGCAGCCATATCCAGCAACAAAGACTGGGAAAAGGCGCTAGAGAACATGGTGTGGGCCTACAGGATAACTCCCACAAGCACGGGGTACAGCCCGTTTCAAATATTGAGAGGACGTGAACCCTTCACGCATGACAACAGGATCTGGAAGGAGAAGGTGGTAACCAGTGAGTGGTCCCCTGCTGTGGTAAGGGCCAACCTGGAAAGAGCACAAACAATCTATACAAATCACTACAACAAACGGAGGAATGTGAAAGAGACTGGACTGGAAAAGGGAGAGTGGGTGAGAGTTAAGCTAGCCACTCTACAAAAGAAAGGAGACAGCAAGTATAGCGTGCCGATGCAAGTCAAGGAAGTATATGATCGAGCGGCTCTGCTGAGCGACGGTAATGTGTGGTCGCAGGACCGCATGGCCCGGTGCAACAAGGTATTGAGATGGGGACGAAGGGACACGGAAGGTGAAGACATGGATGACTTGAATGTGGAAAGTAGGCCAAGTGGAAGTGAGCAAGGCGAGGGAGCTAGTGCAGAGGAGGCGCGAGAAGGTGAAGAAGGGAGCGAGACCCCAAGGAGCTGAGATGGACATGTTGGGAGGAAATACGGACAGTGATGGCGTGGTGAGCGAAGGTATGGAAGATACTGGAGCGCAGTGTCAAGGGACTCGAGAGAACACTGGTAAGGTTACCAGGAGTGGAAGGCAAGTTGTAAGGCCATCCAGATTTCGAGACTTTGAACTAGACTACGAAGTGTAAGTGCCTGAACTTTGGTTTAGTAAAAGGGGGAGATATGTAGCGTTCTAGTTGATTCACGTCACGTCGACGTGACGCACGGCGGCCATGTTGGCGCCGGGTGCGCGCGCAGGCATTAGCGCGCTGATTTCTGCACGGAGCAGAGCGCCGGCCGGCGCTCCTCGGACCAGATATAATTGTACTTAAATAAACACCAGTTTCACCCAGCACTCCTGCTGCCTGTCATCATTGGGCAACTTTACAAGTGGCAAGGACTGGATAAAATAGGCATGTACTTTTTAACTCATTAAAGCACGACGCTGGACTAGCTATCTGAATTCTGTTAGACTTCGACCAGTTTTGAAATTTTGCAAGCTCTCGCAGGCACATTCTCCCTCAAAATCAATTGGGGCCCTGTTTATTTAGGGGTATCGTCACTTTTCTCCACGCAATGTGGTGCATGCATGTTGCAATCCCAAAACCTGATTTATAAAGCCAAGCAAGGCCACTTTGCGTGGCCCTGAGTGGCTTGATAAATCAAGAGTAACGCAACTCAAATCGCTGCGTTGCATTGATATGCCTCAGGGAGGCGTTCCATGGGCATTGCATGGGTGCTTCCATGCAACTCCCATGGATTTTGACGCATTCCCAGATTTACAATTACTTGTAGACCTGGGAATGTGCCAAAACGCTGCACCTTCCCAGCGGAGGTTGTAATGAGGAGAAATATCTTTATCTCTCCTTGTTGCTTCCTCTTTGTATGTGTGCTGCAACTTGCAGCACACATTGATAGAGAAAAATGCCTCAGAAGATTGTTTTTCTGCAGGAAGGTGCACATTCCTGCACAAAAACAATCCTGCATGCAATACAGGCACCCTTGTACCATGATGCAAGGGTGCCTACATTGGCATTAGGCAGCAGCGCTTGAAAAACGCAGGAATGCTGCATATTGTGATTAATACGGCGCTTTACTACCCTTTCCTTGTAACACAGCACAGAAAGATGACTTGCTACGCTGTTCTGCGTTACAGCTAGATATTTATATATACTTTGGTACATCCAGCCGTCGACTCAGTTCAGCAAAAAAAATAAAGGTAGCTTCCTACCTGAAAGTGATGGTCTAGTCAGAAACAGGGTCTGGCTGGCTTATATGGTAAAATGGCAGATGCTTGTGTCTGATTCTGCACCAGCTCTACTCAACTTCAATAGCCCCATGTCTTTCGGGAAGTCTCCTGCAGTTAACCTAACACTAACTGCAAAGAAAGGAAGGTATTAAATTATCACTATGGACACATTGCTCAAATGTGCTTAGTACATCCAGCAGCAGACTGTCGCTCACTAAGGGAAATGAGTACAATGCGCGCAACATGCCACACAATAGAACTTGCTGCATTGGCAAATAATTATTAATTATGTGAAATCTGGTACTGCTCCATACCACACAAAATCTAAATGGAGGAAAAAGGGAGAGGCAGGATGTGGCTGGGGTCAAAGATGCCGACATCCGAATAGAGGAACCAGGTCCAAGTTTCGACAACGCCTCAACATCCTGTGATTCTGGGCAAATCACGTAATCTTCCCATGCCTAAAAAAATGATTGTGAACTTGTGTAATGTAAATGATGCTCATGTACAGCGCCCCAAAAATGCAAGAAAAATAAGAAATAGTACCTCTATCACTGAAGACGGACATTAATTAAGGAACATCAATTTGTTCATGCTCCATACAAAGAGCAGGAAGTGATGGCATTGCAGGTATTGCTGAATTAGAAAGCAGCAAAGAAGAGTGATAATTATGCCAACAAATGATAGGCAATGTGTGGGCTACAAGTCCCTCTTTATAGATTTTTTTTATGTTTTAGATACAACAGATTGACGCCAAGCGACAGAGCATGTGCCCTGTCTGCAGGCTCAACCTAAAAAATGCAGGAGCAGTAACTCACATTTTTCCCAGTGAAGCAGAAATAAACTGCACATGTTTCTCCAAAAATATTAATAGTCCTTAATTCAGAGATGGACAGATCCTTTTACCAAACAGAAAAATATTGATTTAGACTTGTAAAAACCCAAAGTCAAATTTAATTCATACTTTCGTGCTTTTCTCGGAAATTGGGTAACTGGTTGGGGGGCATGAAACCAGACTCAAGCAGCAACCACAATTCCTGTCATGGTGATGTCGACCAAGCCCCAAATTAACCTGTGCTTAACCCTTTGGTAGCTTGGCAGAAAGCTGTCAGGCATAACTTAGAAGCAATCTATAAAGTATTTATGCAGCACTTCAAACAGTATGAAAGTGAAACACAACACAAGAAACCCCCCACACCAATTTAGAATAAATAGAGTAAAATTAAATAACTTAATTAAGAGCAAAATGACAAAAATCCTATTAGTAAAACCTGAGATATGCAATTAAAAAAAAAAATGTAAAAAAAGTGTTTAAAAGCACTAAGCGGTAACTGTCATCATTCGGTCGCACCAGACTTAGACACAGTCACAAGTTCAGGCCAATCATGAAGGAGCACAAGCTGGAAACAGAGACCAAGTTAAGCCCGCTGAACAAAGTACCTTAAATCCTTGTTGCGGAGCGTCGCCAGATCCCGTTTTGGAGATATGTTGTGCATTGGCATTTCTGGTGAGCCTCGGACTCTGATGGGAGGTCCTGCGTCAATGATGTGTCGTGCAGCAAAGGTTCCTAAAAGTTGTGGAGCTGCAATGTGAGGTCCTGTGTTGAAGAGGTGCCGTACATCGGCAGTTCCAAAAAGCTGCAGGGGCCTGCGACAGTGATGTGTCATGCAGCGATGGTTCAGATGCAGATATGCATAGTGATATGTCAGTTCTGCCCAAAAGACCACATCTGGACTGACAGAAACCTTTCAGGCCCACTTCTAGGGGTCCAGGACTAGAGGGGCACAACTTGGGGGACAAGACCTACAGTAGGCAGAGCCAAGGTGCAGGGTTCAAAGTGGTTGGAGCCTTTTCTGTCCTTAAAGCTCAGATCAGGAGCCCCAGCAACTAGCCCTTAGAGTCACTCTGGTGGTCCTGGGTACAAGATGCAGGTCCAGTCATTCTCACTACAACAGCAGGGCAGCAGAGTTAGTTTTTCTTGCAGCACAGCAGCACATCAGTCCTTCTTCTGAGTCTTTTACAAGTCCAGATGTATATTCAAGAGCTGAGTTTGAGGTCCACTATTTATCCTTGGTGCCAACTTTGAAGTGGGAGAGGTCTCTAGAGACTTCTACCCCCTGAGCTGTCTGGAGCTTCCTCACTCCATGGTCTGGTACCAGCTTGTCGGGGGCACAAAAAACTAGTGTGAAACCCTTAGTGTATGTGCAGAGGCAGAGTCTTTGTGATGTGCAAGTGTGGTGGGGAACAGCTCCCCCACCCTATCAAGGCAGAGATGGCCCATCCTTCCAACACCTAGTCCCCCTTTTTCTCACTGTGTGGTAGTAAGACACAAAGAACAACTAACAACTACACCTAGTCATGTGACCCAGGATACAGGCTGCCGGCAGCAAATAGTTGGGACAAGAACATTGCAGCTTTCTAGGAGTGGCATTTCCTGAATTGTGACTTAAAATCCAATTTTACCATTGAAGAGAGTTTTAAATTACAATTCTTTAGACACCAAAAGTAACCTTTTTTGCCAGCTCCCAATTAAAAGTTATCACTTACTAAATGTAATAAGGTAACCCAATTTTATCCTATGCACGAGGCAGGTCTTTCCCACGGTTAAAAATGAATGTAAGAGTTTTTCACTACCAGGACAGGTAAAGCTTAAAAGTACACTGCATCCTGCCATATGGGGTGTTTATGGGGTGTTTATGGCCTACCTTAGGGGTGACTTATATCTGTATTAAAAAGGAAGGTTTAGGCCTGGTAAAAGAATCATTTTGACAGGTCCAAATGGCTTTTTAAAACTGCAGTAGCAGGCATGAGACATGTTTCAAAGGCGAAGTGGGTGCGCAATAAGTGCTGTTGGCCCACTAGTAGCATTTCATTTACATACTCAAAGTGCAGGTAGTACCACTTTAATGGGGGCTTATAAGTACATTAAATGTGCCAATTGGATGTTGAACAAGGTTAGTATGTATTAGGGAGTGAGCATACACATTTTAGCACTCGTCAGCAGTAGTAAAGTGCACAGAGTACTGAGGCCAACAAAAACAAGATTAGCAAAAAATGGAGGAGTAAGGCAAAAAGTTTGGGGGAAGACCACCCTAAAGCTGACAGGTCTAACAGCTTTGATATACAATTGCTTTAGTTCCTCACTAATTAAGGCTGCAACCTAACCACTCCAAGTCCAACATCCCAAACTTGGGCCCCAGTAACTTTTCCTGTCTTGCTATTCTGATTTTTGATTTGTCACATACTTTGCCATATATTATTATGGAAAATATTAATGTTCTGGAAAATTAGATGTTCTGTCGTAACTACTGTCCAATAAATTGTGGGTAAAAATAGGAACAGAAGGAACAAATATAAAAAGTGTTTAATATGCACAGAAGATTGAGAGATGAAAACCATGAATAGAACAGAGGCTGTCATATTTTCATTCATCACTACTTTTTCTGTTACATTTTTGGCTTGCAACATAATGCAATTTAGTGGGAAAAGATACAATTAGTTTGTACATCCTGTACCTGTACCTATGTTCCCTCCTGCTCTCCCCGCTACCGTAGCGGGGGTAGCGGGGAGAGCAGGAGGGAACATAGGTAATCTGCCGTTTTGAGCTCAGCAACTCTAATTGTTGCTGAGATAGTCCTTCCCTCTGCCCCACGATTTCTTAAAGACACCGATCAGGACTCTTTTTTCCTTTTTTCTCGCCTAGTTAGGTTTGAGCACATACCAATTGCAGATTTTTGCAATTCTGGTACCAAGAATCTAGGATTGGATACACGTTAGAGGGTGTAGACCGTCCATTTTCTTGCACTTCGGTCCTGATGAAAACCTGGAAACTACCACACATAGGTTGAAACATGTAGACCACTCACATAGATACTCATGGTCATAATCACCTACTAAGTATCTCAACACCCTTTTTTAACATTGTCCAGTAGCTTGCGAATAAAGTTTGTTCAACCAAGTCATACCAGAACAATTTTTAACACATGTTCTGCACTTATCACTCACAACAACCAGCTCCACTGTAGTTCAGGTGTCGCAGCGCACCCTGATGGCACTCGTTCATCAGGGTGGACCCCAATGATGAAGCATGTCACCACTAGGCTGGTGAGTGAGGTTTTTTTTTACAAAAGGAACATTTTCCTTTTCTCAAATACACATCCCATTCAGAATCCATGATTCTCTGTGGTGTACTCCTTTTTTGTTACTAAAATACCTAGCCCAGGGGAATTGGAGTATACTCCTTCACATAGCGTGATTAAATCCCTTACTCTGTCTTGTTATCACATATGTTTTCTATTAACATATACAGAGTCGCAGCATTTCTGTATTCCTTTCACATTGACTGAGCTTAAATCCTCATTGGAGGATAACATTTATATTTTATGTGTCCATCCAATGGAACGTGGTACTATACAAGGGCTCAGTAAGGAAAATGCCTGGTAAGAAAGTGAGCTGCAGTTAAAGCCATTTATCAATTTGAACAATATCTAGGAGTTACTAAACTGATAGCCGTAAGGTGCCTAGTGACAGGATTGTAATAGCTTTGACTAGTAGTACTCCAGGGGCAAAGAAAGGACCAACAACATCGAGAGAAGGCTTGTGTGCTCTTGCAGCAGTAAGTTGGGAGACATCGCTGCATATGTACTTCACTTCCACATCTCTTACTATGGACTCCAGATCATGAAACAGCTGCTGCTAGAGAAATGTATAAAGACTGTTTTTCAACCAAATGTATACCATTATAATTATTCATGGTATGAAAAGGTCACTACTTGATGAGCATAATTTAACAGTCCATCGTGAAGAAGCCTGTTATCCACTGTGGTGTGCTGAAACACTTTTTTCCAAACTTATTTTTTATTGAGTTTTACACAACAAGTATCATAGCATATGGCAATACATATAAGCTTTCCTCCCTTATACAGCTGTCATAATGCTATTTCCGTGTACAGAGTATTGCAGTTGGTATGGGCCATAGTTTTCCCAAGGAGTCATATACAGATTATCAGTACAATACGAACAACAGATTCTTCCTAGACTAACCCCCCCCCATGTACCCCTAACCCCCGCCTCACCAACACCCAACCCCTTTGCCAAGGGGAGCGGCTAGGTGAGGCTGAGAATGAACCTCGAACTGTATGAGAACAAAACACAAAAAGGAAAAGAAAGAAATAAAAAGAACAACAAGCTGGGCTCATGTAACCCAGTCTAAATGGGACCCTGAGTGACTGAATAGTGTGGAACGAAGTCTGTGATGTGCTCTGGTGTGTAACAATACTCTGTTTAGAATTGGAACATGTGTAATGCTGTAACCCTTGGGAGCATGTAGTCATCGGAAGGCCAGTGGACAAGTAATTAACCAAGGGACCCCAAGCGTATTCGAAGTTTTTAAAGACATCCCTGTAAATGGCACTCATGCGTTCCATGGTTAGTGTTCTCTAGAGGAGTGCCTGCCATTGCTTCATGGCCGGAGCTTCCCTCCTCTTTCAGGCTGCGGCCAAAGCCGTTTTGGCTGCACCCAGACAAAAGCCACATGATATCTTGATCTGCTGTAGTTTGATATTTCAAAGCCGGGTCCCTAATCCCCAGAAGCACAAATTCAGAAGCGACCGGTATGGGGTACCCTAATATGGCTTTGATATGGGCGAGAATTATATTCCAAAAAGGGCGAATGACCGGGCAGTCCCACCATATGTGACGAAAATCGCTGAGGAGGTCGCAACCCCTCCAGCATAAGTCTGTTGTGTCGGGGAAAATATTCTTGAGTTTGGTGGGGTATAGGTATCAGTCATTGAGTATCTTATAATGGGCCTCTTGTTGTGTCAGTGAGTGTTTGTGACGCCATATGTCCCTCCATAAGGCTTTCCATTGAGCGTCCGTGATATCGTGACCAAGTGTTCTTTCCCAAAAGTCAAGGTAGCGGGGACGTGGGGATGGTAAGGTGTGTAATAATAGTGAGTAGAGGAAGGAGATGACCCCTTTCATTGTACCCGCTCATGTTAGATAGTGCTCTAGTGGTGTAAGTTCCCTTTCCGCCCCTTCTCTGATCTCGGGTTTCAGGGTCCAGTGGCGTAATTGGAAAAAGTGAAAGTATTCTGACTTGAGCAGATTGAAATCTCGCTGACAGTTTTCAAATGTTAGGATATCCCAATTGTGGAATAGATGTGTAAGAGCGAGGCATCCCCCCTCCCTCCATGCGTCAAAAGGGCCCAGCTCTAGTGCGGGGGGAACGCTGGGTTGTAGTGTATGGAAGTGAATGGGGATGGGAACGTCGTCCAGGGTGTCTGTCTCAGCACATCGTCCCATGTGTGGATGGCCGTTTTGGTAGGAGTGCTAGGAGGAGTAGGAGTGCTAATGTATACATTTGCTGGTCGATCTGTTTTCGGCTTCCAGAGGAGGTTCCAGATCACCCGACCCGCTATTGCCCGGTCCATATATAGCCAGTGCTTGTCCAACTCTCGGTGGGACCATTCAACTATAATACGGAGTTGTGCTGCTTTATAATAGAGTGTCAGATCAGGCATCGCTCGGCCTCCTTCATTTGTGGGTTTTCTTAGGAGATGGAATGGTAGCCTCTGTCTCTTATTTTGTCCAACAAATTTTTTAAGCAGTAAATGGGCTCTGTGCAAGAAGTGTTTCTCTAGGCTGATGGGAGGATTCTAAAATAAGTGCAGAAATTTCGGCAGTACCACCATCTTAATAGCATGTAGTCTGCTTGGCGCTTAAGGGGGGGTATTCAAACCTCGTACGTCCCAAAACAATGTGGTGATCACCATAGTGATGATGGTGGGTGAGTTAGCCTCTCACGATCATGTCTTAGTCTGTATCCCTTCTACCACTCCTCCCCCCTCCACCTCTTCCCTCCTCCCGCCCCTTCGGGTCCCTGCATTATGTTTCCCCTACACCCCTCCCTCCCCTCAGAGCCCACCGTGTCGTCTCCATCACTCAGGGTCAAAAAGAGAAAGTCAAACCAAAAAGAAAAACAAACAAACTTGAACAGTGTCAACTTTGAGACTGAACGTCCCCAGTCCAGCGTACCACCATGGTGTCCATCCGACACTGTGAGGCGATTAGTACCAAAGTCTGCTGCCAAAAGTTCTGTGATGCAGATAAGTGTAAAGGCAACCACGTCTCTCTGTGATTGGAGTAGAGTGCTCTGGTCCTTGGAGCGCATTCGGAGGAAGGGGCAAATAGCGATGATGTCGCAAATGTATAGTTCCTGATAGTACACATACTAAAGAGAGAGTGGAGCTTGGTCGTCTCTATCCGCTTCATATGAGCCTCCGCTATCCCAGGCCGTATCAATTCAGCACTATTCAGTCTATTTTCCCTTGTGTCGGAATCACTCTGTGGAGTCTCTCAGTTTGATTCAGGAGTATCTTGGGTCTTCTTTGATCTGGGAAGTCAGCGGGTGCGCCAGGAGCTTGTCTCACCCGCACTAGTCGTATCGCTGCCTTGAAGAGGAGGTGTTTTCTCCGATGGATCATGAGCTTGGAGTGGAATCCACAGGACCCTACACGCCTCCTGGACCTCAGCGCATGGCATGTCTGTTTTTGTATTCAAAGCTGAGACCAAAGGGATAGGTGCATCGGTATCATGTATTGTCCTGCCGTAGATTGCCTGTGACGAGCCTGAATTGTTGATGTCATGCCAGGGTCGCCGGGGCGATGTCTTGGAACAGCTTGCATTCGTACCCTTGAAACTCCACCACGTCCCTTTTCCTGGCCGCCTGTAGTATAGCTTCTTTTGTTTGAAGGATTGTAGTTTGGCGAGGATATCCCTTGGCCGATGGTTCTCGCCTTGTAAAAGTCTACTTACTCTATGGACTCTCTCCAGTTTCATCTTGACCGTCGCCGCTCCCAGTATTTCAGAGAATAATCCCGCTATGAAGGCCTTGAGGTCCGGACCTTCTGCTCCTTCTTCTAGGTTGTGGATTCGTATGTTATCCCACCAAGAGCGGTTTTCCAGATCCTCTTGTTTTAATTGCGTTGCCGTGAGCGAGTCTGGAGTTCCCTCCCCATGGCTGAGATTTGTTCCGATCTGTGTACGAGTTCCGCGTTTTTGGACTCCATGTCCAGCACCCTCCTCCCCACTGAATTGATATCTTGCTACAGGGAGGTGAGTCTACCACTGAGATCTGCCTTCAGTGCGTCTAGGGATTGGGTCAAGTCCACCTTCAGTTCGTCCCTCAGTTCCTGTTTGAATGCTTTCAAACAGGTGAGTAGGTCCTCCTTAGACAGCGCCATTCCGATCTCTTCGCGTATGCACTGTTGCTGTTCTGTATTGAAGGCAAGTGAGAAAGCAATCAGCAGATCAGCTGAAAGGCGATAGCGGAAAAATAGAACGCCAGAAAATTGTGACAGTTATAAACTCATTCACTCTAATTATTTAAAAAACAAAAAGAAAGCAAAAACGTTATACCTTTCGCAGAGAATAAATAAGGCGGCCCATTCGAGTAAAGAACTGTATAAAATCTTGAAGGAGTTTACCACCCCTCTGGCGGAGCGTTCTGCCTTTATCCCCACCTTAGAGTGGGTGAACTCATTATCCTTTTTATTTCAGTAACACAATTAAGTTAATCTACTCCTCATTTCCAGCAGCCAATCAGGATGAGCCCATGTCAGGCGCAGCATCTCCAGGGACTGTGGTCTCCACTGAAACCACTGTTATCCCATAGCGAGTGAAGGTGATTCATCCCGCACGTTTGTGAGAAGTGCCGAAGCTGTTCCCAACCGCAGCGGTGGACCTACCAAAGCCCCCCCTCCTTAGAAACGAGGAAGAACAAGGAAACGATGTCAAGCCAAATGCCCGAGTCCTAGCAGCCCCTGCACTTCTATTGGAAATACTATTCTTTCATATTCGGACCACTGGTCAAGATATCAAGCACTTATTTTGGTCCTGAGGAGAACCCCGCCATTAGTAGGGGTTCGAAACGCGTCGACCTGCCTGGTCCCGCATCTGGCTTAATCTTATCCATCCACAACGGTCCCATAACAGTCAGAGACTTGGACACTCTTTTTGATCTGCGTCTTGAAAAGACTTTAAACATTTTTAAAAATGCAAAAGGATTTTCTCCATTAGTTTACAACAACAGTCCAGATATGGAGACCTATTTTTGTTTATTCACCCAGGTTGTTGTTGTGTGTGAATGAGTCTTCTATGATTGAATGGCCAAGAATGTTTGTAGTGTGTAAATGCTATTCTTTGTTATTATTTTTGTAAATGTTGTATATTTTGTGTACATAAAAATTGCTTTGTATTTCCATGCACTTAAAAAAATTAGTGCCCTAAAAGGGTGAAATAACCAAAAAGAAATATTAAAAATTTGTATGTTGCTATGTCCTAAGCAAGTTGTTTTTGCTTTATTCAAAACAGCTACTTATTTGAACTGCCGATTGGTCAAGTGAAGTTCTCGGTTCTGGCGTTTGTATTGTTTTATTTACCACTGTTATCCCGTCCTTAACTGAATTCGAGCCTACCACCTCGGATGAAGTGTTAGAAGCCCTTAAGAAAATTCAATCGGGTTCCCCCACCGATTCACTGTCCCCACGTAGATGCAGTAGGATATTCCCGCTTTTGGCCGGCACGCTGACTAACATCTTTAATCACTCCTTTGAGAGTGCCTCTATTCCTAGTAGTTTGAAGCTTGCCCAGGTCAAGCCCATTCTCAAAAAGCCCAACAGCGACCCCTCCACCCTATCCAATTACAGACCTATAGCTCTTCTACCATTCTTTGGGAAAGTACTTGAACATCTAGTAAATAAACAAGTTTCCACCTACATTGAGACACATGCATTGTTCGATCCCTCGCAGTCAGGTTTTCGTGCTGCTCATGGTACGGAGACCGCAGTGATTGAGATAGTAGATAACATCCGGCTTTCCCTGGATAGAGGGGAGTCAGCCATTCTGTCCTGGTGGATCTATCGGCGGCCTTTGACACCATCTCCCACAGCATTTTGAAACATCGGCTGTGGGAGATTGGTTTCAGGGGCAATGCCCTAGCCTGGTTTGAAGACTACCTCGCCGGCTGTTATAGCTATCTCAAAATGAACACCCTTGTATCCAGGAATATGCCTCTCACTGTGGGGGTGCCACAGGGGTCGATTCTCAGTCCCCTGTTGTTCAACCTATATTTGACCCCTTTGGCCAATATTATAAAATCTTATGGCTTCTCCACAGTGTCGTACGCAGATGATACGCAGGTATTAATCACCTGTAGTTCTCAGTTTCTTGACACCTGCGTTAGGTTCAAACAGAGCATGGTTCATATTAGCAGCTGGTGAGTGACAATAAGCTCCAACTCAATTATAGCAAAACTGAAATCTTGCTATTTGGCAAGGCCAAAACTATCTGGTCCCAGGTTTGGTGGCCTCACGAACTTGGACCCTGCCCGGAGCCTAAAGAAGTGGTACGTGACTTGGGCATCTTGCTTGACAGTGCTCTCTCGATGAAAGCACATGTCAACAAAGTATCTGGTACTTGTTACGGAAAATTTAAACAACTGCGCAACATTTTTAAATGGCTTCCTTTAGAGGCAAGAAAGCCTCTGGTTCAGGGGCTTATTATAAGCCGTTTAGATTATGGAAATGCTATGTTCGTGTCGATCAATGAATGTGTGCTTACCAAACTTCAAATACTACAGAACACGGCCGCTCGATTGGTACTGGGACTAACGCCGAGGTCTGCTTCTGCACCTAGTCTCAAAGAATTGCACTGGCTCCCCGTGCGCCAAAGATGTCAATTTAAAATCCTAAGTCTTACTCATAAACTCCTCAATGGTACAGGCCCTTCTTACCTTGCAAAAAAACTAGTCTGGTATAGACCGTCCAGAACTCTGCGTTCTAGCTCGAAGTCCCTTCTTTCCCAGCCAAAAGCGCGTACCTCCAGAAATGGATGTAGGGCTTTCTCCTACCTGGCACCGCAACTATGGAACAAGCTGCCATCTCAACTGTTGTCTCTCTAACCACCAAGCATTCCGCAGGAGTCTGAAAACGTGGCTCTTTCCTAAGTAATCCCCTCACGGCCATTTTCTCTCCTCTCAAGGTTGTTGCCTTCTTTTTGCCAAGTGCCCTGAGACCTCTTTTGGTGAATTGTTGCGCTATACAAAAGCCTTTGACATTGACATTGACAAGGAGGTAGATACCCTGTTGCTCTGGGGATGTTTTTTGGGTGGCATAGAGTTGCAGTCGGTAATATCTGTGGGAGATGTCTTGAGCCCGAGTCTCCTAAATCACAGAGCCTGGAATGTCCTTGGCCCCCTCACCAGCGCTACTGCCCTCTGCAGCTGGTCAGGATCTAGGGGTACCTCCTCAAGTTGGTGCCTAAGACCTGTTCCCAGTGCTCCGCCGCGTTGGGGCCCTAGAGCGCCTCCTGCTCTATTGTCAATAGTGTGCTCATCGTACTCCTCCCCTCTGCACCTACAGTCTATATTAGACGAGAAGGCCTCCACCATCCTCCACCCTCCTCAGGCATGCACTCCCAGCATGGTGTCAATGTGGGCAGCTGTTGGGATTGTGCCCAACGAGGAGGGCAAAATGCACCCCGCTACTACCGTGGAAGAACTGCCTAGTGTGAGGCCCCAGAGTCATCATGAGGCCTGCCGTCCGCTGTGGGCACCATGTTGGGGTCAGGCACCGCCGATGCTCAATTCACATCAGGGGTTAATTGTGAATTTCTGCTAGAAAAATGGGGGAACCATCTCCTGTTGGTATTTCTCGCTGCAGCGATTGCAGCTTCCATAAGATGGCCGCCTCAAATCTCCTCCAAGCACCCTGCTCGTCTCTCCATTCCGTGCTGTGCTGCTGGGAAATGGTGTCCGCTGCGTCTCGCGCTGGGTTTACTCACCGGGCCCTGAAGACGGCTCACCTCTCCCGATCCTCCAAGAGCGGATCATTTCAGATTGATGTCTCTCGCTGCTGGCCTCGGTAGACCCGCTCTCCACCTCCTGCACTGCTCCGCAGTCATCCACGGGTGAAGCTCTGGCCGGATCTGTTGCCTCCCTGTTGGCCCTCAATCACTCGTTATCCACCGATATACACACAAATCTAGGTGTTTGGATAGGGACCGGTGACATCTCAGCTTTATTCCAGGTGCTTTCCCTACTTTTTATGGCTTAAGCGTGGTGGTGTCTGCGAATATTTACTATTTGGCAGCGGGGCCGTCGTGGATCACGTCCACACGGCCATTTTGGCTGGCCACGCCCCCTACTGCTAGAGAAATGGAGGTGGACAGCAAAGGTAAGTGGGCAGTCGACGGCAGACAGACCAACCACTTACTTAAGACAATTTGAGATCCAGCGGACTGGTACAGAATTGCTCCTTAATAAAAACAAGCTGTGCCAATTCCTAAGAAAGACGCGCCGAAGCTCTGACCCGAGCCTGAGAGGAGGGGGGGAAAGGCTCCGACCCAGAACAAGGACGACTTCCTGCCCGCTCGCCAAACGCTCATAGCCCCAGGCCCCCTCACCCTGCACGGAGCCGACCACCTGCCACCCCAGTGGTCAGTACAACACACACTCCCCAGGCAGCAGGGAAACCCGCGGCAAGAAAAGCAGACCAGGAGAAATTTAACGGTGGCCCCGACCAGATAACCCAAGGCCCCGCGGATCGGACCCCCCCCTACACACCCATCCCGCCTGCCCACCGCATGAACGCACCCCCATAACTCAGCACACAACATTAAACCTCCTACATCTAAAAACGCCGGGCAGTCTCTAGTCCAGCGATGCAGGATCAGCCTGGGGGAGGGGGCGAGGGTCAACTCGCCGCTGCATCAGGAACAAAGAGGGGGCTTGACCCTCGCCCCCTAGGCTATATAGCCCTTCATCTCCTCCCCCAGTAACAGGAAGTGACCTCACGGGGGACCACTGGTCCCCCCCAACCACTAGACCGCTCAGGGTCTGTGCCATCCTATGGCACTAAAGGTGGCCGCCCTCGTAGGTGGCCACCTTTGGTGTCCCGGGGCAGCCTATCATTTCCTCCACTTGTCAGGCTCTCTTTGCTGCCCCGCTTCCCACAATTACTGTGGGCTGATCAGGCCTTCCTCCTCCTTCACCACTGGATGTGGTGGTGAGTCGGCACCTGGGCAGTACTGCACCACTCGCACTCTAGTCAGGGTTTGTGCAGGCCTTCTCTAGGCACTCTCTCTCTCTCCACACGGTTTTTCTGCTGTCGGGTGCCGCCATGCATTATGGGCACACCAGGTGCGGGATGGGCTCCCTATCACCCCTTCTCCCCACGGGCTCCTTACATGCTCCCCGGGCAAACAGACTCTTCCAATGCCGATATCAGGGGGTGCCCTAGACAAGGGCTATTCTCTTCCCCTCTACCACCATCACGGCGGCTGCACACGCGGGTACAACCCGCTCGTTGCCAATGTAAAGTGGTGGGGCCCTAGGCCCCCATGCATATATAAAAAGGACACAGACACTGGAATATCCTCGTCGTCAATGTAATGTGGTAGGGCCCTCGGCCCCAGGGTCGGATTGGGATTAGAAATCGGCCCGGGCACACTAAAAAAAGTGGCCCACTTTTGCATGTTGCCTTTCCGCAAAAAACTGCTTCGGCAAAATTGTATTTAAAAAAGTGGGAGGGGATAAAAAAATTACACGGATTAGTGTACTCTGGTGAAACACCCCTGAAAACAAGTGAGGCCATTTTTGCTCAGGCCCCCTGCCCCCACTCAGTATGCACACATTAATAGGCCGGCCCAGAGAGAGTAAGTGAGTGACACCTCTGCCCTTGATAAAAGGGAGGTAATGGATGCCCATCTGCCTCCAAAAAGGCCACTCAGGCACCCACCGGGCCACCGGCAGCATCGAACAACGCAGAAACAAGTCAAGTCAGCCCCCAGGCTGCTCAAAAAAGCAGCCCACAGCTGGAACTGGACACCGGCCCCTCGGGCATTGCCCGAGTGCCCGTGTTACCAATCCGATGCTGCACGGCCCCCCTGCCTATATAGAAAGGACACAGACACTGGAATATGGTTACTGCAACTGGCCCAGGGCACGTGCGCCCAGCCCCTTTTATTAATGGTGTCACATGTCCTGTTATGCCTGTGTTGGATGCGTGTGGGGTGGGGTGTAAACCAGCCCTCGAGGAGTGGGTGGTACAACTGAAAGACTAGGACAGTGACCAGCAAGTCACTACAGTGAGGAGAGACCGAAGCTCCTCTCCTCAGTGATGTTTTATCATCGGATAGCAGGCAGTTTGTAGGAGCCTCTGAGTGGGGGAAATCTGGATTTTCTGTGTCCTACTCTTGGACCAGGATACTAATGAAGCTTAGGGGAAAACAAAGATAACCCAGATAAGAGACTTATTTGGGAAATATAAAACAAACATTGATAAGGCCAATAGGTCATACCTATTGGCTTTATCAATGGTTCTCAGCCCAAAACTTTTTTTCACCTTATTTACCATGCTGCACAGGCTGCGTCATAAACTATGTACAATATTCGCATATAAAGCGCTGTTTTTAGTACACGTTGTCTTGACGACGCAATGTACAACGAAAAAAGAGCTCTTGAGAAATAAATATATGAATCACAACACAATGTGCTGAAGGTTGATTGTTTGCAATAAAAACTAATGGCAGAATATTTCAGTAAAAGTGTCATGATGAGCTTTAATGTGGAAGAAGTGAATTCTTCTATTAAATGCGAGTCTGCTATCGGGCATGGTATGTTTATTACGGCAGAGCTGCTAACAGTGGAGTAAAGTTAAAACAAATGAAAGCAGGTTCAACTTGCAGTGTTGTGAAACTGTTGTGCTGCTATTAATTTGTTTTACAAAAACAGTGGCAAGGACTGGATAAAATAGGCATGTACTTTTTAACTCAGTGAAGCACGGCGCTCGACTAGCTATCTGAATTCTGTTAGACTTCGACCAGTTTTGAAATTTTGCAAGCTCTCGCAGGCACATTCTCCCTCAAAATCAATTGGGGATCTGTTTTCTTAGGGGTACCGTCACTTTTCTCCACGCAATGTGGTGCATGCATGTTGCAATTCCAAAACCTGATTTATCAAGCCAAGCAAGGCCACTTTGCGTGGCCCTGAGTGGCTTGATAAATCAGGAGTAACGCAACTCAAATCGCTGCGTTGCATTGATATGCCTCAGGGAGGCGTTCCATGGGCATTGCATGGGTGCTTCCATGCAACTCCCATGGATTTTGACGCATTCCCAGATTTACAATTACTTGTAGACCTGGGAATGTGCCAAAACGCTGCACCTTCCCAGCGGAGGTTGTAATGAGGAGAAATATCTTTATCTCTCCTTGTTGCTTCCTCTTTGTATGTGTGCTGCAACTTGCAGCACACATTGATAGAGAAAAATGCCTCAGAAGATTGTTTTTCTGCAGAAAGGTGCACATTCCTGCACAAAAACAATCCTGCATGCAATACAGGCACCCTTGTACCATGATGCAAGGGTGCCTACATTGGCATTAGGCAGCAGCGCTTGAAAAACGCAGGAATGCTGCATATTGTGATCAATACGGCGCTTTACTACCCTTTCCTTGTAACACAGCACAGAAAGATGACTTGCTACGCTGTTCTGCGTTACACCTAGATATTTATGTATACTTTGGTACATCCAGCCGTCGACTCAGTTGCGCAAATAAAAATAAAGGTAGCTTCCTACCTGAAAGTGATGGTCTAGTCAGAAACAGGGTCTGGCTGGCTCATATGGTAAAATGGCAGATGCTTGTGTCTGATTCTGCTGCGAAGGTATCAACCCAGGCCAACTTTCATAGATTCTGCACCAGTTCTACTCAACTTCAATAGCCCCATGGCTTTCGGGAAGTCTCCTGCAGTCAACCTAACACTAACTGCAAAGAAAGGAAGGTATTAAATTATCACTATGGACACATTGCTCAAATGTGCTTAGTACATCCAGCAGCAGACTGTCGCTCACTAAGGGAAATGAGTACAATGCGCGCAACATGCCACACAATAGAACTTGCTGCATTGGCAAATAATTATTAATTATGTGAAATCTGTTACTGCTCCATACCACACAAAATCTAAATGGAGGAAAAAGGGAGAGGTAGGATGTGGCTGGGGTCAAAGATGCCGACATCCGAATAGAGGAACCAGGTCCAAGTTTCGACAACGCCTCAACATCCTGTGATTCTGGGCAAATCACGTAATCTTCCCATGCCTAAAAAAATGATTGTGAACTTGTGTAATGTAAATGATGCTCATGTACAGCGCCCCTAAAATGCAAGAAAATTAAGAAATAGTACCTCAATCACTGAAGATGGACATTAATTAAGGAACATCAATTTGTTCATGCTCCATACAAAGAGCAGGAAGTGATGGCATTGCAGGTATTGCTGAATTAGAAAGCAGCAAAGAAGAGTGATAATTATGCCAACAAATGATAGGCAATGTGTGGGCTACAAGTCCCTCTTTATAGAATTATTTTATGTTTTAGATACCAAGAGCATGTGCGCTGCCTGCAGGCTTAACCTAAAAAATGCAGGAGCAGTAACTCACATTTTTCCCAGTGAAGCAGAAATAAACTGCACATGCTTCTCCAAAAATATTAATAGTCCTTTATTCAGAGATGGACAGATCCTTTCACCAAACAGAAAAAGAATGACTTAGACATGTAAAAACCCAACAAAAAACGGACGTAACTCTGAAACAGTCTGGCAAATAAAAAAAAGAAAAATATATCCTCATGCCTTTCACAATATCATTTCATTAGTCATACAACTACCTAACTTGTTATCATTTCAACTTAGCTTTAGTCAAATTTAATTAATACTTTCGTGCTTTTCTAGGAAATTGGGTAACTGGTTGGGGGGCATGAAACCAGACTCAAGCAGCAACCACAATTCCTGTCATGGTGATGTCGACACAGCCCCAAATTAACCTGTGCTTAACCCTTTGGTAGCTTGGCAGAAAGCTGTCAGGCATAACTTAAAAGCAATCTATAAAGTATTTATGCAGCACTTCAAACAGTATTAAAGTGAAACACAACACAAGTAACCCCCCACACCAATTTAGAATAAATAGAGTAAAATTAAATAACTTATTTAAGAGCAAAATGACAAAAATCCTATTAGTAAAACCTGAGATATGCAATAAAAAAAAAAAGTAAAAAAAGTGTTTAAAAGCACTAAGCGGTAACTGTCGTCATTCGGTCACACCAGACTTCGACACAGTCACAAGTTCAGGCCAATCATGAAGGAGCACAAGCTGGAAACAGAGACCAAGTTAAGCCCGCTGAACAAAGTACCTTAAATCCTTGTTGCGGAGCGTTGCCAGATCCCGTTTTGGAGATATGTTGTGCATTGACGTTTCTGGTGAGCTTTGGACTCTGATGCGAGGTCCTGCGTCAATGATGTGTCGTGCAGCAAAGGTTTCTAAAAGTTGTGGAGCTGCAATGTGAGAGCCTGTTTTGAAGAGGTGCCGTACATCGGCAGTTCCAAAAAGCTGCAGGGGCCTTTGACAGTGATGTGTCATGCAGCGATGGTTCAGATGCAGAGATGCATAGTGATATGTCAGTTCTGCCCAAAAGACCACATCTGGACTGACAGAAACCTTTCAGGCCCACTTCTAGGGGTCCAGGACTAGAGGGGCACAACTTGGGGGACAAGACCTCCAGTAGGCAGAGCCAAGGTGCAGGGTTCAAAGTGGTTGGAGCCTTTTCTGTCCTTAAAGCTCAGATCAGGAGGCCCAGCAACTAGCCCTTAGATTCACTCTGGTGGTCCTGGGTGGAAGATGCAGGTCCAGTCATTCTCACTACAACAGCAGGGCAGCAGAGTTAGTTTTTCTTGCAGCACAGCAGCACATCAGTCCTTTTTCTGAATCTTCTACAAGTCTAAATGTGTATTCAAGAGCTGAGTTTGAGGTCCACTATTTATCCTTGGTGCCAACTTTGAAGTGGGAGAGGTCTCTAGAGACTTCTACTCCCTGAGCTGTCTGGAGCTTCCTCACTCCCTGGTCTGGTAGCAGCTTGTCGGGGGCACAAAAAACTAGTGTGAAACCCTTTGTGTATGTGCAGAGGCAGAGTCTTTGTGATGTGCAAGTGTGGTGGGGAACAGCTCCCCCACCCCATCAAGTCAGAGATGGCCCATCCTGCCAACACCTAGTCCCCCTTTTTCTCACTGTGTGGTAGTAAGACACAAAGAACAACTAACAACTAGTCATGTGACCCAAGATACAGGCTGCCGGCAGCAAATAGTTGGGACAAGAACATTGCAGCTTTCTAGGAGTGGCATTTCCTGAATTGTGACTTAAAATCCAATTTTACCATTGAAGAGAGTTTTAAATTACAATTCTTTAGACACCAAAATTAACCTTTTTTGCCAGCTCCCAATTAAAAGTTATCACTTACTAAATGTAATAAGGTAACCCAATGTTATCCTATGCACGAGGCAGGCCTTTCCCGTGGTTAAAAATTAATGTAAGAGTTTTTCACTACCAGGACAGGTAAAGCTTAAAAGTACACTGCATCCTGCCATATGGGGTGTTTATGCCTACCTTAGGGGTGACTTATATCTGTATTAAAAAGGAAGGTTTAGGCCTGGTAAAAGGATCGTTTTGACAGGTCCAAATGGCTTTTTAAAACTGCAGTAGCAGGCCTGAGACATGTTTGAAAGGCAAAGTGGGTGCGCAATAAGTGCTGTTGGCCCACTAGTAGCATTTCATTTACATGCCCAAAGTGCAGGTAGTACCACTTTAATGGGGACTTACAAGTGCATTAAATGTGCCAATTGGATGTTGAACAAGGTTAGTATGTATTAGGGAGTGAGCATACACATTTTAGCAATCGTCAGCAGTAGTAAAGTGCACAGAGTCCTGAGGCCAACAAAAACAAGATTAGCAAAAATGGAGGAGTAAGGCAAAAGTTTGGGGGAAGACCACCTTAAAGCTGACAGGTCTAACAGCTTTGATATACAATTGCTTTAGTTCCTCACTAATACTAATTAAGGCTGCAACCTAACCACTCCAAGTCTAATATCTCAAACTTGGGCCCCAGTAACTTTTCCTGTCTTGCTATTCAGATTTTTGATTTGTCACATACTTTGCCATATATTATTATGGAAAATATTAATGTTCTGGAAAATTAGATGTTCTGTCCAATAAATTGTGGGTAAAAATAGGAACAGAAGGAACAAATATAAAAAGTGTTTAATATACACAGAAGATTGAGAGATGAAATCCATGAATAGAACAGAGGCTGTCATATTTTCATTCATCACTAATTTTTCTGTTACATTTTTGGCTGCAAAAACATAATGCAATTTAGTGGGAAAAGATAAAATTAGTTTATACATCCTGTACCTGATTTCTCATTAAAGCATTCCAGAATATGAAGTTAATGGCACTGGAACAAGTTCTCAATTCAATTAATAAGGATGTAATTCTTTTCACATCAACAAATATAAGCGATGTAATATGCTCCGGAAACTCAATATATGGCAATTGTGAAGATGTCATTCGAACAGAAATTACAACAATGTTTTGATTGAGAAAAATTAATCTTAGAAGACAAGTATGAGTTATTGGCGCCTTTGACATGTCAGATATCCTGTGCGTCTTATTACAAGTGCATTACATCCTTACAACCGACAGAGTATCTGTCAAATTTGTGTCGGAGTACCCCTGCTCCAAACTCTAAATCAGCCCGCAACTTTACACCAAACAACTTCGGCAAAATGTATTTTGATATACTATAGACTCCCTCTGAATCTTCCATTTAAATCTGTGTTCAGTCTTATTACAGATTATCAGACCGTCAGTGTTGTGGATGGTCATCAGAAATTCAACATGCCAGTAAAAAAATAAAATCAGATCAGGAAAATGTGACAAAAATAAAAGCAAGAGATGGGAACCAGATGAAGAAATCTCAATGTTCTGCTTTGCCTTGTTCACTATGTTAGATGTTTTCTTTTTTAGTAACAAAAAAAGGAGTATCACCACAGAGAATCATAGATTCTGAATGGGATGTGTATTTGAGAAAAGGAAAATGTTTCCTTTTGTAAAAAAACCCTCACTCACCAGCCTAGTGGTGACATGCTTCATCATTGGGGTCCACCCTGATGACCGAGTGCCAATCAGGGTGTGCTGCGACACCTGAACTACAGTGTAGTTGGATATTATGAGTGATAAGTGCAGAAAATATGTTAAAAATTGTCCTGGTATGACTTGGTTGAAAAAACTTTATCCGCAAGCTTCTGGACAATGTTAAGAAAAGGTGTTGAGATACTTAGTAGGTGATTATGACCATGAGTATCTATGTGAGTGGTCTAGATGTTTCAACCTATGTGTGGTCGTTTCCAGGTTTTCATCAGGACCGAAGTGCAAGAAAATGGACGGTCTACACCCTCTGATGTGTATCCAATCCTAGATTCTTGGTACCAGAATTGCAAAAACCTGCAATTGGCATGTGCTCAAACCTAACTAGGCGAGAAAAAAGGAAAAAAGACTCCTGATTGGTGTCTTTAAGACATCGTGGGGCAGAGGGAAGGAGTATCTCAGCAACAATTAGTTTCGCTGAGCTCAAAACGGCACTCCCCGCTACCGTAGCGGGGGGTAGCGGGGAGAGCAGGAGGGAACATAGGACATAGGACATCGCTGCATATGTACTTCACTTCCACATCTCTTACTATGGACTCCAGATCATGAAACAGCTGCTGCTAGAGAAATGTATAAAGACTGTTTTTCAACCAAATTTATACCATTATAATTATTCATGGTATGAAAAGGTCACTACTTGATGAGCATAATTTAACAGCCCATCGTGAAGAAGCCTGTTATCCACTGTGGTGTGCTGAAACACTCTTTTGCAAACTTATTTTTTATTGAGTTTTACACAATAAGTATCATAGCATATGGCAATACATATAAGCTTTCCTCCCGTATACAGCTGTCATAATGCTATTTCCGTGTACAGAGTATTGCAGTTGGTATGGGTTATAGTTTTCTCAAGGAGTCATATACGGATTATCAGTACAATACGAACAACAGATTCTTCTTAGACGAACCCCCCCATGTACCCCTAACCCCCGCCTCACCAACACCCAACCCCTTTGCCAAGGTGAGCGGCTAGGTGAGGCTGAGAATGAACCTCGAACTGTATGAGAACAAAACACAAAAAGAAAAAGAAAGAAATAAAAAGAACAACTAGCTGGGCTCATGTAACCCAGTCTAAATGGGACCCTGAGTGACTGAATAGTGTGGAACGAAGTCTGTGATGTGCTCTGGTGTGTAACAATACTCTGTTTAGAATTGGAACATGTGTAATGCTGTAACCCTTGGGAGCATGTAGTCATCGGAAGGCCAGTGGACAAGTAATTAACCAAGGGACCCCAAGCGTATTCAAAGTTTTTAAAGGCATCCCTGTAAATGGCACTCATGCGTTCCATGGTTAGTGTTCTCTAGAGGAGTGCCTGCCATTGTGTCATGGCCGGAGCTTCCCTCCTCTTTCAGGCTGCGGCCAAAGCCGTTTCAGCTGCACCCAGACAAAAGCCACATGATATCTTGATATGCTGTAGTTTGATATTTCAAAGCCGGGTTCCTAATCTCCAGAAGCACAAATTCAGAAGTGACCGGTATGGGGTACCCTAATATGTCTTTGATATGGGCGAGAATTTTATTCCAAAAAGGGCGAATGACCGGGCAGTTCCACCATATGTGACGAAAATCGCTGAGGAGGCCGCAACCCCTCCAGCACAAGTCTGTTGTGTTGGGGAAAATATTCTTGAGTTTGGTGGGGTATAGTTATCAGTCAGTGAGTACCTTATAATGGGCTTCTTGTTGTTTCAGTGAGTGATTGTGACGCCATATGTCCCTCCATAAGACTTTCCATTGAGCGTCCGTGATATCGTGGCCAAGTGTTCTTTCCCAAAAGTCAAGGTAGCGGGGACGTGGAGATGGTAAGGTGTGTAATAATAGTGAGTAGAGGAGGGAGATTACCCCTTTCATTGTACCCGCTGATGTTAGATAGTGCTCTAGTGGTGTAAGTTCCCTTGCCGCCCCTTCTCTGATCTCGGGTTTCAGGGTCCAGTGGCGTAATTGGAGATAGTGAAAGTATTCTGACTTGGGCAGATTGAAATCTCGCTGACAGTTTTCAAATGTTAGGATATCCCAATTGTGGAATAGATGTGTAAGAGCGAGGCATCCCCCCTCCCTCCATGCGTCGAAAGGGCCCAGCTCTAGTGCGGGGGGAACGCTGGGTTGTAGTGTATGGAAGTGAATGGGGATGGGAACCTCGTCCAGGCAGTCTGCCTCAGCACATCGTCCCATGTGTGGAGGGCCGTTTTGGTAGGAGTGCTAGGAGGAGTAGGAGTGCTAATGTATACATTTTCTGGTTGATCTGTTTTCGGCTTCCAGAGGAGGTTCCAGATCACCCGACCCGCTATTGCCCGGTCCATATATAGCCAGTACTTGTCGGACTCTCGGTGGGACCATTCAACTATAATACGGAGTTGTGCTGCTTTATAATAGAGTGTCAGGTCAGGCATCGCTCGGCCTCCTTCATTTGTGGGTTTTCTTAGGAGATGGAATGGCAGCCTCTGTCTCTTATTTTGTCTAACGAATTTTTTAAGCAGTAAATGGGCTCTGTGCAAGAAGTGTTTCTCTAGGCTGATGGGAGGATTCTAAAATAAGTGCAGAAATTTCGGCAGTACCACCATCTTAATAGCATGTAGTCTGCTTGGTGCTTAAGGGGGGGTATTCAAACCTTGTACGTCCCAAAACAATGTGGTGATCACCATAATGATGATGGCGGGTGAGTTAGCCTCTCACGATCATGTCTTAGTCTGTATCCCTTCTCCCACTCCTCCCCCCTCCACCTCTTCCCTCCTCCCGCCCCTTCGGGTCCCTGCATTATGTTTCGCCTACACCCCTCCCTCCCCTCAGAGCCCACCATGTCATCTCCATCACTCAGGGTCAAAAAGAGAAAGACAAACCAAAAAGAAAAACAAACAAACTTGAACAGTGTCAACTTAGGGACTGAACCTCCCCAGTCCAGCGTACCACCAAGGTGTCCATCCGACACTGTGAGGCGATTAGTACCAAAGTCTGCTGCCAAAAGTTCTGTGATGCAGCTAAGTGTAAAGGCAACTACGTCTCTCTGTGATTGGAGTAGAGTGCTCTGGTCCTTGGAGCGCATTCGGAGGAAGGGGGTAAATAGCGACGATGTCGCAAATGTCTAGTTCCTGATAGTACACATACTAAAGAGAGAGTGGAGCTTGGTCGTCTCTATCCGCTTCATATGAGCCTCCGCTATCCCAGGCCGTATCAATTCAGCGCTATTCAGTCTATTGTCCCTTGTGTCGGAATCACTCTGTGGAGTCTCTCAGTTTGATTCAGGAGTATCTTGGGTCTTCTTTGATCTGGGAAGTCAGCGGGTGCGCCAGGAGCTTGTCTCACCCGCACTAGTTGTGTCGCTGCCTTGAAGAGGAGGTGTTTTCTCCAATGGATCATGAGCTTGCAGTGGAATCCCCAGGACCCTACACGCCTCCTGGACCTCAGCACATGGCATGTGTCTGTTTTTGTATTCAAAGCTGAGACCAAAGGGATAGGTGCATCGGTATCATGTATTGTCCTGCCGTAGATTGCCTGTGACGAGTCTGAATTGTTGATGTCATGCCAGGGTCGCCGGGGCGATGTCTTGGAACAGCTTGCATTGGTACCCTTGAAACTCCACCACGTCCCTTTTCCTGGCCGCCTGTAGTATGGCTTCTTTTGTTTGAAGGAGTGTAGTTTGGCGAGGATATCCTTTGGCCAATGGTTCTCGCCTTGTAAAGGTCTACTTACTCTATGGACTCTCTCCAGTTTCATCTCCCAGTATTTCAGAGAATAATCCATTTATAAAGGCCTAGAGGTCCGGACCTTCTGCTCCTTCTTCTAGGTTGCGGATTCGTATGTTATCCCACCAAGAGCGGTTTTCCAGATCCTCTTGTTTTAATTGCGTTGCCGTGAGCGAGCCTGGAGTTCCCTCCCCATGGCTGAGATTTGTTCCGATCTCTGTTCGAGTTCCGCGTTTTTAGACTCCATGTCCAGCACCCTCCTGCCCACTGAATTGATATCTTGCTACATTTAGGTGAGTGTACCGCTGAGATCTGCCTTCAGTGCGTCTAGGGATTGGGTCAAGTCCACCTTCAGTTCGTCCCTCAGTTCCTGTTTGAATGCTTTCAAACAGGTGAGTACGTCCTCCTTAGACAGCGCCATTCCGATCTCTTCGCGTATGCACTGTTGCTGTTCCGTATTGAAGGCAAGTGAGAAAGCAATCAGCAGATCAGCTGAAAGGCGATGGCGGAAAAATAGAACGCCAGAAAATCGCAACAGTTATAAACTCATTCACTCTAATTATTTAAAAAACATAAAGAAAGCAAAAACGTTATACCTTTTGCAGAGAATAAATAAGGCGGCCCATTTGAGTAAAGAACTGTATAAAATCTTGAAAGAGTTTACCACCCCTCTGGCAGAGCTTCTACATTTATCCCCACCTTAGAGTGGGTGAACTCATTATCTTTTTATTTCAGTAACAAAATAAAATTAATCTACTCCTCATTTCCAGCAGCCAATCAGGATGAGCCCATGTCAGGCGCAGCATCTCCAGGGACTGTGATCTCCACTGAAACCACTGTTATCCCGTCCTTAACTGAATTCGAGCCTACCACCTCGGATGAAGTGTTAAAAGCCCTTAAGAAAATTAAATCGGGTTCCCCCACCGTTTCACTGTCCCCACGTAGATGCAGTAGGATATTCCCGCTTTTGGATGGCACGCTGACTAACATCTTTAATCACTCCTTTGAGTGTGCCTCTATTCCTAGTAGATGGAAAGTAGCCCAGGTCAAGCCCATTTTCAAAAAGCCCAACAGCGACCCCTCCACCCTATCCAATTACAGACCTATATCTCTTCTACCATTCTTTGGGAAAGTACTTGAACATCTATAAATAAACGAGTTTCCACCTACATTGAGACACATGCATTGTTCGATCCCTCGCAGTCAGGTTTTCGTGCCGTTCATGGTACAGAGACCGCAGTGATTGAGATAGTAGATAACATCCGGCTTTCCCTGGATAAAGGGGAGTCAGACATTCTGTCCTGGTGGATCTATCGGCGGCCTTTGACACCATTTCCCATAGCATTTTGAAACATCGGCTGTGGGAGATTGGTTTCAGGGGCAATGCCCTGGCCTGGTTTGAAGACTACCTCGCCGGCCACTATACTTATCTTAAAATGAACACCCTTGTATCCAGGAATAAGCCTCTCACTGTGGGGGTCCCACAGGGGTCAATTCTCAGTCCCCTGTTGTTCAACCTATATTTGACCCCTTTGGCCAATAATATAAAATCTTATGGCTTCTCCACAGTGTCGTACGCAGATGATAATCAGGTGTTAATCACCTGCAGTTCTCAGTTTCTTGGCACCTGCGTTAGGTTCAAACAGTGCATAGTTCATATTAGCAGCTGGATGAGTGATAATAAGCTCCAACTCAATTATAGCAAAACTGAAATCTTGCTATTTGGCAAGGCCAAAACTATCTGGTCCCAGGATTGGTGGCCTCATGAACTTGGACCCTGCCCGGAGCCTAAAGAAGTGATACGTGACTTGGGCATCTTGCTTGACAGTGCTTTCTCGATGAAAGCACATGTCAACCAAGTATCTGATACTTATTACAGAATACTTAACAACTGCGCAACATTTTTAAATGGCTTCCTTTAGAGGCAAGAAAGCCTCTGGTTCAGGGGCTTATTATAAGCCGTTTAGATTATGGAAATGCTATGTTCGTGTCGATCAATGAATGTGTGCTTACCAAACTTCAAATACTACAGAACGCGGCCGCTCGATTGGTACTGGGACTACCGCCAAGGTCTGCTTCTGCACCTAGTCTCGAAGAATTGCACTGGCTCCCCGTGCGCCAAAGATGTCAATTTAAAATCCTAAGTCTTACTCATAAACTCCTATATGGTACAGGCCCTTCTTACCTTGCAAAAAAACTAGTCTGGTATAGACCGCCCAGAACTCTGCGTTCTAGCTCGAAGTCCCTTCTTTTCCAGCCAAAGGGGCGTACCTCCAGAAATGGATGTAGGGCTTTCTCCTACCTGGCACCGCAACTATGGAACAAGCTTCCCTCTCATCTGTTGTCCTGCTCTAACCACCAAGCGTTCCGCAGGAGTCTGAAAACTTGGCTCTTTCCTAAGTAATCCCCTCACGGCCATTTTCTCTCCTCTCAAGGTTGTTGCCTTCTTTTTGCCAAGCGTCCTGAAACCTCTTTTGGTGAATTGTTGCGCTATACAAAAGCCTTTGACATTGACATTGACATTGACAAGTAGGTAAATACCCTGTTGCTCTGGGGCTGTTTTTTGGGTGGCATAGAGTTGCAGTCGGTAATATCTGTGGGAGATGTCTTGAGCCCGGGTCTCCTAAATCACAGAGCCTGGAATGTCCTTGGCCCCCTCACCAGCGCTACTGCCCTCTGCAGCTGGTCAGGATCTAGGGGTACCTCCTCAAGTTGGTGCCTAAGACCTGTTCCCAGTGCTCCACCGAGTTGGGGCCCTAGAGCGCCTCCTGCTCTATTGTCAATAGTGTGCTCATCGTTCTCCTCCCCTCTGCACCTACAGTCTATATTAGACGAGAAGGCCTCCACCATCCTCCACCCTCCTCAGGCATGCACTCCCAGCATGGTGTCAATGTGGGCAGCTGTGGGGATTGTTCCCTGGATAGCCTTATACTTGCTATGGCTGTGGACTAAGGAGTGCTCCACTGGTGTGCCCACCAAGGAGGGCGAAATGCACCCCGCTACTACCGTGGAAGAACTGCCTGGTGTGAGGCCTCAGAGTCATCATGAGGCCTGCCGTCCGCTATGGGCACCATGTTGGGGTCAGGCACCGCCGATGCTCAATTCACATCAGGGGTTAATTGTGAATTTCTGCTAAAAAAATTAGAGGACCCTCTCCAGTTGGTATCTCTCGCTGCAGCGATTGCAGCTTCCACAAGACGGCCACCTCAAATCTCCTCCAAGCACCCTGCTCGTCTCTCCATTCCGTGCTGTGCTGCTGGGAAATGGTGGCCGCTGCGTCTCGCGCTGGGTTTACTCACCGGGCCCTGAAGACGGCCCACCTCTCCCGATCCCCCAATAGCAGATCATTTTAGATTGATCTCTCTCGCTGCTGGCCTCAGTAGACCCGCTCTCCACCTCCTGCACTGCTCCGCAGTCATCCTCGGGTGAAGCTCTGGCCGGATCTGTTGCCTCCCAGTTGGCCCTCAATCACTCGCTATCCACCGATACACACACAAATCTAGGTGTTTGGATAGGGACCGGAGACATCTCTGCTTTATTCCAGGTGCTTTCCCTACTTTTTATGGCCTAAGTGTGGTGGTGTCTGCGAATAATTACTATTTGGCAGCGGAGCCGTCGTGGATCACGCCCACACGGCCATTTTGGCTGGCCACGCCCCCTATTGCTAGAGAAATGGAGGTGGACAGCAAAGGTAAGTGGGCAGTCGACGGCAGACAGACCAACCACTTACTTAAGACAATTCGAGATCCAGCGGACTGGTACAGAATTGCTCCTTAATAAAAACAAGCTGTGGCAATTCCTAAGAAATAAATAGCTATCTTGGAGAAAATGTTTCCATAAACTGAGGTAATATTAATCTCTTTTGATGTTGCATAATTATATTCTCTTAGGAAAATCATACGCTGTCCCACTACGTAAAGTCCTATAGGCAATGAACTATTGTTGGACTCGAAGCTGAGACTTAAAAGTGGAAGGGTATGTAAAGAAACATTCTAATAAAATCACTTTTTCTATCAGAATTTGACACTGGGGATAAAAGAGGTACTTATTAGGTCTGATGTTAGCCAATATATATATAAGTAATATTTACTTATAGGTACTTTTAGCCAGCCCTCTTCATCCATTGGCCTGTCGATTACAGCATAGAGCACAGGGCAAGGGGTCAGACAACTTTAGCCATTGGCAAACTAAATAGTAAGACAGAATTCTGCTCTTTCACAAGGAGCACATATACACGAAGCTGTTCACTTCAGTACCAGGGACTGATCAGGCAACCTGTGCATTATGAGACCAAAAAACATTTTTGATTTTGGCCAGTGTTTCTTATATTGTATATTGGCAAGGGCCCAGCAGGTACTCAAAAACAAAGTTTTACGAAAACCGTATAAAGACAAGCATTAACAAGGCCAAAAAGCTAAAGCCAGACTTATTGTTTTGTCAGTGTTTATTCTATTTTGGGTGCAAAAAATGAGGCTATGTTGATGTATAATTACTTTATAAAACACTGTTTAATTCTTGCATACTGTTAAAATTATTTTTGTATTATTATGTTGACAGTGGATTGAAAATATGAAAGACAGCTTTTAAACTGAACTGAACTACTTAAATATATATCTGTTTTTTCTGCAGGTGCTGGGACATAAATGATAATGCAAGTATTTGGTGGATCATCAGAGGCCCTGTAATAATGTTTATTTTTGTAAGTCACCATCATTTATTTAGTACTTGTAGAAAGTGAAAATACTCTGTTTATTACTCTATTTGTTCATCTACAGCAGCAGTTCTTAACGTGCGTTCCAGGGACACCTGGGAGTCCACAACACCAACTCAGGGTTCTGCTGCTGTTTGGAACATAAAATGCTATTAGCATAACTTGATTCATGGGAGTGGCACAAGTCCATGAAACAGGGTCTATTAGGGACGACTGGTGGCCTCAACTTAAGCATGATATGCTCTGACAAAAAGAGCGCATGCATTAGAAGCAAAACAAATTATACACTGGAGTCTAGCATATCACTTCATCTTTTAGAAATAAAACCAAATCTCGAAAAGCGCCAATCTTCACATTAACATTTAAATGTAAAATTAAATAAAAGTTTTCAAATATTGTGTATTTTTTTGATATGTAGTTGTCTCTGTGTTTTTATATATTGTTTGAGTTTTAAATTGAAGTAGTTAAACAGGCAGGGTCCTCGGCTTTCAGGATTGATTCAGGGGGGTCCACGGAAGTCAAAATGTTTAGAGATGTCGATCTACAACTTAAGTTTTCTAATCATCATTTTCGTCACATTTAAGGCTGATTGGAAGCCAGTTTGTGAAAATAAAATAATATTATGCTCCTTCTTTTTCTTCTGATTCTTGGATCACATTCTCCCAAATACAATTCATGATTTTACTGTTCTCAAATGAAAAGCCTTGAGTGTTTTAAATGCTTGAATCTAAGTGGAAAAAGTCTGTAGAAAATGTTTTTGGGATGAAGGCTGTGAGTTGTTTTGTAGCTGTACATGGCAGGTTGACAATACAGTGGTACCTCATTTTAACTCATACTCGTCTGTACTTTTTTCTGAACTGAAATATTTGTAGGCCAACATAGGACCATTTCACAAGTCTTGCCCATGCCATTTCTTGTGGGTAATAGAGTACATACGTACGAGACATCAGGGGAGTCCATTGATTGATGTTCATGTCAGCCTTCCAGAATTCTGACCCAAGTGGAGCTAAGGTTAGGTTTGTATACGTCAGCATGTCACCCAAGACCCTGTTCAGGGTAATTAAAACCCTAAATGTCCTTGTGTTTGAGGTAATCGCCCAAAGATGTAATTGAACTGGCTACTGATGTTAAGGTGGGAAGGACATAGCTTATCGTCTGACCTTCAAAAAAACAACGTTTCAAACTCCCTCTTTCTGCTGGGCTTTACATCTGAGTGGTTCTCGCTCTCTCCATAATGGGTTGCACGGTAGCACAGTAGGTCTCACCCACTCATTATATTCATAGTCTACAAACCAGTTAACTCTCCCATCACTCATTATCTTTATGCTTGACTTGGATCTAAACGATTCAAAAAGGGGGTGGTGATGGACAGAGTATCTGAATTAAGCAGAACACTCCTACCCAGTCAACAGATCAGGGCTTGATCCATCACCAACTACCAAGCCGGAAGCTTGTTTCCTTCCCAGTAAAGAATTGGCTTGGTAGCTTGGTCAGCCCTGTTCCCATGATGCTCTGGGCCAGGGACAGACTAATTTGCATGTAGCCAGGTTCTGAACTGGGATGGTGCAGTGAGCTAAAAAACGGTGGTGGATCAAGCCCTGATCTGTTGACTGGGTAGGAGTGTTCTGCTTAATTCAGATACTCTGTCCATCACCACCCCCTTTTCTGAATCGTTTTGGCCACCACAAGCGTGGTAGGGTATGCTCAGATGTGAGTCCCTTGCTCACTGCACCATCAGGATTCAAGCAAGCCGGGCTGAAGACGGCTGTAATGCCAGAAACCGGTCCCCGGAAGCTTGTTTCCTTCCCAGTAAAGAATTGGCTTGGTAGTTTGGTCAGCCCTGTTCCCATGATGCTCTGGGCCAGGGACAGACTAATTTGCATGTAGCCAGGTTCTGAACTGGGATGGTGCAGTGAGCTAAAAAACGGTGGTGGATCAAGCCCTGATCTGTTGACTGGGTAGGAGTGTTCTGCTTAATTCAGATACTCTGTCCATCACCACCCCCTTTTCTGAATTGACTTGGATCTAGACAGCGCTCAGGCACCTTTTGGTTTGGTTCATTTTAAAGAAATACCACGTACATACATACATATGTATATATTCAGTTCCTTCAGTGAATATTCCCAATGTTGTGAAACCTTGCAGTAGAGGTACTGACCATTACAGAAAGAAAGGTCTAAGGTACTCCCTCTGTTTTTTCTCCTGGAAGTTCTTGGTACAAACTATGAGAAGCCCGTTTATTTAATTGTCAAACTGATCTCCACAATTCCTGCAAAACTGTTTAACATTTATATAGCCCCACTTGTTGCACTCATTTCATCTCACAGCCTCCGATGTTATGCTTATGCAGATGATACCAACCCATCATTCGTCGTGATGGGAATCTTGACCATCTTCAGAACGAGCTTACGTCCACCTGCTTTTTTTTGTGAAAGTTATTCGGAAAATTGCTCTGTTGCTTCCCTGCTCTTCCAGGAAAACCCTGAGCCAACACCTCATCATTTCTAGGCTGGATTATTGTAACTCTTTGTTTATAGGATTTTCCAGCTATGTTCTCCATAAATTGTAGCAGATTCAGAATGCAGTGACATGTCTCATTCTGGGGTTAAACTATAGAGCTAGCATTTCAGTCCTCCACTCTTCCTTGGTTGCATATAAGCAATGACTTTTAAAAGCATTTTTTATCTTGCCATAAGTCTTTACATAGTCTGCCATAAGCCTGTCTACTTGATCTGCAATCTGATCATTTGATGGCCTATTTTTTTTTTTAAACATATTTTTATTGTAGCGAAGAAAATAAAAAAGGCACAAAGCATACAGTCATCATTACTGTTAATATGCCTCCGATAAAAATATGCAGTTCCAATGTCAATACACAGCCATAAATGGCCCACATCCCGGAGGCTGGGCGGCGCAGGATTCAAGCATGTATAATAAAAAGGAAATTTGCATTTGTGTTCCAAGGATATAAAGCGTATCAGTGCCTTCGCTAACTTTAACATTTCGCTCTCTTATATTGCGTAACATTTTAACAACAACTAATTACCCCATGAATGGCATCGCTAGTACTGATCCGAATAAAGTAGGACATGTGTGTGAGGGCCAGCTAAGGCATATTCATTATAATGCATCATGGCCCTATAGGAATCACAGCCATAAATATACATACATGTTAAGGGACATCAGCGTGGCCACGAGGGGCCCCTACACTGTCTCTAGGCATTTCCACACTAATCCCCTCCCCCCCACAGTCAGAGTCCGAGGCGGCAGAAGAAAACCATTCTGCGCTGGTGGCATCCGAATCATCCTCCGTTAGCCCCTCCATGCACAATGTCCTCCAGGCAAGCAAATCATCTTGCAACTTCCCATCTTTACAAGTGTGTTGCATGTGAGTCTCCTCCGCTAAGGCCCATTCCCTTGCGTCCCTCAGCCAAAGAGAAATCTCAGGCGCCCTCTGACCCATCCAAGTAATAGCCACTCGTCTCCTCGCCAAAACTAGTAAGAGTTGCAGGAATTTGTAAGATAGTCTCTTTTTTTAGGTTTGGGCACCAACGCAAGCAGACAGTGGAGTGGGTCTAAGGGAAGCCTAATTTGCGTGGCTTGAGCAATGTACCCCACCACCCTGCACCAAAATTCCTGAACTAAAGGACATTCCCACGCTAAATGCAGAAAGCCCGCTTTCTGTACCCCGCACCTAGGACAATTATGGCGTCTATCTGCTGATATACGATGGAGGGAGATAGGTGTCAAATAGGTGCGGTGGACAAAATTAAAGTGGATAAGTTTAAAACGTGCATTGCAGGAGACCCTATGGGTCAACAGCCCAATTCCGCTGTGCAGGCTCCAGTTCCATCCCCAGGTCTGTCTCCCAAGCCCCCCAGGCTGGGGCTATCGGGGGGGTCGAGTCTCGGCGCATGGCTGTGTAGAAGAGGGAGATCAGGTGCTTACCTCTCCCACAGGACATAATAATGTCAAGGGCATTGGTGAGTGGAGGCGCCTCTGGCAATTGGGGCCACGTTGTCCTGGTCACATCTTGAATACTGCCATAGTGGAGGTATTGTCCCTCACCGAGCTCAAAAGACTCCATAGCATTTTCAAAGGACATGAAGGAGTCGTTCGGGTATAAGTCCGCAAGAGTCTTACAACCACCAGTTCGCCACTCACGAAAGGACATATTTTCCTCCAGCCTGAGTATCGGGCCAGGATCCAAACTGGGAGCTCCCTGTGGAACGGTGCGCGTTGTAGCACCTTTTCGACAAACCACTGCCAAATATTAGCCGTATGTCGCACCACATAAGGTAGAGTGTCGTCAGCCCCACGACCTTGCATCAGGGCCTCCTGCAGGCCCTTATCATTTGCCGTACCAGCCAGCAGTGTCAGTTCCCAATTATCATCCTCGGCGAACCACCTGGCGGCCGGGAGGAGCTGCGCCACGTAATATTACAGGTCAAACCTCGGGGCTTCGAGGCCGCCTTCATCCCAGCATCTCGTAACCGTGCGTAAAGCGACTCTACTGCGCCCACCCGCCCAAAGCAGGGAGGTGAGGAGAGAGTTCAACGTGCGGAACACTCGGGGAGGCAGCGGACACAGGGAGTTCTGCAAAACATAGAGGACCCTAGGAAGCATCACCATTTTGGCAATCGCTAATCGGCCCATGAGAGAGAGAGGAAGTGTGTTCCAGAAGGCAATAGATTTGCGGAGGGCTGCGAGTATTCTGTCGACATTGTGAGTCAGGAGAGTCTCATCAGATGTGGCCACCTGGATGCCCAAATACCGGAATGCCGTTTGTTCATATCGTAGGCCCAAATGTTGAAGATCCGTGACCGGATCTGGGACCATATTGGTTAGCGGGAAAACCAGAGACTTGGTAAGATTTATACGCAACCCGGAGGCTGCGCCAAATTGGTCTAGGAGCCGCAACAAGGCGGGGAGGGCCTCAACCGGGGAGGTCAGGTAAAAAAGCGCATCACCTGCGTAGAGGGAGATCACATTGGTAGTGTCACCCACCACTATCCCCCAGGCCTGTAGCTCCACAGGGGCGGAAACGGCGAGGGGCTCAATTGCAAGAGCAAATAGGAGAGGGGAGAGAGGACAATCCTGTCGGGTGCCTCTCCCCAGTGACCATTCGGCTGAGCGGGCTGATCCCAGGCAAACCCTGGCTAGGGGCGCCTCATAAAGCACCCGGATCCAATTGCGAAACCTAGGTCCGAACCCCATCTTCTGAAGCACCTGCATTAGATATCCCCAGTGCACTGTATCAAAGGCTTTAGCTAAGTCGACCGAGACCAATACGTGAGGACCCTCTCGTCCTTGCACCTCATGTAGTATGTGATTCAGGCGACGCAAATTCATCGCCGTGTTGCGACCCGGAATAGAGCTGCATTGGTCGGGGTGGATCAGTCGGGTCATGAGCGGGGCAAGGCGAGTGGCCAACAGTTTAGTGAGGATTTTTGCATCTGTATTTATCAACGTAATAGGACGATATGCCGCGGGATCAGTACTGTCACCGCCTGGCTTCAGGATCATGCATACCTCTCCCTTATTCATGGTGGGCGGAAGGGTGCCAACGCGCAAAGCCTCATTGTAGACCTGCAAAAGGAGGGGGGCTAGGATATGGCCGAAGGTATGATAGAACTCAGCCGGATATCCATCTCCACCAGGGGTCTTAGCACGAGGGAGGGCGGCTATCGCCGCAGTAATCTCACCCAGTGCCAATTTTGTGTCAAGCTTCTTTACCGCAGCCTCCGGCAGGGTCTGGAGATGGAGGCCCTCAAGATACGATTGACCGATATCCTCCGAGACCAATGGGTCCGCCTCATATACAGCCTGCAGATGGCCTCGAAGAACCTTGAGAACATCAGACTCAGAATGGACCATAACTCCAGTAGAGTTCCGTAGTGCTACTATCCTCTCAGGTGCGAACTCACGTCGGAGTATCCAGGCCAACAAGCGGCCGGACTTATCCCCTTCGCGGTGGAGACGTTGTCTGTATTGGCCCAGCGTAATTTTGTCAAGCCGTGTGAGTATGTCATGTATCGACACCAGGGCATCCCTCTCCGTCTGGTGATCTGACTCGTCCGGATCTGCTCGAGATTGGGCGCGTTGAAGCGCCACCTCTTCATCTTCAGACATAACAGTAATTGTTTCCGGACCCCGTACGAGAGGCCCATACATGCTCCACGCACTACTGTCTTTAACGCTTCCCACTTGGTGGAGTAGGGTAGTTCATCCCCCCCCCAGTTGAGCTCCAAATAATTTGATATTGACACCGCCACATGTTCTCTGGCCACCTGATCCTGAAGCAGGTCAGCCGGTAGTCTCCACGTGCGCGGACGCGCAGTGCGATCAGACCATTGCGCTACACATGTCACTGGGGCGTGGTCCGACAGGTATCGAGCCTGGTGGGTAACTGTCAAAGTAAGAGAGGAGGTGAGGTGAGCCGCTAGAACGCGATCCAGTCTACTATGCGTACCGTGTGTTGGAGTGTAGCACGTGTAAATCTTCTGGGTGGGTTGGCAAGTACGCCACACATCTATCGCCCAAAGATTGTGCATCACGTCTCGCAGGCGCGCCGTCATACGGGGCTTAGTGCCCGCTCTGGGTGGATGATGGTCCAGCTCATGGTGCAGTATGCAATTGAAATCCCCAAACCAGAGAAGGGGCGCGTCCAGATTTGGAGCTAAAAGATCCTGGATCTGAGAGAAGAAGATCGGGTCATCAGTGTTCGGGGCATATGTATTAAGGAGCAGGAGTTCCTTGTCGTCTAATCTAAGCTTCACTAATAGGTACCTGCCTTCCACATCTGCATCAATATACTGAACAGCACAAGTAATCCCCGGGGCCACCAAGATGAGGACCCCCCCTAGCATACGTGGAGAAGGAAGAGTGGAAAATCTGACCTCTCCATTTCTTGGACAACCGCTGTGCGCCGTCGTCGTCTAGATGTAGACAAGCAACCGAGACCCCATGACGTTTGAGGAAGGTGAGGACTCTGTGTCTTTTGGTGCAAGTGCCTAGGCCACGCACATTCCATGTTAAAAACTTGAAACCCATGGCCAATGATTTCGCCCATGCGGGCAACAGTGGATGTGCAACATGAACTGGTTCCCCTCGGCCCTCACTGTATATAAATCTGGGGGTACAGCCCACGAAAAGAGCTCCCCATAAATCGGAATCAATGTGTACATGATGTCAGTGCCATTTCCTTCATAAACACCACCCCACCCCCCAACAACCCCAGAACACTGAACTTTAGCAAAATCACACCCCCCACCCCCACCCACGAGCAATAGGATAGCAACAACCAAGAAACGCCACCCCACCCTTCCCCCGCCAGTGCCAGGACGTGCACAGCCACCCCATACAACACACTCAACACCCACTCACTCACTCCAAACAAACCCCACCCACCCTCCCTTCCAGCTCCCCGAAAGACCTAATAGTCCCAAATAGATACCCGGGCATGTCTTCGTAACTCTGTCAGCAGTCTGGCCATGAAATTATTCATAACTATGATCGGTTCCAATCTCCCCCCCGCCCACCGGGCCACTAGGCCTCTAGTCTTCCGGCACGGGCCATTGTTCAAGAAAGCCCCATCAACCAGGAGGGGGTGCGGTAGCCCATCACATTGTTAGTGTAGGGTCACCCAAACGGAGGACATCTTTCCAGTAAAGCATAGTCAAGGCAATACAAGAGAACAAAAAGAAAAATCATTCCGACCTCGATTCAGGTAGGGCCGTCTCCGGGACCACCGGTGCCGTAGAGTCTGCGCCCGGCGGCGTCTCCTGTAAGGTGTCCGGTACCAAGATCTCATCAGGAGCGGGAGCCCCGGGAGACCCTGAACTCGCTCTCGTCTGGGAGGTTTCCATACGAATAGATCCATCCGCCCCCACCGTGGGCCGAGTCTCTGGAGATCCACGGGACCCAGAACGGCGCCCCCTCTACCACGGCGCCTCCTCTGTGGTCTGGTCCCCCAAGTTTCACGTGAGCCAACTCGCTCACCCGGGGGCAGGTCATCTCCCCTGATCTCAAGCCACTCCCACACCTCCGCTGGTGTCTCAAAGAAGTGCGCACGGCCTTGAGAGAGTACCTTAAGTTTGGCAGGATATAGAAGCATATACTGAAGCTGCATTTCACAGAATTTTTGTTTAACTCCTAAGTAGGATTTCCTTTGTTCCTGTACTTGTTGGGTATAGTCAGGGTAGATAGACACGCGACTGTTCTCAATCATGAGGGACTCCGTTTCTCTCGCAGCTCTGAGGATACAGTTGCGGTCTTTGTAATTCAGGATCTTTGCAATTGAGGGCTCTGGGAGGCTCACCCGGTCTCGGAGGGGGCACAAGGGCTCTATGCGCCCGCTCCACCACGAAGACGCTGGACAATCCAGTTGGACACAGTTCTGTACGGATCCACGTTTCCAGGAAGCGTTCAGGGTTCCCCGCCTCCAGTCACTCCGGCACTCCCAGGACCCTTATGTTGCTCCGACGCGCCCTCCCCTCTGCGTCCTCGGCACATCTTTCCAATGCGCGGGTGGTAGAAGTAAGTTGGGCAAGCGATTTCTGCAAAGATGCCACCTCTCCTTGTAACTGAGTGATGTTGCCCTCTGCGTCCGATACCTTGTCTGCCACCTTGCGGAGATCTGTGCGTAGAAGGTTGACATCTATAGAGACAGTCTCTATCTGGCGCTCCAGGGCTGAGTGGGACCCCTGAATAGCCTTAAGGATTTCAGCTCTAGATGGTTCCACAGACCCCTCACCAAATCATCGGGCCCTGTCTGCCGCATGATCCTCTGCGGCTGCAGGCGCGGGGTAGTGTACTGCACAATTGTGTTAGGCTGGGAGGCCTTCGAGGAACGGCCTGAGCGGCCTGAGCGGCCATATCGACTATTACAGCGCCAAGACAGCGCGTTCCAGGGCGCTCCCCTCAGGGTCCACCGGCAAGAGAGAAACCACTCGACCAGGCCTGGGTCAGGGACAATAGTTGCCACGTGGGCACACCCGGTCTCACAGGTATCACAGTGCAGGTCTCGCCCGGAGCAGTCCAGCCGACTCAGCAAGCAAGGCAGAATGGAAACGGAGCGTATCCGTCTCCCCACAGCACTGGGAGCACAGCGGGGTCCAGGGACCAGCACCTCCCTGCAGGAGTAAGGATCAGGACAGGCAGTAGCGCGGGCACATTCACTCCCTCATTTCATGTCTCTCCTCACCTTCAGGCCTCGAGGATTGCCCCCCCGGAGGGGCACACAGCCGCAGGTTAGGCAGCGAGAGAGGCGCACCCCACCACGCGCCTCCACAACCCCACTGAGAAGTCGCCTGATGAAACGGCGAAAATGGCGGGCGAGTGGGGGAGGGGGCGCAGAGCCACCGCTGTTTCAGAGGCGCCGCTCCCTGTGGCCCCCCGAAGGCTGCAAGGTGACTCAGTCCAGGAGCGGAATGCAATCTGTAGCCCGGGGGGTGGAGGGAATCAGGTGCGCAGCTCCTGTGGGGCGCAGTGCAGGGACCAGGCCAGGTCAGGCACCCAATAAGTCTGGGCCTCTACAGCAAGCACCCGCTTCAAATAGGTATCAGGGCTTTAGTATTCACGCCCTCCGCCGTTGGTCGCAAGCTCTCCGCCAGTCATCCAGGCAATCCCCGGCAATGTCAGTGCCTGGGACGGAGCTCCGCCACCGGAGCGCGGTCAATATGGACGGCACCTCTCTTGCGTCGCCGCCACCACCTCCGATCACCGGGGCTCCAAGTCGCTGCCCCCCGCTACCGCAGTCCGTCTCCGGGGGTCGCTGAGAAAAACGCCAGAGCCCATCAATGATTTGCCCAGTCCAAGAGTCTCGGGCGGTTCGCCTGCAGTCCGGCTCCGCAGTGTAGGCCCAGACCGCGGTGTCGCGTGAGCCAGCGCGGTGCCGCCAGCTCAGGCAGTGATACAAAAACATAAGATGGAAGGTGCACACAATTAGAGTCCAAAGGAAGGATAGTGTATTGTATATCTTCTTCTTTATTTAACAGTTTTTTTCAAATACAGGCACAGCCAACTCGTTTCGTTCCATTAGCCTTGTGGAACTTCGTCAGGGCGAATTGATTCAATTTTGGAGTTTGTCAATCTATTCAGACCCACCGTGTGGATCAGACAGCAACTGGCACTGGGTCTTCAAAGGCATGTAACCTTCGTATATTCAGAGATGGTGTTCAAACTGGATACGAGTGGGTGAGCCCAGTAGATATTCCAATGCTATATCCAGCAGTGTTCAGAATATTAGAGGACTAGGTATAATGATTATTCAAGGTGGTGCGAACGTTCGCCAGGGAGTCTAGTTTTCGCAAGGAAAATTTCTTTCTCTTCTTTCTAATGTCCAACTCCGGTACGGGCATAAATTGAAGCTGCCGCCACGAGACTGTATACGAAAATTGAGCACCCGACTACAGGTGCTCGGTGGTTATTACCACGAACACCGCGTTATACTACGGACCGGTGTCCTCTACAGCTTCAATTTATGCCCGTACCGGAGTTGGACATTAGAAAGAAGAGCCTGTATTTGAAAAAAACTGTTAAATAAAGAAGAAGATATACAATACACTATCCTTCCTTTGGACTCTAATTGTGTGCACCTTCCATCTTATGTTTTTGTATCTTTGACTTAAACACCTATTGGTAGCAGGTGTAGGAAGAAGTTTGCACCACCCAGAATTTAGAAATACAGAACTAGTAGTGCTCGACCTGGTCTGCTGCCTTGACCCTTTTGGAATTTTGCAGCTCAGGCAGTGTCTCCACCTCCGCTCACGGGTGATTTCAAGAGCGTTTCTTCGGTTCGGGGGTCTCGATCGGTTGAGGGTAATTCCGACACACTTTTCAGCTAGTGTGACAGCCCGGGCAGGATTTGATCACTGCATTTTGTCGGTCCTCGGGACGGAGCTGGTGGAGCTCACGTCCTGTCGGCCATGCTGCTTGGCCACGCCCCCTTGATGGCCTATTTTTTTATCGCTGTGCCACCCCTTAGCTCTAATTTTCAGCATTATGTCAACATCCCCAATTTTAATTAAGCCTATGACTCTTTTGTATTCCTCACCTCTCGAACCTGTGATGATCTACTTCCATCTGTCTGAGAAAAAAAGTCCTTGTCCAAATTTCGCAAACTGCTAAAAACCTACCTATGTTCTTTGGAAGTTTATCTGTAGGTCGATGGCTTCTTTAGTGAAAGGACACCAAAATACCAGCAGGTACAGAAGTGATTTCTGCACCAGTTGATCAGGCTTGACATGCTGTTATACCCTCAGCCCGTCAACAGTGGTAATTTTGCAGATGATGGGATCATTGAAGGGAAGTACAAAAGTAACTCACATTGGCAAAGCCCAATCTCACGTTTTTTTAAAACTTTGGATAAATACTAAAGTGTAGCTGAGTGAGTGTTTTGTTAGGATGTCTTGGTATGGACATCTACTTAAGGGCTTTTGATCAAAGAGAATCCGGGAACATCATGGTGGTGAGAAGCTGGGTCAGCATGGCACATAACAATACAATGAGGAAGCAGCAGACATTCTGTAGGCCCTCCGGAGACCCAACTGTCCTCACCAATTGTTGCCTGATGCACTCTGACACCAGGCATAGTGAGGAAAGCACCAGAGGAACCAAAGGGCAAGCCAAGAGATGAACCTGCGATGCTTTGCTGCTCTATGAAAAGTCCTTTTGTCATCAGTTTGAGTGTTAGAATGAAATCTACATAAACGAATGTACAGAAATGGTGACCGCAATTCAAAGGCAATGAACTTCATAGCTTAGGACAGCTATTTAACATGATCAAGACAATAATGAGATTTAGGAAGGGAAGGTTTTAAATTATTGTTGTAGTTTTTAATTTACCTTTGTTTTTTTCAGATCAATTTCATCTTGTTTGTGAGAATAGTAAGGATTTTGATGAAAAAACTCAAAAGCTCAGAAGTTTGGGGAACCAATGCAGGCCACTACAAGTAAGTGATATATGAATTGGGGTAGTTACCGGTGTAAGTATCATGGCGCAGATGCATTCAATTGAATTATGCCTCACAGTTCATTCTGCTGACATGATCAACTGATTTAAGGGTTTGTGAACTGCCAGCATGATTTATTGATTCTTCCTGGACTCATATAACACTGAGAACCACAGACACAAGTGCCTCTCTCCATCTGCTACCACATCATGGTGGTGTTGTGCTGGTAGAAAAAATTCTGAGTGCTGGATTCACTACATTGTTTCCCTGTGTAAGAGTGAGATAGAGTTGTGAGTATCTTCCTTTCTGAGTAAATAATTACTTTTACAGTTCACAAAAGTAATATTGCACCTATGTGATGATGTATTCACACTTAGGTTTCTGTGTGAGTAAATCTCCGGTGTATTACGACCCCTTCCTGTGCCCTCTCTGTCACAACCCTTTCCTGCACCCCTCATAGTGGTCTAGCATGCAGGGCTTATGTTGCTTTACTTCTATGGTGCTTTCTGGCACGCTATAATATCTTGACCGTGTTCCCCCAGCGTAACACTCTAAAAACTGATGTACTCCCAACCTTCTTCAAGGTAAGGTAGTTCACATAACTACATCCTTTGAATCATAAACCACCTCAATCATGAAGTTGGCTTTTTACCAACTCCTACTTTAATGGCAATGATTGCAGCTGTTAACTGCCAACAGTGAGAAAGCCTGGGTCCGCACTGGTGAACTAAGCAAACTAGACTACTGGAAATACCTACTTAGGGCCACTTAAGCCATTGCATCAAACACACAGAACGTGATGGGAGAATGCTTGCTATAAGTCTTATGGCAAGCATTCTCCCATCACCTTCTGTGTGTTTGATGTAAGGCCCTAAGTGGCCCTAAGTGCCCAGACATGGGTCGCTTGCTCACGATACTACTGGATCGAAACTACATCGCCTGAAGAGCCTCCTTCTGCGCGAAATCAGTCTTGGGGTGCTTTTTTAGAGACTACCTGGGTTGGCAGTTTGGGCTGAACGGCTTCTGTTGGAGCAGAGACAAGAATCATTTGCTTTTCTTTGGGTTTAATCTGAGGTGGCATGGCAGGCGAAGAACAATGGGTTGAAATGCTTACCCCGAGCGACTGCCAGTGGTTGTACTTATTGCAAGCATACTCCCATCACCTTGTGTGTTTGATGCATTTATGAAACTCCACAGCAGCTTTACCAACAAATAAAGAATCATAACCTATACAGAGACATGAAGAAAAGCTTCCATTCACCTACTGGTATTCTTTGCAAAAACATCTGTAGATAGATACATGTGTACGGTGAAACGTGTGCTGTTTCCACAACACCATCACTGGAGTCTCTTGTATTACAAACACACTGAAGAGGATTTTTTTTCAATTTCCGAGGATCACTAGTTAATTTGTAACTGTGGATTTGTCAACTCGAAGCAGTCATTAGTTTGTAGCATTAAAGCTGGCATGATTATTAACACTTAAACGATTGATAAAACGACCTGTTCTAATATTGTAAATATGAATTAATGGCTTTTACACCATTGAGGTTTAATGGCTAATTTTCCTAAAAGCCTCACAATGAGGGAGGTTATTAAAGGGAGGGCTTGGTTTTCAGGAAGAAGGTGTAGAGTACTATGTTATGATTTAAGGGTATTATTGTTAGTCCCACCTTTGTTTCTGTGTTCGTTCACTTACCTGTCATATGCTATGTTTTCCTCTGTAACTCATTCCATGTTCTAGTATCTTGCCCTATGAGTTCCAACAGACACAGCCAGTGGCCCTGCTAGACATGGGCTCCTACATTTAAAGAATAAAGTCACTTTCTTAACCTGCTTGTGGCTTTGAACTTCTATCATAGGAAAAGGCCATATAACAACTATTCACAAAACATCTTCCTTTTTTATTTTACAGAAGGCTTGCAAAGTCTACCCTTCTCCTAATACCTCTCTTTGGAGTGCACTACATTATTTTTGTGTTTTTCCCGGAAGATGTGAGCAGCGGCACCAGACAAATTCGCCTCTCTTTTGAACTAGTACTTGGAGCATTTCAGGTAGTGCTTTTACACACTTTGGAAGCTTACCTTGGACAGCATTTTGCAGTAAATATGTTTTTCTTGTATCACTAAAAAGAACCACAATACCATTAGGTTACTGTCTTTCCATCTTTTTAACAAGTAGCACTGTGGCCTAATGATTACTTTTGAGGTAAAATTATGCTTTTTAAAGATGTAAAACTACAATTTGTTCAGCAAACTACAATTTTAGTTATGGTATTTAATGCAGTCATATCACCAGCATGTTCAGTTTAGCACAGTTTTTTTGCTTTGCTCTTGACACATTGGTAAATGTTTATGCTCGTTTAAAAGACACCTTCTCTTCAAAAATATGGAATCTCCTTTAAATTACGACCCGTGCCTTACAGGTGCACCTTTACTTATCTGAGATATCGTTCTGTTACCTTTTTTCACATAGATACTGCAGCTAGTGCGCAGGCCACCTCAATCTAAGGGGCAATTACAACATTCTAGACGAGTAAGATCTCTACCGCACCCTCAGCTGGGCCATTAAAATTCATGGGGCTAAGAGGAATGTGTAGGTCTACATGTTTATACGTTGATGTTTGTCCTATTTTCAACAGAGTACGTTTTAACGTTACACCACTGGCCTGATTCACTGTGTGTTTTAATCTAATGCACAAGGTTACGACGTCCAAGAGCTCATCACACTCCAGAATACGCCAATTTGTAGAATCCACACATTTTCATTACTTTTGACTCTCAAGGGTCTTGGGCCTCCTGCTTGAAACAGAAAAGACTTAAGTTCTTTACTTCAACCAGGTATCTTTTTAGCCTGGCCTTCAAAATAGATAAGAAGCCTGTAGCCCCTCTCGTTCAGCTTTACAAGAGGAAGTGTGTACCCATTCCAAACAATGGGTCTGGTCTTTGGGGGTATAAATCAGCTAAACATTTGCAGGATGAAGAAAATAGAGTCTGTAGACATATTCTTGGTGTGCTGCTCAGGTCACCCACTTGTGCTGTTCATGAGGAACTTGGTTTACCATATATAGCTGACGGTATTAATCTGTCCCGTTGATGCTTTGGTGCTCCATTTGGCGTAACCCCGAGGTTTCCCCGAAAAGAAAGATCATCAAGGATTGCCTCTCATGTGATAAGGGACTCCAAATGCCCTGGTTAAAGTATGTCAAAGACACCAGCACTAAGTTAGGAAGCTTAGACCTTTCCTTTTCCAGCTGATATTACTGCAAGGGACAAAAGATGGGTCAAACATAGCTTCAGAGAATTTAGAAGAGGGGAAGAGAACAGTTTAAGCTGATGAAGCCTGCCAATAGAGTACACGTGTTGGTTCAAACCACTCTTAGGATGGAACCATACTTGGGGATGGTGCTGCACGCTCGGAATAAAGTATTACTAACTTGATTTAGGTTGGGACAGATCAGGATGTGGATCTTTCCTTTCCCCTAGGTCAGTTTTACCCTAAATGCATCTTGGTTTTCCCCTATGATGAACACCGCCTGCAAACACTGGCACACTTTCTCTTCTTCTGCAGGTTTTATTGTTGTTATACAAGACTGTTTTTAATCCCACTTCTTGGGGCACCTCATTTTCTAGACACCTCCCGGCTCTTCTATTCCTGCGGATGCTTATCACTCCTGAGGTATACCTGGGTGTAGCCACTATCCTTAAACATGCTCTTCATCGTAGGCAAACACTATATTGCTTTAGTCACTCCAAACACCCCCAATAACCCAGCAGACTATCCCATAGTTTGATTGATTTTCATCTTTAAGCAAGCTTTAGGCCTGTATGTAGTTTTTAGCACTCTACTATTGAACTATATATTATCCAGGTTATTTTACTCTTGTATTACTCATGTTGCTGTAAATTGGGTATTCAAAGATTTGAAGGTTGGCATGGCCTACGTGTTGGGTGGTCACTGTTTATATCCTCACACTCTGCATTTTTGTGGATGTCTGGTCGTTTGTAGTCTAACCTGCTGTAGAAAATGCTTGACATGTTCGGAAATTTAGGGGTTTACTTACAAAGAGCCTACACCGCTGTTGCGTCATTTTTTTTGACACTCTGGCGGCGCTTTCTTTGCTTCATATTTATAAGACGATGCAAGGTCCAGTGGGAAGCCCTGGTAAATAATGCCCAAATGAGAGATGCAAAGTGCACCAATCAGGCCGTTCCCTGTGCAGACTTGAGTTGGCGATCCTCGTATGCTAAAAGTGGTCTCTCATGATGATATAATTGTAAAAATTGCGGTACAAGAAGGGCGGAATCCTGTGTTGCACCATTGCGATGACCCCGTGTGCCAGGAGCGGTCAACGTTGAGAACAATGTCTGACAGGGAAGGGCAGAAACCTGTGCATCATAGTACCAGTGGCCCTATATGCCAAGAGGGGCTGCCATGCTAATGACTGCCATGTGGCAAAGGCCGAAGTCTTGTGTGGCATTGGTGTGGTAGCACTGTATACGAGAAGGGGCTGCCGGGAGTAATTGTGCCATGTGGACCGGGCAGGAGCCCGAAAACTGTGAGCAGCTGTGACTCATAGATCACCAGGAGCAATGAGGACTGCATTCAACCTCACCCCTGGATTGAGTGATGTGGAAGTATTCCTGCCTCAAAGGGATCGAGATCCAGAGCATCAGAAGCACCCCCCCCTCTCTTGAAGAGCGTGGACACTTACCCTGAAGGAGGAGGATAGAAACACCTGTGACCCCTGCTGGGGCAGGATCGCAAACCTCAGAGGAGAGCCTGCATCTGCTGAGTGCTGCAAGGAAGCTCATGTGCAGCTTACTCACCTGAGCAGGACTGCAGCTGGTGACAGTGCCGCGGCTGGGGTACTCTCCAAGATGCTGCATGCTTCCTCTCTGCTGGAGCAGGTGAGACTTGCCTACCAGGCTCTGGGGAACTTGCTGCCATGAGCAGAGCGGCGCTAAGACACTTTTGATGTAATTGAAGCGTCAGAGTTGACTCTTGAGTTAAAAGCCTTTTTAACCTGTGTCACTGGAGTGAGGCCTACATATGCATTCACTTTTTAAAGTTTGATGTGAATGGGAAATAACCCTGATTGCATTGCTTAGAATGGGCTGGACAGAGACTTGTCAATGAAACACCAGAGCCCTGGCCTCAAGGGGAAATGTGTTATTGTCTGTGAATGCCATACTTTCCCTTTGAATGAGTAGTGTTAGAAATAAAATACTTTGTTTTGTTATAAAAATAAGTATTGGTCTGGACATTGATTTATTGCTGCTGTGCGCTGTTTGAGTTATGAGCTTTCTTCACTAATCTGTATCAACACCGATGATCCTCCCACCCCTCAAGGGAGTCTTAGACTGCTCTTTCACGTCTACCACTGTGACTCATGCGCAGAAGGGGTACTTGGCCCAGCTGTTCAGCATCCACTGTTGCCTCCATCCTGGCAACCAGGTGCCCCCAAGGTATGCACCAAAACGGGGGGACACACTGCTAACTTCTGCGGGGAGACCTTACTGGGTCCCCACGACTGTATTAGACATTACCCCGCAAACATGCAAAGCAACTGCAGAGCAAGGCAGCTTACGGTCATAGTGAGGACAATGTTGCAGCATGTATGGCCCCTCCAGGATCTTGTGGACTGCTGTGAGAGAATGAATAATGCCCCAGAGCCGCTCCAGCCTTTTCGGTCGATGTAGAGCAGGGCTTTCTTCTGTGCTACAATGCTGGGTCGTACACTGGGGGTGTGTGATAGAAATTGGAACAAAGAAACAATGGCTCCAGTGGAAATGATACCACCTGAATTACTAGCCTTTGAAAGACTGATCCTACAAGGCATTGACAAAATGAAAGCTAGAAGTACATATGTTCCATACAATATCACACTCCAAGAACGACAAGCCCTACTGGCGCTCAAAAATGACGAGACAATCATTCTCAAACCAGCAGATAAGGGGTGAGGCATAGTGGTTCAAGACCGCCCAGCCTATGAAGCTGAAATTCAGAAACAAATCAATGAAACCAAACACTACAGGAAACTTAACAGCAATCCATTGCCCCAAATCAGAAGTGATATTTTAAAGATCACCACGGAGGCCAAAGAAAATGGCTACATCTCTCAGAAAGAGTTTGAGTTTCTGAACGCAGACAATCCCAGGACCCCAGTACTCTACACCATACCTAAAATATATAAGAGTACCACAAATACACCAGGCCACCCCATACTATTGGGCTGTGGTTCCATCTTGGAGCCCCTAGGAGTGTATATAGATCATTTTATACGGGATTTTGTCCCCATACAAGACACATATGTGAAAGACACAATGTTCATGATAAACCTAGTGGATGGCATGCCCTTCACTTTTGGCCATGATCTACTGGCAACGGATATATGATGTTACAACGCGTACTTTTAGCACGCATACCATTACAACTGATTTTTTACAACGCAAGTCATTTTACAACGGATACCTTTACAACGCAAAACACTACAACGCAGATACTATTACAACGCATACATTTACAACGTAAGTATAGGTAAGTATATAATAATAATAAATAATTTAAAAATATAATGTAAATATTTATTAATGTATTATTTAATTTAATTATTTGTAATATTTTTTTGTAAAATTAATATTTAAATTAATTTTAATTTTATTATTTGTAAAAATAGGTTAAAAATACCCCTCTACCCCAAAACCCAAACCCAGCCCTAAAACCTAAAAATACCGATGTACCCCAAAACCCAAACCCAGCCCTAAAACCTAAAAATACCCCAGTACCCCAAAACCCAAACCCAACCCTAAAACCTAAAAATACCCCTGTACCCCAAAACCCAAACCCAGCCCTAAAACCTAAAAATACCCCTGTACCCCAAAACCCAAACCCAACCCTAAAACCTAAAAATACTCCTGTACCCCAAAACCCAAACCCAACCCTAAAACCTAAAAATACCCCTGTACCCTAAAACCCAAACCCAACCCTAAAACCAAAAAATACCCCTGTACCCCAAAACCAAAACCCAACCCTAAAACCTAAAAATACCCCTGTACCCCAAAACCCAAACCCAACCCTAAAACCTAAAAATACCCCTGTACCCCAAAACCCAAACCCAACCCTAAAACCTAAAAATACCCCTGTACCCCAAAACCCAAACCCAACCCTAAAACCTAAAAATACCCCTGTACCCCAAAACCCAAACCCAGCCCTAAAACCTAAAAATACCCCTGTACCCCAAAACCCAAACCCAGCCCTAAAACCTAAAAATACCCCTGTACCCCAAAACCCAAACCCAACCCTAAAACCTAAAAATACCCCTGTATCCCAAAACCCAAACCCAACCCTAAAACCTAAAAATACCCCTGTACCCCAAAACCCAAACCCAACCCTAAAACCTAAAAATACCCCTGTACCCCAAAACCCAAACCCAGCCCTAAAACCTAAAAATACCCCTGTACCCCAAAACCCAAACCCAGCCCTAAAACCTAAAAATACCCCTGTACCCCAAAACCCAACCCTAAAACCTAAAAATACCCCTGTACCCCAAAACCCAAACCCAGCCCTAAAACCTAAAAATACCCCTGTACCCCAAAACCCAAACCCAGCCCTAAAACCTAAAAATACCCCTGTACCCCAAAACCCAACCCTAAAACCTAAAAATACCCCTGTACCCCAAAACCCAAACCCAGCCCTAAAACCTAAAAATACCCCTGTACCTCAAAACCCAAACCCAGCCCTAAAACCTAAAAATAACCCTGTACCCCAAAACCCCCCCAAAAAATAAAAAAAATAAACTTACCTATAATTATACTTACGATGTAATGGTATGCGTTGTAATAGTATGTGCGTTGTAGTGTAATGCGATGTAAAGTTATCCGTTGTAAAATGACCTGCGTTGTAATAGTATCCGTTGTAATGGTATGCGTTGTAAAAAATCCGTGGTAACAGTTGCATACCACCGGCAACACTAAACATAAGTTCACTCTATACAAACATACCACAAGAGGACAGTATAAAAGCCATAGAAAGCCTCTTAGATAAACATTCAAGACCAGTATGGGTGCCTACCAAATTCATTGTCAATCTTCTGCGCATTGCCCTACAATGTAACTATTTTGTCTCAGGGGGCCACTACTATGAGCAATGCCCAGGCACGAGCATGGGAGCAATGTTTGTCCCAAACTTGGCAAATATTTATATGGACTACGTAGAACATAAATACGTCCTTGACAATGCCAATGTGTACCGCTCCAACATTAAATGTTGGAAGCGGTACATTGACGATATTTTCATCATTTGGATTGGCACCAACAGTGACTTCCAAGGCTTTGTCACATATTTGAATTCAGTGCAGACACATTTGTCCTTCACGTCTACAACACATGACTCATCTATATCATTCTTAGATCTTAACATTAGTCATGATAATGGAGCACTTTACACCTCTTTACACAGAAAGATAACAGAAAGAAACACACTACTTTCTTATCGCAGCCATCATCCACGGGCTCTGAGAGACGGCCTCCCTTTTGGGCAGTTTCTCAGAATCCTTGGTAACTGTACATATAAAGCTGACTACATGAGAGAAGCAGAAATCCTCAAAAACTAGTAACCAGAGGTTACCCAAATAGGCTAGTCAAAAGATCACTAAAAAGAGCTTGGCAATGCCCTAGGGAGGAACTTCTCAAGACAAAAGAGAAGAAAAGTGTCAACAAAATAGTGTGTGTCACAACTTTCTGTACCCACACTAATCAAAATAGGAATCTGATCACCAAGAACTGGGGCATTATCAAAAGCTTAGATCCGACCATGGAAGTTCCCCTCTTTGCTTACAAAAGAGGAAAAAATCTCAAAGATCATCTTATAAGATCAGCCACTGACATACGCGCAAAGTCTCCCAACACCCTGACAAGCGCATGGGGCTTACCGGCTATAAAAGGGCACCACAAATGTGGCAATTGTGTGTGCTGTGATTTTACATTCAACACCACCACCTTTGAACACGGCAACGTAAAACACACCTTGGAAGGCTATTCCAATTGCAACACCCGCAACGTCGTGTATTGCATCTGGCGCCCATGCGACCTGGCATACATAGGCCAGACACAACAACCGGTGAAGGCTAGGATTAGCCAACACAGAAGCCGCATAGGCAGGTCTGTCCCGAATGCCCCTTTGGTGTTTCATTACAATAAAAAAAACCACACTGCAGATCAATTGAAATTGCAAGTAATAGCAATAGCGGCACTCCCAGAAAGGGGTGGGGATCTGGCTAGTGTACTCCAATGCACAGAATGCAAATGGATAGACAGAGCTAATACCATCGAGGAAGGATTAAATTCAGCTGAAGAATGGAGAGGATACGTTACAACCTTACATTGACATCCTACCGATTTTGTAGTAAGCAACTCCTCCTTCCAGTACTGCCCCAACTGACAATTATATACACCAGGCAGCTAAGTCTATAGATTTTAAGCATGAACAAAGGTTAGTGACAGCTACCAATTGATTTAGGCCAATAAATCATGTAACTGACAAACTGTATACTCATTACACTGCTATGGAAGGGCCGACGATAACATACGCGCATGGGTGGCCCGGTCATGTGTGTTTGTGTGTTTGGTTATCAGGTAAAAGGAAATTGTACATCATGTATATATAAGCAAAAGGAGTTTGTATATCCCATCACATACTACCACATACATACTACACCAATAAGGAAGGGCCGAAGGTAAAACGCACGCTAGGGTGGCCCTGACACAGGTTGTAGTAATTGAAAACAAAAGAAATTAGGCATTCCACCTATGCTAAACATACTGATATGGAAGAGCTGATGGCAACACGCTCATAAGGGTGGCCCCGTGACGGAATTTTGGTTATCTTGAATGTGTATGTAAGCACAAGGAAAATGTAAATTTTTTTACACATAATCTGTTGCCATATCGCTGAGTTTTGGTAATTATGTGGGGAATAAAGTTGCTTGTCATGCAATGACCTACGCACACACTTTAATTAATTATTTATATGCAGCCCATTCGGCTACACACATCAGCTCCCAAACAACAAACGTCCGACGTGTGCGCCGTCAGACCGCACCTCAATTACCCTGACAACGCAGAATCGAACGTTCAAAAGAACGTTGCAACTACGCTTCACTTCCCTGCCTGCGGAGCCCACGCGGGAACGCAGGCAGTGACAGAGTTAAAAGGCATCCGTCCGGCAGCGCTCAGTGTCACCGCACCAGAGCCACATCGTAAGGCACATCGGCGGCCGGATCCTCAGCCTACCGGTTACCCAGATGGAGATTGATTCGCCAACGTTTCAAAGTAAGTTACCAAGAACCATGTTGTGACCGCCCGGCACCCAGGCTCGGACTCCAAACCCCCCTCCCCCAACCAGTAAACAGGGCCTAATGCTTTCAATATTTCCTGTAGAGATCCCCACATTAACAGTCCTGAGGAGACCCCACACCCAGTAGGGGGTCGAAACGTCGTCGACAAAACTTACAGAAAGGACCATCTAATTGTCAGTGGCATCATACACTTTGGCTTTTTGCAATGTATAACTCAATGGTCACTATTTGTGTTAGAACTGGCTATTTCTGGTAGGCTAAGGCTGACGCCAAAGCCAGGCAGAAACCACCATTCTAGTCAGGGCAAGGAAGTCACACGCCAAGATAACCCCTGCTCATCCCCTTGGTAGCTTGGCACAAGCAGTAAGGCTAAACTCGGAGGCAATGTGTAAAGCATTTGCGCCAGCGCACAACAGCAACAACATACTAGGCACACCACAAAAGAGACTCCACACAAGGTTATTATAAAAATAACTTTTGTATTGTAAAAACACATCAGATAAAATCACACATATACATTGTGCCAACTGGCACGGTCAATATTCACAGGGATTATGTACACCAGACAGGGCCACATGGGCGCCTGTCAGAATCAGATATAGTACTTCTAGATAAAATGTAGAATATAAAATCACTTCTAGAATAAAGAATAAATGTAACATAAAATAATAATCAAAGATAACAACCAGTAACCACTGGTAACAGGAACCAGGACCTTACTAGGACCACCTGTACTAAGAAAGAAGAACCACCTAAGTATCACACAGCATTTAGGGGTCTAAGAAAGAATACATTACTCATGATGCAATAAACCTACATTCAGAGGAGTAGAAAAGACAACCACCTAAGTATCACTCAGCGTTTAGGGGTCTAAGAAAGAATACATCACACATGATGCAATAACACATTCAGAGGTGCATAATAAAGCAATAGCGCAAAAACTCACATTAGCAATAACTATTAAAAAGCATAGAAATCACATTGCGCCAACACTACATATGCCACCACCTGTGGCAGTCCCTAGGCCAACTGGCCTTGATGGGGCAAGGATGCCCTGTGTCCAATGTCAGGGCGCGCTACCATGCAGCGCCAGTCCAAAAGTACCAAAAGCCTAAACGTGGCAGCTGCCCACAAAGTGCTGGGCAACTGGAGAATCAACAAAACTGTGCCAGGGCCCTCACTGGCCCTTAGGCGCAAACTGCGCCACTCTGTTGGAGCCACACAGGCTCTGGGACAAGGCAGGCCCATCGTTGGAGCCACAGAGGCTCTAAAAACAATGTGCTCCCTGGTAGGAGGGGGCGGGCACCGACAATGTACCCTGGCGCCCCCCTCCAATTAATATGGCCCCCCCAGGGAGCCTCTTGGGGCTCTAGAACGTTGGGGCGACCCGCTGCCAATCGGGGCCGCCCTGACTCTGTATTCACGAAATGCCCCCTGAGCCCACTCAGGGCTTAACACCATTCTGCGTTGGGGCGACCCACTGCCATCCGGGGCCGCCCTGGTCTCCATTCACTTCTCAAAATGCCCCCAGATTGTGGGAGCCTCCACAGGCTCTGCGCGACGTTGGGGCGGCCCACTGCCATCTGGGGCCGCCCTTGAAGCCCTCGTGGCTTCTCCACCTCGAGCGCGAGCTCGCGCTACTGCGGGGGGGGGGGGCGGACACCGACAATGTGTCCCGGCGCCCCTCCCCTGCTCTGCCCCACTCACCGGTGTCGGAGCCTCTCTCCGGCACCAACTGCAGCCCCCCAGCCCTTTGTACTCACCGGGCTGTACCTCTGGTGGGGGCTCCTTCCTGCTTCACTCGCGGCTGGGGCAGCTCTCTTCTCCCGCTCAGCTGCCGGCTCCTCCTCACTCGGGGCTCCCTGTGCACATGGGAGCCCCAGAGGCCGGCCACACTCCTCCTTGCTTCTTCTCTCCGCGGCGGGGGCAGGCACCGACAATGTGCCTCGCGCCCCCTCCGCTACAGCTCCACCATGCTTCTCCTCCTCGCCTCTTCCCTCAGGGCGGGACTTCCGGCCGGCCGTGACCGGATTGGCCGGCCGGCCAAGCGCTTCCGGGTCGCCGCGGGCAGCGCGTCGGCCCCTTCCTTAGACAGGCAGGCGGCGGCACAGTTTCCCGAGGAGTGGCTCCCTCGTGGAAAAAAATTTATCGCGGCAGGTCCCTGGCAGGGTAGGCACCTGCCAGAGGGCAAATAAACTCAAAAATAAGCAAGGTGGGCACTCGCATGTAAATATCCGAATACGGGCAACATCGCAGGGTAGGCACCTGCCAAGTCTCACGCATCGGGCGTGAGACGCAAAAAAAACGCCCGTAATACAGCAAAGAGCGCTCCCAAGGCGCTAGGGGCATAGACAAGCCCACAGAAACGACCCCTGCATCAAGAAGGGTCCCAGCATCACAGGTTAAGGTCTCCAGGGCAGAACAAAGTCCAGCAAAAGTCCCCAAAGATGCAGCCAGGCAGGGGGACAGCCAGGAAGTGTCCCCCAGCAGTCCATCAGATGTCCAGGAGCTGGGTAGGGCCCAGGGATTCCCCTGAGCCCCAGCAGCAGCATGCCCCTGGCAGATTCAAGTTAGAAACAAGAACATCTTGGAAGGGGACACAGCCCCTTCTTATACACAGGAAAGTCTTTTACGTCCTTGGAAGTCCTTTGAAGCAGGCAGTGTGAGAACCAGCCAGAACTGGTTACAGGGAAGTCCCTTCAGTATCAGGGAAAGAGGTGTCAGTCACCCAGCGGGAGGTGGAGCCAGCTTTGTAGTTAGGCAGGCACAGCCCTTCACTATCAGGTGCCATCTCCTCCCACTTCCCTGGCAGCAGATGCTGCCTTTCATCCATGGGCTGACTCAGACAACCTCCTGGGCTCTCCAGCCCCTGTCACCCTCAAACCAGACAGTTAATCCACAAGCAGGCCCAGGCACTCTGGGCAAGGCTCACCTGCCAATCACACCCTAGCACCAACTTACACAAAGAGACATATCCAACTCCTGAGGCGGAAGCCGGGAGATTTGTGCTGCTATTATTGTTTACTTGTGTTTGATTTGCTCGCTTTTAAAACTACTTTCCTTCCCCCTGAGCACCTTTTACTGGGACTAGGCGCCCCCTAGAGCAGACGCGCAGCGGACCTTAGCGCTGTCACGTAGCTCAGGGTAATTTTGCCGCCATCTCCCCATCATGCACAAGCCACGCCCATTCGAGCAAGGCTACGCCCCCTCTCTGACTACAAAACGCCGCGCTGATCACGAGCGCACCAGAGACATATCCAACTCCTGAGGCGGAAGCCGGGAGATTTGTGCTGCTATTATTGTTTACTTGTGTTTGATTTGCTCGCTTTTAAAACTACTTTCCTTCCCCCTGAGCACCTTTTACTGGGACTAGGCGCCCCCTAGAGCAGACGCGCAGCGGACCTTAGCGCTGTCACGTAGCTCAGGGTAATTTTGCCGCCATCTCCCCATCATGCACAAGCCACGCCCATTCGAGCGAGGCCACGCCCCCTCTCTGACTACAAAACGCCGCGCTGATCACAAGCGCGCCAGAGACATATCCAACTCCTGAGGCGGAAGCCGGGAGATTTGTGCTGCTATTATTGTTTACTTGTGTTTGATTTGCTCGCTTTTAAACCTACTTTCCTTCCCCCTGAGCACCTTTTACTGGGACTAGGCGCCCCCTAGAGCAGATGCGCAGCGGACCTTAGCTCTGTCACGTAGCTCAGGGTAATTTTGCCGCCATCTCCCCATCACGCACAAGCCACGCCCATTCGAGCGAGGCCACGCCCCCTCTCAGACTACAAAACGCCGCGCTGATCACGAGCGCGCCAGAGATATATCCAACTCCTGAGGCGGAAGCCGGGAGATTTGTGCTGCTATTATTGTTTACTTGTGTTTGATTTGCTCGCTTTTAAAACTACTTTCCTTCCCCCTGAGCACCTTTTACTGGGACTAGGCGCCCCCTAGAGCAGACGCGCAGCGGACCTTAGCGCTGTCACGTAGCTCAGGGTAATTTTGCCGCCATCTCCCCATCACGCACAAGCCACGCCCATTCGAGCGAGGCCACGCCCCCTCTCTTCCTTCTGCCTCCTTATCACTATGTGCCTCCCAAGGACGCGCAGCGGGCGTGCCGTTTGCGCGCCGAAGGCGCGCCTAAGGCAAGCCCGTCTGCGCCCGTCCGCGCCTGGACGGGCCCAGGGACCAGGCAGAATGGAGAATTCATCAGGTACTCCTCCCTTGAACTGAATTCTCTTCAGAATTCCGCTCTCCCATCCCTCGACCCGATCACACATGCTCGCCTAAAGGCCAGCAATATCCTCCCTCACCATCACATGCAAGAGCCACCTCCTACCTCATCTCAAAGTCCTAAACCCACTAAGCTCTCCCCTAACCCCAATATCCTGACCCTCCGCTGTCTTTATCTTAATACCAGATCCCTGGTTAAACACCAATTAGATATATTCCTACTTCTTAAGTCGGATAGACCAGATATACTATTTGTCTCTGAGACATGGCTCACTGCAGACTCCTTGCCAGACATTCGCACTGCCCTACTATCAGATTATTACATCCTGTCAGCAAATAGAAAACTTGGAAAATTCGGTGGAGGCGTCGCTGCCATCATCCATAAAGACCATATGTTCACCACCTTACCTCCCCCAGACTTATCAGATACTGAAAACTTAGTCATTAAATCTGACACCGATATAGGCACCATGGTGCTAGCATTGATCTACCGACCACCTACATCCATGCCTTCCTTCCCAGCCTCCCTGTCTGAGCAACTAGCAGGTCTAGTCGTTGACTATGACAAGGTCATGGTCATAGGGGATCTCAATTACTGGTACAATAATTCGGAAGCTGGACCTCACGCCATAGAACTTTTCGAGCTCCTCTCTAATCTAAACTTCCGTCAACACGTCCTGATCCCCACCCATGAAAAAAGGACATATCCTAGACCACATCTGGTCTCACAATATCCCCACCTCCTGCCCCACGGCCTCACCATGCATTTGGTCTGACCACCACCTATTGAAATTCTCCATCACCACTCAGGGCAACCCAAAAAACCATGCGCCCTTGGGGGGGTCAGCCAGGAAATGGAGATCCCTAAACCTCCAAGATTTCCTATCCACCCTGACTAACTCCATCCCTACCCCGGCACCAGACATCAATTTGATGGATAAAGCGCACACCGAGTGGCTTCTTTCTGCATGCAACGAACATGCTCCTGTCACCAGGTTCTCCCGCACCCGTCGCATGGTCGCCCACAGGTGGTTCTCTGCTGACTTAAAAAAGCAGAAATTAGAACTCCGCCAATTAGAGAGGAAGTGGAGACACGGCTATCACGCCACAGACAGATCATTATACACGACAGCTCGTAAAAATTATAAGAGCGCTATCTTATCTGCCAAAGCAACTTTTTTCTCAGAAAAAATCTCCAATGCCCAAAACAAATCAAGGGAAATTTTCAGAGCCGTAAACGACTTATGTAACGATTCCAGAACCTCTCCCTCTCAACCAGCATCCCAAATGATGTGCAACCGGCTCAACGATTTCTTCAAGGAGAAGATCGACATCATAAAAAATAGCATTCAAACCAACCACGTCATGGCAGACTATCCGGACATCAGTAGAAACCCTAATACACTCCAGGATATCCCCCCCATCGACCCACCCAAATTGCTGGAACTGATGAACCGAGTGAAATCTGGCTCCCCCAACGATCCTTGCCCCCCGCATCTACTGAAGGAAGTTTACGCTGCACTCCCTCAAGGCATACTCCCCATCTTGAACACCTCCCTATCACGAGGAATAGTACCCGATTCCTTTAAAAATGCCACCCTAGTCCCTCTAATTAAGAAACTGGGTGCCGATCCCTCCAACCTTTCTAATTACCGCCCCATTTCCCTTCTCCCTTACGGCGCCAAGCTGCTTGAAGCCCATGTAACCAGCTGCATATCCAACATTATAGAAACATCAGACTACCTGGAATCCAACCAAGCTGGATTCCGCCAGGCACACTCTACCGAGGCGGTGATCCTCGCTGTCCAGAATACTCTAAGGACCAACGCCGACAATGGAATCCACCATGCCCTCGTACTCCTTGACCTGTCAGCCGCGTTCGACACGGTGGATCACACTATCTTATTACACCGTGTCGAACAAGCCGGCCTTAGCGGCGCGGCTCTCGATTGGATTAAGTCCTTTCTGACGGATAGATCCCAGGCTGTAAAGCTGGAGAACTTTATAGCACCTATACTCTCCACCACCTGCGGTGTCCCACAGGGCTGCTCATTATCTCCCCTTCTTTTTAATTTATATCTTAAACCTCTACTGCACTCTCTGAAAAACAGGAAAGTCACCATTTACAACTATGCAGACGACTTGCAGCTGGTATTCCCCCTCAACTCACCGGACTCCATAGAGGAATTCCAAAAGACCATGCTGCACATCCAGAGCTGGATGGATCAGAACCATCTCAAACTCAATCCAGGAAAGACCGAGCTTGTACTCCCCAGCAACAGCGCACTAAGTTGGGGCCCCCACTTCTGGCCATCCTCAATGGGCACCCCTCCATCCCCCTCTCAGTCAGTAAAGAGCCTTGGGGTCACTCTTTGCTCCGACCTCTCACTGAAAACCCAGGCCGGAACAGTGATCTCCTCCTGTTTCTTTCAGTTAAGAAAGATTAAGAAAATCGCCCATCTGCTGACTCACTCCGCTCTCATCCAGGTAGTACTCGCATTGGTCCTCTCGCGATTAGACTTTTCCAACTCCATCTACCTGGGCCTACCCCTCTCCATTGCCAAACGCCTGCAGATTGTTCAAAATCAAGCAGCCAGATTAATATTCAAGAGCAATCGCAGGAAGTCAGCCAAACCTCTGTTAGCCTCCCTTCACTGGCTCCCTGTAGCCCAACGGATTACCTTTAAGATAGGCTGCATAATCTTCAAGGCTCTCCACGGAAAAAGCCCCAGGTTCGTCAATCAACTCATAAATAAATACGAACTGGCCCGAGACCTTCGCTCTGCCCACCTTTCCCTCCTCACGTTGCCGACATTTAAAAAGAAACGACTTGGCGGATCCTGTTTCGCATACCTCGCCCCAAAAACCTGGAATTCCTTGCCCCTGTCTATTCGGAACTGTACTAAGCTGACAGAGTTTAGGGGAGCTCTGAAGACCTGGTTATTCAAACAAGCGCACGGTTAGAGCATTGTTACCATCTGTCTCTTCATTTACCATCTGCCTCATTCAGCGCCATGAAACCCCTGGGTGAACGTGCGCTTAACAAGTTCCGAATAACATAACAAATATGCCAACTTCCAAAAGTGGCGCTTCTAGACTAGACACAATCATGCCGCATATATCATTTTGCAGCATTCATTCTCACGAGTTCATACATACCAAACTCGCCCCTGCACTCCCCACACATCAGGAACTACCATGGGCATACATATTCCCCATTCATTCCTATGGGAGGGCAGGTCACTCACTACTCATTCACAGAGAGCTCAAGCACTTTACACTGTACGACAGTGAAAAAGTGCACAGAGGCCTAAAATCACCAACACCAGGTTCCATAAACAGGCTAGGAAAAATCAAAAAGTCTAGGGGTGAACCTGCCCAACGGGCCGGGTCCAACACAACCCCCTTCCAGCCAAAACGCAGGGTAGACGAATCACTCCACTGATGGGCTTCCTTGCTTTGGGCGACAAAACACGGACACGGTCCCGCACAGCAGGAACACCTTCCGGTTTTACGCCACTCTGAACCCACCTGGTTACCTCCAAACAATAACTCTCTGACACAACTAGGATACCCCACTGGTACTCCCTAGCCATCCATAGCCAAGACCAGGCCGTAGGCCATCCAAATCACAGGTCCTAACTAATCCACAGAGTGGGGGGTAGTAACCCCTGGCACACAATAGCCATTCTCCACTCTCTCTCTCAGTGTAGCTACAACTACCACTGATCCAACAACCTAGGGACCATACCCTCAGGCTGACCAGAGGTCACGGGCAAGAATGCCCCCACCCTACCTCTACTTCTGGGTTTCCGCACCCTCACAGAGAAGCACTCACCAGAACACAATTCTCCCACCAGATCAGGACCTCACTCCATCACTGGTCTAAGACCTGGAAACTATTCCACTTCTGAGGTACAAAGCACACAGCACAGTTCCTCTTCAAGCAGGTGGGGGGACACAGCACACAGCAAAGCCCCCTTTCCTCTACCTTGGTGGAAACAACAAAGTGCAGGTGAGCCCCTGGAAAACACAGCAAGGGCAACCCCCTCAGTCTCTTCAGCTGATCCACTTTGGCAGAGATTCCTCTTGACCTAGAAGTTTCCTAATCTCCCAACCTAAGATCTAAACCCTCAGGTTACACCGGGGTCAGAAGTAAGGACACCGTCCCTCTGCACCCCCTTCCAGTATCAGTATGTCTCAGGCTAGACAGAGCACACGCCAGCGGAATATCAGCGACACACTCTCCTCCAGTACTCCCTATCACAGGGTGATTCTCAGTATGTCCCAGGCTAGACAGAGCACACGCCAGCGGCGTATCAGTGACACACTTTCCTTCAGTACTCCTTCCAGGTCAGGCCACAAACCCAACCCGGCTTTCCCCCCTACTCGGGGAACGACCTCCAGAGGCCCCACAAATGGTCAAGCACTCTAGACGGTCAAATGCTCAGCGAGCCAGGACTTCTGCACCCTCCACTTAGGAGCGGTACTGCCCAACACTAGGACCGCCGGAGTTCTGGTTACAGACACTCCCCGTCCTCTAGACACAGGAAGATCCTCCTCAAATGACCTATGTACAGCTTAGGCCCCTGACCTTGCGCTCCCTTAAGGAACCCTCCAGGCCCTGAGATAGGGTTTCAGGCCAACGTGGGACACACCGTCCCACACTCACTCCGCCTCCACTGAGAGAGGGCGTGAGCCCCTACACCCCTACCATACTACTGGGACCTAGCTGGGTTACACAGTAACCTCTTCCCCTTCACAGGATCATCAGATACACAAGCCACTCCTTTTGGAACCACTCCCTAATGCCTCTGCAAGACATCTAGCACACTGCCAGACATCCACCTTCTTGTCCAGTGCCTCTGCAGGACCTCCTGCACACCACCAGATGTACACCTCTCATGGAAGCTCTTTAACAAAAAGAAAACTCACACCAACTCCTCCAGTTCAGCACATCACTCATCCACACACACCCCCTCCAGACTGGTGAGACAGTTCCTCACTGCCTCTGACTCACAACCTGTCACCCTCTTACTGAGCACCAGGCACCATACTCTGGGAACTGGGAATGGGACTTCACACGCACTGGACACATTTAAGCTGCCACCACTGGATCCTACCACACTGGGGAATCCAGACACACACACAACACTCAGGGAACAACCACCCTCCTGAGCTAGTCATTTCTCCTCACACTCCCTCTCTTCCATCTACCCACACAGGGACAGGATTTGGGATTGGACACGGGACCCAGCAAGGGATTCCTAATCTATGGGAACCTCCCCTTCTAATGGCGTCCCGCCCTGTCACTTTCTCTCATTTGCCACTAAACATAAAGCGCAGAAACACATTTGAAAATGACACTCTTGAGGAAAAAAAATCAAAAACAATAATCCCATACATGTGACTATCTGAAAAAAAACAATTGCAGAGTTTTGTAATGTAGCCAGTTGTCGCTATGGCACTGCGCAAACACAAGTCCAAATCCGCACCGCTGACCAACAATGTTAGAACTGGCTATTTCTGGTAGGCTAAGGCTAACGCCAAAGCCAGGCAGAAACTACCATTCTAGTCAGGGCAAGGAAGTCACACGCCAAGATAACCCCTGCTCACCCCCTTGGTAGCTTGGCACAAGCAGTAAGGCTAAACTCGGAGGCAATGTGTAAAGCATTTGCGCCAGCACACAACAGCAACAACATACTAGGCACACCACAAAAGAGACTCCACACAAGGTTATTATAAAAATAACTTTTGTATTGTAAAAACACATCAGATAAAATCTCCAGGGCAGAACAAAGTCCAGCAAAAGTCCCCAAAGATGCAGCCAGGCAGGGGGACAGCCTGGAAGAGTCCCCCAGCAGTCCATCAGATGTCCAGGAGCTGGGCAGGGCCCAGGGATTCCCCTGAGCCCCAGCAGCAGCATGCCCCTGGCAGATTCAAGTTAGAAACAAGAACATCTTGGAAGGGGACACAGCCCCTTCTTATACACAGGAAAGTATTTGAAGTCCTTGGAAGTCCTTTGAAGCAGGCAGTGTGAGAACCAGCCAGAACTGGTTACAGGGAAGTCCCTTCAGTATCAGGGACAGAGGTGTCAGTCGCCCAGCGGGAGGTGGAGCCAGCTTTGTAGTTAGGCAGGCACAGCCCTTCACTATCAGGTGCCATCTCCTCCCACTTCCCTGGCAGCAGATGCTGCCTTTCATCCATGGGCTGACTCAGACATCCTCCTGGGCTCTCCAGCCCCTGTCACCCTCAAACCAGACAGTTAATCCACAAGCAGGCCCAGGCACTCTGGGCCAGGCTCACCAGCCAATCACACGCCAGCACCAATTTACACAAATATGCCAACTTCCAAAAGTGGCGCTTCTAGACTAGACACAATCATGCCGCATATATCATTTTGCAGCATTCATTCTCACGAGTTCATACATACCAAACTCGCCCCTGCACTCCCCACACATCAGGAACTACCATGGGCATACATTTTCCCCATTCATTCCTATGGGAGAGCAGGTCACTCACTACTCATTCACAGAGAGCTCAAGCACTTTACACTGTACCACAGTGAAAAAGTGCGCAGAGGTCTAAAATCACCAACACCAGGTTCCATAAACAGGCTAGGAAAAAGCAAAAAGCCTAGGGGTGAACCTGCCCCACGGGCTGGGTCCAACAATTTGTATCTATGGAAACCCTTTTTTTGGTATAATTACTCACTGTATATAATCACCTATGGTTCCATGCTTCACTTGGGGATAAACTGCACAAAAAATACCGCTTTTTTGAATGTTTAAGAAAAGTGACTTATACCATTTTTTTATGTATACTCTTTACATTATATATATAAAAGGTTTGATAAACAAACTGTGCAGAGAGTTCTCCTTGTTCACAGACATTACTTGGTCCCTTACAAACGCATAGCCAGTGTGCATGTGTATTATTTATATTGTTGGTCTATTTGTCCACTGTAGCCATTGTTTCTCTGTATAAAATTATTACCCTGGTTCCCTGTGAGTAGGGTTCCCCTGTAGTCAAAAGTGAGAAATTGGAACAAGGCACGGCTGGTTGACTCCTTCGGCGCATCAGAAATATTCTTTACTGCGAAGGGCAGTGCAGCTCAGTAGAGACCGCTTAGGTCCGCTTTCAAATTAAATGGACACTCCATACTGACTCTGGGGATTGGAGATGAACTCCAGTGTGTCTAGGCACATAACCACACCAAGCCTCCAGCCTTTCAGAGTGCTGAACATGTGCTAGGCTGGTCAGAATGCAGTGCTCAGTACACTCTCACTCTGGGACAAAGGTGCCGTCCACAGCACTCACCACGTGCCGAGTGGAAGGACACAGGGCACGTCCCAGAGCGGAGGCAAGCCACCTCCTCCTACCTGTCATAAAAAGAACGAGACACTGTAGCTGTAGTCGGCGGTATGTTGGAAGGGCATGGCTTCCAGTTAGTGCCCTAAAATGGGAGGATAATATCAATGAATTCCTCTTTTCTCTTTCCCCCGTATTTTTTGTAGCCTAGTGGCAGGAATAGTAAGCATCCTGTGACTCAAGACATATCCCTTAATCTCACAGCTGCTCATGTAAAGCGATGTCATACCGGTAGGCCACATTTTCACTAGATAAAATGGCAAAACAAAAAAGCAGTGTTGGGGGAGCGCCGCTCACCGGGGCCCTTACATTCCAATAGAAGACATCTAGCTGCTCCAATTCAGCAATGCTCATTGACTGGTTGGGCTGCAACCATGATAGCAGCTCTGTGTATGTAATTGAAAACAAGCCCAATACCCTTTATTAAAAAAAGCCCAAAATAAAGCTAACCCTACCAGAAAGTAGGCCTATTGCCATGGACACCGAAAAGTTTAGAAAAGCTAAATAAATACAATTAACAGAGCGGGAGAGCGAGAGGACCAGTGCCTGAGGCCGCACCAACAAAATTGGCACTGTAAAAGAAGATGGTTGGGATGCTATATTTCCATGTAAGCATCAATGGCGCTGAAGCTGAACACAGGGAAACAGTAACAGACCAAGAAAAAAAAGTAGTCCCCCTAAGACCACATAAAGACCCATAGCGGACTGAGACAGTAGTTAGTCCCTGCTCCCTGGGAGGAACTGAAGAGAAAAATGAGAGACAAAGATGCAAAACCACTAGCAACCAAGGATTTTTAAAGGACACTGAAACAAACAAATAGAAAGCTATGGGGTGGCTTTAAGCACACAAGAGAAGTTACAACATGTCTTGAAGGAGTCATTATATACAAACAATACACAGTAAAATACAGCAGTCACAAACAATACACACAGCCCCATGAGGTCAGGGCTTTAGTGTTTCAAAAGGCAGTTCCTGAGTCCCCCTGCACTCTCGATAGCTGTAGTGGTTATTCCCATACACTATAGGTGACATTCAGTTTAGGCCCCACTAGCAGTCCAACTCTGTGGAGTCCCACTCTAACTCGAATTAAAGTCAAAAGTGTTCCAGTGCCAAAGCGCTATATGGCAGGCAAGTTTCTGTGGGCCCGATCAGTACATTAGTTATCTGCACGGTGGTTCCACATGACATACATGGTCGCCAACTTTACTCTTCACATGGGCTATCGTCCGATCAACAACGCAGTAATCTTCCTTTACTTTCCTTTGCCCTGCCCTTCCTCTAGAAAGCAGCCGGTCACAGCAGGAGCCTCTCCAAATCGGTTAAACCCCAACAAAGGCAATTGGGGTTACTAGAGGTTCACACCTGGATGTCAGCCACAGTGATATGTGTATCAAAAGGTTACCCCAGGGTGTCAGCCATACTCTTTATTATTCGCCTTCCATAGATGTGCTCTGGCTCCTATCCAGAAACCTCTCCCTGAATCAAAGATCATTCTTTGATGTATACTGAAGAGCCTAGCTCTCCTGTCCTCCAGTGTGTGCTACTCAGCTCACAGGAATGCACCATTGCAGTTCTGACAGGGGAAAATTCCTCTACCTCCATATACTCCTTCAGTCAGCCCCGAGTCTCTCCAAAATGAAAACCAGAATTTTCGATGTATTGTACCTTTCAAAGGCACAAATCGATCAATCAATCAATCAAACATTTGTAAAGTGCACTACTCGCCTGTGAGGGTCTCAAGGCGCTAAAGGGGGCGGGGTGCGGCTACTACTCGAACAGCCAGGTCTTGAAAAGTCTTCTGAAGGTCAGCAGGTCCTGGGTCTGTCGCAAGTGGATGGGGAGGGTGTTCCATGTCTTGGTTGCGAGGTGGGAGAATGATCTGCCGCTGGTGGTCATTCAGTGGAAGCGAGGAACGGTGGCAAGGGCGAGGTCGGTGGAGCGAAGCTGGCGGTTCGGGGTGTAGAGGGCGAGTCGTTTGTTGAGGTATGTTGGTCCGGCGTTGTGGAATGCTTTGTGAGCGTGGGTAAGGAGATTGAAGGTGATCCTCTTGTTGACGTGGAGCCAGTGCAGGTCTCTGAGGTGGGCAGTGATGTGGCTGCGGCGGTGATGACGAGGATGAGGCGTGCAGAGGCGTTCTCTATGCATTGGAGTCTTTTCTGGAGCTTGGCCGTGATTCCCCCACAGAGGGCTTTGCAGGAGTCCAGCCTGCTGCTGACGAGGGCCTGGGTGACCGTCTTTCTGGTTCCAGTGGGGATCCATCTGTAGATCTTGCGGAGCGTGCGGAGTGTGTTGAAGCAGGCGGAGGAAATGGCGTTGACTTGCTGGGTCATTGATAGCGATGAGTCCAGGATGAACCCCAGGTTGCCTGCGTGGTTGGTGGGAGTGGGTGCATCTCCCAGCTGGCCGGCCACCAGGAGTCGTCCCAGGTGGAGGGGGTGGAGATAAGGATGAGGACACCCAGATCATGCATATAACACAGAAGCACTGCACAGCCTTTTATACTAACCTAAAGTAGGCCATGGGTAAGTTAAGCACATAGCAGTGGAACATTACATGATTGAGCCTGTAGGCCTCAATCAAGGGACGTAGGTAAAAAGGCTTTCTCACTTTTGTTGATCACTGCACAATATATTGCCACCACCAAGCTTGTGCTGTTTAACTAGTGGCAAAGGCAGTAGCCGTTCACCATTTTGAGGATAATTTGGGCGCCCCTCTCAGTCAAACAAGACCGCAATCCATGAAACATGCCTTTGCTATGGCTCACACACATGATCAGTGCTTGCCCATGACAACAAGGATCAAGACATCATTGGAGTTGGTGCCAGTCAGGGCAGTGAATCAAGTCAATCACCATGCAAGAAACTTTAACGTCCCAACAGTGGTCGTCAGTGTCTCTGCTGCACTGAACTGTCCCAGAACTGTTCTCTAACTACAGCTCACTGACTAACCACCCTCACTGGGAAAAGAAAAAGGACTAACTTTCACAGGTGGGTCTGCTCCGGTTGGAGCGCAGAGATTAAAATATGTTAATATTTTGAAAACGTTTTTGAAATATGTTGTTGTAATGCATTCTGATCCCTGTGGTTATTGTTCACATATAAACTAATAAATGAAAAATGAACAAGTAAAGTATGAAACCAGAGTTCCAATCTGCAGTCGATCAACTGGTTGTGGGTCAGTATTTTGAATGAAATATATTGCATCATTATAATATTGAATTAACGACATTGCAAGGTATGTATATAATTAATGTACTTAACTCCACCTTTACTTACCTCTGAGGGTAAGTATACATGGAGGTAATAATAGTAGCTGTATACATATCTTGTGATGTAGTGATCTGGATATAGTGAGATACAAGTTACCAACATGTTCTTTAAGTGACTACAGTGAAAACAGAGCAACCATAGTCCATGATCATCTTATTACTTGAAGATTAATTTCACTGACAGCAATAAACACAAAGAAATAGCTATTTTTCTTTTTTTTTTTAATTATCTTTGCATTTAAATTGCAAATCTTGCATTTCTTTCCAGGGATTTTTTGTGGCTGTGCTCTACTGTTTTCTTAATGGAGAGGTAAGTCACCTACAAATATGTACAACTGAAACCTGTGACTATCTATTGTTTACATTTAGGATTACTAGAAGGTTAACCTCAGGTGGGAACTGTATAAAATGTTTCAAATATATAGATTGAAGTTTATCACGGTTTATATTTGTTGAAAGACTCGATCCACACTCATGGATTTAGGCATCAAATGCAATGTGTTGGTTGGAAAAAAATTATTCTCAAAAGCAATATTGTTACTTTTCCCTTGAAACATTTTACCATATAGTTGTATGCCCTTTTCACTGATAGTTACATGTAGCAATAGGGACACTGGTGTAACGAAAAGTGAGAGGGCCTCCCTGCACGGTACTTAGGGGGGCCCCCTCCGGGCTCAATCAGGAGCTCTCCGGCCTGAGTGCAGTGCCGAGGGGGCCCTTTGGAGCTAGGGGCCCCCCCGCACCGTGTGGGCTGCGGGGGCCTGTGTTACGCCCCTGAATAGGGAGGCCCATGGCTGTCGAGTTTCCCAATGTAGGTTACCATCTATTATCCAGTGCTTAGTTTGTAAAATATTAAGTGCAGGTGCTCACAATTTTTAGGAGGCCACACCCACTTCCCCGGCTCCGCACACTTCTTCTAGTGGCCCCAACCAAAGTTGTTTATTGGCTTCACCCAAAACCATAAGCCTTAACACATCAGAGCCCCTCCTCACTTCTCCAGTACCACTAGAAGCTGAAGACATGGCTCTTCATACAAGTACCTCGGGGACATCACATCTACACACCTGCCCAATCTCCTGGATACCCTCTTGGATGATTAGTGTTCTCTACAAATTATTATAACATTATGTAACCTATGGAAAATCTATGAAAACAACTCAAAAGTGAACTCAAATGAGAGAATGAGAATGTGTGTACATCTCACAATACAGCTTTAGGAAAGGTCACTTGAGGCAGCTTTGTAAACTAAAGAGAATGTGCTTGTAGTGTGCTGTTTAGGAAGTGATGAAGGAAGGAATGCATGAAAGAAGGCAGCAGCAAATGTAAGCAGGAAAGGGAGTACTGGAGTGAGGAAATAGATATGTAATGGATGAAAGAAAGAGGAAAGAAGAAAAGAATGTGAAAGGAATACAGGAAGTGATAGAGGGAGAAATTAAGTGAACAATGTGGGATAGATGAATAGAAAGAAGAAAGGAAAAAAGGAATATAAGCAGAAGGAAGAGTTGAGGATAAGACAGCAATAAATTAAAGAAGGGATGAAGGAAGGAGCAGAAAAAAAGAAATTGAGGAACGAATGGAGGCAGAAAGCAGAAATGCACCTCGGGGGGAAGGCTGTGGAATGAATGAGGATGTAGGAAGCACGAATGGAAAGAAGAAGGGAGGCGTAGCTGGAGAGGCTGATAAAGAGAAAATGGAAATAAAAAAGATGGGATGAAGGAAAATAAGGAGATCAGGGGAATGGATGTGAGCACTGGGTCAAGGAAGGGACACAGGGAATAATGACAGTGTAATATTGCAAGGAAATTTAAAAACAAAATATTAAAATGCATTTCTATGTCCTTAACACACCATGCATGCTCGTACAGCACATATTTACCAGAGGGGGCCTTGACATCAAATTAAAAAGGTTATTCAACTCAATGGAACTAATTTTATAGGCCACAGAAAGATGAAAGACTGAGTGGCCACACAAAGATTCAAATGTATGACCCTAAGATCAAACACAGATTCCTGGAGTTGATAGGAAGAGATATGTGTTAGAGAGAAAAACATTAAAGGGATAGTTAGGAAGGAGGAGAGGTCTAAAGGCAACAATAGATACAAAGATACAAAGGTAGACATAGAATGTGAAGACAAATGGGAAAAGCAGAGATTGGGAGTGCAGGATTGGAGAGGAACATAAGGAGAATGAAAAGTGGAAAGAGGAGAAAGGCATGGGGAGAAGAGTAGACAAAGGGGAGCGCACAAAAGGAGAGTGGAAGGGAAAGATGAGAAGGTGAAAAGTGAAAAGCAGTTAATGGTGGAGGCAGCGAAACGCGGACGTCGGGCAGAAAGTGAAGGAAGAATGGAGGCAAGGGAAGGCGTGAGGTGTGAAGGGAAGAAAGAAAGAAGAGAAGATACTGAGGGAGAGCAAGAAATAAGTAAAACTCTGGTTTATTAAATATACAGTAAATAATTATGTAAAGTTAAGGGGTGACAGGGCTGTAGCGTTCTTTGCCAGTCTGATCAATGCATAGCTGTGCTGTCCAAGATACACATTAGCGATTCTTTAACTGTGTTAAGGTTTATGCCATCAAAAGATGTTTTGTGCTATCACAATAGGTATTACTAATAAAAGATAAACTGGCAGTTATACCATCGCAATTAGACTTTGATGGTAAATCGGGCTCTCATGCTTTAAAAAAATACTTTTATTATACGATCAGGCTGTGAGACACAAAATGCCACTGCCACCTATGTCAAAATGAAGTAAGACATTCAACTCCATTCAGAGAGGCTTCCACGCTGCCTTTTTAACTAATAAAGCACAAAATTCAACGGAGTCTGCCCGCTGTTGTTGAGATGTGAGCATATACCCACCACTCTTCAAACCTCCACCCCAAATATAGTGCCACGTTTTCTGCATTTTCTAGGGTTGCCACCTGACTTTTTTCTAATGGCATGAATGGTATTTAATATACTAATTTAATATCCTAAAACTGGTATTCTTCTCTTTTCATAGTTCAACAAGCAAATATAACTAGAAAGCACTTTTAGAAGAGTTGTGCACTGAGTTAAGTATCCTTGACTAATAATTAAGTCATAAAAGATGAGCCAGGTACCAATGAATACATACCATTGTGTTTAAAGTACTATTCAGTATCACATCTGGGTCTTTGCAGACTCTTAAAACAACAACAAACGGTTGGTATTTTACCCTTGGAAATGTAGCTAGCAACTCACAAGTTCGAAAGAAAGTTACCCCATCCATGCAATCTAATTCACAGGTGGTTATTTCTGCCTCTCCATGATGAAAGCCACATTTTTAAAGCTCACAGAGAAGCCGAGTCCTGCACCCTCCTCTCACATAAAGCACTACATTTAAGCGATGCATATCAAAGAATGGCAGTTCCTGCCTTTGAAACCAAGGGCATCGTTTGTGGAGAACTCCAAGTGCAAGGAGGTGACACAAATCACACCAGCCTATCTTTGTGCCACATCCCAGAGCCTTTATTGGTATGGCAATTCAAATACTGTCAAAGTTCACACATGGGGTGAAGAGCAACTCTAACACCTCAAGTTAAAAGTTCAATGTGTGGTAAGAAGAGATTATTTTCCGTGCAAGTGTTCTCAAGTCTTGCAGAATGTAGGAGATTTTAAGAACGAAGACTGCTCGTTCCTCTTTTATGGTACTCTGTGGAGCAAGTTGTTGTAATGTTTGCCCTTTGCATTTATGTTTTTTTTACCGAAACTGACAAACAGTTTAGTGGCTCTAGCCTAGTGATGCTTCAGAGAGACCATGTGGCACGTTCTCTTACCAGTTACCTATATATTTTACATTTTGCCTGTTTTCCCCCTGGCAAGAGCAGACTGTAAGGATGCACGAGTGTTTATTCACCACCTGCACATGCCGCATAGAGTAGACACGTCTGTCCCTGCAAGACCGTCCCCTCACAAAGTATTTCTGCAGGCACAGATAATGATATCTTTTTAAGACTTTGCCACATTAACATGCGTTTTGTTCTCTAAAACATATACACCACAGATGCACATTGCACGCAGTTGATCATGAGAAGTCACGCCTTCTGCAGCAGGGATCGGCTGGGCTGCCCTAATGCCTGCAGGATGACTATGAGTCACATTACCAGAACCACAGGCTAAACATTTCATCGTAGCGTACATTTGACCTTCCATTACTTGTGTCACAGTAACTTCACACACTACTTTTCGCAAGCTAAACAATATTTACTTATTGCCTTTTAGTTTGAATTACGTGGCCAACCTGCTGCACGACGTGCTACTTGCGTCTTCTGTGGCAGATTAGACTGCGGCTGCGCAGCATGCTGGGGTGGGCTGCGGCAGATAAAGTGGGGACCGACTCGCCTGCACCTGAGGGATGATTACCCTCCCGATTCATGTGTTCCCCGCAGAGCGGCAGTGCCCTGTGCTGGGGCACGTCTTTTCTCGGTGCAGCAATGGTAGAACAAGTTTTGGGCACGGTTCTGGAGTCTGCCTTCACATCAGTGTCTGTCCCGGCCCAACTGCCAGGCAGCCCCTTAGGGATCATTGGCGTCAGTGCCCCCACCAAGGGTTGGATTGGTAACGTGGGCACTCGGTCAATGCCTGAGGGGCTGGGGTCCAGTTCCAGCTGTGAGCTGCTTTTGTAAGCAGTCTGGTGGGCCGATTTGGGTGGTTTCTGCGTTGTTTGCATACCGCCAGCAGCCCAGTGGGGGCCCGAGTGGCCGTTTTGGGGGTAGATGGGAGTCCATTACCTCCATTTTACAAACTGGGCAGAGGTGTCACTCCCTTTCTATCTCAGAGCCGGCCAAATAATGTGTGCATACTGAGCGGTGGCAGGGGGCCTGAGCAGAAGTGGCCTCACTTGTTTTCAGGTGTATTTCACCAGTGTAAACTAACCCGTGCATTTTTTTTTTTTTACCCCTGCGCCCCCTTTTTTTAATAAAATGTCGCAGAAGCAGTGTTTTGCGGCTAGCAATATGCAAATGTAGGCCACTTTTTTTTTAGCGTGCCCGGGCCGATTTTTAATCCCAATCCAACCCTTTCCCCACCATGCGACCGGAAAGGCAGTGGCCACACTGTCATTTTGTGAAAACTTTCCAGAGCTCGCACAGCGCAGGACAACCTTAAGCTCCACCAGCTACCCATGGGGTGCTTCCTGCGCACTCAATGGCTGTCCTTGCAGGGTGTGAACCTAGCACTTGTGTCTCAGCACCTGGGCAATCGATTGGCCGGGCGTCAGAAGCATGGTTTAAAAACGTACTATACGCTGTTCGCAGCATTTCAGGGACTGGGCATTTCAAGTTCCACGTTCTCCAATAAAAGAAAGAACTAGGACATTTAAAAGGTGTCCAATTTGAAATATTTTAGCACACAGTCAATTGCGATTATCAGCTGTTTACCGGGGAAACCCGTGTGAATTTAACTAATCTAATATCACATGAGGACCCGGCCCTAAGAAATAAGCGCTGGTACTAAGCACCGGAAAGCCCGGGACAAATTAAGCACTTGCTGTACCCCATATTTGTGGGCTTTTTTTGTACCTCCACAGTGACAATCACAAGGCTTTAGTCTGTATGTAATGTTTCCAGAATCCGACGAGCTTTATATGAATGATAACTCTGTCACATATTGTTTTGTCACTGTTGTAAAGTGGCCTTTTTGGATGGCCACCCCCTCCACACACATACATTTTGCTGCTAGATTCTGTGGTAATTGATTTGAAAGTGTGCTAGGTCCTGCCAACCAGTCCCAGCACCAGTGCTCTTTCCCTCAAACTGGAAGTGTTAATTGGTATATCCAAATGGCAAGTACTTTTACACCCCTGTAAGGCCCTAGCATGTGGTACCAGTGGCACCCAGGCCTGCAGCACTGATTTTGTCACCCTGAGTGATGCGAGTAAATCCAAAGTCTGCATGTCTGCTGTGACAGATCTGCATGAGCAGCATTTCTGCTCGTGTTCGACTCTGCACACACCATGTGTGACAGGGTCACTTCACTGCATCTGATATATGTCAGTCACCCCTAAGGAAGGCCTCCTATAGCCCAGGAAGAAGGGTGCATTAAATTTTAGGCTCCCTGGTTTCCGTTTTTAGGTCGAGCGTAGCGAAGGACCTATTGTCGGCGTGTTCGGAGAAATGTGAGACAGCGTTCGGGCTCGCGCCTCTGCTGTCTCAGATTCCTCCTCGAGGGCGCGCACGGCGCCGTGCACACCCCCTGCCTGCCATTCACATGCTCTCGCAATCACACACAGGCAAAGTCACGCATGCGCACACACATTCCCACGCGCACACACTCACCCCCCCGCCCCCGCACCTCCACACCCCCGCACCCACCCCCACACGCAGGGCTTACAATCACACACAAACGCAGGGCTTACAATCACACACAAACGCGCACACACACACCCTCCCAACCCCACTCACCTGGCACACGCAGGGCTTCCATCACTGGGGGGGGGGCGGGCACCGTCAATGTGCCCCGACGCCTCCCCTCACTGGGTCTGTTATACTCCTCTCGTCCTGTTCCTCCCTGTGTCCAGACTCGGCAGTCCGCTCCGTTGTTTCTCCGCCCCTTCCTTCCTTCGTGCATGTCACGCCTCTCCTTTCTCCCGGCCGGAAATCCGATTTGCGTGTCAGGCCTCGTTCTTCAGTGTGCCGAGTCTTGAGGTCTTGTTTTGAATCTGTAACGCTTACTGTCCAATGGGAGTGTACAATGTCATTTACTGCACAAAGTAAAGTAGTGAAGGGGCCATGCTGCAGTCTGGCAATCGGTCTGAAACGTCCAATGTTACAAACACGCTGCATTACGCTTAAAGGAGGAGATTTTCACCCGATATTTCGGCTTCTCACCTTGCACATCTAAGGTAACGCCAGGGAAGACATGGTTCTGTCGAGCCTTCAGTATCTAAACATGCAGAAAAAACACTTACTATGTCAAGGCACAGACGATCTCCATGCAGGGATACTGTGCCAAACGTCTATTTTCTATACCAGCACCTGATGAAAGTACAACATACTTGTGAGAAGTTGGCCCGATATGCAACGTTCGCTATTCCAGCGACCGCTATGTATCGTTCCAACGACCCCTTATGGTGTTTGGTTGTAAGTCAACCTATAGACCAGCTATCCTAGTAGCGTGGATACGAGCAGTCTAAGGCTAAAGACTCTAGAGGGCGCGTTAAGCCAGCTGTTTACCACACATGTACCCCTTGAACACCAAGTGAAAGGACACCACACAAGTGTTATGAAAATAAACAGTATATTTATTAAGAATCACAACAGCCCTGTACTCTTTATGAGGACAGGGTACTAAGCACAAACCAAATCTCTTTAGCAAATACTTCAAGTGCACGATTAAAACAAGTGTCCGAGGACACGGAAAGTTTAAGGTCTCGGGCGGACCCGATAAGGCAAGTCGGAAGCGAGGGACTTGGGACCCTAGAGTAAAGAGGCTATGCAGGCACCGAAATGCCGAGTTACCTAGCCACGAGGGCTGCGGCTGCACGAGTCTTACAGGCGTCGGGGTCTTCGCTGACGAGCCAGGAGCCCGAAGAAAAGGAGTTGCTGGCCGGCGACCAGTGATGAATAGTTCGTAGAGATCCAAGCCTGGATCAGAGATTGTTGATACCTGAAAGCAGAGGGGACCAAGTTTGTACTACTAGCCAGTAGTCAGAGGGTACCAGGAGGGCACCGGTTGGCCGTCACCTCGACTAGGTGAGTGGGCGACGCTAGGCTCTGCAGTCTCACGGACCAGGAGGCGTTGTCGGCGACCACGGTGGAGGTGCGAGCTGTCCCACGAAGGATGATGCTGTCGGCGTCGCTGGGCCCAGGATGGGGCAACAAGCCTTGGCAAATCTCAGGGCCACGTGGTGGGCCTAAGATGGCGTCTTGAGTGGACCAGGAGGGTCCGGGGTGCTTCTCGCAAAGATGGAAGCAAGGGCCAGTCTGGAGCAACCAGACCAGCAGAGTTGTTTGTCGGTCGTCGTCAAGGAAGGGCACAAGCCAGCGGCTAGTGACCAGACAACGTGCTGAGCAGCGAGCAGAAGGGCCCCACGCAGATCGTGGAGATGCTGGGGGACTGCACTTCGGTGCTGGAGCGGCTCAGGGACGGGGCTTCTCGGACCCCAGAGCACTCACCAGGGAATTGCTTCGAAGGTCGTGCTGGTTAAGAGCGTGCAGGTTCTGATGATGGCCGGTCCCTCGAGGTCTCGTCGCACCCACAGATCACAGCTGAGCTGATGACGTGGGTAGAGGTCAGAGGTGCCAGGGAAGCCGGTTCTCGTCGAGCTGGGCCGTCGGATTCCTTGAGGAAGGACTTACAGCAAACCGCAGAGTTCTTAGATGGTGCCCGCTGATGCAGGGTGACTACTCCTTAGTCACAAGGGAGAAATCTTGAGAAGAGTCTTGAAGTCCTTTCGTAGAAAGTATTCTTGATTCAAAGATGATCTAATTTGGAAGGGTCCCCGCTCCGGCCTTTATTCTAAAGAAAGGGGTGGGTACATGACTAGGTCCTGCCCTAAGGGTGGGACCAGGAAGGGGGGTAGTTACACCCCTCTCCCCTGCCGGACTTTCCCCAGGCCAGGGCTGGCGCCCCTGGAACTGGTTCTGACCGGCAGATGCGTAGTGAGCACCGGGGTGCCACTCCGCAGTCACCTTCTCGCAAAAGCCCTACCTACCCAGAATACACAAACCCTGTCTGGGACGGTGCGAACATCGCCCTCGACAGGAAACCCTTTGTCCGAGCGCTCCTCGCTGGAAGGACTCCCAGCAGCAGGAGGTCAGACTCGTGTCTGTGGTGGCAGCATCCATTTTGTGGAGCTGAGGCTTTAGTTAACTTTAACCGGGGTTCACAGTTACGTACATGTCGTGTCCCTCTAGAAGGGTGGAATGCTAACCTCATCGCCAGAATTGGTGAGAGGGCAGCACCCCGTTTCGTATGACACCTTACTCGACATGCCTTGATAACGCGACACCGAAGTTACCGATGTGGTACGCGTTATCATGGAACAGCCATTGGGTCTTGGTTCCGCAAGCTGCAACCGGGCTCGGCTCGGGCCAGAACCTAGTTCACACGAGCCCATGCACTCTGCCTTCAGGATTGTCAAGGTCTGCCATAGGAGTGACTGATAGGAACTCGAGCGTCCATTGTATGGTTAGATATAGGGCTACTATATCTAAAGCAAAGTGTGATTACACGACTTCGCCCCAGCTGTCATGCAGCCAGTTGTGTCAAATTTAGGAGGCCAGCCAGGGGTGGCATAATACATGCTGCAGCCCCTGGCGGCCCTGGGTACACCTATGCCCTGAGTTACAGGGTCTGATAAGGTGGCCCAGTACCAATTGGAAATGTACCTAGGGTACATGGAATCCATTTTAAAGAGAGAGCAGTAGGCCTGGGGTCCTGATTGGCAGGGTCCCAGGTCGACTATGTCCAAAACCAGCTAGAACACAGGGCAAAAAAATTGGGGGCAACCATAGTCAGGATGTACCTTCCTACAATACTGGCCTAAAATGTGGAATGCCATGAATGCGAGCCCAAGGCTACTTCATCAGGGTGACATGTGTTGTAGTGAATGGTATAGCACTGTGCACAAACTGCCACCACTGAACAATTACCATCTGTAAGTAATGGCAAGGATTCGCTCTGGCTCTGCAATCCGTTGCAGTTGCATACATCTTGAGCTGTTGCTCCAAAAAGGAAGATGCTTTGGCTTGAAGGACGTCAGGGAAGAGCTGCTGCAGACGACTGTTCTATATGGACCGCGGTGTTATTCCATCAGTTCACATTGATTGTTTTACACGTGAGGTGCAAGGGCAATTAAAATGTCTTGCTGCAGCTGTTGCGGGAAAAGGTGCGATGGTGATGAACAGCAAATTACTACACACGGTCAAGAAATCTAAAAAGCCGATTTTTTTTTTAATGGTGCTTTTTTTACTGTATAGGTTGCTATGTGGTTCTCTACTTTCCAAACAAAACGGTATTATCTATGTAATTTTAATGCTCAGTACAATGTCATTGTCATCTACATGGGCATAGTAAAGCAGCGCTGGGAGATTGTCACGCCGCCTGCGTGTTTAATAGTATTGAACAACACGCTTTATAGTTTCAATATCTGAAATATGCAGCCAAGATTTTTCTTTGTAACTCCCAGTTTCTGTACCAGCATGTCAAACTAGCAATTTACTTGCATTCACTTTCTGAAACTGATAAAATCGTACGGAAATACAGTTTGCAAGAAGTCTTTATCTGAACTCCCCAAAACATTCCATACATGTTGATAACGTGTAAGCGCGGAGATGTGGTTTTCACGAGGTCCAATGTTCACTGAAATCCCAACGTGTATCAAAGCCTAATCTAGCAGGAAGTGCGACACCGCGGCATTCCTCACTGATGACTCACTCAAGCGGAATGTCAAATCTCGGTCATACGGTAATCTATCTGGGGAATTGACCTTTATAGTAAACAAAATGCACAATGTGGCAAATTCTGAAGTCACTCAGTGGTGCTCACCATGCAGACTTTTATTACCCAGGTTGGGACATAACCTTCCGAACAAGTTCCCACCAATATCACATGCCTGAGAAAAACTATTCTTAGAACGAGATCCGCCAAGTGGCGGGGAAAAACATATCTACCTTGTGGGTCTCGCATGTAAAGCAGATATTTCTGTGGTATTTACTCACGTGCAAGTAAGTAATGCTTTCAGGTGATCTGCAAATGCAGTGTTTTACAAGTCCCAAACATATTTGTGCAAATAAAGCGATTAGTTTGGTTCTAAACCTAAATCAAATATTCAAAATGCAAATCCTCACCCCAAGTACTGAATTCATGCAATGGCAAACTATTCAACAGAAAAAGGAGATTCCCCAAAAAGACACGTAACACCTGAAGGGCCAGCAGACCTCACCAAAGCTATTCAGGGTGCACAAGAGGCTTCGCAAGGGGCACCGGTATTTACAAACAATCCGCTCGAAATGTTCAGGCTGTCTCACATTTCACTCAAATCAAGTTATCTCAAACTCTACCCATCGTGTTAAAAGAAATGTTCTGGTGGATGTTTATTTACAGCTTACAACTTCAAGTGTGTGAACTACAACAGCGCCTTCCCTAGCATGCAAGTGAAAGTGAAGCTCCGATGGCCCTCAGTTTTGTTTCAGAGCTGTGTATTTATGTGAACTCCATGTACAATTTCACGCAGCTGGGATTTACTCTGCAGCCCTTTCACTGAAAAGATTTACTTGACAATGCAGGCAGGTTCACTGCGCATTAAAACCCCATCATTACCCTGAACCAAGGTAATCTGTTGTCTGCAAAATGCCACAAACAGCCAAGTCTATTTTAACAGGCCGGGGACGAGCTTTAACTGCTATTGCCCACTGGTACCTAAGGTTTTAGTTTATTCTATTACTAACAGCAGCAAATGTATGAAAAGGCAACTTGATAAATACAACTCTATGAGGAATAATTTTCTGGAATTACAGAGTGGAATCACTTAGTATCTACAATCCAGAAGTTTATGTATATATTGCATCAATGTCTTGCTTCATTCTGGTTCAATATCTTGATTTACATGGGTTGTTATGAAAACGGGATTCTGCTTTAATTATTTTCAAAAGATGGTACGTATGTCTATGTACTTATGTGGTTCATAAGTCAAATTTTATAAGGTAACATTTGGAATGCCCGATTGCTTCCACCACATCCACATCCACCACCACCACCATGTCCACCACCACCACGTCCACCACCACCACACCTACCTTCACCACCACCACGTCCACTACCACCACCACCCTCATGTCCACTACCACCACCACCACATCTACCACCACCACATCCACCACCACCACATCCACCACCACCACCATGTCCACCACCACCACGTCCACCACCACCACCACCACACCCACCTCTTCCACCACCACGTCCACCAACACCTTACCACCACCACTTCCACCACGTCCACCACCACCACGTCCACCACCACCACCACCACCACCACCACACCCACCTCTTCCACCAACACCCTACCACCACCACTTCCACCACTACCACCACCACGTCCACCACCACTACCACGTCCACCACCACCATGTCCATCACATCCACCACCACGTCCACCACATCCACCACCTCCACGTCCACCACATCCACCACCACCATGTCTACCACATCCACCACCATGTCCACCACCACAGCCACCACCACCACGAGGCCACTACCACGTCCGCCACCACCACCACGTCTTCATCCACCACCAAGTCCACCACCAAGTCCACCACCAAGTCCACCACCACGTCCACCACCACGTCCACCACCACGTCCACCACCACGCCCACCACCACCACGCCCACCACTACCACGTCCACCACCACGTCCACCACCACATCCACCACCACCACCACCATGTCCACCACCACATCCACTACCACACCCATCACCACCTCCACCACCACGTCCACCACATCCACCACCACTACCTCCACCACCACCATGTCCACCACCACTACGTTCTCCACCACCACCACGTCCACCACCACCACACCCACGTCCACCACCACCACGTCCACCACCACCACCACCACCACCACCACATCCACCACCACCACATCCAATACCACCAAGCCCACCACCACGTCCACCACGAGGCCACCTCACTCTATCTATCTAACGCCCTTACTATCTATCTGTCGCACTCCCTCTATCTATCTGTCGTCCTCAATCTATCTGTCGCCCTCAATCTATCTGTCGCCTTCACTATATCGATCTGTCGACTTCACTATATCTATCTGTCGCCCTCACTCTATCTATTGGTCACCCTCACTCTATCTGTACCCTCACTCTATCTATCGCCTTCACTATATCTGTCGCCCTCACTCTATCTATCTATCGCCTTCACTATATCTATCTGTCGCCCTCACTCTATCTATTGGTCACCCTCACTCTATTTGTCGCCCTCACTCTATCTGTCGCCCTCACTCTATCTGTCGCCCTCACTCTATTTGTCGCCCTCACTCTATCTGTCGCCCTCACTCTGTCTATGTCGCCCTCACTCTATCTATGTCGCCCTCACTCTATCTATGTCGCCCTCACTCTATCTATGTCGCCCTCACTCTATCGATCGCCCTCACTCTATCGCCCTCACTCTATCGAACGCCCTCACTCTATCGATCGCCCTCACTCTATCGCCCTCACTCTATCGATTGCCCTCATCTATCTATCGCCCTCACTCTATCTATCGCCCTCACTCTATCTATCGCCCTCACTCTATCTGTCGCCATCCCTCTATCTATCACCCCTCACTCTATCTATCACCCTCACTCCATCTATCTATCAATCGCCCTCACGCTACCTATCTATCGCCCTCTCTATCTATCGCCCTCACTCTAGCTATCGCCCTCCCTCTATCTATCTATCGCCCTCCCTCTATCTATCTATCGCACACACTCTATCTATCGCATCACCACGGCATCACTCAGCACCACCACAGCATCACACAGGTGCACCACAACATCACTATGCGCTGCCTCAGCATCGCTGAACGCCACAGCATCACTCTTCGCCACCACATCACTCAGCGCCACCACAGCATCAATCTGTGCAACCATTCAACAACAACTGGTTCAAATATGTTCTCTCAATGTTTCAAGCTTTATGAAAAATGTCACAAAAAGATGTTAATATTTCACATTTGTTATTGGCTTTTCGTCACAATAAAATACACTGAACATAATCTTCACAAAAGTTATTTCCAAAAGTGTAAGCTATTGCCATTATAAATTGCAATAGCTTTTATTTAAGTATTAATTATAAAAAATCCATTGTTATTTGTAATATCAATACATCCAAGTCACATAAAAAAAAAACACATATTGCATTACAAATGCTATAGGTGTCACATTCACGAAAGTTAAAACTATTGGCATTGTAAATGACAAAGCTATTAATTACGCTATTATCAAAACCAACACATAAATAAAAAATGTGTCATTTACAATACCAGTAGCTCAAACTTTTCTAATGCGAGACCTATTGCATTGCAAATGCTTGTTACTTATTTTTACTGATAAATGCAGACAGAAAACATTCATTTTTTTGTCAGTATTTATTTTTAAATGTGGATAAAAAAGGAATTTGGGTTGCTTTTTGAGTCATTCTAAATACTGTCTGCCATATCTGCCAGGCCAATAGATGTGTGGATTGATAGATAAGGGGGTTAAAAAATAAAGGAATTTTAGTAAAGAGGCTTTAACAGAAGTAGATATGCACAAGGTTGATACTGAACTTGGCATATTTTCATATAAGTGCACATATTTATCTCCAGTAAGTGTTCACTGCACTAAAACCAGGCAGACATTCATACTAATTGTAGCTTAATTTTTCCACAAAACCTAAAAATATGGATAAATACAGATACAATTAACAAAAAATAAATATGGATAAATACAGATGGAAATGGCGAAAAAATAAATACCATAAAATCTGGAGCTCTAATTATATTATATGTGTTGAAATATATGTGCAAGCATATATTTCCCTGTAGTAGCATCCTAAACGTAATTCAACCGCAAGTGACCGACCGTCCATAGGATAACATGGGCTGCCACTGGAAAAACCCCAGATGTCCAGTTCCATTACAGAGCAGTCTATTTTCTTCGTGTTTGATATCAAACACCATGCCTTTTAACCCCTGACACAATGGTGGTATCGCACTTTAACCACAGTGTACCTAGATGGCACTTTAGATAGTGCCCACCAAGTTCACCCAGTGTTCTTGTGCCATGGCGGGCTTTTTCGAGGGTTTGCTGCCAAGACGTAAGTCTGAACTCATGCTGGGGAGTGTGTACCACTCCCAGATTTCAAAAACAAAGACCCTTGTGCACAGGAAGGGAAACCTCCACCCACACAGCATGGCTAGTGATTAGACCAGCACAGCAGTGTGCCTCAAAGGTTTCACTGGTGCCACTGGACGAAGTAACTTGCCCACCACTCGAGGACAAAGCCTCCCAGAGCCCAGGCACTGTTGTTCGTGGGTAGGACAATTAGCTAAGAAGGAGGTGCACACCTCCACAAGTCTGACCACACATCTAGGGTGTTGCAGCTGAGGTGCACGACCAAGGATGGTTCTGGCCATCTTGAATTTGGACTAAAAAGTAGGTTCTGACTAGTTTTAGTGACATAGCACCACCGGATATGGTCACTCTTGGGGCTGATTAGCCACAGGATTAGATGCCCTTAGACTACTAGTTCTCACACACTAACACCCCCTAAATCTAGGATTCAAGGTGAACCCCAGAAACCAGAACCTCAGATTCAATGTGATACCAAGAAAAGATCTGTTTCCACAACAGGGCAAGGCTCTACCAAGAGAAGCACTAAGCTCTGCACCTTTGGCAGCCACCCTGCACCTGCTGGATTGTGACTCGACCAAGGCGAGAGACCAGTTCCACAAGGAAGGTGAACCCTGCTGCAAACTCCAGACTTCAAAATAACTTCCCTTGACTAGAGGAGCTAGTCCCCTGCATTCAGCAGGCACAAACCGCTAAGTCTTCGACTTTCAACTCCTATTCCCCAAGCCATCCAGAGTGTCAACTCAAAGTCACAGGGGAGGTGGCTTCTGGGTGTTGTAGTCCAGACCCTCATTGAGGCTCAGCTTTCTGCAATGTTCCCATGGGCCTATGGAAAAAGATTTCCTCTACTGCAGTGCTTGCAGGTACCAAGGCTTGCTGTTGGTCAGTCCGATTACTACCTGCTTTATACAGCGCTCCAAGAGTAGAGATCCAACTACACAAAAGAGAGGAGCTGGTCTAACGTCTAGGGTGGTCGACCTCAAATCTGGGGAACCAGGTTCGAGTCTTGGCAAGCATGAGCAACATCCTGTGATTCTGGGCAAATCACTTAATCTCCTTGTGCCTAACTAAAATGAATGTGTCCTCATGTAAAACAACTGGTGCTCATGTGAAGCACTCTGATACCCGACACCTTCGGGTCAAGTTTGCGCTATATAAAACTCTGTTGAAAAAACAACCAACAACCCCTTTGGCTCCATCGTAAATATCCGGCTTTGGTTTTCATCGTCTCTTGGCACGTTCATCAGCACTGCTAGTCGCGGATCCTTTCAGCACCACAGATGGCTAAGAGCACCTCTGCATCTGAGTCCCCCGAGCCAGGTAGAGTCGATCTGCCTGGAGACTCTGGGTCCTTTGCTCAACACTACCTGCAAGTACCTTTTTGCTAAGGTAGTCATTAAAAGACCACAAGCCTGATTGACAACTCTGTTTGACAGCTAAATTGAACTTCTGCACCCCGCTACCAAGTAGAATTGTGCTAGCTGTTGTGAACTGGTCTAGGGATTCACAAGACCTTAACCCCGTGTGGGTTCAATTGAACTCACCCTCTAAGTTACCGTTTGCACACATGTGTTTTTCCTATTGGGTGCAACGTTAAATGTTTTTCATTGCAAAGTATTGATTTATTTAATGCTTTGAAATTGATAACTTCGGTTATTCTGTATGTATCAATTTTGTTTTGGTGTCTAAAAAATATATAAAAATCAGAGCTATTTTTATACATTTGTGTCATATCAATTTGTTTTGGTGTCTAAAAAATATATAAAAATCAGCGACTTTTATAAATTTGTGTCGATTTTCACTCGAGTCGTATCAATTACTTATCGTCCATATATAATACGATGACCAGGTAAAGGGTAGGCGCTCAACAAGATTAAGGCAGTCCGTAAATATTCCCTGCAAAGAAAATATGCTACAAAGCAAAGAAAAGGAAGGCCACCTCTCTTCCTTACAACCCCAGAAGAATTCTTCTGGTTAAAACATTCAAAAGAATTCTTTGCTGAGCAATTCCAATAACGTATATACAACAATATTTCTTCAGTCCAAAATTATTTTAGCAATTGTCCACAGTATTTTGGGTTTTGAAGTGTTCAACTTTATATCCAAAGTAGGGTATTCGCCTTTATGACAACACCAAGGTATGCTGTTACAGCATCAATTCCATTTATTTCAATTCTGGTTTCCATCAATCAAAGATAGCAGCCAACACGTGTTTCGTCTGGCATTCATATCATGCCTTTAGACTTCTTCAGGGCAGAATAAGTGTTCTGCAACTTAGATTTCCACTAATATAACCGTAAGCTGGGCCTCTAACAATCGTAAAGTCCAATAGAAAAGGAAGAATCCTCAATTTTGTGGTTTTGTTTACAGTTTGAAGAGAATCCCTCTAAATAGAGGAAGCGTTTGACAAATACATACGATTGATTTATGAATGTGGATTGACAAAATTGAGGATTCTTCCTTTTCTATTGGACTTTACGATTGTTAGAGGTCCAGCTTACGGTTACATTAGTGGAAATCTTAGTTGCAGAACACTTACTATGCACTGAAGAAGTCGTTATTTTACAGAACAGGGGACCCTAGACATTGAGGATCAAAATAAATAATAGACATATACTAAATAGTATATATGACCTCTGCCCAGCCGGACAGGTTTTTTAATTATGCAATTTTTAAGTTACTCCGTATAAATGACAGTTATACAAAAGTGGGCACAACCTGTGACCCACAAGAAACAAGGACAAAACAAGTGACACGAACAGTTATGTAGAAACGCTCAAAAGCGGTCTGTACTCATTCCTTGGTAATACAGACTAGTTTACAATCACTGCAACCCATTGTTGTTCAAAAATTATGAAGTCAAATCAACATATGGTGCATTTAGGTCGACGACGTTTCGATGCAATTACACAATACTTGCATCATCATCAGGACAAAAGATATATGTCATGTTTGTCTTGGAATTTTCATTACAATCACAAAGCCTTTTTTGCGAGTTTACATAATGCATAAAAAGAGGGAAGAAACAGAAAATAAAAAAATCAAGAGAAAGTCATTAGACGTGACTAGGCATGAATCCAATTCATCTCATAGTTAACAACACTAGCCAGCAATTTTCATAGTGCTGTGTGAAGGAACTGGATACAAATAGTGCAATGGGACACATGCTGGTGAATTAAAAAGAACCATGCACAGGTGTGCGTTTCTGGTGTATTTAAAAAGCGGCGCAGAGAAAAGAACTGTTTAAAAACAAAGGTTTGTGAGAATTTCTTAGTGCGATAAAAAACGGCGCAGTTGTAGAGGTGTTCTACTTAAAGTGACTTATAAACATGCTCAAGGCGCCAGGGAAGCCGGTGAGTTATATTGGCCTGTCGATCTGTAGAGGAATCGGCGCAGTGAAGGAAAGGATGGTGTTGAAATTAGTGCTTTAAAGAATGGCGCAGTGTCGATAGGGAATTAACAGACAACCGACTAAATATGCATGAAGTAGGAAACCTCGGAGGTACCTCGTGATTGTTCAGAACGGCTCCATAGTAAGCATTCCGCACAGCGTTAGCCACTAATGAGGGCAAAAGTTAAACCAAGAAGGGCTATTAGAAAAGTTGCCGTGTTTTCAAGGCGTGCAATGAATGCAATCGGGGGCGGGAACAAATACTCACAATGGTTTCGTTTTCCGTAAAAGATAGTAGATGGCTGAAACAAGGGGAATGATTAATTAGGTCTACCGAAAATGTATATCGGCATGTGAGAAAGCCGAGGGAAGTTAATACACTTACTTATTTCTGCCGTTGAACGCGATTGGTCCTGGTTAATACTTCGTGTGAGGGATCTGGCGGAAAATGGGATTAGCCATTAGTTATCTACCCTAGGGGTATTATCAAATAAGGGAAGGCAGGGAGCGGTACTCACATTCAGTTGCAGCATGATGGCTGGACGGGGGGATTCTGGCGGCGATCGCTAGTTGACTGGTACGAGAACCTCCTAATTATAGTAGAGGAAGGACTAAGCACCAGCGCCAACGACTGTGGCGGCCATCTTGTAATAGGTTTAGTTGTTAGTTAGTTCAGCTAAGTGAGCTACAGTTACCAGGGAATTACAGTGGCGTGTAAACCACATGTCAGGATAATGGGTAAGAAATAATTGCAAAGGGATTGAAAGAAGATGTGGTTACATGCTTTGAGGGGGAGTGAACACGCAAGAATCACTAACAAGGTGGTCATGAAGTGGTGGTGATAGTGATGCGGCGCAAGTGGGGTGAAGGTGCTCAGTGAGCATAGGTGCTGAACATTTCAATTCCAAACATATTTACAATTTATACCATTATATTACAGTTCATAACAGGGAGGTCCAGTCCTCAACTCTGTTTAATCCTTTTCGGATGCTGTCAGTTCTCAGGATCCAGTGGAGTTCCACTTTATTCAGCAATTGTGAGATATCCGCTCCTCTTGGGGGCGGTTTTACCTGTGTGATCACTGTCCATGAAAAGTCATTCTCCGTGTGCCCTTTTTCCATGAAGTGTTCCACTAAGGGTGCATTGGTGGTTTGGCACCTAATCCGGCTTCTGTGTTGTCCCATCCGGAGCTTGATCTTTTGGCTGGTCTGTCCTATGTATATTAACATGCAGGGACAGAAAATTGCGTACACCACATTTTGTGAATTACAGTTCGTAAAATAGTGCCTTTCATATCTGATTGTACCAAAATTGAATGTTTCTATTGGACTTTACGATTGTTAGAGGTCCAGCTTACGGTTACATTAGTGGAAATCTTAGTTGCAGAACACTTACTATGCCCTGAAGAAGTCGTTAGGCATGATATGAATGCCAGACGAAACACGTGTTGGCTGCTATCTTTGATTGATGGAAACCAGATTTGAAATAAATGGAATTGATGCTGTAACAACATACCTTGGTGTTGTCATAAAGGCGAATACACTACTATGGATATAAAGTTGAACACTTCAAAACCCAAAATACTGAGGACAATTGCTAAAATAATTTTGGACTGAAGAAAGATTGTTCTATATACGTTATTGGAATTGCTCAGCAAAGAATTCTTTTGAATACTTATCGTCCATGTTGGTAATGTGAAATTCTTAACACATCTTCCTCTAAGTAGCCTGTCTGTTGTTGCCACTCTACCAGGATCGATAGACGGTGTACTAGAGAGAGTCCATCTTTGTGTATTATGCTAGTAATACATGGTAAGGTACCCCTGTCATAATACATAATACTTTCACCTTGCAACAGCCACCTTTGATGGAAAGTGACGGGCCAGCAAGAATACCCAATGCTAGATTATAACATTTCTTTTCCAAAAGAAATACTAAGCAAACTGTCAGTATACTGTTGTAATCCAGTAAAGTAGAGGTCTTCAAACGTTTTTGCTCTGAGCCCCACTAGGCAAAATGTTTTGAAGTTGGGTCCCCCCTCAAAAATCTTAAGGAAGGATTGGGCGCGTGTGTGTGTGGGGGGGGGGGGGGGGGGGCTGAGCACACGGGGCACTGCCACTGGCTTGGACAGTGGTGGACTATAAATGCACAAGCCACTATTACCCACTGCACCAACGAGGATTGAATGCTAAGACTCACACACAGGCTGATTGCATTAGCTAACCGAGGCTTCATCATGTAAAAGAGGACATTTCCCACTTAATAGTATAACTTGCATTTATTTTTCATTACAGGTGTGTGCAAGTGTTTTATATTCAGTTATCTGAAGGTGATAAAATAATACTATTGTTAGGTAATATTTTGTTATTTTCAGCCACGTTTCAACCTGCCACCCCACTCATCAAACCTGCCCCAGGTCTCTAATGATTACAGTTCCACACATTTCTATGCACTTCAACCTACCCATATAAATGAAGTCAGCCTGGAAACGAGCCAAATAAACAAAGTTGCTCTTCCAGGTCATCTTCATTTACAAGTCCTTGCAGACACATTTGCGCCTCACTGAAATGCTGCCATGGAACCCCCAGGGGGGCACAACCCACAGTTTGAAGACGTCTGCAGTAAAGTAAGCAAAACATACGCCCACAGCATAGTTTAAAAACATGCAGTCATAAAACTTGCTATGGAATTCAAAGAGTCATTAGGTTGTCTGAAGCTAATTGACTTGATTACATTTTGAAACAAATATTTCTAGTTCTGTAAAAATGTATCTTTTCAGATTCTTGGCTTGTCATGAAAGTTCTGAGCTGTAGGTCTGGCCAAAGCCCTGTAATTTTCACCGAGGCCATTTTTAGGTCTCGGTTAGACAGTGCTTGTGCTGTCTCTTTGAGCCCTTCTGTATCTAATCTGTGAGGTTAGAGCCTACTCAGAAAGCTTCCCATTTGCTGACTGCATTGTCACTCTCCTAATCTTTCTCCTCATTTGTCCATGGCATGCATTTGTCATGCCTCTTGCTGTGTTTACCACTCCCAGAGAGCAGTGACTAAGTACAATATAAATACACTGGTTACCATTTTAGTATGTGTTTGAGGGACTACTTTCTGTGATGGGGGAGCCCGGCCCAGGCAGTTGGCGGTGCAAGATTGTAGTGTGGTGGCCGGGTGGCTCAATACATCCCATCTAACCCAGAAATGTTTAAACAACAAACTCAAATAACAAGTTAAAGAAACAAACTAACATAACAACCCTGAGGAAAGTTCAGGATGCTCATAATACCGCTCTAATTCGTCGGGATTTAAAACACAAAGGGGTCGATTGGGATGTAGGGCAGATCGCCACCGCCCGCATGGCGTTGGCTATCCGCTCTACATCCTTCCCCGCCCACCACTCATTTCCCCCTGCCATATTAGTATGGCGGGGGGACCCCGGTGGATGTAAAGACCGTCCACAGGTTTTCCGCCAGTCGACCGGGCAGAAAAAGGGCTATGTATGGAGCCGGTGTTTGATAGACACCGCCATCCATATTAGCATGGGTAGTCGTGCATGGCTTTCCATGGCGGAGACCCCGCCATGGAAAGCCATGCAGAGTCTGCTTTCGGGGACCCGTTGCGGGCCCCCAGGGTATTGGGGGGTGGAGGGTGCACATGGGGGACACCTATGGTACCCCCCTGCATTGTCATGGACATGGTGGCAGGCACCTTGCGGTGCCTGTCACCTTGTGGATGACAATGCACACAGTGCATTCCCAGCATTGTGGCGGGCGGTGCTGTGAGCACAGTCCACCACAATGCTGGGAATGGAGGATGCCACCGTCACGGTGGTGGTGGCATCCTAATTGCAGGTGCGGGACCGCTGCACCACTGGCAGTCGGTCCCAGCACCGCTAGGTTGGCGGGCGGGCTTCCTAATCGGCCCCAAAGTCTCTGACTGGAGTGCTGGGCTGGGGGTTGTCTCTCAGCCGGTATCGCCGACCTCCTTGGGGAGCGCAGACTCCCTCCGCTCCAGTGCTGTCTTCTTCGGGTAGGCCCAGGCCTGGGTCTTCGGGGTTGTCCTCAAATTCCACTGTGGGTTGTGTCTCCGGAACCACTGTTGTTTCTAGAGTAGGACGCCCAACTCCATCCGACGGACCACATCTGGTGTAATGGCTTTCTTGAACCAGGAAGCATTTCACGCTATCTGGTGAGTACCTCTTCTCACAGTGACCATGGATACTTTTACCTGGACCACCTCCCACAGTTCACTCTCATAACGTGTCCTAACCTTGGACCCAGGACGTCTATCTTTGACAACTACGTAGTCACCCCTGCAGATTTCCAATGGTCTGGCTCTCCTTCGCTAACTGGTCTTGTCATTGTTCTGTTTTCGCTGAGCCTGGGTTCACACCAGATCCAACACCTCTGCGGACCATCTGTCACTGGCAGGGAGCACATCTCTCACAGCATGCTTCATCAGTAGGTCACTGGGAGCGCATCTAGTCGTGCAGTGCGGAGTCTGGCAATAGGCACGTAGGAACTGATGTAAGCATCCTTCCAGGTCCTCCGCCTGGCCTACTCTAATCCTTAACGCCTTGTTCAGAGTTCTCATGAATCTCTCAATATCCCCATTAGCTTGAGGCCCTTGGGGTGTCACTCTGTGGTGTTGGATGTTGTGTTGATTCAGATATTCCCTGAACTCTTGTCCCGAGCTTGCGGCTCAATCCCTCTGTGATGACAAGAGACACTTGCGAATCAGCTCCCGTTATCAGACAAGCGTGGCAACCACTGACCTTTTCTTCCACCATATGATCCACGCCCAGGAACCATACCTTTGACCTCAAACAGGCTTTTGTTTTCTCGACCTATTGATGACATTGGTGGGCCAAGTCCACAGTCCATCTCCAGAGCTTGTCTGGTCTCACCAGGCAGGTGCCCCTTAGAATTACTCCTTTGCACCCTTCGCTCAGCTCCTCGCGACATCTCCACAGTCCTATCTGGTACTCTCTCTCTCTTCGTCCGTCAGGCCACTGGACCATTGAAGGAACAGTTTCCACTGATGGTTGTGTAGCGTCTGCCTGACTGCTTGCAAGCACCCATCTTCCTTTGTCACTCCTTGGATTTCCTCCACCGACAGTGCTCGCGGGCAAGCTGCCTCCATGACTTGCTTCACAAACGACTCCATGCTTTCGTCGTCCTCACCTCTTGTTCCAGGACCGATAGCCAGAGGATGTCGTGACAAGTAATCCGCTGGGTTGTTGACCCCTGGACAATGCACAACTTCAAATTTGAAGTGTTGGATATGTAACATCCATCGCTCTATCCTGGGCGGAACAGTGCGTGCAGTGCCCATGAATAACAGTACCAATAGCTTGTGGTCTGTGACCACGGTAAAGGTATGGCCACACAGGTAAATGTCAAAATGTTGGCATGCCCAGCGAATTGCCAACGCCTCTCACTTAATCTGAGTGTACCTAGTCTCCACCACAGTCAGTGCCTGACTGGCATATGCAATGGATACCCATTCCTCTAGTTGGTCCCTCTGGAGTAGTACAGCACCCTGCCTCACCTGACTGGCGTCCACCACGAGCTCTGTTTCCTGCCCTGGTGTGAAAGAGGCCACTGTAGCTCCTTGCAAAAGTGCTTTCTTGATCTCGTTCAAGGCCCTGGCCTCTTCACCAGACCAGTCCATGGAACGTCTTTCTTTGTAAGATTCCTGAGGGGCTCCGAGAGGGTGGCAAGGTGGGGTATAACTCTGGCGCAGTAGTCCACCATCCCTAAGAAGCTCTGAAGTTTGGATTGGGCCTGGGGGATGGCAGCCGCTTGGATGGCTTCCACCTTTGCCAGATCCACTTGCAAGCCCTTCGCAGAGAACCTGTAGCCGAAGAATTCAACTTCGTTGGCATAGAATTCACATTTGGCTCTATGTAAGGTCAATCCTTGCTCCACCAACTTCCTCAGAGTCGTTCTTAGCCGAACATGGTAATCTTCAAGGGAGTTGGAGAATATGACAATGCCATCACTGACATTTAGCACGCCCACCAGTCCTGACAGTGCTTCCCTCACATCATCCTGAAACACCTCTGCTGCAGAGGAAACCCCAAAGCTGAGGCGTTTGCACCAGCGGAGCCCCACATGTGTTGAAAATGTTGTTGTATATTGACTCTTCTCCACCAGCACCAGCTGCTGATAGCCAGAATCCAGGTCTACCTTCGAGAACCAGTGCGCCCCGTTGATATCAGCCATGATCTCATCGATGGTGGGCGTGATGTGCCGCTCCCTCCGGATTGCTTTCTTAGGCAGTCTCATATCTACACAGAGGCGTATCGCCTCTGGTTGTTTGGGCTTTGGAGCGATAACCAACGGCAACACCCAGGTAGTGGGCCCCAACACCTTCTCTATTAATCCATCCTTTTCCAGGTGCTCCAGCTCTGCCTGCACCAGCAGACGGAGATGAAAAGGCACTCTGTGATGCCGTAGGGCCACCGGATTGATGGTGTCGTCAATATGAAGTTGTACTTCTACTCCCTTCAGACAACCCAGACCACAGAATAGCTCGGAAAATTCCGCCAACACCACAAAATAGTTCTCCAGTTGACCGATCCATTTCCTCCACCAAGGCGCTGCCGTTGTAGGGTCTGCCAAATGGCTGAAAGGGGAAAGCGCTTTCACCGCCTCCTGCGCATCCGCCTATGCCGGTGGGTTACTCATTGTGGACAGGGGCCTCTTCTGCCACCTTCCTCGCTGTCCTGCAGTTGTGCCTGTACACTTGTCTGCGCCCACTTATGCCACTGAGACTGGACAGGTGTGCCTTCACCTGCTACACTGCTGCCACCGCACCTCACGCGGCAGCGTTCTCCCGCCGTCCTCGCTTTGTCAGAGAAATGGGGGCGGGCACACCTCTTCAAGTTGTCCTCGTCCTAGAGCGTGGTGCCTCCCTGCCCATATACAGGCCTTTGCCGATATGTGCACCCCCATGCGCTCCTTCCGTCTTCATGCGGCTGGTCCGGAAGCCACCCGGGTACAACAAATGTCAAAATGTTGGCATGCCCAGCGAATTGCCAACGCCTCTCGCTCAATCTGAGTGTACCTAGTCTCCACCACAGTCAGTGCCTGACTGGCATATGCAATGGGTACCCATTCCTCTGGTTGGTCCCTCTGGAGGAGTACAGCACCCAGCCTCACCTGACTGGCGTCCACCACGAGCTCCGTTTCCTGCCCTGGTGTGAAAGAGGCCACTGTAGCTCCTTGCAGAAGTGCTTTCTTGATCTCGTTGAAGGCCCTGGCCTCTTCACCAGACCAGTGCCATGGAACGTCTTTCTTTGTAAGATTCCTGAGGGGCTCCGAGAGGGTGGTAAGGTGGGGTATAACTCTGGCGCAGTAGTTCACCATCCCTAAGAAGCTCCGAAGTTTGGATTGGGTCTGGGGGATGGCAGCCGCTTGCATGGCTTCCACCTTTGCCAGATCCACTTGCAAGCCCTTCGCAGAGAACCTGTAGCCGAAGAATTCAACTTTGTTGGCATAGAATTCACATTTGGCTCTATGTAAGGTCAATCCTTGCTCCACCAACCTCCTCAGAGTCACTCTTAGCCGAACACGGTGTTCTTCAAGGGAGTTGGAGAATATGAGAATGCCATCACTGACATTTAGCACGCCCACCAGTCCTGACAGTGCTTCCCTCACATCATCCTGAAACACCTCTGCTGCAGAGGAAACCCCAAATCTGAGGCGTTTGCACCAGCGGAGCCCCACATGTGTTGAAAATGTTGTTGTATATCGACTCTTCTCTGCCAGCACCAGCTGCTGATAGCCGGAATCCAGGTCTACATTCGAGAACCAGTGCGCCCCGTTGATATCAGCCATGATCTCATCGATGGTGGGCGTGATGTGCCGCTCCCTCCGGATTGCTTTATTAGGCAGTCTCATATCTACACAGAGGCGGATCACCTCTGGTTGTTTGGGCTTTGGAGCGATAACCAACGGCGACACCCAGGGAGTGGGCCCCAACACCTTCTCTATTAATCCATCCTTTTCCAGGTGCTCCAGCTCTGCCTGCACCAGCAGACGGAGATGAAAAGGCACTTTGTGATGCCGTAAGGCCACCGGCTTGATGGTGTCGTCAATGTGAAGTTGTACTTCTACTCCCTTCAGACAACCCAGACCACAGAATAGCTAGGAAAATTCCGCCAACACCACAAAATAGTTCTTCAGTTGACCGATCCATTTCCTCCACCAAGGCGCTGCCGTTGTAGGGTCTGCCAATTGGCTGAAAGGGGAAAGCGCTTTCACTGCCTCCTGCGCATCCGCCTGTGCCGGTGGGTTACTCATTGTGGACAGGGGCCTCTTCTGCCACCTTCCTCGCTGTCCTGCAGTTGTGCCTGTACGCTTGTCTGCGCCCACTTATGCCACTGAGACTGCACAGGTGTGCCTTCACTTGCTACACTGCTGCCACCGCACCTCACGCGGCAGCGTTCTCCCGCCGTCCTCGCTTTGTCAGAGAAATGGGGGCGGGCACACCTCTTCAGGTTGTCGTCGTCCTAGAACGTGGTGCCTCCCTGCCCATATACAGGCCCTTTGCCGATATGTGCACCCCGATGCGCTCCTTCCGTCTTCATGCGGCTGGTCCGGAAGCCGCCCGGGTACAACCACTCATGCGTGCCTGAACTGTTTGCCGCGCACACATTCCAGACATCTCCTATTTCACTAGATGGTCGATACTCTCCCGCTGCAGCCTCCCAGGTCCCTCCACACCAAGCGGTCTCCTTACCGCAGTCCTCTGCTGCCGCCGGGCTGCACACTGGTCACGCGCCTGCCGTAGAGCTCCGGCACCGCGACGCAGCATGCGGATTGTACCCGCACACACCACCAATGCTGACCTGCATTGCGATAGGTGTGAGCGTTTCGCGGGTCGACCACCACCCTCGTCTTGAATGTGTTCGGGCACCCCAGGGCCCCCGATAACAGGTCTTCGGACACCAGGACCGGCTAATGGGCCAACGGGTAAGGAGGGCCTAACACTTGCTGGGCACAGAGAGTAACACACGACCACTCAGTATCCTGGTCCGTGTCGTCAGTCATGAGCGCTGACGTCACCCTTTTTTTGTACTCCCTGGCCCGAGCCCCGCCCAGGGAGTTGACGGTGCAACATTGTAGTGTGGTGGCCAGGGTGGCTCACTACACTTTCTTCTTTCTTGAAAAGCAATTGGCAATCTTGGTCCTGTTCTTATCTCGTCATGTTTGCTGTAAATTCTAAGACTGGGGTCAAATGTCAGACACTGCCTGTCTTCGCTTGTTCTGTTTTCTTTGCTTTCCTGTCTGCTCTGTCTTCCTCTGCCCCATGTCCGACATGCATTTGCTGTCTTGTGATTCTGCACCTCATTATTCACTTTATCATCTGGTTGTGTAATTTTATGAAGTACACAATGCTCTGAATTCAGCCCTCGCATAAAGAGGATTCCCCTTCCGTTCGCTGCTTTGTCCTTATACACCGTCCGGTGGAAACACTTTAATTGCATTTCCTGTGATTCCTCGCATTACCTGACAAGTCTCATCTACTGCCACTCGGTTAGAAATGCATTTCCCCTTCGCATCAGTAGACGGCTCTAATAAAACATGTGTGAAAATCGCTTAGCCCGAGTTTTTATCTGTAAACTTTTAATGTGCTCCCCAAAGCATCTTTACCTGAAAAATCCAAACGCAAGCAGAAGAAAACTTTTTGGGGGTTTGCTTTCAGCAGCGCCCTCGGAGCAAGAAAATGGAAATCGGTCTTAGGAACTGGAAATGGAAATCCCTATGGGCCAACAACAAGATTAAATACAGGGGTAGATGCCTGACTATTGACATATGGGAAAGGAAAGGTATCTCCGTCCCAGCTTTTCTAGAGGAGGAAGGAAACCCAATGACCTTTGAAACCCTAAAAAGCAGACATGGGCTACCAGACATTGAGTTCTCCAATTTCTTAAAAATAAAAACAGCTCTCACGAAAACGAAACTAGCACAGCACACACCATCACTGACCCAATATATGGTGAGACTAGATAGGCTAGGGCACCAGGTAATATACCTAAACTTCTACGGCCACGTTCCACAAAAAGGAATGATAAAGCAACAGCCTACTGGACAAACCAACTCAGCACCTAAAACAAACCACCACAACCCCAGAAAGGCCCGGACATTGTCACGAAAGCAGCATTCCCCCTGTGCTCCTCCTCTTTCCTCTCTCTATCCTTTCCACCTCGCTCAGATTTTCTTCACCTCTGAGCAAGACAATATTTGGTACACAGAAGAACAAGTGTATAACCAGAAATGTAACCAAAACTCTGTAACCAAGATTTACTTTTATCCTGTAGATGTATAGCAATTGTACTGTTAAAAACTCCATAAAATACTTTGAAATGGGTAAATTCTAAATATACTTTCCCTGTAAGGTGGAGTTAGTTTAGTTTTTCACAAGGACAGAAAGCACAGAAAGCACATGTCACATTTAGAGCCCAGCTTTCCACGGAATGAGGAAGGTCTGTGAGGGGGCGGGGGTGGGGGAGGAGGGTGGTATTCAAAGGAACCAGAGATGCCCAGACGCTTACTAAAGAAAGCAAGGGGTCAAGAGGAACAGAGACTCTGAAACCAAACAAATAAAGCATTCCCTTAAAACATACACATTTTACATTTGCAGATCTGCTGAAAACTTTTGGTGAACTCGATATAGACATGTGAAAGAAGCAGTCACCATTTCCTACGAATCTATGTTATATTTCTTGATTGTAAATGAATGTACACTTACAATACAAAATATACAAAACAATTTGTAGTCCATTAGGGTCCTTTTAAAGAATCATATTTAATTTGCACCATTATTGATACTTAGAAGCGAAATAGCTTCATATTGAGTTTTTCTGTAGTTTTTTTTACTTGGTTGAGCAAATACCATTTCCGAGTTTGCTATCTCACAAGGCTAAAGAATGGAGCAAATTAATTTGCACGCTTCTGCAAAGACTCACTGGTATGGATTTTATCCATAAACAACAGTCAAAAAGAAAAGTTTGCACTATCTTTACCTCTTCGGAAATTAAAGTAAGTGGAAAAACATATTGTCTAAAACTAACATTCTAAAAAAACCCAGTTACCTCTTCTTTTGACCTGCCTGTGTAAATACCACTTTCTACAGGATCTATTTCACACGCAGTTTGACTGAATTGTGGCAATTAAATGTTCTTGTTTTTTGTGCCAGTGGAAAGTTTCTGCAGTGAGCCTCTTGGTTTCATGAGACTTGTGTGAAGGGGAAAATGTGAATTTAAGGGTGTGCTATCCTGCACTCTTTCTCTATTTATTATTTTCACACAACAAAAATGTGAAATTAGTTTAATATATGTGTTGGCCTTGATTGATGAAAATTCAGTTTCCTCCGTTCCCTGGTCCTCACGAACCAAATGGGAAATGAAATGAATTAGCTCTGTGTTTTTTGTATCAGTGAAAGGTTTCTGTTTATTAGCTCCTGAGGGAGTGAGGTGCATACACTCTCTTCGTATCCAATTAGGTTGCCCGTATGCGTTAACACATGTAGAGCTTTAAGTGAGCCGGGTCTTTTCAGTGCTGAACGCCGGTAGTTCTAAAGAGCAGGTGCTGCGACGGGTTCCTATTGGGCTCTCCATTTTTGCTCTCACTTTCAGGGTGAAAAAAAATCCTACCACTCCTGCAGTACCACCCTTCACTGCCTTTGATATAACTTCAAAGAGACTCTTTCTTTCACAGTCTCAACATTTCAAAACTTAGGCATTTTCAATATTATACACAACGAAGCCACCGTTGTTGCCTATTTATCTTATGCAACTAACAACCATTGTCAAAGCCAATAGCCCTGACTTGTTAAAGGTGTAATTTTAATGTTATACATTTTGTATTATATATCTGGATGCAATGACAGAAGCAGCAAAATACCAGCGGACGGCACATCATGCTCAGCACAGATTTTTAGCTGGCATGTTTTTAAGCCACTCCTTTAATTACATCGGCCGCACCCCTTTGAGAGCCCCCTTCCCCTGTCTTTTTCATCCAATTTAAAGCTCTGTACATATGGTTTTCAGGATGTGCTGCTCAACATTCAAGAGGCGTGATAGTGGAATTTGTGCATTTTGCCAAAGTAAAATTGTGCACAAGACCGCACATTTTCAAAGGCTCAGTGAAGCATCCTGAAAAGAACTGACATTTGTTGGGGACTCACTCACCTTGAAGTAGACGTGTTGTTTAAGTTCCAGTTTTATATTTTTGCTAAACAATACACACAACATGTCCTGTTGATGTTTACAAATAAGCTGAGCACCGGCAAAACCGGCACAAATTAAACACTTCATGATCCATTTTTAAATTACAGCAAGAATAATACTGCACCACAGTGCTAAAAATATGTAGTGCGGGTACAGATGGAACAGTACTTCGTAGTAGTTTGCCCCTGGTTACAAGCCATTGTGGGTGCAGTAGCAGTGTAGCACAATAAAGGCAAGCAAGGCCAGTGCTCAGTTGCTATGGGGCATACTTTAAAACTCCTGATTCAGCATGATGGTGAATTTGCATTCTGGGAGCATGAGGAGGACCTGTCTGGAATATGGTACGGATCTTAAACCCAACGGAGGGTATAATATCCCCGAGGTGGGGTTTCAAACAGGGTTAAAAAGTTCAAGTTCAAGTTTAAAATTTGTATAGCGCACTACTCACCCAGAGGGTCTCAAGGCGCTTGAGGGATGGGGGGTACTTTACTTATCGAATATCCAAGTTTTTAGTTGTTTTCTGAGGAGAGGTGGTTCTGTGTAAGGCGGAGCTAGGTGGGGAGGGAATTCCAGGTCTTGGCCGCTAAGTAGGAGAAGGATCTTCCTCCCATGGTGGATCTTTGGATGCGTGGAATTGCGGCGAGGGCTTGATTGGACGATCGTAGTTGGCGGGTGGGGGTGTAAAAGGACAGGCGCGTGCTGAGGTATTCGGGTCCTAGGTCGTAGAGGGCATTGTGTGCGTGGGTGAGGAGTCGGGACGTTATTCTCTTGTTGACGGGGAGCCAGTGGAGGTCTTTCAGGTGACCGGAAATGTGAGCTTGGCGGGGGATGTCTAGGATGAGTCTGGCTGAGGCGGTTTGGATGCTTTGGAGTTTTTTCTGTAGTTTGACTGTGGTTCCGGCGTAAAGGGTGTTTCCGTAGTCCAGTCGGCTTGTGATCAGTGCATGGGTGACCATCTTTCTTGTTTCGGTGGGGATCCAACAGAAGATTTTTTTGAGCATACGTAGGATGTTGAAGCATGATGATGAAACGGCATTGACTTGTCTGGTCATCGAGAGGGAGAAGTCCAGGATGAAGCCCAGGTTACGTGTGTGGTCCGTTGGTATTGGTGCGTTTCCCAGGGCCGGAGGCCACCATGAGTCGTCCCAGGCGGAGGGGGATGATCCTAAGATGAGGACTTCCGTTTTGTCCGAGTTCAGTTTTAAACGGCTGTTCTTCATCCACTCGGCTACTTCTTTCATCCCTTCTTGTAGGTTGGTTTTGGCGGTGTTTGGGTCTTTGGTGAGGAAGAGGATTAGCTGGGTGTCGTCTGCGTAGGAGATGATGTTGAGGTTGTGTTGGCGCGCGATGGATGCGAGGGGACTCATGTATACGTTGAAGAGGGTGGGACTGAGGGATGATCCTTGTGGTACGCCGCAGATGACTTCGGTGGCCTCTGATCTAAAAGGGGGGAGGCGGACTCTCTGGGTTCTTCCGGCGAGGAATGAGATGATCCATTCCAATGCTTTTCCTTGTATTCCGACGTTGCTGAGGCGTTGTATAAATGTGCTATGACAGACTGTGTCGAAGGCTGCAGAGAGGTCAAGTAGGATGAGGGCAGCTGTTTCTCCTTTGTCCAGTAGAGTTCGAATATCATCTGTTGCTGCGATGAGGGCGGTCTCGGTGCTGTGTTTGGCTCGGAAGCCGGACTGTGAAGGGTCGAGGGATTTGTTGGATTCGAGCAAGGCGGCGAGCTGATTGTTGACGGCTTTCTCAATGACTTTGGCAGGGAATGGGAGGAGCGAAATGGGGCGGTAGTTCTTAAGTTCAGTGGGGTCTGCTGTGGGTTTCTTCAGGAGGGCGCTGAGTTCGGCATGTTTCCAGCTTTCCGGGAAGGTAGCGGAGTTGAGGGAGCAGTTGATGACATCTTGGAGATGGGGTGCGATAATGGAGTCTGCTTTGTTGAAAATGTGGTGGGGACATGGGTCGGTTGGCGATCCTGAGTGGATGGAGTTCATCAGGCGAATGGTGTCTTCAGTGGTGATTGGGTTCCAGGCGCAAAGGTTGTTGGAGGGGCGTTTTAGTTCGGAGGTGGGTGGGGTGGACTGGTCTCCAAAGCTGTTATGTATGTCAGCGATTTTGTTGTGGAAGATCGAGGCTAGACTGTCGCAGAGGTCTTGGGAAGGAAGTGATGTCGTTGGTGCCGGCGGTGGGGTTGGTAAACTCTTTGACGATGTTGAATAGTTCCTTGCTGTTGTGGGCGTTGTTATCGAGTCGATCCTTGAATGCTGATTTCTTGGTGGATCGGATCAGTTGGTGGTGTTTGCGGGTGGCGTTCTTGAAGGTGGCTAGGTTGTCAGTGGTTGGGTTTTTTCGCCAGGCTTTCTCGAGGGTGCGACAGATCTTCTTGGATTTCTTGAGGTCATCATTGAACCAGGGTGCTCTTTTGCTACTTTGCTTGATTTGATGGTTTTTCAAGGGTGCTAATTCGTCAGCGCTGTGGGTGATCCATTGTGAGAGGTTGGTGGCTGCATTGTTTGGGTCCGATAATTTGGCAGGAGGGTTTTGGTGAAGCGATGTGAAGAGCTGGTCGGTGGTAATTTTGTTCCAGTTTCTGCGGGGAATTGGTTGTGGGTCGTAGTCTTTTTGTAGTTGAAGTGAACGCAGCTGTGGTCCGTCCAATGGAGAGCTGTGGTGTGATTGAAGGAGATGTGCTTGCTGGAGGTTAAGATTGGGTTGAGCGTGTGCCCGGCATAGTGGGTGGGGGTGTCAACAAGTTTTTTGAGTCCGAGATTGGCGAGGTTGTCCAGAAGGGTAGTGGTGTTGCTGTCGTTGTTCTTTTCCAGGTGGAAGTTGAGGTCTCCCAGTAGAATGTAGTCCTCGGAGGGGAGGGCGTGTGGGCTGATGAAGTCAGTGATGTCTTCGCTGAATTGTGTGCGGGGTCCTGGTGGCCTGTAGATGAGAGTGCCTCTGAGTGTGGTCTTGGGGTCGGTGTGGATCTGGAAGTGAAGGTGTTCGGCGGCTGCGAGGTTATCGTCGGAACTGGTCGTGATGCGGATGGTGTTCTTATGGACGATGGCGATGCCTCCTCCTGTTTGGTTGATGCGGTCCTTTCGGATGATCTTGTAGCTGTCCGGGATGGCTATGGCGATGTCGGGTGCTGATGAGGCGTTCATCCATGTTTCTGTAAGAAAGGCGACGTCCGGCGATGTGGTGTCGAGTAGGTTCCAAAATTCAATGGCGTGTCTGTGGACCGAGCGGGTGTTGAGCAGGATGCACTTCAGGTGGTTAGTGTCGGAGCTCTGTTTGGAGTTTGTGGAATTGGTGTGGGTCCTGATGCAGTCGAACTTGCAGGAGTGGCAGGTGAATGGTCCATGGGTGTGTCCTGGGGCGGCATGGTAGCAGTTTGGGAGTCGGCCGGGGTTAAGTGCTGAGAGGGTAGCGGCGTCGTACGTTATGCGGGAGGAGTGGGTTTTAAGGGGGGAAGGGGGTCTGGCGCTGGGGGCGGTCCAGGCGCGGACGGGCGTAGACGGGCTTACCTTTGGCGCGCCTTCGGCGCGCATAGGGCGCGACCGCAGCGCGTGAACGCTGCACGTAAGTGTGACTGTCATAAGTGGATAGTGGGGGGGGGGGCGGAGCGAGGGAGGGGCAGCTGGGAGGCGGGAGCAGGGTGGAGAGGCGGGCTGGGAGGCAACAAAACAACAACAAAATGGCAGCAAACTAAAATCGAAATAGGACGAGATTGGGGCACAGGCAAGAATAATGCAAAGATGTGGGCAGAGGCACCGCACAATCAGGCACAATTTCAATTAACCAGCAATGCGAGCTTTCCGATATAGCTCTATGAGGTCACACAGGCACAAGACACAGTGCGCGCGATGTGGGCTATGCACTAAAAGCGCTACAAAAATCAATCAGGCAGTTAAATGTTATGTTATGTTATGTTAAAATGGGACTTTTATAGCGCAACGGCTACTCCAAAGGAGTGTCCCGGCGCTTTGAGCTCCAAACCATGGAGGAGAGCATGAAACATAACAATAACAGAAAGGGGCCCAAAGAGGGAAAAGATTATCCAGCAAACAACCAGGTTTTCAGGTCTTTCCTGAAAACAAGCAGATTTGAGGTGTTTCGCAGGAACAACGGTAGCGAGTTCCATAGCTGAGGAGCGAGGAAGCTAAAAGACCGGCCGCCTAGCCGAGCCTTTTTAATACGTGGTACCTGCGCCAAAGCCAAGGCTTCTGACCTGAGGGATCGTGCAGGTCGATAGAAGTCCAGCCTCCTCTGAAGATACTTGGCGCCATTGCCATGTAAGGCCTTATGGGCAAGAGTCATGGCCTTGAACAGTATCCTCTTCCGCACCGGAAGCCAGTGGAGGGATGCAAGAAGGTTAGAGGCGCTAGTGCGACGATGAAGGCCAAAGATGGCACGCGCAGCGGCGTTCTGGGTGATCTGCAGACGCTGGAGGAGATATTCAGGCAAGCCAAGATATAAGACATTGGCGTAGTCCAATCTGGACCCTATAAGGGCCTGAACAGTGATCCTCCGATGTTGCTCCGATAGAAGGGGAAAAAACTTGCGCAACATTCTAAGTATCCCAAAACATGTTCCCGTGAGAGTGGAAACCTGGGATTTGAGCGAGAGCTCGTTGTCGATTTTAATTCCCAGGTTTTTAGCCCACTTAGAGGACTGTGTGGGAGGGAACATGTCAGCAGGCCACCATCCTCGCCAATCTGGTTCTGATGGGCATCCGAAGAATAGTATTTCGGACTTGTCCGAGTTGCACTTAAGGCTGTTTTGTGAGAACCAGCTGAAAACAGCCCCAAGGCACTCGCGGATCCCTTCACCATCGAACTCTTCGCCCTTGCGACAGGTGAAGAGGAGCTGAGTGTCGTCAGCATAAGAGACGATCCGGGCCCCATAGGACTCCGCCAATGTCGCCAAAGGGGTCATCAGGATGTTAAAGAGAGTGGGGCTCAAAATGGAGCCCTGAGGCACTCCGACTCCCAGTGGCGGCATCTCGGCGGATCCGGGTGGGACCCAGACCGTCTGGCGGCGGTTGGCCAGAAAGGAAGAAAACCAATTGAGCACCGTCCCCCCTAGCCCGATGTCACGGAGCCTGGTGAGGAGATCCTCATGGGGGACGGTGTCGAACGCCGCCAACAGATCTAGCATAACTAACAACACCCTGCCTCCCATGTCCAGCACCTCTTTTACGATCTCCGAGACTTCCAAAAGCGCCGTCTCGGTGCTTAAGTTGGAGCGGAATCCCGATTGGGATTCATGAAGTAAATCATTAGACTCCAGAAAGTTGGAAAGCACGCTGTGCACGTGTTTCTCCAAGATCTTAGTCAGTGCTGGAAGGAGCGAGATTGGCCTGTAGTTGGAAGGCACCTCTGGGTCAAGATTGGGCTTCTTAATCAGAGGGATGACCATGGCTTGCTTCCAGGTCTGAGGCAGAAAGCCCTCGCTCAGGGAAAGATTAAGAATGGGATTGGCTATAGGGTTTATGGCATCTGCCATTTTTGCCAGAAATTTTGCCGGGCACGGATCTAGAGGTGAGCCCGACTTGAGGTTCCTCATCAAGGCTAAAGATGTAGCAACCGAGAGAGGAGGAAAGTCAAGCAGAACTGGGCCTGAGGGAGACAGAGACGCTGTCTCAATCGGCATTGCAGACACATCATCCAATGCAACCACAATCAATGCGAGCAGAGCACAGATGCTGTTAATGCGATCAGAGTTCAAATGGTGATGGCAGCAAAGAGCAGCAAAGTGCTATGATACCAGCTGAGCAGGGAGCGTGGGGAGCGTAACACATGCTTTTTTCTTGAAATATTCACTAATATTCACTTTACTGCAAAAAATAAGCATGAATAAAAAACATTGCCATTTACAATGCAAATAGCTCCAACTCCGATAAATGTGATACCTATTTCATTGCAAATGCTTGTTTGCTATTTCATTACATTTCTGAATGACATCCTGCTGTGAAGGGATGAAAGCTTCCTTTCGATAGAGGAACATCTACCATTAAGCAACACTGTTCTTGGGCTGAAGCAGTGGAGGCTGGCGATCTTTGAAAGAGGTGCCCCAAATTCCAGCAAGTCGGGGTGTCATATACTCCATTTAAAGGACAATTTTTACAGAAATTTGCCCAAAAACCCTTGCTTGTGAAAGGGCATACATTAAATATTCATGAAGTTATAGGTCAATGCAGCTGAATGCACACATTTGTTTAAATGTACTGTGTGTGCTCTCCCGTATGTTAGTAATTGCCTTCATTTTGCCATGGGTGTCGCCATTTGAAATAGATCCTTCCTTATGCCAAGAATTACATAGAGTAAGCTGACACCAGAATGTTCGCCATTGCCTCTATCCATATACCATATACCTTAGGTGACTCATGCCAGTGCCCACATTGTGCCACAGTTGTCCCATATTCCAAGAATTACCTGTAGTTTTGCTAATTGGGACCACTATGTAAGAATGACTTCCTAGATGTCAGTGTCATCATTTGGCTATGGATGGCACTTATGCCAAGAATTCTGTTCAGTTTGCCAGTGTCAGCATTTTGCCATTGGGTTTGCATATATGCTAAAAATCCCATCTGGAGTGCCATTGCCAGCATTTTGCCTGGGGATCCCCCTATACCAAGAATAACGCCCATTATTCCAGCACCAGCATTTTGCCCTAAGTACCTCATAAGCCAACAGTTTTCTCTGATATGTGGGTGCCACCAACATGGCCGTGATGGCAATTCTTGCCAATACTTTATAAATATATTTGACTGCCAGCTTGGTGGTCATTTATAATTCTAGCGAGGATGTTCCTCCACAACGAGCCATCCACAAGGTAATACATCAGCCCCTACTCATAAATTTTCCCTGTACATATTCTTATTCACAGATTTATATTTATACGTTGTGGAAATTCAGACACATGTCCAGGCATACTTCTGGACAGCTGCAGAAGTTGCAACTTTGCAGGCATAATATTAGGACTGTCATGTGACATTTGATATTTCTCCAATGCATGGTAGTGCATATGAGACAACTTCCAAGTGCACTGTACAAATACACATTCGTTTTTATCTCCTTTGTCCCAGTGGGTGTTCCATTCCACTTCCCACCCTCGAGGGGATTTTACTCTAGCTATATTATATGGAGTAAATCTATAATAATTCCCAACATGGAAAAGTGTTGGAGAGAATTTTGGAAATGCCAACAGACTCACCAAGTTTGTGGAATTAAAAAGTCTCAAGATAAATCACGCCTTCACCCACCCACTTCCAACCCCTTGCATGGAATTAACTACTGTATAATATTACTCAGCCAGAAGATGCAATTGGGTAGTAGTTAAACCGGTTGTGACCATGTATTGTTTCTGGGATCCCGACCTTCATGGAACCATTTTGTATCTTCGACCTAGGTTTTGGGCCAATAATTGCTTTGTGAATTGTTCCTTAAAGTTTGTCAAGCTAATGCGAAAGCACTGCGAAACCAGCAAATATCCTCTGTGACGGGCTGTTGTTAGAAAGAATTCCTGCTTTGAGAAATCCTTAGTTTCCTTAGTTCTTCACATAGAATCATTTGTAAACCTGTCCGCAATCGGCTACCACCATACATGACTTTGCCATGAAAGGATCATTTGCAACATAACCCAATTGGAAATACCACACATTCGCTTCAATGATCTTTCCACCTCAGTCAGGCTGTGGAAGTGACTTGACAAGACTTGAGCTTTTCCTTAAATCCAAGACTTTATCAGTAAAATTATGTTTAAAAATCAGTAAAAACTAGTGCACAGGTGATCCAAATTAACTTCAGACATCTCTTCCAACTTGTTCTTTCTTGATCGAAACAAGCTCCAAAAAATATACTAGGTCTGAAGGTAATTGTCTTCAGTGGACTTTGTCTCAAAGGCATTACGGCTTAATGCAGTAGCAGTCTGACTTGGTCCTAGATCCTGGACTCATTAAACGAAGAAAAATAGAGACAATGCAATGAGAAATCATCTGAACTTTCTGTCATATGAATGGACATTTTTCACATTATGGGATTGTATAATAAATGTTCATTATAGGCCCTTAATTCTAAACCCTAATGTACAGTTGTCGTGATCCATATCCCGATTGCTTCATTTTGAATATTTGACATTTTAGTGGTATCTGGGTAATACATTTATGTGTTTAAATCTATCTTGGCCTTCATTTTAGGATATTTTTCTGTAGGCGTTTAGCATTTTTCCTCTTGTTTCCTGCATAACATCAACATCACTTGCTCAAGTAAACCCTGTGTTTGGCCAGAGTTACCAAAAGGAGAGCCAAAAGTATCATGACAGCTGGATTTGCTTGTTGTTGAAATTCCAGTAAATGAAGCCTTAAAGTTACTTTCCACTTTTGTCCTGCAAAGGAATGCCTTATGTTTCCTGAATTTCCCCCTTTATTTATTTTTCTTGTGGTGTGTATTGTGCATCTTTTGCTCATACTCGTACCCACTTTTGAGTCTTTTTTAATATGACTTTCTTTTATTGTGGCATCCAGTAACGTGACTTACTATTTTGGACACAGTCTTTCCAGTTTCTTGAACAGTGGTATCCGATTCTCGTTTCCTCATTTAATATACCTCCGTCAGTTGTTTCCTAGTACACGTATGTCTAACATTGCCCTCTTTAATAAAAAAAAAAAGTAAAAAGCAGTGGTTACATTGGTGTCTAAACAATTTCTTTGTTCAGTTCCCCTTAGACTGAAGACCCTGCTGCAATCTCAAAGCCATTTTCAAACATACACACACTTCACTTCTTGTGTCTGAATAAAATCAGCTCACAATTACAATGTGTCACTTGTTATTTAACTCCTGTGTGACCGGGTATTTTGAAAAGAATGAGCACAATATATGAGAATAAGAAGTTTATAGGGTAGGTGTGAAAGAAGAAAAAGTTACGTGTATCAATAGTTGTTCACCAACATTGTCTTTTATGTATTCCTAAGTCTAAAATGGTTTCCCACATGAATCTGACTCTTAGGACAGTTCTACACCATAATCAAATGTAAAAAAAAAAAAACACTTCCATGGTCCTTCTAAATAAAGACGAGCTTTGTCCTTGTCTGTTTAAATTCCAAGATATATTTGGCTTTAAGGACTTACAAAATGCCTTGCACTCAGGAAGACATTTCAGAGTGCATTTGGCAGTCTATATGTTCAACCCTCGTCTCTAAATTTGGAGGGAATGGGAAGGTGGCTTATGAACTTGAGAGAACATTTCTGGCAGACAGAACAGAACCATTCATTTTAGGTGGAGGAAAATATAAAAAGGCAAAGCTATCTGTTTTAGTTACTACAGGAATTCAATTGCTGTTGAGTGTCTACATTAGCATCAGGATCCAAGTAAAAATGCTTGCATGACTGGACTTCACACAGCTGTCCTATTGACCTCTGCTACGCTACAAATTTTCAATGACAAATCAAAACAAATGTGCCTTCGCTTCAGCTTTGGCACCCTCTTAGCCCTTTGGTAACATCTACGAATAGCCTATGTGAGAACTCCTGGGTTTTTACTACTAGAACTATGAAAGAACTGTTGCTGAGTAGGCATATACAGCAACTCTTCAACAAGTATAGACAAATAAAATTAGGTAGCAAAGTTCATTGTCTATTGGAGATGGAATTCAAACGCGACTGTCATACCACCTTGCTTGCAGGGAACATAATGAAAGGATTCATGTGTGCGAAAGGCCTCCCCTTCCGCTCGGATTTAGATACGAGGTACCGACGGATAGAGCGGGCCTCCATTTCCCGAGCAGTTGCCGGGCGAGGTGAGGTCTTCACCCACACAAAGCTGGGAAGAAGATTTTTTCCTGTGAACAGTGGACACTGGGGTTCCAAGTTGTGAGGGGGAGCCATGACTTCCTTGAGTATACTACATGTTATTGTTACAATTGATCCTCTTTCACATGTGTATGCACCCCCCTACCTGTGTTGCAGTAGCTTATCATATACAATTTTTCAAGGTCCTGACGAAAGCTGGAGCAATACTCCTGTTAGCTGAAACTAGTTGACCACTTGCACATCGCCTAAATGTAGTCTTACTCACCCACTACTAGGCGTGTTTTTAATCTTGACACCTAGACTAATCACTGTTAGCAATGTCTTCAATCTAGGTAGCCAATTTTAGTTAGCACATTTTCAACAGCACTGCACTACCTTCTACAATTATTATTTTTTGAGCATTACTGTGGCTGTATTTGCCGCTCTCCACTTATGCACCGCCATGAGATGGTTCAGGCGATGCCTGGAGCGACTACTAATCCCCATATGATGAAACGCCGCCATGAGGGTGGTCTGATGGGACTTTTATAGCCCAGGAAGACTCTTCACTCTTTTTCACATATGTGCCCGGGTGATTGCCGCACACTATTCAGGACAAGACACCACCTTTGACCTGGTCTTCTCTTTTTGTTTTTCAACATAATGAAAGGCTCATCAGTCAATGGAGTCTAAGGGGGATATTAACAAGGACTTATCTCCAATTTATCTCCACCTTAACCCATCAAAAGTGGAGATCGATTTAACACCCCATTCACAAGCTGGTGCAAACTGCAGATCTCACCAGTATTCCCACGATAACTGCCCCAAAATAAATCTCCAAGGTGGACACCACCAACTAACCCTAATGATATGCAGAGTAGGCGTTCCCGTGCAAAAAACACATAAAAAAACACAACACCACTTTCACAACGAACTTCCAGATCTGCAAAGCGCAACACAAACAGGCGATAAGCCGCTATAACACCAGGGATTTAACACCTGCCTTTTGCTGGTGCTAAGCAGGACAACTACCCACAGCATGAAAGGAAGCCCAACCAAGAGCCACACCTGAAGACCCACAGATGCCATGGAGACAATGATCATGCAGGTCCGATACCCATGAGGGCCACAACATCCCCGCCAACACCCCCAGCCCCCACCGGACATACACTCACTGTGCACAACACAAGAGCCACAAAAAGCACATGATGACACACATTGCCAATATAAATACACACATGTATGGCCAGAAGAACGAGAAACAGTCACACAGCACTGAAGTAACAACCAAAATCTTTATTGAAATACAACACAAAACACCAATGCGGAAGACTCCTGTTGAGTCTGTCAGGGACAATCTCGACAGCACAGCCTGATTATCGCTGATTTCCTCATCGCGCTTTGGCACATCGCATATCATTTCTCATTGAAGTTTGTGTTTTTATCTCCATCGAGGTGGTTGTATCACGGACGTTTGCTGCAGTTTCGACAGACTATCGCATGGTACCGCCTTGTTGTGAATTCCACGTTGACACTGGGTTATTTTCCCGCAATAGGCTGCAATGTGTAAAGTTGCATTAGTATTTTTTGGTGATGTTTAGCACACGTTCTTGGGAATATCCCCCTAAGTTTCACCAGGCCAACTCAACTGACCAACATCATGGACTCCAGAAACCCACCTTACACTATAAAATATTATGGAACACTTGTGTTACAGTTCAAAATGTGCCCCATTCATTCAGATAAAATGTAATCAAGCTCCAATGTCGAAGGCAATTTTTATACTGGCAAGAACCTCCTATTGCAGTGCATGACAAGTATCTTGAACACTGTTTGCTTGCTTGCTCGTTCCTCTGTATTTGCCTGCTCCATTTTTTTATTGGTTGTGTCTCCTTTGGCACCTTCTCACCATTTTGACCCCCACTCCTCTCCACCCTCCCAACCCCTGGATAACTCCTCCCAGGACTACTAATGGAGGGTGCTGCGCGGCCCTGCTGCTGGTGCACCAAAGGCAAGCCCGTCTCTGTGGTCCGCGCTTGGACCATACTCAGCACTAGGATCCCTCGCCCCCTACACTGCCACAGACCTTCGTGCCCTGAACACAGGACGTAATAACACCTGCTGCCTCACCTTACCTCCAAAAAGGGACCTTTCCCCTGCATTGGCTGCCGTTTTACCTCAACCCCATAGCCGAACAGCACAACAGCAGCAACAAGTGCCAAGCCACCACCAGAAGCCAAGACCACCCCCTGAAAACTTGCCTGACTCCTGCTCAGTGCCAGATCACTCTTCAAGCATGCCACCGAAATCTGGGACACTATCTATGCCCTCACCCCATACATGACCTTCATCACAGAAACCTGGCTCACCCCAGCACCAACCCCGGACATCACCATGGCAACTCCCATCGGCTACAAAATGAAGCGGTGCGACCACCCCAACAAACCTGGAGGAGGCATCACCATTATACACAAGGAATCAATCACCTGCACCATGTCCAACGACGAAACCACTAAGTGTGGGCGGAATATCCGTTCCGCTTGCGAATTTTGCGGATTTTCGGCAAATTTGCAATCCGCGAGATTCGCGAATTTCCCGCAAAATCCACGAGCGGAACGGATTGGGTCAAAAGATGAAGCTGACTTTTGTAACTATTTTAGAATGGCGCCGGCAAGTTGCCAGCAAGCTGCCAGACCCATTCTAAAATAGTTACAAAAGTCAGCTTCAACAGGAAGCACTAATAGATAAAGTAAAGCAGGTGCACGAGTTGAAGCTCAAATTCAGTTACACAATCATTAATCACCCCAAACTTGGGGTGATTAATGATTGTGTAACTTAATTTGACCTTCAACTCGAGCACCTGCTTTACTTTATCTATTAGTGCCTCATGTTGAAGCTGACTTTGTAGCTATTTCAGAATGGCGCTGGCAGCTTGCCGGCGCCATTCTAAGTGGGACAGAGGGCAGAAGGGGACAAAAAACGAGGGTGGCAGAGGGCAGAAGGGCACAGAAACGAGTGGGGCAGAGAGCAGAAGGGGACAAAAACGAGTGGGGCAGAGGGCAGAAGAGCACAAAAACGAGTGGGACAGAGGGCAGAAACGAGTGGGGCAGAGGGCAGAAGAGCACAAAAACGAGTGGGACAGAGGGCAGAAATGAGTGGGGCAGAGGGCAAAAGGGCTCAAACACGAGTGGGGCAGAGGGCAGAAAGGCACAAAAACGAGTGGTACAGAGGGCAGAAGGGCATAAAAAACGAGAGGGTGGCAGTGATGAACCAGATGGCGCATCACGGTCTCGCCCCAAAAAAAAAACAGCGAACTTGCGCGAACATGCCAAAACGCCCCGCGAACACGCAAAGCGCCCCGCGAACACGCAAAAATAAAAAAATTCACACAAATTCGCGAATTTTGTGGATCGCAAATTCGCAAATTCACGAATCGCAAATTAGCAAAATTGGCCCATGCTTAGAAACCACGCCCATCATGGAACATAGGAATTTCCAGCTCCGCACCACCAACAACACTACCATCAGATGCACCCATCCAGGACGACAAACCGGCCTCAGCAACGCCATTGCTGAATTCTTTACCCCGCTCACCATTGAATCCGAACTCTATATATTCCTGGGAGACCTCAACTTCCACCTGGACAACGAAAATGAAACCAGCTCCACCGACCTCCTGGAAAGACTGGACCACCTCAGCCTCATGCAGCTAGTCACAGACCCCACACACAAAGAAGGACACACACTGGACCCTGTCTTCACACCCAGCAACAGAATCAGATACAGCCACACCTCGGAATTCACCTGGTAGGACCACTCCATTGTGCACTTCACCATCACGGCCCACCCCCACATCCCCAAAAGGACACAACACACCCTTCTGCAGCTGGTCCTAGGTCACCTAGCAGCAGTGGAGTGAAGCCCTTGGCTCCACACACCACAAACAACCTGGACCTGGCAGTCCTTAACTTCAACGATTGGATCAACAATGCTGCCACCAATCCAGCCAAAAGGCACAGACTCCTCAAATAAGCCAGCAGGTACACCCCAGAACTATGCATGTCAATACGCAGATGCAAACAAGCTTGTAAGAAAATGGTGCACAAGCAAGAACCACGCCTAAAAAACCACCTTCAAATCAGCACTTAATGAATACCACCAACAGATCAATGCTGTGAAAAGGGAGGCCCTCACCCGCAGAATCGACACCAGCTCCAACCATACCTAAGAACTCTTCAACATCGTCAGAGAGTTCACCTGCCCAACAGTTTCCGAAACGATATCCTAGCATCACTGGTACTCTGCAATGCCCTTGCTGTCCATTTCCAAACAAAATAGCAACCATCTATAAAAATTCCAACCCATCAACCTCCCCAGCCACCAGCCAAGCACCACCGCTGATCACCAACTTATTGCATGGAAATAACTCAGCGCATCAGACACATCCAAGCTAATGAACACAATCAACGCGGGAGCACCCACCAACCTTTTCCCCACCAGCTCTTCAACCTCAGTAGTAACGAGATTAGCAGCCAGCTCACCACCATCATTAATGCCTCATTAACCACGGCCACCTTCCCAGACGCCTGGAAACATGCTGAGGTCAGACCACTACTCAGAAACCCTTGACAGACCCCAGAGAGCTGCAGAACTACAAACATATCTCACTGCTCCCCTTCCCATCAAGGTCCTGGAGAAAATAATCAACTTCCAACTCATGGAACAACCTTCTTGACCATTCCCAGTAAGGCTTCAGATCCAACTACAGCACTAAGACACCCTTAATCACAGCAATGGACGACATTTGCACCCTAATGGACAGAGAGGAATCAGCCACCCTGATCCTGCTTGACCTCCCCGCACATTTCGACACGGTTTCCCACCACACTCTCATCAAGCGCCTACTACAGAATTATATGAAACGTCAAGCCAACATCATCTCCTCACCCTGCTTCTACTCCTTATGCATGCTCCGCAAGATCTTCAAGTGGCTCCCCATCAATACCAGGAAAACGGTAACCCAGACCATCATCCCCAGCTGTCTGGACTGCGGCAACACACTCTATGCTGGCACCACCACCGAACTCATGCAAAGACTACAGTCAATCCAGAACGCCGCAGCCGACTTATCCTCAGCCGGCCCAACCCACATCATCCAACACCTTAGGGATCTCCACTGGCTCCCTGTTCAGAAGAGAGGCAATTTCAAGCTCCTAACCCCCACCTACAAAGCGCTCTATAACCAAGGACCAGACTACTTGAACCACTGCCTACACTTCCACCGGCCACACAGGAACCTGGGCTCAGCACACATTGCTCTCGCAGAGATTCCACCAATTTGTCACAGCCACACCATAGGACACTCCTCCTCCCACCTTGCTGCTAAAAGATGGAACACCCTACCCATCACCTCTGCACTGCACCATTGCTGACCGAGTTCAAGACCTGGCTGTTTGATTAAAACCAGCAACAAGCATCTGGAGAACCTCCGGGGTGACAAGCAGCACTCTACAAATACAACCTGATTGATGGTATATTGCTTTAGCTAGGCATAAACACATTGGCATTATGCAATCTACGAACATCTAAGAGAATGCTGTTGATATTCAGGCACCAAAAGAAAACATCTTCCAGTTGAAGTAAATACTATTCTTATAGAGTGTCTTCTAGCCTCACTAGAGATTTTTAAGCAATAATCAGATGCAAAAATTGAGCTATACCAGGAACAAGGCTGTCCTATTGAGGGAAGGTAGGTTTTTGTGTGGGACCCTGCTTCGATTCCTTCAGGATAGTGCTATTCATAAGAGTTTACAGTGTAGAGAAATGGGAATATACCGGTGTGCAAGAGCAGTAATGCGATGCAAAAATCTATCAAAAAACATCCTTTATAAACTTCAGTTCTGGTTGCCGGCATGTGAAGAATGGGGTTTTCCTCTCCTATATGGTAAATGGATAATTAATAATCGCAGATTGTCGCTCAAATTAATCAGCTTCAGTTTCTTCCTCCTCAAGAAGTATGCCTTTATGTTAAGCACCTATGAAAGAGGTGGGACTGGGAGGGGAATTCTGAATTGATTATGGATGAGTTGACACGCTTTTTGCCATTGCCTTCTGCTGTAGAATTTGCTGGTGGTGTTTTCTATTTCACATTGAGCTGAATTTCAATGCAGTGCACAAGCAAACACCTTTTGAATAAATCACACTGCTCTCAACTCAAAATGCAGTTGCAGTATAAAGTATCCTTGCACCACCACAATCCTGTGTCACATAAGACATTTGTATGAGTGTTCCATGACTTAAGAGATACATTGGTTATCACAATTTCTTACTAGGGTAGATTTTTTAGTAGAGAACTGAACAAGTAGAATTTTGATTTTGGGTTCAAATCTATTTTTTTGAGATTTATTAAAAAGAAGTAGGAATACCCTTCATCCACCTGCCGGTGAGGCAAGGAAGAGATGGAACAAGAAAGCAGGAACAGTGGAGGACCGGGGGTAGGATACACTGCGATGAAATAGAGGGAAAGAACATTTGGGAAGTGTAACGGTTGTGTGTTTACCATCCTTCAGTTGCATATGTAGACATAGAAGAGGGTCAGAGCATAAAGATCCAGCACCAGACACTTGTTGAGTGCAATGGCCTCTAATACCTTTCAAACACCTCGGTGCATTAGGTCTGGGGTGTGACCTACATGCACCCCAATTTAGGCGGTAAAAGTACCTCCACTAACAATAGCACAAAATTGACCCAGCACCCGAGAAACACAAATAATCAATTATGTAACGGCAATGCAACATAATATTTCCTAGAACAAAATAGAATGGACGGATAGCTTCCCAGTGAAAAAACAGAACTATGGTATTTTGCTTGTAGAAACACGGTCCTTTTTATTTAAAAAATTCTTAGCAGGCACAACAGAATTGCTTGCCAACGCTTTTCATCCCTTTCGTGGGACCTGGTCGAGGGCTTCCGGCTCTGGTCAGGTCAGTTCCTGCAATATGAGGCCTTGGCACAGGCATTCAGAGTATTGTGGAGAAACGGACAAGCAGAACCCACGACACACTGTCACATACTCACTTTGTGCAGTGCGTAACATCAGGTGAAATGGTTTTGCTCTTTGCAATCTGAAATGTCCTGTACCCAATTACAAAAACTGTGTGACAATGGGAGACAGTATTAAATAAGGAACTTTCAGAACTGGAGTGGGGCAGAATCTTAACGTACCCTAAACAGGTTTCTCGCAACGCCAGGGTGAAAGATACACAATTCAACTACACTCATATGACATAAATGACTTCCCATAGGCTCCGTCTCGCCTACGGTGGTGAAATACGTAACTGCCAGAGGAGTAATTATAGCGAAGCTGACTTCATCTACATGACATGGGACTGTACTATAGTAAACAGGTTTTGAGATGAAGTCTTGAAGATGGCAATTGGAGTGGTGGGGCACACCCTCAAACCCACGATTGGAACCTGCCTCCAAGTGGAAAGAGGGTACAGAGGTGGAGGGGAGAGCCTTGGCTAGGGAGGACGCGCGGGGACTGAGACAGCATCCCATGGCAGAACCTTGGGGAGAGATCCTTAGAATTGGAACACCCTGCGAGATATCATAGTTAAATGGAGGATATCAGAGACAGTTCTCACTCAGATGAACAACAAAGCCAGATAACCTGAGACAATAATAGGGACAAAGATTATTTTGGGAAATAAAGGAATTACAAAAGAGGGCATCAGAGACACATCAGACCTAGGAACAGTATGAGGACTGCCTCCCCACTGAACCACCCCTTTGACATGCCTGCACCTTTAGGAAGACTGACCCAACAATAGGTTGATGGACTGCCGTGCATTTGGGTTGACCGGTGCATCACCCCCCGCCCGACATGCACCCGGGCCTTTTTCTATTCTCCTCTTAGACCCCTGTGTGACTGCGCCACCCTTCACAGAACATTAGTTGATAGTTACTTTTCCTCTGAATTATATAATGTTGGTTACATCCCCTAGATGCTCCTTGTCTCATTTTGTGTTGCACATAACAGTAAACTACAAATTGCTAAAATATAAGGCACATGGTCTTGGCAGCCATGACTATACACAAATAGCCACAGACTCTGGCTCCTGGGGTTCTGTTACACACCAGGCTGATAAGCATAGTTGGATGATGCAAAGATTAACTATATCCTAAACTGTACCTCATGTATTGTTTGTTATGAGCTGGTATATCTGTCAGATGTTTAATTAAATGCTAATAAAAATATGTTTGAAAAATAGAATGTATCGAAGCAGTTGAGCTAGTAGGACCCGCTCTTCCTGGGTTAGGTGCAATACTTTTAGGTATCTGGGACAGGTGAATTCTCAAAACTCATGAGATAAGTGTAGTTCATATAGACCTCTATCTCTCTTAAACCTGGATTACAAGATCCTAGCAAAGGTAATTTTCATCCGACTACCATTGCTGATGGAGTCTATCATCTCTCCGGCTCAGTCCGGTTTTGTTCCACATAGATCGACTTCACTTAATCTTAGGACCCTCTTCTCTGTATTACACTGCATTGATCCTGCCACTCCTGCCGCTGCGGTTCTTCTTGATGCTGAGAAGGCATTTGATTCTCTGGAATGGCCCTTTTTTTTGTCCATTATGAGACGTATGGGTATGCCTGAATGCTTCGTCTCCACAGTGGCACTCTAATACACTTTACCCACGGCCAGACTGCGGCTCAATGGCACCATCACGGAGCAATTACCCCTATCGCAGGGGGCACGCATCAGGGGTGCCCCTTATCACCGTTGCTGTACATCCTAGCAATGGACCCTTTGGTCCGGCAATTTCAAGAGAACAACCTGCACCGTGGTCTCCAGTTTCGTACGGGCCGACTACTAATATCATTATACGCGGACGATACCATCTTATATGTCAGGCACCTTCATATCAACCTCGAGCCTTTGATATTAGAGATCATTCGTTTTGGCAAGTTCTCTGGACTGCCTATCAATTGGCATAAGTCTGTCGTTTTTCCGCTCACCCCGTGTACTGTGGATTGGACTGGCTCCTTTCTCCTTACATGGAACCGGGACTCGGTAAAATACTTAGGTATTCATATTCACTTAGACACCGCTTCCATCATTAGATTAAACTACGGCAGTGCGGTGACTGTCCTAGAGGGCCAAATCGAGAGATTAAATCGCCTCCCCTTATCTATGGCTGGGCGTATTGCCATAATCAAAATGATAGTGCTGCCGCGGTTCTTGTATCTTTTTAACAATATTCCCATCCCCCTTACCAAAGTGTTTTTTGCCCAATTGCGGGCCTTGTTGCTGCGTTTGGTTTGGGGCGATAAGAATCCACGCGTGTCTTGGAAGGTTTTGATCCTTCCTTACAAGCGTGGTGGTTTTGGTGTCCCAGATTTTTATCTTTATTTCTTGATTGCTCAATGCTCTTATGCATACTCTTGGTTCCACCCGATGCTCGCATTCTCTATTTGAAACCTAAGGCTGACCTTATCCTTCCCGGTCTGTTATCCACTGTTCTCCCAGCGGGTTTCCCCCGAGATCCGCGGGACATTCAAACGGTCTCTTCTACCTGTTGGGCATGGGATAGATTGCACAGACTCATTGGTCTCGATCAATTATACTCTCCGGCTCTCCATTTGCCCAATCCTACCTGGCTCCCAATTACGGGGGAGTCTGTAGTGAGACACACCTTGACCAAATTTCACATTTCTACTATTGGTGATCTGTTTCCTGATGGCCATGCCTTCTCAATCTCTGAGGATCAACGCTTTACAGAGCGCTCGTTCATGGACTCCTTTGTGTTGACCAGATTGTGATCCCTGTTGCGAGCCTCGTTCCCTACGTTCCCCCTAGCTCCTGAGGAGGCGCCCCCCCCTCACCTTTCTCATTCAGGATCCCTCGGGTGCTCATTTAGTTTCCAAAATATATCATATGTGCAGTGCTTTCATCCCTTCCCTCGACGCCAAAGTGCGATCTGCCTGGGAAGCTGATCTGGGCTATCCTATCTCTGACGAACAGTGGAATTGGTATCGCAGGGCTACTGAAGAAGTCTCCCTAAATAGAAGACATAAGCTCCTACACTTGAAATTTTTGAGTAGGCTGTACCATAACCCAGCGCGCTCACACAGAATTGATCCTGAACGTCCCCACATCTGCCCCAAGTGCAAAGCCCCGTTTGCAGACTTCGCGCACCTCTCCTGGTCTTGCCCACTGATACAGGATTATTGGTCCCAGGGCCACCGCACGTTTAGTGATATATTGCACTTAGACCTTGTCCCCACTCCTGAAATTGCCCTTCTGGGCTGTTGCCAACTTACCATACGGTGTGCGTAGACTCGCGGCACTGGGATTTTTGTTGGCTAAGCGTGAGGTGGCACTGCTGTGGTGCGATCGACGCCCTCCGAAACATGGATCTTGGCTTAGGAGTTTGGCCTTCTGCAATACTAACAGCAAGGAGTTTTCAACGACGGTCCCCTCTACCTCTAGACCCATTGACAACTGGGGCCCATATCGTACATACATCACAAAAACTATGGCTGATTGCCAAGCATGTCTAGATCATCACATTGTCCCTGAGGGGATAGGTTGAAGTGTTGTGCATTGTTTCATTTTTGTACTTTGTATTGTATGTTCCACAGTCCACTGTTAATCCCCTGATAAATATGTGTGGTACATCGTGGAATCATTGTTTATTAAGTTTTATGTCTATTGACGCCGGGACGGGTTTGATGTTCTCCCCCCCTCCCTAGGTGCTTCCCTAAAATTTATTTCCCCACCCCCTTTTTTTTATATAACTTTTGGAATTTGGGTGTGCCGTACTCTATTGACTCCTCACTGGCGATTGCCGCAATGTTTCAGTCCTTTAAACAACCTATGACTTGGTCAATTGTACTATATGAGTATGCTCTGTTTCTCATTATTTTATCCCTGCGATAATATGTGACACAATGCAACATAACTATTTGCTTTATTTTGTTGTTTTAAAAAAAATGATAAATAAAGATTTTTTTTTTAAAACTCTGCCTGTGTTTGTAGAATGCGGCCTGGAAAATTTGTGGCTAAAATGATTCACACTTCTGCCTTTTTCGAAGGGCCTGATGAAAAAAACTGGTGGTCACACCAGCGGGAGCGTAGACGATGCCGATCTACCCTGAAGAGAGGAGTCTCCTGGAAAGGGCAAACATCACATTTGGAGCACCAGAGCACAGAGAGATAGGCTTTACATTTCACAGGAGCATTCAGACCCCGAACATTGGGGCTAATTACATTAATCTTGTAAAAAGGTAAAGTATGGATCACAGTTTACGGGGAGCTCCAGTGGTGTGTGTGATGGAGACCTATTGAGACTCTAAAACTGTTTGAGGCAAACAAGAAAGGCAAAGGGTGAAGGGTCGAAGGGGGAGGTAGAGAAATGTGAGAAAACTAACAGTATAACAGTTTACCCACTCCTGGGAATCATCATTGCCAATCAACTGGGAGTCATGCCCATGGTGATCCAGCATCTCTGCAGCCACGCACTGAAGGATAAGGAGAACCCTGCCACGTGCTGATGTTGTGGTGGTCCTGTTAAGGCTTCATAGCTGGAACTAAGCTGGAGAAAATGTAACTCTCCACATCAAGAGGTGCAAATGCAACATATAGGACAGAAAGGTCCAGTCAGTGGGTCATTCATTGTCAGGATCTGATGTATCCCCCTGTCCTTTGATTAGTCGCAGAAGTGCTGCTCGTTCCATGTGGCTTTCAGATGCCAAAGCTTTTACTGGAGATTTCTTAGCAGCACATTGTCAAATCTCATTGTCCGATACAGTCTCAAAACCTAGTATCGCTTGAGCTTCTCCCAAGGTGCGAATCACGTGTGTCTCTTTGTTCCAGACAAAAACTAGTTGGAAAGGGTGACCCCATCAATAACAAAACCCTTGTTCTTTTAGGAAGGCCGTAGTCAGCTGTAGTCACCTGCTTCGTTGAAGTGTAAGTGGGGAGAGATCCTGGAAGATCCCAATTTTTGCACCTTGAAAAGTAATGGTAATTCTGAGAGATTTTAATTTGCCTATGGTATCCCTAGAGGCACGCAAATGGCTTGAAGCGGACCTTATGGAGGAAGAGCTGGGTAAAGCTCTGGGTTCCCTTAAATCAGGGAAAGCATCGGGTCCTAACGGGCTCCCGGTAGAGATCTACAGAGGCAGGCCTCGACCATACTCCACTCAGAGAAATGCTGCAAGAGGCACACAAACTAGAGTAGTTGCCCTCAGACCAGAGGGCAGCGCAAAAGTAGTGATCTATAAAGATGGAAAGCCACCCGACCAGTGTAGTTCCTTCGTTCTATCTCTCTCATCAACGTGGAGGCCAAGGTCCTGGCAAAGGCCTTGGTGGACAGGTTAGTGTCCGTCATTACAAAGTTGGTACACATGGACCAATCAGGGTTCATGCCCAGTAGAAGTGCCCGGCACAATCTACGTAGAGTCTAAGGGGTGCTGCACATGACTAGTGGTACTGAGACTCAATAGATGGTATTGATGGCGCTGGACTCATCAATGGCCTTTGATAGTATTGAGTGGCCATATCTATTCATGGTCCTCCAGAGATTGGGCTTCGGTCCTACTTTCTGTGGTTGGGTTAGACTCTTGTATGAGATGGCCACGTCCAGAGTGCGAGTTAATGGGGCACTATCCAGACCCTTTTAATTGCGTGGAGGCACCAGGCAGGGGTGCCCCTTGTCCCCACTTCTATTTACCCTGGCGCTGGAGCCGTTGGTGCACTGGATCAGGAGAGATCCCATGGTCTGGGGTATAGTGGCGCCAGGGGGGTGGGAGGAGCGTATTTCCCTCTACGCCAATGACATTGTTTTGTATCTGGCACAGCCGTATTACTCAATAGCGTGAGTACTACATAGTTTTGCACTCTCCTGCTCTCACTCATGGGAAAGGGAGGCTCTCTTTAAAATGATGATGCTGCTGAGGCTTCTCTACACTCTTAAGAACGGTCCTTACCCGTTTCCCCCGACTATCTTCAAGATTAGAGGCCGCTAAGAAGATAGTGGCGGTGGCTCTCATATTATCGCGGCTGGACTACTTCTAGGGCTGCCGCATAGGGCGTCGGCCTCGGCTGCATTGAAGACCCTTCATTGGCTCCCAGTCCATAAAAGAATTCTGTTTAAACTTTTACTGATGACTTTTAGAGCACATCGTCATCTGGGCCCAACATATCTTTCAGTAAGATTTAGGCCTTATGCCACTGTAAGAACATTGAGATCCAGCACTGCAAGCCTGCTCAAGGTTGTTCAAACAAGCACACGGTTAGGATACTACTTACCATCTTGTCTCTTCTCTAGCGCCATGAACCCTCTGGGTGCCCGTGCGCTTTACAAATCACGAATAACATAACATAACATAACATTGTTTTTTTGATCACCATGCCATTCCAGTTGAATGTAGGACATTGTTCTGCATTCTGTCCATCAATTGTTGTCTTTGCACCAGACCTCTCCAGCAGTAGTCCTCCTTAATGGTAGGGCTTCAACGCGGATGCACCTCAAGGTGCAGAGCCTGGGGCCGCTACCTGCCAGTAATCAGATCGCCTGCATTGGATCTCGGTAATGATGCACCACCAGTTGTTGTGAATGGTGGTCGACCTGCCAGTTGGCCCACACTAATGTCCAGGTGTAATCTGCCTCTGCACTGCCATCTAATGCCAACAGTCCCTTGAGATGTTTTACTGTCCTATCCCATGCAGAGCCGGACCAAAGTGCAAACATGCAACATCGATCCAGTTGCCAAGCGCGTGGGGCATCTCCGCTCCATTTGGTACTCACCCAGGTAGCGAGCAGCAGAAGCTGGAGTGGCGTCTAGTAACGCTCCTCTTCCCCCAGGTCGCATAGTTTCAGTCACCTTATATTGGCGCTTACCTGCCCATTCGAAGTGAGTCCCAATCTTCACCAGCACACTCTTGTCAGGCTCTTGGCAGCTCCCAAGGGACCTCGTGCACTACTCAGAGTATGTCGCACAAGTTACTTACCTTCGGTAACGATATATCTGTAAGAAACAGTAGTTAGTGTTAGATTCCTTACCTTATAATATCCCCAGGCATCAGACTGGATCCGGAAAGTTTTGCGTAGCAGTACCCCTGCGTGTCGGTAGGTGCCGTCTGGGGCTCCGTGTCCCTCGACGGTGTCATGGTTGCCGGGATGACATTGTCGGAGTACTTGGACGCCGCCCTCGCGCGCTGTCGTCAGTTCTTGTACATAGCTTTCCGCACCAGGAACGCAGAGCCATGCCAGAGACTGACACTGGTGCCATAAAACTAGGGCCCTCAAAGGGAAATACCTTAACCCTAGATTTCTGGGAGGATGGGCGGCGCGGTAAGGAATCTAACACTAACTACTGTTTCTTACAGATATATTGTTACCGAAGGTAAGTAACTTGTGCATCTGAAAGAAACAGGTTAGTGTTAGATTCCTTACCTTAGAATAGATAACCCAGCAATACCAACCCCGTGGTGGGTCTGCAGACCAGGATCACACCAGAAAGTCCTGGAGAACGTAAAGGCCGAAAAAGCCATCTCTCCGGACTTGGCTGTCCAGGCAGTAGTGTCTAGCAAACGTGTGCAGCGAGGCCCACGTAGCTGCCAGACAGATGTCCTGCAAGGGGACTCCCCGACCTAGAGCAGTAGTAGCCGCTGTGGCCCGAGTGGAATGGGCCCTCAGCCCAACCGGGGGCTCCTTCTTAGCCAAGGAGTAACAGATCTTGATGCACAACACGACCCACCAAGAGATGGTCCGTTTGTGCACCGCCCGTCCCTTCTTCGCGCCCATTTAACCAACAAAGAGCTGATCATCCACCCAGAACTGGTGTGTGCGATCAAGGTAGATGTTTTGGGTCCAGACGGTGGAGCCTCTCTTCCTCTTTTGAGGGATGCGGAGGCGGAAAGAAGGTGGGCAAGGTGATGGACTGCCCGATGTAACCACCTTGGGCAGGAAAGAAGGACGCGTTCTTAAAACAACCTTTTCCGGATGGACAGAAAGGAAAGGAGGTTTAGCCTGGAGCTCACTCACTCTCCTGGCAGAGGTGATGGCAACCAGGGATGCAGTCTTTAGAGTCAGAAGACGAAGAGGGAAATTGTGAAGGGGCTCGGAAGGAGCGCACATCAGATAGGTTAGAACAAGGTTCAAGTCCCACTGAGGCATCACGAAAGGAACAGGAGGAAACATGTGTGTGATGCCCTTCAAGAATCTATTTACAACAGGAGACTTGAAAAGAGAAGGCTGATCAGGAAGCCTCAAGAAGGCAGAAATGGCAGAGAGGTAGCCCTTAAGAGTGCCCAGAGCACAACCCTGCCGGGCAAGAGAAAGAAGGAGGAGGAGAACCTCTGAAAGGGGGGCAGAAAGAGGATCCACAGCCTTTGCTGTGCACCATGCTACAAATTTGTTCCACCTGCAGGCGTATACCGATTTTGTGGAGGGATGCCTGGCTGCCAGATTCACATCACAGACTTCAGGAGGCAAGTCAAATGGCCTCAACTTCCGCCGCTCAATCTCCACGCATGGAGAAGGAGATTGGAGAGGTTCGGGTGGAGGACCGTCCCCTGCTGCTGCGACAGAAGGTCCTCCTGAAGAGGCAGACAAATCGGGGGATCGACTGGCATAATGAGTAGCTCGGGATACCAGTATCTCCGTACCCAGTCCGGAGCCACCAGGATGACTTGGGCCCGGTCCCGCCTGATCTTCTTCAGCACTCTGGGCAGAAGAGGTATAGGCAGAAAGGCGTACAACAGACTGCAGCTCCACTCCCAACGAAAAGCGTCTCTGAGCGAGTGCCGCCTTGGAAATTCCAACGCGCAGAACTGATGACATTGCGTGTTCTCTTCGGTGGCGAATAGATCTAACCAAGGGTCTCCCCACTGCTGAAAGAGACCTTGCGCCACGTCCGAGTTCAGACGCCATTCGTGATCCGGGGAATACAACGTTTAAAGGAGGGTCTGGGGGTTGTTGTAATATAGGCCATTCGTATCCATCATGCACCGGCGGCTGAATTCGTCCGCCCTGGTGTTCAGGGAACCTGCCAGGTGTTGAACCACCAGGGTGATGGCCTGGTGTTCCAGCCACGTCCAGAGGTGCAGAGCCTCCTGACAGAGGGTCCACAACCCCACCTGCCCTTTTTGTTGCAGTACCACATGGCGGTGGTGTTGTCCGTGAACATCTGCACTACACTTCCCCGGACAGAGGGAAGGAATGCTTTCAGTGCAAGCCGGATCGCCCACAGCCCCAGAAGGTTGATGTGGAGCCGGGGCTCCGCCGGAGACCAGAGGCCTCTGATCTCCCTCTCTCCCATGAGGCCTCCCCATCCCAGGAGGGTCGCATCTGTCACTACTACGTGCTCTGGTTGGGCAAGGGCGAGAGGTCTGCCACTGACCCAATCGGGGTTCGTGAGCCACCACTGCAACTGTTTCGCAGTGCCCTCCGAGATCCGGACGCAGTCGAACAGGTTGTCCTGATGCTGTGCCCACTGAAACTTCAGGTCCCACTGCAGAGCCCGCATCCCCCACCGGGCGTGATGCACCAGAAGGATGCAGGAGGGCACCAGCCCCAGGAGCCGCAGCGTCAACCTGACCGAGACTCGGGATAAAGGATGAAAGACCGGAATCAGAGCCTGAATATCCAAAACCCTCTGTTCGGGGGGATAAACCCAATACTGCGCTGAGTCCAGAACCGCTCCGATGAAAAGGAGCCTCTGTGAGGGGCACAGGTGTGACTTCGGCACGGTGATGGAGAACCCCAGCGAGTGCAGGTGGTCGGCCGTAGTCTTGAGGTGGGAGACAACTGTTCGGGGCGAGCCCGCCTTCAACAACCAGTCGTCGAGATAGCGGAAGAATGAAACCCCTAACCTGCGCACATGAGCTGCGACCACCGCCATCACTTTCGTGAACACCTGTGGGGCACTGGTAAGGCCGAAGGGGAGCACGGTAAACTGAAAGTGCTCGTGGCCTACAGTGAACCGCAGGTAATGCCGGTGGGCCGGCAGGCGGGGATGTAGAAATAAGCGCCCTGCAAGTCCAACGCTACCATCCAGTCTTCCGGGTCCAGAACAGCTAGAACCTGAGCCAAAGTCAGCATCTTGAACTTGTCCTTCCGGAGGATGCCGTTGATGCTCCTTGGATCCAAGATAGGGCGCAGGCCCCATTTGCCCTTCTTGGGTACCAGAAAGGGTATACACCCGTTACAACGCGACTTTTACTCCGCATACCATTACAACGCATTGCGCTGGGGGGCGCTCTAGGATAGGGAATAAGTATAATTTACTATCCAACACCTTCCCTAGGGTCCACGGGGACTGGAGTTAGAATAGTAAATTATACTTACCACTATCCAGCACCCCAAAGCGCTATGCGTTGTAATGGTATGCGTTGTAAATACCGCGTTGTAACGGTATGCGGAGTAAAAGTATGCGGAGTAACATGGTACATCCACCAGAAAGTAGTGGGAATGGCAACCACGTCCTACTTCTGTCCCAGGAACGCACGCAATGGCCCCCTTGGCCAAGAGCGCCGTAACTTCCTCCTGCAGAAGTAGCAAGTGATCCCCTGACATGAGGTGGTACTGCGGTGGAATGGATGGAGGGGTCCCCTTGAAGGGGAGGGAGTAGCCCCTCCGGATGATTTGCAGCACCCACCTATCGGATGTGATGGAGCATCAGTGGAGGAGGTGATGGTGAACCCTGCCCCCCACTAGCATCGAATGGGCCTGAAAACTCAGACTAGGAGGATTTTGAGGCAGATGCTGCGGGGGCGGGTGTGGACTGACCTTGCCGGTGTCCCCTGGCACCCCCACAGCGGTTACCATGTCCGCGACCATGTTGAGGTTGGTTCTGCGGCTGTGGCTAGCTGGACGTGTGGGGGTGCCCCTTCCTTGGCCACGAAAGAGACGAAAGGCGGAAGTCTGCTGGTGTTGGCTGAGGCCCAAGGACTTGGCAGTAGCCCTGGAGTCCTTGAAATGCTCCAGCGCGCTGTCCGCCTTGTCGCCAAAAAGGTGACAGCCATCAAAGGGCATGTTCATAAGAGAGTCTTGGACATCGAACGAAAAGTTGGCCGACCTCAGCCAGGCGTGGCGGCGAACCGCCACCGTCGTTGCAATCGCCCTGCCTAGCGAGTCTGTGGTATCCAATCCACACCGAATAGATTATGATGCTGCATCCCTTTCCTCCGCAAGGGCCTGGGTAAGCTTTGCCTGGACCTCCGCCGGGCACTGCAGCAGCACTTTCGCAACCATATTCCACAAAGAGGGGGAGTAATGGCCCAAAAGGCAGGCGGTGTTGACAGACCGCAACCCCAAACTCAGTGAGGAGAACAGCTTCTTACCGAACTTGTCGTACCTTTTGGATTCCCGATCTGGAGGGGCGGTCTGGAATGCGGTCTGGGAAGTTGAGGCCTGGATCATCAGGCTCTCAGTGGTGGGGGGAACAGACAGGAAACTGGGGTCACCCGGAGCCAGGCGGTGGCGTTGGGCCACGTTCTGATCTACCAAGCTGTGAAGACTGCCGGATCTCAAGGTGCTTACGGGACCGCTCCGCCTAGCCTTCGTCATCAAGGCCCGGCAGTCGGGGCATGACTTGTCATCGTGGTCAGCCCCGAGGCAATAAAGGCACCAACGGTGGGGGTCGGTAACCGGCATCAGTCGGTTACAGTCGTCGCAGGGTTTGAACCCGGGCATCCCTATCGGCACCGGAGTCGAGAATCGACTGGCGAAGATCCAAAATAGATCAAAAAAGTTAGTCAAAAAGTCACTAGGAGTACTGCTCTTCCCAGATCTGTGCTTGCTGGCGCGGAAAAAAGAACTGACGTCAGCGCGCAAGGGCGGCGTCTAAGTACTCCAATGATGTCATCCCGGGGACCACGACACCAGCGACGGACGCGGAGCCGCAGACGACACCTACCGACGTGCAGGGGTACTGCTACACAAAACTTTCCAGATCCAGTCTGACGCCTGGGGATATTCTAAGGTAAGGAAACTAACACTAACCTGTTTCTTTCAGATAGATGTTGTGCCACAGGTGTCATCTTGGGTTGTCAGCGGCCGGCACTACAACATTGTAAACCTTCCGTTCTTCCTATTGCAGTCATGCTGATGCTGGAATCAACTCCACCAGTGTACACTAGTGCCTCAGCGCCACCCTGTCATTTTATTGGCCACAGCAATGCCACCGATAGAGCTTGCCTCGCAGCATGCCGCAGAGCTCCATGGAAAAGCTGTTACCAGACCGTCGGCCACACACCCCCCAAAATCTTTTTTTTTCCCACCGTTTTAGAGATTCTATAAACCCTTCAGAGACAGAGTTCCTGTCCTCCTACTGGTCAGATATTTCTTTCTATTGTTTCTGAAGATATTGCAGGATGGACTTCGTGTGGAGTTGAGTGTTCCATGTTAAAAACACTGGGGATTTCAGCATCTGAACCTTCCTCTGTAGTGAAAGCCACCTGCCTTGGGAGGCATAAAGTCTCACTTATAAAGGTGTTCAAACTTTGTCGTCATCATTGTGGAATGACTCTTCAATCACTCGTTGAAATTAAGTAATTTGTGCATCCACAAGTAGCATTAATGGACTGGCTCAGGGCCAAACCTTTTTTTCTTTTTTTTTAAACCTTTATTAGAGCAAAACCATACAGTAGTGCACATACAGATTGGTCACAAGAATAGAAGGCACAATTCTAGAGTCAAAAAATAGAGGAGAACGTTCTTCACACTGGGCAGTACATATTACAATTGCAAGTACGGGTCAACATATAAGGCAAGTAGCACTGTACAGCAGGGCCACGGTACAGAAAAGGGGGGAGTAGTACAGCCGATAGGATCCCAGCATAGTATAGCACACAATGTACAGCAGCAGTAGATATCGACAACCCCTAGCAGTCAGCAAGAATCTTAGGAATGCACATGTTATTAGTGGCACAGTGGACAATAGCAGCCCAGCACCCCCTCAGGCATCAGAAGCCAGCATCCGGCACATATGTCTAATGGCACTCCGGTGCAGGTAACGCGCATATTAATAGATCATGTCTCTCAATCACGGCAGTGCATATTCATCAGAGATGACAGCCCTCACACCACGCCACCCTGGCTATCGCTATCCGAGTCCGCCAGCTGTGCGGCTTTGGTCAGCCAGTAAACCTGCAGTGGACTCCAGAAGTCCTTAGGCCTACACCGCACAGGCATCAAGTCAGCATATACATTATATTGATCCTGACAATACACCACATCATCCAGCCAGTCCTTACATTTCGGAGCCCTGCCTCTTCCCCACCTACAGGCTATCCTTCATTTCGCTAGCAATAAAGCCACATCTGCAAACCTGCGGTAAGGCACCAGAACTTCCTTCATGTATCCCAACAGCATAACCAGGGGATCAAACGTCATAGCCTCCTCAGTCATGATTTGCAGTGCATCATAAACCTGGACCCAATAGTCACGCATCGCATTGCACTCCCATGCCAAATGAAGAAAGCCAGCCCCCTCCGCCCGACACCGAGCGCATCTATCATCCTCTGCCAGGCGAAATCTAAATTTCCTAGCTGGAGTGTAGTAAAATCTCTGAACAAATTTATAGTGTATTATCTTTAGCCGGCAGCTAGATGAAATATTGGCAGTGACGCCACAACAATAGGTCCATTGCTCATCAGTGATATCGACGCCCAATTCAAGATTCCACTGTTCCTGCGCATGACTAACCTGAGTCTCTCGCTGTGTCCTAATGGTGTTGTACAACTTCGAGACCAGGTGTCGGCCATCAGACACCAGCATAGCATGCAGTGGCAAGGCTACCCCAGGTTCATCCGGAAACTGTGGTAACAAGGCACGGAGCCCCTGCCGAAGCCGTATGTAATAAAAAACGTCTAAGGGGGAGGGCCGCTCCTCACGGAAGAACTGGTCTCTCGTACGAAGAGTACCTTCGAGAAAGAGGTCACCCCACGTGAATAGCTTGTTCCGTCTGCACATGGTTTGAAACCCCGTTTCCCGCAGCAGTGATAGTTTGGGGTGATACGCAAGTGGCAACGCCGGTGAGTAAAGCATTGTGGTTCCCAGAGCTTTTGCAATACGAGTCCATGCATCTCTCGTGCATGTCACATGGTGGTCTGCGTTTCCACATCACTGACTCTCCCCATTACCATACCATTGAGTGGGAGGGGATGCACAATCCATTCCTCAGCTGCTATTTGCGGCATAAAGGGCGTGGGCCGCATCCAGTGATAGGCATAGTGCGCCTGAGCGCTCAGATAATATACTTCAAAATCCGGGACATCAAACCCCCCTTTGTCATAAGGCAATGTTAAAGTGGACCACTTCAACCTCGGTTGCTTGCCCCCCCAGAACAATCTAAGGAGTTCCGACCTAAGGCGTTTAAAAAAGTAGGCGCCGGGGTGGTATGGGACATTCTGAAATAGATACAAGAAGCGTGGGAGTACCACCATTTTCACCAGTGAAGCTCTGCCCGCCTTAGAGAGCGGCAAGGACATCCATCGCGTGACATTGTCAGCCAACTTAGTGATAGCTACTCCGTAATTGAGCCTAATCGTCTCCTCTCTATCAAGTGAGATCACTATACCCAAATAGCGGAGTTCAGTATTGCACCACTCCAGGGGGTAATCCAGCTGGAATCTCTCAACAGCCGCCGTAAGCGGGAAGAATTGCGATTTTTTCCAGTTCATGTGCACACCGGATATTCTACCAAAAATAAGAAGCTCCCGCAGTAGCGGATTCAGATTCACCTGCGGGTCCTTCACATACAAGGTGATGTCGTCCGCATAAAGTGACACACCTATCTGGCGTTGAAAGCAGTTGAACTCACTGTGTTTATGTAATTGCCTGATTCGACACGCCGGTGGCTCTATTGCGATGGCAAATAAAAGTGGGGAAAGAGGACAGCCCTGCCTAGTCCCTCTCGTTATAGGCAATTGAGGGGAGAGAGTTCCGTTAACAATCACTCTGGCCACAGGTTGGGTGTACAGTAATTTCACCCATGCAATAAATATTTTAGGAAAGCCCATTCTACACAATATATCGATGAGTGAATTCCATTCCACCGAATCGAATGCTTTCGTAGCATCCAGAAAAACTGCGGCAACAGGGAGCTCAGGAGCTATAGTCGGAAGTAAAGAGAAGAGAGTACGAAGATTATGGGTGGTCGCACGTCCCGGCACAAAGCCGGACTGATCCGGAAGCACTATAGTGGGCATAAGCAAAGACAGCCGCGTACCTTTGCTAATATCTTCGCGTCGCAATTAAGCAGCGACAGGGGACGGTAGGAATCTGTATCCAAAGGGTCCTTGCCAGGTTTTAGTAGAGACGTAATTGCCACTTCCCTCATCGAGCCCGGCAGAATCCCTATCTCTAGAGACTCCTCAAAGACCTCCTTAAGCACCGGGGCCATAATATCAACATAACATTTATAGAACTCGGCAGGGAGTCCATCCAAATGGTCGCCTTACCATTACTCAAAGACATTATGGCGTCCCTTATTTCCTCTACTTCCAGGGCCCCTCCGAGAAATGCTCTATGACCATCAGAAAGCCAACACAATGCAAGCTCGTCAAGAAATCCCCTATAGCTGACCTCCCCCATCTGTTGCGTAGTGTACAGCTGTTCATAGTGGTGCATGAAAGCCTTCTGAATCCCTATCGCATCCTGACACCGGGTACCGTCTTTCTTTTCTAGTTCTAGGACCCCAGTGCTAAAACGTGGGTGTCTCGTGAGGGCAGCTAGCACTTTGCCCGGTCTTTCCCCTTCACAGTATTTCCTAGCAGTCCAATACTTCCCTCTATATTTCACTTCCCTAGCAGCCTCTTCTTCAAAGTCCGATAGCTTGTCTCTAAACTTATGACAGAGCTCTGGGTCCGAGTCACTGATCATCCTGTTCTCCAGGTCTTTTAAGTCCGATTCCAATTTTGTTATGGTCTTAACAATATATCTGAGTATCCCACAGCTTTTAGAGATCGTAACCCCTCGAATCGTCACTTTAAATGCCTCCCAAATCATTTCCACACTATCCACCGACCCCTTATTCCTGGGAAAGAACGCCTCTATCTCCTCCCCAAGCTCTGCCTTGAAAATGGGATCTAACAGTACTGAGGGGAACAATCTCCAGGGGGGTCGCGGCCTATTGAGACCCGGCATCGTCACAACAACCCTAACTGGGCAGTGATCTGAGTAAGTCCTGGAGAGGTGCTCCACCTTGTGTATTCCCATGCTAAGCCCCCGCGACAGAAAACAATAGTCCAATTGCGCCCAAGTGCGTGTGTGTGTTGTGAAGTGTGTGCCCTCTCTGCTGTCAGGGTGTGTAAATCTCCAACTATCTACCAACCCAGCCTCCTCCAGTATGCCCCGTAAGACGTCTCTCGCTTGAGTGTTATATTGGTTGCTCCCGTCAGACCTATCCGCCACAGGCCTCAGTGCTATGTTAAAACCACCGCCCCATACAATATGTGTGGCATCTATGGCAACGACGTGGCCCCAGAGGTTAATAAAGAAGTCGGGAGTGTCAACGTTGGGCGCATAACAGTTCACAAGCACAACAGTATCTGAACCAAGTCTACCCCACAATATCACATACCGCCCACCAGGATCCAACCTCACCCCCAGCTCCTGGAAATTAAGCGTTTTTTTGATCAACACAGCAGTCCCTCGAGCATAGGACGAATATGATGAAAATTTCCTAACGAGGGCCCAATGACTAGCAAATTTAGGGTCAATCCTTGGGCGGAGATGCGTTTCTTGTAAGCAAGCGATCTGCACTTGATGTCTATCCAAGTACGCCAACACATTCCTACACTTTCTGGCATCGTTAAGACCCCGCACATTCCAGGACATGATTGATAGTTTATACAGTGTGCTGTCAGCCATTATCCATGTTGCAGACCATCAACACAGACCCACTCATGTGCAAAAATCGCCTCCCAGGCGAAGAACAACTTAGCAAAGTAAAATTATGCAATCGCATCCGCGCCCAATCTGCACCACAAACACACCTCATGATCCTCCCCCCTCAACTCGACAACCCCCAACCAGCACACAGCAGCTACACACTACTGCAGAATACAAGTCCATAAACCGGAACAGTGCAAACAATGCAGGGTGCCTAAGCCAAGTACCCACAACACACCACCCAGCGATCACCCAGCAACATCCTACCACCCTCTGGTAGCAGGGTCGGATCCGAGTGCAAGGTACAAGACCATCCCACAGCAAGATAAAACAAGAGAGGCCTGTCATGGTACAAGTATGTCTAAGCCCTTGGTCCAGAGAGGCAGTCATGATCATAGCAGTGTAGAAAACAGAAAAACAAAAAAAAACATTCCTAAGGGACCATCGCACTTTAGTACAAGTGCACCCTCCCGCCACCCACCTGAGCAACCCCAACCTGCCAGGACCCCCTGTCCCCCCCCCCTCCTGCAACAAAACCCAACCAACTCAATATTTGCATCATAAGCACCAAGTTCAATGGGGAATGCCCTTCAGGGTGTAATCTAGAGGCGCACATAACCACCCCCCACACCTTGCCTTTGACCCTCACGTCACAGGTAGGCACGGCCCAGGTAGTGTGGGGGGTGCCTGGAGTACATTACCACCGTAGTCCAGCGCTCTTCCAGTGTCCTCTGGCAGTACGCGATAAGTTCATCCCGCAGTCCTCCGCAGCGGAATCAGACAACAAAAGGAGAGGGAAAAGCGGGTATTATGGCGGAGCCACCGAAGCACAATTTACAGACATCAACCATTTAGTGTTCAGCATCACTCATCTTCGTTGGCCGAGTGGAACCCCTCCTGCCCATCATCCCCATTTCGTCGACCCGCTGCACGGTCTCTCTTAAGTCGCTTCACAAAGTCCTCCACCTGTTGCGGGTTCGTAAAGAAATGTTGCTTCGCCTGTTGCGTCACTCTCAATTTTGCAGGGTACAACAGGGCATAGTCCACCTGCAGCTCTCTAAGCTTCTTCTTGACATCTAGGAACTTACGCCTCTGTTCCTGTACTACAGGCGTGAAGTCCGGATAGATGGAGAAGTTGACCCCGTCACAAGATAGTGTGCGGGCGGCGCGAGCCGCACGAAGAGCCGCGTCTCGATCCCGATAGTTCAGGAGACGGGCGATAATCGGTCGCGGCGGGGTTCCGGTAGCAGGTCGCGGCCCAAGGGAACGGTGCGCCCTCTCCACGATAAATTGCTTAGAAAAGGCCTCCGGGCCGATCGCTTCAAGCAGAATCTTCTCCACGTAAGTCTCCATCCTACCCACATTGATCGTCTCCGGCACACCCACTACGTGTATATTATTGCTTCCCTGGGCACTTCCCCCACCCCTTCTCTCTCTGTAAAAACTCTAGGGATTTCACTCAATAAGCACCTTACCCCCCACACTCAGATCAATTCTGTTGTTTCTTCTTGTTTCTTTGCTCTTCGCATTATACGCAAAATCTCCCGGTTCTTCTCTGTCCCGGCCCTTAAACTTATCCTGATGGCAATGGTTCTGTCCCGGCTGGATTATGAGAACATTGTATACAATGGAGATCCCACCTATGCCTTCCACCATCTCCAGCTAGTCCAGAATCAGGCCGCTCGCCTGATCCATGGCTTACCCAGATTCCATCATGTTACTCCCCTTCTCCAATCCCTTCATTGGCTCCCTATTAAAGAGCGGGCCCTCTTCAAACTGGGGTGCACTACCTTTCAGGCCTTGGCGGGGACTGCCCCTGATTTCATATCCTCCGCCATTAGTGCTTATTGCCCCAACAGAGAACTTCGCTCCTCCACTAAATTTTTGCTCTCTGTTCCCCGGTTTAAGAAAAAGAAATCCGGGGGCATGAAATTCAGGGTCCTTGCCCCCACTTTTTGGAACTCTCTCCCCTTCCATATCAGATCCATCCCCTCCTATTCTGATTTTCGCAGAGCACTTAAGACTTTTCTTTTTTCCTGTGCTTTCCCTTCCTAGCACCTTGCTTCCCCTTTTACTCACCTCTGGCTAAGCGTCCTCCTAGCGCCATGAAACCGCATGGTATAAGCGTGCTATACAAATTGCTGTAAATTCAAATTCAAATGCGACGACTTCTGGCCTCCAACTCCTCATTCTTTGCAGCTATGACCCGGAGCACATTGTCCATACGTGCAAGTTGTGTTGTGTGGGCTGCCGTCGTGTCATCATGGTCAGAAATACGCTGTTCGGCCGCTGTAATGCGCTCCTCATGAACGTCCAGTTTTTGCACCACAGCATCCATCCGCGACGACATTTTGTCCACCTTGTCCACTATAGTGGCAAACCCCTGCCTCATTTCCTGCATCATTTGCTGAAAGTCAGGGGCAACATGTTGGGAGACAGCGTCAGATACAGCAGGGGGGGAGCGGGAGCCCCCCGCGTCCTGCGCATTTCGCGATCCTCTCTTGGCCGCCAATGAGTCAAATGACAGCTTCGGCTGTTTATTGTCCGGTTTACCCATGACCGATCGTCCATAGCCGCCCAAAGCAAGCACTGGGATACTGACGGTACACAAAGCGGCCAGCAGTCACAGGGCAACGCAGGCCAAAGACCCCCTTCGTCTTACATGCACTCACTGTCCGTAGGAAGCTCAAGGGATATCGCAGCATGCAGGAAACACCAACACCATAGATGGAGCACCCAATCCGTAGTTCAGTCCAAGGGACGGCCAGCAGGGGTGGGGGGGCGCAATTGACAGCAGCAGTCTCCTCCGTGCGTATACCCCCACCCTCAGAAGCAATCCATTAGCGCTGTAGCTATTGAGATGAGCACCAAGCCTGCCAATCCCCTGCCGCAGCCCACTCCCCAGGTGGTAGGAACGTAAGTCACAGAGTTATTAGGAGTACAGTACAATCAACGGCATGTCACTGAGCAGTCACAGCAGGCGGAGAAGTGCCTCGCAGCACTGTTGCATCACCCCTCGGCTGAGTTGAAAAAAATTATAGCAGAGTAATCTCCCCACCATATGCCAGCAGCGTCCTCTGTTAGCTCCAGCAATTGAGGTTGAAGACAACACCCTCCACATTGAGCGTCCTCGATCCCACGCAGATCCCAATGATAGCTGCACCAGTGTAAAGCAGGCCCGTACAGGAACTGCACAAAAACTCAGCGCCGCGTCCAGCGCCAAGGATATCAATGCCGGCAGTCAGGCGCGAGCCAGCCAGTAAACAGGGGGAGCGGTGAACGCCCGCAGCAACCAGGGGCACGAGCAGGTACAATACCCCGCCTCACCTGACCCGCATAATGGCCGCCGCTCCACACGGCCGCCGGAGCCAGATGCAACAACGCGGCTCTATAGGCAACAGCCGCCGCAATGCAGCACAGCGCCTCACCACTCGCAGAGGCAGGATCCTCGCCAGTCGTCCTCTCGCTCTGGCAAGAAACGCCCAGGGGCAGCACCGTGCCGGGAGGCCCCGCCGGGGGATGCGCGTGAAGGCCCTCTCGCCTCGTGGTGCCCCGCGGTCTCACGCAGATCGGCAGCCCAGCCAGCAGCAGCAGGCCTCTCCAGGTCACCACCCGGTCAGATCTGCTACCGGCTGTAACTCCGGCCAGGAGTGTCGGAAATGCATGAAACTTGAACCGAAGGTGTATCAGGTCAGACTCAAGTAGTATTCACGGACAGAGTAAGCGCAGGTGGTGGTAAAGTAGGATTAATGACTGATAAGGTCTCCAGGCTGCAGGAGCCTCACATTAGTGCGGCCATGCTGCTAGTGCGCCCTCTAGCGCCCCCTCAGGGCCAAACCTTTGGTATAATATCTTAATACAGCCTTCTACCCCCTTGCTGAGAGCAATACTGGTTGTTAAAGGTTTTTTAACTGATAATGACGAGAGAGCCTATATCAAGGGTTTTAAGTCTATTAGAATGTGCCATCCATTTGGAGTACAATGTTCTAAATTAAAACGAGATAAACCAAAAGACAAACATTGGAATATCAGGGAAGCAGCACTTTCCATACATTATTGGCAATGAGCCAATTCATTGTCTTGAAATCAGCTTTCATTCCAACGTTCAAATTATGATTGTAATATGAATGAAAATACCTTAATTCTGTTGTGTTCTTTGCTTCTACAAATGGATAAGCTGACTTTTATTACCAGTCTGTGGAATGAAATATTATCTGAATCTAGGGTTGCAAGGCTATCTCTTCACTCTAGCATCGGAAAATTTAGACAGCCACCATTTTGAAGCATTTCAGCAGCACTTCCACAACCGTATCCTACAAAGAGGGGGAGTAACGGCCCAAAAGGAAGGCGATGTTGACAGACCGCAACCCCAAACTCAGTGAGGAGAACAGCTTCTTACCGAACTGGTTGTACCTTTTGGATGCCCGATCCCGAAGGGCGGTCGGGAATGCCGTCTGGGAAGTTGAGGCCTGGATCACCAGGCTCTCAGGGGTGGGGTGAACAGACAGGAAACTGGCGTCGCCCGGAGCCAGGCGGTGGCGTCGGGCCACGTTCTGATCTACAGGGAAGCCTGTAGAGGGCTTGGACCAGGTGCCAAACAGAATGTCAGTGAGGGCTTGGTTGAACGGCAGGAGAGGCTCAGAGGAGCTTGCCTGCGGTTTGAGCACCTCAGTGAGGAGGTTAGTCCTCACGGCCGTGACTGGGAGATCAAGAGCCAAGGCCTTGGCTGCCCTAGCCCTAGCAGGAGGGGAGACAAAACCAGTGTCGAGCAAAGTGTCCAGACCACTGGCCTCGCCCATTTCGTCTGCCCAGTCCTGGCTCAACTGGCACTGCAGTGCCAGAGGGTCCTCAGACCCCTCCCAATCCCCCTCGTCATCCATCTCCTGAAGGTCAGGAAAAAATGATGGAGCTGGGTCGTCGGTAAAGGGCTCACCGATCAGCGTCGAAAATGGTGCCAAGCGGCGCCGGTCGGCGCCGGTCCGACGCCGGATCCCGGCCGGGGCAGGGATTGGGGCCGCCGCCGCCTGAGGATGGCGCCGGGGGCGACACCCTTGGTGACGACGTCGCCGGAGGGGTCGTAAGGTCGACCGGCATCGTCAGTGATCCAGGCCTGGATCCTGAGGAACCCTGTGGCGCCAGGGCCAAAGCACCCGACGGCGCCGGGGCCGAAGCCTCCGGCCTGCTTGGGCTCCCAGACGGGTCCACGGGGCCAGAAGGCACCTCGGCGGGACCTGACAGAGGGAAAGCGCAACCTCATGGCCATGAGGAAGGCGCTGATCTCCTCCGGCATCGCATTCAGCCCAGGGACCGGCGGGTATGGAGCTGGACGCGGCGCTTATGGCTCCGGCGGAGCCACGTGGGCGGTGTCGCGCAAGCGTCGGGGGGAGTCAGAAGAGCGATGTCGCTTCTTCGACTTCTTGTGCCTCGACTTACCTGAGGACTTGGAGCCCAACGAGTGGTGTTGACTCGCCGTGCTGTGATGGCTGCCGGATCTCGAGGCGCTTGCTGGACCGCTCCCACCTAGCCTTCGACGTCAAGGCCCGGCGGTCGGGGCACGACTTGTCATCGTGGTCGGCCCAAGGCAATAAAGGCACCAACGGTGGGGATCGGTAACCAACATCAGTCGGTTACAGTCGTCGCAGGGTTTGAACCCGTGCATCCCTATGGCCACTGGTGTCGAGAATCGACTCACGAAGATCCAAAATAGATCGACAAAGTTAGTCAAAAAGTGACTGGGAGTACTGCTCTGCCCGGATCTGCACTTGCTGGCGCGGAAAAAAGAAGAACTGACATCAGCGCGCAGGGACGGCGTCTAAGTAATCCGAAGACTCCCGGCGACCACGACTCCTGCGACGGACGCGGAGCCGCAGACGACACCTACCGACGTGCAGGGGTACTGCTATGCAAAACTTTCCGGATCCATTCTGACACCTGGGGATATTCTAAGGTAAGGAATCTAACACTAACCTGTTTCTTTCAGATAGATGTTGTGCCACAGCTGTCATCTTGGGTTGTCGGCGGCCGGCACTACAACATTGTAAACCATCCGTTCTTCCTATTGCAGTCATGCTGCTGCTGGAATCAACTCCACCAGTGTACACTAGTGCCTCAGCGCCACCCTGTCATTTTATTGGCCACAGCAATGCCACAGATAGTGCTTGCCATGGAAAAGCTGTTACCAGACCGCAATGTTGGCCACATACCCCCCAAAATCTTTTTTTTGTCCACCGTTTTAGAAATTCTATAAATCCTTCAGAGACAGAGTTCCTGTCCTCCTACTGGTCAGATATTTATTTCTATTGTTTCTGAAGATATTGCAGGATGGACTTCGTGTGGAGTTGAGTGTTCTATGTTAAAGACACTGGGGATTTCAGCATCTGAACCTTCCTCTGTAGTGAAAGCCACCTGCCTTGGGAGGCATAAAGTCTCACTAATAAAGGTATTCAAACTTTGTCGTCATCATTGTGGAATGACTCTTCAATAACTAGTCGAAATTAAGCAATGTATGCATCCAAAGGTAGCATAAATGGGCTGGCTCAGGGCCAAACCTTTGGTATAATATCGTAATACAGCCTTCTACCCCCTTGCTGAGAGCAATACTGGTTGTTAAAGGCTTTTTAACTGATAATGACGAGAGGGCCTATATCAATGGTTTTAAGTCTGTTCAAATGTGCCATCCATTTAGAGTACAATGTTCTAAATTAAAACGAGATAAACCAAAAGACAAACATTGGCATGTCAGGGAAGCAGCACTTTCCATACATTATTGGCAATGATCCAATTCATTGTCTTGAAATCAGCTTTTATTCCAACGTTCAAATGATGATTGTAATATGAATGGAAATACCTTAATTCTGTTGTGTTCTTTGCTTCTACAAATGGATAAGCTGACTTTTATTACCAGTCTGTGGAAGGAAATATTATCTGAATCTAGGGTTGCAAGGCTATCTCTTCACTCTAGCATCGGAAAATGTAGACAGCCACCATTTTGAAGCATTTCTTAAAAATGAATTTCATTTGATGACTTAAAGCTGGAAAGCACCATCTTTTGATTTTCGACCAGAAACCTTTCAATGTTCCCTTGTTTCCAATATTCATAAGGAAAAACACTCTCTATTGTGATTTTTGACTTAATACTGTCAACTTCCTTTTGTGGCTGACGTTTTTTTAGATATAAATTGTTAAACAGGATGAATGTCCAGTGGCATAATTATAAACTGGAGGAGCAAAGGTTCAGATTCCAGCACACACTTGCTTGATCAGAACCCTTCCATTCTGGATAGGGATTCTGGCTTCCTCCTTGCCTTCCTGAAGGTTCAATCAATCAATCAATCAATAAAACAGCATTTGTAAAGCGCAACACTGTCATCCCTAGGGGTATCTGGGTGTTGTGTCTGCGATGAAGAGCCAAGTCTTGAGTCTCTTTCTAAAGTCTGCCAGCAAAGGGACTGTACAAAGCTGGAGAGGTAGGTCGTTCCAGGTCTTGGCGGTGATGTGGGATAAGAAGCAGCCATCACTGCGGCGGATGCTGGGGGTGTGCGAGGGCAAGTGAAGAGGAGCGCAGGTGTCTAGAAGGTTGGTGAAAGTTCAGTCGATGTTTGATGTAGGTCCTAGGTCATGGAGTGCTTTGTAGGCGTGCATGAGGATCTTAAACAGGCATCTCATGTGGATGGGTAGCCAATGGAGGGCTCTCAGGTAGGGGGCAATGTGGGTATATTTAGGAAGGTCCCGGATGAGTATGGCTGATATGTTCTGTATGGTCTGGAGTCTTCTGAGGGGCTAGGTGGAGATGCCAGTATAGAGGGTGTTGCCGTAGTCGAGACGGCTGGCGATGAGGACCTGGGTGACTGTGTTTCTGGTGTTTGTTGGCATCCATCTGAAAATTCTGTGGTGCACGTGGAGTGTGTGGAAGCAGGAGGAGGAGGCTGCGCTGACTTGTTGTTTCATGGTCAGTTGGCTGTCAAGGATGATGTCAAGGTTGCGTGCACGCTTGGTAAGTGTGGGTGTAAGTCAAAGTTCTGCAGGCTACCAGCTGTGGTCCCATGCAGAGGTGTTGTCCCTGAAAATCAGTACTTCAGTTTTGTCGGAATTGAGTTGGAGGCAGTTGTCTCTCATGTGTTTGGCTATGTTGGTCATGGCATCGTTGAAGTTGGCTTCTGCGGTGGTGGGGTCCTCGGTGAGGGAGAGGATCAGTTGAGTGTCATCTGTCTAGGACAGTGGTTCCCAATCTTTTTCAACCCATGGCTCCCTTGGCTTATTGATCGCTGGTCGCGGCTCCCTATTATTATGTGACATTTTTTAGTGACCGGACAGAGGCCCTTCAGGAGTGCTGCAGAGTTTCTAAGGCATCTCTAGACCATCACAGTGTTCTAGACACTGCCTTAGTAAAATTGGCTTTATATAATTAAATAGTTAAATATAGCATAGCTGCTAAGTTGTCTGTAAACATAGGAGACATTTCGATGTTATTAGGGTACTCCTTATGTGTGACACTACAAATGTGCGATACTTTATAGTGAGTAGAATGAAGCAGTTATGTTAATTTATTTATATAAAGCCAGTTTTACTAAAGCAGTGTCTAGATCATTGTGATGGTCTAGAGACCCCTTAGAAACTCTGCAGCGCTCCTGAAGGGCCTCTGCCCGGTCACCATCCAATACCTTTATAGCATGCTCGATGCCCATAGCAGCTATTGTGGCAGCATGTTCTTCCTACATATGGTGTACCCCTCTGCTAGTGCAAGAGATTTAAGACTGGGACTGAACGTGTTGAATGACAGTCACATCCTTCCCACGATACACATGTTGATCGGCAGGAATAATTGGCTGCTGTGATGGGCCCTGGCATGTGCGGGTGGGCACCATTCTCCTGCACTTGCAGTGGCTCAGGGTCTCTGTTTAGGAGTACCTTAAGCTCCAGAGGGCAGATTTACAAGCCCATTACACCACTTTTGCATCACTTTTCCAATGTTAAAAGTGAAGCAAAAGTGGCGCAAGGGGCTTGTAAATACGCCCCCAAATGAGGGGGGTCATGGAGATGTTGAACAGGGTGGGGCTGAGGGAGGATCCTTGCAGTACGCCGAATATGATATCTTTGGGTGTGGATGTGAAGGGAGGCAGTTGAATGCTCTGTGTGCATCCTGTAAGGAAGGAGGTGATCCATTTGAGGGCGTTTTGCTGAATGCCTATGTTGTAGAGTCTGTTGATGAGGGTGTTGTGGGAGATTGTGTCAAACACCGCAGAGAGTTCTGGGAGAATCAGGGGCACAGTTTTTCCTCGATCGAGGAGTGTTCTGATGTCATCCGTGGCGGCGATCAGCACGGTCTCAGTGCTGTGGTTGCCATGGAATCCTGATTGTGAGGCATCCACTAGGTGGTTTCGTTCAGGAATTCGATGAGCTGCTGGTTGATGGCTTTCTCAAGTACTTTGGCTGGGTAAGGGAGCAGGGAGATCGGACGATAATTTCTGAGATCGTTGGGGTTGGTGGAGGCTTTATTTAGGAGGGGGTCTGATGTCTGCCTGTTTCCATATGTCTGTGAAGGTTGCTGTGGAGATGGAGGTGTTGAGGGTGCTGGTGAGTTGTGTGCTGATTGGATTTGTTGCAAGGTTGTAGAGGTGGTGGGGGCAGGGGTCAGTGGGCACCCCGGAGTGGATAGCAGACATGACAGCTGAGGTGGTCAGGGTGGTGAGTGGAGACCAGGTGGTAATGGTTTTGCTATAGTTCAGTGGTTGGATGAGGTTGTTGGGGTTGAAGTTTGGAGATTGAAATTGTTGCAGATGTTGGTGATCTTGCTATGGAAGTAGTCTAAGAGGGTGTCACAGAGTTCTTGGGAGGGGTGGATAGTGTTCTTTATCCTGTCAGGTTGGAGAATTATTTGACTATTTGGGTGCTTGGGTGCTGTAGTGTGCTATCCTGAAGGGTACTATTTGGAAAAGGACACTGAAGCAGGTCATTGTTTTGGTAGTTGTTGTTTTGGGAGGATCCCAGCATCTGCTTAGTTCTACCAAAACCTGTGAGAAACCAATCTAGCTGAGATTGGAAGTGAGAGTTCAGGTTCCAATTTGGGATTGAATCTGTTATGGTCTGTGAGAAAAAAAGGTTTACGTCTTTCCAAGAAATGTCTACAATACGTTATATTGCATATGCAATTTCTAACCAATAAATAATGGAGCGGTTTCTTTGTACAGCCCACATATGACCTGAAATAAATTCTTTAGACACTGTTCTCTGAATGATGGTCAGGTGAATGCTTGTCCACTTTTGCTGAGACAGAATCCGTTGTAGTAAGTTATCCGTTGCTAATCAAATCCACAAACTTAAACAATGCGGTTGATGCTTATGAGATGGCACGTACAAGAAACACATTTGACGTTTCAGCCTCTAGGCTAATTAATAAGTGAGACCATCTTCAGGACTATGCTTAGACGATAATTAAACAACCCCATTGAGCCTAAATAAGAAAATATATATATTTTTTATGTATGCCTTAAATATGTGATTTAAGTGATTATGTGTAACCCGCAGAGCACACGTGAACCCACCTTAAATACGTGACTGAAACTGCAGTGAGTATCCAAAGTGTGACCAAATCCCATGTGAGTCGAATTTAGGGAAGCTAAATTATTTTTTCAAAATGTGAGAAAGCCATACTTAGATGGGCAAGATATTTCTAAAATGTGTAGTGAGAATACAGCCGGAACAGCCAGAGATGCATCAAGCCATCAAGCTGAAAGCTATAGGCTACCCATTCAGGCTAGTAAGAAGATCAATGAAAAGGGATTGGTATAACAACTGAAAAGCTTGGTTCGCAGTCAAGGCAAGACAAAACAAACCCAAGATGGTATGAGTTTCAACATTTGGAACTGGGTCCAATACGTTAAAAAATATCATTCTTAACCAATATCACCTCCTGAATAATGATAATCTGCTCAAGGCTAAACCCTTGCAATATATTTCAACAAGGCCATAACCCTACCTGATAGATTAGTTAAAACGTATGTAAAAGTACACAGAGAGTCTATTACAGTGTGCTATATATATATATATATATATATATATATTACCTACTGGCGTGTCGCCAGTAGGTATATATAGTTAGGATTTTTTCCCTATGGGATTTTTGAAAATTCTATGTCTAATAACTTTGGCGTTTGTGGACGGAATCGGCTGAAATTTTCAGGAAAATGGCACATTTTGTTTCTGAGCAGCCCCTGAAAATTTGGGGGGGTTTCCTCAAGGGGGGGCCGAGAAAAAAGGGGGGTCCCAAAACGCGTTTTCCCCATGTTAATTTCCATAGGGCGGTTGGCCTCACTTTTAGCTCGAACGGCTGAATGGATTTGCACGAAACTTGGCAAAATTGTAGGGACTGTTAGCCAGATGTGCCTTTGCTAGGTCTCAATATATGTGCTCCAGTGGATTTTGAGAAATTAACGTTCAAAACAAGATATATATCTGTAACAGCGCTCCGGGCTGCGCTCCGGTCCGCTTACTTTTCGCAAAACGGAACTTTGCGATGCGAAGCTGATTGGCTCCCCGGTGTCTGTCAACATTCTAAACAGTCCGGAGTGGCCGCCATCTTATCTCTCGGTAGGATCGAGAGAGAAGAAGAGGTGAAAAACGAAGGGGGAATTTAATGAAAGGGGGCAAGGTATACTCCTCTTGACCCCCTAGGAATGTTGTTGGGGTTATTAAAGGGTCCCGTGGGGAAAATAAAAAAAAAATTATTTTTCACGGTAGAAGCGCTTCCCGGGCCGCGAACTGGGCCGCAAACTGGTAGCGAAACGGGAATTCGCCATTTTGTGCTTCGTTTTAATTAAATTACTAGGTATAAGGGGGTGCGGGAGACGTATCCTAATCCCTTATGTTTTCTGAGGGTGGCTGAGGAGGCTCATATATGTTGATATATGTCTTCCAGCGGCTGTGCGTGCGCCATCTTGTCTCTCGGTAGGATCGAGAGAGAAGAAGAGGTGAAAAACGAAGGGGGAATTTAATGAAAGGGGGCAAGGTATTCCCCTCTTGACCCCCTAGGAATGATGTTGGGGTTATTAAAGGGTCCCGTGGGGAAAAAAAAATTGATTTTTCACGGTAGAAGCGCTTCCCGGGCTGCAAACTGGTAGCGAAACGGGAATTCGCCATTTTGTGTTTTGTTTTAATTAAATTACTAGGTATAAGGGGGTGCGGGAGACGTATCCTGATCCCTTATGTTTTCTGAGGGTGGCTGAGGAGGCTCATATATGTTGATACATGTCTTCCAGCGGCTGTGCGTGAGCTTTTTTTTTTTTTGCTGCGTGACGTCTGTTAACGTTCGATTCGATGGAAATCAGGAAGTGTTGACCGCCAATTTGTCAGTGCGATAAAATATTTTGTTATAAATGAATCCTTATTGATAAACATTGTCTGCGCCATCTTGCCTTTTTTCCAATGCCACAATTTTGTCGTGCACGGCAGCCATTTTAGATGCCAGGCCGGTCCCAGGCTATCACCTAGCCCTGCGGATGTAGTTTATGGCCCCAGCTGTAGAGAATCCAGACATGCCAACCCTCCCGATTCAGGCGTGAGACTACTGATTTCAGTGCTAGTCTCCCGCCTCCCGATTTCTGCAAGCAAAAACCCGGGGGCATATTACCAACAACTAGCGATAATTTTTGTCTCTAACTTGTTTAGAGACAAAAATTATCGCCGCACATCGGCGATTTTTATCGCAGATAAACCTTGCTATTAGCAAGGTTTATCGCGAATGCGATAAAAAACGGCCGCAATGCATGAATATCGCTGAAAAGTCAGCGATATTCATGCATTATCGAGCAAATGCTCTTAGCCATGTTATCCACCTCCCATTGGATAAGCTGACTTTTATTACCAGTCTGTGGAATGAAATATTATCTGAATCTAGGGTTGCAAGGCTATCTCTTCACTCTAGCATCGGAAAATTTAGACAGCCACCATTTTGAAGCATTTCAGCAGCACTTCCACAACCGTATCCTACAAAGAGGGGGAGTAACGGCCCAAAAGGAAGGCGATGTTGACAGACCGCAACCCCAAACTCAGTGAGGAGAACAGCTTCTTACCGAACTGGTTGTACCTTTTGGATGCCCGATCCCGAAGGGCGGTCGGGAATGCCGTCTGGGAAGTTGAGGCCTGGATCACCAGGCTCTCAGGGGTGGGGTGAACAGACAGGAAACTGGCGTCGCCCGGAGCCAGGCGGTGGCGTCGGGCCACGTTCTGATCTACAGGGAAGCCTGTAGAGGGCTTGGACCAGGTGCCAAACAGAATGTCAGTGAGGGCTTGGTTGAACGGCAGGAGAGGCTCAGAGGAGCTTGCCTGCGGTTTGAGCACCTCAGTGAGGAGGTTAGTCCTCACGGCCGTGTCTGGGAGATCAAGAGCCAAGGCCTTGGCTGCCCTAGCCCTAGCAGGAGGGGAGACAAAACCAGTGTCGAGCAAAGTGTCCAGACCACTGGCCTCGCCCATTTCGTCTGCCCAGTCCTGGCTCAACTGGCACTGCAGTGCCAGAGGGTCCTCAGACCCCTCCCAATCCCCCTCGTCATCCATCTCCTGAAGGTCAGGAAAAAATGATGGAGCTGGGTCGTCGGTAAAGGGCTCACCGATCAGCGTCGAAAATGGTGCCAAGCGGCGCCGGTCGGCGCCGGTCCGACGCCGGATCCCGGCCGGGGCAGGGATTGGGGCCGCCGCCGCCTGAGGATGGCGCCGGGGGCGACACCCTCGGTGACGACGTCGCCGGAGGGGTCGTAAGGTCGACCGGCATCGTCAGTGATCCAGGCCTGGATCCTGAGGAACCCTGTGGCGCCAGGGCCAAAGCACCCGACGGCGCCGGGGCCGAAGCCTCCGGCCTGCTTGGGCTCCCAGACGGGTCCACGGGGCCAGAAGGCACCTCGGCGGGACCTGACAGAGGGAAAGCGCAACCTCATGGCCATGAGGAAGGCGCTGATCTCCTCCGGCATCGCATTCAGCCCAGGGACCGGCGGGTATGGAGCTGGACGCGGCGCTTATGGCTCCGGCGGAGCCACGTGGGCGGTGTCGCGCAAGCGTCGGGGGGAGTCAGAAGAGCGATGTCGCTTCTTCGACTTCTTGTGCCTCGACTTACCTGAGGACTTGGAGCCCAACGAGTGGTGTTGACTCGCCGTGCTGTGATGGCTGCCGGATCTCGAGGCGCTTGCTGGACCGCTCCCACCTAGCCTTCGACGTCAAGGCCCGGCGGTCGGGGCACGACTTGTCATCGTGGTCGGCCCAAGGCAATAAAGGCACCAACGGTGGGGATCGGTAACCAACATCAGTCGGTTACAGTCGTCGCAGGGTTTGAACCCGTGCATCCCTATGGCCACTGGTGTCGAGAATCGACTCACGAAGATCCAAAATAGATCGACAAAGTTAGTCAAAAAGTGACTGGGAGTACTGCTCTGCCCGGATCTGCGCTTGCTGGCGCGGAAAAAAGAAGAACTGACATCAGCGCGCAGGGACGGCGTCTAAGTAATCCGAAGACTCCCGGCGACCACGACTCCTGCGACGGACGCGGAGCCGCAGACGACACCTACCGACGTGCAGGGGTACTGCTATGCAAAACTTTCCGGATCCATTCTGACACCTGGGGATATTCTAAGGTAAGGAATCTAACACTAACCTGTTTCTTTCAGATAGATGTTGTGCCACAGCTGTCATCTTGGGTTGTCGGCGGCCGGCACTACAACATTGTAAACCATCCGTTCTTCCTATTGCAGTCATGCTGCTGCTGGAATCAACTCCACCAGTGTACACTAGTGCCTCAGCGCCACCCTGTCATTTTATTGGCCACAGCAATGCCACAGATAGTGCTTGCCATGGAAAAGCTGTTACCAGACCGCAATGTTGGCCACATACCCCCCAAAATCTTTTTTTTGTCCACCGTTTTAGAAATTCTATAAATCCTTCAGAGACAGAGTTCCTGTCCTCCTACTGGTCAGATATTTATTTCTATTGTTTCTGAAGATATTGCAGGATGGACTTCGTGTGGAGTTGAGTGTTCTATGTTAAAGACACTGGGGATTTCAGCATCTGAACCTTCCTCTGTAGTGAAAGCCACCTGCCTTGGGAGGCATAAAGTCTCACTAATAAAGGTATTCAAACTTTGTCGTCATCATTGTGGAATGACTCTTCAATAACTAGTCGAAATTAAGCAATGTATGCATCCAAAGGTAGCATAAATGGGCTGGCTCAGGGCCAAACCTTTGGTATAATATCGTAATACAGCCTTCTACCCCCTTGCTGAGAGCAATACTGGTTGTTAAAGGCTTTTTAACTGATAATGACGAGAGGGCCTATATCAATGGTTTTAAGTCTGTTCAAATGTGCCATCCATTTAGAGTACAATGTTCTAAATTAAAACGAGATAAACCAAAAGACAAACATTGGCATGTCAGGGAAGCAGCACTTTCCATACATTATTGGCAATGATCCAATTCATTGTCTTGAAATCAGCTTTTATTCCAACGTTCAAATGATGATTGTAATATGAATGGAAATACCTTAATTCTGTTGTGTTCTTTGCTTCTACAAATGGATAAGCTGACTTTTATTACCAGTCTGTGGAAGGAAATATTATCTGAATCTAGGGTTGCAAGGCTATCTCTTCACTCTAGCATCGGAAAATGTAGACAGCCACCATTTTGAAGCATTTCTTAAAAATGAATTTCATTTGATGACTTAAAGCTGGAAAGCACCATCTTTTGATTTTCGACCAGAAACCTTTCAATGTTCCCTTGTTTCCAATATTCATAAGGAAAAACACTCTCTATTGTGATTTTTGACTTAATACTGTCAACTTCCTTTTGTGGCTGACGTTTTTTTAGATATAAATTGTTAAACAGGATGAATGTCCAGTGGCATAATTATAAACTGGAGGAGCAAAGGTTCAGATTCCAGCACACACTTGCTTGATCAGAACCCTTCCATTCTGGATAGGGATTCTGGCTTCCTCCTTGCCTTCCTGAAGGTTCAATCAATCAATCAATCAATAAAACAGCATTTGTAAAGCGCAACACTGTCATCCCTAGGGGTATCTGGGTGTTGTGTCTGCGATGAAGAGCCAAGTCTTGAGTCTCTTTCTAAAGTCTGCCAGCAAAGGGACTGTACAAAGCTGGAGAGGTAGGTCGTTCCAGGTCTTGGCGGTGATGTGGGATAAGAAGCAGCCATCACTGCGGCGGATGCTGGGGGTGTGCGAGGGCAAGTGAAGAGGAGCGCAGGTGTCTAGAAGGTTGGTGAAAGTTCAGTCGATGTTTGATGTAGGTCCTAGGTCATGGAGTGCTTTGTAGGCGTGCATGAGGATCTTAAACAGGCATCTCATGTGGATGGGTAGCCAATGGAGGGCTCTCAGGTAGGGGGCAATGTGGGTATATTTAGGAAGGTCCCGGATGAGTATGGCTGATATGTTCTGTATGGTCTGGAGTCTTCTGAGGGGCTAGGTGGAGATGCCAGTATAGAGGGTGTTGCCGTAGTCGAGACGGCTGGCGATGAGGACCTGGGTGACTGTGTTTCTGGTGTTTGTTGGCATCCATCTGAAAATTCTGTGGTGCACGTGGAGTGTGTGGAAGCAGGAGGAGGAGGCTGCGCTGACTTGTTGTTTCATGGTCAGTTGGCTGTCAAGGATGATGTCAAGGTTGCGTGCACGCTTGGTAAGTGTGGGTGTAAGTCAAAGTTCTGCAGGCTACCAGCTGTGGTCCCATGCAGAGGTGTTGTCCCTGAAAATCAGTACTTCAGTTTTGTCGGAATTGAGTTGGAGGCAGTTGTCTCTCATGTGTTTGGCTATGTTGGTCATGGCATCGTTGAAGTTGGCTTCTGCGGTGGTGGGGTCCTCGGTGAGGGAGAGGATCAGTTGAGTGTCATCTGTCTAGGACAGTGGTTCCCAATCTTTTTCAACCCATGGCTCCCTTGGCTTATTGATCGCTGGTCGCGGCTCCCTATTATTATGTGACATTTTTTAGTGACCGGACAGAGGCCCTTCAGGAGTGCTGCAGAGTTTCTAAGGCATCTCTAGACCATCACAGTGTTCTAGACACTGCCTTAGTAAAATTGGCTTTATATAATTAAATAGTTAAATATAGCATAGCTGCTAAGTTGTCTGTAAACATAGGAGACATTTCGATGTTATTAGGGTACTCCTTATGTGTGACACTACAAATGTGCGATACTTTATAGTGAGTAGAATGAAGCAGTTATGTTAATTTATTTATATAAAGCCAGTTTTACTAAAGCAGTGTCTAGATCATTGTGATGGTCTAGAGACCCCTTAGAAACTCTGCAGCGCTCCTGAAGGGCCTCTGCCCGGTCACCATCCAATACCTTTATAGCATGCTCGATGCCCATAGCAGCTATTGTGGCAGCATGTTCTTCCTACATATGGTGTACCCCTCTGCTAGTGCAAGAGATTTAAGACTGGGACTGAACGTGTTGAATGACAGTCACATCCTTCCCACGATACACATGTTGATCGGCAGGAATAATTGGCTGCTGTGATGGGCCCTGGCATGTGCGGGTGGGCACCATTCTCCTGCACTTGCAGTGGCTCAGGGTCTCTGTTTAGGAGTACCTTAAGCTCCAGAGGGCAGATTTACAAGCCCATTACACCACTTTTGCATCACTTTTCCAATGTTAAAAGTGAAGCAAAAGTGGCGCAAGGGGCTTGTAAATACGCCCCCAAATGAGGGGGGTCATGGAGATGTTGAACAGGGTGGGGCTGAGGGAGGATCCTTGCAGTACGCCGAATATGATATCTTTGGGTGTGGATGTGAAGGGAGGCAGTTGAATGCTCTGTGTGCATCCTGTAAGGAAGGAGGTGATCCATTTGAGGGCGTTTTGCTGAATGCCTATGTTGTAGAGTCTGTTGATGAGGGTGTTGTGGGAGATTGTGTCAAACACCGCAGAGAGTTCTGGGAGAATCAGGGGCACAGTTTTTCCTCGATCGAGGAGTGTTCTGATGTCATCCAAGGCGGCGATCAGCACGGTCTCAGTGCTGTGGTTGCCATGGAATCCTGATTGTGAGGCATCCACTAGGTGGTTTCGTTCAGGAATTCGATGAGCTGCTGGTTGATGGCTTTCTCAAGTACTTTGGCTGGGTAAGGGAGCAGGGAGATCGGACGATAATTTCTGAGATCGTTGGGGTTGGTGGAGGCTTTATTTAGGAGGGGGTCTGATGTCTGCCTGTTTCCATATGTCTGTGAAGGTTGCTGTGGAGATGGAGGTGTTGAGGGTGCTGGTGAGTTGTGTGCTGATTGGATTTGTTGCAAGGTTGTAGAGGTGGTGGGGGCAGGGGTCAGTGGGCACCCCGGAGTGGATAGCAGACATGACAGCTGAGGTGGTCAGGGTGGTGAGTGGAGACCAGGTGGTAATGGTTTTGCTATAGTTCAGTGGTTGGATGAGGTTGTTGGGGTTGAAGTTTGGAGATTGAAATTGTTGCAGATGTTGGTGATCTTGCTATGGAAGTAGTCTAAGAGGGTGTCACAGAGTTCTTGGGAGGGGTGGATAGTGTTCTTTATCCTGTCAGGTTGGAGAATTATTTGACTATTTGGGTGCTTGGGTGCTGTAGTGTGCTATCCTGAAGGGTACTATTTGGAAAAGGACACTGAAGCAGGTCATTGTTTTGGTAGTTGTTGTTTTGGGAGGATCCCAGCATCTGCTTAGTTCTACCAAAACCTGTGAGAAACCAATCTAGCTGAGATTGGAAGTGAGAGTTCAGGTTCCAATTTGGGATTGAATCTGTTATGGTCTGTGAGAAAAAAAGGTTTACGTCTTTCCAAGAAATGTCTACAATACGTTATATTGCATATGCAATTTCTAACCAATAAATAATGGAGCGGTTTCTTTGTACAGCCCACATATGACCTGAAATAAATTCTTTAGACACTGTTCTCTGAATGATGGTCAGGTGAATGCTTGTCCACTTTTGCTGAGACAGAATCCGTTGTAGTAAGTTATCCGTTGCTAATCAAATCCACAAACTTAAACAATGCGGTTGATGCTTATGAGATGGCACGTACAAGAAACACATTTGACGTTTCAGCCTCTAGGCTAATTAATAAGTGAGACCATCTTCAGGACTATGCTTAGACGATAATTAAACAACCCCATTGAGCCTAAATAAGAAAATATATATATTTTTTATGTATGCCTTAAATATGTGATTTAAGTGATTATGTGTAACCCGCAGAGCACACGTGAACCCACCTTAAATACGTGACTGAAACTGCAGTGAGTATCCAAAGTGTGACCAAATCCCATGTGAGTCAAATTTAGGGAAGCTAAATTATTTTTTCAAAATGTGAGAAAGCCATACTTAGATGGGCAAGATATTTCTAAAATGTGTAGTGAGAATACAGCCGGAAGAGCCTGAGATGCATCAAGCCATCAAGCTGAAAGCTATAGGCTACCCATTCAGGCTAGTAAGAAGATCAATGAAAAGGGATTGGTATAACAACTGAAAAGCTTGGTTCGCAGTCAAGGCAAGACAAAACAAACCCAAGATGGTATGAGTTTCAACATTTGGAACTGGGTCCAATACGTTAAAAAATATCATTCTTAACCAATATCACCTCCTGAATAATGATAATCTGCTCAAGGCTAAACCCTTGCAATATATTTCAACAAGGCCATAACCCTACCTGATAGATTAGTTAAAACGTATGTAAAAGTACACAGAGAGTCTATTACAGTGTGCTATATATATATATATATATATATATATATATTACCTACTGGCGTGTCGCCAGTAGGTATATATAGTTAGGATTTTTTCCCTATGGGATTTTTGAAAATTCTATGTCTAATAACTTTGGCGTTTGTGGACGGAATCGGCTGAAATTTTCAGGAAAATGGCACATTTTGTTTCTGAGCAGCCCCTGAAAATTTGGGGGGGTTTCCTCAAGGGGGGGCCGAGAAAAAAGGGGGGTCCCAAAACGCGTTTTCCCCATGTTAATTTCCATAGGGCGGTTGGCCTCACTTTTAGCTCGAACGGCTGAATGGATTTGCACGAAACTTGGCAAAATTGTAGGGACTGTTAGCCAGATGTGCCTTTGCTAGGTCTCAATATATGTGCTCCAGTGGATTTTGAGAAATTAACGTTCAAAACAAGATATATATCTGTAACAGCGCTCCGGGCTGCGCTCCGGTCCGCTTACTTTTCGCGAAACGGAACTTTGCGATGCGAAGCTGATTGGCTCCCCGGTGTCTGTCAACATTCTAAACAGTCCGGAGTGGCCGCCATCTTATCTCTCGGTAGGATCGAGAGAGAAGAAGAGGTGAAAAACGAAGGGGGAATTTAATGAAAGGGGGCAAGGTATACTCCTCTTGACCCCCTAGGAATGTTGTTGGGGTTATTAAAGGGTCCCGTGGGGAAAATAAAAAAAAAATTATTTTTCACGGTAGAAGCGCTTCCCGGGCCGCGAACTGGGCCGCAAACTGGTAGCGAAACGGGAATTCGCCATTTTGTGCTTCGTTTTAATTAAATTACTAGGTATAAGGGGGTGCGGGAGACGTATCCTAATCCCTTATGTTTTCTGAGGGTGGCTGAGGAGGCTCATATATGTTGATATATGTCTTCCAGCGGCTGTGCGTGCGCCATCTTGTCTCTCGGTAGGATCGAGAGAGAAGAAGAGGTGAAAAACGAAGGGGGAATTTAATGAAAGGGGGCAAGGTATTCCCCTCTTGACCCCCTAGGAATGATGTTGGGGTTATTAAAGGGTCCCGTGGGGAAAAAAAAATTGATTTTTCACGGTAGAAGCGCTTCCCGGGCTGCAAACTGGTAGCGAAACGGGAATTCGCCATTTTGTGTTTTGTTTTAATTAAATTACTAGGTATAAGGGGGTGCGGGAGACGTATCCTGATCCCTTATGTTTTCTGAGGGTGGCTGAGGAGGCTCATATATGTTGATACATGTCTTCCAGCGGCTGTGCGTGAGCTTTTTTTTTTTTTGCTGCGTGACGTCTGTTAACGTTCGATTCGATGGAAATCAGGAAGTGTTGACCGCCAATTTGTCAGTGCGATAAAATATTTTGTTATAAATGAATCCTTATTGATAAACATTGTCTGCGCCATCTTGCCTTTTTTCCAATGCCACAATTTTGTCGTGCACGGCAGCCATTTTAGATGCCAGGCCGGTCCCAGGCTATCACCTAGCCCTGCGGATGTAGTTTATGGCCCCAGCTGTAGAGAATCCAGACATGCCAACCCTCCCGATTCAGGCGTGAGACTACTGATTTCAGTGCTAGTCTCCCGCCTCCCGATTTCTGCAAGCAAAAACCCGGGGGCATATTACCAACAACTAGCGATAATTTTTGTCTCTAACTTGTTTAGAGACAAAAATTATCGCCGCACATCGGCGATTTTTATCGCAGATAAACCTTGCTATTAGCAAGGTTTATCGCGAATGCGATAAAAAACGGCCGCAATGCATGAATATCGCTGAAAAGTCAGCGATATTCATGCATTATCGAGCAAATGCTCTTAGCCATGTTATCCACCTCCCATTGGATAACATGGCTAAGAACTGCTCAGGGCAGGTGTTAGCTTTTGGAGATATTCACGCTTAGCGCGAATATCTCCAAAATTGGTAATAGGAGATAGCGATGTTAGGGACTGTTTCCAGTCGCTAACATCTTGGCACGCCCACTTTGCATGTCATTAGTGATAAATATCACTGACATGCAAAGCGGGGCCCAAGATGGTCGCTATCTCCTTTTAGCTGTCACTAACTGGTGTTAGCGACAGCTTGGTAATAGGGAGATAATTTTATCTCCGCTTTCTTGGCTTTTAAAGCCAAAAAAGCGGAGATAAACCCCCTTGATAATATGCCCTACGATTCCTCGGGGGTTTCAGGTGACAGGGCTTGGTATTGTGTTACGTGGTAATTCTTCCAGGAAACGTCAGAGGGTCGATGCAGGGGTTCTAGAAGGGGTGATAAACCATTTAAGCCTCATGAACAAGCGCATGGTCTTTTAAAGATCTGTGAAGTACTCGGGGCGGCGGTGTGTGTGTGTCCTCTTTCAGGAGCGGGCGGGGGGGGGGGGCACTGCCAGCAACTTGCCAGGCCAGGCAGTGTTCAACACTTGCATCACCCTTTCTCTGCCTGCTATTGCGCTCCATGCTTCGGAAAGGTAAGAAAAAGAACGTGCATTTGAGTTTGAAAGTCCGATCCTGTAGCAGTACACTTGCAAAGCCCACACATGACAATAACCCGATTCAAGGCCCCATTCACCCGATTTTTTAAAAATATATAGCACTCCAACAAAGTAGGATTATAAAACTTTATTAACTTTTAAATATAACGAACGCAACAAAAACTGTAAATACATTTAAACATTTTTTGACAAAAAAAAGCAACAATGGTCAGAAGCTGTCTTTTGTGCTAATAGTCCCAAGGCAGCACAACGTGCTGAGTTCTGGACGGCACCCAGGTGATGTCACCTGGGTGCCGCACTGGTTTTTGGTTTCCTACAATGCAGCTCAGAAAAACAGCGTGGGGCGTCCCGGGCGGTGCGGGGGGAGGCCTCGTCAGTAGCGGTCTGTTGTGCGAATAGTCCCAAGGCAGCAGAACGCGCTGAGATGTGGATGGCACCCAGGTGATGTCCAGTAAACTGCCGCACTGGTTTTGGTATCCTACAATGCTGCTCCGAAAATTGGCGTGGGGCGGCCCGGGGGGGGCGTGGGGAAGGCGGCGTGAACGGGCCTCCCCAGGTGGTGGCCATCCAGCTGAGTTGCGCCCGCTCTTGCGGCTACAGCGTCTCGCTCACCATGTAGTTGACTTCCGCCCACTCTTGCAGTGCAGCGATAGGCGGCTGCCACAGGACTCTTAAAATGGCGGACGGCTCTTCGGTTTTGGGCCTGGTCCACTAAAATGGCCCTGGGACACCTTGGAACTCGGACGCTTGCCTGCTAGGGCTTGGGCTCCATTCTCGAAAGCGTCCCCTCAGCCGTGAAGATTCTACAAAAGTCTTGGGGGCCCTCGACTCCTGCAGGCTTCCGGTGGGGAGCGGCTGCCATGATTGCTCGCGGAATGACCACGACGGAGCCACGAGATGGTGGTGCTCTCATGCTGACGCCAGCTTCAGTCTGAATCATCCAGAAACAAGGTGGGGCTTTCATCGTTTGGGAAAAAAAAATGTTCTAAACCAATGAAAAGTGTTATTTTTAGGTCATATGACCAAGCCTTCCATCTTTAGGAAAGCAAAAGTAAAATGAAGCAATGAAAAGTTTTATAAACAAGTCACATGACCTGTTATGCGGCATAGGGCTACAAAAAGCGTAGAAAATCCGTTGGCACGTGAGGCGGCGTCAGTAGCGGACCGATGTGCGAATAGGCCGAAGGCAGCACAACGCGCCGAGATCCGGATGGCACCGAGTTAGTGTCCAGCAAGTTGCTGCACTGGTGTGGCTATCCTACAATGCTGCGCCGAAAGTCGGCGTGGGGCGCCCCATTGGCCTGTGAGGTCGCGTCAGTCAGTGGGGGCTGTGCGTCTCCCCCAAGATGGAGGCTCCTTGGCTGCAGTGGAGCGCCCCTTAGCGTTTCACTCGCCGTCCAACTGAGTTGCGTCCGCACTTGCGGCTACAGTAGGCCAAAGGCAGCACAACGCGCCGAGATCCGGATGGCACCGAGGTGGTGTCGAGCAAGTTGCCGCACTGGTGTGGCCATCCTACAATGCTGCGCCGAAAGACGGCGTGTCCAGCTGAGTTGCGGTCACTCTTGCGGTACAGTGACTCGAACGCGCAGAGATCCGGATGGCACCGAGGTGGTGTCCAGCAAATTGCCGCACTGGTGTGGCCATCCTACAATGCTGCGCCGAAAGACAGCGTGTCCAGCTGAGTTTCTCCCGCTCTGGCGGTACAGTGACTCGAACGCGCCGAGATCCGGATGGCACCGAGGTGGTGTCCAGCAAGTTGCCGCACTGGTGTGGCCATCCTACAATGCTGCGCCGAAAGTCGGCGTGGGGTGCCCCGTTGGCTTATGAGGTGATGTCAGTAGTGGACCGATGTGTGAATAGGTCGGAATCAGCACAAGGCGCCAAGATCCGAATGGCAAGTCCTGGATGTTGAGTGCCATAGTTGAGAGTTCTGAGCAGTGCTTGTAAGACTGTCTGAAGCTTATTTGCACCTGCTGCAGCTTCACTATTGCCCTGGTGTGGCCAAAGATCGCACATGACATAGGCGGCCGGCTCCCGAGGTCCGGCGGAACTTTTTTCCTTTTCCTTTTTGCTTCTTGTCCCACAATCCGTTTCAACTGAAGACACGACCAGGTCCCTGAATGTGTGCAGGGGGAAGATATTGATTGAATCAAAATGGCGGCTTCACACAAAGCTGACTCAAGCGTTGCTGTTGATGCTATACAGACAAAAATTGGTTTTCAGTTTGTACATTCTTCAGGATTTTTTTTTCCATCCAAGGCTGATTGAGAGTTTGTAGAAAAATGGCTTCAGATTTTCCACATACTACTCTTCAACATTCTTCCTAAATGTAACAATGTGAGACTCACTAGGAGAACGGCTGTTTATCTTTCCTTTCAAAATGCTGCCAACAATATTTTCTGAATGGAAGACACCATCTTGTAGCATAAAGGGCCGAAATGGGTTCTGGTCTGGCCGATGGTTGGTGGAGACATTTTGACTATATCTTGGACCTGCCCGGCCTCGCCCAAAATGGCGCCGGTATAAATGGGACTCGTAACTCCTTGTTGTGTACTGGTTGAACAACTTTGATATCACGAGATATGAATGCAGTTTTGATGCTCATGGCGGGCGGGGACGAGAATTGATTGAATATTTTGACATCCCTATTGATATTAAGTTCTGATGTGTTATTGATTACTGTAGTATTGAAAGTTCGAATTAACGTCACCCATGGTACTTGCCCGCAAATGTATATCTAGATGATTTTTTTGTAAGTGGCCCTGTCGTAATTTAATTACAAAATGTACGTCCACCGATTCCGCAACTGTTAGACACCTTAGTTCTTGCAACCTAATGGCCCGCTCGTTACGTTCCTCTATAATGTAAATGTCTCCTCATCATATACGATTTCAGTTTGCTCCGTGGCCGGCCCACGTGGTTATAGGCCCGTATTTGTATACTGACATTTTCACAATAAAGGTTTTTAAAACAAAACATGGTAGTAGTATTTACATTGGTAAAGTTTTTACTTTTAGTCACTGTTTTCGAATCAGTAAAAGGCAAGTGAAATAAAGCAGTCCAATTACATGACGGATAAAAGGTATAATACGTAGGAACGCAGTAAAGATAAATGGTCAAGGGCAGTTGTGTTTTCCACTCCTGCAACATAAAGTGATCGATAAGAATCTGATAATCAGGCGTATCGGCGACTAAGACAGCAGGCCGAGTCTCTTTTACTCAACGGCTCCGTCATGGAACGAAGAAACGCCCTTTTTCTCAAAAAAGGAATATATTTTACTTGCAGGACAGTTGTAAATTTTCCGGGAAAGTACATTAGCCTGGAATATTATAACATATATGTTTAAAAAAAAAAAGTTCGAAATCAATAAAAAGCGTATTTTTTAGGTCATATGACCAAGCTTTTCATTATTAAAATAACAAAAGTAAAATGAACCAATAAAAAGTTTTATTAACAAGTCACATGACCTGTTATGCTTACGTTACGCGCTGCGCGCCGCGCCCCGGATCACTTCCGGGTGCGCTAACGCGGCGTGTCATATAACGCATTACGCGACAACGTAGGTCAAGAATATAGTCAAAATGTCTCCACCAACCAGCGTTCGGAACACAACCCTTTTCAGCAGTCCAAAAAGTTCTGTTAAATGATAACAGAGGGGACAGGCAACAAGAACCATCAGTCAAAGAGGGGAGGGCAAGTTCTTCTCTACCGGGTCATGTTGGGGCTATACCGGAACTGATCGAATTGGTAGTCTACAGTGTTTCTGGATGTTTCAGACTAAAGCTGGCGTCAGCATGAGAGCACTACCATCTCGTAGGTCCGTCGTGGCCATTCCACGAGCAAACATGGCAGCCGCTCCCCACCAGAAGCCTGCGGGAGTCGGGGGCCCCCAAGACCTTTGTAGAATCTTCACGGCTGAGGGGACGCTTTCGAGAATGGGACCCAAGCCCTATCAGGGAAGCGTCCGAGTTCCAAGGTGTCCCAGGGCCATTTTAGTGGACCACGCCCAAATCTGAAGAGCCGGCCGCCATTTTGAGAGTCCTGTGGCAGTCGCTTATCGTTGCATCGCAAGAGCGGGAGCAACTCAACTACATGGTGAGCGAGACGCTGTAGTCGCAAGAGCGGGCGGTAAACAGCTGAATGGCGGAAGAGGCACAGTGTAGCAAAAGCGGGCGGAATGGCAACTAAAACGGTAAAGGGGCGCCCCACTACAGCGTGTCTTCAGGTCAAACGGATTGTGGGACAAGGTCCAGAATAGAAGAGTCATCAAAAGGCAAAAAGTTCTGCCGGACCCCGGGAGCCGGCCGCCTATGTCGGGGGCGATCTCAGGCTAAACCGGTGCTATAAGACTTGGGGAGGGGGTCGGAGCCAAGCGTCTTCTCCGAGTCCGTGCCATCACACGCCCCTCGGGGGCCTCCGTCAAGCGGTTTAGGGAGGTACCATATCACATTGTTTTCAAATGCAGTCAGGTCCACAAACGACCCTCACTTACTTTGAGAATAGTGAAGCTGCAGTAAGTGGAAATAAGCTTCAGACAGTGTTACAAGCGCTGCTCAGAACTCTGAACTATGGCACCCAACATCCAGAACTTATGCCATTTGAGAATGGCAGTGACATCGAAGCAACTCAGGGACCAAAACCATTAACGTACTTTCACGTATGAAAATCTTACTTGGGGAGGGGGCAGGAGCGAACCGCCCCCTCCCAGTCCGCGCCACCACACCGTATGTTGAAAATCTGAAGCCATCGTTCTACAAACTCAACCAACCTTGGATGGAAAAATCTAGAAAAATGTACAAACTGAAAACCAGTTTTGGTCTGCATAGCATCAGTAGCAACGCTTGCTATCAGAGTGCATGAGTTTCATGCTCGATCGATTGAGCTAGCCGGATCGGGCAATAAAAAGTATAAAATAGTTATGTAAATAGTTATTTAATAAAATGTTTTACCCTGCTTCTTTGCTGGTGTGTTGTATATATTTTTAATATTTGCATAGGGTTTGTCGTTATTTTGGGCGGGGTGGGTGACGGAGCCGAGCTGTCTTGCAGCCCTCATGGTGTGGAGCTCAGTTCATCTCACTATTTTCGTATTTCTCATGAAGGGTTGTTCCTAATATTTCTATTTTAGCGAGGTCAAAAAGAGATCCAATTAGTGGCCTACTGATTTTGCTCGATTAATTTTATTTTTTTACACGATTTTTCACTATCTGCAAAGACTAAACAGAGTATTGCGACTTTGTGCTTGTTTGTAAATAGAGAATGAACCAAAGAGAATCAATTGTAAAACAGTAAATGCTTGGATAACAATCAATCAAATGGAGAGACAAGCAGGCACGACGGATTACAACGGGGGTAAAGGCCTGCGTTAACTACTCTTCACTATCTGCAAAGAGAGAGTACTACTAAGAGAAAAGAGGGGGGGGGCAGCGTTCAAAGCACATCAGCGTGCATAAACACGAAAAAGTTTTTACCTATCACGTACTTGCCATTTGACAGCTTTTGATATTTGCTATTAAAAAACCATTGAAATTCACAGAAAAAACCATAGGTTTTAGGCCATATATAGTTAGGAATTTGCATTTACAAAACCTTGAAAATTCACTGAAAAAACCATTGGTTATAGACCATATATAGTTAGGGATTAGCCTTTTCAAAACCTTATTTTACTCACACAAAACCATTGAAATTTCATATATAGTTAGTTGCACTAACTATATATCGCGCACCCGCAATCCACTGCTGATGATGTCACATATTACATCATTCATGACATGGTTAGTGACATCACTGATGACATCACTGATGACATCTCAAATGACATCACTGATGACATCTCAAATGACATCACTGATGACATCTCAAATGACATCACTGATAAAATCACTGATAACATCTCATTTGACATGACTGATCACATCACTGATGATATCATTCATGTGATAATACCATGAACCTCTTCAGACTCTAATATAACCTTAGATACAATCAGTGTAAACAGACAGTCACAGACTGTCACTCATCCATGGAGTTACTCACACACCTAGTCAGTTATGCAAAAAATCAATCACACCTCCATTTTCTCAATTATACAGTTATACACACCTTACTTATTCAAACATATACTAACACATATTTACTCTCTTATACAATCCCTGATACATGTTCACAATGATCCATACAGCCACTCACACATTCACTGGCTCTTATGCACAGTTATTTATATATGTCAACTCTCACATGTACTGTGTTTTACATATGTACTTACTTTGACATGTAGCACTGAGATATCCATTCACTCACCAATACACTCATGCACACAGTCAACCGCCCATACAGCTGTTTCCACATGCACTTTTGAACCCATACATATAGTGAATCAACTACTCACACATCTATGTACAGAGTCACACACCTCCCAGCCACCCATACACACACACTCAGTTTCCCATACAAATACTTGGACAACCAATGAATAACCCATACAGTTACTCATATAGCTACTGATCAACATATGCAGCAGTTTGTAGAACAACAGATATAATGATGCACAAATTAAAACAGTTTAATCACTAACCCATGCACTCAGGAGACACATTTAATCACTCACTCATACAGTCAGTCATGCACCTACTAAATCCTTCATCCAGACACTTATAAATCCACTCATTCTTCAATATGTAAGACATATTTTAACTTTACAGAAACATACAGTCACTGGATGTTGTCATCAGTGATGTCATCAGTGATGTCATTTGAGATGTCATCAGTGATGTCATCAGTGATGTCACTAACCATGTCATGAATGATGTAATATGTGACATCATCAGCAGTGGATTGCGGGTGCGCGATATATAGTTAGTGCACCTAACTATATATGCGAATTTCAATGGTTTTGTGTGAGTAAAATAAGGTTTTGAAAAGGCTAATCCCTAACTATATATGGTCTATAACCAATGGTTTTTTCAGTGAATATATATATATATATATATATATATATATATATATATATATATATATATATATATATGGTTTTTTTTGTTTTTTTTAGGGCACTGTGGCACGCTCCTTCTTAGGAGCAGTGAATAATAAATGAGCGGCTCCTGACACTCATTTATTATTCTTTTTTTTTCTTTAATTTAAATAAGGTTTCCTGGTGCCCAGTCAGGACACATAGATACTTCACAAAATGAGTGCATGAAAAAATGTGCATTATAAAAGTGGCTAAATAGGATTTGTGAGCCGTTCTGTAATAGGGAAGTTAATTTAGAACACAAAAAGTGTGGGGGGGGGTTCCTAGTTCACCCTTGTTCTCTACTTTTTGGAACAATTTTTCAAACTGGTTAGGTCAACCAACTAGGGAAATAATACCCAAAACTCTCAAACTTACATGTGTCTACTTGAGCTATGAGAAAGAGAATCTCCAAGTATGATATGGATAAACAAATTATGCTGCTACTCAATTCTGATGACTGCTGCAGTATGCAATGAAGCCTACTTCCTTGTCCAAGGCAACAAGCTTGAATCTGTATTTGGCTATCTATCTACATTTATTAGAGAAGGATCTCTACAGGCACTCTGACAGAACAGAACTCGGGACCCAAAAGGGAGCACCCAGCTGCATGCCTATGTGCACCCTAAACATCTAGGGGAATGGGTCTTGATTTACTAAGGTCAGCATTAGGTAAATGTGTGCTGCGCCTGCAAGTGACTCAGTGCAGTGCTTTGCACCAAGTGAGCATCCATGTAAAACTTTAATAATGTAACCACTTGGTGCCAGAATCTTGGAGCTATGGTACTGACAAGGGCCATATACACATGAGCACAGTGTCTGTTAGTCCTACATTGGGCCTGAAAGCTGTCAGTTAAATAGCAACACAGTTGGATTTTTATGGATGTGTGCAGTGCTTAACTTGTGACTAGGGTGACCAACCATCCGTAAATTTCACGGACCGTCTGTAATTTGGATCTCACATCCATTGTCCGTGATGATCCCTCTTACAGACACATTTTGTCTGTAATTTTGGGGGTTACAGCGACCTGCACAGAAAACTTAACTTTTCACCTTTGAGAAGCTTCAGTGTTTTGAGAGCTCCCTGGTGAGGCCGCCTCGTGCTCCTCTGTGCTCAAGCGCAGCCCTTCCTCAGCCTCTCACAGACTGTGATGGACACATTGTCCTTCTGTATGCCGGCGGACTGTGGCATACAGAATGACAATGGGCCAGCCTGGGAAGTTAAGGCATGTGATGGACATGAAGGTTAGGAAGAAAAATGTAACATATTAGATTGAAGTAACATTGGCCAGTTGCTTTTAAAAAAAACAAGCATATGCAATCGGGATCGCATTTGTAAAGGTTAGAGCTTGCTTTTGGCATTGAAAATAACATTTTTTTTTACTTATGTGTTTTTTATTTGCAGTGGAGTGATTATATTGTCATGTGTATGACGTTGCAGAGCCAAAGAACCAGAAAATGACAAATAGGTTATGAGGAAGGGGAGAAAAGGGTAATATGCTAGCTGAAGAAAAAATAAAGTAATATCCTGGAAAAAATAAACCCTCCTAGGGAATGCAAGATTAAGTAAAGCATATGAAATGTAAGCAGAGCAGTATAGTTACCCGAGCACGTTTATACTTATTATTCAGTAATGAATGAGTGGTTTTGCTTGAAAAGATAAGGACATGACTACAGGGTCTGGGGAGAGACTACAGGGACTAACATGCACAGCTAAAAGCCAACAAAAGCGAGTCATGCCAATTACGAGAAGTGAGTGTGAAACAAGCAACAAGTGAGATGAAACGTGCACAATGCATTATACAAGGACTTTTGCAGCAGAGCAAGTGGTCTCAGGCCATATGTCCCTGCGTTCACATCAGGAGAAAACCTCTGGCATGACTACATAACTTTGAAACTTTAAATGAAAAAAACAGAGTAGACAAGCGAGGCATCAAATCTTGCCATGCCCTGAATGGGTTTCCTGACATTTTATTTCAATGTCAGCTCTGTACTAATTATAGGCACTCACTTTGCTGCCCTCGAAAGGAGGAAAGCTCAAGTTGGCCTTACTCTTGACCTTCAGATCACAGTAGTTTTGAGCACTGAGTACATACTATTTTTATTCACCAGAAAATATAAAGTGATTTATTCTACCACAGTAAGGCAAAGTGTGGGTACGTTATTTCACACTGCTCATGGGTACTGTTCCAGATTTGAATATTTCCTACATGTATATTTAGGATACTTTATAAAATCCAACTATTTTCACCGAACATATTTAGAACATTTTGCTGCAGAATAAAAAGTGGGCAGTTTAAAAAAATATCTCAGTGCTGTGGGTTCCAACTTCTGTCCCAAGCCTTGTCATGGAGGGCCAATCTTGCTCAGAAACTCTGTGCAATATGGGGCTGGTTCCAGTGCTCTCTTTGGCTGTTTTTCACACTTTGATGAGGTGGCCTGAAGCACAAACAATGTAGTAGGGCTACACTATCTATTAAAACACACAAAGTGATGGATGTAATGTTGCACATTGGTAAAACATTCACCCCAGTCACAGATCTGGGTTTAATCCATCTTGTGTGTTTTGCTACACTATCTATTCCTCACCTGTTGCTGATTGTAGCCAGAGTATGGAACGGTGCACGGATTTTTAGCGTTCCAGGCACAATAGGATTTTGTTTTGGCGCTCTCCCTATACTGAAAAAATAAGGCTGTTTTCAGACCTTTAGGTCCCGATTCACAGAACTAACTTAAGACAAAATCCTAAACTTACTACCATTTTGGTATTCACAGAAGGCACTTACTCATTTTGGTATTCACAGAAGGCACTTACTCATTTCGGTATTCACAGAAGTTAGGGGTCCTAACTTTAGGACTCCTAAATGCCTTCTGTGAATACCGAAAGCCTTAAAGATAGGATTTTTCTCAGTTTAGGAGTAGTAAAGTTAGGACTCCTAACTTTAGGACTTCAAAATGCATTCTGTGAATACTGAAAGTCTTAAAGTTAGGATTTTTCTCAGTTCAGGAGTCCTAAAGTTAGGAGTCCTAACTTTACTACTCTTAAACTGAGAAAAATCCTTACTTTAAGGCATAGTGTACATAATGTACACTATGCAGAAAGGAAAACTTTGGTGTACAGAGTTATATGAACCTATGTTATGATAATTTTAATTTGAAATCAAAGCATGTGGCCTTTCGGACAAGTTATTTTGTACAGGTATCTGGTATCAGACAATACATGTTTGTCATTCCCCAGGTTCAACTTGAAATTCAGAAAAAATGGAAACAGTGGCATTTGAAGAAACATTTTGAGGCGCGCCAGCAGAAGCACTCGTCGACCAGCAGTGGTGGGAGCACTTTGACTCAACTTGTATCTTTGAGCAAGTCTAGTCCAAAGGATCAAAGAAGGACCCAGGCGCCAAATAGCCACGTCATTTAAAAGAACTGTCGCCGGCGGGCTCTGGAAAACTCCCCACCAGACAGATTGGAACTGTCTTTTCCATTCTTGAATGAAATACTGTTTGGACTGCCTGTTTGAAAAAAAATACTGTATCATATCGTAGGTGTTCTAAAGAGTGGTGTCGTGGGGATGTAGCATTTTCATGTAAATGTATATTATTACATGTCTTGTCCCTTGTGTATGCTATATACACGTGTGTTGATTAATTATTCTGTGAACTAGATCTATGGTCTGTGAAAAAAACGTGAGTAACTGGTTCAAATTCATCTAGCTCTCTGCCCCTGGAGTAAGTGTTGGCAACCATTGCCAATGCTTCCTAAATAATGCACCACCTTTCCTCAGAAATGTGACACTGTATATGCAAATGTGTTACTGTTCCAGAAGTGGTACTTCTGACATAGTTAAGTCCTGTGAATAACAGAGTAATATATGCCATGGTGCTTCTGTGATAGTATGTACACTGTCCGAATCTTTAATTTGCACATGAGCTTTTTATGTATATTTTAGAAGTCTTGTATCAAAGTTCAAATTGTATTGTTTTGCTCGTAAATCATTATGGATTTTACAGCATTAAAACATTTCTCAGCTACTTACATATGGGTACCCACATTAAAATCATGTTTTCATTAACAGCTCTATTTGTGAACGTGCATTATACTTTGCCTTTGAGTACTTTATCGTCAGATATGAAAGTTCAGCTTAAATATCGCTTTAGTTCCTGCCAAATTCATAGCTTACTCTTTTTACAAGGCGTGAACCACATACAGCAGACTGTAGTACCATTCTCCATGTTCTAAAGAGGCTGATAGTCAAGAAGCCACATGCACCTTGTGTCTTCCCTGTGCCTTGATTGGTGTGTTGCCTGTAACTATATTGATCCAGATTATTTATTCCATTTCTTCCAACAAAGGTTCAAGGAAGGCCTGATTCATCCCAGATTTTCAAGATATCCACATAAAATATGTCTATGTATAATAATTATAAATGGAATGTATTAAGTTTGTCAGTGGTTATTTGGCATGGATCTTTCCATCGTCAGGCCTACTTTCAATACCTCTTATTATTATTGTGTATTGTGTGTTCCACTCTAAGCATAAACCAAAGGGTGTGGTTCACTCATTTTATAATATGGTTTACCGCCTACTACGGAGTAATCAACAGGACATGTGTTGCGATGACTTGTAGTGTGGACTTTGAAACAGAGGATTCGAAAACTGTGATATCTGAATTACATGTGGGCAAGCCAGCAAATCCATAAAAAGAGCCAAGTCGGGGTCTCACTTGGCTATAAAATCCAAAGTATTAGCCATCTAAAGATTCAGCATGTAAATGGTGCAGTAAACGTCATTTAAAACATGATAACGATTCTTAAAATGAGTACATTAAAGACTATTGAACCATGAACTAGTAAGGTTTTGAATAGCACCCATACTGAACTGAACTTCTTGGTACTCTGGCGTTTCAAGGAATGCGATACACAGTGAAGTATAGGGGTTTGCCTAGGATCACACCATTTGGTCACGTGGTGAAGCCACAATCTGAGCTGAAGGTTTAAGTTACACGTAGTAGAATTATATCACAATTCTATCACTGGAATATACCCCTTTTCTTTCCTCTTTAGAATCAAAGGGCAATGTTTTGTAATTAGGTGGTACAGTACAGCAATCTCCAGTGGCTTCAGCCTAAATATCGGTCAGTGGATTTCAGCAAGGACAATATAAATAATTAATCTATAACTTCTTTTTTTTTTACTAACACAAATGTACTGTTTTCGCATAAAAAAGCAGGAATCCAACATATTTTGAGCTCACTTTAGTTGTATGTTATTGTTAGTGGATCCCCCTGTTTTGACATAAACAGAACGCTTTCAGCAGGGCTGAATCCAGCATTGATAGATTGTGGGAGGTCAAAATATATCCAATATCCTGGTGCTGTTAAACATGTGAGTGGTTCGGGTGCCCGGCAGCCATAATCAGGAGGCGTTGGTTCAAATGCAGTGATAAATGGCACACATGTAACTACTATACATTGGCAAAACATGGTAGAATATAATGGCTAATTAGCATGGGGTAGCATTTTCAATAATGTTAGGCTAATAGGATAAAAACAAGTCTAAACGTGGGATGTCAAGCTTTCCTAAAACATATTATTAGAATATGCCAACGTACAAAGACTTTAAACACCCTAAGGTCTCTCAAATGGGTTACAATCAATAGACTTTGTTTCGGTTGAATGATCATTAAAGTGCAACATGCAATACATAATGAAAATAGGTTAAAATATCTAATAAAAGACATATTTACATGTTACATATAAAAATTGAGTTTCGATACCTAATGAAATACATATGTTACAAAACACAGGAACAATTATCAAGTATTAAGCTAATATTGAATAAAAGCCCACATTATCAATCCCTCCTCCTAATTGGACAAATATAACCAACTAGCAGCCCGTCCCGTCGTTGTCCGGGTATGAATTTCTGCCGGCCAGTAGTATATTGTTTTGTAGGATTTCGTTTTGATAGCATTTCTTATCTATGACAGGCCTGTGAAACGCTCCGATTCACAGTGCACCGCTGATGCACTTAAGAGTGCGCGTTCAGTAGTGTGTGAACTCAAGTTTCCCTACTTTATTTTTCCTCGCAATATTATATAGCGCGAACTCGACAACATGGCATGAGCAAAATTTACATTACAGAAGAACACATTCATTTGTGGTAGGCACGGGGAGACAAAGCGATTTGCCTGGAATCATAGGATGTTGAGCCCATGCCGAGTTTTGAACGTAGCTCCCCAGCTCTAAAGTTCGCAATTCTAGAACTTGTGGTGGGAGGTGTGTCTAAAAGTGTATGTCGGTGCTGGCCATCAATGAGAGAGACCTGTACATTTTTCAAATAGGTGGTGAAAAAATATGAGTATGTTGCTGGAGATGTGGGCCGGCTGTGCGACCAATGTACCTACCGGGGGAGGGTAAACACCCATTATTCCGCAACTTTCTCTCCGCATACCATCACTCTGCATACTTTCATTACGAAAGTGCCATGACTCCGCAATGCCATTATAACGCATGGCATTACATTTTATATGCTTTTACCACGCATACATTTACAACTAAATTCGCTGTAAATGCATGAATGGTAAAAGCATGTTTTTTTAAATGTTTGGATAAGGTAAGTATGGGTATAGGGGTATATGTTTTGGGGTACTGAGGTTATATGTTTTGGGGTGTTTGGGTATTTTAAGGGTTCAGATATAGTTTTGGGTTATGGGGTACAGGGGTAGTGTTAGGGTTTAGGGATAGGTATGTGTTTTGGGGTACAGGGGTATTTTTAGGGTTCAGGGCTAGGTTCAGGGTATTTTTAGGGTTCAGGGGTAGGTTTGGGTTTTGGGGTACAGGGGTATTTTAAGGGTTCAGGGCTAGGTTGGGTTTTGGGGTACAGGGGTATTTTTAGGGTTCAGGGCTAGGTTTGGGTTTTGGGGTTCAGGGGTATTTTAGGGTTCAGGGGTAGGTTTGGGTTTTGGGGTACAGGGTTATTTTTAGGGTTCAGGGTTAGGTTTGGGTTATGGGGTATAGGGATATTTTTAGGGTTCAGGGGTAGGTTTGGGTTTTGGGGTACAGGGGTATTTTAAGGGTTCAGGGCTAAGTTTGGGTTTTGGGGTACAGGGGTATTTTAGGGTTCAGGGGTAGGTTTGAGTTTTGGGGTACAGTGGTATTTTTAGGGTTCAGGGCTAGGTTTGGGTTTTGGGGTACAGGGGTATTTTTAGGGTTCAGGGGTAGGTTTGGGTTTTGAGGTACAGGGGTATTTAAAGGGTTACGGGCTAGGTTTGTGTTTTGGGGTACAGGGGTATTTTTAGGGTTTAGGGATAGGTTTGGGTTTTGGGGTAAAGGGTATATTTATAGGGTTAAGATGGGTTACTGTTTAAGGGTGTTAGGGTATTTTAAGGAGTAAGGGTGGGTTATGATTATGGGGTGCAGGGGTATTTAAAGGGAGCAGGGTGGGATTAGCACACGATATGAGACATGGCATGAAGGGCGGAACGTACCACACGCCCCCAGCGTTTGTCACGCCCCCAGCACACGCCCACAGCACAACGCAGACACGCCCACAAGGGACTACTTTGCTGGCACGGTTCTTTTACCTTTTAAATGTATATGGTGGGCGTCTGCATAGCCTATGTCCTTCTGCTGCAACTGCCCTTTCCAACGCTGAATTGGGTGTTGTGATTGGTGCTGTGGTTCCTGAGATTACCCGCCTCAAAGGTTTGGGCTCTCTCTTTATTATATTAGTATGGATAGCAGCAAGACCTCTAAAAAGACCTACTATTGGGCTGAAAAGGGTCTGTTATGCTGTCTAGGTTTTATAGTCCAGCAATAGAGTACATGGGCCCAAGTATCATATATATATATATATTCACTGAAAAAACCATAGGTTATAGACCATATATAGTTAGGAATTCGCATTTACAAAACCTTATTTTACTCACACAAAACCATTGAAATTCCATATATAGTTAGTTGCACTAACTATATATCGCGCACCCGCAATCCACTGCTGATGATGTCACATATTACATAATTCATGACATGGTCAGTGACATCACTGATGACATCACTGATGACATCTCAAATGACATCACTGATGACATCACTGATGACATCTCATTTGACATTACTGATCACATCACTGATTATATCATTCATGTGATAATACGATGAACCTCTTCAGACTCTAATATAACCTTAGATACAATCAGTGTAAACAGACACTCACAGACTGTCACTCATCCATGGAGTTATTCACACACCTAGTCAGTCATGCAAAGAATCAATCACACCTCCATTTCCTCAACTATACAGTTATACAAACTTTACTTATTCAAACATATACTAACACATATTTACTCTCTTATACAATCCCTGATACAAGTTCACAATGATCCATACAGACACTCACACATTCACTGGCTCTTATGCACAGTTATTTATATATGTCAACTCTCACATGTACTGTGTTTTACATATGTACTTACTTTGACATGTAGCACTGAGATATCCATTCACTCACCAATACACTCATGCACACAGTCAACCGCCCATACAGCTGTTTCCACATGCACTTTTGAAACCATACATCTAGTGAATCAACTGCTCACACATCTATGCACAGAGTCATACACCTCCCAGCCGCCCACACACACACTCAGTCTCCCATACAAATACTTAGGCAACCAATCAATAACCCATATAGTTACTCATATAGCTACTTATCAACACATGCAACAGTTTACAGAACAACAGACATAATGATGCACAAATTAAGACAGTTTAGTCACTAACCCATGCACTCAGTGAGACACATTTAATCACTCACTCATACAGTCAGTCATGCACCTACTAAATCCTTCATCCAGACACTTATACATCCACTCATTCTTCAATATGTAAGACATATTTTAACTTTACAGAAACATACAGTCACTGGATGTTGTCATCAGTGATGTCATCAGTGATGTCATTTGAGATGTCATCAGTGATGTCATCAGTGATGTCACTGACCATGTCATGAATGATGTAATATGTGACATCATCAGCAGTGGATTGCGGGTGCGCGATATATAGTTAGTGCAACTAACTATATATGGAATTTCAATGGTTTTGTGTGAGTAAAATAAGGTTTTGTAAATGCGAATTCCTAACTATATATGGTCTATAACCTATGGTTTTTTCAGTGAATTTTCAAGGTTTTTTAAATGCTAATTCCTAACTATATATGGTCTATAACCTATGGTTTTTTCAGTGAATTTTCAAGGTTTTGTAAATGCTAATTCCTAACTATATATGGTCTATAGCCTATGGTTTTTTCAGTGAATATATATATATACATACATATATAAACATATATCATCTGTATATCTTTATAAATACAAACATAAATGCATGCATACATATACTTATATGCATACAGATGCATGTTATTTACATGAAAGTTGAAAAAACACTAATAAAAGCAAAGCTAAAAAGCCACCTCATTTCAAACAGAATGGCTTTAACTTAAACGAGGGCGAGATCTATTGCATTTTCAATGCTTGTTTACTTTGGTTCCATCAAGAAGGCATTCAGATGTGTCACACATTTGCCATAAATTCTGAATGTTAGCACTCTAGTTGCACATTAGATCACTGTAGTAAAGCTACTGCTCACCAGGGACGTCTGCTGCTGGTATTCAAAGTGCATGTTTCAGTCTGCATGTCAGAATTTTTTTAATGAAATAGAAGAGGATTTGAGAAGTCACTCAAAATGATCCCTAATTTTTCTTTCTGAAGCACTAATCATACTTTCTATGGCAAAATTAACCCCCTCATGTTGTTCCCTTTTAAATTGAGTGTTTTCAGACTTACCACTTCATTCCAATCAAGATGGCTTCTGGTGTGCCATACTTTTGTCATAAGTAAGACTGTTAGCGCTCTAGTTGTTCTTTAGAACACTCTGGGACATTCTGTCATTGGGCTATACTTGGGGTACATCTGGGTGATATTTGGGCTACATTTAGGCTCTTTTGTGTCTGGTGGCCATCTTGGGAGACTGTATGTCAGAATTTTTTAATAAAATTGAAGAGGGTTTGAGAAGTCACTCAAAATGTGCCCTAATTTTTCTTTCTGCAGCACTAATCATAATTCATATGGCAAAATATACCCCCTCATTTTGTTCCTTTTTAAATTAAATGTTTTAAGAGTTATCACTTTATTCCCATCACGATGGCTCCAGGTGTGCTATACCTTTGTAATAAGTAGGACTGTTAGCGCTCTAGTTGTTCTTTAGAACACTCTGGGACATTCTGTCATTGGGCTATACTTGGGCTACATCTGGGTGATATTTGGGCTACATTTGGGCTCTTTTGTCCCTGGTAGCCCTTTTGGGAGACTGCATGTCAGAATGTTTTAATGAAATAGAAAAGGATTTGAGAAGTCACTCAAAATGTGCCCTAATTTTTCATTCTGCATCACTAATCATACTTTCTATGGCAAAATATATCCCCTCATGTTGTTTCTTTTTAAATTAAATGTTTTAAGAGTTACCACTTAATTCCAATCAAGATCGCTTCAGGTGTGCCATACCTTTGTAATAAGTAGGACTGTTAGCGCTCTAGTTGTTCTTTAGAACACTCTAGGAGGCTGCAGTAGAACACAAAGGAATCAACTGACAGTCTCTGTCCTTGTTGGATGTACATATTTTACTGAGAATGTCAGACTTCATTTTCACATGACTGAGAAAGATAATGTGAATTTACAGAAAATATGCTTTCAGTTTAGCTTATAGATCCCCTTCCAAACCACTGTGGGAAAATCATGAGATATTAGTTTTCTTTCAAACAATATTCATGATATCACAGCAGAAGGTTTTTTCACATGGTAAAATCACCTTAGAACCCACCACAATTCCTAAAACGAGTATGGTACCATCAACAAATGATTTATAATGTAACTAAAGTCCTAAAACCCTCTATTAACTACAATGCTTTTTAATGAGGTGCTATCATGTATATTGGTCCCAAGATGGCTGCCAACACTTCTTGGATGAAGTGCTGACAGCCAATCAGATCAGATGTGTGGTTAGGCTCCGCCCAGATATATATCTTTTTTTGAACCTAAATTACTCCAAATCCACTGGAGCACATATATTGAGACCTAGCAAAGGCACATCGGGCTAACAGTCCCTACAATTTTGCCAAGTTTCGTGCAAATCCATTCAGCCGTTCGAGCTAAAAGTGAGGCCAACCACCCTATGGAAATTAACATGGGAAAAACGCGTTTTGGGACCCCCCTTTTTTCTCGGCCCCCCCTTGATGAAACCCCCCCAAATTGTCAGGGGCTGCTCAGAAACAAAATGTTCCATTTTCCTGAAAATTTCAGCCAATTCCGTCCACAAACGCCAAAGTTATTAGACATAGAATTTTCAAAAATCCCATAGAGAAAAAATCCTAACTATATATACCTACTGGCGACCGCCAGTAGGTAATATATATATATATATATATATATATATATATATATATATATATATATATATTACCTACTGGCGGTCGCCAGTAGGTACTTATAGTTAGGATTTTTTTCAATGTTTAATCTCAAAATTCTATTTGGAATAACTTTGGCGCCGGTTAACGAATCTGCCTGAAAATTTCCTCAAAATGGCCTCGTCGAGCTCCGGTCCTTCCCTGAAAGTTTGGGGGGGATGCATCAAGCGGGGGCCGAGATAAAAGGGGGGTCCCAAAACGCGTTTTCCCCATGTTAATTTCCATAGGGCGGTCGACCTCACTTTTAGCCCGAACGGCTGAATGGATTTACACCAAATTTGGCAAAATTGTAGGAACTGGTAGCCCGATGTGCCTTTGCTATGTCTCAAGATATGTGCTCCAGTGGATTTTGAGTAATTTAGGTTCAAAAAAATATATATATCTATGACAGCGCCCCGGTACGCGCACCGGGGAGCGCACCGGGCGCGCAACGCGACTTGCGCGCTGATTGGTTCTTGGTTGTCTGTAAACATTCAAAACAGTCCGGAGCGGCCGCCATCTTGTGTCTCGGTAGGATGGAGACACAAGAGGTGGCCAAAACAAAGGGGGAATTGACCATAAGGGGGCAGAGTAGACCCTCCCTGACCCCCTGGGTTTGATGTGGGGGCGTGCGAACCGGGAAGCGAATCAAAAAAAAAGAGATTGCCAGAGTGCTAAACATTTTAGCAATTTTTTATAAATGGGAGGTAGTTCTGAAAAGAACTTTTTTTATTGTTTTATATTTTTTTCATTATTTTTCTGAACATTTTTTTTGTTGTATTTTTTGAACAATTTTATATTTTTTTTGATTTTTTTTTGGGGGGGGACAACGAAAAACAGGCATTAGAAAGGGCTCAACAGAAGCAAAAAAAAAAAATTACTTCTTGGGGCGTTTCGAGCACTTGTGGTTTTCAAATGCTCTATTAATTAAAATGATAGTCCTCTCCCCATAACAAATTAGTGCACCACAATAAATGCACACTAGCTTCAGGTGCGCAAAATTGTTTTGAATACTTGGGACCGTCTCCCTCGCTTCTGGTCCCGATAGAGTTTCCTGTGACGATGTACTGGCCACAGGAGTTGGTGGGTTATCCTGGAGGTGACGCACCTCAGCAACGCTATAATTGATTGGATGCCACCTCTGCATGTGGCGGTGCATAGTATAGTTTCCAAAACTATACTTTTTGTCTGTGCCTTGGGACAGAACTGCATCGCAAATGAGGCATATCACCAGCCGGGCATTGACCTTTTTTTGCCCTCGAGGGTAAGAAAAAAATTGCCATATAAAATGGTCTAAGCGGTGGGATTGCCGGGGCTCTTCACGCAAGAACTGCCTCGGCTCTACCTCCTCTTCCTCTTCTTCTTCCTCTTCCTCTGGGTTTGGAAGGAACTGTGCAGGTGGTCCTTCCTTCCTAGGTGGTTGTGGTGGTGGTGGGGGTCCACCAGCTGCAGCTACTACAGATGCCATGACTGAACAAGAAGAAACAGGTCTTCCTCTCACAAAGATGAAAGTCAGAGTGAGGAAAAAAGGTGGGGGCTTTCATCATTTGGGAAAAAAAATGTTCTAAACCAATGAAAAGTGTTATTTTCAGGTCACATGATCCGATGCGCTTACGTTACGCGCTCCGGGGCGCGCTTACGTTACGCGCTCCGGGCCGCGCCGCGGAGCACTTCCGGGTGCGTTTACGCAGCGCGTCATAAGACGCATCACGCGGCTACGCGATACGTCACGCTTACGCGACACGTCACGATGTTGTTTTCGATCGCGAGATTGGTGCTAACGGGACGCTTCCCGGTTCGCTTCAAAATAGTAAGCTTTCTGGGGCGCGAACCGGGGCGCGAACCGGAAGCGCTCCAAGATAAAAAAAATAATTTTTTTAAACTTTTTTTAAATGAAAAATTGTAAGGACGATAGCTATGTCTCAAGATATTTGCTCCAGTTGTTTTTAAGAAAATTAACTTTTAAAAAATATATATTGGCCTATATTTGGGCTTTATATATGTTAGAGCCCAAATGTAGCCCAAATGTAGCCCAATGTAGCCCAATGTAGCCCAAAGATGGCCACCAGAGACAAAAAAATACAAATGTAGCCCAAATATCAGACAGATGTAGCGCAACTATAGCCCAATGATAGTATGTACCAGAGTGTTTTAAAGAAAAACTAGAGCGGTAACAGTCTTACTTATAAAGTGAGACTTTTAGTTAGGAATTAGAATTAAAAAAACCTTTGAAATTCACTGAAAAAACCATAGGTTTCACACCAGTTATAGTTAGGAATTAGCATTTAAAAAACCTATTAAATTCACTGAAAAAACCATAGGTTTCACACCAGTTATAGTTACCGGGACATTTTACTGGCATAAAACCATTGAAATTCCCACGTTATAGTTAGTTGGACTCACTATAACTTGGGCGTGAAATGCACTGCTGATGACATCACATATTACATCACTCATGACATGGTCAGTGATTGTGTGCTTCCCGGACCACACTTCCCAGAATGCACAGCCTCATTTGAGCCTCCCATCGGTGGGTGTGTTATACATAAAATGGGGAAGTGGGTCGGCGGTTGCGCACACCGCTTCCATTAAAGCCCCTGAAGAGAAGCAGATGGAGCTTCGAAACGCGTCAGGCAGATCCCGTACGGAGCGGCGTCTACGAGTGGATCCCCGTCCTCACCTATACATAAACCAAGCTGCTGTTCGCGTGCTACTCAAAGGTGGACACCTTCGAGCTTTGATTTATACGTGGCCGTCCAGCCGCGGAGTATGCACCACCCCGGTACCCTGGGGGTCACTACAGTGAAGCAGCAGTCGTACTTGGAATCGAGGACGGGCCCACTTGTGGAGTCCATACAGGACTTGATTGTGTGCTTCCCGGACCACACTTCCCAGAATGCACAGCCTCATTTGAGCCTCCCATCGGTGGGTGTGTTATACATAAAATGGGGAAGTGGGTCGGCGGTTGCGCACACCGCTTCCGTTAAAGCCCTGAAGAGAAGCAGATGGAGCTTCAAAACGCGTCGGGCAGATCCCGTACGGAGCGGCATCTACGAGTGGATCCCCGTCCTCACCTATACATAAACCAAGCTGCTGTTCGCGTGCTACTCAAAGGTGGACACCTTCGAGCTTTGATTTATACGCGGCCGTCCAGCCGCGGAGTATGCACCACCCCGGTACCCTGGGGGTCACTACAGTGAAGCAGCAGTCGTACTTGGAATCGTGGACGGGCCCACTTGTGGAGTCCATACAGGACTTGATTGTGTGCTTCCCGGACCACACTTCCCAGAACGCACAGCCTCATTTGAGCCTCCCATCGGTGGGTGTGTTATACATAAAATGGGGAAGTGGGTCAGCAGTAGCGCACACCGCTTCCGTTAAAGCCCCTGAAGAGAAGCAGATGGAGCTTCGAAACGCGTCGGGCAGATCTCGTACGGAGCGGCGTCTACGAGTGGATCCCCGTCCTCACCTATACATAAACCAAGCTGCTGTTCGCGTGCTACTCAAAGGTGGACACCTTCGAGCTTTGATTTATACGCGGCCGTCCAGCCGCGGAGTATGCACCACCCCGGTACCCTGGGGGTCACTACAGTGAAGCAGCAGTCGTACTTGGAATCGAGGACGGGCCCATTTGTGGAGTCCATACAGGACTTGATTGTGTGCTTCCCGGACCACACTTCCCAGAATGCACAGCCTCATTTGAGCCTCCCATCGGTGGGTGTGTTATACATAAAATGGGGAAGTGGGTCGGCGATTACGCACACCGCTTCCGTTAAAGCCCCTGAAGAGAAGCAGATGGAGCTTCGAAACGCGCCGGGCAGATCCCGTACGGAGCGGCATCTACGAGTGGATCCCCGTCCTCACCTATACATAAACCAAGCTGCTGTTCGCGTGCTACTCAAAGGTGGACACCTTCGAGCTTTGATTTATAGGCGGCCGTCCAGCCGCGGAGTATGCACCACCCCGGTACCCTGGGGGTCACTACAGTGAAGCAGAAGTCGTACTTGGAATCGAGGACGGGCCCACTTGTGGAGTCGATATACAGGACTTGATTGTGTGCTTCCCGGACCACACTTCCCAGAATGCACAGCCTCATTTGAGCCTCCCATTGGTGGGTGTGTTATACATAAAATGGGGAAGTGGGTCGGCGGTTGCGCACACCGCTTCCGTTAAAGCCCCTGAAGAGAAGCAGATGGAGCTTCGAAACGCGTCGGGCAGATCCCGTACGGAGCGGCGTCTACGAGTGGATCCCCGTCCTCACCTATACATAAACCAAGCTGCTGTTCGCGTGCTACTCAAAGGTGGACACCTTCGAGCTTTGGTATATATATATATATATATAGATATATACTTCCAACTGCGCTGCCTCCTGGATAGAAAAACAGCACGCCGTGTGGGAACAAGCGTTTGATTCAGCTGTGATTTATTGAAGCTTTTTTGTCAAGACCCAACGCGTTTCAGGGACAACCCCTTGATCAAGAGTAGTGATATTGTTGTGCAAAGTCTTTTTTTAAACAAACAATCATGTGACACATAAACAACATAAACAACAGACTCAATAAAGTTAATGCACTTCGAGTCTTTCTTTTACAAAAAGAAAAGTTGTTAGACAGTGAGTTAAGTTTAAATCGTGTAAATACTTCGGGAAAATGCGAGAATGAATTAATATATAATTGGGATTAATGCTGCAAAAGTCTTCAATAAAACTTTATCGACATGGACAAGGTTAGCTCCTCAATTTGAGATACATATCCCACTTCTAAAAGAGGCTCCTCAATATTGCACCAATATTAGCCAATGATGATATAGCCCAAGTGGGCAGCATATAATCAGTACAGACCACATCTATTTTAGGCTTATAATTTCGGATGAATCAAATCATTTGTCATTTATAGACAGTAAACCCTATGCTGGCATATTCAGAAGGTTCATTCTATGTACAATTTGGCCACTGTGGGCAATTCTTCAAATATGTAAAACATGATTAAGGTACATAACAAACATGAAACGGAACCTTAAAATGTTGTACCCAAAAGACTATCCAGCACAAATAAATAAGGTTAATCAATAATCAAATTAAATGTGAGATTCTTAAAGTGTCTTATCTCTAAGGTGAGTGTATCGATTGTCTCTTCCTAATATCGGAGAAGAGAATTGGAGCCAGGAGGTGGTCAGCCAATCTTCCATGTGTTATAATGTAGAGAGACTTGCTAGCAGTATCAGCTTGTCTTCAACTGTGGCATAAGTGTTGGAATTCTCTTCTATGTATTGACCTGTAGTCTAAACACAAAACATATTCTCACTGTTAATATGTCTTAAAAGTGATACTAAACACGAACCTAAAAATTAAAAGAAGATTATAACTGCAAGGCAGCAGATATGTGATTAAGATACCGGGGGTAGGGTGAACCGCCCCAGAGCTCTTTTCATTTGATGTTCAATCAAAAATAGTCATCCACGTGCATGACTTGTGTTGGACCCACTGGATAAAAAACATGGCAGCATTAAAAATTGTCAGAACATGTACCGTGTTCTCTGTAGTGTAATAAAACTAAAGTTAATCGATCATGACACCGTCAGTATTTGTTCTACGTACAATACATGGAGAGCAATCAGTGGAAAAGACTGTTATAGAAGGTTGCGTAACAAATGTTATACATCAATTTGAAACATACTAAAATACACTGCGTAAAGGTAATGTCAATAGCTGTAACTCAGAAACTAAAAAATATTACCCTAAGTGTACTGACAATTCTTCATCACAATTGTGTCCTTCAGGGGCCATTGTTTGGTATTGTATAATGAGTCTGGACTCAAGACGTCTAAGGTCTTTAACCCTATTGCCACCTCTTATATTAGTGCCTACTGAATCCAATACAATGAAAGACAATAATCTCTCATCCTGGTTGTGACAGGCTTGGAAGAGTCTAGCTACTGGGTACTGTTTATCCCCTTTGCAAATTGCCCTCAGATGTTCGAGCACTCTTTTCTTCACTTTGTGTAAGGTGCTCCCTATGTAGGTTTTCTTACAGGGGCATTGGAGTGCATACACAACATGATCTGAGTTGCGGGAAAAGTTTTTCTGTATGACAAAAGGTTTGCATGATGTTGATAATATGCATTCTTTACAATTCTTACTGAATTTGCATGCCTTACAGTTACGGCATGGGTAAAAACCTTTAATGTTTGTTTTCCTGGTGTCTGGTGTTTCTAAAGTTCTGCAAAGTGTGTCCTTCGGTGATTTAGTCTTCCTATAAGTTACCTGAGGAAAGCGTTCTATTTCTGATGCTAAATCTTTATCAGTTGAAAGGACCTGCCAGAACTTACCCAAACCATGTCTTACTTGTTTGGATTGTTGGCAAAAGGTGGTTATGAACCTGATTTTCTGACTGTCTTCTTCAGGCACTATTGGGTTAGTGGTGCTCAGGAGGTCTGATCTGTCTCTCTTCTCTGCCTCATTACTGGCTTTCCTGATGGAATTTTTAGTGTATCCTCTTTCTCTGAATCTTTTGGTCATGATGGCTTGTTCTCTCATGTCACTGTCTTCAGTGCTGCAGTTACGTTTGGCCCAGAGGAACTCACCTAGGGGGATACTATAGATGAGGCTCTCGGAGTGGCAGCTGTGTGAGTGTAACAGTGAGTTCCCTGCTGTTTTTTTTTACAAAATAAAGAACTCTCTATTTTGTTGTTTCTTATGGTGAGTATGAGGCCAAGGAATTCAATCTCATTACTTGAAAAATGACTTGTGAAATTGAGGTTAAAGTCATTTTCATTAAGATTGTTCACAAAACAAGTTGCCTACTCTTCATTGCCATTCCAGATAATGAAGATGTTGTCTATGAATCACGCCCATCTCACCGCATGTTTTTTTATACAACTCCATCCCAGTCACAATAGTTTCCTCCCAATATCCTAGATAGAGACCTGCAAAGCAAGGAGCAAAGCAGGTCCCCATCGAAGTTCCAAGGGTTTGTTTAAAGATCCTGCCATCAAATGTAAAGAAGTTTTGTGTGAGGCAACTCAGCATCATAGATGTCAACATGTCTGTGTGTGATGTATAGGAGACTGATCTCTCCTTAAGGAAGTGTTTGCATGCCATCAATCCTGACTCATGGGGAATAAATGTGTACAAACTTGTGACGTCTAAACTGAGTAAGTTAAAGTTGGTGTTCCAGTCTATCTTTTCAAGTAATCTGAGAAATTCGCCTGTGTCCTTGATATATGATGGTAACTTCTGGACACATGGCTGTAGAAAATAATCTACATACTTAGATGAATTCTATAAAAAACTACCCCTTGACGACACAATAGGTCTGCCTGCGGGGTTTCTCTCTGTCCTTGTGGACCTTTGGAAGTAAGTAAAGAGCAGGGAGTTTAGGGTATTTGCATGCTATGAACTCGTATTCTTCCTTTTCTAGAATACCTTCATCTTTCCATCTTACTAGCTGTCTTTGGTAGTTCTCAATGGATTTATCGTATTCAAGCCTGCTACTGATCTCATATTTGCCTGGGTCAGAGAGCTGGTCTAGACCTTCTTTGATATACATATCACGTGACAATACCACCACGTTCCCACCCTTGTCCGCTTTCTTAATAACAATTGTTCGGTCATTTTTCAAATCATCAATGGCTTTCAACTGTTCATTAGATACATTTTTGTTGAAATGCCACTTCTTTCTGGACAAATTGAGAAATTCTTGCATGACTCCACGTTCAAAGACATCAATGAAGTCATTCTTGATCTGGGGCAGAAAGATGGATTTAGGTCTAAAACCGCTCTTCGTACTTAAATCTGTCCTCACATTTTCATCAGTGTCAAAAAATGTTGTTGTAGATGTACCATCGCTTTCCAATTCCCTACATGTTTGCCACAGTTCCCTTTCTCGTATTCTAGTGAGACTTGGTTCATCAATAGCACTCAAACTGGGGTCCTTAACGTTCATGGCGTACCATTTCTTTATCCTCAATTTTCTAGTAAAATAAAATAAATCAATGCAACTTTGAGTAAAGCTAAAATTATAAGAAGGACAAAATGATAAACCCAAAGAAAGAGTTTCTACCTCAGTGTCGGTGAGTTCTAGCTTGGACAGGTTGATAACCGTGTTCTGCTCCATTACTTCTTCTGTTGTTGGCCCCTTGTCCGGCTTCCCACTGGGCTTCCCAATACTCCTAATGATGTTTTTGCTCCTCTTGATGCGCCTCTGCCTCCTCTTCCACGACTTTGATTTGCTGGTTGTCTGTTGGCTGGCATCCTTCCTTTCGCCATTAGGTTGAACTCGGTTAAAATTCGGTCTTTTGCTCCATCACGTTCTGAAACACTGGAGATGTCACTTTCACTCAGGATACTGTCTTCTCTCATCAATCCCGCTGCACCGGTTTCATTAGGAGTGTTTCTTGCCAAGCTGCTGGTGCAGTGAGAGCGTGAATTTATATTCGAGAAGCAACGCCGCGAAAACAAACCACCAGCATTAGAGTGAATACGCCGGCAAGAGTACAGCAACAGCCCCGCTGCGATCAGTGAAGCAAGGAAGCGGCGGACCAATTGTCAGCGCATCACGTGATACGTGGCATGTGAGAACCAGGATAAAGTGGCAGGGCGAGAGAGACGTAACCGGGAAGGATATTCCGGCAAACATCCACAGATCATTAAAGGATGTTCAGTGATTCCGCCCGCCGAGAGGCCGCGAAGATCATGTTCAGTAACAAGAAAACAGGATCTATAAACAATTTAAGTGCATCAGTGGCTCCGAACTCCACTACTGGTCTAAATAATATCATGTCAAAATTGGAGAGACACTACGAGCGTGAAACACGCAAGTGGTGGAAGGCCACTTCACTTCAAAGCTATATTGAGGTAAACCGGGTGCCCAGAGGCTTAAGGGTGTATACTGTTCCATCATATGAAAACCCTGACCCTGGATTACTAACAGAGTGGGCTGACCACACGGCACAGTACTGTCAAGGCACACTTGGCATATTGGTCAAGTATGAATTGAGTGATCGCGAGAAAGCACTCAATGAAATCAAGGAATTGGAAGAAATGTTGTCCAAAGAGGAAGATAAAAATAAAGTGGAGGAATTGTTGGGACAAATGAGGACACGCCTGCTGAAGTATGAAAACAAGATAAAACAGAGAAAGCAGGAGAAATTTGAATGTGACGCGCACAACTGCCTTCAGGGAAGGGTGCTGACATTTGTACGCAAATTTGATGGTCCGCACAAAGAACTATCTCAAAGAACACCAAAAACATCAATCTCGAGGGTATAAACATCAGAATCTGATGTGACGGAGAATGAGTCTGGTGATGAACAGATTGATGGTCCAAGTACAAGTAGAAGTACAACCATTCCTTTTTTGGACGAGTTCCAGATAATCAGGCAATCTTGGTTGAGAGGAGAGAAGAACAAGCCACCCGAACAAGCCACCGAAAAACACAGAGATCAGGGTGGGGCAGGAAGAGAAAGAGGAAGAGCACCAGTGTGGGGAACTCGCAAGAAAAGATACAATAAGAAGCAATGAATATAACAAATCTCACAGTGGTGAATTTAACCTCCAAAAAATTGACGGACAATGAGACCAAAGTATTGACATTAGGACTTACATTCTGTCCTACCAGTCACTTGGAATTTACTCAAACACGAATAGATTTGTTCTGTTTCATATGCAAGTTGAAATTGCATAAATATTTTAAATTACGACCGGCCATGAAGGACAATAAGGCCATAGCATTGAGAATGATGGTAACTGATTTGCTAACATGCAATGATACACAAGCAATGTAACTTTTGCAGAATTTGGATGTAGCCTCAGGAGATCTAGAGGATCCAGTAATGGCACACAGAGCAGTACGGGCAGGAATTGAGCAGGGGACACAAGTGAGTCCTTTTAAACCGCAATCTATATTTGTACCGCAGATGCCCTATGACGCCATAGATGTGTTCTCGTAAGCCATGGTTGGAGATTTGCAAACATTTTAGATGTAAGAAACAAACACGAAATGGCAAGGAGAATTTGACCAAAGGTGACAAGGCAGCATTGAAAGATCTGATGAAAGATAAATCAATAATTATAAAGCCCTCTGATAAAGGCAGTAACGTGGAGTTACAAACTAGAACATGTTACCAAGAGGAGGCCTTACGACAACTTGCGGACACTAAGAATTACAAGGAAACAACACGTGAAATGTATCTAGCCGGAGTGGGAAAATATGAAGATCTTATAAAAGCATGAAACAAAAGAATGATGTTGGGGCCAGATGAACATCTTTTCTTAAGGTGCGTAAATCCTGTGGTGGCAACATTCTACCACATTCCAAAACTTCACAAAGACAATGAGCACCCTCCTGGAAGGCCCATTGTTTCGTCCCAGGGGAGTCTAACCGAACACATGTCAATGTTCATAGACCATTTTCTTTTCCCACTTGTAGTGGAATTAAAATCATGTGAGGGATACTAAAGACTTTTTAAGTAAAATCTCAGACGTATCTTGGGATCCGTCATATCAATTGATGGTGCTGGGCATTATGAGTCTTTATACTTGTATTAATCATGATGATGGCATAAGGGCCGTAGAATATTTTTTGAACAAACGACAATTACGATTTGCTGAACACAATGCAATGTTATTAGAGTTTACTAGATTTTGCCTCATGAACAACATTTTTTTTTGAGGATAAATACTTCAGACAGGTCTCGGGTACAGCGATCTGCACCTGCTTCACCCCCAGCTATGCGAACTTGTTCGTTGGCTGGTGGGAGGAGCAGGTGTCCAGAAACTACCAAATGGGCAACAGGACAGGCATAGTGATTCAATGGTTTCGATACAATGATGATTTATTCATTATATGGCAGGGCAATCTGGGGACAGTAGAGGGTTACATTAGTAATCTGAATGGGAACAACGTGAACTTACACTTTTCAGGGACGGTGAGTCCAGTGGCAGTGGACTACCTGCACCAGAAGGTGCTTGTGGCAGATGGACAGATACATACTGGATTATATCGCACAAATACGGCGGGAAATTTGACACTATATGCAACCAGCAATCACCCACCGAAATTAGTGCAAAGTATCCCTTACGGGGAGCTACTGAGATTGAAGCGCAACAGTTTACGTTCATGTGATTTTGAGAAGGCAGCCGAAGAGTGTGTCCAGAGATTTTCAAAAAGAGGGTACAATCATCAGCTCTTGGAAAATACATTAAAGAAGGTCAGGGGAATGCCTAGAGATAAACTTCTTCAGGATAGACCAGCTAAGAAGCAAATTTAGGATGGTCACCACCTATTCAGCTGAAGCCAACAAGTTGAAGCAGATGCTTAGAAAAAAATGGCATATTTTAAGAACTAGTAATTAATCAACTGGTAGGGAGGAGGAAAAAATTGTGTCTGTTTATTTCCCCATGGTGAGTATAAAATTAATCAAAAGAAAAAGGACACTTGTAACAGTTCTAAACCATTGGTTAGAAGAGTAAATGAAACACCCTCAAAAACTCAATGTTATTCGGAAAAGCGGTATATATGTTTTATCCGCCCCACATTGATGTTGTGGCAGTTATCATTGGATGTTCCAATACGTGCTCAGTGCCAGCCTCATCCAGAGGCACCTCTGGTATTAATCTACTGCCAAACAAATTCCCTTCTAACCAATTCCCTTCTAATCAACACTTCAGTGACAATAAAACGCTAATATTGAAAGGATGATACTAACGCTCCTCCTTTTCTCCCCCCAATCATCATGACAGTCAAATGAATTTTGTGTACTGCTGTATGTGTCTCTCTCTCTTTTATTACAGATTGCGGAGAGCAAGTTTTCATAACTGAGTGCTAGAAAGGGAACACTCAAATATACTACACGAGTCGTGTGAGTAAAAAATTCATGTATGTTAGTCCTGACGAAAGCTCCATAGACCCCGTAGGGCCAAAATGAGCTGAAACATGTCGACAAGCCCATTATAATACTAAAAAATCCAGTAACTCGATCTTTTTGTAGTATCAGTATATTTTATGATAGCAGAATCTCACCTTACATTAAAGCATTAGGGTGACTTTCTCTTTTTAAACATTTTTCCTTTTTTCAAGAATTCTTGTTTTTTTCACATTTTTTGTGGGGGTAACCCTCAATCTCTGGACACTGCATTCTATACCATAGGTGCCTCTGGATGAGGCTGGCACTGAGCACGTATTGGAACATCCAATGATAACTGCCACAACATCAATGTGGGGCAGATGAAACATATATACCGCTTTTCCGAATAACATTGAGTTTTTGAGGGTGTTTCATTTACTCTTCTAACCAATGGTTTAGAACTGTTACAAGTGTCCTTTTTCTTTTGATTAATTTTATATTTTAAAAACTGACACTGTCATCAGTGAGGACATCCCAAGATATCCGTTAGTGACCTTTAGGAAAGCTTTGTCTTTGAAAGACAAATTAGTAAAGAGCCACTTGGAGAAACAACCGCATAGGTTGAGAACCCTGAGAGAAATGCGGGGGTTTTACCCCTGCGGTAAATGCAAGGCCTGCTCAAATAGCAAGAGGGTCCTCTCTTATAGCATTCCAGATGTTAAGATCAAAAGACCCATTACCAAATTTTTAGCCTGCAGTACTCCTTATGCTGTGTACTGCCTAACTTGCCCTTGTGGCTTAAGTTATATAGGCAGCACTATACATCCGTTAAAGATTAGAATCTGAGAGCACCAAAGAGCAGTAGCAAATAAGGATGTGTCATATCCTGTGGCCAGGCATTTGTGATGTCATCAGTGATGTCATTTGAGATATCATCAGTGATGTCATTTGAGATATCATCAGTGATGTCATCAGTGATGTCACTGACCATGTCATGAATGATGTAATGTGCGACATCATCAGCAGTGGATTGCAGGTGCGCGAAATATAGTTAGTACAACTAACTATATAGGAGCAAAAAGGGGGTGGGGTCGCACACTACTCACACACCGGTGGAAGTTGCCCCTAAGGACTCTGGTCATTGTAGTAGAGTGTTCGCGATGCATCATCTTTCGATCTTGCTATCTTCGCTGTCTTCGCCATCCCTGGACATGTGTTTCGGGTTTTCAAACCTCGTCAGCAGGGATAGGCAGTGTTTTGGGGTCGCCGATGGCTGCCAATATCTGCCAGGTATAGTACCACTCCGGCGCGTAGGTGCGGGATCCCAGGCTCGTCAGCCCGCTGCTCAAGGGAGCTTTAAGTTACAAAAAGGGGGTGGGGTCGCACACTACTCACACACCGGCGGAAGTTGCCCCTAAGGACTCTGGTCATTGTAGTAGAGTGTTCGCGATGCATCATCTTTCGATCTTGCTATCTTCGCTGTCTTCGCCATCCCTGGACACGTGTTTCGGGTTTTCAACCCTCGTCAGCAGGGATAGGCAGTGTTCTGGGGTCGCCGATTGCTGCCAATATCTGCCAGGTATAGTACCACTCCGGCGCGTAGGTGCGGGATCCCAGGCTCGTCAGCCCGCTGCTCAAGGGAGCTTTAAGTTACAAAAAGGGGGTGGGGTCGCACACTACTCACACACCGGCGGAAGTTGCCCCTAAGGACTCTGGTCATTGTAGTAGAGTGTTCGCGATGCATCATCTTTCGATCTTGCTATCTTCGCTGTCTTCGCCATCCCTGGACACGTGTTTCGGGTTTTCAACCCTCGTCAGCAGGGATAGGCAGTGTTCTGGGGTCGCCGATGGCTGCCAATATCTGCCAGGTGTAGTACCACTCCGGCGCGTAGGTGCGGGATCCCAGGCTCGTCGGCCCGCTGCTCAAGGGAGCTTTAAGTTACAAAAAGGGGGTGGGGTCGCACACTACTCACACACCGGCGGAAGTTGCCCCTAAGGACTCTGGTCATTGTAGTAGAGTGTTTGCGATGCATCATCTTTCGATCTTGCTATCTTCGCTGTCTTCGCCATCCCTGGACACGTGTTTCGGGTTTTCAACCCTCGTCAGCAGGGATAGGCAGTGTTCTGGGGTCGCCGATGGCTGCCAATATCTGCCAGGTATAGTACCACTCCGGCGCGTAGGTGCGGGATCCCAGGCTCGTCAGCCCGCTGCTCAAGGGAGCTTTAAGTTACAAAAAGGGGGTGGGGTCGCACACTACTCACACACCGGCAGAAGTTGCCCCTAAGGACTCTGGTCATTGTAGTAGAGTGTTCGCGATGCATCATCTTTCGATCTTGCTATCTTCGCTGTCTTCGCCATCCCTGGACACGTGTTTCGGGTTTTCAACCCTCGTCAGCAGGGATAGGCAGTGTTCTGGGGTCGCCAATGGCTGCCAATATCTGCCAGGTATAGTACCACTCCGGCGCGTAGGTGCGGGATCCCAGGCTCGTCAGCCCGCTGCTCAAGGGAGCTTTAAGTTACAAAAAGGGGGTGGGGTTGCACACTACTCACACACCGGCGGAAGTTGCCCCTAAGGACTCTGGTCATTGTAGTAGAGTGTTCGCGATGCATCATCTTTCGATCTTGCTATCTTCGCTGTCTTCGCCATCCCTGGACACGTGTTTCGGGTTTTCAACCCTCGTCAGCAGGGATAGGCAGTGTTCTGGGGTCGCCGATGGCTGCCAATATCTGCCAGGTATAGTACCACTCCGGCGCGTAGGTGCGGGATCCCAGGCTCGTCAGCCCGCTGCTCAAGGGAGCTTTAAGTTACAAAAAGGGGGTGGGGTCGCACACTACTCACACACCGGCGGAAGTTGCCCCTAAGGACTCTGGTCATTGTAGTAGAGTGTTCGCGATGCATCATCTTTCGATCTTGCTATCTTCGCTGTCTTCGCCATCCATGGACACGTGTTTCGGATTTTCAACCCTCGTCAGCAGGGATAGGCAGTGTTCTGGGGTCGCCGATGGCTGCCAATATCTGCCAGGTATAGTACCACTCCGGCGCGTAGGTGCGAGATCCCAGGCTCGTCAGCCCGCTGCTCAAGGGAGCTTTAAGTTACAAAAAGGGGGTGGGGTCGCACACTACTCACACACCGGCGGAAGTTGCCCCTAAGGACTCTGGTCATTGTAGTAGAGTGTTCGCGATGCATCATCTTTCGATCTTGCTATCTTCGCTGTCTTCGCCATCCCTGGACACGTGTTTCGGGTTTTCAACCCTCGTCAGCAGGGATAGGCAGTGTTCTGGGGTCGCCGATGGCTGCCAATATCTGCCAGGTATAGTACCACTCCGGCGCGTAGGTGCGGGATCCCAGGCTCGTCAGCCCGCTGCTCAAGGGAGCTTTAAGTTACAAAAAGGGGGTGGGGTCGCACACTACTCACACACCGGCGGAAGTTGCCCCTAAGGACTCTGGTCATTGTAGTAGAGTGTTCGCGATGCATCATCTTTCGATCTTGCTATCTTCGCTGTCTTCGCCATCCATGGACACGTGTTTCGGGTTTTCAACCCTCGTCAGCAGGGATAGGCAGTGTTCTGGGGTCGCCGATGGCTGCCAATATCTGCCAGGTATAGTACCACTCCGGCGCGTAGGTGCGGGATCCCAGGCTTGTCAGCCCGCTGCTCAAGGGAGCTTTAAGTTACAAAAAGGGGGTGGGGTCGCACACTACTCACACACCGGCGGAAGTTGCCCCTAAGGACTCTGGTCATTGTAGTAGAGTGTTTGCGATGCATCATCTTTCGATCTTGCTATCTTCGCTGTCTTCGCCATCCCTGGACACGTGTTTCGGGTTTTCAACCCTCGTCAGCAGGGATAGGCAGTGTTCTGGGGTCGCCGATGGCTGCCAATATCTGCCAGGTATAGTACCACTCCGGCGCGTAGGTGCGGGATCTATATAGGAGCAATTTCAATGGTTTTTTAAATGCTAATTCCTAACTATATAAGGCCTGAAACCTATGGTTTTTTAAGTGAATTTGCAAGGTTTTTAAAATGCTTATTCCTAACAATATAAGCCCTGAAACCTATGGTTTTTAAGTGAATTTGCAAGGTTTTTTAAATGCTAATTCCTAACTATATTAGGCCTGAAACCTATGGCTTTTTAAGTGAATTTGCAAGGTTTTTTAAATGCTAATTCCTAACTATATCGGGCGTGAAACTTATATTTTTTTTCAATAAATGTCAAAGGTTTTGTAAATGCTAATTCTATTAGCGGATAACGTTTATATATGTTATTATCCTTCTGGGACTACCTGAGCAGCCATCTTGTTTCTCAGGAGAAGTGAGGCACAAGAGAGCACAAAATAAGAGTAGAATACGCGAAAAGGGGGTAGGGTTGAGACCCCCTGACCCCCTAGCCCTTCTCAGAGGGTCCCAGAAGGACCACCAAGGGCAAAAACAAATACATTTTTTTTTTAAATCGCGGGGTACGCGCACGGAACGCGTACCGTATGCGTACGGTGCACGTACCCCACGATTTATTCGATTTTTTAAATTGTTTTTTGCCCTTGGGGTCCTTTTGGGGTCCCCTGAGAAGGGCTAGAGGTGTGGGGGGTCTCTACCCTGCCCCCTTTTCGTGTTTTCCACTCTTGTTTTGGGCTCTCTTGTGCCTCAGTTCTCCTGAAAAACAAGCTGGTGGCCAACACTTCCTGGTTTGGACAATTTGGAATGTTGACAGTTGACTGCCAGCCAATCAGAAACTCGCTCGCGCACGTAAGGGTACGCGTACCGTACGCGTACGGTGCACGTACGGTGAGCGCATACAGATATATAATTTGCTCAAATTCAATTTTCTCAACAACTACTGGAGGGATTTTCACCAAATATAGAAAAGGCACTACTGCATACCTGTCCCTACCATTTTGCCAAGTTTGGTGTTATTCCGTTCAGCCGTTCGGGCTGTAGCCGTGTCTAAAGGTCCCATAGAAAATGCCATTTGAAACATTTCAAATTCAATTTTCTCAAGAACTACTGGAGGGATTTTCACCAAACATAGCAAAGGCACATCTGCATACCAGGCCCTACGATTTTTCAAAGTTTGGTATAATTCCATTCAGCCGTTCGAGCTGTAGCCGTGTCTAAAGGTCCCTATGGAAATTAACATGGGGAAAACACGTTTTGGGACCCCCCTTTTTTCTCTCCCCCGCTTGGCGAATCCCCCCGAAACTTTCAGGGAAGGAGCGGAGCGGCGCGAAGGAATTTTAAGGAAAATTACACGCAGATTCCTCAATCGGCGCCAAAGTTATTCCCAATAAAATGTTAGGGATTTCCTATGGTAACGAGGTCCTAACTATATATACCTACTGGCGACCGCCAGTAGGTAATATATATATATATATACGCGAAGATTCACTCCACCAAGGAAAAGAACCGGAGGGACACAAAGGGGAACCAAAGAGAGGACCTTTATTGCAGCACAGGAGGCATGACGCGTTTCAGGCTGAGTCCCTTAATCATATGCCAAACACCAATTGCTGTCACCCTACACATTTCAGTGATCCATCTCGCTGCCATTGGTGGAAGCCCAGCTGAATCGATTGGTCTCCGGAAAGCCTAGATGAAGCCTCACTTTGAAGATTTCAATTCCCAGAAAGCACCACCTTGGCTGACAGGTAAGTGGTTTTCTGTCGACTCATTAAACCTCCTAGTAAGTGCGGGCGATCTTGACAAAGTTTGTGGAGGTGCAGATTTAAAATACCACAGTGTCCTCGCTTCACAAAGATCTCTCCCGGGCCCCCTTGAAGTCTCACCGCATGTGTCAAAGTCCCATAGATGACGGAGACTCAGCTACAATGAGCTGGCCTCTCCGTAATGTTACGGACTGTGCAAGCAGCGGTACTACAATGTCTTTTGGATGCAAGGGTCAGAACTTTCCAATCCCTTGGAAACAAAGAAAAGCTATGAAGCAGTTGCCCTTGAGCCTCGGCCACAGGCGAGATGGGTCCCCCAAATACACCCTGGGCTGGCACGGAAATATGCACACGAAGATCCACTCCACCAAGGAAATAACCTTAGGGACTTAACTGAAAACCAAAGAGAAGACTTTTATTGCAGCACAGGAGGCATGACGCGTTTTGGGATGAGTCCTTAAATCATATGCCAAACAACAATTGCTGTCATATATATATCGGTATAAGCTTGTTGCAGGGGCTAAAACATAATAAGACCATTAATAGCTTATGGAAGGACAGTAAATATTGAAACTTAGGAACTGCCGTAGCCATTGTTGTGCCTACAGGGCTTGCACAGCATTTTTGGATGGTTGATTGTAAAAATACAAATTTGCCTAATAGATTTTAAACTTCTATAGGGGATTGATTATTCTGTGATTCCTCATTGTTGGAATCTACCAAATCAACCACCATGCCCCAGTTGTGCACAGGAATTAGAAAGAAATACATAACACACTCAAGACCTAAAATGTTTATAAAGAACTTAAGGGTTGCCCGAGGAAAACCCTTTCGATCTAATGCTCCACGCCCACTGTAGAAAACATGCCACTGCGAAGACTATCGATTCCTTTGGTTCACTTTATAGAATTCTTAAAGCCTCCCAGTGGTGCCATATCCCCTCCAGCCTACATACTGCAATTATCAATTTCTTTCACAGGATTGAGCTGGGGCAAAACAGAGAAAATGGTCTACCGATTCTTTTTCTTGTGGGCAAAATGGACAGTGTTCTGGGGTACAGCTGTCTTGCTTAGCCTTTCAGATAATGCAGAATCTCCCACAAAGTGGCTCAAAACAAGGTGAAGCAAAACGTAAAACACAAAAAAAAAAGAAAAGGGTTTTATTTTACAAAATGCAGACACTCTTTTTAGAATAAGGATTGGGATTTATTAATGCAATGCTCTCTGACAGAAAGGCTTCCCAGATGCCAAATGCACAACATTCAAATACGCATAGAGATATATATTTATATGCATGCAATAATAACGCACTTGATAAATGCAACAGGACCATGAGCAAACACACTAGCTGCGCTTTGCGGTACAATTTTCCACTTCACTGGGAATCCTGTTGTCTAAGACACCTTAAACACCACCTCTGGGCTTTCTATTGGAACTTGCACCAACTGTTCATGCAAAACTGCAGTTTCTGTCTGTATGTACCACTTGATCACATTTGCTTCTTGCCATTCCATTTGAGGAAAAGTCAAAATCACATTATCTCTTATTGTCATCTGCCTGTCAGCGTGCAAAAGCACAAAAGCATCTGTATCTGTCCTGTAACTGTCACAGTACAAAAACACACAGAGAATTGTGTCTTCATAGTGTCTGTCAGAACACAACTCAAAATCAACAGTGTCTGTCCTGTATCTATTGGAGCACAAGTCAAAATCAGCGGTGTCTGCCCTGTATCTGTCACAGTGCAAGCAAAATATTCTCCAGTATTTCAAAATGTTTCAGTCCACAAGTCTAAAAAGCAGACTCTTCCTTCCTTGTCTTTCGCACATACCAAAAGTGGCACACTGCCCCTGAACTGTCACATCTAACTCACTGTCTCCTTTCTGTATTGACCACAGGTTTAAAACACATTGCACAATTTATTTTGTAGATTCAAAAGTACATGGCTGTATTTCTGTTTTCAAAATAGTGACTCTCCATGTAAAGCAAGGCTTGTCATTCATTGACATGTCTGATTTATAAATGCAACCAACAATCGCTTATTCTAACAGACTGGTTTTTAGGTCGCGTGACCTGCTTTGCACTGTGCAGCAGCGCTCGCACAGCACGGGGCATTTTGTAAGGGAAAAACAGGATTTTAGCACTGACCTAGGAATCACACACGCCTGTGCGTGTGCGATTCCTTTTGTGCTACCGTATTGGCCTTTGCGTGCATCTTTTTATAAAAGACTGCTTGCAATTGGCCAAAGGCACGTAATAGACATCAATAGGCCATCACGTGGTTTTAATTATCATGCTCACACACAAGTGCGATAATTGAAAGTACGGCTCCTATGGCGCGCACGCACCACTCGCCGGATTGTTTCATTTTCATTTTTTGATCCATTTCCCTGGGAAGCAACGGAAGGAAAGAAGCGCTGAGTCTTAACTTTTAAGTATGCTCAGTTCGCCCTGCACAGAAACAGAAGTCCTTGATTCCCCCTCCAAAGCAGACCCCCTCCCACCTCTTGCATGCCTGTGCCCCTTTATTTATTTATTTATTAGCTGTCCCGAGTGCTTCAGCTCGCTTGTCAAAGTCTGAACAGGCGTGCACGGGTACCTGTGCTCTTGTCTGCCTGCCTGGCCCCCTTGATTTCTGCAGCTGAACGTGGCACAGTAGCGCGGCATGATGCAGGTAAATTTGGTGCCTTGTGTAGGGGCCCGCGCCACGGACACCAGAAAAATTTGCAAACACTGTGCCCCAACAGCTGGCGTGACCCCTGACCTTCTTTCGACCAGGCTCGCACTGACGGACATTTTGTGTGTGTTCAGTATTAATATGTGCAGCCATGTGATGGCATTAAGGTTTACCAGATGACTCCAGGTCATCAGTGGAACTCCAGTCTTGTACATTTATTGACAACCTGTTGCATTCTGGGGGTTGTAGTCTGTTCATTTTTTTGTTAGGCACGGGGAGATTAAGTGATTTGCCCAGAATCACAGGCTGTTGAGTGTCCCTGCCGAGATTCACCACTCGTGGGATTGTTTCATTTTCATTTTTGGATCCATTTCCCTGGGAAGCAACGGAAGGAATGAAGCGCTGAGTCTTAACTTTTAAGTATGCTCAGTTCCCCCTGCACAGAAACAGAAGTCCTTTATTCACCCTCCAAAGCAGACCCCATCCCACCTCTCACATGCCTGTGCTCCTTTATTTATTTATTTATTAGCTGTCCCGTGTGCTTCAGCTTGCTTGTCAAAGTGTGAACAGGCGTGTACGGGTACCTGTGCTCTTGTCGGCCTGCCTGGCCCACTTGATTACTGCAGTTGAACGTGGCACAGTAGCTCGGCATGGTGCAGGTAAATTTGGTGCCTTGTGTAGGGGCCTGCCCCACGGACACCAGAAACACTGTGTCCCAACAGCCGGCGTGATCCCTGACCTTCCTTTGACCAGGCTCGCACTGACCGACATTTTGTGAGTGTTCGGTATTAATATGTGCAGCCATGTGATGGCATTAAGGTTTACCAGATGACTCCAGGTCATCGGTGGAACTCCAGTCTTGTACATTTATTGACAACCTGTCGCCATTTTGGATGGTTGTAGTCTGTACATTTTTTTTTTTTGTTAGGCACGGGGAGATTAAGTGATTTGCCCAGAATCGCAGGTTGTTGAGTGTCCCTGCCGAGATTCGAACTCGATTTCCCAGCTCCGCTCTAGCTCTTAGGCCACATCCTCTGCCCTCACACCAGTGCTTATTTTGTGCTGGGGGTTGCAGATGGGCCCCACTGGCATTTAATTTTGGGGGGCCGACACCAAATGACAGCTCTGCCAATGCACCCAATCCTGACCTGCAGCACCTCCTGCCTGCAATTACAGTTACACCCCATTACAGGCCGGATCATGCACATCAACCTTGACATGCATTGCCGCCTGTCTTTCAATAGAGAGACCCCTTATAGACAAATACTCGGCACTGCCACTCCACCTCAACCAGGACCTGTAGCGCCTCCTGCATCTGATATAGGAGGACTGCTGGTGCTACTGCTGCTTGGCACTTAGACCCCCTCAGGAGCAGAGTCCTGCCAAAGAATGTCAACCCTGTCCGGCAGCACCTTCTGTAATTGGAGTTGAAGGACCTCACACAACTCTACCAGCACACATTGGTCTGCACATGCCGTGCATTATGCAATCACAGCACTATGCTCGGCCACAGAAAAATACACCGCACTCACGGCCTGCGGTACTTCCTAACATTACCGTACTAAAACCACCTCAGCTCCACCAATGCACCTCAACAATGACATATTGAGCCTCCTGCTGTGACAGTACTTAGACCCCCACACACCGCACGCTTGATCTGTGGCAGAGCCTCCGATACAGTATAATATCGCACAAAGACCTCTACTAATGTGCTCCATCCGGATCTGTGGTCCGCCGCCATCATGTAATAGAACTCCCCCAAAGATCTACAAATGCACCTCTAGCCTGACCTGTGGCATCCTGCAGTTACAGCGCAGCAGTCCATACACTGCTACGCCAGAGCATCTCTATCCTGGCCTGCGGCGCCTCGCTTTTACAGCGCAGCAATCCATACACTGCTCCGCCAGTGCACCTCTATCCTGGCCTGCGGCGCCTCGCTGTTACAGCGCACCAGTCCATACACTGCTCTGCCAGTGCACCTCTAGCCTGGCCTGCGGCACACCACAGTTATAGCACAGCAGTCCATACACTGCTCCGCCAGTGCACCTCTATCCTGGCCTGAGGCGCCCGCTGTTACAGCGCAGCAGTCCATACACTGCTCTGTGCTCTTCCTGCCATCCTTGAGAAAGGCTTAACCTTTAGAGCTTTGCACACCGCGTCACCAACCCCGAGTTGAGCCAAACCACCCGGGCTTCAGAGCTCTTTACAGCGCCACCAAGCCGAGCCCAATCACCCAGGCTTCAGAGGGCTTTACACCACCACCGGTCTTAAGAGATCTGCACATCGACCATGAGCCGGCCAGACCACCCTGGACCCTTCACTGAAGCCTTTCAATGGGTGCGGCCAACCCCCCCCCCCCGCAGCCGCAGGTCAGGCGCTGTGGACTATCTATCTCCCTCTGTAAGGATGAAAGGAGGAGACAGGGCATCAAAGAGCCTGTACAGTACAATAACAGCCGGAAAAATAGACAGTGAGAAAAGGCAAAACGAGGACCCTACTGCACTTCTACTATGAACTTTACGTTCCCCTTCTTAAGCACCCCATCTGCCACCCGAGGGTCCTCTCATCATTAAAATCACTATCAATTATTTGTACGTATTACTCATCCACCTGTTGCCTATCATAGTGCCCCTTGTGTTCGCCTGGAACCAAGTGCTCCAAAGTAGTCACGAGGTAACATGCCAGCGCTCCACAAAACACCTAAAAGAAATAATCAGGTAAACAACCCCCACTGTCGCCATGGCAACCGCAACATATGATCTGTTGACTGCGGTATCTACGCTTACTGATAATACGCAAACAAAGGATAGTAATGACCTTAAATTAATTGCATGGCAGGGGAGCTATTGGTGTTGCATTATTTAGCAATGCCAATAGCTCAAACTTCAATAATGCGAGACCAATTGCATTGCCAATGCTTGTTTTATCTTCCTGCACGTTTACATTTTCTCGGTTCAAATTCATCTCTGGATGAGGAATGTCCTCAAAAGAATTCATTAAAACCTCCTGTGAAACCTGCATATTAACTGGCAGCATGTCTACGTCTACATTTTTCAAGAGCTAATCACTCTGGCTATCTGAACATCCTGGCAAAATAAACAGCTTCGGAGCTTGGTACATTTTCAACTCTTTTTTCAAAGAGTTGTTTTTAAACTGAGCATCAGCTAATTCTCTTTTCATCTCATTCATTTCTTTTTCCAATTGTTCACATTTTTGATACATGCTAAGCAATGCATTCAAAATGACACCACTATTTTTGTCTGAAATATCAAGTTGTTTTCTCTCTTAAAAATAAAAATCTTGTATACATTTAAATATCTGTATTTGCCTCTCATCTGTTACACATGCATTAGAGGCAATCTCCCACTCAAATACCTCATTTAGCAGTTGGGACTCTACAACTGAAAATAAAACATAGGCATTTTAGAGAGCATCTTCCCCTGTTAAAATTGCACTTTTTTGAATCCTCGAGTGACGCCAAATGTCTTGCTTCGCCTTTCAGATAATACAGAAGCTCCCATAGGGTGGCTCAAAACAGGGTGAAGCAGGAGACATAAAACAAAACAACACCTAGAAAAGGGTTTTATTTTACAAAATGCAAAGACTCTCTTTTTAATAAGGCTTGGGGTTTTATTTTACAAAACGCTCCCTAACAGAACGGCTTTCCCAGATGCCAAAATGAACAACATTGAAATTTACACATAGAGATATATATTTATATGCATTCAATAACAACACACTTGTTAATGCAACAGTTAAATGCATGAACAATCCTAATAAATAAACAAGCAGCAAATAATATGAGATAAGACTCAAGTAAATATGCTGCACTTCCTGCAAGAGATCAGAAAGATATAGGGCCTGAATCACAGAACTAACTTAAGACAAAATCCTAAACTTACTACCATTTTGGTATTCACAGAAGGCACTTACTCATTACGGTATTCATAGAAGTTAGGACTCCTAAATGCCTTCTGTGAATACAGAAAGTCTTAAAGTTAGGATTTTTCTCAGTTTAGGAGTAGTAAAGTTAGGACTCCTAACTTTAGGACTCCTAAATGCCTTCTGTGAATACCGAAAGTCTTAAAATTAGGATTTTTCTCAGTTTAGGAGTAGTAAAGTTAGGACTCCTAACTTTAGGAATCCTAAATGACTTCTGTGAATACCGAAAGTCTTAAAGTTAGGATTTCTCTCAGTTTAGGAGTAGTAAAGTTAGGACTCCTAACTTTAGGACTACTAAACTGAGAAAAATCCTAACTTTAAGACTTTTGGTATTCAAAGAAGGCATTGAGGAGTCCTAAAGTTAGGACCCCTAACTTCTGTGAATACCGAAATGAGTAAAGGCCGTCTGTGAATACCAAAATGAGTAAGTGCCTTTTATGAATACCAAAATGGTAGTAAGTTTAGGATTTTGTCTTAAATTAGTTCTGTGAATCGGGCCCATATACACTGGATAAAAACTCAAACACCTCAAATGACCACAGCCACTAGAACCACGCATCACAATGGCAATATTCCAAACTCAACACTTCACCTGGTGCAAACACTGCATTTTAGCCCCCTCTGACCTGGGATTAAACAGCCGGGGATAAGAGCCTCAGCAACTAGGGTTTTGCCAGTGGCGGCTGGTGAAATTTGAGAGTGGTGAGGCTGGGCAAAGCACAGGTGAGGGAGGGTGAAGCATTGGGGTTCACTTTCACGAGACACAGCATTTTTGGTAGGCCGTTCACCATTTCCCATGCAAATATTTAGAAAACAATGGGATAACATGATGCATTTTCCAGTGAACTTTAAAATAAAAGGAACAAAAAGCAATATCTTTAATAGGCTTTTGTACAAGAACTTTTAAAGTACCTTGGAAATTTCCTAGCTTCATAGGTAAGCCAGACTTTCTTCTTAAGGAATGTGTGCAGATGACGAGACGTTTTATGATTGGTTTCTCAGTGGGAGAGACAACAATCTTGGAGGCAAGTTACCACACCTATTTCAAGGATCTGACTAACTAATGGCAAAGAGACAATGACTCATTGTGAGGGATGAACACATTATTGAACTAAACAGCAAAATGTGGTCCCAAAGTCACCCCCTCCAGAGTAATTGCATTCTTGAGGTGATGCTACATACAATCCCAGCATTCCTAGTTGACCCTCTTCTGGATCCAGCCTTACCCACACAGAACTAAAAAGAAATATTTTGTGCAGCAAACCAAGTAACTCACTGCTGAGGCTGGGCTCTGGTTTATGTGCAAAGCAACATACTTTCAGTGACACCAAAACCCTTCACACAAAGGCACTTGTACATTTTTGTTTGTTCACACACTAACATGATTAACAGTGTCCAAACAAATACACAAAATTCGATGTTGTCAACATTATATGAACACCACACACTCCTCGCAATCATTCATTGGATTGGAAGATTTCACAAAATAAGCTGCTGCTTAGCAAGTTTAAATAAAATACTTACATTTTCAATGACCATACAAAATAAGGTACCAAGGCTTGTCAAATCACACAAATTTAAAACATCTCAATGTTCAATCCATTGATGGACAAAGACTTTAAAACAAGAAAATCAGTCTTCAATGCATGGTTTAGAAGTTTTTTAAAACATCATGCAGCTCACGAATGAGCTTGAAGAAGCTCAAAAAAGTACAGCAACAAAAATGTAAGCGCAGGAACATGGGACACGTAAAATCCAATTGACTGCTACTGAGGCAGGGCCTCAGACTGGCACAGATAATCACTGCTGCTGATTTATGGCCAGTGATGTTTTCCCATCTCGCACCACCACACACCAAGCTGAGGGGTTAACAGCACAAGCTAATTTTCTTGTACAGATCTAAACAGAAATCATGCAGCAGATTAAGTAACTCACTGCTGAGGCAGAGTGCAGGTACTGATTTATGTGCATAGTATCCAGTTACACCAAAATCCTCCAGAGGCCACAAAAAATGCCTCACTGCGCTCGTGCACTTCTGTCTGTCCGTTTGTCACTAACATGATCAACAATGACAATGCCCGAACACATACATACACGAAAATCAAAGTTGGGCATACTTTATAAACATCACACTCTTCTCATAACAGCCATTTATTGGATTGGATGTTTTCACCAGAAAAGCTGCAGTTACTTCGCTACTTTTCTAAAAGAACTGAGACTTTAATTATTTTCAAAGGCTGATAAATCACCCTTTACTTATTAATGGAGACGCTTTGTACTCAACCAAAAATGTTTTGTATTGTAAAACAAAGGCGGCGCAGACACATGAACAGTACATCTCTCAAGACTGGGCCTTCGACCACTGCTGCTGATTTATGGGCAGTGATAAACAGTAATATCTTCCCTCTGAGATGAGTTAGGAATTCAGAGCTGAAAACTTTGAAAACGAAATGCATCGTACTCGTCCACCAAGCACACCTTAGCTATTAATATCCAATTAAACTCCCTGCTGCTGGCAGACTTCGGTTTGACTAATCAGATTTACTGCCAAGTGCCAAAGCAACATGCTTTGTCACTGACGGTGATTCTGTTTGCTTTACAGATGTGTGGACCACTTAGCTATTTTTTAACTCACCTACCACAGCTTGAGCTTGGTGCTGCCTGGTCCACTCGGGAACCGTCGGGATCGGACTTCTAAGTAATGCCAAATCCATGCATCCTACAGCTGCTTCTGACTGCCGTTGGCAATAAAGTATAGACGCTGGAGCTGTAACTGGTGTCCACACCCGGCCTGGAGTTACCAAAACGCGGGAAGCAGACACCTCGAGTCTGCGCAGTGTTTCTTCAGAAATCATGATGACACACTGCGCAGACTCGAATTTTCTGCTCCCATCTCTCCTGCCTGCAGCCTCTACCCCACCCTTTCCCAACTTCTCACAGGGAGGAGTTGGGAAAGGGTGGGGTAACCCTCCTCTCCATCCCCTGACTGACGTGAAGCCCTGGCACTACAGGGCTTCAGCCTGAGGCGCCCGGGGCAAACTTCACTGCCTCGTCATCAGGGGGTGGAGACCTGTCCTGGAGGCTAAGTCTTTTGCCGAGCTGATGACCTCACAGCCCTCAGGGCTTTCAGCTCGTCCGCCCGGAAAAAGACTCAGCAGGCACCTTAAGTGAATGAAAACGTGGATCAGCGCCGCTTGCAGTGACACACACGAGACTCATTAGAAATATCAAGTCGACCCATAGCAACGAAAACAAGAGGTGCGTGTGTCTCGTGTTTGTGAATTTTAAAAAAACGGAAGAATTTAAATATTTGTAATTTAAACTATGATTATTCCAATGGCCGACCCAGGGGGTGAAAGTGACGGGGGCGGAGCCCCAACGCCCTAACACAAAAACCGCCACTGGGTTTTGCTGTACCGAAGTAGACGCTTCCGTCCCCATTTGGATTCCAAAATCCACGTTTCTAAGTCAACAACCCTCAGCCTTATAATCTCAAAACACACACTAGAAGTTTCGAGAGTCTTGCTTCCCGCACAAACTTACTAGGACTGGCCAGCTTCCAAGCAAGCATTCCATGGCAGGAGTTCCCACGTCCCCTCTACATTCTTGCATGTTCCAGCCTATAACTTGATGAAGCTCATGAAAGCCTTCCAGGGTACATTAAACAATTTCTCCCAAAAATAATCCTTGAACGTGATTGTTAGAAATGGGGGTCCCTAGTTGGCAATGGCTGGCGCAAATGCCCAAATAGGGACCCTTCTTCCTAAGTCAGGGCAAGTGGGCTACCCCCTTTGATAATCCCTGATCAAGCCTGTGGTAACATAGCATGAGCAGTTCGGCCTATCTCAGAGGCTGTGTGTGAAGCATTTATGACCATGCACAATAAGGCAGTAATGACACCACAAAAGGACACAACTCAAGTAGGTATAGAAAAATAGTATCTTTATCCAAAGTTTAACTCGAGACTCTCAAAGCGTTTTAAAAGCTACCATGCACGTAAATCAGTAGGGACTTAGAAATGTAATAACGTATTCACCAGAACGTGGCACAGACTGAGTTCAAGGCCGGGGCCTACGCAACCCGTTGCGCACCAGATACCTGCCGTTTGAAGGGGACTCAGCACGTAGCTTCTCGAAGAAGCGGAGGTGGCGACTGGCGGACTCCAGCGACCACAAGTCTTGACTGCGGTGGTCCACAGCGTGCACACACAATGATTTGGGCACTCGGGGACAGGTGGGCTCTCAGCGTCCGCAGCACGCGGATGCGGCGGCCCGGGCTGGTGATGGTGATGACTCTCATTGTGCAGCTCTCTGGTGGTATCACAGCGGCAGCAGCTCTCTCTTAGCTGCGGCGGCCCACAGGACGAATCACGGTGATGCAAGGTTGGCAAAGGTGCGGGCACTCAGCTGCAGCAGCTCTCTCTTAGCTGCGGCGGCCCACAGGATGAATCACGATGATGCAAAGTTGGCAAAGGTGTGGGCACTCAGCGGCAGCAGCTCTTTCTTAGCTGTGGGGGCCCACGGACAAAGGATGGTCTCGACCAGGCTGGCACAACGGTGGGCACTCAGTGGCTACAGCTCTCTCTCAGCTGCAGCGGCCCACACAGGTTCAGCGAAGGTTTCGAAAATATCGAAGGTTCAAATCAAGGTGCGCTCTCTGTGGCTGCAACTCTCTCTTAGCTGCAGCGACCCACACAGATTCGGTGAAGGTTCCGAAGGTTCAATTCAAGGTGGGCTCTCAGCGGCGGCAAATCTCTCTTATGTGCAGCAGCCCCCACAGATTCAGTGAAAGTTCCAAAGGTTCAATTCAAGGCGGGCTCTCAGCAGCGGCAACTCTCTCTTAACTGCAGCGGCCCACACAGATTCAGCAAAGGTTTGGAAGGTTCAAATTAAGGCGGGCTCTCAGCAGCCGCAACTCTCTCTTAGCTGCAGCAGCCCACACACAGAGTTAACAAGGGTTAGCAGTCCGTGCTCCTCACAGTAGAACTAGAGGCTCCAGATTACTCGACAGAGGCCTCACCTGCAAGTAGAATTCCTCACATAGGGATTCCGGCGGTTGACGGGGTGAAGTCCAATTTCCCAGAGACTTCAGCAGGAGGCGCTCTCAATTCAGGCCCTCGGGTAGTTTATTCGGCAAGCTTGGTGAAAGTTTCAAAGTCCTTTCCTCTGTTCACTCGGACAGTTTCGTCTTGACATCCAGAAGGAACACACTTGTGCAAGGTTTCAGCGCAGCGTTTTATACCTAAAAATCCTTTGTTCTCTAAAGTCACTAATCACTCAATCCAGCCAGAACCAGTTCAGTGGGGTCAGGGAACACTTGGTTTATGAGGGCGACATCCTGCCCTTTCAGAATGAGGGGGTCTGCTATTAGACGCCCAGTGGGAGGTGGAGCCATCATTCACCTTGCCAGACACGGCCCTGCTCGGATCAAAGAGTCACCCCTCCCCATGCGCTGAATGCCGATCTCTCTCCCCAGCCATGTCTGACCCAGCTGACCCTGCTGCTTCAAAACCAGACGGCCAGGAAAGCTTAGGCAAGAAAATACTGTATTTCCAAAAGAGGCATTTTCGAACATGGAATATATATATAAAGGGTCCTCACTAAAAGGTGTAGCTCAATGTCCTGAGCTTCAACATATCAAATTTGAATTTCCTATCAAGTTCCTGGGGTCAGATAGGATTAGGGAAGGTAATCCTCAGCCTGCTCATTGTGGCCTATGAGAACGGATAAACAGTGAAATGGAAGGTAACTCGCTATTAGAACATGCTACACAGACCTGGGCATTATGGTTATCCCAATTCATACAGTCATCTTTGCACAGGGAGCATTCGCCCTGTGGCACTGATTAGCAGTGGCACAGCGTCCAAAGCATCTAAATCCAGCCAACATAAAAGATAGCTAGCGAACAGAGGAAGGGATACCCACGCCAATGATGCCAGGTCTAACAGTGATTAACCCAAACAACTTGCAAGCGTGGTTTTACACGCAGATAAAGCTCAAGCCAGGCAGAGTCAGAATTCAGGATGACATGAGGCCATGTCAAAGCCAATAGTAACAAATACTTATCAATGTACAATACAATGCACATTTGTGCACCACTGCTTATAGCATCACACACTTCATCTCTTAATGTACAACACAGTGCACATTTGTGCACCACTGCTCATAACACCACACTTCGAAACCAAAAAGTACATTCCACACCTCTTTCTCTCTCATGCTTTCAAATGCATATCCCACACATTCTGTTCTTGGCAAGGCTGTCCTACTCCATGACAGCTCCCACTGAAAGACTGCAAAATTACAAGAAAGAAACCTTTAAGAGAAGCAAGGCATACGCAGGACATTGTACATTCAGGCCAGGATAAAATAACACACCAAAGTCAATTAAAATAATGGTAGTCAAAGGTCATCACAGGGTGTCAGACCACAAGAGTGTCTCTAGCACTACAACAGCCTGATTTGTCCCACTTAGATATTAATAATCTTAGGGGGTAATGTTCCAAATCTAAATTGCACAAAGGGATGTTTTACTTAGGGGGGATAAATTCTGTGCAAGTAAACCTCAAACTTAGGTAAGCATTTGTAAGTCAGAAACTGCCCAGTCAAGCTTCAAATCCGAAGCACAGCATTTATTTGATTGTCTATAGCAATCTTATGATGCTTGTTTGGTTGGTCTAAATTCAGTGTTTTTATTTGTGTTGTAACAATAGTCTCACAAACTGTTTGGTGCATGTCTTCCCATCAGCTATTCATTTTTTGAGAAATGCCACTGTTTTGCTGCACAAGTTTTAAAGTTTCTAAATTGATATCCCTTCGCTGTGCATGCGTACTGCTAATATGCCTTTCATGTCAGTTCAGATATGCTAGGTGATTTTTTGTTAAGCCACAGCAGTTTATATATTGTATACAAAATATAAAAATCAGCTAACAATATACAGAGTGCTATTAAAATTCTAAAGCTGGCCTAAAAAAAACAAGAAAATAGAACACATTTAAGATATTCAAATACATACCCTCACATAATAATTAAACTTTAAAGAGTACCCTAAAAATAAAATAAGGAAAGTACTGTCATTTATGCACCATCCCCACCAAAGCCCCAAACCTTTGGCTACAAAAATATTGGCTTGGCTAAAGGTATCAAGCATCGAACAAGACCACTTGGCAAGCACAACTGTGCCTGTTAAACAATTATTTTGTATGTGTTTTCTTAAAAAGGACACCAGATACCGAACTAAAATCAAAGCAAATCAGATCCTCACCACACAACTAAAGTTCGCCAACACATGTTGGAGCAGATTAATCATTCTTTCATGCAGCGCAACAGAGCAAGCCAATATGCTATGCTGCTTGAAATGGCAGGAATGCCATATTTAGGAATAGACTACGCATTTATGTCCTTTCCTAGTGCTTGCGCACTTGTGACTGCCTAGTGCCAATGCAATCATCCTTGCATCATGGTGCAAGGGTACCTGTGTTGTAGGCAGGATTGTTTTTATGCAGGAAAGCATACTTTCTTGCACAAAAACAATCCTTAGAGGCATTTTCCTCTTTGTATGTGAGCTGCAAAACATAGAAAGATGAGGAGAAACAAAAAAATATATTTTCCTTGTTTTGCCTCACCTGTGGAGGTGTAGCATTTTTAGGAATTCCCAGGTCCAATGATGGTAAATCTGAGAATGTGCCAAAATCCATGGTTGGATGCTTGGAAACACCCACGCTCCACCCTTGGAACATCTCTCTGGGGCAGAGTAATGCAAGACAGCAATTTGCGCTGCCCTGCGTTATTCTAGCATTGCCACACGCAGAGTGTAGTGCACCGATCTCTGCAGCCTGAGATCACGGCACTGACTCCAACGCTGGCCCTGCTGTGTGCTGAAAGAGTCAGGTAATCAGGGGATCGCGGCTGAAGAAATCAACTCAGTGCCTGTTTGATGCCACTGCATTGACCCCCAGCACATCCTGGATTTCCACGTATCTAACCTGTGCAGCAAGTTTTCTGACGCATCATCCGCAGACCAGGTCCGTCTTGGAATTGATTAACCACTTTACCCTACAGTCCGGATTTAATGCATCACTTCTTCTTCGCGCAGCAAAACCATTGCATCGCCTCCTCAAGGACTCAGAAATTGACGCGTCACTGTGTTTTTCGAATCTTCCCTTCTCTGCAGCTGTTTGGCCTTGTGAATTTTAACGCTTCTGGAGTTTTATTGTGTAAAATCACGCATCCATAGCTATCAATGGACAAAGTTGCTTGAAACCTTCTTAAAAATCATATCTTGATACATGTATTTTGGATTTTTGTCATTTCGGTCTTGTTTTGTTTAGGTGAAAATACTTTATTTTTCTTAACTGCTGTGGTGTCCATTTGTGGAGTTTTCACTGTGTTACTGTGTGTCTGAGTGCAAATACTTTCCACATTGCCTTTGGGATAAACCTGTCTGCTCGTGCCAAGCTACCAAGGGGGTGAGCAGTGGTTATCTGAAGTGTGTAATCCCCTTACCCTGACTAGCAGCAAGGGTCCCTATTTGGACAAAGGTGCATACCTCTGCCAACCAGAGACCCCCATTTCTAACAAATAACCTCCGACTAGTCCTTGAACACCACCAAATATCCCTCAGAGACCCCTGGCATTATCTTAGACAATACCTGCAGACCCTCAGAGACTCTCAGCTAGGCTGTAAAAATCTTTAACCTGCCTTCAGACATTCCCCGCTGGCTTTTGAAAACCCTCAGACAGCCACTATACAAAATGACCCTTCTTTAGGATATCCGGAGAGCACACTCAGAAACCCTGACCAGCCTTCAGAGGCCGATAGCAGACAGTCAATGATCACCTGGATACCTCCATCTGCCCCTCCTCAGTCTGACTTCACACATCATCTGTTATTCAAACAACCCCCATTTGCTCTCAGAGATCCTTGGTGCACCTTCAGTCACCTCCAGTATGCAATTAGAATCAACACAAGCGCTGTCAGAGAACTTAGAATGCCCCTACCCCACGAACTGTCCCTCAGAAACCATTGGTGTGCCCTAAGAACCATCCAACATACCCTCAAAAGGCCCAAGGCTATCTTTGGTCACCCAAGCTGGTCGTAACACTCCACCAGTAGCCCTGAGAGAGCATCAGTCTGCCATTGATCACCTCCAGCAGGCCCTGAAAAGAAACTTGGTTTACCCACAGAGATCCTCATGTGGGACAAAGAGCTCACCTGTAAACACATCTAGCTGCAATTTTGAGAGCATTACTCAGTCTGTAGACATCCTGTTTTGGTCCTTATACACCACTTCAGTTGGCCTTCATATAACCTCAGAGATCCAGCACTCACCTGGACAAAAGTGTCCTGGTCTGGGGCTGGGGAGGGGGGGCAGGGTGCAATTTTGCCTCCTCTCCCCTTCCTTTAGATACTCCCCTGGCTTTCATGAGGGGCTCACTGCCTTAATAACAGCAATTCAATTGATTAACGAAACAAAAGAGGTCAGGGGTCATCCCCAATATGGTGGCTCTCACAGATCTTCATGAGAGATAGGTGAAGTGCAGATCGCTGCAATTATGTATTTACTTTTGGCGTTTGAACTTGAGCAGAAATTAATGGCAAAACGCTAAATATTCTAGTCTAAAAAAGCATAGTGACATAGGAAACCCTGGAACTGAAGAGAAGTACATTGTGTGAGGGTGTGCTCCTTCTATAGGAGGAGCAGAATACCCTCACTCACAGTGAAGTCAGCCAATGGCTGAAGAGGGCTGACCCACTTCCCTATCATATATGCTACTGTGGGCAAAAAAAATATGACTGACACAGCAGCTCAATAGATGAAGAGTGCTAGCTGAAGTCCCAAAAGAATATTATACACATAATTGTAGTAAAATCAAAAGGTCTTGGCCAAAACCAGATCTAAAAATGTCATAAAAAATACAAGTAAAGGCAAGAACAGCAGTCTAGGCACAGAAGTCCTTGCAATGAAGGGCACTACTTTTTGGGCTGCAGTACCCAAATCATCAGGAAAAATGATGTCGCTTGCAGTGTAATATTCCAAATGGATAAAGAGGCCTGACTAATTGCTCATGATATATGCTGTTTTGGATGAGAGCAAAATGGGTGTATCTTATTATGATTTTTTTGGGAACTCATGAAGCTAGCTGTACATCTGTTTCTAGACCTAAACTTCAAATGCAGTTATTAATTGTGTAAACTGCTAAAAACAGCAGCAGACTTCATAGCACCAGCTGTAACACGTGGATCACTTCATTACTATGATAAACAAGCATAGGCAGAGGCAAGTATTCTTGCTTTGCCAATATTGCTATTGGCTTAGCTAATACTTGTGCCACCAGCCACTGGCAGTGCCGTATTGTTGGCAGCCATATTTGCATTCTATTTTTTATCTTGTTTATCTTAGTTATTATATGGTTACAAGATGACCACCATGTTATATTACACTTGGTGTAAACGCAACATGTCAGCCATCTTGGAATGCTATTATAAAACGAAAAAATAGAATTTCAAGATTGCTATCACATTACAGGTAGGTGCAACATGAAGTAATGTGGCAGACATTTTATTTCATTTTTTCTATTGTTTGTTACTGTGTCTAGACACAGAATGGCAACCATATTGGAACTGTAGAATTGTAATTAAAAAACATAAACAATTAGAATGCTGCCTGACTGACTGCTAATGCCTGTGCCGCAATAGAACAAGTATTGACAAAAGCCAGTGGTGGTAGGCAGGAATGGCCACAGCCTGCATTGGCTGAAGAGCACAGGGTGACGGACACAATAAGTGAGCGGGGAGACAAACAGCGAGGTTCTGGGGATGAGATGAGGAAAGAGCAAAAATGAAAGAGGGGTGGGGTTAAGACGGTGGAAGATGTGTGCCGACAGAAGGTGTCCATCACTGGTTCACAGACCAGAGCAATAATGATACAAAGAGAAAAAATGGAGGAAACAACAAAATGTGAAGAGGGGAAATTGTGAGAGTGATGCACTCCTGTTGATTCACTTTAGTCAAATGCTATTAAAATGCAAAAGAAAAAAATAGTTCCCTGACATCAGCAGCGGAAGTGTGGAAATCATTTAATCAAAAAGCATGTTAAAGTAGCAATGCTTAATGGGAGGGGCAAATTCAAGAATAGGGAGGAAAGCCATGAACTCAATCAATCAATCCGTACCTTCGATGGAGTCGGCGCTAGTAATGATCCATTCAAATAGGTGGGAGGCGGCTTGATTGACGTCTTCAGATGGGTGGAGGGTGAAGGTGTTGAGAGTGGTCATCTATTGGGATTCGGTAATGATGTTCCAGCTGTGGTGGGCGGTGGGTGGGTGAGGTGAAGGTGGCCTGTCGGTGATAGTGAAGTTCCGTCCAGATAAGCTCAGTTGTGTGGCTAAACCGGATCTTGGTGCTGGACATGAAGATGGGGTTGAGAGTATGGCTGGAAATATGTGTGGGGTTGGTGATGATCTGCCTGAGACCCAGGTTGTCCATGGAGCCTAGCAGGGTTGTCAAGTTGGTGTCTGAAGGGTCGTCAAGGAGGAAGTTGAGGTCGCCAAGGAAGAGGTAATGTCTGGATTCCAAGGCGAGGAGGGAAATGATTTCTGAAACGGTGTTGCAGAAGTGGGGGGGTCAGGGTTCTTTCTGGTGGTCTGTAGGTAAGGGTACCTCACACGGTTGAATTGGTGCTGCAGTGGAGATGGAAGTTGAGGTGTTCCATGTCAAGTGAGGGGGAGGGTCGTCGGATGTGGTGAGGCTGATGATGTCCTTGTGGATAATGGCAATTCCTCCTCAGGGTCTGCATGGCTGGTTCCTGTAGGTCGTTTTGTGGCCAGGTGGAGAGTGGGTGGCTATATCAGGGGCATAGGTCCTTGAGGCAGGTCTCTGTGAGAAACACAATGTCGGGGTTGGTGGTGGTGATGGTGTGCCAGAATTCGATGGCATGCTTGGTCAGGGAGTGGTTGTTGAGTAGCATGCATTATAGTTTGGGCTGGTGGTCGGTGGGCTTTGTAGGGGCTTGTGGTTCTGTGGAGTCGCAGGTGAAGTTGCAGTGGAGGCAGTCAAAAACTCCTTCGATGTCTTTGGGTGAGTGGGCACAGCAGAGGGCACTGTGGCGTTCTGGGTCCATTTCTCAGAGAGTGGAACTGGAGTAGCAGTGGATGCTCAGTGTCGGGGGTTATGGTGCTGGGCGCAGCCGCACCGCGGCTGGTATTAAGGAGCCTGGGAGGTGGGTGGAGCAGTAGGTGGGTTTAGGGGCGAGGCCTGTGATGCCCTGGCGTCGTAGGCTGTGAGGAATGGCGCCTGGCCAATTGCCTAGCAACCACTCGTGCTGGGCAGGTAGCTGGAGCAGCGAGGGAATCAGGGTCACCGATCAGGTGGAGTCTCTTGTCCCAGATGAACCTTCAATGACACTCTTATGGCACGCAGGAGAGAGGGGTCGGCGCTGACACAGGCTCACTAATCCGCACATCGGCCAGCATTAGGTAGCATGGTGGGGTGGACAGGGCAGGGGGCGGGTCTGGGAGGCGAGGCCTGAAATGCACGTGTCATAGGCTGAGAGAAATGGCGATTGGCCGGTTGCCTAGCAACCGGTCTTGCTGGGCAGGTAGCTTGGGCGGCGAGGGAATCAAGGGTACCGAACAGGTGGAGTCTTGTGTCCCAATTTAGGCTTTGATGAGGCTTATCAGAAGCATGGAATTGGAACAGTCAGCAAAGTAAGTAAAGGGGGCTGGCACACCTCAAGCAGTTTTTAAATCAAGTCTATGAAAAGTTTTGACGGGACTGTCAGCATGCTCATCATATTTGCAGGCTTTGTTTTCAGACACAAAGCCAAATGTAACTTCATAGGTATCATTGCCTCTGGAAACCCAGACTTGCCCTTGGGACCCATAATACTGATTTTGCAACCCTTGGCCTACAAGGTGTCAAAAGCAGTGTCAAGAATGGAAGATTAACAGTGCCCTGATGACCACTTTTTACTTTGTGTAGCTCCCAGTGGAATTTTACACTTAATTTGGTCGAATAAATGAAATCAGCAGCGTGGCACTCTTTAGAATACATCACAAAACGAAATTAATGAAAAATGCGCATTTTTTATAAACTTGTTGTCATGCTTTAAGATTGGGATTAATTGAAAAACAACCATTGGAAAAATGCAAAAGATCTGCGAGTGCAACTTATAAGATGTTTATTATTTAATTCTTGCAAGGATATGCTACAAAAATAAGAAAAAATACATGCCCCATAAATATGATTCAATATGCTTACAATACAAAAATAAAAATGTTATATGCATATAATAGAGCAGTGTAGATTCTTCTTAGTAGGCAAATGTTCTATAGAAATAATTGTTAGTTTCCATGCACGTAACAGTAAAAATAACTCTTAAAGGTTCAGAGAAAAGGTACATTTGGCTCTAAATTACAGTATCAGGAGATATAGTTTAAACACACAAGGATGACTTAAATATAAATAAAGATAATGAAAATAAAAAGCATTAGAAAACAGCTAAAGCTTTCTCTAGACCCCATCGAATGTTGTACATTACAAAAACAGTCATCTCAATGTTTGACAAATGTGATAATTAGATACAAGTAATCTTAAAACAACATCTGTTAACCTTGATATGGTGCCAATGTATGGTCCATATGGAATAATACTGATGGGCATGCCCATAGTTGTTTGTTTAAATCTCTTTTTGTGAAACTTTCGATGGTTTCAAAGTCACTTGGCTTTACTTTATGGGATTCATAGTCACAGGTCATATGATGTCACTGAAGTTAAAGGAGTGTGTTATGTCACTTACTCTACCCCTAGCATGTTGATGAATCAGCATCCATGTGTAACCTTCGTTCATTTAAAAGTGTTTGTTCCAATAGTAGCCTAAAATATGTATGCACCAAGTTTGCTGATTGTTAAAAAATAAAAGTACATTGTTTTCCTTAAATGTGTCATAACCTTCTTACGGTAAGTTTTTTCAGAGCCTCTCAGCCTTTTTGCCAAATCCATTTTCAGGCTGAGGATGGTGAAATCAGAGTTTGCATATAGCATGAGGCTCAGCTGCTGCTAGACTCCAGAAGATCAAGTGACTCCCATTATAGTCGCGTTTTGGAACTGATTTGCTTTATCTTAGGCTTCCATGTTACACGTTTGAGGCGCTTGGTAGATGTGCCATCTTTCTTCTTACCCAATCCTCTTTACCAACCACAATATCATAGGCTATTTCATGTAGATGAACCATATCAAGCTCTGTCAGAGCCTACAGAATTAATCTGGGAACTGCGTGAAGCTATGGGTTGTTTACAGCACATCCTGCCTGAGATGCCCAAAATGTGGCCCATTTTTAACTGTGCAAAGACAGTAATCCTTTCCTTGGGCCCAGTTGACCCAACATGTCTTCCAGGTCAACTGTCTGGAACACTGTGACCTCCTTCCATGCACAATCAACAAAATCGGTACTTAGGGTTAGTCTTTGGCCAGGTTGACACCCTTATTTGCACCTTAACCGCATCGCTGCTGCGATGATTTTTGCGCTGTGCTGCAAATTACCATTTTGCTGTTGTCATGACGAACTCAGCTCGTCATCAGCACACGACACCCGTGGGTGATGACGAGCTGAGCTCGTCATCAGCATCGAAAGGGTTAAAGAAGCAAAGTCAAAAGAAAGCATTACATTCTCTTGTCTGCTATTTTTGTGCATTATTAACAATGTGCAGAATGTGGATTTACTTTTGAATTTATATGGGCACACTGACATATTCCTATCACACAAATTTTCAATGAGATAGACAAGTGTGTTCTCCGACTCTTTCTAGATAATCCTCAATTTAGATCTTGACACTATCTTGTTCAAAATGGGTGTTTCCTTCTGCATGTACGCTGTTCATTATTTCTGCAGCACACAGTCAACCATAATCATGTATGTTTAGTTCCATTGACATTTTACTTTTCGCAGTAAAAACTTCCCAGCATGGTCACAATAATGTTTCTTTTCCCAAGGATCATCCTCACTCACTGTACCCTATTGCTTAATATTAGTTCACTGTTCTTCTTGCAACTAGTATGTCTTGCCATTTCTAGGTGACATTAGCATATTGCGGGCAGAATCAATATTCATGTAGTGTGATAGTGCTTATGTTCTAAGGCAGTATGACGTTTTATAAACTGTGCTCTGATTTGCTAAAAATGCAATTCTTTTGCACACAGCACAATCTTTTAACTCTTTTTTTATTATATTGATACTGTCACGCTGTGTATTATCTATATACATTACATGTGTATCGCACGCGCAAGTTCTTTTTCCCTCACTACCTTTGTTTCATTTGTTTGTGCCCAAATTCTGTTTGGTGGTGCAGTTCCCTGCTCGGCGGCCATCCACGCAGATCACCCAATCCTCACTTATTCAGGAGTGCGTCTTGGTCTGTGTGCCTCGGGCTTCATTCATGAATCCCCTCTTTGCCCCGGTCTTGCCAAAGTTGAGGTTTCTGCCCCAGAGTGTGTGGTTTCAGGACGAACTCACAGAGGAATTCCAGTCATTCACAGAGCCACCATGTGTTCAATCCAAAACTAATTCACCACCCTAATTCTACAAGATGACTTCCATATTGCAGGATATATTTCTGACAGATGTTGCCTTTCGTTGGACAAAAATAAACTAGAGCAAAATGTAATTCTGAATGCCCCAGACCTTCTTTACCTTCCAATATTTCTTTACCACTGTTTATTGATCCTAACATGTTAACTTTTTTTCCAAATTTGGTAAAGACACACGTAAAGGTGTGGACAAGACATGGTCCACATGTCAGGATAAGTTATTGGACATAGGAGGTCCCCTTCCTCGTATATTAGATCTCACAGAAACTGCCAGATTAGACAATTCCAAAATTAATGCAGAGGAGCTATCCCTGTGAACTCAAAAAACTTTTGGCTTATTAGATAACGCAAATTCTGCCATTATTCATTAGAGGAGGAGGGCCCTTTTTTTGAAGTTGGATCCCAAATTAGTGAACTTAGCAACTCAGGATCACGGGGTTAAGGCGGTTGGCCTTTCATTTGGTGATTCTTTCATCAAAGAAATTAGTAAATATGTCCCCACCTTTGCTTCCCTAAACAAAGCCCAACAATCTTTCACAAAGACTTTTGCACATCAGGTTTTGGCCAGGGCCGGAAGAGGCGCGAGTTGCTTTGCTGGCTGCAATTATAGGTACCAAAGCTTCAGAAGCTCCGCCAACTACAACTACCAGGATTTCAGACGACAATTCTACCCTCAAAGAGGCAGAGTCTTCCGAGCATGTGGCTCAAGAGCTACCAGGGGAACACATCCCACAGGTAAGTCGTCCTTTTGGCCTTCAAATTGTAGAGGGTCGTTTAAGGTCTTTTCTAAACAAATGGGTCAATATTCTCTCTCCTTTCGCTCTCAACTTCAGTTCACATACTATCTTTTACAGGACCTTCAAAAAAGATAAATCAATAATGTCTTCTTCCCAACAGATGGAATTTCCAGGTTTCAATATACATTCTGTAAGTGCAACCTCCAGTTGTCCCAATCCAAAGTCTAGTTAGTCCATAAAATCAGAGATTGCTCAAACTCTTCAGAGTTCTTTCATATCTCTGAGCTCACTTGCAGAGAATGCAGGTCTTCTATCCTCGTCAATGTGGGTCATCTTTCCGGGATCTCTTCACTATCGAGCTCTCCAGGGGCTAAAAATTAATTATCTTTGCAGGGGTCTCACTTATTCCAATGTCTTACTTTAAGATCGCAAATCCCATCTGGAACTTCAATGGTAGACAGACCATTTAAGTGCCTGGAATTGCAGAACAATTTTCGCTTCAAGCCCTGATCTTGTATTAGTATCAGACTGACAGACTGGGGAGCCCGGTGTGGTCGAATTTCGACTAGAGATACATGGTCTCTTCAGGAGTCAAGATTGGACATAAATTGTTTAGAGATGCATGCCACCACCTTTGCAATTTAGAGCTTTGCAAAACACAATGTAAAATGTTCCATTCTTCTTCGGATGGACAACATTTCTGCAGTAAGATACATCAACCATATTGGAGGTTGAAAATCCAAACCCCTCGTGGAATTGGCAAAATGTTTCTGGTAATTTTGTCTTGTCACAAACTATCTGTCTGAGAAGAATATCTTCCAGGTACTCTCAGTGCAGTCGCAGACTGGTACTCTCATTATCTTCACGATTCAAGTAACTGGAAATGTAATTCCTCTGATTTCAACAGTCTATGTCACAAGAGGGGTCCTCTCCAAATAGATCTCTTTGCCTCCAGACTCAATTCTCAACTTCCAACATTTTCAGCTGGAGATAGATCAGTTAGCCCAAGCAACAGATGCCTTTCTGCAGTAGACCCGGAAGGACACTTATGCAATTTAATCAAAGACAATTCTCTCATTCTTTCTGCCTGGAAAGTTTTTGGCCTTCCGAAACTTTTATAAACTTTTTGCCTGAAGCTGCTGAATATATCAGCAAAGCCTGGGCACCAGGTACTACCAAAGCCTACAGATCAGCATGGTTTCTTTTTTCAATCTGGTGTCTGGGAAAATCGATCCCTTATCAGTAGACATTCCCTTCATTGTCAATTATTTAGCTTATCAAGCTAGTGGGGGTAAGATTTATCGAACAGTCAACTTTTACAGGTCACTTACTCATTTCAGTATTCACAGAAGTTAGGAGTCCTAACTTTAGGACTCCTAAATGCCTTCTGTGAATTACGAAAGTCTTAAAATTAGGATTTTTCTCAGTTTAGTAGTAGTAAAGTTAGGACTCCTAACTTTAGGATGCCTAAATGCCTTCTGTGAATACCAAAAGTCTTAAAATTAGGATTTTTCTCAGTTTAGTAGTAGTAAAATTGAGAAAAATCCTAATTTTAAGACTTTTGGTATTCACAGAAGGCATTTAGGAGTCTCAAAGTTAGGAGTCCTAACTGTACTACTACTAAATTGAGAAAAATCCTAATTTTAAGACTTTCGGTATTCACAGAAGGCATTTAGGAGTCCTAAAGTTAGGACTCCTAACTTCTGTGAATACTGAAATGAGTAAGTGCCTTCTGTGAATACCAAAATGGTAGTAAGTTTAGGATTTTGTCTTGAGTTAGTTCTGTGAATCGGGCCCTTTATGTTTATTCATCTGTAATACAAACATATCAAGAACACTCATGCAGCATTTTCAAATGCTTTTCTTGACTGGCACAGAGGAGTAAAATGTTTAAAAGACACACCGTAGAAATGACGTGTCTAGCACGTGTATAATGGCAGGAGAGAGAGTACAATGCACACTGTGGTATTCAGTCTGAAAAATATTGAACTTAAAAATTATGGGAGTATAACCCATTAAAACCTTATTATGAGTGGGTTATTTGTGTATTTATCACTAATTACATTGTACATTGGCCTATTGATGACCCCTTGAGGACACTCATAGATATAGTCCTGCAGGTTTATCTACATCTAGCAGCTTAGAGTTTTTCAGAGCATCCTCGGAGTTCCCGGAAGGAAATCTATTGGTTATTAGACATTCCTGCTCTCCTGTTCTAAAGATATGCCTGGTCTTTCTGGGTGAGCTGGTTTCTGGAAGGACACTCCAACAAATTCATGCATCTGCAAGAGTGGTGGTGAACTTCATAGTTCACTTTTCAGGTGAAGGAAAGGTTTACAACATGATTATTGTTAGCAGATCTGCCTTTCCCAAAATTCAGTTGCTCCTACTTGGCGATCCATAGACTTAGTAAGTAAGCATTGTGTTCGTCTAGAAAGTTTACAGGTCTATTTGTATAAAGATCCCTCCAAAGCAAATGTATGAAGTTCCATGAGACACGAAGGGCCCGATTCACAGAACTAATCTGAGACAAAATCCTAAACTTACTACTTTTGGTATTCACAGAAGGCACTTACTACTTTAGGTTAAACTTACTACTTTTGGTTAAACTTACTCCTTTTAGTTAAACTTACTACTTTTGGTTAAACGTACTACTTTTGGTTAAACGTACTACTTTTGGTATTCACAGAAGGCTTTTAGTAGTAGTAAACTAACTTTAATTCTGTGAATACCAAAAGTAGTAAGTTTAACCAAAAGTAGTAACTGCCTTCTGTGAATACAAAAAGTAGTAAGTTTACGATTAGTTTTGTGAATCGGGCCCCGGGTTTGCTGAGTTTATTTGCCTGGTAGCTGCAGAATGAAATACTGGCTTTGAAGAACAGTTGCATCGAAGCTAACAAGGTCGCTGTGCTTTGGTTCGCTTTGAAAGGGCAGTTGTTAAAGCTTTAGATGTCTACACTGAGGAGTTGTGCTTCAGATGGATAATTGTACATTAATTACTACGGGCCTGGTGTACCACTGTTTTTTGTGGTTACAAATACTAAATTTGCAATATACTAAATACTGAGATTTGGAAATTGCGTTGTGAATTGCAGTATCCACATTTCGTCTCCTTCAGATGTGTAAGGTAGAGAGGATGTTAAAGGGGTGTTGCTTTTTCTTTACACTTCACAAGGATCTATAACAATATTCTGCAAATGATCGCAGAGGAAATCTAACAATGCTTTGAGACCGCAAATGTGATCACAAAACACTGACAGAATACTGACAAAGAAAGTGCTATATGTTTGCAAATTGATAACTGTCAATGATGCAGCTTGGTCCACCTGACGTCAATTTCTATAATGCCATTTGAAAAAAAACATTGTCACACTTGCCACTTTAAGGGACAGAGACTTCGATGGTGGTATTCTGCAAATCTGCATGCAGTAGTGGAGGTCTGATGTCACTTTCAGTCCTCCACCCCTACATTTGCATACATTCGGAAAGATTCACAAACAGATTCTGTGATTTCAAATGAATTTCCTTTAGTACACTGTAATGGGATAGTAAATCTGTTGCAACTCAAAATTATTATTGGGGTACATTGTAGATTATTCGAAAAAACATTGTGACTGATGAGACCCACGAATAGTCATGGGGCAGTAGTTGCAGTAAAATGACAGTCAGCTACAATTGCGTACCTATATTTTCAACATAATGATCAACGGTGTGGGGTGAATTGTTCGAAAACCAGAACTTCGATCATCAGAACTCCCACTAGCTCTCAATTATTCATATCCTTAAAAAATGGCCTGTTCTCCCTGCTTCTTCTGCAACTTTGGTTTTATAGATTAAGGGGGGGGGATGGGAGACGAATGGCTTGATACCTCAGTGTTGGCGCTCATTTTTCTGGGGGTGCAATGCCAATGCTTTTGCGGTGTCTTCGAGGTTGGAAAACACTATAAAAGGAAACAACTGCTTTTATGAGTACATGTACATACCTTTATACCAAAAGCTGGTGCTTTGTGTGCCAAAGAATGTGATAAAGATGTTAAATGTGTAATAAAGTCTCCTGTCTTCTTAAACAATACATCATTTCCATCATGAGATTGATGTTACTTTAAAGATATGGTGGTCTATTTTATCCCCCCATTAATATTATAGTTTTCAGTGTGAGTACCAGTGATTTAAATTGAAATACGGAAGTACTAGTACTCATTCTGCAGAGAGACTATTTGCTCCTAAAGCTGGATCTCTCCCATCAAAAATATTGTACCAGTGTTGAGAAGTGCGGGTCACTCTCCCTTTCAAATAAAGAAGTGAAGGTACCAGACAGCAACTGCCCATGTGAAGCATTGCTGATTACAGAATCTCAGCAAGGCCAACAAAGGGAAATGGTTGATTTGGAATTCTCCGCTTTGGTTTTGTATACTGTTCTCCAGAGGTGCTTAACGTTGCTTCAGAGTTTCAAAGATGAGGAAGGAACAAGGTCATGAATAAGAGATACAATCGAGTAGAGAGCCTGACTGGCAGAGGGAAATATGTCTCCACGTCTTGCATTATCCCTAGAGACTGTATTTTTACAGTGATGCAAATGAGTTGTTCTCATGTTCAAATAAAGTGTAATGTTTTGGTGGGCCATGTGGCACAGAATGTGAAAAATATGCTTGAGGGTGGTCAGTGGCATGGAACTGGGGTGGCAGAACAAAAAATAAAAAAATAAAAAACACTTACCCTTTGCTGGCTGCTTTTGCTCCTCATCTTCGGTCCCTCCTCATGCCAACTTCTCCTCAGATTTGGTGGAAGCACACAGGCTTCCTCCCCTAATCCAATCTCAACGCTGCAAGGGGAGCCTGGGCATGTTCCTGACCAGGCTCCGTAATTCAGCCTGGTGGAGAACATGCAAAGTCCGCATGACTGTTTGGCCAGACCAAGACGGCTGACCAAACAGTCATGCGCACTTAGAGTGTGCCACCACTCCTCCCCCTGCGACCCCAGTTGTGCCCCACCCTAACCTAGCCCCGTAGTGAAAAATAAAACGATAATAACAGGGTTGTTATCATATTTTTTTCCTTTCTCTTTCTCTGAGAGCAGTGGGGTGACGCTCCTCCGTCTTAGAGGAGGAGCCACTCCTGAGAGTGGTCCTTTATAGAAATGGATGAACTTTTACTGTACTACCTCAACACATCTTACAGTCTGAACACTGAGCCCTCAGCTTGATTATTCAGTATTGCGAGGGCATAAGGGTTCTAGTGATCTGCCCTTTAGAGTCTAGGAGGACATCATGCGATTCAGAATGGTTCTGGGTCATGTTTTTAAAAAAGGAGCACCTTCATTTGCAGTGTTACCCCTTCGGCAGATCACAGCACTAATTGGCCACCTGGTTTCCTTCATGTCCTTGGGACCTGTTAGAATTGGGGTCTCTGGTTGGCACAGGTAGGTACTTGTGACAAGCAGAGACCCACTCCTCTAGTCAGGGCAAGGGAATTACCCTCTTAAAATAACCCCTGCTCACCATCTAGGCGGCGTGGAGCGAGCAGTCAAGGCTTGTTCAGAGGCGATGTAAGTTAAGCATTTGTGACCACATACAGTAACCCAGTGACAACACTACAAATGGACACCACACAAGGTTTTGAATAAAAAAATAAGTATACTTTCCATAGAATGATCACCAGACTAATAAACGACAGAAAGAATCCACAGCACTATTACATTTCAAGAGTTCTGGTTAAAAAGGTGTAAATCAAAGTTCTGTGCGAGTCGGTAGCCTTGTCCGGCTAGAGCGTGTGGAAAGAACACAGAGTCTAACAAATCCAGCTGACCGCGGCTGTCCGGGCCCACTCAAATGTCGACAGACTCAAACACAGTACCTTTTCCTTGGGGCGGCCGACACGGATGTGCGAGCCGGTTCTGGTGATCGTCGCGGTGCAGGAAAAGAAAGCGTTGCAGGTCACGGTGTCCCTACCGTCGCAGTGCAGGCTATGGCTCGTTGACGGCGTCGTTGAGCTCAGAGCTTGCGTTGTTCGGGGCGGACGTTGCTCGTTGCGGTGCTTCCAGCTTTACGGTGCGGCGTTAGAGCCAGAGTTCGGGTGCTGGCGTCGGTCAGTCCGGAAAACAATGCGAGTCGGGCGGTGCGTCACGAAGTGTGCGAGACAGTGCCCAACTCTGGTGTGGTCACAGGACTCAAAGTCAGCAGCAGTGACCGCGTCGGTCAGACCAGTTCGATTTGGTGTAGCGAAGCGTTGCACGTTGCGGTGTCCTTCCAGTCGTGGTGCAGGTTAAGGCTCATTGACGGCGTCGAGACAGAGTCGGTGAGCTCAGAGCTTGCGTTGTTCGAGGTGGACGTTGCTCAGTGCGGTGCCAACAGGACACCGGGCCGGTCGTGAGAGTCGGTCCCAGCTCCCTGCTTCTGTAGCCACTAGAACAGTGGCAATTCACAAAGGCTGGTGAAGTCCACTGGTCCTGGGGCTTTGGTCAGGGGGCAAGCTCTTTTCCAAGCCCTTGGAGATCTTTTTAGCACAAGTTGAAAAGCAAAGGTAAAATCCGCAAAGTCCTTTCTCCTCTCTAGGCAGCCACGCAACCACTGCAGGCCAATCCCCCAAACAGCCCTTCAGCTTGGGAATAGTCTCTCCTCAGTTTCTTCAGGTTCCTTCTCCTCAGCAGAGGTTTCTTCTTGTCAGTTCCAGGAGTGAGCTAATTTCATGGGCTCGGGGTCCCAATACTTATACAGCAAAATCCTTTGTTCTCTGAGGGGAGAGGGGCCTGTGGACAGTTCAAGACAGTTCTGAGGCACTCTGTTTACCAGACTTTTCCTTTCCTTTCACAGCACAGGGCAGGCACATCAGACGCCCCACAGGAGGTGGAGCTAGTATTGTGGAAGGCAAGTATAGGCCAGGAGCACTTTGTTGACAGTCTTCCTTCTCTTCTTTCAGTGTGCAGGGCAGAGACATCAGACACACCACAGGGGGTGGAGACAGCATTGTAGAGGGAAGGCCCAGCCCTATTCACGTCCCAGGTGCAACTCCTCCCTCCCATCTTGGATGCAGATCTCCCTATTCACCACCAGGCAGCCCCAGCCTGTCTCCTGGAATTCCCCAGTCCTGTCACACACAAACCCAGACAAGGAAACCACAACCTAGCAGAGGCGGTCTCAAATGGTTAGGCAAGCAAATACCTACTTTCTAAAAGTGGTACTTGCAAACACAGAATATTAAAATAAACTTTACTAAAACATGTTTTTTTATTATTCTGAGTCCAGGCATACTAAACTCGAATTTCTACCATGTTCCATGAGTCTGCTAGGATTATAAACATGTAACAATCCAGCAGCCCATTCTATCCTATCGGGAACAGGTAGCCTTGCAATAGTGAAAAATGAAAATGGCTGTAATTTACTATTAGGACATGCCACAAACATCAGGGCTTCCCCTACCTTATAGTTACAATGCACCCTGCCCTTGGGCCTACCATAGGGGTGACTAATATGAAGACAAGGGAAGGTTTAGGGACTGGCAAGTGGGTGCCCTTGCCCAGTCAGCATGACAGTACCAAACTGCATGCAGGCTCTGCAATTGCAGACAGTAGACACATTTTACAAGGCTTCTTCTGTGGGTGGCACAACCAGTGCTGCAAGCCCACTAGCGGTACAAAAGGGGGTGGTGATGGACGGAGCATCTGAATCAATCAAACACTCACACCCAGTCAAAAGATCTGGGCTTAATCCATCACCGTTCTTTAGCCCACTCTGCCACCCCAGTTCAGACCGGAAACAAGCTTCCGAGTACCGCTTTTGGCTGCCATAAGTGTGGCAGGGTATGCTCAGACGTGAGTCCCTTGCTCACTTTGCCACTGGATTCAAGCAAGCCGGGCTGAAGACGGCTAGAATGCCAGAAACCGGTCCTCAGAAGCTTGTTTCCGGTCCAGGGAAGGCATGGCTTGGCAGTTCGGGCTGGACTGTTTCCATGAGGCACAGGGTCAGACTGATTTGCATATAGCCATGTCTGAACTGGGATGGCAGAGTGGGCTAAAGAACGGTGATGGATTAAACCCAGATATTTTGACTGGGTGTGAGTGTTTGATTGGTTCAGATGCTCTGTCCATTACCACCCCCTTTTGTACCGCTTTTGGCTGCCATAAGTGTGGCAGGGTATGCTCAGACGTGAGTCCCTTGCTCACTTTGCCACTGGATTCAAGCAAGCCGGGCTGAAGACGGCTAGAATGCCAGAAACCGGTCCTCTGAAGCTTGTTTCCGGTCCAGGGAAGGCATGGCTTGGCAGTTCGGGCTGGACTGTTTCCATGAGGCACAGGGTCAGAATGATTTGCATATAGCCATGTCTGAACTGGGGTGGCAGAGTGGGCTAAAGAACGGTGATGGATTAAACCCAGATCTTTTGACTGGGTGTGAGTGTTTGATTGGTTCAGATGCTCCGTCCATTACCACCCCCTTTTGTACCGCTTTTGGCTGCCATAAGTGTGGCAGGGTATGCTCAGACGTGAGTCCCTTGCTCACTTTGCCACTGGATTCAAGCAAGCCGGGCTGAAGACGGCTAGAATGCCAGAAACCAGTCCTCGGAAGCTTGTTTCCGGTCCAGGGAAGGCATGGCTTGGCAGTTCGGGCTGGACTGTTTCCATGAGGCACAGGGTCAGACTGATTTGCATATAGCCATGTATGAACTGGGGTGGCAGAGTGGCTAAAGAACGGTGATGGATTAAACCCAGATCTTTTGACTGGGTGTGAGTGTTTGATTGGTTCAGATGCTCCGTCCATTACCACCCCCTTTTGTACCGCTTTTGGCTGCCATAAGTGTGGCAGGGTATGCTCAGACGTGAGTCCCTTGCTCACTTTGCCACTGGATTCAAGCAAACCGGGCTGAAGACGGCTAGAATGCCAGAAACCGGTCCTCGGAAGCTTGTTTCCGGTCCAGGGAATGCATGGCTTGGCAGTTCGGCTGCACTGTTTCCATGAGGCACAGGGTCAGACTGATTTGCATATAGCCATGTCTGAACTGGGGTGGCAGAGTGGGCTAAAGAACGGTGATGAATTAAACCCAGATCTTTTGACTGGGTGTGAGTGTTTGATTGGTTCAGATGCTCTGTCCATTACCACCCCCTTTTGTACCGCTTTTGGCTGCCATAAGTGTGGCAGGGTATGCTCAGACGTGAGTCCCTTGCTCACTTTGCCACTGGATTCAAGCAAGCCGGGCTGAAGACGGCTAGAATGCCAGAAACCGGTCCTCTGAAGCTTGTTTCCGGTCCAGGGAAGGCATGGCTTGGCAGTTCGGGCTGGACTGTTTCCATGAGGCACAGGGTCAGAATGATTTGCATATAGCCATGTCTGAACTGGGGTAGCAGAGTGGGCTAAAGAACGGTGATGGATTAAACCCAGATCTTTTGACTGGGTGTGAGTGTTTGATTGGTTCAGATGCTCCGTCCATTACCACCCCCTTTTGTACCGCTTTTGGCTGCCATAAGTGTGGCAGGGTATGCTCAGACGTGAGTCCCTTGCTCACTTTGCCACTGGATTCAAGCAAGCCGGGCTGAAGACGGCTAGAATGCCAGAAACCAGTCCTCGGAAGCTTGTTTCCGGTCCAGGGAAGGCATGGCTTGGCAGTTCGGGCTGGACTGTTTCCATGAGGCACAGGGTCAGACTGATTTGCATATAGCCATGTATAAACTGGGGTGGCAGAGTGGCTAAAGAACGGTGATGGATTAAACCCAGATCTTTTGACTGGGTGTGAGTGTTTGATTGGTTCAGATGCTCCGTCCATTACCACCCCATTTTGTACCGCTTTTGGCTGCCATAAGTGTGACAGGGTATGCTCAGACGTGAGTCCCTTGCTCACTTTGCCACTGGATTCAAGCAAGCCGGGCTGAAGACGGCTAGAATGCCAGAAACCGGTCCTCGGAAGCTTGTTTCCGGTCCAGGGAAGGGATGGCTTGGCAGTTCGGGCTGGACTGTTTCCATGAGGCACAGGGTCAGACTGATTTGCATATAGCCATGTCTGAACTGGGGTGGCAGAGTGGGCTAAAGAACGGTGATGGATTAAACCCAGATCTTTTGACTGGGTGTGAGTGTTTGATTGGTTCAGATGCTCCGTCCATTACCACCCCATTTTGTACCGCTTTTGGCTGCCATAAGTGTGACAGGGTATGCTCAGACGTGAGTCCCTTGCTCACTTTGCCACTGGATTCAAGCAAGCCGGGCTGAAGACGGCTAGAATGCCAGAAACCGGTCCTCGGAAGCTTGTTTCCGGTCCAGGGAAGGGATGGCTTGGCAGTTCGGGCTGGACTGTTTCCATGAGGCACAGGGTCAGACTGATTTGCATATAGCCATGTCTGAACTGGGGTGGCAGAGTGGGCTAAAGAACGGTGATGGATTAAACCCAGATCTTTTGACTGGGTGTGAGTGTTTGATTGGTTCAGATGCTCCGTCCATTACCACCCCCTTTTGTACCGCTTTTGGCTGCCATAAGTGTGGCAGGGTATGCTCAGACGTGAGTCCCTTGCTCACTTTGCCACTGGATTCAAGCAAACCGGGCTGAAGACGGCTAGAATGCCAGAAACCGGTCCTCGGAAGCTTGTTTCCGGTCCAGGGAATGCATGGCTTGGCAGTTCGGCTGGACTGTTTCCATGAGGCACAGGGTCAGACTGATTTGCATATAGCCATGTCTGAACTGGGGTGGCAGAGTGGGCTAAAGAACGGTGATGAATTAAACCCAGATCTTTTGACTGGGTGTGAGTGTTTGATTGGTTCAGATGCTCCGTCCATTACCACCCCATTTTGTACCGCTTTTGGCTGCCATAAGTGTGACAGGGTATGCTCAGACGTGAGTCCCTTGCTCACTTTGCCACTGGATTCAAGCAAGCCGGGCTGAAGACGGCTAGAATGCCAGAAACCGGTCCTCGGAAGCTTGTTTCCGGTCCAGGGAAGGGATGGCTTGGCAGTTCGGGCTGGACTGTTTCCATGAGGCACAGGGTCAGACTGATTTGCATATAGCCATGTCTGAACTGGGGTGGCAGAGTGGGCTAAAGAACGGTGATGGATTAAACCCAGATCTTTTGACTGGGTGTGAGTGTTTGATTGGTTCAGATGCTCCGTCCATTACCACCCCCCTTTTGTACCGCAAGCCCACTAGCAGCATTTGGATTTACATGCCCTGGGCACACTCAGTGCACTGTACTAGGGTCTCACAAGTAAACCAAATATCCAATCATGGAACCACTAATCAATGCATCAATTTACAGTAGGGAGCAGTCGCACTGTGGCATTGGACAGCAGTGGCACCGTGCCCAAAGCATCTAACACCAGAAAAACATATGAGGCAAGAGCAAAACAATGGAAGGGAGACCCATGCCAATGGTGCCAGGTCTAACACGTGTCCCCTCCAGCTGTAATGTGGGGAGAACTACCCTACCTCCTGGGAGTTCTCATCACTAAGGCGGAAAAATCTGGACAGACCATCAGCGTTGGCGTGTTCTGTACCAGGGTGGTGTCCCACCGTAAAGTCCATACCCTATAGGGAAATTGACCACCTCAACAGCTTTGGATGCTCACCCCTCATCTGCATCAACCATCTGAGGGGCCTGTGGTCTGTCTAAACCTGGAAGTGAGTCCCAAACAGGTATGGTCTCAGCTTCTTCAGTGCCCAGACCACAGCAAATGCCTCACGCTCAATAGCACTCCACCTCTGTTCCCGTGGAAGTAACCTCCTACTGATGAAGGGTACAGGTTGATCTAGGCCCTCCTCATTCATCTGTGACAAAACAGCCCCCACACCATGCTCTGAAGTGTCTGTTTGAATGATGAACTCTTTGGAGACGCTGGGTGCCAAGAGCATGGGCGCCGTGCACATGGCAGCTTTCAGGGCGTCAACAGCTTTCTGACAGGTGTCAGTCCAAATCCCTTTCTTGGGCGGCTTCTTGAAAGTCAGCTCCGTCAAGCGTGCAACCATCTTGTCATACCCCTGACAAACCTTGTGTAGTACCCGGTGAGTCCTAAGAAGGCCCTCACCTCTGTCTGGGTTTTGGGGGGTTCCCAAGCCAGAATGGTGTCAATCTTGGGTTGTAGGGTCGCCACCTGGCCGCTCCCAACTTGGTGTCCCAAGTACACCACAGAACCCTGCCCGATCTGGCACTTACTCGCCTTGATCGTGACGCCTGCCTTCCGCAGTGCCAACAACACTTCCCAGAGGTGGCGCAGATGTTCTTCCCAAGTAACACTGAACACTGCAATGTCATCCAGGTAGGCGGCACTGAACTCATCCAGTCCAACCAACACCTGGTTGACCAACCTCTGAAATGTGGCAGAGGCATTTTTCATCCCAAAGGGCATAACACGTAACTGGAAATGCCCATCTGGTGTGGAGAATGCTGAATTCTCCTTTGCCCCATCAGTCAAGGTGATATGCCAATACCCAGACGTCAGGTCAAACGTGCAGCCCCTAACCCATCAATGAGCTCATCAGCTCTGCGGATGGGGTGCGCGTCGGACTTTGTGACCGAATTGAGCCCTCGGTAGTCCACTCAGAATAGGAGTTCGGGTGTGGCACCCGGCGCTGCAGCTTTCGGGACCAAGACCACGGGGCTGGCCCAAGGACTGCTGGAGTACTTAATCTCCCCAAGTGCAAGCATCTTTGAGACCTCCTCTTTGATGCAAGACCTTACCCTGTCAGTTCGCCTGTAAGACTTGTGCTTCACATGTAAGCTGTCTCCTATATCCACATCATGGACGCACCAATCTGTGATACTAGCAACCAGGGAGAACAGATCAGAAAACTGTCCCAGCAACTGGCGGCAGTCATTCTGTTGCTCAGGGGTCAGGGTGGAAGAGAGGTTAACGCCATCCGCTGACCCATCTTGCTCTGAGGCTGACAGGAGGTCAGGAAGAGGCTCAGTCTCCTCTTCCATTCCAGCATCTGTCGCCAAGAGCATGCCCACTTCAGACCGCTCTAAGTGGGGCTTAAGGCGATTGACATGCAGGACCCTCAAGGGGATCCTAGGAGACCGCAAGTCCACCAAGTAGGTAACTGGACTCTTGCGCTCCACAACCTCAAACGGTCCAGTCCACTTATCATGGAGCGCGCAGGGCTCCACTGGGGCCATGGCCCACACTTTCTGGCCAAGTTGAAGCTCCACTAGAGTGACATTTTGGTCGTGGCACCGCTTCATCTTCTCCTCGCTGGCTTCCAGATTTGCATCAGCGAGTTCCCTGAAATGCCTAGTCTGGTTCCTGAAGGCCAGAATGTAGCTATATACATCCTGGGGAAGTTTCCTGGGAGATTGCTCCCAGCCTTCCTTGACCAGACTCAGAGGTCCTCTCACCGGGTGTCCATAGAGAAGCTCAAAGGGACTGAACCCTAGAGATTTCTGTGGCACCTTCGGGTATGCAAACAACAGGCATGGTAAGAGGACGTCCCACTTACGCCTCATGGGTTCCTCAAGACCCATAATCATGCCCTTCAGGGTTCGGTTGAACCTTTCAACCAACCCATTTCCTTGGGGGTGGTAAGGAGTAGTGAACTTGTAGGTTACCCCACACTCCTGCCACAGGGACTACACATACTTAGAAATAAAGTTGGTGCCCCCGTCAGACACAACCTCTCGAGGGAATCCTACTTGTGAGAAAATTCAGGCAGACCCACCATCTTCAGGTGAGTACTCTTCTCCACATTCTCCCAAGGTGAGCTCTCCAAATCGTTCCCCAACAAACAGTCAACAGGCATGGCGGGCCTCACAGCTACCTGAAGAGTACCAGAGACCCCCCCACTCAAAGGGAACCTGAGCCATTGGACAATGACTCTCTGTGTTGTCGGCATTAACAACTCGGCAGAATGCATGTGTGACAACCTGCTCTTGAGACACCAGGTGACACCTGACAGCTGTCACACTGGCTCCTGTGTCTCTGAGAGCCTTCAGCTTTTGGCCATTGATGGTCACCCACTGCCCATATTTCATAGTGTTGTTGGGCAGTTGGTTTTTTGGGACCACCTCACGGTCTCCTAAAGAGACAAGGGACATCTCTGCGGGCCAACACCCACCCTGGACTTCTACCTCCTCCCCAAAGGCTACACTAGCCATCCGCCGGGGCGGAGCACCAGTGGGTGCTGGTTTACCAAACAGGCGGCACCTGGTATCAATCGCCTTATGACCCAGGTCCCCACATCTGTAACATTTCAGGGGTCCCTGTGGAGCAGTATTACCTGTCGGGTCCACAGGCTTTTCCTCAGGGGGAGGCTGGGAACCTTTCCCTTGGTTCCCTTAGGAATTACTTTGAGGCCCTCTGCGGAACTCCCTCTGTTTACCCTTGTCCCCCCCACTCTTCTGCTTGGGACCCTGCCCACCTTTGGCGGAGTCTCTCATGTGACCCTTGTGGACCCTGGTACTGACCCAGCGGTCCCCCTTCTCAGCAAGCTTCCCAGGGTTAGTCAGCTTGCTATCAATCGGGTGATGGCGCAGCTCTGGGAAACAATTATCAGACAAGTGCTCCCATGCAATCAAATCCAGGAGACCTTGAAAATCATTAACTTTGCTGCCCTTCACCCAACCATCCAATGCTCTGCAAAAGAAAGTGACATACTCTACCCAGGTACTACTTTCTATCTTCTTGAACTTCCTGAACTTCTGCCTATAGAGTTCAGGGGTCAATCCATACCTAGTCATGAGTGCCTCTTTCATGTGGCTATAGGAGTTATGGACTTCAGAATGCAAGTCCAACAGTGTGTCCCGCCCCTCACTAGGGAACCTTCCCCACAACCCCGCTCCCCAATCTGTCTCAGGGACCCGGTGGGAAGACATGGCTACCTCATAGGCTCTGAACCACTGCCCAATATCATCATTCTTAGAAAGCTCCTTCACCATATCTTTGAGGATGTACACTCTACATTCCCCATGCGCTGGCAGTGTGCTGCTTCCAGAGGGAGTGTTCTAGGCTCCTGGCTTTCAGATCCAACTCCCTCAAAACTTGGTCATGCTCCAATTGCAATCTCTTTTCTTCCAGAGCCAATTTCTTGCTCTCTAGCTCCACTTCTAGAGCCATTTTTCTTGCTTTCTAGCTCCAGTTGCCCGTTTAATTTGAGCTGGGCCATCTCCATTTCGTACATCCTGTTTTCTTTTCTGTCTGCCAACTCTTCAGGGGACAAACCTCAGGTAGACACACTGCTACCCACTGGGGAGGGTGCACCCCTCCTCTCAAGACCCAGTGGCTCACCAAACTGCTGCTCTGCATCCTCATAATCTCCCAAATCACCAGGGGCATTCCTTGCTTCCACCCAGGCCCTCAGTGCCTTGTGGTATTGCTCCTTTTTGGTGAGTCCAGCTACTGAAGTTTTAAACTTTTTGCAGAAGCTCTTGAATTGGTTGTTGGTGTAGCTTTCTAGTTTCTCTTCCACCCAATCACAGTCAACAGATGCAATGGACGCTGCCTTTTCTATTCTGAATGAACCAGGCATGATTTTTTTTTAAAATGAGATTTTGGCACAAACAAGTATCAGAAGTACGTGGCTGCGTTATGGTCTGCACTCACTAAGTAGTGTTCACCAATCACTGTACATGAGTCACAAATACAAATTCGGAATCCTTTCCGCTTGACTTCCAATGTTACAATTGGCGGTCTCTGCTTGGCACACGTAGGTACTTGTGACAAGCAGGGACCCTCTCCTTTAGTCAGGGCAAGGGAATTACCCTCTTAAAATAACCCCTGTTCACTCTCTAGGTGGCGTGGCGCGGGCAGTCAAGGCTAGTTCAGAGGCGATGTAAGTTAAGCATTTGTGACCACATACAGTAACCCAGTGACAACACTACAAATTGACACCACACAAGGTTTTATATTAAAAAAAGTATACTTTTAATAGAATTATCACAAGACCAATAAACGACAGAAAGAATCCACAGTACTATTAAATTTCAAGAGTTCTGGTTAAAAAGATGTAAATCAAAGTTCTGTGCGAGTCGGTAGCCTTGTCTGGCTATAGCATGCTTAAAGAACACAGAGTCTAACAAATCCAGCGGACCGCGGCGGTCCGGGCTCACTCAAATGTCGACAGACTCAAACACAGTACCTTTTCCTTGGGGCGGCCGGCACGGATGTGCGAGCCGGTTCCGGTGATCGTCATGGTGCAGGAGAAGAAAGCGTTGCAGGTCACGGTGCCCCTTCCATCGCGGTGCAGGCTACGGCTCATTGACGGCGTTGTTGAGCTAAGAGCTTGCGGGGCGGACGTTGCTCGTTGCGGTGCTTCCAGCTTTACGGTGCGGCGTTCGAGCCGGAGATCGGGAGCTGGCGTCGGTCAGTCCGGACAACGGTGCGAGTCGGGCGGTGCATCGCGAAGTGTGCGAGACGGTGCCCAACTCCGGTGCGGTCACAGGACTCAAAGTCAGCAGCAGTGACCGCGTCGGTCAGACCAGTTCGATTCGGTGTAGCGAGGCGTTGGACGTTGCGGTGTCCTTCCAGTCGCGGAGCAGGCTAAGGCTCGTTGGCGGCGCCGAGACGGAGTCGGTGAGCGCAGAGCTTGCGTTGTTCGAGGCAGACGTTGCTCAGTGCGGTGCCAACAGGACACCGGGCCGGTCGTGAGAGTCGGTCACAGTTCCCTGCCTCTGTAGCCACTGGAACAGTAGCAATTCACAAAGGCTGGTGAAGTCCACTGGTCCTGGGACTTTGGTCAGGGGGCAAGCTCTCTTCCAAGCCCTTGGAGATCTTTTTAGCACAAGTTGAAAAGCATAGGTAAAATCCACAAAGTCCTTTCTCCTCTCTAGGCAGCCAGGCAACCACTGCAGGCCAATCCCCCAAGCAGCCCTTCAGCTTGGGAATAGTCTCTCCTCAGTTTCTTCATGTTCCTTCTCCTCAGCAGAGGTTTCTTCTTGTCAGTTCCAGGAGTGATCTAATTTCATGGGTTCAGGGTCCCAATACTTATACCCCAAAATCCTTTGTTCTCTGAGGGGAGAGGGGCCTGTGCCCATTTCAAGCCAGTTCTGAAGCACTCTGTTGACCAGACTTCTCCTTTCCTTTCACAGCACAGGGCAGGCACATCAGACGCCCCACAGGAGGTGGAGCCAGTATTGTGGAAGGCAAGTACAGGCCAGGAGTACTTTGTTGACAGTCTTCCATCTCTTCTTTCAGTGTGCAGGGCAGAGACATCAGACACACCACAGGGGGTGTAGCCAGCATTGTAGAGGGACGGCCCAGCCCTATTCACGTCCCAGGTGCAACTCCTCCCTCCCATCTTGGATGCAGATCTCCCTATTCACCACCGGGCAGCCCCAGCCTGTCTCCTGGAAATCCCCAGTTCTGTCACACACAAACCCAGACAAGCAATCCACAACTTAGCAGAGACGGGCTCAAATGGTTAGGCAAGCAAATACCTACTTTCTAAACACAGAACACTGAATATTTAAATAAACTTTACTAAAAGATGTATTTTATTATTCTGAGTCCAGGCATACTAACTCGAATTACTACACTGTTCCCTGAGTCTGCTAGTATTATAAACATGTAACAATCCAGCAGCCCATTCTATCCTATGGGGAACAGGTAGCATTGAAATAGTGAAAAACGAAAATGGCTGTAATTTACTATTAGGACATGCCACACACATTAGGGCTTGCCCTACCTTATACTTACAATGCGCCCTGCCCTTGGGCCTACCATAGGGGTGACTAATATGAAGACAAGGGAAGGTTTAGGGACAGGCAAGTGGGTGCACTTGCCCAGTCAGCATGACAATACCAGACTGCACGCAGGCTCTGCAATGGCAGACCTTAGACACATTTTACAAGGCTTCTTCTGTGGGTGGCACAACCAGTGCTGCAAGCCCACTGGCAGCATTTGGATTTACACGCCCTGGGCACACTCAGTGCACTGTACTAGGGTCTCACATGTAAACCAAATATCCAATCATGGAACCACTAATCAATACATCAATTTACAGTAGGGAGCACTCACACTGTGGCACTGGAAAGCAGTTGCACAGTGCCCAAAGCATCTAAAACCAGAGAAACATATGAAGCAACAGCAAAAAAATGAAAGGGAGACCCATGCCAATGGTGCCAGGTCTAAAAGGACTGCTATATCTTAGGAAGAGACTGAACACGGGAGACAAAGCAGGACTGCCCAACTGTCCTTCAGAAAATTGTGGGTTAATAAGATCAAGCCACACTTTTCAGGAAACCTAGGAATAATCTAGAAGATGAAAAACGAGTGTGGTCCAGGATTCCCCTTTGAATACATTTTGCATGTGCCCCTGGAGATTGGCTGGTTAGCTGCCCTGAGAATGGAGTCTCTCAATCTCTTGAACTGCAAGTGTCTAAAGATGAAGACATCAGAGGTGCTAATGTTGCACACAGTATAAGACCTAGAAGAAGCCAATTGCAAGCAGCTTGCCCTGCTGATTGTTGTACTGAGTGCAGACCCCAGGAGGAGAGGTCTCTCAGCGTGCACTGTCTCCACAACTTTGCGGCCCAGTGATTGCCATATTCTCTATTTGCCGCTTTGACTGTGTAAATGGTACCCTGTCTGAAACCTGTTAGTACAGTGCCACATCTAACCAGATAAGACTGTCAATTACCTCCCCACCTGCCATGGAGGGACTTAAGTGGGCCCCACTGTCATGAGCATCAACATGGAATGCGTTACTTGTGGTCAGAATACAAGAGGAGTCATCACAGGGCCAATGAAGGTAGATGACAAAGGCATTAGATACATCATGTTTTTTTACCTTAAGTCATTTAGAACACTTTTTCTGAATAATGATTTCACATTCTTAATATTGAATGCTTAATATTGAATGCAGATTTAAGATGCGTTGAATACTTCTAACATATAAGCCAAAACAGTGAATGTCTGGAGTATCTTTCCCAAACAAAGATGGTGTCCACATAGTGAAGCTCTCCTTCCAAACAAGAACAAACGTGAACTAGAATGTGGCATTGTTATATTTTATCCCCTTCTCCATCCTTTCTCCCCACTCATGGTTCCTTCCGCCCTCCCCTCTTATGTTGCCTTAAACTGTTCCTAGAATGCTGCGCGCATTCTAAGGTGCGCTTCCAGTCTGCACTGTCATTCTGGGCCAAGGATGTCGTATGGAACTGACGAATAAAGTTTACCTCCTTTATCAGAAGTTTCATTAATTCACTGACGATGATTTCAGTTGCGTGGAGGGCAACTATAGAACATCCCCTCCGTATGTAGCCCAGCTGCGGTGGTTAGCTAAACTGAGGAGCAAGGCAACAGGAGATTTCCTCAGGCGGCCACGGCTTAAGGAGACTGTAGTCAATGCGCAGTTCTCTGTGTGCGTTCGTGGAGTGACGGAAGAAGCTGAAGCTACCCCTGAAACCCTCCCGGTTAGCCGAGTCACGTCGCTTCCTGGGAAGAGTTCCCCTGCGCCACCTTGAAGTGAATTGCAAGTACGCATAGTGTAGTAGTCCTGCCCCTAGGAGGGGTTTTGCTTGACCAGAAAGTGGAGTGTGAGCTCAACTTCCCTCTCACTGCAGTCTGTCGTGTTCCCCAGATGTCCTGCTGAGGAAACCCTGCATTTCAGCAGTGAGTGCCTGCAGTTCATTTTATTCCCTGCCGGAAAGCCTAACCAGTTAAGGGAATCCATCGCTCTGTCTGAGAGTCAAAGGGGTGATCCTCTCCATTGCTGGGTCACACTTATGCCAACCTGATTACTGCATTAGATTATCCTTCCCCTCGCAGACCGTAGTCGGCAGCTCTCCTCAATTTTACCTCTTGGATGAGGTGTCTTAACCTTGGGGGAGAGGGTGTGTATTTTTTTTATGAGGGAAATCTCTTTTGGCGCGTCAGTAAAACTTGGTTTTTCATTAACGCTTGGGGGAAGTCCCACAGAAAACAGACTGAAATCTACGCTGATCTATTTTTTTTCGGCCAAACTTTTTGTGTCTCCATTTCAACATCCTTTAGGAAAATAAGGAACATACCTTTGTGAGTTTTGCTTATGAACCGCAACCACACTATATTTATGGTAACAAAAGTTTTTTCTGAGGAAGTGTTGCCCAGCAGTTTTTTGTGTTAACCATTTGTAGGAACTGTGACTTCCAGAGGTACTTCCTTTTTCTAGCTTATCTCCAGCCTGGCATCTCCATTCTTGGAAATAATCTAGAAGGACTTGTAATTGAGAGAGGAGATTGTTATTGTAAATTCGACCTTGTTCCTCTAACCATATTTTTTCCACAGGGAAGTTCATTATTGTTTCAAACTTCTGACCATTATTAATATTAAATATGGCAGGGGCTAGCATGAACCAACCTCCAACTTTCCTAACAGAGACCGGGGAACCTCTCATGGCATGGAAAAACTGGATCAAAGGGTTTGAAACATACTTAATTGCTATAGGTGCCAGTGGGTTTTCTGCAATAAAGAGACAGCACATTTTACTACATAACCTTGGCACTGAAGGGAGGAAATTATTTGACAGTCTTCCTGAACTTGAATTTGGGGAGAGGTATGTTTATGCTATTACCATTAGGAAGTTAGAATCGCAATTTGCTGATGAGATACAAGTGGTTTTAGAACGTCACAAATAATTTGGAAGAAGTCAGAGAAAGAATGAGAAAGTGGGAAATTACATAGTGATATTAAGAGGTCTAGCAAACACTTGTGAGTTCAAGGATTTGACAAATTCCCTCATTAGGGACCAATTAGTGCGATGTACTGATAACAAAAAGATTCAGGAGAAGTTATTAGTAGAGAATCCTGATTTAAAGAATGCAATTGATATAGCAAAGAGTGTAGAGCAAACAGCAGAATGTGTAGAGGAAATGTCTATTACCAGTGACAAGGAAGTAAATGAAATCTTTGGACAATTTAAAAAATGTGTGGGCCGTTAAAGAACAAAGGTAAGATGAAATGGTGAAAGAGCATAATAAGGGAAGATTTACTTCAGAAAACAGGATGAAGTGCTTTAGGTGTGGAGGCACAGGGCATCTTACCAATAGTGTTAATTGTTGGGCCAGAACAGCCACGTGCAGGAGATGTAATCGCAAGATACATTATGCACTAGTATGTAAAGACACCTCTGGCAGAACAGTCAATGTTATTGAATCCAGTGACAATGACAGAAGTAAATATGTCCTTCAAGTCGATGTGGAAGGAAGTAAGGATGTGTATATATGGTTAACGTGCCCAAGTGTGAGATTGGATTGGATGGAAGAAGAGTGGAAGTTTTTGCAGACTTGTGTTCTCCGTTTATATTCATTAATAGCAAAAGGTATCATTCCAAGTTTCATGTTCAGGCATCGCCCCTTGTTGAACCTGATGTGGTTCTAGTTGGGTATAACAAAGGCCCCATACCACTGGAAGGTGTAGCCATTATGAAGATCGCATTTAAAGACAAAAGCACAGTGGGAAAGGTGTACATAGCTAAACAAGGATAAATCTTCTAGGATGGGCACATCAAAAAAGATTTAAGCATTAAACTAGATCCTACAGTGGAAGTCCCTGTCATGCTAGTGGAAAGATCGGCTTGTGGTATGGAATTTGTTGATGAATTTCCCGAAGTATTCTCAGACAAGCTTGGGAGTTAGAAAGAATTTCAACATAAAATAAAATTGAAAGAAAGTGCCAAACCTGTAGCACACAAATGCAGAAACATACCAATAATGTTGAGGGAACCCCTTAGACAAGAACTGGACAAGTTAATCAGTCAAGGTGTTATTGAACCCATCGAAAGTGCTGAATGGGTTGCCCCCATAGTTATTACGTCTAAATCTAATACCAAGGCCATCAGATTATGCACTGTGTTGGAATTGGCCCTTTTGCAGGGTTATCCCCAAGCTTTTTGCTTTTTCCTCCCTTGTTCTTCCTGACCTGTGGTTGTTGGCAGTAGGACTCTGGGCACTTTACCACTGCTGATCAGTGCTGAAGTGCATATGCTCTCCTTATCATAAATTGATGTATGGATTAGTGATTCCATGATTGGCGTGTTTGGTTTACTTGTCCGACCCTAGTACAGTGCAATGAGTGTGCCCAGGGCTTGTAAAACCAAATGCTGCTGGTGGGCTTGCAGCACTAGTTGTGCCACCCACAGAAGCAGCCTTATAAAATGTGTCTAAGGCCTGCCATTGCAGAGCCTGTGTGCAGTCTGGTACTGCCATGTTGACTTGGTAAGTGCACCCACTTGCCAGTCCCTAAAACCTCCCTTTTTTCATATTAGACACCTCAATAGTAGGCCCAAGGACAGTATAAGGTAGGACATGCCCTTGTGTGTGTTGCATGTCCTAATAGTGAATTACAGCCATTTTCGTTTTTCACTATTGCAAGGCTTACTGTTCTCCATAGGCCAGAATGGGCAGTTAGATTATTACATTTTATAATCCTAACTGACTCAGGGAACATGGTCGAAATTTGAGTTTAGTATGCCTGAACTCCGAATGATAAAATACATCTTTTAGTGAAGTTGGTTTTAACATTCTGTGTTTGAAAATACCCCTTTTAGAAAGTAGGTTTTTTCTTGCCTAACTAGCCAAGCCTGCCTCTGCTCAGTTGTGTATTCCTTGTCTGGAATTTGAGTGGCAGGGCTGGGGGATTCCAGGAGACAGAATGAGTCCGCCCAGTGGTGAATAGAGAGATCTGTATCTAGATGGGAGGGAGGAGTTGCACCTGGGACCTGAATAGGACTGTACCTGCCCCCCTCAGTGCTGGCCCCACCCCCTGTGGTGAGTCTGATGTCTTTGCCCTGCACTGTGAAAGGAGAGATGGAAACATGTCAACAGAGTGCTCCAGAACTGGTTTGGACTGGGCAAAGGCCCCTCTCCCCTCAAAGGACAAAGGATTTTGGGGTATAAATATTGGGACCCTGATCCCAAGAAATTAGATCATCCTGGAATCAAGAAGGAACCTCTGCCAAGGAGAAAGCTGGAAGACTGAAGAAGGAGACTGTCCTTCTGTTGCTTTGCTGGACTGACCAGCAGTTGCTTTGCTGCCAAAGAGAGGGGAAGGACTTTGCTTTGTGCTGTATCCCCTTGCTTGAAGGAATCTCCAAGGGCCTGAAGAAGAGCTGGCTCCCTGTTAAAAAGTCCCAGGAACAAAAGGATTTAAAGAACTTTCTGCAAGTTGTATCGCATTGCTCGCTTACGGAGCGCATCCCCCTCAGTGTGAGGAAATTCCCGCCGCTACGAAGTCCGAGATCGTCGCAGTGCCTGTTGCCGCTGCCAGAGTCGTCGAATTCTTCATTTGCGGGACGCACCAGTCTGGTGCGGGAAGATTGCCATCGCTGCGAGTATCGTCGCAGAGCCTGTCGTCACTGGGTGAGATCGTCGCACCGCTTGCTTGTGGACCGCATCACGCCGCTGCAAGAGTCGTCGCAGAGCAATCGCATCGAGTGGCCGCGAGAGGAGAACTTCGCCGCTGAGCTGCAAAACGGCGCCGCACCGGAGATCGTCGCCGCCCTGAAGATCGTCGCATCGTACCTTTTGCGAGACACTTCCACCGAAACCTGTGCACCGGAATCCATGCCAGGTATCGTATCACTCCCCAAACAGACCAGAGTCACGCAACACGCCCACTGCGTCCAGCGGGGTTGTCGCATCGCTTCCCCAGGGTCTCAGGAGTGGGCCATCGCTTACTTTTCACCGCTACAGCTTTTACTTGGAACGTGTGTCGCATCTAAAGGTACTGTTGGCTAAAAGGTGGTGCAACTGTGGATTATTTTAACGCAACCTTAAGAACTCTTTTGAAACCATATTCTTGAACTGTGTATGTTGGATTTTTGTCATTTTGGTCTTGTTTAGTTTAGATTAAATACTTCTATTTTTCTAAACTACTGTGTAGTCCATTTGTGGTGTTTTCACTGTGTTACTGTGAGTGTTGGTACAAATACTTTGCACATTGCCTTTGATAAGCCTGACTGCTCATGCCAAGCTACCAAGGGGGTGAGCAGGGGTTATCTAAAGAGTGTACCCTTCTTACCCTGACTAGAAGCAAGTGTCGATATTTGGACAGTGGCACCTACCTCTGCCAACTAGAGACCCCCAGATCGAACATTGGTGGCAGCGGTGGGATTTTGAACTTGTATTTGTACTTGACCCACATTGATTGGTGGACATCACTAGTTTAGTGCAGACCACTACGCAACCTTTGTTTTAGTTCTATTTTTGATCGTAACCCTGAAAGTATCCACGCATCATGTCTCAGAATGGTAAACCAGCAAGTGAGGTTGCAGAACTAGAGTTTGATATTGCAATATTAAGTGATTACAAATAGGTCAACTCAAGCAGTTCTGCAGGAGCTTTGGATATCCCCTGAAGTGCCTCTCTAAGAAGGAGGAGCTACGGAAGGCCTTAAAGGCCTGGTGGGAGGCCAAAGAAGCTGGGGAGATGGATGATGCAGAGGTGGATGAGGATGCACAAGGGGATGGTTTGAGGTCACAGGATCTTCCTATGTCCAGAGCAGCCTCCAGGGCTGGCAGCAACCATTCAGATACAATTTTTTTCCCCAGAGGAGTTAGAGGAAAACCAAAGGGTTAGAGAGCATGAGTTGGTGCTTATGAAAATGAAAATCAAGCAATTGGAAGTAGAGACAGAGGCAGAGGAGAGCAAGAATGCTCGTGCCCTGGAAGAATTGAAATTGAACTTGGCCCATGAATTGAGAATGAGGGAGCTTGATTTGGAACTCGAGAGGCTTGAGGCCATGAGTGTCTTAGCTGAAGAAGAAACATGGATAGCTCAAGAGGTGAGATTTGCTGAGTTGGCGGTGGAGTCCAGCTCAGATGGTGGCAGCAAGATTGTATTTTTTAGTGCTGAGAGAAAGGTACAAACACCCAGAGATGGGGCGCCTGACTTGAGGGAGGGGGTTCAGATTTATGATTTAGCTTCAGTGGTATGCGGTGTTCCTGAAGTAGATTGGGTGCTGGCACAGAGGACCATATTCCTAGTGATGGGAGGGATACTCTACTGACTCTAGATGAGAGGTACAGGGAGAGGGGTTCCCCCATGGTAGAAACCTTGGTGTGTGAGTGTGAAGACCATCCAGAAGAGTATGGGTTGTGTGACAGAGACAGTAGTACACTATCTTGCAAATCTCAGGAGAGTAGCGTGGGGTACTTGTGTGAGGCACTGGAGGGTGAGGCAAAGGGTAGCTTGGTTAACAACTGTGTGGGGATGTGTGATTCATTTGTTGGAGAGAATATTTTAAGTACCTATTTTCCAGAGCTATGCCAACACCCGGTGGAGTGTGAGTTCTCTGATCCCAGGGAACTTGCACAGGAGGCAGATTTCTTGGTGGAGTCCAGAGAGTCTGAGGAGGCATTGGGGAGTGATCCCAAAAGGAGTGGCCCAGATATCTTCCAGACCTGTGAGGTGGAAGAGGTTCAGTGTAGCTTAGTTAGGTCCCAGTGTAGTGGGAGGGGTGTAGGGGCTCACATCCTGTCTCAGTGGAGAGGGAGTGAGTTTGGGACTGCGGGTCCCAAAGTGCCCAAAACCCAGTCTCAGGGCCTGGAGGGTTCCTTAAGGGAACACCAGGTTGGGGGCCTAGAGGGTGCTAGTAGGCCATTTGAGGAGGATCTCCTAGTGTCTGGTGAATGGGGAGTGCCTGTAACCAGGCCTTCATCAGTTCTGGTGTCTGGCAGTGCCACTCCCGTTGGGAGGGGGCAGAAGTCCAGACTGAGGGGTGAGAGGGCAAAGGAGTCCCCAGTGGGAGAGCCAGTGGGTCAGGGGCCAGCCATAAGTGCTGAGTCACCGGTAAGTGACCATGGTGACCTCATTTCTGTCCTGGGGGATCTTCCCACACTGTCAGATGGACAGGGGTCGGGAGATCTGCGCCCTGCAGATTGTCACATGACACCTGAGTTGTGTGTCACCATCGGGGGCAAATCTGCTGCAGATGAAGTCCTGGCATGCCAGGCAAGTGCACAACAGCAGGTGCTGCTCCCTGGGTTGGGAGGTCAGGTTCAGGATCTGCCTGATCTGGAAGGAAGGATATCTGTAAGCAGTGTCCTGACCGGTTTTGCTTCCAGGGGTACCACCCCAGTTGGGGGGTGCAGCCCTCTGGAAGGGGGTGCAGAGGGAGGGAGTCCTCGCCTCTGACCCCGGTGCAACCCAAGGGTTTAGACCCTAGGTTGAGAAACCAGTGGCTGGAGAGAGGTCCTGAACTGGTGGGAGATTTGTGTTCTGAGGGTGACTCTCCTGGAAGGAGAGGGCAGGATCCCAGAAGGAGAGGTAGGGGAGGAGAGCCTTACCCGTGACCTCTGGACAGTCTGAGGGTACAGTCCCTGGGCTGGCGGGCAAGTGTCAGGATGCCCTACCTGACTTGGCAAGAGGGAGAGTGGAGTAAAGGTGCCAGGAACCTGGGGCTACTGCCCCTCACTCTCTAACGCTGCAGAGGTTAGAGAGGCCTGAAAGGCATACAGCCTGGCTCTCATCACTGACAGCTGTCCGTGGCCCCTGTGGCTGGTTGTCCTGTTGGACAGGGTTGCCCCTGGAAGGGGGGCAGGAGTCACACCCTGGGGGTGGACTGGGCCACACTGATGTGTTGGCCAGGTGGGTACTGTGTGTGTCCCCAGAAGTCCTGGTATGCCAGGCAAGTGCTCAACTGCAGGGGTTGGTCCCTGGGTGGGGAAGCCAGTTTTAGGTGTTGCCTGACCTGGAGGCTTTGGAGCCTAGGTTTGAGGGCCAGGTCCAGGGTGTCCTCCCTGACCTGGAATCCCAGTTGCAGGATAGAGCCCCTGAACTAGTGGGTGAATGGTGCAGGACATCTGCCACAGGTGCCCTGACTATTCTAGAAGGGGGTACTGCTCCAGGTGGGAGGGTACAGAGCCCCTAGGGAGATGAGGACTGGGTGTGGGGAACCCCAGCCTGCTGTCCAGCCGCCGGATACAGGTCCGGGACTGTTGGGTCAGTGACAGGATGTCAGACCTGACCTGAAAGCAGGGAGAGTGGACAAAGGATGCCAAGCACCTGGGGCTAATGCCCCCCCACCCTCTGACGCCACAGGGGTTTGAGAGCCCTGAGAGGCGTAAGGCCTGGGTCTCTGTGGCTTGCTTTCTGTCTGTTAGGACACACCTGTGAGCAAGTTAAGTTTAGGTGCTGCACAGATGGTGTCCAGAGGTGAGGCGAAAGGTTCCCCATGGGTTGGCTTGGTGGAGCCTGAGAGTAAGGATAGAGTGATCCAACTGCGTTCAGGAAGGCATAGAACAGGAATAGTGCCCTGCTGTTTGGGCCAGTTTCCGTGTTTTATTGCCCAAAGCAGGGAATCCCATCGAGGTATCGTTTGGTCTACCCTGGCTTTAGGCTGGCAGGGGGTTGTTTTAGAAATGGCCCTTTTTGCACGGTTATCCCCAAACTTTTTGCTTTTTCCTCCCTTGTTTTTCCTGACATGTGGTTGTTGGCATTAGGACTCTGGGCACTTTACCACTGCTGATCAGTGCTGAAGTGCATATGGTCTCCCTATCGTAAATTGATGTATGGATTAGTGATTCCATGATTGGCGTGTTTGGTTTACTTGTCAGACCCTAGTACAGTGCACTGGGTGTGCCCATGGCTTGTAAAACCAAATGCTGATGGTGGGTTTGCAGCACAGGTTGTGTCACCCACAGAAGCAGCCTTGTAAAATGTGTCTAAGGCCTGCAATTGCAGAGCCTGTGTGCAGTCTGGTACTGCCATGTTAACTTGGTAAGTGCATCCACTTGCCAGTCCCTAAACCTTCCCTTTTCTTCATATCAGACACCCCTTTGGTAGGCCCAAGGGCAGGGTGCATTGTAAGTATAAGGTAGGACATGCCCTGATGTGTGTGGCATGTCCTAATAGTGAATTACAGCCTTTTTCATTTTTCACTATTGCAAGCCTACCTGTTCTCCATAGGCCAGAATGGGCAGTTAGATTATTACATTTTATAATCCTAACTGACTCAGGGAACATGGTAAAAATTCGAGTTTAGTATGCCAGAACTCCGAATGATAAAATACATCTTTTAGTGAAGTTGGTTTTAACATTCTGTGTTTGAAAATACCACTTTTAGAAAGTAGGTTTTTTCTTGCCTAACTAGCCAAGCCTACCTCTGCTAGGTTGTGTATTCCTTGTCTGGAGTTTGAGTGACCGGGTTGGGGGATTCCAGGAGACAGAATGAGTCTGCCCATTGGTGAACAGAGAGATCTGCATCTAGATGGGAGGAAGGAGTTGCACCTGGGACCTGAATAGGACTGTGCCTGCCCCCCACTGTGCTGGCTCCACCCCCTGTGGTGCGTCCGACGTCTCTGCCCTGCACTGTGAAAGGAAAGAAGGAGTCATGTCAACAGAGTGCTCCAGAACTGGTTTGGACTGGGCAAAGGCCCCTCTCCCGTCAAAGGGCAAAGGATTTTGGGGTATAATATATTGGGACCCTGATCCCAAGAAATTAGATCATCCTGGAATCAAGAAGGAACCTCTGCCAAGGAGAAAGCTGGAAAACTGAAGAAGGAAGACTGTCCTGCTGTTGCTTTGCTGGACTGACTTGCAATTGCTTTGATGCCAAGGATAGGGGAAGGACTTAGGTTTGTGCTGTGTCCCCTTGCTTGAAGGAATCTCCAAGGGCCTGAAGAAGAGCTGGCTCCCTGTTAAGAAGTCCCAGCTTCCCTGAACTCTGCTGAGAGAGTTCTGTCCTTCCTAAAGTGCTTGACCCAATCCCGGGGCCTCTGGAACCTGTACCTGTGTTGGGAAGCTGGAAACCAAGATTTAAAGAACTCTCTGCAAGTGTTATTGCATTGTTCGCTTGTGGAGCGCATCCCCGTCAGTGCGAGGAATTTCCCGCCGCTTCGAAGGCCAAGAACTTCGCAGCGCCTGTTGCCGCTGCCAGAGTCGTTGCATTCTTCGTTTGCGGAACGCACCAGTCCGGTGGAGGAAGATTACCATCGCTGCAAGTATCGTCGCAGAGCCTTTCGTCACTGGGTGAGATCGTCGCACCGCTTGCTTGCAGACCGCATCACATCGCTGCGAGAGTCGTTGCAGAGCTATCGCATCGAGGCGCCATGCGAGGAAAAGATCGCCACTGAGCTGCGCATCGTCGCCACACCGGAGATCGTCGCATAACTTTTGCGAGCCGCTTCCACCGAAACCTGTGCACCGGAATCCATGCAAGGTATTGCATCCCTCCCCATACAAACCGAAGTCACCGCAACACGCCCGCTGCGTCCAGCGGGGTTGTGGCATCGCCTCCCCAGGGTTTCAGGAGTGACGCATCGCTTGCTTTTCACCGCTGCAGCTTTCATTTGGAACTTTTGTAGCATCCAAAGGTACTGTTGGCTAAAACCTGACGCAACTGTGGATTATTTTAGCGCAACCTTCAGAACTCTTTTGAAACCATATTCTTGAACTGTGTATATTGGATTTTTGTCGTTTTGGTCTTGTTTAGTTTAGATTAAATACTTCTATTTTTCTAAACTGATGTGGAGTCCCTTTGTGGTGTTTTCACTGTGTTACTGTGAGTGTAGGTACAACTACTTTGCACATTGCCTTTGATAAGCCTGACTGCTCGTGCCAAGCTACAAAGGGGGTGAGCAGGGGTTATCTAAAGAGTGTATCCTTCTTACCCTGACTAGAAGCAAGGGTCCCTATATGGACAGTGGTACCTAATTCTGCCAACTAGAGACCCCCAGGTCTAACACATAGATTTGAGGGAATTAAACAACAATATTTGGATTGAGAGGCTTCCCTTACCTAATTTAAATGAAATGCTGAGTCAAGTTGGAAAGGCCAAGTTTTTCTTGGTAATTGATTTATCTTCAGCCGATCACCAGGTGAAGCTTCACCCATCTTACAAAGCACTGACATCTTTCATCACACCGCTCGGCGCATTTAGATTTTGTAGGATGCCATTCGATCTTGCATCCATCACCACGGTGTTCCAGAGGGCCTTGCAAAGGATCCTGGAAAGAGTAGACCGCGTGCTATGCTTCCAGGATGATTTGTTAGTTTTTGGAAAAGATTAAAAAGAACAGAATGAGACCTTCAGAACTGTATTGTCCAAGTTGAAAGAGGCAGGACTAACTTTGAAAAGAGAGAAGTGTCAAGTGGGAGTGCGTTCAGTCACGTACCTACAACATGTTATATCTAGAGAGGGTATAAAGCCTAAATTAGATTTGGTGGAAGCGATCAGATCAGCTCTATTTCCAACCACCAAGTAAAGTCCTTCCTTGGTTTGTCAGAATAATATTCCAAGTTTGTAAAAAACTTTGCCGACATTACCCATTCCTTGCGAAACTGGCTAGGAAAAGGAGTTAAGTTCATCTGAAGAATGTATGGAAGCATTCAACAAGTTAAAGAGTCTTATTGTGAATGCTTCTTTCTTAGGACAATTTGATACTAGTAAGTGCACCATACTCACTACTGATGTGAGCAGCAAAGGTATGGGGCGACCCTCAGCCAAGTAGTGGATGGTGAAGAACGGATTGTGGCATTTGCATCGAGAGCATTAACTGAAGCAGAAGCTCGATACTCAGTGGTAGAAAGAGAAGCACTGGCCTGCTTCTGGGCAGTTAAGCATTTCCGTGTGTTTCTATGGGGCATTTCTTTCACCCTAACAACTTATCACAAACCTTCTGTGAAAAATATTGAAAGAACCACACCTAGATTCTCCAGGTGGTTCCTTGGTCTAGAAGGGTACAATTTCAAGATCGTATATATTCCAGGACCCAGTAACCAAGCAGCTGACTGCTTGTCCAGACACCCCTTGTCAGATGAGGAGTTGGAGGAAAATGTTGTTGAAGAATTTGTGGTAGCAGCCATTACAGAAGGCATACAGAACAAGCATTTGCAATGCAATAGGTCTCGCATTGGCGAGAGTTTGAGCTATTGGCATTGTAAATGACAGTGCCTTTTATTTATGTGTTGGTTTTTAAAACCAATAAATAAAAGGCATTGCCATTTATAATGCTAATAGCTCAAACTTTCGCAAATGCAAGACCTATTGCATTGCAAATTCTTGATTCTAAAAGTGCCCCATGGCACGCTTTCACTTTATGGCGGCCAAGCCACTTTCTTTAGACAAGCCGCATCTAAAGAAAGGTGCGCGGCCACCATTAAAGTGAAAGCGCAGCATGGGGCGCTTTTACAAAAGAAGTCAAGCGCGGTGGCCAACCGTGAAGCAGCATAGTGCCTGCAGAAGTGCTACGCTGTGCAAAAGTAAAGAAAGGCGCGAGGCAGGAGCATTTTCTGAAGATAAATCGCAGCGTCCATGATCTGTGATGCGCTGTTCGAAAAACAGGGTGGGTTAGGGAGAGCCTGTCATGCCTGCAAAAACAGCTAGAATAAAGAAATTAAAGATAATAGTGCTCACAGTCTGTAGATAAAACAGACAGTGTAACAACACAAGTAACAAGCATTTACAATGCAATGGTTTCGCCTTTGTTAAAGTTAGAGCTATTGGCATTGCTCTTGACATTATTTTTATTTATGTATTTTTTAACATAAATAAATGGCATTGTCATTTACAATGCCACTAGCTTTATCTCTCGCAAATGACACACACAGAGCCCCCCCCACACACACAGCCACACAAAGCTCCCCACACACACAGCCGCACAAAGCTCCCCACACACACAGCCGCACAAAGCTCCCCACACACACAGCCACACAAAGCTCCCCACACACACAGCCACACAAAGCTCCCCACACACACAGCCACACAAACCTCCCCACACACACAGCCACACAGAGCCCTCCACACACACCCACATGGCACAAGCAGGCAACAGGGGCACACTGAGGCACAAGCAGGCAACAGGGGCACACGGACGCACAAGCAGGCAACAGGGGCACACTGAGGCACAAGCAGGCAACAGGGGCACACGGAGGCACAAGCAGGCAACAGGGGCACACGGAGGCACAAGCAGGCAACAGGGGCACAAGCAGGCAACAAGGGCACACGGAGGCACAAGCAGGCAACAGGGGCACACGGAGGCACAAGCAGGCAACAGGGGCGCACAAGCAGGCAACAGGGGCACGAAAACTGAGGCACAAGCAGGCGACAGGGGCACACGGAGGCACAAGCAGGCAACAGGGGCACACGGAGGCACAAGCAGGCAACAGGGGCGCACAAGCAGGCAACAGGGGCACGAAAACTGAGGCACAAACAGGCGACAGGGGCACACGGAGGCACAAGCAGGCAACAGGGGCACACGGAGGCACAAGCAGGCAACAGGGTCAGGAAAACAAGCACAAGCAGGCAAAAGGGTCACAAGCAGGAATTGTAATTTAGACGGGGCTGAAGTGGAGAACGGTCAGTAGGGAAGTAGTGTGGCTGGTGCAGTGGTACCAAGTGGTACCAATTATTCTGCAATTGACACTTGCTTTATTCCCACCTTTCTGTTTACAGACTACACTCCGAGCTACTGTAGTGGCAGTATCCTCTGAGCTCGTGTCGCAGAGCTGCCAGGTGGCGCAATGTATATTCAAGAGCACGTATGGGCCCCTATGTATAATATAGTCTCGGCGTGAAAGCAGCAAAATACAAAAAATATGTATGATTACAGCTTTACAGATGAACAGCAGTAAAGATGCATGATTAGAAATAGTGAGTTTAAACTACTAGTGTGAACTTTTTGGGTGTGTTCCTGCCTAATCAAATATATGAAGAATGCTACCTTTTTTTACTGGATCTGTACTATAAATGTATTAAAATGTATTTTATTGGAATACAAATAGCTTAATTAAATCCCTCCTTCAGAAACAAAAAGAGTAGCTTTGGGTTCAAAAAGTATAAAACGAGCGTCTTCGCTAATTTCCATACTGCGCACTTAAAATATTCCCAGGTGAGTGACAAGAGAAGGCTAGCCCGGCTCGGAAAAGGGCACAGAGCCCCCTTTCTCTTTCTATCTCTGCATCTCCTGCCGAGCACCACGCCCTGCCCCGGCGGCCGCTCCACCCCCCACCTCCTAATGAGAAGAAAGTCCCTCGCACATTCCCGCATGACAATGGGGGTCCCTGGCGAAACGCGCCCTCGCCCCTCACCGGCGGGAAGCCACGCAGAGAGGCGTTTGTTTTTCTAAGCCCTATTTGTTTTTTTTCCAACATACACCGGCCTTTCAGCAGCCTGGGGCTTTCTCTCGAAGTAGTGGGGCAGGGAAGCAAGCACAGCGAGGGGGCAGGGAACTAAAAGTAAAATACTAAAAATAAAATATTCCATGTCGCAATTAAAGTTACCATCACCCAGTCACTCGTTAATGACTGTAAAAACAGCATCATTGCCTATGTACTAAAGGGAGGAGTAAAGAACCTCAGGATGCCCTTCAGTGTAAAAGTCTTCATTGGCTTAGGGTGCAGGTGAGCCTTACTTTTGTTTGAGAAAATGATTTGAGCAGGCCCTGTCCCGTCCTGATGCTCTATTCATTAGGTAAAGACAGGCACCAAGAAACAAGTTAAAATAATACAATAAGATGCACACATGCCACATCAAAATGTTGCTATGATATTTTTCATCTTGGGGTACATGATTCATAAGCTGGACTTTAGTGCACCCAATAAGTACCATAAAGAGAGAGATAAGGGGCCTAAGATAGAACGTCAAAGGCTTCATTAAACTGGAAGGTTTAAAAAATGTTGCTAAAATGTATGTGTTCTTGCTGTTTTCTGCAATCCTGTGGTAGGCATGCCACAGAACAACTGTTGTACTAAAACTGTTTTGCCCCCAAAGCTGCAACGTGCTCTGCCAGAGTCCTTGGATTTGGAGTGTGCATATCTTTTCATCCCTTTGTTGTCCAAAATATACTGGGGTGCGGGGGGTTGCAAAGATTGTGTATAAGGGAATAGCGAGCAAGGAAAGAGGACTTTCTCTCGGAGATAAATAACAGGGCAAGTGTTATGAAAAGCTTCCTGTTTATGGCAAAGTTGAAGTTCATCACAATTCCAATGTTCTTCACCTTGGAGGCCATATAAAATCCCCAAGAGGTACACACCATGTAAATAGTAATAACTGGGAAAGTTCTGAGGAGTTTGTATGCCGCTGGCAGCATTCTTGTGTCCACCATAAAGGAGTCATGGATGGTCAGAGACTCAAACAGTTGCATAAGCACCTGTTGGCACATCAGCCTCAAATTCCAGACAACATGAACTAAATGTTAAGTTGCTCTGAGAACCAGAACATTTAACAGACCCTGATATCAAACAAAACAACCTAGGTCTGGACTATAGTCTCTATTAACATTAGGAAATTCCTTCCTGGATTGCAACTAGTAGCAACCTGCATGAGTCTCAATCTGAGACCTTAGCTCTCAAATCTCCTAAAAAGGCATCAGTACTTGCATGAGCATTGAAATGATTCTCTACAATTAACATATTTTGGGGCTGAGCAGCATGTAGGGGCATAAAAATTCACTTTCATCTTAGCTGACGGACAGCACCACCACAGTAGAAATATTTCCTACAAAGTTTAGAATGGACTCCAACCGTCATCAACAACTGATGGAATGCAAAAGCGCACAGCAGAATGCACCCAACATACGAATCCTCAAGGCAGCCATTGCCAGGCTCACACGTTCACCAGGTGAACATCCAGGGTGAATTAAGAGATCACAATAAATAGTACAAAGAAACAGCACAATGACATTAAGAACAGTTCGCTGTGGTCCTGCAATGAGCAATTTCCACTGCCAGCTGGCAGAAATAAGACCTGGGCAAAGGGGGGGGGTGACTTCCAGCTTTCAGGACTCTCTCCAATAGGAGAAGGCATTTAAATACACAAGTAGGGCTTTCCTCAACTACACAAAGCTGAGCTTCTCCCACTCCACCATCAGTACCGCCAGCGTATGCAGCTGCCAGACTCATTCCTCCAATAAATATTACTTTTTATGTCAAACTTAAACACTGTAAATACATCTTTCTCTGTACTTTAACAGACATGCACGAAGCCCGGGGTCAAGCATCTGAAAGTAGTTGTGCAAACATCTGCACTCGACTGGCACAAAGCCACGTCCTACTTCTGGACTGAAGGATTATTAAGGCAGCTTTGTGTTGTTGGATCTGTAATCTAACAGGCTGCGACAGGGGTCTACAGTGGAAGTCTGGACTGTCCCGATATAGCAATATGTACATGGACTGTGAGCATCTATACCTGTCTGGTCAAATACAGACTCTCTTACATGTCCGTACAATTGCACCATCACTATGCACACGTACACAAAACTTTTTAGACCAGGCAGAGTAACAAAACGGACAACTGACTTGTGTACTAGCAATTCTGCCACGGACTCAAAAACAGAACCCGAGCCCACGAGCGTCTGCCCAACTAGATCCGAAACCCTATGGTCTAGTATAATAAAGAGTAGTTTCAGGTTTTTTTTAGGATTATTGAAGGAGTAAAGCTCAATTACATGTTCCTCTGCCCACAGAGGCACGCCAATGAAACAATGAAACTCACAAGAAAACCTCACAGACTTCTAATGATTGCAACTTATTTACACTTAAAGGTCTTTAAATGATACGCTGCACCTTCCCCACAATAAAAAATATACACACATATATAGTTTGACAAGCATACGGTGCCTTCAAAGGGGACGTGCAGTGAAGGGAAGAAAGTAAACAGTTTTGTTTACCTTCTCCTGCATCAGTGACAATCACCACAAATAGACATTCTAAAATATTGCTGTTTGATGACGTCTGCTTGGATTTTTGCGGCATATTGTGACAACACTGATTGTACTGACCCATATAAAAGCCAACAAATCTCTTTAATACCTTGATATACAGGGTTGGCTACCTGTCTTAGGGACTACCACTGCATTATGCTCGCAGGAAGTAGGTGGGGAAATGAGGCATGAGAAATGTGTATGGTAGGCAATGAAGAAAACCCCATCTACAAATGCACAGTCCTTTTCCTTTGTTCCAGTGGTTGGACATTGTTCGTTGTACCCCCCGCACTGACTCTTGACAAACTGTTTCTTGTTCGCCCCGCGCACAATTCCCAAGGGTCTCACTGTTGGATTCTGGGAAATGAAGTCCCTCTACACAACGGGACTCAACGCAGGTGTGGAAATTGGCTGAAAGGGGGAGGAGCGTACCTGCTCCAACAAGGTACATGGGGGTTGAACTCACCACTATGCTGTGAATGCACAGTTGGGACGCTTTGGGCGCTGAGGAAGGCAGTGGTCTGCCGAAATGCATTCGCCAGTTTTTTCATTAAAGTTGCTTCCAACTGTATCCTCCTGGGTCTCTGCCTCGTTCCTTTGGAGGGAGTTTTGTGTTCATATATATATATATGTGTGTGTGTGTGTGTGTGTGTGTACGTGTGTGTGTGTGTGTACGTGTGTGTGTGTGTGTGTGTGTGTGTGTGTGTACGTGTGTGTGTGTACGTGTGTACGTGTGTGTGTGTACGTGTGTGTGTGTGTGTGTACGTGTGTGTGTACGTGTGTGTGTGTGTGTGTGTGTGTGTGTGTGTATATGTGGATTCTGTATGGCGAGAACCTAACCAAAAGGCAGCACAGCTCTGTACAGTGTCAAAGGCAAGCAGTCACTATTCCAAAATGACAGCTTTTTTGGCAACCCGAGATCAGCATCTGACAACAGATCACTCCCATGTCCTTCCACAAAACGGATGCCAATGGAAAAACTCTGAGAACATGTGATCCACAACATTTGGAACAGTTTGAACCGGATTTGTAGACAACAAAAAAAGATTGTTCTAAGCTCAAAAGGAAACTCAAGAATGTCCTATGCCAGGCCTTCTCTGGACTCACTCCTGGACCTTCTGACCCCTGGATTTGTGTCAGCTGAGCCGAACTTCCCTACCAACTCTGGGACAATCTCAGTCGATGTCAACAAAGAGGCTACTTATATCCGCCACTTACAACAGGAGCTTCAAGGCAGTCTTCCAGAAACTGAGCTTATGTGCTTTTCTCAAAGGGGGGGCTTTGAGGGTATCGGGTGTGTTTCTGCAACGCTAAATCTGATCCACTCCTTAAAAAGAGCAGCAATGGCGATTCTGCCAGAAACCTCTGGCCACCATGGGGACATCAAAACACAATGCAGTTTCGTGATGCATGCACTGCACAAGCAGTAGACAAAAGTTTACACCTGCTGTTTGTAGACACCCCAGGGGGCTGGACAGAATAGCATGCGAGGCCCGCCCTGTAGACTGCACTCTGTAGCAATCTCTAATGCAAGATTACTGATGGAACAGTTTGTGCCTCAGTTATACGGACAGTGATTTTCATGACCAGCTTATCCAGCACAAAGCACCACGCAACAAACTGGTGCCGCCTCACAGCTCTGCTCTTTATAACACAGACACATCACGTTAGACAAAGCAGGTCTCACTTTCAATCAGCTGTTTTTTCGCCAACATCTGGGAATGGCCTCCAGAGTCGTTAACCAAAGTTTGTATTGCCTGCAGCGTCGAAAATGGTCTAGAAAGATGGTTTTAGAAAAAGGCACATCGCCACTGAGTGGCTGTCAGAACCTGGTGAGCCTGGTAGAACATGGTGGGGTCAATGCGGTTCCCAGTAAACCAAAGTCACAACTGGTCCTAACCGGTACTGCCTTGGCTGCACAAGTAGAGGGGTGGAATAATCTGCAGGAATTCAATATGGACGCCTGCGCTCATGCATTCCAAGTATTTTTGCTAAAACAAAGGTGTACTTGCTGCATGGCTTCACAGAGGTGTCCGGAATACCCTATGTGGTACCAAATTTGGGGCACTTGAATTTTTTGGAACTCACAATTGGCTCATTACAAGCTACAACCATTAAAATTCGCCACACAGCCCCGAAAACGCGAGCCTCCTATTCGCCTACGTGAACACACAATCACTGAAATTAAAATGTAAAACTGCCGGCCCTCTCTATCCTAGAACACCCGTATGCTACCAAAAAAGTGCCGTTATACTAGTAATATACGTGCATCACCTCTTCTGAAAAGTGCTGGTACTCTCAAATTATAGAAGTGCCTGCCTGTCCATCGTAAGCAATGTGTGTTACTAACACTGCCGCTGCAGGGTGTAAATACTACACATGGTTTTTCCCTGTAGGGTGTCAGAAGATAAGTCTGTTGTACTATCCTGTGTACAAGTTACTGCTGGTGCTGTCTTACAAGAAACCCTGCTGCTGCCCCTGTGAAAGCTTGAACTGTAGATGTGTGCTAGTCTGCACTTGTACAGCGCTCTCGACGCAGCAGCAAGAGAAACATCTGGAGAGAGGAAGCCAGCTCCCAACAAGCAAACAGCACTTAACCCGGGACATAGGGCAGCAACGAGCCAGGTCACTGCCCTCTGTCCTTGGGACAGACAGAGAGCCGCCTGCACTTGGAAAGCCCTTCCAACCTACTGGGAACAAGAGCGAGTGGTCTTAGGTTACGAATGTTCTTAGGTCTGACAAAGAACGTATAATGCAAGCCTTTGCCTACTTGAGACACGATGCTCTATTAGAGACGGGCCCATGTGGAACAGCAGGGCTGAAAGAGGCACGCCAAGCGCGTGAGCTTACCCCATGGTCCTGCCTTCGGAAGCAGCCGGACCAGCTTGCAGCTCTGCCCAACTTTCTTTTCCTGAAGTCTCGAAGAGCCGCTGCGAGCGAAGTGAAAGCGAGTCACTTCCTGAAACAGCACGCCCGCCTCCGCGAGCTCCGAAGGGGTGGCCTCTGCCTGTCGTGACATCAAGGCAGACAGGGCGCACCTCGCCGCTGCCGAGGCTGCCTCATGGTGGGAGGCCGTCTTAAAGGAACATTGTCATTTCCACCGAGGTCAGTATCTGCAGGAACACACTGATGCTTCAGTATGAAGAAAGAAACCTTTGTTTAATTTCCCACACCAGGAAACAAGCGGGAGGGGGAGCAAGGGAGGTGCCGGCAATGCCGGACCAGACACGGGGGCGTTCCCGGCGTCCCGTGACGTCGGCAAAAGCCAAAGAATGTCGGGAACGCCCCCGTGTCTGGTCCGGCATTGACGGACAGGCCCCTCGTCCAATGGCAAGGCTCCGTTTACGGAGCCAGCCAATCAAGGACGAGGGCCGAACCAAGCCACCCTACGGTTCTCAACAGGATTTCGCCTGCGCCGAAAAGATGCGCAGAGCGCATCTTCGGCGAGGCGAAACCTAAAAAGTCCAGTCCTCATGGGAGGTTACAAATGGAAACAAAAGGCAGTACTAAGGAATGACTACTAAGCCTATTCATGAATCAAAAGCATCCATTTAGAAAGGACAGAAACAGGAACCAGTTGAAAAGGTGGGCGGAGCTTCTAGACCATACCGGAATACAGCATGCCTCGCAGAGCAGCGCAGGAGCTGCCAGGCTCAACCTAAAAAAGTAAAAGATGATATAAGTGAACATAACAACAAGGCATATTTCAAATTAAACCGTGGCAAGGCCTGAAACAGGTAACAGATGCCACATTACCATCCCTGCACAATAGATCAGAGGATGTTGTGTACCTGGGACGCAGACCGTTAACAAAAGCACTTCTAAATCCTGCATCCGGAAGCATAACAGGGGCTACAATGATGGAGTGAACCTGCAATACGCCCACAAACTTCATAAAAATGGAGCCATACTTGGTGCATTGAGCCAAATGAAACCTGAAGAAAACAGCAGAAAAGAAAAGCATGTTCCAATAACGCTTCTACATTCCAAGGCCACACAGGCAGGGAATGTATGGAGAGATGGGTTCAGATTCAATGAACACCACTAGAGACATCCTCACCACACACCAATGAAAACCAGCACTTCTCAGCTGGGTTACGCTCGTTTAATGGAAGTGTGCCAGCACTTCTCAGCTGGGCTGCACTCTTTTAATGGAAGAGAACCAGTACTTCTCAGTAGTGCCGCGCTCTTTTAATGAAAGAGAACCATCACTTCTCAGCAGGGCTGCGCTCTTTTAATGAAAGAGAACCATCACTTCTCAGCAGGGCTGCGCTCTTTTAATGAAAGAGAACCATCACTTCTCAGCAGGGCTGCGCTCTTTTAATGACACAGTACCAGAACTTCTGAGCAGGGCTGCATTACTTTGAAGTGGAGAGTATAATCCCCAATAAGCAGGGCCGCACTACTTTTATTGGGAGAGGATCCGTCCTTCTAATTAAGGGTGCGTGTATTTTATTGGGAGAGTGTCAGCATTTCTGAGCAGAGCTGAGCTACCCTTATCATCAGAGTGCCAGCACTTCTCAGAGCGGTGCAAAACGTGTAGTGTGAAAGTATCGGCACTTTTCAGAGTGGGACACCACTTTCAATGGGAGAGTACCGAAACCTTTATCCTTTGGTGCACATCTCTTATTGGGAGAGCACCAGCACTTCCCTCCTGCTGCACCACTTCTGTCTAATAACTGCATCTGTAAAACGAGCTCCTGTCCTTCTATACTTTCATTCCATGCAGTTTTCAAGACAGAAGTATATTTGGCTCCATATTTCCATTGCCAGCCCCGTGTACAAGGAGGGACACAAGGACACACAAACTAATGAGGGGATGTGGCCAAACGGCTAGGGCGGTGGCCCTCGAAGCCGGGGGACCGATGTCGAGTCTCGGCAGGGACACTCGACATCCTGTGATTCTGGGCAAATCACTTAATCTACCCGGTATACACTCAAAATATCGAGTAAAAAATATAGAATGGACAGATTATCGAATGGACAGAATATAGACAACAAAAATATCGAATGTAATGGACAAAATATTGAATGGACAGAATATAGACAACAAAAATATCGATTTTGAGGTAAGTAAGTTAATATCGATTTACATAAATATAGAAAGTCAAAATATCGAAGTATATAATATAGATGTTAAATATATCGTTTTTTAACCCCTCCCCTGCTCATGACGGAACCGCTCCGTCATCAGCTGCGGTGGCGCTGTGCTGTTGACGGAGCGGTTCCGTCATGGCCCGGCCACCGCGCCTGCGCGGCGCGTTCTATTGGGCGGGGCTCCGTCACGAGCACAGTTCAACCGCGGCTGGTGACGGAGCGGTTCTGTCACCAGCATGCGGCCACCGCGTGGCCGCCCCGCCCTGTTAGCGCTGCGGCGGAATAGCCGACGCAGCGAAAGGGTTAATAATATTGCATTTTTTAAAGTGTTTTTTATGTTAGTATATGTGTGAAAAGTGTATATTTATTTTATAATTTATTTTAAGTAATGAATTTTATGGTGTTTAATTTTTGCGTGATTTAATTCTGTAGCGGGTTGTGGGTTTATAGGGGAATACGGTGGGAAGTAATTTAATTATAATTTATTAAATGTTTTAATTTATTTATTGGTATTTATCTTGAATTAATTGTTAATTAATTTTTAAGTGGTAATTAATTAAATTATAATTGGTAATTCATTTTTATTAATTGATTTATTGATAATTATGTTAATGTTGTTAATTTATTTACAGTAGCTGGTTGTGGGATTATAGGGGAATAGGGTGGGAAGTAATTTAATTGTAATTAATTAAATTTTAAAATATATTTATTGGTATTTATTTTTAATTAATTGTTATTTATTTTTCAATTGTTAATTCATTAATTGTAAATTGGTAATTAATTTGTATTAATAGGTAATGATGTTTAATAAATATTTTTCATTGATTACATATTATATTATATTAAATTGGTAATTATTTTTAATTAATTTGTAATTGGTATTAATGTATAATTTTTTTTATTTATTATTTGAAGTATTTACTTTCCCTACTGTTGCACTCACTGGAGTGGGAATATTAATTTTTACCCTCCCGCTATCCAACGCTTTCCCTACTGTTGCACTCTCTGGAGTGGAAATAGTAATTTTGACCTCTACGCTATCCAAACCTTTCCCTACTGTTGCACTCTCTGGAGTGGGAATAGTAATTTTTACCCTCCCGCTATCCAATGCTTTCCCTATTGTTGCACTCTCTGTAGTGGGAATAGTTAATTTTTACCCCTACGCTATCCAACGCTTTCCCTACTGTTGCACTCTCTGGAGTGGGAATAGCAATTTTTACCCCTACTTTATCCAACGCTTTCCCTACTGTTGCACTCACTGGAGTGTGAATAATAATTTTTACCCCTACGCTATCCAACGCTTTCTCTACTGTTGCACTCGTTGGAGTGGTAATGGTAAATTTTACCCTTTCCGCTATCCAACGGTAAAAATATTTTATATTTTATATTAATATTACGTTCATATATATATATGTAATAATAAATCAATTTGTATGTTTTTTTTACCCCTACGCTATCCAACGCTTTCCCTACTGTTGCACTCACTGGAGTGGGAATAGTAGTTTTTACCCTCCCACTATCCAACGCCTTCCCTACTGATGCACTCTCTGGAGTGGGATTAGTAATTTTTACCCCTACGCTATCCAACGCTTTCCCTACTGTTGCACTCTCTGGAGTGGGAATAGTAATTTTTACCCCTACGCTATCCAACGCTTTCCCTACTGTTGCACTCACTGGAGTGGGAATAGTAATTTTTACTTCTATACTATCCAATGCTTTCCCTACTGTTGCACTCTCCGGAGTGGGAATAGTAATTTTTACCCTCCCGCTATCCAATGCTTTCCCTACTGTTGCACTCTCTGGAGTGGGAATAGTAATTTTTACCCCTACCCTATCCAACGCTTTCCCTACTGTTGCACGCTCTGGAGTGGGAATAGTAATTTTGACCCCTACGCTATCCAACGCTTTCCATACTGTTGCACTCACTGGAGTGGGAATAGTCATTTTTACCCCTACGCTATCCAACTACCGTCCGATATCCCTTCTCCCCTACCTGGGTAAGGTAGCTGAGTCCCATGTCACCCAAACACTCGGCGCCTTCATAGAGGACAGTAACTACCTTGCACACTGCCAGGCGGGCTTTCGCCCCCGCCACTCCACTGAGAAGGTGGTCCTTTCGGTCATGGACCAACTCAGGGAGGGGCTCGATACCAACACCCCTCAGGCCCTGGTCCTCCTGGATTTCTCCGCCGCTTTCGACATGGTGGACCACTCCATTCTCTTGTCCCGTGTTAAGGCGGCGGGCATAGGAGGTCAAGTATTGGCCTGGATAGGCTCCTTCCTGGCTGACCGCACCCAGGCCGTCCATTTGGCCGAATTCTCTGCCCCGCCCTGCAGGGTGCAATGCGGTGTCCCCCAGGGCTCCTCTCCCTTCCCCCTCTTATTCAACCTTTACATTTCCCCTCTTATTTTTGCACTGCAACACATGGAGGTCACAGTTTACAAATATGCTGATGACCTCCAACTCATTTTTAATTTTTCCTCCCCCTCATTAAGTGTCACTGCCTTCCAGTCTGTCATGCTGTTTATCCGGGATTGGATGAATGCGAACAACCTCAAACTCAACCCGGATAAAACAGAGCTGATTCTGACGGGCGGCAGTGGTAACCCTTGGTCTCCTTCATTTTGGCCCCCCTCTCTTGGTGCACCCCCCACTCCCTCTCACTCAGTTAAGACCCTCGGTATCACACTTAATCATCATTTGACACTTCACTCCCACATTAGTTCTGTTGTTTCTTCCTGTTTCTTTACCCTGCGTATCATTAGGAAAGTATCCCGGTTTTTCTCTCCCGCTGCACTCAAACTGATCGTAAGAGCCATGGTTTTATCTAAGATCAACTATGGGAACATTATCTACAACGGTGCTCCCGCCTATGCACTTCAACGCCTTCAGCTGGTGCAGAACCAGGCAGCCCGCCTGGTACATGGCCTATCGAAATTTCATCACTCGTCACCCCTCCTCATTGCTCTTCATTGGCTCCCCATCAAGCAACGGGCCCTGTTCAAACTTGGCCGCCTTACTTTTCAAGCCCGGACGGGCACGGCTCCGGCCTTTATCAACTCCACCATTACCAACTACTGCCCTACTAGAGATCTTCGCTCATCCACCAAATCCCTACTAGTCATTCCAAGCTTCAAGAAACAAAGATCAGGAGGTCAGAAATTTGCGGTCCTTGCGCCCACTTTCTGGAACACCCTCCCACCCCATATCAGACTCTCTCCCTCCTACATGGAGTTCCGCAAGGCCCTTAAGACTCTCCTGTTTCAGCAGGCTTTCAGTCTATAGTCCTGGTAGTTCTATATTTTTGTCATCAATATTGTTTCAGTGATCCATTTACCCGTGCCTAACAAAAATTAATTGTTATAGGAAAAACAGAAGGAAACCCATAAACCACGTTGGGATGGGTATATTATGTAAGCAAAAAACAATTCCCAACAGGTATTATTGAGAGACAGTTTCAATTGTGCATGCCTTTAGGCATTACTAAGAACAGAAACAAGGAGTCAATTAGATTTTGAAGAGAGGTGGTATTATTCACCAAGGACAAGGGGTATTCAATGTACATTTACAGTTTGAGACAGCACTGTAAAGATTAGATCTTGTGACAACCCAGTGGCACTTGGTGCAAGGTGCTATATACAGTTAAAGTGAAGTGAAAGTGCAAGTGCTTTTTAAAAAACAGCATTGGTGGCGCATAGAATATAGTATATACATCAATTACAGCTTCAATTACAATACAAGTTACAATCACTTGGAAAAAAGTTATTTTCTTGTAAGAGCTTAAAGTGTCATATGCGTCATTTAATTCAGGCTGTGTGGTCGACGGCGTTTCGATCCCCTTTGGTCGGGATCGTCATCAGGACGGGGTTGTCGATAAGTACAGTGCTGTAGACAAAGGAAGGGTGGTGATGAGCGTGGCAGGTCGAGAGGGCGGGGAAGGGGGTGGGGGGTGAAGGAGCACTCAAGGGGACTAATTCGCAAAGGTTTACTGTGTTTAAGGAGGGGTGGGGGTGGTGGTGGCCGGAAAGGGAAGAAGAGTGATGCTTGGGGTGCCTAGTGTGGAGGGTAGGTCAGTTATCAAAGTGGGGTCGTGTTCCACACAAGCGAAATGGAAGAGCACTTACAGGAAGCCAAGCAGGGATGCGTGGCTTGCGGCATTCGGGGGAACTGTGCGCTGGTTGCTGGAGGAAAAGGCAATTATTAGTTTTAAGACGCAAGGTTGACTGGTGATATCAAGACTGGCGCTGGTGGTATCAATACCTGGTAGCGACTTGTCCTGGGACTGCTCACGTAGTTGGGCAGCGTCTAGATGAGGGAGACAGAGAGCGCGGTCAGTCAGGGAAAATGCCACCGTGGGCGAGTAGGCGTGCATTTTAGGAACGCGACCCAGGCGCGCCGCCTCTGACCGGGGGAGAAACTCTTACCTGAAGAAATGAGGGGCGCAGAAGGCAAGAGCTCATCTGGCGTGGCTGTTCAGCAATGAATGCAGTGGCAGACCGCGTCTTCCCTGTGTCATGGGAAATACAGTTTGCCGCGAGGTGGAGGCGGGGAAGGGGGCGTGTGCCAAGGGCGGGATCTGCGAGTGAATGCAGAGGTGTCGCGAGGCCATTGGTGTGGGTATGAGTGGGGGGCGGGGTGTGTGGAACGGGCGGGCGGGAGGGTTCCTAAGGAGACCAGAGTAAACAGGAAGTCTCAGAACCCGGGCGGGCGCACTGGAGAAAGCGCGTCGTAACGGGTCCAAGGGGTTGGAGACAAGTGCTTGTGTCACATACTAGAGGAAACGCAAAGAAGACCAAGTTGGGGCTCGTAGGGTGCAATGTAAGCATTACAAAGTAAAGGCATTACACATTACTGAGAGGAAACAGAAAACAGCTGGCGCACAAAGGATCAATTAAGGATCGCATGGTGCAATATCAGCACTACAAATAAAAGGCATTGCAAATACAGTGCTGGGCGGCAGTAGATCACAGTTGAGCAATAGGTTAACATAAACTCGGTCAAGGTATAAAACCGGGCGGTTAATTACAGAATTACATTACGTGTTGGGAGCCAATTAGAGAAAAAATTAATGAAAAAATTAGAGAAAAGGCACTTTGTTATGGATTCTAGATCATTGGTGGATCAGACGATTTTAGCACAGTACTGGTATTATACCACTCGTATTGGCAGTGGGGCCTGAATGCAGGAGAGGGAGGACCGGACAAGGAATTTAATTTAAATTAAATGGAAATCGTACTAGTCCATTCATCAAGGGTGTTGAGCCCATGATTGACCGAGTCAACCCTGGCAATCCATTTGCATTCGGCTCTGTTGAGCAGGGCAGTCATGTTACCTCCTCTGAGGGGTAAGGTGGGTTTCTCAATGACCTGCCATCTGAGGTCCGAATCCGTGTGAGAGTGCTCAATGAAGTGTGCAACCAAGGGTGCTGTAAGTATCTTGCAGTTAATTCTGCTTTTGTGTTGTATGATCCGCTGTTTTATCATTTGGGTAGTTTGGCCGATGTAGATCAGGTCACACGGGCATCGGATAGCGTAAATTACGTTTTGAGTTTTGCAGTTGGATTGATGGGTGAGGTGGTGTGTCTGGCCCTTGAATATGAATTCTTTGGTGTTACATGTCAACTCGCACACGCTACAGGATTGGCATTTGAAATGTCCGATGACCGGGGGCAAACCCCATGCAGCTGTGATGGTGTTTTTCTCAGTACTGGAGGTTGGCCAAGTAATGGCACGAACGAGGTGGTTGGCAATGTTGTTACCTCTCTGGTATGAAAACAATGGTGGTGCATTGAATTGTTCCTCTGATCGTAGCACAGTCCAGTTCTTTTTAATTATTTTGGCTACTCTGTTACTGTCTGGGCTGAAAACTGAGACAAAGGGAATCCTCTTCAAAGTTTTTTTGTTTTGATTTGGCCTCAGTAAGTCCTCCCGGTGGTTGTACCAGGCCCGTTTTTTGGCCTGTTTGAACAGACATCGTGGATATCCCCTGTTGATCAGTTTAGAGACTAGGATGTCTGCTTCCCTAAAGTAGTCCTTTCGCCATTTGCAATTTCTCCGAATGCGGAGGAATTGGCCAAAGGGGAGACCATCGCGTAGGTCTCTGGGGTGGTTGCTTGAGTAGTGCAGTAACGTGTTGCGTTCAGTTGGTTTACGGTAGAGCACAGTTCCAATTTTTCCTTCTTCCGCATGTATTGTAACATCAAGGAAGTGTAGGTCATTAGGTTTGGTTTCGTATGTGAATTTAAGGTGTTCCTGGGAAGAATTTAGCCAATCGATGCACGGCTGTAGAGAGTTAGCTGAGCCATTCCAAAATAGTAAAATGTCATCGATATATCGACGCCACAGATGGATTTGGGGTCGATATGGATTGATTTGGTTGAGGAACAATGACTTCTCAAGGGCATGTACATATAGGATGGCAAAATTTGGAGCAAAGCAAGCGCCCATTGCTACTCCCTTGATTTGCAGATAGTAGGTATTCTTGTACATAAAGTAATTGTTTTGTAGTGCCACTCTTAAAAGGTCCATGATGAAATCAGTAGGAATCTTGGATGGTTGTGGTCTGGTGCTCAACAGATTTTTGATTACCTCGAGTCCTTCACAGTGGGGAATGTTTGTGTAGAGGGACTCGATGTCCAGACTCGCCATGATTTGATTGTCCATATCGAAAGGTTGATCTTCAATCGTGTTAATTAGATCCATAGTGTCACGGATATAGGTGTCTGTGATGGGTACAAACTCTTTAATCATCGAATCCACATATTTGCCAAGGGGTTCCAAGATGGAACCGCACCCTGATACGATCGGGCGTCCAGGTGGGTTTCTGGGATCCTTATGTATTTTGGGAAGTACGTAAAGGATAGGGGTCCTGGGGTGTGGATTGTTCAAGAACTCAAACTCTTTTTTGGTGATGATGTTGTTGTCTCTTGCTGTAGCTGTTATAGAGAGAATCTTCTGTCTTATGTCTGCTAGTGGATCTTTGGTTAGAGCACGGTAATGGTCGTGGTTCGTGAGTTGTCGTTCCACCTCTCGGTCATAATCGGTGTTGTTGAGGACAACAATCCCGCCTCCCTTATCCGCGGGTTTGATGACAATTCCCGGGTTATTTTGGAGGGTGGTAAGTGCTTCTTTCTCCTCCCAGGGCAGGTTGTATGGGACGTAGCGTGGGGTGGTCTTAAGTTCCATAACTTCTTTGAGGACAAGTTTTTCAAAGGTCAAAATTTCAGGTGGCATTTGGTGCGAAGGAGGGTTGAAGGTAGAGGGGGGCCGAAATGGGGAAACTTCCACCCAATTGGTATCTTGTTTGTCTGAAAAAAAGTATTTCAGTCTGATCCTCCTGAAGAATTTCAGGAGGTTGGACTGGAGATCCAGGAAATCAGTTCTAACCGTCGGCACGAAGGAGAGACCACGTGACAGAAGTTTGGTTTCTAATGGGGTCAGATTGTGGTCCGACAGGTTGAAAATCGGGATGGACGTTACTGCAGTTGTAGTTTCCTTGTCCATTATTGTGGTTGTCCCCACTGGTAGTACCGGTTGCGGGTTTGTCTGTTGCCTGGTACTGGAGGTTGGTATTGTTTGGCCCTCGTTTGACGATTCTGTGGTTGTGGATGTTGGCCGCGGCCTCGGCCTCGTCCTAAAAAACTCGGTGGGAGTAGTGGCTGTGGACCCGAGGTACTGGCGTCTGTTTCTTCACCTGAGCTGTTTGAGGAGACAGAGAAGGTAACGCGCTGGTTGTTTCTATAACGGCCCCAGTTTTGTGATCTTGGCTGGTTCTGATGTGTGTTGTAGAATTCCTCGTTTAAATAAGGATACGTATTCTCATTCTTGTAGTTCTTGATATCTTTCTCAATTTTATTGATCTTTTTGTTGACCTCGAAGGTGTTGAAAGTGGCAATAGAGTTGTGTATTTTTTCCAGGAGGTTTTTGGCGTCAATGATTGTAGAGTCTTCTAGGATGCGTTTTTCCAAATCTTCAATTTCTTGAAGTTCTTGGCGGCTATGTTCTATCGCTGTGTCTATTCCCAAGACCATCCAGTGGCGAGAGCAAGTTGTCGCTAGGTGGCTGAAGCTGACTCGAAATTTGGGGTCCTGTGTGAATATAGCCGGGGTGTTCCGGATTTGTAGGCCTAGAGGGATGACGCCCGATCGTAGGTAGTCTGTAAGCATACGGGCATGTAGATCCGTTCTGATCTGTTTTTTCTTCAGTTTCTCCAGTTGCTCCAGAAGGACTCGAGACGTGTTGGGGGTGGTGGAGGTCGACGTAGACTGTAGGGGGCCTGACAGTAATGAGGGCCCAGTAAGTCTGGATTGGATATATTCCTCTAAATTAGATCGAGTACACATCTGTGTACTCGATCTAATTTACCTCATTAATTTAGGTAGACATCTGCCCAGGACCCCACGGCCTGCACAAGATGTCCAAGGAGTCCCTCACTTACTCAGAGGAATATATCCAATCCAGACTTACTGGGCCCTCATTACTGTCAGGCCCCCTACAGTCTACATCGACCTCCACCACCCCCAACACGTCTCGAGTCCTTCTGGAGCAACTGGAGAAACTGAAGAAAAAACAGATCAGAACGGATCTACATGCCCGTATGCTTACAGACTACCTACGATCGGGCGTCATCCCTCTAGGCCTACAAATCCGGAACACCCCGGCTATATTCACACAGGACCCCAAATTTCGAGTCAGCTTCAGCCACCTAGCGACAACTTGCTCTCGCCACTGGATGGTCTTGGGAATAGACACAGCGATAGAACATAGCCGCCAAGAACTTCAAGAAATTGAAGATTTGGAAAAACGCATCCTAGAAGACTCTACAATCATTGACGCCAAAAACCTCCTGGAAAAAATACACAACTCTATTGCCACTTTCAACACCTTCGAGGTCAACAAAAAGATCAATAAAATTGAGAAAGATATCAAGAACTACAAGAATGAGAATACGTATCCTTATTTAAACGAGGAATTCTACAACACACATCAGAACCAGCCAAGATCACAAAACTGGGGCCGTTATAGAAACAACCAGCGCGTTACCTTCTCTGTCTCCTCAAACAGCTCAGGTGAAGAAACAGACGCCAGTACCTCGGGTCCACAGCCACTACTCCCACCCGGTTTTTTAGGACGAGGCCGAGGCCGCGGCCAACATCCACAACCACAGAATCGTCAAACGAGGGCCAAACAATACCAACCTCCAGTACCAGGCAACAGACAAACCCGCAACCGGTACTACCAGTGGGGACAACCACAATAATGGACAAGGAAACTACAACTGCAGTAACGTCCATCCCGATTTTCAACCTGTCGGACCACAATCTGACCCCATTAGAAACCAAACTTCTGTCACGTGGTCTCTCCTTCGTGCCGACGGTTAGAACTGATTTCCTGGATCTCCAGTCCAACCTCCTGAAATTCTTCAGGAGGATCAGACTGAAATAATTTTTTTCAGACAAACAAGATACCAATTGGGTGGAAGTTTCCCCATTTCGGCCCCCCTCTACCTTCAACCCTCCTTCGCACCAAATGCCACCTGAAATTTTGACCTTTGAAAAACTTGTCCTCAAAGAAGTTATGGAACGTAAGACCACCCCACGCTACGTCCCATACAACCTGCCCTGGGAGGAGAAAGAAGCACTTACCACCCTCCAAAATAACCCGGGATTAGTCATCAAACCCGCGGATAAGGGAGGCGGGATTGTTGTCCTCAACAACACCGATTATGACCGAGAGGTGGAACGACAACTCACGAACCACGACCATTACCGTGCTCTAACCAAAGATCCACTAGCAGACATAAGACAGAAGATTCTCTCTATAACAGCTACAGCAAGAGACAACAACATCATCACCAAAAAAGAGTTTGAGTTCTTGAACAATCCACACCCCAGGACCCCTATCCTTTACGTACTTCCCAAAATACATAAGGATGCCAGAAACCCACCTGGACGCCCGATCGTATCAGGGTGCGGTTCCATCTTGGAACCCCTTGGCAAATATGTGGATTCGATGATTAAAGAGTTTGTACCCATCACAGACACCTATATCCGTGACACTATGGATCTAATTAACACGATTGAAGATCAACCTTTCGATATGGACAATCAAATCATGGCGAGTCTGGACATCGAGTCCCTCTACACAAACATTCCCCACTGTGAAGGACTCGAGGTAATCAAAAATCTGTTGAGCACCAGACCACAACCATCCAAGATTCCTACTGATTTCATCATGGACCTTTTAAGAGTGGCACTACAAAACAATTACTTTATGTACAAGAATACCTACTATCTGCAAATCAAGGGAGTAGCAATGGGCGCTTGCTTTGCTCCAAATTTTGCCATCCTATATGTACATGCCCTTGAGAAGTCATTGTTCCTCAACCAAATCAATCCATATCGACCCCAAATCCATCTGTGGCGTCGATATATCGATGACATTTTACTATTTTGGAATGGCTCAGCTAACTCTCTACAGCCGTGCATCGATTGGCTAAATTCTTCCCAGGAACACCTTAAATTCACATACGAAACCAAACCTAATGACCTACACTTCCTTGATGTTACAATACATGCGGAAGAAGGAAAAATTGGAACTGTGCTCTACCGTAAACCAACTGAACGCAACACGTTACTGCACTACTCAAGCAACCACCCCAGAGGCCTACGCGATGGTCTCCCCTTTGGCCAATTCCTCCGCATTCGGAGAAATTGCAAATGGCGAAAGGACTACTTTAGGGAAGCAGACATCCTAGTCTCTAAACTGATCAACAGGGGATATCCACGACGTCTGGTCAAACAGGCCAAAAAACGGGCCTGGTACAACCACTGGGAGGACTTACTGAGGCCAAATCAAAACAAAAAAACTTTGAAGAGGATTCCCTTTGTCTCAGTTTTCAGCCCAGACAGTAACAGAGTAGCCAAAATAATTAAAAAGAACTGGACTGTGCTACGATCAGAGGAACAATTCAATGCACCACCATTGTTTTCATACCAGAGAGGTAACAACATTGCCAACCACCTCGTTCGTGCCATTACTTGGCCAACCTCCAGTACTGAGAAAAACACCATCACAGCTGCATGGGGTTTGCCCCCGGTCATCGGACATTTCAAATGCCAATCCTGTAGCGTGTGCGAGTTGACATGTAACACCAAAGAATTCATATTCAAGGGCCAGACACACCACCTCACCCATCAATCCAACTGCAAAACTCAAAACGTAATTTACGCTATCCGATGCCCGTGTGACCTGATCTACATCGGCCAAACTACCCAAATGATAAAACAGCGGATCATACAACACAAAAGCAGAATTAACTGCAAGATACTTACAGCACCCTTGGTTGCACACTTCATTGAGCACTCTCACACGGATTCGGACCTCAGATGGCAGGTCATTGAGAAACCCACCTTACCCCTCAGAGGAGGTAACATGACTGCCCTGCTCAACAGAGCCGAATGCAAATGGATTGCCAGGGTTGACTCGGTCAATCATGGGCTCAACACCCTTGATGAATGGACTAGTACGAGTTCCATTTAATTTAAATTAAATTCCTTGTCCGGTCCTCCCTCTCCTGCATTCAGGCCCCACTGCCAATACGAGTGGTATAATACCAGTACTGTGCTAAAATCGTCTGATCCACCAATGATCTAGAATCCATAACAAAGTGCCTTTTCTCTAATTTTTTCATTAATTTTTTCTCTAATTGGCTCCCAACACGTAATGTAATTCTGTAATTAACCGCCCGGTTTTATACCTTGACCGAGTTTATGTTAACCTATTGCTCAACTGTGATCTACTGCCGCCCAGCACTGTATTTGCAATGCCTTTTATTTGTAGTGCTGATATTGCACCATGCGATCCTTAATTGATCCTTTGTGCGCCAGCTGTTTTCTGTTTCCTCTCAGTAATGTGTAATGCCTTTACTTTGTAATGCTTACATTGCACCCTACGAGCCCCAACTTGGTCTTCTTTGCGTTTCCTCTAGTATGTGACACAAGCACTTGTCTCCAACCCCTTGGACCCGTTACGACGCGCTTTCTCCAGTGCGCCCGCCCGGGTTCTGAGACTTCCTGTTTACTCTGGTCTCCTTAGGAACCCTCCCGCCCGCCCGTTCCACACACCCCGCCCCCCACTCATACCCACACCAATGGCCTCGCGACACCTCTGCATTCACTCGCAGATCCCGCCCTTGGCACACGCCCCACGCCCCCTTCCCCGCCTCCACCTCGCGGCAAACTGTATTTCCCATGACACAGGGAAGACGCGGTCTGCCACTGCATTCATTGCTGAACAGCCACGCCAGATGAGCTCTTGCCTTCTGCGCCCCTCATTTCTTCAGGTAAGAGTTTCTCCCCCGGTCAGAGGCGGCCCGCCTGGGTCGCGTTCCTAAAATGCACGCCTACTCGCCCACGGTGGCATTTTCCCTGACTGACCGCGCTCTCTGTCTCCCTCATCTAGACGCTGCCCAACTACGTGAGCAGTCCCAGGACAAGTCGCTACCAGGTATTGATACCACCAGTGCCAGTCTTGATATCACCAGTCAACCTTGCGTCTTAAAACTAATAATTGCCTTTTCCTCCAGCAACCAGCGCACAGTTCCCCCGAATGCCGCAAGCCACGCATCCCTGCTTGGCTTCCTGTAAGTGCTCTTCCATTTCGCTTGTGTGGAACACGACCCCACTTTGATAACTGACCTACCCTCCACACTAGGCACCCCAAGCATCACTCTTCTTCCCTTTCCGGCCACCACCACCCCCACCCCTCCTTAAACACAGTAAACCTTTGCGAATTAGTCCCCTTGAGTGCTCCTTCACCCCCCACCCCCTTCCCCGCCCTCTCGACCTGCCACGCTCATCACCACCCTTCCTTTGTCTACAGCACTGTACTTATCGACAACCCCGTCCTGATGACGATCCCGACCAAAGGGGATCGAAACGCCGTCGACCACACAGCCTGAATTAAATGACGCATATGACACTTTAAGCTCTTACAAGAAAATAACTTTTTTCCAAGTGATTGTAACTTGTATTGTAATTGAAGCTGTAATTGATGTATATACTATATTCTATGCGCCACCAATGCTGTTTTTTAAAAAGCACTTGCACTTTCACTTCACTTTAACTGTATATAGCACCTTGCACCAAGTGCCACTGGGTTGTCACAAGATCTAATCTTTACAGTGCTGTCTCAAACTGTAAATGTACATTGAATACCCCTTGTCCTTGGTGAATAATACCACCTCTCTTCAAAATCTAATTGACTCCTTGTTTCTGTTCTTAGTAATGCCTAAAGGCATGCACAATTGAAACTGTCTCTCAATAATACCTGTTAACAAAAATTAATGCGTCCGTCTGTAACGAAACTGGTGCAGATGGAAAGTGCTATGATACCTTAGGGCATAGGTCTTCAAACTTTTGTAGGTTGAGCCCCTCCCCAGCTGAATTTTTTAGATGTGGGCCCCCCCATCACCTGACCAAAATTTCTGGAATCTGGTACACTTCATAATCGACCACCACACGCATATCACGGGCCATATCCGGCAAATAATGTTCAACTCTATGAGTGTTTAGTAAACTGCAGGTTTGTGAGTGGGTGTGGTGAAATGACAAGGCTTATTACACAGCTCAAAACACAATTTTCCAAGATAAAATGTGTGCAAATTCTTTTTACTAGTATGCTTTGTTTTACAAATGACAGATTAATAATAACACCACCAAAATGAATGTGACAGGTGTGCCGTTTTTTAGCCACAGAGACTGTCAATCTGTGGATGGATTTTTGCTACTGCCATCATCAGGTTGTGCTCCACATCCAGTCTTGGAGGACACTTTGGCCCCCATTAGGATGGCGGGAGGACTTTGCCCGCCCGCCATCCTCGTGCAAAACGGGACTGGCCACCATAGGAGCGGCGGTCCCGCCTTGAGCATTAGGATGCGCCTGCCACACAGGCGGGCGCATCTTGTATTTTTACCATTGCGGCGGGCGGTGCAGAAAGCGCCGCCCGCCGCATTGGTAAAAATGCACGTTGTGCATTTCAAAGCACAACATGACAGGCACCGCCCGGTACCTGCCATGTTGCACTTTGAAATGCGGGGGGTACCATAGGTACCCCCCATGTGCACCCCCCACCTCCCGGACTCCCAGGGAGCCCGCAACAGGCCCCCGCAGGGAGTCTCCACATGCCTTTCTGTGGCTGCATTGCCGCCACGGAAAAACATTTCAGGAGGGCATCATAATATGGCTGGCGGTGTCTCATAGATACCGCCACCATATTAAACATTTTCTACCCCGGTCGCAAGGCGAGCAGGGCGGAAAAGCGGCGGACGGTCTTTCCGTCCGCTGCGGATGCCCTCCCCCCTCCCCCCCCGCCATGGTAATATGGCGGGGGGAAATGGGTGGCGGGCGGACATTTATGTCGGGCGGATCCGCCCGACATCGTAATGGGCTCCTTAGTCTTTAGTACCGCAATTGATGAGAACCCAATCTCACACAAATAAGACAAACTGAAAGGCAAGACAGTTTTGATAGCAGTTTCTCTTAAAGCTTAATATTCTGCAGACATTTTCAGCCATAACATTGACTGTTAGGGAGACAGTGTTATCAGATTTTTCGAGCACCCCCTACCTCAGAGTTGGTACACGAGAAACAATTCTTCTCTAGAAACCATTACCAAACGTTTTAGGCAGCGTTATAATGGGATAATTGCCCACCAATCAGTTATGGATCCGAAGACAAAGGTGAAAGTCCACAAAGAGGGCACTGAACGAACACCTAATTGAGAATTCCTTAGTGGTACGATAAATTGCTTGCCTGAAGCAGTGGGGGTTTAGGACACGTTGGGCTTATGTTTAAAAAAATAGAACTGATAATAATTAAATGATGTTGCCTATTTTACTTCAAAGCAATGTTGTCTGACAGACTTTGTGGTGGCAGGGACATGATAAGGATTTTGGGTGCCCTGGGCCAATACTATTTTGGGGGCTCCAGTTCGGAAGAGCTTTGAGATTAAATGATTCACTTTCAGCTCTGCCATACCATCTTTAGCCGGGCTACTAACAGTGCAAAGGCGCTATGGTCGAAATTCTAAAAGTGTTTACATCTAATATTCAGAGATAGTGATGAGTGTTTTCACTGTTGTAACAAAGCAGCAGCCCACAAATTTTGCAGCAAATAATATCTGTGATATCCTCCAATTTCTCATATGTGAGGACTTATTTTGATCTAAAATAAACTTTTTTATGGTTGTTGCATAAAACAAATACATTTCTCTGCAAATAGTAATAGACTCTCACATCAATCACAATAAATAGAAATGAAACAAAACGGTATTTACACTTTTCTGGCAAACATTTTTATTTTTATAGCACTACTCATTGTTTACTCACATTCAGTTCTTTGATCTGCATGGTACACGTTCTTTGTAGCAGGTATATTAACCCTCTGTGCTGTGCAGGTGGCAGGAGTACCATGTGAGTGCAGGGTGAGCCATGCAACAGTGTGATAGGGTAAGAGGAGTGACTGCAGGGTGAGTGAGGTGACCATATGAATTTGCGTGCGGATGTAAGTGCAGAGTGGGACGAATGAATGTATGTTTAATAATGGTTTTATTTGCATGAGATTGCAGATTGAGCAGTAAGGAGGACAGGTGAGTGAAGTGTCACATGAGTGCAGGGTGAGTAGTTTTCTTGTGTGACTGCAGGGTGAGGTGCAGGGTGAACAGTGCAAGTGCATTGTGAGTGCAGAATGAGCACTGTGAGTGCAGTGATCGAGTGAATTGTGTGAGTGCAAGGTGATCAGTGAGTGCATTGTGATTGCTGTGAGTGCAAGGTGAGCGTGAAAGTGAAGGGCGAGAACCAAGAGTAAGTTGTCTGAATGCAGGGTACATTACCGGACACTTGCAGTAACTAAGCATACTACTGACAACAGCGTAGGGTTTAGGATATGTTAAACTATTGCTATTATGGCATTAACCAGGGATCAGGGTGGAGGAAATAAATGTGCTGATCTTACAACAAACTTCCAGTTTTATGATTAGGGTTGCCAGCTCATTATTTTGATGTCCCAGGCAGTACAAAAATAAAAAATAGTCACCAATAGCTGTATTGTCAGCACTTGTGTGTGCATACCTTGAACAGCAAATATAAATAGAAGCACTGTTAATTATGTTCTAGGGCTGCCTGAATGATCCAGGACTGATAATAAAATGGAACAAAGACAGAAAAGTCACATTACAAATGTATACATACTTTTTTATAAGCATATTTAGTGTCAAGACAATGAATTTGCAGGCTGTTTAAACACATGGCAGGCTGGCATTTTTCTTTTGGCTACTTGAAGCCCTGTGTAAATTTACAAGAAACTTTGTTTCCTTTTGCTAAGAGCTAACCTTCCCAGGACGGGGTTAAACTGGTAGAGTTGAAATGCTTCAGCTGCAGTGGGAGGCAGGATGTCTCCTCTGCTAAAACTGACCCAATAAAGATAAGAAACCTTTTACGCCAAAAGGAAGTCAGACGAGCCTTTCCAAGTGGGCCGTCTCAAAAAGAGAAAAGTGTATGTCAGAGAATGCTCTTTCCCAATGGCTGGCCACCGCCGTCCAATGGGAAAGAGGGGCGGGGCTTAAAGCCCTCTAGTGAAACTCCCTCAAAAACATAAAATCGCGCCAGCGAGACTGCGCATGTGCGCAGCCTACGCTAGCGAGACCTAAAAAGGAGTAGGAAGGCATGGTGAAAAATGATCTAGCTATTCAAAGTGTGAATGAACTCTTCATGAAAGGATGGCCAACTAGGTGCTCTGACTCAAAAGACGATGTGAAGAGATTTTGGGAGGTGAGGAACGAATTGTACATACACAAGGAAAATTTGTATAGGGGAAACAAACTTGTTCCGCCTGAAAGCTTGCGTGGAAAAATAGTATTGTTAGCACATAAAGGCCACTTATGGTGCAGTCTAACGAAGAGGAAGACCAGGCTACGTTATTGGTGGCCGGGCATGGACGCCATGATCGAAAGGAGCATTAGACAATGCATAAGTTGTGCTTGCAGTGACAAGAGCAAACATGTAAGCAAAGGTCACATTTCTGCTGTAGAAGTGCCTATGGTCCTTTGGAACAAACTGGCTCTGGACATCATCAGTCCAATAAATGCTAAGGGACTAGAAGGAAGGTTCATATTGACATTAGTGGATTATCACTCTAAATGGGTGGTCATCAAAATTGTTGACAATGTCATTACTAGTACTGTCATTACTTTTCTACAAGATGTATTCCGAAGTGAGGGTGTCCCCCAAACTTTAATAACAGACAATGGTGTACAATTTTTTCATCACTAATGAAAGAGTTTTTATATAAATGTTCTGTAAACCACTTGCAAATTGCTCTTTATTGTCCGAGAGCTAACGGTTTAGTTGAACGAGTCAACCGTATGATAAAAGACTGTATCCAACTAAATGTGAACAGAGGGTTGGGCGTTAAGAAAAAGTTAGATGAAATGATTTGGTCATACCTTGTAACCCCTCACTCCATCACGAGGGTTTCCCCATTTAAGTCTCTCAAAGGAAGGGAACTAGGCACTAAGTTAAGTCCCCTGTGGCTAGTCAGTAACAAGGTGGAGGAAGTAGAATGAGACAAAATAAGGGAAAAGGTCCAAGAACACCAAAGGAAATACGTTAACAGGTACAACAGTAAAGTGCTGGAAAGGATTAAGATTTGGAAGGAAGGGGATGTTGTAAAAGTAAAATTACCAGGATATGTGTATTCTGGTTCTTCCAAGTTTTCTGAGAGGAAGAAAATACATACAGTGTTCCAAAAATGTTGTACTTCTTGATGATGGACAAGGGTGGAGCTCGGACAGGATTGTCAGAGATAACAATGAGGACGTACAAACTGTCTCAAGGGAACACAGAGCACAAGCAAAAGATGGACCTGATACTTAATCGAGAAAGGAGTTTCTTAGGAACCAATGTATGAAACCGTTGTGGCATAAAGATTATAGAATGTTTTAATACTATTTTTTTTCCTTCTGTTCCCTTCAGCTTTGTCAAATGTATATTTTACTATTATGTTTTGTTTCCTTAGGGAAGGGAATGTGTTGTATTTTATCCCCTTCTCCATCCTTTCTCCCCGCTCATGGTTCCTTCCACACTCCCCTCTTCTGTTGCCTTAAACTGTTCCTAGAATGCTGCGAGCATTCTAAGGTGCGCTTCCAGTCTGAACTGTCATTCTGGGCCATGGATGTCGTATGGAACTGATAAATTAAGTTGACCTCCTTTATCAGAAGTTTCATTATTTCAGGGACCCATCTCTGAAAGCTGGTAAATCCTTGCTTCCAATTGCTATTTTTGTATGCTCACATCTCGCTCGGTTTGAAGACTGAATTGAGCTACAATCATCTCTGGAATGCTCTTTGCCATAACACTTCAGTGGAAGTGACTACTGTTGGAGTGCTCCATTCAGTGTTTGCATGAACCTGGATATTTTTTCGAAGATAGGATTGTTTTATGACTTATTAAATTGAACTAAAGGTTAAACGAATGTTGCATTATAGGCAAACCATTTGTATTCACAAGCACACATTGCTGCAGGATGTGATCCAGCTCGAAAAGGTATATCACACACAATATTTTAGATAGTTCAGTTCAGGAGACTATGTAGTAATGTTGTTTGTTTGCTCTCTTCGGGGCTCAAAAGCATGAGATGAATCCATATCATGTCCAAGAGAGGGTGCTACGCAGTGATGGATGTTTTCCCAGTTCCCCATTACCTATGTATTCTCACAAGTGACGTGTTAGCCTCCTCAGAGTACAAGATGGGAAAACGGAGTTCTGAGCACTGAAATTTGCCTGCCGTCATCTACTAAGAAGATGGTAGAAAATGCATCCTATTAGATCTGCAGTGAGGGCTTCATTGATGAGCAAAGTGGTGGAGAGCCCCATATAATCTATGGTGCATTAGTATTTGTCCTGTGGTTGGAGACAAGGTTTCACCTGCAACTTTTGTCAACTATGTTTTGTACCACTTTGTTTCTCAACCATCATTCTACCCAGAATTCCTTTTAACCTTGACATATATTTGCCACCTCAGCAGGCTGAACAGTAGGTAAACCCTCGTACATACGGTGCCCAACATGTGCATACCAATGATACCAAATCACTTGGATTTAGAACCACACTCCTTGGTGGAATGAAGCTAACCACCAAGGGTTGTTTGTGTATATAGTCACTTTGATTAGGTTTATGCTCATGAATAAGCCATTTCACTCTAGAAGCAAAGCATCTAGTTTGCTCAGTGTTAGATATGGGATTTCTGGTTGGCTAGGGCTTGCATCTAAGCCAGGCAGAAGCCACCACTCTAGTCAGGGCAAGGGTGTTACACGCTGAAGATAACCCCTGCTCACTCCCTTGGTAGCTTGGCACGAGCAGTCAGGCTTATCCCAGAGGCAATGTGTAAAGCGTTTTCACAACACACACAAATAGCAGCAACACATTAGGCACACCACAAAAGAAACTCCACACAGGGTTATATCAAAAGAAGCCTTTGTATTATCATAAACACATTGGAAACATAATCACACATTTACCCTGTGCCAACTGGCGCTACGGAATATTCACAGGGGATTATATACAGGACAGGGCCAATCGGGCCACTGTCAGAACCATCAGAACAGGTAAGTAAATATAAAACATAACCAGTAACTGCTGGTAGAATAATGACATCAGCATTATCACATTAGGCATAAACCCAATAGGCACACCTCATTAGCATAAACACATTACGCAATAGGCCTCACCAACATAAAAACATTATGCAATAACTCGTATAAGCCAAAACACATTACACAATAGGCCTCACTAGCATTAACACATTATGCATAAATCATGGTGCATAATATTAGGCATCCACACATGGTGCATAACTTATTAGCATAAACAGATTGTGTAAGGGGCATCACATTAGGGCCTTGCGCCCTACCAATCACAAAACTGATCCCAGGCCAACTGGCCTTCTCTCTGGGGTTCCAATGCCCTATGTCCAAAATGTCAGGGCTCTTTCAGGACCGCCTACTGGTCCTCTGGCTGCCAATGCAGCGACAAGCAATGTGCCCCAAAGCACTGGATGCGCAAATGCACTAGGGGCTTGGGTGCACTCTCCCCTTCCTGGCACTAGAAATTATGTGCCCCTGTCGTGTAGCTGCCTGCATTCTTGCAGTGCAGCTGTGTGCAAAATTAGCAATGGCACTAACAATGCCTGAGGAGCCCCGATCACCGGGCCCCTCCTGGTGCCACAAAGAAATGGCACTGGCACCACTGTGCCGCTTGTGAGCTCCCCTCAGGGACTCCTACAATCACTGCCCAACCGTTGCACCTGCCCACAACTGCGGTGCAGCTGCGAGCAAGAACAGACTCTGGCACTACTAGTGCCTCACAAGCTCCCGTTTCCCAGGACTCTCGCGGTGCCACTCCCGGCACCGCAACTCTTTAGAAAAGCAATCACCACTCGCGGTGCTCTAAGGGGAGCCTCCACTCTGGGACTCCTTAACACCAAATTGCCCCCTCTGTGCAGCTGCCCGCAATTGCAGTGCAGCTGTAAATAACCAACAAAGACTGGCACTCGCAGTGCCTCAGGGGCATCAACCCGGCCCCCACTCACCCGGGCTCGCTGGCAGGCTTCTCTCTCGCTGGGGGGAAACTGGATCCATTGGCGGCCAGCAACGTGTGGACAATGCTCTCTGGTCCTTCACTGGTTGCAAAGTGAAGCCCCACTCACTGGACTCTTTTGGATGACCCGCGGGGCTCCCACTAACACATGGGGTCCTGCTCTCCTGCAGGCATGTACGGCAGGGTTGCTGTGTTACTCTGCCTCTCCTCTACTCACCGGGCCTCTGCATGGAGCCTGTGAGGCTCCAGTCGAACTCCTTCGGGCGGCTCAGTACTGCAGGGTAGTCTCCCGCCCTCGGTCAGGCTTCTGCCGCCTGTCTTCCGGCCCTGGTGACTTCCTCTTCCTGGCCAAGCCCCGAGACAGGCAGCTTGCCTGATGACCCTCCGATCCCGGCGGCGATTTCTCCTGCAGGCGTCATAAATGCGGAGTGGGCTCCCGCTTAGAACAAGGACACAATTGCGGGGTGGGCACCCGCCAAAAGCGGAGCACCAAGATGCGGGGTAGGCTCCCGCTTGACATGGGAACCAAAGTGCCTGGTGGGCTCCCGCCAAGTTTCAGAGGCACCCAAAATACGGGGTAGGGGAGAAAGGGGGGAGATCCCCACGCCGGGATTTCCTCAGGGCACCTCGCAGCCCAGCGCTGCAAAGCCCTCACGCTCCTCTCGTCCTGGAAATAAAGTTGTAGTGCTCACGAGGCACTAGGGCCCTTCACAGTCCAAGGGCACAGCTGGGCCCAGGGAGGCCTACACACATGGCCCTCCAGCAGGGAGGAAAGCCCTCATGGCGGTTCCTCCTGGGCCCCAGCAGCACAGGAAAAACACCAAAAAACATGGGGTCACAGACCCTACATTTATACTCAGTTTTCCTTTGTCTGCCCTGGCACAGGGCTTGGGGGAACCAGTCCCAACTGGTTCTGGGGGAGTAGAAGCACTTTGTGTACAGTGCTCACACCCTCCTTTGTGAGATGGGGGCTCTGTCATCAGCACACCACAGCGAGCGGAGCCAGCATTGTACAGGCTAGGCACAGACCTATTCAGGGACGAGGGACTTCTCCTCCCACTTCTCCAAATGCAGATATCCCATTCCGCCTAGTGCTGACTCACCCTTCATCTACTGGAGCCACAAACACCTCACCAGCCCCTGCCACTCAATAGCCAGACATGCAACCCACATCAGGCAGGCAGACACATAGCACACAGAAATGCCAACTTCTAAAAGTGGCATTTCTAAAATAGTTATAATAAATATGTCTACACCATTGCGTCCAGAAGGGAATAAAAATAGTTCAAAGCCAGATATACAAGATTAAATACACTTTTACAAGACCCTCAGATAAAAATTAAAACAATAAAAAAGGAGGGTCCCAAGGCCTTTTTTAATATGTATATATCGTCCAATACTAACATTTAATCGAGGCAGGACCTGGCTTTCACCGCAGATTTCAGGAAACAAAAAGAATACATTCTTCATTCAACAATTGTAATTAGATAAAAGCTGGATGGGCCTGCTTAAAATTCATCCTCTTTAAAAAGGGACAATAAACGTTTTCCGGGGGACATCATAAAATTTACAAAATAACATGAAGTGTAGCATATTCTGAGACTCATCGTTGCAGCCACAGGGTGCTAACAACTGTCCTCTTCTACTCCCCCTTGTCATAGCCAACAAAAAATGAAAGAGGTCCAGGCGAAACCTGGTCAGTAAAAAACTTTCATATGTGCTAAAAGACGCCAGGAGATATGGCTTGGATGATAGTGTCATTTTCAAAATTAAACATTGATGAACACCAGGTTTCCTCAGTTCCACCTCTTCCCTCTCTAGTTTCCTTACGCTGCTAAAGACTCCCTTATCATCCCCACATCCTTTTTAGTTACCAATTTGGGATTGATGTACAATTCAGCTCTTCCTAGGCTTTCAAAGCTGCTCATAATATATCTGAACCAAGGTATGTGGAGGGCATGGTCAAGGGTCATACACTCTTTCAATATCAGTTGACTCACTGAAGATCCTTCGCTCAGCCAGATTTTCATCCAGAAAGTTAGAGGGCGGAGTGCCAATATGTCACTTAGGTAAGGCACCCCCAATTCTTCCTGTACCACTATATTAGACGTACCACGAGGGACGCTTAATAAGAGCTTCAGGGATGCATTCTTAGCTACTTGCAGGTCATCTGTAGAAACATGCCTCATATTTTGCTACTACAAGAGGCCATCTTGACACTTTAGGTCTGGTAGATCTTTAAAAGCGCTGCGTTCAGTCGCTTACCTAATTTTAAGGTGAAATTAAAAATAGCCGCAATCACCCTCACCAGGTCTCCCCTCTTTCTCTGTTTAAGAGGGACCCATTTCATCTGCTCGTCCATTATGACCCCCAGATACGAGAAAACATAGGTGCAGGGAACCTGAGCAGATCCTACTCTAAATTGAAAAGACTTTTTGGGACAAAGACCCACCTGCATAACATATGATTTAGAATCATTTCAAGATAGGTCCCGATCCAACATAAAAGCGGAGAAAGCATCCATCAGAGTTTGTAGCCGCAACATCCATTACAATGCATACCATTACAACGCATACCATTACAACAAATTCTTTGGAACTACCTTTACAACGCATTCCACTACAACGCATACTACATTTACAACGCATACCATTACAACGCATAACATTAAATTGCATGTAAGGTAAGTATTGGATAGTATAGGGGTAAAAATTACTATTCTAACTCCAGGGGGTGCAACAGTAGGGTAAGTGTTGGATAGTGTAGGGGTTAAAATTACTATTCTAACTCCAGGGGGTGCAACAGTAGGGTAAGTGTTGGATAGTGTAGGGGTAAAAATTACTATTCTAACTCCAGGGGGAGCAACAGTAGGGTAAGTGTTGGATAGTGTAGGGGTACAAATTACTATTCTAACTCCAGGGGGTGCAACAGTAGGGTAAGTGTTGGATAGTGTAAGGGTACTAGGTCATCTGTAGAAACATGCCTCATATTTTGCTACTACAAGAGGCCGTCGTGACACTTTAGGTCTGGTAGATCTTTAAAAGCGCTGCGTTCAGTCTCTTACCTAATTTTAAGGTGAAATTAAAAATAGCCGCAATCACCCGCACCAGGTCTCCCCTCTTTCTCTGTTTAAGAGGGCCCCATTTCATCTGCTCGTCCATTATGACCCCCAGATACGAGAAAACATAGGTGCAGGGAACCTGAGCAGATCCTACTTTAAATTGAAAAGACTTTTTGGGACGAAGACCCACCTGCATAACATATGATTTAGAATCATTTCAAGATAGGTCCCGATCCAACATAAAAGCGGAGAAAGCATCCAGCAGAGTTTGTAGCCGCAACATCCATTACAACGCATACCATTACAACGCATACCATTACAACAGATTCTTTGAAACTACCTTTGCAACGCATTCCACTACAAAGCATACTACATTTACAACGCATACCATTACAACGCATAACATTACATTGCATGTAAGGTAAGTATTGGATAGTGTAGGGGTAAAAATTACTATTCTAACTCCAGGGGGTGCAACAGTAGGGTAAGTGTTGGATACTATGTAGGGGTTAAAATTACTATTCTAACTCCAGGGGAAGCAACAGTAGGGTAAGTGTTGGATAGTGTAGGAGTAAAAAATACTATTCTAACTCCAGGGGTGCAACAGTAGGGTAAGTGTTGGATAGTGTAAGGGTACTATGTATTGTAATGCTATGCGTTGTAATGGTATGCGTTGTAATGACTGCGATGTAATGGCATGCGTTGTAGTGGTGTGCGTTGTAGTGTCATGCGTTGTAATGGTTGCGTTGTAAATGCATGCGTTGTAATGGATGTTGCGTTGTAAAAGTTTTGTTGTAATGGTAGTGCGTTGTAAAAGTTGCGTTGCAAAGGTTGTTTCCCATAAGAACCGCGTCATCCGCATATAATAGAACTGGCAGACCACGCTGGCCTACCTTCGGGTAATCTACCCCTGTCATCAATAGGGCTTTATCCAAATTGTTAATGTATAAATTAAACAAAAAGTGGCTGTAATACACCCTTGGCGTACTCCTCTCCTTAGATCGAAATTACGCAAGACTCTTAAATCCTGCGAGAATGTAACATGGGCCTTAGTTGCACATTGAAGATCTTTTAAAAGTAAACAATACTGCCATCCACACCAATATCTAACATGGACAGCCAAAGTTTGACCCTATTCACGCAATCAAATGTGGAAGACAGATCCATGAATGCTAAATAGATAAAGCCGGGACGGGCAACTGTGTATTTGTTAAAGATCATGGTTAGGTTAAGGCACTGGGCCATGGTAGACTGCCCTGGGCAGAACCCTTACTCTACGTCTGATTGGATAGTATGTTCTGCTGCACAACTGGTCAGCCTATCTAAGAGTACTTGACCCACCACCTTAACCCCCGAGTCCAACAACTAAATTGGTCTATAGCAATGTGTGCTATCTCTGTTACCTTTTTCAAAAACAGGCACTATAGTCGAGGTAGCCCAGGACTCAGGGCATCCGGGTTTTACCGCAGCATTAATTATTGCAGCAAGGACCGGAGCCCAAAATGTGGGATCTGATTTAAAAAGATACGGCGGATACAGTCTGCTCCCGTGGCTTTGTTGCTTGCAATCCGGCAATACCTTCCTTAATCTCGTCTATGCTAAAGATCAAATCAGAGGTGTCTGCCTCGCTGTCGAGTAGGCAGTTTATCTCAAGGGGGCTCTCAAAAACATGGGTTCGAAGTGAAACACCCACTCCTCCTCTGTGATAAAGACAGCTACTGCGCTTCCCTCCTCCTGATTTAGAAAAGGGCTGTTGATAATGTTCCAAAATCTAGAGCTATTCCTCAGTGTACTAGCCTCATTAACCCCCTCCATGCTTCCTCCTTCAAGGCAGACTTGTGGCCAATTCTAGTTTGTAATCTCTCCGACACAATCTGACCAGAATCTGGTTTCTTGGGCTCCTATTTAAGCCTGAGAGCAGGAGGATTCAAACCCTGTAGGGGTCTGAATAACTATTCGTTGGGATACTTAAAAAATAGCCTACTTTAATGGAAATGGTTTTGAAACCACAGATAACCTCCTCCTGGGGTGTAGGCGGTGAGGAACACAAATCCAACTCTCTGGCACATGAACCTATTACTGACTTGCGAAATGCATCTGGAGATATCTATGTCCACTTTAGTTGTCTTTTACCATCTGTTGGTCTCACTGTCCCACTCCGCCCCGCCCCTCCTTTGGACAACAATAAGAATCCACGAAAATCAGCACACAAAGGATTGTGGTCACTATGAATGCTAGCTTGTATGGTGAAACTTACACATAAAACTTGTAAAGTCAATGAAAATATTATGAAATCTATACATAAACAACCGCCTCTCCCTTTAAAAGATGGGACTGCGACCTTGCTGAAGGGGTCACACAAAGACATGAGAGACAATAAATCAAAATCTCGAAGAAAATCGTTCATCATGTCACCATGTAAAGAATGTTCAAAGACAATTCCACTCACCCTTTGGCAACCAAGAACAACTAATCTTGGGACCCTGGGGTCTCCACATGGGTGGATGTTACAATCCCCAGCAATCGTGAGATTTTGGAGTACTGCCACACAATGTTGCCTTATAAAGGATCCTAACTTACTGATGTTACACTCACCCTTGGAGCATGATGTTGAGTTATAAAAATTAATGAGGTCCAATTTGTTCACCCCTTGCTTAGTACCAGAGATTGTATACATGAACTCAATGTTGGCAAGATCAATATCTAGCATTCTACTGCCAGAGAGATATACATTGGGAGACCACCCATAGGTCTGCCTACTGGAGAGGGAAAGGTCGGGACAAAAAAGGACTTATATCCTTCTAAAAATAAACTACAGTCCATCAACCATGTTTCCTGCAAACATGTCACACTATATTGTTTCACAAATATGATTCACAACGGGTCAGAAAACATATTTGTTAACCCTGCGATGTTCCAGGATATAACGTTTTTATCACAATAGCCCAGATAACCATGACTTTGCGCTAAAGAAACCCGCTGGTCATTAGATTTCTCTGACTCCATGAAGGAGGGTCCACTAAAGTCAATCACCGGCATCCATGCCAGCCAAGGAAGTGAAACCGTTTGACAACTCCATAAAAGGGCGGACCAGGATCTTGTCGACTTCGGGCATTGGATTCAGGTGAGTTGATTTAGGAGGCAGGTTTATACAAAAATTCCAGGTAGGAAAATGTAATTGTATCTGTCCCTTTAATGGGACACTATTAACAATATTCATATATTTACGCCCCGATGATTCTGGTTTATAAAACAAAACAAGGGGTAAAGCCATTATGGACGACTTGAGACCAAAAGGAGCAAGTTACAAATCTGTAGCCAAAATTCTTTTCACGATGTGGGGCCTATTACAATTTATGATGACACAATCGCCCTTACCAAACTTAAAGGAGCTGCTGATCCAGTTAACCCTTCGCACCATGTTGATGTTTTTTCTCCACCCTCATTCCAAGAGTGATATTACATGATAGGCAGTGTAGGACTTTGTTCTTTAGTTGAGAGAAGTCCTCTTTTGTACCCTGGGGTAGAGTTGCCACGTTCCCCAATATCACGACATAGGGAGTTGATTCAGCTGGCAGATGAATAACAGGTAGGTTCTGCATAGAATCCTCCACTCCCCCCTGTGATTGTCCCCTAGGTAAGTAACTCCAGAAGGCAATTGAATCCTGCATAACCTGCCTGTCCATACTTCCATGGTTTACACCTGGGGTCGATACAGGGTGTCGAGCATGTACCTGGCTCTCTAATTACTGGGATTGGTCCCAATATTTGAATGTAGGGCTGTCAGGATGGGGCAATCTGTAGTTCGGGGCAGTTGATGGTCCTGGTTCTAAGTTAACAGCTACCCCTCCTATTGGTGTACAGCTTTTGAGGTCAGATAGACCCTTATCAAACGAGGTCAAACGTTGGATTTTCAGACCCAATTTAGAGTCCAACAAAGTCTTCATAGAGTCTTGCTGAAATTCTAGAATGCCCATAAAGTCTGCCTTGATCAGTTCTTGAGAAGTTTGAGGCTCTTAGGGTATCGGGTTAAATCTTGATCCTTTTGCCTTACCCCCCATTGTTTGGGTCTTTTCGTTTTGTGCTTGTCCCTAAACTGACAAGATCAGCCACTATTGATCTCTCTCACGTAGAAAAAAATGGCAGCTTTTAAATTAAGCGGATGCTTTCTGGAGGTGACTGCCACGTGCCCTTGGCTTAAAGGTGCTTTATCGGCCCTCTGGTTATTGATCATAATGGCGGGAGGAAGGGGTAACTGTTGGGCTATTGGTTGACTATTTAGCCTGATCAAATCCGGCACATCCTCTTGTAGCCTAGGGTTATTTAAGGATCCGTCGGCACTGGCCAAATTGTGTATCTGAGAGCATGAGGGATGGAGCAATGACAGGGAACCTAGAGAGGCATCGGTTCACCAGCTCAATCTCCTTATCCAGCACTGCTGCAACTCACAGCAGAACCGAGTCAATGGTTACCACCACGGCTGTACTTCCTGACGGGACCCTCCCAGGGGCTACGGTTACCTTGTGCTTCCCCATGTTGTCCTTAGATCAACATGCTAAACTAACAGGTCTCTGGTCCCAGCAAACAAGCAAAATCTATAACTGATTGCCTCCTCATACTGAGGAAGGTAACCTAGATATTCAAAGTACAGGGTCCCTCAGTTTATATACGCCCTATAACCACCTAACATGTTGCCAATGCCAATGAGTTTAAAGTGAAGTAAACTGCCTTCCTACCTGGTCCTCTCCCTCAATCACTGTAAGTGGGACTGTAGGAAGCTCGATTTGCTATGTCAGGGCACTGCGGTTTAACCAAGATGAGATGAAAGGCGATCATCCAAACTCAAGGACAGCCAAGAGGGTAGGTCCAGCCCAGCCTCCATCTGTCTCGGACGGGCACAGACGTGCTGCGGGAGCCCTGGTCTGGATTTGAGCGCCTCCTGGCACATAGGCAGTACGATGGCAGCATGCGCGCTGCGTAGCAGCCTGGGGATCGTAATTCCTACTCCCCCGGTCACACTAGCGTGTAGCAGGCAGCAAAGCAGCAAAGAGTACGGGCTCCTGGGCTGTGGGTCCCTTGGCCTGGATTTTAAAGCCTCCTGGCGCATAGGCTGTATGTTGGCAGCGTGTGTACATCGTAGCAGCCTGGGCATCGTGGATCCTTTTCCCCGTTTATACTAGCGCGTAGAAGGCAGCAAAGCAGCAAAGAGTAGTTTGCTCATTACCTCCTCGCCCTGTCTCCCCGTCCCATTCCTTAACAGTGAGCAGCTAGTTTGCTCTACAGAAACCTATTACCTAGCTGAGCTTTTGCACTTCCCCCAACATGGATTCACCATCACGTGACAATAAAGGGGAAAGTGCAGTAGAGAAACTTTCTGTTCTTTTTTTTCTGCGTTGCAGTCCTTGGTGCCTAGCTGTGCTATGGATCTACTTATAGTAAGTGTTCCGTCTCCTTTTTGTTTGTGTTGCAGCGGCCTGCTTTAGGCCGCCTTTGTCTTCATGCTCCCATGCTGCCTGATGTTCCGGTTTCTACGCGGTTTGCTTTAGCGGCCACTTTTACCGGGTGCTCTCACCTGTTGGGTTGCGGCCTGCCTCAGTGACCGGTCTCCTGTTTGCCGGTCCCGGTGCGCCCTGCTTTAGCGGGCGGGAGTTGCGAAGGTGTTTTTGGTGGCGCATTTGTTTCTTTGTGTTCCCGCTTCTGAGGGATGGATCCTGGGGGCCAAATTCGGTGTCCAGCTGTTTTTGTAAAGCCGGACCCTTTTTCCTGGTCCCACTGGAGCTCGGGACTTCATTGCTTTAAGATGGGGTCCTTTTTTTCATGCACTTGTCCTATTTGAGTCCCTGTTTTGGTACGTTGCTGTTGCAATCATGGACTCGGGTGCCTCTTCCTCTCCTGCTCCTCTTGATGCCCTGTGCCTGTTGATTAATGAGGCGGTGGCCGCTGCCTTCCAGGCCAGGGACGCAGCTGGGGCTTCTTCCAAGGTGCCTTGTGGTTCTGTGGATCCACAGGCCTCTCCTGATGATGAGATGGGTCCTGAAGAGGATGAGGGTGTCCGTGGGCGATTTGTTTAGGGTGCTGAGCTCTCTGTCTTGTTTGCCCATGTGCGGGACAATTTAGGGTTCACTACTCCTGTGGCGGATGTTCTGGAGGATGACTTCTTTAGGCAGTATCACCAGCTGGCTCCTGACTCCTTCCTGTTGCATGGTGCTGTGCGTAAGGGGCTGGATCACAAGTGGAAGGAAGTGGATAAATCCACCTTCCCTCACTTCTTGTCTAGGCGCTACCCTCTGGAGGGTTTTGCTGCTGTGTTTCCGCAAGCTGTGAAGGTCGCCAATTTGACTGCTGGTCTATCCTCTCAGGGTTGGGTCCTCTCAGATGATGCCCTTCCTGCGGACGCTGTGGATAAGCGTGTTGAAGGGGCGGTGAAGCGTTCCTATGCTGCTTCCAAATTTTCTCTCCATGCTACTGCCTATTCAAATTACATGGTCCAGTCCCTCCTCAAAGATTTTCAGTCCCAGTCTCTTCTGTTGCAAGAGGGTGAGGATGCCACCCCTCTTTTGTCCATGATGGAGTTGCAGGTGCAATACTTGTCGCATCTTTCCTTTGACAATTTGAGTGCAGCTGCGGCTGCTTCTGGTGCTTCGATTGCTGCACGGCATCATATCTGGATGCGTTCCTGGAAAGTGAGTCTTTCCAGAAGTCGGTCCTCCTTAGGTTGCCCTTTGGGGGTTACAAAGTGTTCGGCCCTCAGCTGGAGGAGATGGTCAAGCAATCGGCGGAGAACCGCAAGCTTGTGGCTCCTGTCCGCCCTCTGTCTCGGGGGCGTGGTTTTGGCTACTGTTGTGCTTTTGGGCCTCCTGCTCAGGGAGCTTCGCAGCCCTTTTGTGGCAGGGGTCGTGACCGGGGGGACCCTGGAGGTGCCAAAGCCCAGGCCCCAACCAGTGTTGCTGACACCGCTTCCTCCTCTTCCCAATGATTATCTGCCTTTGCCAGTTGATGGTCGCCTTCAGTCTTTCCTGCCCCAGTGGTTGTTGGTTCCAGATGCCTGGGCGGTTCAGACTGTGTCGGAGGGTTGTCGGATAGAATTTTCCTCTCCTCCGCCTCCGGTTTTCCTTGTGTCTCCCCTGCCCCGTCTTCCTCTGCGAAGGGAGGCGTTGTTGGCGGGTGTGCGACTTCTGTTGGTGAAGAAGGCTATAGTGGATGTTCCTCCTCTGGAGAGATGCGAGGGTTGTTATTCGATCTGCTTTCTAGTCTCAAAGAAAGATACTTCGGATCTACCTCCTGTTTTGGATATGAAGCGGGTCAATCGCTTCGTTCTCCACTGTCCGCTCAAGATAGTGACTCTGCATTCCATCCTGCCTCTTGTGCTTCTGGGGGGGCTACCTGGCATCCCTGGATCTGGTGAATGCGTACCTGCACATCCCGATCCATACGGCGGATCAGAAATTTCTCCGGTTTGCTGTGGGTTCCTGTCACTACCAGTTCCGGGTGCTCCCTTTCGGCCTTTCATCGGCGCCCAGGGTTTTCACGAAACTCTTGGCCCCTCTGGTGGTATTCTTCATTCCAGTGGGCTGCAGGTTTTTCCCTATCTCAATGATTTGTAGATTGTTTCTCCTTCTCTTTCTCAGGCTCTGTCGGATGTGGACCAGGTGTGTCGTCTCCTGGGTTCCTTTGGGTTCCTCATCAACCACCGGAAGTCCTCCCTGGTACCCTCCCAGTCCCTGAAGTTCCTGGGGGCTCTCTTCCGCACCCAGGAGTGCCAGTTGATATTGTTTTGTCACCTTTCTTGGCTTCTGTCCCAGTCCCAGGTGTCCGCCCGTGTGTGGTTGAGGAGTCAAGGGGAGATGGCGTCCACTTTGCATCTTCTTCCTTGGGTCAGGCTGCATTTGTATCCCCTCTTGCATCATGTCCTGTCGCACTGGGATCCTGCCTCCCTGGACTACGAGGCTCTGATACCTGTCTCTCCGGGGATTTGGGTGGATCTCCAATGGTGGTTGTCTCCTCATTCTCTTTCCCGGGGGTTCGATCTTCTTCCTCCTCGGGCTGTGGTTGTGTTGTCCACGGATGCCAGTGCCTTGGGTTGGGGCGCTGTAATGGGTGCCTCCATGGCTCAGGGTCGGTGGTCCCGTTTTGAGTCCCTCCAGTCCTCAAACTGGAAGGAGTTGAGGGCGGTTTGGTTGGCTCGTCGGTGGTTCGCTCCTATTCTTCGGGGTCAAGCGGTCTCGGTGTGGACCGACAACCAGGTGGTTCGGGCTTATGTCAATCGGCAAGGGGGCTTGTGTTGGTCTCTGTTTCTCCTCTCCAGGAAGATCGGGCTTTGGGACGAGCAGAATCTCTTGTCGCTGACGGCGGTCTATCTTCTGAGGAAGGAGAATGGGCCTGCGGACTCATTGAGCAGGGTGTTCCCCTCCTCGGCGGTGTCTCTGTGTCTGTCCCTGGATCTGTTCGATCAGATTGTCCTCAGGTTTGGCCGTCCTTGGCTGGATCTTTTTGCCTCGGAGGATTCTGCTCTTCTTCCTCGGTTTTGCAGCCTGGTTCCCTCCTGGTTGGCATGGGGGACCGATGCTTTCTTGGTTCCATGGTCGCTGGGGCTCCTGTTTGCCTTCCCTCCGTTTGCTTTGATTCCGCGGGTCCTCGGTTGGACCGGGCGGAGGTTCTCCTGGTTGTGCCGGAGTGGTCTCGTCAGTCTTGGTTTCCCCTGCTGCTGACCTTGTCTGTATGCCCCCATTGGAGGTTTCTCCTGTGTCCTTCCCCTCTGCGGACTCCTCCTCTTGGGATTGCCTCCCTGCACCGCCTCCGGCTGGGGGTTTGGCACTTGAGAGGTTGATTTTGTTGGGTCAGGGTTGCTCGGTTGAGGTTGCCCCGTGCCTCCAGCTGTCGCGATGCTCTTCCACCTTGAAGTCCTATGCCCGTCATTGGAAGAATTTCTCCTCCTGGTGTCTTGGGAAGGGTCACTCTTCTGCCTCCTGTGAGACTGTGAGGGTGTTGGACTTCTTGCGGGATGGTTTCTTCCCTGCGTGTGCAGTGGGCTGCCATTCTTGCTTTTCGGGGTTTCGCTGTCTCTTCTGTCTCTCTGTTGGTGGCTCGCCTTCTGCTGAGTTTTTTGATTCAGCGTCCTGTTTCTCGCTCTCCTGTGCCTGCCTGGGATCTTCTCTTGGTTCTCCAGGCCTTAACGGGCCCCCCTTTTGAGCCCTTGGCCTCAGTGGACCTTGAGTTCCTTTCTGCTAAGGTTATTTTCCTGGTGGCCGTTACTTCTGGGCGGCGGGTTGGTGAGATTGGGGCTTTGATGGCTTCTCCCACCTTTTTGCGATTTTGCGCTGACAAGGTCATTCTCCGTCCCAGTCAGTTTTTTTCTGCCTAAGGTGTTGTCATCTTTCCACTGTCAGGAGGATATTGTTCTCCCGTTTTTTTTTCCGAATACTGCCTCTCCTGAGGAGGTGGTCCTCCATTCGTTGGATGTGCTGAGTGCTCTCCGCATCTACTTGGAACGGACCTCTAGTTTCCGTAGGTTGATTCCTTGTTTGTCACCTATGGCCTCTCTGGACTGGGTCTTCGTCCTTCTTTATCCACCTTGACTTGTTGGGTCAAAGGTGCTGTGGTTTATGCCTACGATTCTGCCCACTATCCCCTCCCCTCTTCTGTTGAGGGTAGGTCTACCAGGGGCGTTTCCTCCTCTTGGGCCATGTTCAAAGGGGCCTCCTTGTGATGCCGCCACATGGGCTGCTCCCCATACGTTTGTTTCACATTATCATCTTCAGTTGGGGATGGCGGCCTCTGTTGCCTTTGGCGCTCATGTCCTGTCTACGGTACATGGTTTGTGATATGTACTGTTTTCTGTTAATTAAATGGACCTGTTTTTCTCGCACTTCTGGTCTGTCTTTCTTACAATCACTGTGTGCTTGGGTATGGGCTCACTGTTAAGGAATGGGACGGGGAGACAGGACGAGGAGGCCATGCCCGGTTACTCACCGGTAATATTTATTACTCCGAGTCCTGGTCTCCCCGTCCCATTCCTGAGCCCTTCCCTCCCTCTCTGTGTTGCATTTAATTTTTGGGGTGATTGTTTCGTTTTCTGGGTTGTTTTCTTTGGTATTTTCAGGAAGTTTCTCTACTGCACTTCCCCCTTTATTGTCACGTGATGGTGACGCCATGTTGGGGGAAGTGCAAAAGCTCAGCTAGGTAATAGGTTTCTGTAGAGCAGACTAGATGCCCACTGTTAAGGTTTGGGACGGGGAGACCAGGACTCGAAGTACTGAATATTACCAGTGAGTAATCGGGCATTTACACACTGTGCTGATTACTTCGTCATTGCTACCTCTATATTGAGTATGGTGTTGTCACCCCACGTCACTAACCACCTATAATATACATGGGAGAAAGGCTGAATTGGATCTCCTGTTTACCCAGCTCCTAACTGTCCCCTCATTACAGATGCTTTAAACTTGCATGTGAGAACCTGGGGTCTTGCTATAAAATGTAGAATCTCTCTCACCAATATATGTAAATATTAGGTTATATTTAATACGCAGATGTTAATATTAACTACCCCTATGATATGTATTATTAAAGAGTCTTGAGTAAGGTCAAAAAATGTTGATGGACTGTTTTGCCATTGTCTGGTCTGGTTTAATTTTGTTTGTTGGCCATGCTTGACAGCTTCAAGAAGAGGAAGTAACACTGCTGTCAGTAATGGGTGAAGTTGGGGGCCTGATTACCTGAGGAAAATATGTTCCCACTCTCTCCCTGGGTGTGTACTTAAGTTATAAAAAAGGGTTGTTCTTCTGTTCAGTCTGTGTGTAATGCTACATTTATCTTCTGCTGCTATTTTGGAGTGTTAAAGCTGCAATGCACAATACTGACCATTATACCTATGTAACAACTGCCTCGTGTTACAGGGAGAGTCTCCATTAACTCTCTAGGATGCTCAGATACCCGCAGGGTTTCAAGTGGGATGCAAAAGGTTTGGGGGGTATTTAAATGGGAGATGGCCTTAAAACCTAACCAGGAATCCTTTCCAAGAGGCCTAACAATATGGCTTAAAATATAGAAACTGAAATCCTGTGCTTCTCTGTACTTTGGTGCCTTTCTGTTAGTTCTCTGTTATGCATCCAGACATATCACACAGTAAAGGCCCTACACCTAAAGAAATCCAGATCTCTTGGCTTTGTCAAAATGCATTAGTCACATCAGATAAATAAGTAACACCGATGATCTTGTTGTGGAAACTTAGAAATGAACAGGTTTAAATTCTGAAAATGTGAGACTGTGAATAAAACATTACTTAATTCTGTGGAAGAGATAGGGGTCTTTGGAACGTCTCAATCACTCCCGTTCTTTCCTTCAGACCACTTACCTCTACAGTTTCTCAGTCTGTGAGGAACTTACACCATTGTTCTCCCCCACATCCTTCTGAAATCTTCCATCTGTATGGCTCACACTTCTTCTTTTTCATTTTTCACTTGCTCCTTCACATACTTCATGGCAACTCATTCACTTCAGCATATCCCACAGACAACACACTGACTAGCCTGTAAGCATTGGGTTTTCCTCTACTTTTGCCCTGCCAATATTTTTACCGCTTTGCACATCCTTGCCACACTGTTGCATGGGATCACAATTTACAATTGCTGTGTGTGCTTTGCAGAGAAAGCAAGAATTGGATTAGTATGTGTTTTGGACACCTTCATGATCCATTAACAGGCACTGTGAGAAACATGAACTACCTTGAGCCTCAAATGAAGAGGACTTAATCATGACCCATTATCAATACCCACCCACAATGCATACTCAGAAAGTCACCTACAGGTGACTTAGTTCACAGTACGCACTGTGTAAGAGTAATATGCTGCCTGAAAAAAAATTACAGAAAGACAACATCCTGGAAAAAGCAAACACTCTTAGGGGTTACAAGATTAAGTAACACATGTGAAATGTAAACAGGAAGTACATTGCGGACATGGATTACCATAATGTTTTTTACAGTCATTATTCAGAAATCAGTGTTTTTCCTATAACATTAGGCACTTGAGTATTAGGCCTCGTAGGGACCAGTTTCTCTAATTACTGATGGGTCTGAGAAATAGAGGGTCCTGCCTGACTTAAAGCCATAGCCACTTTGCAGTGAGTCTTCTAGAGTGCTTAAAGCCATAGATGTCAATAGACCTGATTGAGGTGGGAGACTACTTATTTCTGAGGCAAAAAAATGGCTTTATTTTGGCCATCTCCCGCCTGAAATCGCCTCTGCTGCAATACAAGTAAATGGGGGAAATAAATTCTCCCCATTATATTTTTTAAATATCCCACTTTTCTCTTCTAAAATGTTGGCTTGTATGTAAAAGCTCAAATACATGAGGAGCTCATAAAGTCCATACATTATTCTCTTCATATTCTGCATTAATGTCAATTGCAGGCTTACTTCTGACCTTTAAAAACACCCGCCCCTCCAGGGGGTGGGGTGGAGGGATGGGGGAGGTGTGTGTGTGAGTGGGTGTGTGTGTGCATGTGTGCATGGTTGCGCATGTTTGTACATGTGTGAAGTCAAACCCAACCTCTGTGGTATGTTTTAACTCCATAGTCTGTGCTTCTCCAGATCAAACACTTTAAAAATATACTGCCTACTAGTATGGATGATATGTGACTACTACACTTTGTAATCCTCATTGTATCATGTAACATTTACTATAGACTAAGTTACGCAGGTATGTTTTAATTTCTCTGATGTAAAGTGCACTGATAAGAGTAGCATTATAAAAACAAATGAAACGGACATTAGAGATGAGCTATGGTGAGATGTGGGACACTATTGGAGAGTGCTAGTGAGGAAATCCATGGAAAAGGAGGTCATTGGGGTGGTGCCAAAAAATATTGTTGCACTGGACGCCGTAGCGCTAATGTCAACTCTGAGTGAGTCAGTGATGTCTGTCACTGTGCTGTTTGAGAATGATATCTTACTGATGGAGCAAGGTTGCACACATAAAGTGACTTGCTTGTATTCAGCCCTCTCGAAAATAATATGAATGTACTAACTAACATGAGTTTGTCATATTAATATTGCATTACACAACATTTTAGGTATCTAGGAGATGCTTGTCAATGTGCTTTTACTAATTATAATCCGCTTGGCTGCTGCTACACTGGATTTTCTGAGGCGCATGCATCTGTCACACTCACGTGACATGCTTGGTGGGAAAGTTTTGCTTCTGCGCACTAGAACTAAGATGGCTGTTCTGTGTCCTAACGTGCAAGAAGCTTGCATCGCTGCTTGGCTAAGCTGTTTGTTTTGCCTAAACTCTAATGCAATAGTTTAAATAAAATAATGGGAATAGAGTAGAAAGAAGTGGTATGCAGTGCATTCATTTATTCTGTGTCTCTAAAACTGTTTCTTTTCTGTTCTTACATGTATTGTATTTGGGCCTAAATGTACCTCTGAACTCCATCTTTGGAGAGATTGCGCCTGTGCGAAAGAAACCCCAAGCTGCTGAAGCTGTGGCATTGAACCCATGCCAATCTGACATGAATGGCAAGAGCTATGAGAAGAGTGAACTCCTCACCCTGCCAGAGGAAGCTGAAATTGAATAATTTGTTTAAATGTCTTATTGTTACATTTCACTACCGGGTGGAATAAAAGTACATGGGAAGATAAAGTTATGGGAGGGAACATTTGAATACATGATTGACAAGCTACCTCATATTAATATGGTGTGATGATTACTCCTCGTCCTATTGTCCAATAAAATTGTGGGATTCACACATTTGCAACATTTGGGGGTGGCACACTGATCTGGAAAATAGTATAAATAGGGTAGGGTTAGCTAGTTAGATTGTCCGACTTGTCCGAATAGCTGACCTGTCACTGACCCAACGCACTGAATAGGTGATCGAGAGCAGAATTGCTGGTGGAGCACTCTGTCAGAAGATTCGATAACCCAATCAGGGTTTTGGGAAGGAGTTCGATGTTAGCTGCAGAGAGGGTTTACAACGCCGGCGTTTGAACTTTAGCTGTGGGTGCTGGTCTTAGCCTGTGGTGGTCCTGTCCTGATCCAATTTGGTCTGAAACCTGTCATGATTCTGATCTGCACCTGTTCTTTCCTGCTGGCACCTGTATTTTGGGATTCTTTATCTTTGACTCAGCCCGTGGCCAGGGTTGGTCACCACACCATTCTAGGTAACTATAAAGTGTGGGTTTGTCATTGTACTGTTTTCCCTTTTCTCTTTAACCATCCTTTGTTGAAATACTTAATGGTATTTCTTTCAAAATTATTTGCATATGTTTGTTCTAATCTACATTATTCTAAATAGAACAAGTAATTATTGATTTCATAGTTTTCAAACTTTTAAAGATTTACTTAGATAAAAGAGCTTAAACCGTTCCCGAGTTTGTGGTTATTTATGAAATGCTAAATGTTATTATACTACCTATTTTCTTGCTAACTCCCTTGATCCTTTAGGACTATAGGTATCAGTGACTTGGATTATTAAGACAAATGGAATAGATCCCGAATGGTAAAACTTTAGAATTGATTGAGTGTAAGTTTACCTGTTTAAATATATGCTTCGTTTTATGGGCCCAGGTTAGTATGTTGAGCAGGTGAGCTTGCGGTCTATCAGTTATTTTGGTAGCAGAGTTAATTAGTTTATTTTAGATTAGTTAAGATAGGTAGTTAGTTATGTATCGATCATTTATTGATTATTGATTGTATTGATTTTATGTATTAACCAAAATTGTTCGTCTCCTGTTTTATGTTTCGTCTGGAAACCCCGGGGGCAGAATATCAGGTGGTAAATGGAAGCCACTCTGTAGTGAGGTCACTTGCCCGAGGAAGTAAGTGCATGGTTAGGTAAAACCGGAAGCACTGTTTTAGGGACTTTTCTGTATAAATGTGTAAATAATTGATAGCAAAGAGTTCGCTAGTAAAACTTTGGTGTGATATCACCTAGAAAGGGTCACACTGAAGGATTAACAGGTTCTTCTGAGCTTGATTGACAGCAAAGGGGTTCGCTGGTGAAACTTTGGCCTTACATAACCTAGAAAAGGGTAAGCCTGAGGGAGTAATAGGTTCTCTGATGCTTGAGTGAAAGGTAGATGGAAGGGATCTACTTGTAGTGTATGAAGAGTAAACGGAAGGGAGTTACTCGCAGTGAAACAAATAATTTTTTACTTTGAATTAGTTACTCAAGCACAGTGGCGAATGTTTTACGTTGTTAATTAATGAAAAATGAATATTTAAAGTGAATAAAAGGAAGGTCTTGTATTACCTTGCAAATGAGGGAGTCAGTTGCGGAGCTGCGCTGACGTCACTCAGTGCCGCGCTGGTATTGGTTGAGACAGCGGGTGTGTAGCTGAGGTAATATTGTAAAGGAGGGGTGAGTACAGGAACGTGAGAACTCATCTCACGAGAAAAGCCGCTCAATTATTGGCTGGATTTATTTGAATTCTAATCATTGATTGGTCATTGAAAAATAAGAAACGCATTGGTATTGGAGGTTTTTAGTAAACAAACTGAGTGTCATCACGAAGTAAAGCGGCATAAAATATATGTGGCATTTAGATCCTGGCTTCATAGGAAATAGACCAGATAGAAAATATCTAGGTTTTGCTAAAGAACAGATGATTGGAGGGAGACCTTATATCATGTACGGAGTTAAAAGAAAAATGTCATTTGTCAAGAAAGTTAAACATTTCTTTAAAAAGGATAACCCGATAAAAACCAGAGAAGGGATTATTATACCACCACCGAATACGCCCACATCATACATGATGGTTGAAAGGGGCTATCACATTTGCATATGGTTAGAAAACTGGATAGAATATACAAACGATGATGGAATTTTGGCATTCCCAGAAAATGGTACTGTTAATGGTAGAGTTTTGTACAATTTAAGAGCACATATGAATGAATTAGATCCAAGACCTACGTTAACCCAATACGAGACACTAGAGGAGTGGGAAACAGAGGCTTTTGAACGAGACAGATTTAGAAGTGATAAAAGTATAAATAAATTCTATCCTAAATTTCCCAAAGAGACAAGAGATAAGCAGATGAAACAATGGAGACAGTTCATGTTAGTGGAAGGATTATATCCTGTCCGAGCTCTAGAAAACAAACAGGGAGTAAAAGTATTGAGAAAACTAAAAATGTAATGACAGGTGCTGATCCAGAAGATGATTACTTGGAGGATTTGCTAATGAAAAATCCACCACCTTATAATGAAGAGCAAAATCAAGTTAATCCTAGTGCCCCGTTCTTAAAGCCACTTTTAGTTCCACAAGTGATACATGAGTCATCATTAGAAAAAGTGTTACAGGAAAAGAAACGAGAAGCAATAAATAAACAAAGGAATGAGTTAATTCAGAAAATTACACAATTCAATGTAAGTCCGGAAGCCTTGACAATTCCAGTAACTATAGGTCCTGTTGTTCCTTTATATGGAGATAAACAAACCAGTCCTAGACCTCCTGTTAACTACACCTGTAGTGCAGTCAAGAAAAGAAACACTAATAGTGGATAATCAAGCAAGTGAATGTGAATCAGAAATTTCTTTGATGGATTTACCTATAAGAGAAGCAGTAAGTAGCTCAGCTATAAAAACTACACCTGTAAATTCCAGAAAGGTGCAAATAGAAACTTCTTCAGGTACGAGAAGTGCTACTGTAGTTACCCCAGAAGAAATTGAAAGATGGTCTCGAGAAACAAAAAAAACAAAATCTCAGCCAAAGACATTGGATATTTTTAAGTTAAGAGTTGAATTGGAAGAACTGCTTGCTGGGAATGTGGGGTTAGACCGATTAAATGCATTACATGAAGATGAATTGTTGTTTATATGTCGAAGTATCACTCGAAATACAAAAACATATCATAAAAAGTTAACGAGTATGGCAAATGAAATGGGAATTGACATTGGTAAATCGAAAGTGTTACAGAAACCATATCGAGCTGAATTTTCTGACAAAGATTTGGAAAATATGGTTGTATCAGGTCGAAAATTACAGATCAAAGAATTACTATCACTGTTGCAAAAATGGGGTGATTTAGATAGATGTAAAGCTAGATGGATAAAGAAAAAGGAAGAAGCTCAAGGGAAAAGCATTGCATCAGAATATATGTTGAAAGAAACAGACAAAGTGGAAAGGTTGTGTCCAATGAGAGAAGTGCCAGGTGGAGGTTATGTACATGTCCCATGGTCCCGACAGGATATTTTGTCATTTACAAATGATTTCCCAAAACTCAGAGAGAAACCTGTAGAATGGTACAGGCAGGTCGAGAGATTTGTAAAAGTCTCAAAAGTGTTGTTAAAAGATTTAGATGGGTTATTTGATAGTGTTGTTCCTGTTGATTTATGGACAGAATGCAAAATTGCAGTAGACTGGCCAAGGGATGAGTATCCTAGAGACCCAAAAACAGGAGCATCATCAGATGAGGTGATGAAAAAGCATAATCAGGTAATACTGTACTTAAAAGGAAAGGTACCTCCAAAAGAGATGGACTGGACTATAATAGACAGAACTATACAGAATAAGGCTGAATCTCTGCATGTATATTATGAACGTCTTTTACAAGTTTTTAAACAGTATAGTGGATTAGAAAACATTGATACTAAAGACATAACGCATTTTATCTATCGTTTTGTGTCTGGACTAAAACCAGAAATTTCGCAATGGATTAAAGATCATAAGATCTGCTGGCAGGCCAAACCTATTGATGAAATACTCAAATATGCAAATTATTGTGAAGATGAATTGGATAATAAGCGAAGGAATTTAGAGGAAAAAGTAATGTGGGCACAGGTAAAATTAGCAGAGCAACAAGAACTTCAAATGAAAAATATTCAGACTCAAGGAGATGGAAATAGAGGTAAACCTAGGAGAAAATATAACCGTGATGAAGCTAAAAAGAAATTTCCTTGTCATGAGTGCAGCAAGTTGGGGCATTGGAAGAACGAGTGTAAGGCTGCATTAAATAATAACGTGCAAAATAATCATTTGAATTCACAGACGTAGAATGAGGTATCGAAAAAGCAGCAACAACAGGTAATACAAAACCAGTTACCATTTGCGCCTATGCCAAACCCTGGGAGTCAGCCTACATATAGTGTAGATACCACAAGTTGGGATGGAAGTGGTAAAAGGTATACAGTGACACCCCAATTTATTTTGAGTAACTCATACTTTGATGAAGACAGTTTCTGGCGGTGCCTGAGGGGGGAAGACGAGGAGTGCGTACTTGGCGCATCCTTGCAGGTAGATCAGTCAGGTCCATATATTGAGGGAAAGGTTGAAGGAAATTATGTTACCTTTCTGTTGGATACTGGTGCTACCTGTTCTACTGTGGGAGCAGCGGACGTTCTAAACCTACCCCTTTCGGGAGAAGCGATCCAAGTAGTGGGCGTTTCTAATAAACAAATTAGTACCCGAGTTACAGAACCAATGGAAGTCAAAATAGGTCATTTTAAAGAAATGCACAAATGTGTTGTATGTGACTCCAGTCCGGTAAACCTGTTAGGTAGGGATTTGCTGTGCAAAATGAATTGCACTATCTTTTGTACACCAAATAGTGTATAAACTCAAACCCCAGATGAAGATGGAATTTATAAAATCATGATATCAAAACAAGAAACTGAAAAACAAAAGTTTACCATAAAAGACTTGCCAAAAGAATTACAACATACCGTAGATCCTAAAGTGTGGAATTTCACAGGAAAAGATGTAGGATTCTTGGCAGATGTTGAACCAGTAAAAGTGACGGTAAAAGAAGGTGCAGTTTACCCAAATATTCGACAGTACAAAATGAGCCCAGAAATAAAAGCAGGAGTTGCACTAGAAATAAAACGTCTAGTCGAAGCAGGAATTTTGCAGGATATAATGAGCAGTCCATGTAATTCACCCATAATTGGCATAAAGAAACCGAGCGGAAAGTACAGGGTCGTACAGGACCTTCGCAAAATCAATAAAATTGTTGTCCCATGTTGTCCAGTTGTGCCAAATCCTGCTGTGATTCTGTATCAGATACCGTGGGCAGCAGTTTGGTTCACTGTAATAGATTTATGCCATGCGTTTTTGTCTATACCATTACATTCAGATAGCAAGTATCTTTTCTCGTTTAAATTCGACGACCATATCTACGTTTGGAATCGCGTTCCTCAGGGGTACATGGAAAGTCCATCGATTTCTAATCAGATTTTGAAAAAATGCCTTGAATCTCTGGTATTGCCCGGACAATCAGTCTTGGTGCAATATATAGATGACCTGTTGGTGGCATCTAAGAATCGAAATGACAGTGTTACTGATACTATTGCTTTACTGAATCATTTAGGTAAAGGGGGACACAAAGTATCACCTGTGAAATTGCAATATTGTACCACTTCAGTGAAATATCTGGGGCACCAGATAGAGAGAGGTGTCAGAAGGGTTACTTCTGAAAGAATCAAAATAATTCAAAACATGAATCTACCTCAAACGCAGAAAGAAATCAGAATGTTTCTTGGAGTTGTAGGTTACTGCAGGCAATGGATTGTGGGATTCGCAGTCCTAGCAAAACCATTGATACAAATGACAACGACAAGAGTAAAAGACCCAGTAGAATGGGATGATGAAAGCATGTCATCTTTTCTGAAATTACGAAGTTGTCTGTGTTCAACACTAGCATTAGGGATGCCTGATTATTCGAAAGATTTTGCATTGTTTTGTGATACTGAGACAATGGTGCACTTTCAGTTCTGACTCAGACCCATGGTCTGATGAGACATCCTGTTGCATATTTTTCTTCTACACTAGATCCAGTGGCAGCAGCATTGCCAGGATGTCTGAAAGCAGTAGCAGCAACTTGCATGAGCCTTGAGCAAAGTGAGTCCATTATTATGGGACATCCAGTAACAGTATACGTCCCACATGCAATTGTGGTTTTGTTGACCAGGACTAAAACTCAGTACCTAACACCTAGTCGGCTGACTAAGTATGAACGAATCCTTGTAGGTGCAGAAAATGTGACTATTGCTAGGTTTAATATTCTGAACCCAGCAACATTATTGCCTGATTCGCACTTTGCAGAAGTTAAAGATGAGATTGAACCCAATTGCATTGATCTTACAGAATATTGTACTAAATCTCGCCCAGATATAAGAGAAGAGCCACTAATAAATTCAGCCAAACAAAAGGGGATGATGGACGGAGCGTTTGAGCAAATCAAACACTCACCCCCAGTCAACTGATCTGGGTTTAATCCATCACCATTCTTTAGCTCACTCTGCCACCCCAGTTCAGACAGGGCCATATGCAAATCAGTCTGACCCTGTGCTTCATGGGAACAGTCCAGCCCGAACTGCCAAGCCATGTCTTCCCTGGACCGGAAACAAGCATCCTGGGACCGGTTTCGGATTCATAATCCTTATCAGCAAGGCTATCTTGAATCCAGTGGCAAAGTGAGCAAGGGACTCACGTCTGAGCATACTCTGCCAACTTAGGGCGAACAAATCGAAACAAAAGGGGATGATGGATGGAGCGTTTGAGCAAATCAAACACTCACCCCCAGTCAAATGATCTGGGTTTTACCATTCTTTAGCTCACTCCGCCACCCCAGTTCAGACATGGCCATATGCAAATCAGTCTGACCCTGTGCCTCATGGGAACAGTCCAGTCCGAACTGCCAAGCCATGTCTTCCCTGGACCGGAAACAAGCATCCTGGGACTGGTTTCGGATTCATAATCCTCATCAGCCAGGCTATCTTGAATCCGGTGGCAAAGTGAGCAAGGGACTCACGTCTGAGCATACCCTGCCAATTTAGGGCGAACAAAGCGAAATAAAAGGGGATGATGGACGGAGCGTTTGAGCAAATCAAAGACTCACCCCCAGTCAACTGATTTGGGTTTAATCCATCACCATTCTTTAGCTCACTCCGCCACCCCAGTTCAGACATGGCCATATGCAAATCAGTCTGACCCTGTGCCTCATGAAAACAGTCCAGCCCGAACTGCCAAGCCATGTCTTCCCTGGACCGGAAACAAATATCCTGGGACCGGTTTCGGATTCATAATCCTCATTAGCCAGGCTATCTTGAATCCAGTGGCAAAGTGAGCAAGGGACTCACGTCTGAGCATACCCTGCCAATTTAGGGCGAACAAAGCAAAACAAAAGGGGATGATGGATGGAGCATTTGAGCAAATCAAACACTCACCCCCAGTCAACTGATCTGGGTTTAATCCATCACCATTCTTTAGCTCACTCCGCCACCCCAGTTCAGACATGGCCATATGCAAATCAGTCTGACCCTGTGCCCCATGGGAACAGTCCAGCCTGAACTGCCAAGCCATGTCTTCCCTGGACCGGAAACAAGCATCCTGGGACCGGTTTCGGATTCATAATCCTCATCAGCCAGGCTATCTTGAATCCAGTGGCAAAGTGAGCAAGGGACTCACGTCTGAGCATACCCTGCCAATTTAGGGCGAACAAAGCGAAATAAAAGGGGATGATGGACGGAGCGTTTGAGCAAATCAAAGACTCACCCCCAGTCAACTGATTTGGGTTTAATCCATCACCATTCTTTAGCTCACTCCGCCACCCCAGTTCAGACATGGCCATATGCAAATCAGTCTGACCCTGTGCCTCATGAAAACAGTCCAGCCCGAACTGCCAAGCCATGTCTTCCCTGGACCGGAAACAAATATCCTGGGACCGGTTTCGGATTCATAATCCTCATTAGCCAGGCTATCTTGAATCCAGTGGCAAAGTGAGCAAGGGACTCACGTCTGAGCATACCCTGCCAATTTAGGGCGAACAAAGCAAAACAAAAGGGGATGATGGATGGAGCATTTGAGCAAATCAAACACTCACCCCCAGTCAACTGATCTGGGTTTAATCCATCACCATTCTTTAGCTCACTCCGCCACCCCAGTTCAGACATGGCCATATGCAAATCAGTCTGACCCTGTGCCCCATGGGAACAGTCCAGCCTGAACTGCCAAGCCATGTCTTCCCTGGACCGGAAACAAGCATCCTGGTACCGGTTTCGGATTCATAATCCTCATCAGCCAGGCTATCTTGAATCCAGTGGCAAAGTGAGCAAGGGACTCTCGTCTGAGCATATCCTGACAAATTAGGGCGAACAAAGCGAAACAAAAGGGGATGATGGACGGAGCGTTTGAGCAAATCAAACACTCACCCCCAGTCAACTGATCTGGGTTTAATCCATCACCAATCTTTAGCTCACTCCGCCACCCCAGTTCAGACATGGCCATATGCAAATAAGTCTGACCCTGTGTCTCATGGGAACAGTCCAGCCCCAACTGCCAAGCCATGTCGTCCCTGGACCGGAAACAAGCATCCTGGGACCGGTTTCGGATTCATAATCCTCATCAGCCAGGCTATCTTGAATCCAGTGGCAAAGTGAGCAAGGGACTCACGTCTGAGCATACCCTGCCAACTTAGGGCGAACAAAGCGAAACAAAAGGGGATGATGGACGGAGCGTTTGAGCAAATCAAACACTCACCCCCAGTTAACTGATCTGGGTTTAATCCATCACCATTCTTTAGCTCACTCCGCCACCCCAGTTCAGACATGGCCATATGCAAATCAGTCTGATTAAACCCAGATCAGTTGACTGGGGGTGAGTGTTTGTATTGTCAACGCTCCGTCCATCACCACCTTTGGTTTTTCTTTGTTCGCCCTAAGTTGGCAGGGTATTCTCAGACGTGAGTCCCTTGCTCACTTTGCCACTGGAGTCAAGAAACCGATCCTGGGAAGCTTGATTCCGGTCCAGGGAAGACATGGCTTGGCAGTTCGGGCTGGACTTTTCCCATGAGGCACAGGGTCAGACCGATTTGCATATGGCCATGTCTGAACTGGGGTGGCGGAGTGAGCTAAAGAACGGTGATGGTTTAAACCCAGAACAGTTGACTGTTTGTATTTTCAAAGCTCTGTCGTTCACCACCTTTGGTTTTTCCTAATAAATTCAGAACATGAGCTATTTGTAAATGGTTCATTCATGCGACATGAAGAAGGAGGTTTGAGCGCTGCTCATGCTGTTTGTACTCTATGGGGTCCAGTTGAAGCATCATATTTACCTGGAATCAAATCTGCACAGGTAGCTGAACTAATTGCATTGACAAAGGCCTGTAAAATTGGGAAAAATTTGAAAGTGACTATACTGATAACCAATATGGCTATGGAGTTGTGCATGATTTTGGGCAACTCTGGGTGCAAAGGGAGTTTCTGACTTCATCAGGCACTCCTATTAAAAATGGAAATGTTGTGAAAGATTTGCTAGAAGCAATCAAATTACCAGAAACAGTAGCTGTGGTCAAGTGTGCTGCTTATCAATCTGGCGACGATAGAGTGACAGTAGGTAATCGATATGCTGACCAATTAGCTCAATATTGTGCCAAAAATAAAATGGCAATAAACAAGAAAATGGAAACAAACAATGGAAACAGCTGCCAATTTATGTTGCTTGAGAAAGTGAAAACATGGGAAGAAGTGAAAGACTTGCAAAATGATGCAGAGCAGGCAGAAGTTCAGGAATGTTGCAGAGAGTCTTTGCCATAGGTACTTAGTTTGCCAACAAATACATCCTGGGAAACAAACTGTAGTGTTGCCAGGAAAGATTGGAAAAGCAGAAGGTCTTTTTATTCGACTTCAGATTGATTTTATTCAGTTACCCCTGTGTGGAGGAATGAAGTATGTTCTTGTCATTGTCTGCCTATTTTCAAAATGGGTGGAACCTTACCCGACACGCAGGAATGATAGCATCACAGTTGCAAAACAACTACTAAGAGAACTCATACCACGTTTCGGTTTTCCAGTAACAATTGAATCAGACCGAGGAAGACATTTTAATAATGAAATAATTGGTCTAATCTATGAAGCATTTCAAACTGAGCAAAAGCTGCACTGTGCATACCGCCCAGAGGCTTCTGGAGTGGTCGAACAACTGAATGGCACAATCAAGTCAAGATTGGAAAAAATATATGAATCAACATGGTTAGAATGGCCAGATGCTTTACATCTTGTTCTGATGGGACTCAGAAGCATTCCAGACAGAAAAACAGGCATGAGTCCTCATGAAATACTCAAGGGAAGAGCAATGAGGCAGGCATGGGTGCCAGGACGCAAGTTGATAAATATAACTGATGATTTAGTACCAGAGTACTGCAAAGAACTGGCTGACCAAGTGTGTTTCTCACCTGGTTGGAGAAGACGCTGTCACCAGGCAAACAACTCCAGCACATGATTTGATTCCAGGTGACTGGGTTGTAATAAAAGAATATACACAAGAATCTTGCCTCGCTCCGAGGTGGGGAAAGCCAAAACAAGTGATATTGGTTACCACTACAGCAGTGAAATGCAAAGGAATTCCGAACTGGATCCATGCAAGTCATACTAAAAGAGTGCCTGAACCTGATGAAACTGAAGCTGAAGGTTGTGCAGCTGAGGAGTCCCAAGAAAGTGATTACGAAGTAGTTGATGATGAACAACCGAGCACCAGTCAGGATGAATGGATTCCAGTGATTGACATTCCTGCAGATGTTGTGAGAACCAGAAGCCAGACTTATTTAGATAGACAGGGTGATAGTGAGGATGAGTAGGGAATAGAAGAACGTACTCAGATTACAGAAATCAAAGTCAATAGTAATTCTGAGGAGGAACAGATAAGGAGAGATCAATATACTCAGACATTCCAGATATCTGTCAAAGTTCCAGAGTCTGAAGAGGGACAGATAGGTAATAGGACGAAGACTCGGGAAGAAGAAAAACAAAAGTTCAAGATACCAGAGCTGGATCAGATAGATGTAGAAAAGCGTGTTCAGAAAGAGGAAAGTGAGTCAAATAAGAGTCAATTACAGAACACTCCTGAACAAGGCTAGATTAGTATCCAGGCAGAAGAAACAGAAGCAAGACCTGGACCAGGTCAGGTAGAGAGGGATACTGATGGCGAAGATGTACAAATGGTTCCACAACTAAATGAGAATAAAAGAGCAATTGAAGAAAAACAAAGCACAGAGCCAGCTAAAAGACTCAGAAAGGGAGATAAGTGGCCTGGTTTTGTCAAAAGACTGAAAATGTGTCTTAAATCAATAAATGAAGAACCAGAACAAGTAAATGAAATATCAAGTCAAACTGGGCTTTCTACAGAACAACCAAGAAGGAGAAGTCCATAATTAAAAAAACTGAATAATAAGTTTAGAGGCCCTGAATGGACTTATCTTATTCTTGAAGAATTTGAAAATCTAGAACTAAGTGATGAAAATGATGATGAACTAATTGATGACCCAGCAGACGAAGAAGTAAGACCAACTTGAAAATTTCACAGGTTAAGATTTTGTGAAAAGTTTCAAAGAGGGGCTAAGTCTCCTTGATCGAAAAAATGGCTGATCATACTGCTAATGGTAAACCGAAAAGAAACTGCTTAAAAACATGCTGTAGAATATGCACATGTAGTATAGTGATAGTACTCATAATATGGTTAGGACTGACAGTAGCTATTCCTTACCTAATGGATAAAAGTGAAAAGAATAACACTAATATTCATGATAAAGTAGATGTACCTGAAAAGTTAAAAATACATGGAAGTGATGTCCTCACCTCCTTTGGGAAGAACTCGGGGCTCGTCATCAACTGGAATAAATCATGTATTTATGTTATAGCGGGGGAGCTGCCTCCGCTGCCTCGTAGATTCCCGATCCAGGTGGCGGAGACTGGGTTCAAATACCTGGGAATTTTCATTTCCCTGCACCCCTCTGTACGTTACGACCGCAATTTATATGTCCCTCTTCGGCGCCTTAAACTGGATGTCCAGCGGTGGCGGGGCTTGCTCTTGTCCCCACTGGGGCGTGCGGCTCTTTTTAAAATGATGTCCCTCCCTAGATTTTTATACGCCCTGCAGAATTTTTTCGACCCTGTTCCCTCTAGTTATTTTCGTGAGGTCGAGGGGCTCCAGAGGCAATTGATTTGGGATGGACGGGCTCATATCTCCTTATCTAAATTCACTCTGCCATGGTATGACGGTGGCATAGCCCTTCCGGACATCAAACGCTACTACTGGGCCTCTCAGTTGAGCGCAGTCAACCATGTAACGTACTCCCCGGGCCCCGTCCCAGCCTTTGCAATGGACAAATTCCTGTTGCCGGGCGGTAACTTCAACAGGGCTTTGTACTCAAAGGAGCCATTCCGACTTCTGACCGGACCTACAAAATGTGCTGTGCGTGTGTGGAGAGATGCGACTGTGGCTACGGGCTGGGGTGATAAGATGACGCGTCTGACTCCATTGTATGACTCTGAGAGGTTGGGCAGCCTGTGGCGGTCAAAAGGGTTTGATAAGTGGGATACGATCGGTATTAGCAAGGTGGAGGATCTTTGGTCCAAGGGCACAGTTAAGTCCTTTGATGCCCTTAAGATGGAGTACCAGCTTGACGACAGGGAGTATTTTCGATATCTTCAGGTGCGCCATACTCTGATCTCTGTGTTCCCTCCTGGGACGGAGATCCCCCAGTCGTCACCGCTCGAGGACCGTATTCTGGATGGCCATGTGCCTGACAATACGATTTCCTTGATTTATAAAAAGCTCATCAACACCAGGGCTGATCTTCTTGTGCGGCTTCGGGCCTCCTGGATCGCGGATGGCCTGGAATTAGACGACGATGATTGGCAGACAGCAATCACCTCCCCCAAAGAGGTGGCTATTCCAGCTCGCCTTCGATTTGTGCAATTGAAGATCCTCCATCGAGTTTACATGACTGGTACACGTCTGGTTCGAATGGGATACTCGATTGATGGGCTGTGTAAGCGTGGTTGTGGCATGAGTGGCACCTTTCTACACATCATTTGGGAATGTCCGGTGGTATCCGCTTTCTGGTCCAGAGTGCATGACATTATGGGGCGGGTCACCGGGGTCTCTCTTTTGCCTGAGGCTCGTCGTTGCCTGCTTAATGTCTGGGAGCCTACGGACTGCACGGCCGCTCAGACCTTCTGGGTAACTCTTGGCAACATGGTTGCCAAAAGGGACATAGCCCAACTCTGGGGTTCTCATAGGCCGCCTGGGATAACAGCCTGGAAGGAAAACATGGACTGGTGCATGTTTCGTGAGAAGACGGTCTATGAGGCTCGGGTCGTCCCAAGAAGTGGGGCACAATTTGGTCACAGTGGATGAGTACCGTGGAGATATCTGCACCCCTCCACTCGAGTAAACCCTTGATATTCCTTCATCCCAGTAATGGACGTTTCTGAAGACTGACTAATAAAACCTCTTTGTGATCCTTTTCACCATCCCCCCGCCCCCAGATATGAGTCGCTAAATTCTTTAGAGTCTGACTTCCTCCTCCTCTCCACCCCGAACCCTAGACATTGCTCTTACCATGTGAGTGTTTGTGATGTTTGCTTTCATCAAAATTATAAAAACGAAACCTGGTTGATCCTTTCTTTATTGTGTTCTGATGCCGGTGCACCAATATGTTGCTATTTATGGTCTCACTGCAATGCCTTGTTGTCTGGTATCCAGATGTTTCTTGTCATAGCGGCCGGCCCAATTGCGTTGTAGGCAGACGCTGTGTACTGCGCAATCTGAAAATAAAGGTTTTTAAATTAAAAATAAATAAATAAATACATGGAAGAATAGATAGTTTTAGACAGCAAAGAACAGAATTAGAAGCATCAGACGAGGAAGAATTGCATTACGATAAAGTTAGAAATAGAACACACTTCAACGTATTCGCAAATCTGTTAGTACATTATGTAGAGGCAATGGAAATAAGTGATTGCTATGTTTGTATGAAGCTACCCTTGTCTGTAGCAGAAGGTGTCACTTATCACCATTTGCCCCTGACTTGTGGTATTTCATGTAGTATTTTAGCTAGTTTATTTTACAAGAAAGGACCTTTACATATTATTATTCTAATTCAGATGTGATTTTTTCTGAACTTCCTATTCATAGTAACCTGAATCCTATACATACTAAAGGTGATATAGCTCGTTATATGGGAGAATATTTTCTAACAATAGGTACAATAGGCATAGTTGAAGCACACAATAATAATTTAACATGCACATTACATGAAGAAGAGAAAATATTTTTGAATTTAGTTGAGAAAAGGAGAGAGGATTTCCAGAGAAAAGCTACAGAACAGAAAAGTAAAATTCCTAAATGGGCAGATAATAAATAATACACCTTGAATGGCAAAACTCATGCTGCTATGTTGCTGGATTTTGAAAAGAAAGGGAAACTCTGTCTCCACAGGGAGAGAAAAAGTTATTATAACAATATATTCATTGGTTCTAGTGAATGTGAACACAATTATAAAGTAATTGGGGGTTGGGGTTTCAAAGATGGAACTGAACCGGTGTTTCCTGGAATTTAATATATCTGTGGGAACAAAGCATATTACAAATTGCCTGATCATTGGTATGGGAGTTGCTATTTTGGAATAGTATTCCCAAAAGTATATAATGTAAACACAATCACTGGAAGCGATGAAGAAACTAATGGACTAATACAAAGTAAAAGAGCTAGTTTTGCAGAAATTGTAGGTGATATATTTAGTGCATTAATACCTTCAGTGGGAGTGATTTTGAATACTTAAAGAATTTGCAAATTGTCAACAGTGGTGGATCATTTATCAACTGATAGTGCTGGGGGTCTTTTAATGATCAATACTGAACTAGTTGCGGTAAGGTCACTTGCTCTTGATACATTGTTAGCAAAAGTGGGTGGAGTCTGCAGAATGTTGAAAGCGTAACATTGTTGCACTTACATACCTGGCAAAAGTGTAGAAATGAAAGGGTATGTAAGGAATATTACATATTTAGAAAAAGAACTTAAACCACTGGAGGTTGATAGTGCGTGGAAGAGACTAACAGATGGTCTCTCCTCTATAGGTAGTTGGTTTTCTAACATAGGAGAAAGTTTGGTAGGTAGAATACTGATGCCAATGGGGGGAATAGACCTAATGATTTTAGGGATAAGGACTTGTTGCAAATGTCGCAACCATAAAAAGACATATACAGTGAATAAGAGAGGAATGAAAATAAATATTAGCAAAATTGAGTTAGAAGAGCATAATGGACATTTGTACAAGAAAGTGAAAGACCTTCATATGAAAAATGAAAAGAATTTTAACAGAAGGTTTGAAGAAATTGAGTTGGGTGAAATGTGAAAATTGGCATCTGTTTCATTAATTAGTGATGATATAAAATATCATCAAAGAGTGGATTGATGGAGCAAGGTTGCACACGTAAAGTGACTTGCTTGTATTCAGCACTCTCGAAAATAATATTAATGTACTAACTAACGTGTTTGTCATAATAATATTGCATTACACGACATATTAGGTATCTGGGCGAAACTTGTCAATGTGCCTTTACTAACTATAATCCGCTTGCATTAAATGGCTGCTGCTACGTGGGATTTTCTACTGCGCATGCGTCTGTCACACTCACGTGACATGCTAGGTGGGAAACTTTTGCTTCTGCGCACAGATGGCTGTTCTGTGTCCTAAGGTGCAAGAAGCTTGCATCGCTGCTTGGCTAAGCTGTTTGTTTTGCCTAAACTCTAATGCAATAGTTTAAATAAACTATGTATGTATGTATGTAGTGCATTCATTTATTCTGTGTCTCTAAAACTGTTTCTTTTCTGTTGTTACATGTATCGTATTTGGGCCTAAATGTACCTCTGAACTCCATCATTGGAGAGATTGCTCCTGTGCGAAAGAAACCCCAAGCTGCTGAAGCTGTGGCATTGAACCCATTCCAATCTGACATGAATGGCAAGAACTATGAGAAGAGTGAACTCCTCACCCTGCCAGAGGAAGCTGAAATTTAATAATTTGTTTAAATGTCTTATTGTTACATTTCACTACCGGGCGGAATAAAAGTACATGGGAAGATAAAGTTATGGGATGGAACATTTGAATACATGATTGACAAGCTACCTCACATTAATATGGTGTGATGATTACTCCTCGTCCTATTGTCCAATAAAATTGTGGGATTCACACATTTGCAACGAAAATATTGGGAGACCCTGTGTGTTAACTGATCAATATAATTTGATCAATGAGTTTAATATATATAGGCAGTATAGTACTAAGATTTGGGGGTAAGCTCTCAGGGAAGCTGGGGTTTCTATGCAGTGTTTAGGCCTTCATGGTAGTAGGTAACACAGGAAGAAACTGAAAAAACTAAAATATGTATAAAAATATAATGCAGTTTATTAGGTACCTCCCTTCCACAGGGTTACATTCTAAAATTAAAAACTTTAAAAACAATAAAAACGATGTTTATGTGATTTACAAATGACACAGTGTACATAGTCATGAAAAGTCAAAAGACAAGAGTCGACGCGGCGTTTCGGTGGTTGCTAGAATAATTTCACCTTCTTCAGGACGTTTTTTGACTAGGCTTATATCAAAGATCTTCAGATTGAAGACTTCGTTGTTGGCAAGACCACTCTATTACAGTAGTGTCTCATTATGGTAAGTATCCTTTTAAAGTGAAGCAAGACCTTATTATGGTTGCCTTTTCCCTTATATTGGTACAGAGGAGCCACCGATATTTGATAAAGTAGTTGTTTTCTGTTGGGACTTTTTTGGACTCCTTTTTTCAATTGGAATCTCAGAAAAGAAGCGATATTTTCTTCTATTTTGTTCACTCTACGGTGGGGCACTCGCAGGGTGATTTGTTTGAAGATATTTATTTTTGGCTGGCTGATACGGCCTCCCTGCTCCTCTGTGACCGGGTTTCCATCGACGAAACCCGGTCACAGCTGGTTTTTTGACTAGGCTGATATAAGCCTAGTCAAAAAACGTCCTGAAGAAGGTGAAATTATTCTAGCAACCACCGAAACGCCGCGTCGACTCTTGTCTTTTGACTTTTCATGACTATGTACACTGTGTCATTTGTAAATCACATAAACATCGTTTTTATTGTTTTTAAAGTTTTTAATTTTAGAATGTAACCCTGTGGAAGGGAGGTACCTAATAAACTGCATTATATTTTTATACATATTTTAGTTTTTTCAGTTTCTTCCTGTGTTACCTACTACCATGAAGGCCTAAACACTGCATAGAAACCCCAGCTTCCCTGAGAGCTTACCCCCAAATCTTAGTACTATACTGCCTATATATATTAAACTCATTGTTCAAATTATATTGATCAGTTAACACACAGGGTCTCCCAATATTTTCGTTGCATCTGCTCCCCTCCCTGTTACTGAACCAGGGGAACCTTCCAACTTACTTTTTGGTATTCACACATTTGCAACATTTGGGGGTGGTACACTGATCTGGAAAATAGTATAAATAGGGTAGGGTTAGCTAGTTAGATTGTCCGACTTGTCCGAATAGCTGACCTGTCAATGACCAAACGCACTCAATAGGTGATCGAGAGCAGAGTTGCTGGCGGAGCACTCTGTCAGAAGATTCGATAACCCAATCAGGGTTTTGGGAAGGAGTTCGATTACCCAATCGGGGTTCGACTGTTAGCTGCAGAGAGGGTTTACAACGCTGGTGTTTGAACTTTAGCTGTGGGTGCAGGTCTTAGCCTGTGGCGGTCCTGTCCTGATCCAATTTAGTCCGGAACCTGTCCTGATTCTGATCTGCACCTGTTCTTTCCTGCTGGCACCTGTATTTTGAGATTCTTATTCTTTGACTCAGCCCGTGGGCAGGGTTGGTCACCACACCATTTTAGGTAACTATAAAGTGTGTGTTTGTCATTGTACTGTTTTCTCTTTCCTCTTTACCCACCCTTTGTTGAAATACTTAATGATATTTCTTTCAAAATTATTTGCATATGTTTGTTCTAATCTACATTATTCTAAATAGAACAAGAAATTATTGATTTCATAGTTTTCAAAATTTTAAAGATTTACTTAGATAAAAGAACTTAAACCTTTCCCGAGTTTGTGGTTATTTATGAAATGCTAAATGTTATTATACTACCTATTTTCTTGCTAACTCCCTTGATCCTTTATGACTATAGGTATCAGTGACTTGGATTGGTAAGACAAATGGTATAGATCCAGAATCAAATTGGTGTGCTTTCTGAAATGTACATGTTTCCCGCGTCTTTATTGCTTGATTTTTGCTCCTGAGAATAAGTCACTCGTAATTACACTGAAATTATCAAAATGTCACACATAAAAAATTGAAACCTTGGCAGCTATGTAAACTGAAAACGTTGGCATGAATGATTTGGGAATTTATATTCCTGAATTTATTATACAAAAGTATGACAACTCACCGAATAGAGAGAAGAAGAAAAACAGGGCTGAACGAGCTTATCCTGCATGGAATTGGGAAACTTGAGAGTTGTGCCCTCCCCATTCACTAGGCTCCCAGTTCACATATGACTTCTGATACAGGGTGACCAAATGACGCCATATCACTGGGATACATCGTTTTCCACTCTACGTTTAGATTTAACATTTATTTGCATTCTGGAACTTGTAGTCTTGGTTCATTTAATTTAGCGAATTGGACAAACACACCTGCTAACAGCCAGACTCTGGGTTTAGCTTTTCACTCAGTCAACCAGGTAACTCTGCTTAGGTTCCCATAATCTGTCAGCGCTTTGATGTTAAAAAAGTAACTAATATAGGGAAAGTTTCTCTAAAATGTATCCAAATAGAGACGCGAGAAAATGCAAACGCTGCAGCCCAGTCCCCGCCCCACACTTTTGTTATTATCAGGCTTTCTTAACTTGTTTTTATCTGGATTCCTTAGCCGGGCATAGACATAAAGAAAAGACATGCTGTTTTCGCTGACTCTGCAAGCAGAGAGGCTCGTGAGAAGTAGCTGCTCTTTTACCGCAGTCTAATTGCTTTATTATTAGCCAATAAAGATGGTTGTTTTTCAGTAACCTGGACTTCAGTCTAACCGCAGTGCGGATTCCTGCCTTCGCCTCGCGCACGGAAGGGTCGAGACTCTCCTGGGCTGCTAGCTGCAGTTGTTCTCGAAACTTTAAAATGACCGCTATAGGGGTGCAACAGGTAGGCATATGTTTGCATGTCCTCTCACATACTTGGGGGGCGGAGAGGAACGACTGAACCCCGTGATTTCGTCCATTTATGTGCAAATGGCCAATTTCTCCTTGTTTGCCTTGTTTTAAAACGGTCTGTGTCCCGGTTTTGAAAAGTTGTTTTTAGGCAATATTTAGTAAATCGGCCTTTTCCATATTTATTTTTATGTAGATATAAGATTCATTTTGTTTAAAAGTTGCAGACTGTTTGTTTATTTGGCCCGGTAATGCGATGGGTTTTCTCATCTTTATTTTGTTTTATGGGGTGGGATCGTCTAGATTGGGTGGGCTACCCTATGAAAAAACACTAACACCGTTTTACTCTGGATTTATTTCACGGTCCTTCCTGATCTTAAGTGGATGTTTTCGACTTTGCATTTGTTTACTGCACTTCCGTTTGCTCATTGAAACAAAAACACTAGTCTAACCATACTTCAACTGTATCTGAAACGTACAAACTGCTTTTTTTTATTCAGCAAAATTCAACACACAGGTTTAAATTTAACAAGATATAGCCTATAGAAATCGAAATAAATCATGAAAGCTTATTTGAGAGCGCGCGTCAGTTGTTTTGGTGTGGGATTAAATGCTGGAAAAACAAGTCAGTTAACGCCTAGAGGCTCCTACGTAATCGTAGCATGAATGTGATTACTCACAAAACATGTGACTGTTCAAAAATGAAATAACAAAATGCTTGGCCAAAAGCCGGATAGGTAGTTATTGTTTTTGTCACATTTTAAACCGTAAATATCTGGACGCAGTTCATGCGTAATTTTAAACCCGAAGGAAAGCAATTTTAGCGGTCTCGTTGCATACCATTTTGTGATTGAAATAGATGGTTATGAAAACAATTCAGAGGCATGTATTGTTGTGACTTGCAAGCCATTGCCTAATATAAATTTGCTCATTGGTAGGCGAGTGCAACATTTTTTTTTCCATTGGTGGATCAGTGATGCTCCATAAATTGAGTGTGCATGTCTGTTGCCTAGAATGTGCATTTACTACCCAAAATGTGTCACCTCCAGCTTTACTCCAAACCGTAATGCTTTGTAAATTTCAGTTTTTAGTCCCCAAGGTGGCCCTAGGAAACCGTGCCTGCTGAGCCCAGATCTGCTATCTCTGTGGTTGTGTGTTGGTTTGATGTTTGCAGCCACATGGTGAACGCGTCTTTCCTCTTACTAGCCCTGCACCTAAAAAGGAATGTTTAAAATTTGCCTTTTTTGAAAAACGTGAGTTTTACAGGCAAAGAGGAACCCTCTCATTGCAGTGGCTGGGAGTAGATTTGCGCACATGAGTGTTGGAATTTTTTTATGATCCTATGGGGCGGGAGAAGGAGTGTGCATAGCAAGGCTCCAGAATCACATTTAGAATTAAAACTCCCACTGTAGGTTTTTGTAACTCCCAGAACTCTGGGATACCGTTTGCTAAACAGTGCCTAGCTGAGTCCAGGAAATCTGATACGGTGTGGTAAAACCTAGCACCGGCTAGTGTAGAAACTTCAATTTGTGCTTTTTAGCGGGATAGGTTTTTGACAATCAAAGCAGTGGGATCATATAGGAAATGTAGCTGAGCCCTTCTTCAGTCCGAGAACTCACTGGAATGAAGGAAGATAGACGACTGATTGGTGCATGCTGGACGAAATCTGGTCTGTTGGACAACAGAGAGGTATTTCCATATTTAATATGAAACTTTGGGACAGGGAAATTATTTGCTCCGACTGAGAGAGGATCAAGAGTCAAAGAAGTCTGTGTCCATCTGCAAAAGCAAATTAGTAGAGATTTGAAAACTGGCTACTGCAGACCAACCCATCTGAAACTTCTCGCATGTGTCTACAGAGTGAAATGAAAAAAGCCCTGCACACTTAGAGAGATGACCCACTGGCTGGGATAACTCGGACCAGTTGCAGCCGGTCACTGCTGTAGACATGAAGTTGTGGAAAGCCCCTCCAAATTGAACCATAGTCAGAGCTGGCAGAATATTATGCTAATCAGCCTTCTGAAGCTCAGGTAGTTAAAAGGGTAACTTTCTAAAAGTTAGTTTTCATTGATATGCATTGAAAATTTTACTTCACCATTGAACTGGATATTTAATAACTATTATAGGACAGCTAGGCCTACACGCTGCAAATAGCTTTTTAAACCATGTCACTGTAGGGACATGGTGATATTAGTTTTCTGCATGTCCTGCATTTAAGTACCATGCACCTTACTCTTTGGGCTTGACAACACAGAGGGATGACTTACTAAAAGTTAAAAAGGAAGTTCATACCTGTCAAAAACTGGCCATCTTACCAGGTGAACAGGCATGCTACAATGGCAGGTCTGAAGTCCTGTTTTCCTTTTCACACTTGTGAATGGCACAATAAGTGCTGCGGTCTGCTAGTGACAACTTCTAGGCCCTTAGTAGTTTTCTCTCTTTTTTTACAGATACTAGGGACCTATAGGCAAGTTAAATGTACCCATTATAGGCCCCGGAAATTCAATTTCCCCACTCTCTGTGACGATTTTATCAAGGTGAGCTATTTTTAGGGCCCTACTGGCCTTTTCTGGTGAGAGCACTTGAGCTGGCGTAGAACAGATGTCCTGTTCATTCAGAAAGTGAATGAGCAATCGCAATGCCTTTAAATCTTGTTTTTTATCTTGTCACAAATTCTGTGAGATCGAAGGCTGAGGTCAAGTGTCAGCTTATGTCTTCTTACAAATTGCTGCTGATTTTATCCTGGAGATTGGTGTTTGCTTTTCTTCCTCTGTCTGCAGAGTTAGAGTATTTTGTAAAGTGAAATGTCTGACTATCGTGTCAGGAAACAAAAGGTTGTAGAATGTTAGTTTTTTCCCTACGACAAGGCATTTAAATAGCTTGTAATGGAACAGTACAAATAGCAATTAGCAAAGCACATTTTGTTTATAAATCATAAGTGTGAGGGAAACAAAGATTTGAATACGATCAAAACAAATCAGAATACTTTACTTGGTGATTACAGATTAACAATATATTTGCAGAACCCATGATTTCCAAAGATTTTTGTATGCTATGTAGTTTTATTAATACAATCTTGTCAGTAAACATTTTGTGGCCATTTCAATGGAAAATGTGCTGACTGGAAATGGCTGTGCGCAAGCACATAATGTTTTTGTAATAAATGTATTAAAAGTGAAAATTTAAAAAACATTACTGAGAAACATTTCTGCCCGCTCTGATGAGACTGCTTTAAGTGAACCAAGATGCTAGTCGGGGACATATTTACCCTATACGTGGACTAGATTCATATTGGAAATGGAGCAAAGGTTTAGTGTAAAATAATCAAGCAAGTTTTTGTACAGCAGACATGCTGAACTCACATGTTTGAAAATGCTTGCATATATGAAGAGGAACCCACCAGCGAGTGACATTCCTCCCTCACAAGACCTCTGCAACAAACTCAGCACCTTCTTCCACCACAAAATCAAGAACATCTACAACAACTTCAACGAAGACAAGCTACACACTGAACCTGCACCAGCCACCCGACACCCTGAAGCCAACGATTGACAGCTGGACAACCCTCACCACCTAAGACACCCAGAAGACGAAGTGAATCCACTCCGGACCCCTGCTCCCACCACATCTTCACCAGAGCCGCCAACACCATCGCACCTAGCTCCGCTACACCATCAACCGCTTCCTGACGAACTCCTCCTTCCCAGACAACTGGAAACGCGCCAAGATCAACCCCTCCTGAAGAAGCCATCGGCGGACCCCATTGACCTAAAACATTACAGACCCAACTCCCTGCTCCCGTTCCCAGCGAAAGTAATTGGGAAAGCCATCAACAGCCAAATCGCCACCTTCATCGAAGAGCACGACATCCTTGACTCGCTCCGGCTTCAGAAAAAAACGCAGCACAGAATCCGCCCTCCTCGCCGTAACAGACAACATCCTCTCCCTACTGGACAAAGGAGAAGCAGTAGCCCTCATCCTCCTTGACCTCTCAGCGGCATTCAACAGTCTCCCACCACACCCTTACACGCAGACTCCATGACGCAGGGATACAGGGCAAGGCCCTCGACTGGATCCACTCTTTCCTCTGGCAGAACGCAACAGGTCAGACTCCCTCTTTTCCTCTCGGACCCTACACCAACCACCTGCGGAGTCCCCCAGGAGTTCTCCCTCAGTCCAACACTCTAAAACGTTTGCATGGCTCCACTCACCCCCATGGTCAGAACCTATGGACTCAATATTGTTTCATACGCAGACGACATTCAGCTCGTTCTCTCCCTATCCAACGAACCCAACGGAGCCAAACACATCTTTCAAGAAGGCATGGAAGCTGTTGCCAAGTGGATAAAAATCAGCTGCCTTCAACTCAACACCGACAAAACAGAAGTACTCATCATGGGCCCACACCCCGACGCCTGGAACGACTCCTGGTGGCCCCCTGCCCTCGGAAGCCCACCGACCTCTATGGACCACGCACACAACCTTGGAATCATCCTGGACTCCGAGCTCAAAATGGACCGCCAGATCAACTCTGTCGCATCCTCCCGCTTCCACACCCTCCGCCTCCTACGTAAGACCTTCAAATGGATGGGGGGCGCTAGAGGGCGCACTGCAGAATGGCCGCACTGTCGTGAGGCTCCTGCTGCCCGGAGCTATTATCCGTCTAGGGATCCTGATTACCATCGATGCGCCCTGATCTGACCCTATAGATCTACTGGGATATCGACTGACCACCCACGGTCCGACTCCTGGGCCGATCGGAGGTTGCTGGCCGAAGTTACGAGGATTTCAAGTTTCCCCGACTTGCGCTCTGGAGGTCTGGTGCCCCTCGGCCCGGCGTCATCATTCATGCCAGCCCGTGGCTCTGCACGTGGGGTGTAGGCCCTGCTCTGCCCCTCTCCACCGGGCCTGCTCGCTGGCTGGGCAGGCGGGTTGCTACGTCTTTGCTATCGGACTGATCTCTTGGCTCCTACATCTGCCTGCCCAGATCCCATTGCTCACGGAGGCATAGCGGATCTCCTTCTGGCTACCTGGGAGTTCGCATCTCGGGCCTGGGTGCGGGGACGGCCATTTTTTGTCGTCGTTGGGAGTGGCGGGGCGCGCTGGCCTGCTCGTGCCCCCACGAACTCGGCTGCTGTCCGTGCCCTGTGACCGGCCTACATCCTACTTCTTACTTGCCCCGGTCCCCTGCTGTGCTACTAGCACACCATCATGGGGAAGCCGGACACTAAGCAATCCAAGTTGTCCTTTGACTCTGGAGGAGCTAGGAGGGGTACGCGGTTGCTCCAAGATGCTGGGACTTCGAGGTCTCCCCCCCCCCCCCGCCTGTCGCTGATAATGTGCCGCAGCCACCGCCACCGGACTTTACCCAGATGATGCAGGAGATGAGGCAGGGGTTTGCCACGATAGTGGACAAGGTGGACAAGATATCGTCGCGCATGGATGCGGTCGTCCAGAAGCTGGACGTGCATGAGGAGCGCCTGACAACGGCGGAACAGCGCATTTCGGACCACGACGACACGGCGGCCACCCATACCACCCAACTGGCGAGAATGGACAATATATTGCGTGTTATTGCCGCTAAGAATGAGGAGTTGGAGGCGAGGAGTAGGCGCAATAACGTTCGCATTGTAGGTGTGCCGGAGTCCACAAATGTGGGCAAAATGGAACTTTATGTCGAGAGACTACTGGTGGGCGCCATTGGGGCGGAAGCATTCTCGTCCCAGTTCATCGTTGAGAGAGCGCATCGGTCGCTGGGGCCTCGGCCGGCCCCTGGGGCCGCACCGCGCCCCATCATCGCGCGCCTTTTGAACTACCGTGACCGGGACGCGGCCCTCCGAGCTGCCCGCACTAATCGGGCCCTCTCCTTCGATGGGGTGTCTTTCACCATGTACCCCGACTTCACGCCGATGGTGCAGGACCAGCGTCGTAAGTTTCTGGGGGTGAAAAAGAAACTTCGGGAACTACAAGTGGACTACGCCTTGCTTTACCCTGCCAAACTTAGGGTGACGCACCAGGCTAAGCAACATTTTTTCACCAACCCACAGCATGCTGAGGATTTTGCAAAGCGCCTCCAGCGCGAACGAGCGGCTGCAGATCGGGGAGGCGATCGTGACCCTGAGGATGAACATTCGGCGGCTGAGGAGGAGGTCGCCTGATTGTGGTGACTTTGGTCTTTGTTTCTGTTTTACTGGTGATGGAACACTCTGGACGTCTGTCTTTTACGATGACTTCTACTGACTTCCTTGTCCGCTTTGGTGGCCTAAGTGGTGTCCGCTTTTATCTTTTGTTGGTGCGTGGGTCGTGTCATGTCTGAGGTGGGAGTTGATTTTTGGGGTCGGTGTGGAACCGCAGGATGGTGCTATTTGGTGTCGCGCTCTGGGCACCCACCCCCCCCCCCCGCGCTGCGCCTGGGGCCGTTTAAGACCTGCTGGCTCGGACACTGGCGTGGTGTGAGGGAGTGGTATCGTGCACCTCTGGAAGGTTCCCCGAAGGGTGTGCCCCACTTGTATCTTTACTTTTGGAATCTAGTCCTTTGTTGGTTGACTGGTTGTGTGTTGGGGAACGGGGGGGTGGGGGTGCGCATGGCCTGATAGTTGGGGTGGCATCAGGTGGGTGGGTGGGGTGGGGATGAGGCTGACTGCACTTGCTCGCCCGGGCTTCGGGGATCAGTGGCTGGATTGCTGCTATTGTATGTCTGCGCGGGCGCGGCGCCGTGCCTGCTACCTAGGCTGGCCCATTTATCATCTCGGCGAAGTTGCTCCTGGGGCCCTTGCCCCCGTCCGCCTTGAGCCCGGAAGAGATGGCCGCCATCTTTGGCAGCCGCGTGGCGGAGAATGCCTTGCACGAGGAACACGTGTGCTAAGCGCGGGCCGCTTGGGCTGGATTGGCTGCGTGCTGCGCGTAGTGGTTGCTGAGTGCTTGTTGCATGGATGCTTCAGTTGGGGGGGGGGGGGTGTTGTGGTTCTGGGTGTTGGGGTTGGAGATGGCCTGGATGTGTGTGTAGTGTATGCGGGTGGACGACTGCTCCCTAGGGATTGGTCCTGTCGCTGGCTGTTGCTGGGAGTTGGATGGTCAGTATTTGCTTACTGGGTCCTGTGGGGCCCGGAAACTGGCTAATGTCGACTGCTGTTCTAGATCAGATATCGATTGTGTCATGGAATGTACGGGGACTTAATGATGCCAGGAAATGTCGCAGTGTGATCCAGTATCTGGACAGGCATGCTATTCATGTTGCACTCCTCCAGGAGACGCATCTGCGACCCGCCCCTTCCCCCAGCTTTGGTGGGAGGTGCGCTGTGGCCAGGGTGTTTGCTTCCTATTCTTCTTATGCTCTGGGGGTTGTCATTCTTGTTAAAAGGTCGCTCGCATTTCAAGAACTGGGTTCTATGGGGGACTCTGAGGGGCGCTATGTGCTATTGTGGGGGCGGCTTGGGCAGAACACTGTACTGTTTGTTAATTGCTATGCTCCTAATGTCGATACGCCAACCTTTTTCGTTACATTGTGGGGTCATGTGCTTGCTGTTGATGCCACTTACATTGTGTGGGGGGGGGGATTTCAATCTTGCACTTCATGCCCAGTCGGATAGATCGGAAGGGAGCCCTCAGTATAATGTGCAAGCTAGGGATGTACTGCGTGGGATTGTGGAGGAGGCTGGGTTGATCGACAGCTGGAGGTACACCCACCCTGCCGTTAAGGAGGGTACTCATTACACTACACATGCTCGTTCATGGGCGAGACTGGACTGTGTTTTTGTCTAGAGGGTTGGTGGCTGGCCTGCGTGAGGCTACACATCTGGCTCGTACGTATTCTGATCACTGTCCGGTGAAGACTGTTCTATCCGTACCCGGGCTGCGTAGACCGCGCCCGCCTTGGCGCCTTTTTCCGACTGCGTTGCTTGACCCGGTGTTCAAGGAGGAGCTTGGCGAGGAGGTGGAGGCGTTCTTTCCTAGAAACAAGGGCTCTGTTGAAAGCGTCGAGGTTATATGGGAGGCGTTCAAGGTTACGATCCGGGGAGTCACTATTTCTAAAAGTTGTGGCATCCTCAAGCTCATCGTTCGGACCCTCGAGGGCTTGGAAGCTGACTTGCGAGATTTAGAACGCAGGATGCAGGTTGACTCGGATCCCGATCTTCTGGTCCAGTTCCGTACTAAACTCTCCGAATATGAAGAGGAGGCTGCTAGAGAGGCTAGATATAGGGGAAAGTACTGGACGGCGAGGCGATACTGTGAGGGGGAGCGGCCCGGTAAGGTCCTCGCTGCCCTTACTAGGCATCCGAGGCATGGGTCAGACGTGTTGGAGCTGGTGTCGCCGGATGGCACTCGCTGTCGGGACACTGCGGAGATTCAGCGTACTTTTGTTGACCATTACGCACACCTGTACACGACACAGCAGACTGGTGAGACGCGGTTTGGCGGATTTCTTGATGAGCTGGCGCTCTGCTGGCTATCGGATGATCATCGAGCGTTCTTAGGCAGACCCCTGGAGGTGGAGGAGGTCAGGAATGCCATCATGTCGTTGAATAATGGAAAGGCCGCCGGGCTGGATGGCCTTCCTGCTGAATTTTATAAGTGTTATGTGGACACCATGGCCCCTGTTCTCCGCGAGGTGTTTGAGGAGTCCCTGGAGGAGGGGCGGCTGCCGTGCTCCATGCGGGAGGTCGCCATTATGTCACTGCTCAAGCCGGGGACGGATCCGGTGGATGTGGGCTCCTATAGGCCCCTTTCATTGCTCAACTGCGATGTCAAAATTCTTGCGAAGGTCTTGGCAGTGAGACTTGCCGAGCTCATGCCCGTTATTGTACTACCTGATCAGTCGGGGTTTGTGCCCGGCCGCGCTACCTCCCACAATCTTCGCACATTGTTTTTGCTTGTGTCGACCATTGCTCCTGATGTCCCGGTTGCCGCTATCTTTCTGGATGCCACTAAGGCGTTTGACTCAGTTGAGTGGGGCTATCTTATTGATGTTCTTTGTCGGATGGGCTTCCCCCGGATCTTCATCTCATGGGTCAAGCTCTTATATACTGATCCGATGGCGAAGGTGGTGGTGAATGGAGTGCTGTCCCCCTCGTTCCCTCTCACAAGGGGGACCCGACAGGGATGCCCCCTCTCGCCCCTCTTGTTTGCCATTGCCATTGAGCCGCTGGCCTGCAGGATTCGTCAGCTGCACCAGCAGAGCGCTTTTAATTGTCTTCAGCGGCAGGTCGGTATTTCTTTATACGCTGACGATGTTACACTTTATGTTAAAGACCCTGAGAACAACCTTAATTCGCTCCTGCGAGAGTTGGTCGCTTTTGGGGGTGTCTCCGGTGTCCATATTAACTGGCGGAAGTCCCAACTTTTCCCCCTCACTGCTGCTGTAGCTAGGTTTCCCCTTGATTACCCTCTGGAATGGTGCGATTCGGAGCTGCGATACCTTGGCATTGTCATGTCCTTGGATAGAGAAGAGACGGTTCGGCTTAATTATGGAGTGGCTATTAGTAAACTTGCAGATGATGTCACTAGATGGATGTCCTTGCCTCTCTCCATGGCCGGCAGGGCGTCACTTATCAAGATGGTAGTTCTGCCTCGCTTTCTGTACCTTTTTCAAAACCTTCCGTACCATCCTGGTGCTTATTTTTTTTGCAGACTTCGTTCTGAGCTCATACGATTGTTCTGGGGGGGCAAGCAGCCGCGGGTGGCTTGGGCTACCCTTACATTACCCTACTCTGATGGCGGTTTCGATGTCCCTGACTTTGAACTTTATTATCTTAGCGCTCAGATGCATTACGCTTACCACTGGATGCGCCCCACGCCGTTTATGCCCCAAATTGCTGCTGAACATTGGGTTGCCCACCCACTCCCGCTTGAGGGGATGGTACTGGGCAAGGTGTCGGATGTGGAAACGCCTCGCACGACTGTGACATGCACGGTGGATGCTTGGAAACGGGTGGCTCAAGTGCTGGGCGTCTCCTTTCTTTATTCGCCGGCCCTGCCTCTGTCTTATCACCCTGATTTGTCTCTGCTGCTAGAAACGGGGTTCCAACGAATGTGTAGGCGGCTCGGTATCCTTTCGTGGGGTGACTTGTTTCATGACGGTACCTTCCGTACGCAGGCTCATTTCTTCGGAGTGGCCGCCTGCTCCCCTTTAGAGCTGTTCTACTTTGTCCGCTTGCGGCAGGGCATGCGTGCTTTGTTACCAGATTTCCCTTTGGAGCCGGAGGTTACCCTCCCCCTCCACGTGCTGTTGGTATCAGATGGGCGACACCTGGTGTCGAAATTATACGGTGCTATTCGCAGACAGCGTTCGGTCCCGGCCAATCGGGTGCGCGAGCAGTGGGTCGCTGAATTGGGAGCCCCTATTACCGACGAGCAATGGAAGTACTGCTGTGGACTCACAGCCAATGTTTCTTCCAGTTGTCGGCCTAAAATTATCCATTACAAATTTGTTCAGAGGTACTATTACACCCCGGCGAGGAAACTTCGGTTTCATTTAGCGGAGGATGACAGATGTGCTAGGTGTCGTGCAGAAGGCGCTGACTTTCTGCACTTGGCTTGGAATTGTGCGGGGGTGCTGGAATATTGGACTCAGGTCCACGAAGCCCTGCAGATTATGGCGGAGGAAGGGGTGGCATTGGACCCCTTGGTGATGTTGCTGGGTTATTCTAAGGAGGTGCCTGTCTCTCACCGTAGATTCGTTGACGTGGCCTTGCTGTTGGCTAAACGAAGGGTTGCTTGTTGCTGGGGTCGTGGCAGGGTACCGCGATTCCAGGATTGGTTGACTGACCTCATATACTGTCAGGACCAATATAATATCTACTCTGAATTGATGCCTGTCAGGTGCAGACCGAAGGACTTTTGGAGTCCGCTCCAGGTGTATCTCCTAACTAGAGCTGTGCAGGATTCTGATTCTGAACATGAGGACCGCGTTGGGGTTGGCTGATGGTAGCAGGGTGGGCTGGATTTTCATTTTACACCTGTTGATCCTCGAGTGTCGGGTGAGAGGCTGGGCTGCTTTTGTTCTATTCTTCGAGCGCTCATAGAGGATGACCATTATGTATTGTATTACTAGCTTGTCTGTGCAAACTGGATCATTGCTTTCTTATATGCATAGTACATTTCGATGTGGTTATATGTATGTACTGATATGTTCCCCTGTACTTGATTCATCACATTTTTTCGAATCTGACATACCACTGTGATGGCCATATGCGACTGTATGTATTGTGTATGCACTTCCTTTGTCCTTGATTGTCTCCAAATAAAGGTTTAAAAAAAAAAAAAGACCTTCAAATGGATCCCCCTCGAGCAAAGAAAAAGCGCCATGTACGCCCTCGTCTCCAGCAGACTCGACTTCAGCAACGCGCACTATGCCTGAATAAACAAAAACCTCCCCCACAAGCTGCAAAACATCCAGAACGTTGCCACAAGACTGGTCCTCAACCTGGCAAGACACTACCACATCTCCCAGCACCTGCGCACACTCCACTGGCTCACCATCGAGACTAGAATCTCCTTCATGATCCTCACCCATGCACACACATCCCTCCACAACACCGGACCAGCATACCTTAACAACCGACTAAATTTCCACGCACCCCAAAGAACCGTACGATCAGCCCAGCTCTCCTATGCCGTGGTTCCCCACACCAGAAAGACCAGATCGGGAGGCCACTCCTTCTCCTTCCTCGTGGCCAAAGTCTGGAACGACCTACTGCTCCACCTCAGACAGACCACATCACTCCCTAGCATCACGAGAAACCTCAAAACTTGGCTCGTCGACAAACCCCCTCCTTGATGGACTGGAACCTGCACCTCCCCTCCTCCCCAGAACCTTGAGACATCAGGGGTGAGTAGTCACGCTTAACAAACACGTGATTGAATGATTGGCTCAAATAAAGAAAATGGGAACACCCAATTTGCTACCATTTTATGGGTCAAGGGCATTAAAGTTAGGTCTAATAATATTTATATGATTTTTCGAAGCCTGCTATTAAGTGTATGCTGATTCAACCATATTTACATGCACTTAACTACTGGCTAATAGGGTTAACATGCACAGAGTTCTAAAGCCAGCAAGACAGAGAAAAATCTAGGGGGGGGTCGAATCATCAAACGATAGTAATTTCCTATACTATTTATCTTTATATCTTAAGTCTGGTCTGTGGTATGAAATATGTCCCACAGAATGTGAAATGCCCCACAACCCAAGCTCTGCCAGTGGTTAATTTGCCCCAAATTTGTTTGATCTAATCTCTGCTTTGTGTTCAGGAAAAATAGGAAGTCTGAACAGTTTGCTTTTCAAAGGTTTTATGAATCAAATTTGTTTGGATCTCACGATCTAGCGAAGTGCTTTCTAGAGAAAATATAGCCTTGGACATAAATTGATCTTTGTGTTTTATTGAGTGAAAGGGCCCTTGTTGGGGGTTAACTGAGGTTCCAGTTCTATAACTCTGCTAGACCTTTGCCCCAGTATTTTTGGGGGGGATGTGCACAGGAACTTGAATTTCACCTTGTCATAAACCTGGTTCCACTGGAGTTTGTTAAGGGCATTTTGGATGTCTTAAATATTTTGTACCAAGCATTTCAGTGACTGTAATCTCCATACGAAGCATCTGTACGTTTTTGTTCAGTGTCCAAAGTATTCTGAAACCTAGCTTCCAAATGAAATATAGTCTGAAACCCAGTATTCTGTTAAATTACGAAATTGCAATTGTTTTTTTTGGGTGGTATGTAGCCATTTAAAGACATAAGGCATGAGAAACTATTCATATCCGGATTACAGCTCTACAGATATGACGTCTCCTGAAATGCGCGGCAAATAGCTAAAGGAATAGAACGTGCACCATAATTAATATAAATAATTTCTAAACAAATAAGATCCATGGCAGGCTTGGTGTAGCATGTAGTTAGACAAATATGATACACAGTAGAAAAAATATATTACTTGGTGAATGACAAGAATAATATGTATGCTAAGTTTACTAAAACAAATGTTCAAATATTTATAACTCACAAAGAAGTAACTATGGTTCTCACTGAAAAGAATATAGTAAGCACTGAAATGAATGTGACCTGCATTAAAAAGAATGACATTTGCTGAAGGGACTGATATGTTAAGAGATGTGACATTTTGAAATGAACATCACGCTGTGAAATTAATGTCATTGAAATTCATGACGTGTTAAATATAGTCTATTTTGTAATGCATATAAAGAAAAAAAGAATGACAATTCATAAAATGGAAATGACACCTATTGTAATGAAAATGACCCACATAGAATGAAGGAAGTGTTCTGAAATAAACACTGCACAATTGAAAATGTATATAACCTACATGGAAATTAATAAGATTCATGTTGAAATTAATAAAGCCCACATCCAAATGAATATGACACACAAATGAATAAGAGATGCACTGAAATGAGTACAAGTGTTAACATAATTGTGACGTACACTAAAATTATTGTGACCTGTATTAACATTGATATAGGGTGAACTAGGAAGAAAATGACATAGTGAAATTTAGTACAGCATTTGTTGAAAGGAAAATACAATGTACTGAAATTATATGTATCCCTTCAGAATTAATGCAAAAACAACAGTTGATGGACAGAATGCAGAATAATGTCATACATTCACCCTAGTACAGAGATCTGGGCCTAAATCCATCGTTTTTTTGCTCACCACACCACCCCAGTTCAGACATGGCCATATGCAAATCAGCCTTCACCCTGTGCCTCATGGGAACAGTCCAGCCCGAACTGCCAAGCCATGTCTTCCCTGGACCGGAATCAAGCATCCTAGGACCAGTTTCTGGCTATCAGCCGTCATCCGCCAGGATAGCTTGACTCCAGTGGCGTGGAGAGCACGGGACTCACGTCTGAGCATACCTTTCCCACTCGGTATGAAATGTGCTTAAATTAAAGACTTGCTGAAATGGATATATATCATGCTGAAATAACTATAGCATACATGAATTGATTTTGATTTGTTAACCCGTTGACCGCGGCGCAATTCCACCGCAGTGGGCGGGGTTTGGACAGCCCCTGGCTTTCCTCCGCACACCCACTGGCCATCCGCATGGAACGGGTTAAAATTAATTACATGAATTAAATATGGCTTATGCTTATATGAGTAGAAGATGCACTAAAATGACTATGGCATGCCTTGGAAATAATAGGGCCGCATTAAAAAGCATTTGACATTCCTCAAATTGAATACAACCTACACTGAAATTAATGACATTTGTTGAAACAGATGTGGCATGCATTGGTATGAACATGACACCTCTTATAATGAAGCGAAGATGACGTGTTGAAATAAATTGCACATTTTGAAATGAATAAGCCAAATATTAGAATGAATGACATGCATTTAAATTAATAAGACCAGTTGAAATGAATATTGCACCAGTTGAAATGAATATGGCATGATAAAATGAATGATGTGCATTAAAATGACTGATACTGGTTGAAGATAAGTACTTGGCATGTTAGATAATTGCTTCATGCAATTAAATAAGGTATATGTTGCAATAAATATGAAACCTATGTTTAAGGGAAGAAACATATATATTAAAATGATGCTTTGAAATAAAAAGAGTACATTCTTTAGAAATGCAACACCTAGATATGCAGCATGAAGAGGGTGTGCTAAAAGAACATGCAGTGTGAGGAGTTTAGGGCACATATAAGAGACTATGGCTCTCCTTACACGTTGCATGGAGCTCATGTTCATGTGGTAAAGCCACTCTGCACGGATAAAAGTTAATACTGGGTGTGGATTTAAGAGTCCTATTACAAGTTGCAGCTGAGGCTGCCTTGTAGGTGGAGATATAGCTGGAAAGTTTCACCAGCTGAGAGCTGGTGGTATGTCATGCAGGTGACAAAAATGCACCCACAAATATATTTCAAACCCGGGGTATGTAAATCGCTGTACACACAACTAAGCTGACACAATAAAACTGGAATCCACAAAAACTACTCTTCATGAATGCAGCGTCTATATTTCAACAGTACTTTGGCCTACATTGAGTAACACCATACCCCCAAGGCGCACATGTCCATCGAGACGATGAAAATGCTGATCAGTCCTTGTCACATCTCAACCGCTTTCATGTTGAATGAACTCCACTTCTACAACAGCAGAAATAAGAGGAAGCAGCCCAGCAACAAGGTGCACAGCCACCCATCTGATGCAAGAGGAGGCCAAGCTTCATCAAAAGATGGCTAAACCCTCTCTAAATGTTGAGTCTATACCCTGACAAGATATTAGCTGGAAATTGGGAGGATCCAGAACTTACTGACTGCTTCCAGCCAAAAGGCTGTTGGGTTTGCTGCATTTCCTTATTACCGGGAAATCTCAGACACCAGTGGTAAAGCCTCAGCACAGAACATATTTTTAAAGTCCTGATGCAGGTCTTAACATCCCTTCATGTGTAAGTGTGCCAATATATTGCCTTTCCCTGAGACTCGTAGATGGGAAATACTGTCAAGGCTACATGCTAATCATTTGGGGAATGAGCAGTAAAAAGACAATACAAAAGCTTGTTTCTTTTTGGAAATACTAAAATCTAATTGCTGCATTTTTTTATGCCATACTTCCATATTGCAGGAATCAAATGATTTGTAGGTTGGCACAGTATACATTTCTGCAATGCTTTCCAACTTTGTTTACTTCAACTTGCACAAGTCGTTATGTAAAACACGCTCGAGTGAAATTAATTTGCTCCATTCTTATTCTCTGCATGGCAAATTGCATTGAGACCATTTTTTTGCTGTACTGCGGTCATTACATGCTATGAGCCTATGCAATTTTATACTACTTTAATAAATGAACTAAACTTGTTTTGCAATATTTTTTCCTGTGCTTGCATAGAATCTTAAACAAAGCAATCTTTCTCCACGTTTCAAATCTACATGATTGAACTAAGTGTGAGTCAAAAGAGGTCCATTTGGTATGTAAAATCTTTATAGTGAAGCAGACTTTAGTAAAAATCATTTGACTCATTTCCATAATACTTATAAGCCGAAAGATTTTGAATGTGTATATTCCTAAGCATTCACTGTCTGTTCAAATCATTGTATTAAATCTCTATATCCCTCATGTTGCACATTCATGGGACTCAAACACGAAGTACTTCAAGCTATGTCCCCGTGCTTAAGCTCCCAAACCGGTCTATATGTAAGCAATGGATGTGGAATTTATTAAAAGTTTACTTGTCCATGGCACAAATAGTTTAATAAATCTACGTGTCCTGTAAAATAATCCACTTGTCCCTTTGGTGCCAAGTAGTGCACCAACAAATTATGGCAGTAATCTCATTATATAACAAGCATTGGAAATGCAATAGGTCTCGCATTTTTTGGAGTTGGAGCTATTGGCATTGTAAATGGCAATGTTTTTTTAATTATGAAATAGGTTTTGTATTTGTTGGAGCTATTGGTTTGTAAATGGCAATGTTTTTTACTTATGTGTTTAGGTTTCTGGACGGGTGGAAAAAACTATAACTGGGTTGAAAAAGTTGGTAATGCACAGGTTGATGTCCAATTACATGCAAAGAGAAACTTTACATAAACTTTGTGACATGCAGTATTTGGTTATGTGGACCTTTTGTGTGGGATAGACTGACTGGCGCTGCTTGTGGACTGTATACTGTTTTGTTTTCCCCTCTGTATGTTGTCTATTTTCTTTGTGTAGACGGGAATGTGCAGCGGTACAGAGTTGTAACCTATAAGAAGAGCCCCCTGCACATGGTACACCAGGCGAGCTTGCACGTGCCCCAACAAACTTCCTGCAATGGCGCTCCCACGGCGTGCGAAATTGAGACTGTCCTTGGAAAAGGAATATAACTAAAACCAAGGAGTCACTGTGAAAATGATCGAGTGAGGCTTGTTAGTGACGTTCTGAGGCATAAGGGCCACTTATGCATAAATATAATTATTTCTGTCTTTTTTTAAATATTAGCAGTCCTGCCAAGCGTCAAGCAACAGGTGTGACGCTCACGCATCTCAGTGCGGTGATCCGCATCACCACACTGAAATGCATTGTCACGCTTTTTCGACCTGTGCCAGGCGCGCCAGCGGCGCTCTTGTGGCCGGCCTCGCTCTGTTGTTCTGAGGTGCTCTGCTCAGCCAGAGTGCCTAAACCGTTAACTGCGGAGACAGTAGAGCGGCTGCGGCTTGCTACAATGTATCTTAGTCTCTGCCAGGAGCTGCCTGCTGTCCGACTCCTGTGCTGCCCTGATAAGTCATGCACAAATAACGGTGCGGCGCCGGCAAGGCTACTCTCAGACTCCTCAGTGTCTGCAGGGGGGCCGGGCTGCTCTCTGAGTCGATGCTCAGAGCTGTCAATCACAGTGTGGTGCACCAGGGGGCCGAGATTAAATCCGGTTTAGTTAAATCCGGATGTGCCGGCCGCGGTAGTGCCGTCACGTCCGGAGGAACTAAGTCGAGTGCAGAAGCAGCGGGGTATTAGAGAGTGCAGGCTGATCACAAGACTCTGTCTCTCTCAAATACTATGGCCGCCCGCCTGCGCCCCGCTAAACTGTGCTGCAGGCCGCACCTTGACCACCTCCTGGCAGCTCAGCAGAGCCGGCGACAGACTACTCTCTGGGCATCAGGAGGAGGACTGCGAGCGTGGCCGCGCTGGGCCAAGGGCCCGGCAGCGGCCGAGGAGTGTGTCCGTCGTCGGCCCATCGACTGGAGTGAACAGAGCAGCCTCATGAAGCTGGCAGTCAGAGTGGCCAGTGCACATCGTGGCTGCCTGGGTGGGCAGCAGCAGATCATCATTAACATAAGTAAGTGTCACAGTCAGTGTCCACGCTGCGCACGCGACGCCAGTGTCACTATTTATTTTTATGTTCTGCGTCAAGCGAACAGTTACGTGTCAGAGAGCTTCACAATTATAGGAACACACAGTACTGATACATTAGACGAAAATTATGAAAAACAACAAATTACACAAAAAGCAAACGTGTTACATGAGGCAAAAGTGACAATCGTGAGCAAACGAAATACAAAAGATAGCAAACGCATTACAGGAGGAAAAGTGGCATGCGTGCAAGTTATAAAAGCGTGCAAAGTAACAAGTAGAGCCAGCCTATAAGTTAGACGTAACTTGGTGCAGAGGTCCCAATGAGCTGGAATCTAAGAAATTCCTGCTTTTAAGAGTTTAGCACCTGCAATCAGGAATGATCGTACAGAACCAGTAGTGCCAGGCCTTTTTCCATGGGACCAGAAGTCAGGTGGGTGCTCTGTCTCACTCTCCCCTGGGGCTCATTCTGTGGCCCGGCGCACTGTGCTTGAGAGGGTCCGTCTTTGCACTGTGCTCTTGCTGCTTAGGAGGGGTGGAGGCAGACGTTAGGGGATCACGCCCTGACTCAGGGGTGCATTGTGATACTTCAGAGCCTGGGGTGGAGGGTGCTGATTGTTTAGAAATTAAGTAATAGCTTTAAAAGCACCTGCTGCAGAGTTTGACATCCTTGTTGCTCAAATTGGGTTAATTTCTGGTATTTGTCTATTTCCTATGGCTTCATTCCATTATTTTGGTCGCAAGAAAGTGCCACTGTGTATTACATATTTAGTTGTTGGCAGAGTCTCTTAAATCCACTGAATCCATAAAAGTGTCACACATAATCAATCTGAAACATGAGCAGCTATACTCAAATGGATGTACTTTCCGATATTTACATGATTCCCTCGTCTTCATTGCTTGATTTTGCTATCGAGAAAGTGTCACTCCTAGTTGTTGAAATGTCACTCATAATTACACTGAAATTATGAAACTGTCACACATAGCAATCTGAAACCTTGGCAGATATGTATAAGACTCTAGCAAATGTAAGACGAAAGCATTGGCGGTGCGTCCATTGGGGCGCTGGGGCGTTGCCCCACTAATGCCACATGCCCCCATTCATTCGGTGACCCACATTTCTGCAACTGAAAACTTTCAGCAGCTCACGCTAAATTGCACTGGGACATGCCCGAGGCAATCGGAGCTGAAGGGGGTGGGGCCGCGCCAGCAGAGGGTTTGAGTGACAGTCCAGACTGTGTCACTGACAGCCCAGCGCGGCACTAAGAGCAGGCAGCAGCAGCAGGTGCGCATGCTCGAATTAGGGCTAATCCCTTTTATTCCTAGCTCTAACATGCGCACACTCGCTAGTAGGAGAGCCACTGAGCCAGGGACCCGAGCAGCAGCGTGGAGGGGGGGGGGGGGCAGAGAGCACACCTGCTCTAGCCAATCCTGGCACTGCTAATGCAGTGCCTGGATTGGCTAAAACACCGCGCAGCCTTGAGCCTGAGGGCAGGCTTAAGAAGCATTGGATGGCAGGTCCGCGCGTGGGTGGTGTGTAGTGGTTATTGGGTAAAAACTGTTATGGCCAATCACTGTGGCTTATGTGAAGCCATGCAGACAGTGAATGGCCATTTTTTGTGACGTGCCTCGCTGGTGTGACGACGTTGCAGCGCAGCAGACATGTCTGCACCAGAGAGACCTTGTGGCTTGTGACGTGCTTCTGTCCTCTTCCTACTGCCCAGCAGCAGCCCAGCGCCTATTGCTAGTTCCGCTCGTGGTGTGTGTGGTGACTGAGGCAGTGATGTCCTTGGTTCGGTTCATGATCATGAGGTCATTGTTCGATGACAGTTAAAGTAAGGAAGTAGTCACTGCGTCACAGAGTGGGAGTCTGCCGCTCGGCTGGGTGGGGGCGGCGTTTTTGTCCCTTAATTAAGTTTATAATTATTATATTCCTGGTAGTAGGGTAGGACCTAGGAGCGAATCCATGCGAGTGCGCTGCCAGAATCGACCGTCCTAAACCTGCTGCTGGCTGCCAGGCCTGTAAGTTACCTACACAGGCTCAGCCAGGCATCAGGAGTCGAGTTCGATTGTGCATGAAAGATTCCTAGCCCCAAAAACGGACGTGCTTTCTCTCTGCTGCTCAGTTCTGTGGTGTGAACTGGACCTGTCTTCCGTCTACTGAAGTAAAACCAAAGTGAAACTTACACCAAATAGTGTCCGTCTATCGAATTAAACACACATTACCTCTTTATTTTGGCAGGAAAATCCTACCCTCTTAGGTTTTTGCATGGAATTCCTCGTTCAAAAATCTATCTTTGTATGGGTTTTTTTACCTGTGGTTTTTCTTTAACATTTATGAAATTCCCGATGTTTGCCAAACCAATGCCAGGGCAGGTTTAAATATTCAATCAATCAAGGCATTTGTATAGCGTACTACTCACCCGGAAGGGTCTCAAGACGCTGGGGGAGAGGGGTACAGTCACTGCTCGACCAGCCAGGTCTTGAGCTGCTTCCTGAAGGAGAGGTGGTCTTGGGTCAGCCGAAGGTGGATGGGGAGGGAGTTCCGAGTCTTGGCTGCCAGGTAGGAGAAGGATCTTCCTCCGGCGGTGGCTCTGCGGATGCGTGGTACGGCGGCGAGGGCGTGGCTGGTTGATCGTAGCTGGCGGGTGGGCGTGTAGAAGGTCAGGCGGTCGTTGAGGTACTTGGGGCCCCGGTCGTGGAGAGCCTTGTGTGCGTGGGTGAGGAGCCTGAACGTGATTCTCTTGCTGACGGGGAGCCAGTGCAGGTCTCTCAGGTGGCCGGAGATGTGGCTGTGTCGGGGGATGTCCAGGATGAGTCGTGCGGAGGCGTTCTGGATGCGTTGGAGACTTTTTTTAAGTTTGGCTGTGGTTCCGGCGTAGAGGGTGTTCCCGTAGTCCAGTCGGCTGGTGACGAGTGCCTTACTAGAATTTTGCTGGGATCATCTGCCGACTGTTAGCTTTCTCAATGCTGGTTTGAGGTAGTGAGCGTGCTGAAACTGAAGTACAAGCAACAGCCAGTACTTGCCAAATCTTTTTTTTTTCACGCCAAGAAATCTTCACCAGCCACCCCCCTCCCCCCTCTGCATCCATTTACCCCCCTAGTAATAACAGAAACCTTGTAGATGGAACGGGCATTAGCGTATGAAGCTGTGCTTGTGCTTTTGAAAGGCAGCCTGGTAAAGCAGCGAAACATGATAAGGCATTTGTCAATGAAATGATTCTCAGGTCAGGACGTGATTGAAATACCCTTTACTTTCTTTATCTCCGCAGTGCACGGCTTCATCATTGTTTTCATGCTGGGATCCCACTGTAAATTCTGGTTAATAAGACATCCCCAGCTTTTTCCATTTAGGGATGTTTTAGAAGATGCTGTTTTTGAAGCAGTTTGAGTGGTCAGTGCAGATTACAACCGTAATGCTTCTATTTTACACATTGTGATAACAATAAAGTGGTGACATTGAGTAGGAAGTGGAACACTTCTAAATCTCATACATGTACCCAATGTATGTAAAAACGTCTTGTGGCAGCCAGCTGTCTAGCATTATAATATTCTAGCAAACCTTCTGATCCGAATGTCGTCTTCATTCAGGACGACCACTGAAATTGTGTCCCACGTGACCGAATTAAACAGCAGAGCAGAGTTGACTAATTTATGTGGTAAGGAAAGGCAATTATGTAGTCTAATGCTGCACATCTTGTGACAGTATTACTTCATTATTTGGTCATTATTGCTTTCTGGGCAAAGGTTTTGACTCATTAGAACCTGAGTTTGACCCCAAAACAACAATGAATAACTGAAAGACGACAAGGCAGTCAATCTTTGAGAAGGGCCGGCCACAGCGCATGAAAACGCTGCATTTCTCGTAACTTTTGATCCAGAAACATATTTTTGAGATTATGCCTCAGTATACTGATTATTTGGTAAATGCAGTAACTCAACACTTATGTGGAAAACGGTGTTGCCGCAAAATCGCAGATTTCCAATGGCCCTCCTCTGCTTTTGTTAAGTATAGAAGGGTGTTGCGCCCTCCGCTCTGAAAAGTGCTGAGTGTGTGTCAAAAAACAACCCCCCCCTCCGAAGTGTATGATGGCCGTGCAGGTCTGCGTGCTGTCAATGAACGTGTGCGCATTGAAATCCTGGGTTTAGTTTAGGCTTTTGGATAATCTTTATACACAAAACAAAGCACACACATCCCACCCCTGCGAGTCAAGAAGTCAAGGCTTTCAAGGTCAAGTAACACAGCTATATTCAAATATTATTTTGTTGCAGATTTATATAGCGCAAAATCGAGCCGAAGGTATTTGACCGCTTTACATGAGCCCCAGTTAAGTTACACAAGGGCACATTCATTTCTGCTAGGTTCGGGGAGATTAAGTGATTTGCTCAGAATCACAGGAAACTGAGCCAAGTGAAGTATTTGTGTGTATGAGGTGTTCTTCTTTCCCTACGTGCAATTCTTCTTTAATACTTCTTTGTTGCAACATAATTGTGTATATTTCTTTCCCTTCCACATCCTGATGAGAACCGGGATCTGATATAGAAATGTGCCTTTTTTGAAATATTAAACTATCTCTATGCATCTGTACTTGCTCAGGTTTAAGCAATGTAATTGGAATTAACCAAAGGAGCAACACCACACATATATTTTACAGAGGAAAGGACATTGTTCCTTGGGTCCTGGAACTCTGGTCTGAAACGGTGGAAACTCGAAACTTAGAATACTTCTTACTCTGCTCAGTTGTTTCCAAATTATTGTGCATAACGTTTCACTGGTAGACTTTACCAACCCCAACCAATCCAATTGTTGTAAATGCTTCGGTTCTGCTGACAAACTGCTTGATGTCTGATCGGTTTCAGCAAACCTTTTGTGAATTATATGTCCTCTTACCTTTCTTTATCGGAAGACTACATACGTTTGCTAACATTCAGCTAAGTTGACAGTTAGATCGGCCAATGTTCGGGCTCGCTCGCTTCGGTGAAGTATGTCAATCCGTTTAAGCCTCACCACTTGCAAATGTCACCGTCCGCCACTGGACGAAAGTAACATTATAAAAGTTTCTTTCCTCATAAAACAACGGAAAATCGATGCTTGCATTTATTGAACGTTCGGGTGCAGTGCAAATGTTTTTGAACGTTCGTCTCATAATGTGAGCTTCAGCCTTCCGAGAGTTAACATTCGAGTGGCAAAATGAAGGCTTACAGAGCGCCAACGTGCCCGAGTGTGGGAGCTAGTAAAAGAAACACCAGACTTTACTCACACAAAGATATTTACAACAAAATAATTTTAAATGCTCGGTCTGGCTTTACAATCTATATCCATATTATGAGATCTACAGTTATGTAAAAAACATATTAAATTAAATTACTCTCTCAGCTGACTGCTGGCTTAGTAGGTGCTTGGAAATGGCTTTTTGTGCTGGGATAAGTTCTCAAATGTCTGCTTGTTTTATACCACTCCCCCCCTCCCCCCCCCCCCCCCTTGCCCCTCATTTTTTTTCACAGAGCCCCTCAGTGTTTAATGCCTGGGTCTGTGGACTGTCCCTAATTGATTAGTCACGCAGTCATGTTGCAGGCCCATCAAGCCCAAATGTAATTCTCTCCCCCTCTGCAGACCCCCAGGGTAGGGTGTGGCAGAACACACGCAGTGTCTGGATGCAATACTTTCAGTATGAGAGCGCCTGCTCTTCTTGGGAGGGATGCAGTATTTCCAATAAAAGTACCTGCACTTTTCAGTAGCAAACATTGACTCTGAGATAATGAGTCTCTACACTTTTAATCTCCAAATAAACCACTAAGTGCAGTTCTGCCAATGCATCTCAATCCATACTCTCCCACTTCATTGCCGACACCCATGTGGAGCCTCGTTGTGACGCTTCTTCTTAGTGCCTCAGCTTCTTTCCTTTGCTCCTCTGAGCACTACAGGACGTTTGCCCTACAAACACATCATTTTACGCTTGCGTTGCCTTCCTCATAGTGCCTCTGCGTCTTTCCTGGAGCTTACAGCGCTACACAGCCTCTACCCTGCATACACAAACACATCCTTCCACTTGTTTTCAAGGTCATGCACAGCTACAATGCAACATTGGCGCGCTCGTCCCAGTCCCGGGAAGGGGCAAAAAGTTACTGTACAGACTTTCGCTTACTGGGGTGCTCCCGTCAGGCCTATCCCAGCCCTCCCCGGCATGTCCTAGACAGCGCTGCCAATCCTGCACAAACAGACACAAAAAGAAGGCATAGAACTAAACTTTGCATTCTGCTTCCTTTTACAAACACCCACAATGCAGGGCAGCCAAGACTGACCTCGGAGTGGGAGAGCACAGGTCCTCCACAGACGCACACGTATTAACCATTCATCAACTGCCCTGGAGAACAATATCACTCAACCCGCCTGCAGATACCTTTCGCCCTAGTTACCCCTATTGAGTTGCCTCAGACATTTGCGGGAAGAAGTTCTATCGAGCTTTCTAGACCACGCTCCTTTTAAAAACGTGTTAACTTCCCCTGCCAGGCCTATCTGAAATACTCTACTTAAAATCTCACTTAAATACGGCCCATAGGGCTTTCAAACCACCCTTATGCACATATATCCTCCTTCTAGTTTACAACTCACCCCCACAGTCACATCTCTCATTCCTTACTTCACACTTAACCCTTTTCTATAAACCTCTCCCGCCTCTTTCCTTCAAACACCCCCCACAACCCTCCCCCAAATGACTCATATCCCCTCCCTTTAAACTGTCAGATTAATTCCTTCAAATGTCTCACACCCGCCCCTCCTTTACATCCCTATAACCTTACCCCGCTTATTCCAAAATGCATTTCGAACTGAACACTGAGCAACGCAGTGACAAACAGAATATCTGCTTTCTATGTACAGCATTGTAGAGGATTTCTATAAGGTTGGAATATCAACGTTCGTACGTGTAGAAAAACATTTACACTGTTAAAGCCGTTCCATGTAGCTTTTACAGTGAAATTAGAGTATATATTAGTATATTTGCATTCAAACCTATTGGTAATGCTCAATGAACGCTAGCAGGCACCAGGCGAGAGAGGGGGTGGTCTGCGTGGAAAGCATGGCGCAGTATGTAAAAGATGAAAGAAAACGTCTCCACCAGCGCGATATTTTGTAAAGACGTGAGTTCGCACCAATTTCTTAACAGAACAAAGTGCAACATGATAGTAAAAAGTAAATAAAGCGCTAAATTGTCAAATGCAGGCTGTTGGGATGAGCGCGGTGTCCCTGAAGTGGACGCCACAAAAATCTAAATAAAGTGAGCGCGGTGTTCCTAGCGGGCGCCGTGCTCATTAAAGAAATTTAAAAGAAAATACAATTTAGGGTAGTAACAAGCCGTCGGAAACATGATCCGGCAGTACGTGCCTTCTAAAGATAAGAAATTGCTTCACAACCGCCGAAAAGCAGACCATCCAGTCTGGATGGGCTGGACGGAAAGGGCAGAAACCAAAAAGCCTCAGTTTCAATCGGAGGCCACTGTTTTAATAAACGATGTCAGCCAATGAAAATGAGGGGTGGGGCTTCAAGTCCCCTTCTGAAATCTCCTCATCCACAATATGTCTCACAGAGCGAGCAGCGCTTGTGTGCTGGAACGCTAGGCGAGATCTAAAAACTCTGACATTAGACTTTCTGATTATACCAGGGCTCGCACCATAGTAGGGTTTGAATTCTAGTAATTTCCTTATTTTGCCACCTTTCTGAAGGGCTAAGTATTGGGGCTGGAGGTAGCGTTAAGCAATAGTTACAAGTTTTGAATGCCCTTTTGAGTCTGTGCGAACCTACAAAACAAGCATGTTTTAAGGGTTTTTGCCAGCTCTTCTCTAATCTTTTCCCATACCGAGCAAGGTTGGAAATTTACACCTGCCAAGGGCAGAAGTAAAGCTTTTTCCAGGGGTTGGAAAAAAGGTGATTGGAGGGAAAGTGAACTTGTAAAAGCTCAACAGATTTTTGTTTTAGCAAATCTACGCATGCATATTTTCTGGTGCTAAAAAGCAGTTTACAAATATTTTCTAGCAGTACGATTTCCTGGCCTACTTCTGTATATTCTTATGAATTCATGATGTGCCACAACACCAAAGGAGTATTGAGGGGGGTACAGGGTGGGGCTGAAGCAAGAGAAAATGAGTGTCTGTGTGAGTGCCTGACATACCTTCACTGTACTTGTACTTGTGCCAACCTGCACCCTCCAAGTGAACATGGCAAGTGCGTTAGGCAACCCAGTGTCAAGGGACAAATGCACTCTTAAAATAGATTAGTGCTGCAAGAATGCCCAGTACTAGATATATTGTTAGTTCTAGGAGGCATATCACAAATTATGAAAAGCACATGAGAGAGAAATACCCTGTCTCAATGCAGTACTTCGGATGCACCACATCCAATTTTGCCTTGAGACTTAATGGATGGGAGCGTACATCAACAGTGTACTTCCTGGGAAGATTTGACCCTAACCAAAAGGGCAGGTGGGTCTTGTAGTCGATAATCCCTTGAAATGTTGGCGATTGCATCTCAAGGTGGCAGCATTAGAAACCTGTTTCGAATGCAGCCTTATATTCCGAAGTCCGTCATGGCATAATGTTGTCTCCGGCTCTGCACAACATGCCTGCCCCAGGCCCTGTAAGCTCTACTCCAACATGCTTCTGCTTCATTGAAGTGGAAGTCACCAGTGCCTCGGTATTGACCACTGCTTCAGTGTTCATACATTTACTACTACCGTGCCCCAACTGCAGTGGCTATTGGCAATATCTCAGCTGCTCCCATTCCACAACTGATATCATAACAGTAGGAAAGGAGTGGGAGGAAGAGGGTGGGCCAATGCTAATGAATTTGTAAAAAGGAGGCCTTAGACCCACACATGGGTATTAAACTGTGCAGTGTTTCAGTTGTGTTCGTGCGGCATCTTTTGGAATATATGCAAATAAAAATATTAAAAGTTGACATTTGCATTCTTCTTTAGAGGTTAGGCGCTTTTGCAGTTTTGTGGGTGGGAGGTATGACGATGTTCCTGTAGAGGATTGCAGAGGTTACCACCTGCTTTGAGCAAGAAAAAGGCTTGGAATAATTTCTTCAAGTTATGCTGGTTTTCCCAATTCTTAAATTATCAGTGTAACATTTTTTCATCATGCTATTTTACCACATGCTGTACTTCACCTAGATTAATTCCACACTTGGCAGGAACGGTCGCTCCCTCAACAGCTGGTATCGTAGCGCCTTGCCTCTTCGGTTGTTTACTGCTGGAATCGTAACGCCTTGCTTATTTGCTGCTTTGTAATATCAGCGTAGCGCTTTACTTGCCTGCAGTGTAATTTGGTGCCTGATTGGAACTTGCTGCTTGCTCCTGCACATGCACTTCTGTAGCGCTTATCTGCTGGTGCGCTGTGAGTGGTGAGAGGAGCTTTTGCCCCATTGTGACGGTGCTTCTGCCCACGTTTAGCCTGTTTACTTAGAAACTCCCCCCACTTTCCATTTATGTCAGCACAAGCTACGCGCAGCGTTCACGCGCAGCGACCGCGCCCCATTCGCGCCGAAGGTGCGCCAAAGGTAAGCCCGTCTACGCCCGTCCGCGCCTGGACCGCGCCCAGTGCCAGACCCCCTGGCCCTCGTACCACCCACCCCGCCCGCATCACTTACGACGCCACCACCCTCTTAGCCCTAAACCCCGGCCGTCTCCCCAACTGCGCCCAAGCCGCTCCTGGACACACCCATGGACCCTTCTCCTGCAACTCCTGCAAGTTCGACGGCACCAAGAACAACTCCTCATCCACGAACACGCAACAGATATCTGACTCCAACCACCTAAAATGCATCCTGCTCAACACCCGTTCGGTCCACAGACACGCCATTGACCTCTGGAACCTTCTAGACACCATTTCTCCCGACGTCGCATTCCTAACAGAAACATGGATGAACGCCTCCTCGGCCCCAGACATCACCATTGCCATCCCGGAACGATACAAGATCATCCGTAAGGACCGCACCGACCAAACAGGAGGAGGTATCGCTATCGTCCATAAAAATTCCATCCGCATCTCAACCAGCTCAGACGTCAACCTTACCAGCGCTGAACACCTTCACTTCCAGATCCACACCGATACCAAGACCACACTCAGAGGCACCCTCCTCTACCGGCCTCCAGGATCCCGCGCACAATTCAGCGACGACATCACTGACTTTATCACCCCTCACGCCCTCCCCTCCGAGGAATACATTCTACTGGGAGACCTCAACTTTCACCTGGAAAAGAGCGATGATAGCAACGCCACCACCCTTCTGGACAATCTCGCCAACCTAGGACTCAAACAACTTGTCACTACCCCCACCCACATCGCTGGTCAGACTTGACCCTATCTTCACCTCCAGCAAACATGTCTCCTTCAGTCACACCACAACTCTACATTGGACGGACCACAGCTGCGTTCACTTTATCTACAATAAGACCACAACTCACAACCATCCTCAACCCTCTCTGCGAAGAAACTTGAACAAAATCACCACGGACCAGATCTCCTCATCGCTTCTTCAAAACCCCCCTGTCCACTCCTCAAACCCCGACCAAGCAGCCATTAACCTCACCCAATGGCTATCCAACAGCGCCGACATCCTAGCACCATTGAAGAAACGTCAAATCAATCTAGGCAGCAAAAACGCCTCCTGGTTCAACGATGATCTTAAGAAATCGAAGAAACTCTGTCGCTCCTTCGAGAAGGCCTGGAAAAAAGACCCAAACACCAGCACCAGGGACGCCTTCAAAAACGCCACCCGCATACACCACCAACTAATCCGATCTGCCAAGAAAGCCGCATTCAAAGACCGACTAGAGAACAACGCACACAACAGCAAGGAATTATTCAACATCGTCAAAGAATTCACCAACCCCTCAGCCAACTCCAACGACATCACCCCCTCTCAAGCCCTCTGCGACTCCCTAGCTTCGTTCTTCCACAACAAAATCGCAGACATCCACAACAGCTTTGACAACCAACCCGGAGACCAACCCACCCAACATTCTGCAGGACCTTCACCCCCCTTGAACATCCTTAATGACTGGAACCCAATCTCCACTGAGGACACCATCCGCCTGATGAACTCCATCCACTCAGGATCCCCCACAGACCCATGCCCTCGCCACATCTTCAACAAAGCAGACTCCATCATAGCACCACACCTCCGAGACGTCATCAACTGCTCCCTCAACTCCGCCACCTTTCCGCCGGATAGCTGGAAACACGCCGAACTCAGCGCCCTTCTGAAAAAACCCACAGCTGACCCCACCGAACTCAAAAACTACCGCCCCATCTCACTCCTTCCATTCCCGGCCAAAGTCATCGAGAAAGCCGTCAACAACCAGCCTTCCTCGAAACCAACAAATCCCTTGACCGTTCACAGTCCGGCTTCCGAGCCAAACACAGCACTGAGACCGCGCTCATCGCAGCAACAGATGACATTCGAACTCTACTGGACAATGGAGACACAGTCGCCCTCATCATCCTCTACCTCTCCGCAGCCTTCGACACAGTCTGCCATAGCACCCTTCTACAGCGCCTCAAAAACATCGGAATCCAAGGAAAAGCACTGGAATGGATTACCTCGTTCCTCACCGGAAGAACCCAGAGAGTCCGCCTCCCACCATTCAAGTCAGAGGCCACTGAAGTCATCTGCGGCGTACCTCAAGGATCCTCACTTAGCCCCACCCTCTTCAACATATACATGAGCCCCCTCGCGGCCATCGCACGCCAACACAACCTCAACATCATCTCCTACGCTGACGACACTCAACTGATCCTCTCACTCACCAAAGACCCTAACACCGCCAAAACCAACCTACATGAAGGAATGAAAGAAGTTGCCGAGTGGATGAAGCACAGCCGTCTGAAACTGAACTCAGACAAAACAGAAGTCCTTATCTTGGGTAACTCCCCCTCCGCCTGGGATGACTCTTGGTGGCCAGAGGCCCTTGGAAAAGCACCCATCCCGACGGACCACGCACGGAACCTGGGCGTCATCCTGGACTCCTCACTCTCTATGAACAAACAGGTCAGCGCCGTCTCCTCATCCTGCTTCAACATTCTTCGCATGCTCAAAAAAACATTTCGCTGGATCCCCACCGAAACCAGAAAAACGGTCACCCATGCACTGGTTACAAGCCGCCTGGACTACGGAAACACCCTATACGCCGGTACCACCGCAAAACTCCAGAAAAAACTCCAACGCATCCAGAACGCATCAGCAAGACTCATACTAGACATCCCGCGTAAAGACCACATCTCCAGCCACCTGAAAAACCTCCACTGGCTCCCCGTCAACAAGAGGATTACTTTCCGCCTCCTAACCCACGCACACAAAGCACTCTACGAACTTGGACCCGAATGCCTCAACACAAGACTTTCCTTCTACACCGCCCCCCCCCCCCCACCACCACCCCGCCAGCTACGATCCACCAACCAAGCCCTTGCTACCGTACCTCGCATCAACAAAACCACCATGGGAGGCAGATCCTTCTCCTACCTGGCAGCTAAGACCTGGAACTTACTTCCCACTCACCTTCGTCTCACTCAGAATCACCTAGCATTCAGAAAACAACTTAAAACTTGGATATTCGACAAGTAATTCCCCACCCTTCCTCAAGCGCCTTGAGACCCTCTGGGTATGTAGCGCGCTATATAAATATTCTGACTTGACTTGACTTGACATTGGCTTACTGCACTGCAGTGAAAATTGCACCTGGAAAATCTTGTAATCGGGCAGAGCGAAATGAACATATGAAAATCATACAGTAATTGCCTGACCTGTAATGAGGACTTCGATATTCTTGTACCGCAAGCTCTTCAAAATGCCTAGCTCTGTGCCCAGAAGTCTTCATTGACTGTTACCAAGCGCCTCCCCCTCTGCTGCTTTCCATATGCTTCAAGCTCCTCACTCATTCTGATGCTGCCTTTCCATATGCCACAGACTCGTTGTGAAGTATGCACAAAAGCCCTCACTGTCCACGGGTGCCAATTTCACTTCTGTCTCTTTTCACACCTGTGGCCGTATTACATAAGGTGCCCCGGGGGCGCAAAGGGCGTTTGCGCCCGAGGCACTTTGGTATTATAGAAGGGAGTGCAGATGCTTTTGAGTCCCCTTCTAGAAATACAGATAGCCCCGGTGCCCTTAAAGCTGCAGCGCTATCAACAGAAGGTGTTCCCTCATTTGCATAGGGGCATGCCCTATGCAAATGAGAGAATTCCTTGAGCTCCGCGCCATATTACAGACGTGGGCGCAGCTTCCACTTGATAAAATCACATAAAGTTCTTTGATCTACTTCCCAGTACGGCGAGACAGGCAGTGGCATTAATCTCATTCAGACTGGACTACTGCAACAGCCTCTATGCGGGAGCAAAGAAGTTGTTCCTACACAAACTACAGATGGTACAACACGGAGCAGCCCGACTAGTACTAAGATGGCACAGGAGGTCATCAGCATTTGCTGCACTGGAAGCACTACATTGGCTACCAATCCACAAAGTAATTTTGTTCAAGATCCTGATAATTAACTTTAGAATATTTCATTCCTCAGGCCCCCACTACCGTCAGCCTAGATTTGCATGCTATGTACCACTCCATACTCTCAGAACATCTAGCACAAGTCTACTAAAACACCCAGCCTTAAGATGTGTCTCTAACAGGGGGGAAATCAATTGCAGTGATTGGATCCACGGCCTGGAACCAACTTCCTCACAACCTTCACTTCATCCAATGAGAAACACCTTTCAGGAAGGCCTTGAAAACCTGCATTTTTATGGACCTAGATGCCCATTGCAGAGTGCTCATCTAATACCATCTCTCCAGCCTCAGTTACCCTGTCTGTCAAATGATCCGCTTAGCGCAACGATGCTCCTCGGAGTAATAGCTGCGTGTCACGAAGTGAAGCACTCGCAGGAGATCAGGTTGATGTGGAAATAAGGTTTATTCCTAGTAAAGCATCACATCCTTAATACACTGCAGCCAGGAAGCAAGCTTGGCTTCAACTGCCTCTCAAAGCATCTTGCATCATGACCTTCTGTAGCTCTTGGCAACAGAAGAAGAAGCCTAGAATGCCACACACCTCCCTTCTTTACAAATGAGATAAACTATAAACCAGTGCAGCATTAAAAAACAAAACAAAACAAAGATGAACCAAGGAAACCATGCATACAATAAAACTCATAGGAACTTCCTAGAACAAAAAACGTATGCTTCTTGACATAGAAAGAAATATCGGCATGTCAATTGCTTTACATATTCACTCCAATACACTGGAGGAGAGGCCACTCTCTCAGACTTCCGAATAGCATCTGAATTTCCAGAGGAGTTTGTAGAGTCCGATCTTGTTCCTCCACACAAGGGATGATTTAGAATCAAGTCATCTCTGACCACACCCACTCTGTTTAAATTCCATATGCAATAATCTGCCTTTTTGACAGCATCATTGAAGACTTTTGATAATCTGCATAGGTTTTAAAAACGCTGCAGAACCTTTTCTGTGAGGGTTTTTAACAAAAACCCAATCACCTACTTTGACAAGTCCTTTTTTTTTTTACACTTTTCCTTTGATCATAAAGCTCTTTACAAGCTTCAATCCTTCTAGACTCTGCCAACTTCCAATCATTCTTCTCATTGCACACCTCCCGATTAGACTGCATGTCATTGACCCAAGTAGGGGCCACGAGCGTGTTAGCACTTCTACCCCTGAATAATTCAAAGGGAGTCTTCTTGGTTATAGCATGAAAAGACCACCTGAGTTATCTGTTTCATAGGAAAGCATTGGGATACATTATTAAGTTTAATAAATGTTATCTACACCTAGGAAACTGCTACAAATTCCAATTTTGGACTTTTCGAAATTTTAATTACAAGCTCAAATCACTAGAAGTTGGATTTGTAACAAATTTTGTGAAAATATGACTTTTAAAAAGCTGCATTTGCCCTTCCTGAAGTCCCTGGAAACTAAATGTGCATTTTGTTCTCCCACTTCTACCAGTGAGTAATTTCATATTGAGGTGGGCATGAATGAGGTGGGAACTTGCTCCTAAGACTGGGACAAAAGGTCTTTGGAGTGGAAAGGTATTTCTGTGCCCTTTACAGGATGGGCCTGAGTGCTGGCCCTTATCCTGTCACAAGCCAATGTAGCTAACTGTTGGAACCGGCCTCGTGGCGTGGTCCCACTCCTCCTGCATGGCGGGCCCTGGACGACATCGACCGCTGCCCCTCGGGCTGAAGATACCCCCTCCAACCTTCTCTAGAGCCGCCACCCCTGGCAACCACCGGCTCTCCCCCACCAGAACATGGCGACCCCTACTCGCCCCACGCTGCTGGCCCGATCCCGGGCCACCCTCTCAGGCCCCGACTCCATCTTGGGCCTTCCCCGTCCGGACCCCGTGGCCTCGGCCGACCTCGGCCGCGGCCCCAACAAAGCACCGACATCGAGGCACCAAGATCCGACCAGGTGGTAAAACGGCCACTTGAGGGATCAAGGAGGAGGGGAGTTTCGATGGCCCTGCAGCCGTCCCCGGACGCCTGGTTTCGATCGCCCTCCGGCCTCCCTGGGCGCTGGCTCCAACCTCCTGCTGGGTGTCTGGACACTCTCATCCCGGCCCCTCTGACCCCCAGGTGGGAGGGTCCGGACATCAAAGGACTCCAGACCTATATCTGGGGCAGCCCTGGAATGGGTCAGTAGTTGTATCCTGGAGTCGAGAAGAACTCACCTACTTTGAACCCTGTAACCAACTTTGGAGCCCTGCTGGCACTGCCGCGGCCCAACCTCGCTGAAACAATCTTTGGAGCCCTGCTGGCGCTGCCGCGGCCCAACCTCGCTGAGACCATCTTTGGAGCCCTGCTGGCGCTGCCGCGGCCCAACCTCGCTGAAACCATCTTTGGAGCCCTGCTGGCGCTGCAGCGGCCCAACCTCGCTGAGACCATCTTTTGAGCCCTGCTGGCGCTGCCGCGGCCCAACCTCGCTGAGACCATCTTTGGAGCCCTGCTGGTGCTGCCGCGGCCCAACCTCGCTGAGACCATCTTTGGAGCCCTGCTGGTGCTGCCGCAGCCCAACCTCGCTGAAACTATCTTTGGTGCCCTGCTTGCGCTGCTGCGGCCCGACCTCGCTGAAACCATCTTTGGAGCCCTGCTGCCGCGGCCCGACCTTGCTGAAACCATCTTTGGAGCCCTGCTGGCGCTGCCGCCGCCCAACCCCGAGGAACCCCCCAGCTCAAGGATTGAGAGCTGAGAGTAGGGTATCCCTGTACCAGGCTGGTTCCAAGACTGTCCCGCTACCCCCTTCCCGCAGTTACTAAGACCTAAAGGATCCCTCGATCCATTTGTACCTGTATTGTTGAGATAACCTGCCTTGATTGCTGATAAAGACGTTAAGAATCTATCCTTGTGTGGTGTCCATCTGTAGTGGTGTGATTGCTCGCCTGTACGATCCTAGGAGAGGAACCTCGCCAGGAGGCCTCTCGACTTCGCTCGGCCAGTTCTAGAAGGAGAGGTGGGTCTCGGGGTGGTCGGCCAGACAGCCTCTGCCTCCCCCCTAAGATCGCCTTTCTAACACTAACACATTTAGGCACATTCTTTTGTCCCCTGCAGCCATACCAGCTTCCTTCACATTGGGACTCTTTTTATCACAGTGTCAGATCTTGCTGGAGGGTCAAGACCTGCTTGGCAAGTCTGCTGAGTTTTTCATTGACAAACCGTACCAGATATGTGAGCATTGGTACTTTACACTATATGTGACATGATTATTTTGTCTTCATTGTAGTCAAATGAAGACTGTCTGAGCCATGAAGTGCTTTTTGCCTTTCTTGATGTCCTTCTGCTTGTTTCCAACTTCATTAATGTGTCATATGTTTTAATAAATGCATTTGAATTTTCATTTGGATGCTTGACATGAGTGTCATTGTATCTCTATGTAATATGTTTTATGGTATCTTACTGTAAGGAACCCGTGTTCCTTAAAATACTTATACCCATGGCTCCTTTATACCCTTGGTTACCCATTGTTTTTGTAAAACAGGTGTTTTCATGTGATATTTGGGGCACTTTTGAAAGGAGGGAAACAGATTGACATAACAGTTTGTGTGTATCTATTGTCTCGTTGCTGAAATATCAACGTTGTTCTGCAAACTTCTGTCTCTGAGTTTGTTGGGGATACAGGGATTGTCTAAAACTGGATTTGAATGTTTACTGGTTGAGGGGGAACACCAGGATTACCATAGTACACTCCCCACATACACCCCCAAACCTCATGGCCCAAGTTTAGTTTTAGCGAAAAGTAGATGGGGTTGGCCCCAGGAACCTTTTACCTATTGGTTAAGGCAACCCAAGGGGTCATCACTCCTACTCAAAGCTCGTGCCGGGTATGAACATAGCTCCTCCAGGCACCCACTTCAGAACACTCTTGGACCTGTAGAAGATCAGAAGAGGACTGAACCTGCTGTCTGAAACCTGACAAGAGTCCTGGAAACTGGAGGAATTAACCTGCTCTCTCTCGTACCCAGGACAAAGAAGTGGACTGCAAAGTCATAAGGCTGACCGCTTGTTAAAGCTATAGGGACACAACAAGTTACAGGACATCTTTTCCTGCAACTGCCCAGATGACCAGTGGCAAATGGACTGGGAACAGAATCTCCTTTTCGTGTCTGCCTGCCACCCTTTGAGTCTCTGAGTGCCTAGTCTTCTGTCCTGGGGGGCTTCAGAAGTGGCCTACTGTCATTGATTGGAGCTTAAAAGACTAAAGCCAGAAGTTCAGATCTTCGAGCAGGACTAAGCTGTTCAGTGAATCTGGCCCGCGCTCCATTGTGGTCAGTGTGAAATTGCACCTAGGTCTTATTCTACTGCTACCATTGACTATCATTGCCCCTTTATGCTTCTAGGCGCTATTTCTAGTTAAAACTTTAAACAACAAGAAAACGATATCTCCAGTTCCCTCTATTGGATGTTTGCCATTTTGGTGTTCATTTTGTTTGTTCAGTTTTTCTAATTCATTTAGAGATTTCTATTGTTTTTCATTTCAGCTTCATTACTATTCACAATGCTTCCAAGTTAATCCTGTCTGAACTGTGTTATTGCTACCAGTGGGTTGAGCCCAGCTAGATTTAGTGAGTTTAATGGTTCATCCTAGCAAGGATCATGATTATTACTTGAGGTGAGTACTTGCCATACTGAACTAATAACCCAAACCTTACAGGCACTATCCTTAACCGCTGAGAAAGAAAGTTGAAGTGAATCGCTGTAGAGCATAGGCAGCATAAAAAGAAGGAAATTGTTTTTGACAACAATTGACATGCTATTTTGCATTAACAATTTTCTGGCATTATTTGTATTCTGTTAACAATATGTATGTACACAGAGTTTATAGGCTATTGAGAAGGTCAGCAGTGAATAATTGAAAACAACGCGTTTTTCTCATTTATTTGTTACTAATCAGTTTCTGTAATGTAACGCTCTGCCAGGGCAGGAGATACAGGCATTTAGAGTTGGTTACCTCAGGAGGACTGATTGCTGAAAGAAGCATGTGGCACTCTGCTACAAAAAGTTCCAATTCCCCAGGTGAAGGCTAAGGCCCCAGGTGTCAACACAGTCCTGTTTCTCTTACTGTTTATTTTTTGGTGTGGAATAGAACCTGTTTTGGACCACCTGCCGAACCTCTTTCATCCCTGGAGACCCCATCCCCTAGGGCCTGATGCAGTTGGGAAGAGCCTGGAAACCCCCATTCCCCACAGGAAAAAAAGAGGAGCCTGATGCCTTGCATGCTGTCCCACCACCACCCCACCCCGCATGCCTGCACACTGCCTCCTGCCTGCGACTAGTATGACCCCGGTAGAGGAGCAGCATTGATGCAAGCACTTTTGGAGCCTTGCGCTCATACCCTGTATAGTGAGGGTTACTCAGTTGCTTGGTTCTAAAGCTGCAGTTTCAGTGTAGTGAAAGTGAATGACACTCTGAGACACGTTATTGATTCAAGTATTTTATTGACACTGTGGATGATTAACAATAACAGTTTTTGCAGTATAATCTATGTTATTGGCTCTTGGTACAACGTCTATTGAACGGTGAATTGTACCATATATGGCATATTAGTACTGTCCCAATTGATCTCAATGGGACTACAATGGTGAAATCTAAAAGATTCTCTGCTTTTACTGATGCAATGGTACTCTGGTAAAGCCAGTAGACATGCCTTATTGATAATGACACCTCCTTATAGATACCTCATCTAGTATAGGCGGAGTATTGTGGTTGTAGGGTTCAGGACCCACTGGGTTATTATTTATGTATTTATTTGGATAGTTTTATAAAGCGCAAACAAGACCCGTAAGGATATCGAAGTGCTGTACAAAGGAGCACAAGCAACAAGCATTTGCAATGCAATAGGTCTCTCATTAGTAAAAGTTTGAGCTTTTGACATTGTAAATTAGATCGTTTTTTTATTTTTTGTATTTGTACGTACATTAACACATAAACAAAGATTATGTTCAGTGTATTTTATTGTGACGAAAATCCAAGAACAGAAGTGAAATATTAACATCTTTTTGTGACATTTGTAATAAAGCTTGAAACATTGAGAGAGCATATTTGAACCAGTGATGCTGTGGTTGCGCTGAGTGATGCTGTGGTTGCGCTGAGTGATGCTGTGGTTGCGCTGAGTGATGCTGTGGTTGCGCTGAGTGATGCGGTGGTTGCGCTGAGTGATGCGGTGGTTGCGCTGAGTGATGCGGTGGTTGCGCTGAGTGATGCGGTGGTTGCGCTGAGTGATGCGGTGGTTGCGCTGAGTGATGCTGTGGTTGCGCTGAGTGATGCTGTGGTTGCGCTGAGTGATGCTGTGGTTGCGCTGAGTGATGCTGTGGTTGCGCTGAGTGATGCGGTGGTTGCGCTGAGTGATGCGGTGGTTGCGCTGAGTGATGCGGTGGTTGCGCTGAGTGATGCGGTGGTTGCGCTGAGTGATGCGGTGGTTGCGCTGAGGTGGTGCTGAGTGGTGCTGAGTGATGCTGTGGTGGTGCTGAGTGGTGCTGTGGTGCTGTGGTGGTGCTGAGTGATGCTGTGGTGGTGCTGAGTGGTGCTGAATGGTGCTGAGTGATAATGTGGTGGTGCAGAGGGCAGAAAGGCACAAAAACGAGTCTAACAGAGGGCATAAGGGCAGAAAACAAGGGAAAAACGAGTCTAACAGGGCAGAAAGGCACGAAAAATAGACACACAGTCCTCTCTCAGCAAACTGCACAGCGGGCCCACGCATGCGTGTTGCCAAGATGTGTCTCTGGAGGGTGAGCTGGGGCTGTTGGGAAATGCAGATACAGAGGAGGGGATGTCACTCTGCATGAAGCACCGTGACAGCTAAACAAATACATGGATGCATTTAACGAAAAGCCCCGGTATTATAAAGTATAATGTATGAGTGTGGGTACTGCACACTGTATAGAACCGAGCATACCGAGCATAGAACTCAGCAGGACAGAGCACATATCGACCACGCTGCCAACACAGACTGCGGAACCGAAGCGCCCACGCCTAGGACCGCAGGTTGGAGCTGGTTATACAAAGAGAAGAAAGACGTAACCAATACTTCATTGAGAGAAAGTTTTATTTGTCCTGAACACTGAAGCGAGACCAATGTGCCACATATAGGCTCGTAAGGCAAGCTGCATATCTTCAAAATTTTCTTCTGAATAACGACCCCTGACGAAGGGGCCTAATGGTCCCGAAATGCATTGGGTTGATGTACTTTATATTGTATTTTCTGTTTGATTACGTTGTGATGTAATTCACTTAATTTTGAAAAAGATGAATGTCATTTGAATATTATTTTGAATATGTTTGATGCATAGGTGAAACACAACATATAAATAATGGAATAAAATATAAGTTGAATGTCAAAAGCATACTAAGAGTTAACTCATTTAAGAGTGCACCCTAGAGCCCTGGTAGCCTTCAGGTGCCAGGCTAAATACCGGTATTATAAAGGACAGGTCATCCTTGCGGCCCATCTTAATCCTTTCCCAATTTATTCAATCCCAGTTCAACGTTCATTTGCATAAAAAATCAGTGAGCGGTATGCAGGGTGGCATGATGCTAGCAAGTGGACACGCTTCAGCGGAGGCCAAACGTGAGCCAGTTTGTCAGTCTGTGGCTTGCTGGACACCAGGGCCATCTGTGGCAGTCACTGAGCCCTTCACCCACGGACTACCCGGGAGTGAACAGATAGAAAAACACGGACAGTGGAAACGTGCAGATCTTTATTACTGAGGGGGTAGAGAGAAAGCCCGAAGTGCACGGCGAGCACTGGGGCTAGAGTAGGTACTGGAAGACTGCATCTTTACTTCTCTTGGGAGGTTTGGTAAATCTCAAACAAAGGCCTGCACGAGATGTCCCAACTCGTGTTACAAGGGAGCACCTCGGCAACTAGCTAGATGTACATGCATTTTCACATGCATTTTCACTCGCCATAACTTACAACCCAAACAACGGAGCGGTGTCCCGGGTGGGCAGGGAGGGGGCTGGGGTCTGTCTGGATGGCATGACAAAATGCTACAGCACTTCAGCGAGCAGTTACACAAGTCTGGGATCTTGGAAAGGGTGGGTGGAAAGCTGGTTCCGCAACTCAGTAAAGTAAAGAGCTTTGGCAGGAGTCTGGGTTTCAATTGACTTCTGTAATAAACTTAATACAACTTCCATCTGTGCCTCCTGTTTTTGTTTTTTTAAGTGCAACACTATGTACGGAATTGTGAGTGTCAAGGCATGTGTACCACCAATGAATCTAACAGAAGGTCCACCGGGTTCTTGGGGAAATATCGGTGATATATTGGGGATCTTTAAAGAGCCTACTGTTGTAGGGATAGCTAAATGGTGGCCGATAACGGGACAGCTTCTACACGAAAAGATGCTATTGGCCCAGCAGCTGAAATGAGGGCCGTACACACTACTTCAGGTCTACTTACAGGGCAACCCACTGTTCTGTGAGAAGGAACACTCAGCCGAATGGCATAAGGTAAACCCCGGTCACTGGCTTACGACAAGTGATTGCAAAGTGGAAAACTGAGGGATAAAAAGAAGACATCGGAGTATGGAGAGAGGGAAGTTGGATAAAAGCAAAGTAAGAACAAGTTCCACAAAGATATGAACAGAGTGGTAGAATGGCGGTGTTAAAATTTAAACTGGTGACTGCACAATTACGCTATGACACGTGGCTCGAGGCCAGCTATGCTGATCAGAAGCAAAGAGGGTAATTACGATGTGGAGAAATTCAGTGACATTGCACAAAGGTAAAATTAAACCAGCAGAGGCACAGGCTTACAATGCAGCCGCAGGTAACTCCGGAGATGGCGAGGGTGGGAAGGAAGATATTCTGCAAGCAGCTCTCACCTCAGCTAAACGCTGCCACAAACAAGCTCTTGGCATTGCTGTGGGGGGTGGGGGAGAGCATTCCTTTAAAGTGTGAAGCAGGGGGCGGGAGAGCGGATCCCTTCGAAGCACGGCCTCGCAGCCGTGAAAGTGAAACAGCCCGAGGCTGAGCGCACTCTGGGGGAAGCTTCAGATGCCTGTGGGAGGGAGGCTGATGGCTTTGATGTGGACGCGCTTTCCACACAAGTGCACCACACGAACTGTAGGAAATCCGCAATGGTTTCAGACCTTGGTTTGGCCTCTATACTCTCGTCCTATTATCCCTTGCGGGATTATTAGGCTAGACCTAAAAAGGAATACAACACCATAAAGGACCATAACAAGCACAAATAACAAACTACAGCAACAACCCATCTTGTGGGACATGTAAAGTAACACAAGAGCAACCAATCTTTTGGAGCATGTGGAGAAACAAAAATTGCAACGTTGAAAGAGATATCCAAGAGTATCAACAAGAATTAAAAGTTTGTTATGTTGGCTTCGGAACTATTGCTGTAGATGGTTAATCTGGAGTAACCATTTGACTTGTTTTTTGAATGAGTAAGTAGATGAGCTAGATCTGATCTGGTATAATGTGATATAAGGGTGTCACCAAAAGTATTTACATCTACATAACTGTACATATTTGTAATTAATACATAGTATTTAGTAGAGGGAGAGAGAGAAAAAAATTGTTTTATTGAGTTGTGGTGTTGCTACCAGCTAGCTGGGGTTACTAGCCCACACCACCTTACCCGAGTAGGTCTCGGACTGCTCTGCTTCTTTACTCTGAGAGAGTAAAGTACTGCAATGGGGTAATTGATTCGCAGTAAAAAGACCAGTATGAAAACATATTATTTGTGAAGGACTCATCTTTTGCAACTGATAACCATAATACACTTATAGGAAATTGGGTTAAGGCCGTTGAAGATTATTGGGAAAGAAGCTATCATTCCTCCCTAGGTGTATTTATTTCGTTGAGATTTGTATATATTTACAGTGAATCATTTATTATACACTATACAAACAATTGTATCACAAATCTGATGCACCTAACAGTATGGAAGTCACTACATTGAGTAGGGTTGCAAACTCTCCTAAATAAAACTGGTCAGTGATTTACCTTGCGCATAATTACTTTTAGTGTTGACTTTTCTGAAATAATTTGTCACCATGTTTTGATCAGCTAAATACCCATTGGTGACCTTAAGCAGGATAGCACATAACTTGAATTTAGTGGGCAGAAATGTTCACACATTTCTTACAATGCATGAAGGGACAAATGTGCTGCATTACGATTCATTTGGGCAATAGTCCCTCCAGTGAGTTCGTACTTGGAAAATTAAACCAGTACATTTTGATTTAGTAAACCTAAGCAGCATTTGGGCCTGCAACTGCCGAAATTAAATTGAAAGCAATGCCACTTGCCCTCTGTTCTTCCCAAATATAAAGGGAACGCAGTGTTACTAGCAAAACATATCCTATGACCACTGTCGGATATTTGTAGGAGTTGGCAGGTGAGGTATGTAAATCAAACCAATTGAAAAATGAAAATTAAAGCAATTGAAAAATTCATACTCCTAGCTTAATGGTGAAATGTTTCCATAGAACCTTTGTTAATGTCAGTGTATGAGAAGATTATTTTTCCATACAGTGGTTCTATATGTGTTTGAAGAAGCAGATGAAGTATTCTGTACACTACTATGTACTGAATTGGAGGTGTTCTCCCGCTGATAATACTGTCACGCCTACAGGAACATATTCTCAAGTGGAATGCAAAACATGCGATGCTCCTGTTAAAACTGGTTTCTGCGAGACCCGTGTCCTTATTCTTAGTAGCTTGTTTTGAGACCCAGGAGACCAATGAATAGAGCATAAGCAGAGTGTAAAAACAGTTTGATATTAAACAACTGGATATGGGAGGGTTAAAAGGTAAATCATAATAACATGCAATTGTAGGACAGAGTACGCAACGCATGCAGTTTTTGTTTGGCCTTCCACCCACCTGCCTAGGTGAGATATTTCCTAATCATTTAAGCTCCTTTTGGAGTAAGTAAAGTATAATTATTGCCAACCAGTCGCACACAACGTGAGCACTTCAATCACAGTCCAGAAAAATCTTGTGAATTTATTGTCCAGCCTTCTCCCAAAGGGACATTCTTGACATTGCTCTGTATGCGAGATCCGTGTTGCCCAACCTTGTTTCTGATTTTGTTTTGTGGATTCTGCCAATGTAAAGTAAATTACAGGGTCATCTTATGACCAATAACGTTAGTAGTTGGAAAACTGGAAAAGTCTGAGGAACTCTGATATTCTTGTGAACAAATGCTTTACGGTCGCTGGTTAGGTGGGATAAGGGGTGGAATGCCCCAGCCTTTTTCACTATGCACATATCATCAGTTTGTGATTTGGTGGGGCGTGATACTTCTTTTTACATGCTTTGATGAACATGGGTTCAGCATGACTTTGTGCCACACTGTGTTGTGCCAGTGATGAACAACTAACCTTTTGACCACTAAGGTTTTCAGGCAAAGCATGGTAGGATGCAATAAGGAACGTTTGTCCAGGGATGCTTTAGGCTTTAAAAGGGTCTTGCTATTAATACACAACATTCTCTTCTGTTCCATCTTTTTGTGTCTTCAGGTACAACAGATTTCAGAGAGGGATTTTGCAAGCATGCTACGCAATTTTCCCTTTTTACAGCATTCCTACAAATTTGCCATAAGGCAACTTAACTCGTAACTTGAGTGATTGCTCCTATATTTCAAAAGTGTGTTCCTTTCTTTGGGTTTCACATACAGGGGCCTATTCACAAATACATTTATGAGTAAGTAAAGCATTAATCCTGTAATGTCTGTACCAGATATATAAATGTGCTTGTAAGGAGTATTAATGTTAGAGCGCCACAACATTTAGTCACTAAGGATCTCATGCTGTTAAAGGGCTCCTAAGGCATTCATTTTGCATCTGAAATTACCAATACCAGGAGATTGTAATTCCTAGATGCAGAATTAACATAGAATTAAAGTCTTTTGCCTATAGAATGGAAAATTGTCAGGGAAATTTATGTTACTTAATGGATTTTTATAAGCTTTCACAAGGATTCAGAGAAAAAAGGTTTGATTGGTTAATGGCAGATAAAGCCCCCAACCCCGCAATCCCACACGGCCCCATGTCTGTTTACCTTATCTGAAGGTAGTATGATTTATTGGGGTACAAATTGATTTCTTGAGTGGAATTTAAAATAACGAGGCCTCAAATGATGACTGACTTGTGCTTTAAGCTGTGCTGCAGGCGTAGTCTATTAATCCACCGACTGGCCTATTTCTTCCTGAAGATAACGCCTCCTGTTACCCGTACCCATTGCCTTCATTATCACAAATGATTGTCCACTAGATGTTCCTCATTTTTTAATATTTTCCTCCTAAATCGCAAACCCCTTGCATCAAAACAAGGCCGCCGAGACACTTCAAATTGTCGACTTACTTGAAATCTTTTAATGGCTTAACAGTTATTTTTAAACCATTTTCGATTTATTTAATCAGAGGGGATCTAAATGTGTTTTGGTGTTTCTTTAACTTTAAGGCCCTTCTGGTACAACATGACTAAAATGTATCTTTGCTGTAATTCGTAATTACATAACTGTTAATAATGATTGGCACTTTATAAATGTTAGGACGAACCAAGCGAATATTGCAGTCTGTACTCTAGGGTTGTGAAGCCTTGGACCACGAGGGCTGGATGCTTGCAAGAGCGTAGCATACCCATTCATTCTTTAAACTACTACCATTTAGATTAGCTGCACTGAAATCTTTCATACAGATGTCCTGAGAATCTCACATGGTCCCAGTGCTCAAAGTTTGACACACCAGTTTCATCCACTGAATACATGAAAACAAGTTTTTACTGTGCAATATATATCTCCTCTGTCTTTATGCAATAATCAAAACAATTAACTTGGTAGCGATCTCCGTGGTTAATTGAATTCTCTGTTTTTTATTCATAGGTGCCGAGGCTACCTCCTTGCAGAAAATCCAACAGATCATTTTTTGAGACATTTATTAGAGTTTTAATTGTTCTTTGTGCTGCTATAGCCATGATACTGTCATCCATTTCAGTCTGTGATGGCCGCTGGCTCCTTGCCCATGAAAAGCTCTTTGGACTTTGGCACTTCTGTGTTACAAATGACTTTAGTGCCCCAACATGTACTACAGATATTGACTTTGCTCAAGTGGAAGGGCTAAGCCTGGGAATGATCTTCTGCAGAAGTGCTCTCTCGTTTGCTGTAGTCAGTGCCATCTTCGGCCTTGAGCTCATGATGGTCTCCCTCATCTGCGAAGATGTTCACTCAAGGCGTAAATGGTTCCTGGGATCTCTTCTCATTATTGTATCATTTGTTCTGTCTTCTGGAGGTGTGTTGGGATTTGTAATTATCCTGAGAAATTATGTGACATTCACTGGCTTCACCTTGCCTTACTGGTGTGAGTTCACTGCTGTGTTCCTGTTTTTTCTCAATGGAATAAGTGGAATTCACATAAATAGCATCACGGATCCGTGGAGCAGACCAGGCATTGGAAAAGTGTAGGAGCTAAAGCTCCTTTTGAACTTCAAATTTTATAATTTTTTCCAGATATGACTGACTGATATTGCTCTTGTGTAAGAAAAAAAACAAAGGTTGTGTTCTTGAAGATCCACATTAGTAAAAAGGATCTATTCCTTAGAATGTTACTAAGGATATATTTTTGATTTTGCTCTACAATATACAGGCATAGATCACTGATCGAAAGATCCAAGAACCAATAAAGTGTTGATGAAATGTACAATCAGTATAATTAAATATTGTTTGGGTAAGACCCTAGCCAGAAAACTGATCATAAGATTTTTTTTTCCCCAACGACATCTGCATACGTGCATCTTTAACTCCTTCTGTGGATATGGACACATACATTGAAAAAATGAAGAACCGTTAGAATGGACCATAACTGAAACCACTATTTTATATAATCGTGATCAGTGTTTGTTAGATTGAAAATATATTTTTCTGCACTTTTTTAATGAGCCAGTTCTAAATTTGATAAACTCGTTTTCATCTTTGTACTGAATACCTCCTGTGTTGATGCTGCATAGTTTTGATAGTAGTCTTTAGTCTATTTGGCTGGATTAAATGTACTCCAAACACTTTTATAGGACGCCCTTATCATAATTTTTCTATCAAATGAGGATATAGCTTGGTCAATTTCTCCATCTTTCTCTTTTGTTGCTTTTCACAGGGTAGCATTTACATTTTTGTTGGCCTTATATGATGGCATTTGAATACCAGTTTTTAGAAGAAAACTCTTTTCAGCCAAGAAAACGTTTTACATGGGCATTTTTTGAGTTTTGTGAATGAAAACCATTCAGTCTTTTGACAAGTTTTTTCTCAACATCAGCACTGTCTTTTGGATACCTTGTAAATTTATTTGTGTTATTCTGCTACCAATGAATCTGTATGCACTTTACGATTCTGACTCCATTCCGTTATTTGTACGAATTCAGTGGGTAAAATGCTTGCACCTAGCTGGTGCTTGATATTATCATTTATGTATACATTAAAGATTTCATTTTATAAGCAAATGTGCAGTTCTTTTCTAGACCACTGGGCACCTCAGACACATATGTTCCAAGTGTGGAGTGTGGTTTCCGCATATTTTATGGCTGACTAATCTTATTGCATCAAGGTGCATTGAAGCTCTGTCTGCATTAAAAGAACTGTTTAAAGTTTACAATTGTTTCATCATATTGGAGTGCTTAGGGTCATATTACTCGAAGTATCTCACCAAAGCAAGAGTTATTTGCTCACATTTTTAGCTCTCCTGTGGTACTTCGGTATTACATAACTGACTGCAGACACTTGTGCGAACTCTTCCATATTGTGGAAGGAACTCTAACACATTGACCGCCAGTGTAGTCCTAATAATTCTTTACTTTATATGATTGGAAGGGTGGCCCCAAGCAAATGTTGGAACACTTTGTTCCCTCTGAGCTTTCGCTCTATTGAAGATGTGTAAACTGGAGCAAATCAGCCATCCAGTGGCACACGATGCCACAAATGAAGAGGTGCAGTCCGTCACACCCCCACTTTAGGATTGAGGTATGGAGTGCCAGGTTGGGTGTAGTCGCATACTGTGGGCAGAGCCATGCACCCTCAACAAAAGCAGTCTGGTTCCCTTGCGTTGAAATTTGGAGAAGGAGTTTGAAACAACTACTTTGATGCTGAGCTGTCCACAGAACCGAAACAAATTCGCATCTCCACTGGAGATAGCACATTTTATTTATTTTACTTTTTTTATGTGGCACACATTCTCATTTTGTGTTGGGTGCACCTGCCTGGTACAAACCAGGACTGTGCCATGTTAATGTAATACGACCCATGTTTCTCTGAATGTGGGTACTGAGACTGGTATTACCTAACTTTGCTTCAGTCGGCCAGTGCTAGGCCTCCTTTAATCATGTAAAACAAAATCACCCTTTTTGGTGCAATGCACAGGTCCCGTATGAACCCCTTTTAATATGTTCTTTCCTTCCTGTGCTAGCGCTGCATGGCACTGTTGTCAAGTTGGCCAATTAACTAGTTTCAATTCTAGAGAATTTACAGAACTATCATTCCCCCTCACATTACCTTGGTGACTTTGTCCGGGTTAACAGCTTACATATGTAGAAGCTACAATTGTCACCTTACTCTCTGCCTGGCTCCTCAACAACACTCATTCCTTGCACATAGGCCACCACAGAAACACTGCCCACCCACCCTGATACAGAGGTGCTCGTAAATCTCGACCAAGTAATCACAGGCCGGTTGAAGCACATGTCCTACAATAGAACATAAGAGTGTGGAATGCAAATAAAGCAAGTAAAGTCGGCTGTCTTTAACACCTCCTGCTCTCTCTTCACTCCTGTCTCTTGTTCTCAACTGAAGATCACCTGCTCTGTTGATTTATGAAGTCTGGGATCCCTGCCAGTCTCCGTAAATAGAGAAGGGGGTGCTGCACTGACCTACTTACCACACCAACATTTTTTCACTGCAACCTTAGGCTCCACCCTTGACCTTGCCAGACTGGTTTTAGACACTCTTTACTCCTTTCTCCAGTTCGCCCCTTGGCCTCTTGTCGGTTGACCGACATAGACTCTGCAATATCGAATGTCTGTTGAGGTATCTTTATTCTGTGCTCGAACCAGCTCCATTTGACAAAGCTATGCATCTGAGTGCCACCAGAGATGGCGGGTGTCTGTGTTCTCCTCTTGTTTATGTGTTAAACAATCCAAATGATCGTGCTAACAGGACCAATTCCTGCATCCTGGGCCTACTGCATACATGGCAGGGGCGGCTCTTCAGCTATGACGGAGGAGCGTCGCCCTGCTGCTTTTAAACCGTGCACTGCTAAGAAAACATCAAATGATGATAACTTTGAGTTATCATTTTATGTTTTCTGTTGCTTTGTGGGTGGGCGGGGCGGGGCTGCTCTGCTCTCAGGGCACTCCTAAGTGCACAATGACTCTTTGTTTGGCCCTCTCGGGCCGCCCAAATCAGTCATGCTTACTTTCCCCGTGCTCCATGCAGGCTGCATAACAGCCTCCTTGGAAAACAAGCCCAGGCCCCCATTCCCTTGTTGAGCGTCGAACCAAGATGCTCAAAACCAGTCACAACACTGCATTGCAGCATTGTGATTGGCCAGGAGAGCCTTTTCTGTGCTTCCCGTGCCTTGAAGAGCAGGAGCAGAGAAGCGGGACAAATGAGTTACTTGGCTTGGGTAACAATGTGTCTGGTAGAGACACAGTCTAGCCGCAGATTCGTTAACTTACAATATCCCCAGGCGTCAGACTCGTTCCGGAAAACTTTCCGCAGCAGCACCTCTGCACGCCGGGGGCAGCGCCGCACGGCTCCGGCATGATTTCGTCCACGGACGTGTTGTCAGCGCAGCCATATATCCCCTCCTGGCGCTCTGACATCAACTGAACACCAAAAACTGAGAATATGGGAACTGTGTGAAAACAAAGAAAAATAGAGCCATAAAGGACAGTGCCAGGCACTGCATTTTGAAAGGTAATAAAAGGGAAGAGCAGAGCACCGCTCTGAGAAACAACCCCACAGAGTGAAGGCCAAACCACCTGTGGAGGTGGAGGTAGATGAAGATGTGAAAACCTAGCATGGCAGACGACAAAGTCTTCAATTATAAAGCATAACCGTGAAGGAGAATAAGTCCAAAACCTAGGAACAAGGACAATTTCACCACAAGACGTAACCAGAAAGAGACGTTGGAACCCCAATAAGAGACTGAGAGAATGTGGCAGAGCCCCTAGACGTGAACCAATGAGTCGCAGGGGTGGTAAGAGACCCCAAGGCGACGGAGAAGGGGAGAGTGGGGGTGGGAAAAACATGTATAGATCCCACACCGTACAATCCAAGCAAAGGGTTTTAAGGGACACATGAGCATACCGCCAAATCATGAGAATGGGTGGAGTAGAGCAATAAAAACAGAATTAACATTTTGTGTAGGAGTTAAGTGAAAATGTCACCCTGTAGAAATGTGAATCCACCTGAAGGGAGGCGAGTATAGAAAACCCAACCTGAAAAGATCCTCGCAGGACGGGCGTTAAGGAATCTGCAGCTAAACTGTGTTTCTACCAGATACATTGTTACTGAAGGTAAGTAACTCTTTCCTCTGATGGAGACATCTAGCTGCAGATTCCTTAACTTCGAATAGATATCCAAGCCATACCCAAAGAGGCGGGTCTGCGACTGAACCCCATTAACTTCCTGAGGGAACGTAGCCGTCAACAAGGTGACGAAACATGGTGGGGACCACAAACCAGCGCAGCAACACCAGACCATGGAGCTCAGAAAAGAGCCGAAAACATGGGGAGGCAAAGGCACCACAAGCCGTCCAAGAACAGCATGAAAACACCCTGATGTATACCGGATGAGAGAAACAAAACACATACTAGACATGTCAGTGTGAAAAGAGCAGGTAATGACTTCGGAAAGAAGTAGAACTGAGCGTAGGGTCCGATGGATTCGTAAGGATCTCGTATACGGACTGCAATCAAAACTCTGAGAGATGGCAACTGGTATGACAGAGTCCGCGCATACAGGTTAGCATGCACAACAGTGGAAAGAAGCACTGTGAAACCCTACAGCAGCCTAAATACATGGGACAGCATTGGCAGGATGGCAATCTATGGCCAGAAAATGTCGGTAGTATTAGAAATAGAAGACAAGCCAGTATATAGTCTATCTGTGACAAGACATGTGAAAGGGCGGATGGCAACCAGCAGAAGCTCCCAAAATAGGACTACAGTAAGAACGATAGTCCAGTGGAAGACCAGAAGACACATAAGCAGACCGTGTGGGTTTTAGAATCAACACGAAGTATAGGAAAGACCCTCCTGTAGGGTAGCGTGAGCAGCCTAGATGCGAGAGACGCAATAGCAAGAAGGTAATTGTCAAAAAGGGTACGAGGCAAGCTGGACACCCACAAAAGGGCTTGTAGTATGAACCTACCGGGTCTAGGACCACGGACACCGTCAGAAGGGACGTTGCCTGCATGATTGTGCCGTGTAAGAGCACAGAGCAGATATATGAGAAGAAGAAATACGGTCAAAACTGAAGCGTAACACAAAAGATTCGGGCCCTTGAAAAGTACTAACAGTTATGTAGAAGCAGGACAATGTCCAGGCCCGCAAGCGACATCTGTCCCTCGCCCGGGAAGAGCAACTGTTCTCCGCAAGACAGATGAGGAGATGGAGCCAGACACGATAGTGGAAACAGTCAGGACCAACCCAATGGTCCAGGAACACTAGAAGCGAGTATCCTGAAGAGAACACTCGCCTTGAGAGTGTGACATTATGAACCCAAAGTAGAAGTATGGAAACACCTGTGTGGAAGCAGAAGGGAATGTGGAAAAAACTCCTGTTGAGAAAGTGGCCAGAAAACGAGGACATAAGACAATGTATAGTAGAGACATACATGGTAAATCCACTACCTTCAAAGACAAGCCCAGTAAGGGCTGACCATAGAAGCAACAACGCAAACACCCTATGATAGAAGACATATTGGGGTGCAATCCAAGTTTGCGCCAATACTAATAAGCGTCCGGCACACCAGCTATTTCCCTGGCGCAAAACGAGGACAGGGCGTCAGCTGTGAGAAAACTGCGCCTGAACTGAACAGAACAAAGGCCTCAAGAGACAGTGCCTGTCAAAGAAGAGCAGCCGTTATAGACAAGAGGATCACTGCAACGCTAAAAAAAGACCAAGGCGAGATAGAGGCCGCATGGTAAGGAACCTATACCCATAGAGGTGCTACAGATAACTGGTGCCAATTGCAACCGAAGTGCAATAGAGCGATGCTAACGTTAGGATTGCAGCAGAAAAATAGGACAGCCTGACCTCCAGAAGAATGTCCGTGAGGAAGACTCCATAGGAGCGTACCAAGGCTAAGGCAGTTACCCAATAGCCAGTAAATACCCCATATAGGGTAAGTCTCAACCCCTGCTAGGGGAGTCCTCCTGGGCAAAGCACACATTCAGCGGACTGAAAGGAAGACCGAACCAGCCGTACTGAACGAATACTGAGATGCCGGAACAGCCGCTTACACTATCCGGGTACTATGCAAAGAACCCGGGACATTTTTTGAAAATTAAACCAACAAGGCAACTTCGCCTATGCAGAAGAAAAAGATACTACAAAGCAGAAAGTCGTGCCGCATGAGTTACGGCAGCCCAGACATGAGGCGGGAGACTGCTGAATATGCGTGGCTGTCAAAAAGGTCCACGCCATTGAATGGCAGATCTCTAAGATTATCCCGAACATTGTCTGGAAACCACTGTCGTTCAGCCATGCATGGCGTCGCAAAGCCACAGACCGAACAAGAGCCCTTCCCACAGAGTCAAGGGACGATCGGAGGGAAAATTGCGCCATTCCCCTGCCATCAAGAAGAAGGCGATGTAAGTCTGCCCGCGGCCCTTCTGGAATAGAAGGAAGAAGGACCTCGACCAAGTCTCAAAGGATGCGCGTGCGAACATGCAAGACTTAACGCGTGGATGCCCGCAGAGGCAAAAACCTGGCAACCACATGTGTCTAACCACCTAAACTACCTGGTGGAAGATAACAACGTCAAAGCGGAGGAAGACTGCAAGTCAAAAGCCGCCTGAACAACTAGACCCTGAGCTCAAGGGTGAAGGCACAGGCAGAGTGGATCATCCGGGGCAGGATGGTGTCTCCGAGCAATGGCCCGATCAACAGGGTCACCAGAGGAGGGCCTCGCCCATGTGCCAAGCATTATGTAAAAAAAAATCCCCCGAGGGGTAGCAAAGGCTCCTCCTCAATAGGCTCCATGTGGAGAAGATCCAGTAATGGATCAGAAGGCAGGGAAACCACAGGGGGCTGAAATCGAAGAATATCTGCCGCCCTGTGAATAGCCCGTGCGTAGGCAGCACTAGCCTCAGTTGCCATCCTGGGAGGTGACAAACCATCGGTTGGAGACTAACCCGTCCACTCGACAGCAAAAGTGGAGGAGCCTGAGGCTGATCCGAAGGCCAAGCAACACTAGGTACCTGCACCATGGGGCACCGAAACAACCTCTGACCCGGGGAGTCCAGAGGAACGTCAACCTCTTGCAAAAGAGGAGGCGTAGGTGCTGGCATTGGCATCGACCGATGCCGTGTGTGAGTCGCATGGACGTCCGAGGAGTCTAGAGGAATGTGCAAAAGAGGAGGAGTAGACGTCGGCACCGGTGTCGATCGACGCCGAGTCGGAGTCCTCTCTATGTCAACAACCTCCACAGGGGACTCGGCCTGGGCGCCGTCCGATGCCGATGCCACCCCAATATGTGGGGAGGAAAGACGTTGACAGGACGTCGAGCCCATTGCCGCCTTAGACGTCAGCGCAGGACTATGCAGTGACTGGATGGGCGACTGGGAGGGCCCTCTGGGCCATATCCCATCGGCGTTGTATCGACTCTGGAACTGAAGTCGATGCACACAGCCGGCGCAGAGGATGAATCCGCCAGCGAGGACCTGACATGAGTGCCTTCCACCTCTGTGGGACCCGAAGGTGCACCAGGGAGAGGGGGTGACCAAAAGTAAGAGTGGAGTGCTTTTGAATAAGCCTCCATTTGGGCCCGCATTGCTCTGACTCCCGGAAAGGTAGGGTATGGACTACCAGACGCACGTGCCTGGCAAGGAGCAAGAGGAAGGGGGCCAGCGTCACGCGTATGGGAGGAAGACCTCTGCGACTTACATTTGTGCTTACCCGCCACTGAACGACATCTGCGGGAACTAACTCTGGAACTGGCCCGATCCCGAGAGGGAGAAATGCGGCGCAAAGTTGCAGGACCGGACAGACGTGCGGCCAGCAATTTGTTACGACGCCCCCACAACGACTTAGGTTTCAATTGTTGGCAGGCGTTGCACTCTTTGGAGTCGTGGTGCACTCCCAGGCACCACATACAGATGGCATGCGGGTCCGTGACCGACATCTGGCGTGCACAGGTCTCACACGCCTTAAAGCCCGAAGGCATTGCACACTGTTCTGTGACGCCCAAGGAGTCGAGAAGGCCTAAAAACAGGCCAAGGAACTGTTTCTTTTCAAGGAACCGCGTTGAGACGCGGAAAAGAAGAAAACTGATGTCAGCGCGCCGGGAGGGGCATATATATGGCTCTGCTTACGTCTCGTCCGTGGATGACGTCAGGGCAGAGCCGTGGGGCACGCAGAGGTGCTGCGGTGGAAAGTTTTCCGGAACCAGTCTGATGCCTAGGGATATTCTAAGTTAAGGAATCTGCGGCTAGATGTCTCTAGCAGATTAGAGCAGCAAGGTAAGTGTTTATTTAATTACGGTTGCTACCCCCCCCCCCCCCCCCCCCCTTTGCAATCCCCGCGCGACACCCCACCCTGCAACACTCTAAGCATGCCGGTCGGCACTGATTCATCATAGTGAAGCACAACTCAAGCCGCGGATAGGGTCTCCCATTGCACACCCTGACATGTACATCATGGCAGAGCTCAGATCATCCTTTCTTTAATTCCTTCAGTTTGAATGAATTCCATTCTATCACGACATTTAAAGACATTGTCCCCATTGTGTTTCTGGGAATAGCCTGTCTTTAAGGGTCAGAAATCACACACTTCTGGAAATACATTTGTGGAGACAAAACGGGAAACCTTTATGTGTTGTACACTAAAAAAAACTGATTGGAGTGTAAAATGGTCACAGTGAGGATTTCTACTGGCAACCTTTAGTCCTATTTCACCCAGCAAATTGCTACATTAGCGAATGTCACTATAATTTATATTTGAAGTGGCACAAGTAGTTAGCCAAAGGTAAATAATGGCCTTTATCGACAAGGGTTACTAAAATATTAATGAATGGTAGTAACCTTTATATTAATACTGACTATGCAGCTGTCGCCACCTAATTTTGTCGGCATTTTGTGGCATGTCGCCACCTAAGTTTGTCTACATAGGGCACTGATATTTACAACAAGGGGTGGTGAGGGACAGAGTCTCTGGATCTGAGAATACCCTTCCACGCTTAGGGTGGACAAAAATATTTACAACAAGGGGTGGTGAGGGACAGAGTCATAGGGCACTGAGCACTGTCCTGCAGGAGTTGAAACGAGTGCAGCCAAGACCTTGTTTTGATTTGAGAGGGATTTATAGAGCGCAAAAAATGCTAGAAGGCGTCAAAGCGCTGTAGTCACAGTGGTGTAAGTCTGCCAATATGGAGTAAAATGAATGGTCGCGCAAGATAACCAATAGCGTGAAAAGCCAGGTCTTTAAGGCTGCTCTAAAGGAGGGGGTGGTGTGAGATCTGATACTGGTTAGAAGACTTGGCAGCGAGGTCCACAGTATTGCTGCAGCGAGAGAGAAAGCTCTGCCTCCCCATTTCTTCTACTAAAATCTGGTCATTGTCCCCAAATCAAGGTGGGCTGAGCGACTAATTCTCCATGGGATAAAACTGAAACATAGCCTTAATTCCCGCTGGGCAGAACCGGTAAAGGGCCTTATGCACTATGCAGATGGCCTTGCACATAATGGGTTTTCTGATAGGGAGCCAGTGAAGGTCCTGTAGTCCCTTGGCCGCTGACTGCTGGTTTGGAATGTACAGTGTGAGCCTGGCGTTCTGCTCTATCTGTAGTTTGGTTTGGGTGTCCTTGTCGGTCTCCAGATAATGGTCATTACAGTAGTCTATTCTTGACATAACTAGTGCCAATGCTGCTTGTCTCATTGCTCAGAGCAGGATGAAAGGAAAAGTTTTTCTTGACATTCTAATCTGCATGCAAAAATGTGTGTCGCAGACTGGCCCAAAGTCTATCAGCCTTCTTGAGGCTGGGGAGGGAATACAACTCTTAGTGATGAACAATGCTGCATGTGAGTTTGTGAAAGAGGTGTGAATTGCGGGCTGTATTGAAGAAGTGAAAGTGCTTTACATACAACTTATAAGGAATACTAGCCTATGTTGAAATTATATCCATGGCACAAGGTCAACCAAAAAGGAGCATTTCTCTTAAGCAGTTGAACGATTACAAAGGTGCAAGCATTTTGTATGTGTGTCTCATAATATATGGCTGTACCCTAAATAAATCTGGAAACTACTAAGGTTGCAAACATAAGTAATTTACTTAGAACAACACACAGAAAAAATGCGAGTTCCATAAACAGCAAAATCAATAGGAAACAAAACATTGAATTTTGGTTGTTAAGAACTTTGGGATTCTTGCGGGACATTTTCTCAATACAGAATGTTTCTCTTTGTAAACTTATTTGTTTTTGTCCCTGTCCAATCATCTCACACTCTTTCACAACTGGCCGATATTGTCACCAATTTCAGTAGGTTTTTGGCCACCGAAGATTTTTCTGATTTGTTTCTTATATTGCTCAGTTCTTTCAGTTTATTTCATGTTTATTCGGACCATTGGTCCACAAACATTTAAACTTATATTGCTCTATGTTTATACAAACCGGTTTTGATTTTCCTTTCTGCCTTTCTAATGTGTATTTTCACCACTGGCACATTTGAGGATTTGCTGATATAAATTGAGTGTCTTCCTAAATAAGAATAAGAATGTTTGACTTCGGGCCCTTTCCTGACGACACTTTAAAAAGTCCACAGTTCTAGTGCAGGATGGTGCCCAACACAGCAGTATCCTTGTAGCCCTCCTTGGTACCATTAGGAGATCTTTTGTTTCTACTTAAGGTTTCCTAAGGATACATGTGCTAGATATTGTCAAACAACAGTTTTGTAAGAAAAATGTTATTAAAGTCTGCTTCCATTTGCATGATCCACAACCATTTTAAAATGTCAACAGGGACAGCGAGGCACAAGGTGGCCGGTACGTGTCGTACATCCGGGCTGGCTCTTCAGGTGCGGCGCTGTCGGGGGATCTTTACCAGCGCGTTGCTAGGCGGGTGGTACGCTGCGGCGTACGGGCCAGGCTTAGCTGTGCGGGGCGTTTCTGATCTCCCAGTCCGGCGTCAGGAATTAGCGAACAGTGTGGTTTCACAGGGGAGGGGTTAAGAGGCGTGCGGGCGGCCCTTGGCAGACAGTGCGAGCTGCGGCTCGAATTGAAGAGCGAAGACACACAGGGCGGGGCGGCCAGGCACGGGCTTGGAAACGGGCAGGATTACGGGTCGCACTGAGATCGTGGCTCCGGCGGCAGGACAAATCTTGGCAAGGTCCAGTAGGCTGTGAGGGAAGGAGGAGTCCAATATTCCTGGGACTCCGTTCAGGGGGCAAGCTCGCTTCCAGGCCCTTGGAGATTTGTTTGAAGGCACAAGTTTGCAAAGTCTCTTTAGTCTTTTCCTCTCCTTTCACAGCAAGGCACCCACTGCAAGCTAATCCCCCAGGTTAGGGACAGTACTCCTCCTTCAGCTTTTCCAGGTCCTTCTTGTCGGGCAGAGGTTCTTCGTGGTTCAAGCAGGATCTGATTTCTTAGGAGCAGGGCTTTTATATTTATACTGCATTTCTTTTGTTCTTTCAGGCCAAGGGGCCTTTGCCTTGTTCAGTCCAGTTCTTGAGCACTTTGTTGGGGTGACTCTTGTTGTCTTTTCAGTGGGCAGGGCAGAGACATCAGACGCTCCACAGGAGGTGGAGCCATCATTGTGGTGGCAGAGCACAGTCCTATTCAGAGTCAAGGGGCACTCCTCCCACCCATCCTGATGTAATCTTCCTATTCACCACCTGGCAGCCCCAGCCTGTCTCCTGGAATTCCCCAGCCCTGTCACTCACAGAAACCAGAAAGCAGATACACATCAGAGCAGAGGCGGGCTGAAATGGTTAGGCAAGCAAATACCAACTTTCTAAAAGTGGCATTTGCAAACACAGAACATTAAAATAAACTTTACTAAAAGATGTATTTTACTATTCTGAGTTCAGGCATACCAAACTCGAATTTCTACCATGTTCCCCAAGTCTGCTAGGATTATAGAATGTAATAATTCCAGCAGCCCATTCTGGCCTATGGAGAACAGGTAGCCTTACAATAGTGAAAAACGAAAATTACGGTAATTCACTATTAGGACATGCCACACACATCAGGGCTTGTCCTACCTTAGGCTTACAATGCACCCTGACCTTGGGCCTACCATAGGGGTGACTAACATGAAGTTAAGGGAAGGTTTAGGGACTGGCAAGTGGGTGCACTTGCGCAGTCAGCATGACAGTACCAGACTGCAGGCAGGTTCTGCAATGGCAGACCTCAGACACATTTTACAGGGCTGCTTCTGTGGGTGGAACAACCAGTGCTGCAAGCCCACTAGCAGTATTTGGATTTACAAGCCCTGGGCACTCCTGGTACGCTTTACTGGGGCCTGACAGTAAACCAAATAAGTCAATCATGGAAACCAATCAACATATACACTTTACACAGGGAGCACTTGCACTGTGGCACTGATTGGCAGTGTCACAGTGCTCTGAGCGGCTAACATCAGCAAAACACATAAGGCAACAGCAACAAAAAATGGAAGGGAGACCCACGCCAATGGTGCCAGGTCTAACATGTTTGTGTTGTGTTTTAGGGTTTAGGGTAGTGTTGTAGTGTTTGTGTAGTGTTTTAGGTTTTAGTGTAGTGTTTGTGAGTGTTTTAGGGTAGTGTAGTATTTGTGTAGTGTTTAGGGTAGTATTGTAGTGTGTGTGTAGTGTAGTATTTTATGGTTTAGGGTAGTGTTGTAGTGTTTGTGTAGTGTTTTAGGGTAGTCTTGTAGTGTAGTGTTTTATGGTGGTGTTTGTGTAGTGTAGTATTTTACGGTTTAGGGTAGTGTGTAGTGTTTGTGTAGTGGTTTAGGATAGCATTGTAGTGTAGTGTTTTAGGGTTTAGTGTTGTAGTGTTTGTATAGTGTAGTGTTTTAGGGTGTAGGGTAGTGTAGGAGTGTTTGTGTAGAGTAGTGTTTTAGGGTAGTGTTGTAGTGTTTGTATTGTTTTAGGGTTTAGTGTAGTGTTTGTGTAGGGTAGTATTTTAGGGTAGTGTTGTAGTGTAGTGTTTTAGGATAGTGTCAGGGGGGTCGTGCTGTTGTAAATGAATCTAGGACCCTAGTGTAATTTTCCCGATTCATGCCCTTATATAGGTATACTTTATCATATCCTTATATAGGCATAGAAATCACTACCTTATTTGGCCTAAGCCATACAGCCCAAATAAGGCATGGCTACTTCCACTAAGTTCCGAGAATCCACAACGATTTCTTGGGAAAACCTGCCTTCAACAGCTAGGGGACTTCCCCCTGCTTGAATATTAAGTTCTCCAAGAACTCCTAGCGTTTTCCAAGAATTTAGCCTTTGAGTGACGTTATTAAGTCCAAACATGCGTCAAACTCGGCACCTTCAAAGTATAAATATGCCTAGGTTTGCCCAGACAAACACACTGTTTGGAGCAGATCGACTATCTACTTGCCCGACGCCCTGCAGCAGCAAGTGCCGAAGGAAGCCGACCCTCCAACTGACGCACTGAAAGAGACGCTGTCTTTTCTCTTGCCGAGAAATCCAGCTCCAGTGTTTCCGACTTACCCTTGCGAGTATCTGGGAAATCGAGTCCTGAGAGAGAGATATAAGACCTCCTTCATTCTAAAACAAAGGTACAGAGCTGATTAGACCTCTTAGAGAATTCTTGGCATAGATTCCTGGCAGAACTACTAAACTTAAGCTACTCCTCTCTTACTTCTTCCCTCGTACTAGACTTAGGTTAGGTGCACCGGGGTAGGCGTATTTTAGAAGCACCAGTTGAGTACTTTTAGTCCTTATTTATTACTGTATGTATTTTATACATTTTATGCACTTTATGGCTTAGAAACCATATCATGCTTTTACAGTACTACTTTATAATACTGTTTGTATTATATGCCATGTACTTTACAACCAGTATTACGATTGTAGCAGTTCAATTCCAATGCTTCGATCTACACAAAAACACATGGTGTACCGTCTATGGCGGTAATAACAGACGTTCTGAGGCAGATTCAAAATGAATACTGTCCAGAACCGGCCTTCAATCTAGGTATGAAATCACTGAAAAATGTCAAACAGGTCTCAGCTATATTATTAGCTAACATTAAAGGTGAAGCAGCATCCGTGGCAATCCGCCAAAAGTTAAAAGAAACAGATATAACAGATCAACCATATGAGCTTGCTAGAATTATTGAAAAATCTTATGAATAATTAGGAAGAGATAGGGTGGGAAACCAGTAAAACCTGAATTAACAGAAAATCCTGAAAAGGTGTTTATTAAAAATAATCTCACTGCTCCTAAAAAAAAAGTGGGAAAAGACTAAACAGACTCTTCCTAGAGAGAAACTTTCTCAGTCCAGAGGAAGATCTCCCCAACGGGAGCCCTCTGAAAAAAGGTATAACCTTAGGAATAGGGAAAATTTGAAAAAACCTGACAGATATAAAGATAATGAGACACGTCCCTCTCGATCTTTTCAGACTTCCTCGCAGAAATCGGAAAGAAGAGGACAGTCGGAACACAAGGAAGAACGCGTCAAGTCCAAAGACAAAGCACCTGTTCACCAAAGTAAAAAACTCAATTTTCCAAAAAGAAGGTAGCAAGCATATAGATCAGACGTGCCGAGGATCTTGAGTACACAACTCAAGAACGTGGAGTGGGCTCAAACAATGCTAGACAGCGCAGCAGAAGTCACCATAGTTCACAGGATCATCTGGAGACAGTGGACTTGAATGAATCCATTCAAGTTGAAACTGCAGACACCAGGGTTAGTGTACCCCACAAGTTATATGAAGTAACACTTTGGATGGAGGGGGACATAACTAGATAAATAAGAGGACTCTTTTGGGAGAAGCTCTCTAAGGACTATGACCTTCTTCTAGCTGAACAAGACTGGCCACCTGAATTTGTCAGGGAGTACCCACACGGCAAAGAGATAACTATGCCAGCCTTCTCAAATCATATTCCAATTCACAAAAAATACACATATGCCAGAAAGTGGGCTGTGGCCCAAGCTCCAGCATTATATAAAAATCATGTAGGATGGGATGAGGAATCGCCTCACCATAAAATCCAGTTAAAAAATCAACCTGCTGCACAAAGGCATTACCCAGTTAAGCAAGAGGCTAAAAAACAAGCATTTGCAATGCAATAGGTCTCGCATTAGGAAAGTTTCAACTATTGGTATTGTAAATAACATGTTTTATTTATGTGTTGGTTTTGAAAATAGCGAAATTAATAGCTTTGTCATTTACAATGCCAATAGTTATAACTTTTGCAAATGTGACACCTACAGCATTTGTAATGCAATATGTGTTGTATTTACGTGACTTACATGTATTGATATTACAAATAACAATGACTTAATTTTTTAAAAATAATTAATACTTAAATAAAAGTTCTTGTAATTTATAATGGCAATAGCTTAAACTTTTGTAAATAACATTCGTGAAGATTATGTTCAGTGTTTTTATTGTGATGAAAATCCAAGAACAGAAGTGAAATTTTAACATCTTTTTGTGACATTTGTAATAAAGCTTGAAACATTGAGAGAACATATTTGAACCAGTTGTTGTTGAATGGTTGTACAGATTGATGCTGTGGTGGCTGAGTGATGTTGTGGAGGCGAGTGAGTGATGCTGTGGCGCTCAAGTGATGCTGTGGTAGCGCATAGTGATGTTGTGGTAGCGCATAGTGATGTTGTGGGGCTCCTGAGTGATGCTGTGGTGGTGCTGTGTGATGCTGTATGCTATGCTATGTTTTGTTTTGCTATCCTATGCTTTGTTTTGTTATGCTATGCTTTGTTATGCTATGCTATGCTTTGTTATGCTATGTTTTGTTATACTATGCTTTGTTTTGTTATGGTATGCTGTGTTTTGTTATGCTATGTTTTGATGTGCTTTGCTATGTTTTGTTATGCTATGCTTTGTTTTGCTATGCTATGTTTTGTTTTGCTATGCTATGTTTTGTTATGCAATGCTTTCTTATGCCATGTTCTGTTATGCTATGTTTTGTGATGCTATGCTATGTTTTGTTGTGTTTTGTTATGCTATGCTATGCTTTGTTATGCTGTTTTGTTATGCTATGCTTTGTTGTGCTATGCTGTTTTGTTGTGTTTTGTTATGCTGTTTTTTGTATTTTGTTATGCTATACTATGTTTTGTTATGCTATGTTATGCTATGTTTTGTTTTGCTATGCTATGTTTGCTATTCTGGTGTGTGGTTGTGTGTGTGGGGGGGGGTGTTGTGGGTGGGTGGTGTGTGTGGGTGGGGTGAGGGTAGGGTTGTGTGGGGTTGTGTGTGTGGGTATGTGTGTGTGTGTGGGTTTGTGTGTGCGTGGGGGTGTGTGTGGGGGGGTTGTGTGTGTGTGTGTGTGTGTGGGGGGGGTTGTGTGTGTGTGTGTGTGTGTGTGTGTGTGGGGGGGGGGTTGTGTGTGTGTGTGTGGGGTCGTGTGTGTGGGGGGTTGTGTGTGTGTGTGGTTGCGTGTGTGTGTTTGTGTGTGAGGGGGCAGTGTGTGAGTGGGCAGTGTGTGAGTTGGCAGTGTGTGAGTGGGCAGTGTGTGTGAGGGGGCAGTGTGTGTGAGGGGGCAGTGTGTGTGAGGGGGCAGTGTGTGTGAGGGGGCAGTGTGTGTGAGGGGGCATTGTGTGAGAAGGGAAAATGTGTGTGGGGGGCAGTGTGTGTGAGGGGGCAGTGTGTGTGAGTGGGCAGTGTGTGTGAGGGGGCAGTGTGTGTGAGGGGGCAGTGTGTGAGTGACTAGAACCCCAATAAACTGTAAGCAATGGGCTGATGCAAAACACCCTGCAAATAATGATATTGTACACAACAGGTATTCAGCTAAATCCCAGAATGCATTTTCACTGTTGAGTCAAACGCCAGTGATTGAGGCACACAGTGTGTGTGGTGAGCTGTGCTTGTTATGTTGCCCACAAGTTAAGTGGGCTTGTTGGGAGCTATCAGCCGTCTCTTTGTATGCCCCATGACTCAACACTTACTGCAGCAGAGTGCAATAAACAACCTTCTTGGTGGATTTAAGACTTTCATAAATCATGCACATGAGGTGACAGTAATCCGACAGAGGCCTTCCATTCTTCACATGACCCAAAATGTTTTTTCACTGTATCTTATTTTTGAAAGCACGATTCCTTAAGTGGTAGTGTGGGACAAAAACGTGTGTGTACATTTGTTGTGTGGCATTTTATTGTGGAGCTTGGGGGCATATGTATCAAGGAAATTCGCATTCGCAAAGGCTGAAATTCGCCGAATTTCGGCCTTTGCGAATGCGAATATGCAGAACGGCATGTATGAAGGTATAAGCCATGCAAAAGTGGGAATCACTAAAAGAGCGAATCTGCAGAATGCGAAAAGAGGCAATCTGCGATAAAATTGCGATAATGCATAATAGCGATTTCTCCGTTTGCGAAAGATTATCGCAAAAGTAGGGAATCGCATAAAAATCGCAGATTGGCTCATTTCGCAATTCTCAGATTCGCAATGATATGTATGACCAATTCGCAATTAGCGAATTTCGCTAATTCGCAGAATTCAGAATCTCAATTACCACCAAGTAGGAGCAGGTGGTAACCAGGTGCAAACTATTTAAGCTGCAACAGAATTCAAAAAACTGTTTACCACAATGGCGGGGCTTTACATCATAGCAAGGAGGATGCGACTGAGAGCTGCTGCACAGAGGAGGCTGCGGCAGGAGAGGGTATTCCGTTCGCGCATCAGCATCTCCCAGTGCCTTGAGGAGGAACTCCACACCCATTACAGGCTTGATGAAGACAGCATTAATGATTTGATAGCTGAACTCAGACCCTACCTTGAACACCCCACCCGCAGGACAAATGCCATTCCCACAGAAATACAGGTCCTCTGTTCACTACACCTCTTGGCCTCTGGAAGTTTCCAGGGGGTGATAGCGTCAGCAGGAGGGGTGTCACAGAGTTCCCTATCACGATTCTTCCATGCCTTCCTAGATGCCATGGTCCAGAGGATGCCTCATCATATATACCACCCCAGCACTCCTCAGGCAATTGCGCAGACAAAGCAGGACTTCTATCAAATTGCGCATTTCCCACACGTGATCGGATGTATTGATGGCACACATGTTGCAATAACCCCACCCGCACACAATGAATACCTCTTCAGAAATCGGAAATGCTACCACTCACTGAACATTCAGGTGGTGTGTGACGCCAAACACATCATTACTGACATTGTAGCAAAGTACCCTGGCAGCACCCATGATGCTTTCATCTTCAGACACAGTGGAATCTACCGTAGACTCGCAAGAGGGGAGTTTGGCGAGGGATACCTACTCGGTAAATGCCTTCACACATAGGGGTCATTTATAGTAACTACCATGTGCATGTCACATGCTAACATCTTTTTCTCTAACCCACAGGTGACAGTGCTTATGCTGTTCGTGATTTCATCTTGACTCCCTACCTCAATCCCAACAATGCAAGTGAACACAGATATAACAGGGCACACATTGGTACCCGAGGCACCATAGAACGGACATTTGGAATACTGAAAAGCAGATTCCGGTGCCTCCATAAGAGTGGAGGAGCACTCCAATACAGCCCCAAAACGTGTTGTAAAATAGTGGTGGCTTGTGCCATGCTCCATAACATTGCAACAAGAAAAGGGACACCAGTGGAACTGAGTGACTCTGGATCCTCTGATGTAGAGGGGCATGGACCTGGACGTATGGTAGCTGGTAGCGCGGTAGCAGCAGCTGGGCGACAGAGGCGTGATGAGATAACTCGCAACTATTTTTAGGTAAGAAAAAACAACACAATGCCAAGTAATGCAAGTGTGTAAATTAGCTTTAATTCCTTAATGGCAGGAAACGCATAAAGTGAAAATGAACAGTAGTGTCATTGAATACCTTTGCACATGTTAATGTCACAGTGCCCTTAAAAAAAATAATAAGTAGGATTCACCAGTCACACGCTACACAGCCTATTGGTCATTAGTAGGTGCAGCCCTACTGGTCCTGGCACTACGGCGTCTCTCAAGGGTTGGTGGTGGTGTTATGCTGCTCCTACCAGACTGGTTTTCTTCCTCACTGAGAGTCAGCACTCCCGGCCTAGTAGCGCGTATTTGGCGCAACTCATCCACCGCAGTGGTCACCTGCAATAGTGCACTGGCAATGTCCTGTGCTGCGTGAGTGAATTGGCGCTGCATGTCGATGCTGCGCCTTGCCTGTATGTCAGACATAGCCGCCAAACGATTGATGGCCCTGGTGTACCTGTGAGTACTTGTGCGCATTTGGTCAACTACAGCCTGTACACCATCCTGCAGGTCCTTCCTGAGTGCTCGGAAGCCCTCCCTCATCTCCCGCTGTAACAGTTTTATATTTTTTGCCTGCAGGCGCTGCACCTGCAACATGTTAAGTTCCAGGCTTGCATACACTGACTCTTCACCTCTACCTTCAAAAGGATTTGCTACGCGTCGTCTGCGCCTGGCTGCAGTACGTGGCACTTGTTGGTGTGTGGCATGTCCCTCTTGGCCTGGCTGTGAGTCAGCATGGTTGTCATTTTCTGCTATTACTTCCGCCTCATCCTGGTATGGTGGCAGAGGCCTGACTATCTGTCTCCTCCCATGTCTGCGCCTGGTCACTGGGCTCTCATCCCCATCTGTGTTGGCATCTTGGCCGCCATCTCCCGACTGGTGACTCTCTGCCAAAGTCCCACTGCCTGAGGGCTGTGTTGTAGATGGTGCTGTGAATAGAACAGCACACATTAATTAGCTTCACTATTTTGCACTGTATAAATACATTTTTCACTTATATTTCGGTTACATTGTGCTCTTGTTTCACTGTCAAGAACAGCAGATAATGTGATAGACTGTTTTTGCTAAATATTGGACACTTTCATTTATATGTGACTACATCTCCCATAATGCATTGCTATGGCTGCCTGGTTGCCTGCTCTGGGCTGCATATCTTGTTTTGCGCACCTGGCTCACTGCTGGGGGGTGTGAGGGTTGTGAGGGCATGATTCTTACCTTTTCCTGCTGCTGGCTGGTCAGAGCTGTCCAAATCAGCCAATCCTCCCACACACTCTGGTTGCAGGGTCCCCTCTACCAGTTCCTCCAGGGGTGTAGATGCAGGTACAGTTGAGGTCCCAGCACCTGTCTGCCTGGACTGTTCCAGCCTTGCTGCAAGTTTCTCCTTTGAGCGCAGGCGCAGGTCATACCAGCGCTTTCGGAGGTCCTCAATACTCCGGTGTGTCACACCCACAGCATTTACATGGTGCTGGATTTCCTCCCAGATCTTTCTTTTGCGGGTCTCTTGAACCTCCCTGGATCTTGCACCAAAAAGGAGTTCATGGTTTGACACCATTTCGTGGATGAGGGCCTCCAATTCTGCCTCTGAGAACTTTTGTTTTCTTTTCCTGGTGTTCTCAGTCTCCTGCTGCTGTGAATCCTGGCTGGGCGTGGCTCCACTGTCAGCCATGTTTTCCAAGGTGTGCACTGCTCACTGCCAAACAATCCTTCACTCTGCCTCAGATTCAGGAAGTCAGGTGCAGCATGGGAAGTCACTCCCTTCCTGGTTGTGATGTCATCATGCTGCACCAGGGTTCCTGATTGGATCATGTGAGAAAATCGCTAATTAGCGATTTTCTCGCCGCGAATTGCAATTTTTCGCTATTGCGATTTTCTCGCCGCGATTTGCGATTTTTCGCTATTATAGCGATTTTCCGGTGCGATTTCAGAAATTATGCGATTCCTACTGGTTAAGGAATCGCATTTGGGGTACTCGCAAATAAATAGCGATTTCTAAGGAATCGCTATTTATTTGCATTTTCATTCATACATACCGAATTGCGATTCGGAAAGTGCGATTCGGTAAAGATCGCAATTTCTGAATCGCAATTCGGGACTTTCATACATATGCCCCCAGATGTGTTCTGCTGGCTTTTTTCCAGCTGTGTTTTTGTGCGTTGCGTTGGACTTCGGCTGCTGTTCTGTATTCTGTTGGGACTGCTTTGTTGTGATGTGCCCTGTTTTGTTATGTGTGGTTATGTCCCTTTGTATATGCTATTGTGTTAGGATCTTTTACTTACTTTAGAGATGTCCACCAATGCTGCTACATTACCAGTCAAAAACAGTACATGTCTTCGAAGTTCCTCTGACAAGCAGCCATTAACAACTGTCTATGATGGTACAAAACGGGAATCCAGCTACTCAACTCCTTCAGCAACCAGTCAGCCCAAAGCTGTGGCAGATCATGTCTTAATTTAGCGCTTTGGTCTTTAATCCCAAAATATCAGCCATGCCCTGTACTTTACCTGATGTACCACAATGAATGTGCACTGACCGCATTGATGGAGAGCTCATGCTTAAACATGTCTTAAATGTCTGCCATATTTTATTGGAAAGATGATGTCTCGAACAGACACCTACAGTTGTAGGCAGGCGAGAGACAAACACTTCAAAAACTAATCTGCTGAACAGACGTACTAGCTATTTAGTGATGGTTTTTAGTGCTTTTTTTTAAAGTCGGAAAAAAGCCTGCCTAAGTGAGAAAAAAAAAGATTTTACGTGCACAATGAATTTATGAGAGAAATAATTTGATGTTTGAGGAATGAATGTACCTTGATATGTAAAATAATCCTCATGCATTGCATTGCAACCAGTCCACAGGAGCCAGAATGACACACCAAACAGTCAATAGCAGGAGGTAAGAGTGACTGGGGTGGAGCCAAAGTCTACTGTTTATATACTTTAAAGAACTGTTAACAATATATATCATGCAGACACCTGTGCTGTCAAGCAAGATCTAAAAAAGGTCTGTGGCCTCCGACACCCGATAATCTATGAACGAAATGTTTTACTAGGTATGCTCGTAGCTGCTGACACATCTCCAGCCACCTGGTTTCTCCTCTCCCCTCTTCATGAGCACTGCATCAGTTGTTCATGCCTTCAGTGAGCACGAGGTGGAAGGGAAAACACATAAAACAGAATTACTGGTGGGATAGTAGGCTGTGGGGCAGTGTAGTCTATAACAGGGTAATCAATAGGTGAGGAGGGGGACAGTGGAACAACAGACCGGTGGGCAGTTAGATGGGGCTAGTGAGACAGCAGAGAGGTTGAAAAGATAGGTGGGGCAGTGGAGCATTACAAGAATGTGGCAGAAAGGCAAGGTCAGTGGGACAGTTGAAGAATTACAAGTGTTGAGCAGATAAGGTCAAAAAGGTAGGGCAAGAAGGGACAGAATGGCAAGGACAGTGCTACTGTACGAGAGCAGGAGAGTACTACCCTGCTTATAAATGGACAAATGCATCTGACAGAAGTCTCTTTCTGCCCGGTCAGACTGCCCTCTGGCGCCACGACACAAGCTACAACCAGAAGATCCGCTGGTAACAGTTCCTGGTTAGTCCTTTATAATGCAGCTGTGATAGCTGGTTCAGTCTCGTCTGTAGCGACAGGCCACATATGAATTGTGTATGGTCTCTAGAGAGGTGTGGCTCCGAGGAGCTGCGTACGTGTGGAGGGCAGGTATATATGTGCTAACAAGTGCACTGTGGCAGCAACAGCACATAAACGGCTGGTGAGGAACAGGTTCCTGGGGGCTCAAACAACACAAAGAAATCATGCCAAACATTACTGAAACCACACTTGAAAAGCGCCAGCAGTGAGTGAGTCTGCAGGGAGCTGCCCTGCCCCAGGACATGGATTTCACACAGCAAATAAAAAAGGAAAACACTGTTGTAGATTTGTTATTCTATTATTGTTGCGAAGATGGAGGGCAGCAGCTTTTCATTTGCAATGTAAGTGTGAAGGAAAGTATTGAAAGCACCTCTTTGCTGGTCCAAGACCGAGGGCTGAAACTGTAGAATGACTACTAGTGTGAAGGAAGAAGAACTGGCAAACGCCGTTTCAGGAGCTGTCATATATGAGTGGAAGCAGCATAAATAAGACCGGATACGACAGGCGACATTGGGGGCCAGTGACCCAAAACAGGCCCATGATAGCGTCTGCGCACTGCATGCCATTCACCAGGCTACTGCGCTGCGCGCCGGTAATGAATGCACGCGGCATGCCAGTCATCATACTGCAGAACAGCCGCGCATTAATGCCTGAACAAAGCATACTGTTCTCAAAGGTGCAGAACTGCATAGGAGGAGTAATGCCTGCACACAGCAAATCAGTCTGCAGCCAGCCTGCAGACACGTGTGAGTAAATAAAGCATTCTGAATGATATATAGAAATATGTACGGCCTGCAGCCAAGAAGATAAAAAGGGGGATCACAGAAAATATAACCAAAAGACCAATAAGACTTCAAAGAGGAGAAGTTAGACCAGAAGAAACACACGGCAGGAGCGAATGGGAAAATCAAACCACCCATGGCTAGATAACCCATACAATAAAACAAATATGACATTGCATCGCATGCCAATTTAAGAGTGAGACATTGAGGACAGCGGTGATCTAAGGCCAGTAGTCCCCCGCAAAACAAGCAATGTCCTGAGCAAATGGTGGGGGCCTGAAGCAGTGGAGTGGGAGAGGTGAGGAGGGAGTCACGGGGAGATTAAGGGACAGAAGGCAAGCAGATGAAGCGACAGGGGCCTGGCGGTCGTGAAGTGCAGGCGGGGAGCAGAGCCTTTGAAGAGCCTAAGTCACGGCCTGCTGTGAATAAGTGAAGTGAATAATTAGGAGAGGAGAACTGGCAGGCTGATAGGCAGAAGGCTCAGGCAAGCTCGTGCACGAGGCGTGCACTTCCCAAAATCCTCTTTTGGGGAGAGCCCTTGGCAGCCCTTGGCCTTAAGTAGTGGTTTAACTGCATTAGGGCTCTTTTTCCTATTCCTGCGGAGTAGGAAAGGTGAGCCCTAACAAGTCAGGAAGATTTTAAATCAACTTGAATACCAATGGGTGATTGAAACATGCACCTTGTCAATGAACAATCCTTTGTTTCCCGAGTCCAAACCAGACAATTCATATTGTCTAGTATTGGATTACAGACATTTGAACTCCTGTTGCAAAACATTTGCAGTACAAAATGCACATAGTGCAGCACTGATGAATAACATTGTGAGCAAAAAATATAAAACCACATTAGATATTTCAAATGGGGTTTTCTGTCAAAACATTGCACCTGAAAGCAGGCATCTGACCGCTTTCTCAATTATGGCAACACAGTGACAATTTTGCCGTCTCCCCCAAGGATTCAAGAATAGTCCAGGGTTATTTTCAGCCAGGGTAACAGAGTTACTACAAACGTACGATGATGAGGCATTATCTTATGTCGATGACATCTATCTTACAGATGACGACGTGGACATTCACTTGAAAAGAGTGAACACCATAATACTTGGGTTCGCATCTGAAGGGTAAAAATTCAAGTTTAAGAAATCACGAGTTGCCCACTTCACAGTCCTATTTCTAGGATACGAGTTGTCAAGTGAAGGCAAAAGCCTGGAAGCAAACTTTCTAGAGAAATGTGTGCTGCTCCAACCTCCAAAACCGCTGAAAAACTTGCTGTCCATTCTAGGTTTCCTGAATTTTGGAAGAACTTACGTTCTAAATAACACAGAAAGGGTCAAACCTCTCCACGAACTAATCAAACCTGATTTCAAACCACCTAATTGGACTCAAACACACACAGAAATTCTGCGTTCGGTCCAAACAGACATGTTAACAAAAACACAGTTACAGACACGCGAAAACGTGCGCAATCTTGTGATCCGAATCATCCCAGGAAGATGCGGATTCACATACCTGACCTTTAATGAAGGAGAAACGGTACCAATAGCATACAATCACGCTTGTACACACAAGCTGAAATGAAGTTCACTTCTACTGAGAAAATTCTGACAGGGGTTCAAACTGCAGTGGCAGAAGAGAGAGCTCTCGCACAAGGTAAACGCATAATGATCGTTCCACCTGTACCTGCCTTAGAGGAGGTGACAAAAGCAAGCATTCCAAATGCAAAAGCTTTACATCCAAGATGGATACAATGGGTTAACTCTCTTGCTGCAACAGACGTTGAATACGTTTTTGACCTCAGCTTGACAACACAAGAATTCCTCCAATATGAACACGAATGTCCTCTACCGACCGAAATTCTGCTTCTTGAACATTACAGATGTATAATATATACAGACGGATCAGCACAGCCCGCAATTGGGGGTAAACAAGCCTATGCTGCGTGCGTGATTGTTAAAGGTCGCTGGCACGAAGGCAAATTCAGACCTATGGTCACTAAAACTCAATCACTCGGAGACTGTACAGCTCAGCGAGCTAAACTACAGGCTTTGAAGATGGCGCTTGAAAATACCGATCGCGAATTCCCCACACTAATAGTGTGCGATTCGTATTTCTGCGTTGAATCTTACAACGAAAATTTGCAGAACTGGGTTAAAAACGGGTTCAAAAATTCAAAAGGTGGCACGATTAGGCATAAAACGCTTTGGGAACAAGTAGTTCTTTTACAGAAAGAACTAAAAAAAACTCACGTGATACATACACTGAGTCATCAGCGTGATTGTGTTCACATTGTAGGGAATTCATTGGCTGATGAAGCAGCAAAGGCAGCTGTGCAAACGACTTCCATGGCTACAATCGCTCGCTCAAAAAGAGTAATAGATGGTGAAACGCTATTAGCAGTAAAAGCCTCAATGGATGGCAATCATGCAGCGTTACCTCTAAACTATCCACTCACTTATACATACATAATTGATGCAAACTATGTTCCTTTTGCTCGAATCCCTGGAGTGGGGGACAGAGTAATTCCAAACAGGAAGCGGAGAGCTTACTTGGTTCAAGAAGCACATATGGGAGAGGGTCTGACACATCAAGGGATCTTGATATCTCTTATAGAGTTAGAAGAGATGTACTGAATGAGCATTCAAGTTTACGAATTTGGAATCAACTGTGATACCTGTTACAGATATCATAGCTTTGACTACTACCAGATACCTGACTACAGTGTAGACAGCCCAGTTCAGATGCCTTTGTTAGACAGCATTCGGCTATCTACACGCAGACGTCCCAACAGACAGATGCGATCCCACAACTACTAGGATAAGATTTATTTGGTTATGGCCACAGCGCTCGGCTGACGCCAGAACTGTTATAAAGGATTTGCAAGTCTTTATCAGCACATACGCAATCGGCACGCTACATTGTGACCAGGGTCCTGCGTTTAGCTCTCGAGCTTACAAGGAGGCTATGGTTAGCTTGGGCGTTGCATTGCGGTTTCTAGTCCCTTCCATCCTGAGGTTAATGCGATAGTGGAAAGAAAAAAACGTGACATAAAGCAATCCATAACAGCTAAGGTATTAGGTTCGGGTGATGCGTGGGTCAAACATTTAATAAGTGTCCAACATAGTCTTAACAATCTGCCAAGAAATTCTCTGGGGGGAATCACTCCTTATGAACTACTGTTTGGTATTAGAATGCTAATCGAAGACCTTGATTGTCAAACTTCAGTGGTGGAACAAAAACTCTTTGATGTCAAAGATCGTTTGGCTGTTTTACAGGACTTAAATGAAACAAGAAGAAGTCTGAGTAACACAACACAAAAGCCAACAGCCACTGAAGAAAAACCGCTGTCCCAGCAAGACCTGTCTGGATTCCAAAGATTGGGGATCTAGTCAGGGAAAAGATAGCGGTGAAGAAGGAATTTGGGCCTTCTTACAGAAAAGCAGTACCTGTCTTAGCAATCCAAGGAACAAGATCAGTAGTCCTACCGCCCCTTGCTGGTAAAAAGGAGAACCGAGTTGTGTCCATCGACCTGGTCAAACCACAACATGTGGCCAATAATAAGTAGTTGGCCCAGTGGACTCCCAAGATGTAGCAGAAGACCAAATCTTACTACTATCCAAGAGGTTCAGACTGAAAGACTTATCACATTTGATAAGCCTGCAGTAAGAAAAGAAGGACTATGCAACAAAGCCATGGAACTCGTGCCTCTTGAGACCCAAATAACAGTTCGTCAAGAAACACCTGTCTACAATGATGTAGCCTTTGACTATACCAATATGACAAAGAAAGAAGCAACTCCAAAGATTAATAACAATCCTGATGCAATTCCAACAATTGACAGAACTGCCTCTGGCTATTTCATCAACTTTGATACAATTCAATTCATAAAGCTTTATTCGGAGCATTAAAAAGCATGTCCATAAAAGCACATACAGTTACAGATACAAACATTTCATTAAAAGAAAACACATAATACATATATTATCCAGAGGGGGGTGGAATAAATATTTAAAATGATTAAAAACACATACTTTTCCTGGCGCTAATTGCTTTAAGCAAAAATGTAGCAGTAAAAAAGCAAATGTCCGGATGATGCAAATTAAAAAGCAGTTTCATAGAGTCTGTGATTGTTCTCACTCCAAATCTTTTCAACATCGGCTTTAGGAAGAGTTTCCGTAGTTCACTATACAATTCGCATGATAAAAGAAAGTGCTTAGTGCTCTGTTCCGTTTTATTATCACATCCACAGGGTCCATTAGGGCGCATTTTAATATTAGGGCACGCAACAAGATAATGTATTATTCCCATCCTCATTATGGTTAGTACAAACTGGTGCGAAACTCTGGTTACCTGTGACAAATACGGATGAAATCCAGTAAAATCATTCATGCTATTGTACAGTATACATGTAGATAGTTTAGAATCCTCCAAAAAATGCCTTTCGTTGCAATAGTTCAAAAAAGTTATTTTCATATTTAATTTAGAGATATCCAAAGCACTTTATTGATCATTGATCACATTAAGCCCAAAAATCTTTTGGGAGCATTCAATAATATATTTAATCCAAGGGATCTTTAAATGCTGGTCTAAAGAAAGGTAATCCTCAATAATAGCTCTGTTCAATGAGGTGCCATCGCTCAGCCAAATAGAGCGCCACAATAATAAGGGTCTTAACATGATCATATCACTTAGGGTTTGAATCCCTGTTTCCTTATGAACCAAGGTGTTGGAGGTAGATTTGGGTAAACACAGGAGCCTTTTCAGGAAATTATTCTCCTCCACCTGAAGGCTCCCCGCTGGTGACACACCCCATACACCAGCCCCATAAAGGGCTGCAGATTGATAGATTTTTAACATGTCTTTAATACGTCTGCTCCCCAGCTTCTTGGCAAATACAAAGACCCCTTTAGCACTCCTAATCATCTTTGTTTTAACAACTTTATGTTCAGTATCCCAGCTACCATTATTTGAAAAAGTAATTCCCAAGTAGCAGAAGTTTTCAACTTTTTGGACCGGTTCACCATCAATAAAATAATGGGATTTACCTTTCATTTTAGCTCGTCCAGGCCCACACTCCATCACATATGTTTTTGATTTATTGATCACCAGTTTCCTGTTTTTGATGAACATTACAAAGCAGTCCATCAGGCGTTGAAGACCCAGGGGAGTCCTGGACAGTAGGACGGCGTCATCCGCATAGAGTAACACGGGTATGTTAAGATTGTTAACTCTAGGGGCATCCGCCGTGACTGTCTGCAGGACAGAATCTACCTCATTTATGAAGAGGGTAAAAAGCAGGGGTGCTAAAACACACCCCTGTCTAATTCCCCTCCCGATCCTGAACTTGGTCGTACACTCCCCATTAGGTCCATATCGAACACTGGTGCTAAGCTTTTCGTACAGGCGGGCCAGGAAATATATTATACCTTCAGAAGTCCCCATTTCTAACAGTTTGGCCCATAATATAGCGTGGTCTCCCATATCAAAAGCGCTGCTTAGGTCAGCAAAACATAAATAAAGCGACCCTTTTTTGTCCTGGGTATATTTCCCTACCAAGAGCTCTAGATTCAGACACTGCTCAATGGTGCCACGTCCTTTTCTGAATCCAAACTGGCAGTTAGTTAAGATCTCATTAGTTTCTGCACATTCCTCTAGTCTTACTAAAAGGACCCGACTCATAATTTTGACAGATGAGTCCAGTAAGGATATTGGTCGATAATTTTTGGCATTGCCCCGGTCACCTTTCTTGTAAATAGGGACGATTATCGATTCCTCCCAAGTAGACGGTATTTTACAGCAAATAGCTGCATTGAAGATTTTAGCCAGCAATGGGCCCCAAATCTCCGGTGCGGTCTTATACACGTCTATGGGTACACCATCGGGTCCCTGGGCCTTCCCTCCCTTACTGGCTCTTATGCTAACCATAACCTCATCTGTGGTGATATTTAAGGCTATGATGGGCCAGCCTTCTCCATTGGAGACAGGTCTATTACTCAAATCAAAAATAATGGAGAAATGTTGGATCCAAGATTCCATACTCACATTGGATGTGAGTTCTGGTACCTTTTCGTCTTTTAGGAATGGACTATTCACTGTAGACCAAAACAAAGTACAATTCTTCAATTCTGCTGCTTGACTGAGGTTGTCCCACGCTTCCTGCTGTAATTCAGCTTTTCTACGTTTAAGGATCAAATTACAATCCTGCCTAAGTTGGATCACCAGACTTATCTCTTGGTTTAACTGCTAAAGCCTCTTTAAGATCCCTCCGGGCAGTAGAACAAGCATGATCAAACCATCCCCTTTTATGTCTATTCTTGTGCCCAACCTCTTTGGTAAACTTCTTATTGATGGTTGAATTAATTCTATCAAAGTGGTCAATACTGGCAGCCGAGGTTTCATCCTGTTCTAAAATTGCCGTGATTTCCATCAGACAACTAGAAATGATGGACTCAGATGTTATGTCCGCTTTTTCTCCCTTCCACCTCAACCTATACCCATTCTGCCTATGGGGTTCAATATTAACAATACTACCCTGTTCACGTATATAGACATTGTTCCATGTTATTACTTCAGTAGTTAAACAGTTATGATCACTTAACATAACATCAACCACCTTGGGCACTGAACATAACGGAATAAGGGTTGAAGACATGCATATAAAATCAATAATAGTGTTAGCGCCCCTTCCTTTAAAAGTCGGTATATTTTCACCCGCATCGTTTTTGACATTTACCATAATTTCCATATCATAGTCTATCAGAAAGTTATTCAGGGTCTCTCCATAGGAGTGATGGGGAAAATGAACATCAGCATCCCCCAAACGATTATACACACCGCATAACTTCTGAGATGATAATGGACATACTGAGACGTTAAAATCCCCCACAAAAATAAATTCAAAAACACCATTAAAATTTAACACAATTATTCAATGCCCTATCTAATTCATTAATTGCAACATGTCTAGTGCCATCAAATATATTATTGTAGAAATTAATCAAAAGTATATTTCTACGCGCTTCTTGTGCTAGCCATAGAATTTGTGAATGAGCCCTCACGTTTACATACTTTTTCACCGAGATAGGTAATTTGACTGAAATCAACACCAACAACCCTCCTTTAGCTCTACCATGGGTTGAGGCCAAGGCAGGAAGTTCATAGGATACAAAGCCATCAATGCCATTAAAGTTTTTACACCAGGTTTCCTGAAGGCAAAGAATGTCATATAAGTTCACGAAATCTTTCCATCCTAGCATATCCTCCTTGGCCACTAGGCCTGCAATATTCCAGCTGGCGATATAACAAGTTACACTATCACTCTCGTGGCTGACAATAGACGGTTCATCACTAAGTATGGGCATGTTATTCTCTATGTTAAAAAGCTCTATGTTATACATTGGATTTGAGACTTCTCCCCCTATCAGCATACAATCTATAATCACATTATCGTCCAATTCATTTACAGACATAATTACTTCTCCATAATTATTACTATTTGCATCACCCCGGGAAAGGTCAATCTCATGTCAATCATTTTGATCTAAAAAGGTCAATGACTGGTACCTGTTCTGAATTGGGACTTGATAGACCATCCCACTAACAGGCAAGGGGGTACTACCATAGGTTGTAAATGGGTTGGGGGTATGTGTTATGAATTTATTCCCGCCTGTCACAGGGTTCACCGTATGCATCGGCGGGGTAAATGTACCATCCTGAAAACCAGGACAGAAGTTAGGCAACACAAGTCTATTTACAAAAGATGGGTAAGTAAAGTTGCTCGTTACCCCCATCCCGCAATTAACAGAAGGCAGCCTGCTAAGATGGTTATAAAAATAGCCCAGTGGTCTGGCAACTACATCTGTCTCTGACTGCGTGATTGAGGCTGCTCTAAGCCAAACAGTCGCAACACGTTGCGGGTGCTTAAAATTAATGATCACACAGTCACCCCCACATGTCTTTTTGGTGTTACCGATCCAATTGACTCTTCTGATAGAGATAATTTGATCAGAGTAGCCAACTGGATAACTACAGTGGCGGTTTAACCAGGAAATTGTTTTATTCTTCAAAGATTCCGCTGACTCCTGAGTATTAGGGACCTGGGTTAAGATCGGGACATTAGTTAAGACCACAACGTAGGGTACACATTCAGGTGGAAGGTCTACTGGACGCCTACATATCCGCATGGGTACCCCATTAGTTCCCCCTGTGGCAGCAGGCAAAGCTAAGACCGCTGGTACCGGAGCTGTCTTAGAAGCTGATATAGGTCTAACATCATTCTGTAAAGTACCCGACATTGTGCTTGTTGACCCAGAAATTAGTTGCTTTGAAGGTCTGCCTGCCTCCTGAGCCATTGTAAGTGTTGGTACAGGTAGCTCTTTAGGTAGTTTTTTCCTAGTGTTAGTGGGAGGGGCACTATTTATGTGTCGTGATTGTGACTGCACCCTATCCTTTGTAGAGACAGAGGTTGAGCACGCTGGTATTTTAATATCTAATATAGATTTTTCCAATTTATCGGCATGCTGGTCCACCACGGCCCTTAGTCTTACTACTTCTGCCCGCAGATCATCAATTTTGGTTAACAAGGGCTCTACCACCATATTAAATTTGCTATAGATAGTACTCAGTAACAGGTCAATTTGGTCGGGCTTAATGGAAACAAAATTGTCATTTGCTAATGACCCTATTTCCTCGGCGCTCTCCTTGTGTATGGCGTCTTTTTTGTTCTTTCTAATAGAGTGATTACCCCGCTTAGGTGCCATTTTCCTACAGGCTCGCATAAATTTAGTAGCCCTAACGGACTGCTGAGGTGTACCCCCGGGGTTCTCACATGGGTCATCTTCCACCCTTATCAAATTGTCTGGAGCCGTAGTTAAATCAACATTGTCACCAATATTATCATACTCCACTGCTGTGTCTGTCTCATTGGCGATGATATCTGCATTATTAAGATCCGCAGATGGAATCAGTGGGAGGTCTGGAACAGTACTTTTCCCCAGAGATTTCCTTCTGTCACTATTGATTCTGGAAACTACTTTCAGCAAATAGTTATCCGGTAAAGTAGTTTGGACTGACATTTTGGGGTTGATCAGGGATCTCAAATAATTAGTTTTTTAAAACAAAAGGAACAAAGTTATTTCCACAAATATTCACCTACAAGTACTCACAGGTCAAACCAAAGGGGGTGGCCCTGCCCGGCCTCTTCTGGCCCCTGACGGCCACAGACAGCCCCGCCCTTGTCCCGGGCTTCTCCCGGTCGCTCCCGCGTGCGACTCGCGGGGCGAGAGGGGGTGTCAGCCTTTTACTGGCGCCTCCGGGCGCTCTTGGCGCGTCACGGGCGCGCTGCCGCCCCAGAGGCTGCTGGGGAGTGTGGTCCGGTCCGTCCGGTCTGCCTCCCGGCGTCTTGCACTGCCGCCGTTCCCCTCACGGCTCTGCCCGATGGCGAGGTAGCAGGTATGCCTCTGGTGTTCCCCCCTGGGCTCCCGGGGGTCAGCCTTTAACTGGCACCTCCGGGCGCTCTTGGCGCGTCACGGGCGCGCTGCCGCACCAGAGGCTGCTGGGGAGTGTGGTCCGGTCCGTCCGGTCTGCCTCCCGGCGTCTTGCCCTGCCGCCGTTCCCCTCACGGCTCTGCCCGATGGCGAGGTAGCAGGTATGCCTCTGGTGTTCCCCCCTGGGCTCCCATGGGGTCAGCCTTTTACTGGCGCCTCCGGGCGCTCTTGGCGCGTCACGGGCGCGCTGCCGCCCCAGAGGCTGCTGGGGAGTGTGGTCCGGTCCGTCCGGTCTGCCTCCCGGCGTCTTGCACTGCCGCCGTTCCCCTCACGGCTCTGCCCAATGGCGAGGTAGCAGGTATGCCTCTGGTGTTCCCCCCTGGGCTCCCGGGGGGTCAACCTTTTACTGGCACCTCCGGGCGCTCTTGGCGCGTCACGGGCGCGCTGCCGCCCCAGAGGCTGCTGGGGAGTGTGGTCCGGTACGTCCAGTCTGCCTCCCGGCGTCTTGCACTGCCGCCGTTCCCCTCACGGCTCTGCCCGATGGCGAGGTAGCAGGTATGCCTCTGGTGTTCCCCTTTGATACATTTTCTGAGGATCCTAGTGAACCTGAAGAAACGCCAGCAAATAAAACTCCCAAAGAAAAAACAGAACTCTTTCATCCACTTGAGAAAATATATCTGGTTTCACCATGGATTGAATTTTGGATTGGTTTAGGTGATTTTTTTCTCCTGCTATGGCTGATTTTAGTTTTAAGCTTGGGACAAATGATAGATGGAAAAAACAGTACAATGGACACAGCAAGTCAGATCAACTTGGTCCTAAAACCTCACAAATCATCCCATCGTGAAAAGAGATACCCGTCATCAGTAAACATCACAGCCGTTCCTATACCCGGTGGTATAGCATGGGATAGAACTGATTATGACATCTATGGCCTGGTGGAGCTGTTGAAGATTCCACACCAGTTAAAGGTTTCTTTAAGTGACTTTGTATCACCAAGCAAATTTTTTGATGATTGGGACTTTGAGACTATTAATAAAATGATGTCAGATTTAGAAATGTCTTCAAAATTTACTGAACATGACTATCTAGAAGGGTCATCAGATTATGAACAAATGCATTGTTTCAATCATTATGGTCACCAGTATTTGCACAAATCTGCAAGTCCTAGGAATGTTTTTACATATAATCAATGGGAACATTGTCCCACGCCACCAAAAGGCAGCTCAAAAACATTTCATGAAAAGTTTTCGTACTTCTCAAGGTTTAATGTTACAAGTCCAAAAACGTTTTATTTCAAAAATGTAAATAAGACAGGAATGAAAGCAATGTTGACCAACACTAAACAAATTTATTCTGCAAACTGTTATGCTCAGCTGTCTATATTAGGTTTCGACTTTTTGAAAGACAACATTGAGACAAAAACTGTCTGGAGCACGAAAGACTGGCAGGTACAATGTTTATAAGCCTTGTTCAGAGCCTGCATTATACCAGAACAAATAATGTTTTTAAATGACACTGTTCAACAGACTGCTTGTCTTGACCTGGCTAAGATAAAAGATTTGAATAAACCGTCTTTACCTAAACCGACTTCTGAGAGTAATGACACTACAGAAAAGGAGGTAGACGTACCATATATTTTAACACAACACAGAACTAATCCGGATTGGAAAAAATGGTTAATCTGGCACCCAGACACCAATAGCTGTCATGATATATTCCTGAACAAAACGCAGGGGTTAAAACTGAACAGGCCAGATCCAAGGTACTCCCAGAGACAACATCCAGGCATAGTAACAACATACAGTGTAGGAAAACTATGCCTTGAGTGGCTAAATACATCCACACTTCCGAAAATCAAACAACATTTATCTTTACTTAAAGAAAGCAATGATTTGCGAGATTTCTTATTGGGGCCTCGCAAACCACGGCAAAAATGTTTCATATACGCCGGTATATACACTGCGTACAACGAAGCTTGGAAAATAACGCAAATGGAAACTGCAGAAAGAATACGAGAAATTGATCGTATTAATTTAGAGAAAGCTCTCTCTGTAGTGGACAATGGGTTAATGACTCTGTCCTCCAGAATATATTCATTGGACAGCATTGTATCCTCTGCAATTGATATAATGGAACAGGACTTGCTAATGTTACAACATGGCCAGTCTCAATTATGTTCTATAATGCAGTTAGGCTGGACGTTGCAAAATCTTCGTTCAGGCTACGTGCCATGGCGTCTAATCAACACAACGTCATTGTTTGCTGCATTTAACCGTACAGATAAACAAATCTCTTTGGCACAAAGAGGAGCAGACTATACGGTGCTGAGCATTGGAAAACTGGAAAGATTACCATTGACAGTTTCTAAGAAGCCTGTCATTGAATGGATAATTCATGGCACCATCATGATGACATAGACGATTTTCCAATTTCAGTATTGTCTACAGCATATACCAGCGGGCCTGTATGAAAGGTTGGGCAAAGAATACATTAAGTCAACATGGACTTTACCTTACACACACAAACACAAGAATAAGGAGAGGAGCGAGGTGAATCACGCTATACAGAACACATACAGTTCTGAATTGAGTGGGATAAAAACTGAAGGATATCGAAATATACCCTGAAATCACGATCCCTGATCATTCAACGGGCCTATACTTGCCCAGCACAGCTAGATTGGAGCACACGGCAACACTGCCGGTTGGGGGGGCTGATCGATCAACTTTATAGAGACGTTTGTGCTAGGAGAAGAGCAAAGATCAGCAAAGGATAACTATCCTTAAGGTGCATTCAGTTCACCCGGAAAATCATCCAGTCTTAACCAAAATAAGACGGCAAGTTACTCCAAAGACATCCTTTCAAAGCAGAAGAGAAGGATTCCAATATACTCAGAAAAGTGACCCCAAAAGAATCACTGTCCCGAAGAAGTTGTTTCCACATCAATTGGCTTCAAAAGACCGAAACGCGTCGACGCACTGTTTTTTTGTGTATAGAATCCATGCAAAGCCTAGGTAGCCTCAGATACACAGTAAATCTGGTACTGTAGGTTCCATATAAAAAAATATAGGGCTATTGGATCTGATCAAGTTGTAGCAAGACTATTAGAATTGTTTAATGAAGGGGTTCTTAGGATTAATTGTGATTTTGTGATTTTTTTATTTTGTTTTTGAAAATGTTTTTCTGTTAAAGTTGTTTTTTTAATGAAATATTGTGGACAATTTGTCCTTGTGCTATGTACTGTATTTTATAAATGCATTGTTGATGTATATATTTACAGGAATATTTCTGAAATTTTTAAAACTAGACAGATAAGAGAAACTCTTCTCTTTTTAAATAAAAAATACTGTGAACGTTACATTTTAGTTTGGCAAGTATATTGGGAAGTCCTGTGACAAGATTGAGATGAAAGTATGAGAGAATGGTGTGAATAATAACATTTTGGTGTCTCCAGAAAATTCCCATTTGGCTTCAATAATGTTACAACATGGCCAGTCTCAATTACGGTGTATAATGCAGTTAGGCTGGACGTTGCAAAATCTTCGTTCAGGCTATGTGCCATGGCGTCTAATCAACACAACGTCATTGTTTGCTGTATTTAACCTTACAGAAAAACAAATCTCTTTGGCACAAAGAGGAGCAGACTATACAGTGCTGAGCATTGAAAAACTGGAAAGATTACCATTGACAGTTTCTAAGAAGCCGGTCATTGAATGGATAATTTATGGCACCATCATAAAACCAGTGACGATTTTCCAATTTCAGTATTGTCTACAGCATATACCAGCGGGCCTGTATGAAAGGTTGGGTAAAGAATACATTAAGTCAACATGGACTTTACCTTACACACACAAATGTTGGAACAAGGGAAAAGAGGTATTCCTTAGTGGAAAATATTGTAAAAACTCACTAAGTGGTACACTTTTGTGCAAAGGTCGGTACTCCCTCCACTGTGATAGAACCCATTTTCAGGCAGCTATCCAATGGCAGTTACGTTATGTTGAATGATCACAGCCGCTGTGGCATGATGCCAGGAAAACGTTATCTCGTTAGTGTGTCGTCCACGGTCACTTGTTGTATGCAAGTATTGTATCCAACACACAAGACAGACAGTGGGACGGCATTATGGCCTTCACTGAATATCTCTTCTATACGAATTGATACTTTAAGCAGAATAAAAGCCATTCTTTTGCAAAAATCTGTGCCACTGACCTCGTCTAGAGAAACGTATGATCTGCAAGTTGCGAGGACATCTGCAGAGATACATTCATTATTATCAACAAACTGCCCAGTACATTTCGCAGAAATGTTAAGTGAAATCTTAAACATGTCTGATACCAGTGGCATTGCACATGTATTTAAGACGATTTTTTCGGGACTGTTAACACCATTTGAAGCAGTTTTCAGCATTTTTCCAAATTTCGCGCACTCTGTGTTGTGCGGTCTGCCTCTCATCTTGGGACCCGTAGCAGGAATTCTATTTTTATTTCTTCTGCTCCGATATGGCAAGTACGGCAACCAACGATACCCAGACCAACATGGAAGAGGCCCTCCTTGCCATGAGGTATCGTGAGAGGATTACACAGATTCTTGGCTTGGCCCGTTTAAGAGATCTGACCACGACCTGGTTTCTATCGTTCAGACCAATCTGGCAAGATTGCATCTTACCTGTTCTACGATGCCTGCTTTGCGGAGAAGAATGCGTATAGGACATTTGTCTTTCACGTTCATCAGTCCTGCCATCGGATGTCGACGCCTTACTAGGTCCAGTAACGACTCATGCATTGTGTTGTCCCCAACGGCTACTAATCCTGATGACTGCATTTATTGAGGTCTCACCAGTAAGTCTAACAGAGGGTGAGATATGAGGATCAACAGGTACACAGGTACTATCTGATATGAACACTGCTAATGCGGCACCTGGCGCTGACGACAATGCTTCTCATCTGTGCACATTTGATCTGCTTGATCAAGTAGTTCCACTTTCACCTACTGTGGTAGACGATTTCTTTGCCAGCCTAGACGATCTGATGTTTTCTCCTGACACCGAGATTAACTTTTGATTCATGCACACAGCGTTCCCTGAACACTGAAATTCGGCCTTCAAATTTTTCAAAACAAAGACTTCTAACTTTGGAACCTTATTTTTTGACAACCAATTGAATTTTTCTCTCCAAAACATTGAACTTTTTGGCACAAACTAATCTGCTTAAAGTAGAACTATTCTTAGAGAACAAGAAATTATTTTCCCTTTTGAACACTGCCTAGAAAAAATATTTGGCCTTGTCCTCATATAACAATTGACATGTTATGTTATGAAATGGTCTCGACCTTTCTTTCTGTATTTAAGAGCCATTTTCATTATTAATTACTGTATATATTTTATACACTTTATGGCTTAGAAACCATATCATGCTTTTACAGTACTACTTTATAATACTGTTTGTATTATATGCCTTGTACTTTATAACCAGTATTACGATTGTAGTAGTTCATTTCCAATGCTTGAGAAAGAAGACTGTTCAATAAATACTTTTATTGAAAACGCCCGTCTCTCTATTTCTCTGCATCTCTGGTGAAACGAAGCATGCACGATTGACTGAGTAAAATAGTTATCTATTGTTTCCACGACTCTAGAGATTTGATTTCTTATTCTTGGGAAACAAAGTTGTCATGTTTATGTGGTTGTCAGAAACTAATCCCTTCTTGTTTATTTGAGAAAGTTTATAGTGACCTCTGAGCTAGCTGGCACTCACTATTAAGTTTAATATATTCAGTAGAGACTTAGTCTGTGAAAGTTGAAGAAATTGATGTACATAGACAGCATTCATTCCCCTTCTTCTCCCACTCCTCTCCCTGTGAGCACCATGAATACCGTAAACTATTGACCGTATCACTCTGCCAGTAAGAGCCCATACCCCTATGCATATGTACAGCCAGTTTAGGCACCATGGCCTTTTACCCATTGGAATCCCCGGCTTCCCACCTGCGCGTACCTTACACCCCCTCTCTCATGCATAGACCATGAAACCCTCTCCCTCTGCGCGACCCTGCTGTGAAAGGCAACTCTCCTGCTTGACCCGCACAAAACCCCCTCCATTCCCTCTTGAAGAGGCATCCTTCGCCTTAGCTGACATAGCCCTCCCCAGCTGCACCTGGCTGCCCCCGCTCTCTCATGTACGGGTCATAAGATCTCTCTCTCTCTCTCTCTGTGTGACTCTGTCCCTGTGTCCACCCTGGCTACCCCTCCCTTCTCCTCACATGGGCAAGTCATAAACCTTCTTCTTCTGCAAGGCCCTGTCCTTGAGAGTCACGGCCGCGCCTGACCAACACCTCCTTTCCTTCCATGAATACCCCTCTGTTGACGAGCCTTCCCTCCGCGCTCGATTGTCCACGCGGCATGAATACCACTCCTTGATGACCCCTTCCCCCGAGTCCGGCTGACCACACATGTCCGAGGCCATCGCCTAAGCCAGGAGATACCATTTACTGCCCTTATTGTATGAAGTCACTCCTCCTCAAGAGACCCACTATTGATCCTAGCCACCCCACCCCCTGGGCTATGATCAGGCGTACACATCCTACGAAACACTCAGCTGCGTGATTGCCCTCTCCCCTCTTATCAGCAGGTCAAGGGTCCCCATTGTGAACACATGTGGGGTAGGATTGACACGAGGATTATAGGGATGTCTTTCTTTTGCGTCATACTGTCCTGATTGTGTTATCAAGTGTTCTGTAAGGTATAAAAGCAAGAGTCTCAGCTCACTTGTTAGAGCACCTCCCGAAAGACACTGTGTTTCGTGTCCGAAATGACTGGCTCTCCTCATGAGAATTAAACTCTGTTCTTGATTCCTGCTTCCAGCGCCCGTCTCTTTATTTGGTAATTATTCAACATGGGAACTAAGAGGCGGTTTGCGCCAGCGGCCTGGGCATCGATAGGATTATGGGCTCATTTTCCACAAGTCGACCTCAGTCCTACGTCTAAACTACAGTATATATTATTCCAATGCGCAGAGCCTATTGGGAATATAGGAACTACACTACAATGCAGGGTAGTCTAGTGTTATTGTAGGGAGTAGTTGTGCAGGGGTAGGGTAGAGTCACTTACCTTGCAAACTTTTACCACGAGTATAGCTTTATCACGCATGCCTTTGCATTGTAACATGCCAAAGTTTACGGCGGTTTCCGTACGAGAAAGCGAGGAGCGAGTGAAGGAGGACAGAGCAATTGAAAAAGAATAGCCTACAAATTGACTGAAAAGTCGGGTCACAAACTCCTGATTCCATCAGAATTAATTTTGGACTCTCCTTACAAACAACCATACTTTATGACTTCGACACCGTTACTTGAAAACACAGATTTTGTCTGTTGGTCCTGAAGAGAATCCCTGAAATTAACCAGGGTTTCGAAACGCGTCGACCCCCCTTCCCCTTCCTATTTGATTCATTCTGTTTTGCGACCAACCCTCTTTTCTTTGAAAATTTGTAAATATAAAATCAATGTGTGGTCGTATATGAAAAAGAAATATCTACACAGGCATGCTTTCATTTGTATGTATAGGCTTATCTATGATCAGTGCAGTGATTCTGCAATAGGCCTTAGTTCAAATGGTTTGAATTGAAAATACAGGTTCTTAACTGTATCACTACTATATGTTGTCTATTGTCTGATTGTTGTCTAAAAGCGTCATTTTTCATGTTGTATTGGTGAATCAGTGTTTTTGGTATTGATACCTTATTGTCTTTGGTTTCTGTTTTTGTGGATTGAATTAATCTGTTAAAACAAATGTGTTTCACATGTTGACCATTAGATGAGTTCATTGTCAACAGTCATCCAAATTAACCTTTTATTCAAATTGATTGGTCCACTTTGTTTTAAAAGCAAGTAAAAAGAAAAAGCAAACAAAAATATAAAATGAAATAAATTCACTTTTCCTACAAAATTTTCAGACTGAATCAGTGGTCTTTGGGTTGAGTAAATTTCTGCTCAATACCGTGTTAAAAGTACAAATTATTGCACAGTACTGGCAATTTCTTTGTTCATTTTGCATTGTAATGGCATGAGTGGTAAAGGCATAGTTGTGGTAAAGGTTCGCAATGTAATGGCATGTTGTCATTGGCATCGCGTAGTAATACCTGCGTAGTAATGGCACGCGTGGTATTGGTATGCGATGTAATGACATACATTCTTTGGACACCAATAACAGTCTTTTGTTTTCCGCTTTTTTTTAGTCTAATAATTCCCTATTTATATATCTGTATCTCTACCTATCTTTCCACCTTTCCTGCAAAACCTTTCGTGTTCGTCATTTGGCCAGCTCACTCCTGCACCCCCTCACACCAATACATCTCTAAATACCTTCAACTCCTTCTAATCCTTCACCTGTCTTTCCCATTGACTCTGGCTGTACCCTGCCATCCACTCACCAACATTGATTCATTGTGGTGGCCCTAAAATACCAAACCCACCAGCTGATTCCCTCCTCAGTATCCATCTGTTGCTGCTTTTATTCCACCCACATCTGAAGTGCATTTATTTTTAGTTCTCGCCATAATTGCAATAGGATTTGGGTGAGCCCACTTTCCTGTCGCTCTCATTTGCTTGCTTTGTATTAGATTGGTTTCCTTCCTCTTCGTGTATTTTTTTTCTCTACCATGGAGCACAGCATCTTTACCATCCTTTTAATTGGATGACGTTTATTATCTTTCCACTGCTCATATTCAGGAAACTGCTTTTTTCTTCTGCTTTTATAACTCTCTATAAGAGACCTACATTTGTAGGTCTGGCCTAGTCACCACATGCGCGCTGTCTCTTCAAGACATGCTGTATTAACAATATAGGCTTCAAGCACCACTTTGTCATTGGTTTCTCTTACCGTCCTTCATAAATGCGGGCTTTTGTTTGGTCAATACGCTTAGTAGTCCCTCCTTTTGTATCCTCCCATGAGGACTGCTCCTGGTACATGTGCTCTTACTTTTCGTTATTTAGGATAATTTAAGAGCACTCTTTTTTTGTTTTGGTCTGCTTCTGTTTTTTGGATTGTAGTGAAAAGTGTTTGTGTTTTGTTTACTTGGTGCACCAGCTTGATGAAAGGTTTGCTGCTTCATGTACCATGCTTAATCTTTCCTCACGTCCGCCACACTCTTGTTTTTTACATTAGGCGTGTTGTTAATATTTAATTCAGTCCTTCCCTACTAGGACAGCGGCTGGTCAGATGTAAGGAAGCATATATATGCTGTAACAAGGGCCCCCTGGCGTATGAAGTCTTCTAGGACAGAGTAAAACACAATGTGGGTATCATCCTAGACAGTAATGAATTGCTTAAGTAAATCTAAAGTATGTATTTTCAAAAATTATCTGTAAAAAATGTCAAGCAAATAAGGGCAATACAAAATCGTTTGTTTTATTTAATATTTAAAATATAGAGGGTAAAAACACGATACGTAATCAACATATAATACTCATTGTTAATAGAACGATTGTTTTTTTTTAAAAAAAGGAAAACATACAATACATAGGTGCAACAATTGATTAAAAAAGATTTTTTGTATAATCCAATGGTTAACAGTGTGGCAGAACTTGTGTGTAATTCAACGCGCGTTTCGGCGTATGTGGACGCCTTTGTCAGGAAATTAGGTCACAAATTCCTGTATACATGACGACAGGAAGCCTGGATAGTCGTGGGACAGACAATACTCCTATTTATGTTAGTCTTGGATATTCTGAAATAGTAAATAGATATGAGTCTAGACTGATGTCCCAAGGCTAAAGTAATACTAAAGCAGGGGACTGATGAATAATATATATCAGAACAAACCTTATGAGGTAAGAGAGTTAAAAATGGGTCTCAAAGACCTTAGATGTCAATTGAGCTCTTGGTTCATCAGTTCCTGGAGTAAAACTGAATAGTCTTGTGACAGTAGATCAACGTCAATGGTGTGAGTTTTTGAAAATCTTATTGAATGTCATGGACTTTAGATTTTAAAGGAGCTCTAGATTCATCAGGTTTTGAAGTAGAAATGGATAATCTTTTAATGATATAAAGGTATAAGGGATGTGTAGATAAAAAATCTTATTTCATAAGATGAACGATCTTCCAGCAGGTGTTTCCACTGTCTCTTTGGAGAATTCAATAGTCAGAGAGAACTTCACATAGACAAGGATAGATGTCCTGATGCGGTATTCAGAAGCACCTGCTGTCGACTGTCAGGGGGGTTCAATGCGCTCCCAGATAGAAAAGCAGATGTAAGGAAGCACCACTGCTTTGTGCTGCAGAATGAATAAATGAAACTGTGTGTTTGCTCTTTCACAGCCTTCCTTTCCTGCTTACTTAGGCTTCAGCGGAGCTGCGAATTTCCTGCATGTAGCTGAAGAGAAATACTGTGGGGGGAAAAAAAGTTTCTTCAGTTTCGTCCTGGCAGGCGTGTCATTGAAAATGCTGGCAGGCGTGTCATTGAAAATGTTGCAATGTACCTGATGTTGTAGCCACACAACTCCTTCACAACAATAACACACATTGAGGGGACATTGTGGCGTGCACAAACGTGTGGATAGGCTTTGTTTAATTACACATTTTTTTTCTTTTTTGTATGTAAGTAAATTTATTGGCCGTTCAATTAATTAAAATCTTTACGGTAAAATGTGCATAAAAATGCGTGCATCCTGTGCCATCATGTAGGGATTGTGACGAGATGAAGACAGGTACGAGATAGCCCAAACCTGCCACTTCACTGCATTTATTCCAGGCTGATATCGGGATCTGGGGTGAGAGCAGGCTATTTGCTTCAATCTTCAAGTTCCCAATTGCTTGGCTGAGCTTGGAATGCCAGGGTGAGTCCTCTTCCCTGAAGATGGGTCCCAATTGATTTAAGTGTGTTATCCGGTGATTCTTAGGACCCTAATGTAGAACTTAATTAGGTCCCCCTGTAATGCCAAGTTTGGTCTACTGAGACTGAGTTCCAGCCTTAGCCTGGCTTTCCTGGATTGTCTCGGAGCTTGCAGCTCTGCTTTATAAGCTTTGACCTGTGCCGCCGCTATGAATGTGTCCAGGGCTCCCGGGAAAGCCAGCTGACCATAATTGATGGCAGGAATTAATGTTACCTTCAGGCCTGTCAGCATTGACTCCGCTGTTAGGCTTATCAGGCATTGGCTTAGTCACTTCAATGTAAAGATTAAACGGTCGTCTTGTGAGCTTTGATGTTTTATGTGAGTCTCCGTATTGGCCCTGTCTGAGATCCCACCCCCCAAGGAAGTTGCCTTGCCCTAATGCCTGTGTGGATCAATATTCATGTCCAGGACTCTCGTGTTGAAATCTCCGACTATGATCACATGATAGAATTCCTATTTATTTAATAGATCTTCCAGTATGCTCGTTAGGGTTTCCATGAAGGCTTTCTTTTGGCTTTGCTCTGGGTTAATATAGATCTCAGGGGATTTAAAGAGTATTTTTGAGACTATAAGTTTATGGGCATGCTTTAGTATCCTGACGAGCGGCCAAAGATGTTCCTTTTCATAACAGCCTGGCTGCTTTGCCCTTGCCCTTCCTGGTTTTCCTTTATTCCTGGACTTGGGGTGTGGGGCAGCTGCCTTTGCCATTTGAGGCTAATCGGAGCTCGGTCCCTGATGTTGGTCTGATGAGATCACTTGTCGCTGTCCATGCTTCCCCCTTGATGTTGCTACCATGTCCCCAATATTTCAGGCAACTCAGCCCACTTTTCAATGATAACTGCACATGAGCACGAGCAGTCTTTCATGGCCTGGCTGCTGAGGATGTTTGCTTCCATGTTTGCCCTCCTGTTACCCTAGTTCTCCAGGCGCTGCCCGATTGATTGCAGGAACTCTATTTGATCATCCATTTTTGTTGACCGACATAGCAGAGCCCTGGCTAAGGTGTTCTGTGCTTCTCTTACGGCTTTCACATGAGGGTCATCCTGGGCGTTAGTTTGCAGCGTCTCTATTCGAGGTTCCTCTGCTTCTTTTGTCACTCCAAATACTTTTGGGTAAGTTCCAGTGTTCTTTTGATTATTATCTTCAGGTTTTGAAGAAAGGAGGCTGTAAGATCTTCTGCGTCGGAAAAATCTTTGACCGGTTACTGGTGAGGCAGATAAAGCAGACCTTTAGGTAGATAGAGTTTGGTCCTTATTTAAGGCTTCACAGTATTGCTAGCTTTGTCGATATTAGCGTTTCGATGCAGTGGGGACCATTTCCTTAATATATTGTCTCCCTGGTGTTCTTTATGTTCAGTAAGTTCTTTCGGGTTGGTGATATGTTGCCCCTTTCTTGGGGGTGGTGCAACTGTTACCTTCATTTGCTCCTTGTTTTCCCATTGGTAGGGCTTGGTCATGAGTGTGATCTACTCTTAAATGCGGGATTAGTTAGAGAAGGGTAGCCGGACATGCTCGGGCTAGAGCCTACCCATGAGGTTTTATGTTTTATCACATCATCTCGCCCCTCCAAAGAACTGTCCAGAGTTGTTGCTGGACTACAGGGTGTTTGGAAGTATTGTGTTATGAGCCCTTGTTGGGGTGCGTTCACTGGGGGTTGCTCTTGCTTTAATGACTGGGCCGTACTTCTTGTAACCCTTGTTTGTATTGACCCAATAATTCTTAAACATTGATGTCTGCCCCAAAGCTTTCTTTTTCGGTGCCGTGTTCATCGTAAAAAAATGCACAAATCTTAGGCTACAACCGAGTGCTAAAGCGGCACTTTATCTTTAATATGTGAGCTTGCTGTTAGTGGCTCTGGTTAATAGCAAAAGGCTCACCTTAGCTCTTCTGCTCGAGGACTATTTAATTCCCTTTTTCCGCCTCCTTCTTCCTCCTGCGTTCTTGAGCAGGTCTGTGCTGCCCCAGAGGCCGTTGATGGTGACTTCAATGTTATTTGCTTACACCCGTTTCGTTGCCTGAGCCGCAATGGCCAGGTCTGCAGGTTTTCAAGTCAGGTGGGGGTCCGGGCACTTCCCCTGTAATTCTGGTTGCCCCTGTGTGATGACCAGTGGCTTTGAGGATGTAGGTGGTGGTCGTGGGTGGAGCAAAGCGCAGCACTCGGGGCTCCACGAGCCGCACCCAAACTATCTGGGCAGCCTCTGTGTAGCTAACCAGGGCACATACTCAGTTGTGGCACTCTAAGGCTGCCACGCTCACTTGACCCCCTTGCTTTCACCAATCACTCCTGAGGCCTGAAAGGACCCCACAACACCAGGAATCTGGGGCCACCAGGTCTCTCCCACCTGTCCGCCGAACCAGGCCAAAACTAGGCTGAAAAAGCCCTGAGCCAGCCCGCAAACTCAGAAGTTTTTGATCCCAGGGAAGGATTGTTATGTGTGCCTCTTCTACTAATACCCACTCAGAAATGACTTTCAACCATAGCGCACGCGAGGGGGCCAGTGTACTCAACCATCCTATAGCCACTCTTCTTTTGGCCAACACAAGGGCTGACTCCAGAATCTTCCAGTGCATCCTACCCCCTTTGCGTTGTTTAACAATAATTGGCAGACACAACTGAACAGTCAGTGCTGTAACCGTGGGCAGTCACAGGACCAGCCTCCCAGTATGCACATACACTGGGGCAGTCTCACACCGTATACAAGAAGGCGGCACCCTCTCCTCCATACCTAGGACAGTCTGTGCTCCTGTACATCCGACTGGAGTTAGGTATGTGTGGTGAACATAGTTAAAGTGCATTACTTTGAACCTAGCATTTCAGGAGACCCACTCAGACAGGTCAAGGAATAAGACTTGTGAGCTAGTTGCCAGGTCCTTCCAGGCCCCATGTCCCCAGGCTGTTCGCCTTGAGCACTCTATACAGGTATGTCACTGCCCCAGTCATCACCAAAAAGTGAAGCGTTCGTTTGTGAGGGGGTGGCAGGGGAGTCCATCCAGATTTCCCTCACCATTTTAGCATACTGCAAGAGTTGCCCGCTTCTTGAAGCGGGCATGAAAGACAGCAGGTAGACTCAGCTTTTGGATGAAACTTTGAGTCACTTGGGGACCATGAAGAAATTATTCCTCATAATTTTTGCTGTATTTAATACACCCTTCCAGTTAAGATTTGAAAAGGGAACCCCAGCGGGGCCTCCTCTTGTTTACTTTTGGACATATGCTTACGGATATTTGAGGATCCACGTGTGGACTCCACCTTGGCTTGAAGGAGTTCTTTTCCATTGAATGCAAATAACAATCCCCAGCACAAGTCGACAGTGTCTCAAAATTTCTTACAGTGCACAATGTCAGCACAAATTATACAACAAGTATTAAGATTCTATTTTCCTTTTTCTTTATTCTGTTGGTCTTCAGACAGCCAACACCAATTCTAAGATAGTTACATGTGCTATTCTTCTGAGTGGCGCCAGTGAACCTAAATAGCATAGCACTTAGGTAATTCTCACTTCTTTTCCATTGAATTGCACAGCATTTAGGCTGTCTACATCTCTCTAGTCCTGAAGAAGACCTTCTGTGATGTCTACCTACTAACTCTGGAAACGTCAATGGCAATCCCATTGTTTCAGGTTCTCGATCAACTATCCAAAAGCAGTGCCAATAATGATGATATAGGATGTTTATGGAACTATGGATATGAGAGAAAACAGAATTTTGTTTGTAATAATTATTCTATGTATAAAATGCAAAGATCAGTCTGTCTACTTTGTTTAACGTCAACTTATTTTTTCACTGCATGTCACATTATCACTAAGTCACATCGGATTATATTGACAGCCTGATATGAATAAGAAAATGTGTGCATATTATTTAGATATAGGACTTCCAATATACTAATTGTAACTGTTGTTCGTTTATTTAGGTGATGTACTGTGGGGTGTTGAATAATGGTCAATATAAGCATACGCTCTTCCAGCTTCTAGGAGAAGATGGAAAATGCTATTTAATAGTATGCATCTGTTCTTGGCATGTAGAGTTGTATACTTTAGCATAGATCGCCATCTGGAGTTGGGCTCAGATGTTTGCACTTTGTTTTTGTTAGAAGAAGTCTTTGTAGTCACAAGATAGGTGACTCCTCCTTTTGGTGATAGTGCGCATGGGCATAGACTCAATCTTCAGATGGTTTTTCGCCATAAAGGATGATGATGGAGTTAGTAAGAGAATAGAAAGGGATGTCCATGTAATGTATCTAAGTAAGATAATACTGCAACAAATAAAGATACCCGGGGAGGTGGGTGGGCATATACAACTCTACATGCAAGAGCAGATGCATACTGGTAAGTAGCATTTTCTGTTTGAGGCATATGAGCTGTAGATGGTATACTTTAGCATAGACTATACAACAGTTTTCCTCCCCAGTTGTGGCAACATGTATCTGTTGCAGTGGTTTGAAAAAGTGTTCTTAGTACAGCCTGGCCCACAGTAGCTTGTTTTTTTGCTTGCACATTTACACAATAGTGTTTAGTGAAAGTATGTGGTGTAGACTAAGTTGCTGCTTTGCTGATGTAATCTAGGGGAATCTTCCCTAAGAAAGCCATAGAAGCCCCTAGTTTGCGCGTGGAATGAGCTTTAGGGGGAATAGTTAATGTGCGTTTAGCTTTAAGATAGCATATTTGGGTGCATTTAACAAACCACCTTGCAATTCATGTTTTTGACATTGGATTGCCTTTGTGAGGTGGGGGAGAAAGCTTCAAAGAGTTGTTTTGTGTTTCTTAAGTGCTTAGATTCTTTCGATGTAGTGGATTATCGTTCTTCACGTCTAGCACATGGAGAGGGCGTTCTGCCACTGGGTCTGGTTGAGGGAAAATACTGGAAGTTCAACCGACTGATTAAGGTGGAAGGCAGATACTACTTTAGGCAGAAGGTTTGGGTTAGGCCTAAGAACCACTTTACTATGGTGCATTTAAAAAAATGGTTCATATATGGTTTATGCCTGGAGTTCACTAACCCTCCTAAGGGATGTGATAGCTACCAGGAAGGGTACTTTCCAAATAAGGAACTGGAACTGACATTTGTGCAGAGGTTCAAATGGGGGACCCACAAGTCTGGTAAGAACTATATTGAGATTCCATGCAGGAGAAGGTGGAACTCTAGGTGGAATTATTCTTTTAAGTCCTTCCATAAACACTTTGATAGCGGGTACTCTAAACAAAGACAAATGTCTGTTTTGGAGGTAAGCAGCAATTGCAGCAAGATGTAGCCATATAGATGTGTATGCTAGGTTACATTGTTGTAGATGCGAAAGATAACAGATAATGTTTTGGATGGAAGCATCTAGAGCAGAGGTTCCCAAACTTTTGACCCATGGCTCCCTTGACCCAATTGGCAATTGGCCGTGGCTCCCACCATTTATTTTTTTTACCTGTGGGGGGGTGGGGGGTGGGTAAGCCCGACCTTGGGAGTACTTCCTGCTGCCTTCCTTAAATTAATTGGGACGCAATGAAGGTATTGTGCTCGAGCCAATAAAATACAGGCACATCTTAAACTGAAGAAAAGCCAACAAACTAGGTGTGTACAGTAGGGTGGAGTATGGTTAAACAAACATTCATTTACTGATAAAATATGGGAACCTCTTTAGAGAAGTATTGAAAATTGGGAATTTAGGAAGTGTCGCATGTTTTACAGCGCTTGAATATTAACTGAGGAGCACTTACAATTTCTTCCGTCTATGTGGCTGCCATTGTTTGCATTTTCAAACCATTTCCAACTGATGTTATTGGAAATTAAAGGCTGGTGAAGGTGATTCCATTCAACAATCTTTTGGAAAAAATGTGGTCTAATAGTAGAGTTGCAAACCAAGAATGCAAAAATATAGGTTTTTACTCCTGCTCCCACGCTTCATTAAATGCTGTATTGTTTGGTACTTCCTTTTACGACCAGGTTCATAGGTCACTGGTTAGTCAGACAGGCGGACATATCCAGGCAATTCTGGTTACCTTCAGTGCAAGGCAATAACATTATTTATTCATTTTAAACTGCTGTGCTGCTCCTGATACGAGGGTTTTCATTTGGAAATTCGACTAGAAAACTGCAGCCAAAATGCAGGTGCACACATGGACAAATAATGGATCAAAAACGTACTCATAAGCAAGAGGCAGCATGCGGTCCCTTGCTTTGGCTGGAGATTAAAGACAGTCATTTTACACGTATCTGTGCTCCCAGAGAGAACACTGGGATACAGACACAGCGCACAAACACCCTCTCTCCCAATCATTAAATAATTTCACCATTTAAGAATCCAAAACCTATGTCTTCAATATTATGCTTTTTTGCCTGATAATGGACTTGCTACAACGTTGTGCATGAATTTGAAACAGCTGTCATAATAGGAATGTTCGTGAATGTGATTTGAGTTGAATAGTTTTGCCCTTTTTCTGTGTGTTTAGTCGACTGGAATTTATTTATTATTATTTGCTGCAGATTTATATAGCGCGAACTCGACCAGAAGAGCACCAGTTACATTACGACAGCTTATGAAGGTCAAATGTCACCTCAATTTTATTGAGGCTGGGTAGCAAATAAGCGAAGCAGGGACAATCTCATCGCTACATTAAATAAGGTTCTTTTCAAGATAAAATCCCCGAAGGGCACGAGTCATGCAAAACAATTGTAACAATTTCTTTTCACATTTCTTAAACAAGGGATGGAGCATTTCTCAGCCCTTACTTAGCGCTTTTCTGATGAAGAGGGTCCCACGAGGCACTGTAAACACAGCGGTCACCAACAACGATCCTCAAACGCTCTGAGCTGAGTATACCGGAAATGCTGAGTACGCATTTTAAAGCACGTACGATGTGCGCATACGTATGGAGGCAGCGGGCTATTCTGCTTCGCATCACGGCGCTCCCAGGTGCCGCGGCGCACACTTTGGGAACCACTGATCTAGCAGATCAATTTTGTTGTTTGTACAGTAAATGACAAATCATTTCCACTTTGCCGCATAACATGCTCTAGTGGTAGGACGCCTGGCCTCTTTAATGATGTTCATGCAGTCTGGTAGGAGATTGCGGTATAGTCAAACTCTAGGACTTCAGGAGCCAATTCGCAAGATTGGATGTATTGGGATCTGGATGCCTTATCTCTCCATGATTCTGAGTGAAGAAATTGGGGGAGAGGTGCAGCTTTTGATGAGGCACTACTGAGAGTTCCAAAAGGGTTGTGAACCATGGTTGGTGTGCCTATGTTGGAGCAACTAGGATCATTGTGAGGGAGTGTTTGAGCTTCTGAACCACTAACGGAATGTGCGGGAGAGGCAAAAAAGCGTATGCAAATTTGCCTGACCAGTTTTTCTATAGCACATTGCCTTTGGACAATGGGTGTGGATATCTGGAGAAAATTTTGCATTTTGATGTGTGGCGAACAGATTTATGTGAAGATGACCCCCACATGTGAAAGAATGGACGGGGAACTTGAAGATTAGGTTCCCATTCATGGATCCGCGATGTGATGGTGTACTCCCTGTAGATGTGCGAGGAGGTATATGTTTTGAGGAATAGCCCACCTCCATATACTTTGCGCTAGTCATAAAAGCTGAAAGGAGTGTGTCTCCCCCCTCCCCCGTTTTTGTATGTAGTACATTGCTGTCATGTTGTCTGTATGTACTAAGACAGCTTTGCCTACTAGCAAGAGTTGAAAAGACTTTAGTGCTAGAAAGACTTCCAGTAACTCCAGGTAATTTATGTGGAGTTGTTTTTGTTGATGGGTCCATATGCCCTGAACGGTTTGGTTTTGGAGATGAGCTCCCCAGCCCGTGAGCGATGCGCCTGTTAGCACTATCTGTGGAACCGGGAGAGGAACGGTCGCCCTTCGGACAGGTTTTGTGTGCTCCATCACTGCAGAAAGCAATGTTTTCTGCTGTCCACCAACACCAGATCTGTCAATTGACCTTGAGCCTGGTTCCACTGATGTGCCAAGCATTCCTGTAATGGCCGCATCTGGAGTCTTGCATAAGGGACGATGAAGATGCAAGAGGTCATCATTCCGATTAACTGCATAAAGACTCAAGCTGGCAATGAGTGTTGAGGCTGTAATTGGGATATTAGAGCCGGCATGGCGCAGATCCTGACTGGATTGGGGTATGCTAGGGCTTTTGAAGTGTCTAGAGTGGCTCCTAAATACTGTTGTATTTTGGATGGTTGAAGGTCAGACTTGGTCAGGTTACTGTGAACCCCAAGTTGTGAAGTAATTGGATGGTTTTGTTGTGAGACTTTGCTTTTATGAGCCAGTCGTCCAAATAAGCCAACACGTGGATGTGTTGCCTTCGTAAGTGAGCTGCCATCACTGCTAGGCATTTGGTGAAGACTCTGGGTGCTGTGGTCACTCCGAATAGGAGGACGTTGAACTGATAAGAGTTCACCGTCCACTATGAACTGAAGGTATTTTTGTGAGAGGGATGAATAGAAATATGCAAGTAGGCGTCCTTTAGATCCAGAGTGGAGAGGAAGTCACCTTGTTGAAGTAGTGGGAGCGCCTGTTGGAGAGTGACCATGTGGAAGTGGTCTGATTGAATGTAGAGGTTTAGGGGGCTGAGGTCCAGTGCTTTTTTGGGATTACAAAATAGAGCGAGTAAACCCCTGTACCCTGGTGTAAGGGGACTGGTTTTATTGCATAATTTGCAAGAGAGAGAATCTCTTGTTTTAGAAGGGTCAAATGTTCCGTGGACATTGGGGGATTGGAGGTGAGTTCCAGGCAGTAACTGTCGCATTCTAATCTAGGACCCCGGTCAATACTGTGACCTTAGGGAAACAGCTATCGGGATTTTTAAAGAAATCTCAGATGAATAGGCGCACTACCTAGTGTGTACGTTTAACAATGTCTAAATAGGAAGGGTAAAGGTATGGTGCGTTAAGAGTGAACGGAAAAGCCCTTAACCGTTCAAAGGAAGAGTCTAAAAAGACTTCCACAGCATATAAAGACAGCAAGACTCTCGCACACAAAAACAAGGTATGACAAAGGTAATGAGGATAAGTTAAACAAAAGACATATGTGATCCAAAGTAGACAGATGCAGTATTTCGAATATATCGTTCACGTGGGTTTAATAATTGATTCCACAAACAGCCAGCCGACACGTGTTTCGTCGTGTGATCATCTATCACAACGACTCTTCAGGGCTTGTGGCACTACCTACATGTATGGGAATATAGGGAATATAAGTATGAACCTCTGTCGAGAACGGTCCGTTACAGGGAGAACGGCGACCGGGAATCACAAGAGGAGGGATACCACAAAACTGAGGATACGCTGATTCCATAGCGATACCTGTGGCTTTCTTACGGAAGGTGGATCCCCTCCCTGTACCGTCTTAATACTCACACGTATTAAGTGTTTACCAACAGAGTACCAATGTACTCTGGTTGTTCCGAATCGACAGAGGTTCATACTTATATTCCCTATGGATTCCTGACCTGGAATCTTACAAGCACGAATAATAATAATAAAACGATTGATTCCTACTGAAAACGAATCTTGCTTCTCTAGACCTACATACGTGTAGGTAGTGCCACAAGCCCTGAAGAGTCGTTGTGATAGATGATCACACGACGAAACACGTGTCGGCTGGCTGTTTGTGGAATCAATTATTAAACCCACGTGAAAGATATATTCAAAATACTGCATCTGTCTACTTTGGATCACACATGTCTTTTGTTTAACTTATCCTCATTACCTTTGTCATACCTTGTTTTTGTGTGCAATACTGTGACCTTATGCCCCTATAGGGCTATAATCCATTTATTCCCCTATAATGGCATAAACGATCAAGAGTAATATTTCAGAAACTAGTCTCTGGCCTAACACGATCAGAGCCACATTTCAGAATCTCTTCCTCTGCAACTTCCTCTGCAGCTCATTAGAGCAAATGACACAGCAGAAGCCACTATCTAAGATTCCTAGATTACACTCAGAGTTCTTCAACAAGATAAAACTCAGCAACCTAGGAAAACCCTGCTTGCTATGTTTTGATTAGTAATCGAACTCTAATGAGCACTGAGAGACGATCACTTCCTAGTGACATCTTTATTGACGTCTTATGTCTAAAAACTTACGTCAAACAAGGCATCTTTCAGGTATAAATATTACCAACGTTGCCTTAAGCAAACGCTGCCTCAACGACATCGATGATAGCGATGGTGTGGTGAACATAGGAGCAGAACAGCTGTCCCCTTCAGAGCCCAGCAGATACAAGCTGCCCACGGACGCTGCCCCTCCTCCTCCTCGACGTGCTGAAAGAGACGCTGTCTTTTTCTCTTGCCGAGAAAATCCAGCTTCGGCGTTTCAAGCCTACTCTTGCGAGTGACTGGGATATCGAGTCCTGGAAGGAGATACAAGACCTCCAACATTCTATTCCAGAGGTATGGTGTTGACTAAACCCTTAGAGAGAATTCTTGAAGCAAACCTTGGCAAAACCAACTTAACTAAAACTGCTACTTACTTACTTACTCCCTCCCTCCCAAGTATTAGGCTTAGGTCAGGTACACTGGGGTAGGCGTAGTTAGAAGCACCAGTTGAGTACGTTAGTCAAATGTATATATGAATGTATATATTTTATTCATTTAAACCATTGTATGGCTAAGAAACCATATCAATGCCTTTACAGTATTATTTCGCAATCCTCATTTTACTGTACGCACTTTTTATAATAACTAGTCTTGCAATTGTGGCAATTCATTTCTCTTGCATGAGAAGAAAGACTGTTCAATAAATAATACCTTTTTATTGAAAACGCCCGTCTCTCTATTCTCTGCACTTTGGTGAAAGTAATCTGCACAAAACTGACTGAGTAAAATAACTGTCTATTGTTTCACACGACTCTAGAGATTGACTCTTATTCTAAGGAGCAAAGTTGTCATGTTTATGCGGTTGTTGGAAAACTGAATCCCTTCTCGTCTGTACCAGGGAAGCGGATCACTTCCTATTCAGTCAAGAAAGTTTCCAGTGACCTCTGAGCTAGTTGGTAACAAACCCAATTTAGCATAGTCAGTGGAGACCTGGAAGATCCGCACTTCTACGTCCATACTACTGTTTGTTATTCCAATGCGCAGGGCCTACTGTGAAAATAGGAACTACACTACATGGCGCCCAACGTTTGGTAAGGCGATAAAACTAACGCAAGTCGTTAGAGTAACTCAGTCGTGCATTTTTCACACAGACCCCTTTCTACCGTAAATACTCCAATAGACGTCTGGAGTGGGTGAAAGGTTAAAATCCGCCCGAACTTAGTAGGAAGAGATTCCTATGTAAAGCTCTGGTTTATTCAACGTTGAAGGATACAGTGTTCCAAAATATTGTGCACCTAATCTTTGTCTCCTTGGAGACCTGCTCTGCAAAACCTTTCTGACAATAAAATGTCAGACCCTGAGAACGGAACCACTGGGGGTGCAGTAAATGAGATTCAGCAGGGTCCCGATGAAACTAATGAACCGGGTGCAATAATCATTCCGGCACAGTTAAGAAAATCTATAACGTCAAAACTTATAGAAAATGGACTGACCACACAAGGTGGCACAGTAGTCTTAGTGATAGAGGCACACGAATATCGGCAGACAGGTATTCTATTCTTGGATAAAATTTCCAGCGGCAACACACGAGTTCCACTATTACACAATAGGGGATCCACCGGAAGAGTACGCTCCTTTCGAGGAGACTGAAATCCCATTAAAATTCCAAGAGCATTTGCTCTGGTTTAAAGGCGCCCTAAAACATAATGATCATATTACCTGGCTCGGTCCACTAGGTAGACAAGGAGCAACGTGGCCGGTTCTAGCCAGCTACACACCACATCCAGACACTGATAAAATGTCAAGTGAAGAACTCTTAGTTAAAATAAGAGAATTAACAAAGGCATATAGAGAGTTAGTAAAATTATTTATTAAAAATAATTCAAATACTCCTAAAAAGAGCTGGGATGGAAATAAACAATTCACTCCCAAGGAAAAAGTTTTCCAGTCCAGAGGAAGGTCTCCTCGGCGGAGGGAAAAAACTCCAACTCGAGAAAACCAGTCTCCCCAGAGGGAGCCCTCTGAGAAAAGATATAACCTTAGAAATAGGGATAATTTGAAGAAGCCTGATAGATATCAAAGTATTGGTACACATCCCTCTCAATCTTTTTCGCAGAAATCGGAAAGAAGAGGACGGTCAGACCCAGGAGAGCACACCAAGTCCAAAGACAAGGAACCTGCTCAGAGTAAAAAATCTCAATTTCCAAGAAAGAAGGTAGCCAGAATTAGAGTAATCGAACATGCCGAAAATACTCAGGACACAGTTGAAAAACGGGGAGTGGGCACAGACAATGCTAGACAGTGCAGCAGAAATCAGTGTAGCCCGCAAGATCCTGATGAGTCATCTGGAGACAGTGGACACGAATGAACACATTCAAGTGGAAACTGCCGACACCAGAGTTAGCGAGCCCCATAAGATATACGAAATAACACTGTGTATAGAGGGTGATAAGACTAGGAAAATAAGGGGTCTATTTTGGGATAAACTCTCAAAAGGCTAGGACATCCTGTTAGCTGAAAAAGATTGGCCCCCAGAGTTTGTCAGGGAGTGCCCTCGTGGCAAAGAAATGATTATGCCTGCCTTCTCGAATCACATTCCGATTCACAAAAAATATACTTATGCAAGGAAATGGGCAGTGGCCCAGGCACCAGCATTATATAAAAATCATGTAGGAAGGGATGAGGACTCTCCTCCTCACAAAATCCAGTTAAAAAGTCAACCAACTGCACAAAGGCAGTATCCCATTAAGCAAGAAGCTAAAAACAAGTCAGGGAGATTTTAGATCAACTTGAATACCAGGGGGTGATTGAAACATGCACCTCTCAAATGAACAATCCTTTGTTTCCTGTCTCCAAACCAGACAATTCATATCGTCTAGTTTTGGACTACAAACACCTTAACGCATGTTGCAAAACATTTGCAGTACAAAATTCGCATAGTGCTGCACTAATGAATAACATAGTTAGGAAAAAATATAAAAACGACATTAGACATATCTAATGGGTTCTTTTGCCAAAATATTGCACCAGAAAGCAGATATTTGACCGCTTTCTCAGTAATGGGGTCGCAGAAAAAATTTCTGTAGGCTCCCACAGGGATTCAAGAACAGCCCAGGACTATTTTCAGCCAGAGTAACAGAGTTACTACAAATGTATGATGATGAGGCATTATCTTATGTAGATGATATCCATCTCACTGACGACGACTTGGAGACTCACTTGAAAAGAGTGAACACCATAATACTTGGGTTTGCAGCAGAGGGTTATAAATTCAACTTTAAAAAGTCAAGAATTGCCCATCTGACAGTATTATTTTTAGGATACAAATTATCAAGTGAAGGGAAAAGCCTAGCGGACAACTTCTTAGAGAAGTGCGCTGTACTCCAAGCTCCAAAAACGCTTAAGAATTTACAATCGATTCTAGATTTTCTGAATTTCGGAAGAACTTACATTCTAAATTATGCGGAGAGGGTTAAACCGCTCTACAAAGTAATTAAACCTGATTTTAAACCAATCACTTGGACTCAAAAAACAGAAATTTTGAGATAACTGCAAACAGACATGTTAGCAAAAACAAAAATAGATACGTGACAATACACGCGATCTTGTAATCCGAATCATCCCAGGAAGATGCGGATTCACGTACCTGACCTCTAATGACGGAGAAAAGGTACCAATTTCAATTAAATCTCACTTGTACACACAAGCAGAAAAAACATTCAGTCCAACAGAAAATACTGTGAAAGCAGTAGAAACTGCATTAGCGAATGAACGAGAACTAGCACATGGTAGAAGGATCAATATCCTCACAGCGGAATACGCCTTCGAGGCGCTATTCAGCCCAGTAAACCTGCCTACAGTGTCACTGGATCCAAAATGGATACAGTGTATAGATTCTCTTGGATCGGAAGATGTGAAATACTATTTCGCCCCACAATTCGAAAAACTGAATGATTTGACTTATGAAGAAGAATATCCTCTGCCAATCGAACTTCTGCCTCTCCCACAGTACGCCTGTATAATCTATACAGATAGATTTGTACAGCATTTTAACGTAGAGAACAAATCCTACGATGCAGCCTGTGCGATTGTTAAAGGTTGCTGGCTGTGCGGTAAATTCAGACCGAAAATAACAAAAACTGAATCAGTGAGAAACTGTTCGGCTCAGCAAGCTGAAATCAGATCTTTAAAGATGGCGCTTGAAAATGCGGAACGTGAATTCCCGACACTAATTGTGTGCGATTCGCATTTCTGCGTCAACTCTTACAATAACAAGTTGCAGAGCTGGATTCAAAATGATTACAAAGATGACACAGGTGCCACAATCAGCATAAAATGCTTTGGAAACAGGTAGCTCTTTTACAGAAAGAACTACAAAAGACTCACGTGATACACTCTCCGAGTCATCAACGTGATGGCGTTCACTTTGCAGGGAATTCATTGGCTAATACAGCCACAGCGGAAGCAACTAAACCGGCTTCCGTAGCCACAAAAAAGCGTTCAGAAAAATACATAGACGGGGAAACCATGCTGGCAGTAAAAAAGTCTGTAAAAGGCGACCGGTGAACTATCCACTCAATTATGCATACGTAATTGATGCAAACTCCGTTCCTTTTGCTCGAATCCCTGGAGTGGGGGATAGGGTAATTCCAAACATGAACAGGAGAAGATTCCTATTACAGGAATCACATATGGGGTTGGGTCTGAGACACCAAACAATCAGGGACTCTCTGAAAGAATTACAATCAGAGTACTGGTGGCCGGAAATGAGTGTAGGTATTCATGAATTTGCAAAAAACTGTGAAGACTGCAACAGAGATCGCAGTGGAGAACCGGCCAGTGTAGTGTCAGAAACCCTAATAGAAAGCATAAGGCGATCTATCCGCGCAATCAAACAAGAGAAATGCGTCCCATTGTATATCATTGAGGCTAAACACACTTAAAAAATGTGGCCCCCAGCGCTCGGCTGACGCCAGAACGGTTATAAAAGATCTGCGAGTCTTTATCGGCACATACGCAATTGCCATGTTCCATTCGGACCAGGGTCCTGCTTTTAGCTCTTGAGCTTATAAGGAGGCCATGGCCAGCATGGGCGTTGGCTTGCGGTATTCTTGTCCGTCACACCCCGAAGGGAACAGTGTGGTAGAAAGAAAAAACCGGGACATAAAGCAATCTATAACAGCGAAGGTATTAGGTTCGGGTGATGGGTGGGTCAAACATTTAATAAGTGTCCAGATCAGTCTTAACAATTTGCCAAGAAATTCTCTAAAAGGTTTCAGCCCGTACGAACTATTGTTCGGAACTAGAATGCACATTCAGGACTTAGATAGTCAGGTATCAGTGGTAGAAGATAAGAAAACAGACTTTGACATCAAAGACCGTTTGGCTGTTTTACAGGACTTGAATGAAACAAGAAAATCCTTAAGCAACATAAAGTTAAAGCAACAGCCAGCTACCACTGACGAGGCACCACCAGCCCCAGCAAGGCCTGTCTGGATTCCAAAGATTGGGGATCTAGTCAGAGAAAAAATAGCGGTGAAGAAGGAATTTGGGCCTTCTTACAGAAAAGCAGTACCTGTCTTAGCAATCAACGGAACAAGATCCGTAGTACTAACGCCCTTTGCTGGTAAAAAGGAGAACAGAGTTGCATCAATCGACCTGGTAAAACCACAAGCATGTGGCCTATAATCAACAGTAGGCCCAGTGGACTCCTGAGAAACAGAATACCAAAACTTGCAACAATCCAAGAGGTTCAAACTGAAAGACTAATCACATACGATAAACCTGCAGTGCACAGAGAGGGACTAGGCAATAATGCCATGGAACTCGTGCCTCTTGAAACACAGATTGAAACAGTTTGTCATGAAACACCAGTCTACAATGACGTGGCATCAGAATGTGCTACCGAAAGACAAATTAAAGAACAATTCCAACAATTGACAGAACTGCCTCTGGCTACTTCATCAACTTCGACAACTTTTCTGAGGATCAAACCAACCCCGAAGTGATGCCAGAAACAAAGACTTTTAAAGAAAAAGCAACAGAACTCTCATCAACTCAAAGAAATTTACCTTATCTCTCCATGGTTAGAGTTCTGGTTTGGTCTAGGTGTATTTTTCCTCCTGCTTTGGCTCATCATGGTACTTTGTTTGGGAAAATTCATTGAGGGAAAATATAGTTCAATGGACACAGCAAGTCAGATCATCAACTTAGTCCTCAAACCACATAGATCGGGGCAGCAAACAAACCTACAAGTGACCATCACGCTCCTTCAGGGGGGGGGGGGGCGCAAACGAACTCACCAGCGATCTCCACTCTCATTCAGCCATGAGGGGAACGGCCGCACCGGGGAGAGTCCACCCAACGCCGTGAGGGGAACGGCAGGACTACATCCCCCAGGTGCCCCGGCGGCGCACACCTGACGCCAGTAACACCGCGCCCGGAGGCGCTTGATAAGGCAGGCACGCCTCCCGCAATCGCGGGACGCGGGCCAGACGAAGCCCGGACAAAGGGCGGGCCGTCTGTGGCCGGGTCGGGGCCCCCCCACCCCCCAAACCTGCACTACAAAATGGGTAAGCGTAAGCAACCAAGTAATGGCGAATCAGAAGGTAAAAAAGCGAAAGTACCCAGACAATCAGAAAGTATAATTTCATACTTAACTTCTGCCGTAGGTGTGTTATCCAAAAAAATTGCACACACTGAACTAGAACTGGGCCTGACTCCACCTGCTAATGATCATACTCATGTGAGTAGTAGTATTACCCCGGTGTCTACTGCACCTTTGGAACAGACTATAGTAATTGAAAACTCTGTGAGAGGGCCCGAACTAGGACGGGGGCCAATTGAGAACGAGACTGTAACAGATCTGTTGGGGGCTGAAGGTGATCCCCTAAGGACCCCCGAATCCCGGAAGTCGAGGAAAACAAAGAACTCTAGGAAAGGCTCAAAAGCTCCAAAGCTTCTATCTAGTTCCGAAAAGAGTGACTTACACCTTATGTACAACCTTGAAGCCCTTGTGGAGAAAATGTTTACAACCCGACTGGAACCACTATTAGTGGGTATAGCTAAAGGCATTGTAGATACCCTAAATATCTGTAGATGGCCTGCGAAAAAAATGTGATCAAATTGGGAAATGTATTACTGAATATAAGGACCAGCAGGCTGATTTTCAGTCCAAGAAGGGCAGGTCCAAGAAAAGGGGCTCTAACCTCCCTACGGATATCCCTAGCCCGCCTGGGGGCCGGAAATCTCTAGGTGACTCTTGATATGCAATGATGGCCCTACTAACGTCAATACTGTGCCCTCCACTTCAGGGGATAATGTCCCTTTGATCAGTACTGTCAGGGGAAATTCTGGAAATGCAAATTTGGAGGATGCAGGGGGAAGACCTGGGGAACTAAAACCGAAACAGGGTATATATTCTAGGAAAAAGCTAGAATTACCACCTGATGCTGCACCATTAGTAGCAGTATTCACAGGGGTCCTGCCTTCACTGAAAGTAGGTCTGAATCTCCTCAAGAGCTACTAACACTTGCAAAAAAACGGTGTGCTTGTTATAGCAGTGGGGGACCTGATATAGCCTCTAATGTCATTATGGCCAGAAGAGTGAGATGGGTGGGGCATGTTCCCAAAAAGATTTCAGGAGACTGTGTGGTGGTGAATTTTGATAGACCAAACATAGCCCACAGACTATTCTGGGACGCCTCTGAGCTTGGCTGCCCTGGCATTAGACCACTACCACTGGGTTTTTTCTATCCCCTCAAAAACAGACAAAGCAGAAACTTTTCCTTACCTGCACATATACCATCAGACCACAGTGATCTTATGACACCCACTGTACTCCCTAAGGGCTCAACTATTAACCCCAAACCCAAGACAGGAGGAGCTACTACCTCATTTCTAATTAATACATCAAATCCACTCCCACTTAAACCGATCACCGGAATCACAGGGAGGGCAGACATACCTCTGTATAATCAATTTGCTCCCTTGTCAGATCTGGAGGAAATTGACTGACTAACAGATGGCAGCCAACTACCCTTAGAACCCTCAGACACATTGCCACAAGTTAACAATGAGACAACGTGCAGATTTGTGAGCTGGAATATTGCGGGAATTAGGGCTAAATGGAATGATGCTATTTTGCTGGATTTTATAAATGGTTTTGATGTTATCACTCTGCAGGAAACTTGGGATCCCGCAGACTTGTTATTTGAATGGGTATATTCGTTTTGTTGTGCCTGCTACCACGGGGAGAGCGGGTAGAGCCAAGGGCGGGTTAGTTCTTCTCACTTCACTAAGACTGAAGGGTTCTTTCACAAAGGTGGAGACAAATTCAAAACATTTCCTCATTGTGGAGTGGGTGCTGCCCAACCAGACGAAAATACTGTTGATAAATTTTTATAACGCTAAAGAGGGTGTGCTACTGAATGAGCACATTTCTACTTTAGACAACTTTTTGTCAGATCATAAAGCAAAACACAATTCGACTTTAGAAATTATTTTAATGGGAGACTTCAATACACATTTGTGTGACTTACATTGTCAGACAGAGGACGATTTTGGGCCTCCGGGGGTGGTACTTTCACACTTTGAGCATAGCATTCATGGCAATGCTCTAGAGGAACTTTTAGCCTCTATGAACCTCAGTGAGCCTAAGGTAAATGAAAAGGGAGTTAGGACTATTACCTTTAAGGGTTCAGAGTTGGGCTCTGTGATTGATTATATATTTTTATCACATTGGGTATTATTAAGCACCCTGTCATATAAAGCATTACCATCTGCTTTTAGTGACCACAATCCTGTTACCTTGGAGGTGCAGCTAGAGTTAGATAGAGGAACGGGTTCTCAAGATTTATTGACGAATGAACTCGGGCCCCTGATAGTTAAGGACCAGGGCAGGAGGCTGAAGTGGTCAAAGGTGGTTCCTGAAGAATTCTATGATGACTTTTTTAGGAAAACCAATGATATGGCTACCCGTCTTGATTCTTCCGCCCATAGTATTTCAGTAATTGAGGCCTATACTGCCATTTGCCAGCAGGTTGCTAAAGACTTGGAGGGTAAAAAAAAGGGAAACCTTCGGCTAAGGTGGTAAGATGGTTTGATAAAAATTGTTCACAAGCCCATAGCTCTCTACTTGAGGAGTTGAAGCGTAAACCCAGGAATAAAGGAGCAGTCAGGGCACTAAGGAAGGAGTATAAAAGGGTAATTATGGTACGTAAAAAAGAAATCAAGGAAGAGGCATGGGAAAAACTCCTCTCCGTGGAGGTGCTACGTGACAGTAGCAAATTCTGGTCTACTGTTAATCACCCTTTTTTCTCAGAGGATAGCAATTCAGCACTAGACTGTTATCCCCGACGAAAAATGGTTGATACATTTCAAGGGGATCTATGAGCAGGACTCTTGCTCATTGGGGCAGGAACCTATTTTAAACCCATCTGGAATCCCTATTATCTTTGAAAAGACAGAGATAGAAAAGGCTATACGGGACATGTCTAAAAATAAAGCCCCAGGCCCTGACGGGGTCCCGGCTGATTTTTATGGCCACTTCCCTCATTTTTGGGCAGGAATCCTAATGAATGTATTCAATGCCATAACTAAGCAGGGTTCCTGTTTCCTGGTTGACGTCAGTCATCGTCCCGGTGTTTAAAAAGGGGGATAGAGGGGACCCCGCCTGTTACCGTCCCATCTCCCCGATAGACTCATCTGTTAAGATTCTGGGGAGGGTCGTGCTAGGGAGACTTAGGGAGTGGCTGGATGGCAGAGGGGTCCTGTCCGACTTCCAATATGGATTCAGGGAAAAAAGAAGTACTCTGGACCAGTGTTTAAATCTTCAGCTCCTGATAGGCAAATATACAGTAGCCAAGGAGGGGTCCCTATACCTAGGGTTTATGGACCTCTCCTCGGCATTTGACTTAGTCAACCGAACAAAACTGTGGTCTATATTAAAAGACATTGGTGTTGACCCTGCATTAGTCAATTTTCTGGCCGTTTTACATACCGATTTGTCTGCAACAGTGAGAGTAAACCCCGAAGGAAGATGTACAAGCCATTTTAGTTCTAGGAGGGGCGTGAGACAGGGCTGTATTTTTGCCCTGGGGGGTGCCTTGAGCAAGTGACAAGGGACGTGCCGCATATAGGGGACTCCCTGATACCAGTTCTCCTATATGCGGATGACGCGGTCCTTCTTGCAAGGACTGGAAATGGGCTCCAGAAGTTATTGGACTCATTTGGAGAGTTCATGGAGTCCTTAGATCTAAAAGTTAACACCAAAAAGTCACATGTCATGGTGGTGGGCAAAAATTGTGGATCCCGAACAAAGAAAACTTTTCATTGTAAGAACATAGCTATTTCTAGGGTCCCACTGTTTACTTACTTAGGGGTCTTATCGACCAAAGGGGGACATGGAGACCTCAGCAGCTCCATAAAAGTAATGCTCTGACTAGATCAGCCTCGGCTGTTTTGGGGTTCGCAAAAAAACTAGGGGCAAAACCAATTAAGGCTCTTCTTCATATTTACAAATCCAAATGTCTTGCCATAGCGTCCTATGGTTCTTGTATCTGGGGTTATACCCCCCCATGATAAAATTCAAATCTGTGAAAATAAGTTCCTAAGATCATTGCTGTGTCTTCCACAATCCTCACCAACCTACTCAGTCCACACTGAGCTAGGAGTAGGATACGTGACGGACCAGCTTAGACTGGCACCTCTCATCTGCTGGGCTAAGACCTGGCTTAACCAGGAAATAACATTAAACCACCAAATTTTGATGGATTGTATTGTGTTAGATAGGGCGAACATGATCCCCTGGCTTTTGTGTATGAAAACAATGTTCACACAATTAGGTCGCCCCGAGATCTATACTACCCCTAAATGTATCCGAAGAGAGGACGTTGGGTGGATAAAGGTACATTTCCTGAACATGCTTAGCATGGAACGAGAGGAGCAGGAACTTCAGAAAGTTTCCGTGAGGGCAAACTTCTTATTATTAACATCCCCCTCAATTGAGCCTTACCCGACCACAGTTAATCGACCTTTTCACAGACAGCTCTTATCAAGGTTTTGTTTTAATTTAATACACCTAACTTTGGGGGTATTCCCAACCTGGGGCAAACCATAAAACTGTCACCCTTGTAAATGCGATAACTTCTCAACCCAGGATACGATGCATTTCGTTATGTTTTGTGAATTCTATCAGGAAATGCGAGGTAAATATCTGTTACCGCTCCTGAAGGAGGCTGGTTTTATAAAAGTTAGACCGGCTCTTTTATTTACAAATGTTAAGTTGTCCTCGGGTTATGTTCGGTGACGCAAGTTTTCTGGTGGCTGCAGTCCGGAAAAAGAATACATCAGATAGTGGTTAATGTGATGTAGGATCATTTTTCACTGATGTGTTTTTCTTTAATTTCTTTTGCACTTTATATCTTTGGTGAGAACGGACTGTTAGATGTATTCGACGATGAAATATGTACCATGTCCATATTGAATTTCCTCTATTGTAAATCATATTTTTAGCTTGACATTTTATGAAATAGTTAGTCTCTCTATTTTATGAAATTAGACATCTGAATGTATTGTGACTACATACATCTATTTATTACGTCCTACCCCCTTGTACATAAAACCATGACTGATGTGTAAATAATGGTGTATATATATATGTATATATGTTCATGATTGTCTTTTTATGATTTTAAATAATCGAAATAAAGTGTTTTGACTGACTGACACACAGATCATCCCACGTGAAGAAAAGAGAACTGTCAACAGTAAATGTCACAGCCATTCCAATACCCGGCGGGGTAGTATGGGACAAAACTGACTATGAAATATATAGTCCAGTCGAAATCCTGATATATCCTCATCAATTCAAGGTTTCCTTAAGTGACTTTGTAAAACCTAGTACATTCTCCGATGATTGGGACTTAGAAATTATTAATAATATGATGTCTGATTTAGTAATGTCAGCAAGATTTACAGATCATGATTATTTACAAGGTTCGTCTAGTTATGAACAGATGTTATGCTACACACACTATGGTGATTACTTGCATAAATCTGCACAACCTAGAAATGTTTTTAAATATAACCAATGGGAACATTGTGCTACTCCACCTAAAAGAAGTTCTAAAACATTCTATGAGAAATTTCAGTACTTAGGGTTTAATACCAGTGATGCAGAAACGTTTTATTATAAACTGTTAGATAAAACAGGATTGAGAACAATGCTGACAAATACTAAATTGATATATTCAGAAGCATTTTATGAAAAAATGATGACATTTGGTTTTGATTATTGGAAAAATAACATTGAAACAAAAACAATCTGGGGTACAAAAGATTGGCAGGTACAAGGCATAGAAGCACTATTTCGAGCCTGCATGATCCCAGAACAAATAATGTTTTTAAATGACACAATTCACCAAACAACCTGTCTTGGCCTAGCTAAGATCAAAGACCTTAACAAACAGTCTATTCCAAAGCCAATACCTGATAATGCAACAACAGATATTGAAATAGACGTATCAAAAATTTTACATCTAAACAGAACACATCCTGATTGGAAAAAGTGGTTAATCTGGCCTACTGACACAAACAACTGTAAAGATAGATTCCTGAATAAAACAGGGGTTAATGTCCAGACCAGACCCTAGATACTCCCAGAGACAACATCCAGGGATAGTAACAACATACAGTGTAGGGAAGCGGTGCCTTGAATGGCTAGAATCATCCACACTGGCTGAAATTAAGCAACACTTCTCTTTACTTAAAGATGGTGCTGATTTGCGCGATTTTATTATGGGACAACGCAAACAGCGTCAAAAACGCTTCATAGCGGCCAGCATCTATGCGGCATACGAGGCTTGGAAAGTCACAAATTGAAACAGCTGAAAAAATACGAGAAATTGATCGTATTAATTTGGAAAAATCACTTTCTGTAGTGGACAATGGGTTAATGACTGTCCTCCAGAATATATTCACTGGACAGTATTGTATCATCTGCCATAGATATAATAGACAAAGACTTGCTAATGTTACGGCATGGCCAGTCACAATTGCGTTCTATTGTACAGTTAGGCTGGACGCTGCAAAATCTTCGTTCAGGCTATGTGCCTTGGCGTTTAATCAACGCAACGTCATTGTTTTCCATCTTTAACCTTACTGATAAACAAATCAGCTTGGCACAGAAAGGAGCAGACTATACAATCCTGAGCATCGAAAAACTTGAGAGATTACCTTTGACAATGTCAGAAAGTCCTGTCATTGAATGGATAATACACGGGATTATCACAATTCCGATAACATTCCAATTTAAAAATTGCCTTGAATACATATCTACTGGCCAGTATGAACGATTGGGTAAAGGATACATTAAGTCAACATGGAAATTACCATACACACACACACATGTTATAGTGACAGCAACAAAAATGTATTTCTTAGTGGTGAAAACTGTAAACATTCACTAAGCGGTATACTTTTGTGCCATGGTATTAATTTACACGGAGCCTGTGAAGGAAATTCTAACAACCTTTCATGATGCCACCAGCATGTCACACCTGCAACACAGATAGAGCCTTTCTTTAAGCAGCTCTCGAACGGGAGTTACATTCTAATAACGGATCGCAGCTGTTGTGGCCTTTTGCCAGGGAATAATGGAAGTGGTGGCCTGCACACCGTAATAGTCCGTATTTACTCCATAAAGTCTTTATTCATCCTTGCCGATCTGCGTGCGAAACTGGGATTTGCCTTGCCCTCAAAGCACATTCATTAAGAAAAGCCATGTGGGGAGCGCTTCAACACCGCTCCACTCCCAGACGCACAGCATATTTGTGGATATCGAATCCAACCAATTTATCATCCTTTAACACCATTAATATGCTGGTCCTTCTTTCACCATTATATTGCCATTCTTTTTTTCGAAATTTATCCACATGTTAAACAAATTGTATTTAGGAAACTTCTCGTATTCTCATGTGCCCATCCAGGCCTCCTTGGAAATACGATCCTATACAAACAATAGTTCAAAGCAGCAAATCTTTATTTCAACCCAATGCATTTCGGGCTATTTATAGCCCTTCGTCGGGGGGTAACTGAAAGTCAATAATAACAGAACATTGCATTAATATATGTATAGTTTCTTCATTACAATTAAAATCCTCTTGATTTAAACATCTTAATTTAAACACATAACATTTAGCATATAATAAAACAATTCCAATTTCCTATATTAAATTATCCGATGTATGTCTAATGTTCGTCCCCTTGCGTCTAAATATATAGTTTTCATAAAAACAAACTGTCAAGTGTATCTATATCAGTTCAATTTTTTCTTCTATCAATCATTCGAGAAAAACTTCCATTCGGCAGTTGAAGCCGCGTTATTTTCACATTTATTGTGCCGACTCACACTAAGCCCAGCTTGCGTGTTCCTAGATTGGTATAGTCAACATATGAAAACTATATATTTAGACGCAAGGGGACGAATATTAAACATACATCGGAAACTATACATATATTAATGCAATGTTCTGTTATTATTGACTTTCAGTTACCCCCGACGAAGGGCTATAAATAGCCCGAAATGCATTGGGTTGAAATAAAGATTCGCTGCTTTGAACTATTGTTTGTATGGGATCGTATTTCCAAGGAGGCCCGGATGGGCACATGTGAATACGCGAAGTTTCCTAAATACAATTTGTTTAACATGTGGATAAATTTGGAAAAAGAATGGCAATATAATGGTGAAAGAAGGACAAGCATATTAAAGGTGTTAAAGGATGATAAATTGGTTGGATTCGATATCCACAAATATGCTGTGCGTCTGGGAGTGGAGCGGTGTTGAAGCGCTCCCCACATGGCTTTTCTTTTGCCAGGGAAAGCATATCTCGTAAGCGTAACTTCCATGGTCAAATGCTGTATGCAAGCATTGTTTCCAAACGGCGCTGGAGACACTGAGACTCCCATGTGGCCTCGTTTGAATTTCTCTTCTATACGAATTGATACTTTAAGCAGAATGAAGTCTATGCTTTTGCAGACAACAGTGCCCATCAAGTCATCAAAAGAGACGTATGAACTCCAAGTTGCAAGGACAACATCTGAGATTCATGACCTTTTATCAACAAATTGCCCCGTGCATTTCACAGAAATGCTTAGCCAACTCCTTAACATGTCTAGTGCCACAGGCATCCCAGGCATATTTAAGACTATTTTTACGGGACTGTTAACACCATTCAAAGCAATTCTAGGAATCATTCCTAATTTTGTCCATTCAGTCTTTGGCGGCATACCCCTATTTTTGGGACTTGTAGCAGGCATTTTATTTTTGACCCTCCTGCTCCGATATGGCAAGCCAAAACTCAGACATGACTCCTACAAGGATGGAAGAAACGATCCTAGCAGTACGCTACCGGGACCGCATAACTAGAGTCTTTGGATTGGCCAGGCTGAGAGATCTGAACATGACCTGGTTTCTTTCATTCAGACCGATATGGCAGACCTGCATCTTACCTGTGCTTCGATGTATGCTATGCGGAGATGAGTGCGTGTTGGACATCTGTCTTGCACTTCCATCAGCAGTACCAATGGATAGATACTTTGCTAAGTCCGATAATGGCTCACGCATTGTGTTGTCCCCAGCGGCTACCAATCCTGATGACGGCATTCGTTGAAACTCCTGTGCTACGACTAGGTGGTGACAGTGGAACGAGAAATAAAAGCAACATCACCCAGGTACGACCTTCTGTGAGCATTGCTGATCCAGACTTTGATGATAGCAATCATTCTCACACCTGCCAAGTTACAGCACTATCGAACTTGGTCGAACTGTCACCTGATTTTGTAGACCATTTCTTTGAGAGCCTGTCTGATATGATGTTCTCACACGAACAGAAACAATAATTTTTTGAAAAGCATTCCAACACACAGCGTTCCCATGAACTCTGAATTCGGCCTTCAGTTTTGATCAACAAAAACTGCTGAAAAGCGTTGGAACTCTATTCCCCCGTTCACCCCAAAAATTTTTTTTGAATTGAACATTTTTCAAACGATTAACCTTTTCTGGCACGAAATTCTTTGCTTAAAGTAGACCTATTCATAAAGAACAGAAGCTTCTATTTTTAGGTAAATCTAGAGACATAATAACTTTGCATCAGCCTCTAGCACATTTTACAGCAATGCATTTATATGTGATGAAATTATCTCGCCTTTTTTTCTGTATTAAGAGATATTTCATGTGTAATTTTTTCGCAAAATCGTTCACTGATTACATATGCTATAATTTTGAATGATTTCTATGCTTAAAGACGTACAGTACATCCATGTATTTCAAATACGCCATTTCAAATGCAAATATGTATTTTGGGGTGGGTAATGTAACACATGCATCTTTTGCTAAAGTTTTTAGTAAATTGATGGACATAAATTCGTGGAGTGGGTGTCTCGTTCTAATCTAGGAACCCGATCAATACTGTGACCTTATGCCCCTATACGGCTAGAATCCATTTATTCTCCTATAATGGCATAAACGATCAAGAGTAATATTTCAGAAACTAGTCTCTGGGGTAACACGATCAGAGCCGCATTTCAGAATCTCTTCCTCTGCAGCTCATTAGAGCAAACGACACAGCAGAAGCCACTATCTAAGATTCCTAGATTACACTCAGAGTTCTTCAACAAGATAAAACTCAGCAACCTGGGAAAACTCTGCTTGCTATGTTTTGATTAGTAATAGAACTCTAATGAGCACTGAGAGACGATCACTTCCAAGTGACATCTTTGACGTCTTATGTCCAAAAACTTACGTCAAACAAGGCATCTTTCAGGTATAAATATTACCAACGTTGCCTTAAGCAAACGCTGCCTCAACGACATAGAGGATAGCGATTATGGGGTGAACATAGGAGCAGAACAGCTGACCCCTTCAGAGCCCAGCAGATACAAGCTGCCCACGGACGCTGCCCCTCCTCCTCCTCGACGCGCTGAAAGAGACGCTGTCTTTTTCTCTTGCCGAGAAAATCCAGCTCCGGCGTTTCCAGCCTACTCTTGCGAGTGACTGGGATATCGAGTCCTGGAAGGAGATACAAGACCTCCAACATTCTATTCCAGAGGTATGGTGTTGACTAAACCCTTAGAGAGAATTCTTGAAGCAAACCTTGGCAAAACCAACTTAACTAAAACTGCTACTTACTTCCTCCCTCCCAAGTATTAGGCTTAGGTCAGGTACACTGGGGTAGGCATAGTTAGAAGCATCAGTTGAGTACGTTAGTCAAATGTATATATTTTATTCATTTAAACCATTGTATGGCTAAGAAACCATATCAATGCTTTTACAGTATTATTTCGCAATCCTCATTTTACTGTACGCACTTTTTGTAATAACTAGTCTTGCAATTCATTTCTCTTGCATGAGAAGGACTGTTCAATAAATAATACCTTTTTATTGAAAACGCCCGTCTCTCTATTCTCTGCACTTTGGTGAAAGTAATCTGCACAAAACTGACTGAGTAAAATAACTGTCTATTGTTTCACACGACTCTAGAGATTGACTCTTATTCTAAGGAGCAAAGTTGTCATGTTTATGCGGTTGTTTTTTTTTATTTATTTATTTTTTGCATTTGTATGGCGCTCAGCTACCCAACAAGGGTTTCCCGGGGCCTATGACAGTGAGTTGGTCATAGGAAAATGATGAGTTGGTTGATTAGCACAGTTGTTTCTGAAACAGCCAGGTTTTTACGTATCTCCGGAATTTAGTGTAGCTATCTTCTTTCCGGATATGCGGGGGGAGTGAGTTCCACAGAATTGGACCTCTAACAGTGAAGGATCTCCCGCCAGTTCTTTGAAGTTTAAATCTAGGAACGGCGAAATTCGAGGCCGTTTGGGAGCAGAGGTTTCTTGTTGGCAAGTAGGGGGAGGCTAAGGCTTGTAGATAGGAGGGAGCCGTTTTATTTTTAATTTTGAACATGTAGCTCAAGGTTTTAAAGCTGATCCGATGTTCAACCCTGAGCCAGTGTAATTCGTTCAGGTGTTTTGAGACTTTCAGCCTTTGGAATCCTTCTCAAGAGTCTTGCAGCAGAGTTTTGAATCAATTGGAGTCTCTTGATTACTGCTAAGTTAGAGCGGAGATAGAGGATATTACCGTAGTCAATACGCGATGTTACTAGTGCGTTGACTACGGTTTTTTGCGTGTCAGGGGGCAGCATCCAAATGATTTTCTTTAACCATTTTATTATGGTGAAGCATAGTCCTGCGACTTTATTTGCCTGCTGTTTCATAGACGGAGTATCATCTATAATGACCCCTAGGTTTCTAACCCGAGTAGCTGGCGGGGGAATGTTACCCAGCTCAGGCAGCCAATGGGAGGGGTTCCAGAGTTCTTTGTTTTGTCCTAGTAGGAGTACCTCGGTTTTGTCCCCATTTAATTTCAACTGGTTGGTAGTCATCCAGTTGAAAATTTTCTGAAGTCCGGTTTTGAGTAGGGAAGGAGCTAACGGGTTAGCTTCGGAGAGAGAGAAAATTTGGGAATCGTCAGCGTAGGTCATTAACGTCAGGCCTGCGCCATCTGCCAGTGGTCTGAGGTACAGATTAAACAAGCATTGGAAATCCAATAGGGCTCGCATTAGGAAAGTTTGAGCTATTGGTCTTATAAATGAATTTATTTATGTGTTTTTTTTAAATAGCTAAATTAATAGCTTTGTCATTTACGATGCCAATAGTTATAACTTTAGCAAATGTGACACCTATAGCATTTGTAATGCAACATGTTTTGTATTTACGTGACTTAGATGTATTGATATTACAAATAACAATGGCTTTTAATTTTTAAAAATAATTAATACTTAAATAATTTATTTAATTTGTAATGGCAATAGCTTAAACTTTTGTAAATAACTTTTGTGAAGATTATGTTCAGTGTTTTTTATTGTGACGAAAATTCAAGAACAGAAGTGAAATATTAACATCTTTTTGTGATTTGTAATAAAGCGTGAAAGCTTGAAAACAGCTTGAAACATTGAAAGAACATATTTGAACCAGTGATGCTGTGGTTGCGCTGAGAGATGCTGTGGTTGCGCTGAGAGATGCTGTGGTTGCGCTGAGAGATGCTGTGGTTGCGCTGAGAGATGCTGTGGTTGCGCTGTGTGGTGGGTGCCTCGGCGGAGCTGTGTGGTGGGTGCCTCGGCGGAGCCGTGTGGTGGGTGCCTCGGCGGAGCCGTGTGGTGGGTGCCTCGGCGGAGCCGTGTGGTGGGTGCCTCGGCGGAGCCGTGTGGTGGGTGCCTCGGCGGAGCCGTGTGGTGGGTGCCTCGGCGGAGCCGTGTGGTGGGTGCCTCGGCGGAGCCGTGTGGTGGGTGCCTCGGCGGAGCCGTGTGGTGGGTGCCTCGGCGGAGCCGTGTGGTGGGTGCCTCGGCGGAGCCGTGTGGTGGGTGCCTCGGCGGAGCCGTGTGGTGGGTGCCTCGGCGGAGCCGTGTGGTGGGTGCCTCGGCGGAGCCGTGTGGTGGGTGCCTCGGCGGAGCCGTGTGGTGGGTGCCTCGGCGGAGCCGTGTGGTGGGTGCCTCGGCGGAGCCGTGTGGTGGGTGCCTCGGCGGAGCCGTGTGGTGGGTGCCTCGGCGGAGCCGTGTGGTGGGTGCCTCGGCGGAGCCGTGTGGTGGGTGCCTCGGCGGAGCCGTGTGGTGGGTGCCTCGGCGGAGCCGTGTGGTGGGTGCATTGGTGGAGCTGTGTCAGTGGAGCTGTGTGGTGGGTGCATTGGTGGAGCTGTGTGGTGGGTGCATTGGTGGAGCTGTGTGGTGGGTGCCTCGGTGGAGCTGTGTGGTGGGTGCCTCGGTGGAGCTGTGTTGAGGAAAATTAAATTTTGGTCATGATGTGTTCCCTAGCGCGTACCCCACCGACTCCATGTATCAGCTTAAAGTGCATGTAACTTCCCTCCTGTGCCAGCTATGAAGACGCAAATACATTTGCGTCCACCGTTAACTTGTCCTCTTTCAGATCCACCATGAATGGATTATATAGTCCGTTCCTAAGTATGCTATGCCACCGTCTTTTTGTAGTACACTTTTCACTTTTCCTGCTCTAGCCAGAGTAGGCCCTGAATTCCTGCCATCTGAACCTCTTTTGTGGCTCCTGACTCTGCCCAGGCTACCTCTGTACTCGTGAACTCTGTCCTACATTCAGCGCGGCCCCTCGCGCTCAGCTCAAGCCTGCTTTCTGCCAAGACTGACTATAACCTTCAAGTTATCTGTTCCGCTCCCCGAGAATACATTCCTGCCTACTAGATCCTGTAAACATCCTCTCCAGCTGCAGAGTCAAAAGGCCGATCTGTCTTAATGCAAGTAATTCATAGCCTCCGTTGCCATGCTTCCATGGAAGGCCCCGTGCCCCCACGCTTCATATGTAGACACTTAGGCGCTCATACACGCATCCACAGTTAGCATAGAACAGCCTCTACCCTAGAGACCTTTCCGCCCAGATAGTATAGTTCCTAAACATCAGATATCAGATATGATAGAAGTACAAGTTGATCTGACATGCCAGACTTCTGTCTCTCTCCGTCAGTGTAAATGTCAAGACCCCTGCACCCCGTCAATCACACGTCAAGCAGCTGCGCGCGCATCCAAGCTTCCGATTTCTGCTGACATTGCAACATTCTGTTAGCACCACCCCTTGGTGCCACCCACTTGCGTCACCTATCAGTGACGTTTCTAGCACACACCTCTAGTTCACGCCTAGTTTACGCCTCTTGATGATGTATTGGTACCACGTGTATACTGTTATCTTGTCTCCTCTCAGCTGTTACGCCTCTTACATTGAACCTTATGATGTAAATCAAGTATATAAGCTATGTATTGTCAATAAACGACAGCGCGCTCATCTATCCCTTCTGACACCCCTGTGGTGGTCAGAACATGATATCCTGATTCCTTTATGAGGAATAAAACCCTTAGAAACTCTAACACCACGGACTCTGTTTTCTTTCCTTCTGATTGAGTTATCATTGATTAAGTACTTACCTGCATAGAAATTAAGAGAGTAAATTAATTATTTACGTCATTTTGGCGCCCGAACCGGGATTACAAGAAATAATCTTGTAAACGGTATGTATCTTGCAGCAGATGGCCCATCCGAAACTGAATCAGAGATACCGAAAAACTTACCGACACCATTAGTTCCAACTAAAGTAATGCATAAAACTACTAAAGACATATTCCTGAATTCGTATCTAGAGGATGTAGCACCAGCTTACACCAATCTGCCTGTTCGTGCCCTGCCTACTGACAGGGATGGGGGTGGCACTGCACCCCCAGATAATGTTCCGACGGTACCGCGACAGACCTCCCCTGTTCCGCCACCTCCGCCACTTCCTCCACTCAAGATGGATCTACCGAAACCAGTACTACCTGATCTTACTAAAAGACAGATTCAAGTCCAGATACAGACTCCGCGGAGAGATAATGCCCAAGCATCCGCCTCAGGAGGTGCGACAGCGGGTCTACAGACCCCGCCACCGACACACAGATTGCATTTAAAGGACAAACAGAATCCTTTCCAGTCTCCCTACTCACCCCGGCTTGAGGCATTCAAAGATAGGATGTCATTTTGCAGATATGATCCAGTACCCGGAAAAGACGATTTAATGGTATTAGCATCACTGCGCTTAAGATCTGCCACCGATAACTTGCTATGCTGTGTAGGAATGCAGGAAGCTCTCGACAGACTATACAAATTCATACAGACAGGGAAAGACCCCGACAGTGTCAAAGCTGCCATGTATAAACAGAAAGTTGACATTCAAAAACAGATATTACGATTCTTCATTAATTGTGTGATAAGAGAACGAGATAGGCCCGGGACAGATCAAAGTGAGTTAGACGCATTGAACAAGTGGGGCCAAAATATAGCAGACGCAAAACATGACAAGGGGACTTGCATAGCCACTATGTCCCAGAAAATTAGAAAGGCAGTATTAACTGCACATCAGGAAGAAAATGATAAAACTTCCTCCGAGGAGGAAGATGAAGATGAAACATCAGGAAAGTCTACAGACATTATAGCATATGTAGGTAGGGGAGACTACCTTAGGAAAGGCATCCGTCCAGAGAGCAAGAGAGTCCTTTTCTCTGCTTTAACAAATCCGAATTCTTCTGAGCATCAGTTCCAGGAAACTGATAAAAGGCTTCGAGATCGAGTAGGGTACCATGTACTCAATTCTATGGATGAACAGGAACTAGCCCGGTCAGCCGTGTTGTGGGCCGAAAACGCAGACATATATAATGATGACACGTTAGTGCAGACATTCTTGAACCTTTCCCCGGAAGAACAGAAAATAGCAGGTGTATACATGATTCAGCACCTCCTCATCAAATTCAGAAACCATCATTCTGATCCAGGTCCCTTACACGAAACATTGGAAGCACTACTCATGGATAGATGGAGAGGTTTTAGTACCAAATTAATACAAATAATTCTAGAACAACGACGTAAGTATAACACCTTCCTGAGCTCTGAATATATTCCCGCCCCGCCTCCGGAAAGAAAAATGTACCACATGCAATGCGGTGGTGGCATTGAAAGTCAGAATCCCTTACGAGAAGTACATCCAGTTATGGGTGAGGATCATACCCTGAAACGTGTGTATGTTCACACACCACTGACTAAGTTAGAACTATTAGAAATGAAGAAATTAGTTCCGTGCCATGATAAAGACCCTGCGGGTTTTCACAGAGAGCTTAAAGACAGGTTACTGATGGGAGATTACACGTATGATGATATTATGAAAATGTTAAAAGTACTGTTGCCCACGGGCATTTACGAGAAATTAAAGGAGAAGGATTGGGAAGTGGGAGAGTCAAAGATAGCATGGGCAGAAATAGAAGACGAAGAAAAGAAACGAGTCCCAGGGTTAGGCCTTGGGGATCTGACTAAAGCATTACCAGGTTTAATAGTACAGGTTCTGCCAAGATTATTGACAACTCGAAAGGAAGATTGGGACGCAATCTCGTCCTGTAAACAGAAACAAGATGAAGATACTAGTGACTTTTATTCAAGATTCGAGAAATGTTTCATTATCAATAGTGGTCTAAAAACTAGTAGCGAGTCATATCCACACCTTTTTGTAACAAAATTAGTAGAGAACGCCCTACCACTAGTCAAAAATAGAGTGTACAAGGTTGAAAGTACTTGGCAGGCAAATACGCCATCACAGATGTTACAAATGTTACAATATCACCAGAATAGAATTAGGGAAGAACAAGATCAGGAACAGAAACGTATGAAAGACACGAAAATGAAAATGTTAGTAGCTCAGACAATTCCAGCCGAGGGTCATAGAAAAGGTGGGGCCCAGACCAATCATTCTGCCGCTCCCGTTAAAGGGACATGTAATTATTGCAAGCAGCCAGGTCACTACGTACATGAATGCCCAGTCCTGAGACATAACATCGAGACAGGTAAAACTAAAGAAAGACCGCGTCCGCCTAGACATGAACAGGGTCATCAACAGACCTCACAGAACGAACAGCCAATGCAGAATACACAGCCTATGCATGATCAGTCCCATACAGTACAGACAGTAGCAGTACCGCAGCCACAGCATGCTCAGACACAGCCCGCTGCCGCGACTAGACAAATCTCACAACAGATGTACCAGTATGCCCAGTCGGCATACCCAGATTATCAGCATTATACATGAAACAGCCTAGGGAGGGAAAGTGATTTGCCTCTTATTGAAATTCCTGTAGATCAAGAAGGTCCTTATGTACATAGTCACGTATTAGGAAAAGACAGAAAGTTTTTAATTGACACAGGGGCAAGTCGCACTACTATAAGTCATAATGAAGTCCCAGGGGCACCCCTCTCAGGCTCACAGAATGTTTCCCTTGGTTTTTCAGGACAGCCTATTGTAAATGAAGTATCAGAACCATTACCACTAGCTGTGGGTCCATTATCTCGAGTTACAGATTTGTTACTTACGAAATCATGTCCCGAAAATCTGTTAGGAATTAAAACACTGAAGGCTCTAGGAGCCATAATTTGCTGTTCCCCGGAGGGAGTCAGACTCTTTCTACGGGATTTCAAGGGTCATTACGTTTTACGTGACTTTGATGTCAGATTGAAAAATGTACCAGATCACTTATGGGCAAAAGGCCCAGCAGATGTAGGTTGTATGCATATCACACCATACCGTGTTACACTCAAGACAGGAGTTGTTTTACCCAGAATCAGACAATACAAGTTACCACCCGATGCTGTAGTGGCTTTACTGAAAATTATTGAAGAGCTTATCGCCCAGGGAGTGGTCGTAGAGACCGACTCCAATATATGTAATTCACCCATCATTCCAATTCTTAAACGTACAGACCGCAATGCACCGCCAGTATACCGGCTGGTGATTGATCTTCGAGAACTGAACAAATGCATTGTACCACAGTATCCTGTGGTCCCCGATATCTCCTCCCTGTTAACTGCCATTGATTCAGAAGCAACGTTCTTTACTGTAATCGATCTCAAGAACGCCTTCTTCAGTGTACCCATTGACCCGGAGAGCCAATATCTCTTCGGATTCAGTTTAAATGGACGAAGTTTCAAATTTTCCCGCGCACCTCAAGGATTTACAGAAAGCCCCAGCATCTATAGTCAAGCACTGAAAAGACAACTAGATTGTATCCAAATGCCAGTTAATACCGCTTTACTACAGTACGTCGATGATCTACTGATCACCGCACGAAGTGAGCCCGAATGTGAACAAGCATCTCTGATAGTTTTGCATTTTCTGGCCGACAAGGGACACAAGGTGTCTCCTTCGAAGCTACAATTCTGTGTTCAGCAAGTTGTGTACTTGGGTCACTTGCTGTCCAAAGTGGGGAGACAGCTCACTCCCGATCGCATTCAGTTAATTGTAAACATGCCCCGACCCCAGTCACAAAAAGAAGTGCGGGCCTTCATAGGCCTCACCTCGTACTGCAGACAATGGATTCCTCAATATGCATTTCTAGCTAAACCACTCATCCAGTTAACGACACAGGAGGCAGCAACTTCGACTGTCCTCCCTTGGACTCAGGAACACACACAAGCCTTTGAGGAATTAAAGAAAGCTTTATGCCAAGCACCAGTTTTAGCGACACCATGTTACAGCAAACCGTTTACACTTTTTGTTACAGAACGTGACGGTACAGCATTGTCTGTCCTCACTCAAGATCAAGCAGGTTCACATAAGCCTTGCGCTTATTTTTCAAGCACATTGGATTCAGTAGCACAGGCACTCCCTGCATGCTTAAAGTCAGTAGCAGCAACAGCGTTAGCAATCAGACAAAGCGACTCAATTGTTTTAGGTCATCAGTTAACAGTACAAGTTCCACATTCTGTAGAGGTTCTGTTAAACAGAACCCAGACTCAACACTTGACTATAGCACGACTGACAGGTTACGAATTGACATTATTCCAGCCACACATAGAAATCAGACGCTGCAGTATCTTGAATCCAGCAACATTGTTACCTACAGTTATGACAGATCCAGCTCCACATGATTGTATAGAGATTATTAATGCAGTAACAAAGCCCAGACGAGATTTAACAGATGTTCCATTGACAAATCCAGACCTGACACTTTATGTGGATGGTTCATGCATGAGAACAAGTACAGGAGAGTTAGTGGCCGCATATGCCGTGACCACTGAAACTGAAGTTAAAGAAACACATCGTATTGATACATTGTCTGCTCAAGCGGCAGAGCTCATCGCTCTGACCCAAGCCTGTATTCTAGCAAAGAACAGAAATGTTAACATATATACAGATTCCCGTTATGCGTTCGGAGTCGTACACGACTTCGGCATGCTCTGGCAAGAACGAGGTTTTCTGACCTCTCATGGTACAAAGATACAGCATGGTCCTCTCATTCAAGCACTGCTAGAAGCAATACATCTGCCTTCAGCCATATCAGTCATGAAGTGTAAAGCACATACTAAAGCCACAGATTCTGTTTCCCAGGGTAATGACCTGGCAGATCAGACAGCAAAACATACAGCACTGACTCACACTCAGGCAACTGACACGACAAAGATAACAGATCCGACAAACTGTATGACAGTCAGGGATCCCACACTAGATGTTATTGACATTCAGACACATGCTACTCCAGAAGAAATAAAGAAATGGACCGAACTAGGAGGGATCCAGACAGATCAAGGTTGGATGACGAAGGGAAAATCTACATGGTTTCTCCCTGACTCTATGGTTCAAGTCATGATAAATACAGCACATAGTCCTGCCCACCTAGGAGAGAAAGCAATGCTAGACAGTTTGCAAAATCTCTGGAACAATAAACACTTACGAGCAGCCGCAAAACAGAAAGTGCGTACTTGCATGATCTGTTGTCAGTTCAATCCAGGTAAAAGCGTCCCTGTAGAGCAAGGTGGATTTCATCCTCCCGATCACCCTTTTGAAGTCCTCCAGATGGATTATATCCAGATGGACCGTTGTCGAGGATTTAAATATGTTCTCGTAGTTGTCTGTGCTCTGTCCCGCTGGACCGAAGCATACCCAGTCCCAGATTACACTGCTCCGACCACTGCCAAACAGTTGGTTCGTGAATTTTTCCCACGGTACGGCTTGCCCCGTGTCGTGTACTCAGATAACGGTCAGCCATTCTCGTCTGCCCTAATGAAAGAAGTTTCCTTGTTATTGGGATACCAGTGGAAGTTCCATTGTGTCCGACATCCAGAAGCCGCAGGCCTTGTTGAGAGGCATAATCAGACATTAAAGATTCGCCTTGCCAAAATATGTCAGGACAAAGGGGTCGACTGGATAGTCGCCCTGCCGGTGGCACTATTCTATATGAGAATGGTCGCCCATTCGAGATCAGGGCTATCTCCGTACGAAGTGGTCTTTGGCAGACCACCGAATATGTGGGGGACGCCCATTCCTAAAAAGATAACCGATGTTGATTCTAATATGTTGACAGATTACCTTGCCTCCTTGATGTCTGCACTCCAATCATGTCGTTCGCAGGTTGCCGCAGCCTTCCCTGACAACACCGATGTGAAGGAGCATGACGTCCGTCCCGGAGATGTTGTTTTAGTCCGAAACTTCGACAGGAAAAGTCCGTTGGAGCCCCGCTGGAAATCTCCAAAGACCGTTCTTCTTACAACAAAGACCGCAGTCAAATTGGAAGGCAGAAAGGGGTGGGTCCACCTAAGCCATATCAAAACATTCCCAGGACTGAAACCGGAACAAGACACACCCACCCCCACCAGAGACTGTGATCCCAAAGACTTTACCGAAGTCAAAAGAGAAAAGACTCCTCAAGAACAATACCGTATGAAATTACGATCTAGCAAGTCAGACAGTTTAATTGTTTAAGTCCTCCCCTAGGTGAATCGGTTAAATAGTTTCTGACATGTATCCCCTAGATCGAGTTAGAGAGAGAGAGGAAAGGAAAAGAACATACTGCAAATCACTTCGTAGTCACTGTATAGTGACACTAATAATCATGTTTATTATCAGTATATTAATTATTATTACTAGCATCTTGTTACCTATATACTATCCTATCTTCAAGCGTGAACAATCTGCTTACAATGTCTCTGCTGAACACACTTTTAGTGAATTACCTCCTCATGAGCTTTCCTACAGACTCGCGCTGCGCAACAATACATTCATTAGTATGTTACATCACTCTCATCAAACTAACAATGCTACAAATTGCTGGATATGTGGCCGACTCCCTCCCTACCAGAATTACAAGGGAACACTGCCTCTCTTTCCGTATCCGTTCTCTCACAATGGCTCCTGTGGAGCATGGTTTAAGATAATTAATTCTTTAGATCCCGACATTGCTGTTTTCGATGGGGGTTGGGTTTGGGGAAACCTGAACTTGGTCCTACTTGACGTCTGTTACCCGGATAAGGAGGGACTCCCCATTAGAATAGGAACTGATCTAGAAAATGAAGTATATGGATTAGGTAATTATACAATTAGCTTTATGATTCTTACTGTCGAATCCGAAGCCACACCAGTTCTACCTATTATGTCAGTACTGCCAGTCACTGGTGAATTATGTATCAAGAAGAAAGGTTCAGTACACTTAGGTCATAGTAAATGCACTACTGTGGTCGAATTCAGTGATGATGGAAAATCATCTTTCAAAGCTATCAGTCATTCTTACTTTGTTTGTGGTCATACCGCATACATTCGCCTACCTCCAGATTGGGATGGTACCTGTTACATTGCATTCCTTCTGCCACCTGTTTTTCTAGCCCCTTCTGATTACCATAGAAATAGCAATCTAGTAAAGAATAGACCCAGAAGAGATGCCCCCCTTGTCGACTACACAGAAACGGCATGGGAACAGTACACTGATTTTAATAAAGGATTCTTTTTCTTCTTAGGCCCTGTCCAGAATAGTAAATTAATACGCAGATTAACTAGAACACTTGAAGCCGTAGTAAATGAAACTACCTCCGCCTTAGGTAACTTAACAGAAGAGCAGTCCGCTATGCGGGTTGTTGTCCTTCAGAATCGTCTTGTAATTGACGTCATCTTGGCAGATAGAGGTGGAGCCTGTAAGGTCATCGGGTCAAGCTGCTGTGTTTTCATTCCACAGAATGCACCATCTGTATATCAAGCTATCACCCGTCTTCATAAAATTGCAAATCAGATACATCAGAATCCAGGCACCTGGACTTGGTCCGGTTGGTTCTGGACAACGTTAACAGCTTGGGGATGGAAGATCCTATCCTTCCTAGGCATTGGCCTAGTCCTAGTATTCAGTTGCTGCCTGTGCCTGCAGTGTGGGCCAGCGATCTGTGGACTGTGTGCCACTTCTTGTATTGAACATTCTCGTTTCCACTCAAAACGTAACCGAAAGAAAAACAAATGATGTTACAAGAACAGACTGATCGATTCATGAGGATCGATATTTCATGAAGGGTCCGTAGGGAACAAGGAGGGAATGAGGAAAATTAAATTTTGGTCATGATGTGTTCCCTAGCGCGTACCCCACCGACTCCATGTATCAGCTTAAAGTGCATGTAACTTCCCTCCTGTGCCAGCTATGAAGACGCAAATACATTTGCGTCCACCGTTAACTTGTCCTCTTTCAGATCCACCATGAATGGATTATATAGTCCGTTCCTAAGTATGCTATGCCACCGTCTTTTTGTAGTACACTTTTCACTTTTCCTGCTCTAGCCAGAGTAGGCCCTGAATTCCTGCCATCTGAACCTCTTTTGTGGCTCCTGACTCTGCCCAGGCTACCTCTGTACTCGTGAACTCTGTCCTACATTCAGCGCGGCCCCTCGCGCTCAGCTCAAGCCTGCTTTCTGCCAAGACTGACTATAACCTTCAAGTTATCTGTTCCGCTCCCCGAGAATACATTCCTGCCTACTAGATCCTGTAAACATCCTCTCCAGCTGCAGAGTCAAAAGGCCGATCTGTCTTAATGCAAGTAATTCATAGCCTCCGTTGCCATGCTTCCATGGAAGGCCCCGTGCCCCCACACTTCATATGTAGACACTTAGGCGCTCATACACGCATCCACAGTTAGCATAGAACAGCCTCTACCCTAGAGACCTTTCCGCCCAGATAGTATAGTTCCTAAACATCAGATATCAGATATGATAGAAGTACAAGTTGATCTGACATGCCAGACTTCTGTCTCTCTCCGTCAGTGTAAATGTCAAGACCCCTGCACCCCGTCAATCACACGTCAAGCAGCTGCGCGCGCATCCAAGCTTCCGATTTCTGCTGACATTGCAACATTCTGTTAGCACCACCCCTTGGTGCCACCCACTTGCGTCACCTATCAGTGACGTTTCTAGCACACACCTCTAGTTCACGCCTAGTTTACGCCTCTTGATGATGTATTGGTACCACGTGTATACTGTTATCTTGTCTCCTCTCAGCTGTTACGCCTCTTACATTGAACCTTATGATGTAAATCAAGTATATAAGCTATGTATTGTCAATAAACGACAGCGCGCTCATCTATCCCTTCTGACACCCCTGTGGTGGTCAGAACATGATATCCTGATTCCTTTATGAGGAATAAAACCCTTAGAAACTCTAACACCACGGACTCTGTTTTCTTTCCTTCTGATTGAGTTATCATTGATTAAGTACTTACCTGCATAGAAATTAAGAGAGTAAATTAATTATTTACGTCAGTGTGGTGGGTGCCTCGGTGGAGCTGTGTGGTGGGTGCCTCGGTGGAGCTGTGTGGTGGGTGCCTCGGTGGAGCTGTGTGGTGGGTGCCTCGGTGGAGCTGTGTGGTGGGTGCCTCGGTGGAGCTGTGTGGTGGGTGCCTCGGTGGAGCTGTGTGGTGGGTGCCTCGGTGGAGCTGTGTGGTGGGTGCCTCGGTGGAGCTGTGTGGTGGGTGCCTCGGTGGAGCTGTGTGGTGGGTGCCTCGGTGGAGCTGTGTGGTGGGTGCCTCGGTGGAGCTGTGTGGTGGGTGCCTCGGTGGAGCTGTGTGGTGGGTGCCTCGGTGGAGCTGTGTCGGTGGGGCTGTGTGGTGGGTGCATCGGTGGAGCTGTGTCGGTGGAGCTGTGAGGTGGGTGCCTCGGTGGAGCTGTGTGCTGGGTGCCTCGGTGGAGCTGTGTGCTGGGTGCATCGGTGGAGCTGTGTGGTGGGTGCCTCGGTGGAGCTGTGTGGTGGGTGCCTCGGTGGAGCTGTGTGGTGGGTGTGTCAGTGGAGCTGTGTGGTGGGTGTGTCAGTGGAGCTGTGTGGTGGGTGCATTGGTGGAGCTGTGTGGTGGGTGGCTCTGTGGAGCTGTGTGGTGGGTGGCTCTGTGGAGCTGTGTGGTGGGTGCCTCGGTGGAGCTGTGTGGTGGGTGCCTCGGTGGAGCTGTGTGGTGGGTGCCTCGGTGGAGCTGTGTGGTGGGTGCCTCGGTGGAGCTGTGTGGTGGGTGCCTCGGTGGAGCTGTGTGGTGGGTGCCTCGGTGGAGCTGTGTGGTGGGTGCCTCGGTGGAGCTGTGTGGTGGGTGCCTCGGTGGAGCTGTGTGGTGGGTGCCTCGGTGGAGCTGTGTGGTGGGTGCCTCGGTGGAGCTGTGTGGTGGGTGCCTCGGTGGAGCTGTGTGGTGGGTGCCTCGGTGGAGCTGTGTGGTGGGTGCCTCGGTGGAGCTGTGTGGTGGGTGCCTCGGTGGAGCTGTGTGGTGGGTGCCTCGGTGGAGCTGTGTGGTGGGTGCCTCGGTGGAGCTGTGTGGTGGGTGCCTCGGTGGAGCTGTGTGGTGGGTGCCTCGGTGGAGCTGTGTGGTGGGTGCCTCGGTGGAGCTGTGTGGTGGGTGCCTCGGTGGAGCTGTGTGGTGGGTGCCTCGGTGGAGCTGTGTGGTGGGTGCCTCGGTGGAGCTGTGTGGTGGGTGCCTCGGTGGAGCTGTGTGGTGGGTGCCTCGGTGGAGCTGTGTGGTGGGTGCCTCGGTGGAGCTGTGTGGTGGGTGCCTCGGTGGAGCTGTGTGGTGGGTGCCTTGGTGGAGCTGTGTGGTGGGTGCATCTGTGGAGCTGTGTGGTGGGTGCATCTGTGGAGCTGTGTGGTGGGTGCATCGGTGGAGCTGTGTCGGTGGAGCTGTGTGGTGGGTGCATCTGTGGAGCTGTGTGGTGGGTGCATCTGTGGAGCTGTGTGGTGGGTGCATCTGTGGAGCTGTGTGGTGGGTGCATCTGTGGAGCTGTGTGGTGGGTGCATCGGTGGAGCTGGGTGGTGGGTGCATCGGTGGAGCTGGGTGGTGGGTGCATCGGTGGAGCTGGGTGGTGGGTGCATCGGTGGAGCTGGGTGGTGGGTGCATCGGTGGAGCTGGGTGGTGGGTGCATCGGTGGAGCTGGGTGGTGGGTGCATCGGTGGAGCTGGGTGGTGGGTGCATCGGTGGAGCTGGGTGGTGGGTGCATCGGTGGAGCTGGGTGGTGGGTGCATCGGTGGAGCTGTGTGGTGGGTGCATCGGTGGAGCTGGGTGGTGGGTGCATCGGTGGAGCTGTGTGGTGGGTGCATCGGTGGAGCTGTGTGGTGGGTGCATCGGTGGAGCTGTGTGGTGGGTGGCACTTTTTATAAATCATTAGTAAAAGATCAATGAAATTCAACTAAAACCCATATATAGCAGAAGAGGAGAAAGCTCTAGTAACGGGATTCAGGATGAATGTATATCTTTGAAGCAAATCGCCAGCATGTGAAAGGTGTAAAATAGCAATCAGCATAAAACGAAAATGCCAGCAAAAGACTTTATAAAATTCTGTGTGGCCCTGATAAAATAATTAGAGCGTTTATTATATCATGACCAACAATGGTTATTGTTTCAAGAGCAGCATGCGAGATGGTTAGGGGCTGCAATATAAACAAGCCCTCTGCATTGCTGTGGTGGGAAGGGGGGCGGGGAGAGGCAAGAAGGGAAGAATAGGGGCCGGGAGCAGCAGCCTTTGATGTGCTGACCGGCCGGCCGTGCATGACTAATTAGGGGAGGAGAAATGCCGGCTGGGGGAAGCTTGAGATGCCTGAGGAGGCTGGTGGCTTTGATGTGCACGTGCTCTCGGGCACTCAAAGAAATCGCTGAGTTGGTTTAACTCTGTTAAAGCTGCAATATAGCTCGCCAGCTATGCGCAAGCGCACAGCAGGCGAGCCCTAAAAACAGTGGGCTCAGGATAGAACCTTGTGGTACTCCATGAGGAGCAGGGAAGATGTCAGAGCTTGCGATACTGGATTTAATCTGAAAGGTTCTTTCGGAAAGAAAGGACTTGATCCACTGTAAGGCGTCTTTGCGAATGCCGTTTCTCTCTAGGATGGCCAGAAGAATTTTGTGTGATATGGTGTCAAACGCCGCACTCAAATCTAAAAGAAGGAGTGCGACTGTGACCCTTGTCCAGCAGTTGTCGAATTTTTTCCGTCACACCCAGTAGGGCAGTCTCTGTGGAGTGTTGGAAAACTGAATCCCTTCTTGTCTGTACCAGGGAAGCTGATCACTTCCTATTCAGTCAAGAAAGTTTCCAGTGACCTCTGAGCTAGTTGGTAACAAACCCAATTAGGTTTAGCATAGTCAGTGGAGACCTGGAAGATCCGCACTTCTACGTCCATACTACTGTATGTTATTCCAATGCGCAGGGCCTATTGGGAAAATAGGAACTACACTACATAACCATACTGGATAATTTGTCTTACCCACCTGTCTGTGGTGATGGAATTCCAGACAGGTAGGAACTGTGATAGACGTCCCCCGACAGGTGTGTAGTGGTCAGGGATCTGACCACTACACTGCATAATCCAGAGTTTATAATTAAATCCACAGTGCACCATGAACTAAGATTCAGCCACAATTGCACGATCTGTGCCATTATTAAATAATGGATTGTACAGACTATTTTCCTTAGGAAAACCCACACATTTGGAATTTACGGACTCTAGCCATTCAGGGCAACATTTTCTTGATTAACGTTGCAGAATCTTTGTCCATTTGGGAAACAAAACATGGAGCAAATAAGTTTTTAAATAAATAAAAAGAACTAAACATTTTGATAATACATTCATGGTATAATGTGATACTGACGCAAGGCTTGTGCCAACACATAGACACCAAAGTAGTACATGTGCCTGAACAAACAGTCATTTAATATATTTAAATCTTCAGTACAGAGCTGCGCAAACACCCTAGCAGCAGAAGGGTTAATCTTAGAATCATTTGAGCAAGGTATACATTCAACTAATTGAAGCACATTCCTTTGGCAGGCTTCAGTAATAACTTGCAGTACAGCCGGAAGTCAAAGCAGTCCAGGGCAGCAACACACGCAAGGAAGGGCACAGCACAACCGGTCACTTCCACAACAAACTTGCATTTTTTTTTTAAGGAGTGCCATACCCTACACTGGTGTCCAGATGAGCGAGCAGTGAATTATGTAACCATTACAAACCGTTTAAAAACCTTAGTAAAAAGGAAAACAAGGACAACAGCTCAAAATAATAAGTCTTCCTTGAGGTGTGAGTTTAGAGGGAGAAGTCCCAATAAAATTTGGTCAAGGGATCATGGACAGAATCTGGGGATTAGCCTTAGAGTTTACTTAAACAAAAACAGTCTTAAAGATCACCCTCCATTAGCTAATAAACCAATAATGACATGTCTAATTGGGGGCTGCATTATTTTTGAAACCTAAAGACTCGAAGGGCGGTCTCATTCTGGATAGGCTGCAATCCCTTCCATTAGTCGAGCTGAAGTCCAGAAAACCAGGAGTCTAACTTAAGGTTGACTCTTAAGCACTGTCCCAACTGGACATGCATTCACGCTTTAGTCATCATTTAGGCTAGAGATCAACAAACAAGAGGGAGTAATAGTGCTTCATGGGAATCAATTTCAGGACACGAGGCAAACAACACCTTATGTTGTGAAGCAAAGCAAGGTTTGGAGTAAATTACAAGCATATGCGTTTGTCTACGGTCCACATACAAGTGAAAATAGGAGTATGACCCACAGAGTCCTTAAACTGTTTGAACAGAAGGAAAGTCGACCATGAGCCTCGTAGGACACCACAATCTACTTTTAGGAAACAGGACAATAACGGCCCCAAGAGTGTTGTGAGGGGGTGGGGGGGGGGGGGGGGGGGGGGGGGGGTAGGGGTTCCACACAGAAACATGTCTGGTGAGGACACGGGCAGAGTCTGTTCAAAGATGCTCGCTCCAGGTAATAGGCAAATGGATGACAGCTTCAAAACAATCCCAACACTAAACCTCACCAACATAACTTTGTCTGAGTAGGTAATAGATCAGACACCTCCGCTCTCTTAACATGCACCTGTTAAATGGCACACTAAGAAATTCCTTAATCAAGAAAGAAGTTTAACACAATTGGGTTTATTTAAAAATCTTCCAAGATTGCAATTTATTTTAGTTGCTAAGCAGAAGTCATACAAAAACAGAATACTTCATTTGTTACATTTGTCAACTACAGTATCAAACTCTAGGAACAGGAAACCAATTCCTGCAAGGACAATTCACTAGAAACCTGCAGCCTCAGACTCAAAAGCCGCATTTTGTTTTCAGCTGTTCCACGAGTGCAATGTATTCTTTCATTGCATCTTCCTTGCTCTTTCCTATGAAAAATAAAGAAAAAAAAAAAGTTTTAAAAAAGGTGAACAAAAAAAAACTAAAAAGGAACAAAAAATAGACTGTTTAATGTGACAAGTGAGGGACTACAAAAAAGCAAAATAATATTTCTTCTCTACATTAGTAAGAGAAGTTAATGTTCACACTCAAATAAAATGCAAAGGAGAGAACAAAGCAGGGCAACCGACAAGTTTTTAATGGAAGTATTTTTAATTATACTACCTCCCCCCCCCCCCCCACCCAAAAAAAAAAAACGTTGCCGATTAGTGTCTGAAGAAGTAGAATTAACACTTCAGGCACAGGTTTTCCAGCCTGTATCAAGTTATTCCTCCTCCAAACTAACAATCACAATTTAAAATAAAAACCACCATTTTATAAGCCATCAGTCGAAGGTCGCTCCACTAATCAAATCCTGATGTACTAAAAACACATTTCTAAGTAAGTGATGTAATCTTACACACTTAACGGAACTGCGGTGTTGGCAAGCTTTGAAAAATACGACACTGCCAAATAAAGAACCAACAGGGGTTACCCAATCCACTGTCGTTTTGAGTAGAATATAAATTACAACACTTCCAAGGTTACCTGCAAGCCAGGAGGATCCAGATTCAGGAAGAAAAATATTATAGGGTAGCATTTCATTTTGGGTAAAACACACATTCACACATCCAAATACTATGGATAACTAGAGGTAGTCATCAGGAATCACCCATCCTGGTTGTGGGTAGAGCTGGTACACTAATATGAGTAGCGCAGAGGATCCTCGGTTGATGTCCAGAGAAGGAGAGTGGATCAGTGGACTAATGTGTCCATTGCAGAGGCCTGTTTTCGACCTCATGGTCGCAGGTTCAAATCCAGGCGGGTCCACTCAGCCTTTCATCCATCTGAAGTCGATAAAATGAGTACCATTGAGTTGGGTAACAATGAACATCTGTTATTCAGCGCCAAGAGACCTCTGGGTGAACGTGCCCTTTACAAAATACACGTTATGTCTGAGTACATGTGCATCGAAGCACATCGGAGCCAAATGGAATTGTTGAGTAACACCAAGTTGGTGCCATCTTTTAAATGTCTTTTTATGGATTTAAAATTTTTTGAGAAGGATTCTATAACTGACCATCATAGGATTTACAAGATGTTAAATACAGGTCAAAATTTTATTCACCTGTCTGAGACCTACAACTTGGTTTAGTACACTGACAAAATGATTTTTAACAGTACACGTTTATTGTTGCCATTATAAAAATCAATAAATATGTTGAAAAACTGCTTTTTTGCTTAGTAATCACAAGGAAATCAAATGGTCAGTACCAAAAAGGAAGATTAAGGTCAAAACTTTGTAGTGGTGTGTCTGGTTTAATAGATGAAGATAAGGAAACTCAACAGCAGTGCCAGATGATGCACGTGTCAATCCTCAATTCGTACTCGGGACTGGGCAATGAAAAATGGACAGGTTATCACACAGAAAATTATTGTTGCTTGTGGGCCTGTGAGATCTCTGGTGGCCGGTGCTTTGAAACTGGATTGGGTTATTGCCTACTCCACAAAAGAAAAAATAATGAGATTTAAAAAAAAAAAATCTTTTTTTTTTTAACTCCTTCAAGACCTAGTTAAGTTTACCGCCATAGTTAACCTGGAGGATCCCTGAACCTTTTTACTTTGATGTGTTCATCTTTTGACTGGACGAAGGTCATATACCAATCTATTTCAAAGTATCAACAGTACAAGACTAATCTTTGTATCAATGCAAGACCAAGTATTTGCAAAAGTTGCACTTGCTCCAAGATGGTCAAAGTTTAATGCCTTATGCTTTGTCTAGAGAGCATTTTACTGACCTCGTCATCTAGAGTAATTTAACTACAATATCTGATTCAGAAGCACCTCAAGACTAGGCCATTACTTATACAACTATAAATCCTTACATTCAACCAACAGTGAAAGAGGGGCCACTTTAGGAGCAAATCTGTGCAAGGATATTCCATCTATCATTTTGAAAACTACTTCAAATCATCACTCAGCCCAACCCTCTTCATTATCTACATGGCCCCCTTGCCGCCAACATCCGACAGCACGACCTCAGCATAGTATCCTACGCCGACAACACCCAGCTCATCCTCTCCGTCACCAAGGACTCCACCTCCAGCCAACTTCCAGGAAGGAATGCAGGACGTTGCAGCCTGGATGAGCAACAGCTGCCTAAAGCTCCACTCTGAGGAGACAGAACTCCTAGTCACCACCTAGTCGGCATGGAACACCTGGTGGCCACCAACCCCCCACGGATCACGCCAGAAACTCCAGCATCGTACTAGACTCTTCCCTCGCCATAAATTGACAGATCAATGCCGTCAACTCCAGCTGTTTCAACACCCTCCATAAGACTTTCAAATGGATCATTCCCCTCCCCCAACCCCCGAGTTAGTCACCCACACAATCATCACCACCAGGCTGGACTATGGAAACGCCCTCTACACCGGCATAAATAAGTCTCTACTCCGCAAGCTCTAGACAATACAGAACACCGCCAGACTCGTCCTCAGTATCCCTCGACACAAGCACATCAGCCAACACCTACGGAAGCTCCAACGGCTCACCGTTGAGAAGACTCACCCACGCCTACAAAACACCAGACCCAATACCTCAATGATAGGATCACCCTCCACGTACCCATAAAAAACCTCTGATCCGCCAACCTCGCCGAGACCACAAGCATCCACAAAACCTGAGTAGGGGGAACCTTCTACATCTCGACCAAGACCTGGAACGAGCTCCTGATCGACATCAGGTGCTGCCCCTCCCTGAACTCCTTCAGGAAGGCTCTCAAAACCTGGCTCTTCAGCTAAACTGATCTGCTGCCCCCCCAGTGCCTTGAGACCCCCAAGGGAGAGTAGCGCGCTTACACTTCCCAGATTGAAATGATAATGAAAAAAGTCAAAGCATACCATTCATCAGGAATTTTTAATGAAGCAGCCCCATGAATGTCCTGGTTAGTGGCTACCAACAATTCATTACTGACTAACAATACATTTTTCTAGTAATTGATTTCTATAAATTATTCCTGGTGTTCTGTAGAAATCAAACAAAAAATGTAAAACTAAACAGTGCTAATACAATGCAAAACAGAATTGATGCATGGGTATCGGCAATGATCAAATCAACAGGATCTGCACAGTGCGCTGTACGATACGGAGGAGAAAATATGGGCTCAGTTCGAAGGTCCTAGAGATGGGCCACTGGTTGCCCCTGGCCAGAGGCTGCTAAAAATAGGTAGGTTTTCTGCACACCAAACACTGATCATTCATCTTCAGTTTAGTTTAAGGAGCAGAGTGAGTGAGTAAGGAGAAAATCACCCCGAAACATGCATCCTTCCTGGTTGAATGGAAAGCAGTTTCGCAGAGCGTGACATTAAACTCTGGCTGGTTGACAGCGCTAAAAGACCAGAGAGGAGGGTTAGCTTGAGGAACTTCCCTGTACCATTTAGCGGACTATGCAAGATGGATCAGATGCAAGAAGAGTTAAAGACTGCAATTCAGAGAGTTCAAATCTAAGCAAGGCTGCAGTGTCCCATGCCTCGGAAAGTGGTAAACTGAGCAGCATTATTTGAATAGTAGCATAAGCATTTATTAACAATGCGTAAAATTTGGTATTGAGCTTTGTCCCACACAAGTATTTTGAACAAGGTTTTTTAAATTAACAATTTCCCTTACTGGAAGCTACAGAAGAGCCCTCCCTGCTTGAATAATGTGCGCAGCCTTCAGGAGAATCCATGGTGGCTAGTTTTAGGAATTTAAAGGATACCAGCAAAAACCTGCTTTATTTAGGACAGTTTCGATAGTGTCAGATTCCAAGGTGCCATGCTGCTTTAATCCTTCCTACTTTGGCCAACACACCACAAACAGAAAATCTGCACAACAGACCCCTCTATAATAAACAGCCCTGTAAAGGACAAAAAGGTTCTGTAACAGTCTGGGCAGCTGGACTTTAGAGCATGGTGTTAAGGCTCAAAGCGTTAACGAAGTCGCTGCTCTCCAAATGCCCATATCAGCACAGATGAACGGTAGGTGTTGCAGTAGTTAACAAAGACAAAATGTAGGTATGTGTAGTCGGGCTTATTTGCCAGCTTAGAATACCCATGAAGCAAGAAATTACAGGAATGTATGCAGAAACCCATTCATAAAGTCTTACCACATCACTCATTCGCACTTTTGAAATGCCATACATCTATAGTCTATTCCTGACCACCATAAGCGAAACATATTTAGAGCCCTAACTGCAAAGCCAAAGAAATATCAAATTGCATCTGCTACAGCATAGCATATGGTTAAATCCCCCCCAACCCAAGAACCCTAACCCACCATAGTGTGTTGGTATTGAATCCAGGAAAATAAACAGCAGGTATGCCCGTAAATTACATGGTAATTTTATACATCTATTAAAATAATTCAAAGACCGGTAAATGGAACAATTTTCAAATGTGAAAAAGTGTAATGCTCATTAACACAAAGTTATAAAGCTTAGTAGTTCTAAAGTAAAAACAATCAGTTAAGTATAGCAAACAGTCTCCACCACTCACTGTCTTGGCTCAAAAGGGTCTCACAAAACTATTAGGAGAATACTATTCAGGCAAAAGCTAGCCCTTTCTACCCTCTTCTCACAGACTTACAGGTTTTCTGCACAGCCCTCCATTGAATTGAGTGCGTTCCTCTTCTCATTAGATAAACAGCCAGGCTCAGTCATTCCCAGCTCGATTTGTGCTTCGCCCCGCTTCAAAGTAACACAGCACTTAACATATTTCCACAAAAGAATTCAGGTACAGTTATGGTTTTCTTCTAAATAGTGCTAAAAGTAGTAGTTCTGTTATCAAAAAGAAAGCTACCAAAACCAGCAGAAAACGAACCTTTGTAATCTGTGATCAATTGTTAAGCAAAAGCAAACGGGATATTGGAGTATCTTACACAAAAACAGTTTATATTTCACAGTATTCCATATATATGTATTACTGATACAGTATTCAAAAATACCTTTTTGTTTCTCCCAGGCGTCCCATTTGGCTTTGCCTTTGAAATCTAACATGCCAGGTCGATCTGAAGATAAAACGTAAAGAAAGGTTACATGGATGATTTTTTTAAATAGCGTTTACAGGCAAATTATTTAACATAGTAGCTTCTATTAGAAAGCACCAATGATTCACAAAACATTTCATGGGGTAAAGCAATTGCATGATAAAAAAAAAACACAACAAAAACCGCCAATTCAAATAGTGTAAACTAAAAACAAACGATGTGATATGGTTTCACTATAGAGTGGTTATTCACTCCCCAAGAGATGGATTGGAAAATTACACTCCATGACATGGAAGAAATCTGAAGAATGCTAAGAGTTGAGGCGGGACCCAACAAAAAGGCTATTCAGACTTGCTTTTCACAAAATGTAACAAGTTGAGTAGTACTGTAGGCTGAAATGACGACAAAAGAATTTGGACCACAGCAAATGGGAGTGCATAGGAGTTGGGAACCACAGAAGAGGAGATTCCAAAAACGAGTCATACAAAAGATTTCAGGGCAGAGTTGGGGGTCGGGGTGAGGGGTTAAGAGGGTTGGGGATTTGGCAATAAGGGTGACCCACTCTAAAATGACAATTCTCCCATCCCACAAACTTGCAGTTTCTCGGTCCCATTCAAGTGTTGGGAGCAACCCGCTAATAGGCAGATGAAGCAGCCACGGGTCGCTACTACCTGGCTGATGTCTCTTGTCCATCTGGAGAGAGTTTTGCCACTTACGGCTGTCTTCTCAATGCATATTTTCCTTACCCAGGTCGTCCAGAATATGAGACTAGACTGACTTAGGCAGGTTGAATTAATAAAGGCCTCCACACAAAGAAGGCAGATCGCTATGCACAGAGGTTGGCCCTCGGCTGGAGATTCAGCAGATCGAGTAAGTTTTCGTGTTTGACCGTATCAAAGGCTGATGAGAGGTCGAGTAGGATGAGGAGGCAAGCACCGTTCTGATCAAGAATTTGAAGCGAGTCATCAATTATGTGTGTCTTGGCTGATTCCGTATGCACAGTCATGTCCTAGATCTCATTTAATGCTAAGGAAACTGGGCCACATCATTAAAATACCTGCAAGTAATTCAGTAGGAATAGGGGAACTATATCTTGCCCGTGGAACTGGGTTTTCACGGGGACGACGGAGGTAAAGGACAATGCTTCCAGAGAATGTTTAGGGGGTGGGGGTCAATGCCTCGTCCCTGGCTGTGTTCCACAAAGCTCCAGATGTGAGCGAGATTAAGTGGACACCTTGTGTAATACGTGCAGCTTCTCGTGATTGCAGGCGCATCGTATGTGATTAAGCTGGGCAACATGTGACATGGTCACCAGATTATGATCACTATATATGCTATAATTGATATTTTAAAAAAAGGAGGTATAAAACTCCTCAATGTAAGAAAAACACAAATAATGTTGATAATTGATGAGCAGCCTCTCCCTTTGTAAGTCGGGGGCACAGCTATATCCGGATGGGTGCAATCAAGTCCAGCGTGTGAGATAACCCATAGATGTTTAGAAGGCCACTTCAATCCAGCCCTTCTTGAATATGTTCCATGTGTTGTCCCTCTCAGTGTATAGGACGACCAGTCACAATGGGTCACCCTCAAGTTAGGACACAGATGACAATTAAAATCTCCAACTAAAATCAATTGGGACTGTGACAGACCTACCTCATGTATTTGCTCCAGCTGTGTAATTCCTTGATTATCGAGGCTAATCAATCCCTGCGAGTGCGATTTTGCATTATAGAAATTAATTATAACTAGCCTGTAAGCGTTATTTAAGAATGTAAGCTCTTGAGCACCATCAGAGTCCCATGACGGAGTCTTCCATCTACCGTGAATTCAGGTCTATAAACATAATTCGGCCCCCCTGCTCTTCCTGAGCCAGACCTTAATGCTCGGTAGAAGAAAGTTTTAGAACCTTCAATGAAGAAATTATTTTCTGGCTCCCACGTTTCCTGGAGGCATATTATATGGAAATCTGATATAAGGGAGCCACACTGCTAGTAAATAAACTTGCTGGTTAAACCTGCTACATTCCACAAGATTATTTTTAGATCCGCCACAATACGCCCCTCCTGGGAGCCAACTGAAAGGGTGATAAAAGGAGCGATTGTAGCCCTCTCAATGCTATCTGGTCCCAACAGACTGATCCCTGCACTCGTGGGGGAGGGGTGTTGTGTTATCCCAAATTAGTCACCTCCCTCCAGCTTGATATACTAGTGAAATCAGGCCCGGATGTCAGTAACTCTGCACGAGCCCTCGCCTTCTTGTAGTCAATCTGTATCATTCAGGTCCCTCAACGGTGCAAATGCATTTCTTAACCCCTTCCATGCTCATGACGGAGCTGCTCCGTCATGAGCATCGGCTGAGCTGTGCTCATGACGGAGCGGTTCCGTCATGGCCCTGCCGCCACGCCTGCGCGGTGCGTTCTATTGAGCAGGCGGGGCCATGACGGAACCGCTCCGTCACGAGCACAGCTCAACCGCGGCTCGTGACGGAGCAGCTCCGTCACGAGCATGCAAGCGCCGCTCGCCCCCCCCCCCCCCCCCCCCCCAGCGCTGCGGCGGAATTGCCACCACAGCGAAGGGGTTAAACTCAAGCCCCCGCCCCGTCCAAGGTAAAGCCCTCATCCTGTCCTGCAAAACATTTGGGATGATTTTAAGCTAAATGGTGGCCTATAAAAGAAACCCAGTGGTAATGGTTTAATTCCCTATTCTGCTTGGAATAATTGTGAGGAGGGAAATCTGATCTTGTAGACCAATTCAGGATACCTAAGCGTCACAATCACACTGTCTCCTGAGAATGCTTTCCTAGCCCTGCCACTCATTGATACCCGAATATGCATGTGCTCCGCAACATAAAACCCGGCATTTTTACACAGCCAATGGGTCACTTTATTCATTAACTGGGCGGTGGACTCGTCATTTGCACTGTTAAGTCCTGGTACACCTGCCTAGACCACAGCATAAGGGTAGCTTGCTGGTGCAGGTCTATGACTGGTAAACCTAGGGTATTAGGGGCAGCTAGAGTAACACCCCCTGCATGGCTACTGTTGCAATCGGTGGTCGATCCCTTTGGTGACCCCTATGAGTCAACTCAACGTTATAAGTAGCTAGCGGCCCAAACATCATGAACCCTGGGTTTGTGAGCTGTGCCACAGGCCTTGTTGCACCAGGAGTAGATTGAGTGATCAGAGTCTCGGTACGAGTCTCTGCTGGAGGAAATACTGGTTGAACCTCCCGATCATTGGGTACAGCGTTTTGCATGGCCTGGCTAGAGGGAGACAATGTGTTGTAAAGGTTATCAAGAGTTGCCCTTGTTGCTGCCCGTACTTCGCCAATTCATAAAAAAAAAATAATAATAAAATCCAAAAAGGCTAGTCACTGTTTCCACAATATTTTGTTTCAAGGGAACCCACAAATCTTCCAAGTCCTTAGCAGCCTTAATGTCTAAGCCAACAGTGCGTTCCCCTTTCTTTGCCAGAATTATTTTCTTTGTTGCTTCCCTTTGTTTATTCAGGGCTGGTGGGCCACTTCGCTCCGCACCATGAGTGTCGTCGGCCTGGCTCTATTTCGTGTGTTCTGACCAACTGCTGTGGTAGTTCGAATGGTGCCAGGGTTGGAGTCTACTGAAACATTCACAACCTCATCTTGACATTGGCCTGGTCCCAGAGCAACCTCTGCTGGTTTTTTAGTCACCTCGGACATGCAATCCTCCATTAACGACATGGCCACCAATGCTTTTTTAAAAGAGACATCTCTCAGCCATGTATCTCTTTGGAAATTGCCCGCAATGCTTTTACCAGAAACGAGTCAATGGTTATGTCCTGTGAGGAACACATGGGGGCATCTTTCCTCTTCCCCGTGGTGTTTTTAAACAATCAGCCTAATAGACCCACCTCCTAAATAAGAGTCAAAGATGCTCTGAGAAGCTTCAGGAGGGGGTAAAGAGGGAGAAAGTACTAGCTATTACAATCGTCAATATCCTGCAGTCAGCAGTCACCAGCCCCAGGTTACTTCCTTGCCCTTGTGTCTCTTTGTCGAAGTTCAAACAAAAATCACACTGCACCAGCACAGGTTGATGTAGATGACATACTGTCCCACTAAGAGGGAGCCCGGCCTGGCCTTAAACAGCTGTGGACAGGCCCGCCCATCCCACGATTACTGTATGTGCCTATGGGCACAAAGAACCCACATCAGCGCCTCCTTGCGCGATGGCTCTTGGGGGCTTGAGTCCCCGGTTCAGGCGGCACTGCGGCAATATGGCAGAGAGGCCTACCATCGTACATTCATGGTTACTGCAGTGGGTGGCACAATGAGTAGTGCAGCAACTGGTGATATATAACTTACCGGCTTTGGGTACACTTTGGGCACCATGTACCAGGGACTTCTAGGGAAGATAAATAAGCCAGTTAGGAATATGCCAGTGTCATCATGTTGAAAGGAGGAGCACAAGCAATTTGCTGCAGTTTAGCAGGGGCAAACTGCACAAAGTTCTATAGCCAGTAAAAACAGGGCCCAGCTTTAAAAAATTTGGGGTTGACCCTGTAGAAAGGGCAAATTTACAACACTACCCATCACAATAGTCTCAACAATAGTACTAGATAAATTCTAACATACCTGTATTTATATCCCCGACAGCCACTTGCTTGTACAACGCATACACCATTAGCATATCTTCATCTGATGGTTTGGTTTTCAGATTCTTCACATCTTCAGCAGCTTTATCAAACTCAGCCTTGTGGAGAAACAAAACAAGTCAGTATTGTGCTTAGATTAATTAGAACAAAAATCTTTTCTGGCAATAGTAGTTAGTTCAATGTGGCTAATATGACATCTCACTGGTTAATAGTCTTGCTGCAAAGATATGTGAAAATTGTCGTTCTCTGGTTCCAACCACACAGGGTTTACACTCTATGGTTCTATAAAATGAGTGCCGAGTGAGGCGACACATCCAATAGTGCACAGCAATAGAACATCAAAAATCAAGTAATCATAATCAAATTACCCAAATAAATCACTCACTATTTAAAGATGCTAAAGGCCTGCTCACTATTTACATATACTAAAGAAAGCTACTACAAACAAGTCCAGCAGTAAACCATCTCGAGTCTCTTAGCAACCCCTCAATGCAGCACTTGTTCTTAGTGTGGGCAAGGGTGCAATATATCGAACACATAGCTTACTAAGAGTGGAAGCAGAGGGGACGATTTTCATATCCTTAGAAATAGACAAAAGGTTTTGCAAATTTGTAGGAAAATAATATTTACTTCGCCAACTATGACAGACAGCTGCAGTATTTCAGGTAACTGCTAAAGAAAAGGACAAAAGCGAAGAATGAGTGGACGCCTCGCTGATTTTGTGGCTGCATTGACTCGTAGTCCCATAACTCAAAGCCCCAGGAGGGAGAGGGCCTGCTCGCTGCCTTACCCCATGTGCTATAAAGCGACTTGACAAATCCCGCTGCGCTGGCCGGACCCGTCCTGCGCCCATTAGCACCAAAGCAGGGATACATACCCTTCTTGGCTTTGCGGTGGGGAGCGGTCTGGTACTTCTGGCAAGACCATTTCTACGTTCCACGTATAAACCCAATTTCCGCTCCTGTCCGCATTTTTTTTTTATAAGACTCCTGCCGCACGCAGCTTGAACTTTAAAAAAAAATTGTTCACCCTACTCCATGTTTCCACTGTCTCCCGATAGGGTGGGACTACATCTGCCAGACTGCCCAAACCTACATCTCCTAGCAGCCAACAGAACCAGGAAGGGGCACATCATGCTTAAAAAATATTTTTGGTACCGCGGCTCGTGATGTGCCACATTCAGCCAAAGCTCCCCGATGTTGCCATTGTGGTGCCCATCCTAGCCTGGATGAGGCTGGGCCACTGCTCTTGCCTTAGCAGTTGCTGTAGTTTGTCGTGTTGGGATTTGACAGTAGGGGGCGGGGCGCCCAGCCCCTAGAATCTATCGCAAGCCTCAGAAGCTACCACTTCAAGGAGGTTCTTAAAGTACTGGTAAGCTTGGAGTTTGAGGACTACACTTTTGGCTGTGCTGGGGAAACGTAAAACTCAAGCACCGCTAAATCAAGTCGTACTTCCTGTTCCCTAGATCGCTTCAGTAAATGCGTAATGTGGGCCTTGATAAGGTAAGAGCATGGGGAACGTCGCCACGCTGGCAACTTGGCAAAAGGAACTGTCTAGTCCCATTTCTTCGTAAAAATCTGGTTCAGAGGTTTTGTGGGACATTTTGCAGGACCCAGCTAAAAGAATGGTTTTAGTGCCACCTCCCTCCTCTAGTAACAATCCTCCTGCCAAGCAGAAAAGGAGTCTGGGTTAAGGAAGCCTGATTCACCTATAGACCCTCAATCTAATCATGCCATGGACTCTTCTCTCGCTCATATTTGTGGACTTAAGACTCTTTTCAAAAGACTCTTGGACAATGTGAGGTGCGATTGGAAGTTTGCTTGCACCTAAAAGTTCTAGGCCGGGAACCACTAAAGAACTTTAATCTAGTGTTAAAGCAAGGTGCACTACTTCTGTCGAAACTCAGTCTACTATGCACTCGCAGGAGGCTGGAGGGCTACTAACATGCCCCGCATCACCCCCTCAAGATTGTAATTCAATCTTTAGTTACAGTTTGGAATAGACAGATGGGTGCCCCCCCCCTCCCGCCCACCCACCAACCCACCCCTCAATTTTGCACTGTAACACTTCACAATTTTGCCCACAATATGTGGTTTCTGGGCTCAGGAGGGAGGGTTATTCTAACATCATGGGGGGTGGTTTAACTGTGGGTAGGTCTTTCAATTCTGTGAGGGGTGTGCAACATCCTACATCAGGCTGGTCTCTCTAATAGCCAAGCATGAGTTGGGAGAATACAGGGGTGCATAGCAGAGGAGCTGGATGCCCCAATAAGAATGGGATTAATTTACCACTCCTCTGCCGGATGTCCTTATATAGCAATAATAGCTAGTGTCTCACCGTTACCTCGGAGCTCAGTCAAATCACCAGTCCAATTAAGGAGCAACGTTTTGCACTGGCTGCAGTCCAAGTCTATTTTCCCAATCTCTGGTTCTGATCGAATCCGGATGACACATAGGTTGGGCTTGATCGTCCGTCTAGGAAATCCTATGATGGAGATTGGGGTCACCCATCTCCAACACAGGGGGGGGGGGGGGGGGGGGGGGGGTTGGTAACGTTCTGCTCCTACCCTTGGATTTTTTTTCTATTGTCACCCATCTCGGGCACCCAGTGCTTTTATCGATCCTTTGACCACTCCACCCCACCCTCCCACTACTGCTGGTAGCGATTCCTCCCCCCCCCCCCTCACACCTTCAAACACGTACAATGATTTGAACAATTGGCAGGCGGTAGATTGACTTTCAGGTGCAGTGGTGGCCCCTTATCCTGTTGGATTGAATGACTCTTTAGCCGCTATTACTTTATCTCCCTGCCCCACACAAGTCTTCCGTTTATTCTAATGCTCCTGTTCTATGTACTCCCACTCTGTTTGGCAACGAGGCATTGACAAGAAGCTCTAGTCTCTCTGGCCCAGCCACCCCTTCAGTTCAACCTGGCTATAATGGGTTATGTGGCATTATTTCATGGGAACATTCTTAGGGCTGCGGAATAAGTTAACTGGCTTGATATCATTTATACTACCCCCATAATTTGTAGTCCGGAAACTTGGCGGGTGGACCCTCTGCATGTTGAAGGTTTTACCTCCCCATTTACTGAAGCAATACTGCCACCCGAGGTCACGCTAAAGGTGGTTTACAGGCATTGAATTCAAATTTGCTGCCGGTTACCATTAGAAAAGCTGTCACATCATCTTTTTATCATCTATTTATGTTACTGTCATTTAATAGGAGGGCGGGGGGGGGATGATCGATTTTTATAATGTGCTTGATTCCACTCGCTGCGATTTTATTAACAGTCTGGAAGTGGATCTAGATGTGTTCCGATTGCCATCTGACCCTTCCTGTCCAATTGTATGGTTCAGTGATTTTAATATCCAAAGATGTAGTCATCTGTCAAGATGGGTATGTAGCTTTACCAACTGAGTAGGGAAGGTGCCTCACATTTCCTACATAGTACGTAAGGAAAGGATTTAAACACTATCCTCAAATATGATCTTCTGTTGCTGGAAGACCAAAATACTACATGCACTGGACAGATCCACACGTCTGTGGGGAGCGGTGCACACTCCACAATTGATCACTTCTTAATTAGCTCCACTGCCAATCACTTCGTTTCTAATATCAGGGTCAAACTAACTGCAGCAACCAACCATAATCCAATTGTGTCATCCATGATTTTTTATCCCGATAGCCTTATAGCCTGTAACTGCCTATTAAATATTGTCCCTATCGGGACGAATGGTGTTCATGTTAGATGGTCAGGAGTCAACCCTATGTGCGTACTGTTGAGGTTGCTAGCCATGAACACAAATTAGTTTGATCTTTATTTAGCCCCCGATGTGGACAATGAAGGCTTGTTCTCTGCCTTTGAGCTAGTTACTGGGGCCCTCACCACAGTTCTGCTGTGCCCCGCTTTGACAGGGCCATTCAACAGACATACTCAGAGGCACCCTCCTCTCCCGGCCTCCAGGACACCGTGCACAATTCAGTGACGACATCACTGACTTTATCACCCCACACGCCCTCCCCTCTGAGGAATACATCCTATTGGGAGACCTCAACTTTCACCTGGAAAAGAGCAATGACAGCAGCGCCACCACCCTTCTGGACAATCTCGCCAACCTCGGACTCAAACAACTTGTCACTACCCCCACCCACATTGCAGGTCACACACTCGACCCTATCTTCACCTCCGGCAAACGTCTCATTCAGTCGCACCACAGCTCTTCATTGGACGGACCACAGCTGCGTTCACTTTATCTACAATAAGACCACAATCCACAACCATCCTCAACCCACTCTGCGAAGAAACTGGGAGGCTGGATGCTTCCTGCACTGGAAGTGGGTGAAGAGGGCCAAGTGGAGGAGGCAGCAGAAGATATGCAGCTGTTTGTTTTTCATTCCCTCAAAACGCTCACCACCCCACCCCACCCCACCCCTTCCCTTCCCCAACGCCTTTGAATAACAGCCGCCTCTGAATGTTCCTGTCCCAAAAAGGCGTCAACTATGATGGTCTTGGAGAGTAGTTCGTAATACACAGAATTCACATCAAATACTCATATGGCAGTTTCTCCAGCTCAGGTTTGTGAATACTGCATTAAGCATGCATAAAGTATGCTAGTTCTGGAATACGAGTTGTTATGATTTTTTTAACTTAGAATATCCTCGCTTTTGTCACTTTAGAATACTTTTGTCTTATATGTCCTTTCTTTCCCCCGCATCTTTGTGAAAACTTGGCTTGGTGGCGCTCCTCCCTAACTCGAGATAGTCACTCTCACCATCAATTACACATGGACCTTCCAGCTGTAATGCAAGTCTAGAGACAAGTATGGGAAACGCACTAAAATATTTGAGTAGACACCAAAAGCGCAACACTGGGAGCGGGTAACATTTGAATAGAAGTCCCCAGACTACTCACGGCACCTGCTTAGGGCTGTCTAAAAATGGCACACTCGAGAATACAATTTTTTTTTTTTTTAAGTGTGTTGGTAACAGTAAGTGTTACGCAGTCTTATTGTATTTGTAATAACTTACATCTTGCATAAATACAATAAAAAGTTCGCAAAGGTCAGCTACTCATAACTTCTTTGTAAATCGGGCCCCATAAGCGGGGAAAAAAAAAAATCAGATATTACCCGATTGGAGAATATGTGATGGAAAAGTGTGCATAATAACTGGGGTCCTGAAATGCTATTGCATGAGGAAGAACGTTTAACTGTTTTCACGTTCCGAAAGGCCACATGTAAGCAAAACCGAAACTTTCCAAGAAAACCTTTCCCTTACACACCAACGAGAGCAAGAACTTACAATTTTGGTGAAGGACGTAAACGTTCACAAACAACCTTATTTGCAACAAACTTTTTTTTTAGTCTGGTATGAGCAAATAGTTTAACAGTATAACTATGCTAAATCACAGAGTACAATAACAGTAACAATAGCATATTAACTAATAAGAAAAAGATGAAGGTCTGCTGATGAACTAACACCCAAGACGAGTATTTTAGGATTGAGAACGATGAATAGTGGGCCTTCTTCGCGTATGCCCCCCCCCCTCCCCCCTTAGCCTTTAACGTTTACATCTTCAGTTTATTATTAGTTTAAGGTGTTAACTCTTAATACCCCACCCCTCTCTAAACATTCATTGCTCAGATTGCATGACTCATGACCAGGCTTAGCAAACATGCTCATTCCCGTCCTGAGCAATTAAAAGAAGGCGGTGTGCTATTCTACAAACCCAGGAGGAGATATGTCAGTTGAACATTTCTCAAGCCGCTTTAAAACGATGATCATTTCAGCGCGCACATTTCTTGACCGGCATCAGCACGAGCTGTAGAATAAAGGTTGTCAAATCCTGGCTGTGTTTCTTTGTCTCTCTCTCTTTCTATTGTGTCGATCACTGCTTTTTTAATTCGGTACCTACATACTCCTATTCCAAGACGTTCGCTGACTGAACATTTCAAAACATGCGCAAATTAAACATACGCAAACACATAGAATGTTCAATTATTTAAATTCGTGTAATTGCATTACTGAATACCGCTTATAGAGTCCTAACACGAGTAGCGATCAATTCCGTAAATCCCCATACTAGCACACTGCCTCCCTGCCAAATATATATCCAAATGTTATTTATATTAATATAGCGTCTTGGTATGCCACCTCGCCTCCCTACACAAACCATGGAACCCTTTAACCTTGCATAAGTTTGGAATTAAGTGTTCCCTTGCGCAGAAAGCGCTTCCTCTCGCCTAAGCCCACGAGACTTTTGCAAACCCCTTTCACCTGGAGTACCTGAGACATGATGGATGTTTAGCTGCCGACAGGTGCAGTGAAGCCTCCAGTGATGAGATACGAATGAAGGCAGGCAGCTGCCGAAGAAAGAAAAAGACGCAGGCACGTGGGGTGGGTGGGATGGGGCAAAGAGCATAGGGCGTAGCCAAAAACGACAACGAGACCCCGCCCCCGATAGATACTAAAAAGAGACTGAGACTGAACTGCCTCTGTACCTTTTACGACAAGAGGCCCAATTAACTACAAAGGATTGCGTGTGTAAGAAAAAAGGAATTTGTAAAAATAAATTTGTAAAAAATAAGAGTGTACATTTAACTGCATAGAACACGTTTATTTCTACAATATAATCAATTTGCCATTATGTATATTTATGTTCCATATTTATTAAACGCTCGTTTGAAGTATATGTTACATAACATAAACAGGTAATGTCACTCAGGTAATGAAAATAATGATGATCCTAATCTGCAATCGGGCGTCGCTGGTCACTTGCCCTTCATGTTTTCCGATCGGCAATGGCGGAAATCTTTCAGGCAACTGTGGCTCATGTCGTGTACAAGTCCTTTTTCTGTTTTTTGAGCAGCGTGATCGAACGATCGGGTCGCGTGGTTAATTGAGCTGAGGGGAAGGCGGCTATCGGCCACACTCAGAATCGAGCTGCTTGCGCAAGGAGTGGTCCGAGGCGAGAGTTGTACCGATCGGTGTCAGACTGCATTCTTTTTGCTTGCTGTGGGACTGGCAGAAAACGCATGCTCACCAGCCAGATTCACTGCAGTGCGTCACTTTTATTCGGCACAGTCAGCATCGTTTGTGCCAGCTTTTTGAGCCGACATTCTCGTGTTCAGTTTTTTTCACACTGCCTGTTTTCAAGACCATGAGATTGAGCATTTTGGAAAGGACAAGGTTAAGCGAGGCAGTAATATTTTGCATCCCACATTAAATGATTTTACATCACATAGGCGCAAGCATTGACAGAGCTGATACTTGTTCCCAGTTCAGTGCTTAATTTGTAAAATATTAAGTGCAGGTGCTCAAATTTGTGTGGGAGGCTGCACCCACTTCCTCACCGCCACCCACTTCCACCTCTGGCTCCACCCAGTCACTCTATTGTCCCCCACCCACATCTCCTTAATGCACCCTCTCACATGCATTTGTATATGCAGCTCTTGGTGACAGGCGTAGTAGCTCAACATTCTGTATTAGTATTTTAACTTATTAACTGCAAGTAATAAAAGGATCTCCCCCACAAAATCAGTATCCCACTGAACTTTTTGTTACACGCCCATTGTGATCTGCATGGTGCAAGTGCTTTGAAGCATATCCACACTCTGCGCTACCTGATGAGTCAAAAGTAAACTTCCACTAGACAAAGCTGGATTCTCTGTTCATCAGCTCCATTAATCACCAGTTATATTGACATTTTGTATTTTTGCCAGAATATTGCTGGCAGCAAGGAACACTGTAGCAGGTGCTTTTAACTCCCATCATATATTTGAGAAAATGGCATCCCCAACTCCCCTCCCCTGCCCCCAAAGTTAACACCCATTGCTGTGGTGATGGTATCTCTGCCCTACAGCGGGCCCTGTGCAGGTATGTGTAAGGGTCCTGTTGCAAAAATTCACTGAGCCATGTGCACACAGTATGGAGAAAAAGACAGATCTAAATTATTTCTGGACAGATGGAGGAATTCCGAACCTGCCACCGTTCTCTGGCTCATCGCAGATGAAAATTGCAGATTCTAGATTTTTTCATAAGATCCAGTAATAGTGTAACATAAGGAACGGGAACATAACAGCCAAACTCCCTCTTAGCATACTACCCTCTTCTGTGCTGCCATTTGACTGTCTTGCGGGTCCTTCACAGTATGGCATATCACATCAGTGAATGAAACTCATTCCTAAGAATTGTCCAAGGGTGCCTCACTGCCTTTAATTAAATTTCAGCTGGTAGTGAGGTAATGGTACATAAAATTGTGTGCACTGCTGCACAATGCAGTGCCATTTGCCCTTTCTTGTCACATAATTGAATCAACGCTGTGCTGCAGCCTACAAGATGTTCTTTGGCGCATGATGAGGGTAACAACCTCACAGGACTGTGCTGCTTCCAGCAGCTTGATGTCAAACCTGTGTGAACCACTGTCCCACCACAGCAATGCCCCCCACCCTTCAACCACTCACAGCTTCACGTGAGGCTGCTGAATGCCGATTCCTTTCCCTTCTGCTCCGACTCTAGTCCCACGAAGTGCCCCCAGGGCGGGTGGGGGAAGGAGTTAGTGGGTCTTCTTAATCTTCCCCATGCTTGCCCCGGGAATGACGGATTGCTACAGATAGTCCCTGTCGCCTCCAGAGACAGAGGTTGTTTTTATAGGTGCGCCCCACAAGGCAGCTCCTGCCCCTCATTAACCTGTCTCCTTCAAGCTGTGGCATCCAGCAGCCCTCGCCAGCAGTGATGCAGCAACATTAAATAGTCCTTAAAGGAAGTGGGGAAGGGGCCCAATAGTAAAATACAACCATATATACAGAGAAATACCCTCCTTCATTCTTGAACCTGGGTGCCTGCACCTGTTGCACTTATGAGCAGTAGTGTGGACAGTGCGTCACGGACCCTCGTGCAAGGTTGAAAATTCGGGCCCTTTTCTGCAGTTTGAATTATACCGCTGTAACGAGGACGTCATGCCTCAGGTTCACTCTACGAACCCGACAACCCCGAGCGGGTATTCACCTTGTGACCCCCCCCTCCTTTCATTTCAGCCATCGCACACGCCGGTCTGGACTGGGACCAACAAACTATATAGCTGTGACGCCGAAGAGGAAGGATGTGGCCCCTTTAACTGGCCTGGGAACGCTGAGGAGGAGGAGCCCGGATACGCCTCAAATACAGCAGGTAAAAGCACTCAGGTGTGCTTGTTCACCGGAGGAGCGGAAGGCGAGTAGAGAGGAGAGGCGTGGAGCGAGAAGAGAGGAGAGGCGTGGAACGAGAGGAACCAAACGAGAGAGACGAGGACAGTACCCGGTATTCCAACTACGGAGGAAGAAGACGACGAGTGGAGTGACCCGTCGGCGGTGCGGGAGCCTGGAGGCCAACGAGGAGGTGTGTGGCTCTCAGAGGTACTCAAGCGTATCACGGGCTGGGTTGGGAGAAAGGGTGGATCTGTAACGTAACCGGTTTCCCTTCGCCTCCTGCATTACCCTTCCTACACTCCCTCGTTCCCTCACTTAGTGTGCAGAAGTCACTGTTGGTGTCCCCTCACCCCCATTCCTGATTACCCGGTGTTGCCATACCTAGAGACTGATACGACCTCTCTTGTGTCTTCCCTCACGGCGGAGTACCTTCCACCACGGAGACCGACGAGGAACCGACTCGACAGAGCCCCATCCGGAGAAAGGAGGAAGGTATCCAAAGAAGACCGAAAGAAGAGAGAAGCAGATCCCAGCGGAGGCCTCCTGTACTGATTTTTTGTATCAGCAAATAAAACCTGCAAGAACCAAAACTCGACTCCTGCCCTTTACTACACAACCCGCTTCAACAGCACAGCAATAACCATGGCTCAAGTAGGCCCCTTGGGCCTCTGTGTCCCGATGCCACTACACTTGTTGCCCCTGCTAATGAGAGCTACGTCTCGGCTCTCCGGACTCTCGGTTCTCAGGTGAGAGTTGGGCGGCTGTGGGTGAACAGAGCCCTACATCAGACATAGGGTGGCTGTATGAGTCAAGGCCCAGGTGGCTGTGTGAGACCAAAGCCCGGACTGCAGTCACTGGCGTGGCGCGATGCCTTTGCTGGAATGGAGGCCGAAGCCCAGCCTTGAATCCAGGAGGTTATGAGAGGGCAGAGCCTTGACTTCAAACAACTGCCAGGCGTCTATGAGACACCAGAGCCCAGCACTAGACACCGGGCTGTGCGATGGGGCAGGTTGGTTACAGGCAGTTTGTATGTGTGCCTCGTGATAAGGAGGGAAGCTGTGGTGAGGCATTTAATTTTAGAAAGTTTGCGGCGCGGCAGGCGCGCACACTGTCACTGCTTTTTCCCACACAAATGCGAATGTCATTTTAACGAGTTTTAAACCGTGAGCATGACCCACGTTGCCGTGTGCTCGCACAGAAAATAGTCATGGTAATGTTTACGCTCCATTAATTTACACTATCAGTGTGTTACAAAATCAATACTTACTGGCCTGCTTGCTTTGATCAACTAAGCTGCGGCTGCGCAGTATGCTGGGGCGGGCAAAAGTGTAGACATAGTCTGCATTGGTCCAAGTCAGGCACCTGACTTGACGATTGAACGCCAATAAGAGACGGCTAATTTTGTTTTGCAAGCATGAGTGTTCATTTGTAACGCACTAGAGCTGTACTATTATGTTTGTGGGACCTGTCACCAGGCTGTTACGCTGAGGCAGGGACCCACGCAGTTTCTGTTGGTGTGTGTCTGTGTCTCATGTTAAGGAGGGCAGCCTCGGCGTAGCATTGAATTTTGAAAAGTTTGCGCACAGGTGAGAAACGTGAGGGTGTTTGTTGTCATGAGTAGGAAGGTATTTCATAGACCCGGCCCTGAGTAATAAGTTCCGGTGCTAAGCACCGGAAAGCTCCGGCACAAATTAAGCACTGCTTGTTCCATTGTATTCAGTGATTTAATTGGAAAAATAGAAGTGCAGGTACTCTGTAGCATAGTACCTGCTTGTTTCTGAGAAGTGCCGCTACTCTCTAATTAAAAGTATTACGTCGCTCTTGAAAGTGCAGCTAGTCTCCATCTCTAAATAAAAAACTGCTGGTACTCTGTACCGGCCCATTTAACCCGTTTACCGTGGCGAACATTCCGCCGCAGTGCTGTTGTTCTATTAGGTGGGCGGGGCTGCGTCGGCAAACGGTCGTGCACAGCACCAGGGAGGTAGTGCCGACGCGATCACGGAACAGGTTAAAGCACTGATTGTACTTACTTTCATGAATTCCAACATGGGTATGTGTTTCACAATTTATTTTTTTGTCCTCATAACACCTTATGCCCACAGAATCCGGTATCAACATCCAATAACTGGGAACGCACAAAATAACAGGGGTGGTTCCTCCATAATGGTGGAGGAGCACTGCCGCAGCTAAAAGACAAAAAATAAAATGATAATAAAAGCAGTTTATCATTTTATTTTTGCCTGTCTGACCGCTGATGACACGTCTTTAGCGGGATGGGCCAGGCAATTCTGTGTAACAGGCACGGCAGGACGAGGAGTGATGCAGACTTTTAAGTGCGCATGTGAGTTTGACCGGCCAAACAGACATGCATATTTAGGTTTCTCCAACTCAGCTGTGTTACGCACAGGGTTGGAGAGGCCACCAGGCACTGTCTGAGTGGCAACCAGACAGCTCAGACCAATCTTCGCGCAACTCTCATGCAGAGAGAAGTGCCTGGATGAGCCTGCGCAGAATGCAGCTGGAATCGAGGATCAGCAGAGAGGAGCAAGGCGGTAGCCGTCGTAGCGGTGGGTAAGTTCAATTTTAAAACTTTTAATTATGTCTTCCATTTTGATTGTTTTCATTCCCCTGCCTCACTACTAAGCAATACGAGCAGCCGCCTATGCAAAATAACATCCACATGAGATACCATTTGGCCTATCAGCGTTTCCTTCAATACTTTTGAGGAGTCTAGTTCTCTCACCCACAAGCCTTGGGCGATGGCCATGACCTGTTGAGAAGGTCATAGTATAACCATCAGACTGTTTACCTAGTCTCAGCTTTTGCCAGAATTCATAGGGTTCCCAAGAAGCTCTGATTTTGGATTGTATTGGCCCTGACAGGCTATAGTACAGAACATCCTAGATTGTTCTTGTCATAGACACCCGTTTGGGGGAAGCTTAAGTCTGATTCTTTTGAAAGATTTTGGTAACCCAAATTTATACATTATTATTATTATTATTAAGAGTTTTATATAGCACTGGCCAGACCCGAGGGTATCGGAGCACTTCACAACAGATTTAAAGCAGAAATCACATAAAAACAAGCATTTGCAATGCAATAGGTCTTACATTAGGAAAGTGTGAGCTATTGGTATTGTAAATGACACATTTTTTAAATATGTGTTGGCTTTGAAAATATATAAATTAATAACATCGTTATTCACAAAGCCAATAGCTTACACTTTCCTATTGCGAGTCCTATTGGCTATGGCAATGCTTGTTGGTAGCAAGCAAGGACAGTGCTGTTGTGCTGAGTGATGATATGGTTGGGCTGAGTGATGTGGTGGTGTTTTAGAGTTATGTGGTGATGTCCCAGAGTGATGTGGTGTCCCTGGGTGATGTGGTGGTGTCCCCGAGTGATGTGGTGGTGTCCCCGAGTGATGAGGGGGTGTTCCCAAGTGATGTGGTGGTGTTCCCAAGTGATGTGGTGGTGTCCCCGAGTGATGTGGTGGTGTCCCCGAGTGATGTGGTGGTGTCCCTGAGTGATGTGGTGGTGTCCCCAGAGTGATGTGGTGGTGTCCCTGAGTGATGTGGTGGTGTCCCCGAGTGATGTGGTGGTGTCCCCGAGTGCAGTGGTGGTGTCCCCGAGTGATGTGGTGGTGTCCCTAAGTGATGTGGTGGTGTCCCTGACTGATGTGGTGGTGCCCCTGAGTGGTGCCCCTGAGTGATGGGGTGGTGCCCTTGAGTGATGTGGTGGTGTTCCCAGAGTGATGTTGGGGTGTCCCCGAGTGATGTTGGGGTGTCCCCGAGTGATGTGGTGGTGTCCCCGAGTGATGTGGTGGTGTCCCTGAGTGATGTGGTGGTGCCACTGAGTGATGTGGTGGTGCCCCTGAGTGATGTGGTGGTGCCCCCGAGTGATGTGGTGGTGCCCCCGAGTGATGTGGTGGTGTCCCCGAGTGATGTGTTGGTGTCCCGCGTGATGTTGTGGTGTCCCAGAGTGATGTGGTGGTGTTCCTGAGTGATGTGGTGGTGTTCCTGAGTGATGTGGTGGTGTCCCGGAGTGATGTGTTGGTGTCCCTGAGTGATGTGGTGGTGCCTCTAAGTGATGTGGTGGTGTTCCTGAGTGATGGAGGGTGGAGTGATGGAGGGTGGAGTGATGGAGGGCGGAGTTAGAGGGCAGAGTTGGAGGGTGGAGTTGGAGGGTGGAGTTGGAGGGCAAAGTTGGAAAGTGGAGTTGGAGGGCGGGATTGGAGGGCGGAGTTGGAGGGTGGATGTTGAAGAGTGGAGTTGGAGTTGAAGGGTGGAGTTGGAGTTGGATTTGGAGGGTGGAGTTGGAGAGTGGAGTTGCAGGGTGGAGTTGAAGGATGGAGTTGGAGTTGCAGGGTGGAGTTGGAGGGTGGAGTTGTAGTTGGAGGGTGGAGTTGCAGGGTGGCGTTGCAGGGTGGAGTTGCAGGGTGGAGTTGGAGGGTGGATTTGCAGGGTGGAGTTGGAGGGTGGAGTTGGAGGGTGGAGTTGGCCGGTGGAGTTGGAGGGTGGAGTTGGAAGGTGGAGTTGCAGGGTGGAGTTGGAGGGTGGAGTTGGAGGGTGGAGTTGGAGGGAGAGCAAGGAGTAACAGAAAAAGACGTAGATAAAGGGGTTGGAGTAGAAAAAAAAATAACCCACGAGTGGTGCGCACGTAGAAAGTGTAAAAATATGAGTTAAAAACACCTGGCGACTGCTTATGTTTTTCAATATTCAGCATTGAAAGGGAAAGTAGGTTAGCGAGAGGGATGTTATGGGGAGAGTGAGGGAGAGCGCGAGAATGAGAGAGAACTACAGGGGAGGAATGGAGATAAAGAGAGCAAGGACTAACAGAAAGAGCGTGGGTGCGAGAGCGAGAAAGAGACGTGAGGAGAGGAGCTTTTAGTGAAGGGCAAAGGCCCACTGGTGAGCTTTAGCTAATGCATGGCGAGTGTAGGGCTAAAAGAACAAGATAGCGGTCCGGGAAGTGCATTCCTTTCAAGTCTGATGCGGGGAAGGCGGGGGAGCGGCAGCCTTTGAAGTCTGATGGGGGGGGCGGGGAGCAAATGGTGAGGCCGAGCGCGCGCTGGGGAAAGCAGTCCAGATGCCAGCTTCACAATTGAATGCTTCACATACACTAGCCATAATCCGCATTCCAAAGCCCTCTTGTTAGGCTTTCCTGGAGCCCCTACATAATTTCTCGCAGAAGCAATGCGCAAGCGCATTGGCTACAGTGAGACCTAACAACAAGAGATACAACACACATTACAACTAGTTTTCATATCCAGTACCCAAGAAATTAAGGTAACAACATTTTTCTTTCCAACTTCTTTGTTGCTTTTCGCCAAAATACATCATAATGTGTCCAGATAATCTGTTATACTTTGGCAATACTGCCACTTACTGATTACCAATGTATGTCCCTCATGCCAGACTGCACTGAACCAATAGGGAGAATCAGAACGAAAGTGAAAGTTTGACAGTCAGTTTCTGTTTGTGCGACGAATGGCCAACCCTCTCATTAAATCATTAAAGGAGTAGAGACTGATGACTGCAGCACAACAGGAAATGGCAGGACATCCTACAGAATGCAATAGGTATCTAGAAAAGGCGCGAAGGAAAGTGACCTGGAGAAAGGTAAAGTGGGACAAGGCAGTAAAGTGTCCCTTTTAAAAAGCGAAGCATGGCATAGTTTCGGGGAGACATTGCAAGCTAAAGTAAAGCTGCAACAGCAGCTGACAGGAGGAGGAGCAACAGCTAGTGTTATGCCCAAAAAAGCAAATGTTAAACAAAACACAAGCGCACAGCAACGGAAAAAACGAACCAAAAACATGTTAAAAAATGACAATGCCTTTTATTTTAGTTTTAGTTTTTAAAACATAAATAAAAGACATTGTCATTTACAATGCCAATAGCTTACAATGCTACTGCAGCTGTGTTGTAAAAACAACCCCCTCCAGGGATGGCCACCAGCACCAGAGCCTTGATAAATCTGGAAATTGTCCTGCGCCAGTGCCCTCGGTCTGCTTCAATGTACCACTCCGATCTCGTACCCGTGCGTAGTGTGGGGGTAGGTGGGGCAGCACTTGTCACTGTCCTATTGCAGCCTATTCCATATTCATGCAGGAGGGACTCCCTCTGCATGAGCAGGGCTCAGCGAGGCTGACAGGGAGCTACCAACCCACCCACGGGGAAGGTGGGACTGGGGGGAGATGGGCAGGGAGGGTGCAGAAGAGGCGGGTGGAGGAGCAGTCAGTAAGCTGGTAAGGTATGCCTCTGCACCGCTTGAGGTTAACAGCTGCGTAGAAGGTGGCTCGAGGGCACTTAGAAGTCACAGCAGACCATTTCATTACAGTTTTAAGTATTGCGACCCTATAAAAAGTAATGCGTAGTTCCTCCTCTGTTATTTTTCCAATTATAGACATTGTCAAATGTTGGGCTGATTACTTTTCATACATTCCTTTGCATTTAGTAGCTGCTAAAATGCGTATCGCTTACAAATAAATTGAGACAAGCACACGAAAACAGAAAAAAAACGCGAGAACAGTGGAGGGCGAGGGGGCAACGCAGGGGGCAGGATTACAAATGCCACGTGAGAGGGGAGCAATAGGAGAGCGGCGGAAGAAACAGAGGGCAGGGAATGCGTGGGGGGAAAGGGAGCAACACGGTGGGTGGAGTGCTGCTAAAAGTGACCACAGCTGTTGTGGCATGATGCCAGGAAAAGCCTATCTCGTGAGCGTTACTTCCATGGTCACTTGCTGTATGCAAGTATTGTATCCAAACCGCAATCCAGACATGGAGGCGGCATTATGGCCTTCCTTGAATATCGCTTCTATTCGAATTGATACTTTAAGCAGAATGAAGTCTATTCTTTTACAGACAACTGTGCCTTTAACGTCATCCAAAGAAACGTATGATCTGCAAGTGGCAAGGACATCGGCAGAGATACATTCCCTTTTATCGACAAATTGCCCCGTGCATTTCACAGAAATGTGAAGCCAAATTTTAAACATGTCTGATACCAGTGGCATCGCACATTTATTTAAGACAATTTTTTCGGGACGGTTGACACCATTTGAAACAGTTCTGGGCATCTTCCCGAATTTTGTCGATTCTGTCTTTGGCAGCCCACCTTTAATTTTGGGACTCGTAGCAGGAAGTTTATTTTTGTTCCTTCTGCTCTGATATGGCAAGCCAATCCACAGACAAGACTCCAGCAACGATGGAAGAAACGATCCTAGCAATACGATACCGAGACCGTATCACTAAGGTCCTCGGATTGGCCCGGCTAAGAGATCTGAGTACAACCTGGTTTCTTTCATTCAGACCGATCTGGCAGGATTGCATCTTACCTGTGCTTCGATGTCTGCTATGCGGAGAAGAATGCGTGTTGGACGTCTGTCTTACACTACCATCAGCAGTACCAATGGATATCGATACTTTGCTAGGTCCTGTAACGACTCATGCATCGTGTTGTCCCCAGCGGCTACCTATTCTGATGATGGCATTCGTTGAGACTTCACCACTACGAGTAGGTGGCGGTGAGGTACGAGAGGAAAGCAGCACCAAACAGCTACAACCTTCTGTGAGCATTGCTGATCCAAACATCGATGATAGCAATCACGCTCCAAACTGCACAATTGCAGCTTTTTCGAACTTGGTCAAATTTTCACCCGATGTCGTAGACCATTTTTTGCGAGTCTGTCTGATATGATGTTCTCTCCAGTCAACAAGAATAACTCCTAAAAAACAATGAGCACACAGCGTTCCCTGAACTCAGAAATCGGCCTTCAGTTTTGATAAACAAAGCTACTGAAAATATTTGAACTATTTTTTTCCCTGAAAGCGAAATAATGTTTTTCCATTTTCCAAAATATTTACATTTTTTTTTGGCACATGGTACTCTACTTAAAGTAGAACTATTCTTAGAGAACAGAGCTTCTATTTTAGCATACTAGAGACAATATTTTACCTCAGCCTCTAGCACATATACAGCATTTTATGTGATGGAATGGTCTCGACCTTTTCTGTATTCAGAGCTATTTCATGTGTAATTTTCGCAATTCATTCAGCTGATATATATATGCATTTACCTGAATGATGACACTGCTTGAAAAGCGTACAGTACCAACACTCATTTTCGTGTATTTACCATATACCATTTCAAATGCGAAATATGTATTTTGGGGTGGGTTGGAAAACACACATGCATCGTTATATGTTTACTATTACTTAGCTTTTTAGTAATGATGGACATTAATCCGTGGAGTGGGTGTTGTATTTCTATCTAGGACCCTAATTCGATATTCCCGATTCATGCCCTTATGTGGTTATAATTAATAATATCCTTATAAAGGCATAAGAATCATATCCATATTCAGTAATAGCCCAAGCAGTCCAAAGCACAGCACGGCTACTCCCATCGACTCCTAGAAAGTACAACACGTTCTTTAAACAAACCAAGCCTCCAGCAGCCCGGGAAATCCCCCCTGCTTTTGTTTTGATTTGAACAAGAACTCCTGGAGTCCAGAAAGAACTGTTAGTTCTTAGTGACGTCTTATGTCCAACCTTACGTCAAACTCGGCACCTTTCCGGTATAAATATACCAACAGTTGCCTTAAGCAAACACACAGTGGTTTGGAGCAGAGTGGCTATCTACTTGCCCGAGAGCCCAGCTGATGCGAGAGCCCACGGAAGCCGCCCCTCCCATTTTGACGCACTGAAAGAGACGCTGTCTTTTTCTTCAGCCGAGAAAATCCAGCTGCGGTGTTTCCAGCCACCCTTGCGGGTTGCTGGGAGATCGAGTCCTGAAGAAAGAGATACCAGACCTCCCACATTCTATTACCAAGGTACGGAGCTGACTAAACCCTTAAGAGAATTCTTGATTTAGATTCTTGGCAAAACAATCTTAACCAACTTAACGTAAACTGCTACTTACTTACTCCTTCCCAAGTATTAGGCTTAGGTCAGGTACACTGGGGTAGGCGTACTTAGAAGCACCAGTTGAGTACGTTAGTCAGTGTTTTTATGTATGTATATATTTTATCCATTTTAAAGTATCATATGGCTAAGAAACCATATCAATTCTTTTACAGTATTATTTCATAATACTACTTTTACTGTACGCACTTTACTTTATGACAAGTATTGCAATTGTGGCAATTCATTTCTCTTGCATGAGAAAGAAGACTGCTCAATAAATACCACCTTTTATTGAAAACCCCCGTCTCTCTATTTCTCTGCACTCTGGTGAAACTAAGTATGCACGGTTGACTGAGTGAAATAGCTGCCTATTGTTTTCACATGACTCTAGAGATACACTCTTTTCTGAGGGAGCAAAGTTGTCATGTTTGTATGGTTGTCAGAAGCGAATCCCTTCTTGTCTAAATCCGGAGAGTTAACTCTTTCCTGAACATTCGAGAAATTTTCTAGTGACCTCTGAGCTAGCTGGCAAAACTAATTAAGTCTAATATAGTCAGTAGAGACCTAGTTGACCTCAGTCCTACGTCTATACTGCTATTTATATTATTCCAATGCGCAGAGCCTATTGGGAATATAGGAACTACACTACAGGAGGAGAACCATTCTAGGACCACCTCATCCACACCTACTCTGTCTTGAAGAGCCTTGATGAGTAGATTGTGATCCACTGTGTCAAAGGCTGCCGATAGGTCTAAGAGGATGAGTAGGCAGCATTTGTCAGCATCGGGGGCTTTGTGGATGCCATCCACGATGTTAAGGATCGCGGTTTCAGTGCTACAGCCTTTCCTAAAGCCCGATTGGTGGTGATCTAGCAGGTTGATGTTGTCTGTGTGCTGCATCAGTTGTTTGAGAACTCACTTTTAAGGATTTTGGATAGGAAGAAAGGGTTTGAAACAGGTCTGAAGTTGTTCAGGTCGGTGTTGTCTAGGCCTGGCTTTTTCAATAGTGGCGTGACTTGGCCGACTTTAAGGCATTCTGGCCTGCTGCCGGTTTTCAAGGAGCTGTTTATGATTTCACTCCAGAGTGGGGCGAGTGATAATTTCAGCTTTTTGGACATTTGGGAGGGTATAGGGTCGAGGGAGTGGGATGTGGGCTTGGAGGAGGAGATTAGTTTAAGAATCTCAGCTTCAGGTACAAGGTCGAAGCATTTCCAGGCTTTCGAGGGGGGCTTGCTCGTGGTGGTTTAGATTGTTGGGGTTGGGTTTTTGCAGGAGGGGTAGAGGTTGGTGTCAAGAGAGAGTTCAATTTTAGTGATTTTGTCATTGAAGAAGTTGTCACACAGGATTTGGATGCCTGGACTGGGGTTGCAGAGGTCTTGGAAGTCTGTTGCCTGATGATGTTTAAGAGTTCTTTGGGCCTCTTTTTCGCGTTGTCCAGGGCAGTGCAGAAAAAGTTGTTTTTTTCATTGTTGATATGTTTTTTGTAATTCCTTCGGGTTCCTTTGAGTTGCTCGCAGAGGCTTGTAGAGGGATTGTTTCTCCATAAATGTTCTGTAGCTCTAAGTTGTCTCCTTTCAGCGTTAATGTCCTTGTTGAACCAGGATCTGGAAGGAATATTCCTGTTTTTTCCAGTTTCAGGGGGTCAAGTTGGTCTAAAATGCACGCCATGGTTGTGTTGTAGTTTGATGTGAGTTTTGTTGTGGAGAGACCATCAAGGGAGATGGGCAGGAGCGTGCTTATTTTTTCTTCTAGGTCGACCATGTTGATCTGAGATAGGTTTCTCGTCCATGTGGGAGGGTTGTGGATGGGAGGTTGATACATGATCCGTTGCGTGATGTGGAATAGAATTAAGTGGTGATCTGACCAGTCAACTGGTAGGATGTGATCTATTGTGATTGCTTCATGGTGGGCGATGATGGCATCCAGGATTGCCCCTTTGTTGTGTGTAACTTATGAGCAGTGCTGGGTAAGGTTGTTGGTTTGTAGTAGCTCGTTCAGGTTTTGTATAGTTGGGCTGTTTTTATCATTCTAATGCAAGTTGAGATCACCCAGAATTAGGTTGTTATTGTCTCGGAGTGCGCAGTGTGCAATCAGGTCTGACGTGTTCAGTGAACGTGGGGTTGTTGCCTGGGGGATGGTATAGGAGATGGCATTGTAATATTTTGTTGTTGCTTGTGTTGATGTTGGCGGTTAGACATTCAAAGGTGTTGTAGTTGAAGGTATCTATTTGGGACACAGACAGGTTGTTGTTGTGAACGATTGCTAAGCCCCCACCTGTTTGGTCTTTTTGGTCTTTGTTGATGATTGAGAAGCCTGGGGGTACGAGGGTGTCCAAGATTGGATGCGAGCAGTCATTAAACCAGGTCTCTGTGATGAAGGCTATGTCTATGTCATGGGTGAGGATGGATTCTGCCAGCTCTGTGGCATGTTTGGTGGCTGATATGCAGTTTATGAGCATGCAGTTAGTAGGTGGTGTCTCTGTTATTGTTTTTTTCTTTAAGGCTGCAGTGGGGTTGTTGATGAAGGAGGCTGGGGGGCTACAGGGTTTCGGAGTGGAGTGATCTCTTCTGAATCCAGTGATCACCTGAATCATGGATTGAGGAAGGGAAGCAGCGGGGGTGTCGTACGAGGAGGCCAGATCAGCCGCTTCACCCAAGGACATAGCCTCCATAGTTCTTTTGGGCCTCAGTGTATGACTCGAGGGGGAGGGTGAGGTCCCACTGGGTCGCGTAGCCTTGACGTGCCTTTGGTGTGTAGGGTTAGAGAAAGTGGGAGTACCGTGGTGGTTTTTGGAGGGATTGCGAAGCATAGCGAGGCTATTTAGTATATCATTGAAACCCTGTGTTATAATAGCTAATTGGCTTTCAAGCAGGGAGAGCCGGCGCCCGTCTCATCTTGGGTTAAGGTGGGTGAATTCTCGGCGGGGTCTTCCTGGAGGGGCAAATGCCTGATGATGTAGTGGTGCCTTCTGGTAGTTCTTGGGTTATCAGTGAGGGCTTTGGGGAGGGTCGTGGGCGTGGGATGCGGGGGGTTGTGATGTGGCAGCTGCTTTTGCAGGTGGGTATAGGAGGGTGGTTGGAAGTCTTCGCTAGAACAATGAGGGCGGACGGTGTTGCTGGAGGAGGGTTATGAGCAGGGGGCTGTTCGCGGGGCGAGCCGGTGGGGGCGTGGGGGTCTTGTTATTGGTGCCAGAGGTGCTAGTGGTGACACCAGTAGGAGAACAGGTGTTTATGATATCGGGTGCAGGAGTGGTGTGGGTGTTCCTCTGGGCGGGTTTGGATGTCGGTTGGGTGGTAAAGATGAGTATGAGCGGAGGCAATCCTAAGTGAGGGGAAAAGGGAATCAAATTCCTCAAGGTGTTCGTTATTGGCTTGGATCAGGACTGTGCCGCTGGAATAAATGGTCGCAGAGGTGTTTCCCATTCTCATCGAGCGGTTACGGATAGGGAATGAAAGTTTGCAGCTATGGATTGTATTCGTAGTTTTGGTAAATGTGGCGATGTGATCTGAGGGTGGAGATCCACTTTTCAGGTGAAAGATGAGGTCCATTTTTACTTGGCTTTTATAAGAGCAGTGATATGTGTCTGCAAATAGTGATTCGGGGTATTGCCTGATCAGTTTATGTTTGAGGTGTTTTCTAGTTTTGGGTGACTAATCGAGAAGGAGTTCGGGCCGTGCGGTTTAAGGTAGCTTGACGTGAGGGGGTTGGCGTAGGTTGGTGTGATAGAAGACATTTTGACTAAGCTGGGTAGGGGTTGGTTCATTTAGGGATTGGTGTGCTACACTAACACAGGAGTCATGTGGGTTGGGGGTGGCCTGGGCTGGTAGGGAGGTGGTAGGCTCTGTGCTGTAGGGGCCATTGTAACTTATTCTAGGCGAGGCGGGCAGGAACAGGGTGTATAAGGAGTGTTTAGTGTGAAAGCGGACTCACCGGAGCAATCTGATCCTCGGTGAGAAGATCTCCATCTGTGTGGCCAGCTTGGGTTTAGGTGTTGCAGAGACCCTTGATTGGTCGCAAATTGATTGCCCAGTGGCGAATTAGTGTGCTTTTCCTGGGGTTGTTTGTCTTGTACTTCAGTATTGGAATGCTCTACAAGGTGGCGGTTTCCGTGGAGGAATGACATAAGAAGTTGGCACTCGTGCTGGTTAAGGCAGCTATCTTAGGACAGGCGTTGTGGAGCTCTGTGTGGTGCCTTGAAGTTGCGAGCAGTCTTGTGTTCATGGAAGGTTAACATTGTCGGATCCACATTGGGGCGGCCATTTTGGGGCCAGGCATTGTGAGGCTCAGCAGTAGCTTGTAGTGAACTAACTGAAGTCCCCCTGGTGCCAGTTTGATGATCCCTGCAAGTCGGAACTCTGAAGTGACCAGATTAGAGTGTCTTTGATTCAATTGCAGTCCGCCAACCCAGCTTGTTTTCATTTGTTGCTATACCATTTTGTGTGGCCATTTTTAGGTCAGGCGTTGCGGGGCTCGGCAGTAGCTCACGCTCCGTTTTCCCCGTTTTCATAAAGGGCCTCGGTTGTTAGCGCTCGCTTGTATCCACGGTGGGATTTTTTTTTTGTAACAAACAGTCTGTTGCCCACAGGGTTACTTTTATCGGCTCCACGATTGGGCGGCCATTTTGGGGACAGGCACTGCGGGGCTTAGCCGAGGCTCGTAGTCAGATATCTGAAGACCCCCCCGGTGTCCGTTTGGTGATCATTTTGGGTCGGGATTCACAAGTGTCCACCTAGGAGAGACTAAGGATTCCTTGCAGTATGCTGGTCGAGCCTTATTGCCTCTATTAGTCCCACAACTTATGCAGCCATTTTGGGGTCAGGTGTTGCGGAGCTCATCTGCAGTTCGTGCTCCGTTTTCACTTGGTTCTGCACGTGCCAGCTATGTGGAAGCAGCGGTCCGGTTTTGGGGCAGTCCGGACTCTCGCGGATCCGTGATGGGATGTCCGTAAATCGAGAGAGGTCTGTTCGCCGCCGATCACTTTTGGGGTAACAGTTTCCCTCGTAGAGATGTCGGGGCGCAGATCCTCCAATCTTCGATTCCAGCTGATGATGGGAGCACGATTCAGGTGTATCCACCTTGGGGTTAGACCGGTAAGTCCTCTTTCTTAAGTTGCAGAGATGGTGGGGAGGGCAGCATGGGTTCTCCTTGCAGCGGTGATCCCAGTGCCTGGGAGCTCGGTTTCAGAGCTCACTACCCACGGCCATCTTGCCTTCTATACATAAATCATGTTTCTGTTATGCCTGCCAAAATTCTCCGCCATACTCTTCCTATCAGACTTAAATCTGGTGTTCCCATCTGTCCTTTACAGTTCTTTAACTGAAAAGCCCAACATTATAACTGTAGATCAGGTGCAGCCAGCCCCCCCTTTAAGCTGTTTTCTTCTAAGTTTTTTCAAAGCAATCCTAAGTTCTCATGAGCTCCAAATGAAGCTACTGATCTTCCCCTGTATCTTTTGCAACCTCTTCTTGTCAAAAGCTACATTGCAACAAATCTAATTAGGACATTAATAACATCTGTTATTAACAGTGAGTATTGGAAACATTTCAAACAGCCCACTCAACATGTGGTACAACACTCAGGTCAGCTTCCCCCAATTTGCTGTTAAGTTCTTGAACAATATGGCCTGTACCTTTTGAATATATCTCTGCAGGTACCAACTCCTCATTGACAATCATACCACTTGCAATAATTAGAAAATCAGTGTTCACTGAAGCATCAGCAATGTTTTGGTGAGTTAACATCTCCAACTTCATCTTGGTCGATGTTGATGACCAGAATCCTTCAAATTGCACAGGTAGAGATGTCGAATTTTTGATGCAGGCAAGGTTAATTGTTCCACTAGCAAACATTTGTCTGATTCTCTCACATTCTTTGACAGATAGTTCAAGATAACTATCAAAGACAATGTGCATTTCTTGCAGGGTGCACACTGACTTTGAAATCGGTAAAATAATCCGAACAACCTCTTCGAAGTTTTGCATGGCTGAAATCTTGACCATTCACAATTGTGACACGGTCCACAACAACAGCAGTTTTCGATGAGGACACTTTTTGGAATTGAAATTCTTCATGTAAAAGCTTTTTTTTTAGTTCTTGTACGAGTTTGTGCTTCACTGGTTGGGTTGTAGCATCTCCATTAAATAATGCGTTAGTTAGAAGAAGGTCATGCGACAGAATGTCCTTGAAAAATTCACCCCTTTCTTTTGCTACATTCATCTCACTATGTGCTTGCGAAAGTTGTTTCTAACTTGTTTTGTAGTGGCTGGTTGGTCGAAACTCGTACTATGGCAATTAAAGCTTGGACATTTAGCTTTAGTGAGTATGTCAAGCAGCTTTTTCTCTTTCAATACAAATCTCTCTTGCTTCAGCTCTGCATATTGTTTCGATCAATGTTCCAGGACATCTAGTGGAAGTGTCTTTATATCGTTATCCACTTATTGTTTGTTCACACAGTTGTGTAGTCGCACATGCTCAGTCATTTCAAAGGGGTTTCTTTGCTGCTGGATGAAATGAAGAAGGCTGTCAACATGTTTATTAAAACGTTCCCCTCTCTTTCTCACAAGTTTGTGGTGAGGAGCAGTTTCACAATGGTCCATTAATTTTGAATTTGTCATCTCTCTGAAAACATTGCAAATGGAAAGGACTACATGGTAAACTAGCTGCCATTGAGCAACATATACACTTTCATGTGTCTGGCCAAAAATTCCCTTGGAGCTTTTCTGTTATCTCTAGATTCTGTTCCAGTTTCATATCCTGAGCAATACCATTAAACACCTTCCTTCTTTGTCTTTCCCCACAAAATGTCTTTGAATTAATTTTCTGTAGAGGTATGTTTTTTCCACCTCTACCTCTTCAATCTTCCCAAATACCAGGACCCATATCTCAGTGACTCAACAGTCTTCACCTGCAGCTCCCAATCACCTTCCCAATCAGCAAGTTTCATGTTTTCCACTAGAGCTATTATGTGTAAAACATTTCCCCAGTACTTGCAAAGTTCAAATTGTTCTTCACTTTATTGAACACTGCACTGCTTTGCATTATGTCTTTTGAATGAAGTGCACCCTGTGCCTTGTTCACTTCTGAGATAAGATATGCAAAACCTGATTTGTCATTCTTGTTCCAGAAAGCATTTAAACAAAATGTTTCTATAGCCTCAGATAATGATGAGCATACCTTGTAACAAACTAACGTAATAAGTTCCACTCAATACTAACTGGACAGTTTTGTTTCCGAAGATTTCAGCCTCAATAAGTGCATCATCTATGACACATCCACTGAGATAACTTCCTGCACACTGCAACTCAACGTTTGTCATGTGGAAAACACCCATCATTGGATAAAGATCATCAGATTCTACTGGATTGCACATAAAGTGAAAATAAGGAAAACTGTGAAAAAGTGCAACAAATATTAGGAAGAAAGGAATGTCTCCCTAATCACTCCTGGTTTAGGAGGCTTCAACTTTGCGGTTTCTGCACTTTGTTGGTGTTAAGGAAGAATACCATGGGTCACAGGAGGGGGTTGGAACGTAATTGGCACACCGCCCTCGACGCTCGGCACCCCCAGTGTACCTGCATCACCCTCTACTGGACCCCTGTTTTCCTTATTTTCACTTTCACGTCCCTAGGTAAGGGTGGGCCTTAGCGCGTCCATACCGCCAGGGTTTAAAACACACTTTTAGTCCTGAAGAATTGCCTGGTAAAATTACACCGTTTCGTGGCAAGAAACATGTCGACTGATATCTAGGAATCTACCACTCAACTAAATGTGGACTGCTTCCATACACATAGATTTTAATATAATGTCTTTAGTGATCATAGAACAAAGTTCCTTTTTGATACACTACAGACAATTTTTGATACCCTCACCACCCACTAGTTTAGTTCGCACAAACTCGTCCTAAATCTCACTAACCTGCTCCGCAGTAGACCTGGCGTTGTAGCACACCAAAGAGACACTCGGGGCCCGATGTAGGTGGCAAATACCGGTCGGAAACGGCGGAATTCGGCTGTTTCCGACCGGTATTTGGCATCTTGAGATGTACAGGGCCAGATTTGACAGATTCTGTAAATTTACTGATTCGGTAAATTTACAGAATCTGTAAAATACCGAATCGGTATTTTTACCGATTCGGTAATTCCCAGATGTAGGTGGGACTCTTCTGAGTCCCAAAGGCCCTACAAATTCGGTATTTTGCCACCCAATCCAATTGGGTGTTAAAATACCGAATTCAGGTGTGCATGCACATGTGTGCATGCACACCTAGCCATGTGACAGACAGACATGGCCTTAGGGCATGTCTGTGTGCCACATGGCGCACATGCCTATTTTTGGGGTGCCAGAGGGTGTCAAAGTGACACCCCCTGCACCCTTGCAGAATTCGGTATTTACCGATTCTGTAATTACAGAATCGGTATTGCCCATTGATTCCTATGGGCTTTAAGGCCCATAGGAATCAATGGGCAATACCGATTCGGTATTTACAGATTCGGTAAATACCGAATCTTAACGATTCGGTATTTATAGAATCTGTAATACCTACATCTCCCCCCTTCATATTTACAGACTCTTAAATACCAAATCGGTAAAATTCGGTATTTAAGAGTCGGTAAATATGAATTACCTACATCTGGCCCCAAGTCTCTTTGGTGGAGCCCAATGATGAAGCATGTCATCGCCAGGTGGTGAGTGAGGGCTTTCTTTAACGTCCTAAGTGAGGCCATTCTCTCCTTTTTTTGCTCCCTAATGTGGTTTAGTATAACCATAAGACACTCTTTGCTTGTTTATTGATCATAACCGGGGAATAAGAGTGTCAGTCTACTCTCCCTACCTCTCTCTTTGTTTAAAGTTGCTCATAAAAATGTCAGCTACAATACGGAAAACACCTTAATCGCAGAAAATTGGCAGGATAGGCTGGTCTTCAAGCTGAGCACTGGTAAAACCCCAACCTTCTTCAGTGGGACAGTATTCTGGGAGATCAGAGCAATAATTTCATCCCACAGTTGAACTGGCTTTTCTTCATCCTTCAGTCTGCACCGAAGAAGGTATATGATAAATGCAATTAAATCAGCTTTGCGCACCGCAGCATCAGGTAGAAGAAGATTCATGTCCTCAGCCATTTTGATACTTTCTGGTAGACTCTGACGTTTTGATGGCTTGTAGTGATTTTGCACATGTTGGAAAGGCAGTTGGGTTATAAGTTTACATCTTTGTTTATTAATGCCTACCGCTGACACAGCTTGTTTTCCAATAGCTACTGCATTGGTACATTCCTGAAAAAGTACTATGGCAGTATCATGTGTGATGGATGTTCCAGACAAAGAAGAGCTGTCTTCAAAATCAAAATTATTAAGAGCAGCAATTGTGAGTCCTTTCCTGGTAAAGTGGCTTGAAAGTGGTGTGCCAGATTTTACAGCATGAGCTTCTAACAAGTTCCTGCTCCATACTATGTCATTATAACTTGTTGATACACAAATCCTATTCATTGAAGTGATTAGCTCTCTACTTTTGCACTTGTCATAGATTGCTGGGGCAGTCATAATGTGTAGCTGAGTTTTCTTTCTGCCATGATGTAATTCATAAAAGATCATTTGGAAAAGACAGTACATTTGTGCATAAGGCTGTTGGTTCGTGGGATTGTCTCCCACTTCTTCAGTTATATCTTCAAAGCCATCATCAATGTTGTCGGCTTCTGTTCCGAACTCAAGAAATTTTTTCTTGAGTTCAGTTATGCTTTGCTGATATTAAACAATGTTGTAAAAAATGTTAAGATAACATCTGGATTTCTTGTTGACTCCCATGATTTTCAGAGCTCTAGGGCATCATAAAATGAGTTACTAAATCCAAAATCTAAATCTTTCAGGATGTTTCTTAATATGGTTCCTGCTGATTATACCGAATCCTGTGTTCGTATTTTGACAACAAGAACTTGAGGACTCAAATCAGCTGAGAACACCATTATTAGCCCATTCTTTTTATTAGACTGACAAAAACATAGTCTTTCATTGTACATTCTCAACAGAAAAATCTTAATTTCATGATTCTGGACAAATACAGTTTCATCAATGTTGACCATTATTTCTCTGATCTCACTGAGTGCGAACACGTAGCTAGCATTCAAGAGCAGTTTTAAAACTTCATTTGCTTTTTTAAAGAGTGCATACCTAACTGAAGGCTGGCGGTTACGGTGCTGCTGGGGACCTCATGGTACATTAATATTTTTTAATGTATGCACGCGTGCAGTTGGGTTGGCATACAAATTTGCTGTAAATACATTCACCTTGGCTGAAAACTTCATCTTGGAAGAAACTAGCTGCAGATTAAAACATATTGTCCCTTTGAAACTCACATACGCTGGACTTTGTTCTTTTGACTAGTCAAGTTAGTCAAAAACATACAATAAATAACTGCGTTTACTCCACCTGTCCTCTGCTGTCCCCTGTCGCCAGCTGGTTCCTGGGTTAAAGAGAAAAAAAAGGACAAGACAAATTAGTGGTCCCTCCAGCCCCCTGTGCAAGGTACAAAGAGACCCCTTTGGTTCCTCACTCGTCGTGTTCATCTAATCCGTGCAGTGCGGCATAGTCACGCAGGAGGCTGTGGATCATCTTTTGGCACACCAGGCGTTGATGTCTCCTTCCCTACTACCAGGCGGTTTCTGGAAAACAGAAGAACGTCTTTAAAACAGCACAGGAGCCTCCAGCAGTCCTGGAGGTCACCTAGTGCCTGTATCTCCAGGAACAAACCATACATCACAGAGTCCACGGTGATGCTTAAAGTAAGTATCCAGGCCCTAAGCTCCGTGCCTAGAGCCTTCAGCAGGTCCTGTGCAAACATGCACTACCAGAAGAGATGGTATGTCATCTCGTCCGCGGTGCACCCTCTCGGGCAGGACTTAGACCCTAGTTCTCACTAAACCACAAATAAAAACTTTGCAGATCCTCTGCTATCTTATCTTTTGTTAGAGGTGGATGAGGGGTAGCCATTCAATCTTTTAAGTGGATCGGCATTGGATTTGGTTGTCATTGCTTTCTCAGAAGACTCAGATTCGTGTTGTGATTCAAAGTTTCGGCTATTTTTTGATAATTTTTTCCAGGCTTATTTCCATTATATACAACTTGTTGTACTTGTTGTTACAATGATACAATATTTGTTCCTCTTCACCCACCAGTTTAGACCTTTTGTGAACTTTCCCTTGCTGTATTTCTGTAGTATCTCAAACTCTTTTCTGTCTAGCTGCAGTGATGTTAGCTTTTTTTTGTATTAGTTTGGCATACAACAAATTTTTCTTTGTTGAAGGAGACCTCAGATTTTGTAGTTTGCGCCACTCTGTCAGGAGGTAAAGATTCTCTGCTACCACCTGCTTCGCTCATTTTTACAAATTTGAATCAATGGAAAACCTGAAACAAAATGAATATTATCATAAAATACCAATATAGCGAAAACACATTATTATAGAGCTGCCATTTTGGAAAATGGCAGAAGGTTTGCTCTGAGGGGTTATTTTCTGTCTCTATAACCCCTGTTAGAAATGGGTTTTCTGGTTGGCTAAGGTTGGCTAAGGTATGCAGCTAAGTCAGGCAGAATCCACCACGCTAGTCAGGATAAGGGGATTACAAGTCTAAAATAACCTGTGCTTACCGCACCTTGGTAGCTTGGCACGAGCTGTCAGGCTTATTTCCATATAACAAACAGTAATACAATGAAAACACTACAAAATGACACCACACCTGTTTCAGAGAAATATCCAATATTTATCTGTGTTAAACGAGACCAAAACGATAAAAATTCAAAATACAGTAATCCACAATAAATAACGCAAAATTGGACTTTATGTACAGTTCCTTGATTCGATAGCTCCATTTGGGGCTATTACAGCGTCTTCAACAAACAAAACCCAACAGTTCTGACCGGTCTCTGCGTCACAGGCCAGCTACGGTTTCGAGGAGGCCTGTACATTTGGTAATGCAGGGCACCAGACTTTGCAGTGAGCTCCGGAGGAGTGGCGTCGGAAGGCGTTGGTTCCAAAATTCGGTGCAGGTGTCGTTGGGTCTTTGAAATCACACATCATTGCAGTTCGAACTCCCTCAGTTTGAAGTCAGGAGTGCCAGCATCGGGGCTGCAGTGTGAAGCAGAGCGTTGCGACGTGCAGTGTCCTCAGGTCGCTGTGCAGGCAGCGACTCAGTGACGGTCGTCCAGCACCTTCGGTGAGACAAAGGCTGCGGTGCGAAGAGGGGCGGTGCTCCGTGTTCTGCAAGAGCGGTGTCTACAGGTCACGGTGCAGGCAGTGGCAGCGGTGATGGCATTGCGTCGTCGGGGATACTTGGGCAGCGGTGTGAAGCGAAGTGGGGTGGAGTGCGATGCCCACAGGTCACGGTGCAAGCCGAGGCCTGGTGGCGCCATCGGACAGCAATGTCGGTAAGACCAGGGATGCAGTGCGAAGTGTGGCAGTCCCCTCTGCGGTGCCTTCAGGTCACGGAACTGGCAGCTACCAGGCATAAACGACTGATTACTTACCTGTAATCTTTATTATCCTTAATCCATTTCCTAGTCATGGCTATAATGTATGAAGTGATCTCACCTCCAATATGAGAAAGAACACGGAATTTCAGAAGCTTCGCCCACATTATAGATATGTAAGGCCAGAATGACCATTTGTACTTTCTATAAATACAACCCCCTGAAGGCCAGCAGCTGCAAGGAAGGTTGGTGGTTTGTAATGACTGTAATGAGGACGTACCAGACTATGGATAATTAAGATTATAGATAAGTAACCAGGCATTATCCCTACATCCTCGTCCCAGTGATTACTGATGAAGTACATCAAATCTATAATTGCCTTCACGAGATATATCAATTTACTCAGGTAAATTTCGGAATTTATCAACCCTTCATTAAGACATTTATTCATAATTGAAGCCAGATTCCTGTGACCAAACAAATTCTCTCCCAACCCTACACCCTCAATTCTGTAGTGTTTTACAAAAGTGTTTATTACTGCTCTACAGTTTGTATTTAGTGTAACACCCTGTACCGCTGCTCAGGATGTTGAAACATTTTTAGTGGACCTTCCCTGAACTCTTTCTGGGATAGAAAACTCAGCCGGAGATTATGCTAAAGAGATCATGTCACAAGTCCATCTGTTAGTAGACACATTTGATGATTTATGACGTTGGTCCTTCACTCCAGTAGTTACAAACAAATGATCTGTGTGCCTAACATCACAAGATTTGTCAATGTACAGAGAAACTGGTATTTTTACGTCTAAAATATACCACAATTCCCTTCTTTAGAAGTTGGATTAGGAAAAAATGAAGGTAAAAAACTTGACCTACATTACATGTTGAAACCATTTTTGGGTGAAAAGCAGGGGTAGGTCTTAGCACAATAACACCTTCCAGTATTTCCAGAAAAGGAGATTTGAACATTAACGCCCCTATTTCTCCAATCCTTCTAGCTAAAGTGATTGCTGCCAAGAAAGCCACTTTCAACAATAGATATTTAAGGTCCGCAGAAGCCAAAGGCTTTAAAAATAAGCCCAAATAAGGTAAAACAGGCCTTGCAATAGAAAAGCTTTTTCAAATTCTCACAACCAAATCTTCAACTTGAAAAAATGCACCATCAGACGTTCTAAATTCTCTTACGGCTATCCATTGAGTTATCAGAGTAGAAACATCTAATTTCTTCTCAAACCCACCCTGAGAAATTATAAAATAGCAGCAATCCCAATCCAACAGTTTAGACACAATTCAAAGCACACAAGTGTTAAAAATGTTTCTACTGTTTTGCATATTACTTCAACGTAGAAGTAGATCAAGGTTTCTGAATTATTTCAGCCAAATGTTCAAGAATCCCTCTACTGCATAACTGAAAGAGACAGTCAAGATAGAGGCAGATGCCCATGCGTTAGAAGAGGAGAAGGAATTAGCATCATTTTTCACCAAGGTCCCACTACCATTGCTTTTAACCATGGGAACTAGGATCTGCGTGGGCAGAATGGTACCACCACTGTTACTTCTACTTTCTCTGTTTTTATTTTCAGATTTAAGCATGAAATTAAAGGAATATGAGGCAAATAAAAGAGAAGTTGATGAGTCCAAGTTATAGACAGTGCATCCACTTTCGAAGACCCTGGAGCTGGAAACCGAGAAAAGAATCTGTCACTTGTCTGTTGGAGATGCAAACAGACCCAGAAAAGGAGTTCAAACTTTTGACATGTCTTCCCAAAAGTTACTGAAGTCAGTGAGAGATCTTGAGAAAACAGAAGCAGTCTGCTCAAGTATTCTGCTTCTGAATTGTCCTTCCCTTTTACATGGATTGCCTTCAGGTAAAGAAGATTGTTCTCGGGTCAAACTGCGATCTCCAGAGCAAAAGGTTCTGCAACGCTGATTTTGTATCGCCCTCTCTGTTCATTAATAACATTTTAATCATGTCTCTTCTTATCAGACATGTTGCAGAATAAGATTTTGAAATCCCAGAAGAGCATGGAAAATCCTGTTCCTGTTAAATTGTACTGTCTGTTCTGCATTGGGTGGAGGCCAACTGTTACACCCCAGGCTTTCTGACTGGCATTTGTCGTGATAGTCATATTTTAATCCTCATGAAGTGGAAAACTTCTCTCCAGAAATCTTGGAAACAATCACCACTGCAGCACTGATCTGATCTGCGGAGTTAGAGGAACCTGGTTCTCTACAGCATGTATGCTGGTTTCCAGTACTTTAGCAAATGCATCACTAGGGGCCTCAAATGAAGTTGTGCTCCATGGGACAGGAAAACGTATGAGGTCCTGTGACCCTGTACACAATGCTAATATTAGGCCATTGTTAAATCACCCTCATCAGCTGAAGTACAACTTATCTTATGGCTTAATTTAAAGTTTGATGGAGATGGTAACAACAGAGTGCCTACTCCTCCAAACCGAAGGTCCACCCTCCTCGATTAGAGTCAGGCGGACCTCAGTAAGTAAGACAAAGACTACTCCATCTATGTAGAGGACGTACTCTCCCAGATGGAGGAAGAGGTATCTGAGGTTTGGGCATTTGAATGCCTGTCCGATTTAGAGTGGGTGGTCAAATAGTATTCCCTGTATGTCACTGCCAGGTACAACTTGACAGTAAGGAGCAGTGAAAACGGCAAAATAACCACCACTCCATGTAAGAAAACTCTAATGGTGAGGGTCATTAGTTTTTCTGTTTTCGAAAACAAAATCCTGCTTTATTAAAAGTTTGGCAGACAGTACCATCATGTTGATGGAGCCAGTCGTCAACATTTTAATTCACTGACTGGAATCAGTATGATGGTGGTTCCTTCCGATAGGAGCTGTCTACCCGGCCAATGCACTTCTCTAACTTTGAAGTGCAGTTACTTTGTCAGGGGGATGGAGTATTATACTCCGTTGCTGCAACTGAGTAAAATCCATACTCCGAACTATACATCATACCCTAAGTCTCTCTGCTATCACTCCTGGCAGAAAACACATGCTTATATCGGTTCTGAATTGTACTTCATTGAATGTCCTGTCTTGTCCTGGAATTTTTTGACACTTCTGAATGTTTATCAGTAGCCCATGTTCCTAAAGACATTCTTGTATCGCCACTCATCTCTTGTAAGGCCTCCTTCTAGATTGATGTCTGGAGTAACCAATCGTCTAAGTATGGATAGGCTCTCCAACTCTTTAGGTGAAGAGAAGCTACCAAAGGAGACATCATTATGGTGAATACCCTCAGAGTAGACTTTATTCTGAATGGGAGGACTTGAAACAAAAAGTGGTGTCCCCACAGACAGAATCTTGGGATCTTCTGATGCTGTGTATTCAATGAAGACAGGCATCTTCCAAATCCACAGTGATCATACAATCTCCTTTCATGATTAACAGATTTATGTTCTGGAGAGTTTTTGTTTTGAAAGGAATTCTCTTGATGGACTTGTTGACCCTCCTGAGGTTGATAATTAGTCTGAATTTTCATGATAGCTTTGGAACCAAGAAAACAAGAGAATAGCACTCTCTTCCTTTTTCAGTTTCGGGTACAGGAACAATTGCTTCCTTCAGGAGCAGAGTCTCAACCACATTCCACATTGCATTTTTTTTGCTTCTGTATAGTAAGCAAAGAGTAGTTATGGTCCCAGTTTTTGGTAAAGAAGAAATGAGCTCTATCTTATAACCCAGGCATCTGAAGTGGACTTTCCCCATGCCATTCTTAACGCTTTAACTGACCCCCAACGAGTGGAGAAGTTTTCTTTGGCATAGTCAGGTCCGCTGATGTTTATTTGATTCCTGGTTCAAAGTATTCTTTTAATAATTATTTTTGTCTTTTAGAGACACCAGAATGATATGACTTCCTAGACCTTTGCCGAAAAGGGGGTTTTCTGTGACGACTGAGAATTTTGAAAAGGCTTTCTAGGTTGTCTGAAGGAGGAATGCTTTTTCTCCTTACATAAACAATGTAATTTGTCTTCTTAGTCTGCTCCAACCAAACGGGATCCCTCAAAATGCATATTTAAACCCTGAAGATTTGTGTGAGTAATCTGTATGTCATTTCTTCGAGACAAGGTTTCTTCTTGCTGCTACATTAGCCCCTTCTGATAATTCTGAAGCTGCACTACATCAAAGGAAACATCCGACAATATCTCAGCTTGTCTTTCAGTAGCTTGTAGTAAATTAGAGCATTAAATTCCATCTTGGATTGCCTTAAATAATATTTTACAATGGGAAGTGAGAGATTGTCTTGTTTATGCATCACAGATGGCCAAGAGGCCTCCAGCATACTTCTTTTTATAGCGGAATTAATCTTTTTTTGTCCAACTCGTCTTTGAGGATACTGTCCTCTGTAAATAGGAATGTACCCCACCAAACTGTCTACAATTAAATCCACCATCAACATCTCAGGAATCTTGTTATCCATGTCCTCCAGCAAGTACAGTCTGGGCATGAATCTGGTCAGTGAGATTTTATCTGGCTCTTTCCACTCCCACATTAGAAAATCCAGTATATGTTGGTGCATAGGGTGGCCTGCGATAGGGGTCCATAGAAACTGTCTGAGGACTGTTTCAGAAGAGGAGGCTATCATATTTTCTGCTTGGAAATAGATGTTTTGACATATTCTCACAAAGATTTCTGCTACTGTTTCCTTGTTGACGTACTTCCCCTTATATAGCACTGGCGGCCTTTCCATCTCCTTCTCCAAATCTGACCCAGAGGAGACATGAAGTAGAGGGAGCTGAGGATTTGGAGGATTATGGATGCACACCATGCTTTTCCGATTCAATTCTTCTGATTGTTTTTCTTCAAAATCTTTGTCTGGTCCTCCACAATGTTTTGTAGGAGGAGGGAGAGGAAAGCAGGGCCAGAGGAAGAGCCCTCGTCCACAAAAGCCCATTTAGTAGAGTGATTCCCTATCTAAACACAATAGAGAATCTTACTTAGCAAAGCCCTTCTCTTCTCTCCTGCAGTTACAAGTAACAACTAAAGGCAGAGAGCAACACTTTAAATAGATGAGCTTTAAAACTCCTCAGCACTCAGGCACACAGAACACTGGAACGCGCATGCATGGAGTTCAATGTAACATGCATGCCCAGAACAAACTCCAACACACATGCACAACAAAGATCATAGTGATGGGAACGCCGACAGCTATAGTCCTAGTGTGGTCCCAAATCTCTACACCTACTCGCTGGCAAGAATGGGACCATACAACCTCCAGCAGTATCAACAATATGCAGCACAGCAGTAAGCAGTTAAGCACAAATATCACATACCTTTTGCTATAACAGACCTGCCATCCTGCTTCCAAACGCTCAATGCCATCAGCAGCACCAGTCCCACAAATTCTTAAAAGAAATCAGAACTCCCTTTTCCAACATCAATTGTTGCACTGCAATTTTCCTTTGTGCTTGGTGTAAAGAGATCCTGGCATGTTCGATGGAGGGTCAAGCTGTAAAGGAACCCCAGCTTCTTACTCTCGTCCCAATAAAGAGAACATGTGAAAAAGCCGTACAGTTGGCCACTCCAGCCCTATATATCTATAAGGTGGGCGAAGCTTTTAAAACGTTCTGTTCTTTCTCTTGTTGTAGGTTCTATCACCTCATAAATAATGACTAGGACGAGGACAAGGGATATAGGGATAATGTACACAGACCATCATCATTCATGACCAAGTACAGTATGGGATACAAGATGATTTAAGTAGTTTTATCAACTTCCTAATGTCCCCTTCCTTTCATTTTAGAGCACTGTGGGGAATAATGTAGTGTAACCGGGAGGTAGAATTGAGATGTATGCATAGTTAACTGTTTATGAAATTCTTCACTTGCAAACCTCGTTCTTTGTTAAGTTCAGTTAAAGGCAAATGAAAGCAGTTTGGTTCACAAATTTGCTTACAGCGGGAAGTTGGGTCATAACTCAGATTCGGGCATTGAGGATTTAAAAGTCTTATGTCATTGTATGCCCAATGATCTCCCTCTGGGTTTCATTTTCTGGAATGATCGTTGGTTGATCTGATCGCTGAACATCAATGGACGGGACATATTAAGCATAATGAGGCATCAGTTTCTGTAGGTGTACCAAAGTATTACCCCCGTATCCCATATTAACAATAAACAGGACCTTGAATGTGATTCTAGTGCTCATAGGGAGCAAGTTGGTTACTTCCATGATGGGTTTGATATGCTTCTGGTTACAAAAATAAATAAGACAAAGTATAGATGCTTTTTTCTGAAGCCTTTGTAGTCTGGCAGAGTTTTTTGGGGTTGCTGGAGAAGATGGTGTAACAATTGTTGAGTTGGCCCAGTATGAAGGCACTTGTCCGCTCAACTTTGTCAGTTTGGAGGACTGGGAGGGCTTTCCTATGGAAGGAATTCTGCATATTCACACCCTTTATGTCAGGATTCTGCCACCAGGTGGCACTCACAAGGATCTTTGGAGATTCTGCCTACACCTGGTTTACAATACCAATGTACCAGACACATTACAAACCTTGCCCCGCTTCCTACTCCAGTCCTGGTCTTCGTACTACCCTACTGATTCATTCTTCTCCATCTAGCCCCTTTCTCAAACCTGGCCCAAGTCACATTTTGGTGTTCGTGTTCTGTTTGTTATTTGGGTTTGTTTTTCTTCCTGGCCTGTACAGATTTATTGGCCCATACATATGCTCTTTTCTAACTTTTTTCTGTCACTGCTCCGATCCGTACTCTTGTTTCTCCTTTACCTTCTGGTTTCTGTAGCCTTTCTTCTCCCAGGCCCAGTGTAGCCATTATTTTCTTGGTGGAAATCTGATTCAAAGCACCTGGCTAATTGCTCAAAGCCCACTCACGCTGAATCATTGCTTCTTCCAAAGATGGCAGCTATTACAAACAGCTTTTTACTGAGACTGATTGAATCTTGTTTAGCTGCTGCTCTGCTTGAAGACCTATTTCTTGTTCCTGTGTGTTTTACGGATCCTCGATTCCTTTGCCTGTTTCCTGTGTGGGGAATGGAGAAGGCAGGGGTAAAGGGAAGAAAGGACATTGCAGAACAGGATTCGTCAGGGCCAGCATGGGTTTAGATAATCTCCCCCCAAACTAGAAGAACTAGTAACAGTGAGGACTCACTGAAATAAAGAATACAGTCGTGGCTGGCACAGATCGGGGTGGTGGGGCGGAGGGTGGTGAGCGGGAAAGAGGTAAAGAAATAAAAAGTAAAACGTACCTCCTCACCGCGTCTTGTCTCTCTTCCGTCTTCCTTCTGCTTGGCTGTAACAGGTAGCACCCAGGTTCCCCTGACCAATCAAAGTGCTGCAATGCAGCATTGTGATTGGTCGGAGTGCAGTGGTTCGGTGCTCAGACACTATTGGGAGCCTGGGCATGTCCTCCACCCAAGGTGGAATGCAGCCTGGGTGGCGTACATGCAAGGTGCGCATAACTGTTTCGAGCCGGCCAAACTGTCATTGCGTACTTACAGAGTGCCCACCACTCCTCCTCCCTGCTCTGAGAGCCAAGCAGCCCGCCAAGATGCAGGAGCAGGAACAAATAAAATGATAATAGCACAGTTATTATCTTTTTATTTTTCCTTTATTTACACTTCTGAAAGCAGTGGGGCAACGGCCTCTACTTAGCGGAGGAGCCGCCACTGAAAGAATAGAGTCTGATAATAATTGTGTACATGTGGTCTACGAAGCTTAGGACTAGACACCACAAATGGCAACAAAGGTCTTCACAAGCCATGTCTGTTCAAGGAGCACCCATCTGCAATAGCCTACTTCAATGTTGCTGCCAAGCTACAAGCATTGAGTGATTGGGTTGGTATGCATTCCACATACCTATTTTTTACATTATCCCCAGCAGCACAGGTAAATGGAATGGCACCTAACCTCCACCTGGGAGGGATGCAAGATGTAGAAAAGGTCACTCCCAGGAGCAGGGCAGCAGTGACGGAAGCAGAGATTCTATGCCTTGCATAAACACCAAAGGACGGCGGTGCAAGGGAGAAGTGAGGCAAAGAAGAGTAATAAAGGACAATAGCCCCCAACAGTGTGCTGCAAGCAGGCACGGTCCAGTGACACACAAGGTGACCAGAAAACCATGAAATAAACAGCAATAAACAGGCAGAGGGGGCGGACAAAGGGAAAGTTCTTCTCCCTCCCCCAGCTTGGCACAGCACTTCAGAATCCCACCATATTGATGAATTGGTGTATGGCTATGAGTGCTCAAGTAAATCCCCAAGAACGGTGGCCAGAAGCAAAGCACCTAATGCAGCATAAGATTCCAAGAAATGTGGTGGTGTTGAAAAAGGCATGCTGGACCTTAGTGAATTGAGCACAGGAGACATCATAAAACACTGTGCAGCCAGTAAGGAAGCAGATACACAAGAGAAGGCAAAGTCCTACTAAAAGAAGGTAATTATGTTTGCTTCAGGTTTTTCAGGTAAACAAAAGTGTTCTCTGGAAGAGAATGGCTGCCACTTTAGAATCAAAAGAAACAATTGATGGACGGGGGTGAATGTTTGCATTGTCCAGCATTCCATCCATCAATTGTTTTTTTCCATATGTCACCCTAAGTGGGAAGAGTATGCCCAGACGTGGGTACCGTGCTCACTACACCACTGGATTCAAGCTAGCCTGGCTGATGAAGGATGATACCTTGAAACCGGTCCCAGGATGCTTGTTTCCAGTCCAGGGAGGACTTGGCTTGGCAGTTCGGGCTGGACTGTTTCCATAAGGAACAGGGTCAAGACTGATTCTCATATGGTTGGGTCCGCACTGGGGTGGTGTAGTGAGCAAAAGAATGATGGAGTAAACCCAGATCCTTGTGACTGGGGGTGAATGTTTGCATTGTCCAGCATTCCGTCCATCAATTGTTTCTTTTGCATACGTCACCTTATAATCAGGCAGCCCCACTAACAGACAACACAGTGGCCATAATAAAAATAGAGTTAGAGTTCAGTATGCAAAAGCTGATAAACAGCACACATAATGATTACCAAGGCACAATTTAAATAAAGTGTGACAACCACAATTAAATAATTAAATAAACACACCAAGTAACTGAAATAAGCTATGATATGCTGCAGCCATATTGGAATACTTTGATAGAAACAGTAGTGTTTTGCCAATCTTGGAATGAGTCGTTCCCAAAACAGCAAACAGTACAGTGGCCCTCAGTCATTTGGAAAATGTGATTTCTGTTGCAGATTAGATTTCTACGTACTATGCCCATGGCTAGATTGTGAGTGGATGGGCTCGTGTCCGAGCCATTCACTATGGAAAAGGGAAGAAAATAGGATTCACTTCTCTCACAGCTGCTCTTTTCTTTAATATTAGAGTTTGTGGCAAACTGGGTCAAAAGAGATATCCTGATTAGGGGGTTCTGATGGAGCCCATGACGGGACAAGAGAATATCAATGAACGCAGGCAATATGCTGTAGGTTGCCGATACCATTACATCGATTGACAAGATTCTTTCTGTTTATAAGCTATTTGGGAAATATTGTTATACGCATTAATTGACATAAATCCCTGTCAACCTGGGATCAAATGTTAGGCTACAACTCTTCCTTCCATGTATCAAGTGAGAGTTACATTTATGTGGTCATCTACTTCACGGAAAAAGGGTAAGAATTTTACAGACATAAACTGTGCAAGGCTTTGATCAAGAGTGTTGTTGAGGCACCCGTAGACCCTTTTAATCTCGCTTTTGGGTAGGGCCACACACTACAAGATGATAGGGCTCCCCGAGGTCTTATATCTAGTTCAGCACATCATATTGGATGTCAGACAATTTCTTCCAAAGACCTTACAACACTTTGCATGCTCTTGTGTCATGAGCGCCCTTTATGAATAAAAAATTTGCTAGCATTCACGCCAAGAATTTTCAATTCTATTAAGGACACAGAGGTGAGGATTATTTCTTTCTCTTCCTTTACTTTTAAATCACAGCAGCCAGTGAAAAACGTTTCATACACAAAGTAAACTACATTTCCCATGATGCTCTCATATTCCATCATATCCTGCCTGACCCTGTAAGAGTCACCATTTCCTTCCCCTGAGCCTCTTTCTTTGCTCGAGTATGTTAGTCCAATAAACATGAATTCAAATCCAACGTGGAAGAACCATAACGAACTGGAACAATATATATTCTCTTCAACCAGAAGAACATTTATTCTGTCTTCTTTTCTGAACCTGAAAATAAAGGAGACATAGGAAACCTGTAACTTTTGTTAAACCGAATATAACATACATTCGGGTGGGCATATATTACAAGCATTGAAATATAACCAGGTGAGATAATCCACTCCTCCGTGTCCTTAATAAAATTGAAAATTCTTGGCGAGAATGCTAGCAAATTTTTTATTCTATTAAAGGACCGGAGGCTTCGGATTATTGCTCGTTTAACGCTTATCAAATACTACTGTAGCTATATTACCCACCGGTTTACAATAACATTTTTACACCTTAGACTCTGATGACCAATCAGCAGCCCTCATAATATCTTGAACAGTTGAACCCAACATAAAAATCTTAAATGCCATTGCACCACGAACAGAATGCACACCAAACATTTGGGTATCAATACCAGCTTCTTGCATGATTGAGTTTAACTACCTGGCTATGGTAGCAGCTGAAACCGGTTTAAACGGTTTCTGTAATGCAATCAATAATTGCGTTGAACTTTCCGGTCTTAAAGATCGAGTACACTCTTCATAGGCTTTCAAACACTGAACTGCGCATAGCTTAGCATTACTGGTAAAAGCATTATACTTAATACTATGTAATAATGTTTTCCTACTGCCAGTAATATTAAATTAAACACCTATCGGAGTAAATACTCTACCTGTAAGATCCAAGGCTCTCACATCCGAAGAACATCTCAAGGCAGATAAGCACAATAGCATAGCTAGTTTAGCTGTCAACTGTTTCCTGGACAATGAATTGTTAGCTGGCCATTTGTCAAATAATGAAAGAACTAATGAAACATTCCATAAGGAGTACTTTGGTTTAGGCGGATTAGCTACTCTGATTCCTTTTAGTAACTTACAAAATATTGGATGCATGCCCAACGGCTTACCATCCACCTGAGTTTGGCTTGTTGAAATAGCCGATCTAAAATTGTTGGCTGACCAGTACGCTAAACCCTCCAAAGCTGTCTCTGACAAAAAATTCACAACATGGGATATGTCTGCCCCCACGGGATCCACTTGCTGTTCCAAGCACCAACAAACCCAACATTTCCAGGTTGAAGGGTACCTTTTCCTTGTGGAAGGTGCCCAGGCTTGTTTAATGAATGTGGAAGCTTTGTCCAAAATTTCAGACATTTACCATTGTTGCAAGAAAGCCTCCATGCCATCAGGGACAACTGCTCCGATATCACCATCGGATGCAACTCTCGATGAGGGCCCTGGAGCATCATCGCCGACCACGGAATCATCCTGGGGAAATTGCAGCTCATTTCCAATAGAACTGGAAACCAGGGCTGCGACTTCCACCTGGGGGTCACCAAGATCATCTCCGCTAGTGGACGGGTTACCTGCGTTGCCACTCTGGGAATAAAGATGAAGGGGGGAAAGGCATAGTTCAGGCCTACTGACCAGTCCTGAGAAAAGGCATCCGTTCCCTTCGCTAACGGATCCGACCTCCAGCTGAAAAACATCTGCAATTGTAAATGTAAATGTAAATTGATACTTGTATAGCGCACTACTCACCCGCAAGGGTCTCAAGGCGCTTGTACGAATACCACTGTGGAACCCATCCTGGCTTTCCCTGTGAGGCGTCCACTCCTGGGCACCCCCAAGGTGGAGGCCAGGCATCCTTAGCGTTGTAGGGGCCGTTGTGGAGATTAAGCAAGCTATTGCCCAGAGTTGCAGAGTGGGACTCCATGATTGGAATAGGCACCAAGGCGAGAATGATCAGGTCTGTGGAATTCTTTTGAGCCCAAGACCCGCCGAGGTGGGGAATTGAACCCTGGTCTCGGGCTAGACCTCTGCATCAGGGTCTGCCGCTCTAACCATTGAGCCACACTTCTCCATTGTTGATTCAGTCTGGACTCAAAAAGGTCTATCTTGCAAGGACCCCATATTGCTTGCAGCCAACTGAATTTCTGGGGTTGGCGCTGCCAATCGCTGTAATCCTTGAGATACCTGGAATTCCAGTCTGCTTCAATGTTCCCCTGTCCCGGAATGTATTCTGCTATGACTGAAATCTGATGACTCAGGCAATAGTACCAAAAGTCCTTTGCTATCTCTACTAGTAGTGACGGCTTAGTACCTCCCAACTTGTTGATATATCTCATTGCTGAGATAGTGTCCATCCTCAGAAGGATGCAACAACAAACATGTTTGGGAGATAGTGTCTGGATCGCCAACGACCCTGCTAGTAACTCTAGGCAGTTGATATAGAGATCTACTTCCCGAAGGGACCATCTTCCTCCTGTGGAGATATCTCCGCAACGCGCTCCCCAGCCCCAACGGCTGGTGTCTGACTCTATAATAATCTCTGGTTGCGAGCAGAGAATTGCTCTGCCGTTCTATGCTTCCATGTGGCCCAACCACCACTGTATCTCTTCCTGTATCTCTTGGGATAGCGGTATCAGGTCTGTGTAAGACAGACCTTTCTGAAGATGTTGGATTTTCAGTCTCTCAAGGGCCTGATAATGGAGGGGACCGGTAAAGATTGCTTGTATGGAGGACGCTAAGAGCCCACTATTCTGGCAACTGTCCTTAGCGAGACTGTCTGTTTGGATAGCACTATCGTGAGCTCCTTCTTGAGATCCCGCAACTTTGATTGGGGCAGGCTCAACTGAGCTGTCTGAGAATTTATGACAAACCACAGAAAATCCACCTTCTGAGATGGTCACAGGGACGACTTGGGTTCGTTAATCACCAACCCTAAGTTCTGTAGAAGTGACATGGTCATTTGTAAGTGTTGAGCGGCTAGGAACTGTGTTTGTGCCATGATGAGTATATTGTCCAGATAAACGATCATGCAGGTGGTCTGTTCTCTTAGATGAGCTATCACCAGTTTCATAACCTTGGTGAAGCACCACGGAGCCGAAGAAAGCCCGAAAGGAAGGGCCAAATATTCCAACCATCGGTTTTGATACTAATCTGTGACCACCACCTTTCTTCTGCACTAAGAAGACATTGCTGCAGAATCCGCGAGGCCCGTCGTCGCAATAGGCAATCACGCGTTTCTGCAGCAATTCCTCTATTTGTGCGTCCATAAAAGCACACTCTTGTTGGGAAAAACTGAGTTGTCTTGATTGAGTGTCTTGGAAAGGTGTTTGTTAAAGTCTAGATGGAACCCCTGATTAGACTGCAAGATCCACGCATCGTGTGACGGCATTGTCCAATTGTGACTTCAAAATTGGGTACGACCCCCCCAAGGGTAAGAGAGAAGTTTTGATAACTCTTACCTGCAGAACTTTGGGCTTACAAACCAGCTCGGTATCTGCCTCTGTTGAAACGCCACCTGGTGTATATTTGTCTTCTTGGGTAGAATGTTCCACCTCCGATGGAATCCCAATCGCCTCTGCCGCGTCCGTAGTCTCCTCTGGGAGGACCTTGGTAGTACTGTCGGCCTGGCGAGCGTCCTCTGCCTCGCGCTGCCCTGTTAAAAAGGCCCGCCTAAAAGACCCTTTTTATTCCAGATTGGGCTTTGTCCAAAGATGTAAAAGTGCCCACAAATTTTAAAACGTCTTTGACAAATCTTTCTCCAAAGAGATTACCCTCCGCAAGAGGGCCAGGCTCAGCCGATGCTAGCTCTGTCAGATTTGAGTCAATCCTCATCAAAAGAGATTTGTGTCTCTCTGTGGAGATAGCACAATTGGCATTTCCTAACAGGCATATCGCTCTCTGTGTCTAGCCTGCTAATACTTCTGGGTCCACAGGCATGGCACATTCCTTTGCGAATAAGGCCATCTCTAGTATCTTGGCCAAGGGCCCTGCTACATCCAAGAGTTTGTCTTGGGAGCCTCGCCAGGTGCGGTCAACCCTTTTTTGGGATCCTTTGCAAACTTTTTAAGTGAAGTAAGGAGGCTGGCATCGATATTCGGCGGTTACACTACCTTATCTGGGATGTCAGGCCTAGGACACTCGGAGCACAACCTATTGAACAGTTCTTTATCAAAGCCCTTCCTAAGATTGTCGTGCAGATAGTCTGTCACCTCCGGGGCTGGAGCCCAATCCGATGACCGAGGATATACGATGTCGGCCGGGTTGAATGTGAAGGGTGTATTTCAATTTTGCAGAGGTAGGTCGGGTGTCGCACCACCAGTCTTTCTAGATCTTTTCTAAGGAAGAGCCTCTTCATCAGTTGTATCTGTACCAGTGATGTCTGTGTCCGTGGACACTTTCTCCTTGCATTTCTCTTTCCCACCTCCGGGGTTAGGGGGAGTGGACCCTTGGGCAAATTTGCTAGAGCGGCCAGCTTGGGGCCATGGCCCTGACTTTGAGTTACTGGTGGTGTCATCAGTTTGGGTTTGAAACTCATGGTGCTTCGCAAATCTCTTTAATTGCTTAGTAATAGGCTTTAAGGCGGCTGCCAAAGCTTGCTGCACAGTACTAGGGACTGCCGTCTCAATGGCCCTGTTGACTGACTCCTGGACCGAGGCGTCCAGAGCGTCAGCAATATTATCCTCTAAGGAAGTTTCCTGTACTTCTTGGTAGGGCTCATCCTCCTTATATCTGACCCAGTCTTCCATTGCACACTTCTATGGAATCTCTATTTATATTGTATTAAATTAAATTAGTGCACAGTAAGGTTATCTTTGAGGAGTAAGGGGGGAGCCAACCCACATGCACACAGAACAATTCTTGAGTACCTACCTACCTCCTCAGCCTTTGCTGTAATCAAGATTGTTCCAGCCCAGTCAGGGCATCAAAGCCAAAAGCAATATACAGGGAGCGTGTGCTCGCACCAGGGGCTGACTGCTATTCCAGCGGTCAGGCGTCAGTAGTACAAGCTGTTTGAGAAAAGTTTCACGGCCCTGAGCCTTTAGAAACTTTCAGTGTCGCGTACGATGTGCGTAGCCCAAAAGGAGCCCAAAAGTAGCCCAATTGTGCTACGCACGTCGGGCTGATTGTGGCTCATTACCATACTGCGGCCGATTAGGGGAGGCCTAGACGGTGAAGCGCAGGGAGCGCTTGACATAAAAGGCAATCACCGCCGTGACCGTCTCTATATTCCTGCTCTCAGCGGAAGCCTTTTTAACACTTGGCTGATCGGGCCAAATCAATCTACAAAACGCGGTAGACTCGCGCACACTGTGACAACGTAAGCAAAGTGATTGCAGAACATCAACCAGATGAAACTATTTTATGCAAGTGCGTGCTTGTGCAAACAGTCATACGATTGAACAGTCTTACAATAACTATATTAAAGACATGCACTTAACTCTGCGTGAGCAGCAAAGAAACAGGCTCAGGGGAAGGAAATGGTGACTCTTATGGGGTCAGAAAGGATATGATGGAATATCAGAGCATCATGGGAAATGTAGTTTATTGTGTGTATGAAATGTTTTTCATTGGCTGCTGTGAGTTAACAGTAAAGGAAGAGAAAGCAATAATCCGAAGCCTCTGGTCCTGTAATAGAATTGCATTAGATGCCCTGACACCTGGAGTGTAAGATGGTGGAATGACAGTGCGACATCTCAAGAAGTATCATGCTAATAAAGAACTCAGCATTTGCATCACAACAAGAACCCTCAATCAGACTAGAAATATATTCTATGGGTGAGCTCAGCTGTCATGTGGTGCGGAATGTCACTACAAGACCTGAGGATCAACTGATACAGCTACTGTGACCAGGGTATGGAGCCACTATGAAGCTGGAATGGTAAAATAAACTGGTGGGATATATCCTTCTCAGGATAAGCAACAGTCTGAGGTATTTAAGACATCTGCATTCGCTGTTGAGACTTGATAGAAATATTCTCTTTAAAGGACTGAAGTCCTTTGTGTGGCTCTCAAAGAAGTTCAGCCTCGATCCTATCTAAGTATTTCAGTATTTGCAATTTCTCCATGTCCAGCGAGTCCATACCAGGGATGGAACCCAAATACCAGACAACACTATGTTTGAACATAGAATGCTGTAGTACCTTCTGGCTCAGAATGCAGTCTCTATGGTTTGAAGGACGTTCATTAAAAACGTCACAGTAAACTGAGGAAGAAATGAAAGATTCGAAATAGGAGGAGGCGTTGCAGTAGCCACAAAAGATAACTATTCAAGCTGTCTTCAGAGAATGTATGACGATACAACACAAACATTTACAACGCATGCCTTTACAGCACAGTTTTTACATCGCAACATCCATTACAACGCATGATTTTACATCTCATGCCATCACAACGCATTTTTAGAAACTACATTTACAACGCATTCCATTACATCACATTATAACATTACAACGCATACCATTACATTGCATTTGAGGTAAGTGTTGGAAAGTGTAGGGGTAAAAATTACTATTCCCATTCCAGTGAGAGCAACAGTAGGGTAAGTGTTGGATAATGTAGGGGTAAAAATTACAATTCCCACTCCAGTGAGTGCAACAGAAGGGTAAGTGTTGGATAGTGCAAGAGTAAAAACTATGCATTGTAATGGTAAGCGTTGTTATGGTATGCGTTGTAGTGACATGCGTTGTAATGACATGCGTTGTAGTGACATGTGATGTAATGGCTGGGTTGTAATGGCATGCAATGTAAAGGACGTTGCGCTGTAATGACTGCGTTATAAAGGTAGTGCAATGTAATGACTGCGTTGTAAAGGTTGTTTCCCGACTTCAGACTAGTGCAGTTAAATGTATTAAAAGACACACAATTGATGGACGGAATGCAGAACAAATCAAAAAATTCACCCACAGTCAAAAGATCTGGGTTTAAGCCATCATTCTTTTGCTCACCATGCCACCCCAGTTTGGACCTGGCCATATTGAAATCAGTCGTGACCCTGTGCCTCATGGGAACAGTCCAGTCCGAACTGGCAAGACAGGTCCTCCCTGGACCGGAAACAAGCATCCTAGGACCGGTTTCGGGGTTTCACCCCTCTTCAGCCATGATAGCTTGATTCCAGTGGCACAGTGAGCCCAGGAACCACGTCTGGGCATACCTGGCGCACTTAGGGCGAGAAGGTAAAAGACACACAATTGATGGAAGGAATGCGGAACAAATCAAAACATTCACCCCCAGTCAAAAGATCTGGGTTTAATCTTTTGTGGCCCAGATCTCTGTACTGGGGTGAATGTATGACATTGTTCTGCATTCTGTCCATCAACTGTTGTTTTTGCATTTGTCACCCCGAGTGGGACGGGTATGCTCAGATGCGAGTCCCGTGCTCTCCATGCTCCTCGAATCAAGCTATCCTGGCTGATGAGGGCTGAAAGCCCGAAACCGGTTCTAGGATGCTTTTTTTCCAGTCCAAGGAGGACCTGGTTTGGCAGTTCGGGCTGGACTGTTCCCATGGGGCACAGGGTCAAGACTGATTTGCATATGGCTGGGTTCAAACTGGAATGGCATGGTGAGCAAAAAAACGATGGATTTAGGCCAAGATCTCTGAACCGGGGTGAATGTATGACATTGTTCAGCATTCTGTTCATCAACTGTTGTTTTTGCAGTTAAAAGTATTATGCAGGGTATATTTTATCCAGACTAGTATGAAAAAGATGGGAAATACAGTCATCTTTGCCCAAGCGGGTGTGGTCAAACAGGTGATTTCTTGCACACATTATTGCTCTGTCCCAACTGAGGAAGTTCTGGGATGAAACTCATAAATGTTTAGACACACAACTAGAGGTCTGGCTAATGCTAGATGCCAAACTCATGTTATTTGGATCATGGGGTGATGTCATGTTATCAACCTCTAAAATAATCAAGGAGTAATAGAATGCTATATAATTTGGGACTTATGATTGGACGCCGGGACACAGGCAGGCTCTGGGAAAGGCCTAGAGATCCTGCCCTTGATTCATTGGCCGTCCAATATGGAATGGTATATGCTTGCGGGAAAAATTGTGTATGAGGTAGAGGCTATCACAAAAGCACAAGAGAATATGGGGCTCCAGGATAAAGAAAATACCAGGAGAGAAAACCGAAAGGTGATACCAATGATGAATATCAAAGATCAGGAAACGGGAGACGACTCCCCGCAACGCGCTAAAATGCAGTTTTGGTGAATGATTAATTCTTGTAAAATTGAAGAAGCACGGGAAAAAAAGCAGTTACTTGAATCTCGTGATTTCATTGTTTGCTTTTGACATTAACTAATAAAATTGCATTTCACAAAGAAAAAATCCTTTTTATTTGCATTAGAATTTTGCCCACAGCGTCCTGGACACGTTGCAGACATAATCTTTTCCCTGATTTTAGTTTTGCTGCAGAGATGCCAAAAGGGACTTTGGAGTCTGAGCCTTGAGGGAATCTTTATGCTCTTTCTTATCTGCTTTTATTTTTATGGCGTTGCCTTTCAGTCTAGTAGGTCAACTTACTTGCGTAAATGTATTGTCATGTTATCGTTTGAACAGTGTTGTGCTGTACCCAGGATACCATTTTTTAAACCCCAATGTCCTTGGTAGGGGACCTTAGTTTGGAGGTTCAACTTCATTCTCTTCCTATGAGGGGACATTAAGAAGGGCACTCCTTGCTGTAGGTATTTGGAGAGGTTGTACATAAGACCCAACAAGGGCCCAGATTTACCAAGGGTTGGCATTCTCCCAAAGTGACGCAGATCAACGCGTGGTATTTACTTTATTTTGTGCTACAAAAGTGCCCTTTCCTTAACACAAAAATAGCGATTTGTGTTGCATTTCTTCTCTATGTCTAGCAGTCGTTACTTGGGTGGATTTGTAGGTTGGAAGCAGCACTATAAGACATGCACAATTGCAACCATTATGTGATTTGTACAATGCTGTAGTCCATAAAATCTAGTCCATTGTCTCTCTTATTAGATCAACACATTGGACTTGCCCTTTCTAACTCCAAGTACACGTTTTTGACAACAGCGCCTCAAAGCACTGTCTCCAGTGGTGGGTGGGAGTATGGGGGAAGGGAGAAGGGAGAGAGGGATAATATAAGAAGATAGCCCCCACGTGCACAATAAAGATGCACACTGGAGTATGGTTGAAAGGATCCCTGCGAGCCACTATACTTCGATGGGCATAGCTAGCAAAATCGCAGCAGGTGTTGTTGCACCGGTGCCTTTGGGTTTGAGGGCCCACTTCACACCAATTATAGCTGCCCTTTACTATGAACCAGCAGGTCTGGGGTGGTTTGTTATCCCTGCTTGCATTTGGGCCCATGGCACCCTCGCTACTCTATGACCCACTATAATACAAAAGTAGGGACAACTGTCCCATGGAAAGGCAAGGGGGGTGATCCACTCTAGTAACAGAAAAACAGACCTCTCACCGGTGTCTACAAGTATTCAATAACTTAAGTATATTCTGCAAATCATCATTGTCCCAAATTCAGAAATTATTTAGAAAAATATTTTTTTCATTTATTATATCTTTTTCATGTCATTAGTCATACAATACATAGGCAAATATATATTCAATACATTAACTTATATAAGCCCCAAAGAAAAACATATTCACACACACCAAGAATACATACATACCTCTCGTCAAGTCTACACACACCACTCTAATACCCCAAAACACTCCACTATCATACTCAATGAATTTCAGAAAATAACAGTCTAAAAAACAGATATACAATTATTTACAATTTTCACAAAAAGCGCCAACGCGCGTTTAGGAAAAGGACCAAAAGTCCCCAGATCCTTCGTCAGGGCGCAGACGGAATAATTTATAATTTAGCAATAGATTTTTCATATGTGGAAGATATTTCTTATTTATCTTCTTCAAAATAGATATCCACAGGTACCAAAAACTTGCACAGTGGGGCTTAAGACAAGTGGTAACATCTGAATTCAAAATGTCATCTATTAGTAGTACTCCTATTCCACAGGTCACGAAGGCGTGTTACTAGAATCAGAACACTGTAGAGATAGGTCCAGCTAAAGCAATATTCTCTTCCAGGAAAAGTCCTTAAAGGGTACTGACTGGTCTCTAATTCAATGTCCTCGGGGATTTCAGGCATTCAAGGATGAACGGGATTGCGACGAGCTCCGTCAGCCGATACAAACAGGTGAGTACATGCGGGCGTCACGTCCCTGTCAGTACGAGCATAAGTTGCTCTACATGGAAATAGAAGGAGCGTCCTCCATCGATACCGGACGGACTATCAATGAATGAAAAAAATATTTTTCTAAATAATTTCTGAATTTGGGACAATGATGATTTGCAGAATATACTTAAGTTATTGAATACTTGTAAACACCGGTGAGAGGTCTGTTTTTCTGTTACTGGATCTCCCCTGTTTTCCTCTCCAGGTTTATTTTTTCTCCTCCAGGGACCCTCTTTGTTGTTGAATTGGGTGATTCACTCTATACATCACCCCATTTATATTTGAATTTCCCGCTAGAATTTAGAGCAAGGTATTACCATAATCCCTGCTGTTTCCTTACAGTTCATAATTGCTACTCATATCTGTATTATATCAGAAACATATTTCTCCCTCCCACAAATCATTTATGACACGGCTTTTTATGCATAACAGGTGTGCAGCAGCTTAAATATCTCCTTGTCCAGATCTTTTCTTTTGCAGTAACTGGCAGACATTCACATTTTTCACCTCAGTAGGGGATTTAATCTCAGTCTTTCAGTGTGACCCCACAGGTCCTAGAGACATCTGCCTGCCTCTACTCCTTACCAAACCAGGCAAAGATGTCCTCCACTTAGTTCCCCTATTTTCTTATTATGAGCTCATGCCCACCATTTCTGTCTTCCGCTCACTCTGACATCGTTCATAGCAATTCTTTATAGCCCTCATACTGACAGACTCTGGATAGCACTCTACGCCTACGACCTATTCCTAAACCTGAGTGAAATACACATGATTACCTCAGATATAGCGCCCATATTTCACAGGTTCACGATGATTTCCGTAATAAAAGTTTATTGGACAAAATCATGCCTTTACTCCTGTAGTGTCTCTGTCCCGGACCCTACTTTCCATCTTGGGGGTGCCCACCTAATTTCAAATAGGCAGCCTCTCTCAAAATTGAATCGCAGGGTTTCGGATCTCACAAAAATTGATTGTCCCACTATAGATGTATCCTTGAGATCTGAAGCCCTGGAGTCCACTCTGCAAGCAATTCTGACTAATGTACTTCCCTCACGTCTGGTGGGTAACATACGCTGAAAGTAAAATGGCCCCACCATTTCAGTAATTGATGTCTCAGGTGTGATAGCAGGAAACCCCAATAGCTATGTTTGGATTCTGCACCTTTAATTCTCTAATGTCTTCACTCAGATGCCATCATGACATCAATCTCTCTGTTTTTAAATCCATCCTGTTCTCTCAGCTTCTTTTCAACACGTGCATCTCTAGCACCATCAATAATCAGTGGAGAATCAGTTTTCCGGGTGCTCATTGCCCCAACATATCAGAAGTAGATCTGGACTCCCCAGCACCAACCACAACCGCAGCTGTCTATCAAATGTAGCGTGTCTCCATGTTGTTCAAATTGTTCTCCTGGGCTACGCCTCCTGTAAGCTGCCATAGCTGCTAACCTGCTAGATTAGACCACCATGCATCCCTGTCCTGGGGATGGGGAGAAAAAAAAGTCCAGGTTGGGGGTCTTCGAGCTCAATGACTGAGATCAGTGCTGAGAACGCCAAAGAGTGGGCATCTAGGCTACCAATCTGACCCGCTTCCCAATGACAAGTCATTTAAGGATTTCTATGATATAATCATGTTAACCCTCAAAGTCCATTACTCACTTTGAGTCTTTGTTGCCTCTTTCCTCATTCGCAGCACTGGATCAAATCAGCGGTCTAGGGCCCCAAGATGTAAATGTTCTCCTAAATCCTATGTGCACCACCACAACCCCATTCATCCTACACTAGTGACGTCTTGACCTATTTTTCCTTCAAAACCCCTCCTTACTTCTCCCTCAAGTATGTTCCTTTATCCCCCACAGCTCTGGGGGACTGATCTCCATACTCCGACTGGCCAACCCACCCTGCACTCATCTGATCTACTTACCTCCAAGAGATGAAACTACCAATGGGGTCTCTGACCTGCCTTTTTGTCCCGATCTGTAAATCTGTTCTTATGTACCGCCTTGAGGCTGTGAGTTCCACCACAAACTGGGGGGGATTTTCCGTTATGTTGAGCTCTGAATCATATCAATTTGTTTTAACTTTTGCACGAATCACTAGATTTTTCATAGATTTGAAGTGAGTCTTATAGCAGTGGTGTAACGAAACTTGAGGGGGCCCCCCTGCAAAGTACAAGGAGCCCCACTCCCCCCACCTGCCAGAAACCCAACATGGCATCTTCGCTACGTCACTGGGCCTTAATGGGGTTGGAGGGGAGGTAATAGGTTGACTGACTCTAATGTTTGGAACATAACTTGTACAGGGTTTCTTTGCCGTGAATAGATGTCAAACTATAACTGGCTATTTCTTCAGATTACAGAGTGATGTACAGACAGTAAAAGGTTCTCTTCTTAGCAGGGAATCTGCCGGTGGAGTTACTCCCGGCGTAATATGTGAGAGAGCGCAATTTGAATATATAGTATATAGTAACCATATCTAGATGTATATGTTATAAACGTAGGAATGAAACGCATATCGTAATGTAAAGTTGACAACTATAACGTAAAGGCCAACGAAGAGTGATAACATAATATAGGAAATGTAAGTGTATTCATATGTTAAACATGCATTAGATTTAGAAGGCCCGTATACCTGATGGGTAGATGTAGAAATGTGTATGAAATGTAGAACATGCACAGTAGAATTCGTGTATGTGTGTAACCTTAAATGTGTAACTTTACATTGGGAGAAGCGGCGAGAAGAAACGTGGATAAATGTATAAGAGAACTTACATAAAGATGTAACCAAGGAAAATGTATAGGTTATACTCTATACAGTCGTATTCTATGTAGTATATATCCGATGTAAAATGTATTCAAAGTATAACTAAGACTTTTTGCTAAAGTACGAATATATAAATGTATGCCAAAGGTTATACTGTGTAGAGGGCTTTTGTAGAAATGCTGGAAGAGTTTAGGTCATTTGTGTTTATAACCTAACTGGTCAAGAGTTCGAAGGAGCATAGTCACATGAATGTAATTTAGTGGTCTTGTAAAGGTCGTAAATAGCTTGATGTGGACATGAGAGCCGAGAAGTCTAGCACTTGTTAGATTTAAGGTGACAATGCCGGACGGAGCTTATTGCTTGAACGTGAGGAGAGACACTTTGAATGTAGACTATGTTTTGACAAGACCATTCACAGGACCTAGCAGGGTCAAGTTAAGAGACATAGAGTTAAGGCCTTGTCTAAAATTGTATGTTACATGATCTGAAAGAATCGATAAATGTCGACGATGAAATGATGAAGATGACATCCAAAGGAGAAGGGTCAACTTAACGGACGACGCAAGGAGTGGACCAATGGAAGAAGCAGGAAGTTGACATCATCGGGGAAAGTCCGTGGTGGGCGTTAAGGGGCGTTCCACCCACATGGTGATTGTGTATTTTAGGGACAGCACCCCGGGGATAAGATAGCGAACAGCTCAGTAGGGAGCTCAGAGAGAGAAAGGCAAGGGTAGATGCCTTGAGCAGATGCGCTGAGAGATCAGAGCGCAAGGGAGCAGTAGGCCGAGGACCCTTAAAGAGCGGATGGGTAGGCAGATAGGGTACTGCTTCTGAAACTTAAGATTTCCTTTAGAGGCTAAGAGAGTTTGAACTTCTTTGGAAGTCAAACTGCTGACACCTTTTCAGGGAAGAAACTTGCGAAGTAGGATTGTCACATAGCATAGAGTAGGGACAGATTAACTTGATGATATTTTTTATCTTACTGCAGATAACGCAGAAGGAACCACTTCACACCGAAGCTTAAGCAGCTGATATCTTAATTGATTTTGTAATTTGTATATTTTGAGATTTTATCCTGAGTGGATTGTATCGTATTCAAATTAATCTTTATATAAACTTTTGAAACTTCATCAGTTGTAAGTGGTTCTTTAGAGTGGCGTCAGTTAATGGGGTTTGTCTAACCAATGCGGGGGTGGTCCTTTCCTCAATGACAGATATAAGCGGTCCAAACAAGATGAATGAGATTCTTTATTAAATTTATCATAATCACAAATTGATATCAAAATCTCGTTCCCCGCAGTTGGTAGCAGAGGATGGTTATCTTCTTGAGGAAGACGACCTAGGCCAGGTTAGTTTACCCCAAGGTCCCTAGTCATCGTCGACCAGAAGAAGAATTGCAGCCGAAGACGGTGCTGACGGTGCGTCGAGAGAAAAGCAGCAGAGTCGGTCGAGAGTGAGTATAAGGGTCATGCGTTGTAAGATTGCGGTGTTTTATGTTGTTCCTGTGTTGTAATGTCAAGCGGAGTTGAATGCCTGTAGTGTGATTGAGGGAAAGTTGTGAGCGCGCGCAACTGGATGAAATCTTATGTCCAGAGGACTTAAGTGGTTCAGGTGTATCGAACACCTAGAGTAATTTGTCTACCATTGAAAGGGGGTCATGAGGTACCATTGATTTCCCGACAGACCGATGATAGGGGGAGCGTATGTGTGAGAGAATGAGTAGCGGACGCTGGTCGTACGTTTACTGCGTGTAAGTAACCTATCAGTTGAGGCAAGTGTTCGACCGTAAGAGGAAAAACGCTGTGCCAGTTGAGGTAGCAATTACAGTTAGACTGTGGCCGTACAGTCAGAGAAAAGTGATCGCTTGGACGGAAGTAGTCATTTTTCAAATGTATGAATGAAAACGCATGTGAAATCGTGAGACGAGTCGAGAAACGAGGGAAGCTGCTGAAGAAGGGAGAAGTGACGTCAGCGTAGAGCCGCGCTGAGATTGGTCAGTCAGCATAGAACCGTGCTGGGATAGGCTGATTAGCGAGAGACGTACAGGGATTGGTGGTTGTTATCAAGACGTAAATAAGTAAGAAATATCGTACGTTATCAAAATGAAGTGTTTTAAGGGTTTAGGAAAAATCTTTAAAAAGAAAAGGAGAAATTTATATGCCGGAGAAGAAGCTCCACCAGAAGGCACACCAGCATATCATATGGCAGTAAATGTAGGCTTACACTCAATACTGTGGATTTCCGAGTGGCATAGGCTAACAGAAGGGCAAAAAGAACTAGCGTTTCCAAGATTTGGAACGTTTAAATTAGAAGTGTTGAACCAACTGAAGGCGACAATGCTTTCAATGAGACCTCTACCGAGGCCAACACAATTTGAAGCTCTTGGTGTGTGGTTTAGAACAGCACACGAAAGGGGCGTAAAGAGGCGACAAGAAAGAGTGAGAAGATCGGTAAAAGCAGTGCAGGATGCTAAATGGGACGACGACGCTAAGAAATGGAGGGTACAAAAGATAGAAGCGGACAAACTGTTCACCATGATAGAGGCTACGGGAGAAAGGAAACCTCTAGAACAGGAAGATGAGGAAAGTGAGTCGGAGGAGGATCTAATAGACAGGTTGTTAACAGACAGACCACCTCCATATAGCGGTGAACTTGCGAGTCCCATATTACCGCAAGTAGACGGAACTAGGTGGGGAGAGTATAAGTCGATCCCGGTATCAGAGTGGGACGCTACTAAGACCGTAGAAATACCCCAAGCTAGTCCTGAACAGAGAGTGGTGGGAAGACTTGTGGTCCAGAAGGTGCCGGAGACGCAATGCGCTAGGTCATACCAAATGCCGGATGCTTTGCAGGTCCCGGTTACCATAGGCCCTATTGTGTCAATCTATAACCCAGAAGGGGTCCAGCAGGAGGAACAGGCACGATGGGACCATGAAAGAGCAGAAGGGGAGAATAGGAATGCCACGATGAATTCCCACAGGCAGATACGAGCACCAATAAGTCGGAGTACCCCATTTGATTCCGCAGCAGGTCCCAGGGTAGAACAGGGAGGTCGAAGAGGACCAATGGACTTAAGGGGACCAAAACCAAAAACCCATAAGGAATTAAGGGAATACCTGAGAGAATGGGATGCTGCCGAAGAGGCTCGGAATAAAAGTTTAGAAACAGGATCCGAGTGGAGAGGGCAGGATAACAGGATTCTCTCTCATTGTGGAGCTGGCGAAAGCAGCCCCGAGTGGGAGGGAGGAAGCCAAGAGAGCAGAAGAGATACATATCCTACTGAGAACAGCAATAGGCTAATGTGCGAAGACAGAAGTGCAGGGTGTGGCGAAGTGCCTCGTGTCACCTTTAGTGAAGGGGAACATAGGACACAGGAGTACCGGAATACCTTCAGGTGCACACACCATGCCCCAGGTGAGAATGCGAGATATTGGAGTCACGGAAATATGGAGAGCCGCGAAGCGTCTCGACATACATCCGGGGACAGTGGAAGGAGTCATGGGAACTTGGAGAGTCGCGAAACATCTCGCCATGCATCCGGTGATCACGAAAGAGATCACGGGAACACGGAAGACCGGCGAGGGCCTTTCATTTTGTTAAGTGATACCAGACAACAAGCAAGTTATAATGGATTAGAACTGAACGGTGGATCCTATCTCACATCTGGAGAAACCGAGTCGAAAAATCGGAACGTAGGGTTGGGGGACGGAGCCTTATTCCACCATACCCCACGTGGAGATGGAAAGGCTTGGGATCTAGAGGGGTGGGAACGAAGAGATGGAAGGAAGACTCCTCATAACTCACCTGTGCTCAGGCGTAGGGCGCATAGTGGAGGTGAGAGGGATATGAGGGAGGAACATAGAACTGAAATGCTGAAAGCCGAAATAAAAGCGAAACGGCTTGATGTGATGAGTTTGAAGGCAGATCTGGATGAATTGATTGATGGTACAGTGTCATTAGAGAGATTAGCCTCGTATACACCAGATGAGATACTGTTACTATCCAAAGATATTACTCGAAGAGCGAGGTCAGTTCATGAGAACTTATCTAATTTAGCAAACAGGTACATGGTAGACCTGTCACGAACTAAGGCTTTACAGAGTAACCACAGGCTAACTTGCACAGATCAGGATTTGGATGACCGCAGAACGATCGCGCTGAAAGTACACATAAGGGAATTGATCGTAAGTATCAGAATATGGAGAGATCTAGATAGATGGGAGGAAAGATGGTCCAGAAAGGGCTCCGTTAGACGGAGTGTACTTGAGGGTTCCCAGGACACAGGCTTGATGCGAATGGAAGCTTTCCCTTTGCGAGAAATCGCGAACGGAAGTTACGTTCATGTGCCTTGGACTAGGGGGGATTTGGCGGCATTCACCAATTCCTTCCCAAAGCTTAGAGATAATCCTGTCGAGTGGTATAAGCAGGTAGAAAGATTCGTGAAGATTTCAAAGGTACTGTGGGTCGATTTGAACACACTGTTCGATATCGTAGTACCCGGAGACCTATGGACGGCGTGCAAGCTTAGTGTTGAATGGCCCACTCGAGAGCCATCAAGGGATACCCGGACGAATGGTCCATCTGATAGGGTCATGGAAAAGTACGAGAGAGTAATAACATGGCTAAAAGAAAAGGTGCCGGTACAAGACATAGACTGGGTAAAGATAGATCGGACTACCCAAGAGCCGAAAGAGACAGTGCATGAGTTTTACGAAAGATTGCTGAAAGCATTCAAGCAATACAGCGGGTTAGATGTGATGGATCCCAAGGACATAGGACAGTTTGTTTCAAAGTTTGTCCTCGGATTAAGACCAGAAATATGCCTAATGATCCAACAGCATCTGATCTGTTGGCAGAACAAACCTTTAGATGAAATTCTGAGGTATGCAAGGTACTGTAGTGACGAGATAGACTCTAAAGCAAAGAAGCTTAAAGAAAAGTTAATGCTAGTGCAAATGCAAGCTGCTGGAAAGGATAAACCACGGCAGCAGGGAACAGGAACGCAGGCCAAGAAACAGAATAATCAGAGCAGAGACGAGGAAGAAAGACCGAGACCGAGAATGGATATCGCGACACTGAAAAAGACGACGAGATGCCATCAGTGTAATGAGGTGGGACACTGGCGACGCGAGTGTCCTTACTATGTTGAGTCAGGGGAATTAGAGCAGGAGGAGGAAGAGGTCCAGAACAACGTGGTCAAGGGAGCCGTAGTCCCGAAGGGCAGGCTTGTCAAAGGGGGGACTCAGACTCCTCGAGCCCCGTTTCCTCAACCACCTCGCATCACGAACGGAGGGAAAACCTACAGACAGATGCCATTGTTTGTAGGAGGAGAGGAATGTTACTACGTTGATCCTCTTACAGGGCAGTGGGCGAGTAGGGACGAAGACTGTACTCTAGGAGCCGCCTTGGAAGTAGATCAGAGAGGACCATACGTAGAGGCTGAAATAGCGGGATGTCCTACAACCTTTTTGGTGGATACAGGGGCCACTCGATCTACGTTGAGATCTGTGGTAGTCCCGGGTCTGCCAATGTCAGGAGAAACGGTACAGGTGGTAGGAGTTGCGAACAAAAGGATGACAAATCCCTTGACCGAACCAGTGTCAGTAAGAATAGGGAATTACAGTGACGAACATCAGTTTGTGATCTGCGACTCTAGTCCTGTGTGCTTATTAGGGAGAGATTTGCTGTGCAAACTGAATTGCACGATACATTGCACACCTGAGGGAGTAGAAGTGCAGACCAATGATGAGGACGCAGATTTCAAAGTTGTAAACTCAAGGGAATGTGTGGAACTTTATCCTACCTTAACAGTGGAGGAACTTCCGCAAGACCTAAGAGAGAAAGTCTCAGCTGAGGTATGGGATTTTACTGGGGAAGAAATTGGATTGATCAAAGGAGTAGACCCGGTAAAAATCTTGGTAAGACCCCATGCTGAGTACCCAAGAACCCCACAGTATAAGCTAACGCCAGAGACGATTGCGGGGATCAAACCTGTGATCGAATCTATGATTAAGCAGGGAATACTGAAGGAGATCGTGGGCAGTCCGTGTAACTCCCCGATCATGGGTTTGCAGAAACCTAGTGGAAAATACAGAATAGTGCAGGATCTTCGAAAGATTAATAACATTGTTGTCTCATGTTGTCCAGTGGTACCGAATCCGTCAGTGATATTGTTCCAGATACCGTTCCAAGCTGAATGGTTTACCGTGATAGATTTGTGCCAGGCTTTCTTTTCGATACCGTTAGACGAAGAGAGCCAATATCTTTTCGCTTTCAAGCTGGAAGATCGCGTCTTAACATGGTGTCGTATCCCTCAGGGGTATACAGAAAGCCCATCGATCTTTAACCAGTTATTGAAACGAAATCTTGAGAGTCTAGTACTGCCCAAGAATTCAGTCCTGGTCCAGTACATAGACGACCTCCTGGTTGCGTCAGAAACTGAGGAAGCTTGCAAGGAAGACACCATCACCTTGTTAAATCACTTGGCTGAGAACGGACACAAGGTGTCTCCAAGTAAATTGCAATATTGTAAGACTGAGGTGCAATACTTGGGCCATAGGATTGAAAAGGGAAAGCGGAAGGTGTCTCCAGACAGAATAGAGGCGATTATGAAAATGAACGCGCCTACAACACAAAGAGAAGTCAGGATGTTTCTAGGCATGGTTGGTTATTGTCGACAGTGGATAGCAAACTTTTCACTGAAGGCAAAACCGTTATTACAACTGACGCACAAAGGAGTAAGTGATCCGGTACCATGGGACAAAGATTGTTTGATGGCGTTTTTGCAGCTGAGGGAGGACTTATGTCGCGCCCCGGCTTTAGGAATGCCAGATTATAAGAAACCTTTTTTGCTTTACTGCTGCGAAAGAGAGGGATGCGCTTTAGCGGTATTAGCACAGGTCCATGGAGATGCGCGCAGGCCAGTGGCGTACTTTTCGGCTACATTAGATCCAGTAGCCGCAGCGTTGCCCGGATGTCTCAAATCCGTAGCTGCAACGGGTGTCAGCATTGAACGATCTGAAAGCGTAGTTATGGGTCATCCGTTAGAAGTGTATGTACCACATTCTGTAGAACTGTTAATGACAAGGACGAAGACTCAGCATCTGACGAACAGCAGGCTCACACGCTACGAGCAAGTCATACTGGCCGCCGAGAATGTGACCCTAAAGAGATGCTCTGTCTTGAATCCTGCAACTTTGATGCCACTTCCGAATGAAGTGGACGACGACAATTGTACAGAACATGACTGCCTTGATGTGACTGAACTATGTACCAAACCGAGACCTGATATCGTAGATGAGCCATTGACAGACCCAGACGAAATTTTCTTCGTTGATGGTTCATGCGTAAGAAACGATGTCGGTCAGCTGAGAGCAGCTTATGCAGTATGCACGATTACCAGAGTTATAGAAGCCGCTTGCCTGGAAGGAGTACACTCCGCACAGGTAGCTGAAATTGTGGCTTTGACTCGTGCTTGCTTAGCAGGCGATAGACTTCGAGTCACTATATACACCGATAGTCAGTATGGTTTCGGCGTAGTTCACGATTATGGGCAGTTGTGGTCTCAAAGAGGTTACATGACCTCCTCGGGTTCTCCTATTAGGAATGGAGAATTCGTGAAACTACTGTTAGAGGCTTTGCAAAAACCTATGGCCATAGCTGTGGTCAAATGTGTAGCTCATACTAAAAATGTTGATTTTGTATCACTAGGAAATAGATACGCAGATGAAGTAGCGCGTTATTGCGCAGAGCAGGGATATTCTCACACTGATGCAAAAGTGGGGGGAGTCCAGGAAATGACTGAATTGACCATGTTGTTAGACACGGTGGATACATGGGATGAACTGAGAGCAGTACAGGACAATGCACCAGATGATGAGAAAAAGGGCTGGGAAACAGCAGGGTGCGAAAAGAGTGAGATGAATTTCTGGGTGTCCGCCGATGGAAGGGCAGTTTTACCAAATGAACTAATTAGTCCAATGGCAAGGAAATTGCATGGATCAGCACACATAGGAAGAGATGCTATGGTGAGAGTATTCAGACAAACGTGGTTTAACCCTAAATTTAGAGTAGCGGCAGAAGCAGTGTGTCAGCGATGTACAATCTGTCAGCAACTAAATGTGGGAAAGAGAACACCAGTTACCTTGAGTCACATAGGAAGGTCTGGGGGGCCTTTCAATAGGATGCAGATTGACTTCATAGAGATGCCTCCATGCAACAGACTCAGATACGTGCTAGTGATTGTTTGTATATTTTCTAGATGGGTTGAGGCTTACCCTACACGTAGGTGCGATACACTTACAGTAGCAAAATTGTTACTTAGAGAGTTGATACCAAGATTTGGGGTGCCATCCTCTTTGGAATCAGACAGAGGAACTCATTTCAATAGCGAAGTGGTGAAGATGCTATGTTCAGCTTTAAATATCGATCAGAAGTTACACTGCAGCTATCGACCGGAAGCTTCAGGGATCGTAGAGCAAATTAACAGTACTATCAAGTCCAGACTGGCTAAAGTTTGTTCGTCGACATCCCTGAGTTGGCCAGACGCACTTCCAGTAGTTCTCATGAGTATACGTAGCACACCTGATAGAAGAACAGGTCTCTCTCCACATGAAGTGTTAATGGGGAGAGCTATGAGGTTGCCATCGGTTCCGACTGCAGCGCTAGTGAACATCACAGATGATTTGATCTTGCACTACTGCAAGGGACTATCTGATGCCGTTAATTCTGTGTCCCTCCAGGTTCAGGCTGCAGAGGTTCCATCAGTACAAGACTTGTGCCATGACCTGAGTCCAGGAGACTGGGTCCTGGTGAAGAAGCATGTCAGGAAGAACTGCTTAGACGTGCGTTGGCGAGGGCCGTTTCAAGTCATACTTGTAACGAATACCGCAGTGAAGTGTGGAGGTCTGCCAAACTGGATACATGCCTCACACACCCGAAGAGTGCCAACACCTCCAGAAGACACAGCTCCTCTCTCGGATGAGAATCCGGCGGGAAGCGGAGAAGCCATAGAGGGGGAAAGCCAAGCTGTGGAGGTTATCGAAGAAGCGGAAACTGTGTCGGAACAGGGCGACGAAGGTCAGGACATTAGTGAGACCGAAGTTGCCTCAGGAGAAGAAAGTGATTGGGAGTCTGACACAGATATCGAGAAAACTGAGAGTGACCAAGAGACAGGTCCTAGAACAAGGAGCGGAAAGACAAAGAGTGAAGAAGCCAGTTGGCCGGAAAGAAGGAAAAGGCCAAGTTCGGAAAGGAAGAAGGAAAGAACTCTTGCCCCGATCGCTGAAGAATCGGACCAGGAGGAAGAAACGACAGATTCAGGAACTGAGAGTCCACGAAGATCGAGAAGGGTACGTGTGCCCTGCAGAAGGTACGCCACCCCAGAGTGGACTTATCTAGCAGATGTATTGGGGACAGAAATCTGGGAGAGTGAAGAGTGTGAAAGTAACCACTCTCAATCCAGTCGTGACAGTGGAAATATGGATGTTGGCGCCTGGGCTTGAGACTGAGGGGTTACTGACTTTCACACTTCCCCGACCCCCACGTTTGAGTAAAATTCAAGATCTAGTGCTAAAAAGACTACAATTTCCAACAGTTGGTCAGCAAATGACCGAAGAAGAAGAAAAAGTTATTCGTTTTGAACTGTTAATTATTGTTGTGAAAGCTGCAGGTCCAAAAATAATTGTTGATGCATAAAAGACTTTTTGTACATATGTTATAAAAGAGAAGATAACCTAGCGCCGAGTGGAAAGAAGAATAAAATTAGGGATTACATTTAGAGGACGGAGAAGGGCTAGGGTTGTCTGCTGCTAAGAAGAGAAAAGACATTGTGGTGAAAAAGATACCTGTTGATAAAAAGCACTTTAAAGACTGTAAAGGCAAACAAGCAACCAAAGATTGGAAAGAGAACTTTGCTAGAGAACGAGGTACGCTGTTTGGAGGACATGGAGAACGGCAACCCAAACAGAAAAGCTAGATGTGTAATAGGTACACTTATAGCAATAGTGATATTTCTCATAATCATAGTAGTAACGATATCTTACATAACAGGACATGAGAATGATAAAAGAGAAGTGAATGTAAAAATTGTAACGACCTTGAAACCTGCTCTTGTGGGAAAGAAGGAGGAGAGCACTGTTATACGTGAAAAGGCGTTACTTACAGATGAAGCTCGTAGATTACACATAGACGAGTCACAGGGAAACTTTAGGTCAAATGCATATGCCAAATTATTGTATGAATATATCGATGCCATGGAGGCCAAAGATTGCTACGTTTGTATGCAATTGCCGGCTTCTGTAGACGAAGGCATTAGGTATCACCATCTCCCATTGACTTATGGGATCACATGTAGCTTACTGCTTAGTATTTTTTATGGTAGAGAAGGGTTTGAGTACTACTTTTCAAATTATGATTCGGTACTGCCTGAAGTTCCGAATTATAAGCAAATGAATAAGTGGGACTACTACAAAAAGGAAGATAGACTAGCTAAATTCTTTCTTCCTTGGGATACATTAGATACATCATATTCACGGAGAAATAATCTGACTTGCACAGTATCGGAGGTAGAGAAAAGGTTTATAGCACAAGTAGATGATCGATGCAGACGGCAGAAGATTCTAAAAATGTCAGGACAATGGAAAATAGACTGGACAGAAGAAGAGAAGGCACACAGAAAGAAAGGTAGCAATGGTCCAATAGCATTGGATAAAACGCAGAAAGGAAAGTTATGTTTAACTCGAAGCAAAACGTATTATGAGAGTGAATTTGTAGGTGAAGTTAGTTGTGAGCACTCTTTTAGATTGGAGTACTACACGAAAGATTTTATGAAAGGGATGCAAGCTATTCCGAATGTGTATTTTGTATGTGGGAGAAATGCCTATGTAAAGCTTCCAGACAATTGGTATGGTTCGTGTTACTTGGCAATTGTCTTCCCCAAAATATATCATGCAAAGGATTTAGCAATCATAGAAGGAAAGGCTTCGAGGAGAACGAAAAGGGAAGTAGGAGATGCAGAAGTAGTAGGAGATGTATTTGGAGCAATGTTTCCATTGTTAGGTTTGATTCTTAACGATGTTAAGATTAGAAGGTTAGCGACAGTCGTGGATAGATTGTCTGCCAGCACTGCAAGATCATTAATGTTAGTTGAGGGTGAGATGCAGTCGATTAGAGCAATGGTTTTACAGAACAGACTTGCTTTAGATGTGATATTAGCAAAAGAAGGCGGAGTTTGTAAAGCTCTGAAGGTTCAGGAATGTTGTACTTATATTCCTGATAATTCAAAACCACTTGAGAAAGTCATACAGAACATTACACAGATTCATCAAGAAATTGAAGATTTATCAAAAGTAAATGTTTGGGAAAAAGTAGGAAATGGAGTGGGAAAGGTTGGAAGTTGGTTTGCTAATATAGGCAAAAGTATAGTTTGGTATATTTTAAAGCCTGTATTAATAGTATTAATTTGCATAATTACATTATTAGGATTAGTAAAATTATATAAATGGTATAGGTCGAACCAGTTACAAAGATCGATGAGAGACCAAGAAAGGAGACTAGCTGTTCTACAAGATCAACAGTATAAAAGTCTGAGAACACTTGAATCGATAAAAAGAGGAACTGATGTAACTAGTTCGGTATAAGAGATGTATTCAAATTGCTTTTAGTGATGACTCCTAAAAGTCATCAAAGGGGGGAACTGAGAGAGCGCAATTTGAATATATAGTATATAGTAACCATATCTAGATGTATATGTTATAAACGTAGGAATGAAACGCATATCGTAATGTAAAGTTGACAACTATAACGTAAAGGCCAACGAAGAGTGATAACATAATATAGGAAATGTAAGTGTATTCATATGTTAAACATGCATTAGATTTAGAAGGCCCGTATACCTGATGGGTAGATGTAGAAATGTGTATGAAATGTAGAACATGCACAGTAGAATTCGTGTATGTGTGTAACCTTAAATGTGTAACTTTACATTGGGAGAAGCGGCGAGAAGAAACGTGGATAAATGTATAAGAGAACTTACATAAAGATGTAACCAAGGAAAATGTATAGGTTATACTCTATACAGTCGTATTCTATGTAGTATATATCCGATGTAAAATGTATTCAAAGTATAACTAAGACTTTTTGCTAAAGTACGAATATATAAATGTATGCCAAAGGTTATACTGTGTAGAGGGCTTTTGTAGAAATGCTGGAAGAGTTTAGGTCATTTGTGTTTATAACCTAACTGGTCAAGAGTTCGAAGGAGCATAGTCACATGAATGTAATTTAGTGGTCTTGTAAAGGTCGTAAATAGCTTGATGTGGACATGAGAGCCGAGAAGTCTAGCACTTGTTAGATTTAAGGTGACAATGCCGGACGGAGCTTATTGCTTGAACGTGAGGAGAGACACTTTGAATGTAGACTATGTTTTGACAAGACCATTCACAGGACCTAGCAGGGTCAAGTTAAGAGACATAGAGTTAAGGCCTTGTCTAAAATTGTATGTTACATGATCTGAAAGAATCGATAAATGTCGACGATGAAATGATGAAGATGACATCCAAAGGAGAAGGGTCAACTTAACGGACGACGCAAGGAGTGGACCAATGGAAGAAGCAGGAAGTTGACATCATCGGGGAAAGTCCGTGGTGGGCGTTAAGGGGCGTTCCACCCACATGGTGATTGTGTATTTTAGGGACAGCACCCCGGGGATAAGATAGCGAACAGCTCAGTAGGGAGCTCAGAGAGAGAAAGGCAAGGGTAGATGCCTTGAGCAGATGCGCTGAGAGATCAGAGCGCAAGGGAGCAGTAGGCCGAGGACCCTTAAAGAGCGGATGGGTAGGCAGATAGGGTACTGCTTCTGAAACTTAAGATTTCCTTTAGAGGCTAAGAGAGTTTGAACTTCTTTGGAAGTCAAACTGCTGACACCTTTTCAGGGAAGAAACTTGCGAAGTAGGATTGTCACATAGCATAGAGTAGGGACAGATTAACTTGATGATATTTTTTATCTTACTGCAGATAACGCAGAAGGAACCACTTCACACCGAAGCTTAAGCAGCTGATATCTTAATTGATTTTGTAATTTGTATATTTTGAGATTTTATCCTGAGTGGATTGTATCGTATTCAAATTAATCTTTATATAAACTTTTGAAACTTCATCAGTTGTAAGTGGTTCTTTAGAGTGGCGTCAGTTAATGGGGTTTGTCTAACCAATGCGGGGGTGGTCCTTTCCTCAATGACAGATATAAGCGGTCCAAACAAGATGAATGAGATTCTTTATTAAATTTATCATAATCACAAATTGATATCAAAATCTCGTTCCCCGCATATGAGAAGCTGTAAAATGCTTTTTTTGTTTTTTGACCATTACAAAATCACTCCCAATGCAATAGACTTGTTTCTGCTGCAATTAGTAGTCAGCTAGACGCCTACCCACAGCGTGCTTTTATTCCTTGTCCCATGTAAACTTTCACCTACATTGTTATTCAAAGAGGAACTTGCGGCTGATCCTGCTCCACAGTCCATTGGCTGATCGGTCCCTGGCCATCAGCCCGCCTCTTGTCTGATTGGCGCAGAGAGATGGGGAGAGAATGTGTGTGAAACAATTGTCGGTTTGTGCCACGAAGAGAACAGAGCCTCTTTTATGATTGCACAGATGTAGATTCCGCGTTGCAACATATTCTCACGATTCGTAAACTTTAGGACAAAACAGTAGTTAATGTACTAGAATTATTTCGCAGCACTCTTGCGCAGGTTGTACGTTCACTTTCGTAAACCAAATTTCACGACGTTTAAAGTTTAAGAGAAAACAGTATTTCATGTCCTGTAGTAATTTCACAGTACCCTGGATAAACTAGAAAATAGGGCCATTCACATCCGAAGGAGCACGATTCAGTGTGCATTGTACAGTTTTCATAACAGTCGAGAAAGCCCTGGAGTATTAACTAGGAATTTAGAAAAAAAGACATAGATTTGACGTTCGAAACAAGATTACATTTCAATGAAAGTAACAGTTCATAACCAATCCCATCGCGTTTCAAGCTAAAACGTTCTGCCTTGAGTTTGGGTTACTCAGGGAAAACAAACCACAAAAGTTTAATAAAAAAGACTTCATTTCATTTCATAAAGCTTTATTCAGTGCATATCAAACAATGACCATAAAAGCACATAATAATAACATACAAATATTGACAAATAGCCAAAGTACAGGGGTAATTATTTCAATTAAATATTTTAAAAAAAAGAAGTTAAAACATCATACTTTTTCTTGCATGAATTGATTTATATAAAAAGGTGGCAGTAAAAAAACAGATATCAGGGTGGTGCATGTTAAAAAGCAATTTCATAGAATCATTCACAGTGCGTACTCCATATTTTACAAGGATTGGTTTTTAAAAAACGATGCGTAAATTTCTATACAAATTGCATATCAAAAGAAAGTGCAATGTGCATTGTACTGATTTGCCATCACACAGACAAGGGCCAACTGGATGTTTTTTAAGAGACGGAAAGGCCACCAATTGATGAACAATTCCAAGCCTCAACCTGGTTAGAATAAATCGATGGGAGGCTCTGGTCACTTGGCTTAAATAAACTTGAAAACCTTTGTTTCCCCCAAATTTATTATAAAACGTGCAGGTGGATAATTGGCCAGTGCTACTCTTCCGACTCTCTGCCCTGTAGTTCATGAATGTACTCTTCATTTACTGTTTTGGCAATGCTGTGGCAGCATAGCAATCAGCTACAATATTTACATCAAAGATTTCCTGGAAACTACGTATGATATATTTTAACCAAGGGATCTTAAGATGGTTGTCAACGGAGAGACAGTCATTAATAACAGCTCTGTTCAAGGCTGTCTCATCCTTCATCCAGATCGAACGCCATAACATTAAAGGCCTCAGAGATATCATATCTGACAGATAGTGGATCCTTAATTCTCTGTGGGTTAAATCATTTGGGGAAGAGTTGGGTAGACACAAAAGTTTTTTGAGAAAGAGATTTTCCTCAATTTGGAGGCTACCGTTAGAAACGTGTCCCCACGCCCCAGCCCCATAAAGGGCGATTGACACGCATCGCAATTGATAAATCTGTAGCATATCCCTGATGCGTCTATCCCCTATCTTGGTCGCAAATTTGAATACCCCATGGACACTTTTTGCCATTTTGGCCCGCACATTGGTGATTTCATGTGCCCATGTACAGTCCTTTGCAAAAGTAATTCCTAAGTAACATAATTTATCGACTTGGTGAACCTTGTGCCCATCGATAAAAAAGGTATGGGGTCTCCTGCGGCCTGCCCCACAGGTCATAGTATAAGTTTGAGTTTTATTTATAAGTAAATTCCTGTCCTTATTGAAAGTGGAGAACCTGTCCTTCAGACGTTGGAGCCCAATTGGGGTCCTTGACAGTAACACAGCATCGTCCGCATATAACAATACCGGTACGTCTAGGCCTTTGACCTTTGAAGCATCAGCACTAATTGGTTTTTAAAACCGCATCTACCTCGTTGATAAAAGGGTAAAAAGCAGGGGGGCAAGTACACAGCCTTGTCTTATCCCACTCCTGACCTTGAACTTTGGGGTACACTCCCCATTTATACCGTACCGGACACTAGTTCGGAGGTTATCATATAGTCGTGCTAGGAAGAAGACAATACTTTCTGGTGCCCCCATTTCTAGCAACTTCATCCAAAGAATAGAATGGTCTACCAGGTCGAAGGCACTGCTTAAGTCTGCAAAGCAGAGGTGGAGAGAGCCCTTTTTGGCCTATGTGTACTTCCCAATAAGAAGTTTTAGATTTAAGCACTGGTCCAGGGTTCCACGCCCTTTCATAAAACCGTACTGGGTGCTGCCCATTCTTCCAGCCTTACCAGTAAAACCCTGCTCATGATTTTGACAGAGGAATCTAATTAGGATATGGGGCAATAGTTTTTTGCATCCCCCTATCCCCTTTCTTAAAGATCGGAATTATAAAAGATTCCTCCCAGGTCGGTGGAACTCCATTGCATCCCGCAGCATTAAATACTTTGGCTAACACGGGGCCCCACATCGCCGGATTGGTTTTATAAACATCGATGGGAACCCCGTCCGGCCCCTGGGCCTTTCCCCCTTTGCTTGCACTAATACCTTGTAAGACTTCGGCGATGGTGAAATCCAGCGGTACTATGGGCCAAGAACTACAATTAACACTTTGCGGTTTATCAGAGTTGAAAATAGTGGAAAAATGAGTTTCCCAAGCTTCCATATTGAAGTTGGATGCGAGTTCTAGGACAGTATCGTCCTTAAGGAAGGGGCAGTTAACTGTTGCCCAGAATAACGCACAGTTAGAGGTTTCCGCAGCCTGTGTCAACTTTTCCCAAGCCTCTTGCTGTAGTTCTATCTTCCTATGCTTAATGGCTGCCTTATAATCATATCTAAGTTGGGTTACCGCCTTCTTGTCTCTCGGCCTCGCTGCAGAGGCCTGCTTTAGTTCTGTTAACAACGCGGTACATGTATGAGCGAACCACCCTTTGTTATGGACTGATTTTCCCGAAACGATTTTAGTAAACTTGGTATCAATAATGTTGTTAATAGTTATACAATCCATTACAATATCAGCGGGGTCATGGTCACTCTCAAGGATAGCGTTAATTTCTCCAAGACACCCTTTGACAATAGATTTTAGTATCACATCAGATTTTTCGCCTTTCCATCTTACTCTTACACCATTGGGTCTGTGAGGTTCAATATTCGTTATGGGACACTTAATTGGTAAGGACCTATCTTTCAAAATAATAGCTTCGATGATGATACAATTATGGTCGCTTAACATAGTATCAACAATCTTGGGAGCCTTACACAATGAAATAATATTGGATGACACACAGACATGATCAATCACTGTATTAGCGTTCCTTCCCGTATATGTAGGGATAATATCACCTCGTTCATCCTTGGCATAAGCCAGGATTTCTAAGTCGTGATCCGCCAGTATTTTATTCAATGACTCCCCATAATGGTTATGTGGGAAATGCAGGTCATCTTCCTCTAAATTATTTTTGACCCCACATACCCCCAAGGTAGACAGAGGACAGATGGAGGTATTAAAATCTCCTACCCAAATAAAATCAAAAACAACATTAACCCCTGCAGTTAATTTGTCTAAGGCGGCCTCCAGGTCATTCACAACTTGGTGCCGCGTTTTATCAAAAACATTGTTGCAAAAGTTAATTAAAAGAATATTGCGTGCCTGTTTCTGGTGTAGCCACAGGATCTGAAAATAGGCCCCAACCTTCAGATACCTTTTCACAGTGATGGGGAGGTTGACAGATACCAGTATCAGAAGGCCTCCCTTGGCTCTACCAGATAAAGAAGCCTGCGCTGGTAAATTAAAAGAAACGTGACCAGCATATTTAACTGTATCCTGACACCAGGTTTCCTGGAGGCAGATAATGTCATGCGACCTAATAAACTCTGTCCATCCCAGGGTATCTCCTTTAGCAGCTAATCCAGCAATGTTCCAGCTGACAATGGAACAATGCGGGAACTGGTTACCTTTGTTGGACATGATGGTCGTCTGACCGATAGCTGCCCCCCCTAGTTCATCCCCCTCCGTTCTTTGGATGTTAATAGGCCCATCCCCATCTTGAACATCATGGCTATATTCGGATACATGCATAGTCACCAGGGCTCCTAAATTGTCCCCTTTTTTGCCATCATCGTTACTATATTCGTGAACATACATGGTCCTTAGCTTTCCAGGGTTGCCCTTCCCCGACACAGCCTTCCTAGAGGTGACCTCCTCACCTATAGCAGTGTAATCCTGATCAAGTCAATCATTTATGTCCAGGCTACTCAGAGATTGGAACCGATTAAAGATTGGGACCTCATATTTTCTAGATATGTCAAAATCACTACCTCTGTCTCTATTAAGTTCATCATTGGTTTGGTGCATTAGATGACTGTAGAAATAGCCAAGGGGGCGTAGTATAATTCCCTGATCTTTATGAGGTGAGGATGTCGCTCTTATCAGGGAGGTGGTGGCAAAATAAGGGTTTTTAAAGTTTATGATGACACAATGGCCATTGATATTTTTAGGCGATTTACCAATCCAGTTAACTCTTCTGGTAGTAAGGATCTGATTGGAAAGTGCCACCGGGAACCCACATTCGCGATTTAACCATGGAATAGTTTTATTTTAAAGAGATTCATGGGTCTCTAACTGACTTGAGGGCACATTTTCGTTCACAGGAGGGACGTTAGTTGAAACTGCCACATACGGCGCACAGTCAGGTGGTAGGTTAATAGCCTTACTGCAATGGATGTTACGGCGTCCTATTTCCCCCTAGATTCTGGAACTACCTTGCTTTTTTCGGCATTGGGGGTTTGCCTTAGTGGTTCAGCTCTAGGTGTGTGAGACCTCCCATTGCTACTTTGGGCAATGGTTTTGGTCGCTTCCCCTGTAACCGCATCAACATCACGATTATCCGGGGTGTCCATACGAGTTTTTAACAAATCCTTTTGAGCTGAAATTTCGCCCCCTAGTCGTTTAACCTCGCTGCATAGATTATGCTGTCTATCTGATAGTGGTTTGATAGATCCTTTGAGTTTAGCTGCAAATAAGTTTACTAGTTTCTCAAGCTGTACATTATTTAATGTTACTACATTAGTATTGCCTGCGTGGTCATCTATTGCTGACACAATCCCAGTTGACTTTTTGGCACCCTTGCCTTGGTTAGTTGTGCCTCATTTGAATTGGGCTTTTCTGTACCCCCTTCTAGTTCTGGGGGCAGGCGAACCAGAGGTTGACGTGTTAGGTGTGTTAGTCAGTGCTGTAGGTGGCTCAACTACACTAATATGCGGGGACATATTAAAACTGGTGTTTTCCCTGTTTTCTTCAGCAACTACTAGTGGCACTAGGGGCAATACTGATAGGATGTTTAAATCGAGCGAGAGTCGCTGCTCTGTTCTAGTAATTTGTTCATTGATGGCGCTTACAGCTCTAACAAGGTAGTTGTCGAGTGTAGAGCTGACAAGCTCCACTGGGGTTTTACTTCCCTTATGCCGGGCCATTTTAATATCATTTTTTAAAATATGACCAAAATATTAAAATAAAGCTTTAGAAATGGCAATACACACGAATCAATTACAACCAATAAGATGATTAAAAGGTGCTGCACACGGGGATCTAGCCAGAACAATACTGAATAGAGAGAGTTCAAATGGACCTTACCCCCAAAGTACTTATATAGATCGTTTTCTTTACCACTAGGGCCAGGTCCAAATACCATATTAAATGTTTAGCTAAGAGTTTCCTCCCAGCCCATCCTCGAACAGTCTCGGACGGGCTCAGACAGGCCCGTCCTTGGCCCGGGCTTTGACCAGCACCCGGGCGCGTCCCATGTCGCGTGGGAGGTAGTCAATAATATAATGAAGAGGGGAGGAGCCTAACGAGCCTCAGGTGCTCCCGGCGCTGTGGCGTGCACTGGGGCTGATGGGAATCGTAGTCCTAGGATCCCTCGTGGCTGGCAGGGGGGCGTGGAGCAAGGTGGCGTCCTCCTTCAGTTCAAACCCCCAGCACGGATCTCCTTTCGGGTAAGCAGGGCAGCCCCCGCAGGACAACACAGCAGCACAGTCCACACTCGGACCCTTCAGCGCAGCGGCACCCGCGGGAGCGGGTTCTGCAAGGTGTTAAGTGCTGTGAGGCTGATGAGCCTCGGGTGCTCCCGGCACTTTGGCGTGCACTGGGGCTGATGGGACTCGTAGTCCTAGGATCCCTCGCGGCTGGCAGGGGCGGCGCGGAGCAAGGTGGCGTCCTCCTTCAGTTCAAACCGCCAGCAAGGATCTCCTTTCGGGTAAGCAGGGCAGCCCCCGCAGGACAACACAGCAGCACAGTCCACACTCGGACCCTTCAACGCATGTGCTTCTTTCTGATTTTTTCGTGTATTTATATGGTTAAATAGTTCAATATAATTTTCCCGTGGATAAAGAAAGAAAGGCAATTCAATAAAATGCAAACACCTCTTGTAGCATTTCATTTTATTTATCTTTCCTTACATTAGGAAGCTGAGAAAATTACATTGGCTCCCAGTCCCACTCAGATCATGGTTCAAGGCCCTCTGTGTGGTCTTTAAAGCGGTGAATGGGATTGGTCCGGAGTTTCTTAAGCATAGACTCACATGGTACGTTCCAAGCAGAACCCTGAGTTCTTCTGGCTCTAAATTAGTTAAAACATCCAGGTTTAAGAAAACCAATTGGGGAGGTAGAAGTTTTTTTTGACTGTGCCTCTAAAGCATGGAATGAACTCCCATTCCAACTAAGAAATGCTCCAGATCTGATTTCCTTCCGGAAGAACTTGAAAACTTGGTTCTTCTCTCAATAACAGCTCATTGTTTCCCAGGTAACCAGTACTCAGCCCCAGGACATCTCAGGGTAGCAGTGCGCTTTATAAGAACAAATAACATAACATAACATATATGTGGTTTGGATCATTTGCCCACATGTTTTGGAGGAATATCAGTGCTCCACAAAACCAGAAGTTATAACAAGTATTGGCAAAGCCTGTTGGTCTCACCCTTGCAACCTATTGCTTTTACCAGTGCTTGTTTTAGTCCAGGATGATAGCCATGCCTATGTGCATCGGCCATTTTAAAAGTAATTTTCTTATGCTTTAAGAAAAGCCATTAAATGATAGCCACTGTGGATGCACAGGCATCTGTGTTGGCCACCTCTTAATGAATGTCTGAAAGCAGAAGACTAAGGGGTCCATTAGGAAGTAGGGTGGAACGCCACCGCCCGGATGGCGGTGGCGATCCACCCTACATCCTTCCCCGCCCCCCCCACCCATTTACCCCCACCATACCGCGGCAGACTTGAAGACCTTCAGCCACTTTTTTGCCCGGTCGACAAGTCAACTGGCCGGAAAAGGGTTTAATATGGTGGCGGTGTCTGCTAGACACCGCAATCCATATCAGGATGCGGCGGGAGGCAGCATTTCCGTGGCGGCGTTGCCGCCATAGAAAGGCATGCAGATTTTAAGATTGGGGGCCCATTGAAGGAGGGGGAACCTATGGTACCCCCCTGCATGTGCATGAACAACATAGCAGGCAATGTGTGGTGCCTGCCACGTTGTGCATGCATATGCACAACATGCATTTTTGGTATTGCGACGGGTGCTGCTGAAAGCACCACCCACTGCAATGTTAAAAATGCATGATGCGCCCGACAGTGTGGTGGGCGCATCCTAATCACCCCCACGGGACCGCCGCACTTATGGAGGGCGGTCCCTTTTCACGTCAGGATGGCGGGCGGACAAAGTCTGCCCGCCATCCTAATGATGCCCTAAATTCCTAAATGCAAACATATGTGTGTTCACAGGGATTGGAACCATGATTTTAGCAGTAATTATTGCATCCCCCAGAAACCTGCAAAAATTCACCACAGGTAATACAGGAACACACAGATTTTGGTACAGAAAACCATTAGCAGCTGCTTATTGGACTCGATAAATACCAAGACATGGATTGTCGATTTCTATTGGGCCAATAAATACCTTTCCTCACCAAAGCACTCATAATGAGGGCATGTGTATTGTATTGTTCACAATAGTTCTTCAACAATCGACAGCTAAAGGTGTGTGTTGGCTAGACGAAAAAGGTGTCTTTGTGAGGCACAAACTAATTAAAGTTGAGACCCTGGTCTGCTGAAAGAACACAAATTATGATGTTGCTCTTCCAGGTACCATGGCGTCGTCGGACATCTGATGTTCTGATGTAACAGGAATTAGCAGCCATTTCGGCAAAAAGCATTGGCAACCCTAGTAGGTGTGGCTTTAATATGCTATCAGAGATTATTTGTACCATTTCTCTGTGCCTCCTATTCTTTGCCTTATTTTTAATTCCCAAACTTTGAGCTGATGCATAGCACTGGCACTGCAAGCTTGGGGAATAAAAAGACAGCAGCACTTGAAGCTTGGGAAATAAAGCTTGGTTAAATACAAAGGTGGTTCTGTTGGGTAAGGCAAATTACTTTGACAACGCTAATAAATGCAAATAAAACGTTTAAGAACCTCTCTGAATTACACATGCAATGAGAAAATGAATAGTCAAGCAATCTAATGATAAACTTCATATAGCCAAAGGGTGATTTGGAACGAATTTATATTAGAATTCAATCATGATACATCTGAATTAATTCATTCAATATGAAGTTTATCATTAGATTGCTTGAGTATTCATTTTCAAACGTTTTATTTGCATTTATTAGCGTTGTCAAAGTACTTTGCCTTACCCAACAGAACCATCTTTGCATTTAACCACATTCACCCAGGTTCTGAGGGACACAGGGTTACCCTTTTTTTGGGGGGGGGTGCGGGGGGGAAATAAAGCGCCAACACAGGAGGCACAGAAAGAGACAGGCTGCACAGAGACATAGCACAAATAGTCTGTGAGCATTTTCCACACCTGTGTTTTCACAAATTAGATCAATAAAGAAAGATGTATGGGTTTGTTATCAATATCTTTGAGTTCATTGGAATTAAGGATTCCCATCTACGGTTTAGCACAGGTAGGGTACAATAAGGTAAGGACTTTGAAAAGAATTAAGAAGAGGTCTGACAATTCCTTAACCTCTTCCACGCTGATGACGAGCTGGGCTTGTCATGGCGTAGCCTCCTCGCACGCTGATGACGAGCCCAGCTCGTCACATAACATGCGTTTTAAAAAATCTCAGCGTACGAGCGGAATTCCGCTAGCGCGCATGAGGTTAAGAGAGAGTTACTGAGTTATATATGATGTTTTGCACAAAGGTCTGGTTGACGGTACAACCATTCTTGTGGGCAATGAAGATGCAATGTTGTTATAGGTTGTTTTCGGATGAGAAGGATTTGAGAAGGGATGCGTGGGTGTCTTCGTCTTTTTCCTAGTGGAGATTGATATCTCCCCGGTACAGCTGATTATAAGATGTGATAAGTTGATCAGTGGTACAATAAAATAAGGCATCATTAACACACTTTTTGAAGGGAAGTAGGCATTATCAAGATGTTCAGCCTCAGTGGTATAAACATCATGTTTATCATTTTTACAGTGAGGCCCTGGAACAAGGGCTTTATTGAGGTAATCCGTATGCATGTAATGTTCCCCTTGTGGTTAAGGGCAACTCCACGACAAATCTTTTCGGCTTTATTAAAATGCAGGATGATGCATTCTAGTTGCAGGATAAGATCAAATGCTGGTCAGAAGAAAGAGCAGAATCTGGTTGCCCTAGGTTAATTAGCATCAGGATCACAGTTTTAGATGAGGGCAGGCAGATATGCTAGAAGTTTGGACTGAAGACCTGCAGGTAAGAAGGGCAGCTTTGATGTGTAGGACAAGGGTCAAGAAGGGGCATTTCTTCCGAGAGTGCCTAGGTAGATAGATCTTTGTGTTTAGGATGGAGATTGTTGCAATACAATGTGCTGTAGGATTGTCTGAAGCATCTGTAGTTCTGGAGTATTTGGTTATAGGAGGTGCGTTAGAGGTAATTTGAGTGGAGGCATGCTCTCACACATTGAGGTTGGTGTGCATGTTGGGCTCTTCAGGCTTAGTTATGTTGACGTAGGTTCAGCAGTGGCCCTTGCAGGTAAGAGCGATGGGGCGGTGGGGCTGGGTAGGGGTGGATTTCGACATACGACCTTGAGGGAAAATTAAACAAATAATAAGGAGGCAGGGGAGCAGTCTTTTGTAGCAGAGTGCTTTAAGAAGAGTGAAGTGGGAAGTGTGATTTGCAGATGTGTGATCCATCTTCAGTCTGATCTCAAGTTATTTTTTGAGAGGGGATAGGAGATTTATACCCTGGTCAGCAGTAAGTGGCTGTACTAAAGTATGAGTAATTGCACACCCTCCCAAAGAAATTACCAAACTAAACACAAAAGCCATCTAAAAAAGACGAAAATGAAAATGACATTTTTTTTTACACTTTGCTGCCAAGAGTGCTCCAATGGTAAGAGATAAGTTGCTAATACATTTCTTGATTAGAGGCACAATTTCAAAATGGTTGCACAAAGGACCCATTTGCACAACTCAGCCTTTGCTTCTGAAATGCTCTTGCATCAGAAGAGTGGGTCCAGGATTAGGGACATGAAGGAAAAGATGAACTAAATACTGCCTTTGTGAACATGTTAAGAGGACAATAAAATAGTAACAGGAACTGAAAAAAAGAAGTTACTTAAGTAAAAATTGCTTACATTCAGTATGATTTGGATAAAAGCAGTAACATATATCTTGTGTTCTTTTTCAAGTCACATGTTTTGTATTTTTGGTTTATCATTCTTTTAAGAAAAAAAAAATATTCTGATAATAAATAACACCTGACAACCTGTATGGTGTATATACATACATATAAACTTTACCAAGGCCGGTTTAAAGCCCCGCTGTGAAAGGAGGATTGTTATGAATGGGAATAGCTACCCCCAGGTAAAAAAGTCCTAACTACAGAAACATCAACCAAAATACACCCTGGCACTGGAGACAGGAATCTCCTTCACGGAGAGCTATAATCCCTTGTGGTGAAGGTCAGAGAACCCTGGAAGCCACAAAGCTGATCCAACTGGCTTTCGAGCAAGACCATCACCATCAGGGCATGGAACATGCGGACCATGTACAAGACACGCAAGACTGCCCAAATTGCAGGGGAGATGAAAAACTTACAACCTTCCCCTGCTTGGCATCTGCGAGACCAGATGGACAGAGTTCGGACAGAAAAGAGTGGCTCCAGGAGGAATGCTGCTGTATTTTGGACATGAGGAAGAGAATGCCCCACATACTCATGGAATAGCACTGATACGTACGCCAGCAGCCATCAGAGCTCTGATTGGATAGGAAGCTCACAGTCCCAGAATCATCACAGCGACCTTCCGCACAAAGGAAAAGAGGATTAACATGAATGTTATCCAGTACTATGCACCTACAAATGACAGCGGAGAAGATGCAAAACAACAAGTTTGCAAAAGACTCCAATCCGTCCTGGAGAAATGCCTTGAGAGAGACATTACCATACTGATGGAAGACCTCAATTCCAAGATTGGAAGCGACACCACTGTGTACGAAGAAGTCGTGGGCAACTATGGCCTTGGCAACATGAATGAGAATGGTAAAAAGCTTGCAGATCTGTGTGCCCTGAACAGTCTGATGATAGGCTGTAGTGTACTTTCACACAAACGGATACACAAGGCAACATTCAACAGAGAATCAGATCAATCATGTCTGCATTGCCAAGAAGTTCCAGAGGTCTCTGCAGGATGTGAGAGTGATAAGAGAAGCGGTGTGGGGTCAGATCATCACCTTGTCATAGGCAGGCTAAAGCTAAAGGTAAAAAAAGCATGGATAGAACCGGCAAACCAACACCAGCAATATAACACCACTCTCCTCAAAGATGCACAGACACAGAGTGAATGCCCAGTTATCCTCAGTAACATGTTTCAAGTCCTGCAAGAATTAGAGGATGATAGAGACCCAGTCGAAGGTCAGTGGGAGAAGATCAAAGGAACAGTGACATCAACCTGCCTGAGGTTCCTGGGTCCCAAGAAACACCACCATAAAGAATGAATCTTCACAGAGACTCTCTGCAAAATCCAAGCGAGAAAGTACAAGAAAGTTACAGTAAACACCAACTGAACAGGAGCAGAAAAACAAAAAAACACCAAAAATCAACAAAACCAACAACGAAACAAATCGAAATTTAAGAGCAGACAAGCGAAGATTCGTCAATGGCCTTGCCACAGAACCATAGGAAGCTTCGAGCCATGGAAACTTGAAAGAACTCTGCGACATAACAAGGAAATCCTCCGACAGATACCGCAAGCCAGAAAGACCTGTTAAAGACAAAGTTAGGAAGACAATCATGGGTAATGAAGGCACAAAATGAAGATGGGTGGGGCTTTTTAAAGAACCTTCTGAACCAGCCAGTGCAGTAGTCTCCACCAGCCATTCAGCCAGCTGACATGGACTTGCCAATCGACTGCTGCAGACCAACCTAGGAAGAAATACGGCAAGCCATCAAACATCTGAGAAATGGGAAGGCAGCACGGCCTAACAACATTCCTAAAGAGTCACTAAAGGCAGACATTGAAACATCAGTAGACAAGCCCAACCCCATGCTTGGAAGGATCTGGGAAGAGGAAAAGGTGTCATGAGACTGGAAGGAGGAATATCTCATCAAGATCCCTAAGAAAGGTGATCTGAGCAACTGTGCAAATTATGGAGGTATAACTCTTCTATCAACCCAGGCAAAATTTAAATAGAGTCATCCTGAGCAGAATAAAGGAACAAGGTGATGCTCAGTTTCGAGAACAGCAAGCTAGCTCCCGCAAAAATAGACCCCCTCTATGTCAACTTCATCAACTATAAGAAGGAAATCAACAGCATGTACAGAGAGATCCTTTGGAAACGCCTCCACCACTACGGTATGCCAGATAAACCCGTAAGAATGATCAGGAAATCTTATGAGGAAATAATCTGCAAGATCGTCCACGGAGGACAACTCAAGGAAGCCTTCAAAGTGAGGACCGAAGTCCACCAGGATTATTTGCTCTGCCTTTTCCATTCCTGCTGGTCATTGACTGGATCTTGAAGGCATCCACAGCAAGGAGAAGACATGGGATCCAGTGGATACATTGGACACAGCTCTACAACCTGAACTTTGCAGACAAACTGGTCCTACTCTCCCATATTTATCGCAGAAGCAAGAGAAGACTGACATAGTGGCAACCACAGCAGCACAACTTGACCTCAACATCCACAGGAGACAAACCAAGATCCTGAAGGCTAACATGGCCAGCACAATTGCAGTCACTCTTGCAGGTGATTCACTGGAAGAGGTTGAGGCCTTCAACTACCTGGGCAGTGTCATAGACAAGCAGGGCGGCACAGACACTGACGTCAAGACAAGAATCGTCAAAGCCAGGGTTGCCATCATTCACCTAAAGATGATTTGGAGCTCGACTGACCTAATGCTGCAAACCAAGATCAGGCTTTTTAACACCAACATAAAATCGGTCCTTTTGTACGGAGCAGAAACTTGGAGGAACCCAGTGACCACCATCAACAAAGTCCAGACCTTCATCACACCTGTCTGATAAAAATCCTCCAAATCCAATGGTCAAACACCATCAGCAACAAATACCTATGGAAGTAGACTTTCCAACTCTATGCTCATGAAGAAATCATGGAAAGACGCTGTAGCTGGATAGGTCACAGCCTCCTCAAGCTCGCATGAAGCACCACCAAGCAAGCCCTCACCTGGAACTCACAAGGGAAAAGGAAAAGAGGAAGGCCAAGAACAACCTGGCGCCGAGGCCTTTAGGTTGACTGAAAGGAGATGAGTTACACCTGGAGTCAGATTGAAAGAAAAGCCAAGGACAGAGATGGCTGGAGAGGCCAAGAACAACCTGGCGCCGAGGCCTTTAGGTTGACTGAAAGGAGATGAGTAGGCTGTTCGGAATTCGGTTAAAACCGAATGTAGCCGATAATACCATACCAGATGAAAATCAGCTGACTCGGTTTAAACCGAGTGTCGCTGATTTTCAGAGTTATTGCATCATTTGGCCACTTGGTGGAGCCAAAACTTTACATGCAAACGGCAATTTTGGCTCGCGAAGTAAAACAGCAGCTCCGAAGGTGAGTCACCCAATTAGGTGTGAATGGCCCAAGGGCCAGGCCAACACCAGTCACCCTGCCTGGCTCACGTGGGGGGGGGAGAGGAGCTTTTGTTGTCTGCCGTCTGTCTTACTGAGGCCGCCGCACCCACGTACTTAACAGGTCTTTAAAAAGACCATTTGCTTAACGAGTCTTTGTTGTTATTTCGGCACTTCTTAGAGCCCCTGCAGCTACCCTGTCTCCGGCTTTGCTCATGACTGTGCCCTGCTCCTAGCCGCTGAGGGCACCCATTGTGGCTGGAGCCAATCAATCAGCCGCTGCACTGCTGCCTTTGCTCATCTTGCATAGTGCGGAATATAGTGTGAACTTGGCCCAAAGCTGTTAGCGCTTTTTCCCCATATTAGTGGCCACTCAAAATTAAAAATAGTAAGATGAATAGCTGCTCAACGGCACAAAATCTGCACTTCAAGTCCTGGCAGGAGTTGATGGAATCAGGTGCGGCAGCATGAGGGGCGTGTGTGTGGGTGGGGGGGTGGGGGCGGTGAAGCAGTGACCGGCGATTGCAGCTGTCAACATGTGAAAGGTTTGAGGGGTCAGGCCGGGCAGCTTCCACGCTCCTACGAGTTATGTTTTATTGTTACCAGATGTCTGAACTCACAGCAGATACTTAGTTGGTTTATAATAGCGAGTGAGAGCGCGCCTGAGCCTAATCTCCAGCTCGGCTCCCAGCGCCCTGCCCGGCAGTTACCAGATCTGAAAGCATCGGCCCCTTTGTTATTGAACCACGGCGCCATTCTGGCAAGGTTATGTTAATTCTAAGGTGCAACACGTCAAAGATGAAACGACTTGCGAGTCAGTCTTGTTTCACAAAAAGTATTAGTTTGCAGAGATAACGTGTGAACTACTTTGAAATATCGCATTTATATAATCAATAATTTGCAACTATTTAATATAAATTGAATGCGGATGCACATAAAAAAGTGTCAGACTGAGGTGACTATCAGATGAACAGAAGAGTGTTCCGAGAAAAATATGAAGACACTTTTGTGGAAAAAAAGGTCTGGCATTAGCTCATACACATAGCAATTGCAATGTTTTACGTAAAACCCAAAATGCTCAAGAATGAATTTAACTCGACACACTCCCAGCTTTTAGACCTCCCTCTCTAAAATAATCATGACGGATTGCAATGTGGGATTCTGCTTGAGATCGAAACCGGCCATTTCTTGTGTCTTCTCCCCATCCCCACCACCTCCCCAGTGCAGTCAACCACACCCCTGGTTTATGGTGCATAGCCACGCCTCTCCGGTTAATTCAGGGGCAGGGCAAGAGCCTCGCTTTTTTAAGATTTATTTATTTATGCATTTTTATATAGCGCGGACCCCGATGTGCCCTGATTAACATGGCCAGCCCACACTGAGATCGCATGTAATGGACGCAGCTAATGAAGACTTTTGCAGTTTGTTTTGTCTGTGTTTTTTTTGTTCATGTGTGCGTTCTTGGAATGTGACATTCCTAAGACTTCATTTGATGAACAGCTTCTGTTCATGACGCGTTGCTCTCTTGGGAGAATATCCAGGTTTTAGTTAATTCAAAAGTTTAAGAAAAGGCTTAAGGCTGGCATGTGAGAAAAGCGCAACTTCACAAAGCACAGACTGGAATATGTTATCAGCCTCTCCCAGCCCATGCTCCCACCGCCTGCCCCCCCTTAACCACAACACCCCACACTCTCAGACCCCGCCTTCCTTCCGCCTGGGGTCTGGCAACAGCCCTGAAGCGGTCGGTGAAGGGATGCGGCGGTTGCACTCAGCACCCAGGGAATGAGGTTCGAGGCAAGGACACATACATCACATGAGATCTCAGCAGCAGGTGCAATAACACACTGAGCTACCAGCTCGTGGAGGTTACAAGGAGAACCGGATTCACACCACGGATCTGCTGGTCATTACATATCTCCCGCACCTGCAGCTGACCTTCAGTGGGGAACTGGCACAGTCTGCTAAGCGTGTAATGAGTTGTTTTCTCCTGTCTGGCTTGGGGTGGAATACACAGCAGCGCTGGTGGTCCTCGCGGTGGCATGCACAACTGAAAGGACATGCGAGGTAAACAAGAAGCGCAGGTGACTTTTCTTGGCAAGGAGCAGTCAAATGAAAGGCATTAAAGCACAGACTGCAGGCAAGAAGGCGCACTGATTGAAACGCTCACTGCTGACATCTGTGGCGATATGCGTGCTATGGGCTTGAATCTGCGCAGTGATAATTGCAATCCTTTAGAAGTGCGTTAACTGAAATCCCATCACATTGAATAATAGTAACACGTTGTTAAAAGTACCTAATAACAGAAGTGCACAATGAAGCTCTACATAAAACAAGCCATTGGTATCAATTGGCCAATTGCAGTTAGTTCTCTCCGGTTCATGTATTGTTAGAGCTGCCTGACAACATTAAAATTCAGTTGATATATGCCTTTAAGGCAAACAGATTTAAATAATAATGGGTTTTTTGTCGGTGTAAATTTTAATACAGTAAGGTAAATCCAGTAAAGATTCATCATAAAATCTTTATTCAGCATGTAAAAACAAACATTAAAGAACAAGATAACTCAGCAAAAGTTACAGCGCAAATATAAAACACATGCGCAACATTTAAATAAATAACATTTAATTACCAAACATCAATAGGACAAGATAAACAAGCATTGGCATAGCCAATAGGTCTCGTCTTTGGGACCTTATAAGTGTTTAGTTATCCAGCACAATATCCTTGGTGCAACAACATCAACTGTTGCATGTTGAAACACTTATTAAGGTCCCAAAGGCGAGAACTATTGACTATGCCAATGCTTGTTATATTTTGTTTTTTCTAGTGCCGGTTTTCAGAAAAGACAGCATTCAATGATTTGGTGCTTTCCCACGACTATTTCATTTAGAACACCAGTTTCCAAACACAGAAATTAACATAAGATTGAATTTCCATTTGGGAAAATACGAGACAAATGTCATTAATTCACTTTGCTGTTTTAGTTTTTCAGTTTCCAGTTAGAATTAGTTTGACGTTGACTCAAGAGTAGCATTGACATCTAATTAAAGGACACATGCACAAAAGAGTAGGTTGAGGCAATTCACAAACAGTTATACTTTATTCGAGGACCCTAATGCTCCCAAAGCTCTGTGGCACGGTGTCTACATACCATACATCAATGAAGAAAGCAAGCAATAATAAAAGCAAAGCGATCCATAAACACCTGTAAAACACTGTTTCAGTTGTTTTTTATGGCGCGAAAATGAGTAACCACTGAAAAGCACTGTTTTTTTGGGGTATTGAAATCACTGGAAAACACTGAAAAAACACCACCAGATTTTACCGAAAATAGAAACTGAAAACAGGAAAGCCTAGAGATGAGTTACACCTGGAGTCAGATTGAAAGAAAAGCCAAGGACAGAGATGGCTGGAGAGTCCTGGTTGATGGACTATACCCCAGGAGGGGTAGCAGGCATAAGTAAGTATGTGATTTATAAATATATAGAGCAAACAGCACGTATCAATTTGTTTTATCTCTTGGAAGGTGTTTTTTATTTGAAATGGGAAGCCTTCTTTTCAATATGTCTTCTGTGATCACTAGGTTATCCCTGTTAGTGTCTGCTGCTCCTGAAAACAATGCAACACTTGCAATGAAATGCAAACTCTTCCTAGATGTCAAAATAATACATTTAACCAAAAGCTTCACTTTTAGAGAGAAATAGTTGTCTTGGCTGATCTAAAATGTAAATGACGTGACTTGTTGCAAGTCTTTTTTGTGTTCTTTTTATAATGCTGCATGCAATACACACCTGTTGTGTTTTGACATGGTCACAGCACATGATAGAAGCATAAGGCTTAAAAAAACCTATTTATTTTTTTGTTAGAGCTCTTCTATTTGTACAGACCAACCAAAAATGTGCTCAGTTTATATGTGTTCTGCGGGTCAACTTAACTAGCTGGACAAGGAACATTTCTATTATGTGAAGCTCTTTAATAACCACCACAGCAAAAAGGTTCCTACAAAGAGAAATTACATGCAAGCTCTGTCTTGAAGGATGGAGAGGCGATATTGTAGTTGCAGGCTTCCCTGTACTGTGATTTGAACACAAATGTTGTTCAAAGTCCTATGTAGAAATGCAGGAGCTGAAGACAAGCTGACCTCTCCTGGCCTCATAGAGCATTATACACAAGTTACCTTATAAGATACCGGTGGAAGGTGTTGGATAAGACATTTGGACTGGTTGCTGGATAAATGCTGAAATGTGGAGTTCTGACCTCAAGCCTGATGGCATAACAAGGTACCTGGGTAGCCTGGCTCAGCATACGTAAACCAATACAACTAGGCTGATAATCAGCTAATTATAACTTAGGAAGGGATTTGACTAATTGATTAGAGGGCCATATCTACCCTTTGCCTCTATGTGCTGTTTATAATATTTACAATCATTTGTAATTAAAGCTCTCTGTTTTCAGTTTTTACTGATTTTTACAGTTAAATACTGACAGAAAACGTGTATTTTCTTGTCTGTATTTATTTTTAAATGTGGATAAAAACGGAAATTGGGTTGCTTTTTGAGTAATTCTAAATACTGTCTGCCATGACTGCCAGGCCAATAGCTGTGTGGATTGATAGGTAAGGGGGCTAAAAAAGAATGTAATTTTAGTAAAGAGACTTTGACAGCAGTAGATATGCACAAGGTTGACAATGAAATATGCAGACTTTCTTTTAAGTACATTGATTTATCTTCATTGTGTGTTTACAAAATTGAACCCTAGCAGGCATTCAAGCATGAGTACATATTTACTGGTTAAATAATCGTGGATATATACTAATTTCAGCTTAATTTTTCCACAAAACCCAAAATAAATATGGATAAATACAGATAGAATTTGCAAAAAATAAATATGGATAAATACAGACGGTAATGTAAAAAAAAAATACCATACAACCGGGAGCCCTATTTATAATCACATTAATTTTAGAATAGTGTACAGTGAACAACAATATAAGACAAAATCCCAATATTTGTGGGTGTATTTATTTCAAGGCTCGAGGTGGAGCTGTAGTATATTCTTTATCACCTCTACTCAAATGAGCATAACTCAGCAGACAAGGGTTAAAGACGCCTGTTTTCCTTTTCTCTGAAAATTTTCAGTTTACCTTTGGGTCTTCGGCAACCTACCAGGTGTTGTCACAGATATTTGAGAGTTATTTAAGAGTTATCTCAACACAATGTCAGAAAGTGGCTGTCACAATGCAAGACATGGCTAAATGGGGCTGACCCGATTCCCTCTCTCTTTGTATGTTGTCAACCAAAAAGTCTTTGGACCAGATCTAAAAATGAAATTCACAAAGCCTTCAAAGTATTACACCTGAAAAACTATGACTACAGCATCAGACAGGGGCAAAAAAAATAGGCCCAAGCACCAAAATAAAAGTGGACTTCATTAGTGAATTATATAGTTAAAACAAGTGGTCCTTGATTGCAAATTAGGGCAGTTATTAACTTTTAAAGACATACTGTATACTTTTTTTTGCAAGGTGTGGAAGACTGCATGGATTTGAGCTTGTTGCAGTCAATGTTTGTTTTCATATCAGGGAAAATAACAGTAAAATTCAGGCCAGCAGGCCATAAAATAGGCCTGAAACATCTCAAAGTGCTGGATTTTGAACCAGCGGATATCATTTACCTACCTCCACCACGTGGCTCCCTCTGCAAGAAGTGGTTGACTATGTTCCGTCCAACATTCACCAGGGTTTTGATGAAGATATCAGTGCACAACTACGGTCAGAGTGCCCCAAGCTATATCTCCCTTGCATGGCGACTGAAATCCCTGAAGTGGACATCACCTTGGTCGCTTTTCTTAAGAAATGCTCAAGGGATCCGAAGAAGGGACTTGATTGTGTCTGGCGTAACTGCTAAGATAAGTTACAATACATCTCTGGCCCTCTCACCAAAATCTTGGAGTTGGGTTTCCAAAGTAAGGATTCTGCAACCCCCATCAATCCTGATGTTTCAGTGGGATAAGCCTAAATGGCCATGTGCCATTTTGGCAATGCAAACTGCGCTATTTCTACCTAACCTAATGAGCTGGCATATTCGAATGAGGGGCCGGTAGTCAAAGGTCTCTTCTTTGGGGCTCCTTTGCTTGTGGAACTAACCAAAATGTGTCTTCACATATAATTTTTTTTACAAGGTCCAAGGGTCCCTCAAAAAGGTATTTCACCAATACCTTTTTGGCAGCACCGGATGTTTCAGGAGGTGTGCGTTCAACCAGCGTTATTACAAAGGACCACAACAAGACTACTACCAGTGGGGGAGAGGGGGTGGACAAGACACTTCATACAACTCCACCTTCTACCCTTTCCCACACTGTGGTGGTGTAGTGAATCAACCTCTTTAGTGGTCTGTTGCTCTGTGATGACCCTCGATCACCACCATTGTGTGCTGACTTTAGTGTGCTATGTTACCTTAGCCTTAATGTAGGATGGTCTTGCATATGCCTTTTTCTCTTCTGTTCTATACTCTTGCTGTTTTTCAGTAGAATAATCTTGCCAAAGAATAGAAGGTATGGGATGTCGAGGTACAGTGTTGTTGGTGAAGGTGCACACATGTGCTCCATAGTGGATACTGAGGGATTAAGTGCATAGTGTTATTTGAGTTAGGTGAATTAGGACTTTAGCCTATTGGCTTTGACGTGGTCTAATATATTTCTTTTTTCCAACTAGTAAAGGCCTATGCTTTTTGACGAAAACTTTGCTTGAGCAACTCCATATTCTAAACTGCAACCATCTTCTGAGCCTCTTTAGGTGAGAGGTTATATTTTAGTTTCCATGTGTTGTTCACCAGCAGTGAACCAGAGCGGACCGGTTCTTTATCGGAAGAATGTGCTCTCTCGATGCCGAAGTCATAGCAAAACACTTGGCCACTTGCTTGTTGTGCTCTTGGTATGAGGTGGTACAGGAATCCAGTGAGAACTGTAGGCGGAGTTAGCTAGAAACTTCGATGGAGAGCTGCATTCTATATTAGAGAAAGGAGGTCCCAGAGAGAGGGTGAGATGCTGGTCTGGTGGTTTGGCGGTCTGATGATACATCACGGTGCAGACGTTCAGTCGTGTTTGTGGAACAGAGAGTCCTGACCCAACCAGAGAGGGAAAGAGAGACGGACCCTTCTTCAGATGCCAAGATGTTTACTGTGATGTTTAGTTATTTCTTTCTTTTGTCATCCTATTATCATGTAATAAAGAACCCTTGGAGTATATAATTTGTCTTTATTCCTTGTGCAGGAAGGTCAGGCCCCTTTTTTACCCAGTACTTACAGAGGGATGGGCGATTCCCCTCTAATGGGTAATTGTTGATAGGGAAGGGAAATTGGCTCCTAGCAGGGATGTCTAAATTCTAATTATTCTATCCAATACATTGCTAGGAGGAGCATGCGCTGTGTACCCTCTCAGATGGGGAGGTGTTGTGAGTTGGTGCGTACCCTCTCGGATGGGGAGGTGTTGTGACTTGTTATTTGCGAGCTCCTTGGCAATGGTCTTATATGTTGTCAGTGTTTATTCCTTTCTTGGGTAAGTATTGTGAAATGTGGTGTATTTCTGGATCCTGAGAAAGGATGTGGTAAGTAATGGCCTGGTGACTGACAGAAGCACCAAAACATACAGAAAGGTAGGTCATTACAATTGGCAGGAGCCATTTCAGGAGAGGGCAGTACGGAGGAGTGCCAGGAACCACTCAAGAATCTGGAGCTACATGTGAGACTTATTCCTCTTTCTGAGACATCTTTGGGGGCAGAGCCAGTTTATTCCTGCACAATTGGCAAATTATAACCCAAAACTCATGGTCCTCGAGTCCATACAATGGTACAGGTTGGAGATTTACGAACCCCCGTTCCAAGGCTCTCCACAATTTGGTTTCACAAAGACTATGAAGCCAGTGGAAGAATCCCTTTCAGTGAGGGTTGTACGCTGGATCATCTAGCTAGACGACATCATTGCTCTCGCCCAATGTCATCAGACAGTCTTGTCTTACTTGGAATGAACAATTCTCTTCCTTCAGGATCTGGGTCACATTATCAATGTCCAGAGGTTGGTGCTTATCCCAGCTCAACATCTGGAATTCCTGGGGTTTCAGGTGGAATCGGTCTTGGCACAGCTTGCACTTCACTCTCAGAAGGTCTGGAATATCATAAAGGGGTTGAGGTCTGCCTTGTGACGAGATAGTGAGGTCAATAGCACAACTTGTAGTGCTTCTAGCTTCTTCAATCCGAGCCATTTTCCCAGGACATCCCCACTACAGGGCCATTCAATACCTCAAGATTCAGCACCTCCGCAAAGGCCTCAATTATTCGGAGTAAGTCAGTATGTTGGCAGGGGCCAGGACAGAATTGTCATGGTGGTTGAATTACATGGAAGCCCAGAACGGCAGAGCGATCTTTGGCTTAGCTCCAGAGATGCTTATAGAATTGGACTCCAGCCAGTAGGGCTGGGGGGCGAGATGCAGCATACTCTCCACAGGGGGCTGTTGGTCCACTTCGAAGCTGTCCCTCCATGTCAAGTTCTGGAACTCCTTACGCATTCTTTTGCAATTTGGAGTCTCTCCCCGGAAAAGACAGAGTGTTGCAACTTTCTGAGACTGGAGAACATTTCCGTGGTTCGATGTCTGAACAGATTGGGCGGGACCAAATCTGGTCTCCTCACGGAGATAGCAAATGACTTTTGGCACTTTTACCTTCAGCATTGCATAACTGTGGTTGCGGAGTATCTCCTGTGCCAATGCAATATGGTTGTGGATTGGCACTCCCGTCACCTAAGGGATTTCAACGATTAGAGACTTCACCCAAAGATCGTCCACTCGATTCACCTCCGGCGGGCCCATGCTTGCTGGACTGGACCTATATGCCTCTTGCCTCAACCGGCAACTTCCAGCATTTTTCAGCTGGCCCCCGGATCCAGAAGCACAAACCACGGATGCTTTCCTTCAGGACTGGTCCCCCGACTTGAGTTATGCCTTTCCCCCGTTTATGATGATTCCCAGAATTCTTTCCCAGGCGAGGTGGCAGAGAGCAGAGATGGTTTTAGTGACTCCATTTTGGAAAGCCCAATTGCGGTTTCCAGTAGTCCTCGAGTTGACCTGTGCTTGCCCAGTCTTGATTCCATTCTGCTAGAAGCTATTACAGGACCAAGTGGAGCAGTCTCATCTTCTGATCATCTCGGGCTACCCCTCGATGTTGGACTGGAATGTTTCCAGGAAAGTTGGAGTTTCCCAGGAGGTTTGCAGGAAGCTGTGGCCTTTATTGGACAGGCATGGTCTGCTGGTACACATAAATGTTACGCCTCAGCATGACGGCGCGGTGTGGTTGGTGTCGTAAACAGGGTACAGATCCTGTTGGATCAGATTGTTGTTTAGTCATGAATTTTGTATCTTCTATGGCATCTGCTGGTATGGCCTACTGGTCAGTTGACAATTTTTCTTTTACTTTAATAAAACTTTATTTCAGCCAAATGGCCACAAAAGCAATTATACATGTCCCGATATACAGATACGATCATGATTAGAACATTAAATAAAAACAACTAAGATCCTTTTATGTCTGCCCAAGTCCATAAATCTCCTAAGGCAACTAGACTACTTGCAACAAAAATGTGAACATGTATCACAGTCTATTTCGTAGTTTCATTTACAGATTACAACACTAAAAATACATTTTAGTCAACCACGTTCATTGTAGATCTATCAGCAAATAAAGTTCATATAGTACATAAGATTCATAACTTGTATTAAAGTGTTTTGTGCATGTGCAAATAAAGTTACAACAGGGCCATAATATTTAATGAATAGTTACCATTCAGGATATTTAATGCACAATTGCAAAAATGTACAATTAACTATAAACATTGACCTACACTCATGCTCGACGAGTTGTCATATGCTGGGCAACAAAGAATCAACGTGTGGGCTAACCTGCACATCCTTATGCTGTACAACCTATTTCTGACAAGAACGTCAGCAGAAAAAAATACATAAAATGAATAAAATATATTGCTCATTAAAATGTTACTGTTTAGTTCTCACAATCCAGCGGGGGACATCTTAAATAAACTCTTTGTGTGCACAACATGGGTGTGGTAAATTTTAATTACCTATACGGAATTTATGCGGTAAAGTTCAATAAGAATAACTCAGTCAAAATGAAAAGGCAGAATCCGTGGTATCTGAGGTTTAAAAGGGGTTTTATTCCTTAAAAAGGAATTGGTTCGAACCAGGTAGCATGACCCATCGCCACGAGGGTTCAGGGTGAGAATTGCAATGGACATGTACAATGATTTATTAACAGGAAATCATATATATAGTCATTTCATACAGTAATATTGAATGCAGAAGGCGTAAAGCTGAGAGAAACGAGATAAGAATAGAAATACGTAATAGAAGGCGTGCACTAGGGCGTACACGGAGGTGTGTGCTGGAAACGTCACATAAAGGTGTCATAAGTGGGCGGATCCCTAGAAGGATCCTGCAGAATCAGCAAGAACATGTGGCAGAGATGCGCGCGCGCAGCAGCATGACGTATGATTGACGTGTAACTGGAGGGTGAAGGGGACTTGACATTTAGCCCTACATGTGGAGACAGAAGTCTGGAGTGTCAGAACAACCTAATCCCAAATCATATCTAATATCTTGTGTTTGAGGAACTGTATTATCTAGAAGGAAAGGTCTCTTGGGCAGAGGCTATTCTATACTGACTGCTAATGCGTGCATATGCGACTGCGTGTCTACGTGTAAAGCTAGGGGGCCATGGGCCTACCATGGTAACGGAGGCTATGAATTACTTGCATGGAGACAGAAAGGCCGGGCCCTTTGCTCTGCAGCTGGGAAGGATGTTTACCTAAACTACTAGACAGGAATGTATTTTTCGAGGAGCGGAGCAGATAACTTGAAGGCTGAATACAGTCTTGGCAGGCCGTCAGGCTGAGCCAGGCACCGCTAGCCGCGCAGGGAGTGAGTGAAAGGTCATGGATACAGATGCAGGTCCAGGCTGCAGCTTCCAGAGGCTGAAGGCAGGAGAAAGCTTGAATGGCAGAAAACAAGGCCCAACTCGCCAGGGCCAGAAAAACGTGAAAGTGCACCATGTAAAGACGTTGGCAAGGCACACTTAGGAACTGAAAATCGGACCCATTCATGGTGGATCTGAAAGAGGACATGTTAACGTTGGACGCAAATGTATTTGCGTCTTCATAGCTGGTTGTGGAGAGAACTTACATGTACTAGAAGCACGTACATGGAGCCGTTGGGGTCTACGATAGGGGACACAATTGACCATAAAAATTCATATTACCTCATTCCCTCCTTGTCCCCTACGGACCCTTCATGATATATCAATCCTCATTAATCTATCAATCTGTTCATGTAACATCATTTGCTCTTCTTTCTTCTTACGGCGTTTTGAATGAGGACTTGAATGAGGAATACATGATGTGGCGCACAAGCCGCAAATCGCTGGCCCACGTTGCAGACATAGGCAACAACTGAATACTATGAGTAGGGCTATACCTAGGAAGGATAGGACTTTCCATCCCCAGGCTGACAACGTGGTCCAGAACCAACCAGACCAAGTCCAGGTGCCTGGATTCTGGTGTATCAGACTTGCAATCTTATGAAGACGGGTAATGGCTTTATATACTGATGGCGCGTTTTCTGGAATGAAAACACAGCAGCTCGATCCGATGACTCTACAGGCTCCGCCCCTATCGGCCAGGATGACGTCAAGGACGAGACGATTTTGAAGAACAACAATCCGCATCGCGGACTGCTCCTCTGTTAAGTTGCCCAGGGCGGAAGTAGTTTCATTCACTACAGCTTCAAGGGTTCTAGTTAATTTTCGTATCAGTTTACTATTAAAGACAGCACCTAAGTAGGGAAAGAACCTTTATTAAAATCTGTGTATTGCTCCCATGCCGTTTCAGTATAGTCGACAATCGGGAGATCTCTCTGCGGTCTATTGTGTACTAGATGAGTGTCTCTATGATAGTCAGGAGGGGCTAGAAAAACAGGTGGCAGAAGGAATGCAATGTAACAGGTGCCATCCCAGTCTAGAGGTAAGCGTATATATGCGGTATGACCACAAATGAAGTAGGAGTGACGTGAAGCTTTGAAAGTAGACTTGCCCTTATCACTGAATTCGATCACAGTAGTACATCTACTATGACCCAGGTGTACTGAACCATTCTTTCTGACACATAATTCACCTTTGACTGGAAGTACGGACATAGCGGGCAAGACTGGTTCTGTTTCGGATTCAACACTGAGAATCATGAGGTTAAGTGTAAAGTTACCTAATCCATATACTTCATTTTCTAGATCAGTTCCTGTCCTTTTGGGGAGACCCTCCTTGTCAGGGAAACATACTTTATGCAAAACAGTGTTCAGGTTTCCCCATACCCAGTTACCCTGGTAGACTACGGAGTCTGAATTCAAGGAATTAATCAAACTAAACCATGCACCACAGGATCCATTGTGTGTGAACGGGTACGGAAAAAGAGGCAGAACTCCCTTGTATTTCTGATAGGGAGGGAGTCGGCCACATATCCAACAATTAGTAGCATTGCTGGTCTGATGGGAATGATGTAACATACTAATGAATGTATTGTTGCGCAGCGCAAGTCTGTAAGATAGTTCATGCGGGGGCAGTTCACTAAAAGAATGCTCGGCAGTGACGTTGAAGGGAGAATTCGCACGCTTGAATATAGGATAGTATATGTGTAGAAGCACACTTACAGCAATAATCATAAGGCTCAGAAAAAACATAATCAATAAAGTCACAATGCAGTGGCTGCGAAGAGATTTGCAATATTCACGTTTCTTGAGCTGTTTCTGTCTATCTCTCTCTCTGTTGGGGTCTAGGGGATACATGTCAGAAAACATGTCTAACCGATTCACCTAGGGGAGGACTTAAACAATTAAACTGTCTGACTTCCTAGACCTCAATTTTTCTTTATACTCCTGTTGTGGAGTTTTCTCTATCAGGGGAAGTTTAGAGTCACTAGAATCTGCACAGTCCTTAGAGGGGGAGGGTGAGTCAGTCTCTGGCAATGCATGAAATTTCTTCACATGACTCGAGTGGAGCCACCCTTTGCGGCCCTCGACCTTGATTGCAGTCCTCGTGGTGAGAAGTACCAACTTCGGCGCCTGCCAACGGGCCTCCAGCGGACTTTTCCTGTCGAAATTTCTCACAAGTACGATATCTCCTGGAACAACGTCATGCGGTTTCACCTCGGTGTTGTCGGGAAAGGCTGCAGCTACCTGTGAACGACATGATTGTAGTGCAGACATCAAGGAAGCAAGGTAATCTGTCAACATATTACAATCGACATCAGTAATTTTTCTAGGCAAAGGCGTCCCCCACATATTCGGTGGCCTACCAAAGACCACCTCATACGGGGATAGCCCTGTTCTGGAGTGGGCGACCATTCTCATGTAAAAAAGGGCGACCGGTAAAGCTACGATCCAGTCGACACCCTTCTCCCTACAGATTTTAGCAAGACGAATTTTCAGGGTCTGATTGTGTCTCTCTACAAGACCTGCTGCTTCAGGATGTCGGACACAGTGGAACTTCCATTGGTAGCCTAGCAGGAGTGATACCTGCTTCATAAGCTGGGACGAGAATGGCTGACCGTTGTCTGAGTATATGATACGGGGCAAACCATATTGAGGGAAGAATTCACGAACCAGCTGCTTGGCAGTGGTCGGAGCAGTGTAATCTGGGACTGGATATGCTTCTGTCCAACGGGATAGTGCACATACAACTACGAGGACATATTTGAAACCTCGACAACGTTCCATCTGGATATAATCCATCTGGAGGACTTCAAAAGGGTGATCGGGAGGATGAAAACCACCTTGCTCTACGGGAACGCCTTTACCTGGGTTGAACTGACAACAAATCATGCAAGTACGCACTTTCTGTTTGGCTGCTGCTCGTAAGTGTTTATTGAACCAGAGATGTTGAATACTGTCTAACATGGCTTTTTCTCCTAAATGTGCTGGACTGTGTACGGTATTAATGATAACTTGAACCATAGAGTCTGGGAGAAACCATGTGGATTGTCCCTTCGTCATCCATCCCTGTTCTGTCTGGATCCCTCCTAGTTCAGTCCATTTCTTGATTTCATCTGGGGTAGCATGTGTCTGTATGTCAATTACATCTAGGGCGGGATCCTTAACTGTCATACAATGTGTCGGTGTCGCGACTATTGTCTTTGTCAGGTCAGTGGTGTGAATCTGATTCTGAGCTGTATGTTTTGCGGTTCGGTCTGCCAGGTCATTACCCTGGGAAATAGTATCTGTAACTTTTGTATGTGCTTTACACTTCATGATGGATATTGCTGTAGGCAGATGTATTGCGTCTAACAGAGTTTGAATGAGGGGACCGTGTTGAATCTTGGCACCGTGAGAAGTCAAAAAACCTCTCTCTCGCCAGAGGACACCGAAGTCGTGGACAACTCCGAATGCATAACGGGAATCTGTGTATATGTTAACTCTCTTGTTCTTGGCTTGAATACAGGCTTGTGTCAGAGCGATGAGCTCTGCTGCTTGTGCTGACAGGATGTCAATACAATTTGTTTCTATGACTTTAGTTTCTGTTGTGACTGCGTAGGCTGCCACTAATTCTCCTGTACATGAACCATCCACATAAAGTGTCAGGTTTGGATCTGCTAATGCGGTGTCTGTCAAGTCTTGTCTGGGTTTCGTCGTGATAGTAATGACTTCAATGCAATCATGTGCCAATGGGTCTGTTTCAGTTAATGGCAAAAGTGTAGCAGGATTCAATGTATTACAACGTCTAATTTCTATGTGTGGCTGAAATAATGTCAATTCATAACCTGTCAATCTTGCTATAGTCAAGTGTTGAGTCTGTGTTCGATTTAAAAGATTTAAAAGAACTTCCACGGAGTGTGGAACTTGTACTGTCAATGGATGTCCTAACACTATTGAATCACTTTGTCTGATTGCTAGAGCTGTTGCTGCAACTGATTTCAAGCACGCAGGCAGAGCCTGGGCTACTGGATCCAATGTACTAGAGAAGTAAGCACACGGTTTGTGTGAACCTGCTTGATCCTGCGTGAGTACCGACAATGCAGTACCTTCACGTTCTGTGACAAAAAGTGTAAAAGGCTTACTGTAGTATGGTGTCGCTAAAACTGGTGCTTGACATAAGGCTTTCTTTAAGTCGTCAAAAGCTTGTGTATGTTCCTGAGTCCAAGGGAGGACAGTCGAAGACGCTGCCTCCTGAGTTGTTAACTGAATGAGTGGCTTTGCTAGAAATGCATACTGAGGGATCCATTGTCTGCAGTAAGAAGTGAGGCCTATAAAAGCCTGCACCTCCTTTTGTGTCCTGGGTGGTAACATGCCTGCAATTAACTGGATGCGATCAGGCGTTAGCTGTCTCCCCCATTTGGACAGCAAGTGCCCAAGGTACACCACTTGCTGAACACAGAATTGCAGCTTCGAAGGGGACACCTTGTGCCCCTTGTCGGCCAGGAAGTGTAAAACCGTCAGTGACGCTAGTTCACATTCAGGTTCGCTTCGGGCGGTGATCAGTAGATCATCGACATACTGGAGTAGGGCAGTGTTTTCAGGCATGTGAATACTGTCGAGTTGTCTTTTCAGTGCTTGGCTATAGATGCTGGGGCTTTCTGTGAATCCTTGAGGTGCGCGTGCAAATTTGAAACTTCGTCCATTTAAACAGAATCCGAAAAGGTATTGGCTTTCCGGATCAATAGGGACACTAAAGAAGGCGTTCTTAAGATCAATAACAGTAAAGAACGTTGCTTCAGAATCAATAGCTGTCAATAGAGATGAGATATCTGGGACCACAGGGTACTGCGGTACAATGCATTTATTCAATTCGCGCAAATCAATAACTAATCGGTAAACTGGTGATGCATTGGGATCTGTACGTTTAAGAATTGGAATGATAGGAGAATTACATAAATTCGAGTTGGTTTCTACACCCACTCCTTGTGCAATGAGCTCTTCAATGATTTTCAGTAAAGCCACTACAGCATCGGGTGGTAACTTGTATTGTCGAATTCGTGGTAAAACAACACCTGGCTTGAGTGTGACTCGATACGGTGTAATGTGCATACAACCTACATCAGTGGGGCCTTGCGCCCATAAATGTGCAGGTACATTCTGTAATCGGGGATCAATATCTCGCAACACATAGTGACCTTTAAAGTCACGTAGAAACAACCGTACTCCTTCCGGAGAACAGCAAATAACAGCTCCTAGAGCTTTCAGAGTCTTGATACCTAACAAGTTTTCTGGACATGACTTTGTGAGCAGTAAATCTGTAGTACGTGTTAATGGACCAACTGCAAGGGGAAGTGGTTGCGATACTTCATTAATAATAGGCTTGCCTGAAAAACCAAGGGAAACATTCTGTGAGCCTGAGAGGGGTGCCCCTGGGACCTCGTCATGACTTATCGTTGTTCGGCTTGCCCCTGTATCAATTAAAAACTTTCTGTCTTTCCCTAATACTTGACTGTGTACATAAGGACCCTCTTGATCTACAGGAACCTCAATAAGAGGCAAGCCAACTTCCCTCTCTAGGCTGTTTCATGTGTATCGCTGATAATCGGGATAATCAGTCTGGGCATACTGGTACATCTGCTGTGATGCATGTTGAGTTGCAGCAATCGGTTCGGGTTGTGGCACCGCTACTGTCTGTACTGTCTGTTGTGAGGCTTGCATAGGCTGGATATTCTGTGGTACTTGTTGTTGGACCTGGTCCTGTCTAGGAGGACGCGGTCTCTCTTTAGTTTTTCCAGTAAGTATATTATGTTTCAAAACTGCACAATCGTTTATATAGTGACCTGGCTGTTTACAATAGTTGCATGTCCCTTTAACAGGAGCTGTTGAATTATTAGACTGTGTCGTGCCCTTTTTCTGACCGTCATCTGAAACTGACTGAGCAACTAACATTTTCATTTTCGTGTCTTTCATGCGTCTCTGTTCGTGTTCTTGTTCCTCTCTAATTCTATTCTGGTGGTACTGTAACATTTGTAACATTTGTGAAGGCGTATTTGCTTGCCATGTGCTCTCGACTTTCTGTACACGATTCTTAACTTGGGGCAGGGAATTTTCGACTAGCTTTGTTACGAAAAGATGTGGATACGACTCGCTACTTGCTTTCAGGCCACTATTAATACCAAAACATTTCTCAAATCGGGAATAAAAATCGCTAGTGTCTTCATCGGGTTTCTGTTTACAGGCTGAGATTGCATCCCAGTCCTCCTTTTTAGTTGCTAATAAACGTGGCAATACTTGCACCAACAATCCTGGTAATGCTCTAGATTTGTCCCCAAGCCCTGTTCCTGGGGTACGAGTCTTTTCTTCGTCTTCTAATGCAGCCCAATCAATCTTTTGTTCTCCCACCTCCCAATCTTTTTCTTTGAGTTTCTCGTAAATACCGGCAGGCATTAACACTTTTAATATTTTCATAATATCGGGATAGGTATAATCCCCCATGAGTAACATGTCTTTGATTTCGCGGTGGAAACCTGCTGGGTCTTTATCGTGACTGGGCACTAATTTCTTCATTTCTAACAGTTCCATTTTCGTTATGGGCGTGTACACAAACACGAGTCTAAAAGTATTATCAGCATTCTGGACTGGATGCACTTCTCGCAAGGGGTTCTGTCTGTCTATGTAATACATTTTTCTTTCTACAGGTGGAGCTGGAACAAACCGTGTATTCAGAAAAGTATTATACCTGTGTCGATGTTCTAGAATTACTTTAATCAAGTCGGTACCTAGACCTCTCCATTGTGGCGAGAGTAGTTCTAGTAAAATATCAGGTAAGGGACCTGGATCAGAATGTTGGCCTTTGAATAATGTAATGAGATGCTGAACCATATATATACCAGCTAATTTCTGTTCATCAGGGGAAAGGTTTAAAAAGGTCTGCGCTAAACCATCATCACTATATTTATCAGGGTCGTCAGTCCATTGTACGGCTGACCTAGCCAATTCTTGTTCATCCATGGAATTGAGTACATGGTACCCCATGCGTTCTTGAAGTATTCTATCGGTAGCCTGGAATAGATGTTCGGGGGTCTTTGGATTTGACATGGCAGCTTGAAAGATTCTTTTACTTTCCGGACGTACCGGACGCATTGAGTTATTATAAGGTCTTCCCTTACCTACATATGCTATCATTTCTCTAGCTGGTAATTGTGATTGTCCTGTTGCCGTTTCTGGCTGTTCCTCCTCCTCCGAAAATTCATTCTTATCTGAATCTATTTCTGGTGCAGACTGTCTTCTTTCGTGTATCTGTTCTACTACCTTCCGGATCCTTCGATACATATTTTCTATGCTACTCTGTTTATCATGTTTTCCATCGGCTATATTCTGGCCCCATTTATTAAGTCTTTTCATTTCTTCCTGGTCTACACCAGGCCTATCTTGTTCTCTTATTAGGCAGTTTATGAAAAACCGTAATATCTTGCCTTGAGTGTCAACTTTCTGGTAAGCCATGGCCTCGCCAATACTTTCAGGGCCTTCCCCCGTTTGAATAAAATGATATATTCTGTCTAGATGATCAACCATTCCTGGTAGTAACAATAAGAAGTTTGTAACTCGTCGTAATCGTACTGATGCGAGCATCATTCTGTCGTCTTTACCGGGTACTGGATCATATCTACAGTCTGTGAGACGTTCTTTAAGTATGTCATAATCGGCTGATTGAGGTGTACGCTGTTGCGCTAGATCCCTATAAGTCAATCGGTGTGCTGGTGGCGGTGTTTGAAAACCTGTCGCACCTCCCGAGGTGCCAGGGCCAAAAGGATTTAATGGGTGTATAATCGGAAGAATAGGTGCAGGAAGGGTTGGGGGAACAGGTGCAGGATGTGGAACGGGAGAAGGAGTTCGTTGCGGAGGTGGGAGTAGATTATTTCGGGGTGGAGTACCATCAGCGGGTAGTGCTTGAACACGTGGATTTGTATATGCGGGAGCTACGTCGTCTAGATAGGAAGAAAGGAATATGTCTTTTGTGGTCTTGTGATGTACTTTAGTCGGGAGCAAGGGAGGGGGCAGATCCTTCGGTATTTCCGGAGTGGCCTTAGGTAAACCCTCGGCCAGCAAAGGATACATACCATTCATAAGAGTGTTTCGTTGTCGGTCTACTTGTTCTGCTTTTACTCGTATCCCCTCCTCAACTAATACATTTTCTTGGGCTTTGTCTGAATCCTCTTTATGTTTCTCCGCTTTTCTGAGTGCTTTCTCTGTGCGTCTGTGCGATTCTTTACGCCATAGTTCAATGGCGTCTTTCTGTGACTGTCTGGCTTTCTTTTTCCATAACGCTTCCTCTACTCTCATGATGCACTCGGCATCCCATGTCCCTGTGGCGGGCCATCTTTGATTCTCTGCTAAATCTTTAGTATAGTCTACCCACAAATCGAGATATAATACAGCATCTAGGCCGTGTTTGTGGTACATAAAGTGCCCTGGAGTGTCCCTAGGTGGAACAGGCACTGCTTCTTCTAGAATCCCTTTTCTAGTTCCTATCTATCTTAGTTTGGAGAACAGCGGCATGTTTCAGTCGTGCTACTCTGAGCTTGATACTTACTCGAACTTGGACACAACTAATACAGTAAACACAATAATGCAGATCGAACAATCACTCATACCACGACATTAAAACATACTAAAACATTTCAGAGCGAACAATAATGATTAGAATAAAACTATTTAATTTCATACTGGATGTACTGCTAAACAGTACAGATACACCGCTAAACAGTGCAGACCGGGTCTGTGTACCCAAACCCGTCTTGACCGGCACAAATTAATGCGCTCGTCTAGATGCGTCCCCAGCAACGGTACTCACCGGGAAGCACGGAACAGAAGGCCTCGGAAACTCGACACTGGATTGGACTCGACTGGACTCGACTCGTGACGTAAGCACTTCGGAACTTCGGAACTTCGGAACTTCGGAACTGGTGGGCCTCCGGATACCTCGGACTTTGCTCTCTCAGCTAGGCTCTGGTCGGGATCCTCCGCACTCCTCACCGCCTCGTCTGGGTGTCGATCGCAGCCTCAGTCACCTCCGTTGGCCTGAGGGAGATACAGGAAATCCTGCGGGTACGCGTAGTTGACCGTCAGCGCTGTGGCAGGGGACCGGGCCTGCAACGCACCGCCGGCGCGTGGGGTGGGGGAGGGGTCCCTATTCGGGCGCCAATTATGTGGTAAATTTTAATTACCTATACGGAATTTATGCGGTAAAGTTCAATAAGAATAACTCAGTCAAAATGAAAAGGCAGAATCCGTGGTATCTGAGGTTTAAAAGGGGTTTTATTCCTTAAAAAGGAATTGGTTCGAACCAGGTAGCATGACCCATCGCCACGAGGGTTCAGGGTGAGAATTGCAATGGACATGTACAATGATTTATTAACAGGAAATCATATATATAGTCATTTCATACAGTAATATTGAATGCAGAAGGCGTAACAGCTGAGAGAAACGAGATAAGAACAGAAATACGTAATAGAAGGCGTGCACTAGGGCGTACACGGAGGTGTGTGCTGGAAACGTCACATAAAGGTGTCATAAGTGGGCGGATCCCTAGAAGGATCCTGCAGAATCAGCAAGAACATGTGGCAGAGATGCGCGCGCGCAGCAGCATGACGTATGATTGACGTGTAACTGGAGGGTGAAGGGGACTTGACATTTAGCCCTACATGTGGAGACAGAAGTCTGGAGTGTCAGAACAACCTAATCCCAAATCATATCTAATATCTTGTGTTTGAGGAACTGTATTATCTAGAAGGAAAGGTCTCTTGGGCAGAGGCTATTCTATACTGACTGCTAATGCGTGCATATGCGACTGCGTGTCTACGTGTAAAGCAAGGGGGCCATGGGCCTACCATGGTAACGGAGGCTATGAATTACTTGCATGGAGACAGAAAGGCCGGGCCCTTTGCTCTGCAGCTGGGAAGGATGTTTACCTAAACTACTAGACAGGAATGTATTTTTCGAGGAGCGGAGCAGATAACTTGAAGGCTGAATACAGTCTTGGCAGGCCGTCAGGCTGAGCCAGGCACCGCTAGCCGCGCAGGGAGTGAGTGAAAGGTCATGGATACAGATGCAGGTCCAGGCTGCAGCTTCCAGAGGCTGAAGGCAGGAGAAAGCTTGAATGGCAGAAAACAAGGCCCAACTCGCCAGGGCCAGAAAAAAGTGAAAGTGCACCATGTAAAGACGTTGGCAAGGCACACTTAGGAACTGAATATCGGACCCATTCATGGTGGATCTGAAAGAGGACATGTTAACGTTGGACGCAAATGTATTTGCGTCTTCATAGCTGGTTGTGGAGAGAACTTACATGTACTAGAAGCACGTACATGGAGCCGTTGGGGTCTACGATAGGGGACACAATTGACCATAAAAATTCATATTACCTCATTCCCTCCTTGTCCCCTACGGACCCTTCATGATATATCAATCCTCATTAATCTATCAATCTGTTCATGTAACATCATTTGCTCTTCTTTCTTCTTACGGCGTTTTGAATGAGGACTTGAATGAGGAATACATGATGTGGCGCACAAGCCGCAAATCGCTGGCCCACATTGCAGACATAGGCAACAACTGAATACTATGAGTAGGGCTATACCTAGGAAGGATAGGACTTTCCATCCCCAGGCTGACAACGTGGTCCAGAACCAACCAGACCAAGTCCAGGTGCCTGGATTCTGGTGTATCAGACTTGCAATCTTATGAAGACGGGTAATGGCTTTATATACTGATGGCGCGTTTTCTGGAATGAAAACACAGCAGCTCGATCCGATGACTCTACAGGCTCCGCCCCTATCGGCCAGGATGACGTCAAGGACGAGACGATTTTGAAGAACAACAATCCGCATCGCGGACTGCTCCTCTGTTAAGTTGCCCAGGGCGGAAGTAGTTTCATTCACTACAGCTTCAAGGGTTCTAGTTAATTTTCGTATCAGTTTACTATTAAAGACAGCACCTAAGTAGGGAAAGAAACCTTTATTAAAATCTGTGTATTGCTCCCATGCCGTTTCAGTATAGTCGACAATCGGGAGATCTCTCTGCGGTCTATTGTGTACTAGATGAGTGTCTCTATGATAGTCAGGAGGGGCTAGAAAAACAGGTGGCAGAAGGAATGCAATGTAACAGGTGCCATCCCAGTCTAGAGGTAAGCGTATATATGCGGTATGACCACAAATGAAGTAGGAGTGACGTGAAGCTTTGAAAGTAGACTTGCCCTTATCACTGAATTCGATCACAGTAGTACATCTACTATGACCCAGGTGTACTGAACCATTCTTTCTGACACATAATTCACCTTTGACTGGAAGTACGGACATAGCGGGCAAGACTGGTTCTGTTTCGGATTCAACACTGAGAATCATGAGGTTAAGTGTAAAGTTACCTAATCCATATACTTCATTTTCTAGATCAGTTCCTGTCCTTTTGGGGAGACCCTCCTTGTCAGGGAAACATACTTTATGCAAAACAGTGTTCAGGTTTCCCCATACCCAGTTACCCTGGTAGACTACGGAGTCTGAATTCAAGGAATTAATCAAACTAAACCATGCACCACAGGATCCATTGTGTGTGAACGGGTACGGAAAAAGAGGCAGAACTCCCTTGTATTTCTGATAGGGAGGGAGTCGGCCACATATCCAACAATTAGTAGCATTGCTGGTCTGATGGGAATGATGTAACATACTAATGAATGTATTGTTGCGCAGCGCAAGTCTGTAAGATAGTTCATGCGGGGGCAGTTCACTAAAAGAATGCTCGGCAGTGACGTTGAAGGGAGAATTTGCATGCTTGAATATAGGATAGTATATGTGTAGAAGCACACTTACAGCAATAATCATAAGGCTCAGAAAAAACATAATCAATAAAGTCACAATGCAGTGGCTGCGAAGAGATTTGCAATATTCACGTTTCTTGAGCTGTTTCTGTCTATCTCTCTCTCTGTTGGGGTCTAGGGGATACATGTCAGAAAACATGTCTAACCGATTCACCTAGGGGAGGACTTAAACAATTAAACTGTCTGACTTCCTAGACCTCAATTTTTCTTTATACTCCTGTTGTGGAGTTTTCTCTATCAGGGGAAGTTTAGAGTCACTAGAATCTGGACAGTCCTTAGAGGGGGAGGGTGAGTCAGTCTCTGGCAATGCATGAAATTTCTTCACATGACTCGAGTGGAGCCACACTTTGCGGCCCTCGACCTTGATTGCAGTCCTCGTGGTGAGAAGTACCAACTTCGGCGCCTGCCAACGGGGCTCCAGCGGACTTTTCCTGTCGAAATTTCTCACAAGTACGATATCTCCTGGAACAACGTCATGCGGTTTCACCTCGGTGTTGTCGGGAAAGGCTGCAGCTACCTGTGAACGACATGATTGTAGTGCAGACATCAAGGAAGCAAGGTAATCTGTCAACATATTACAATCGACATCAGTAATTTTTCTAGGCAAAGGCGTCCCCCACATATTCGGTGGCCTACCAAAGACCACCTCATACGGGGATAGCCCTGTTCTGGAGTGGGCGACCATTCTCATGTAAAAAAGGGCGACCGGTAAAGCTACGATCCAGTCCACACCCTTCTCCCTACAGATTTTAGCAAGACGAATTTTCAGGGTCTGATTGTGTCTCTCTACAAGACCTGCTGCTTCAGGATGTCGGACACAGTGGAACTTCCATTGGTAGCCTAGCAGGAGTGATACCTGCTTCATAAGCTCGGACGAGAATGGCTGACCGTTGTCTGAGTATATGATACGGGGCAAACCATATTGAGGGAAGAATTCACGAACCAGCTGCTTGGCAGTGGTCGGAGCAGTGTAATCTGGGACTGGATATGCTTCTGTCCAACGGGATAGTGCACATACAACTACGAGGACATATTTGAAACCTCAACAACGTTCCATCTGGATATAATCCATCTGGAGGACTTCAAAAGGGTGATCGGGAGGATGAAAACCACCTTGCTCTACGGGAACGCCTTTACCTGGGTTGAACTGACAACAAATCATGCAAGTACGCACTTTCTGTTTGGCTGCTGCTCGTAAGTGTTTATTGAACCAGAGATGTTGAATACTGTCTAACATGGCTTTTTCTCCTAAATGTGCTGGACTGTGTACGGTATTAATGATAACTTGAACCATAGAGTCGGGGAGAAACCATGTGGATTGTCCCTTCGCCATCCATCCCTGTTCTGTCTGGATCCCTCCTAGTTCAGTCCATTTCTTGATTTCATCTGGGGTAGCATGTGTCTGTATGTCAATTACATCTAGGGCGGGATCCTTAACTGTCATACAATGTGTCGGTGTCGCGACTATTGTCTTTGTCAGGTCAGTGGTGTGAATCTGATTCTGAGCTGTATGTTTTGCGGTTCGGTCTGCCAGGTCATTACCCTGGGAAATAGTATCTGTAACTTTTGTATGTGCTTTACACTTCATGATGGATATTGCTGTAGGCAGATGTATTGCGTCTAACAGAGTTTGAATGAGGGGACCGTGTTGAATCTTGGCACCGTGAGAAGTCAAAAAACCTCTCTCTCGCCAGAGGACACCGAAGTCGTGGACAACTCTGAATGCATAACGGGAATCTGTGTATATGTTAACTCTCTTGTTCTTGGCTTGAATACAGGCTTGTGTCAGAGCGATGAGCTCTGCTGCTTGTGCTGACAGGATGTCAATACAATTTGTTTCTATGACTTTAGTTTCTGTTGTGACTGCGTAGGCTGCCACTAATTCTCCTGTACATGAACCATCCACATAAAGTGTCAGGTCTGGATCTGCTAATGCGGTGTCTGTCAAGTCTTGTCTGGGTTTCGTCGTGATAGTAATGACTTCAATGCAATCATGTGCCAATGGGTCTGTTTCAGTTAATGGCAAAAGTGTAGCAGGATTCAATGTATTACAACGTCTAATTTCTATGTGTGGCTGAAATAATGTCAATTCATAACCTGTCAATCTTGCTATAGTCAAGTGTTGAGTCTGTGTTCGATTTAAAAGATTTAAAAGAACTTCCACGGAGTGTGGAACTTGTACTGTCAATGGATGTCCTAACACTATTGAATCACTTTGTCTGATTGCTAGAGCTGTTGCTGCAACTGATTTCAAGCACGCAGGCAGAGCCTGGGCTACTGGATCCAATGTACTAGAGAAGTAAGCACACGGTTTGTGTGAACCTGCTTGATCCTGCGTGAGTACCGACAATGCAGTACCTTCACGTTCTGTGACAAAAAGTGTAAAAGGCTTACTGTAGCATGGTGTCGCTAAAACTGGTGCTTGACATAAGGCTTTCTTTAAGTCGTCAAAAGCTTGTGTATGTTCCTGAGTCCAAGGGAGGACAGTCGAAGACGCTGCCTCCTGAGTTGTTAACTGAATGAGTGGCTTTGCTAGAAATGCATACTGAGGGATCCATTGTCTGCAGTAAGAAGTGAGGCCTATAAAAGCCCGCACCTCCTTTTGTGTCCTGGGTGGTAACATGCCTGCAATTAACTGGATGCGATCAGGCGTTAGCTGTCTCCCCCATTTGGACAGCAAGTGCCCAAGGTACACCACTTGCTGAACACAGAATTGCAGCTTCGAAGGGGACACCTTGTGCCCCTTGTCGGCCAGGAAGTGTAAAACCGTCAGTGACGCTAGTTCACATTCAGGTTCGCTTCGGGCGGTGATCAGTAGATCATCGACATACTGGAGTAGGGCAGTGTTTTCAGGCATGTGAATACTGTCGAGTTGTCTTTTCAGTGCTTGGCTATAGATGCTGGGGCTTTCTGTGAATCCTTGAGGTGCGCGTGCAAATTTGAAACTTCGTCCATTTAAACAGAATCCGAAAAGGTATTGGCTTTCCGGATCAATAGGGACACTAAAGAAGGCGTTCTTAAGATCAATAACAGTAAAGAACGTTGCTTCAGAATCAATAGCTGTCAATAGAGATGAGATATCTGGGACCACAGGGTACTGCGGTACAATGCATTTATTCAATTCGCGCAAATCAATAACTAATCGGTAAACTGGTGATGCATTGGGATCTGTACGTTTAAGAATTGGAATGATAGGAGAATTACATAAATTCGAGTTGGTTTCTACAACCACTCCTTGTGCAATGAGCTCTTCAATGATTTTCAGTAAAGCCACTACATCATCGGGTGGTAACTTGTATTGTCGAATTCGTGGTAAAACAACACCTGGCTTGAGTGTGACTCGATACGGTGTAATGTGCATACAACCTACATCAGTGGGGCCTTGCGCCCATAAATGTGCAGGTACATTCTGTAATCGGGGATCAATATCTCGCAACACATAGTGACCTTTAAAGTCACGTAGAAACAACCGTACTCCTTCCGGAGAACAGCAAATAACAGCTCCTAGAGCTTTCAGAGTCTTGATACCTAACAAGTATTCTGGACATGACTTTGTGAGCAGTAAATCTGTAGTACGTGTTAATGGACCAACTGCAAGGGGAAGTGGTTGCGATACTTCATTAATAATAGGCTTGCCTGAAAAACCAAGGGAAACATTCTGTGAGCCTGAGAGGGGTGCCCCTGGGACCTCATCATGACTTATCGTTGTTCGGCTTGCCCCTGTATCAATTAAAAACTTTCTGTCTTTCCCTAATACTTGACTGTGTACATAAGGACCCTCTTGATCTACAGGAACCTCAATAAGAGGCAAGCCAACTTCCCTCTCTAGGCTGTTTCATGTGTATCGCTGATAATCGGGATAATCAGTCTGGGCATACTGGTACATCTGCTGTGATGCATGTTGAGTTGCAGCAATCGGTTCGGGTTGTGGCACCGCTACTGTCTGTACTGTCTGTTGTGAGGCTTGCATAGGCTGGATATTCTGTGGTACTTGTTGTTGGACCTGGTCCTGTCTAGGAGGACGCGGTCTCTCTTTAGTTTTTCCAGTAAGTATATTATGTTTCAAAACTGCACAATCGTTTATATAGTGACCTGGCTGTTTACAATAGTTGCATGTCCCTTTAACAGGAGCTGTTGAATTATTAGACTGTGTCGTGCCCTTTTTCTGACCGTCAGCTGAAACTGACTGAGCAACTAACATTTTCATTTTCGTGTCTTTCATGCGTCTCTGTTCGTGTTCTTGTTCCTCTCTAATTCTATTCTGGTGGTATTGTAACATTTGTAACATTTGTGAAGGCGTATTTGCTTGCCATGTGCTCTCGACTTTCTGTACACGATTCTTAACTTGGGGCAGGGAATTTTCGACTAGCTTTGTTACGAAAAGATGTGGATACGACTCGCTACTTGCTTTCAGGCCACTATTAATACCAAAACATTTCTCAAATCGGGAATAAAAATCGCTAGTGTCTTCATCGGGTTTCTGTTTACAGGCTGAGATTGCATCCCAGTCCTCCTTTTTAGTTGCTAATAAACGTGGCAATACTTGCACCAACAATCCTGGTAATGCTCTAGATTTGTCCCCAAGCCCTGTTCCTGGGGTACGAGTCTTTTCTTCGTCTTCTAATGCAGCCCAATCAATCTTTTGTTCTCCCACCTCCCAATCTTTTTCTTTGAGTTTCTCGTAAATACCGGCAGGCATTAACACTTTTAATATTTTCATAATATCGGGATAGGTATAATCCCCCATGAGTAACATGTCTTTGATTTCGCGGTGGAAACCTGCTGGGTCTTTATCGTGACTGGGCACTAATTTCTTCATTTCTAACAGTTCCATTTTGGTTATGGGCGTGTACACAAACACGCGTCTAAAAGTATTATCAGCATTCTGGACTGGATGCACTTCTCGCAAGGGGTTCTGTCTGTCTATGTAATACATTTTTCTTTCTACAGGTGGAGCTGGAACAAACCGTGTATTCAGAAAAGTATTATACCTGTGTCGATGTTCTAGAATTACTTTAATCAAGTCGGTACCTAGACCTCTCCATTGTGGCGAGAGTAGTTCTAGTAAAATATCAGGTAAGGGACCTGGATCAGAATGTTGGCCTTTGAATAATGTAATGAGATGCTGAACCATATATATACCAGCTAATTTCTGTTCATCAGGGGAAAGGTTTAAAAAGGTCTGCGCTAAACCATCATCACTATATTTATCAGGGTCGTCAGTCCATTGTACGGCTGACCTAGCCAATTCTTGTTCATCCATGGAATTGAGTACATGGTACCCCATGCGTTCTTGAAGTATTCTATCGGTAGCCTGGAATAGATGTTCGGGGGTCTTTGGATTTGACATGGCAGCTTGAAAGATTCTTTTACTTTCCGGACGTACCGGACGCATTGAGTTATTATAAGGTCTTCCCTTACCTACATATGCTATCATTTCTCTAGCTGGTAATTGTGATTGTCCTGTTGCCGTTTCTGGCTGTTCCTCCTCCTCCGAAAATTCATTCTTATCTGAATCTATTTCTGGTGCAGACTGTCTTCTTTCGTGTATCTGTTCTACTACCTTCCGGATCCTTCGATACATATTTTCTATGCTACTCTGTTTATCATGTTTTCCATCGGCTATATTCTGGCCCCATTTATTAAGTCCTTTCATTTCTTCCTGGTCTACACCAGGCCTATCTTGTTCTCTTATTAGGCAGTTTATGAAAAACCGTAATATCTTGCCTTGAGTGTCAACTTTCTGGTAAGCCATGGCCTCGCCAATACTTTCAGGGCCTTCCCCCGTTTGAATAAAATGATATATTCTGTCTAGATGATCAACCATTCCTGGTAGTAACAATAAGAAGTTTGTAACTCGTCGTAATCGTACTGATGCGAGCATCATTCTGTCGTCTTTACCGGGTACTGGATCATATCTACAGTCTGTGAGACGTTCTTTAAGTATGTCATAATCGGCTGATTGAGGTGTACGCTGTTGCGCTAGATCCCTATAAGTCAATCGGTGTGCTGGTGGCGGTGTTTGAAAACCTGTCGCACCTCCCGAGGTGCCAGGGCCAAAAGGATTTAATGGGTGTATAATCGGAAGAATAGGTGCAGGAAGGGTTGGGGGAACAGGTGCAGGATGTGGAACGGGAGAAGGAGTTCGTTGCGGAGGTGGGAGTAGATTATTTCGGGGTGGAGTACCATCAGCGGGTAGTGCTTGAACACGTGGATTTGTATATGCGGGAGCTACGTCGTCTAGATAGGAAGAAAGGAATATGTCTTTTGTGGTCTTGTGATGTACTTTAGTCGGGAGCAAGGGAGGGGGCAGATCCTTCGGTATTTCCGGAGTGGCCTTAGGTAAACCCTCGGCCAGCAAAGGATACATACCATTCATAAGAGTGTTTCGTTGTCGGTCTACTTGTTCTGCTTTTACTCGTATCCCCTCCTCAACTAATACGTTTTCTTGGGCTTTGTCTGAATCCTCTTTATGTTTCTCCGCTTTTCTGAGTGCTTTCTCTGTGCGTCTGTGCGATTCTTTACGCCATAGTTCAATGGCGTCTTTCTGTGACTGTCTGGCTTTCTTTTTCCATAACGCTTCCTCTACTCTCATGATGCACTCGGCATCCCATGTCCCTGTGGCGGGCCATCTTTGATTCTCTGCTAAATCTTTAGTATAGTCTACCCACAAATCGAGATATAATACAGCATCTAGGCCGTGTTTGTGGTACATAAAGTGCCCTGGAGTGTCCCTAGGTGGAACAGGCACTGCTTCTTCTAGAATCCCTTTTCTAGTTCCTATCTGTCTTAGTTTGGAGAACAGCGGCATGTTTCAGTCGTGCTACTCTGAGCTTGATACTTACTCGAACTTGGACACAACTAATACAGTAAACACAATAATGCAGATCGAACAATCACTCATACCACGACATTAAAACATACTAAAACATTTCAGAGCGAACAATAATGATTAGAATAAAACTATTTAATTTCATACTGGATGTACTGCTAAACAGTACAGATACACCGCTAAACAGTGCAGACCGGGTCTGTGTACCCAAACCCGTCTTGACCGGCACAAATTAATGCGCTCGTCTAGATGCGTCCCCAGCAACGGTACTCACCGGGAAGCACGGAACAGAAGGCCTCGGAAACTCGACACTGGACTGGACTCGACTGGACTCGACTCGTGACGTAAGCACTTCGGAACTTCGGAACTTCGGAACTTCGGAACTGGTGGGCCTCCGGATACCTCGGACTTTGCTCTCTCAGCTAGGCTCTGGTCGGGATCCTCCGCACTCCTCACCGCCTCGTCTGGGTGTCGATCGCAGCCTCAGTCACCTCCGTTGGCCTGAGGGAGATACAGGAAATCCTGCGGGTACGCGTAGTTGACCGTCAGCGCTGTGGCAGGGGACCGGGCCTGCAACGCACCGCCGGCGCGTGGGGTGGGGGAGGGGTCCCTATTCGGGCGCCAATTATGTGGTAAATTTTAATTACCTATACGGAATTTATGCGGTAAAGTTCAATAAGAATAACTCAGTCAAAATGAAAAGGCAGAATCCGTGGTATCTGAGGTTTAAAAGGGGTTTTATTCCTTAAAAAGGAATTGGTTCGAACCAGGTAGCATGACCCATCGCCACGAGGGTTCAGGGTGAGAATTGCAATGGACATGTACAATGATTTATTAACAGGAAATCATATATATAGTCATTTCATACAGTAATATTGAATGCAGAAGGCGTAACAGCTGAGAGAAACGAGATAAGAACAGAAATACGTAATAGAAGGCGTGCACTAGGGCGTACACGGAGGTGTGTGCTGGAAACGTCACATAAAGGTGTCATAAGTGGGCGGATCCCTAGAAGGATCCTGCAGAATCAGCAAGAACATGTGGCAGAGATGCGCGCGCGCAGCAGCATGACGTATGATTGACGTGTAACTGGAGGGTGAAGGGGACTTGACATTTAGCCCTACATGTGGAGACAGAAGTCTGGAGTGTCAGAACAACCTAATCCCAAATCATATCTAATATCTTGTGTTTGAGGAACTGTATTATCTAGAAGGAAAGGTCTCTTGGGCAGAGGCTATTCTATACTGACTGCTAATGCGTGCATATGCGACTGCGTGTCTACGTGTAAAGCAAGGGGGCCATGGGCCTACCATGGTAACGGAGGCTATGAATTACTTGCATGGAGACAGAAAGGCCGGGCCCTTTGCTCTGCAGCTGGGAAGGATGTTTACCTAAACTACTAGACAGGAATGTATTTTTCGAGGAGCGGAGCAGATAACTTGAAGGCTGAATACAGTCTTGGCAGGCCGTCAGGCTGAGCCAGGCACCGCTAGCCGCGCAGGGAGTGAGTGAAAGGTCATGGATACGGATGCAGGTCCAGGCTGCAGCTTCCAGAGGCAGAAGGCAGGAGAAAGCTTGAATGGCAGAAAACAAGGCCCAACTCGCCAGGGCCAGAAAAACGTGAAAGTGCACCATGTAAAGACGTTGGCAAGGCACACTTAGGAACTGAATATCGGACCCATTCATGGTGGATCTGAAAGAGGACATGTTAACGTTGGACGCAAATGTATTTGCGTCTTCATAGCTGGTTGTGGAGAGAACTTACATGTACTAGAAGCACGTACATGGAGCCACTGGGGTCTACGATAGGGGACACAATTGACCATAAAAATTCATATTACCTCATGGGAAACAATAAACCTGCAACTAAAAAAACAACATGCAGGCTGGTATTGTATTTCAGAATCCTGTAAGCCTCTACACAATGCCTGATTCCCAGATTTCTGCAGATCTGTATAAGCCATCGTTTTCTAGCTTTCTTATACCCAAGGCAGGAAAATAGTACTGTTGTTCAGTTTCAATTCCATTATTACATGCTGGGCAGTCCGTGCAATGTGAGCCAGCCCATTTGGACATAAAGGCACGCAAGGGGAGTACCCCATGCCTGAATTGCAAGTATAGCTTCCTAGCCGCTGCCGGCTTGATGTCATCCAGAGCCTGCTCAAATCTATACTAGCCTTTAATTTCTAGGAATGCTATACTGAATCTGCCGGTTGTATAACTCCCCTGTATCAAGGTCAATTTATGCTCCCAGTAGAGATCCTTTAACATCTTCTTTGACACAATAGGTCAACTTGTTTCATGACTAGTCCACATATTACCTACTCCCATGGATACAAGCATGTTCCGTATGGAGGATAACCATGATATTTTTCCTGCACCGGGTAGACTGATCACCTCCTTTAGTTCTTCTCTAAAACTAGCCAGTTCTGGGGTCGCCCAAAGACGATGCCAGAATAAAAGGGGTCTATGGGCAACAACCTCTGCAATTGGTCTGACCCCCTAATCTAGTCTGAGTGGAATAAGGGAGAAGCAACAGGGAGACTGAATAGTTGTCTTACAAAAGAATTTTCAGCCTGAGTAAGACTGTTGGAATAGCCGTACCCCCAAAGTTCCGCCCCGTAAACAGCTGCTCCTCTAGCTTGGGTCATATATATTTACAAAACTGGGCTAACTGGTTTGTGGCTAGACTTTCGAAATACTTTGGTCAAACCACTCATTGTCTGGACTAGTTTCAAACTACATTTTTTGATTTGTGCCCCCCAGTCCATTTTATTTGTGATTGTTAAGCCGATGTACTCGAAAACCGGTACCCTTTCTAAAGGGGTGCCATCCAGGCATGGATTTGGTTGAGTGCATTTTCTTGGGTTAAACACCATGTACTTCGTCTTTTGTGAGTTAATCTCAAGACCCCTTTCCTTACAGAAAAGAACAAATTGATTGAGAATCCTCTGTATGCCCATTGGGGATTTGGAAATTAGCAAGGTGTCATCGGCAAACATCGCCAGTTTGGGTAAATCTAAATCTTGCTCTGAATGTAAAAAATTCAATTAACCCATTTATTAAAAGACAGAAAAGTGTTGGGGCTAGGACGCATCCCTTTCAAACTCATTATGCTTCTGGGGGAGGTGTGTTGAGTTCCCCATGTTTACCGAACTGTATTTGGGCAAAGTTTCCCTTAAGTATCTGCCTCAACATTTGGCACAGATATACCGGAACTCCTAACTCATGAAGAATACCCCACAGTTTGTCTTGCGGTACCAAGTTGAATGCAGATCTCAGGTCTACAAATATTAAGTAGAGGCTGCCACCCTCAATACACACGCTTTACAAGTGTAATAGTTGTAGTCTGAGAATCTAATCCAGAGTAGACATTTTTTCCCTAAACCCTGCTTGTAGCGGGCTCAAGACATTGTGCTCCTCCATCCAGCTTTGGAGGCGGCCAAGCAGCACTCGATTGGCACACAATTTTAGATCTTCGATTTCTGCGGGTCATCTTCCATTAGATGGTAAACCACTTGGTGGTCATACAATGGTGTGTACGTTTTTATGGGGTATTTGAATGTCCAAACCCGCTCAACCGAGGTATTCAGTTCTGTGGTACGTCAATATAGGCCTTACATTTTTGGAGAATTGGCAAGACAATAAGTATTTATCACGCAAACAACTGTCAGCCAAATTGATGAGGATTTTATGTTTAATATCCTGCAATAGAGTGTCCGATGTACAAGCATTAGATTTCTCTAGTAGAGTGTTCTCTCCTGAAGGGGTTTCCTTTGCTGTCACCAGCAGAACGAAATCAAATTGCTGGTTTCTTTCTTACCCAACGTTCCCTGGTAATAGTAAGCTCTGTGTTTTACAATGTTGGAAGGTTTAGGAGGTAAGTACCAGTGAGTTGCGTTCTGATATGGTAGGTCACTTGTTGATTGCATTGCAGAAGCTCTTCAGACCTGTAGAAGCTGCCACCTTAGCTAGGTGGATGCGTTGGCTGTTGTCAGAGGCCGGTGTTGTTACTTCCATTTTTGGGGCACATTCAGCCAGAGGGGCAGTGGCCTCAAAATCCTATTCATTGGGGTTCAATGGGTTTGGATGATATCCTGAGAGCAGAGGACTGGTCATACAAATCTACTTTTGATTTGTTTAATTGTAAGCTTATTGTTGATGTTGGTTCAGACATAGTATAGAAATTGTCTAGCATTTGCAATTTCTATTAAGGACATGGGGGCAAGGATTATCCCACCCTAGGCTCTGTATGTATACTGTTTGGATGTGCTGATTACTGATGTTATTACTGCCCACCCTGTTATTCTTATTTGGTTATGGAATTTTCGTTATGGTGGCCAGTGATTACAGCTTCAGTGTTTCTTTTCTTTTCCTCACAGGGAACGAAGTGAAGTAACCACCTCTTTAGTTGAATTATACAGTGTTGGAGTTTCTCCTTATATGCTCTTGGCCTCAACGGATGTTTTTTGTCTTCAGTAGAGGTTGTTGACGCCAGGGAGCAAAGGTCTTCGGGTCAGACTCCTTTTGAGTCCTGGGTTCTTCGAGTTCATTGAGGATCCTTTGTTGTAGGATTCCGGAGTGATTACTAGTTATTTCCCAAATCTGGGCAAAAAAAGAGGACAAAATGGCGTTTTGGGGTTATATATGGTGGTGGGCTCTATAATTTGTACATTTGACTGTGGGTGTAAATGGGAAATGTAGTGTTTTCAGTTTTAAGTTCTGATTGGCTGCTGAATAATAAAGTAAAGAAAGAGAAGCATAATCCTCGCCTCCGTTTTTTTTATAGAGCTGAAAATTCTTATTGTGAAAGATTGAAAATCTTTTACTCAACCGTTGCTTATAGAGCCTGAGTAGAGCAGAGAAGCATGATGTCACCAGGACTGTGAGGCGCTGAAGGGAGGCTGCTGGGGTCCTCTTCGCCTCCACATCCTCTAACGGCCTAGAATTCCAGCCTGTCTAGAACTGTAATCTGCTCATGCTGTCTCACTCGTACAATGAACCGGACTTGCAGTCTGAATTTTTAAAGACATGATCTCCAACTATATACTGCTTTGGACAAAACCAGGCCCTTGTCAGACGCCCCCTGCTGACTTGCTCACACACTTCATTCACTGCACAGTTTGGTCTGGACTGGCCTTGCAGTCTGGACTCTGACCAGAGAGCACTGTCGCAGTCATTATTAAACGTAATAGGATTGGATATTTTCGTACTAGAAGGCGTGGCATATAGTGAATGATCTACTGTTCAATTTCTGTGCTACTATCTTAACTGCGGATTAAATAGTGTATCAGTGCTGTTGGAGAAACATCTTGAATTGCTGAAGAATTAAAAACAATGCTACTCGTCTTGTAGCAAAGAATAAAGGGCAACATGTACAGAAGAAGCAACTGCCACATGACTGGGATTTATCATCCGATCCACCACCGAATCAGGCAGAAGAGTACATTTAAAGCACCTTGTTGACAGAAGCAGTGTCTGGAGTGTCAAACATTTGTGAACACATTTACCATCTGGTAAATTCACACCTTAAAAATATTTATTTAATTTTTATTGTTACTTAGTCGTTTTGTGTTTATTACAAAAAAAAAAATTAATGTTCACACTGCATTTAGACCATTAAAGTGCATTCTTACTACTATACCTTTTTTATGAATTTAAGAATACATATATTATTTAAAAATCTTTTGTTGAAACTTTAAATCCAATAAATATTGAAAACTATGTGCACATACGAACATTGACATTAGTATACCAGAAGTTAACTTTGTTAACGTTTATACAGATCTACAAACTCCTGAGCCCCAAAACATCCACACTGAACGCAAAAGCAACAAACGTCTGGGGAACACTGTACACAAGACATCTCAGTGAGGAGGAAAAGGGTAGACTATGGAGGTCAGCCACAACAAATAAAATTACACCACAACTCGCACAGACAAAATACTGGCTCTTACACAGAGCTTTTGGACTCCTACCAAACTTGCAAAGGCAGGCATAAGAGACAGTGACACGTGTTGTAACTGCCACAGGGGGACAGGGGACCTACAACACCTAATCTTCGAATGCCCAAAGGTCAAAACGTTTTGGATGAGAGTGAGCAACCTCATTAACACTGTCATAGGGAGGAGCATACAGCCAGGCTTCATAGGGCTAGCCACAGCATTCATGGCACCGTACCTAGAAAGCAAGGAAGAGAGAGACCTAGTAGACATCCTACTCACCGCAGCAGTCAAAACGATATTAGCAAATTGGAAAGACACAGCCAAGGCAACATTCAAAAGCTGGATAAACTGGATCACCTTCCTCAGAGGAGCCGACAACATCACTGGGAAATTCTCCCCAAGCCACAACGCTAAGAATGAAATGTGGGCGGCCCTTGATGCACACCTGGAGTCACACAAACCCCCGTAAACCGTACACACCACCAGCAAGCAGCCAAGCGAAGAGCTAAGAGGGCGACACTAATGTATCGACGCACCCCCACCCCCCTCTCTCTTCCTTTCTCTTTTTCTTTCCCCTCCTCCGGGGGGCTTACAGACCCCACAACCAAACCAGCCTATACTATGTATGCTCGATGTAACCATAAAAATGCCACGAACCGCCCAGCTGTAACAACCTCCTCCTCCCTGCATCCCTACTGTACTGTATTGGAAAATCTTCTAAATAAAAAAAAAAATTGAAAAAAAAAAAAGAAATATTTTTTAGAACAACATTTAAACCATAGATGTACATATTGCAGACGCCGAGGATGTTGTAGGTGAGGAAGACGAAGAGGATGTCCAGTTTCGCTAAACATAGGGGCATATAGACACCTGGCGTAACGAAACTCGAGGGTGCCTCCCTGCAAGGCACGCAGAGCCCCCCCCACCCCTCTCCCCAGCTCCATCAGGAGCACTGCGGCCGGAGTGTTGTGCTGGGGGAGTCCCTGGAGCATGGGGGCCTCCGCACCGCGGGGGCTGCGGGGGCCTGTGTTACGTCCGGTCCCAGCAGTGCCTTTACTGAGTCTGCAGCAAAGCATCATAGAGTGAGTTTAATTCACCTCAAACTAGTGTCAGAGCTAGATCAATGTTTGTTCAGGATGTGGGGGCACTGCAGGTGTTTCTACTTAAAGGGCTACAGTTTAAACCTGAGGTGCACTAACTAGTAGGTCTCAGGAGGATCCCGTTTTGGACTAGCAGAAGTGAGATTTGAGAAGTTTCCCTTTGTTCTAGTAGTGTGGATCACACCAGGCGTGGGTGACGTCAGGCTGCGGCAGGAAGTTAATAGCAGGATAATGACGTTGCATAAGAGACAGGAATAACCTTGCCACAGAAATAACTGGTTCATGAGATGTGCTACGACAGCACTAAAAGTAACACCGGGGAGCTGATTGAAGAAGGATAATGGAGTAAGAGGCACTGCCATAACTGACACTAGGAATCTCAAAGACGATGTTGTCATGCTACCTGGTAGTGGAGAGACGTCACCCACAATGAAATAGTTTTAGAGCCCTATTTCCATTTTTAAAACACATCAACAAAGAGTAGAGTGAAAAGAGCAGAACAATTGTAGGCAGGAGAGAGAGCTCATGAAGACTAGAGGAGCCACAGAATTGCTGGTTAGAGAGAAGAGTATGGATAGGAGGGAGTGACCAAGCATTTGCAAAGCAATAGGTCTCGCATTAGGAAAGTTTGAGCTATTGGTATTGTAAATGACACATTTTTTTATTCATGTGTTGGTTTTGAAAATAGTGAAATTAGTAGCTTTGACATTTCAAATGCCAATAGTTATAACTTTCGCAAATGTGACACCTATAGCATTTGTAATGCAATATGTGTTGTATTTACGTAACTTAGATGTATTGATATTACCAATAACAATGGCTTTTAACTTTTTTTAATAATTAATACTTAAATAAAAGTTATTGTAATTTATAATGGCAATAGCTTAAACTTTTGTAAAAAACTTTTGTGAAGATTATGTTCAGTGTATTTTAATGTGACGAAAATCCAAGAACAGAAGTGAACTATTAACATCTTTTTGTGACATTTGTAATAAAGCTTGAAACATTGAGAGAACATATTTGAACCAGTTGTTGAATGGTTGGACAGATTGATGCTGTGGTGGCGCTGAGTGATGTTGTGGTGGCGACAAGTGATGTTGTGGCGTTCAGTGATGCTGTGGTAGCGCATAGTGATGTTGTGGTGCCCCTGAGTGATGTTGTGGTGGTGCTGAGTGATGCTGTGGTGATGCGATAGATAGAGTGAGTGCGATAGATAGATAGAGTGAGTGCGATAGAGTGAGGGCGATAAATAGATAGAGTGAGGGCGATAGATAGATAGATAGATAGATAGATAGATAGATAGATAGATAGATAGATAGATAGATAGATAGATATATGGAAAGATGGAAAGATAGATAGATAAAGTGAGGGCGATAGACAGGTGGGTGGATGGCGATAGATAGTGAGTGCGATAGATAGACAGATAGAGTGAGGGCGATAGATAGATAGAGTGAGGGCGATAGATAGAGTGAGGGCGATAGATAGATAGATACAGTGAGGGTGATAGATACAGTGAGTGCGATAGATGGATAGATAGATAGATAGATAGATAGATAGATAGATAGATAGATAGATAGATAGATAGATAGATAGATAGATAGATAGATAGATAGATAGATAGATAGATAGATAGATAGATAGATGGTTGTGTGTGTGGGGTTGTGTGTGTGGGGTTGTGTTTGTTGTGTTTGGGTTTGTGTGGTTGTGTGTGTGGTTGTGTGGTTGTGTATGGTTGAGTGTGGTTGTGTGTGCTTGTGGTTGTGTGTGTGTGGTTGTGTGTGTGTGGTTGTGTGTTTGTAGTTGTGTGTGGGGGGTTGTGTGTGTTCTGTTGTATCTGTGTGGGGTTGTGTGTGGGTGGTTGTGTCTGTGGGGAGGTTGTGTGTGTGGGGTTGTGTGTGTGTGGGGTTGTGTGTGTGGGGTTGTGTGTGGGAGGGTTGTGTGTGTGGGGGGGGGTGTGTGTGGGGGATGTGTGGAGTGTGGATGTGTGTGGGGGGTTGTGTGTGCCTGGGGTTGTGTGTGGGGGGTTGTGTGTGTGGGTGTGTGGGGGGGTGTTGTGTGTGGGGGGTTGTGTGTGTGTGGGTGTATGGGGGATGTGTGTGGTGTGTGTGTGTGTGTGTTGGGGGTTTGGGGTGTGTCTCTGTGTGTGGGGGGGTTGTGTGTGTGGGGTTGTGTGTGTGGGTGTTTGTGTGTGGAGTTGTGTGTAGGGTTGTGTGTGTGGGGTTGTGTGTGTGGGGGGGTTGTGTGTGTGGGTGTGTGGGGTTGTGTGTGTGGGGTTGTGTGTGGGAGGGTTGTGTGTGTGTGGGGTGTGTGTGTGTGGGGGGTGTGTGGAGTGTGGATGTGTGTGGGGGGTTGTGTGTGCCTGGGGTTGTGTGTGGGGGGTTGTGTGTGTGGGTGTGTGTGGGGGGGTTGTGTGTGGGGGGTTGTGTGTGTGTGGGTGTATGGGGGATGTGTGTGGTGTGTGTGTGTGTGTTGGGGGTTTGGGGTGTGTCTCTGTGTGTGGGGGTTGTGTGTGTGGGGTTGTGTGTGGGGGGGTGTGTGTTTGTGTGTGGAGTTTTGTGTAGGGTTGTGTGTGTGTGTGTGGGGTGTGTATGGGGGTGTGTGTGGGTGGTTGTGTGGGTGGGGTTGTGTGTGAGTGGTGTTGTGTGTGGGGTTGCATGTGGTGTTGTGTGTGTGTGGTGTTGTGTGTGTGTGGGGTTGTGTGGGTGTGTGTGTGGGTGTGTGGGGTTGTTTGTGGGGTTGTGTGTGGGTGTGTGTGTGGGGTGTGTTGGGGGTGTGGGGGTGGGGTTGTGTGTGTGGGGTTGTGTGTGTGGGGGGTTGTGTGTGGGTGTGTGTGTGGGGGGTGTGTGTGTGGGATGTGTGTGTGGGGGTGGCGTGTGTCTGTGAGGGGGGTTGTGTGTGTGGGGGGTTGTGTGTGTGTGTGGAGTCGTGTGAGTGGGGTTGTGTGTGTGTGTGGTTGCTTTTGTGGGAGGGTTGTGTGTGGGGTTGTGTGTGTGGGGGATTGAATTATCATTTAACTTGCAACCGAGCTGCTTCTGTTCACAAACTTGAAAGCAGCAGTTACATAAATCGGGAGCTGCAGCATGCCCATGGCTAACCAGTGCATGTTGCAAATGAAACGAAGCATAATGTGTTTGGATCGCATTACAAAGAAAGGCAATAAAAACACAGGGTGGTAAATTAGGCATGCGGGCAGCCTCGAAGCCAAATGGTGTGCGATGTGAAGGAGGGATATGAGGACAGCAAGGAAATACTTTTGAGGGAGGGGGAGAGTGGTGTATGCAGATGGGGATTAAAGAGGTAGTGTTTGAGCAGAGATTGGGATATATAACAAGAATTGGGTCTGGATGGGCGAGAGATAGACTGAAGAGAGAGGGGGCTTGGAGAGAATCCTATTAGCCTAGCTTAATTAGCAGTATTTGACAAATCCGCCATTAGTGTCAATATGTATGCCAAATAAAGCTGAGAAGGATCCCGGCTGCTGTCTGTCTTTTGAATTGCTGGCGCGGGATGGTGGGGATCAGGCATGGGCTATTGGGGGGTTGTTTCCTGGGCGGCCTAGGGGCAGGGGGGGAGGGAGGCATGCGAGCAAACGCAAGGCTCTTTGCGGCTTGAATGGCGGTGCTGTCTGAGGGGCAAGAGGTCTTGTGCCACACTCGGGCAAGGACATCGCGGAGCTACGCAATGGAGCTCCACTCCCGGATGTGGGGGAGGGGGGCTCACAATTAAGTGCAACAAAGGTTTCGTAAAAAGTGACGGGACGAGGCAGCGTCTTGCGGGACAGTGGTGCGCGTCAGAATGGGGCAGGGTTGCCATGGTGCTCAGCAACATTAATAGCTGCAGAGGGGAGGGGGCGATCAGTAGGAGGTCAGGTACGAAGTCTTGGATAGGCGGGCACACGGGAAGACTTGGGCGCATGGAGGGGCGCTCGGGAAGGGTTGGCTGGTTGCAAATTGTTGGGGGCTTAGTTGAGGGTTGCGATGCTTGGATGGGGCCCGGGAGCACAGGGTGTGGCTTGGAAGAACAGTGGCGGAGGGGGGATCAGGGGGGCAGGTGGCGGCGGATGCGCGGAGCTGCCGCCGCGAGGGTGATGGGTGCAGGGGTGCCGAACAGATAATTTCCCTCAGCAATAAATGGAAGAAAATTAATAAAGGCACGGAGGGAGCGTGGCCAGGGGGACCAGGAGCGGAGGTGCGCTCTTCCACTGGACGGGTTGGGTTGCGGTTGCGCCCAGGGCGCCTGAAGAACCCGGCTGCAGCGCGCATAGTAGATTGGCAAATTAATAACATGGGGGGCTGAAGGACGTGAAGGGGGTAGAGGGTGATGCTGGCCAGGTGGTAGAAGTTTGAAATTCGGGGTGGGCATGCTGGGCACGGAGGGAGACAGGATTGCAGGAGATGTGTGGAGAGGTGCGCATCCTGCGGCGGGTGGTCGGGTGGAAAGGGGCAGGCTTTCGAATGGTTAGAGGCTCGTTGAGGGTTGCAGATATGGGACTATGGCTCAGGAGCAGAAGGTGTGGCGTAACAAGGAGGGGGGCCATGCTTGGAGCTGGGGCTCAGATGTCTGAGGGAGGGTGTGGGGAGGGTCGCATGGCGCAGGAGGAGGCGAAAGGGGGATGGGTGCAGGGTGGGCGCCGGAGATGCGAGGGTGTCCTGGACTGCGTGGGTTCAAGGAAATTGAAGGAATGGGGGGCGGGGGATTTTGGGGTCGGGAGCACGTAGCGGCGGAAACAAGTCACGGTGGGGTGGGGTATACTTCTAGACAAAAGTACAAAGAGTGCTGTTTAAAGGGATCGGGATGGATATGCGAGAGATTCGTGCATATGTATTGGTTGCTGTTTACACAGGTTGGTAACGGCATTCGAAGAAGAGGGCGATTTCACCTCTTAACTATTAACACTCATTAAGTGCTGATTAAAGTAGGCAAAGGTGCAGGAACGCCTGGTAGAGAAAGACACTTCACTGGGTTCTGTAATATGTTTCATGCATTGCGTTATAATGTCGATGGATAAATAGAGGTAACTTGCTCGGTTAATACTGCTAAGTGAGTATTGGATGCGCGAGAACGTCCCGTCAAGGCCACTGTAAAGATAGCGAAAAGTGCACTAGGGGCACCAATTAGGTAGCCATCGAAGATGCAGCGTCAGGTCGGAGTGCAGGGTAAAGGAGGGAGGGACAGGGTTGGGGGAGGAGGCCGTCCAGGAGAAGGAATGTATAGAGATAAGGATATAGGAGGAGGTATTGGAGCGGGCGAGGGAGGACCAGTTGGTGCCATTCGGAAATAGCCTGATGACTTGAATGCTGTTGGGGGGGGGGGGGGGGGGGGGGGACAACAGGAGGCATTTGGAGCCGGGATGGCGGTTGAAAACGTGGGTCGGGCCGCACTGTGTAGGGGCGGGGGGGCAGTCGTCAGGTGAGAGATCCAAGGGTGCGGGCACCGTGGAGAGCCCGCTCGGTTTTTTGTGCCTTCACGGTGGTCTGCCCAGTTCCTGCAGTACTTGCTCCCTGTATGGGACTATCTGCAGGAGTGTGCAGTGGTCCCTCCCTCGCACCTTTATATAGCAAAGGCTTTAACCCGAAGGTGTCACAGCGCTTCACAATGGGAACAGTAATGATTCATGGGGAAAAAAATTACAAGTGAACAAATTAAAAAAGCGAAGGTTAAGTTACATGAGGCAAAAGTGACAATTGTGAGCAAACAAAAATACAAGAGGTAGCAAACGGTGCATTACAGGAGGAAAAGTGACATGTCTGCAAGTTACAGAAAGCGGAAAAAGTACAAGCAGAGGAATAATTCTGCAATAAAAGGCAGACACTCAGAACAAAGGTTGCGTAGGCAATGGTCGCATGGCAGTGGAGGAGGCGCAGAGGGATGGGCTCAAGGAGAGGCCTTTAAAGGGGAATTTTCCAGGACCGCGGGAGGCTCAATGGAGGCAAAGGGATGGGGGGGTCAGGCGTTGGGAGCACGAGGTTTGTTCAAGAAAGGAAGGAGGGTCGGAGTCTCAGGGCGAAGGGAACAGCAATTTTATTTATGTTTTTAACGTAATGCGTGCGAGCCAGGAAGTGCTGCCTGGCACTCCCCTTTCTATATGCATGAGATCAGTGGAGCTATGTCTCATCGAGGAATAAATGCTTCTCCGCTATCCTCCAGCAAACAAAGTGACAGCCTAATGAATGGACCTCAATGGTAATTAGCGATGGAGATGCTAATAATGAAATGCATTTACATTTCAATCAAGAATAACGAAGAGAGGGGGTGCAAGGGAAGGAGAGGTGGAGGGCGGGGGGGACATGAGAGGTTTTAAAAGGCGCACATGAGAAGGGTTTCAAGAGGACAAGTGGAGGTAGCGGGAAATCAATGAGGGATTTACAGAATGGCTGTAAAAGAAGCAATGAGCGAGGCGAGGGGAGGACACTCAGGGAGAGAGAGGGGTGGCAGGGATGGGGACTGAGAGTGGGAGGAAACAGAGAGAGACAGGCAGAGATAGAAAATAGGAGGGATTGAGAGATGGAGAGAAAAGGAGAGCACAGGCAGAGAGAGACAGAGGAGGTAGGCCAAGGGAGTCTGCAAAAGAGAGAGGCGAAACGAGAAGAAATTAACAAGGGGAAGCGGCATGCATAATCCTGATCTAGGAAGAAGCCCAGGGGAGCTTTGAAGCTCTCTGAGAATACGAGGCACGGCCTTGCGGCCGTGAAGTGTGAAGCAGAGGGCGGGGAAGCACAGGAGCAAATGGTAAGGGGAGGAGAAATGCTGCTGGCAGGCGGAAGGCTCAGGCAAGCTCAGGTACGAGAGCACATGCACTTGTGGAAATCCGCTTTGGGAGAGCTTAGTTTAACTCTTGGTTTCACTGCTATAGACTCGTCCTATTCATTCCTGCGGAATGGAATAGGCCGAGACCTAAAAAAGAGCAGAACCAGAATGTGGAGATGACAAATCTATACTACTATTATAAAGGAAGAACTTTGAACCTTTGAGGCGGGTAAACTCGAGAACAACAGCGTCAATCCACACACCCGATACATCGTTGTAATCGTCAGGGTGTGCAGATGGACATAGGCTATATAAACGTAATAAATGTACGTTATTTAAAAAATTTACCGGAAAAAAAGTAGTCCCTTGGAAGAAGCGCCGGCCGCGACGTGCGTGCTGACGTGAGGAGCGCGGGAAGGAGCGGCGTCCAGGAGCGCGAGGAGGACCAGCGGACATGGCGCGGGGAGGAGCAGCGTACAGGCGATGAGGAGCGGCGGACAGGCGGTGAGGAGCGGCGGACAGGTAGTGAGGAGCGGCGGACAGGCGGGGAGGAGCGGTGAGCGGCAGATGAGGTAGGTTATTTATTTATTTAGCTAGGAGCGGTGAGCGGCGGAAAAATGAAGCAAAAATGACAATCGTGAGCAAGAGGAAGCAAACGGAGCATTACAAAAGTGAGCCAAACGGTGCATTACAGGAGGAAAAAGTTACATGTGCAGGTTACAAAAGCGTACATCGTGAGCAAGAGGAAGCAAACGGAGCATTACAAAAGTGAGCCAAACGGTGCATTACAGGAGGAAAATGTTACGTGTGCAGGTAGCAAGAGGAGGCAAACGGAGCATTATAAAAGTGAGCCAAACGGTGCATTACAGGAGGAAAAAGTTACGTGTGCAGGTTACAAAAGCGTAGAAAGTAAACATAGAGGTATAGGAGGAAAAAGTGACGTGTGCAGGTTACAAAAGCGTACCAAGTAAACATAGAGGTATAATACTGCAATATATGGAGGAAGGCTCCGGGGGACCCATGGACAACATCGGGGCGGGCGGGAGCCCTGAAGCCTAATTGCTCCTGGACAACGTTGGGACGGGCTGCTAGTTTGAAATAAAGGAAGAGAGGCGACAGACCAGTAGCAACAAAGGAAACAGAGAGAAGAGGTAGAGTGGTGTAAGGGCAGACAATAGAGCTGTGGCGGCTGGCATCTATGGGGGGAGCGTGCACACAAAAAAAAACAACACACCTGAAGATGAACACGGCGTCCTCTGCAACTGATGTCTTCTTTCTCCGACTGCAGCCCGGCCAACAGGAAACTCCCTTGGCCAGTCCTGCCACTGCTCTCACCAGCATGAGAACAGTGCTAAGATTGGTGGCCTGACCAGGTGCTCCAAAGTGATGTGGAGTCTTTGGCTTGTTCTAATCCAGCTGTCTTAAAACAGCAGGGTTAGAGCTGTTTAAACTGTGCATGTGTGGCTGGCCTCCGCAAGACGGTGGGCCAAAAAGACATGTGCACTTTAAACAGTGCACAGCCAGCCCACCGTCCTCTCTGCTTCTGTCACCTAGCAGCAGCAGCCCGTCCGAGCCCGGACGCTCTGTTCGGGACAGGGCATGCTTTGGGGGTGTTTAAGTGGGGCAACGTGCCTCTGCTCCTACAGAGAAAGTGGCAAGAGGGCAGAGAGCAGAGCAGGAGTGGATAACAAAGAGGGGGGCAGCCCCAATTGTCGAGGTAGACTATGCCTGTGGTGTGAGGGGGGCACACCAGAAGTGGAAGTGGAGTGAGCCAAATCTGTGGAAAGAGTAGGCAGCACCAGTCCGGCAACATGGCTACACCAGCGGTGGTAGTGGGATCCACTTGTAGTTAAAGTGTATGACACCAGCGGTGGTAGTGGGATCCACTTGTGGTTAAAGTGTGTGACACCAGCGATGGTAGTGGGATCCACTTGTGGTTAAAGTGTGTGACACCAGCGGTGGAAGCGGGTGGTGGCCTCCTTAGAAAAAGTTTGGGCACAAGCATTTTTTATCACAAATTAAACATTGCATATATTATATGGAGCACAATGTTCCGAAAGTAGGTTTTAAATGACCTCAACCCCCATGTACCAGCAATAAACAACCCTTTGCTAATGGAAATCTGGCTTGTGATACCTTGCCAACTGCTTTGTATCTGATGGCCTTCGTTTTTTGGCCGTGTTTGAAGCAAGGATCAAGGAATTGGGCAGCAACAGAACTAGATGTACCGCCAACAATAAGAAGTTTGTTCTTTCTAAATGTCCTGTCCATCCACAAGGGCTTCGGGGCATAATAATTTACTATCCACTTGTTTACCCACATGAAACTTGCTGTATGACGTTCCTGCAGTGAACAACACAAAACGTTTGAAAGATAGTATGTTTGTTTTAAACACCGGAATGTCATTTTCAGTAGCGGCTCGCACAGGTAAGCGTGGTGAGGCGGGGCAGGGTGGGCTGTGGTGAAAGTCGACAGACAACATGATAAAAAGTATTATTAAATAAATAAATAAATAAGACCACTTACTTTGCGCTTGCAGCATCGTCGTACCGGCGATGCCGCAAGCGCAAAATAAGTGGTTTTATTTAATTAATATTACTTATCGCAATATTATTTGTTGACTTTCACCACACCCAGCCACCGCCCCACTGCCCTTACCTGTGCGAGCCGCTACTGGTCATTTAAAAAAAAAAAAACATGTGACAATGTTGATGCCTAAGTGATTATAATCAAGTGCTTTTTCATATTACTTCCTGCCCTTTTTGTGTTTAAAAAAAAAAATCATTGTACAACAAAATGTGCCTTATTTTCCATAAAAGTGCTCCCATGTAAAAACAGCTTGGTACAAATAATATTTGCACAGGGTTTTTTCATGCATTTTTGCACCCACTGTTACCTATTCGCTCAAAAATAAGGATCAGTTGTGAAAATGGGATTGAAAAATATTTTGTATGTGTTATTACACCATCAACTGTTTTGTATGACCAGTTATCACCATGCAGGGCTCAGCCCATATTATGTAGAGGGCGCCCTTGGTCCGCACCATGGTGCACTTATAACTGGGTGCACCGGGTACAGACAGACCTGCTCAGTGCACCCTATCACATCTAATGTGCTGCCTGTAATGCAGCCATGAACCTCGACCATATCATGAAGCGCTGCGGTGGGTTGGCTCAGGACAGAGCCTTGTGCATGTTTTTTAGCTTTTGAGGTGTCTAAAGTTGATACATATAACTGAGAAATGATGTTAGCGATTGTAAGAAGTTTAGACAGCAAACGTCCGAAACAAAGAGGGAATCCCTCCTCACTTATTTCGACTTGTGTTATTTTATGTATTAATTGGGAAAAATCGACACAAAAAACAGACGCTTGGTTCTGCGCTGAGCCAGCCCTGACCTTCATTATGCGGCCCCTGCTATTTGATACAGTCCGTCGCGCTTTCACAGCGCAGATGCCATGTGGCCGGCTTTTGAAATGTAGCCAGATACCCTCCTGCAAGCGGCTACAATGAGGGACTGCAACCAATGGCAGGGGAATGCCCGGGGGACCTCTTTCCACACTTTCAAGGGGAAACCTAGGGGAGCCTAATGATTATGCACAATTGTGGTTAGAAATATCGAGGACTACATATCAAAAGTATCGGGAGGCAAAATATCAAGCAGGCAAGTGCACAGAGAGAGAAAAGGATTTACCATTTTTAACTCCACCTCCATGTACCCGTCAAGTTATTTACAAATATATATATATATATATATATATATATATATATATATATATATATATATATATATATATATATATATATATATATATATATATATATATATATATATATATATATATATTCACTGAAAAAACCATAGGTTTGACACCAGTTATAGTTAGCTGGAAATTTTACTGACATAAAACCAATGAAGTTCCACGTTATAGTTAGTTGGACTCACTATAACTTGCGCGTGTAATGCACTGCTGATGACATTACATATTACATCACTCATGACATGGTCAGTGACATCACTTATGACACCATCCAGTGAATGTGTGTCTTTCTAAAAAATAAATATGTTTTATATATGTATATGTAAAGGTCGAGGGAAGAATAAATGTTTAAATTATTGTCTTAATGAATGTTTTTTTCAAAAAGAAATGATTGGATAACTGGCTTATTAAGTGTACCTTAGTGAATACATATATTAGCGAGTAATGTTTAAATATTTAAATATATGTATCAGTGTTTCACTTTGTGAATAACTGGCTGCATGGGTTGATGAGTACCTACATGTGTAGGTATTTGGGTTCTTAGATGTTTTTTTAGTATCAGTATGAGTGTTTCTATGGTTTCATGGGGGTATTACTAATCACATAGATGCATGAATGACTAACTCTCTCTTTGTATGTGTTTAGAAGACACCATATGTGCAGGACTGTATGGGTGGTTGAGTGTGTATAGTTTTATATGCAAATAAATGGATGTTCAATAGTTTATTTGCATGTGTGAGTATGTGTGTGAGTAACTTTTGGATGATTGTCGGTGTGTAACAGAATGTATAGGTGTATCACTACATATGATGAGTGAGTATATGTATGAGTGACTATATAGAACTGTTGGTGAATGAGAGAATGTGTATATAGATGGTGGAATTACTGAACTTCAAAACAACACTTCCAATTGGTTCTTGGTAGTTTCTATTCTGGAATTTACACGCAGCACTCCACCCACTACCATCACTTTCTTTTCTACTCTCAAGAGACAACAACGTCGAACATCTTCCCGAAGACTTCGATACAATGGCTACCGTTCTGCATTCATCTTCCGAATCTGATGAAAATGAGCGACCACCTTTCACAAGAAAAATGGAGGCCACGCTATTACCATCAGAAGTAATCAACACATCTTCCGGTGGACGACCTGTATCTCCATCGAGTGCTGAGATGGACTTGAGACCATATCTGGCGAACGTGCACATGAAATGCACGAACTGTGGAGAACTTCTTGTATACGGAGAGCAAAGCTTTACTCTAATTAAACAAATAATTGAGAGTCATAAATGCTCCAAGAAAAGTTAAATTTCTTCACTTTATTTGGATAGTATGACATACTGAAAAATGTCGTCGCAACTTTAAGAAATAAAAAGCATCATAACACTTGTTTCCAAAAAAAAAAAAAAAAAAAAAAAAGTTCTTTTCAGAACTAACTCTTTGTACCAAAACAAGCTTGAAGAGCATATTAGCTGATATTTTCTCGCCGCTTTCTTATAGTGCGCGACCGGGTGCGCGCACCCACCTATCGCGTCGAGACACGCATGTGCAGTCATGTGACTTTAAAACAACACTTCCAATTGGTTCTTACTAGTTTCTATTCTGCAATTTACACGGAACACTCCACCCACTTCCCTAGAAAACCAGTTTATCGTAAATCTTTTAAAGCCTCCTCTTATGAAATATTCGACATCAATCACATAGCAGAGTACTAAATAGCACTATATACACTCCGTCCCTTAATTATAAGAGACTTATTGCTATGTAAAATCAACTTTTGTTTTCCAAGATAATGTAAAATGCTGAGCCTATTACATAATTTTATTACACATATATGTTACTAGTCTCCTTCGAGTACTAACACCGTAGAAAATACCACCAATAGCGGTGATATTTTTTACACCGAGAACGGGCGATTTCTATCGCTTACAGCCCTTACAATTATAAAGTTTTATTTCCTAAGTCTCTGATCTCCAACTGTGCAACGTAGATCCCCTGTGTGTCGCAATAAGGTCCATAAACAAAAACTACAGAGCCAGCATTATAAACATACACAAAACAACAAAACGATAAGAGCCACCATGCTAATATATATCCTTAATATAATAAACCTCTGAGAATAAATACATATTTCCGTGGCAGCCCATAACACAAATGTGGCGTCCTCTGACTCTGCTCCATTACCAAACACCGTAACTCCCCGCCCCCCTCACTTTTCACTAAACTCCGCACTCCACCCCAGCCAAACCCCCTATTACAAACCCCCAACCTACCCTCCCTGCCCAAACCCACCATGAACCTCAAACCGCCCCTAGAAAACTTATAAGACACAGGATTACTAAAACTCAAAGAATACGAACAGGCACATAATGTAAATAGTACATAAAGACACATATTTTTTCCAAAATACTATTTAAAAACATGTTCTATTTTTAATAAATCTATCATGCAGCTGACCCTCTACAACTGCTTTCAAAACGTGAACTATAAACCTCTACTTTTCATTTTCAAACCATACACTTTCTTCTGACCCTCTAGAACTGCTTTCAAAACATGAACTATAAACCTCTACTTTTCATTTTCAAATCATACACTTTCAATTACATTATTTTTTTTCCACAATTCATGTAATGTTACAAACCTTTTCTAAAATACACCAGTCCGTATCATTTATAAGGATTTATTTTCAGTCTTCATCAGTGACACTTTCTTCACATACAATAGAAATCACTATAACTTTTTAAACGACAATGCTAACGCGGTAAAAATAACCCTTCATTTACTTTCCTTTAAGAATGCACACTATGTACCCCACGCATGCGTTTATTAATCTTTGTATTTGGCAGAGAATACCGACCTTGAATCGGAAGACATGAACAAGAGCGCCATTGTCACATTTAAAACTGAACGTTGCATCTGCTCACACACATATCTTTCACTAAGCTAACATTCACAGAAAACAGCATTGATGTAAAAAAAAATTGACCTTGCTTTACAACTCCCTCAAATCACTCCCTTATTTTTTAACGCATCCTCCAGTTAAAAAAAAGCTACTTTTTTAATAACCACTAAGCAATATATAAGTGACTAGACTCCTAGAAAATTTATCAAGTCATTCTGCTCCTCTCCACTGCATAGCCGGCGACCTAATTCTGTGGAGTTGCTATACAACCGGCAGTGCTGCGCCGTTTCCTGTACCATCTTGGGAAATTCAAAATGGATGTCCCTCCTGCCTTCGCAAACGAGCCGGGCCACTTAGAACTATTTCGCCAGAGGATGCTTGACTACTACGGCATCTTACCACTCTCGACTTTGAATACTTCATATCGATTATCATTTCGATATTCGCATTTCACCTGTGTGCAGCCTGTATTTCATTGCCTGAGCTGTGATTTCACGTGGGCCCTGGATTTATGTCTCTGCAATTTGGTACCTCCTGAACCGAATTACAATCACCTCATGAATCCGTTACTTGATCATGAACAGCTTTGTTACAACGGAGGGTTTATGGCCTTTGCAGCGATACAAGGAGTTCTGGGTCATTGGAATATATTCGCAGTGGCGCAAGATTTCCTAACAGAGAGCTACATCGAAAACCCACCGAGCTGCCCTATGATGGTAAAAGACACTCCAATAATGACAGATCATGAATGCTCCTTTCATCTTCTCAATTGGATGGCTGACATGTTTTCAGATGATAACAATGATTTCGTGTTAGAGGCACTTGCTGCATACTTTGCCTACACAATGGACGCTTAACTCTTTCCTAACAGCGAGCTACATCGAAAACCCACCGACCTGCCCTCTGATGGTAAAAGAGGCTCCGATTATAACAGATCATGAGTACTGCTTTACTCTTTTCCATTGGATAGCTGACATACTTTCAAATGATAAAACTGATTTCCTGTTACAAGCAGAAGCTACCTATTTTGCCTAAACAATGCTTCAATAACTCTCAAACAAGCCATTGACGTCCTCATTTCCTTTTGGTTTTCTATATTCTTCACGTTCTTTTCCATATTTTCTTTTGAAGAACAGACCTATTTGCTTTACTAACAGTGGACATTATGATTTCGTGTTGTTTGACAGCTGATTCATAAAGTAATGATGTATAACCACTTGCATTTTCATATATCGTTCCTAAACTGAAAGGCCAGAAACCTTCTTCCATTTATTAAAATATAGTATACTTCCTTATAAGAGTGTACAATGTTTTTTTCCATCTATATTCATTTTTCTTCAACTATAGCGTTTGTATTCCATGTACTACTGACAATACCAATTACTGTGTTTTTTGCAATTTCTGTACTCATATTACATAATGATTTGCCTTTAAAACAGTACATTTCTAAATAAACATTTCAAATATTCATGGTTTCTCTTTTAATCCATAATCTCAACTGAAATGATTTCATATTGAAAAACTGTTCATGGGTTCCACATAACCTTAACTGTAGTCACTGAGGACCTTATTTATGAAGACCTTCCGCCGCCAGTGCCTCATTTTTTAAAATGGGAAAAAGTAACGCACCGGTGGCGCAAGGCCTTCATAAATAAAGTCCTGAATGTTTTCTTTTCTCGACCTCACTTACTGATACTAGAACCTGCAAGCCAATTACGGCCCGTGAACTCTTTCTTAGTAGGTCGCGCACCGTAAAGACAGTTATACCACTGTTAACATTTTTTTTTTTACTGTTACTAAGCACCGACACAGTTCCGCTTCACTCAGAGTTAATCACTGCTCCCACGCTTCTACAGGCCAGACGCTATGTCGTATTTCTCTCCTTATCACCCTTTCATCTCCACAATAACAAACAGTTGTCCGCCAGCCACCAGAGAACAGACTCAGATGCAGAGGCACCAAAGAGTGAACCCATCACCAACTGCCATCTCCGGCTGTTTCCATGGTTACACCTCATTCTGCACCTTGCTGAAGGCACAGGTCAAAAGTTCATCTCTCAACGTTCTACAGCTAACTAAGAAGACTATTTTCCCTCCAGAAACACCTGCCAATCCACAACTCTGTTACATGTCTTGTTTTTTCACACCCAATAGTACTTTTCGTTTAACATAAACATTGACCTGTTCACTCTCCACTTGTTACAATCAACCAATCATTTTTATTTTTTTAACCACACCCAGCCTCTTCCTTTTTCTTTATTTAAAATTTCAACTTCTAACTACCATTCCACTTCCAGAACCGATCGGAGACGACTACAAATCCCTTGAAAATGAAGGTCTGGCTAATAGGACACAGTTATATTCACTGGAGTGAAAAATATGCAGTAAGCAGACGAATTTGCAACCTCAGCTTACCAAATGTACACATAACATGGATTTCCAAAAGAGGATTGAAATGTCACCAATTAATTCCATTGGTGAAAACTTTTATGCATCTCCCAGAACCAGACCTTATAATTGTGCACTGTGGTGGGAACGATCTAGGCACAATCACTGGGGTAGGTCTGGAAATGCTACTAAAAGACACCTTTCGACAATTGATGACACTTTTTCCTCGATCTGCCTTGGTATATTCCAATATATGCCAAAGACAGAAATGGAATTGGTCCAATCACCATTGTGCACCATTTGAGAAAGCAAGGAGACATGTAAATAAATCTGTTTCTGCGTTCCTCAGAGATTATAGCATGGGTTCTATTTACCACAACAACTTGCGATACCACATGCAAGACGTCTATAGGAGAGACGGTGTTCATTTCACGAATGAGGGAAACAGAATCTTCCTCTGCAACATCAGGCTCTGCATCGGTACTTACTTATAAATGCAGAAAACACTCAATTAACACAAGGGCTCTTTTCAGAGCCACCTTATATCTAAGCACTCAAACTTCTGATTTACCTCCACTTTCACACTCTTGTAAATAGGTGTGCGCGACCGGGTATCTTTTCGCGTTTAAGGGCCTTACTACACACCCTGAGAAAACCTACGCAGGAAGACAATCTCTACCTTCTCCCCTTTCCATGTTTCAACGCTTTGAAATGAACAATATATTTACTCGCAGTGACAAAATGGCGGACAAAACTTCCTGATTTCCTTCGAATCGAACGTTAACAGACGTCACGCAGCCAAAAAAAATCCGCTCACGCGCAGCCGCTTGGGTGCGCGCACATGTGCGCGCCTATAGATATATAATTGACTTTAACTTTAATTTTCTCAACAACTACTGAACGGATTTACACCATTCCAAAAAAAGCGTAATCTGCGAACAAGACTCTACAGTTTTGGCAAATTTCTTATAAATTCATTCACCCGTTCGAACTGTAGCCGAGTCTAAAGGTCCTATGGAAAATAACTTTGAGAAAACACGTTTTGGGACCCCCCTTATATCTCAGCCCCCACTTGACCAATCCCCCCCAAACTTTCAGGGAAGGAGTGCAGCGAACCTAGCCATCTTGTTTGAGAAATTCACAAAGACTCATCCACCAGGGCCAAAGTTATTCCAAATAGAATGTTGAGGATTTCCTATGGAAAACAATCCTAACTATAACTACCTACTGGCGACTGCCAGTAGGTAATATATATATATATATATATATATATATATATAATAAAACAGAGATGAAAGTAAAGCGGTAAGTAAGTGAAATGATCAGTAACAATATAATGTTTTAAATAACAAAAACACAGAAATTCACCAGTTATAGGTATAGTTATCCTAAGGAACTATAACTTGTGCTCTAAGGTAACTATAACTCCCGCCCCCGCCATGCACAGTTTTCTCATCAATAAATTCATTGCAAATGTTGCACTGATGTTATCAATGATGTCATAGAAGATGTCAGCACTGATGTAATTTGTGGTGTTAAAGTTACCTTAGGGCACAAGTTATAGTTATTTGAGATACCTATAAATATTACTGGTACATTTCTGTGTTTGTTTTATTTTAAAATGTTAAGTTGTTACTGAACATTTCACCTATCTATAACGTTACTTCAACCTTTGTTTTTTTCAGTGAATTTCTAGTTTTTTTTTTACGTGGAGTAATATTTTGTTAACATACGTAAAGCCGACCTCCTGCTGGGCTCGGCTATTTGCCGTGCTTGGCCGCAGGGTCTGGCGTATGGCCAGGCCCTGTTTTAAACCCCTCAGGGGCAGCCAACCCTCGCTGCACATGGACTTTGGCCATGCACAGCAGGGAGTTGACTGTGGCCAACCCACACAGAGGCAGCCAACCCCACTTTGCACACAGAATTTCGTCATGTGCGCTGTGGGGCTGGCCGCAGGGCCTGGCATGCCAGGCCCTGTGTCCAACTCCCAGTATGCAGCCTTCCAGAGGCAGCCAACCACATGCCACACACAGAGCTTTGGTTGTGTGTGGGGTTGGTTGTGGGGCCAGGCTTGCAAGAAGGCCCAGCGTCCAACTCCCCACAGGCTGCCAACCTCATGCTGCACACAGACGTTGGCCGTGTGCAACAGAGGTTTAGCCACAAGGTTTGGCGTGCCACCAGGCCCTGTGGTCAACTGCCTAGCAGGCTTCCAACCCCATGCAACGCACAGCCTTTAGGCAAGAGCAATATTTGTTCTGTTTCCTTGCCCCCAGGAGCACAGACAGGAAAACAGAACAGAAGTTTGCTCAAAGCTGATGGGAGCATGTTTAAAGCTCCAGCCGTCTTGGAGCAGACTTTCATGTTTGATCCCATTAGGCTGGAAATTTTAAAATGCTCAAGCCAGACGAGAAGAAACTCCTGCAGGAAGGGAAACTAATGGTCCCAAGGGTGGGCTCCTCAGGAGGCAGTCATTGAGTGGGCCCCAGGAGGAGCCTTTAAAGACTCAGGGAGAGGGACCACCAGACTCCTTCGCTTCAAATTTATTTACGGCTCAGGGGGATAGGTTCTGGGAAGGAGGTCACCCAGTCCCCTCACCTATTGTAAAAAAATTGCCCCCGGGAGATGGGATGCCCATGACCTACAAAAGCTCTGGTAGGGGCCACGCAAAACCCCTCCCCTTAGTTGACATACCTGGTCCCGAGGGATGGGGTCCACAGGGCCCTAATTCATCTTTCAGGAGGGGGGCCCTACTCATCTCCCCCTCGCCATACATATTTATAACAAAATGGCAGCAGTCATTTCATTTTTTTTTTGTGCTACAATACCGAGGGAGTCTTGGGGGATCGCAGAGAAAATTGCAGTTTTTAAATTTGGGCCCTGGTGGGGGGTCCCTTCGAGTCTGTAGGGGCAGGATATCCCTAACCTGCCTTCTTATTTTATTTTATTTAAAAACGTCAGGCCGGGGGACTTGGGGCCATATGTATGAAGCAAAATTGCATTTGCAAACGCAGAAATTCTGCGAATTTCGGCGTTTGCGGATGCAATTTTGCCAAATGGTAAGTATTGAGGCAAAATAAGGAATCGTAAAATTTGCGATTCCTTATTTTGCAATTGCATTTGCGATTCCTTAAATGCATTGTAAGAAGCACCAAAAAGTGCAATTTGGCCTTAAGGAATCACAAACTACCACCAACTTCAAGTTGGTGTTAATTTGCGATTTGTTTGAAAAATTCACTTTTTTGCATTTTTTAAAGTGCAATGTGAAGCACATACCTGCCCTTAGGGCAGGTATGTGCGCCACATGTGCACCCATGCTTATTTCAGGGGTGCATCAGGGTGTCCTTTTGACACCCCTGCACCCTTGAAATTATAATCAATTTGCGATTCTCAAATTGCGAATCGCAAATTGAGAATAACTTCCCATTCATTCCTATTCCATTCTGGCCCATAGAAATGAATGGGAAAGTATTCCTTAATTGCTATTCGCAATTTGCTAATCGCAGTTAAGGAATATTAAGAAATCGCTAAAAAATTGCGTTTTTTTACATACATCCCTATTTGCAATTCTCAAACAGCGATTTCTAAAAAATCGCTATTTGAGAATCGCAAATCAGGATGTTGATACATGTGGCCCTTAGTCTCCAAGTCATGTAATGGCTTCCAAAAACATTTTTCTCATGCCAATCAGAGTTCTCACTCCTGCAGGATTTTGACTCTTGTGGGAATGAATTGGCCAAAGGAAGAAAAGCTCTCTGGGCCAATCAGAATGCTCTATTTTTAAAATTGGGTTCGAGGGACTCTCGCGAGTCTCTCGGACCCAACTGTCCAGATATACAATTATTTTGTAACCTTAATTTACCAAAAACTACAAAACGGATTTGCACCAATTTACAATCTGCACAATCTGAGGGACAATATTTAACTTCCTGCCAAACATGGTGTAATTCCGTTCACCAGTTTTTGTGGTACCGCTGCCTAAAGAAATCTAAGAAAGATGGAATGGAAAATTTGCTTTTTGGAACCCCCTCCTTTTTTCTTAGCCGTTGCTTGACGGATCACCCTAAAATTTCAGAAAGGAGCTTAGGTGAATTTGCTTTTGGAAAGTTTCATGAAGATTCATCAAATGGCACTAAAGTAACTAGCAAACCAAAAAACACCTTGTCTATGGAAAAGCAACCGCCACTGGGTAATGTAATTTTTATATTTATATATGTATTTACACACACACATATGCATATATATATATATATATATATATATATATATATTCAATGAAAAAACCATTGGTTTTAGGCCATATATAGTTAGGGATTTGCATTTAGAAAACCTTATTTTACTCGCATAAAACCATTGAAATTCCATATATAGTTATAAGCGCTAACTATATATCGCGCACCCGCAATCCACTGCTGATGATGTCACATATTACATCATTCATGACATGGTTAGTGACATCACTGATGACATCACTGATGACATCTCAAATGACATCACTAATGACATCACTGATTACAACATCCAGTGACTGTATGTTTCTGTAAAGTTAAAATATGTTTTACATATTGAAGAATGAGTGGATATATAAGTGTCTGGATGAAGGATTTACTAGGTGCCTGACTGACTGATTGAGTGAGTGATTAAATGTGTCTCACTGAGTGCATGGGTTAGTGACTAAACTGTTTTAATTTGTGCATCATTATATCTGTTGTTCTACAAACTGCTGCATATGTTGATCAGTAGCTATATGAGTAACTGTATGGGTTATTGATTGGTTGTCCAAGTATTTGTATGGGAAACTGAGTGTGTGTGTATGGGTGGCTGGGAGGTGTGTGACTCTGTACATAGATGTGTGAGTAGTTGATTCACTATATGTATAGATTCAAAAGTGCATGTGGAAACAGCTGTATGGGCGGTTGACTGTGCATGAGTGTATTAGTGAGTGAATGGATATCTCAGTGCTACATGTCAAATTAAGTACATATGTAAAACACAGTACATGTGAGAGTTGACATCTATAAATAACTGTGCATAAGAGCCAGTGAATGTGTGAGTGGCTGTATGGATCATTGTGAACATGTATCAGAGATTGTATAAGAGAGTAAAGTAAATATGTGTTAGTATATGTTTGAATAAGTAAGGTGTGTATAACTGTATAGTTGAGAAAATGGAGGTGTGATTGATTTTTGGCATAACTGACTAGGTGTGTGAGTAACTCCATGGATGAGTGACTGTCTGTTTACACTGATTGTATCTAAGGTTATATTAGAGTCTGAAGAGGTTCATGGTATTATCACATGAATGATATCATCAGTGATGTGATCAGTCATGTCAAATGAGATGTTATCAGTGATGTCATCAGTGATGTCATTTGAGATGTCATCAGTGATGTCATCAGTGATGTCACTAACCATGTCATGAATGATGTAATATGTGACATCATCAGCAGTGGATTGCGGGTGCGCGATATATAGTTAGCGCTTATAACTATATATGGAATTTCAATGGTTTTATGCGAGTAAAATAAGGTTTTCTAAATGCAAATCCCTAACTATATATGGCCTAAAACCAATGGTTTTTTCATTGAATTTTCAAGGTTTTGTAAATGCAAATTCCTAACTATATATGGACTATAACCTATGGTTTTTTCTGTGAATTTCAATGTTTTTTTAATAGCAAATATCAAAAGCTGTCAAATGTCAAGTACGTGATAGGTAAAAACGTTTTCGTGTTTATGCACGCTGATGTGCTTTGAACGCTGCCCCCCCCCCCCACTCCCCTCTTTTCTCTTAGTAGTACTCTCTCTTTGCAGATAGTGAACGGTAGTTAACGCAGACCTTTACCCCTGTTGTAATCCGTCGTACCTGCTTGTCTCTCCATTTGATTGATTATTATCCAAGTATTTACTGTTTTACAATTGGTTCTCTTTGGATCATTCTCTATTTACAAACAAGCACAAAGTCGCAATACTCTGTTTAGTCTTTGCAGATAGTGAAAAATCGTGTAAAAAAATAAAAGTAATCGAGCAAAATCAGTAGACCACTAATTCGATCTCTTTTTGACCTCGGTAAAATACAAACATTAGGAATAACCCTTCATGAGAAATACGAAAATAGTGAAATAAACTGAGCTCCACACAATGAGGGCTGCAAAACAGCTCGACTCCGCCACCCACACCGCCCAAAATAACGACAAATCCTATGCAAATATTATAAATATACACAACACACCAGCAAAGAAACAGAGTAAAACATTTTATTAAATAACTATTTACATAACTATTTTATACTTTTTATTGCCCATTCCGGCTAGCTCAATCGATCGAGCATGAAACTCATGCACTGATAACAAGCGTTGAGAGTTTGTAGAATGATGGCTTCAGATTTTCCACATACGGTGTAGTGGCGCGAACTGGCAGGGGGCGTTTGGATTCTACCCCTTCTCCAAATAAGATTTTCATACGTGAATGTTCGTTCATGCTTTTTGTCCCTGAGTTGCTTCCATGTCACTGCCTTACATAAATGGCATAAGTCCTGGTTGTTGAGTGCCATACTTCAGAGTTCTAAGCAGCTCTTGTAACACTGTTTAAACCTTATTTGCACCTGCTGCAGCTTCACTATTCAAAGTAAGTGGGGTCCATTTGTGGAACTGACTGCATTGGAAAACAATGTGATACGGTGCCTCCCTAAACCGCTTGACGGAGGCCCCCGAGGGGCGGTGAGATGGCGCGGACTGAGAGGGGGCGCTTGGCTCCTGCCCCCTCCCCAAGTCGTGTTGCCCTGGTGAGGCCTGAGATCGCCCCCGGCATAGGCGGCCGGCTCCCGGGGTCCGGCGGAATTTTTTGCCTTTTGAAGAATCTTCCATTCTGGACCTTGTCCCACAATCCGTTTGACCTGAAGACACGCTGTCGTGGGGCGCCCCTTTACCGTTTTAGTTGCCATTCCGCCCGCTTTTGGTACTCTGTGCCTCTTCCGCCATTCAGCTGTTTACCGCCCGCTCTTGCGACTACAACGTCTCGCTCACCATGTAGTTGAGTTGCTCCCGCTCTTAAGATTTAACCGAACTTTTTGGACTGCTGAAAGCGGTTGTATTCCGACCGCTGGTTGGTGGAGACATTTTGACTATATTCTGGACCTGCATTGTCGCGTAATGCGTCATATGACGCGACGCGTTAGCGCACCCGGAAGTGCTCCGGTGCGCAAGGCGCAGCTTCCCGGAAACGATCCAGAGCGCGCCGCGCAGCGCGTAACGTAAGCATAACAGGTCATGTGACTTGTTAATAAAACTTTTCATTGGTTCATTTTACTTTTCTTTTCCTAATTATGTAAGACTAGGTCATGTGACCTAAAAATAACACTTTTCATTGGATTAAAACATTTTTTTTCCCAAACGATGAAAGCCCCACCTTGTTTCTGGATGTTTCAGACTGAAGCTGGCGTCACCATGAGAGCACCACCATCTCGTAGCTCCGTCGTGGCCATTCCGCAAGCAATCATGGCAGCCGCTCCCCACCGGAAGCCTGCGGGAGTCGACGGCCCCCAAGACTTTTGTACAATCTTCAAGGCTGAGGGGACGCTTTCGAGAATGGAACCCAAGCCCTGGCAGACAAGCGTCCGAGTTCCAAGGTGTCCCAGGGCCATTTTACTGGACCAGGCCCAAATCCGAAGAGCCGACCGCCATTTTAAGAGTCCTGTGGAAGCCGCCTATCGCTGCACCGCAAGAGTGGGAGCAACTCAACTACATGGTGAGCGAGACGCTGTAGCCGTAAGAGCGGGCGCTAAACAGCTGAATGGCGGAAAAGGCACAGTGTAGCAAAAGCGGGCGGAATGGCGACTGAAACGATAAAGGGGCGCCCCACTACAGCAGACAAGCCTCCGCCATGTGCTTCAAAACTGCATATGTATCTCGTGATATCAAGGTTGGGCAACCAGTACACAACAAGCAGTTACGAGTCCCATTTACACCGGCGCCATTTTGGCCGCGGCCGGGCAGGTCCAGGATCTACTGAAACATAACAAATGAGGCTGACGTCTCTGAAGCAGTTGACGAACAGCAGGACATAGCAAATAAACATGAACTCTCTAAAGCTGTTAACTCACTGCAGGACAAAACAAGTGAACCTGAAACCTCTGGAATAATTGTCGCTCAAAAGAACAACACACAAAACTCTGTAGAGCCTGAAGAAAAAAAAAACAGAAGGGCACTGTAGTTTCAGACACACTTAACACTAATGACTAAACAAAGATATCGTCTGTTTATGAAGCAGTTATCATCTTGACAGAATTGACAAAGAAGTGTACAGACACCAATGCTATTAAGAAACACAAGGAAATCCTAACGCATCAGCATTCTCGGAAGAGGTTGACACAGATAACATCTTAAGGAACAAAGAAAGACCTGTTCACTCTTGACACCCCAGGTGCTGTGTATGTTGCACTATAGTGCTGCATCGAGAAAACGGGCAACCCTATTGATGTGGATTTTTCATTATTGATTATTGTAAAGAAATGGCGACTCCCCCCTTTAGCAGATTAGCTAAATGTTTGCGTAATTTAGGCATAAAAGTTATATTATTGTTGTTGTTGTTGTTATCGTTATAGTTCTGGTTAATTTCAAAAAATGGTTAAATATATTTACAGTTTTTGTTGCGTTCGTTATATTTAAATGTTAATAAAGTTTTAAAATCTAACTTTGTTGGAGTGCTATATATGTTTAAAAAATCGGGTGAATGGGGCCTTGAATCGGGTTATTGTCATGTGTGGGCTTTGCAAGTGTACTGCTACAAGATCGGACATTTCAAACTCAAATGCACGTTCTTTTTCTTACCTTTCCGAAGCATGGAGCGCAATAGCAGGCAGAGAAAGGGTGATGCACGTGTTGAACACTGCCTGGCCTGCAAATTGCTGGCAGTGCCCCCCCGCCCGCTCCTGAAAGAGGGCACACACACACCGCCGCCCCGAGTACTTCACAAATCTTTAAAAGACCATGCGCTTGTTCATGAGGCTTAAATGGTTTATCACCCCTTCTAGAACCCCTGCATCGACCCTCTGACGTTTCCTGGAAGAATTAGCACGTAACACAATACCAAGCCCTGTCAGCTGAAACCCCCGAGAAATCATGGGGCATATTATCAAGGGGGTTTATTTCCGCTTTTTTGGCTTTAAAAGCCAAAAAAAAAAGAGATAAAATTATCTCCCTATTACCAAGCTGTCGCTAACACCAGTTAGTGACAGCTAAAAGGAGATAGCGACCATCTTGGGCCCCGCTTTGCATATCAGTGATATTTATCACTAATGACATGCAAAGTGGGCGTGCCAAGATTTTAGCGACTGGAAACAGTCCCTAACCATCGCTATCTCCAATTACCAACTTTTGGAGATATTCGCGCTAAGCGCGAATATCTCCAAAACCTAACACCTGCCCTGAGCAGTTTTAGCCATGTTATCCAATGGGAAGTGGATAACATGGCTAAAAGCATTTGCTGGATAATGCATGAATATCGCTGACTTTTCAACGATATTCATGCATTGCGGCCGTTTTTTATCGCATTTGCGATAAACCTTGCTAATAGCAAAGTTTATGTGCGATAAAATTCGCCGAAGTGCGGCGATAATTTTTGTCTCTAAACAAGTTAGAGACAAAAATTACCGCTAGTTGTTGGTAATATGCCCCCGGGTTTTTCCTTGCAGGAATCGGGAAGCGAAAGACTAGCACTGAAATCAGTAGTCTCACGCCTGAATCGGGAGGGTTGGCATGTCTGGATACTCTACAGCTGGGGCCATAAACTACATCCGCAGGGCTAGGTGATAGCCTAGGTCCGGCCTGGACAATCGGACACAGAGGAAGAGGAGTGTCAGAGGGTGCGGTAGTGAATAGGGTGAAAGGGAGTTGTCGGGCGGGCACAGGGTGTGATTCTCAGAGAAGAGCAGCGCAGATGGGGGGAAGTATATGTCCCATGCATGAGAGAGAGAGCGGGGGTGACCAGTGCGTGGGGGAGATGCTTGCGAGGGTGGGGAGCCATGCTGAGGATCGGCGGCGTGCAGAGAGTGGGTCTGGTCAAGGCATCTAAAATGGCTGCCGTGCACGACAAAATTGTGGCATTGGACAAAAACGCAAGATGGCGCAGACAATGTTTATCAATAAGGATTCATTTATAACAAAATATTTACTCGCAGTGACAAAATGGTGGTCAACACTTCCTGATTTCCATCGAATCGAACGTTAACAAACGTCACGCAGCAAAAAAAAAAAAAAAAGCTCACGCACAGAGCAGTTTTTAGCCATGTTATCCAATGGAAGGTGGATAACATGGCTAAGAGCATTTGCTGGATAATGCATGAATATCGCTGACTTTTCAGCGATATTCATGCATTGTGGCCGATGTGCGGCGATAATTTTTGTCTCTAAACAATTAAAACGAAGCACAAAATGGCGAATTCCCGTTTCGCTACCAGTTTGCGGCCCAGTTCGCGGCCCGTGAAGCGCTTCTACCGTGAAAAATCATTTTTTTTTATTTTCCCCACAGGACCCTTTAATAACCCCAACAACATTCCTAGGGTGTCAAGAGGGGTATACCTTGCCCCCTTTCAATAAATTCCCCCTTCGTTTTTCACCTCTTCTTCTCTCTCGATCCTACCGAGAGATAAGATGGCGGCCGCTCCGGACTGTTTAGAATGTTGACAGACACCGGAGAGCCAATCAGCTTTCTGCGCGCAAAGTTCCGTTTCGCGAAAAGTAAGCGGACCGGATCGCTGCCCGGAGCGCTGTTACAGATATATATCTTGTTTTGAACGTTAATTTCTCAAAAACTACTGGAGCACATATATTGAGACCTAGCAAAGGCACATCGGGCTAACAGTCCCTACAATTTTGCCAAGTTTCGTGCAAATCCATTCAGCCGTTCGAGCTAAAAGTGAGTCCAACCGCCCTATGGAAAAATGAATGGGAAAAACGCGTTTTGGGACCCCCCTTTTTTCTCAGCCCCCCCTTGACGAAACCCCACCAAATTTTCAGGGGCTGCTCAGAAACAAAATGTGCCATTTTCCTGAAAATTTCAGCCGATTCCGTCCTCAAACGCCAAAGTTATTAGACATAGAATTTTCAAAAATCCCATAGGGAATTAATCCTAACTATATATACCTACTGGCGATAGCCAGTAGGTAATATATATATATATATATATATATATATATATATATATATATATATATATATATATATATATATAAAATAAAACAGAGATGAAAGTAAAGCGGTAAGTAAGTGAAATGATCAGTAACAATATAATGTTTTAAATAACAAAAACACAGAAATTCACCAGTTATAGGTATAGTTATCCTAAGGAACTATAACTTGTGCTCTAAGGTAACTATAACTCCCGCCCCCGCCATGCACAGTTTTCTCATCAATAAATTCATTGCAAATGTTGCACTGATGTTATCAATGATGTCATAGAAGATGTCAGCACTGATGTAATTTGTGGTGTTAAAGTTACCTTAGGGCACAAGTTATAGTTATTTGAGATACCTATAAATATTACTGGTACATTTCTGTGTTTGTTTTATTTTAAAATGTTAAGTTGTTACTGAACATTTCACCTATCTATAACGTTACTTCAACCTTTGTTTTTTTCAGTGAATTTCTAGTTTTTTTTTTACCTGGAGTAATATTTTGTTAACATACGTAAAGCCGACCTCCTGCTGGGCTCGGCTATTTGCCGTGCTTGGCCGCAGGGTCTGGCGTATGGCCAGGCCCTGTTTTAAACCCCTCAGGGGCAGCCAACCCTCGCTGCACATGGACTTTGGCCATGCACAGCAGGGAGTTGACTGTGGCCAACCCACACAGAGGCAGCCAACCCCACTTTGCACACAGAATTTCGTCATGTGCGCTGTGGGGCTGGCCGCAGGGCCTGGCATGCCAGGCCCTGTGTCCAACTCCCAGTATGCAGCCTTCCAGAGGCAGCCAACCACATGCCACACACAGAGCTTTGGTTGTGTGTGGGGTTGGTTGTGGGGCCAGGCTTGCAAGAAGGCCCAGCGTCCAACTCCCCACAGGCTGCCAACCTCATGCTGCACACAGACGTTGGCCGTGTGCAACAGAGGTTTAGCCACAAGGTTTGGCGTGCCACCAGGCCCTGTGGTCAACTGCCTAGCAGGCTTCCAACCCCATGCAACGCACAGCCTTTAGGCAAGAGCAATATTTGTTCTGTTTCCTTGCCCCCAGGAGCACAGACAGGAAAACAGAACAGAAGTTTGCTCAAAGCTGATGGGAGCATGTTTAAAGCTCCAGCCGTCTTGGAGCAGACTTTCATGTTTGATCCCATTAGGCTGGAAATTTTAAAATGCTCAAGCCAGACGAGAAGAAACTCCTGCAGGAAGGGAAACTAATGGTCCCAAGGGTGGGCTCCTCAGGAGGCAGTCATTGAGTGGGCCCCAGGAGGAGCCTTTAAAGACTCAGGGAGAGGGACCACCAGACTCCTTCGCTTCAAATTTATTTACGGCTCAGGGGGATAGGTTCTGGGAAGGAGGTCACCCAGTCCCCTCACCTATTGTAAAAAAATTGCCCCCGGGAGATGGGATGCCCATGACCTACAAAAGCTCTGGTAGGGGCCACGCAAAACCCCTCCCCTTAGTTGACATACCTGGTCCCGGGGGATGGGGTCCACAGGGCCCTAATTCATCTTTCAGGAGGGGGGCCCTACTCATCTCCCCCTCGCCATACATATTTATAACAAAATGGCAGCAGTCATTTCATTTTTTTTTTGTGCTACAATACCGAGGGAGTCTTGGGGGATCGCAGAGAAAATTGCAGTTTTTAAATTTGGGCCCTGGTGGGGGGTCCCTTCGAGTCTGTAGGGGCAGGATATCCCTAACCTGCCTTCTTATTTTATTTTATTTAAAAACGTCAGGCCGGGGGACTTGGGGCCATATGTATCAAGCAAAATTGCATTTGCAAACGCAGAAATTCTGCGAATTTCGGCGTTTGCGGATGCAATTTTGCCAAATGGTAAGTATTGAGGCAAAATAAGGAATCGTAAAATTTGCGATTCCTTATTTTGCAATTGCATTTGCGATTCCTTAAATGCATTGTAAGAAGCACCAAAAAGTGCAATTTGGCCTTAAGGAATCACAAACTACCACCAACTTCAAGTTGGTGTTAATTTGCGATTTGTTTGAAAAATTCACTTTTTTGCATTTTTTAAAGTGCAATGTGAAGCACATACCTGCCCTTAGGGCAGGTATGTGCGCCACATGTGCACCCATGCTTATTTCAGGGGTGCATCAGGGTGTCCTTTTGACACCCCTGCACCCTTGAAATTATAATCAATTTGCGATTCTCAAATTGCGAATCGCAAATTGAGAATAACTTCCCATTCATTCCTATTCCATTCTGGCCCATAGAAATGAATGGGAAAGTATTCCTTAATTGCTATTCGCAATTTGCTAATCGCAGTTAAGGAATATTAAGAAATCGCTAAAAAATTGCGTTTTTTTACATACATCCCTATTTGCAATTCTCAAACAGCGATTTCTAAAAAATCGCTATTTGAGAATCGCAAATCAGGATGTTGATACATGTGGCCCTTAGTCTCCAAGTCATGTAATGGCTTCCAAAAACATTTTTCTCATGCCAATCAGAGTTCTCACTCCTGCAGGATTTTGACTCTTGTGGGAATGAATTGGCCAAAGGAAGAAAAGCTCTCTGGGCCAATCAGAATGCTCTATTTTTAAAATTGGGTTCGAGGGACTCTCGCGAGTCTCTCGGACCCAACTGTCCAGATATACAATTATTTTGTAACCTTAATTTACCAAAAACTACAAAACGGATTTGCACCAATTTACAATCTGCACAATCTGAGGGACAATATTTAACTTCCTGCCAAACATGGTGTAATTCCGTTCACCAGTTTTTGTGGTACCGCTGCCTAAAGAAATCTAAGAAAGATGGAATGGAAAATTTGCTTTTTGGAACCCCCTCCTTTTTTCTTAGCCGTTGCTTGACGGATCACCCTAAAATTTCAGAAAGGAGCTTAGGTGAATTTGCTTTTGGAAAGTTTCATGAAGATTCATCAAATGGCACTAAAGTTACTAGCAAACCAAAAAACACCTTGTCTATGGAAAAGCAACCGCCACTGGGTAATGTAATTTTTATATTTATATATGTATTTACACACACACATATGCATATATATATATATATATATATATATATATATATATATATATATATATATATATATATATATATATATATATATATATATATATATATATATATATATATATATATATATATATATATATATATATATACATATCACCATGGTACGTATTTGTAGAGTTATCTATAGAGAATTTATACAAACATACCTTTCAATATTTTGTCCTTTGATATCTAGGTCACAATGTTACGACCATTCATAACTTTCTACTCGCTATTCCAAAACTACACCATGTCTCTTTGTGGCACACAATTAGTGCGCCTCCTGACACCTCCTTTGCCTTTGCCCCTACATCTATAATTTTATGTTACTAGCATTTGCTGAGTGCACATACATCGGGACGGTTTCTTGGCACTTGGGTAACAGAAGTACTGCCCACTACTTACAGAGTTTAGTCACATGCTTGTTTAAAAAGCCATGTTTTTAGTTATTGATTGAATCTCAAGTAGCTAGGGGTGGTTTTTATCACGGTGGGTACACAGTTCCAGATGTAATGGGCCAGAACTGAAAATCTGGAAGCTCCCATTTTCTTCTTTTTAGGTTTGGGATTTGTGAGAAATGGATGGATCTTAGCTTATGGATGAGAATGTGTTTATCAATTCGGGTTGATATGAAAGCAGGGTTTCTTCCACTAAGATATTTAAAAATGATGCAGCACGCCCTAAAGACGGTCCTATGTTGTGAAGTGATACTCAAAGTACGGCCCTCCTGACCTTAACATGCAGCCCCAGCAGTACGACTGCACTCGGCTGCTGTTTACTTGATCGAGCAGTAACATTCAGAAAGATGTTAAATAATCAGCACACGTAAAGTAAAAGAGAAGCAGGAAATAAGGTGTCCTTCACTACTTAACTTTAAGAAAGCATTATTTTTGTTATGCCATTTTGCAACAAACGTGTAAAAAATATGATAAAGTCTCTTCAAAGTTAAAAAAAGTATATTTCATTAACACGCAGATGCATTTCACCTTATTACATCAGCTTATATCAGTGCATTCAGAAGTATTTTTAAAACTGACCGTTTTCTAAAATGAACATAGTAACATTCATGCGTCCACCCACCGTGACAACTATGCCAATAGAGAACTAAAAGGCACGTCATTTGTCACACACAATGTTCTGGGTGGGCTGGGTTGGTATTATGCATGGACAACATTATAGTTTATTTAACCAAACACAAGGGAGGAGGTTTTGTATGGAGCATATACTAAACTCAAGTATTTCTAGGTGCTCTTATATGTCATAATGAAGAAAAAGGAGGCAAAGTGAAATTGCGCAACTGTCTAGGATTACACAATTTGGTCAAATAGGGAAGCCAGGATTAATCCCAGGTTTTCTGGTTTCAATTTGTGCAATTATATTGCATTCCAATTCAATAATCTAGTTACTTCCTTTTTATACTTGAATCTCCCAAGCTAGCAATAGCACCCACCTTAACCCATGTTCTCACAAAGCCGCACTTCCACCATGTTGGCATCAGTGAGGCCCTCGGGCACACGAGAAGCCACACCACAAACCACACTTTGCTGCCCCTGGGAAAATGTTTGCTAGTACCCATGTTCTACAAGAAGCCAGTGTAATTTTCTCCTTAGAGGGGTAATGTGATAGTGTATTGGTTGATGGAAGATTAACCTGGCTCTGCAATTGAGGGCTTATGGGATGCCCAGGTTAAGATAGAGTTTGTATAGTCTATCCTAGAGTTGGCCAAGGCAATGACTACTTGGACAAAGGCCTCAGAGTTAAGGCATTTATAGATTTTCCTGATTCTTTAGAGTTGCAAGAAACAGAAATAAGTGACCACTCCTAGCTGGGGCTTTATAGAGAAAGCCTCATCAATGAGGACCAGAGACTTTTACTGATTTCTTGGGCTATGGGGGAACGCCCATCGCTGGTGGCCAAAAAGAGGGACTCCAAAAATCACATTTGTTTCTGGTTATGACAATTTCTTTTTTTCAGAATGTAACTTTAGATGATTGCTGTTCATCCAATTACAGATGAATAGTATTGTGTTTTGAAAGGCTTCCTGTGATTTAGATGAGTTGTTAATAGCGAAGAGTAGCTACTTGTCCTCTGAGTAGTTGTAGATTCTGACATTCATTTTTCAGAGTGTGTTCTAGAGGACAGATGTACAGAAGGAACAAGTGAGGGGTCTGGGAGAATCCCTAGGGTTCTCCACAGTTCAACTGAACCTTGGAAGAGCTGATGGGGTACAACAGAATTGGCTGGGAGCAGTCTTTTATGAATGAGGTGATCCAATTAAGAGCTGTGCCCTGCAACCCCATGGCTCTGACATGCTCCACCAAGAGGTCATTGTCGACCCTGTCAAAAGCAGCCAATAGGCCAAGGAGGACCAGTGCCTGAGTAATGCCCCTTTCGACTTGTTCTTGCATGTCATCCACTACAGAGAGGATGACAGCTTCAGTGGAATGGGCTGGCCAGAAGCCTGCCTGATGAGGGTCTAGGAAGTTGGATTCCTCTAGGAAGGAGCAGAGGTGATGAGTGAAGTGTGCCTCTAGTATGTTCGCTAGTTAAGGAAGCAAGAAAATAGGGCGGTAGTTTTTCAAGACAAATAAATCTTTGCCAGATTTCTTTTGGAGCGGTACCACAATGGTCTCTTTAAAGGGGCTGGGGACAATGCCTTGGCTGATGGATGAGTTAAGGAGTGACATAGATGGGCCTGAGAAGGTAGAAAATACTGTTTTGAATATTTTAGGGGGCAAGTATCATTTGGAGATTCCTACTTAATTTTTGTCCACAAGCCAATCCTTGCTGATGGCGAGGAAATCGGGGAATGTAATAGGGGTTCTATCTTCTGAAGAAGTTGCATTGAGAGATAGACTGGAAGGTATACTGTCTTTTATCAACTTAATTTTATCAATGAAGAAGGAGTTGTGGGTGTCGCATATATTCTGAGTAGGAAGTATGGGCAAGGTCACTCTGCCTGGGTTTGACAATTTGGCAACAATTCCGAACAACTCCTTGGATTTGTTCACAGAGTTTAGTATTTTATTAGAAAAAAGGTGGATTTAGCTTGCATAATAAGTTTCTTATATTCTTTGAGGTGATTTGTATAAATTTCCTTTTCATCAGTTAAGTAATTATTTCGCCATTCACGTTCAGCCTGGCAAAGTTCAAGTTTGGCTCATTTAAAATCTTTAGAGAACCATTTAGACACATCATGATGTCTGGCCTGTTTACCTTTGCTGAGGGGGGCATGCAAATTGCTGGCTACTGTTAGCCATTTGGTGATTGCTTCCTCATGCCTGTCTATACTTTCGGTTTCCTTGGGAAGGGTGCTGACCAGCGAATCGCAGAAGGTATTAAGAGCTACGCGAGACCAGTTTTTGGATAGAATTCCAGGGCATGGGAAGGGTTTAAGGTGAGCTAGGCCAATTAATGAAAATCTGATAAAATAGTGGTCGGACCATGTGCAGGGGGAGACCAAAAGATTAGACAGGGCTAGATTAGTCGACCAGACTTGGTCTAGTGTGTGACCTTTGATATGGGTGGGTGAGAGCACAGGCTTTTCAAGATTAAGGCTGTGAGCAGGTGAGTTAAATCTGTAGATGGTTGCACTTTGGTTTCATCTGTAGCCCAGTAGTTAAAGTCACTGACGCACAATATTTTGGCATGGTCAATAATGAAGGGGGACATTGACTTCACAAGAAATTGTGGGAAGTGCTGCATATATCCTGGGAATCTGTACATAAGAACGCATGTCAAGGGGGAGTTTAATGAGTCAAATTTTATCAAAAGGCTGTCAACAGCTGGAAGATTAAATGAGTTAAGTCTTTTGAAACTAAGATGTTTCTTTATTATTCCTGCTACGCCGCCACCTTTTTTGCCTTCAGGTCTATTACTTTGGGGCATGTCGTATCCTTCTGGAAGGGCAGTCAAAATATCTGGGGATGATTCATCAGTTAACCATGTTTCGGTTAAAAACAGAGTACTGGGGGATTCAGAATTGAGAAAAGCTGAATATTTCGAGCTGAAGTTTGATCATGTATCGAGTATTGAGATGAGAGATCATGAGATGGTTCGTCGGCAAGAGAGAGGGATCTAATTTATAACTCACCAATTGGAGGTGTCTAAGGTCCTCTGAGGAGTAGGTAAGTTTTGGGGTATTATGGCTGGACCATGGCTTTGGCTGGCCATGGACAAATGCAGATGGGCTTGCCTTTGGCACACCTTTGGTGCGGCGTTGGCACGTTCGCGCAGCTGCTTCCATTGAATGTCCGGGGAGCTCTAACAGGCTCCTCCTGACTCAGCCCTAATTGGTTCCCTAATAGTCCAATCAGCAAGCAGTAGAGTGATGAGTACAGTTTTTAAAATTCAATCATAACAATGAGGTGCTGTTTTAATAGAGTAAAAGTGCAAATGCTTATGTCTAGCAGCAATTTCAAAGTGCAGGCAATGCTACTTCTGAGGCTGGCCCATCCCCGCAGCTGCCTCCATTAAATGTCTGGGAAACTCTTACAGGCTCCTCCCATCTCGGAACTGATTGGATCCCCCTAGTCCAATCAGCAAGCAGTAATGCAATGAGTAAAATTTTTTACATTGAATTACAAGAATGAGGTGCTTTTTTTAAAGGAGTAAAAGTGAAAATACTTAAGACTAGCAGCAATTTCGAAGTGCAGTAGTGCTCCTTCTGAGGCCAGAGATTCCGTGCAGCTGTGGCCATTAAATGCAGGCGGGCAAAGGTTTCTTCCATATTCATGAAGCCAAATCCTTATGCAAATGGAACAAGCTGTCTTAGGATCATGCCTGCCCTACATGTGCGCCAGCACAATCTGCATTACTGAAGGGGTTTTGCAAGTTTCTGCAGCCCCTTATGTAATACCAAAGTGCCCTAGGGCACAGTGAGTGGGCGCACATGCTTTTTGCACCCTTGGGTCTCTTTGTCTGCTATATCCTATGTTGGTAAATCCCAACAAAAACACAAGTAAGCACAATCTGTGTTTATCTCATAATGCAAAAACAATAAAACAAACACAAATATCACACAGTATTTGTTTTACTGATTATGCGGTGGTCTCAAAAATCTTGCATTCGTAAGACTGCAGTGTACCAGACATGCAAACACACACGGTGCCACAGTGTGTCATACAATATTATGTCCCTTCACATGGTCTCCGGGTGAGGAGATCTGTAAATCAAGGAAAGAGTGGATTTCCAACTCGCCTTTCGAGGCTTTGAACAGCCGATGTCTATTGTTGGGTGTGAAAACATCTCAGGACATCGGCACCAGGATAAACATACTCTTGGGGGGGTGGGGGGGGGTTGATAGGGATATGAGTGGAGGGAAAGTGCCTTTTAGTTACTTCTTGGCCCGCGCCCTCCAAGGCCCCATCCCCTCATCACATGGTATACTTTATTATTACTTAGCAGGTCTGTTTGTAAAATTACATTTTCATGCGAACGGTTAGATGGTATATTCACCAATTTGTCTGCAACTAGGAATTTTAAATGTAAATACTTTTCTCCATGCACTTTACTGCCCGCCTAATGAAATGTTTTGCTACAGAATTTTTAATTTTTTTAAAAGTTTTTTAGATATTTATTAATAATACACGGGGAATTGCTGGGGATTGCTCGACTAATGATTGTATGTGTCTCCTCGCTTATGATCGACTGTATGGTTTTATTTTGTGATGTATATTGTGTGTTTTACTTTATGTGGCCCTCATCGAGAGCCAAAACATAATAAACTTTGAACTTTGGAACTTTGAACTTTGGTATATTCACAATGAAGCATGTAAGCACCAATGACGTAAGAGCAAAAAAGGATGGGTGGATAAGTAAATACGTTTGCCTCGATTATGAGTGCAATATCTATCACTCGGTTTAAATCAGAATGCAAAAACTTTCAAAAACTATCCCCTTTACAAGTTTAGCCCTCAACAATGGGCCTTCCTGTTTCAAAATCCACTTGTGAGACACTTTTCTCATTTTAGAAGTTTGACCTGCCAAACTTTATATGTAGACGTTATCGCCCCCAGTAATTATCAGCTGCCGTAAACTTTGGGCTGATTGCAATTGTGTCCCTGAGCAAACAGGTGTTTGTGAAGGGGGCGTTAATTACTGGCGCACTTTTAATCAAGGCCACAGACCGACAGCGGTCACCCTGGCTCTCTATGTGATATGCAAAAAACAAAAGTGAGCAGCCGTTTGACCTATGCCGTGGGTGACCCTTGTGTATCTCACCTCCTGTTATAAATGCGAAGCTTCAGCAGGAAAAATGCTTGCACAAGTAGTTCTAGTCAGAAGTCTTGCTTTATTTTGCAACAGGCAACATGTTATGCAAGTCTGATAACTCAGAGGGATAACAAACTGTCAAACAGTTCAGACCATAAAGGTGCAAGAAATGTTTGCAGCTCAATTGCAAGAGTCTGCAATCCCCAGCACACACGCAGTAGCCAATAGATCTGCAAGAAAAAAGATAAAGTGTTCTGTAATAAGACAATAAAGCACTTATCCGCTATGACGTAGTGACAGAGGGCTAAACAGAGTCATGATGGATGATAGATGGACAGACAGGCACAGAGAAGCAGTCAGATTAGTAGATAGAAAGGTAGAGAAAGACATTTAATAGGGATACAGCAGGCCAGCTAGTAAAATTAGAACATCTTCTAAGGTGTTTATGGTATGGTACGTGCACCTGAGTCTACTAAAGGTTGAAAATGTGCTCCGTCTACCAGTATTTCACATTTCGGATCTTTACCTTTTTTGTCTCTCTTTGTTCAAATCATTCACATTCATCTGCTGTTCTATAGTTAAACATGTTTCATCCTTTACCATACTAAGCACATGAAATTAATCATTTTCAGTATTGTGTTTATCTGCACATGCATCATTTACAACATTGATATTTCTACTATTCATGCTGTTACTCTTGAACATCCAGGTATACTGCCCCAATTTCTTACATGTACTACAAGTAAAACTTCTAGCTGGGCAGGTTTGATCATTTGCCCAATGATTTATACTTCCACATCTTATACATTAATTCTTAGATGGAAATCTGAGTCTAGATTAATCATTAAAACTCTTATTACACTTCCACACGTTCTTCTGAATGTTACTGATTGTTTCATTCATCTCTTCACATTTAATTAGATTTCTATATTGTTCTATTTGTTTGTTTTCATTCGTTATTGTTACACATTTCAATAGTAATTCTTCGCCTATAGCTATGTCAGGAGCCTGGGGAAGTGTTGGATTAAGCGCATTCCATAATTTCTCTTGGCCAGCGTTGGTGGATGTGTGCATCATCATCTGGTTGTATATATATATTAATCATGGGTGCATATGAATGCACAATTTACCAGCAATGCTCTTGAACTTGTGACATACCTATCAATAGTTTCCAGTTCAAAATAACTTTATTCGTCAATTTGCCATCAAAGTTATCAGCATCAAAATAAAGTACAATCCTGAAGTTAAAGCAACTGTAGATACAAAATTCATAAAAATATAAACAACTATGCACATATCCAGACAATATATAATTAAAAGATGACAAGAAGGTAGGCAAAGACATAGTGGGTAGGCTAAACATCTTTAGTCCTTAGCGGCTCCAGTGAAGATGCCTTTGTGTCTGATCCTTCACATGGCCAGCAAGAATCTGGAGACCGAAAAAAACATCTTTGGCTTGTGTCTGATAATAAAATCCTCAATACCTCTCTGTGTGCTCTGACCCCTATGTTTTGGCAAAGGGGTAAAGTCCACTTCCTCCTAACACTCTGATATAGTGGACAAAAAAAAAACATGAATAACTGATTCATTGGGATCAATACGTAACAGACACTTCCCAGCCCTAAGCCTCGGTTCTCCCCCAGCTAGCCGTGGAAGAAGCAAGCGGCAAGGATCCATATCTTAGTTGCGGATACAGTTTCCTCCCAGTTGTGTGTTCAATTTCATCCAGAAACTGTTCTGCCTCAAAGCTATCCTTCTGCTGGAGGAATGTTGTGGTCAGGGGCCCCAGTTAGACCGATCTCGCACTAAACTAGATTCATATTGCCAAAAGGCACTCTTCATTTGATCTTTGGATATCGTACAGGTCTCCTAGGGTACCTCCCATAAGCGAGCCAGACTAATACTTGCGATGGTTAATTTCACATCCTTCAACCAAGCAAGGTCCCTGGCACCTGATATGCGTAATACCTCGGCTAACCTAGTTTGATGTGAACTTAGTTTGGGGTAGTCCAGACTGTTCACCAGTACAGTAAGGGCCTTGACCTAGCTTTATCTGAGACATTCTTAAGACCCTAGTCCAGCCTAAGGGGGAGCAGTGAGGTACTAATGGGGAGTCCTGTCAATTGACGCATGTAGCGGTTTTCAACAGCTGCTAGATTGGACACATCCCTATGGCTCCATAGCTCTACGCCATTTAGGGCAAATCCCAATGCCTGCTGATTATACACTTGCAGCGCTGGGGAGATAGGATGGAATTGAGAATCCTTCTGCATCTTTACAATAACCCCTGAGGTTTGCTCTAGCTTGAGTGGGCACTTTTCTATATGTTTTTTCCAGTTAAAATGTTCAGGGAGGGTAGCTCATAGGTAATGAAATACATGGACACGTTCCAGTGGGGAACCACTAAGCATGGGATATGGGTGAGTGGAGGAGCATGGGTCAAAACCCATTTTTTTGTTTTTGATGATGTTACTCTCTAAGCCCCTGAGCTTGCAAAAACTATCAAATTCTATCAAGTATCTTTTGGAGGCCCATTTGAGATATAGACAAGAGCAGTACGTTGTCGTCAAACCTCAATGTGCTCCGTCTACCAATATGTCACATTTTGTATCTATACTTTTCTGTCTCTTTTTTTCAAATTATTCATATTCATTTGCTGCTGCATTGTTTAACATTTCATTCTTTACCATTCATCATTTACTACACTTATATTTGTACTATTCATGCTGTTACTCTTGAGCATCCATGCATACTGCCCCAATTTCTTACATGTAGTACAGGTAACACTTCTAGCTGGGCAAGATGGATCATTTAACCAATTATTCATACTCCCACATCTTATACATTCTTTCTTAGATGGAAACCTGGGTCTAGATTAATCAGTGCTTTAAAAAACTCTTGAAAACTTGGTTATTCATCCTATATTCTTACCACCATACAGTATGTTAGAATCGTCTGGTCTCTAGTTGGCAGAGGTATACACTTCTGACAAATAGGGACCCAAATCTTCTAGTCAGGGCAAGGGGATCACACACTCAGATAACCCCCGCTCACCCCCTTGGTAGCTTGGCAGAGCAGATAGGCTTATCTCAGCGGCAGTGTGTTAAACATTTATGACTACATACAGTAATAAAGTGAATACACCACAAATGGACACAACACAGAAGGTATTATAAAAATAAGGATGTTTATATAAGGCTTAGCACAAGACCAAATAACGACAAAAATATACCACAATCTTAATAAATACTCTTTGGAAGGAAAAAAATTAGTTCAGGTAAAGTCTCTTCTTAGTAAACGGTTCTTTAGCAACAAAAGTAAATCTTCTTCTTTAAAGCACAGTTCTTGGCAACAATGTAACCCCCACAGGAGTCATACGACGTCGAGGCAAAGTTATCCCAAAGGTTCGGCGTCGACCGCGAGGAGCGCTATGTCGAGCCCGGAGTCGAAACAGGCCCCAACAACACAGTACCTTGGAAAATGAAGAACGATGATCCACGGCGTTGAGATGTATCTGCGTCGAGTCTTCGGTGTCGATCGAGCCTCGGAGTCGGAGCGATCTGCAGCGGCATCGACAGGTGTCAGGCTGGAGCAGCGCTCACGGTGGTGAAGCAGGATACGGCGTCGTCGTCGATGTCGTTGTTGCAAGAGTGAGCAGCGCTCAGGGCGTCGAGATGGGCTGCGGCTTCGATGCGATCAGCGGCGGCGTCGACACAGGGTCACTTGGAGCTGGAGCCGAACTCGCTACTCACTGGCGTCGCTACTGGCGTTGATCGCGCCCGGTGTCCGGCGTCGAAGGTGCGGGACTCTGGAGCCGTTACTCACGGTGTCGAGCTGGATTCGGCGGCGTCTGTTGACGTCGAGATTGCTGATTTCTTTAGAATACTGGAAACACCACGCTCCAGTTCAAGTAGATGACAAAGTCCTTTAGCCCTGTGACTTCAGCAGGAGACTGGCACTCTTCCAGTCCTTGGAGATTTTCTTGGCAAAGCTTGAGAGTACACACTAAGTTCCTCTCTCCTTGTTCCTTGGCAAAAATAAAGAAGCAACTGCAGGATTCCCCCCAGCAAACAGCACTCTGGCAGAAGGGGTAGGCAAGTCCTTGGATCAGCAGGCTTCTTGTCCTTGGTATAGGTTTCCTTGTCAGTAGTGATCTAAATCTTTAGTTCAGGGTTCCTTCTCTTATACCCCTTTTCTGCTTTGATCCCTTTGTCCATGCAGGGGAATTTCCCCCCATCCTGGGTTTGTTGTGGGAGTTGCCAGGCCGAGGCACCTGGCCTATTCACTGTGCAGGGCAGGGTCTTCAGCCGTCCAGCAGGAGGTGGAGCCAGTATTGTCACTGGCAGGGGCAGGGCCATCAGTCGCCCGGCAGGAGGTGGAGCCAGTATTGTGTCAGGCAGGGCAGGCTATCAGGAACTACTCTTCCCCCACTGTAAACGCAAATGCCTCATTCACCCCACATTGACTCATTCAGACCTCTGGAGCCACCCAGCTCCTGTAACACACACAAAAAACCAGCAGAGACCGGTAGACAGTTAGACAAGAAACTAGTCACTTTCTAAAAGTGCTAGTTTCAAACTCAGAATCTAAAAACCATCCATCCTAAAGGATGTGTTATTAAATTCTGGGTTCAGGGATACTAAACTCGACTTTCCACCATGGTCTCTGAGTCTGTTAGGATTATATAGTGTAATAATTCCAGCCGCCCAGTCTGGCCTAAGGAGAGCAGGTAGCCTTGCAATAGTGAAAAACGAAAATGGCTGTAATTCACTATTAGGACATGTCACACACATCAGGGCTTGTCTTACCTTATGCTTACAATACACCCTGCCCTTGGGCCTACCATAGGGGTGACTAACATGAAGTTAAGGGAAGGTTTTAGGGACTGGCAAGTAGGTGTACTTGCGCAGTCAGCATGGCAGTACCAGACTGCACGCAGGTTCTGCAATGGCAGACCTTGGACATATTTTACTAGCCCGCTTCTGTGGGTGGCACAACCAGTGCTGCAAGCTCACCAGCAGCATTTATATTTACACGCCCTGGCACTCCTGGTGCACTATACTAGGGACTGACAGTAAACCAAATAAGCCAAACATGCAATCCAATTAATATATCAATTTAACATAGGGAGCACTTGCACTGTGGCACTGATCAGCAGTGGCACAGTGCCCAAAGCAATATTCCGAAAAGGGGGTGGTGATGAACAGAGTGTCTGAATTAAGCAGACCACTCTTACCCAGTCCAAAGATCAGGGCTTGATCCATCACCGGTATTTATCTCACTGCACCATCCTAGCTCAGAACCTGGCTATATGCAAATCAGTCTGTCCCTGGCCCAGTGCATCATGGGAACAGGGCAGACTAAACTACCAAGCCAATTCTTCACCAGAAAGGAGACAAGCTACCGGGGACCGGTTTCTGACATTTCAGCCTTCTTCAGCCCAGCTTGCTTGAATCCTGATGGTGCAGTGAGAAAGGGACTCATGTCTGAGTATACCCTGCCACACCTATAGTGGCAAAAACGATTCAGAAAAGGGGGTGGTGATGAACAGAGTGTCTGAATTAAGCAGACCACTCTTACCCAGTCCAAAGATCAGGGCTTGATCCATCACCGTTATTTATCTCACTGCACCATCCCAGCTCAGAACCTGGCTATATGCAAATCAGTCTGTCCCTGGCCCAGTGCATCATGGGAACAGGGCAGACTAAACTACCAAGCCAATTCTTCACCAGAAAGGAGACAAGCTACCGGGGACCGGTTTCTGGCATTTCAGCCTTCTTCGGCCCGGCTTGCTTGAATCCTGATGGTGCAGTGAGAAAGGGACTCATGTCTGAGTATACCCTGCCACACCTATAGTGGCCAAAAACGATTCAGAAAAGGGGGTGGTGATGAACAGAGTGTCTGAATTAAGCAGACCACTCTTACCCAGTCCAAAGATCAGGGCTTGATCCATCACCGTTATTTATCTCACTGCACCATCCCAGCTCAGAACCTGGCTATTTGCAAATCAGTCTGTCCCTGGCCCAGTGCATCATGGGAACAGGGCAGACTAAACTACCAAGCCAATTCTTCACCAGAAAGGAGACAAGCTACCGGGGACCGGTTTCTGGCATTTCAGCCTTCTTCGGCCCGGCTTGCTTGAATCCTGATGGTGCAGTGAGAAAGGGACTCATGTCTGAGTATACCCTGCCACACCTATAGTGGCCAACAACGATTCAGAAAAGGGGGTGGTGATGAACAGAGTGTCTGAATTAAGCAGACCACTCTTAGCCAGTCCAAAGATCAGGGCTTGATCCATCACCGTTATTTATCTCACTGCACCATCCCAGCTCAGAACCTGGCTATATGCAAATCAGTCTGTCCCTGGCCCAGTGCATCATGGGAACAGGGCAGACTAAACTACCAAGCCAATTCTTCACCAGAAAGGAGACAAGCTACCGGGGACCGGTTTCTGGCATTTCAGCCTTCTTCGGCCCGGCTTGCTTGAATCCTGATGGTGCAGTGAGAAAGGGACTCATGTCTGAGCATACCCTGCCACACCTATAGTGGCCAAAAACGATTCAGAAAAGGGGGTGGTGATGAACAGAGTGTCTGAATTAAGCAGACCACTCTTACCCAGTCCAAAGATCAGGGCTTGATCCATCACCGTTATTTATCTCACTGCACCATCCCAGCTCAGAACCTGGCTATACGCAAATCAGTCTGTCCCTGGCCCAGTGCATCATGGGAACAGGGCAGACTAAACTACCAAGCCAATTCTTCACCAGAAAGGAGACAAGCTACCGGGGACCGGTTTCTGGCATTTCAGCCTTCTTCAGCCCGGCTTGCTTGAATCCTGATGGTGCAGTGAGAAAGGGACTCATGTCTGAGTATACCCTGCCACACCTATAGTGGCCAAAAACGATTCAGAAAAGGGGGTGGTGATGAACAGAGTGTCTGAATTAAGCAGACCACTCTTACCCAGTCCAAAGATCAGGGCTTGATCCATCACCGTTATTTATCTCACTGCACCATCCCAGCTCAGAACCTGGCTATATGCAAATCAGTCTGTCCCTGGCCCAGTGCATCATGGGAACAGGGCAGACTAAACTACCAAGCCAATTCTTCACCAGAAAGGAGACAAGCTACCGGGGACCGGTTTCTGGCATTTCAGCCTTCTTCGGCCCGGCTTGCTTGAATCCTGATGGTGCAGTGAGAAAGGGACTCATGTCTGAGTATACCCTGCCACACCTATAGTGGCCAACAACGATTCAGAAAAGGGGGTGGTGATGAACAGAGTACTGAATTAAGCAGACCACTCTTAGCCAGTCCAAAGATCAGGGCTTGATCCATCACCGTTATTTATCTCACTGCACCATCCCAGCTCAGAACCTGGCTATATGCAAATCAGTCTGTCCCTGGCCCAGTGCATCATGGGAACAGGGCAGACTAAACTACCAAGCCAATTCTTCACCAGAAAGGAGACAAGCTACCGAGGACCGGTTTCTGGCATTTCAGCCTTCTTCGGCCCGGCTTGCTTGAATCCTGATGGTGCAGTGAGAAAGGGACTCATGTCTGAGTATACCCTGCCACACCTATAGTGGCCAAAATCGATTCAGAAAAGGGGGTGGTGATGAACAGAGTGTCTGAATTAAGCAGACCACTCTTACCCAGTCCAAAGATCAGGGCTTGATCCATCACCGTTATTTATCTCAATGCACCATCCCAGCTCAGAACCTGGCTATATGCAAATCAGTCTGTCCCTGGCCCAGTGCATCATGGGAACAGGGCAGACTAAACTACCAAGCCAATTCTTCACCAGAAAGGAGACAAGCTACCGGGGACCGGTTTCTGGCATTTCAGCCTTCTTCGGCCCGCTTGCTTGAATCCTGATGGTGCAGTGAGAAAGGGACTCATGTCTGAGTATACCCTGCCACACCTATAGTGGTCAAAAACGATTCAGAAAAGGGGGTGGTGATGAACAGAGTGTCTGAATTAAGCAGACCACTCTTACCCAGTCCAAAGATCAGGGCTTGATCCATCACCGTTATTTATCTCACTATCCCAGCTCAGAACCTGGCTATATGCAAATCAGTCTGTCCCTGGCCCAGTGCATCATGGGAACAGGGCAGACTAAACTACCAAGCCAATTCTTCACCAGAAAGGAGACAAGCTACCGGGGACCGGTTTCTGGCATTTCAGCCTTCTTCGGCCCGGCTTGCTTGAATCCTGATGGTGCAGTGAGAAAGGTACTCATGTCTGAGTATACCCTGCCACACCTATAGTGGCCAAAAACGATTCAGAAAAGGGGGTGGTGATGAACAGAGTGTCTGAATTAAGCAGACCACTCTTACCCAGTCCAAAGATCAGGGCTTGATCCATCACCGTTATTTATCTCACTGCACCATCCCAGCTCAGAACCTGGCTATATGCAATTCAGTCTGTCCCTAGCCCAGTGCATCATGGGAACAGGGCAGACTAAACTACCAAGCCAATTCTTCACCAGAAAGTAGACAAGCTACCGGGAAGGGTATACTCAGATGTGAGTCCCTTGCTCATTGCACCATCAGGATTCAAGCAAGCTGGGCCGACGACGGCTGAAATGCCAGAAACCGGTCCCCGGAAGATTGTTTCCTTCCCAGTGTAAGAATTGGCTTGGTAGTTTGGTTTGCCCTGTTCCCATCATGCACTGGGACAGGAACAGACTAATTTGCATATAGCCAGGTTCTGAGCTGGGATGGTGCAGTGAGCTAAAAAACGGTGTTGGATCTAGCCCTGATCACTTGACTGGGGGAGAGTATTCTGCTTAATTCAGAAACTCTGTCCATCACCACCCCTTGTTGTTAAATATTTTGTCCACCATAAGCGTGGAAGGGTATACTCAGATGTGAGTCCCTTGCTCATTGCACCATCAGGATTCAAGCAAGCCGGGCCGACGACGGCTGAAATGCCAGAAACCGGTCCCCGGAAGCTTGTTTCCTTCCCAGTGTAAGAATTGGCTTGGTAGTTTGGTTTGCCCTGTTCTAATCATGCACTGGGACAGGAACAGACTAATTTGCATATAGCCAGGTTCTGAGCTGGGATGGTGCAGTGAGCTAAAAAACGGTGTTGGATCTAGCCCTGATCACTTGACTGGGTGAGAGTATTCTGCTTAATTCAGAAACTCTGTCCATCACCACCCCTTGTTGTTAAATATTTTGTCCACCATAAGCGTGGAAGGGTATACTCAGATGTGAGTCCCTTGCTCATTGCACCATCAGGATTCAAGCAAGCCGGGCCGACGACGGCTGAAATGCCAGAAACCGGTCCCCGGAAGCTTGTTTCCTTCCCAGTGTAAGAATTGGCTTGGTAGTTTGGTTTGCCCTGTTCTAATCATGCACTGGGACAGGAACAGACTAATTTGCATATAGCCAGGTTCTGAGCTGGGATGGTGCAGTGAGCTAAAAAACGGTGTTGGATCTAGCCCTGATCTCTTGACTGGGTGAGAGTATTCTGCTTAATTCAGAAACTCTGTCCATCACCACCCCTTGTTCTTAAATATTTTGTCCACCATAAGCGTGGAAGGGTATACTCAGATGTGAGCCTCTTGCTCATTGCACCATCAGGATTCAAGCAAGCCGGGCCGACGACGCCTGAAATGCCAGAAACCGGTCCCCGGAAGCTTGTTTCCTTCCCAGTGTAAGAATTGGCTTGGTAGTTTGGTTTGCCCTGTTCCCATCATGCACTGGGACAGGAACAGACTAATTTGCATATAGCCAGGTTCTGAGCTGGGATGGTGCAGTGAGCTAAAAAACGGTGTTGGATCTAGCCCTGATCTCTTGACTGGGTGAGAGTATTCTGCTTAATTCAGAAACTCTGTCCATCACCACCCCTTGTTATTAAATATTTTGTCCACCATAAGCGTGGAAGGGTATACTCAGATGTGAGTCCCTTGCTCATTGCACCATCAGGATTCAAGCAAGCCGGGCCGACGACGGCTGAAATGCCAGAAACCGGTCCCTGGAAGCTTGTTTCCTTCCCAGTGTAAGAATTGGCTTGGTAGTTTGGTTTGCCCTGTTCCCATCATGCACTGGGACAGGAACAGACTAATTTGCATATAGCCAGGTTCTGAGCTGGGATGGTGCAGTGAGCTAAAAAACGGTGTTGGATCTAGCCCTGATCTCTTGACTGGGTGAGAGTATTCTGCTTAATTCAGAAACTCTGTCCATCACCACCCCTTGTTGTTAAATATTTTGTCCATCATAAGCGTGGAAGGGTATACTCAGATGTGAGTCCCTTGCTCATTGCACCATCAGGATTCAAGCAAGCCGGGCCGACGATGGCTGAAATGCCAGAAACCGGTCCCCGGAAGCTTGTTTCCTTCCCAGTGTAAGAATTGGCTTGGTAGTTAGGTTTGCCCTGTTCCCATCATGCACTGGGACAGGAACAGACTAATTTGCATATAGCCAGGTTCTGAGCTGGGATGGTGCAGTGAGCTAAAAACGGTGTTGGATCTAGCCCTGATCTCTTGACTGGGTGAGAGTATTCTGCTTAATTCAGAAACTCTGTCCATCACCACCCCTTGTTGTTAAATATTTTGTCCACCATAAGCGTGGAAGGGTATACTCAGATGTGAGTCCCTTGCTCATTGCACCATCAGGATTCAAGCAAGCTGGGCCGACGACGGCTGAAATGCCAGAAACCGGTCCCTGGAAGCTTGTTTCCTTCCCAGTGTAAGAATTGGCTTGGTAGTTTGGTTTGCCCAGTTCCCATCATGCACTGGGACAGGAACAGACTAATTTGCATATAGCCAGGTTCTGAGCTGGGATGGTGCAGTGAGCTAAAAAACGGTGTTGGATCTAGCCCTGATCTCTTGACTGGGTGAGAGTATTCTGCTTAATTCAGAAACTCTGTCCATCACCACCCCTTGTTGTTAAATATTTTGTCCACCATAAGCGTGGAAGGGTATACTCAGATGTGAGTCCCTTGCTCATTGCACCATCAGGATTCAAGCAAGCCGGGCCGACGACGGCTGAAATGCCAGAAACCGGTCCCTGGAAGCTTGTTTCCTTCCCAGTGTAAGAATTGGCTTGGTAGTTTGGTTTGCCCTGTTCCCATCATGCACTGGGACAGGAACAGACTAATTTGCATATAGCCAGGTTCTGAGCTGGGATGGTGCAGTGAGCTAAAAAACGGTGTTGGATCTAGCCCTGATCTCTTTACTGGGTGAGAGTATTCTGCTTAATTCAGAAACTCTGTCCATCACCACCCCTTGTTGTTATACAAAGCAATATTCCAGCAAAACATCATAAATAGAGGAGGCAAACAGACAATAAAATGGAGGAGAGACTCATGCCAACGATGCCAGGTCTAACACGTGTCCCCTCCAGCTGAAATGTGGGGAGGAATACCCTTCACCTAGGGAGTCCTCAGCACTAAGGCGGAAAAATCTGGACAGACCATCAGCATTGGCGTGATCTGTACCAGGGCGGTGTTCAGTGCTTAATTTGTGCCGGTGCTTTCCGGTGCTTAGCACCGGCACATAATTATCAGGGCCGGGTCTATGCATATGGAACTCAAGTCACATCTTAAGGTTTTATAAAATTTACCTTACTGTACTCGCAGCGTGTTTTTCACGTCTCGCAAGTAACTGACGGCAGTTAACAGTGTTGCTGGCGGCTGTGAGACTTCTTAGTCACTTAGCCTGCACTGAGGCCGAGTCCAAGATAAGATTTAAATAAATGAATAATAGTAAATAATATGTTGAACAAGGCGACGCGGGCGCGGCCACGGCCCTTAGTTCAAATTCTGTCAGTTTGCACTGTTTCCACTTGCAGGTGGGCGGGCAGGCAGGACACACACACTGACACTGATTGATTTGGTTGTGATGGGGGTAGGGACTGGCTGTGCGCGTAGTAGCGTGCGTGCGCAGATTTTCTCTAGATTACCATGACCCAGCATTACCACCGGAGATCACCACGAGTCATTGTCGCCTTTGAAGTCAGCCAGAGCGAGTCCCGACCGAAGATGACATTGAGGGCAGGGCAGCCTGTGCTATGCAGGCATCGATCAGCCAGCAGTACATTATTGTTTGGTGGTAGCAAGCACCAGACCGCCTAATCACTGGTAATCATCACTCAGTTATTAAAGGCAGTGCCGGCCGGTCCACCACGAGAGTAACGGTAAGAAGTTATGGATTAAACTAACTCACTTAGTACTACTAGTAGGCGTAGCCAACTAAGCTAACTAACTAGCAATGCCATTGCAATTCCTATAATATGCTGTTCCTGGCGGGCCCAAACTAACGCTGTTTTTTTGGGGGGAGCGTGGTGGCGTGACGGTCCAGTTGTCAGATAACCGGCGAGGTAGGCAGGCAGGCAGCTTGCCTCCGGCGGCTAAGTCAGTGTACCGCCCTTAGCTGTACACGGACTTCATGCCAGCGCCGCAGTACTGGTGTTCAAGTTAAAAGCCCCTGGCAGGCTCACTGGTTTGTCCAAACATGGCGCGCAGACACGCACGAATTAGGTTCCCACAGTTTGGTTTCACTTTCCGTGTATGGGTCTCACGGTCAACCCCGGGCGTTGACTGAAGGATAGGCAAGCAAAGGCATCCCCTCTAACTTCCATCAGGGTACAAAACAAACAATTATGTTTAGTATGCGTCTGCATAGAGTTACTAAAATCAAACCATGAACTGTAAAATAACGCTCCGTCCGAATTTCTGAGGCGTCACATCACACACACCTTCACTGGAATATTCAACTTGAGCGCATCCAAAATAATTGTATTAAAGAATAGTTTGCCCTCACTTGCGACTCGCTCAAATGCTTGGCGGCATCCTGATTCCTGGCAGTCCTCCTTAGTCCTGGCCGGACATGTTCTAGAGTCGACAGATTCTAGGCTTTAAAGTTGAAATCTTTTGCAAGGACAGTGCACGCACCAGCAGTCCGCCCCCCATCTTTGTGAAAGCACTTCTTGCAAAAAGTTTGCAGGCATGCGATTGACTGAGCATGGTTTAAATGCAGCACAGACACAGTACTGGTGCATTGCGAGTACACAGCAGGCGAAAGCACTCCGTGCCTACGAATCTTTGCAGTGGAGCTCATACTAGAGAATACAAGTTTAGCAATGTTAGCATGCATATTTTAGTCATAATTAACGCGGAAAACTGATTTTATGAACAGGTATTTTAAACGATTGGACAAATGATATACGTCAGTGCACGAAGGCAGGTACTTCAAAATGTGAAACTGGCGAAAATAAAATATCTACAGAGAAAGTAATACATTTAATAAATGTGTAATGAAAATAGACGTATCCCACTGGATTACCAACGATCCAATTAAATGATCTAATAAGAAAGTTAGGGAGTTTCTAGTGCACAGGGGCCACATCCTTGGCACCTTGGACCGTTTTGAAAAATACAATTCAAAAGAACAAATGCATTGTTTTGAGAGTTTTCTAGTTTGTTAGTAGGGAAAATAAATAGTTACTATTGACAAGCTGTCTGCAGGCCATACTCCAGTCCATGCTCACTTCTCGCCTACTGACCGCAGTTCCACAGTGTCAGCAGAGGCCAACTTGCAATAATGGGGCCAACTTACATCAATATGAGGCAGCAATGGAAATTTTGTAGCCTAATTTGCAACAATTAAAAAGTGCATTTAAAGACATTTTCAACAACCGACTGCTACAAAAGTAAATATCCCCCTGGCCGATCTTTAGAAATGCAAATCCTCAATTGCCTATCACCCATGCACATTAATGCAATCTACCTCTAGCCTGTGCCTATGAATGATTTAATAACTGAATGGAATGCCTTGGGATGGGAAATAATGTATTATTATCTGTATAACAAAGATCAGGTTTCCTTTCCAAAATGGTGTTTTCCCCCACATCATAAGTTCACAGGCACCAGCATCCTGGACCAGTGCAATGCCATCCAGTACAGGTGCCATCATCCTGTCTCGCTGCTCTGGCAGTCCTGGCTGGAATTCCCACTTTCGGGGCTGGCACAGACAGGAAATTAGAACCTCTAACTGTGGGTAATACGTGACGGCCATGGCTCCATGGCCTGACATTTGAGCAGTTGAGAGCTTTAGTATAAATCCAAATATTTAGGTTCTTATATTAAAAGATCAGTGAGAGGCCTATACACCGACCGATTGAGGTTCCTGCTTGCACTGCCTTGGAAGACTTTTAGCTCCAGCCTCCTTGAGGATCACGAAAAGCAGGATATTAAATAAACTGGTTGCCTTTTTTTCTACCAGTAAGTACGTAGTTGCACACCTAATGAATGAGCCCATAATCTTAAAAGCTCTTGAAGTGTGCAGCATGCCATGGTGTGTGCTTGTAAATTTGTAGTGTAATTGTGCCGTGCCTTAGTATGTATTAAAGATTATGAGCAAAAACAAGTGACCGGAGTAGGTCAGCATCAGCCGCCCTCGCGGTATCCTCCATTAATTTAATTTGAACTTCGAAGCAATCCATATCGCGTGGTTCGGGCATCACCTAAGCATTTGATTTAAAGAGGCGGTCCGTCCAGTAGAATCTTCGTGCCACTGGCTTTCTTGAGTAGTTCATGCAGATTTATTTTTCCTAAAAATTGCTTGCTTTTATTTATGGCGGAGGCCGGCAGAGCTGCAGTATGTGCCTACTAAAGAAATACCTGGGGCTTAATAATGTTTATTTATGCCTTTACTTTCTTCACTTCCTTATTACCACCAGCCCCAGAAGCATGGTAGCAAGAGGGAGGTGAGATGAAGAATAACTTTGAAGAGGGTAGGGCGAAAGGGTGGGCAGCATAGAGAGACAGAAGTAAAGAGGGGTGAGCCGTGAGGTCAGATACCAAGAGAGAGAGATGACGGAGCAAGAGATGGGTGAAGAGAGAAGGAAAGATATATACAAAGACAGGGTGTTGAGGGAGAAATAGGTAGAGAGAAAGTAAAGACAATTATTGTTAGAGGTAGACAGAGGGTGTGTGGGTTAGAGAGAAAAATAGAAGCGAGTAAGAGAGAGAAAGAATACTGAGGACTCTGCTGCATTACGCTCCCAAACAGGGCGTTACACGTCTGTGATTGTTCAACAACTTTGAGAGATGTTTGTAATTTTTAGGACAACAAGGTTGTGGTGAAAATGTGCTCTATTTTGCCGCATAGAAAAAATATTTCTCTAGTGTGGCCCGCAGCAAAACTCTAGTCCAAATTATCTATAATACTTTAGGCCTTGGATTCCTACTCCAGAATGTCATTACATTGAAGTTTATTTTTCAAATGTGTAAATATACTGTGTTAAATAAGTCTGCACAGATGGTCACGCCAGAACATAGATGTAAAGTTATCCTTCACTGATACACACCTAATAGTAGCTACAACACACAGCTGTTGCAGGAAGCTCAATAAAGAATCTCTGCCAGCACTGCATCTCTGCGATAGGCTCAGGAAATGGGATAGCTTGCAGTTTCACTCATCTTACCATTAAACAAAGGCCTGGCCTACATGCTGCCTTCAAAGTTCCCTTGAGGCCTTGCTTAACCCAAGGCACGGGTCTGCTTTTACTATCTGGGTAAGTGAGGTTTCCCCATTTCGAGGGAGGGCAGCTGAGCTCACCTCGCCAGTCCATTCCTGAGATTGCCTGAAGTTAAAGTGCCAAGCCCCAGAGGTACCAAAGTAAACAAACTGAATGTGACTGCATGAGTACGGTCCCTACACAACCTGCCTTGCTCACAGGACTAACTTTGCTTCATTTCTGTTTCATAGAGCTAGCCTATTCCTACATGCATATCATTAACAAATAACAACTGGTAATGTCTTGTAGCTACTCACCTGTCCAAAGCATCAGCCAATATGCTGGAATTTCACCACAGTACTGGATAGAGCAGGAAGTTGAGACACTTGGAGTTGGTGAGTTTAGGATTGTGGAAAGATTTGGTTCATACAGTTCACCAACACCACAACAAGCAGTGGGCTTCAAAATGCTCCACTGCAACATACCTAACCACACCCTCACCACCTCCGTCGGAATGGACAAGGCTCATTTGCTATGTTTGCCTTTAGTGTGAGGTTTAGATTTTTCACAATCTTATGATTTCTTCAGTGACGTAACATTGAGGGCAGCCCCAACACTCTGAAAATTGTTCCAGTGCCACAGGCTTGGGTGCCTTTCTTTGACATTTTCATGCTTTCTGGCCTGGGAGCCTTTGTGTGACGTTTCCAAGATTCCTTGTCTAAGTACTTATGTGTGTGATTTCCATGCTTCTGGCATGGGTGCGTATGTGTGACATTTCCATGGTTTATGGCCTGGAATGGATGCTTATGTGTTACACACACATTTCCATGGTTTATCGCATTGGGCTTATGTGTGACATTTCTATGCATTCTGGCCTGGGCTCCCTTTCTGAAATTCAGATCAGGTATTACACTTGACTTTTAGCAGTACCAGTTGAAGATGTAGGTGGAGCTAATATAGTAAGTGGGTGGAGCCAGTGAAGGGAGTGGGTGGAGCCAGAAAAAAGTAGGTGTGGCCTCCGAGAAACATTTCAGCACCTGCACTTCATATTTTACAAATTAAGCACTGGCGGTGTTCCACCATGAAGTTCATCCCCTGTAGGGAAATGGACCACCTCAACAGCTTTGGGTTCTCACCCCTCATCTGCATCAACCATCTGAGGGGCATGTGGTCTGTCTGAACCCGGAAGTGAGACCCAAACAGGTAGGGTCTTAGCTTCTTCAGCGCCCAGAACACAGCAAATGCTTCTCGCTCTATCGCACTCCACCTCTGTTCCCTGGGCAGTAACCTCCTACTGATGAAGGCTACAGGTAAGTCTCGGCCCTCCTCATTCATCTCTGCTAGAACAGCCCCCACGCCATGCTCTGAAGCGTCCGTCTGGACAATAAATTCCTTGGAAAAGTCGGGGGCCTGGAGTATGGGTGCTGTACACATTGCAGTCTTCAGGGTGTCAAAGGCCGTCTGACAGGCATCAGTTCAGATCACAAGTCTTTGCTGCTTCCTGGAAGTCAGCGAAGTCAAGGGGTGCACAATGTTGCCATACCCCTTGACAAACCTCCTGTAGTAACCCGTGAGACCTAAGAAAACTCTCACCTGAGTCTGGGTTTTGGGTGGTGCCCAAGCCAGGATGGTATCTATCTTGGGTTGCAGGGGGGCCACCTTGCTGCTCCCTACTTGGTGCCCCAACTACACCCCTGAACCCTGCCCAATCTGGCATTTGCTTGCCTTGATTGTGAGGCCTGCTCTGCGCAGGGCCAACAACACTTCCTGGAGGTGGCGCAAGTGTTCCTCCCAGCTGGTGCTGAACACTGCTATGTCATCCAGGTAGGCGGCGCTGAAATCCTCCAGTCCAGCCAATACCTGGTTGACCAACCTCTGGAAGGTGGCAGGGGCATTCTTCATCCCAAAGGGCATAACCCGGAACTGGTAGTGCCCATCTGGTGTGGAGAATGCAGACCTCTCTTTTGCCCCATCAGTCAAGGCGATCTGCCAGTACCCAGACGTTAGATCAAACGTACTAAGGTACCGGGCAGCGCCCAACAGATCTATGAGCTCATCAGCTCTGGGGATGGGGTGCGCGTCAGTCTTGGTGACTGAATTGAGTCCTCGGTAATCCACACAGAACCGAAGTTATGGTGAAGCACCAGGCGCTCTAGCCTTTGGGACCAAGACCACTGGGCTGGCCCAAGGACTGCTAGAGGACTCAACCATCCCTAAGGCAAACATCTTGGAGACCTCCTCCTTGATGTAAGCTCTAACCTTATCAGTCACTCTGTAGGCTTTGTGCTTCACAGGAGTGCTGTCCCTGGTGTCCACATCATGGACACACCACTGAGTGACACCAGGTGTTAAGGAGAACAGATCAGGGAATTGTCCCAACAGTTGGCGACAATCTTGCTGCTGCTCAGGGGTCAGTGTGTCAGAGAGGACAACACCATCCACTGACCCATCTTGCCCTTTTGCATACAGGAGGTCAGGAAGAGGCTCACTCTCCTCCTCCATTCCAGCATCTGTAGCTAGTGGGGCTCTAACCGGTTGACATGCAGGACCCTCAAGGGGTTCCTGGGAGACTTCAAGTCCACCAAGTTGGTGACATCGCTCTTTTTCTCCACAACCTCAAATGGTCCAGTCCACCTGTCCTTGAGCGCACAAGGTTCTACAGGGGACATGACCCAAACCTTCTGACCAGGTTGAAGCTCCACCAGAGTGGCATTACCGTCGTACCACCGCTTCACCTCTTCCTGGCTGGCCTCCAGATTTGCCTGAGCAAGATCTCTGAAGCGCCGAGTCTGGTTCCTAAAGGCCAGCATGTAACTGTATACATCCTGGAGAGGTTTCCTGGGAGATTGCTCCCAGCCTTCTTTGACCAGACTCAAAGGTCCTCCTACCGGGTGTCCATACAAAAGCTCAAAGGGGCTGAACCCTAGAGACTTTTGTGGCACCTCACGGTAAGCAAACAGCAGGCATGGTAAGAGGACGTCCCATTTACGCCTCATTGGTTCTTCAAGACCCATGATCATGCCTTTGAGGGTCCGGTTGAATCTCTCAACCAGCCCATTACCTTGTGGTTGGTAAGAAGTGGTGAACTTGTAGGTTACCCCACACTCCTTCCACAGGGACTTTATGTAATTGGAAATGAAGTTGGTGCCCCGGTCTGACACCACCTCTCTGGGGAACCCCATGCGAGAGAAAACACCCACCAGTGCCCGTCCCACCACGGGGGCCGTCACTGTGCGGAGAGGTATGGCTTCCGGGTACCGGGTGGCATGGTCCACCAAGACCAGGATGAACCTGTTGCCCATGGCTGTCTTGGGGTCCAGTGGCCCCACAATGTCAATCCCCACCCGATCAAAGGGGGTACTGATGACGGGAAAAGGTTGGAGGGGAGCCTTGTGCTTCCGCCCGCTTTTCCCACTTGCCTGGCAAGTTTGGCAGGTTTTACAATGGATGTCTACATCCCTTCTCACCTGGGGCCAATAAAAATGGGTAAAAAGCCTATCATAGGTCTTGTCCTGCCCCAGATGTCTAGCTAACGAAACGTCATGAGCCAAACCCAGTCGGAAGGCTCTGAAGTGCTGGGGTACCACCAGCACACGGGCAGACCCAGGCTCAGCAGCCTTAGGCTCGATATACAGGAGCTCATTCTCCCAGTAGACCAAATGTGATCCGGTCTGATCACCTGCTGTTTGGGCTGAGGCCTGCTGCCTAATACCCACAAGAGAAGGGCACACATTCTGTTCAGCACAAAATTCTTCCCTGGAGGGACCACCATCCTGCTGCCAATGGGTCAGCTCGGGCAGGTCTCCCAGTTCAGCAACTGGTTCCCCTGTAGGTTCCAGGGCATCCCCCTCAAGGTTGGCCTCCTCCTGGACCGTGGGAACTATGGGGGATGGTTTCCCGCGCCCCCTGCCTCTTCTCATCTCAGCTTGGTCCTGGGCCATACTTTCAGGCTCCTGAACCCCATCAACACCCTTACTAGCTGTCATGGACCGAGTGGTTGCACACACCCACTCCGGCATACCCAACATTTTCAAATGTGTCTCTCGCTCCACCTTAGCCCAAGGGGAGTCCTCCAAATCATTGCCCAGGAGACAGTCAACAGGCATGGCGGGCTTTACAGCCACCTGAAGAGTACCTGAGACCCCCCCCCCATTCAAAGGGAACCTGAGCTACCTCACAGTCTCTCTGGGAGTTGTCAGCAGCTAAAACAGGGTAGAATGCATGAGGGACCACCTGCTCTCTGGACACCAAGTGACACCTGACAACTGTCACACTCGCTCCGGTGTCTCTGAGAGCTTCCACCCTATGGCCATTAATGGTCACCCACTGCCTATATTTCTCAGTGTTACTAGGCAGAGGGGGTGGAGGGACCATTTCCATGTCTCCTAAAGAGACCAGGGACATCTCTACGGGGCCCTTCCCACCAGGGGCAACCTTCTCCTCCCCTCCCAGGGCTACACTTGCCATCTGACGGGGGGTGCACGTGGTGGTGCATTAGAGTTCTTCATAATAACGGTGTCCCACCTGCTTACAAGCGTAGCAGGTCATTAGGCTCCTAGGGACAGATTTACCTGTTGGGGCCTCTGGCTTCTTTACTGAGGGAGGCTGGGAACCCTTCCCTTGGGGATTACTTTGGGGCCCTTTCGGAAACTCCCTCTGTTTACCCCTGTCCCCCCCCCACTCTTCTGCTGGGGAACCTGCTCACCTTTGACTGATTCTCCCACTGGACCCTTGTGGACCCTGGTACTGACCCAGCGGTCCGCCTCCTCAGCAAGTTTTCTAGGGCTAGATATCTTGCTATCAATAAGGTGCTGGCGTAGCTCTGTAAAACAGTTTTTAGACAAGTGCTTCCAAGCAAACAAATCATAAAGAGCATCATAACTTTCCACTTTGCTACCCTTTATCCAACCATCCATGGCTCTGTAAAAAAATGACACATATTTAACCCACGTAGTACCAGGCAATTTCTTACATTCTCTAAAGGCTTGTCGGTACTTTTCTGGGGTTAGGCCATATCTTAACATTAAAGCATCTTTCATATGAGTATAAGACATCCTATCCTCAACAGGCATGTCCAACAAGGTATCTCTCCCTTCATTGACAAAGCGACCCCACAACCCCGCTCCCCAATGCTTCTCAGGGACCCGGTGGGCCAAAAATGCTAACTCATATGCTTTGAACCATTGGCCAATATCTTCAATCTTATGAAAATCTTTTATCACATCTTTGGGAAAATAAAACCTACTTTCTGCAGTCCCAGATGGAATGCTGCCACCAGAAGGATTCAATTCTAAACTCTTAGTTTTGAGCTCCATCTCCCTCACCATTTTCTCACGTTCCACCGCTAATTTTTCTCTTTCAAAATCTAACCTTTTGCTCTCCATTTCAGCCTCTTTCCTGCTTCTTGCATTCTCTAACTCCAACTGCCCTCCTATTTTAAGTTTTGCCATTTCTAACTGGTACTCTCGCTCCCTCTCCCTGTCTTCCAATTCTTCAGGAGAAAGACCCTTAGAGGAAACACTGCTGCCGGGAGAGGACCCAGGCCCATTTACGGGCTCTGCCTCTTCCGCTTCCTCTGGCGGTACCACCACCACATCATAGGGATTTCTGGCCTCTAATCAGTCCTCCAGCGCTTTGAGAAAGTCCCCTTTCTCTGTGAGGCCGGGAGTAGGAACTTTAAACTGCTTGCAAAAGTGTTCCAGCTGATTTGACTTGTAGTCCTTTATCTTTTTCCTATCGAACTCCTCCACAACAACAGGGGTAGTGACTCCGGCATCACTCATGGTCAAAACCGGCAGTGTTCAAAAACAAGCTCCAGGAAAGCGGAGAACAAAAATAGAATATCCTACCAAAACAGATTGTGGCTGCGCTATGGTCTGCTCTCACTATGCAGCGTACACTAATCACTGCACATGAGTCATAAATGCAGAGTTCAAATCCTCACCGCTGACCAACAATGTTAGAATCCGCTGGTCTCTAGTTGGCAGAGGTATACACTTCTGACAAATAGGGACCCACCTCCTCTAGTCAGGGCAAGGGGATCACACACTCAGATAACCACCGCTCACCCCCTTGGTAGCTTGGCAGAGCAGATAGGCTTATCTCAGAGGCAGTGTGTTAAGCATTTATGACTACATACAGTAATAAAGTGAATACACCACAAATGGACACAACACAGAAGGTATTATAAAAATAAGGATGTTTATATAAGGCTTAGCACAAGACCTAATAACGACAAAAATATACCACAATCTTAATAAATACTCTTTGGACGGAAAAATAATAGTTCAGGTAAAGTCTCTTCTTAGTAAACGGTTCTTTAGCAACAAAAGTAAATCTTCTTCTTTAAAGCACAGTTCTTGGCAACAATGTAACCCCCACAGGAGTCACACGACGTCGAGGCAAAGTTATCCCAAAGGTTCGGCGTCGACCGCGAGGAGCGCTACGTCGAGCCCGGAGTCGAAACAGACCCCAACAACTCAGTACCTTGGAAAATGAAGAACGATGATCCACGGGGTCGAGATGTATCGGCGTCGATCGAGCCTCGGAGTCGGAGCGATCTGCAGCGGCGTCGACAGGTGTCAGGCTGGAGCAGCGCTCACGGTGGTGAAGCAGGATACAGCATCGTCGTCGATGTCGTTGTTGTTGCAAGAGTGAGCAGCGCTCACGGCATCGAGAAGGGCTGCGGCTTCGATGCGATCAGCGGCGGCGTCGACACAGGGTCACTTGGAGCTGGAGCCGCACTCGCTACTCACTGGCGACGCTACTGGCGTCGATCGGGCCCGGCGGCCGGCGTCGAAGGTGCGGGTCACTGGAGCCATTACTCACGATGCCGAGCTGGATTCGGCTGCGTCCGTTGACGTCGAGATTGCTGATTTCTTTAGAATACTGGAAACACCACGCTCCAGTTCAAGTAGATGACGAAGTCCTTTAGTCCTGTGACTTCAGCAGGAGACTGGCACTCTTCCAGTCCTTGGAGATTTTCTTGGCAAATCTTGAGAGTACACACTCAGTTCCTCTCTCCTTGTTCCTTGGCAAAAATAAAGAAGCAACTGCAGGATTCCCCCCAGCAAACAGCACTCTGGCAGAAGGGGTAGGCAAGTCCTTGGATCAGCAGGCTTCTTGTCCTTGGTATAGGTTTCCTTGTCAGAAGTGATCTAAATCTTTGGTTCAGGGGTCCTTCTATTATACCCCTTTTCTGCTTTGATCCCTTTGTCCATGCAGGGGAATTTCCCCCATCCTGGGTTTGTTGCTTCGTAACATCTGGGGCAATGGTGTTGTGTTTGCGGAAACATTTTGTCCAACCTACGAGGGGAAGGTAGGCCCTATGCAATATCATGGTTTGAATAAATTTGAATTTTGTATTTCTTGTAATTTTTCTAGGGTGTTCAATGATTTTCTCCCATTCTTTATCGTCTATGACCCGCCCTATATCTTCCGACCATGTGGTTCACAGCATAGTGAGGGCTGTTCCCGCATGAGGTCGGATCTCAACATGTAGCCATTTTACCAATTGTCTACCCCTTCCCATGTAGTATAGCCTCTTAACCAATTCGTTTGTGGCTGGTTCCTGTCGCTGTGGGGCCCAATGTGTTTTGACATAGTGTGTTACAGCTGCATGTAGTATGTACACATGGTCCGGCACTCCTGTCTCCCTAACGAAGTTTCCATAGTCCAGTAACTGCCCCTCATGGAACAAGTCCGACACTGTCTTAACTCCTGCATCGGTCCATGGAGCAATGGTGCGCTTTGTTATACGCCCAGCTGTTAGTGGTATACCCACTAGGGGGATGTTGCCTGCATAGGCTGGATGTGTACACATGTAGTGGAGTGCTGCTTTCCAACATTGTAATGCTTTACGCAACAGGGTAGGAAGCTGTTGTGGGAGTTTGCAGCGCAGCAGTAGTAGTGGGTGCAAGGCGCCTCCTGCAACATCCCGTTCGGTGTACCCTATTTCTTGGAGGTTGCGTTCGATAGACATGTATGCCCAAATATTTAAAGGTATTTGGAGCAACCTTTAGTATCATGGGCCAGAATGAAATATCCATAGGTAGCGCCTGTTCCCGGAAGAAAAAGGCATGAGATTTCGTTGGGTTAATGGCCAGACCCGATATACCTTTAAATGCAACAAAAATCTCAGCTGGAGGTGCCAAATCCAACCTCAGGTCCCTAGCGTATAGAATGATGTTGTCTCGTATGCGGAGAAGAGGTGGGTGGTGGGCCCGACCGGAACGCCCATCTCCTGCGCTTCTGTTTGTAGCTTAATAGCCAGGGGTTCCAGCACTAGTATAAACAGGAGTGGGGAAAGTGGACATCAATGCCTCGTCCCACGGAACATCGGGTATTCAGCCGAGATATGTCCTCCAGTATGGACAGGAGCAGTGAGGGCATGATATAACAGGCGGAGCCATTTAACATAATCTTCCGGCAGTCCGAATTTTGCAAGTGCCTTGAACATGTATTCCCAATTTAGCGTATCAAACGCTTGGCGGAGGTCTAGTGATAAGCAACCAGCATGAGTGTGATGCAGTGAGGCGGCCGACATGAGGTAGTGCAGGCTACTGGTATTCAGAGACGTACTCCGGGCTGGCAGAAATCCCGTTTGATCTATGTGTATCACTTTATTCAGGAGGGGCAGGAGTCTGTTTGCTAGGATCTTGCTAAAAATTGTTATATTCCGTCGCTAAGAGCGATAGGGGACGGTAGCTCGCCATGTCAGTGGGGTCTCTGCGTGGCTTCGGGAGCATGACCTATGTGGGTAAAAAATCCTAGGACATCAGCAAAGAAAATGACCAATTCTTACATAACCAGAGTTGTGAAGAAGGAACGAAAAATGAACTGTATGTAAACATATATTTAATAAGTATGAATAAAAATCATATAGAAATCAACCTATATGATAGAATAAAAAATTAATTTAAAAAAAACAGACATAAGTATAGCAAATCAATACATATCTTATAAATCCTACACTTTACAAAATGCAATACATTCATATAGATCAATGGTATAAAAAATACTAAAAATATTTTTAGTATTTTTTATACCATTGATCTATATGAATGTATTGCATTTTGTAAAGTGTAGGATTTATAAGATATGTATTGATTTGCTATACTTATGTCTGTTTTTTTAATTAATTTTTTATTCTATCATATAGGTTGATTTCTATATGATTTTTATTCATACTTATTAAATATATGTTTACATACAGTTCATTTTTCGTTTCTTCTTCACACCTCTGGTTATGTAAGAATTGGTCATTTTCTTTGCTGATGTCCTAGGATTTTTTACCCACATAGGTGATTACCCTGCCCTAGGAGTCTGTATTGATACCCAGGGCGTCCTTGTTTTTCTCGCAATTCGGGAGCATGACCACCAGTGCTTGCGCCGTTGTGAGTGGCAATGTCCCCTTTTCCAGCGCCGTGTTATACAAAAGCTCTAGATGGGGCAGGAGGAAGTCTATGTAAATGTCATTGAATTCTGCATGCAACCCATCGAGTCCCGGGGTTTTGTTACGGGGAAGTCCTTTAATTGCTGCCTTGATTTCAGCTTTAGTAACAGGGCCTGAGAGGTCTTTCAGAGCTGCTGGGGTCGTTGTGGGCACGGCAACTCATGTAAGAAGTCATCTATTCACGTGTCAGCGCTATTTTCAGGTTTACTTATAGTGCGGCTTAATATTCACAAAAGGCTGTTTTAATGTAATTTTGGGTGTGAGTTTTATCACCCTCTGAGGAATTGATTTCCCTAATCATAATGGCAGTGGGGTCATCTCGCAGCAATTTAGCCAAAAGAGCCCCTGATTTGTCCGCTTCAGTTTGGCATCTCTGTGTGTAACGCTGGTAATCTATTGTTCGAAGGGATTCTAATTGCTCCGTGTGTTGGATACATAGTTCCTGGAGTGACTCCTGCTTCCCCCTACCGTGTGCGGCCTCCTGCTCTAGTCTATCCATCTTACGTTCCGTGTCTATGAGGGATTTAGGGATCTCCTGTCTAGCTCCCACTGTCGCGCTGATAGCCCTCCCTCGTAGTACCGCCTTAAAGGTGTCCCGCTCGATTAGGCCATTAGAGGCTGTGTTAGTATTTTCGGGGAAGTAATGTGTAATGGCGTCAGCAATGGCGGTACGGAACCCTGTGTCTTCAAGCAATTGCAGCCATAACCTCCATATTGGTACCAGAGTAGGTATCCTGCTCCACGTAATTGTTAACTCTAATGGGTTGTAGCCTGAAAAGGTCTTTGCAAGATATGTAGTGTGTGTGACCTGCATCTTAATTGTGTTCAAGCAATACCGAACCCAATCCCCTAACGTTCCACGTTACAATGACTGAGTGTGTGGATTGAAATAGCAAGTCAGACCCATGCTCCACCCACAGCATGAACCCCATAGTGACAAGCCGCCTCATATCTAGCAAATAAAAAGGACTGCATCCCAACCCAAAACTCCCAATACTCCGTCCGGTCAAATAACTATAACGGACCATGCAACAAAACATGGCAAACAGAACAATGCCCTGTGCTGCAACAGCATTCGCAGATTGGTGTACATCGCCAATGCCGTTCTATGTGCACAGGCCGCGCTCCATTATACAATCGAGCTCCGTCCTCACGGAACCCCGGGCTCAAGCAAATAAAGACCCACAAGGCTGTAACATAGGTTTAGTATAAAAAAGGATATTAGATCAGCGACAGAATCTAGTCCCTAGGCAGCGACACTTGATGATAGTCATCCAAACAGGCCATCTGCTGTTTGAGGTGTCACGGTGGGAAACAGAGCCACACTGCCTTCTGAATCTGATCTGTTCAAATCTTCTTCCGGGAATACTGAATCTTCTATGAGCGCAGGCTGTCGGAATGTAGCGGCTGCAATGAGCACCTGCTCCTTGCCTGTTGCTGTTGATATGATGTCGGATTAGGTCTCGGAGAGTTTCTGCGTATTCGTCTGCTTCGGAGGACGCCATTTTGTCCCGTTCGACCAGAGCTATGTTGTGTGCTTTGCGAGGCGTTATACCCGGTCTCTTTAGCATCGATTACCTCCAGCCATTCTTTGGCGTCCTCCGGGCTTTCGAAAAAGTGTGTCCTGCGCTGATAGATAATTTTTAGTTGGGCCTGGAAGAGTAATGCATATTTTAGGTTCCGGTCCCTCAGTTTTCATTTAATGGCCAGGAAGGAGGAGCGCTGCAACTGCACCATAAGCGTATTCTGCTGTTATCAAAGTTTATTCAATCCAGTATCCGCGCTTTCTGCAACAGTGTGTCCCTGTCCCTATAATTCAGCGGTCGGACTATGAGAGGCTGCGGAGGAGCTCCCGGCTTGGGCCGACAAGTGGGTATTCTATGTGCCCTTTCCACGCAGTATTGAGCAGAGAGGCCCTCTGAGGCAACATAGTCACGGAACCACTGCTCCATGTATGTGGATGGGTCCGTCCCTTTGCTTCTTTCTGGCAGCCCAATGACGCGTACATTGTTCCGGCACGTTCTTCCTTCTGCGTCTTCCACACGGTCTAAAGTGTATTGACTTGTTTCTGGAGTTGTTGTATGTGGGCTGTATTCTGGGCTTGTTGAGGGGACAGATCAGCTAGTACCACAGTGTTCTCTTTTACCGTATCTGCTAATTTGGTATGGTCCACCTTAAGCAGTGTAAAACCAGTCGTGAGGGCGCCTATTTGTTGTTCGATGGCCTTCATAGTAGTATAAGGTCCAGTTTATCCACGGGTTCCGTTTCAGCTGTAGGCAGTATGCAGCTGGGAATTTGCAATTGACCGCTAGGGTCTGCCTGTGACATTGTGGGGTTCGCATTAGAGTCAGTGTCTTGATGTTTCCCCCTGTTGCCGGCCCATCATTGCCGGTCAGAGTGTGTGAGCCAAACAGGGTGTCGTCGCACCGTACTGCACCCAGTGAACTGCTATGTCAGGTTGTCGGATTGGTAGGCTCGTAGTCACAGAGGTGTAGTCCCCAGGTGGGTATTGTAGATACAGTAGGGACAGCACAGGCCGTGGCGCACCACAACTCAAGGTGTTGTGGCTCCCTTCGGCAACTCCTGTTTCTCATTCAGTAGCACAGTGCGCCAAGAGAGACCGCTCCGCTGGAATCACTCTCAGGGCAGTACATACACAGTGCCTCGTATGCCTCTGGTGCCTCGTAAGTGGGGTCAATCAGGTATGCATCCGGCCCCCACTCATGTAACCAGGTACTTATCCCGGGTCCTGCACGCCGTTCTCTTCCTTCCCGGGTGTGGCAAGGGTTCCCAGGGCTCTACAATATGGTGCCGTCCACTAGCTGGTGAGTAGGCTCGCCGCTGTGATGAAGATGCAGATTCCCTACCCTCAGGGCCCACCACAGTTGTATATGCCTCCTCACCGGTAGTTTCTTGCATCCACTAGGCAGTGGCAGGCACAGCTAGACAATCGGGCCTTTTGAGGTGTCCGTCGGATTTGAGGCCTTGGCTGTAGGCCGCAGTACATCCCCGGGGCTTGTGTAGATCTGGTCACAGGGAGTACCCCCAAGGCGTAGCTGTGCCCGACGTCTTCGTCTGGTTCGGTCCGCCGGGGCCACTGTCTATGGAATCCTGTGCCACACACCTAGGACTCTTCCCACAAGAGCTCCGCCGCCACCCAGTCTCTTGCAGGATCCGCCTTCGGTCCGTGGCACAAACCAGCAGGTTCACGTCTCAGGGCCCGCTTCGCCCTTCCTCGCAGCAGACAGGCTCTGGGTCGCAGTAGCCTCCGATTGCAGCCGACTGCTGGGCCAAGGAGTGGACCGGACAACGGCACCGCTCTACTCTACCCCGGCACGCTGCAAGGATCCTCTAGATATAGCATGTGGCAGGGTATAAACAGGATTTTTGGAGCCCGGGTACGGAGCTTCACTAGAAGGCAGCCGCCATGTTCAGCAGTCGGCCACGCTCCCCACGCACCAAGGCATTTGGTTAATTTACAAACATTAATTCTTCCCTCTTCCCTGACAATAATACCAAGGGGAAGAAAGAGGTAAATCAGTTGATATGTGCACTCTTTGGGTGACCTGGGTTCCTATTATAAATGAACAACATTATAGTTTATTAAATTAAACACAGGAACAGGTAGTGTACAAGGTCATTTATTTTGAGGTCCTCTTATTTGTGATAAGGGAGGAAAAGTGCATACCATCGACAGTTCCGATGGCTTAGGGAATGGCGCATTGGCAGGTGATTTATGCAGGGCTTAGCTTTGCATGCTACCCGCAGTGGTTTTACTGACTAGGGTGAGGCAGTGGATAGTGTTGCAAGCATGCGCTCAGGGATGGGTCCTTCGACACCATTATTAATCTTAAGCTCAGTCAGTGTACAGGCCAAGGAATGGCAGCCTATCCTCCAGGTGCTGGGGATGGTTTGTTGGTTGGCAGCTTTTCAGATGTTTGTCGCAAGCTTGCACATGCTGTTGTGTCTTTCGGTCAGTATGATCAAGTAGAATCATTATGGATTGGTATAGCTGGACATAGGAATGCCAGGCTGGAATCCAAGGGATGGTAGAGCAAGTATTCCGTGTTCTGAGTCTAGTATATGCAGTGTGATAAAAAATGGTAGCCGCCAGTTCAATCTTTCATCACTCTAAATTCAAGAGAATAGGCATTTATTTAAGTGTGAACGAGGCCACACACAGGGCTTAGAGGGAACATTCACCTATGCTAACCGGGACTGTGCAAACTAGTATGAGCCGGGTCGTATGCTGGGATCAAAAACCCTCTTCACTGAGCTGCTGGGCATTATGTTGCCAGGGTCGTTGAATGACAGGCAAGGGCATTAAGGGGCCATACTAAGTAACAGGGTCAGCTGCAGGGTGGACTGCGTCAGTTGTCCCTCCACGAAAGGATGTAGTAGCGCTAATAGTAGGCACAATACATATACCCTTTCAAACCAGATGTGACACTATTAGGGGGTTCACTAGGGTTTTGCAATCAAGAAGGTTTGTGCAATCTCTGGTTAACATGGCGAAGTAAGTACATCTTAGAACCAAGGATAGGCTCCATGTTGCTTCCGTTAAGCTCTAATGTCCCACCCGAAGAGTCGGACTAGCCAGGCGGGTTGGGGATGCTGGCAGGCAACATAGAGTGCTGCTGTCCCAACAATTGGGGAAACAAGGTATGTGGGGTGCCTAGTTGCTCCCAACATGGCACATTAATATGGGCACAAACTGGGATGTTACCCAGTTAATGTCGCGACTGCACATGGTGCTAGCAGTTAAGCAAAAGGGAAGTCCCCTCAGAAGGAGCAGCACAGGCGTCATTTCTGTAAGACAGGAGGGATTCATGGCAAGTACATGAGGACACACTTGCTTATTATCACCAATTCCTGGTTCATCAGATAGTTCATCCTGTCAGGCGTTTTTCAGGGACACACTAGGACATTAATGGAGCTGCATGAGGTAGCGGGGTAACGTGCTGTGAGGCAGTGTGGTTTCAGCAGACCCTCAAAAGGGGGCTGTGGCAATACTTGAAACTGGGAACCTTAGATTCTGACAGTGTCATTAGTGATATACACATGAGCCCCTGGTCATGTGGGGTTGGTATGTCCCACCCTGCATTTTAAGGTGTTTAGATTGTAAGCTGAATGCGGACTTGAATTTGTAGAGGGCAATCATTCCAGGGATAACAAAGTAAACCAGGTCTATAGAGGGATTGATCTCCAAGTATCACAGGATCGAGCTTTAGTTACGCAAGCCAAGGGGTCCGGTGCAAATATCTGGGCAACTGCAACAGAGTAGGGGCACCCTGCTCTTGGGCAGGTTTTGGGTTGCTTCAGTTAAGCACAATATTCTCTGCCCTGACAGCCCTAGTAGATAGGCTGGTTGTGGAAGCGGTCATCTAACAAGGGTGAGGCTGCCCCACAAATTGGGGGAACATGGTGTTAAAGCACTTAAAATACTAGAGGATTTAAACTACAGGTTGCAGGAGGTGTGAGCCTACATGAGCCTCAAGGGTAAAGTTAGGCACCATATTGCACTGTATTAATGCAGACAAGTTAACTAAGCTGGTATGCCTAGGGGGGTTTCACCACAGAGGGAGCTGAGCAGGCAAAATTCCCATAAGGAATAAGGGATGCATGGCAAGTGCAGGGGACACCCTTGCTCATAGATTGGCCCAAGGGGGCTTTCCCTACTGGTACACCTAGGAGGCAACAACCTCATTGCCATGGGGAGGAAGTCACTCTTACAAGCCATGAAAGCTGACTTAGGGGAAATCAGCAAATACATGGGTCAATGTGAGCTTTGGTGGTCTGAGATTTATTCCCCGCAGAGTGTGGCACGGAGCTAAGTCAGAGGAGGCCGTTGAACATCCCTGAATGAGCGAACAATTCATGGCGTAAGTTCGCAGACCAGAGGGGTCTGGGTTTCATCGAACACAAGCTGTTTCAGGCTAATGTTAAAGGCTACTTTGATAAAGATGGGGTTCATTGTCACCATTGGAATGGATTTGTTCCCTTGGCCTTTCAGGGGGCCTTGGAAATGAGAGGTGGCAAGTGAGAAGACAGCTGTCTGGGTGGCACTGGCCATCCAGGCGTACGCCTAAGGTTAAGTTGATAAACATGGGGTGCATTTATCACAGGTGGGCATGGACACGTTCCACTGGACATGCAGAAGGCCCTAGAAAGCAGGTTGCAGGTGAGAAAGGAGCTGTTTTGGTGGGGGGCTCTGGCAGCAACGGGGGCTGCCTCCAGAGCTGTGGTGGAGTTACAGGGCAATCTGGAAGCAGACGGGTAGAGTAAGGGTACCTCTGCGGCAGACGGGTACAGTAAGGGTACCTCTGCGCGGCACAATAGGGGTGCCAAAGACCATGAGCCTCAGGGCAGGTTCCTGGAAAACCAAGATGGTGCCCCGTTAGTCCTTCGGGCGGTTGGGGGCCTGATCAACTGGGGGTTTGCCCTTCTACGCTCCACCCTGAACGGGGCATGAGCAATACAGGACCAATGTGTCACGTGATCCGGAGGAGGATCACCCAAAAGGTGTAGCACTGATTGGGTTCCCCACAGTGCTGGCTCATCAGGCGAGCGGGGCAACATAGGTTGGTACTGCTTCCTGCCCTTGGATTGCCGTAAGATAACCCATGATATTGCATACTTTTGTATTGAATAAACCTGCAGCAATATTTTCCCATAACAAAAGTTGTCTTGTGTATTTATTTATTCATGTATGCTCAGACTGTGGGTGGGGATGTTGCCAATAATGACACAATGGCAAATTCAAATATACGATCAATGCAGTGGAGTGCGATCAATTTAGATAATGTTAAGAGTGCTTTGCTTTGGACGTGGACGTGCTGACGTACAAACTGTGGTGTCTTTCCGTTTTGCCAGTTGATGTTTCCTGAGATGTCGGTACTTTCAAATAATTTTGTACCAAGCACTTACAACCTGTATATAGAATTCACAGGTACTTTGCAGTCATTATATTCCTGCCTGATACCTTTATAGGTCTTAACCTTCCTTGTCCATATTATGTATTTTGATTGTTGCTAGCCGGATGCAGTGCTGTGGGTTTGTACCTGTGGAGCTTGACTAATGGTCGCCACAAATGTAATCCTTTTGATATTTCTCACAAATTCAACCACTGATCCAGGACACCATTTGAAAGAGTTGTATTGCAATAGATCCCCAGGACAGCTTTAGATGAATTGGACGGTTACCAACTGCACAGAGGCCCCAAAGTAAACAGAATTTACCTAGATGACAACCTTACATTCTAAGCCTAACGTCATTACAAGAAAAAATGTAAAAGGGTTGTGATTACTGAAACTCTACAGTAATTTATTTTAATAAAGTCTAAAAGTCGAAAAGATTAGCCCACGACCCGCTAAAGCCTGTAATGGCTGCCTATGGCCTCTCAGGACAGACACAGACAAACCTGACAAAAAATCTCTTAAAAGTTCCAAGATCTTAAAGAATTACACGATATGGCTTGTAAACCATGCAGCATACTCCATTAAAAAAATTATTGAACTGTTTCTTGTAAACACTCCTCAATTTGGCTAGGCCTCTAGACTTTTGAATCTCACCAGAGTGTGTTTAGAAAAACCCCTTTATTTGAACCTAATTGTCCAAATTCCAAACCATCAGGCAAAGACTCAACAGTGCCTCCTCTGACAAATAGAGAGAGAAAAGGGAAAGAACAAACAGGAAGCACTCAATGAGAGCCTACTGTCATCTGTTTCAGGATTAGAAACCATGGCCTTCGGACCCACCAAAGTGCACTACAACATTTTTCAGCATTCGCAACAAGAATTTTTGATTCGAAACAGAGGCGAGGATTATGCTTCTCTATTTCTTTACTACTCCAAACAGCAGCCAATGAAAACACAGTAAAACAGAAAAAACATGTAAAAACACTACATGTGCCATGAGGCTTTGAACCACGCCTCCAATAACAACCAATGAACAGAGTTCACAGTATACAAATTAACAAGGCACCAAGGGTGCCTCTGTCTTTGCGAAAGCAGCTGAAAAATCCAAAGTTAAATAGATAAGTAACAGTCAATCTCTCAACGGAGAGCAGCTCCAACAAGGTTCCAACAGGAAACCGGTATCCAAGACGAAGACCTCCTAGTCCTGCCGCAACACAGAATTAAATCTGTTTCGAATCCGCTCCTGAAAATCAGAAACAAGTTTTAGCACAGAGCACAAAAACCCTATAATAACAGGGAGGGATAAAAAATAAAACGTATGCATAATACATCAACTTGCCAGTGAAAACTCTTACCTGTCTCAACAAGTGGGATAATCCTCGCCTCCGTGTCCATAATAGAATTAAAAATTCTTGTCGCAAATGCTGGAAAATTTAGTATTCTATGGTAGGACCGGAGGCTCAGTTTATGCTGGTTTAAAGCTGACCAACAACAACAGAAGAAACATGAGGTATAGGTTTATAATAAAAACACTTTAAACACTGAATCTGAAGACCAACCTGCAGCTTTTAGAGTGTCTTCAAGACGAGAACCCATAATAAAAGCTTTAGACACCATAGCGCCTCTGGCAGAATGCGCACCAAACACAGCAACATCAATACCGGCTTCCGCCATAACACATCTAACCCATCGGGCCAACGAGGCTGTCGAAACAGGTTTGAAGAGTTTCTGAATTAAAAGCAAGGGCCCTAAAGGGTCAGCCCAGTGACTCAAAATACGTTCCTCATACATCTTTAAACATCTCAAAACACATAACTTTTCATTATGAGGAAAAGCAGGATACTCAACTGAATGTGACCATTTTCGTCCTTCTGGAAATGACAAAAGAAACCCCTTGGGGAGAAAAAAATGTGCCAGCCAAATCTGGTGCATGAACAGACACTCTGCGGCATGAAATGAGGCACAATAACATAGTGAGCATTCCTGATAACTGTTTCAATGACAAATCTTTTATTGTCAGGCCACGCTTCTAATAATCCCAGAACCTGGGAGACATCACATGAAGAAGTGTATCTGGGTTTAGAGGCCGAGGCACTCTAATACATGGGTACTCACAAACTTTCTCTCGGGGGCCAAATTTACAGTGTGGTTTGTGGCCGAGGGCCGCACTGGTGGGGGCGGGGTCAGAGGGGGAGGGGGCGGGGCTAAAGCAAAACGAAAACTTGTGACCATGAGGTTGCACACAGATCCCTGCAGCAGATGCCTTCATCCACTGAGCTACCAGACCAATCATACATACATCTTTCTCCCTCCTGCCCTCCCTCTCCATCTCTCTCACCCTCCTGCCCTCTCTCTCCCTCCTGCCCTCTCTCTCCCTCCTGCCCTTCCTCTCCATCATGCCCTCCCTCTGGCATGCAGCCTGGCATGTAGCGCTCTGGAGCAATCTTACTCACTGCATCAAGGTCGACCGTCTGCTTTGGAACATATTTGTTCCTCTCTCAGGATCTCAGCGAGACCAGCTGGGTGCTTGATAGCATCTTAAAAGGAGTGTCAGTAAGCCAGCTCCGTCAACGTGCATGCACGTTGTCAAAGTGGTGGAGCCTCTGATCGGCTATGGTAGGCAAACCCATTTTCCAGAACACCTCCTTCATGACAAGGCTCCGTTAGCATGCGTGCACACTGTGAAGTTGGCGGAGCCTGTGATAGGCTTAGGTAGACGAGCCCAAATTGAATGTTAACTCTTACCTGGCTAGGAGAGTTACGTGGCAAAAGGGTATAATCATGAGGGAAAACCAACTGTTCACATGAAGGCCCAGTACCCGCGAACTCCTGCATGCTGCCACACCCTCGATTATTTAGCCCGGGGCAAGACTTCTTTCCAGCGTGCTCAAGGGGATGCCTGTGAACGTGAGAGAGGTAGCGTGCAGGCTCCAGAGACATACGCCCCAGCCTGGTTGAGCTAGCGACCTACGCCTCACTCCCTGTGAGGGAAGGGGGGCCAGTCCCCGATCGGCACGTCATGCGCGAGGCACACGGACCCTTGCTCGGCGTGAGTGGGGTCCCAAAACGTGGAGTAATGGACAAGAAAAGCAATTATTGGTGTTGGACCCGGCCCTTTAGGCAGGTTCACCCGAGACTTTTTGCTTTTTCCTAGCCTGTTTCTGGAACCTGGTGGTGGTGATTTTAGGCCTCTGCGCACTTTTTCACTGTGGTACAGTATAAAGTGCTTGAGCTCTCTGTGTATGTGTGGTGAGTGACCTGCCCTCCCATAGGAATGAATGGCGAATATGTATGCCCATGGTAGTTCCTGATGTGTGGGGAGTGCAGGGTCGAGTTTGATATGTACGAACTCGTGAGATTGAATGCTGCGAAATGATATATGCGGCATGACTGTGTCTAGTCTAGAAGTGCCACTTTTAGAGGTTGGCATATTTGTGTAATTTGTTGCTGGCGTGTGAATGGCTGGTGAGCCTGGCCCAGAGTGCCTGGGCCTGCTGGTGGATTGACTGTCTGGTTTGAGGATGACGAGGGCTGCAGATCCCCCAGGAGGTTGTCTGAGGCAGCCCGTGGATGAAAGGCAGCATCTGCTGCCAGGGAAGTGGGAGGAGATAGCCCCTGATAGTGAAGGGCTGTGCCTGCCTGACTACAAAGCTGGCTCCACCTCCCGCTGGGCGACTGTCACCTCTGTCCCTGATACTGGAAGACTGAAGGAAGCCAGGAAACCCCCAGAGCCCCAGCAACACCCAGAACTGGTTTAGACCGGGCTCAGGGACCCCTTGCACAAAGACTTCAAAGGACTTCAAAGACTTTTTTTCTGTATAAGAAGGGGCTGTGTCCCCTTCCAATTTGTTCTTGTTTTCTGACTTGAATCTACCAGGGGCGGGTGCTGCCCAGCCCCTGGATGCCTGGAGGACTTCTGGGGACCCCTCTGCCTTGCCTGGGCAGAGGGGGGGACTCTGCTTTGCCCTGGATCCCTGCTGTTGCTGGACTGGTGACCTTTGGTTGCCTATAGCGCTGGGAGCGCTTTATTTTCCCCTTCTAGCGCTTGGGAGCACTTTATTTGACTTCTAGCGCTTGAGGGCGCTTTTTCTAGACCTTCAGCGCTGGGGAGCGCTGGGAATTGCTTTTAGCGATGGGGAGCGCTTTAATGGATTTATCCCCCAGGATTGCAGAGCCTATCGAGTGCCCACCTCGATTTAATGTTTACTTTGCTTAAGAAGCCGGAGCCCGCCCAGCATTTGCTTCCAATTCACCGCCGCTGCCCGAGGCTTGAGCTCGCCGAGGAATCGAAGGCGCCGCGCTGCCATTGGCGGGCTGCGGGAGGCTCGTCCTCTGACTCGCGAGGTGATTGGGCCAACGTTGGAGACTGGTCCCAGGGAGCCGCGCTCTGATTGGCGGGTCCCCGGGAAGAAGCTGCCTCGTCACGAAGGGCTCAATTTGGGAGCCGCGCTCCGATTGGTGAGGAACTGCCGTGTGAGGAGGAAGAATAATGGCGGCGGCTGCTGCGGGGCTCCCGTGACCGAGAGGGAGCCCCGAGGGGAGAAGCGTGGCCTGCTGCTGGGGCTCCCGTGTGCTGAGGGAGCCCCGAATGAGGAGAGCCCCGACGCGAAGGCAGAGAGCAGCTGAGAGTGCAGGCGGGGCTCCGTGGTGGAAGAGGAGCCCCGCGCTGCCCAGAAGAAGAGACCGCCGCGTCGGAGTCCCGGTGAGTGGGGGCTTCTTGTTGGGTGCCTCGAGGCACCATGCTCTGTCCCAGTCTTGAGCGGCCCCATCTGGCAGTGGGCCGCTCCCACCTTGCCCCGCATTCCGTGTCGAGCCCCCGACGCTCCGGGGGCATGTGTAATTTAGAGCCCAGAGAGGCTCTTGCGGGCATTTCTAGCATTCTGAGTCCCCCGAGGGGAACTCCAACGAGGGCATCTTGTAGATGGGGTGTCGGGGCACATTGCCGGTGCCCGCCCCCTCCTGCCTACAAGTGTGATGTTGAGAGCCCAGAGAGGCTCGGGGGCCATTTTCATGACGTCGAGCCCCAGAGGGGGCTCCAACGACCCCACAGTTGTTCTAAGAGCCTGCTAGGCTCAGGGGGGCATTTTATTGAGGAGCCAGAGGGCTCCAGAGAGGAGTTGCTGCAGAGCCTGTGTGGCTCCACCAATTGTGGCGCAATTCGCCAGAGGGGCTACTGAAGGCCCTGCCACAGTTTTTCATGATTCTCCAGCTGCCCAGCAATTAGTGGGCAGCTGCACCGTTTAGGCGCAATTTCAGGAGAGAGTCCCTGTGTGGGACAGAGAGGGCACAGTGGTGCCAGGCCTTCACAGCCGCCCAGCACTTGGTGCCAGCTGCTACGTTTAGGCTTTCTTTTCTTGAGACTGGCGCTGCATGGCAGCGCACCCTGACATTGAGACTCAGGGCGTCTTCGCCCCAACAAGGCCAGTTGGCCTAGGGACTGCCACAGGTAGTGGCTTATGTGAGTTTTTGCGCAATTGTATGGTTATTGCACCTCTGAATGTGTTCTCTTGCATCATGTGTTATTCCTGCACCTCTGAATGTTTTTAGACATTATGTGTCTTCCATTCCTGCGCTGCACCTCTGAATGTTTTAGGCGTCATGTGTCTCCTAGAGCTGCACCTCTGAATGTGTTTGTGATGCATCATGTGCCTTATTCTTAACACCGCTGAATGTGTAGGTTTATGCATCATGTGTTTCCCTTTACTACTCCTCTGAATGTATATTTATGCATCATGGGTAATGTGTTCTTTCCTAGACCCCTAAATGCTGTGTGATACTTAGGTGGTTGTTCTTTCTAATACAGGTGGTCCTAGTGAGGCCCTGGTTCCCTGCGTGACATGCTCCTAAGGTGTTTAGGGTTGCGTAGGTGGTACTTACCTGTTCCCAGTAGTTACTGGATGTGATTTACACTGTTACTTTGTGCTACAGTGATTTTATATCCTTTTATTCTAATTTCTGACAAGTATTTCTATTTCTAAAAGTGTTGATTCTGACAGTGGCCCATATGGCCCTGTCTTGTAAATAATCCCTTGTGAATATTGCCCGTGCCAGTTGGCACAATGTACATGTGTGATACTATCTGATGTGTTTTTACAATACAAAAGTTATTTTATAATAACCTTGTGTGGAGTTCCTTTTGTGGTGTGCCTAGTATGTTGTTGCTGTTGTGTGCTGGCGCAAATGCTTTACACATTGCCTCTGAGTTTAGCCTTACTGCTTGTGCCAAGCTACAAGGGGGTGAGCAGGGGTTATCTTGGCATGTGACTCCCTTGCCCTGACTAGAATGGTGGTTTCTGCCTGGCTTTGGCCTCAGCCTTAGCCTACCAGAAATAGCCAGTTCTAACATTGTTGGTCAGCGGTGCGGATTTGGACTTGTGTTTGCGCAGTGCCACAGCGACAGCTGGCTACATTACGAAACTCTGCAATTTTTTTCAGATAGTCACATGTTTGGAAATATTGTTTTTGATTTCTGTTTTTCCTCAAGAGTGTCATTTTCAAATGTGTTTCTGCACTTTATGTTTAGTGGCAGATGAGGGAAAGTGACAGGGCGGGACGCCAGTAGAGGGGGAGGTTCCCATAGATTAGGAATCCCTTGCTGGGTCCAGTGCCCAATCCCTGTTCCTGTTCCTGTGTGGGAAGATGGAAGAGAGGGAGTGTGGAGGAGAAATGGCTAGCTCAGGAGGGTGGTTATCCCCTGAGTGTAGTGTGTGTGTCTGGATTCCCCAGTATGGTAGGATCCAGTGGTGGCAGCTTAAATGTGTCCAGTGCATGTGAAGTCCCATTCCCAGTTCCCAGAGTATGGTGCCTGGTGCTCAGTAAGAGGGTGACAGGTTGTGAGTCAGAGGCAGTGAGGAACTGTCTCACCAGTCTGGAGGGGGAGTGTGTGGATGAGTGGTGTCTTGAACCGGAGGAGTTGGTGTGAGGTTTTTTTAAGGAGCTTGCATGTGAGGTGTACCTCTGGTGGTGTGCAGGAGGTCCTGCAGAGGCACTGGACAAGAAGGTGGACGTCTGGCAGTGTGCTAGATGTCTTGCAGAGGCATTAGGAAGTGATTCTAAAAGGAGTGGCTTGTGTATCTGATGATCCTGTGAAGGGGAAGAGGTTCATGTGTAACCCAGCTAGGTCCCAGTAGTATGGTAGGGGTGTAGGGGCTCACGCCCTGTCTCAGTGGAGGCGGAGTGAGTGTGGGACGGTGTGTCCCACGTTGGCCCGAAACCCTATCTCAGGGCCTGGAGGTTTCCGTAAGGGAGCGCCAGGTCAGGGGCCTAAGCTGTACATAGGTCATTTGAGGAGGATCTTCCTATGTCTAGAGGACGGGGAGTGTCTGTAAACAGAACTCCGGCGGTCCTAGTGTTGGGCAGTACCGCTCCTAAGTGGAGGGTGCAGAAGTCCGGGCTCGCTGAGCATTTGACTGTCTAGAGTGCTTGACCATTTGTGGGGCCTCTGGAGGTCGTTCCCCGAGGAGGGGGGAAAACCAGGTTGGGGTTGTGGCCTGACCTGGAAGGAGTACTGAAGGAAAGTGTGTCACTGATACGCCGCTGGCGTGTGCTCTGTCTAGCCTGGGACATACTGAGAATTACCCTGTGATAGGGAGTACTGGAGGAGAGTGTGTCGCTGATACGCCACTGGCGTGTGCTCTGTCTAGCCTGAGACATACTGGGCCTGTAGTCATGGAACTGGAAGGGGGTGCAGAGGGACGGTGTCCTTACTTCTGACCCCGGTGCAACCTGAGGGTTTAGATCTTAGGTTGGGAGATTAGGAAACTTCTAGGTCAAGAGGAATCTCTGCCAAAGTGGATCAGCTGAAGAGACTGAGGGGGCTACCCTTGCTGTGTGTTCTGGGGCTCACCTGCAGTTTGTTGTTTCCACTAAGGTAGAGGAAAGGGGGCTTTGCTGTGTGCTGTGTCCCCCCACCTGCTTGAAGAGGAACTGTGCTGTGTGCTTTGTACCTCAGAAGTGAAATAGTTTCCAGGTGGTAGACCAGTGATAGAGTGAGATCCTGAGCTGGTAGGAGAATTGTGTTCTGGTGAGTGCTTCCCTGTCAGGGTGCGGGAACCCAGAAGTAGAGGTAGGGAGGGGCATTCTTGCCCATGACCTCTGGTCAGCCTGAGGGTGTGGTCCCTAGGTCGAAGGATCAGTGGTAGTTGTAGCTACACTGAGAGAGAGAGTGGAGCGTGGCTATTGTGTGCCAGGGGTTACTGCCCCCCGCTCTGTGGATTGGTTAGGACCTGCGATATTTGGATGGTCTTGGCCATGGTTGACTAGGGAGTACCAGTGGGGTATCCTAGTTGTGTCAGAGAGTTATTGTTTGGAGGTAACCAGGTGGGTTCAGAGTGGCGTGGAACCGGAAGGTGTCCCTGCTGTGCGGGTCCGTGTCCGTGTTTTGTCGCCCAAAGCAAGGAAGCCCATCAGTGGAGTGATTGGTCTACCCTGCGTTTTGGCTGGAAGGGGGCTGTGTTGGACCCGGCCCTTTAGGCAGGTTCACCCCGAGACTTTTTGCTTTTTCCTAGCCTGTTTCTGGAACCTGGTGGTGGTGACTTTAGGCCTCTGTGCACTTTTTCACTGTGGTACAGTGTAAAGTGCTTGAGCTCTCTATGTATGTGTGGTTAGTGACCTGCCCTCCCATAGGAATGAATGGGGAATATGTATGCCCATGGTAGTTCCTGATGTGTGGGTAGTGCAGGGTCGAGTTTGATATGTACGAACTCGTGAGATTGAATGCTGCGAAATGATATATGCGGCATGACTGTGTCTAGTCTAGAAGTGCCACTTTTAGAGGTTGGCATATTTGTGTAATTTGTTGCTGGTGTGTGATTGGCTGGTGAGCCTGGCCCAGAGTGCCTGGGCCTGCTGGTGGATTGACTGTCTGGTTTGAGGATGACAGGGGCTGCAGATCCCCCAGGAGGTTGTATGAGGCAGCCCGTGGATGAAAGGCAGCATCTGCTGCTAGGGAAGTGGGAGGAGATAGCCCCTGATAGTGAAGGGCTGTGCCTGCCTGACTACAAAGCTGGCTCCACCTCCCGCTGGGCAACTGTCACCTCTGTCCCTGATACTGGAAGAATGAAGGAAGCCAGGAAACCCCCAGAGCCCCAGCAACACCCAGAACTGGTTTAGACCGGGCTCAGGGACCCCTTGCACAAAGACTTCAAAGGACTTAAAAGACTTTTTTTCTGTATAAGAAGGGGCTGTGTCCCCTTCCAATTTGTTCTTGTTTTCTGACTTGAATCTACCAGGGGCGGGCGCTGCCCAGCCCCTGGGTGCCTGGAGGACTTCTGGGGACCCCTCTGCCTTGCCTGGGCAGAGGGGGGGACTCTGCTTTGCCCTGGATCCCTGCTGTTGCTGGACTGGTGACCTTTGGTTGCCTATAGCGCTGGGAGCGCTTTATTTTCCCCTTTTAGCACTTGGGAGCGCTTTATTTGACTTCTAGCGCTTGAGGGCGCTTTTTCTAGACCTTCAGCGCTGGGGAGCGCTGGGAATTGCTTTTAGCGCTGGGGAGCGCATTAATGGATTTATCCCCCAGGATTGCGGAGCCTATTGAGTGCCCACCTCGATTTAATGTTTAATTTGCTTAAGAAGCCGGAGCCCGCCCGGCATTTGCTTGCATTTCACCGCCGCTGCCCGGGGCTTGAGCTCGCCGAGGAATCGAAGGCGCCGCGCTGCCATTGGCGGGCTGCGGGGGGCTCGTCCTCTGACTCGCGAGGTGATTGGGCCAACGTTGGAGGCTGGTCCCAGGGAGCCGCGCTCTGATTGGCGGGTCCCCGGGAAGAAGCTGCCTCGTCACGAAGGGCTCGATTTGGGAGCCGCGCTCCGATTGGTGAGGAGCTGCTGTGTGAGGAGGAAGAATAATGGCGGCGGCTGCTGCGGGGCTCCCGTGACCGAGAGGGAGCCCCGAGAGGAGAAGCGTGGCCTGCTGCTGGGGCTCCCGTGTGCTGAGGGAGCCCCGAATGAGGAGAGCCCCGACGCGAAGGCAGAGAGCAGCTGAGAGTGCAGGCGGGGCTCTGTGGTGGAAGAGGAGCCCCGCGCTGCCCAGAAGAAGAGACCGCCGCGTCAGAGTCCCGGTGAGTGGGGGCTTCTTGTTGGGTGCCTCGAGGCACCGTGCTCTGTCCCAGTCTTGAGCGGCCTCATCTGGCAGCGGGCCGCTCCCACCTTGCCCCGCATTCCGTGTCGAGCCCCCGAGGCTCCGGGGGCATGTGTAATTTAGAGCCCAGAGAGGCTCTTGCGGGCATTTCTAGCATTCTGAGTCCCCCGAGGGGGACTCCAACGAGGGCATCCTGTAGATGGAGTGTCGGGGCACATTGCCGGTGCCCGCCCCCTCCTGCCTACAAGGGTGATGTTGAGAGCCCAGAGAGGCTCGAGGTGCCCTATGTGATTAAAGAGCCCAGAGAGGCTCGGGGGCCATTTTCATGACGTCGAGCCCCAGAGGGGGCTCCAACGACCCCACAGTTGTTCCAAGAGCCTGCTAGGCTCAGGGGGGTATTTTATTGAGGAGCCAGAGGGCTCCAGAGAGGAGTTGCTGCAGAGCCTGTGTGGCTCCACCAATTGTGGCGCAATTCGCCAGAGGGGCTACTGAAGACCCTGCCACAGTTTTTCGTGATTCTCCAGCTGCCCAGCAATTAGTGGGCAGCTGCACCGTTTAGGCGCAATTTCAGGAGAGAGTCCCTGTGTGGGACAGAGAGGGCACAGTGGTGCCAGGCCTTCACAGCCGCGCAGCACTTGGTGCCAGCTGCTACGTTTAGGCTTTCTTTTCTTGAGACTGGCGCTGCATGGCAGCGCACCCTGACATTGAGACTCAGGGCGTCTTAGCCCCAACAAGGCCAGTTGGCCTAGGGACTGCCACAGGTAGTGGCTTATGTGAGTTTTTTGCGCAATTGTATGGTTATTGCACCTCTGAATGTGTTCTCTTGCATCATGTGTTATTCCTGCACCTCTGAATGTTTTTAGACATCATGTGATTTTTGCGCTATGGTATTGCTCTGGCACCTCTGAATGTTTTTATGCATTATGTGTCTTCCATTCCTGCGCTGCACCTCTGAATGTTTTAGGCGTCATGTGTCTCCTAGCGCTGCACCTCTGAATGTGTTTGTGATGCATCATGTGCCTTATTCTTAACACCGCTGAATGTGTAGGTTTATGCATCATGTGTTTCCCTTTACTACTCCTCTGAATGTATATTTATGCATCATGGGTAATGTGTTCTTTCCTAGACCCCTAAATGCTGTGTGATACTTAGGTGGTTGTTCTTTCTAATACAGGTGGTCCTAGTGAGGCCCTGGTTCCCTGCGTGACATGCTCCTAAGGTGTTTAGGGTTGCGTAGGTGGTACTTACCTGTTCCCAGTAGTTACTAGATGTGATTTATAACTGTTACTTTGTGCTACAGTGATTTTATATCCTTTTATTCTAATTTCTGACAAGTATTTCTATTTCTAAAAGTGTTGATTCTGACAGTGGCCCATGTGGCCCTGTCTTGTAAATAATCCCTTGTGAATATTGCCCGTGCCAGTTGGCACAATGTACATGTGTGATACTATCTGATGTGTTTTACAATACAAAAGTTATTTTATAATAACCTTGTGTGGAGTTCCTTTTGTGGTGTGCCTAGTATTTATTTTTATTTATTTATTTATTGTGCATCTTGTAACGCGCAAACTAAAACCCGAAGGTGTCAAGGCGCCTAACAAAAAGATCAAAAAGCGGGCACTCATGCACTTACATGTACGCTTGGACAAAGAGGCGTGTTTTAAGGGCAGCTCTGAAAGTTTGGAGGGAAGGGAGGGACCTAAGCTCTAATGGAAGATCGTTCCACCATTTAGGAGCCTAGAGGGAGAATGCCCTACCACCCCATCTGGCTCTCCGAATGCGAGGGATGTGGAGGAGGGAATGATTGGAGGAGCGGAGGTTCCTGCCAGGGTTGTAATAGGTCAAGATGGCTCTAATCCCTGTAGGGCTGCTTTTAGCCAAGGCCTTGTAGACCATACACATGGACTTAAAAATGACCCGCTCCTTTACCGGAAGCCAGTGCAGCTGCTTCCTGGCCAGCGTGGCCGAAAAGCGTCGAGGAAGATCGAGGACAAATCTGGCTGCCGCATTCTGGACTACCTGCAAGCGCTGCATCTGACTCTTATTCAGTCCAGCATACAGCGCATTACAGTAGTCCAGACGCGATCCCAAAAGGGCGACAGCAAGTTGCCTTCTTGCCTGCAGGGAAAGGTAGTTCCTAATTTTCCTAAGAACATGGATTATACCCCAACAGGTCGAAACCGTCCTGTTGACCTGTTGGCGCATGTCCAGGGTAGGGTCAATCATCACCCCGAGATTTTTAGCCGAAGAGGTAGGCTTAGGGCAGAGACCAAGCGAGTCAGGCCACCACTCCATGGACCAAATATCTTCCCTTCCGCCGAACACCATCACCTCGGTCTTCTCCCCATTCAATTTCAGTGAATTGTAAATCATCCACTGGCCGACGGCCTCCATACAAGATCTAAATCTGGAGGCGGTCAGCTCAATTGGCTGGGAGAGAGACACGAGGATCTGAGTGTCATCCGCGTAGGAAACTACCTCCATCCCAAAAGATCTAATAAGTCTGGCAAGGGGGGTCACATAGATGTTAAAAAGGGTGGGACTGAGCGCCGACCCTTGAGGGACCCCACATTGCACAGACAGGGATGGAGATAGAAATTTTCCCAACATTACCCTCTGCTCCCTATGGTCGAGAAAGGAAGAGAGCAAACCCAGGGCTGCCCCCCGGACCCCAATCTCACCCAGTCGAGATGTTAAGACCCGGGGAGATAGGGTATCGAAGGCAGCTGTGAGATCCAGAAGGATCAGGAGGGATGTCCGGCCCTCATCCACACTCATGCGGATGGAATCGAGAACCAGGGTGAGGGCGTACTCGGTGCTATGTTCCCTCCTGAAACCATGCTGGGAAGGGTCCAGGCAGCCTGAAATCTCCACAAAGGCGGCTAGATGCCCATTTAGATGGGACTCGAGCATCTTTGCAGGGGCCGGAAGCAGTGAGATGGGGCGGAAGTTTTTTAAAACCCCAGGATCTAGGGAGGGTTTCTTAAGAAGAGGTTTGACCACAGCATTTTTCCACTGCTGTGGAAAGACACCCTCCCTCAGTATGTTGTTGCTGTTGTGTGCTGGCGCAAATGCTTTACACATTGCCTCCGAGTTTAGCCTTACTGCTTGTGCCAAGCTACCAGGGGGTGAGCAGGGGTTATCTTGGCGTGTGACTCCCTTGCCCTGACTAGAATGGTGGTTTCTGCCTGGCTTTGGCGTCAGCCTTAGCCTACCAGAAATAGCCAGGTCTAACAATTGGCAAACCAGCCTAACACCAATTAAGCCTATGGCACGAACAGCGCAACACGCACTGTATGAGCCCAAAACACCGGGAATACGCACGAGCAACAGCGTAGCATGATCACAGTACATAAAACTACATCAATCACAGTATAATCACACCAAGAGAAAAAATCAATGAATCGCAATTACACAAAAGCAGATGCAAGTAAATTGTACAAATTGACAAGGCACTTAACTTGACTACGGAGCAGCAAAGAAAGAGGCAGTCAAGTTGATGTCTCTCGTTAATTTGTATACTGTGGACGCTGTTCATTGGTTGTTATTGGAGGCGTGGTTCAAAGCCTCAAGGGATATGTAGTGTTTTTACAAGTTTTTTCTGTTTTAATGTGTTTTCATTGGCGAATGTTTGGAGTAGTAAAGAAATAGAGAAGCGTAATCTGAGCCTCTGGTCCTGCTATAGAATCAGAAGTACGGAAAACCTCTCTTTGCTACTACAGGATAGGGGAAGGGGGGCTTTCAAGCAGCTTCCCTCCAGCTACTGGAATGATATTGCACCCTGCCTCCAAGCCTTGGAATCAGAAGGACAGAAAAGAGCATTGAAAAAAGGGAATCCTTTGCACTTTCAAACAGGTCTAATAAAGGAGGGCCCCATCCAAGACTGGTCTGGATTGTGAAACAAGGAGGGGAATGCCCTACTCAGTCTGCTGCATGCATATCTTTCTTTCCCACGACAACTGGGCTGTGAAGGACAATGATACACCCCTTAGCAGATGAGAAAGATACATTCACCTAGTCAACTGTTTTTGAGAGCAGTTGACACTGGAATCATACACTCATATTCCTGAGTATCTGAATACCAGCCGGATAGCGGATGGAACAGACGGAGCCTGGCCCAAATAACTTCTGCTGTGACAGCAGACATTTGTCCCCGAAGCCCCATTGTCAAGCTGATGACAGAGTTGAGTCTATAAACTGCCATAACAGATACTGGAAAGGAAGGATTCTGTCCCTTGGTAAGAAGACTTATCCTAGATCTGTTGTGAAGTCGGCCCCAAGTACTGAAGATCTTCAGTTTGCACCAAAACAGGCTTCTCAAGGTTTAAAACGAAACCCTGCTGTTGAAGAACTGAACATCAAAAACTAATCGGAGAGAAAGAGGAGAAAGCTAGAGAGCTCGTTCGTCTCCCCTGGTCATGAATGCATCTCAACAAAGAGAACTAGCATAGAGCTACGCTCCAGAAAAAATAATAATGGGTCAATTAAATATTAGCCTCCTTGACAGGAAAACCAGTTGCTTTTTTAGAAGAAACCGGACCCACCAACTTAGTTGGTGGCATGCTTCATCATCGGGTTCCCATCTAGAAGGCTGAATGCCTCCTAGGTGTGCTTCGATGCCTGTTTACAGCGGAGCTGGTTATTTTGTATTTTTTTGAAGGGTGAGAATCCTGATAACGTGAGTTAAAACTACCAAAAGGGTACCTGGTATTTGTATTATGTGGTCCCTGGGGTAGGATTAAAAATGTTATGGATGTGAATGAAACAATGGTCTTGTACGTCTCTTTCGATTATGTGAGAGGTGAATTAAAGTGATGTGGTCTACATGTTTCGGCCACAAGTGATAATTAAAGTGGCCTTCATCAGGACTGCGGCTCAGAGTAAAACCTGAGCTCACGTGAACTATGCTCACCTGTTAAGGTGAGCATAGGTTGGTAACGGCCGTTACTTATGGGTTTTATCGTCAGATTTTCTGTACCTGTGAAGAGAAAAGGGAGGGGGACAAGGAGACTCAGCATGGTTATTAAACAACTGTGCAAATTTTACAAAATATTGTATAGCAGCCTCACTAAATTCAAAACAGCTATACCGACATTCTGACCTTGAAATTGCATACAAATTGTTTTATAATTCAAAATACATACAACCTTGAAATTTCGTTCACACCACCCAATTAATGGCATTAATAGCCAAGAAGGGTGCGCACGTATTTGCGATCAATTCGGCGCTCACAAAATCCTGCATGTCTGAAAAATCACCAACCTCACGCACGGATGATATTTTCAGTAGTGAATCAAGCACCACTTGTAAATACCTGCTAAAAGGTTGGGTCCAAGTTCCACTGGACCCACTGTTGTTTAATAACCATGCTGTGTCTCCTTGTCCCCCTCCTTTTTCTCTTCACAGGTACAGAAACTCTGATGGCAAAACCCGTAAACTACGCCCGTCACCAACCTATGCTCACCTTAGCGTGCAAGCATAGTTCATGGGAGCTCATGGTTTACTCTGACAGGGACTACATAATAAAAATAACAGGTACCATGTAGGTAGTTTTAACTCACATTATCACGATACTCACTCTTCAAAAAAATACAAAATAACCGGCTCCGCTTTAAACAGGCGTCGAAGCACATCTAGGAGGCATTTGGCCTTCTAGGTGGGAACCCGATGATGAAGCATTGGATTGGTGGGTGAGGGTTCTTCTTAAAAAAACAACTGGTTTCCCTGTCAAGGAGGCTAATAATTGATTGACCCTGGCGTTTTCTAGAGCATAGCTCTATGCTGGTTCTCTTTGTTGAGAAGAACTGAACACACCAAATCTGACTTTTTTTCCCGTTTTAAAAAACAAGAAGCAGATAAGAGCCAGTTCCCCAGATACAGAAAGACTGTAACATATACCTCAAGCAAATATGCTATTAAAAGTGAAAGTAGTTTTATAAATACCTTCATAGCACATGTCAAACAGAAGGGGAGGGCAGCAAAATGATAACGCAGATATGTAAGGAATGTTGAGTGTTGGGCAGCTAATCAAAATGCTCCTTTTGGGGGCTCTGCCTACCATTAGAGCGGCTCCGGTTGGTGTGCGCTGCTTCCTCACCTCACCCTGCTGACTTTTCTGAATTCAATCCATCTCGGCACAGGATTTACAAGTTAACACCTATCACTCTTAATACTGGGCATTATATTAGGACATATAATGGAATTTTTGTCTGATATTTCAGAGGATGGACACTCAGTGAGCAACCTCCGACTACAAGTCGCCCGAGTAGTCCAGGTTTTAACAGTCTTGGTCTGCCAGAGGAAAAGACCACCCTTTCCAGTAGCCACAATGCCATTGACACCTGAAAACGGTTATGAAGAGGGTGCCTTTCACCCTCTCTCCTCTTCACCTACTTTCCCATCTTTACCCCTCATCCTTACCCAGCACTCTGTTAGTGAGATACACCACAAAGCTGTCCAGTCATGAGCAAGGGACTGAACCGAAGCCTGTCTGAGCATATGTTATGTACCGGAAACAACAGGCCTGGCAACAAACAGCTAAAAGGTCTTTATAGCCGAGCCATAACATGCATACCATATATATCCTGTATCTTCGCAGTTCAAATGGTTGCCATCACAAGCTCGCTGCCCCTTCAGCTCAGAACGTATCTTTTTCAAAACTTTAAAACTCAAAACCTAGAATGGTCCCCCCGCAGTTCCAACCAGTTCTGCCCTGTACTGACCAGATATGGTAAAACGTCTAACGTAGCCAGTTCCTTTCATAATAAGGGCAAACCTTTCTTAAAATGGCAAGCTAGCAAAATAATGCTGCCACAGAACGTGGGGGCATATTAACAAAGGCCTTATCTCCGCTTTTTTGGCTTTAAAAGCCAAAAAAGCGGAGATAATGTTATCGCCCTATCTACAAGGGGATGCTAACATGCATTAGCGCATGTTAGCACCCATTTTCCCGACGCCTCGCTTTGCATCTCTAATGAGATGCAAAGTGGGCATCACTGGGCAGTACTGCCTGTAAATAATCGTTGATGTGCACATCGCGATATTTACAAGGAGGCCCACGTATTTTAGCAGACGTTAGTTTTTGGCAAAAAACGCGGTTTTCGCTAAAAACTAACGTCTGCTAAAATGCTGGCTGGGCTATACTTACCAGTGGGGGTGGATTATGCTGATACGACTACAGGGGTCGTATCAGCAAGGTTATCACCATTTTCAATGGAACATCGCGTAAAAACCATCGATGTTCGATGGAAAATATCGCTATCGCTGGGATAATTATCGCCATTGCGCTATGCTTTGTTGATACAGCGCTAGCATGGCGATAATTATCAGCGATAGCAGGGGATAAACATTTTTACACTGAGGGCGGCCAGCGATAATTATCGCTGCCGCTTGGTAATATGCCCGTGAAGCGCACTCTGTTTGCATAACTTGCTTTTTCTTGTTGCATAATGGAGTGAACCCTGCTGCATTCACTGGTTCTCTATTGCCGGGAAACATCCTTTACACCGCGGATGTAACAACGCAGTGCTGTTACGACGCGTCCTTTACAACGCAAGTCGTAACCACGACTTGCGCTGGAGGGCACTACAGGATTAAGAACAGTATATTTACTATTCCAACACCTTCCCTAGTGTCCACGGGGACTGGTGTTAGAATAGTAAATTATACTATTCTCGATCCGCGCCCCCAACGCAAGTCGTTGTCATGACTTGCGTTGTAAAAGACGCGTTGTAACAGCACGCGCTGTGACGGTACGCGTCGTAACGTCATACATCCTCTATTGCCACATAATTCCAGAGGCCCTGACTGCAAAGAAGCCTTGCATCAATATTACTGTACCTCTCGAAACAAAATGGTCTACTTCTCCACCTCTGAATGATGTACATTTTTTGTTTTTAACCACAACTCTTGTCGATGTTGTCTCAAATGTAACAATCACCAAAATGTTGAATAAATCGTGGTACCTTTCTGCTTTTTGCCTAAAGCTCTTCCGTGTACAGATAAATCTATGTTGTAAAGGTCTACTACATTCTTATGGACTATGATCGCAATACAGAAATAAACTGCATAAATGAAAAATAAAATGCTTTCTACTGTGCTGTTTACCCATGAGAAGACGCTAGCTTTATTTGCGCCTTCGGCTAAATTATTTTTAATATTTCTAGCGTCTGTGTAATGTATACTATATGTGATTCTATTTAACATGTGCAAACTGAGGGTTTCACGCATGTCCTGATTATTAATGTATACAGGATGCAGTCACGGGTACTTACTAATGTAACACAACTCGAACTGTTAATATGCATACAATCATTTTTTATTTGATACAATAGTAATGCGTGGACAATGGTGCCATCAAGTGGCCGTTACTTAAACTTCTGGTATATGCACGTATAGGCTGGTCTCAGTGTACTTTTGCTGAGTGTTGTTCACGCTTATGCCCGTTTTTCATGCTTCGTTTATCAAATCCTTGTACTTGAAATGTACAATAGACCTGCGAACACACACACCGACATTGTGTGTCACACAATATTGGCTCTCTTCACAATGTCTCCTGGTGAAGAAGAGTACATATCATGCAATGATAAGCAAGTTGAACTGGAAACCCCAACAAACAGTTGGTTTCCAGCTCGTGTGTGGAGGCTGTACCTACCTGCGACATAACGGCTTTTGCAACCTCTCCGGGACATGGGTGGCAGTGTCAGATGCCTTTATTAATGTTTTTTTTTTAAGTACAGAAAGCTTTTATTGAAAGTTAATAAACATAGTAAATCATCTTACAGGAGCAAATGAGTTACAGTAAAATATGAAATGATATTAGAACATAACATTTGCATAGTCAGCCCCAAAGGGGAGATAAAACTGTACATAGGAGAAAAGCTTTTAAGATTTTAAAAGGGGGGAGAAAGAAAGAAAGAGGAAAAGAGAAAGAAAGAAGAAGAGAAAGGGAGGGAGTATCATGAAAAAGAGAAAATGCAGATCAATAACAAAAGCCTGTTGTAAAGTAAGTTATAAGTAAACAAATAACTATAAACAGAGAAAGTACTGTAAAAGGGAATAAGTAATGACTTCAAGTGGCATGAGTAGAGAGAAATGTTGTGAGAGGTGACCATAATAAATCTATTTTAATCAATAAGGGTACTGAAGTAGCAAAGGAGCGATCGAGTCTGTGATGATGACAACAAATTCCACCAGGCTAGGTACGAGATTTTGGAAATGTCCTTCCAGTTGGTTGTAATAAATTGGAAAGAAATAGCTATACATAAGTCTATAAATTGCCGTACATTGCAATGAACATTCCAGATTGGTGAGGAGCCTCCCAAAAATATGTTTATAATTTCAAAAGGGAAACTGGTGGATAGGATAACATTTAATTTGGACCAAATATGAGACCATAGAGACCTAACTGCTGGACAGTGAAAAAACATATGGGGAAAGTCACTATTCTCACTAGGACATGACCAACATTTTTTTGATTCTAATAGTTTGAATTTGTGCAAATCAGAGGAGGTAAAAAAAAGTCTATTATAAAAGAAAAATAAAGTCTGTGTGGTGCTTGCAGAACTGGATGAGGTATGTATTTTGAACCAAACAGAGTCGCAAAGTTGAGGCAAAATTTCTTGGGCTAAGTCTTTCTCCCAAAGTAGCTCTATTGGTGACTTAGACCTGCTTGCTAAAGGGTGGGAGAGTAATTTGTAGATGGCAGAGGCTTTAAGTGGAATAGAGAAATCAAGAGAAGAGGAAGGGATTTGAGTAGGAGTGGTTGAAGGGCAAACCTGAGAAAATAGTTGAAAGAGAGAAGTTTTCAATAGGGGATATTGAAGAGAGTGAGTGACAGATATATTAAACGACTCGCGAAGATCTGAACAATCTCTTGGTAAATTATCTTTCATCAGCTGATCAAGAGTGGTAATACTCCCACTGTGGAGTCCTTCATCCCCCCTCCCTGCCTATGGTTGCAAGGGGAGGAAGGGAGCCCCGGGCTGCAGCGGAGCGCCCCCGACCCGCGATTGGTGTTCTCCCGTCTGGCCAGACAAAAAATGTTCCCGATATTTAGTCAGACCGCCCGCAGCCTTAAGCTGCATTCCAACGTGCGTATAAATATCCAAGAAGGAGGACAGAAAACAGAACCCCACGCTACGGCCCTCGGCGCTATTTTAGCAGGCTGCGGGCGGTCTGACTAAATATCGGGAACATTTTTGGTCCGGTGGCCGTGTTATTTGTGTGACGTGATTGAGGACGTCTTCTGACCTGTGCAGTATATATTTATACGCACGTTGGAATGCAGCTTAAGGCTGCGGGCGGTCTGACTAAATATCGGGAACATTTTTAGTCTGGTGGCCGTGTTATCTGTGTGACGTGATTGAGGACGTCTTCTGACCTGTGCAGTATATATTTATACGCACTTTGAATGCAGCTCAAGGTACACTGTGAAGGTGGCCAATCATTATAATGCTGTTGACTGTAAGCAACATTGCTTGAATTTTGTCAAGATATTGTTGTAGTGGGATATCAATTTTAATCCTGAGGAAGGTTTTTGGCCTTGAATATCTGTATGCCATAACCGAAACGCGTCGATGCACCGTTCTTTGGAGAAATATTTTACAATAGTGATAAGAAGCTCATGTGACTGTGAATCTGGATATATCCTCATGAAGCATATCTTATTGAACCATTGAGTTTGGTGTTCTTTTTCTCCTTTTTAAATTGGAATTATTTTCCTTTTTTATATTGTCCCACCTTTTGTGTAATGAACTTTTGATGTATTATAATATGTTTATTAGAATCTGGTTTTTAATTTACTGAAATAAAATGTACATTTTTTATGTATGACTATTGCATGTTTTTTTCAATATTTGCTCTACATTTGTTAATTTAGGTCAATTGTCTCTGTTTTGTCTAGAAATTGTGGTCTGGTATCTCCTTCAGGGAAACTCGATATCCCAGTCACTCGCAAGAGTGGCTTGGAAAGGCCGGAGCTGGATTTCTCTGCAGGAGAAAAGACAGCGTCTCTCTCTCAGTGCGTCGAGGAAGAGGAGGAGGGGCAGCGTCCGCGGGCAGCTTGCATCTGCTGGGCTCTTGCAGGGGATGGCTGTTCAGCTCCTAAGTTCACCACACCATCGTTCGCTAGTTAGCAGCGATAGCAGTAGCGATAGCAGCTATGGTATCATCAGCATAACAGCAGCTTCTTCAGCAGCGATGGCATTGAGGCAGCTAGCAGCGTTTGCTTAAGGCAACATTGGTAATATTTATACCTGAATGGTGCCTGGTTTGACGTAAGTTTTTGGACATAAGACGTCAATAAAAGATATCACTAGGAAGTGATCGTCTATCAGTGCTCATTAGAGTTCTATTACTAATCAAAACATAGCAAGCAGGGCTTTCCCAGATTGCTGAGTTTTTATCTTGTTGAAGAACTCGGAGTGTTAATCTAGGAATCTTCGATAGTAACTTCTGCTATGTCATTGCACTAATTGGTTGCAAAGGAAGTGGCAGAGGAAGCGATTCTGAAATGTGGCTCTGTTCGTGTGAGGCCAGAGACGAGTTTCTGAATATTGCATTTGATCGGTTATGCCAATATAGGGAATAAATGGATTTATAGCCGTATAGGGGCATAAGGTCACATTATCGATCAGGATCCTAGATTAGAACGCTACACCCACTCCACGAATTTATGTCCATCAAATTACTAAAACTAGAGCAATAAGATGCATGTGTAACATTGCCCACCCCAAAATACATATATGCATTTGAAATAGGCGTATTTGTAATACGTGAAAATTTTAGGTACTGTACGTTTTGAAGCATAGAAATCATTCAAAAATTATAGCATATGAAATCAATGAACGATTATGCAATAAGAATAACATGAAATATCTCTGAATACAGAAGAAGGGCGAGATAAATCATCACATAAAAAATGCATTGCAGCATAAATGTGCTAGAGGCTGGTGTAAAGTTATCATGTCTCTAGATGCATATAGAAATAAAAGTCGAAGCTTCTGTTCTCTATGATTAGTTCTACTTTAAGCAATGAATTTTTCGTGCCAAAAAAAGGTGAATATTAAAAATGTTCAATTCAAAAGAATTCTTACTGAACGGGGAAAATAGAGTTCCAAAGCTTTTAGCAGTTTTTGTTATTCAAAACTGAAGGCCGAATTCAGAGTTCATGGGAACGCTGTGTGTCGGAATGCTTCTCTAAAGTTATTGTTTCTGTTCGGGTGAGAACATCATATCAGACAAGCTCTCAAAGAATTGGTCTACAAAATCAGGTGACAGTTCAACCAAATTCGATAGCGCTGTAACTTGGCAGGTGTGAGAGTGATTGCTGTCATCGTAGTCAGGATCAGCAATGCTCACAGATGGTCGTACCTGGGTGATGTTGCTTTTGTCACTCGCTCCACTGTTACCACCTAGTCGTAGTACAGGAGTCTCAACGAATGCCGTCATCAGGATTGGTAGCCGCTGGGGACAACACAATGCGTGAGCCGTTATCGGACTGAGCAAAGTATCGATATCCATTGGTACTGCTGATGGAAGTGCAAGACAGGTGTCCAACACGCATTCATCTCCGCATAGCATACATCGTAGTACAGGTAAGATGCAATTTTGCCATATCGGTCTGAATGAAAGGAACCAGGTCATGTTTAGATCTCTCAGCCTGGCCAATCCAAGGACTCTAGTTATTCTGTCCCGGTAGCGAATTGCTAGGATTGTTTCTTCCATTTCCATAGGAGTCATGTCTGAGCTGTGGCTTGCCATATCGGAGCAGGATGGTCAAAAATAAAATCCCTGCTACAAGTCCCAAAAATAAGGGTATGCCGCCAAAAACTGAGTGGACAAAATTTGGAACGATTCCCAGAATTGCTTGAAACGGTGTTAGCAGTCCCGTAAAAATCGTCTTAAATATGCCTGGGATGCCTATGGCACTAGACATGTTAAGGAGTTGGCTCAACATTTCTACGAAATGCACGGGGCAATTTGTTGATAAAAGGTCATGAACCTCCGTAGCTGTCCTTGCAACTAGGAGATCATACGTCTCTTTTGATGACGTGATGGGCACTGTTGTCTGTAAAAGCACAGATTTCATTTTGCTTAAAGTATCAATTCGTATAGAAGAGAAATGCAGACGAGGCCAGACGGGAGTCTGTATGTCTCCAGGGCCGCTAGGGAACAATGGTTGCATACAGCATTTGACCAAGGAAATTACGCTTACGAGATAACTTTTCCCTGGCACTAGGCCACAACATCTGCAATCCGTTCTTAGAATGTAACTCCCATTTGCGAGTTGCATAAAGAAAGGCTCTATCTGCGTTGCAGGTGTGACAAGCTGGTGGCATGAAAGGTTGTTAGTATTCCCTTCACAGGCTCCATGTAAATTAATACCCTGGCACAAAAGTATACCGCTTAGTGAACGTTTACAATTTTCACCACTAAGAAATACATTTTTGTCGCTGTCACTATAGCAATTGTGTGTATATGGTAATTTCCATATTGACTTAACATATCCTTTACCCAATCGTTCATACTGGCCAGTAGGTATGTATTCAAGGCACTTTTTAAATCGGAAAGTTGTTATCGGAATAGTGATAATTCCGTGTATTATCCATTCAATGACAGGACTCTCTGACATTGTCAATGGTAATCTCTCAAGTTTTTCGATGCTCAGGATTGTATAGTCTGCTCCTTTCTGTGCCAAGCTGATTTGTTTATCAGTAAGGTTAAAGATGGAAAACAATGACGTTGTGTTGATTAAACGCCAAGGCACATAGCCTGAACGAAGATTTTGCAGCGTCCAGCCTAATTGTACAATAGAACGTAATTGTGACTGGCCATGCTGTAACACTAGCAAGTCTCTGTCTATTATATCAAAAGCAGAGGATACAATATTGTCCAACGAATATATTCTGGAGGACAGAGTCATTAACCCATTGTCCACTACAGAAAGTGATTTTTCCAAATTAATACAATCAATTTCTCGTATTTTTTCAGCTGTTTCAATTTGTGTGACTTTCCAAGGCTCGTTGTAAGCAGCATAGATACTGGTCGCTATGAAACGCTTTTGACGCTGTTTGCGTGGTCCAAGAATGAAATCGCCAAATCAGCACCATCTTTAAGTAAAGACAAGTGTTGCTTAATTTCAGCCAGTGTGGATGATCCTAGCCATTCGAGGCAGAGTTTCCCTACATTGTATGTTGTTATTATCCCTGGATGTTGTCTCTGGGAATATCTAGGGTCTAGTCTGGTCATTGTTAACCCCTGTGTTTTATTCAGGAATCTATCTTGACAGTTATTTGTGTCAGTAGGCCAGATTAACCACTTTTTCCAATCAGGATGTGTTCTGTTAAAATGTAAAATTTGTGAAACGTCTAACTCAATATCTGTAGTTCCATTTTCAGGTATTGGCTTTGGTATAGACGGTTTGTTAAGGTCTTTGATCTTAGCTAGGCCAAGACAGGATGTTTGGTATATTGTGTCATTTAAAAACATCATTTGTTCTGGTATCATGCAGGCTCGAAATAATGCTTCTAGGCCTTGTACCTGCCACTCTTTTGTACCCCAAATGGTTTTTGTTTCAATGTTATTTTTCCAATAATCAAAACCAAATGTCATCATTTTTTCATAAAATGCTTCAGAATATATCATTTTAGAGTTTGTCAGCATTGTTTTCATTCCTGTTTTATCTAACAGTTGGTAATAAAACGTTTCTGCATCACTGGTGTTAAACCCTGAGAAGTACTTGAATTTCTCAAAGAATGTTTTAGAACTGCTGTTAGGTGGTGTTGCACAATGTTCCCATTGGTTATACTTAAAAACATTTCTAGGCTGTGCAGATTTATGCAAATAATGATCGCCATAATGTGTAAAACAGAACATCTGTTCATAACTAGACGAACCTTGTAAATAATCATGATCTGTGAATCTAGCTGACATTACTAAATCAGACATCATGTCATTAATACTGTTAAAGTCCCAATCATCAGAGAATGAACTAGGTTTTACAAAGTCACTTAAGGAAACCTTCAGTTGATGAGGATACTTCAGTATCTCGACCGGACCATAGATCTCATAGTCAGTTTTCTCCCATACTACCCCACCAGGTATTGGAATGGCTGTGACATTTACTGTTGACAGTTCTCTTTTCTTCACGTGTAATGATCTGTGTGGTTTGAGGACTAAGTTGATGTTCTGACTTGCTGTGTCCATTCTACTATATTTTCCCTCAATGAATTTTCCCAAACAAAGTACCATGATGAGCCAAAGCAGGAGGAAAAATACACCTAAACCAAACCAGAACTCTAACCAAGGGGAAACAATGTAGATTTCCTTCAGTTGATGAAAGAGTTCTGTTGCTTTTTCTTTAAAAGTCTTTTTTATTTCTGGCATTACTTCGGTATCACTTTGATCCTCGGAAAAGTTGTCGAAGTCGATGAAATAACCAGAGGCAGTTCTGTCAATTGTTGGAATTGGATTTTCAATTTGTCTTTCGGTGGCACTTTCTGATGCCACATTATTGTAGACTGGTGATTCTTGACGAACTGTTTCAATCTGTGTCTCAAGAGGCACGAGTTCCATGGCATTATTGCATAGTCCTTCTCTGTGCACTGCAGGCTGATCGAATGTGATTAGTCTTTCAGTTTGAACCTCTTGGATTGTTGCAAGTTTGGGTATTCTGTTGTTTCTCGGGAGTCCACTGGGCCTACTGTTGATTATAGGCCACATGCTTGTGGTTTTACCAGGTCGATGGATACAACTCTGTTCTCCTTTTTACCAGCAAGGGGCGGTAGTACAACTGATCTTGTTCCGGTGACTGCCAAGACAGGTACTGCTTTTCTGTAAGAAGGCCCAAATTCCTTCTTCACCGCTATTTTTTCTCTGACTAGATCCCCAATCTTTGGAATCCAGACAGGCCTTGCTGGGGCTGTTGCTTGTGGTGCCTCGTCAGTGGTATCTGGCTGTTGCTTTAACTTTATGTTGCTTAAGGATTTTCTTGTTTCTTTCAAGTCCTGTAAAACAGCCAAACGATTTTTTATATCAAAGCCCGTTGTTTTTTCTTGTACCACTGATATCTGACTATCGAGGTCCTGAACCCTCATTCTAATTCCGAACAATAGTTCGTATGGGCTGAAACCTTTTAGAGAATTTCTTGGCAAGTTATTAAGACTCGTTTGGACACTTATTAAATGTTTGACCCACCCAGCACCCGTACCTAATACCTTCGCTGTTATAGATCGCTTTATGTCTCGTTTTTTTCTTTCTACCACACTGTTCCCTTCGGGGTGCGACGGACAAGAATACCGCAACCCAATTCCCATGCTGGCCATGGCCTCCTTATAAGCTCGAGAGCTAAAAGCAGGACCCTGGTCAGAATGGAACATGGCAATTGCGTATGTGCAGATAAAGACTCGCAGATCTTTTATAACCGTTCTGGCGTCAGCCGAGCGCTGGGGCCACACTTTTTTAAGTGGATTTTGTCTTAATGATGTACAATGGGACGCGCTTCTCTTCTTTGATTGCGCAGATAGATCGCCTTATGCTGTCTATCAGGGTTCCTGAAACTACACTGGCCGGTTCTCCACTGCGATCTCTGTTGCAGTCTTTACAATTATTAGCAAAACATTGAATGTCTATGCTCATTCCCGGCCACCAGTACTCTGATTGTAATTCATTCAGAGAGTCCTTGATTGTTTGATGTCTCAGACCCAACCCCATGTGTGCTTCCAGTAGGAGGAAGCCCCTCCTGCTCCTGTTTGGAATCACTCTATCCCCCACTCCAGGGATTCGAGCAAAAGGAACGGAGTTTGCATCGATTACGTATGCATAATTGAGTGGATAGTTCACGGGTAGTGCTGCACAGTCGCCTTTTAAGGTCGTTTTGACTGCCAGCATGGTTTCCCCGTCTATGTATTTTTCTGCACGCTTTTTTGTGGCTACGGAAGCCGGTTTAGTTGCTTCCGCTATGGCTGTATTAGCCAATGAATTCCCTGCAACGTGAACGCCATCACGTTGAAGACTCTGTGCGTGTATCACGTGAGTCTTTTGTAGTTCTTTCTGTAAAAGAGCTACCTGTTTCCAGAGCAATTTATGCTTTATTGTGGCACCTGTGTCATCTTTGTAATCGTTTTCAATCCAGCTCTGCAGTTTATTATTGTAAGAGTTGACGCATAAATGAGAATCGCACACGATAAGTGTCGGGAATTCACGTTCTGCATTTTCGAGCGCCATCTTTAAAGATCTGATTTCAGCTCGCTGAGCCGAACAGTACTTTACTGATTCAGTTTTTGTTATTTTCGGTCTGAATTTACCGCACAGCCAACGACCTTTAATAATCGCACAGGCTGCATCGTAGGATTTGCTCTCTACGTTAAAATGCTGTACTAATCTGTCTATATAGATTATACAGGCGTATTGTGGGAGAGGCAGAAGTTCGATTGGCAGAGGATATTCTTCTTCATATTCTAAATCATTCAGTTCTTCGAATTGCGGGGCGAAATAGTATTTCACATCTTTCGCTCCAAGAGAATTTACACACTGTAACCATTTCGGATCCAGTGATACTGTAGGCAGGTTTACTGGGCTGAATAGCGCCTCGAAGGCGGATTCCGCTGTGAGGATATTAATCCTTTTACCATGTGCTAATTCTCGTTCATTTGCTAATGCAATTTGCACTGCTTTCACAGTTCTTTCTGTGAGACTGAATGTTTTTTCTGCTTGTGTGTACAAGTGAGATTTGATTGAAATTGGTACCTTTTCTCCCTCATTAGAGGTTAGGTACGTGAATCCGCATCTTCCTGGGATGAGTCGGATTACAAGATCGATTGTGTTATCACGTGTATCTAATTTTGTTTTTGCTAACATGTCTGTTTGCAGTGATCTCAAAATTTCTGTGTGTTTTTGAGTCCAGTTGATTTTTTTAAAATCAGGTTTAATTAATTCGTAGAGAGGTTTAACCCTCTCTGCATAATTTAGAATGTAAGTTCTTCCGAAATTCAGAAAGCCTAGAATTGATTGTAAATTCTTCAGCGTTTTTGGAGCTTGGAGTACAGCGCACTTCTCTAAGAAGTTATCTGCTAGGCTTTTTCCTTCACTTGATAATTCGTATCCTAAAAACAATACTGTCAGATGGGCAATTCGAGACTTTTTAAAGTTGAATTTGTAACCCTCTGCTGCGAACCCAAGTATAATGGTGTTCACTCTTTTCAAGTGAGTATCCAAGTCGTCGTCTGTGAGATAGATGTCATCGACATAAGATAATGCCTCATCATCATACATTTGTAGTAACTCTGTTACTCTAGCTGAGAATAGTCCTGGGCTGTTCTTGAACCCCTGTGGGAGTCGACAGAAATTTTTTTGTGACCCAAATACTGAGAAAGCGGTCAAGTACCTGCTTTCTGGTGCAATGTTTTGACAAAAGAAACCATTAGAAATGTCTAATGTCGTTTTATATTTTTTCCTAACTATGTTGTTCATTAGGGCTGCACTATGCGAGTTTTGTACTGCAAATGTTTTGCAACATGAATTAAGGTGTCTGTAGTCCAAAACTAGACGATATGAATTGTCTGGTTTGGAGACAGGAAACAAAGGATTGTTCATTTGAGAGGTGCATGTTTCAATCACCCCCTGGTATTCAAGTTGATCTAAGATCTCCCTGACTTGTTTTTTAGCTTCTTGCTTAATGGGATACTGCCGTTGGGCAGTTGGTTGATTCTTTAACTGGATTTTGTGAGGAGGTGAGTCCTCATCCCATCCTACATGATTCTTATACAACGCAGGTGCTTGAGCAACTGCCCATTTCCTTGCATAAGTATATTTTTTGTGAATCGGAATGTGATTCGAGAAGGCAGGCATAATCATTTCTTCACCACGAGGGTAGTCCCTGACAAACTCTGGGGGCCAATCTTTTTCAGCTAACAGGATATCATAGCCTTTTGAGAGTTTATCCCAAAATAGACCCTTTATTTTCCTAGTCTTATCACCCTCTATACGCAATGTTATTTCGTATATTTTATGGGGCTCGCTAAGTCTGGTGTCGGCAGTTTCAACCTGAATGAATTCATTTGTGTCCACTGTCTTCAGATGACTCATCAAGATCTTGCGGGCTATACTGATTTCTGCTGCACTGTCTAACATTGTCTGTGCCCACTCCCCGTTTTTCAACTGTGTCCTCAGTATTCTCGGCATGTTCGATTACTCTAATACTGGCTACCTTCTTTTTCGGAAATTGTGAGTTTTTACTTTGAGCAGGTTCCTTGTCTTTGGACTTGGTGTGCTCTCCTGGGTCTGACCGTCCTCTTCTTTCCGATTTCTGCGAAAAAGATCGAGAGGGACGTGTATCAATACTTTGATATCTATCAGGCTTCTTTAAATTATCCCTATTTCTAAGGTTATATCTTTTCTCAGAGGGCTCCCTTTGGGGAGACTGGTGTTCTCGAGTCGGAGTTCTTTCCCTCCGTCGAGGAGAACTTCCTCTGGACTGGAAAACCTTTTCCTTGGGAGTGGATTGTTTATTTCCATCCCAGCTCTTTTTAGGAGTATTTGAATTATTTTTAATAAATAATTTTTCAGGATTTTCGAGCAGTTGGGGTTTTACTGGTTTCCCACCCAAGCTGTCTCTACCTAATTCTTCATAGCATTTCTCTATGATTCTGGCAAGCTCAATTGGCTGATCTGTTATATCTGTTTCCCTCAACTTCTGGCGGATCGCCACAGATGCTGCTTCTCCTTTTATGTTTGCTAGTAATATAGCAGTGACCTGCTTGAAGTCTTTCAGTAATTTCATACCAAGAGTTAAAGCGGGCTCTGGACCGTATTCATTCTGAATCTGTTTTAGCACATCAGGTATTACCGCCATTGACGGAATACCAAGTGTTTTTGTGTAAATGGAAGCAAAGACTGTACCCCAAGTGTCACAGTTCTCCACGTGTGGTGCGATTCCCATAGGAAGGCAGATAGTCAAGATTCTGTGTTTCTCGATAGGGGTAGTATCAGGAAATACTGCCTCTATTTGAGTAATTTTCTGTGCTAACCAGAAAGGAATTTGTCCCCGTTTTACTGGTGTTTTTCCAAGACATGATTGTATGTTCTGTGGTGTAATTTTATTAGTGTTCCCCTGATGAGGGGTCAGCTGTGGTACATTAACAGCTGGTTGGACTGTTGCAGTCCGCATTACATATTGGACTAATTGCCTATGTATTTTAATTAGTGTTTTTAGCTGTGCTAACAGCTCTTCTTTAGACATTTTCTCAATGTCCGGATGTGGTGTGTAGCTGGCTAGAACCGGCCACGTTGCTCCTGGTCTACCTAGTGGACCGAGCCTGGTAATATGATCATTATGTTTTAGGGCGCCTTTAAACCAAAGTAAATGTTCTTGGTATTTTAATGGGATTTCTATCTCCTCGAAAGGAGCGTACTCATCCGGTGGTTTCTCTATTTTGTAATAGTGAAACTCTTTTGTTCTAGCGTTTGCCGCTGGAAAGTTTATCCATGAATAGAATACCTCTGTCTGCCGATATTCATGAGCCTCTATCACGAAGACGACTGTACCACCCTGTGGTGTCAGTCCGTTCTCTATAAGTTTTAAAGTTATAGATTTTCTTAAGTGGACCGGGATGTCAATAGCATCCGGGTCAATCTGTAGGAGACTCGAGTCTTCCTCTATTAGTAGGGCCGCTAGTCTAACTGCTTCCCTTTCCTCTTCACTATCTGTCATTTTATAAATGCAGGTTTGCAGAGTTGGTCTCCAAGGAGACAAAGATTAGGTGCACAATATTTTGGAACACTGTATCCTTCAACGTTGAATAAACCAGAGCTTTACATAGGAATCTCTTCCTACTAAGGTCGGGCGGATTTTAACCTTTCACCCACTCCAGACGTCTATTGGAGTATTTACGGGAGAAAGGGGTCTGTGTGAAATATGCACGACTGAGTTACTCTAACGTCTTGCGTTAGTTTATCGCCTTACCAAACGTTGGGCGCCATGTAGTGTAGTTCCTATTTTCCCAATAGGCCCTGCGCATTGGAATAACATAAACAGTAGTATCGGCGTAGAAGTGCGGATCTTCCAGGCCTCTACTGACTATGCTAAACTTAATTGGGTTTGTTACCAACTAGCTCAGAGGTCACTGGAAACTTTCTTCTCTGAATAGGAAGTGATCAGCTTCCCTGGTACAGATAAGAAGGGATTCAGTTTTCCAACAACCGTGCAACATGACAACTTTGCTCCTCAGATAAGAGTCAATCTCTAGGGTCGTGTGAAACAATAGACAGTTATTTTACTCAGTCAGGTTGGTGCAGATTACTTTCACAATATGTAGAGAATAGAGAGACGGGCGTTGTCAATAAAGGGTAACATTTATTGAACAGTCTTTCTTCTCGTACAAGAGAAATGAATTGCCACAATTGCAAGACTTGTTATTATAAAAAGTACGTACAGTAAAAGGAGTATTGCAAAATAATACTGTACAAAGCATTGATATGGTTTCTTAGCCATACAATGGTTTAAAATAGATAAAACATATATACATTCATATATACATTAGGCTAAAATACTCAACTGGTGCTTCTAACTACGCCTACCCCAGTGTACCTGACCTAAGCCTAATACTTGGGAGGGGAGTAAGTAAGTAGCTTTAAGTTAAGTTGGTTTTGCCAAGGTTTGCTTCAAGAATTCTCTTCTAAGGGTTTAGTCAACACCATACCTCTGGAATAGAATGATGGAGGTCTGGTATCTCCTTCAGGGAAACTCGATATCCCAGTCACTCGCAAGAGTGGCTTGGAAACGCCGGAGCTGGATTTCTCTGCAGGAGAAAAGACAGCGTCTCTCTCTCAGCGCGTCGAGGAAGAGGAGGAGGGGCAGCGTCCGCAGGCAGCTTGCATCTGCTGGGCTCTTGCAGGGGACGGCTGTTCAGCTCCTAAGTTCACCACACCATCGTTCGCTAGTTAGCAGCGATAGCAGTAGCGATAGCAGCTATGGTATCATCAGCATAACAGCAGCTTCTTCAGCAGCGATGGCATTGAGGCAGCTAGCAGCGTTTGCTTAAGGCAACGTTGGTAATATTTATACCTGAAATGTGCCTGGTTTGACGTAAGTTTTTGGACATAAGACGTCAATAAAAGATATCACTAGGAAGTGATCGTCTATCAGTGCTCATTAGAGTTCTATTACTAATCAAAACATAGCAAGCGGGGCTTTCCCAGATTGCTGAGTTTTTATCTTGTTGAAGAACTCGGAGTGTTAATCTAGGAATCTTAGATAGTAACTTCTGCTATGTCATTGCACTAATTGGTTGCAAAGGAAGTGGCAGAGGAAGCGATTCTGAAATGTGGCTCTGTTCGTGTGAGGCCAGAGACGAGTTTCTGAATATTGCATTTGATCGGTTATGCCAATATAGGGAATAAATGGATTTATAGCCGTATAGGGGCATAAGGTCACATTATCGATCAGGATCCTAGATTAGAACGCTACATTTGTTGCTGGTTTTGTTTGCTGAAGTGGAATGTTGGAATGTTGGAGGAGGCACTCTGGCAGAGTGGTTTGGGTCTTGGACTCTCTCTCGAGGGATTGGGTGCCTAGTCCTGGGTCTTTCAGGGGCATCGTATGCTTTGTTGGAGTGTGGGCTGCTTGCCGTGTGAGTGCAACTGTGGTCCCAGGTTGCTGATCGCCCGGGCTGGTTTGCGTGCCCCCATAACTGGTGGGGGTCCCTGCACGGGGTGGCCAGTGGGCCTAGCGCGCCCACCTTGCTCACCAGTAAAGGCTTTGCGGCTGCCCGAGGCCACGCAGTGGCCATCAGGAGGGCGGCCCCCCTTAGACACAGAGGGCTTCCCCCCGCCCCTCTCTAGCCTCTCTCCTCCCCCGGGCAGGCGGAGTCCCGAGGGGAGCTAGGAGGAGCTGGGTGGTCACGTCCGGTGCGGCAGGCAGGGCGAGGGGTACTTAAGCCCCCCTCGCCATTTTCTCTGCCTCTTTGCCGCACCGGACGCGTCGTAGTGTCCTCGTGTGGGGACACACATTTTTTCTCTTGCCACCAGACGCGTCGGGGTGGCCTCGTCTGGCGTCGGATTGCTGTTTTCTCCGGTGCTTTGTCTGGCGGTGAGTCGCCCCTCTTCAGGGAGGGTGTTTTCGGTTTGTCCGCTTTTGCAAGTGGGCCCCCCCCCCTTTTTGTCCTTCTGACCCGGAGGGGAGTTGGCTGGCTCGAGCACCATGTTGTGCGTAGCAGCCTGCTTTGCGTTTCTCTTTGACGGTGGTTCGCGTGTACAGATCACCCCCCCCCCCCACTCCTCCTGCTTGATCATGAGGAAGCCTTGCTGCCCTGGCGCCTTTTTCTGCACCGGGATCGTCCTTATAGCTGGTTCGGGTGTTGTGTTTTGTGCCCTGCAATATGGGGGCTACCTGACTGGACTCCCGTCTGATGCACGCTGGCAGTGGGGTAATGAAGGTGTCTCGCGCCCCCGTCGGGGTCCCTTGACCGGTGCGGTCACAGGTGGGTCCCACAGGCAGACGTGGCGGAATGGTATCCCTGTAGCTGGGGCGGCGGGCCGTCGGCGCTCGAGCTACCTTGGGTCGAGCGCCCGGGATAGCGCAGTTGCTAGAGCGTTAGACTGAGGAGCAAGGGGTCGGGCGTTCGATCCCGGCCTCGGCAGCAGGCCATATTGGTAGAGCTTGCCAATTTAGATTTTGATGGGTTTCCGGCGGCCCGACTTTGCCCCACATGTCCTGGCCCCCCCCCCCTTTTTGAACTTTTCTGGGTCGGATGTAGGGGCCATGCAGTACAGTAGAGGGCAAGGCGCAATATGCTTAGCTGGCTCTGAGGGTGCAGTGGACTGATGCGGGCCACTCCACGAACTGTGGTTGTCCTCACAGGCACAGGTTTGATCCCGGTGAGCCTGCGAGATCTGAATATGTATCTTGTGCCCTCCTGGCTTTCGATGTTTGCGAACCACGCAGCAACAGTTTGACGGCCCCGCAGCGTGCAGGGTGGGGTAGGATGGTTCGCCCGGGTGAGTTCGGTTTTCGGGCCCGGTGAGTGTGGTAATTTTTGCCCCCAAGGTCTTCACCCAGCAGTTGGTGGCTCCATTTTGAGTGGGAGCTTGTTTACATGGGGCATGAGGGGCGGTCATTCCGAGCCCGGGACGTCCCAAACACATTTCAAAGGATGCTGTGTGCGGTGTTGGGGATGCAGCGTGCACAGTGGGCCCAAGGCATGACAGGGTAAGGCCTATTGGCGTGGCGCATGGTGGCGGTTGCGGGCAGTGGGTGTCACCGGGTGGCGGGGGCACCCCCACCCTTCCATAGTTTGGGGGTTTCGGTCTTCATGCTGCTCCATGTCTCGAAGGGGAGTAGGTAATTTTAGACAAACTGAGGTTTTAGCTGATGTTTTATCTATGGGGGGCATCCTTTTAAACTTTCTTCTTCTTCCTGTACTTATGCCCCAGGTAGTCCCTCGCAGAGGTCACTTCGCAGGGATTGTGTGCTGGCAGGCTTTTGGTTACATTGAGTGTGGTGGGCGTTTCGCCCCTGGTGGGTGCAGACAATAGATCCCTTTTAAGAAATCCTGCCCTGCGCAGCTGAGGATGTGGTGCGTTTTGGTTCCTTTGTGGTCAGGCTACTTGCACCTTACGTGGTTCATGTACAGAACCTTGTGTAGCCGCATCTCGCTTGCAGCTTGCTCCCGAGGATTAGCAGGCCCCTTGGATTGCGGATGCCGCGCGCCAAGACTTTCGGGTTGTGCCCGTACTGTCATTCTCTAGGTCGGAAACCGATTTGAAGGCAGATGCCGTCATGGTCGATTTAGTCACCCCCACCACGTTTAAAAGCGCGGTAAATCTACTTTTCACTTGCATCCGTGGCACAAGGCGTGGTCACACCACCTGGTTTGATGAATAGGAGCCGAGTGGCTCGATATATTTGTAGTTGCTTGGCCCCCCTTTGCGGAGGGACACTTGTGCAGGTTGAGGAGGGCGTCTGCGGTGCCCAGTGAACGGTCTCGAGCAGTCGGGCGGGGGGCGGTAGTCCCTATAGCCAGGCCGCAGTTAGCCCGGGCACACGTAAGGGAGTTCGAATGTGGCTCAAGAGCGTTTCATGAGGTTTCTCGCCTTAGTCGTACGGCCATAATCTTTGAATCTTGAGGGACAGGAGGTTCCTACAGGAACGGATAATACACTGCATTAGATCCTACGTGGTTTAGATCCTACGTGGTATGGGTTCGCCTAGGCTTGTGTATTTATGTATACTTGCCGCCGGGCAGTCCAGCTTTGGAAGATGTCTCGAGGCGGGTGCTTCCGGCTCGCCCCCCTCTGCTTCTTCATCAGTGATTTGGGCCATGTACAGGCCACTTGGACATCTGTGCAGCTTGGGTCACCACCTTCTCTGGCAGGGGCGCTTTGTTGCTGCCATTTTGTGACCTAGGCAGCCAGTGGGCACTGCCCACGCGGCTTGGGCGGCGGGTAGTGTAGCGGCCATCTTGGCGACATGCACTGTCCCCCACTGCGGGGACGTGGGCGACATGGGCCGGCCATTTTCACACAAGCCCCCAATGGTGGCGTAAGGCATTCGCCTGAGTGCCCCCACCATACAACTCTTCGTGAGTTCGAGTATCCGATTTGCTGCCTTACTTGGGTGTCGATAAAAGGCTTTTCCTGTTATTCTGCTGCGGTCGAGTCTGCACTGGGGCAGGTGTATGCCTTGGCGGGCGTTCGCTTTTCAGCGGTTTCTCCTTCGGTGCGCGCCACCTCTCGCGTTAAGATGTCATGGGTGTATGGATGTACTACTTTAGGGTATCGGGTGCCTTATTATCCGTGAGCGGAGGGAGACGATTTTGCGCCTAGTCTTGGCTTTGTTTCATTGCCCTGTGAGCCGTTGCTGGTTCCATGTGTCGGGATGCCAGTATTTCCCGCTCCCCCCCTCTGCTGCCCATTCTGGTCGGCTGCCCTCGCGCTCTCCCACGCCCCAGCCCGCCTGCCTTTCCTTTCATCTTGTGGGGGCCCGGGGTTGCCGAATTGGGTCGTCGGTCGGCAGGTTGGGGCTCTCACGGTGTTGGAGGCAAGTGGGGCACGCATTGGACAGCGGCGTCTCGCCGCGTGTTTGTCCATGCTCCATTAAACACAAAGTACTTTCATTCTGGAGTTGTTTCGTGTTATGTACAACAGTGTTCACGCTTTGGTTTGTAGGTCGATTTAGTTTCTCGTTGGCGGGTGGGAGGGGGTTTTTCTCCCTGTGCATGGGGGCGCCTTCACGCGGTGTGCCGCCGACACCCGAGCTAACGCGAGGTTTCGCTACCTTGCACTGCCGCTTATTCCTTTGTCACACTCTTGCCAATTTCACGCATCTGTTTGGGATAAGCGCTGGAAGCTGCCAGTTGTGTTCTCATCAGCCTTAGCTACTTGCCAGGTTATGCAGCAGGCACCGCTTTATATCTACTGCAATACCCGAACAGACAAGTTTTAGGCGGTGCTAGCCTGGTGTTTCTTGCCCCACCAGGGGTGGAGGATAATTTTAGCAGGGGCGGCCTGGCGGCGGCTTCCTCCTCCGATTTTAAGGAGACTTTGCACCAGGGCAGACTTAAGAAGGAAGACAGTGCTTCAATTTCTCTTTCACGTGTAGCGCAACATCCATAACAAACCTTGGCATGAGCAATAGATCTCGCATTGGTAAACCGTGAGCTATTTTTATGTAACACTTGTTGCTTGCTCCTGGGCGATCCTTTGTAGCGACGATTCGAGTGCACTCCATAAACTGGATTGCCCAATTTTAGCACATCGGAAGGGTTAGCACTTCCGGGGGCTCTCCTTACCAGGAGACGAGGTTTCTACAACAAGGGTCACTCTTGGGCAGCAGGTTGGGTTCCCGGGTAGGACTACAGCAAGTAAGATTTATGGGATTGTTGGGCCCAAAATACCCCCATGGGAGACTCTGGCTGCCTCTGTCTTTTGCAACGGGATTGCAACAGGATATTGTACTTGACATGAGAGGGCTAAAACACACTTCCAACCCCCTTTCAGACCAAGCAAATACTCATGGTGGGGCGTGCTGGGAGTAACTTCCTCCTGGATAACAATTTGGTTATGCCTGGGCCGGCGGCACCATCGCCACGATGGCGGGTATAGCTTAGCGCGCTGTAGTTTGTCGGGGCAAGTCCCTCGACTTGTACCAAGAGTGTGTATGGCATACAAGTTGCTAATTAGCTCAAGCGCATGCCTGGCAGGCTTCACATTGGCATCCTCGGCTTTTGGCCATTTCCTCCCATCACTCCACCAGCCAACAAGTAGTGCTTTAGTTTCCCCCAGGGAGAGCAACCTGGCTGTTTTATATGCAGTTGTTGGCCGGGTATGTGTGCCACTTCTTTAAGGGGTTCCTGGGCCGCATGGTGTTCCCATTCCTCACTGCTGGCAGACAGGCACACCCAGGACCGAAGGTTACGCAGGTTTTGGTGTCACTGGTGCTTTGCAGGTAACCATCTCTTTGCATAGGTAGCTCACAGGTGTAACAAGAGATTAGTAATATGGCATGTTACTACGAGTTCTTTAGACTGGTAGAAGAGTATTTCTGCGTGTTTACGGACTCTGTTACAACAAGTTTTACTGGGCAGATACTTCTACACTCAAGGCAAGTAGAATTCCCTAGATTGTAAGGTCTGCCATCAGATATCGGTGAGGGCAGGTAGTATCATTAGAGGTGTCATTGTGTGGGAGATCTTTTAGGCCAGTTTGAAGGCCCACGCCTTTACCTTACCTCTTCATCAGGCGCTGGAGGTACGTAAGCACTTGCCCAATTATCGCCTTGCGGGAGGGTCGGTGGTCCTGCTGGTCTTGTAACTGACAATCAAGCCTGGCCGGCGTGGGGTTATCCACGGCCCCCTTCCCGCTTCTGTGTTACAGATTGGTATATGCGGGGGCGGGGCTTCTAATGGATGTTCTTCTCTCCAATACAGGACCAAAGTTGGAGAAATGCCCCACCCTTGGGGGGCCAACGGAACCACCATCCGGTGTAAGGTTGCGCATTGGGGGCAGCCCGCCAGGGTTTGGGTCTATCTTTGGTTCCCCCCAGGTGTCATTAGGTCCATCTGGCGGGGTAAACAGGTTACACCCCTCGGAAGTATTACAGTAGTAGTCATCTGGCCCCGGAGCTCAGAGGTAGCTCCTGTACTATATTTCTATGTGTGCTCTTATAGTACATTGTATGTGTCGGGGCTTGTGCTACTTGACTGGGCATTATTGGGTCTGTTGTCGGTAAGCAGCGCAGCCTGGGGCCAAGCATGCTGACTCGGGCGGCCTCATTATGAGTAACGGAGTGTGAGGCGCCCTTGCCTCGAGCAGAATTGAGTCCAGCCGGGACCTGTAAATTCCTTTGAGGGAGGTGCAAGGGTGAACTTAGGAGTAGTTGCACGGTTTTTCAGCATGCAAGCGGGGAACGCGGATCTATAACACCTTCTGGGGTCGGCTGCATCCCTGCCCAGGGTTGGACTGCAGTCCCTGCAGTTCGGTGTTGCCGTCAACTGCGCTAGTGAGGTGCGGTACACAGGCCTCTCTCCCGGAGAGCTCGCACTCCCTTCAGTGTGCCTGGACCCGGTGTCATCCCTGGGACACTACGCAGTCTCCTCCTAGGTGTACACGGAGGTTCATTAATTTGCTGGATCCTCCTGTGTAATTAGCTATTGGTATTGCTCGAATCAGCTATTAGGCAGCCTTTACTGCTGTGCTATAATTTCCTGGGCACCTTAAATTATACAATTTACAGATTTACTGTCGGGGCATTTCGCCTGTGGCGCTCAATGGGGAGGGGCCCTTGCAATTTTCCCCGCTTAGTTTGCGGGGCCTCACTGAACAATCTGGTAACTTAACACCCCTTTGCTCGTTTCACTCTGAGGGGGGGTGGCTTTGCACAGTGGGTTTCTATCAGGATTGGGACGCACGGCTTCACGAACACGTTGACCTGTGGTTGGGCTCCCTTGGTCGGTGTCGGAACAGCCTCGTGAATATACTGGAGAATCCTTAGATTCTCTTGGAGCCCCTCCCAATTTGAGATGCTGGCCTGATGTTTGATGTCTCCAATTCCTGGAGGCACCTTGCACCAGTCTAAGCAATCCCTTACGTGGGTGGTTGTAAGTCAATCTTATAGACAAGCAATCTTAGTGGTAGCATGGACTTAGCAGCCTCCAGGCGAAACTCAAGAGGGCATGTGTAGCCAGCTGTTTTACCGTTACAATCCTGTATTATCAAATGGAGGGAGTCCACACAAGTTATATATTACAAAACATTTGTATTTATCCCTACAATAATCCCCTGTACTCTTCTTGTATAGAAGCACAAGCGTTTAAACAAGAGCACAGTGTACGCCAGCCTCACCCTGAAACTTTGTGTCTGGGCCTTGGCCGGCAATAATGTCTGCTGTACCAGGTTATGCCGCATATCTCACAGTTATGTTAGAGATGACAGGGCGGCTATAAACTCTTTATCGGGGGTCAGAGTAGGATTGATAAGAAACTCAGCTGCATAACTTCCTAGCGCAGAAGGATAGCATTAACCCTTCCGTCTTGATGTAAATAAAATGTGCACAGCGTAGGATCTGCATAGTCCTTCTATGACAGCTTGAGTGGCCTTGGCCGGCAAGAATGTTTTTTGTAACAGCTTTGGCCTATTTTGTGGGGATCGGTTCTCTGCCCTCTTGTGGGAGGGACCTTTCTTCTGACCGGCAGGAAGCAGTCCGGCTATATGGATGCACCGCTAACTGAGAAAGGTTATGGGAGAGACATACGTACAAAGGTTGCAGGTAGGAAGGAGGCTAAGTAGTGGGGGGCCCGTCCGGTGACGGTTGCCGCCGGCCGGGCTGTGGGGAAGTTACAGGGCAATCTGGAAGCAGAGAAGTTCAGCACTGGACCTCAGCGGGCACATAGGGGTGCCAGAGCCTAAGACCTGGGGCCTCAGGGGTTGTTCCAGGAACACGTGTCGGCGCCCCATTTGTCCTTCGGGCGGTTGTGGGCCTGTGCAACCGGGGGTTTGCCTAGTATGCCCCGCAAGGGGCGTGAGTATTATGTTTACCATAAGGGGCAGCACATGGTGGTTCGCCACGGTGCTGCCTGGCTCATCAGGCGGGCAGGTGGCGAGAATGCGGCCTGCCCTTGGATTGCCCGTAAGATAACCCACTATGATTACATAACGTTGTATGTAATAAAATAAACCTGCAGCAATCTTTTCCCAATCTAACACTGGTGTCTAGTGTGTTATTTGCGGGATGCATGCTAAGTGTGGGGTGGGGGGTCCTGTTGCCCTGAAGTGTCTATGCGGCTGCCCGAGGCCACGCAGTGGCCATCAGGAGGGCAGCCCCTTAGACACAGAGGGCTTCCCCCCGCCCCTCTCTAGCCTCTCTCCTCCCCCGGGCAGGCGGAGTCCCGAGGGGAGCTAGGAGGAGCTGGGTGGTCACGTCCGGTGCGGCAGGCAGGGTGAGGGGTACTTAAGCCCCCCTCGCCATTTATTCTGCCTCTTTGCCGCACCGGACGCGTCGTAGTGTCCTCGTGTGGGGACACACATTTTCCCTCCCGACCTCTCACCCTGTGTGTCAGCTTGTGGAGGACAGTTTGAACGTTTTAATGTTCTAATTTTCGTTGCAGGCGGAGTTACAGGGCAATCCGGAAGCAGAGAAGTTCAGCACTGGACCTCAGCGGGCACATAGGGGTGCCAGAGCCTAAGACCTGGGGCCTCAGGGGAGGTTCCGGGAACACGTGTCAGCGCCCCATTTGTCCCACGGGCGGTTGTGGGCCTGTGCAACCGGGGGTTTGCCTAGTACGCCCCGCAAGGGGCGTGAGTATTATGTTTACCATAAGGGGCAGCACTTGGTGGTTCGCCACGGTGCTGCCTGGCTCATCAGGCGGGCAGGTGGCGAGAATGCTGCCTGCCCTTGGATTGCCCGTAAGATAACCCACTATGATTACATAATGTTGTATGTAATAAAATAAACCTGCAGCAATCTTTTCCCAATCTAACACTGGTGTCTAGTGTGTTATTTGCGGGATGCAAGCTAAGTGTGGGGTGGGGGGTCCTGTTGCCCTGAAGTGTCTATGAGGGCCATTCATCAGGGCGGGCCGCATTGGTGCTACCTGCGCGCGCCGGACCTTGCTCGGTGGCAGCTTGGATCAGTGGGGGCGCCGGAGCGGGGATGCAGAAATACAAAACCTGCTGACCATTATTCGGTCATCGCCTGTAACATTCCCTCCTGCCCCCCCCCCGCCGGGATCTCTGATGAGACCCGCGCATTTCGGCAACGGAAATCCAACACCCACCAAGTAAAGCACTTATCTCTTGTTGAAGAACACAGATACTAGCAGTAAGAAAGCATGTGTAATGTCTGTATGTGCCACGGAAGGAGAAACAAGTGGCTTTATGTTAAAGCAAACAACTGGGCAGGGTGAAGCTGTGTGCATGTCCTCCCCTGTATTCTCCTGTTTGCTAGGCTGGTGTGAGTTTGGGAAACAGTGCTAGTTGTTTTACTCCTGCAGACATTTCTGTTCAACTGGGGTATATTGTACAGAAGCTATAAAATACACATTTATATCTATGATATTCATATTAATGGGGCCTAACTCTAACAGACAGCAATGTGCACCGTGCATACATCACTTTTGGACAGGTGTAGGGCCATGTTGGAAAAAAGGAACTGTTTTGATTGTGCTTTCTTGTCCTTTCAGACACTAATTTTAGTATACAAGGAACCATGTGTTTAACGCTTCTCACAAACTGGATTACTTTTGCATTCCCCACATTGTATGAACGAATTAGGCCCCATGGTTGCCCTGGTTGGTCCTCATTAATTGTGCCTTCAGGTAATGGAGCAGCAGGTATCTCTGGCGTCACTCTATTTACAGATAAGTTTATCCGCCCCCCCCCCCCATTTTGTTCTACCTGCTAGCATACCTGGTTGCGGTTTGTGTTTAAGGCGGGATTAAGCCATTTGCTTTGAAACTTGCCCATCTCTCAGTCTTGTGTGGGCGGTGTGCTCCCTTGGCATGTCATGGTGCTGTTGCTTGTCTAGTAGGTTGGGCGGACATTGCAATGATGCCGGGCAGAGGCATGCGGGGTGCACATGTGTTGGCTGGCCCCCATTGGGCCGCCGGCTGTGTTGTGAGTTTTACCGGGTCCTCACCCCAGCACGCACTGAACTTGAACAGAAACGCACATTTCTTAACGTCCTATGATGCAGTGTCAGCGGAGGCCTAGTGGTTAGCGGAGTCATAGCTGGGATTATTGACGTTTGCAACTATCACCCATTATGTCAATACAGGGCATTTTAAGATAAATGTGCATCCGTTGTCATTAAGCAACTTCTGGGTGACTGCCGCCAACTGGGATTCACAACTGCGCTCTGGTTGGCAGAATATAGCGATGATATGTTTTAGGACACAGCACAAATGCATTTTGTTATTAATAGTAAAGATGAGTTGACGATTAGGGTGACAGGTAGGGGTATGTGTCCTTGGGTTACTGTTGTAAATTCATACTTAGCTTTATATGGCGGAAGATGTTTTGTAAATTCATACTTAGCTTTATATGGCTTCTTGGTTTCTTTAGTCCTTTCTCTGTGTTTCTATCTTCTTACCTAGCTGTGTTCTATCTGGTGTGTTGGGATTCTAGCCCTGGCAGTTGGTCTGGTCAGCTTTGAGGCTTTGAGCTCTGTGTCTTAACTTATTCTTAGTAACTTAATAAATACAACCTAACTACTAGAAGACGTGTCCTGCTGCCTACTTAATTCAATTTACTACAGTTACACAACTGGTGGTCACAATGGAAGACACAAGGGGCGCTCGCCATGTCTGGGCTCGACAATTTCTATCAAACACATCTTACTTTTGGCAATTCACTACCTCACTGGTGCCCTGGTGGGGGCTCCGACACCTGGCCTTGGCACCTTTAAGTATTGTGCAGTCTTGGTAGCTGTTAGAATTAGTGTGGGGTCCGTCACAGGCCAGAGGGTCGGGAATACCATTATTCCCTTGAGGGATTAGGAAAAAAGCAGTTATTTGGTCAATAATGCAGTACTGTTACTAGCAGGACAAAAAACACAGGTTTGGACCCTGTTGCTGCTAGAAGTGAGCATATAACAGGCACATTTACAAGTGTGACATGTGGGAAAATGTCACAGCTGTATTATCCAAGGCATAAAAGTCTGGGGAGCCAGCTTTGCACTGCAGAGACTTAAACTAATGACCTTGAATGGTCGTATCTAGATTGCCTTAAACACTCGCTAGGCCACAAGGGTCAAGTGTCAGGCCAACACTGTCTGGCATTTGTGTTGCGCTGCCTGGGGGGAGGTGTAGGGAAGGAAGGGCTCCTACTTGCGCCAGCCCTTGCGCAGGACTGACCATATCGGGGGCAGTCAGCAACGTATGATTGCTCACTGGGTCCAGGTAAAAGACACTTAAGCACACCTGATACTATTTGGAGCCCGTATAGCGGAGAATTCAGAGAACATGCCAGTCCAATGCCTTTCACTGGGCTGCTGTCCCTCTGCTCTTGTGCAAAGACGTATCATTATGACGCCTGAGTCAATAGGCGACCACAGATTTCTTCCGACCACAGATTTCTTCTGTTTCATGACCTGTTCTGTCAGGGCAATGTATCTCCCGGTGATTCGTACGAGCGGAAACACAGTGTCACTTTGATCAGCGGTGGCCAGGAGGGCACGGTAAGAATGTAGAAATAGTTACCAGGGGGGGGGAGAGGGGTGACTTGTTTGTGATCAGGTTAGGTGGAAGTAAGGGTCAATTCTTGGTTTAACACGGACATGACAGCCACAGACTTCCCCCTAGCCTCCAAGTTTATGTATATTATCTTTAAAAGAGGTTCTTTATTTTGCCGTACTTCAAATGCCCAGCTAAATGTTGATTTCTGTCTCTTACGGGACATGGTAGCTGCCTGCAATCTAAGTGCTCGATCGGGTGATGCTTTCCCGTACCAATCAGTCTACAGATTTCCACACTAGGAACATTAACTCTCTGTGCTACCTTAACAGCAGTATCTGCTCGACAAATGCTTCTTTTAGTAAGAGAGCTCAGTGGGTTAAGGGGTGAACTGCAAGGATCTGTGGGTAACCATCATATGTTTGCTTCCAAGGTTTGTAAACTTGATGAGATGGGTCATATTCTGCTTCAAAGCACTGTGCATAATCTATAGGTCACATATTTAAATACTAGTACATTTCCTAATGTGTTCTTGCATTTGGCTTGAGATCGAGGTGTAATCCTCAGGTCAAAGGTCCTTTTCTAACAAGAGAGCTCACTGGGGTAGGTGCCTGCTGCAAACACATGTGGACACGTGTTGGCCCGTTAATGGCCATGTAGTGCTGTGTCTTAGCAGGAGGGCCTGTGATTGGATTGGCTAGTTTTACTTGAAGGGTCCGGAGGTGGACAGGCAAATAACAACAGTCTAAAATGCAACAACAGGGGTTCACATGCCGTGGAGGGCCCTTGGCTAGGTGCACTGGTAATCTTTTTTCTCTTAGACAGTGTTTATTTAGTGGTTATACAGCTACTAAGGTGGAGATACCTTTGGCAGTATTTCCATGCCTGGAAGTACATAGTGAGGAAGTAATAGTGTCCCAAATTGCGCAACATGAAATATGCATTTGTATAGGGTGCTTATTAAAAGCTTCCTTTGGTCCAATGAGTGCCAGGCAATTTGGGACAACTTGTACAAGAGACAAACATGAGTAATTTAAACAAATGGGGGTGCGCAGCTCACAAAGTCCAGTAAGCCAGAGTAGATGAAAAAAGTCACTTCTTTATTAGAAATCAATTCACTTTAAGGACATTCCATTTCTTTCATCAGCCAACGCGTTTCACTCCCATACGGAGAGCTTCCTCAGGGCGAAAATATTATAAGTTAGCCAATACCTAGTCACAGCGTATTTGTTAAAAAAGTGCCAGCGCTCGTTGTGCCGCAATGTACCAGACGCCATTTCCGGACTGCTCGTAAGTTTCAGTAGTCTGCTGTTATGTCATATAGAACAACCACTTCAATCCACAATCAATTCGAAGCCAACAGTCCGATGGTGGTCGGATCAGTAGTTCTGAAGTTTCCTGGGTTTAGGGTGTCGCCGCCGCAAGGATGAATGCACCAATTAAGGTTGTGGAATGGGAAGTGCACTCTTGGATGTACCTGTGAGAAGTTGGCCTGGCATATGCTGTCCACTATTCTAGTGGGCCCCTTGCACCAGTCCAAACGACCCCTTATTGATGGTAGGTTAAAGAAAACCTTATAGAAAGCTATCCTAGTGGTAGCTGTGGAGAGCAGCCTTCAGGCTAAGTCTTGAAGGAATGTAAAGCAGCTTGTTTTACCAGTCTATAATCTCGTGAATGACCAAATGAAAGGAGAACCACACCAGGTATATAAAAATGTAAATGTTCGTTTGTTCAAAATCGCAAATCTCCTAAAGTTCTTCACCGATTGCTTTGAAATTTTGACACAACGTTGGATTCGAATATGCACGTGTTTTTATGTACACAACGTTGGATTCCAATACGCGCGTGTCGAATACGCGTGTGTTTTTTTCAATTGAAAGCTCGAACAGACACTTAAAAATGTCAATGTTCGTTTGTTCAAAATCTTAAATCTCTGAAAGTTCTTCTCCGATTGCTTTTAAATTTTGACACAACGTTGGATTCGATTAAGCGCGTGTTTATATATACACAACGTTGGATTTGAATACGCAAGTGTCCAATACACGCGTGCTTTTAATCGAAAGGCCGAACAGACCCTATCAATTTGGTTACTGCGCAACAACTACAAGGGACGCATAGAGACAATAGTCTACATATATTAGGCTGAACAGTTGGTGTCAGGATGGCAGACGGGGAAGTGGGTGGAGGAAGGGGGGAGGAGTTGGTTCACTTTGCAAAATTAAGAAAGGACGCACAGAGACAATAGTCTACATATATTAGGATGGACAGTTGGTGTCAGGATGGCAGACCGGGAAGTGGGTGGAGGGAGAGGGGAGGAGTTGGTTCACTTTGCAACATTAACCTGTGTTTATATATACACAACGTTGGATTCAAATACACGTGTGTCCAATACGCGTGGGTTTTTAATCGAAAGGCCGAACAGACCTTACCGATTTGGTTGCTATGCAACAACTACAAGGGACGCATAGAGACAATAGTCTACATATATTAGGATGGACAGTTGGTGTCAGGATGGCAGACAGGGAAGTGGGTGGAGAGAGGGGGGAGGAGTTGGTTCACTTTGTAACATTAAGAAAGGACGCATAGAGACAATAGTCTACATATATTAGGATTGACAGTTGGTGTCAGGATAGCAGACCGGGAAGTGGGTGGAGGGAGCGGGGAGGAGTTGGTTCACTTTGCAACATTAGTGCATGTTTATATATATACAACGTTGGATTCGATTACGCACATGTACAATACACACGTGTTTTTAATCGAAAGGCTGAACAGACCCTATTGATTTGCTTGCTGCGCAACAACTACAAGGGATGCATGGAGACATTAGTCACAAAAACATATCGTGTACCCACAAGCATTGTGAAATTAAACATATTAGAAACGTGTGCTTACTCTTTTCTCTCTCGTCCATTTAACCAGATTGAGCCACAGCAACGTGTGGCCGGGTACAGCTTGTATACAATATTTGTATTTATTCTAAACACACTCCTTTAGTCTCTTTATAAGGCTAGAGGCAAAAGTACATCAGTTAAACTTATCTAGCACACAGTAAATTAGCACAGTATATGTTTAGCCCTAGGGGAATCACAAACCATATACTAAGAAAGTGGTATAAGAACCACGAGGGCCATAGAGGCAAGGCCTAGGGCCTGTAGAACCGCTGGGGCAACCAGGAACCACCCAAGGTAGGGACACAGGAGACCCACGGGGGACACGTGCAGTGTCTAAACACAGCCGCGAATCACCATTGACTTCTATGGAGAAAGTTGCGATTAGAATTTTACAGATTAGAGACACTTAGGAGTGGACTAGGAGCAAACCCTTTGAGAACTAGACAGTTTGAGAGTCAAGACCCACGGGAGCACCAAAGTACTCGTGTTACCTCACCCAGGGAAGCCGGGTGCATAGGTGTCTTTTCATGTCGAGTTTTGTCGTCGTTTCCTATGGCGAGCTGCAAAGAAGTGCTGCAGGCGACCAGGTGAAAAGTGTCCGGATGGGTCCAAGGGTGGATTGGAGATCTGAAGAACCTGAAAGCAGAGGGGACAGAGTCTGGGTCACTTGCCAGTGACCAGGAAGGCAAGAAGAAGATGCCCACTGATGACGGGTGATTTCAGCTGCAGGAGGTGAAGCTTGACTCTTCAGCCACACGGATCAAGAGGCGGCCACGATAACCAGGAGTTGGATTCTAGCTGTCCCATGTTGGATGTCAAGTGCTGCAGTGTTGGTATCCGGATTGGACCCAACAAGCCTTGGCAACAGCAACCCACGCAGAATGCAAAGATTGGCTTCGGAGCAGACCTGCAAGCTCTGAGGGACTCACCCTTTGGAAGGGAGTCAGGGCATGTCTGGAGCAACCAGGGAAGCCCAAGAAACAAAAGAGTTACCTTCATGGGAACCCACCAGTTGATGGACCAGGGATCGGGAAGGGGCCTCGAGCAGAAATGCTAGTAGCGGGCCCACGGAACACTCATGGAGAGTAGGCCCACAATCTTCTGTGCCGGGAAACCCTGTTTGGGTAGCTGTGCGCATTATAAATTAAATTTAAAAAAAAATGGTGCTCAGGGCTTGGACTACGAGTAGCCCAATGCACAACTTCGGGAAAGCTCGGGAAGTAGATGCACTTGCAAATGTGCACGGTGTCCAGGAGTTCTGGCCCCATGTCTCTCGTGATGGCTGCGGGTCTCAGCTTTGCTGGGATCTCATGTCGGCCTTGGAGATGTCTGGAAGTCTGTGTCCTGTGTCGCAAATCCGTCAGGATCCGGTGGGAGCCTTGGAAAGGCAGACCGGCAAGATGCTTCTTTGGGGCCTGTTTGACCAGGGGAGTCACTCCTTGACCCCAAGGGAGATTCTTCCGTCTTCTAGTCAAAATAGAATGTCGAAGTTCCAGGATATATGTTGTAGAGTTTCGTCCAGGGTAATCTAAAGTCCTAAGGACTGGGTTTCCATACTTATACTAAGTTTAGGGGTTGGACTTACTCTAGGGTCCCACCTGTGGGTGGATCCAGGGAGGGGGTGGTTACACCCCTTTGCCTTTGTCCAGTTTCGCGCCAGAGCAGGGGCTGAGCGCCCCTGCAACCGGTTTGAACTGGGGTATGCACAGGGATACCAGGTGTGCATCAGGCACTGTCTGAAAAGCATTCACTGAATGCACCCCCCCTGCCCCATTACACTAAAGCCTGTCTGGGGATAAGATTACACCTCCCTGTGACTGGAAACCTATTGACCAGTCCTCCCCTGCCGGAGTTTCGTCCAGCATCAGGAGGTCAGACTCATGTCTGTGGCAGCAGCATCATTTTGTGATGCTGGGGCTCTTTTAAACTATTACCGGTTAAGTAAAGGTGTACATTTCTTCTCCCTCTAGAAGGGTGGAATTCTACCCCCGCCGCCAGAACTGGCGGGGGGGGGGGTAGGATTCCAAAGTGTTTGAGACCAAACACAACATGTTTTGATGCAGCCATTCCAAAGTTAGCATTTATCGTGCGGTTATAATGCACTTAAGAGTATATGGTATGGCTGTATCACAGAACAGCTACAGAGAAGTGATTCCGAAAGCTGCAGAGGGGCTCAGCTCATGCTTGGGCACCCTCTCACACAAAACCAAGCACTCTGCCTTCAGGATTGTTAAGGCCTGCCATAGGTTTATAGGTTTATACGTGTCTGTCATTTAAGGTAGATATAGGTAGCCTATATCTTAGAAAAGGGTGCAAGCACCACCTTACCCAGGCTGCAGTAGCAGGCCTGTGGTGCCATTTTGGAAGGCTTCCCAGGGGTGGCATAATACATGCTTCAGACCCTGGTAGGCCTCTGTGGTACCTATGACTAGGGACTCACAAGGGTAACCCAGTAACCAATCTGGAGTGCACCTAATGTACATGTAATCAATTTAGAGAAGAAGCAGCTAGGCTGGGGTCCTGGTTAGCAGGGCCCCAGCCAGACTAAAGTCGAAAAACAGTGAAACACCAGCAAAAAGTGGGGGTAACGATAGTAAGCAGATCCTACTCTCCTACACAACCTCCCCCCCAAACGCAGGGACATAAAACTAACCTTGACCAGTTGAGTCTTCATGTTCTAAGTGGAAATACCTGGAGAGTCCATCTGCATTGGCATAGTTACTCCCAGGTCTATGTTCCACTGTATAGTCCATCCCCTGTAGGGAAATAGACCACCTCAAAAGTTTGGGGTTTTCACCCTGCATCAGTTTTAGCCATAAGAGGGGCTTATGGTCAGTCTGAACAGTGAAGTAAAGGCATTACCACAAATTGAGTTCAAAAGTTTGGGGTTTTCACCCTTCATCTGTTTCAGCCATAAGAGGGGCTTATGGTAAGTCTGAACAGTGAAGTGAGTGCCAAAAAAGTATGGCCTCAGCTTCTTCAGAGCCCAACCACAGCAAAGGCCCCCCTCTCAATAGCTGACCAACGTTTCTCTCTAGGGGTCAGCCTTCTGCTAATAAAAGCTATTGGCTGGTCCTGACCTTCATCATTCAATTGTGACAGCACAGCCCCTACCCCCAACTCAGATGCATCTGTTTGGACAATTAATTCTCTGGAGTAGTTAGGACTTTGCAGAATTGGTGTAGTGCGCATGTTCTGCTTCAGGTCATCAAATGCCTTTTGACAGCTTACTGTCTACTGAACTTTCTTAGGCATTCTCTGAGAAGTTAAGTCATTCAGGGGTGTCACAATGGACCCATACCCCTTGACAAATCTTCTGTAGTACCCAGTCAGGCCCAAGAAAGCTCTGACCTGAGTCTGGGAAGTGGGAGCAACCCAGTCCATGATGGTCTGGATTTTGCTCTGCAATGGTTGAACCTGGCCTCCACCTACAAGGTGGCCCAAGTACACAACCTGACTCTGCCCTATCTGGCACTTAGTAGCCTTGATAGTGAGGCCTGCTTTCTGCAGGGCCTCCATAACATTTCTTAGGTGGACCCGGTGATCCTCCCAGGTAGAGCCAAAGACAGCAATATCATCAAGATATGCTGCACTATAGTCTTCCAGACCAGTTAGGACTTTGTTCACCAACCCTTGAAAAGTGGCAGGTGCATTTTTCAGACCAAAGGGCATTACCACAAATTGATAATGTCCACTAAGGGTTGAGAATGCTGTCTTTGGCATTGCATCATCAGCTAATCTGATCTGCCAGTAGCCAGCCGTAAGATCAAATGTGCTCAGAAATTTGGCTGAGGCCAACATATCTATGAGCTCATTTGCTCTTGGAATTGGATGGGCATCAGCCCCAGTGACTGCATTGAGACCCCTGTAGTCTACAAAAAACCTCATCTCTCTCTTACCACCCTGGGTGTGAGGCTTCGGTACCAAGACTACTGGACTAGCCCAATGACTATCTGAGTGTTCAATCACTCCTAAATCCAACATGTTCCGGACTTCAGTCCTGATAAAGTCCTTGACATGATCAGGTCGCCTGTAAATCTTATTTTAAACAGGCAGACCGTCCCCACTGTCCACTTCATGAGTGCATCAGGTAGTCTGACTTGGAGTCAGAGAAAACATCTGTCTGAACTGTTGGAGAACTTGTCTGCAATCAGTTTGCTGCTGATCAGTGAGGCTGCCTGCCAAGACTACTCCATCTAATGATCCATCATCAGGGTTCTGAGAGAGCAGGTCTGGGAGAGGGTCACTCTTCCTCCTGTCCTTCATCAGTAGCCATGAGCAAGCCCATGTCTGCCCTGTCAACATATGGTTTCAGTCTGTTGACATGAAGCACCCTATGGGGGCTCCTGGGAGTTCCAAGATCTACCAAAAAGGTAACCTCTCCCTTCTGTTCAACAATAGTGGGGGGCCCACTCCACTTGTCTCGGAGAGCTGCTGGGGCCACAGGCTCCAACACCCACACTTTCTGTCCTGGCTGGTAAACAGTCAGTACAGTCTTTTGGTCATGCCAGGCTTTCTGTAAATCCTGGCTAACCTCAAGGTTTTCAGTTGACTTTTTCATGTACTCAGACATCCCGGAGCAGAGACCAAGTACATAGTCCACAATATCCTGTTTAGGGGTTTGAGAGGTAACTCCCATCCCTCCTTCACGAGACATAATGGTCCTCTGATAGGGTGTCCAAACAAAAGTTCAAATGGGCTGTAGCCAACCCCCTTCTGAGGAACCTCCCTGTATGCAAACAAAAGGCAGGGTTGCAGGATGTCCCAACTCTGCCTGAGCTTTTCTGGGAGACCCTTAATCATAGTTAGTGATGAGAGAGGCACTCCTAATTAAATCAACAATTAACAATGAAGTTTAAATACTCATTAAACATGCGTGCTGCGGAGGTAGACGCAATGTCCATACTGCGCCAGTGAATTATTGCATGATAGAATCAAGCGAAACCGCTTGCCCTCTGCGCACTGTTGCGAATCCAAAGTGGATGATTACATAGTATTAAAGTCTAAATGTAACTGATATCAGCGTACAAAGTTACATAAGGACTCATAGGCGTTGTGAGTTGCAATCAATATGTATGTTTACTAGCATCATAACATTGTACTACACAGTGTTCATTTGATTTCAAGTAAATACAATGAATTCATCATGAAGAAAAGTTTGATGTTTACATCACATCAATTTATATATTTTCATCTCACAAGTTTGCCCTGCCCAATGCATTTCGGGCCACTTGGCCCTTCGTCAGGGGCGGTACCTGAAACGACACAAACATAAATTGCTTTCACTCTAATGAAAGAATCTTCAACTGCATAGTTCATAGTTCACCACAGATATCAATATGAAATTAGTGTAAAAAATAACGATGCTCATGTTTAATTCATAACAAGAAAAAAAATGGATGAACAACTCTGGCTGGTACACTCACTTGGACAGTGCTGATGGACTGGCACGAGGTATGTGAGAAAGACCACAGAAAGATGTGATGGTATGGAGGGTCTGACGGGTCAATGTGCTGTGGAAAATGTACAAAGAAGACGTTGACTATCATCAACTGAACGTCATGTGCAGCGAAAGGAAAAAACTGTGACATGAACCGAAACAAATGCACTCACATGTCAACTGAAACGGTGGCGTGATAATACGGTCCGTTCGATCCGAATGTAATAAAAACGGGGTCTGGAATGCTGGAACACTCACGTGCTTCAACAGTACATGCAAAATTACCTGAAATAATCAGAAAAATAATGACCAAACGAGGGCGAACCTTTCATATAGAGCAAAGGTTGTAAATACGGATCATTCAATCACAGTGAGTGTTCAAGGATTCTAACAAGGAAATCCAGGGTGGCAACTGAAACAAACCTGTTGAATCTTTAAAAACGTGCGGTGATTTTCACCCGACATTCACAGCCCGACACTCTACAAAAACAACAACAACGTTACTCTAACACACTATTATCCTGCATTTAAACTAAAGGACCTTAAACGGATAACAAGTACCTTAAGCCACGAGTAACGATAACAAGGTAATCCAGATTCCACTCTCGGTAACGGACGCCCGATAATCCTGCCGATTCGAACCTAAACTCGGTGCGACGGCCTTGTTAAATGACGTGAAGGTAATGGTATGATAAAAACAAAAAACTGACTCTTCCGCGAAGAAGTGGGGAAAGGTAATAAAGAATAAGATGCCATGCCAGAATGGTTAAGCGTACAGGTGAAATGCCAAATGGTTGGTACATGGTAAAAATGAATACGAGACCCTACTTCATGTGTGTAAAAAATAAGAAAACAATAAAACAAATGTAAATGATAACAGACAAATAAGATATATGCTGTCATAGTGATAACAACATGAATCATCAAACAGTCCTGCTGCGTACACAGATAGTGCAAGTATCACAGATAACAAGTTAAATCCACTCGATCATTGATCCCGTTGGGATCTTGTGTGTTTAACTTTTTTATCCAAAAAATCTCTCTTTGCAACAGTGTTTTGGTGAGATTTTTTTCTGGTGTGGGGATGACCACTTCGAGAATCTGGAATTTAATCTGAGCTATTGTATGTTTGTTTTTATCCCAATGTACTGCCAGACTACTGCTGGTATTTTTATTCCGGATGGTGCTCTTATGCTCGGATATTCGAGTCTTTATTTTTCTTTCTGTTTTGCCCACATACAACAATCCGCAGGGGCACTTGATGGCATATATAACGTTGATGGTATTACAATCCGCATTGATCCTGGTAGAAATAGTTTCTCCTGTGTGTGGATGTTTCACTGTGTCGGTCACCATCACATTATTACAGTGAATACAATTTTGACATTTTCTCATTCCTTTGTGAATGATTGTTTTTGTCACGGAGTTGGGTTTTAGTAGCTCTTTGATATTTCGAGATCTTTTGTAGGCAAAAATTTGTCTATTCACGAACAGTTCTTTAAAGTCAGTCTCATGGCTCAACAAATCCCAATGGCGGTTGATGCTCTTCTTTATTTCGTGGGAACTGGTAGAGTATTTGGAAACAAATACCTGACGTTGGGATTGCTGTTTTGTTTTCTTCTTCAACAAGGTTTCCCTAGATAACTTTTCAGTCTTATCTTTGGCTGCTTCCAACACAGTCAAGGGATACTTTTTAGACACATACTTGGTGATGATAGTTTTGAGGTTAGTTTGTAAAGTTTCTTCCTGTGAACAAATTCTTTTGGCTCGTAACATTAGAGAGTATTGCAGATTGTCAATGAGATTCCTGGAATGAAAACTGTTGTACTGGAGAGCAGTGTTTTTGTCTGTGGCCTTATGGTATACTTCAGTATCAAGCGTATCATTCTCCAATTTCACTAATACATCCAAGAATGGAATAACTTTATCATCAATGTGATGGGTGAATTGGATATTCTCATCAAACAAGTTGAGCTGGGATATCTTCTGTTCCAACATTGTTTTGGAATTCTGCCATTTTAGAAAGATATCGTCAATGTAACGACAGTATAGAATTGTGTTATCTGTCCAGTCTTTGTCTGTCACCAAGAACATGTCTTCAAACCTAGCCATGTAGGTATTGGCGTATGCTGGGGCCCCAGAAAAACCCATTGAGGTACCCTTGTTCTGTAAATAAAAATCATCATTCCACTTGAAATAACTATGACGTAGACTAAAGTGCAAAAGTTCCAACAAAAAAATGTTGTTGACAGGTAGATCCACTTGTTTCAGCAAAGCCCATTCCACTGCCTCTATTCCTGCGGCATGCGGGATAGAGGTGTATAGGGCTTTGACGTCTAGAGTACACATGAGCATACCTGATTTTACTCCAACCTTCATGAGCTTTTGCATGAAGTGTGTTGTGTCTTTGGTATAGGAATACCACGACTGAACAAAGGGTTGCAAGAATTGATCAATGTACTGACCCAAAGGCTCAAAGATGGTACCACACCCAGTAATGATTGGACGAAAGGGCGGGTTGGAAAGATTCTTGTGGACTTTTGGCAGCATGTATATTCCTGGCTGCTTAGGAAATGAAACTGTGAGGAATTGACGAGTTTTTGTGTTGATCCATTTCATATTTTCAGCTTGGTCTAATATCTTGTCTAATGTCACTTTAAGTTCCTTGACGGGATCCTGATCCAATTTGAGATAAGTACTTGTATCAGATACATGTTCAACTACTTTAGACTCATAAAATGTCCGATCCATGACGACAATGGCGCCGCCTTTGTCTGCTTGTTGGATGTGTATTCTGGGATTTTCCGCTAATTCTTTTAAGATCAGTTCCTCATGTTTTGAAAGGTTCCAGTAACATTTTTTCTTGGTGTTGATCTGTTTGAGGTCTTTCAATACTAAATTTTCAAATGCATCCAGTATTTTGTGAGATGTAGGTGCCTGAAAGGTAGACTTCGGTCTAAACTCAAGATATTCTCCTGGATTTAACTCTGTGGTTTGATCTGGAAGATTAGAAAAAAATTATTTCAAACGTAAGGTTCTCATGAATTTGAAAAAATCAATTTCCATCTCCAATGAGTTTGTTTGGTAAGTTGGTACGAAATTCAAACCTTTATTGAGAACATTGGTTTGTTGAGTTGTAAGCTCGTGAGTGGAAATGTTGATCACTAAATCTGTCGGGTACTCCTCAAATTTGGTTTTACCACCTCCTTTGCCTCTCCTGATTTTCCTTTCACTTTTCCTGGTGGTTGAGTTGTATCCGCATCCTGGGCGGAAAAAGACGTTTTAGAAGAGGAGGCTCCTTCAGTTATTGTGGTCTCTTTGTCACCTACTGTGGTTTCAACAACTCTTGGAGGTGCCCTGTTAACATTAGTATCTCCCTCTGAAGCCATGCTTTCTTGAGATGAAGTGTTAGGGGTTCGCTTCACAAAGGTTCTCCTTTGGGCATACACTTCCGCCCACGTATATACTTCATTGAGCCTATAGTCTAATGTATCTCGTTTGTATTTCCTAAGTTTTCCCTCTTGAATCTCTTTGTTATGTTTATCCATTCTGGTGTTCATTTCTTCCAAAAATTTAGACCAATCCTCTGAATCCATTCTGGACTATAAATCAGATTCAATGAGTGTAATTTCATCTGTTATTTCTTTGATGACTACTGCTAATTCTTCTATCAACAGCAATATAAGGTCCAGAGAACATTTATTAAGAACTGCATACCAGCGGTCCATAAAATCTTTCTTCATATGAAAACGGAATAACATGGGTTTGATAGGTATTCTTAGACCTCTTGGAATTCTCTTTGCACGGTGGTACTGCACGAGTTTGGACGCATGCAGGCGCTGGTTTAACTGCCTTTTCGTCAAGAACTCAAGTTGTTTTAATTGCTGTGGCAAACTGCTCCCCTGCACGTTGAAGGACCTGATGTCGTGGATGAGGGAGTACATTTCTGAAGCTTGTTCATTGGTATAGGCTAAAGTACTAGCCCGATTTTCAGTGAGACCAGTTATGGCATCAAACGACATTTTTAAGTAAGTGGGTGCTCTCTCCCTGTGGACAGGGTACAAAACAATAGTTAGTGATTAGAGAGGCACTCCTAATTAAATCAACAATTAACAATGAAGTTTAAATACTCATTAAACACGCGTGCTGCGGAGGTAGACGCAATGTCCATACTGCGCCAGTGAATTATTGCATGATAGAATCAAGCGAAACCGCTTGCCCTCTGCGCACTGTTGCGAATCCAAAGTGGATGATTACATAGTATTAAAGTCTAAATGTAACTGATATCAGCGTACAAAGTTACATAAGGACTCATAGGCGTTGTGAGTTGCAATCAATATGTATGTTTACTAGCATCATAACATTGTACTACATAGTGTTCATTTGATTTCAAGTAAATACAATGAATTCATCATGAAGAAAAGTTTGATGTTTACATCACATCAATTTATATATTTTCATCTCACAAGTTTGCCCTGCCCAATGCATTTCGGGCCACTTGGCCCTTCGTCAGGGGCGGTACCTGAAACAACACAAACATAAATTGCTTTCACTCTAATGAAAGAATCTTCAACTGCATAGTTCATAGTTCACCACAGATATCAATATGAAATTAGTGTAAAAAATAACGATGCTCATGTTTAATTCATAACAAGAAAATAAATGGCTGAACAACTCTGGCTGGTACACTCACTTGGACAGTGCTGATGGACTGGCACGAGGTATGTGAGAAAGACCACAGAAAGATGTGATGGTATGGAGGGTCTGACGGGTCAATGTGCTGTGGAAAATGTACAAAGAAGACGTTGACTATCATCAACTGAACGTCATGTGCAGCGAAAGGAAAAAACGGTGGCATGAACCGAAACAAATGCACTCACATGTCAAGTGAAACAGTGGCGTGATAATACGGTCCGTTCGATCCGAATGTAATAAAAACGGGGTCTGGAATGCTGGAACACTCACGTGCTTCAACAGTACATGCAAAATTACCTAAAATAATCAGAAAAATAATGACCAAACGAGGGCGAACCTTTCATATAGAGCAAAGGTTGTAAATACGGAATATTCAATCACAGTGAGTGTTCAAGGATTCTAACAAGGAAATCCAGGGTGGCAACTGAAACAAACCTGTTGAATCTTTAAAAATGTGCGGTGATTTTCACCCGACATTCACAGCAGATGTAAAGCCAAGTTCAGCCCGACACTCTACAAAAACAACAACAACGTTACTCTAACACACTATTATCCTGCATTTAAACTAAAGGACCTTAAATGGATAACAAGTACCTTAAGCCACGAGTAACGATAACAAGGTAATCCAGATTCCACTCTCGGTAACGGACGCCCGATAATCCTGCCGATTCGAACCTAAACTCGGTGCGACGGCCTTGTTAAATGACGTGAAGGTATGATAAAAACAAAAAACGGACTCTTCCGCGAAGAAGTGGGGAAAGGTAATAAAGAATAAGACGCCATGCCAGAATGGTTAAGCGTACAGGTGAAATGCCAAATGGTTGGTACATGGTAAAAATGAATACGAGACCCTACTTCATGTGTGTAAAAAATAAGAAAACAATAAAACAAATGTAAATGATAACAGACAAATAAGATATATGCTGTCATAGTGATAACAACATGAATCATCAAACAGTCCTGCTGCGTACACAGATAATGAAAGTATCACAGATAAGAAGTTAAATCCACTCGATCATTGATCCCGTTGGGATCTTGTGTGTTTAACTTTTTATCCAAAAAATCTCTCTTTGCAACAGAGTTTTGGTGAGATTTTTTTCTGGTGTGGGGATGACCACTTCGAGAATCTGGAATTTAATCTGAGCTATTGTGTGTCTGTTTTTATCCCAATGTACTGCCAGACTACTGCTGGTATTTTTATTCCGGATGGTGCTCTTATGCTCGGATATTCGAGTCTTTATTTTTCTTTCTGTTTTGCCCACATACAACAATCCGCAGGGGCACTTGATGGCATATATAACGTTGATGGTATTACAATCCGCATTGATCCTGGTAGAAATAGTTTCTCCTGTGTGTGGATGTTTCACTGTGTCGGTCACCATCACATTATTACAGTGAACACAATTTTGACATTTTCTCATTCCTTTGTAAATGATTGTTTTTGTCACGGAGTTGGGTTTTAGTAGCTCTTTTGTAGGCAAAAATTGGCCTATTCACGAACAGTTCTTTAAAGTCAGTCTCATGACTCAACAAATCCCAATGGCGGTTGATGCTCTTCTTTATTTCGTGGGAACTGGTAGAGTATTTGGAAACAAATACCTGACGTTGGTATTGCTGTTTTGTTTTCTTCTTAAACAGGGTTTCCCTAGATAACTTTTCAGACTTATCTTTCGCTGCTTCCAACACAGTCAAGGGATACTTTTTAGACACATACTTGGTGATGATAGTTTTGAGGTTAGTTTGTAAAGTTTCTTCCTGTGAACAAATTCTTTTGGCTTGTAACATTAGAGAGTATGGCAGATTGTCAATGAGATTCCTGGAATGAAAACTGTTGTACTGGAGAGCAGTGTTTTTGTCTGTGGCCTTATGGTATACTTCAGTATCAAGCGTATCATTCTCCAATTTCACCAATACATCCAAGAATGGAATAACTTTATCATCAATGTAATGGGTGAATTGGATATTCTCATCAAACAAGTTGAGCTGGGATATCTTCTGTTCCAACATTGTTTTGGAATTCTGCCATATTAGAAAGATATCGTCAATGTAACGACAGTATAGAATTGTGTTATCTGTCCAGTCTTTGTCTGTCACCAAGAACATGTCTTCAAACCTAGCCATGTAGGTATTGGCGTATGCTGGGGCCCCAGAAAAACCCATTGAGGTACCCTTGTTCTGTAAATAAAAATCATCATTCCACTTGAAATAACTATGACGTAGACTAAAGTGCAAAAGTTCCAACAAAATAATTTTGTTGACAGGTAGATCCTCTTGTTTCAGCAAAGCCCATTCCACTGCCTCTATTCCTGCGGCATGCGGGATAGAGGTGTATAGGGCTTTGACGTCTAGAGTACACATGAGCATACCTGATTTTACTCCAACCTTCATGAGCTTTTGCATGAAGTGTGTTGTGTCTTTGGTATAGGAATACCACGACTGAACAAAGGGTTGCAAGAATTGATCAATGTACTGACCCAAAGGCTCAAAGATGGTGCCACACCCAGTAACGATTGGGCGAAAGGGCGGGTTGGAAAGATTCTTGTGGACTTTTGGCAGCATGTATATTCCTGGCTGCTTAGGAAATGAAACTGTGAGGAATTGACGAGTTTTGGTATTGATCCATTTCATATTTTCAGCTTGGTCTAATATCTTGTCTAATATCACTTTAAGTTCCTTGATGGGATCCTGATCCAATTTGAGATAAGTACTTGTATCAGATACATGTTCAACTACTTTAGACTCATAAAATGTCCGATCCATGACGACAATGGCGCCGCCTTTGTCTGCTTGTTGGATGTGTATTCTGGGATTTTCCGCTAATTCTTTTAAGATCAGTTTCTCATGTTTTGAAACGTTCCAGTAAAAAATTTTCTTGGTGTTGATCTGTTTGAGGTCTTTCAATACTAAATTTTCAAATGCATCCAGTATTTTGTGAGATGTAGGTGCCTGAAAGGTAGACTTCGGTCTAAACTCAAGATATTCTGCTGGATTTAACTCTGTGGTTTGATCTGGAAGATTAGAAAAAAAGTATTTCCAACGTAAGGTTCTCATGAATTTGAAAAAATCAATTTCCATCTCCAATGAGTTTGTTTGGTAAGTTGGTATGAAATTCAAACCTTTATTGAGAACATTGGTTTGTTGAGTTGTAAGTTCGTGAGTGGAAATGTTGATCACTAAGGTTGTCGGGTACTCCTCAAATTTGGTTTTACCACCTCCTTTGCCTCTCCTGATTTTCCTTTCACTTTTCCTGGTGGTTGAGTTGTATCCGCATCCTGGGTGGAAAAAGACGTTTTAGAAGAGGAGGCTCCTTCAGTTATTGTGGTCTCTTTGTCACCTACTGTGGTTTCAACAACTCTTGGAGGTGCCCTGTTAACATTAGTATCTCCCTCTGAAGCCATGCTTTCTTGAGATGAAGTGTTAGGGGTTCGCTTCACAAAGGTTCTCCTTTGGGCATACACTTCCGCCCACGTATATACTTCATTGAGCTTATAGTCTAATGTATCTCGTTTGTATTTCCTAAGTTTTCCCTCTTGAATCTCTTTGGTATGTTTATCCATTCTGGTGTTCATTTCTACCAAAAATTTAGACCAATCCTCTGAATCCATTCTGGACTATAAATCAGATTCAATGAGTGTAATTTCATCTGTTATTTCTTTGATGACTACTGCTAATTCTTCTATCAACAGCAATATATGGTCCAGAGAACATTTATTAAGAACTGCATACCAGCGGTCCATAAAATCTTTCTTCATATGAAAACGGAATAACATGGGTTTGATAGGCATTCTTAGACCTCTTGGAATTCTCTTTGCACGGTGGTACTGCACGAGTGTGGGCGCATGCAGGCGCTGGTTTAACTGCCTTTTTGTCAAGAACTCAAGTTGTTTTAATTGCTGTGGCAAACTGCTCCCCTGCACGTTGAAGGACCTGATGTCGTGGATGAGGGAGTAAATTTCTGAAGCTTGTTCATTGGTATAGGCTAAAGTACTAGCCGATTTTCAGTGAGACCAGTTATGGCATCAAACGACATTTTTAAGTAAGTGGGTGCTCTCTCCCTGGGGACAGGGTACAAAACAATAGTTAGTGATGAGAGAGGCACTCCTAATTAAATCAACAATTAAGAATGAAGTTTAAATACTCATTAAACACGCGTGCTGCAGAGGTAGACGCAATGTCCATACTGCGCCAGTGAATTATTGCATGAAACAAAACGGCAATACCAACATCAGGTATTTGTTTCCAAATACTCTACCAGTTCCCACGAAATAAAGAAGAGCATCAACCGCCATTGGGATTTGTTGAGTCATGAGACTGACTTTAAAGAACTGTTCGTGAATAGACCAATTTTTGCCTACAAAAGATCTCGAAATATCAAAGAGCTACTAAAACCCAACTCCGTGACAAAAACAATCATTTACAAAGGAATGAGAAAATGTCAAAATTGTGTTCACTGTAATAATGTGATGGTGACCGACACAGTGAAACATCAACACACAGGAGAAACTATTTCTACCAGGATCAATGCGGATTGTAATACCATCAACGTTATATATGCCATCAAGTGCCCCTGCGGATTGTTGTATGTGGGCAAAACAGAAAGAAAAATAAAGACTCGAATATCCGAGCATAAGAGCACCATCCGGAATAAAAATACCAGCAGTAGTCTGGCAGTACATTGGGATAAAAACAGACATACAATAGCTCAGATTAAATTCCAGATTCTCGAAGTGGTCATCCCCACACCAGAAAAAAATCTCACCAAAACTCTGTTGCAAAGAGAGATTTTTTGGATAAAAAAGTTAAACACACAAGATCCCAACGGGATCAATGATCGAGTGGATTTAACTTGCTATCTGTGATACTTGCACTATCTGTGTACGCAGCAGGACTGTTTGATGATTCATGTTGTTATCACTATGACAGCATATATCTTATTTGTCTGTTATCATTTACATTTGTTTTATTGTTTTATTTTTTACACACATGAAGTAGGGTCTCGTATTCATTTTTACCATGTACCAACCATTTGGCATTTCACCTGTACGCTTAACCATTCTGGCATGGCGTCTTATTCTTTATTACCTTTCCCCACTTCTTCGCGGAAGAGTCAGTTTTTTGTTTTTATCATACCTTCACGTCATTTAACAAGGCCGTCGCACCGAGTTTAGGTTCGAATCGGCAGGATTATCGGGCGTCCGTTACCGAGAGTGGAATCTGGATTACCTTGTTATCGTTACTCGTGGCTTAAGGTACTTGTTATCCATTTAAGGTCCTTTAGTTTAAATGCAGGATAATAGTGTGTTAGAGTAACGTTGTTGTTGTTTTTGTAGAGTGTCGGGCTGAACTTGGCTTTACATCTGCTGTGAATGTCGGGTGAAAATCACCGCACGTTTTTAAAGATTCAACAGGTTTGTTTCAGTTGCCACCCTGGATTTCCTTGTTAGAATCCTTGAACACTCACTGTGATTGAATGATCCGTATTTACAACCTTTGCTCTATATGAAAGGTTCGCCCTCGTTTGGTCATTATTTTTCTGATTATTTTAGGTAATTTTGCATGTACTGTTGAAGCACGTGAGTGTTCCAGCATTCCAGACCCCGTTTTTATTACATTCGGATCGAACGGACCGTATTATCACGCCACAGTTTCAGTTGACATGTGAGTGCATTTGTTTCGGTTCATGTCACCGTTTTTTCCTTTCGCTGCACATGACGTTCAGTTGATGATAGTCAACGTCTTCTTTGTACATTTTCCACAGCACATTGACCCGTCAGACCCTCCATACCATCACATCTTTCTGTGGTCTTTCTCACATACCTCGTGCCAGTCCATCAGCACTGTCCAAGTGAGTGTACCAGCCAGAGTTGTTCAGCCATTTATTTTCTTGTTATGAATTAAACATGAGCATCGTTATTTTTTACACTAATTTCATATTGATATCTGTGGTGAACTATGAACTATGCAGTTGAAGATTCTTTCATTAGAGTGAAAGCAATTTATGTTTGTGTCGTTTCAGGTACCGCCCCTGACGAAGGGCCAAGTGGCCCGAAATGCATTGGGCAGGGCAAACTTGTGAGATGAAAATATATAAATTGATGTGATGTAAACATCAAACTTTTCTTCATGATGAATTCATTGTATTTACTTGAAATCAAATGAACACTGTGTAGTACAATGTTATGATGCTAGTAAACATACATATTGATTGCAACTCACAACGCCTATGAGTCCTTATGTAACTTTGTACACTGATATCAGTTACATTTAGACTTTAATACTATGTAATCATCCACTTTGGATTCACAACAGTGCGCAGAGGGCAGACCCTTAATCATACCCTTTAAGGTTTTGTTGAATCTTTCAACTAAACCATTGCACTGTGGGTGATAGGGTGTGTTGAATTTGTAGTTCACTCCACACTTCTTCCACATTGCAATCAAGTAGCTGGACATAAAGTTTGCGCCTCTGTCAGATACTACCTCTTTAGAGAAACCCACTCTTGAAAACACTCCAAAGAGGGTTCTTGCAACAACAGGTGCTGTAGTGGTCCTAAGGGGAATAGCTTCTGGGTACCTAGTGGCATAGTCCACCACCACTAGATTAAACCTGCGCCCAGATGCTGTCTGAGGATCCATTGGTCCAACAATGTCAATCCCCACTCTTTCAAAGGGAACCGCCACCACAGGTAGTGGTATCAGGGGGGCCTTTGTAGTGCCACCTTCCTTATTTATTTATTTATTTTACAGACTTGTAAAGCACATGGCTGCCCGTGAGCGTCCCAGCGCTAGTGATAGATCAGAAAAGGTTGAGAGGGACATTGGATTTAAGGGAACAACCAAGTCTTAAGTGGCTTGCAAAAAGGAAGAAGGTTGGGCTGGGCTCGGATGTCTGGGGGAGCAATGGTGGCTGGAGTTGCATCCCTCTGGGTGCAATCACTTGTCCAATGGCTATTCTGTTTACAGATTTTACACCATGGTTTCTTTTGGCCTTTTCCTTTCTTGGAAGATTGGGAATCCCCACCATTAGAAGCTTTTTGGGGGTCTTGTGAAGGCTTCTGGTCTTTACCCTTCTCCACACCTTTTTGATCTGGCTTCTTTTGGTCACCACCTTGGTTCTGTACCTTCTGCTTCACCCTGGTTCTGACCCGATTGTCTGCCTTCTTTCCCAATTCTTGGGGAGAGGTTAGATCAGAGTCTACCAGGTGCTGATGCAACAGCTGATTTTGACAGTTATTAAGGATCTGCTACCTCATGATCAGATTATACAATCCTGTATAGTCACACACTTTACTGCCCAATAACCAGCCTTCCAGAGCCTTAGTAGCACAATCAACAAAGTCAACTCAGTCCTGAGTCTGTGTCTTTTGGGTATCTCTGAACTGTATTCTATACTGCTCAGTGGTTAGGCCAAACCCATCTATTAGAGCACTCTTCAGGACTTTGTAATCATCAGCATCCTATTCTCTTACAGTGAGGAGCGTGTCTCTACCTTTGTCTGCAGAGCAGTGCCACAAGATTTCTGCCCACTGCTCCTGGGGTACCTTCTGTACTTTGCAGGCCCTTTCCAGTGCAGTTATCCATTTGTGGACGGCATCCCCATTCTGATACGGAGGGACAATCTTGTTTAGGTTTCTACGGTCATAAGACCTTTCCCTAACACTAGGGAAGTTGTTGCCACCATGGGACTCCAGTCCCATCTTTTTTCTTGCTTTTTCAAGCTCCATGGACTCCCTTTCTAAGGCTACATTCTGTCTCCCTATTCTCAGCTGAGCTTATTCCATTCTCACCTGATGCTACCTCTTCTCCTGGGAGGTGTCCCTCATATGAGAAGAGACAGAGGTCCCTATTGATGTGCCAGAATGATCAGATTCTCCTGAAGGTGATCTGGGACTTCTAGGCACACCGCTAACTCTTCCTGGGGGCACAAAGAAGTGACCCACTGGACCCACCTCTCCATCTCCAGTAGGAGCTGGATTCTCAAGGTTTAGTTCATTGTCAACCTCCTGGTCAGCATCAGAGTCTGAATCCTGTGGTATTAGACCACTGGGATTTTCCTCCCCTGCTGCTTCTAACCCACTGCCTAGCCTTTCAGGCTCTGAAGCCTTCTTCAGGACATCTAACAGCAATACCTCTCTGAGGAGTTGGGTGTTGGCACCTTTGCCAGCCTTCAGTTGCCTAAGTGTACACAGAGCCCTTAACTCCGAGAAAGGGAATGTGTCATACTTAGATGTCAGTAACATACTGACATCTGCAGAGACACACGAGGTCCTGCCCCTGAAGTCATAACTAGTGAGGTGTGGTGTATGCACTACCTACTCTAGTTGGGTACCTACTGGACTCTCTTGAGTTGTAGAAAGGGTGTGCTTAAGCCCATGACACACAACTCTAAGTTCAGTAGAACTTACTGTATTTAAGCTGGTATTATATGTACCTCTGGTACCTTTAGTGGTTTTCAAATGATCAAACACTTGAGATTATCTGGAAAAACAATGGCAAGCTGGAATCCCACACGCTGCACACCAATGTGAGAAGTTGGCCTGGCATATGCTATCCACTATTCTAGTGGACACCTTGCACCAGTCCAAACGACCCCTTATTGATGGTAGGTTAAAGACAACCTTATAGAAAGCTATCCTAGTGGTAGCTCTGGAGAGCAGCCTTCAGGCTAAGTCTTGAAGGAATGTAAAGCAGCTTGTTTTACCAGTCTATAATCTTGTGAATGACCAAATGAAAGGAGAACCATACGAGGTATATATATATAAAATATAAGTATTTATTCTAAACACACTCCTCTAGTCTCTTTATGAGGCTAGAGGCAAAAGTACATCTGTTAAACTTATTTAGCACACAGTAAATTAGCGCAGTATGTGTTTAGCCCTGGGGCGTCATAAAACCGTATACTAAGAAAGTGGTAAAATAACTATGAGGGACATAGAGGTAAGGCCTAGGGCCTGTAGAACCTCTGGGGCAACCAGGAACCACCCAAGGTAGGGACACAGGAGACCCACGGGGGACGCGTGCAGTGTCTAAACACAGCCGCGAATCACCATTGACTTCTATAGAGAAAGTTGCGAATAGAATTTTAAAGATTAGGGGCACTTAGGAGCGGACTAGGAGCAAACCCCTTGAGAACTAGACAGTTCGAGAGTCAAGACCCGTGGGAGCACCAACGTACTCGTGTTACCTCACCCAGGGAAGCTGGGTGCATAGGTGTCTTTTCGTGTCGGATTTCGTCATCGTTTCCTATGGCGAGCTGCAAAGAAGTGCTGCAGGCGACCAGGTGAAAAGTGTCCGGATTGATCCAAGGGTGGATCGGAGATCTGAAGAGCCTGAAAGCAGAAGGGACAGAGTCTGGGTCACTGTGAGTCAGCCCCTGGTAGGCCTCTGGGGTACATATGCCCTTAGTACCTAAGGTACCATATACTAGGGACTCACAAGGGTAACCCAATAACCAATCTGGAGTGTACCTAATGTACATGCAATCAATTTAGATAGGAAGCAGCTAGGCTGGGGTGGTGGTTAGCAGGGCCCCAGGCATACTAAAGTAAAAAAACAGTGAAACACCACCAAAAAGTGGGCGTAACCACAGTAAGCAGATCCGACTCTCCTACACAACCTCCCCCCCAAACGCAGGGATATAAAACTAACCTTGACCAGTTGAGTCTTCATGTTCTAAGTGGAAATACCTGGAGAGTCCATCTGCATTGGCATGGTTACTCCCAGGTCTATGTTCCACTGTATAGTCCATCCCCTGTAGGGAAATGGACCGCCACAAAAGTTTGGGGGTTTCACCCTTCATCTGTTTTAGACATAAAAGGGGCTTATGGTCAGTCTGAAGAGTGAAGTGAGTGCCAAAAAATTATGGCCTCAGCTTCTTCAGAGCCCAACCACAGCAAAGGCCTCCCTCTCAATAGCTAACCAACGTTTCTCTCTAGGGGGCAGACTTCTGCTAATAAAAGCTATTGGCTGGTCCTGACCGTCATCATTCGATTGTGACAGCACAGCCCCTCCCCCCAACTCAGATGCATCTTTTTGGACAATTAATTCTCTGGAGTAGTTAGGACTTTGCAGAATTGGTGCAGTGCACATGGCCTGCTTCAGGTAATGAAATGCCTTTTGACAGCTTACTGTCTACTGAACTTTCTTAGGCATTCTCTGAGAAGTTAAGTCATTCAGGGGTGTCACAATGGACCCATACCCCTTGACAAATCTTCTGAGGTACCCAGTCAGGCCCAAGAAAGCTCTTGCCTGAGTCTGGGTAGTGGGAGCAACCCAGTCCATGATGGTCTGGATTTTGCTCTGCAATGGTTGAACATGGCCTCCACCTACAAGGTGGCCCAAGTACACAACCTGACTCTGCCCTATCTGGCACTTAGTAGCCTTGATAGTGAGGCCTGTTTTCTGCAGGGCCTCCATAACATTTCCTAGGTGGACACGGTGATCCTCCCAGGTGGAGCTACAGACAGCAATATCATCAAGATATGCTGCACTATAGTCTTCCAGGCCAGTTAGGACTTTGTTCACCAACCCTTGAAAAGTGGCAGGTGCATTCTTCAGACCAAAGGGCATTACCACAAATTGATAATGTCCACTAAGGGTTGAGAATACTGTCTTTGGCATTGCATCATCAGCTAATCTGATCTGCCAGTAGCCAGCTGTAAGATCAAATGTGCTCAGAAATTTAGCTGAGGCCAAAATATCTATGAGCTCATTTGCTCTTGGAATTGGATGGGCATCAGTCCTAGTGACTGCATTGAGACCCCTGTAGTCTACACAAAACCTCATCTCTCTCTTACCACCCTGGGTGTGAGGCTTGGATACCAAGACTACTGGACTAGCCCAAGGACTATCTGAGTGTTCAATCACTCCCAAATCCAACATGTTCCGGACTTCAGTCCTGATACAGTCCCTGACATAATCAGGTCACCTGTAAATCTTATTTTTAACAGGCAGACTGTCCCCAGTGTCCACTTCATGAGTGCATCAGGTAGTCTGACTTCTAGTCAGAGAAAACATCTGTCTGAACTGTTGGAGAACTTGTCTGCAATCAGTTTGCTGCTGATCAGTGAGGCTGGCTGCCAAGGCTACTCCATCTACTGATCCATCATCAGGGTTCTGAGAGAGCAGGTCTGGGAGAGGGTCACTCTTCCTCCTGTCCTTCATCATTAGCCATGAGCAAGCCCATGTCTGCCCTGTCAACATATGGTTTCAGTCTGTTGACCTGAAGCACCCTATGGGGGCTCCTGGGAGTTCCAAGATCTACCAAAGAGGTAACCTCTCCCTTCTGTTCAACAATAGTGTGGGGCCCACTCCACTTGTCTTGGAGAGCTGCTGGGGCCACAGGCTCCAACACCCAAACTTTCTGTCCTGGCTGGTAAACAGTCAGTACAGCCTTTTGGTCATGACAGGCTTTCTGTAATTCCTGGCTAGCCTCAAGGTTTTTAGTTGACTTTTTCATGTACTCAGACATCCCGGAGCAGAGACCAACCCCCACATGCATCATTGTTTCATTTTGCACTTCCTAATTTGCGATTTTTAGGGAATCGCAAATTAGGAAATGCAAAATGGGATGCATGTACATTTTCGCAAAATATTTGAGAATCGGTAAAAATCGCAATTTTTACCGATTCTCAAATATTATGCGATTAGCAAAGTGCGAATTCACAATTCTCATTCATTCCTATGGGCTAAAATGCCCATAGGAATGAATGGGAATTGCGAATTCGCACTTTGCTAATCGCAATTCAGCAATGCATTTCAAGGGTGGAGAGGGGGGTCCAAATGACCCCCCCCTGCACCCATGAAATGTACTTTTCAGTACAGGTTACATACACACATGTCCTAAGGACATGTGTGTCTGTAACTGGACAGTTTTAAAAATGCATTTTGAAGCATTTTTAAACAATTTCGCAAATTACCACGAGGTTGAACTTCGTGGTAATTTGCACTTCCAATTTACAAAATCGCAAATTTTTTAGGAATGATGCATTGCTTTTCAGGAATCGCAAATTTGCGATTCCTTAAAAGCAATCGCAATTTTAGAAATCGCAAAAATGTTGCGATTTCTAAAATTGCATGATGCATCCCAAAAAGCACTTTTGGAATTGCAAACGGCCGATTTTAAGGAATCGCACCGTTTGCGACTCCAAAAATGCTTGATGCATGTGGGGGCAAGTACATAGTGGAAAAATATCCTGTTTAGGGGTTTGAGGGGTAACTCCCATCCCGCCTTCACGAGACATAATGGTCCTCTGATAGGGTGTCCAAACAGAAGTTCAAATGGGCTGTAGCCAATCCCCTTCTGAGGAACCTGCCTGTATGCAAACAAAAGGCAGGGTAGCAGGATGTCCCAACTCTGCCTGAGCTTTTCTGGGAGACCCTTAATCATACCCTTTAAGGTTTTGTTGAATCTTTCAACTAAACCATTGCACTGTGGTGCATTTGTAGTTCACTCCACAATTCTTCCACATTGCAATCAAGTATCTGGACATAAAGTTTGTGCCTCTGTCAGATACTACCTCTTTAGGGAAACCCACTCTTGAAAACACTCCCAAGAGGGTTGTTGCCACAACAGGTGCTGTAGTGGTCCTAAGGGGAATAGCTTCTGGGTACCTAGTGGCATGGTCCACCACCACTAGATTAAACCTGCGCCCAGATGCTGTCAGAGGATCCATTGGTCCAACAATGTCAATCGCCATTCTTTCAAAGGGAACCCCCACCACAGGTAGTGGTATCAGGGGGGGCCTTTGTAGTGCCACCTGCCTTACCACTGGCTTGACAGATTACACAGGAGCGACAAAACTCCTTTGTGTCTTCAGACATGTGGGACCAGTGAAAGTGAGGGACAATTCTGTCCCAAGTCTTGTTCTGGCCCAGGTGTCCTGCTAAAGGAATATTATGGGCTAGAGTCAATAGGAAGCCCCTGAACTTTACAGGTATAACCAACCTCCTGGCTGTACCAGGCTTGGGGTCTCTACTCTCTGAATACAGGAGTCCATCATCCCAATAGATTTTATGGGTGCCACTAGCATTCCCAGCAGCCTCAGCAGCAGCTTGCTGTCTGAGGGTTCAAGAAAAGGGCAGCTCAGCTGATCTGCCCCCTGTCCTCAAGAACTCAACCTGATCAGGCTCAAGCTCCTCCGGGACAGTTCCTTCTTCAGGCTCACAATCATCTCCCTTAGGAGACTGAACGTCACTCTGAGTCTGGGGGGGGGGGGGGGGAGGCACTGCTTTTACCCTACTGCTCCTTTTCTTGGAAGGCACCTGGTCCATTATTCCAGGATCCAGGGTATGTTCAGTGTTAGACCTTTTGACATGTGACCTAGTCACTGCAAGGACATGTGCTGAGATTCCTAACATTTCTGCATGTGTCTTAAACTCCATTTAAGAACAGGCGAAAGTCTCTAGGTCATTGCCAAGCAAGCATTCAACAGGGGGGTCTGCACTTACCACAACCTTTTTGAGGCCAGTTACCCCTCCCCAGGAGAAATTAACAACTGCCAGGGCATGGTTTGTCCTGACATTGCTAGCATTAGTCAATTGGTACATCTCACCAGGTATGATCTGTCCAGGGTTCACAAAGTCTGGTGTCACCATTGTGACACTTGCCCCTGTGTCCCTGTAGGCCAAAGCCTCTTTGTGATTGATCAAAGGCCGTTGTCTGTACTTGCCCAGGTTACTGGGACTCACAGAGGAGGACATATCCATGCCTCCATCACAGACTAAAACAGCCTGAGTTGGTACTCTGACTAGGCCAGAGCCCATCTCAGTTCCCAGGGTTAACCCTATTACACCATTCTGCTGAGAACCACCACTTGGAGCTGAACAAGGGGTAACAGTTGCCTTAAAAAAAATCCAGTATTTGTAAAGCGCACAGCTACCCGGAGGCATCCCAGCGCTGGGGGCCGTTGGGAAGATTAAGTGAGCTATTGCCCAGAGTCACATGGTGCTGGGCAGACCCCTGCCGCCAGAGCCGGGGATCAAACAGGGAGCCCCAGCATCCGGTGCAGTCGACATGGCCGCGGTGCCACACCTCTTCCCAAGCGCCAGAGTCTCCCTTTCTAAGGCTACTTTCTGTCTCCTTATCCTCGGCTCAGCTTATTCCATTCTCACCTGATGCTACCTCTTCTCCTGGGAGGTGTCCCTCCTATGAGAAGAGACAGAGGTCCCTATTGATGTGCCAGAATGATCAGATTCCCCTGAAGGTGATCTGGGACTTCTAGGCACACCACTAACTATTCCTGGGGGGACAAAGACGTGACCCACTGGACTCACCTCTCCATCTCCAGTAGGAGCTGGATTCTCAAGGTCTAGTTCATTGTTAACCTCCTGGTCAGCATCAGAGTCTGAATCCTGTGGGATTAGACCACTGGGATTTTCATCCCCTGCTGCTCCCAACCCACTGCCTACCCTTTCAGGCTCTGAAGCCTTCTTCAGGACATCTAACAGCAATACCTCTCTGAGGCGTTGGGTGTTGGCACCTTTGCCAGCCTTCAGTTGCCTAAGTGTACACAGAGCCCTTAACTCAGAGAAAGGGAATGTGTCATACTTAGATGTCAGTAACATACTGACATCTGCAGAGACACACTAGGTCCTGCCCCTGAAGTCATAACTAGTGAGGTGTGGTGTATGCACTACCTACTCTAGTTGGGTACCTACTGGACTCTCTTGAGTTGTAGAAAGGGTGTGCTTAAGCCCTTGACACACAACTCTAAGTTCAGTAGAACTTACTGTATTTAAGCTGGTATTATATGCACCTCTGGTACCTTTAGTGGTTTTCAAATGATCAAACACTTGAGATTATCTGGTACAACAATGGCAAGCTGGAATCGCACACGCTGCACACCAATGTGAGAAGTTGGCCTGGCATATGCTACCCACTATTCTAGTGGACACCTTGCACCAGTCCAAACGACCCCTTATTGATGGCAGGTTAAAGACAACCTTATAGAAAGCTATCCTAGTGGTAGCTCTGTAGAGCAGCCTTCAGGCTAAGTCTTGAAGGAATGTAAAGCAGCTTGTTTTACCAGTCTATAATCTTGTGAATGACCAAATGAAAGGAGAACCATACCAGGTATATATATAAAATATAGGTATTTATATTAAACACACTCCTCTAGTCTCTTTATGAGGGTAGAGGCAAAAGTACATTAAATTAGCACAGTATTTGTTTAGCCCTGGGGCGTCATAAAACCATATACTAAGAAAGTGGTAAAAGAACTATGAGGGACAAAGAGGCAAGGCCTTAGGCCTGTAGAACCGCTGGGGCAACCAGGAACCACCCAAGGTAGGGACGCAGGAGACCCAGGGGGGGCGTGTGCAGTGTCTAAACACAGCCGCGAATCACCATTGACTTCTATAGAGAAAGTTGTGAATAGAATTTTAAAGAGTAGGGACACTTAGGAGCGGACTAGGAGCAAACCCCTTGAGAACTAGACAGTTCGAGAGTCAAGACCCGCGGGAGCACCAAAGTACTCGTGTTACCTCACCCAGGGAAGCCGGATGCATAGGTGTCTTTTCGTGTCGGATTTCGTCGTCGTTTCCTATGGTGAGCTGCAAAGAAGTGCTGCAGGCAACCAGGTGAAAAGTGTAAAGATGGATCCAAGGGTGGATCGGAGATCTGAAGAACCTGAAAGCAGAAGGGACAGAGTCTGGGTCACTTGCCAGTGACCAAGGAGGCAAGAAGAAGGTGCCCACCGATGTCGGGTGATTTCAGGTGCAGGAGGTGAAGCTTGACTCTTCAGCCACGAGGGCCAGGAGGCGTCGACGACAACCAGGAGCTGGATTCTAGCTATCACATGTCGGATGTCGAGTGCTGTGGTGTCGGTATCTGGAATGGTCCAATCAAGCCTTGGCAACAGCAACCCACGCAGAATACAAAGATTGGCTTCAGAGCAGACCCGCAAGTTCTGAGGGACTCACCCTTTTGAGCGGAGTCAGGGCACATCTGGAGCACCAGGGAAGCCCAAGAAACAAAAGAGTTACCTTTGTGGGGACCCACCAGTCAATGGACCAGTGATTGCAAAGGGGCCTCGAGCAGAAATGCTAGAAGGGGGCCCACGGAACACTCGTGGAGTGTAGGCCCACAATCTTCGGTGCAGATGGTGCTCAGGGTTTGGACTACGAGTAGCCCAATGCACAACTTCGGGAAAGCTCGGGAAGTAGATGCACTTGCAAATGTGCATGGTATCCAGGAGTTCCAGTCCCAAGTCTCTCATGATGGCTGCAGGTCTCAGCTTTGCTGGGATCTCGTGTCGGCCTCGGAAATGTTTGGAAGTCCTTGTCCTGTGTCACAAATCTGGCAGGAGCCTTAGAAATGCAGACTGGCAAGATGCTTCTTTGGTGCCTGTGTGAACAGGGGAGTCACTCCTTGAACCCAAGTGAGATTCTTCCATCTTGTAGTCTAAATAGAATGTCGAAGTTCCAAGATATATGTTGTAAGTTAGCATTTACCGCTAGGTTTTAATGCACTGAAGACTATATGGTATGGCTGTATCACAGAACAGCTACAGAGAAGTGACTCCGAAAGCTGCAGAAGGGCTCAGCTCATGCTTGGGCACCCTCTCACACAAAACCAAGCACTCTGCCTTTAGGATTGTTAAGGCCTGCCATAGGCATGACTTATAGGTTTATATGTGTCTGTCATTTAAGGTAGATATAGGTAGCCTATATCTTAGTAATGGGTGCAAGCACCACCTTACCCAGGCTGCAGTAGCAGATCTGTGGTGCCATTTTGGAAGGCTTCCCAGGGGTGGCATAATACATGCTTCAGACCCTGGTAGGCCTCTGTGGTACCTATGACTAGGGACTCACAAGGGTAACCCAGTAACCAATCTGGAGTGCACCTAATGTACATGTAATCAATTTAGAGAAGAAGCAGCTAGGCTGGGGTCCTGGTTAGCAGGGCCCCAGCCAGACTAAAGTCGAAAAACAGTGAAACACCAGCAAAAAGTGGGGGTAACGATAGTAAGCAGATCCTACTCTCCTACAGTACCAACTCTGATACGGAGCCAGTCACAGGGACCAGTCAGGCCCTGGGGGACAAGTCTCTGTCCGTTTCAGCAGTCGCCAGTCCAGTTCTGAATCCTATGGGCAAACCACCATCGGAATCAATGGAGTGGTCCTGATTCAAGGAATTCAGGATGCTGAAGATGCTCAAGAATGTGGAGGATACTGAGCCAATGTCGGGGTCATCCAGTGGCAATCCTTAAGTCCGCAAGCACAAGGGGGTGACTTTGGCCTCAGTGGGTGTATGTCCCACAACGTCTGGGTAAAGTCCAGCACAAAACCAGTTTCCACAGGTCTGTTGGTCTCTGGTTAGAGCAAATCCAGTGGTTCCCTTTAACTTGCAGTAACTTCCATGCTGGGGGACCAAACTGCACTGACAACTCTCCCCGCTCCAGCAGACTCGAGTGCAGCTTTTGAGGGTTAGGATGTGGTTGTCCATGCTGCACCTTGGTGTCCAGCAGTGGTTATGCTTTAAAGATGCAGGCATCTGCACGTTTATGGCCATGTGGCTGTAAGAGGGAGTCAGTCTTGGAGTAACTTTTTTTGTCAGGTACTCTTGGGTAACTTTGTTACGAGTTGGGCACCTCAGGCACTGTCCTCTGTTTGCTATTCTAAGGTGAAACCTGCAACACGTGCAGTCCACGTGCAGTCCACTCTTTGATGTCATCTTTCTTTGCTGATTCAAGGGAACAGGAGAGGAGTCCTTCTCCAGTCTTTTCTCTAGTACTGACATGATCTGAGGTCTGGTTGCCACTTCTATGCCCGCTATGAGCCTATGGAGAAGTGGTGACTAACTAGCCAATGGGCTAACAGGTCCCTTTTCACCTGATGATGACTACCTGCAAAGTTCTGCATATAGCTAGCCCAAAATGCACTATGCCACCCACTCCCATGATGACAGAGCCCTTCTCTTAGTGTGTGGAGCTCTCCAGCCCAACCCAGAGGTGTGGCTACCTGGGGGCTACACTCCTTTCCAAAACCCATGCAATAACACCTTCTCCCTCGCTGCCCGAGATTGGAGCCTGTCTGCCTAAAAGAAACAGCAGCCTCTTCCTATTGTGACTACCAGCTGCCCTTCAAAGGCAGCTTCCCCTTTGAAACTCATCTTTTAGGCTCACACACATTCTGGCCATCCTGCTAGCAGGATGTCACACCTATTCCCTAAGGAGGTCCATTGTTCCTCTTCTTGAGAGACGTTCTCACCTCTGCCCAGGACAACAGCAGGCTGTCTCGAGGACAGCAGCTGTGTGCAACTATACATGGCTACTGGAAACCCTGGCCAACAAAGTGGCATCTTTCTAAAGTGAGCAACAAGTTGGGTTGAATGCAATTTTTATTTTGATCCCTTGAAGTATCGTATTAAGTAGTCCCCTTTGAAAGTCAGCACTGCTGAGTTGTCCACATGTAACTCCATACTCTGCTTTCTACAGTAAAAATGACAATGCAGGGTTTTTACTGTCAGAACATATCCTTTTTAATATAAAGCACCCTGCCTTAGAGCTCATTAGACCTGCCTCAGGTGTGACTTGTATATATTAAAGAGGATGTTTTGGGCCTGGCAATAAGTTTAAATGGCAAAATCAAGTTAGAAGTTTAAAAACCGCCCTACCAATCTGCTGTGGCAGACTGGTAGACATCCTTTACTTTGTTTCTCTCGTGGTGGCACAATCGGTGTTGCAGTCCATGAGGGACCCTTAACTTACAGGCCCTAACTTACCCTTGTGTACAAGTTTCTTACCTTCGGTAACGATGTATCTGGTAGAGACGATTTGGCCGCAGCTTCCTTAACGTAGAATTATCCCCAGGCGTGAGACTGAATCTGGAAAAAAAATTGCCACAGCATCCCAGCTCGCCGGAAAGGGCGGTACCACGCGACTCTGCCCTGACGCTGTCCGCGAACGTGACGTCAGCGAGGTCACATAAGTCCCAACCCGGCGCGCTGACGTCAGTATTCTTCGGAGAACTTTTCTGCGCCACAACGCGGAGCCATCACAAACAAAACTGTGAGAGTATGGGAACAGTATGCGAAAAAATCAGTGAAACAGAAAGGGAAGAAGCTAATGGTGAGGAACAGCACTCTTAGGGACAGTGCCAGGCACTGAGTTACCGAAAGTCATAAAAGGGAAAGAGCAGAGCACCGCTTCTGAGAAGAAACTCTGCAAAACGAAGGCGATATCCACCCTGGAGGCAGAAAAGCATGTGAAAAAATTTCATAGCAGACGACAGAAAGTCTGCAGCCACAGTCTATAACAGTGAAGGGCAACAAATCCGGAACAGATGAGTAACCATAAATTACCCCAAGACAACACCATCAAGGAGTGTCGCATCCCCTGTAAAGAGCTAAGGGCTGAGACACAGCCAAGAGACCCCCAACCCAGAGGACTGCAGAGGAGTCAGAAACCACAAGCAATGAAAAAGGGAGAAGATTATGAGTAGGCCCCACACTGGAAAACCACGGTGTAGGGATGCAGAAGTTCACAAGAACCTACCGTCCAAGTACCAGAAAGGAAGGGGTGGAACAAATAAACAGAACGAAGCATCCTGTCAGGGAGGAAGTGAAAGAGGACACTCGCAGAAGAGAAAGCCACCCGGAGGGAGGCAAGTGCAGAAGATCAAGCGGAAGGATCTCGGAGAACGGGGAGGAAGGGCGGGCCGTGAAGGAATCTGTGGCTAGAATCGTCTCTACCAGATACATTTTGATACCGAAGGTAAGTAACTTGTACATCTGATAGAGACTACTAGCTGCAGATTCCTTAACGTAGAATAGATACCCTAGCCATACCCAGAGGGGAGGAGGGTCTGCGAGAGAACCTCACCAGCTTGGAAGAACACAGGGCCCCAACAGGGGATATGTCATGGGGACAGGAAGGATGGCCCAGCCCCTACCAAGCAGAAGTAAATAAGAACAAGGAAAAGGGAAGGCCAGGATACCACAAGCCTACCCGAGGGGCAAAGGGCGTCCGCCAGAGAACCCAGAGGGACAGACGGCACCAAGAGAGTACCAAAGGAAGAAAAGAACCACCCGCAAAATCCAAGGAGAAGAGGTGGAAACGAAGGGAGAGCCCGCCTCAGGAGAACACACACAGCAAAGGGGTTAGCTGAATGGGCATCAGCCCCGAGGCAGGGGACAAGGCAGGAACGGCCCCACAGCCAAGAAGCGCATACGTGAGAAAGAAGACACAGCCACGCAAAGCTCCAGCAGAGCAAGGGACAGGAGCACACGTGTACACGCCGAGGCCCACGGAGGTGGACCATAACGACCATGCGTGCGCAGCAGGCAGTTGGTACATACTGTGAGTAGTGTGCCCAGAACAAGCCGAGCGCAAGGCTAAGACAGAAGCAAGGGAACCCCAGAACAAGCCCCAGAGAAGAACCGTCCCAGTGGCACAACCCAGCCCACGAAGAGAAGTGCGACCGGCCAAAAGGAAAAAGAGGAGAAGCAAGAAATATGTAGCACAGACCTAAAGCCGTCAACCAGAACACAGGAGAACACCAGGAATATCCTAGCCCCCTTAGAACACAAGGTAGAGGACCAGGCTGAAACGTCAGATAATAAGGTGGAAACACCAAGACAGGACGCCGTAGACGGCATGACAAAAGTCGGTCTGGCGATCCAGAGGCTGAAGAGGGAAGACAAGACGCACAGAAGAAGATATCCCACAGGAACAAAGGGTAAAACGTACGACAGGCAAGCTCTGTAGAAGAAGGATAGAAACACCATTGGATATTGAGCAGGACAGAACCTGGAGCAGCTCAAGTTGCGCTAAGGCTGAAGAAAAAAGACCACAGCAATCGGTATACAGGGACGCCAGGAAACGCGAGGAACCCGAGAAGGTATCCACACCCGCCCATCTTAGGACAGAGCTATACAATAGCCAACAAGTACCCGACCTAGGGTATGACACGTCCCAAAACAAAACAGGGAAACACCTCTTATGGAAACCCGCAACAGAGGTCAAGAACATAAAAGTCATGTGGGTATCACTAAAGACGGCTTACCAATCAGCCAGAAAAAAATACACAGATGGTCCAACCTGAGGACCTATATGGCTTCACTACCAGCCAAAAAAACACACACCACAAAAGCTGAAGGGCTGTACCAGCAGCCAAAGGTACAGAGGGGCCAACTAAAGGACCCTGAAGGCATTCCCAGCCACACACAGCACAGAGAGGGGCCAACCAAAACACTAGGCCCAAAGAGAAAGGTGGGATAAATGCCTCCCATAAGACACCTGAGGACCGACAAGCCGAAGCCTACGGAGAGGGAGGAGAACGGAGCCCCGCAAGGAGTCGCTGAATAGCGGCGTCCGCCTGGGTGTTCAATAAAAGAATCCCATCAAAGGGCAGGTCAACAAGATGCCCCCAAATATTCTCGGGAAAGACGCTATCCCGCAACCAAGCATGGCGGCGGAGGGCCACAGAACTCGCCATAGCCCGGTGAGAGAATCAGAGACATCCAAGGCCGAACGGAGATTAAATGCAGCTAACACCCGACCATCAAGCACATGGTGCCGCAGATCAGCGAGGACACCTTCGTGGGAGGTGCGAGACAGAAGGGACTCCGCAGAATCCCATAGGTCAGAGGTAGCCCTGGCCAACACACAAAGTGTGTTGAGCGCGCGCAGAGCAGCAATAGTGGAAGCAAACATTTTACGCCCCCAGGAGTCCAACCACCGGGCCTCCTGTGATGGAGGGAGCAACACTGAAGGCAAGGAAGGAAAAGCAGTCTGCAGGACAGGGCCCTGGGCAGATGGGTGGGAAAAAAGGAAGACCGGATTGTGCGGGGCAGGACGGTGGCATTGGAGGAGCGGCTGAGGCACCGGATCCCCCATAGCAGGACGCCCACAGGGCCCCAGGAGAGAGTTGTGGCGCAAAGCTTCAAATGGAAGAAGTGGCTCCTCCAACAAGTGGTTCATTGGGAGTGGAGCTACCGGGTTGCCCATTTGCAAAATGCCGGTGGCCGTGGAGATGGCCCAGACAAAGGCTACACTCACCTCCGTAGAGTGACATGGGGGGAGAGCAACTCCTCTGTGGGTGAAGGCTGCAAACTAAGCCGCCCGTCCCGATGCCCTGCTGGAGGAAGGAACGGCCAGCCCCTGTAGGATGGAGGACCCATGGACGAGTGAGGGGCCTGATGGGCCTCAGGAAACGGCGGAGAAGCCTGCAGGGCAATTAACTGCAAGATGTGGAAGAGCAGTTCCCAGGGCTGTGGACGCGGAGACGGCACAGAACCCGCCCTGGAAGCCGCCGGGGAAAAGCCAACGATGCGGCATCCAGTCTCTGGTGAAGAGGAGACAAGGAGATGACAATCCTCCGGGAAGGAAGGGACATCCGGAGAAGAGTCGATGATCCGACGCCGGGACCGCACCGGGGAGTCCGCCATGGGCACCGGTGTGTCCTCGAGTAGCACTGAAGTGTCCACCAGGGGTGCCGAGTTGACCTCCACCACCACGTGCTTCATGGGAGAAAGAGACGGGGTCGGAGCCGAAGCGGCCAATGAACGGCGCCAAAAAGGCGCCGGCTCGACCTCCGACAAGGCAGCCGCCTGCGCAGAGGACCGAGAGGAACTCGGGGGCATCCTGGGTCCCAGCCTCCACCCGCGGCACCGCCAGGGCCGGGGAGGAAAGGCATCAGTGCCGAAAAGGCGTCGGCTCGGCCTCCGGTAAGACAGCCACCTGCCCAGAGGACCGAGGGGCACTCAGGGGCGAGCTGTGAGTCCCGGCCACCTCCTGCGACACCACAGGGAACGCTGCAGGGTTTTGTGGCGGGGCAGTGACGCCGTGGTTCTAAGAGGGGAACCCCGTAGGGCCGCACCCTGACAACACTACACCTCCAAAACCTGAAGCGGAGCGTCATGGGCGAATCCACCGGCGAGTCCACGGAAGGCGCCGCGCATGGCGAGGGATCCGCGGATGTCTCAGGAAGAGGAGGGGGGCCCAAAGAAGCCTGCAGAGCCGTAGCGTAGGCCTTCATTTGGGCCCTTGTCACCCCAATGCCAGGAAACGGCGGATAGGGTGGCGACAGGCGAGGGCGCACGTCCTGAGAGGAACCTGCGCCCTCTGCAGAACAAGGATAGGGCCTCGGTGGCAAGCTGCAAGACTTACCAGCAGGCGAGCGACGCTCGTGGGGCCTCGGTGAAGGACGATGCTGCAGCCGGAATCGGCGGCTTCTGGACCCTTCAGAAGTAGGGGATGGACGCGGTGACGAGACTGATCTGGACAAGCAGGCCGAAAGCAATTTCATCCGAGACTTCGGCTTGAGATGCTGACAAGCGTCGCAGTGCGTAGAATCATGGTGCTCACCCAAACACCACATACAAATAGGGTGAGGGTCTCCGACATCTGACGCGTACAAGAAGCACACGTCTTGAAACCCCAAGGCATTGCACACTGTTCCCAACGCAAAGGCGTTAAAAGAGGCCTGAAAACAGGTCAAGGGAACTCACTCCGGATCTGCTTTGCACGCGTAAAAGAAGGAAACTGACGTCAGCGCGCCGGAGTGGGACTAATGTGACCTCGCTGACGTCATGTCTGCGGACAGCGTCAGGGCGGAGTCACGTCGTGCCGCACCCCCGGCGCGCAAGAATGCTGTGGCAAAAAAAATCTGGATCCAGTCTCATGCCTGGGGATAATTCTACGTTAAGGAATCTGCAGCTAGTAGTCTCTGATACCATTTGCTAGGGACTGATAAGTAAGTTAACATATGTCTATTGGGGTAAACCAATTAAACATATAATTTTAAAGCCAACAGCACATGTACTGAGGTCTGGACAAGAGGGCCCAGTGCACTACAGTCATTACACCAGTTCCTACTTGTTAGACCTGGCATCATTGGCGTGAGTCTCCCTTCCATTTTTACTGATTGCCTCCTCTGTTTTGATATGTTTTTGCTGGTTATATGCTTTGGGCGCTGTGTGACTGCTATTCAGTGCCACAGTGCAAGTGCTCCCTATGTTAAATTGATGTACTGATTAGTGATTCCAAATTGGGTTATTTGATTTACTTGTCAGACCCTAGTACAGTGCACCATGTGTGCCCAGGGCTTGTAAATCAAATGCTGCTGGTGGGCTTGCAGCACTGGTTGTGCCACCCACAGAAGCAGCTTGTAAAGTGTGTCTCAGGCCTGCCATTGCAAGGCCAGTGTGCAGTCTAGTATTGCCATGTCGACTTGGCAAGTGCACCCACTTGTCAGTCCCTAAATCTTCTCTTTGCTTCATATTAGACACCCCTATGGTAGGCCCAAGGGCAGGGTGCATTGTAAGTTTAAGGTAGGACATTCCCTGGTGTGTGTCGCATGTCCTAATAGTGAATTTCGTTTTTCACTATTGCAAGGCTACCTGTTCTCCATAGCCCAGAATGGGCAGTTAGATTATTACATTCTTATAATCCCAACTGATTCAGGGAACATGGTAGAAATTCGAATTTAGTATGCCTGAACTCAGAATGATAAAATACATCTTTTAGTAAAGTTGGTTTTAACATTCTGTGTTTGAAAATACCACTTTTAGAATGTAGGTATTTTCTTGCCTAACTGTCCAGGCCTGCCTCTGCTAGGTTGTGTATTCCTTGTCTGGAGATTTGAGCGACAGGGCTGGGGGATTCCAGGAGACAGGTTGCGGCAGCCCAGTGGTGAATAGAGAGATCTGCATCTAGATGGGAGGGAGGAGTTGCACCTGGGACCTGAATAGGACTGGGCCTTCCCTTTACAATGCTGGCTCCACCTTCTGTGGTGTGTCTGATGTCTCTGCCCTGCACTGTGAAAGGAGAGGAGGAATCTTGTCAACAAAGTGCTCTAGGGCTGTGCCTTCCCTCCCCTGTGCTGGCTCCACCTCCCATGGGGCATCTGATGTCACTGCCCTGCACTGTGAAAGGAAGGAAGGAGTCATGTAAACAAAGTGCTTAGGAACTGGTTTGGACTAGGCAGAGGCCTCTCTGCCTTCAGAGAACAAAGGATTTTGGGGTATAAATATTGGGACCCAGTCCCAAGCTCGTTAGATCACTTCTGGGAACAAGAAACCTTTTGCCAAGGAGAAGAACCAAGGAAGCTGCAGGAGTTTGGACTGACCCTCTGCTAGTGTACTGTTTGCTGGGTTGGCCTGCAGTGGTTTCTTTATTGCCAAGGGAAAGGAGAAGGAACTTTTTAAGGACTTTCATCATCTACAGAATATTCTCCAAGGGCTTGAATTTATGCTTGCCTCCTGCTGAAGTCTTAGGGACAAAAGACTTCATCCCCAGCTCCCCCCTGAATTTCCTTGCTGGGAATTCTAACTGCAGAAGTCTGCGTGTCGCTGGGAGCTGGAAGCACGACGCAACGAGAAGCGTCTCGCCACCGCAGCTGAAATCGTCCCACCGCCGGAGAAGCGTGCCGCCGCCGCATCTCCCAGAAAGCGTGTCTTTGTCGAAAGCTGCCTTCTGTTGCATCACCGGAGAAGCGTGGCGCCATCGAGAGAGTCGCCATCGAGTCGTCGCAAGGCTGCCAGGGCGCCTACGCATCGTCATCGCATCATTGCACCAAGGGCGCCATCTTCTCACATCGCACCAGGATCATCGCATCGAGGCACCATCTGCGCATGGCAACCGGATCGCAACCCGAGAACCTACGCATCAACCCCGCACCGGTAAGGATCACAATGCATCCCCTACTCTGCGCAAACATTGAGGCACGATGCATCATTTCCCCCGGATCACGGAATCGATGCAGCTCCCCTTTTGCGAGCCTTTTGTTTACTTTGTGTTACGCATCCAGGTACTTTGTTGACAACTTTTACGCATTTATCACCAACTTGAGCTAAGTAACTTTTACCATCTTTAAGTCAATCTTAAGTACAGTATTGTGGATTTTTGTCATTTGTGGTCTTGTGTTAAGTTTATATAAAGAATACTTATTTTTATAAAACCTGTGTTGTGTCCATCTGTAGTGTTTTCACTGTATTACTGTGTATGTTCACAAATGCTTAACAGACTGCCTCTGAGATAAGCCTGTCTGCTCGTGCCAAGCTACGAAGGGGGTGAGCAGGGGTTATTTAGGAGTGTAAACCCCTTATCCTGACTTAGAAGTAAGGGTCCCTATTTGGACAAAGGTGAATACCATTGCCAACTAGAGAACCTGCAAAAAGCCATTGTCTCACAATAAAAAAAGAAAATAAATAAAAAATGTTTCATTTTGACAACAAGCTTGGATGTGTTGTTACTTTTTTCTGAGTATGTGGTCATTTCTGAGAGGTATGTGAGGGTGTTGCTCTACCAACACTATAACACATATATTATTCTCAATCACCTAGTTGAGCCCAATTTATCAATAGGCTGCATTCCGCTGTTATGTGCAGCGACACACTTCTAACTGGGTGCATCAGATGCATACCAAGTTGTACCTATTACGACAAAAGTGAAGCCCTCTGCACAGCCACACACTTGTATGGCCTTGGGGAAGCAGCTTTGCAAAGATTGATAAACTATCTGAAGCCACTGCTTTGCCTTTCCCTGTGCAGACAGCAAGGCTGAGAGTTTTTGAAAGGAGGCAGTGATCTTCATGCAAGCCGGTGCAGTGATTGGCTGCACTCGACTGCAGGGGGATGTCTACGAGGGCTCATGGGACCCCTTTTCGACGTTCAAGGCGTGCTCTTGGGCATGCTGACTATGATCCATCTCTATGTGGTGCACAGAGGCGTGCTTCCTGAAGTCCTCTTTGCCTCTGCACCTGTGTCTGTTATACTACAAATACCAAGAAGCTCACAAAGGAATAGTTTTAGAAAAGTTAGGCAAATTATAAGGGGTATTTATCAGATGAATCCAACCAAGTAAACATAACTAATCATATCGATGTAGGAAAGCGTACACTGTGTCAAGTTACAGGCAAACATATTTAAACACGTTTTTTAAAAACTAAAATTGTACCATCAGTAATGCATACGACGTACACAGGGCTAGAGCAATCAAATTCACTGAAAAATGCCACACAGTTATTGTGTTCAAAGTCCATATATACAGAAGTGGTATTAATCACTGTATTTCCACTTGACAAGGAGAAAAATGTCTAAAAATGTCTCTTATTTACAATGAATAAAGCACTTTGAGAGGGTTCCAAGGCAATGTGGACTAGCTGTCGACGTTGCAGTCTCAAAAGTCATCAGTACATGAGGCCATCCTCAGGACAATGTGACATACTACCATAATGGTCAACCCTACATATCCAAAATTATATACAACATAAGTCAAACAATGAAAAAAGTCAAAAAGCCATAGTCAGCTGTGGTACTCATTAAAATAATAAGTCAGTGGTGGAAAAGAAATCATAAGCTGCCGAACAGGACTAGTATGTCTTTAATCTTCAGAACAAATAAGTCAGAATCTAGCATGGATTACAGCATCCAATTCAAAATGCCAGAACCAACCATCAGCAGAAAATCCTGTCTGTAAACAGCAACAGGGCAGAGGTAAAGTGTTTTCTCATTTGCATGGTGCCAAACCGCCACACAAATGAGGGAATGGCCCGTGGAATCAAATCAAACTGGATCTACATGTAGGCTTGCTCGATCTGCATTACAGAAGAAGATGCACAATCGTCTTTAGCTTCTTCAATCATAAGTCCCCCATATGCAAAAAGTGGGCGCACTTGCCCATTGTGCCCCTGGGACACTATTGAAAATACATCCCATGGATGTCCAGAAACTCATGACATAACACATAGATGAAAGGTAGATTTAATTGCTATTTAGACTCAAAGTTTTATAAAGTCAGTTTTTAATACACAAAGGGCCCGATGTAGGTAAACGCGATTTTCCGATTTCAAAATACCGAGGCGGGCCGAATCGGTATTGTGAAATCGGAAAACGAGATGTAGGGAAAAAAAACCGAATGAATACCGATTCGGTCGGCATCGGTAATGAGATTCGGTACGTTCCGATTCTGCTCGGTCCGAATCGGAAAGTACCGAATCGGCCAACAACGATTCGGAAATCACCGAATCGGCTACCACCGAATCGGATATTCCCGATTCGGCGAATACCGAATCGGTAAAAGCCGATTCGGTAAAATCCGATTCGGCAATCATAGACCCATGGCGAAAAAGCCCATAGGAATGCATTGAATGAACCGATTCGGCTTTTACCGAATCGGATAATACCGAATCGGATTTTACCGATTCGGATATTACCGAATCGGTAAAAGCCGAATCGGCAATAGGCGATTCAGCCAATGAGGTGGCTCCCCCTCCCCCACCCAAACAGGGAGTGGCAACCCTGGCAGGTGCAGCTAATTAAGAAGTTCCTGGAAGTTTCTGGAAAGCCTGCCTGAGCCCAACACACACAGTTAGCAGCAGTGGGAGAAGGAGGTTGCAAACTGAACAGGAGAAAATGGCAGATCAGTCAGGAAGCCAGAAGTCCTCCCAGAAGAGGAAGCCCAAGTTCACCACCACCGAACTTCAGGTGCTGGTTGAGGAGGTGGTGAGGGTGCACCGCCAGCTGTTTGGCAAGCTGTCCCTCAACGTGCCAGACAGCACCAAGAGGAGAATCTGGGCCGACATCGCCCAGAAGGTGAATGCTGCGGGTGTCACCCCCAGGTCCATAGAGGAACTGAAAAAAAGGTTTTACGACATCCGCAGCCTCACGAAGAGGAAGCTGGCTGACATTCAAAGGCAGGCTGGACTCACTGGAGGAGGCAACAACCCGGCGCCACCCCTCACCGAGCTGGAGGAAATTGTCTCCAGCACCATCGAGAGGGAGAGTATCGTAGGAATCGGGACCCTGGACAGCTCTGCGAGAGCCACAGCTACAGGTAAGAAGCATGCGCATCATGACACACCCTACCAGACACCTCCCCATTAGACACAATGCATAGGCAAACACCAGCACTGTACTGTCACCAACATACAAGAGACAAGCATCATGGTACATGTAGTCAGCAGAAGTTAGCCAAATATGTCAGTGCAGAATCACAAGACAGGAAACAGTGTGACACGGTGTAAGGAGATGCAAGGACATGTGGAATGCCATAATTGTACTGACTGTAATACATCGGCACTCAGTTTACAAATGCTTCTTTGTACCTAGGGGCCCCATCAGGCGGAACAACTGCGACAGCAGAGGGAGCAGCAACGTCCAACACTGCAGTCGCAGGGCCGAGCACCAGCCAGGCTGGCCAGGAGGAGGAGGAGGAGGAGGATGAGGAAGGAGACACCCCAGGGCTAGGAATGGAGGGAGTCCTGGTCATTGACTTCCAAGCAGTGCACTCACCAGTACTGCCCAGCACACCCCCCTTGCAATTCTCACCACAAAACTCCCCTACAAGGCAGACCATTCCGCCTACACCAGCTCCTGCCACAACCGTGGCCTTGCCACCTGTCCAACCTGTCCTGGGAGCAGGGGCTCCGGGACCGGCCAGCACCACACCCCCACCAGTGGCACCCCAGCCCACTCAGCAGGCCGGAAGCAGCAGTGCCCGACGCCGTGCCACCACCACCACTGCTGCACCAGCACGGGAGGGCAGTGTGTTCCTGGGCCTGGAGGGACAGATGGTTAAAATCCAGCGCCAACAGGCCAGATCCACCATGGCCTGCCAACGCCAGCTCCTGCAGCACAACATGCAGATGGGGGAGTTGGTGAAGGGTTTCCAGGCTGTTGTGGACAGCAACAAGGAGGTGGCAGCAGGGTTAGGCAGGCTGACCACTGCCATCACCCACTCATCTGCCAGACAGGAGGAGCATGAGGTTGCACGCAGGAGGGATGCCCGGGTGCTGAACCGGGCCATGGCCCGCCTTGCAGCGGCGACCGCACAACTGTGCCATCGCAGCTCCAACCAAGAATCTGTGCTCAGTCAGCATACGGCTGAGCTCACTAGGGGGATGGCCAGGATCACCACGGCCATGGAGGCCATGATAATATCAAACACCGCCTCCAATCCTGCCCTGGACCTGGGTGATGCTGGAGACAGCAGCAGCCGCAGCAGCCCGGCCAGCGCTGCATCTGAACCACGGAGGAGCACCAGGCGATCCGCTGATGCTGCTGGGCATTCGGAGGGGGCCGAGGGACACACCAGTGGGTCTGGCAAGCGGGCCAAAAAATAGCCTGGCAAGGGGGGATGAGCAAACCAGAACCCTGGACTTTATTTGATTTTACATACTCCATTTTTTGATGCACATCAGTGCTGTAACTGTGGTGCATCACTATTAAAATCTGATTTTTTGCAAGCAACATTTAGCTGTCTTTGCATCTGTACTCAGTCAGAAATAGTTCTCAGTGATCTCCTCACGTCTGTATCTGCCATCACTTGGCGTACACACCCCAGCTGGCTGTGTCAGTGGCACAGCTTCGTCGTCGTCATAGTCCTCGTAGTCAGACAACTCCACCTCAGTGCCCTTCTTGACCGCAAGGTTGTGTAACATTGCACATACAGCTATGATCTTGCAGCAGGTGATGGGGGTATACTGCCTTGCACCTCCACTCTTGTGCAGGCATCTGAATCTACTTTTCAAGATGCCAAAGGTCCGTTCGACAACATTCCTTGTGCGTATGTGGGCCCGGTTATACCTCCTTTGGCTGGGTGTGGAGGGGTTGAGGTAGGGGGTGAGTATGAATGAGCGGAGGGCATATGCACTGTCGCCTGGAAGAGAAAGGGGTCACATTAGACACATGCATACATGTAATCCACCTACCTACTATGTGTTATGGGGGTCTGATGATGTGTCTCACCTAGGAGGTATCCTTCTCCAAATTCGCCAGCCATCAGCCGTGCATATATGCCGCTCTGTTGGAATATATAGGAGTCATGGGTACTCCCTGGAAATTTTGCTACCAGGTCTGTGATGGTGCACTTGGCATTGCAGATCACCTGCACGTTGATGGTGTGTGTAGATTTCCGATTGCGGTATATGTATTCGGTGTCCGCTGGTGGGCAAATCGGAATGTGTGTGCCATCTATGCAACCGATGATTTGGGGAAATTGTGCCATCTGGTAGAAGTCAGCTTTAGTTTGTAGCAGTTCTGCGTGGGTTGCAGGGAAAGAGATGTATTGGTCCATCCTGTCTATCATGGCGTCAAGGAATATGTGGAAGAACCTTGACAGGCTGCTCTGGCTCACCCCTCCTGCTGCTGCTACTCCACTTTGATAGCTGCCAGACGCAAGCAGGTGTAGGCTGCATAGCACCTGGACGTGCGCTGGGATGGCGTGTGCCCTTGGGGTGTGGTGGTCCAAGAATGGCTTAAGGTCCCTGATGAGCTCGAGTATGGTGTCAGAGTCCAGCCTGTATCTCTGTAGGATCTCAGCCTCAGTGAGCATGAACAGGGTTACCCTCTGTCTGTAGACCTGTTCATTTCTTAGCCATTCCCTCTGTCCTTCCTGCTGTAGCCGTAGCCGCCTCGCAATGACATAGAAAGCTGCCATCCTGCAAGTTGCAATGCATTTTGGGACTGTTTATATGGGTTGGAGTTGGTTACCACCTGATTGCAATCCATGGTAAATACCGAGTGAATTCTACCGATTTTGAGCCGATTTCGGTGTTTCTGTGCCTCCCTACATCTCCCCAACTGTCGGAATCGGGGAATTTCCCGATCGGAGAATCATACGAATCGGCATGTTTTCCGATTCGGATCATGTCCGATTCGGTATTTGTACCGAATCGGTAATTGGACCGAATCGGTGAATTTCCGAATCGGTGTCACGAACGATTCGGTAATTGGACCGAATCGGTGATTTTCCGATTCGGTGTCACTTACGAATCGGTAATTGGACCGAATCGGTGATTTTCCGATTCGGTGTCACTAACGAATCGGTAATTGGACCGAATCGGTGATTTCCCGATTCGGTGTCACTAACGAATCGGTAATTGGACCGATTCGGTCTTTGCATCCGAATCGGTGTTTTTCCGATTCGTTACATATCCGATTTTCGGTATGTACGTATCGGATTCTTTCCCATTCGGTACTCATTCCGATTCGGTTTTCTATCCGATTCTTTCTGTTTTTGGTTCCCTACATCTCGATGGCTGTTTACCGATCGGTAAGGGCCAAAAATCGGTATTTTCGGCCGTTACCGATCGGTAACGCCCTACCTACATCGGGCCCAAAGTGATTACAAATGTTTGTTGTTATATAAGAATTGGTCAGGGAGTTGTGGGTGAATTGTTCATGGGGCAGTGGTTACGGTCAACACCCACATTTCCCAGGCATGCATGAAGATCTGGTTGTGGAGTAGGAGCAGAACGATTTTTGAAGGTGAAGGTGGGATGTTTGTAAGGTTTGTGGGTGATGGTCCCTGCAGATTGATGATGACTCCCTGTTGAGTGAGGCGCATGACTAGGTCTAGGAGATCTAGATGGGCACTTGTGTGAGAGGGTCTGAATCAACTGCTTTGCCAAGCCATGGGGTCCAGCATCCTCCGCATTCAAAACCCAGCAGTGTTTCTGGTGCAGCTTCACAATGTCTTCAAGACATTTCTCAATGTTTTCCAAGACATGGCTCTGTCTCTCAAGAAACCTTGGCAGATCTTCAAAGTGGGTTGCTAAATTGTAAAGGGTTGCCACTATTTTATGCATATGTTTATTATGTTTATGTTTATTAAAACTTTTGTAGCGCGCTCTGTTACCACGGGGTATCCTGGCGCGGTGAGTGAATTTTGAGATATTTTGTTATATTTCATATTGGTACCCTGATATAGGTCCAGGGAACATCGTACACTTTCCCTACATCATCTCCCTGTCATTTCATATGAACAAGACTTATAAGGACATAACTCCAAATAAGGACAGACTGCCTTGTATGGACATAACGCCTTATAAGGACTGTAGCCTTTTATGGACTAAACCTTTCACCTAGTTCCATGCGGAGGGTGGGTTTTTCCCAATCGATATTGCTAAGACGTCAACCTTAGCACATATGAACAATTTATGAGTACACTCTCCAGGAGGTACACTTCACCTCGCCCATTGACGCACAAGGTTTGATAGCCAACGTCATCCTCATACTGAACGCCGGGGTACATACGCACATAGACTGTATAAATACAGCACCTCATGCTATCAGAAATCAGGAGGGAACCGAGACTTCAAGGCCGACACACTGACCAGAGACACTGCGGCTCCGGCATGCCATCACCCCAGCTGACAGTGGTCTGATGATCCCTTGCAGGGGGTCCAGCTCCAGCCCAGGACAAAGTACCACACTCTCACTATTCAGGTATGGGGGTTCGACTAAATCCTACTGGGATTCTTGGCTCTTAGACTTAAGCTCTTTCGCACCTACTCACATGCTAGGTGCATCTAGACAGGCATCTAAGGAGTACGCATTTTATTTTATTAATGCATTTTATATTCATGTAGGTGTTCATGACTATTGAAAATGGTAGAACAATACTATTTCTTTTTCTTAACTGTCCTGCTGGTTCTATATCTCTGCTACTGTGTTACAGTTGTAGCAGCGCTCTTATTTTACATGAGAAGAACAACGGTACAATAAATTATTATTGTAAACACACTCAACTGTTTCTTCTGTGTATCTCTCTGAGAGCAAACCAAGCAAGCACGAGTGACTGGGTGAAAAGTAGTATGTTGTTTTCACGAGTCTGAGGTTATTATGTTCTGAGGTTGCCAAAAACTAATCTCTCTGATAACAGGAGATTCTAGTGGCACTACGAGCTAGCTAATGCGAAAACATAGGCTGACATATTCAATGAGGGTGTACAGAGTCAGATGCCGAAAAGGCTTTCGACCGTGTGGTCTAGGAATTTATGTGGGATGTCCTGATCAGAAGAGGTTTCGGAGAGAAGTGTAGGAAAGCAATAAAGGCTATGTACACAGATTCGGTAGCTAGAATTACAACTATGGGCTTGCAGTCAGAAGAGGTAGTTATTAGAAGAGGTACCCGTCAGGGATGCCCTTGCTCGCCTATACTCTTCTCACTTTATATAGATCCCCTAATTAGGGAAATCCTAGCTTCAGATAAGATCTCCCCTGTTATAGTAAATGGGCATACCACCAAACTATTGGCTTATGCGGATGATTTGGCAATTGTCACCACTAACCCGCAGACGGCAATGCTGGAATTGAGTCAACTGGCTAACGCTTTTGGAACCCGCTCTGGGTATAAGCTGAATGAAGAAAAAACAATAATAATTAGTACAAATAATATATATAAAGTCGATCAGAGGTATGTGGAGTCTGCAGTATATCTCGGGGTGAGGATTAATGCAAATGTGGAGAAAATCATACAAGAAAATTATGTACCCCTGATTGCTACAATTGATAAAGAATTAAGAAGAATAGATGTTTTACACCTATCCCTGATTGGTAGAGTGAATGTTTTGAAGATGCCAATGTTCCCGAAACTATTGTATTTATTTTGTGCCATACCTCTGCTAGTAGAAGAGGGTTTGTTGAAGAAAATGGAAGCTGTCTTCTCCCAATTTGTGTGGCAATATGGGAAAATACGTAGATCTTTGGCTCGACTATCTGTACCACTGGAGGGAGGGGGACTGTCTGCACCAAATCTGAGGCTGTACCACTGGGTTTGTTTAATGATGCAAATGAATGTCCTATTTAAATATGATGATATAGCGGTGCCGATTGGTTTGTACAAAACTCCCACAATTTATGAATTGCTAGTAGGAGAAAGAGCATTGGGGCTTCTAACACGAGAAATAAACTTTAGGTATTTTAAAAGGAGTAAAAGTAAAGTGATGCTCAGTGCCTGGGGCACCTGGAAGTCAATAATGAGATTCCTGAAGATTCCGAAGATTAATAGTACATTAGATCTGTGGCGGTCAAATCCATTTGTGCATCTTGGACAGAATAGTAATAGTAGGTTATGGAAAGAGCTGGGTATTAGCTGTTTGGGGGACGTCATGGTTGAGGATGAATTACTGGGATTTGACACACTTCGGCAAAAGTTTGGTATACCGGCTAGTCAATGGCTTTTATACAGACAATTGGAGCAAACAGTGAAATCAATTAGACCTAGGATATCAATTCAGGAGTCTAATCCGATTGTGAACTATGTAAGGAATGGTGGCAAGAAGATTAAAATTGGGTATAGCTATCTCTTGCAGGGCTTGGGAGATGACATCGGACAAATCGAATCAGCTTGGGCTCAAAGAATTGGGGATCCAGATATAGACATTGATTATGCCTTAGCAATGAATAAGAAAATATTAAGAGCTTCAAATTTAAAAGCACAGCACTACAAGACTATTTTTAACTTGTATTACACGCCTGCCAAGCTGTTCAAATGGGGTAAGAGAGAAAATGATAGGTGTCCCAGGTGTGACCAGGGCCCTGCAGATCTATCCCATATGTTTTATAACTGTCAGAATCTTACTCCAGTTTTTAAAGAAATGGAAAGGTTTCTAACGGGGCTGCTAGAGCAACAGATCACTCTATCCCCTACTATTGTTTTGATTGGCAGGGATGAAAACTTAAAGCTTGAGCAAGAGGCCGAAGCATTTACTTTTCTATCTATGGCTGTTTTTAGGATTTTAATTGCGGCGGGATGGAAAGACTCTGTAGCTCCCACTTTTCAGATGTGGTTAACTAGGCTTCTGGGAACTCATAATATAGAGGAGTGTCTGTATGATTTCAAAGGAAAGAGGTCGAGAGAATATGGAAAGAAGATATGGGCTCCTCTTAGAAATTGGAGAGAAGTCAGATGAATAAGAGTAAGCAGACTTATTGGCGATGTTGATTGACTCCCTTACGTACTACTGTCTGAAACAAACATGTATTTATGTCTTCTTCAATTGTAATTATAAGATGTATATAGTAATTTCAATGTCTGATTTTATCCTGTTGATTAATGTATTTTTTTTTTTTGATACCCGGAACCATCTCAATAAAAAAAAAAAAAAAAAAAAAAAGAGGGTGTACAGAGTCAGTTTGCCACCAAACCCACAGTATATGTTATCCGTAAACAGCGTAGGTCCTGCATGAACACTATTTGGCGCCCAACTTGTCAAACATGGTTTACCCAACGTGGTATATACATGGCACACTTACTCAACAGTAGAATCTGAGCAGCTCATTTGTACTTATTCTCAGACACCCTACTTACAAAACCCATTGACGTCTGGAGTAGGTGGAGAAAAAAAACACTCTGCCACAGCTGAGTAGGCGAGATATCCTATGTAATGGCTGTTGCTTAATCAAGCTTGAAAGGAAAATTTCCAAAAATTGTGCAAAAAACCTTTGCATAAAACCTTTTCAGAATTTCCTTGGACAGTAATTCCGTGTCTTAAACACGATGTCTGAGGAGGAGAGAGACTTACACCTAGGACTTAATCAGTCTGGTGAGGAAGATACAAATGCAATACATATTGCACCCAAAGTAAGACAAACTTTGACAGTTAAACTTGTCAAACATGGGTTATCACCCAGAGGAGGTGTAGTATTATTTGTGATAGAGGCACACGAAGATTTCAAAACAGAGGTGTTCTACTCATGGGTTATATTCCCAGAAGCAGATGCTGTAACAAAAGCTTTTCATTATTACAAACATGAAGAAGTTACAGCAGCTTACACTCTGTTTGAGGAGATTGAGATTCCACTTACCTACCAGGAACATATTTTCTGGTTTACGTGTGCCCTACCCCACACAAGAACAAGAGCAAGGCTTGGTCCTTTAGGAAGACCAGGAGCAACATGGCCGATATTATCAACCTATGCATCACATCCAGACATTGACACAATGCCAGGCGATGAACTACTTGTTTAAATCAAAGAGTTAATAAAACTCTACAGAAACATGACACACTTCGACACGAGCAGTCCAACCTACAGTAGTTACACCTATTGCAGCTCTTACACAGAGCACTAATACTACAATTACTCCAAAAACATCACACGCGGTAATGGGCAAAGTGCCCACAAAACGTGAACAAATTCCTTTCTGTGTAGCTCAGAAAATGACCCGGTTAGAAGCAGTATTCCCAAATACAACACCATTTGAAAAACACAGAATGTTAACAATCTGTTTGCCCATGGAGATTACACCACTTGGGGTACAGTCTTTGCTGCCATATATACCAGAACTCATGGTATTCCTTCATTAGCAGTAATACCAGATGTATTAAGACAAATTCAAAATGACTACGGAGCAGAACCTGCCCTAAACTTAGGGATGAAGTTATTAAATAACTTCGACCAGGTATCAGCCATAAGGCTAGCTAATATTAAAGGGGAAGCAGCATCAGTGGCAATCCGCCAACACCTAAGGGAGGTCGGCCCGTTAATTCAGGAGGCTGAACTACCCAAAATAATTGAAATTGCGTATGCAGAATTAGGCAGAGATAGTTTGGGGGCAGAGCTTTAAAACCTCACCTACATGGCAGTCCTGAAAAGGACATTTCTAAGCAGACACCTACTTCTTCTAAAAAGAAGTGGGATAATAAAAAAGAAAATTCTAAAGACAAGAGATCTCCATCCCGAGGTAGGTCTCCTCTACAGGAGCCCTCTGAAAGGAGGTATAACCCTAGGAATAGGGATAACAATAGGAAACCTGACATGTATCAGGACACTGATACACATTCCTCTCGTTCCTTTTAGGGCTCGAAGAAACGCTCCGAAAGAGAAGGACAGTCAGAAAATAGAGAGGAGCACACACAGTCCAGAGACAAGCATCGCACTCAGGACTTTACTTCTTAAAAAGAAGATAAGCAAAATCCAAAACCTCAATTTAAGAAAAAGAAAGTTGCTGGTCAGAAAATCAGACATGCCCATAATTCTGAGGACACAACTTCTGAATGGGGAATGGGCTCTGATGTTGCTAGACAGTGTGGCAGAAGTAACAATAGCTTGCCTGAACCTAAAGGAATTTCTGGTGACAGCGGAGTTGAAGGATTACATCACGGCGGAAACACCAGACACCAGGGTGAGCGTCCCACATAAGTTATATGAAATAACACTCCGGTTGGAGGGGGACAAGCCCAGTAAAGTGAAAGTTCTTTTTTGGAAGAACTTGCCTTCTGGTTATTACATCCTGTTAGCATAACAAGATTGGCCGCCTGCATTCGTAATAGAGTGCCCCAAGGGAGAAAGTATAATTTTTCCTGCATTTTCCAACAACGTTCCCGTTCACCTTAAACATACAAATGCACAGGAGTGGGCAGTAGCCCAAGCTCTGGCATTGTACAAAAATCACGCAGGATGGAATGAGAACTCAACCTACCATGTGATCCCATTAAAGGTTTCACCTAATGCTCAGAGTCAATATCCCATAAAGCAAGAAGCTAAAAAACAGGTCAGGGAGATCTTAGATCAACTTGAATACCAGGGGGTCATTGAAAAATGTACCTCTCCAATGAACAATTCTTTGTTTCCTGTCACTAAACCCAACAATACATATCGTCTAGTTTTAGATTGCAGACATTTAAACTCATGCACAAAGACATTTGCTGTCCAAAATGCACCTAGTGCCGCATTAATGAATAACATTGTGCGCAAAAAATACAAAACCACACTTGATATCTCAAATGGATTTTTCTGTCAAAATATAGCGCCTGAAAGCAGGTATCTGACCGCATTCAGTGCGTTATGACCCCAACAACAATTCTGTCATCTAGCACAAGGGTATAAAAACAGCCCGGGTGTATTTTCAGCAAGAGTAACAGAGTTACTTCAAAAATTTGATAAAGAAGCGTTGTCCTATGTGGATGATATTTATCTGACGGACAACGACTTAAAGGCACATGACCAGGGTAAGCACCATTATTATGGGATCTGCCGCAGAGGGCTACAAATTCAACTTTAAAAAATCGAAAATAGCCCACCTCAATGCCCTATTTTTGGGATATGAGCTTAAGTGAAGGCAAAAGTCTGGCAGCTAAAAAATGTGCGTTGCTCCAGCCTCAAAAATCTTTAAAAAATTTACAATTAATACTTGGATTCCTAAATTTCGTCAGGACATACATTTTAGATTACGCACAAAGGGTAACACCTTTCAATGACTTAATCAAACCTGACTTTTCAACCAGAGACTGGACACAAGAACATACTCATATTCTTAGTTTACTCCAGGAAGACATGATTGCTTCCAAACACTTGTAAACGTACGCCACATAATGATCCAAATAATCGTGGGTCAATGCGGGTACACTTATGTGACCTATAGTGAAGGAGAAACTGTACCAATCGCTTACAACTCACACCTGTACACAAATGCAGAAATGTGTTTCACTTCAACAGAAAAAATCCTGACAGCAGTTCAGACTGCTGTAGCAAGAGAAAGAGCACTGGCTCAGGAGAAACGCATTATTGTCGTAACTCCGGTACCGGCTTTAGAAGCTGCTACAAAGGCTAGCATCCAAAACGCGAAAGCGTTAATCTAATTCTCTTACTGCAACAGATGTTGAATACAGATTTGATCCAAGTTTAAAAACACAAGCATTCCTGCAGTATGAACAAGAATATCCTCTACCAAATGAAATCTTGCCTCTAGATCAGTATGAATATATTATTTATACTGACGGTTCTGCACAACTGGCTATAGGAAATAAGCAGCAATATTTTTCAGCGTGTGCTATCGTTAAAGATCGCATGCATGATGGCAAATTCCATCCCAGTTGCACAAAAACACAATCTCTAGGAGACTGCACGGCCAGTTGGCAGAATTAAAAGCACTTAGACTGGCACTTGTAAATACGGATCGAGAATTCCCCACACTAATCGTGTGTGATTCTTTTTACTGTGTACAGTCGTACAATGAATACTTACAGCATTGGAACAAAATGGGTTTTGTAGATGCAAAAGGTGGCACAATTAAACACAAAATGTTATGGGAACAGGTAGAAGAATTGAAATCCAAGCTACCGAGGACTCACGTGATCCATACACTGAATCATCAATGTGATGGCATTCACTGACTGATGAAGCCGCAAAGGGGGCTGTTTGCATGGCTTTCGTAGCTGCGCTGACTCGTTCAAAAATGAGAATAGAGGGAGGTATAATGGTAGCTGTCATCGCATCACGCAAAGGCAGCACAGCAGTACCTAAAAAATTTCCACTCAAATACACCTACAAGTTAGATGCACAAAACATTCCATATGCTCTGATTCCTGGGGTGGGCGATAGAGTAATACCAAATTTGGATCGCAGGCTAGGTTTAACACTAGCTGAACACGAGGGTTTGTGCTCTGCGCACACAGGTGTTACAGCGACTATTTCTTCACTGAAACAGCGCTATTGGTGGCCAGGGTTAACTAAGCCAACTAAAGACTATGTCTTGAAAATACGACATCTGCCAGCAGATAAAAGGCTCCACCGTTGCACACCCGGCACAGACGCCATTACTGAAGTCAGACAAACCTCTCGCATGTGTGTACTTGGACCACTGCGGCCCCTTACAAATGGACAGGGCTTACAGATATATCATGGCAGCAGTGGATTCATGCTCGAGATTCCTATGGGTATGACCTCAGTGTTCTGCTGACGCTCGAACTGTTTCTCCACTGCCCTCTAGGGGGTGTCACTCCATATGAGGACCTCTTTGGGACACAAATGTGGGTACCAGACCTTGATTGTGAAGGCGCAGTGGTGGATGAAAACCATTTGATATCCATGATCGTTTGACTGTTTTACAGGCTCTCAATGAATCCAGGACAAAACAAAGCAACGTCCATCTAAAGCAGACCGCCACTGAGGAAGTCAAGGTAGTCACAGCAAGACCTGTCTGGATCTCAAAAGTGGGGGATCTGGTCAGAGAAACAATTGCAGACAAAAAGGAAAACTGTACCAGTCCTTGCAGTACACAGAACAAGAACTGTGCTGCTCCCGCCTCTTACCGGAAAAAGGAGAAAAGATCTGTCTCAATCGACTTAATCAAACCGCACTATGTGGCCGATACTAAACAGTAGGCCTAATGGACTCCGCTGTAGCAGACGCCCTCCTCTAGCTACAATCCAAGTTCTTCAAACAGAAAGACTCATCGCGCTTGAAGAGTCACCTGTAAGGAATGAAGGACTAAGCAACAATGCTATGGAACTTGTTCCACTTGAACATGACATTCAAATTCAAAATGAAAATCAGAATAATTCACAAGTTGCAATTAGACCGAATACAGACGTCTACATCAACATGCCTCGTCAAGAGGAAAATAAAATTTCAACCAATCCTGATGCGATTCCAACAACTGATCGAACAGCTTCTGGCTATTTCATTAACTTTGATTCGTTTTCTCTGTATCCAAGTGAGCCGGAAACGATGTCAGCCAAAACACCATTCAAGCAAGAATTAAAGAACTTTCTTCTCTTTCTTCAAAAGACATACCTGGTATCACCTTGGATTGAACTCTGGGTAATTTCTGGTAAATGGTTTTACTTTTCTGGCTAGGCTTAGTATTGACTTTTAGTATTCTTATCAATGGACGCTTTCTTCAACAAGGTTCCACACCCCAAAAGGTCAACATCCTACTGAAGCCACATCCATCATCACATTGTGAACAAAGAGACTTGTCATCAGTGAACATTACAGCTGTTCCTATACCTGATCGTATAGTATGGGACAAGGTTGATTTCAAAATATTCGGAACGACTGAACTTAACATTTTTTATCATGTATTTAAAATCTCATTAGGTGATTTCATTTCCTCCAGTACATTTTCTGATTGGGACACTGAAACAGTAAATAACATATTGTCTGATTTAGAGAAAACTGCTGCATTTTCTAATAATGAAATGTTAGAGGGTTCATCAGATAATGACAAATTGTATTGTTACCAACATTGTGGTCATCATTTCCTGCACAAATCCATTTCACCTAGGAGTGTATTTGAGTACCATCAGTGGGAACATTGCCCAACACCACCAACAAGTAGTCCAAAAATGTTTGCACAGAAATTTGCATACTTTTCAGGGTTTAACACCACAGATCCAGCCTCATTTTATTATAAGGTTGTACCAAAATAAGCAATGAAAATTATGTTGACAAACACTAAACAGATTTACTCTGCTCCCTTTTTGGCCCAATTGTCTGAACAGGGGTTCAACCTATGGAAATACGAAATTGACTCAAAATCGATTAAGGGTTCAAGGAACTGGCAAGTCCAGGGTACAGAGGCACTATTTAGAACATGCCTCATTCCACAGCAGATAAGCTTTTTAAATGATACTGTGCAACAGACATCCTGTCTTGAACAGCCAAGATAAAGTACCTGAACACTCCAAAGTTTCCTACACCATCACAGGGGTGGCAGAATTCTTCTTCAAAGGAAGGGCAGCAATTGATGACATACTAAAGTACAATAGATCAGACCCAAATTGGAAGGAGTGGGTGGTTTGGCCCTTAGACACGAACACATGTCATAAACGGTTCCTACACATCACCAAGGGACTCAGTATGCATAGGCCAAATTCACATTATGTACAGAGAAAACATCCAAGGGTTGTGACATTATATAGTGTTGGGAAGTTGTACCTAGAATTGCAAGAAACCTCAACGCTTGCAGAAGTGAAACAACACTTATCTTTACTCTCACATGACATGGATCTTAAGGACTTTTTACTGGGACCTAGGAAACAACGTTGAAAATGTTTCATATATGCAGGCATGCAGGCATTTATGCTGCCTATAATAAAATCTGGAAGATTTCCCAACAAGAAGCCGCAGAGAGAATACGGGATATAGACCGCATACACTTAGAAAAAGCTTTAGCTGTGGTGGAGTATATTCATTGGACAACATTGTATCTTCTGCTATTGACATACTGGAACAGGATTTAGCCATATTACAACATGGCCAATCACAGTTACGTTCTATTATGTTATTGAGCTGGATGATCCAATCTTTGCGTCGTTTTGCACGGGCCTGTAGTGGTTCGGTTTTGAATTTGTCTTGCCACATGAAAGGAACTCATGCTGCGGTATTCACGCCAGTGTTCGAGTTACTTTTGAATGGGAGTTACTTGATGTTGAAAGATCAAGGTTGTTGGGGGATGCTCCCGGGCATTGCCTATTTAGTCACCGTGAACACCAGGGTTACTTGCTGTATGCAAGTATTGTTTCCTCCGACAAATACAGTCAGGGAGGCGCCAGTATGGCCTTCACTGAATGTTTCTTTTATACAGTTTGATGCTTTGTGCAGAATGAAAGCCATGCTTTTTCAGCAAACCGTGCCATTGACCTCTGCATAAGTAACCTTTGAACTTCAAGTTGCAAGGACATCAACAGAGATACAAGCGCTAATCTGTACAAACTGCCCCCGACATTTCACAGAAATGGTAGGTCGTATGGTAAATATGCCAGATACGAGTGGTGTTGTACACCTATATAAAACCATAGGGCCAGGATTCCTTAACACCTTCCAGACCATCCTCTGAGTTATTCCTAACTTTATACACTCCATATTTGGAAGCATTTTTGGGGGTCTACCTCTGATCCTGCTAGCTATTGCTGTAATCCTGATTGTTGCTTACCTGCCACGCAATTGACGGACTATCCGCCAGCGAGATTGCAAAAGCTCTCCTGGAAAGATATTACCGTGAGAGCATGGTACAACATCTGGTTGCGCCTTGCCTTCAAGAACTAAGTACTTCTTGGTTCCTGTCTTTCAGACCGGTCTACAAAGACTGTATCGTACCTGTTTTCCGATGCCTGTTTGGGGAGGAGAATGTGAGTTGGACATCTATCTGACACCTCTGAGACTTACCGCCCGATTCATCAAACAAAATTGCGCTCGCAAAGGGCCAGATTCTGAGAATCTGGCCCTTTGCGAGTGCGATTTTTGCATTTGGGATTCATCATCCCAAATGCAAAAATCGCAAATTGCGATCTCGCAATTTTGCGAGGAATTACATTTAAGGAATTCATCATCCAATTTTTTTTTGCGAATTTGCAATTTCTGGCCGCAATTTACCGCAATGTCAGACCTCGTGATAAATTGCGAAAACTCAGAAAAATGCATTTAAATGCATTTTTCTGAGTTGCATGTTACACACACACATGTCCTTTGGACATGTGTGTGTGCAACACCTGTGTAAAATTTCATTTGAGGGGTGCTACAGGGTGTCCTTTGGACACCCCTGGCACCCTTCAAATCGCTATCTTATTTGCGATTAGCTAATTGCTAATCGCAAATAAGGAATACTCCCCATTCATTCCTATGGGCCTTTTGGCCCATAGGAATGAATGGCGAGTTATTCCTTATTTGCGATTAGCAATTAGCTAATCGCAAATAAGAAATATGTAGGAATCACATTTCTTTATGCAATTTCTACATGAATCCCGTTTTGCGAGTCCTTAATAGCGATTCGCTATGATTCGCTATTAGGGGCTCGCAAAACGGGAGAATGATGAATCAGGCTGTTAGAGACAGCAGACTTAGACTCCAGGCTGGAACCACTGCGGTCCCATGCTCGGCTCTGTTCTCAGCGCATTCCCATCTTGATGCTTGCATTCCTCGAGGATCCGCAGGTGCCCTTGACCGAGTTGGATTTCAGCTCAGGTTACAGGGACGTTATAGTTAGGTTCAGATTTTACACACACAAAACCATAGAAATTGAGAATTCATAGTTAGAGTTATCTCAAGTAACTATAACTTGCGTCCCCGCCATGTACAGTTTTCTCATCAATAATTTCACTGTAAATGTTGCAGGGATATTATCAATGATGTCATAGAAGATGTCATGAGTGGTTAATATGTGGGATAATTATCAGCGCATAGCGAGGGCTCGAGTTATGGCGAGGGCTCGAGTTATAGTTATCTTAGGGCACTAATGCTATTTCCTAACTAAAACATCCTGTATCCTTTGCTTTTCTCTGTGAATTTCTAAGGTTTTTAAAGTGTAAAGTAATATTTAATTACCATACGCTAATCCAACTGCCGCCATGCATTGTCGGGGTTTTGCCACAAGGCTTGGTGTGCTGCGAATCCCTGTGTCCAACTCCCCAAAAGTAGCCACCCCCAGGCCCTCTCCTGGGCCTCTTTTGGCCCAGGGACCCTTTGGTAAGTTGTAAGGTGACATGGGCAGCAGTATCCCGGATCGGGATCCTGGGGGCATGAGTGTGTTACAGGCAGTGTTAGACCTGTCAGCCCTGGGGTGGTCTTTCCCCGTTTTTTTCGCCCTTGCCTTGTTTTTTCCACCATCTTTTTTTGTTGGACCTAGGTCTCTGGGCGCCTTACCACTGTCAATCAGTGCTAAGGTGCAGGTGCTCTCTCCTACCAACATGGCTGCCATAGGCCCCTGCTACTGCGGAGTGGTCTTTTTAGTAAAACACTAGTAGTCAGGAGCAGGCTGGGACATTAGGATACAGTAGCAATGCCATCCCGCCTTTACTACCCATAGCCTAGACTGTGGAAGCTCCTGGAACCTCCTGGAATAGGGGAGGGGTTACACATTGCCGCCTTCAGAGAGTGGTCACCTGACCTAGAGGTATTTAGGGAAAGGAAGGAAACCTGCTTGTCGGTTGGGGCATCACTAGACCTGGGGGAACATCTGCAGGAGTTTAGGCGGTGGGGCCTAGGGGAGGAACCTACACCACTGGAAGTGACTGGGCCTAGGCACTGCCTTCTAAGTTGAGTGAGGGACTCTACCAAACCCACTGATCTGGCCCAGCATTGGGGAACCCAGGGAACCACCCTCAGTGAGCCAAGGGATCCATCCTGCCCCTGAGCCACCAACTCAACCCCTCTTCTTTCGCCCCCTCAAGAAACCACACAAGAAGGGCGCAGAAACCATCCAGCGCCGCCAAGGAACACCTTCCCACAGTGAAGACAGCTGGGGGATCAGCAAGGTAACCAGCGCTTACCACCTGCCCTGTGCCCCTGCGCTGCTCTGCCTGAGCTTTACTGCCCCTGAAGTGCCAGAACTGCTTATTGCTTGGACTGTCTGCCTTCTAAGCGCTCCCACCTCTAAGCGCTATAACCCCTATGCTGTTCTGCTGCAGCTATCTTGCCCCTGGACTGCCTGACCTGAAGCTAGGAGACTGTGCCTGGGAACTCCAAAGCACTGCATTCCTAAGGCGCTGCTTGCCTGACTCACCGCTGCAGCCCAGGTCTTATCTGCGTGCCCCATTGCAGTCCTGTTGCTTCTAGGCGCTGTGGCCTCGTAGCGCGCCATTGCCGCTCCAAGCGCTGTGCCCCCAAGGTGCTGAGGAGTCTCGAGAGCTCCTCGACTGTTGCCCCCGTCAGCGCCACTGCCCGGCGTCATCTGTGCTGACCGGAAGCGCTGTCGGGGCCGTCCGACCTCCTGCACGCCTCCTGATTCCACAGCGTGGCCCCCGGAGCCTGGGGAAGGCCGCTGCTGGATCTCCGGTAGGCCGCGCCGGGCCTAGTGAAGCCAGGGAGTGTGGTGTCACGTGGCTGGGGAGCCGGCTACGTCACCGGCCACGCCCCCAGCCCGCCACACACGGTTTGGCTGTTGCTGCCGCGCCCCGCCGTAGGCGCGCCCTGGTAGGCGGCGGCGGCCGCACCGCCCAGGAGCCGCGCCCTGATTGGCTCCCGGCCCATGAGGAGTCCCGGAAGGCCGGAGCCACGCTGGGGACAGCGGGGAGGCCCCGGGAAGAGCACCGGAGCCGCGCGGGCCTCCCCTGATCGGCCCACTCGACAACAAGGCTGGAATCCCAGTGGAAAACCCCCCGGGGTGGGCCCCACGCCGAGGGAGAGCGGGCTGCCAAGGAACCCCCAAGACCCCAAGAGGCAGCCCGTGACCGCTCCTCCCTGCCGGCGACCGCCCTTGGGCCCTGCTTACCCCCGTGTGGGCCCACCAGCGATAAGGTGAGAGGGGAAGTTCCCCAGGACCCCCTGAACTGGGCGTTAGCCCCACTTGGTGACTATTTTGTTTGTTGGTAATAAAGTTAACCCCTGGCTAGGGGAGTGTTTGCTGTAGCCTGCCCTCAAGCAGGCAGCTGAGTTACTGTTAATAACGTGCCATGCAAATAGAGGTTCATGTGCTTGAGGACCTATGAAATGCTGTTTTATTGATCCTGCTGATGTCTCATGTTGATATTTAGGCTTACCTAATGAAATGTTGATCGAGTTCTCATGGAAGGAATTACATACCTGCTCTTTTATAATGAAATGTTGCCTGAGTTCTCATGGAATGGCTTTACCTATGCCTACAATGAAATGTGGCCTGATGAGTTAATGCTGAATTGATTACAATGAATTATTTATCAGCAATGAGCCTAATCTAGATAAAAGCATCTTGTTTTAAAAAAAGACTAGCTGGTGTGGTGTCAGTTATTGCGTGCGTTTCCTGTCTCAGTTTGAGTGTGTGCTGCACTGCTACTTTACACCTAGCCTTTGGGTGCCTTCCCGCTCGCGCCAAGCTACCGCAGTGGAATTGGTGACCCCAGTTCTCACATTGGTGTTCAGCGGTGGGATAAGGACCTGTGGCTGTGCAGCACCCTTCAGTGAGTCAGGGTGCGCCGCAATTGGACACCTGTTGCATGCAAGCTTAGCAAATTGACCTCCACTGTCTAACTGAGTGCGCAGATTCCTGTTTTAACCTGTTACCTACGTCCTAGTGTTCTTTCACTTAAATTGTCTGGGTCCCCACCTGTCAAGATGGAGTTTGAGCTGGCCAATCTAGAAGTGTACACGGTGGCACAGCTGAGGGACTTCTGTCAGGGGATGGGGGTGTCTGTCGGGCAAAGCAACGAGAAGGAGGAGCTTCGGAAAGCCTTGAGGGCATGGGTAATCGCCCACCCGGAGGGGACAGGGGAGGGGGGACAGGAGGAGCTGGGCACACAAGAGGAGGCGGGCACTCCAGGAGAGCTAGACCTACTGCACATTGCTGTTAGTGAAAATGTGTTGCCAGGAAGACGTTCTGGGGCAGGCAGTATGGTGTCTAGGAGGAGTGCATCGCCAGAGGAGTATGAGGACATGAGGGAGGAGAGGCAATTGAGATGGGAGCTTGCTAAGATGGAGAAGGAGAGAGAGGAAAAGAGGTTAGCTATGGAGGAGAGGAAGCTTGCGCACAAGCTTAGCTTAAAAGAGTTGGAGCTGCAAGCAATGCAGGTAGGTGCGCAAGGTAATCTGAATGGTGGCAGCATACCAGAGGTTCCATGAGAGCCTAAGTTCTATCTACCAAAGGAGGTGATAGCTAGCTACAGTGTGGGGGATGACATTGACAAGTGGTTGGAGGCGTATGAGGTGTCCTTGGTAGCCCATGGGGTACCCTAGAGTTACTGGGGGGTGGCCTGTATCGATACATACCTCCCGTGGTAAGGGACACACTCCTGACTTTAAAGAAAGCGGACCAAGTCAACTACCCTGTCTTGAAGGAGGTCCTGCTTAGGAAGTTTGGCTTCACCCCAGAGAAGTATCGCCAGAGGTTCCGCAACAGCCATTAGCTGCATACACAAAACTGGGTGGATTTCTTTGACTATGCCCGGAAGGCTTTAGATGGTTGGGTGTGTGGCAGCGAAGTGAGCGATTATGAAGGGCTGAACAACTTGTTTTTAAGAGAGCACCTTCTAGATCAATGTTTTCAGGAGCTGCGCCAACATCTGGTGGACCGCAAGCTGACCGACCCTCGTGAACTTGCGGAGGAGGCGGATACCTGGGTTAGCACTCGGGTGTCCTACAAGGGACCCGGGGGAGATGACCCGAAAGGTGGACAGGGTTTTCCCCAGAAGAGAGAGGGAGGAGATAAAAGGAAGGAGTTCTCTCGAGGCCCACAAAATAGACAGCCTGGGAAAGGGGTAGGTTCCCTACCTCAATCTGGATCCCAGAAATCCACTTACCCTGACAAGAGTCAGCAGCCAAGAACTGTCCAGTGCTACGAGTGTGGGGAGGTTGGACACTACAAGGGGGATCCCCAGTGTCGGAAGCGATCCCCAGCCCCCATAGGAGGTAAGAGTCCTGGGGTGGCTAGTGTAGCACTGGGGGAGGAGTTGCCCCTAGATATGGGAGGGGAGTGGACAGGCCTGACCCTGGTCTCACTCGGGGATAGAGAGATGGTCCCAGTGACACCATTGCCATTGAACACTGCCAAATACCGGCAGAGGGTGCAGGTTAACGGACAGGAGGCGGAGGCTCTGAGGGACATGGGTGCCGGCATGACTATGGTGCTGAGACGGCTGGTGTCCCCCGAGCAAGTGATCCCTGACGTATTCCATCCGGCTGTGTTGGCTGACGGCAGCGTGAGTCACTACCCTGTGGCTCAGGTTCCCTTTGAGTGGGGAGGAGTCAAGGGCCCATTGAGAGTTGCTGTACGCCCTGCCTTGCCAGTTGAGTGTCTGCTCGGGAACGATCTGGAGTATACCGCCTGGAAGGAAGTGGAGTTCCAAGCCCACACTGAAATGCTGGGGTTACCAGGATGGACTTGCGTGGTCACGAGGTCCATGGCTGCCCGGCAAGGAACTCATTCCGGGTTGGAGCCTGAGACAATGGCCCAAGCCAATGCTGGTCAGGAAGACGACGTTGTGGAGGACACGCACCATGAGATGGATGGGGAGCCCACAGAGGTAACCCCGGAGTCCGCAGAGGTGGATGTTGTTCCCGTGGGGGACTTGCCGCCCCCTGCTGAGTGGCGGGTGGAAGGGGGACCTACCCGGGAGGAATTTTGTCGGGCGCAGAGAGAGTGCCCCACACTTGAAGGCAGGCGGCGGCAGGCCGAAGCCCAAGCAACCAACCAAGAGACTGGCAATTACAATATTTACTGGGAGGATAGCCTCCTCTACAGTGAGCCTAAGGCTCCAGTGCATGGATCATCAAGGGCGCTAGTGGTCCCCCAATGCTATCGGGCCTTCCTGCTAGAATTGGCACATGAAATACCACTAGCTGGACATCTTTGCACGGTTGATCCCACACTTCTACTGGCCCAGAATGCGAGTTGCCTCTGACACCTATTGCAAGACCTGTAAGACTTGCCAGGCGAGTGGCAAGACTGGGACTAAGTTGAAGGTCCCTTTGGAACCGCTTGCGCTTGTCGGTACCCTTTTTGAGCGGGTCGGCATAGATATTGTCGGGCCAATGGACCCGCCGACTTCTTCGGGACACCGGTTCATTTTGGTGTTGGTGGACCACTCCACTCGCTATCCAGAGGCCATTCCTCTGAGGATCATCACTGCACCTGTGGTGGCCCGGCCTTGATGGGGATTTTTACTCGTGTGAGATTCCCCAAGGTCGTGGTGTAGGATAGGGGCACGAATTTCATGTCGGCCTACATGAAGGCCATGTGGAAGGAGTGCGGAGTGACCTACCTGTACTCCACCCAGACTAACGGGCTCGTAGAGCGCTTCGATAATACCCTGAAGGGGATGATCCGGAGCCTGCCAGAGGACTTGAGGCGGAAGTGGGACGTCCTCCTCCCCTGCCTGCTGTTTTCGTGCCGAGAGGTGCCGCAGAAGGGAGTCGGGTTCAGCCCTTTGAGCTTTTCTATGGCCATCCCATTAGGGGGCCCCTCAGCCTTGTGAAGGAGGGGTGGGAGAAGACTTCGAAGAAGTTTCCCCGTGACGTGGTCAGCTACATGCTGGCATTCCGCAGCTAGATGGCCAAGCTGTGGAAGGAAGCCTCAGACAACCTGGAGGCTAGTCAAGCCGTCATGAAGGAGTGGTATGACCGCAACGCTCAGACGGTGGAGTTGGATGCTGGACAGAAGGTGTGGGTCATGGAGCCCGGAGAGCTTAGCGCCCTCCAGGACCGGTGGACTGGGCCATACAAAATCGTGGAGAAGCGAGGCCAGACCACTTACGTTGTTGACCTGAAGACCCCCCGACAACCCCATAGGGTGTTCCACATCAACCGCCTGAAGCCACACCATGAGCGATCTGAGCTTGCTCTCCTCATGGTGACGGATGGGAGCGAGGAGGAAGAGAGCGATCCTCTTCCTGACCTTCTGGCGGCCCACGAGAAGGATGGATCGGTGGAGGGAGTGATCATCTCCCTGTCCTTGACCCCGGAGCAACAGAGGGAATGCCGCCAGGTGTTGGAGCAGTATGCCTCTTTGTTCTCCCTCACGCCTGAAATCACGCATCTGTTTACCCATGACGTGGACACAGGGGACAGACCAGCTGTGAAAATCAAGTCTTACCGGCTGTCCGACAAGATCAAGAGCAGCATCCAGGGTGAGGTGGCCAAAATGTATGGAGCTGGGGGTGATTGAGCCTTCCAGCAGCCCTTGGGCTAGTCCGGTAGTGTTGGTGCCGAAGGCGGCCCCACACCAGAACTTCGGTTCTGTGTGGATTACCGTGGTCTGAATTCCGTGACCAAGACGGATGCTCACCCGATCCTTCATGCGGATGAGCTGATTGACCAGCTGGGAGCAGCCCGGTATCTCAGTACCATCGATCTGACGTCAGGATACTGGCAGATTGCCATGGCGGACGGAGCAAAAGAGAAAACAGCCTTCTCCACCCACGAGGGCCACTTTCAATTTCGGGTGATGTCCTTCGGGCTCAAGAATGCTCCGGCCACTTTCCAGCGGTTGGTTAACCATGTGCTTTCTGGCCTAGAGACCTTCTCAGCTGCCTACCTGGACGGCATAGCTGTCTTCAGCAGCAGCTGGGAGGACCATCTGCAGCACCTCCAGGAGGTGCTCCAGGCTCTACAGCGGGCTGGCCTAACCATCAAGGCTAGCAAGTTCCAGATTGGACAGGGATCTGTCGTCTACCTGGGACACCTGGTGGGCGGGGTAAGGTGCAACCCCTCCAGGCCAAAATTGAGACCATCATGGCCTGGTAGCACCCCAAAACCCAAACAGAGTTCTGAGCTTTCCTCGGCCTCACTAGATATTACCGCCGGTTTGTCAAGGGGTATGGTACCATCGGAGCCCCCCTGACTGAGTTAACATCCAAAAAGCAGCCACAAAAAGTTAACTGGACGGCTGCTTGTCAAGAGGCATTCGACACCTTGAAGCACGCAATGTGCACCGCTCCGGTGCTTGCAACACCAGATTTCTCAAAGGAATTCATCGTGCAGACAGACGTCTCTGAGCATGGCATAGGAGCTGTGCTCTCTCAATTGAACGACGAAGGCTAAGACCAGCCTGTGGCCTTCGTTTCCCAAAGGCTACTCCCCAGGGTACAACGGTGGAGTACAATAGAGGGTGAAGCCTTCGCTGTGGTCTGGGCCCTGAAGAAGTTGAGGCCATGCCTCTTTGGTTCTCACTTCCTCATTCAGACCGACCACCGACCCCTTCGCTGGCTCATGCAAATGAGAGGCGAAAACCCAAAGTTGCTAAGGTGGTCCATTTCCCCACAGGGTATGGACTTTCGGGTGGAACATTGGCCCGGAGTAGACCACGCCGATGCTGACGGTCTCTCCCGGTTTTTCCACCTTAGTGACGAGAACTCCCTAGAGGTTGGGTAGCTCTCCCCACTTTCGGCTGGGGGGACGCATGTTAGACCTGTCAGCCCTAGGGTGGTCTTTCCCCGTTTTTTTCGCCCTTGCCTTGTTTTTTCCACCATCTTTTTTTGTTGGACGTAGGTCTCTGGGCGCCTTACCACTGCCAATCAGTGCTAAGGTGCGGGTGCTCTCTCCTACCAACATGGCTGCCACAGACCCCTGCTACTGCGGAGTGGTCTTTTTAGTAACACACTAGTAGTCAGGAGCAGGCTGGGACATTAGGATACAGTACCAATGCCATCCCGCCTTTACTGCCCATAGCCTAGACTGTGGAAGCTCCTGGTACCTTCCGGAATAGGGGAGGGGTTACACCTTGCCGCCTTCAGAGAGTGGTCACCTGACCTAGAGGTATTTAGGAAAAGGAGGGAAACCTGCTTGTCGGTTGGGGCATCACTAGACCTGGGGGAACGTCTGGAGAGTTTAGGCGGTAGGACCTAGGGGAGGAACCTACACCACTGGAAGTGACTGGGCCTAGGCACTGCCTTTTAAGTTGAGTGAGGAACTCTACCAAACCCACTGATCTGGCCCAGCGTTGGGGAACCCAGGGAACCTCCCTCAGTGAGCCAAGGGATCCATCCTGCCGCTGAGCCACCAACTCAACCCCCTTCTTTTGCCCCCTCAAGAAACCACACAAGAAGGGTGCAGAAACCATCCAGTGCCGCCAAGGAACACCTTCCCACAGTGAGGACTGCTGGGGGATCAGCCAGGTAACCAGCGCTTACCACCTGCCCTGTGCCACTGCGCTGCCCTGCCTGAGCTGTACTGCCCCTGAACTGCCAGAACTGCTTGTTGCTGGGACTGTCTGCCTTCTAAGCACTCCCACCTCTAAGGGCTATAACCCCTGTGCTGTCCTGCTGCAGCTATCTTGCCCCTGGACTGCCTGACCTGAAGCTAGGAGACTGTGCCTGGGAACTCCAAAGCGCTGCATTCCTAAAGCGCTGCTTGCCTGAATCACTGCTGCAGCCCAGGTCTTATCTGAGTGCCCCATTGCAGTCCTGTTGCTTCTAGGCGCTGTGGCCTCGTAACGTGCCATTGCCGCTCCAAGCGCGGTGCCCCAAGGAGCTGCGGAGTCTCAAGTGCTCCTCGACTGTTGCCCCCGTCACCGCCGCTGCCCGGTATCATCAGCGCTGCCCAGAAGCGCTGTCGGGGCCTTTCCGACCTCCTGCGCGCCTCCTGATTCTACCACGCGGCCCCCGGAGCCTGGGGAGGGTCGCTGCTGTATCGCCGGAAGGCTGCGCCGGGCCTAGTGAAGCCAGGGAGTGCGGTGTCACGTGGCTGGGGCGCCGGACACGTCACCGGCCGCGCCCCCAGCTCTCCGCACACGGATTGGCTGTTGCTGACGCGCCCCGCCGTAGGCGCGCCCTGATTGGCTCCTGGCCCATGAGGAGTCCCGGAAGGCCAGAGCCACGCTGGGGGCTGCGGTGAGGCCCCGGGAAGAGCGCCGGAGCAGCGAGGGCCTCCCTTGACTGGCCCACTCGACAACAAGGCCGGAATCCCAGTGGAAAACCCCCCGGGGGTGGGCCTCAATACCGAGGGAGAGCGGGGCTGCCAAGGAACCCCCAAGACCCTGAGAGGCAGCCCTCTGACCGGTCTCCCTGCCGGAGACCGCCCTTGGACCCTGTTGGCCCTGCTTACCCCCGTGTGGGCCCACCAGCGATAAGGTGAGAGGGGAAGTCCCCCAGGCCCCCCTGAACTGGGCGTTAGCCCCACTTGGTGACTATTTTTGTTTGTTTGTAATAAAGTTAACCCCTGGTAAGGGGAGTGTTTGCTGTAGCCTGCCCTCAAGCAGGCAGCTGAGTTACTGTTAATAGCGTGCCATGCAAATAGGGGTTCATGTGCTTGAGGACCCATTACATTCTGTTTTATTGATCCTGCTGAGGTCTCATGTTGATATTTAGGCCTACCTAATGAAATGTTGATCGAGTTCTCATGGAATGAATTACATACCTGCTCTTTTATAATGAAATGTTGCCTGAGTTCTCATGGAATGGCTTTACCTATGCCTACAATGAAATGTGGCCTGATGAGTTAATGCTGAATTGATTACAATGAATTATTTATCAGCAATGAGCCTAATCTAGATAAAAGCATCTTGTTTTAAAAAAAAGACTATCTGGTGTGGTGTCAGTTATTGCGTGCGTTTCCTGTCTCAGTGTGAGTGTGTGCTGCACTGCTACTTTACACCTAGCCTTTGGGTGCCTTCCCGCTCGTGCCAAGCTGCCGCTGTGGAATTGGTGACCCCAGTGATGTACCGAAAATTCTCTATCACCTCCCAATTATAGTTACAGTAAAAACCAATCCCATTCTCATTACCAATAATCAGTCAGTTGGCAGTGTAGAAGGTCCAAGCATTTATTATGACAAACAAACTCTGCCAGAGGAGCTCCTTGCGACCTAACCCCACGAGGTCCGCCAAGAAGACTGCTGGCACACTGTCAGTACATCACATATATACAGTTGCATTGGCATCATCATGACCCAACATGGAAAAGTACAAATTGGTACAAGCTGGTACAGATAGAAAGGAAAGCCCATGTATGGCACACAATGCGCTCCTGGTTTTGCTCATCCTAGATTTAGCAAGGTCGAACGGGTGACTCCCTTCTGCCGACTCCGAGACAGTCCGCCCCGCACCCCTCCCGGAATGTGCTTATCAGTCCTTCTTCTGCTACCTACAACCTTGACGGGCCTAACGAGCTGAAACAGCAGTTTTAGCAACAGTTGGGTTATTTCTCAGGAGGACGACTTTGGTGCAGAGAATGAATGGGGCCTGTTAGTGCAAGGCTTTCAGCGAGGCCACAATATGGCGTTAGTCGTGTGAAGTGGTGTAAAGCTGAAATGTAAAATACTGCAACATGGAGCAATGCTAATGTGTACGTACATAATCTAAAGTATTTAGAGACATCATGCTAATCATAACATATCGATTATAAGCATTGCATAACCGAAAATCGATTCCGGTTCCTCAAACCCTCCTTTTAGCGTGGTGTAGCTAAATACAATGTCAGGCATTTAATCCTTGAAAATCTCTTCATTAATGGCCATCAGTTCATGTATGTCCTGTTGCAGCATCTGGGGTTTAGCAGGGACAGTGGTAGGCACGCAAAGCGTAGCCACTCGGGAGGCACAATAAGAGCAACAGGCTGGACCGCATTGTATCAGGACGCAGCAGGTAAAGATGATACCGGCTGCCCTGCCCAAAATCAACAACAATTTCCATCCCCAGGTGGACAAGAGTCCCCAGAACCACCCCGACAGTGACCAGGACCCATTATCAGTGTGCATTCCAGAAGCAATGCGGTGCAGTTTTTGAATGGCTAGATGAACAGAGGGGGCGGAGTCTGGAATATATACACAGCAAGAGCTGCCAATCACGTGGTATGCTCCGCCTCGATCAGCTAAGATAACGTCTAAAACCATACGGTTTTGGAGCGCAACGAGTCTGGTCGCATGAAGCTCAACAGTTAGGTTGGCTAGGATGTCAGTCGTTATGTTAATGACATTTTCCACAATTCTGGACAATCTCCTTATTTCCCTGCTATTGAAGATGGGGCCCCAAAACGGCGTTAAACCTTTGCTAAAATCTGTGAATTGTTGCAAAGAGGTGTCTGTTTGATCGACTTCGGACATATCAAGTTGCCTGCGCTGTCTATTGGGTAATGCGGTGGGAGCTGTGCTTACAGGGAGTGACCGTGCAGGGTGTAGCTGGTGTGTCTTGTGGTAATCAGATGGTGCTATGTACACAGGTGGGTAGAGAAAAGACAAGAAACAACGTCCCGCCCAATTGCGTGGTAACCAGGTATATGCATTTTCTCCACAGACGAAATACACATTGGGTGGAGTTATCAACGGAGGGCTGATGCGTTTCTTTAGACGATAGGTATAATTGCAGATACTATCTCCAACCTGTATCCGGCCTACCCCTTGCACACAGAATACTGAGGAAACATTCAAAATAGGAATGGGTACAATACGGTCTCTTGTGACATTGCGTTCAATAAAAAGCTGAAAATATTGTGAGGCATTGAAATTTCTAAAATCATAGAGTTCGTCCTGCAACCAAGTAGTGTTCATAGCTACCAAGTACAGCTGTATACATGCCTGTGGGTCTATTGTTCCCCGTCCCCCATTTCCTGTTTGGTTAAAACCATAGTGTGCGCCAATGTAGTCTATAATGATATTATGTTCATTAATATCGAAATCCCTACGATGTTCACCCCAATGACGGTATATAGCTGAAAACAGTTTGTACCAAGCCTCGCAGCTACCCAGATAGGACAAGGGTAGTGAGAGAAACAGATCATGATTGTGTACTACAGATGGTAGAAGCCCACAAACCCAGCAATCAGTAGTGTTGGTGACACTGTGCGTCTGATGAAGCATTTCAACAAATACATTTTTAGCATATGTCTGGCGATGACGTTCTTTGTGGGGTGCCAAAGTGAACAGCACATGCTCAGATGGGGCAGCAGTGGATGGCAAAAACTTCTGCAAAGGGTATTTATGCTCTAAATATACAAACAGGCCCATAAACACCGCAACGATAACAGCTATGACTACTACAAATGCTACCTTGACCTTCGTGGTCCATGTGGAAAACATAGGTTCATAGAAAGGTACGTGTCGTGGTGCAATTGGAAATTCTTCTTCTAAGACAATACGACCAAAAGGGTACATTCCTAGCTAAAAGTCCAAAAGTAAGCTCGGGCCTAGCAGTCCGTCCTGCAAGAGGGTTCTTCGCCCTGTGTCCGTCAGAGTCTCACAGGCAGACTCCTATCGTTCATCACAATAGAACCAACAAGCAGTGGTCTGAATTTATTCCGTTGTACAACCTGGCCCTTTTGCTGAGTTTAGTCTTTCTTTCTGAACAGAGCTCAGCGATCAAAGTTCCAGCTCTCAACGAGTTCAGTCCAGTGTCCCGCTCAGCACCTCAGACCAACAAGCTAACAAACCCTGTCTATGCAATCGAGTCTTTCCTTATCTCCTAAGGATGGGGTCTGAGGCGCCGTGTTTTGGCTTCCTTGGCCGCAGGTTGTATCGCACATTACCCGGCACTTCCTGATCAGAAAATAGTACGCCAGGTACTTTTCGCACATGAGAATTTTCGCTGGCCGGGGTACTGAGAACAGGATTCAAAGCGTTTGCAGATTCAGTAGAGACCAAGTCATCTGATCTCGTCACTTCCTCCTCTAGCCTTGGTTCAACCTCACAGGCGTCATAAAAGGGTACGAATGCAGCAGCTCTCTCAGTTTCCTGCGTCAGAATTCCCCCTGGGCGTTGCTGATCATAGGGAAGTGGAAAAGGCAGCCTCTTCAGATGGGAGACATGGATCCAGTGTTTTCTCCCATCCACTTTAACCGCAGTCCGGGTAGCCAGGAGAATCTGCTGTGGCTCGGACCACCTTGGAGCCAAACTGGTGTCACGTTCAAATTTCTTCACCAGCACCCACTGGCCGGGGTGTAGTCGATGACCGGGGCCCTCTGGCAGCGTCTGCAGTACGGAGGCTACCTGCTGATGAACAGAACGAAGGTCTTTAGTCAAAGCATAAAGGTAATCGATCAACATAGGATATTCAATATCAGAAAAAGATCGTGGTCTGGGTACCCCCCACACGTTAGCGGGCCTACCGAATATTATCTCATATGGGGAAAGACCAGAACGGGAGTGTGGGGTAACACGTAGTGACATAAGGGCTAAAGGCAAGGTGTCAGGCCATTTCAACCCTGTGCTTTCCTGAATCTTGGCCATCTTGAGCTTAAGGATGCCGTTGTACTTTTCCACGAGCCCTGCTGATTGCGGGTGTCGGGCAGCATGGAACTTTTGCTTAATCTGTAGACCCTCGCAGATATGCTTGACGAGGGCCCCACGGAAGTGCCCCCCATTGTCCGACCAGATCAAACGGGGCAATCCAAAGCGGGGCACAAACTCTTTTAAGAGGGTCTTTGCTGTGGCCATTGCAGTATTTTCTTTGGTGGGGTAGGCTTCAACCCATTTGCTAAAGGCACAAACCACCACCAGGACGTATTTCAAGTTATTGACGCGCTCCATATGAATGTAATCCATCTGGAGCACCTCAAAAGGCAGTGTGGGTGGTGCAAAATTCCCGCTCAAGACACTTTCCCTCTTCCCTGGATTGTGTTGCAAACAGACCATACAGTATTGGACCATCCGGACAGCCGTCCTTTGGATATTAGGGTTGTTCCAAACTGGGTCCAGGAGCCCGCAGATACCTTTCGTTCCTATGTGTGCAGGTCCGTGTGCCATGGTCACAACGGCCTGTACTAGTGCATTAGGCTATAGCCATCTTTGTTTTTCTGTCAAATCAACCCAGCAATTATTTTCATCCAGTCTTCCTACCTCCTTTTCCCATCTCTCTAATTCTGCGGGGGTAGCTTCTTTCTGTAACACTCTCACATTCTCCATAGTGTTATCAAACAGTTCAGAGTCCTCCACCCATCTTGCAGAGGAGTTAACGAACATAGTGGACATCGGGGACTGTGCTGTCTGTTTGGCCACCTGATCTGCGAAAGTATTTCCCTCCCCCACCTCATCCACTATTGCTTTATGTGCACTGCATTTGATGACGGCTACCTTTTTGGGTAGGGTGAGGGCATCTAGCAGCCGCAAAACCAAGGGACCATTCTGTATTTTCTGGCCATGGGAAGTAAGGAAACCCCGCTCCCTCCACAGCCGCCCAAAACTATGGGCTACGCCAAAGGCATATTGGTTGTCCGTGTAAATGTTGACTTCGAGTCCCTCACTCAACTCACAGGCTCGCAACAAGGCCATAAGTTCAGCAGCCTGAGCTGACCGGTGAGGTACTCGGAATGTCTGGACAACTGTCTTTAGAGTCGTAATTGCATATGCAGCTGTTGTTGTCCCATCTGCTAGTTTAAAACAAGACCCATCCACATATAACTCCCCTTGAGGGTCATCTAGAGGGGTGTCGGTAAGGTCGACCCTGCCCTTAGTTTCTTCTTCGGTGCGATAAATGCAGTCATGTGGGTCATTATTATGTTCACTCGTAGGGAGTGGTAACAGTGTGGCAGGGTTCAGTGTTGCACATCGAGTGATCGTAATATGTGGTGCGAACAACGTCAGTTCATATCCAGTGAGACGTGCACTTGTAAGATGTTGTGTTTTTGTTTTATTTAGTAATGTGTCCACGGCATGCGGCACCATCACGGTCAAATTGGAATTCAAAACGAGTCCTTCTGACTGCCAGATTGCCACTGCAACAGCTGCTGTGGCCCTCAGACAGCTAGGAAGTGCTCTGGCAACATTATCCAATGTGGCTGATAAATAAGCGCACGGTCTTTGCTTACCACCAAAGTCCTGCGTTAACACTGAAAGTGAGCAACCATCGACCTCATGCACGTATAGTACAAAAGGTTTACGATAGTCAGGAGTGCCCAAGACAGGAGCAGAACATAAAGCAGTTTTTAAAGAGTCAAAGGAGTGCTGACATTCATCCGTCCAGGGTAGGGGTTCATGCACATCTTTAGTAGTCAGATGCAACAGAGGTTTAGCAAGAAGGGAAAAGTTAGGTATCCATTGGCGACAGTAAGAGGTAATGCCAAGAAAAGCGCGAACTTCACGTTGCGTGCAAGGAACAGACATTTCAGAAATGGTAGTAATACGTTCAGGTGTTAGTCGTCTACCCTCCTTCGATAGTAGATGACCAAGGTAGGTCACCTCCTGTCGACAGTATTGGAATTTAGATAATGATACCTTGTTCCCTTTAGCAGCCAAATGGTGCAACAATTTAACCGTGGCCTTTTTACAGCCTTCTTCCGTATCGGAGGCAATGAGCAAGTCATCCACATATTGCAAAAGGGCATTGCCATCCGGCAGATCCAGATCGTTTAGCAAAGCCTTAAGGGCTTGGCTATATATACTCGGACTTTCAGTATAGCCTTGAGGTGCACGACAGAAGCAGAAGCTTCGGCCAGATAACGAGAATCCGGAGATCTGTCTGCTGTCAGGATGAATAGGAATGCTGAAAAAGGCATTCTTCAGGTCGATGACTGAAAAGTATTGGGCAGTTGGCGGGATCATTGTGAGGATCGTGGTGATGTCCATCACCACGGGGTATTGCGGCACCACTATTTTGTTAACAGCTCTAAGGTCAATCACAAAACGGTAAGTTACCGCCCTGCTCACCAGAATCAGAGTTCTTTTTCAAAATTGGGAGAATCGGGCTATTGCAAATATTAGCAGCTGTTTCTTCTACCACCCCTTTGTCGATCAGGTCCTGAATAATATGCAGCAAAGCCCGTTCTCCCGCTGGCGCTATTTTATACTGCGGGATGCGTGGCATTTTTGCGCCCTGTTTCAATGTGATGTGAACCGGGGGGATATCCAACCTACCCACATCAGCATCCCCTGTCGCCCAAAGCTTTGCTGGAATGCCATCGAACTCTGGGGGAAGGCGTTCATTTTTAGCGAAACATTGTTTCACATGGTCAGCCTAGGGTTGGATTGTTAAATAAACCCCATCTGCAGAGCAATGTATTGTTGCGTTTAATTTTTTCAGCATGTCTAATCCCAACAGATTTTCCCCACAGTGTGAGGTCAGCAGTAGAGGAGTGTCAATGGTGGCAGGACCGATCGTGAAAGGGAGAGGTCTAGAGATGGGACTAACAACTGGGACTCCAGAGAACCCCACAGAAACATTATTTTGCCCGGACAGAGCCGCCCCTGGAACCAACGATCGAGCAACTGAACTATTCATTGTTCCCGTGTCAATTAGGAAATTCTCAGAAGTCCCCAACACTTCCCCTTTTACATAAGGTCCCTTTTGATTGACCAGGATCAACACTTAGCCCCTACTCTGTCCTCGGCTGTCCTATGCTGTCACGTATGCGTCTTGATCCTCATATTCATAATCATTGTGATAGTACTGTCTGCCTTGGTGACCATCAAAATGGTTTCTTTCAGACTTGCCTGATCCTTCTTCTCTGCGCATATCACTCCGGTCGGGGCCGCCTCGTCCTCGCCCTCGGACTGCTCCGTTCTGGGCAAGCAACAACGGACACTGTGCTTTCCAGTGCCCCTCCTCTCTGCAATAGGAACACTGGTTTGGACCTACTGTCGGGGCCCCGCCCGCACCTCGGCCTGTACCCGCCCCTCTGGACATAGTTCCTCTTCCTCCTCTCCCCCCTCCTTGTCCCCGGACTACTTGCTGCAGCAATACGCGTGTTTTAAGATCTTTGGCCTTTTTCTCCACCTTCTCTTTACTCTCGTTCTCCCTATGTTCATAGTACTGGGCCATGCTTAGAATTACAGACGGGGTAGAGGTAGTCCAGGTACTTTCCGCCGCCTCTAATCGCGCGGCAATTTCCAGAGCCAGGTTCGTAACGAATCTGTTCGCGAACAATCTGGTTCCACCTTCTGTCGCCAAATCTTGCCCACTAAAATCAATGAAGACCTCTTCGAACCTTGTGAAGAAGTTGGACACACTTTCATCCTTTTTCTGCCGGCAGGCAGACAGCTTATCCCAGTCGACCTTACTTGGCGGTATTAGAGTATGCATAAAGGCTATGATTTTTGCTGGCAAAGAAGTTATTTCAACCTTTGGTTTGTCTCCTGGTTTGCGCTCTCGGTCCCACCCCTTCCAGTCATCCCATGTCCCTCCTAGCTCAGCGTGATCCGTATCGTGCACCTGCCGCCATATGTCAACCGGCACAAGCAACCCAAAGAACAGTTCGACGTCTGCTAGCGTCATTACAGCAGATGCAGCTGCCTCGGTCAGTTCTTTATAGTATTCAGTAGGATTCTTTCGGGGGTCGGGCAATTGGGATTTCAGAGCAAGGACCTCACCTCTCTTCCACGGAGTGTAGACCCATTGCTCCTGAAACCTAGCGTCTACTCGGGCCCGCGTGATCGCCTGGTTATCATCGCGTATTTCAGGAACTTCAGGATGATAAATGGGATGGACCTCCCGCATGGGATGCTGGGAAGTCCACTGAGGACTCTTTAAGAACAACCTGCCTCGATACTGGACTAGGGTGTCTACATTTTTGTACACTTCCAGCGGGGTCAAATTAAATTTATGGGACCAGTCTCGAATATCATACAATATCTGAGGAGCAGTCCCGTTATTGAAACTGACCTCCCAAGACCAAATGAGGGAATTAGACATCTGGAATATCACATGTTGCTGCATCACCGGTTCTAAATCTTTGACCATACTCCATATGTCAGTCACAGTATACGCGTCACTCCTTATCCATCCATTAGCCTGATCTGCTAACGCTTCCTTCTCGCCATATCCCACAGATGATCTAGTGAACAGTCTTTTACCTTCCAGCCCTCCGGATGCCCCCCTCGGAGTCTGCTCCGCCACACCGGGGGTGGTGTTGGCCGGGGAAGATGCCCCTGCGGGGCTCGGGATACTTAGTTGTACACGAGGGGGTGCTAGCGTTTGCCTGGAATCGGGGACAAGAGTGGCCAGGTCCCCTATAAAAGGGGATGGAACGCCGGCATCACATCCAGAGGTGGCAGAACCCCGTTCCTCTGGTGCGGATGCTCGCGGTCCGGCCTCTGGCTGGACAGGTATTGCGGGATATACTCGCTGCGGTGCATATGGCGGGGGAGGTCTTGCATCCAGCAGATCCTCTATCTCATCCTCAGCTTCGTTTCGCGCTACATAGCTTTTGTCTACTTGTAGCCTAAATTGTCTATCTGCAATTTCAATATTCTTCTCTACTCTATTTTTGTCATGGGCAATAGCTTTCTGTGTTATAGTTTGCCCTTGCTGTATTTTGAGGAGTTTTTCTGATCGAATGCGCCTCCTCTTTGCCTCTTTCTGCCATTTGTTAAGAGTGTCGAACATGGACTGTCGGCTACGTTTAACAAAGAGGCGTTCTTGTAAATACTGAATCTTTTTCTCATCAAAAGATCCAGTTTTCGGCCACTGTAGCTCTACGTTATCCTTAGTGTATTTGTGCCATAAGGAATTAAAAAGAATGGGGCCAATACCGTGCTTGCAATACATATCATGGCTGGGTGTCCCTTCCGGGGGGGCTGGCTGACTCTCGTCTAGCCTCACGCTTTCACGGTGGATACAGCCAAAGCATAATTTGCTAAGACACGGCATTTCCCTTCTCTCTATTCTACTTAAGCTGGAAAGGAATCAAATATTATTATTTACAAAAAAATAACGGAACCAAATGTCATTCAATCACGATGTTCTCACACACATGGCCATGTCTTCATTCAAAACCACTCGCACGTTGCATTATGAGCCTTCAAGTTGACACAAAATGAAAACACAAAACGTACCAACGAAAACACAGATATTTGCAAACAAAAGGTGGAGCCCGTCGACTCCCACCTATGGAGAACCCTTTTTCTACTACTCAAAGCTGCAAAGAACACCTTCCAACAACAGTCTTGTCCTTAGACTGCCTGGAGATAGTTACACAGGTTTTAAACCACAGACCAACCTACAGGCCATCCGACAGTATTCATGGTTCACCTCCCGGACTATACTGGCTGAGCCCGCTTTTCCAAGCGCCGCTCCAGGTCTGTCCGGGTGCTACCCAATCTCAACCATCGGCTTTCCCGAGAACAGTCCGGCCGAGCGAGAACCGCAGTTCCCCAAAGGCGTATAATCCTTATCTCCAGTATTTCTACACAAAGCAAACAAGAGGCATCCGCACGTGCAATCCCACCGTTGCCCCGTCGGACCCCCTATTCAGAGTTTCTCCGTGACCACAGGTCACCAAATGCTGAGTACCAAATCCAGATCTGTAGACTTATCCAACACAAAACGAGACAAAACACTCACCTGGTGCACACAGGTCTGATTGCACGTTCTTCACTGCCAACTCTCGATAAGGCCAACGTGGCTGATTCTCGGGTCACGCCCGAAGGACTCCGGCGTGGGGCCACTAGCAGCTGAGGTCCGCGAGATCGGGAGGGTGGAGCAAACCCCGAATCTTCGCTGGTCTATTCTGCAACCCCCCGATCGGGAGCACCACTTTCAATGTCCCGTTTGTCATCTGAAATACAGAGGGACAGCCCCAACGCGGAGTCCCGGCGGAGTCGCCAACTGATGTACCGAAAATTCTCTATCACCTCCCAATTATAGTTACACTAAAAACCAATCCCATTCTCATTACCAATAATCAGTCAGTTGGCAGTGTAGAAGGTCCAAGCACTTATTATGACAAACAAACTCTGCCAGAGGAGCTCCTTGCGACCTAACCCCACGAGGTCCGCCAAGAAGACTGCTGGCACACTGTCAGTACATCACATATATACAGTTGCATTGGCATCATCATGACCCAACATGGAAAAGTACAAATTGGTACAAGCTGGTACAGATAGAAAGGAAAGCCCATATATGGCACACAATGCGCTCCTGGTTTCGCTCATCCTAGATTTAGCAAGGTCGAACGGGTGACTCCCTTCTGCCGACTCCGAGACAGTCCACCCCGCACCCCTCCCGGAATGTGCTTATCGGTCCTTCTTCTGCTACCTACAACCTTGACGGGCCTAACGAGCTGAAACAGCAGTTTTAGCAACAGTTGGGTTATTTCTCAGGAGGACGACTTTGGTGCAGAGAATGAATGGGGCCTGTTAGTGCAAGGCTTTCAGCGAGGCCACAATATGGCGTTAGTCGTGTGAAGTGGTGTAAAGCTGAAATGTAAAATACTGCAACATGGAGCAATGCTAATGTGTACGTACATAATCTAAAGTATTTAGAGACATCATGCTAATCATAACATATCGATTATAAGCATTGCGTAACCGAAAATCGATTCCGGTTCCTCACCAGTTCTCGAAGGCAGCCATTGCAGCGGTGGCAAAAACTAAGTCCACTCAATCATATACAGCCGCTTATAGGCCATCTCATGTGGTACTACGCCATTGCAACCTGGAAGAAGCAGAAGCGGCTCACGTTGGGGAAGAGGCCACAACAGAGAGAGAACAAACGGAAGGAAGAGTCAGAAGGCGGAACCACAGAACGAGGAGTCATGGGGAAGAGGATGCAAGGGTCTATGAGACAGACTGACTCGCAGAGACCCGTGAAGCGGGACAGAGGCAGCCGACAGAGGAACTCGACCAGACCCCAGGAAAAGGCAATAAGGACTCACAGACTGAGTCAAGGCCTCAGGCGAGTACCGGGAAAGGGTACTCACCGGGTGGTCTCTTGGGCACAGCCGTGGGGGGCACTCATGGGGTTTTGAGGGTGGGTAAAGAATCACAAGGGTGGGAGCTTGTGGGCCCGACACCGTTCAGACTGCGGGAGCACAACCCTACAAACGGGGTTTGGGGGAGCACGGATGCCTATATAGCAGGACCGATTCAAAAAAGGGGGTGGTGATGGACAGAGTATCTGAATTAAGCAGAACACTCCTACCCAGTCAACAGATCAGGGCTTGATCCATCACCGTTTTTTAGCTCACTGCACCATCCCAGTTCAGAACCTGGCTATATGCAAATTAGTCTGACCCCATGCTTCATGGGAACAGGGCAGACCAAACTACCAAGCCAATTCTTCACTGGAAAGGAGACAAGCTTCCGGGGACCGTTTTCTGGCATTACAGCCGTCTTCGGCCCGGCTTGCTCGAATCCTGATGGTGCAGTGAGCAAGGGACTCATGTCTGAGCATACCCTTCCACACTCGTAGTGGCCAAAACGATTCAAAAAAGGGGGTGGTGATGGACAGAGTATCTGAATTAAGCAGAACACTCCTACCCAGTCAACAGATCAGGGCTTGATCCATCACCGTTTTTTAGCTCACTGCACCATCCCAGTTCAGAACCTGGCTATATGCAAATTAGTCTGACCCCATGCCTCATGGGAACAGGGCAGACCAAACTACCAAGCCAATTCTTCACTGGAAAGGAGACAAGCTTCCGGGGACCGGTTTCTGGCATTACAGCCGTCTTCGGCCCGGCTTGCTTGAATCCTGATGGTGCAGTGAGCAAGGGACCAGTGGGGCAAGGAGGGCCCATATTTCGTGCTTCGTCTGTATGCTGGATAGACTAGACAGAGAGAAATTATTAAAGTAAACAACCCCTGCACGATATCCACAACAATCAGTTGGATAGACTGCATGCACTGGTGGTGGTTGTATGACCCAGGAAAAGGCCTATCATTGTTTCTCCTGCATTTGTTTTCTTTGAGGACCAACCCTGACAGATCAAGAAGGAGAAGATGCCATCCTGCAGTATCAAATCCAGAGGGCCAAACACAAGTGTGTCTTTGGCTATACCATTCTCTCTCTCTATTATACCAATTGATATCTCTGCTGTTAACAAGATAGTAAACTTACCCTACAACAGCTACCTGGTCTAGGTCATGATTTTAAACCCGTTACAGACGCCATCCCCCGGGGCCCGCCATTAAATTTATGGGGAAGGGGGGCACGTAGCCCCCTCCACTGGACGATTTCAGCCCCGGGGACTCGCTCTCCTATCCATATTCTAAAGGGGGAGGGAGGCACACAGCCCCCTCCAGGCCGAGTTCGGCCCAAGAGACCCCATCCCCCGTGACCTGGTACATTTTGAAGGGGAGGGGGGCACGTGTCCTCCTCCCCGGGCCTAGCACATTTTCTTAGGGGAAGGAGTACGTGGCCGTTCCATGGGTCCTTTTTGGCCCCAGGTACTCCATCCCCCAAAGCCCACCATTATATTTATGGGGGAGAGGGGCATGCAGCACCTGTCCCCAGGTAGATTTTGACACAGGACCCCATCCTCCGGGGCCCGGTCTTATTAAAATGTGTCAGGGGCACTTCCTTCCCGGGCTGATTTTGGCTCTCAAGATCATATCCTCTGGAGCCTGGCAAAAGTTAATAAGGGGAGGGACCCAATTTTCCATTATTAATACAACTGGGGATTGGGTCCCGGAGCTGAAATCGGCCCAGGGAGGGGGGCTGCATGCCACCTCACACTTTTTAAGTATGGTCGGGCCCCTGGAGGATGGGGTCAGCGTGCCAACATCAGTCTGGGGAAGGAGGCCGCACAGCCCCCCTCCTCTTCTGTTAATATCGGCTGAGGATGGGGAGCCCGGGCCGAAATTGGCCTAAGCAGTGAGGCCCCATGTGCCCCACTCCCCCATTTTAATACATCAAATTCCCCCTGAGACCTGGCCTACCCGGAGGCACAATAAAAGCTTGCGGATCCTCAGATAATTCTCAGTAAAGGTTTGAGGAAAAAAGGTTTTTGGCACCCAGTAGGACCCAACCACCAGGCCTATGGAGTCAGGATATTCCTACCCTGCCCCCTTGTGTTTTTTTTTTGTTTTTCCTGGAACTCGGGCAGAGTCCCGTGAGGGTTGCCATTGTTTCCTGGTTGAAGTTGTAGCAGCCAATCGGATCTCCCAATAAGATCTGTCGTATCAGCTGATGCTCCACATCCCTTGTTATACATAAATCTTTTTTTGTAAATAGCTCCAAAACTACTGAACAGATTTACACTAAATTGCTACAAGCATTGGCAACACCAATAGTGTTCACCTATGCAAATTCTATTGACTTTGTAATTTTTTATTTTTCCATCTTGCAGAACAATTGAGCTGCTGTGCAATATTACTTCTAGTAAAAATGACACCTACTGGCTTTGCCAAACTGTTTTTACTCACCGTGGCATGGAGGTGTTTTACTACTTTCAACAAATAAAAATCACATCCCAAATACAGAAAATTAACAGGGTGATATGTGTCAGACATTAATAAACATCTTTGAGAGATAATTTTGTTGACAAAGTTACATTTGAAGTGGCACTGCCTATAACATTATTTACATAACCCAAAGATTTTGTTAGAGCATAATGACTTGTTCTAATGACAAGCATTGGCAAAGTCAATAGGTCTCAGCAATGCCCGAGCTATTGGCCTAGTCAATGTGAATGTCTTTTAGACATGTTGTCTAACAGCACATCTGCTGTTCAACATGGATGAAAGTCACTGTGAGAACTGGCACCATTGCTTGGGTCTCCCTTCCATATTTCGCTGTTGTCTCCTCTATTTTTGCTGGTATTAGATGCTTTGGGCGCTGTCTCACTGCCATTCAGTACCACAGCGCGAATGCTCCCTCTGTAAATGAAACTGTGAATTGGTATATCCCTGATTGGCTTATTGGGTTACCTGTTAGTCCCTAGTAGTGTGGCCTGTGTGTGCCCAGGGCTGGTAACCCAAATGCTGCTGGTGGGCCTGCAGCACTGGTTTGCGCCACCCACAGAAGCAGCTTGTAAATGGTACCTCAGACCTGCCACTGGTGTCCCTTAGCATCATGTCAGTCACCCCTATGGTAGGTGCATTGTGTGTGTACGGCAGGACACAGCTTGATATGTGTAGCATGTCCTGGTAGTGAATCACCCTCTATTTTGTTTTTTACTGCTGCAAGGCTACCTGTTCTCCATAGGTTAGAATGGGCAGTCTGGCTATTACATCTAATAGTCCTAATTGTCTCAGGGAACATGGTAGAAATTCGAGTTTAGTATGCCTGAGCTCAGGATAATAAAATACATCTTTTAGCAAAGTTGGTTTTAATATTATGTGTTTGGAAATACAATTTTTAGAAAGTAGGTATTTTCTTGCCTAAGTCTTCCAGTGTGCTCTGCTGTTATGTGTATTGACTGTCTGGGTTTAGAGGGGCAAGGCAGGCTGAGTCAGACCTGGGTTGAATAGAGAGATCTGCATTGAGTACTGGGGAGGGATAGCTCCTTGACCTGAATAGGGCTGTGCCTGGCAAGGTGAATGCTGGCTCCACCTCCTACTGTGCGTCTGATGGCAGACCCACGCTTTCTGAAAGGAAGGATGCAGCCTGGTAAACAAAGTGCTCCAGGCCTGAGCAGAACTGGTTCTGGCTGGGTTCAGTGACTAGAGACTTTTGAGAACAAAGACTTTTGGGGTATAAATATCTGTGCCCCAAACCCCTGATTTTTGTATTGCTCCTGGATGTCAAGAAGAACCTCTGTCTGTTTCACTGAAGGACTCTGCAGGAGAAGACTGTCCTTGTGCTTGTGTGCTATTTCTTGGATTGGCCTGCAGTAGTTTCCCCTGGACTTGGAAGAAGAGGGAAAAGGACTTTGAGAGAACTTTTATTTCACTTGCTAAAGCAATCCCCCAAGGGCTAGAAGAGAGCTAGCCTCCTGCTGGAGACAAAGGCACATCGGACTCCCCCACCAGCCTCCAGATTCCTCCCAGCGAGGATTTCTATCTGCAGGTGAGGCCCCTGTGAGTTCCAGGGCCTCTAGTTCTACTCCAGAGAAGAGAGTGCTGAAATCGTCGCTAACGCCCGTGTGCAGGCCGCGGCAGCTGAAGACCGTAAGAAAAATCACCGCACTGCCGCCGCCGAGCGCTCGCAAACGAAAAATCATTTCATCGCACGCTTGCGGGCCACAAAGTGCTCGCTAACACCCAAAGATCATCGCATCGCATGTTTGCGGGCTTTTCGAGTGCTCGCTAACCCCAGATCCTCACATCGAGATCATCGCATCACGACATCGCAGTGCGGGCACCGTGCGTCCGCCAATTTCATCGCATCACACCCGGAGTGCCATTTTCTTTCATTGCAACAGTATCGCACATGCAACAGGCTTAGCGCATCATCCCCCCTTGCGGCAAGGATTCAACGCATCGCTGACCTAGCGTGAAGAAGTTTGTCGCTTTGTCCCGCACCCACCTGCAGACCGGCGCGTCATCCTCCCTTGCGGCAGGGATTCAACACATCGCCGGCCTTGTGTGAGGAAAATCATCGCTACAGCTCCTTTGCAACATTTTGTTGGTTTTACTACGAAATCCAGGTACTTTGTAAGTAAAAGGGTCGCAGAGACCACTGCCTTGAACTGAACTCCCATTTGCACACTTTGAACTATTTTTACAGCCTTTCAAGATTATTCCTATTTTACAGTATTGTGGCTTTTTAATGTTATTGGTCTTTTGTTAAGCCTAAATATAAAGATACTTATTTATTTTATAACTACTTGTGTGGTGTCCCTTTGTAGTGCTCTTCACTGTGTTACTGTGTATGATCATAAATGTTTTACACACTGCCTCTGAGATAAGCCTAGCTGCTCGTGCTAAGTTACCACAGGGTTGAGCAGGGGTTATCAGAGGGTGTAGCCCCCTTACTCTGACTTAGGAAGAAGGGTCCCTACTGGGACAGTGGGCAGCCATTGCCAACTAGAGACCCCCATTTCTAACATTGGTGGTCAATGGTGAGGATCTGGACTTGCATTTGTGATCCCATACAGTAAATATAGTGTACACTACTAGTGAGTGCAGACCATAACACAACCACATACATTTTTGAGGTTTTTGATTCTATTTTTGATTGATATCGCTAGTTATTCCTACAATGGGCAAGCCCAGATCCAATGCCTCGGAGGAGCTCTCCTGGGAAGAAAAGAGATTAGATACCTACAATTGCAAGCAGCTCAAATATTTTCGCAAACAATTCACAGTCCCTATCACAGGTCTCACTAAGAGGGAAGAGTTTTACAAAGTTCTGAAGGCCAGGCTAGAAGTCAGGGATGCCCCTAAAGATGGGGGGGGGGGGCTGTGGAGGAGGGAGAGGATACAAGAGAGCGGCAGGTGGAAGTAGTAGATTTGGTAGGTGGGAAAGTACTTTCCAGCCCGGGCACTAGTGTGTCGTCAAAGGGTTTGTCTCCAGAAGATATGGAGGACAGGGAGAGAGTGAGGCGGCATAATATGGAAATGGCTAAACTCAAGATGGAGGGTCAGAGGGACTTGGAGAACAAGAAGTTAGAGGTTGAGATAATGAAGATGAAATTTGAACATGAGAGAGTTTTGAGGGAGTTGGAGATTAAGGCAAAGAATGTAGAGATCCCCCCCTCTGGTGGCAGCATACCTGTAGTGCATACTGAGAATAGAGTATAAATATACCCAAAGAGGTTATTAAGGATTTCCACAAAAGTGAAGATTTTGGGCAGTGGTTTGCAGCCTATAAATTAGCCATGCTGTCCAACCGGGACCCTGAGAAGGATTGGGGAGCTGGATTGTGGGGGCGCTTTGTTAGTGAGGGGAGGGATACCTTGTTGGACCTGCCCCAGGAAAGTAGACTGGTTTATGCCCACATGAAAGAAGCATTGATGACCCGCTATGGTTTGACCCCTGCGATGTATAGGCAGAGGTTTAGGACCTGCACAAAGTTAGAGGGTATCACATGGGTTGAGTATGTGTCTTTCTTTTGCAGAGCAATGGAGCGCTGGGTAAAAGATAGCAAAGTAGAAGTTTCTGAGCAACTGTGTGATCGGATTGCCTGGGAGCATTTATCTAGTAACTGTTTTCCTGAGCTACGCCAGCACCTGATTGATTGCAAGTTAACTAACCCTAGGAAGCTTGCTGAGGAGGCGGACCGCTGGGTGAGCACCCGGGTTCGCAAGGGTCAGATGGGAGACTTCGCCAAAGGTGGGCAGGGTCCCCAGCATAGAAGTGGGGGGGACAGGGGTAAACCAAGGTAGTTTCCAGGAGGACCCCAAAATAATTCCCAAGCAGTGGTGTCCCAGCCTCCCCAAGAACAGAGGTCAGCGCCCCCGACAGGTAGGCCTGTTCAGAGGGGGCCCCTTACTTGTTTTAAGTGTGGTCAAGTGGGCCACCGGTATTATGATCCCCAGTGTCCCCTGAAGGACCACCCTGCACTAACCCATGCACCACCCCGCCAACATGCTAGTGTAGCCCTGGGGGAAGAAGAGATGGGCCCCCCAGAGGAATGGGACCCTGTAAAATTGACCCTTGTTTCACTAGGAAACTTTGAGATGGTTCCTAAACCTGCTCTGCCTGAAAACACTAAGAAGTACAGGCAGTGGGTGACCATAAATGGCCATAGAGTGGAGGCTCTAAGAGACACAGGAGTCAGTGTAACTGCTGTCAGTTCCCAGTTGGTGTCCAAGGAGCAGGTTGTCCCTCATGCATTCTACCCTGTAGTGTCAGCAGACAACTCAGAGAGCCAATGTGAGGTGGCTCAGGTTCCCTTTTCAGTGGTGGGGTTCTCAGGAACTCTTCAGGTGGCTGTGAGGCCAGCCATGCCTGTAGACTGTCTCTTGGGCAATGATTTAGAGAACTCCCCGTGGGCTACAGTGGAGAGGAGAGCTTACTTGCAAATGTTGGGTCTGCCTGAATGGCCATGTGCTACCACTAGGTCCATGGCAGCCAAGGAGGGTGTTGAGAAGGATCTGGAGCCTGAGAGTATGGCCCTGCCTTAGAGAGAAGGGGCAGGGGAACGGGAAGCCGGCCCCCTTGGCTCCCACGGCCTAGGAGGGAGCAGCCCACAAGGGGGATGCCCTGGAGCCTACTGGGGACCAGAGTGCCAACATGGGGGACCTGCCTGAGCTGACCCATTGGCAGCAGGAAGGACGGCCCACCAGGGAGGAGTTTTGTGAGCAGCAAAGACGTTTTCCCTTCTCTTGAGAGTAAACGGCAACAGGCTGCAGCCCGTCCAGTATGTGACCAGTCTGGTTCACATCTGATTTATTGGGAACCTAAGGCTGCTGAGCTGGGGTCAGCCTGCATGCTTCAGAGCCTTCCTACTGGGGTTGGCTCATGACATTCCATTGGCAGGACATCTGGGGCAGACCAAGTCCTTTGAAAGGCTGGTCACCTACTTTTATTGGCCCCAGATGCGCAACAGCTCAGATGCTCATTGCAGGACATGTGAGACTTGCCAGGCAAGTGGGAAGAGTGGGGGGAAGATCAAGGCCTCACTCCAGCCCTTTCCAGTTGTTAGTACCCCATTCAAGCGAGTGGGCATTGATATTGTAGGACCTCTGGATCCCAGGACAGCCATGGGCAACAGGTTCATCCTGTCCTTGTGGACCATGCCACCCAGTACCCTGAAGCCATCCCGCTCAGGACGGTGACGGCCCCTGTGGTGGGCCGTGTACTGATGGGGATCTTCTCCCGTGTGGGGTTCCCCAGAGAGGTGGTGTCCGACAGGGGGACCAATTTTGTCTCCAAGTACATGAAGTCTCTGTGGAGGGAGTGTGGGGTAACTTATAAGTTCACCACTCCCTACCACCCCCAAGGAAATGGTCTGGTTGAAAGGTTCAACCAGACCTTGAAGGGCATGATTATGGGCCTAGAGGAGCCCCTGGGGCGTAAGTGGGCCATCCTCTTGCCATGCTTGTTTTTTGCCTACCATGAGGTGCCACAGAAGTCCTTAGGGTTCAGTCTCCTTGAACTGCTCTATGGCCATCCGGAAGAGGGCCTCTGAGTCTGGTCAAGGAAGGCTGGGAGCAATCTCTCAAAAAACCTCCCCAAGATATATTTAACTACATATTGCCTTTCAGGAATCAGACCCGGCGTTTCATAAAAATTGCTGAGGCAAATCTGGAAGCCAGCCAGGAGGAAATGAAACGCTGGCACGACCAGAACACCACTCTGGTCGAGTTTGAACCTGGTCAGAAGGTTTGGGTACTGGCCCCAGTGGAGCCTGGTGTACTCCAAGATAAGTAGACCGGTCCATTTGAGGGAGTAGAGCTCAAAAGTCCAGTTACCTACTTGGTGGACTTTCAGTCTCCCAGGAACCCCTTGTGGGTCCTGCATGTGAACCGCCTGAATTCCCACTTTGCGAGGTCTGAAGTGGGCATGCTTCTTGCCACAGATGCTGGGATGGAGGAGGAGAGTGAGCCTCTTCCTGACCTACTGTGTGCAGGATAGACGGATAGGTCAGTGGAGGTTGTGGTCCTCCCCACCACACTGACCCCTGAGCAGCAGAGAGATTGTCACCAGCTGTTGGGGCAATTTTCTGATTTGTTTTCCCTAGTGTCCGGTGTCACTGAGTGGTGCGGCCATGACGTGCACACAGGGGAAAGTCTGCCTGTCAAGCACAAGGCTTACAGGGTGACTGACAGGGTCAGGGCCTACATTCAGGAGAAGGTCTCCAAAATTTTTGCCCTGGGGGTAATTGAGCCCTCTAGCAGCCCATGGTCCAGCCCTGTGGTCTTTGTGCCAAAAGCTGCAGTGCCTGGTGCCACTCCTGAGTTCAGATTCTTTGTGGACTACCGAGGGCTCAATTTGGTCACGAAGACTGATGTGAACCCCATCCCCAGAGCTGATGAGCTCATCGATCGGTTGGGGGCTGCCCGGCACCTCAGCGCGTTTGATCTAACGTCTGGGTACTGGCAGATCACCTTAACTGATGGGGTCAAAGAGAGGTCTGCACTCTCCACCCCAGATGGGCACTACCAGTTCCGTGTGATGCCCTTTGGGATGAAGAATGCCCCTGCCACCTTTCAGAGGTTGGTTAATCAGGTGTTGGCTGGACTGGAGGCTTTCAGTGCCGCCTACCTGGATGACATTACAGTGTTTAGTTCCTCTTGGGAGGACCACTTGCGCCACTTCTGGGAAGTGTTGATGGCCTTGCGCAGAGCAGGCCTCACAATCAAGGCCAGTAAGTGCCAGATTGGGCAGGGTTCTGTGGTGTACTTAGGACACCAGGTAGGGAGTGGCCAGGTGGCACCCCTATAGCCCAGGATTGAAACCATCCTGGCATGGGAGCCCCCCAGGACCCAGACTCAGGTAAGGGCCTTCCTAGGTCTCACAGGTTATTACAGGAGGTTTGTCAAGGGGTATGCATTGTTGCACCCTTGACTGAGCTGACTTCCAAGAAGCAGCCAAAGATTGTGAACTGGACTGACACCTGTCAGAAAGCTTTTGATGCCCTCAAGACTGCCATGTGTACACCACCCGTCCTCCAGGCACCCAATTTTGCTAAAGAATTCATTGTCCAGACAGACACTTCAGAGCATGAGGTAGGGGCTGTTCTGTCACAATGAGGAGGGACTAGACCAAACTGTAGCCTTCATCAGTAGGAGGTTACTTCCCCGGGAACAAAGGTAGAGTGCAATTGAGCGTGAGGCATTTGCTGTGATGTGGCACTGAAGAAGCTGAGACCATACTTGTTTGGGACTCACTTCCGACAGACCACAGGCCCCTCAGATGGCTGATGCAGATGAGGGGTGAGAATCCCAAGTTGTTGAGGTGATCCATTTCCCTACAGGGTATGGATTTCACTGTGGAACACCGCCCTGGTACAGAACACGCCAATGCTGATGGTCTGTCCAGATTTTTCCGCCTTAGTGGAGAGAACTCCCAAGGGGATGAGTAGTTCTCCCCACATTTCAGCTGGAGGAGACACGTGTTAGACCTGGCACCATTGGCGTGGGTCTCCCTTCCATATTTTGCTGTTGTCTACTCTGTTTTTGCTGGTATTAGATGCTCTGGACGCTGTGCCACTGCCATTCAGTGCCACAGCACGAATGCTCCCTGTATAAATGTAACTGTGAATTGGTATATCCCTGATTGGCTTATTTGGGTTACCTGTTAGTCCCTAGTAGTGTGGCCTGTGTGTGCCCAGGGCTGGTAACCCACATGCTACTGGTGGGCCTGCAGCTCTGGTTTGTGCCACTCACAGAAGCAGCTTGTAAATGGTACCTCAGACCTGCCACTGCAGTGTCTGTGTGGTGTCCAGAACTGCCATCTTGGCTGAGAAGAGCCCACACTTCCCAGTCCTTGAACCTTCCCTTAGCATCATGTCAGTCACCCCTATGGTAGGTGCATTGTGTGTATAAGGCAGGACACTGCTTGATATGTGTAGCATGTCCTGGTAGTGAATCACCCTCCATTTTGTTTTTCACTGCTGCAAGGCTACCTGAGAATGGGCAGAGTGGCTATTACATCTTAAAGTCCTAACTATCCCAGGGAACACGGTAGAAATTCGAGTTTAGTATGCCTGAGCTCAGGATAATAAAATATATGCGAGAAAAATCCTAGGACGTCTAGGTATATGAGTGTACAGATAAGACAGGCCAGTTATCAAGAAGGAATAGTAGGGGAGAATTAAAGAAGTTATATAAAAAGTATATTTTTATTTTGTATATTTAAAAATCATATTAGAAATGACAGGGGGTCAAACCAATATGACGGGTATTAAAATCGCTTTGTCAAAATTACATACAGTAGTCATAACGAATTAACATAAAATTCATAGTACATAAAATAAAGGAATATATTAACAAAAGCATACAAATAATCACATCAAAATTAAAACAAGCATAAGAACTCGACGCGCGTTTCGGCAGGGGACCGCCTTCTTCAGGAGACACAATTTTAATTCCTGAAAAACAATTTAAAAGAATATCTATGTTATCTAGACATCCATAAGATTTATAGTGACAACATATACAAGTATCATTACAAATACATTTAAAAACCTGCATTCCTGACTTGGGGACTGACCTTGACTATTGTTATGTACACTCAAGGCCTTTAATGGGCAATATATTTTGCCAATTGTACAGTATCTGACTCATTCAAGGCTCCCGTACCTTGGTTTATAAAGGCACCCCCTTATAATGAAGAGACATAGCCTTAAGTCACATTATAAAACAGTAAAGTAGAATCACTTCTAGTTTTTTATATATCGGAATCAATCTTTGTAGTTCATAGCATGTGGTAAATTCATAACATGGTGTTTCAAAATAACTGTTTGTTGAAAGAAACAACATTACTGATCTAAAGCAACAATGCTCAATTCACAGGGTATACTCACAAAGGTGGACTTCTATCCGTGCAGCAAGAACACCCAAGGGGGGTCTTCATACAAACGTGATGTGTATATGGATTAGGTATTGGTAGTGGGATTCCTAATGATGAAATTCACATTGTTAAAGGGTGGTCGTATCAACTTATTCTTCTTAGTAACAAACACATTTGGCGTAACAAATTGCTCTTGACAAGTGGAAGGCACTACAGGATTTATTTTTCTCATGACGATGGAACAAAGTATTGTGCCTGTTCATACATATGGCACCCACTAGATGACTCTGTCCTATAGTACTAATCGTATCACATGTACGAGATAGCATCTCAAGTGGTTACAAGAAACTTTCAGGTACGATCTATTTACTACCAGGTAAAAAGGAGCGATGGTAAAGGAGGAAAGGACAGGTGTTGACTAGATAGCACTGTTAAATAATATAATGGCGCCATAAAGCAAAAGACATGGTAGTGTCAACTGTGTACCTTATGATTCCATGAACGATGGATGCATATTGCTGACGAAGTTATTCATTAAATAAACACTTGATGACCATATTCGAGGTGTCCCAGAACAACGGGTACCGTAAAAACACTATGGGTAAAAAAAGGAAACAGAATATACTCATTCCTCATATATTATGCCCATGATCACTGCAATGGTAACTGCAATGGTCTCGAAATGAATGTATGAAAAAAAAGGGAAGATATAGTAGTTACCTATAGCTAGAGCCTACATTAGATGGTAGACTTGACGCTTGAAACAAGGTCGCTGTTGATGGCACCTTGTCTCGTTGAAAGTTTAACAGGCTCTAAAAAAACGAATTTCAGATTTGTAAGTTATATTTTGGTACGTCTGGAAATTAGTAGCATACTGAGGTATTACTCTACACATCCGTGTAGTAATGGCTATACTAACTAGTCATCAAATGGTTTTTGGTTAAGATTACCTTGGTGTATCTTAAAACGAAGTAGTGCCTGTGTTCAATGCAATTCGGAATGGTGGCTTTAAAATCGCGCCTTGTGATGTGGAAAAATAAAACACTCTGAAAGAAATAAAATCAGAGTGCTCAATTAGTTGCTGGTAGATCTAATTGCGTTATTGTAATAAATTACTGCACAACAGAAAGCTGTTAGCGATCTGAACGTGCTTTCGATCTTTCCTATGGCCAGGGCTTACCGTGATGTAGCTCGATGCTGGTGGACAGCAAGATTGTGTCTCCTGAAGAAGGCGGTCCCCTGCCGAAACGCGCGTCGAGTTCTTATGCTTGTTTTAATTTTGATGTGATTATTTGTATGCTTTTGTTAATATATTCCTTTATTTTATGTACTATGAATTTTATGTTAATTCGTTATGACTACTGTATGTAATTTTGACAAAGCGATTTTAATACCCGTCATATTGGTTTGACCCCCTGTCATTTCTAATATGATTTTTAAATATACAAAATAAAAATATACTTTTTATATAACTTCTTTAATTCTCCCCTACTATTCCTTCTTGATAACTGGCCTGTCTTATCTGTACACTCATATACCTAGACGTCCTAGGATTTTTCTCGCATATGTTGCTACCCTGCCCTAGGAGTCTATAGATTGTTACTACCCAGGGGGTCCTTGCTATTCACAGTTCTCAGGATAATAAAATACATCTTTTAGCAAAGTTGGTTATAATATTCTGTGTTTGAAAATACCACTTTTAGAAAGTAGGTATTTTCTTGCCTAAGTCTTCCAGTGTGCTATGCTGTTATGTGTATTGACTGTCTGGGTTTAGAGGGGCAAGGTAGGCTGAGTCAGACCTTGGTTGAATAGAGAGATCTGCATTGAGTACTGGGGAGGGGTAGCTCCTTGACCTGAATAGGGCTGGGCCTGGCAAGGTGAATGCTGGCTCCACCTCCTACTGTGCGTCTGATGGCAGATCCCCTCTTTCTGAAAGAAGGATGCAGCCTGGTAAACAAAGTGGTCCAGGCCTGAGCAGAACTGGTTCTGGCTGGGTTCAGTGACTAGAGACTTAAAGACTTTTGGGGTATAAATATCTGTGCCCCAAACCCCTGATTTTTGTATTGCTCCTGGATGTCAAGAAGAACCTCTGTCCGTTTCACTGAAGGACTCAGCAGGAAAGGACTGTCCTTATGCTTGTGTGCTATTTCTTGGATTGGCCTGCAGTAGTTTCCCCTGGACTTGGAATAAGAGGGAAAAGGACTTTGAGAGAACTTTTATTTCACTTGCTAAAGCAATCACCCAAGGGCTAGAAGAGAGCTAGCCTCCTGCTGGAGACACAGGCATATCTGACGCCCCCACCAGCCTCCTGATTCCTCCCAGCGAGGATTTCTATCTGCAGGTGAGGCCCCTGTGAGTTCCAGGGACTCTAGTTCTACTCCAGAGAAGAGAGTGCTGAAATCGTCGCTAACGCCCGTTTGTGGGCCGCCGCTGTTGAAGAGCATATGAAAAATCACTGCACTGCTGCCGCCGAGCGCTCGCAAACCAAACATCATCGCATTGCACGCTTCCGGTCCACAAAGTGCTCGCTAACACCCAAAGATCATCGCATCGCATGTTTGCGGGCTTTTCGAGTGCTCTCTAACCCCAGATCCTCGCATCGAGATCATCACATCACGACATCGCAGTGCGGGCGCCGTGTGTCCGCCATTTTCATTGCATCACACCCGGAGCTCCACTTTCTTTCATTGCAACAGTATCGCACACGCAACAGGCTCAGCACATCATCCCCCCTTGCAGCAAGGATTCAACGTATTGCTGGCCTAGCTTGACGAAGTTCGACGCTTTGTCCCGCACGCACCCGCAGATCAGCGCATCATCCTCCCTTGCGGCAAGGATTCAACGCATCGCCGGCCTTGCGTGAGGAAAATCATTGCTACAGCTCCTTTGCGACATTTTGTTGTTTTTACTACGAAATCCAGGTACTTTGTAAGTAAAAGGGTTGCAGAGACCACTGCCTTGAACTGAACACCCATTTGCACACTTTGAACTATTTTTGTCAAAAATATTTTTATTGAAGTATACAGGGGCAAACAATGGATTGATAATCATAGTCAGAGCCATAGAACCCTCGCAGGGGAATATGCATGCAAGATGAAGGTAAGTCAGGCAGGGGGAGCAGCAGTCGGCAGCAACAACAAGACATTCTAAAGGGAGGGGTCCACGCTGCAGGACGTTAGTCAATGAAGTGTCTCAGAAGCGTGAACAGCGGGGAAGGCCACTCCACCAGGAGCCTAGGCCCATAAACTAGCATGACGCCATCCCAGTGGAAGCAACAATTGAAAAAAACCCTGGACTGCTAGATAATGCATGAAGGAACTGGCATTGACTGGGTTGCCTCAACAGGAGGCGAGCGGTGCACCCTGAATATAAAAACGAAACCTCACCCAAAACCTCCCCCCCCACACAACCCCCCCCCCACCCCCCCTCCCCTCATGGTGACGGCAGCGACTATAACAAAGGATAGCAGGCATGAAAAAGAAAAAATAGATAAAGGAGAAATACAGCTAATATGAGTTATAAGAACGGGCGTTGGGGTACTTCTCACATTTGGAATAGATGTAGAGCCCTAATGGTAGGGGGCAAACCGCTGACGGGAGACCTCGGGAAAGGAAAGCAACCAGCGGACCCCATTTAAATTCAAAGTTTTTAAAATCATCTCTGAAAATGTCTGCCATGCACTCCAGGCACAGGAGTTGCCAAAGGCGGGCATGCCAGAGGGAGATAGCTGGCGCCTCCTTCTTCTTCCAAGCCGCCGCCAAGGTGACTTTGGCTGCCCCGATGCACAACCACAAGATCATTTTGTCCGCCCACGTTTGATGTATTAGGGACTGGTCGCGCAACCCCAGAAGAATCCCCGCTAGGTCCGTAGGAATAGGGTAACCTAGCATCTCCTTAATGTGCGCTAAGATCTCCTCCCAATAAGGTCTAATAGAGGGACAATCCCACCATATGTGTCGGAAATCAACTAGCTGTCTGCATCCCCTCCAGCATCTGTCTGAGGTGGTGGGGAAGATCCGCCTTAGTTTGGAGGGATGTAGATACCAGTCCATCATAGTTTTGAGGTGGGCTTCCCTGAGGGCAACGGAGTGGTTGAAGCGATGGGTGTCTGCCCCAAGGTGAGCCCATTCTTCGTCTGAGATGGGGCGTTGCAGTAGGTCTTCCCACATTCCCATATACCTGGGCCTTGGAGAGGTGGCAGTTTTGAGTAGCAGGGCGTATATGAAGGAGATGACTCCCTTCATTGAGGTGGATTTCGCGAGGAAAGCTTCAAATTTGGTCTGAGGCCGTGTAGCAGCGTCCCTGACGTGGGGGCGAAGCGCCCAATGCATGAGTTGAGTGTAATGGTAGGATTCTGTGTCAGGTAAATTAAATTCATCTCTGCATTCTTTGAAAGTGAGAGGTTCGCCATCCCGGAACAGGTGGATCAGTGCTAGACAGCCGCTCCGTTTCCAGGAGTTAAAGGGGCCCCCATGGAAAGCCGGAGGAAAGGAGTGTGTGTGATGGATTGGGGTGTATGGAATGGGGAACGTGGTCCACCTATCGTCGCCTAAAACCGTGTCCCATGCCTTTAGTGTAGTGTGTGTAGGTGTGCTCAAGTATGTGTTCGGAGACCTATCTCTGCGGGGACGCCAGGCCAAATCCCATATGGCCCGACCCATCACGCTTCGATCCATATGGAGCCAGTGTTTCTCAGAGTCTCTTTGGGACCACTCGACCAGCACTCGCAATTGGGCTGCCTTATAATACAGCTGAACGTCCGGTAGTCCCACCCCACCCTCCGTGCAGGGGGGGCGAAGGAGGGAGAAGGAAATGCGCCCGGCCGCCTTTCCAGATAAAGCGTAAGATCATGGTTTTGAGTCTCTGAAAAAAAGCAGGGTCCTGGCCAATAGGAAGTGCTTGAAAAAGGTTGAAGACTTTAGGCAAAAGAGGCATTTTGATTGCGTGAATCCGGCCCAGCCAGGAGAGGAAGAGAGGCTTCCATTTCGCAAGATACGCCACGATTTGAGCGAGCAGGGGGTGGAAATTGGCTTTATGAAGCCCCTGGAGTGTCGGGGTCAGGGACACCCCGAGATACTGGAGCGTTTTGGAGGCCCAAGCGAGCGGTGTCGAGGAGTGGAGCTGGACCGCTGTCTCAGCAGGGAGGGAGAGGTTAAGAATAAAGGACTTCCCAGAATTCACCTTAAAGCCTGACAAGGACTCGAAACGGGTTAGTTCTGCATGGAGGCTAGGGAGGGAGGACTCCGGCTCCGTCAGGGACAAAAGGATGTCATCGGCAAAGAGGGATATTGCATGGGGGTCGCGGTAAATGGAATGCCTTTGATACCCGGATTCTGCTGAACAGCCACCGCCAAGGGTTCAATGCTGAGGGCGGAGAGCAATGGGGAGAGGGGGCAACCCTGTCGGGTCCCCCGGGAATGCATGAAGGAGTCGGAGCGAGCCCCATTGATCACCACTCTAGAGGTGGGGGCGCGATAATTCGCTTGCACCATATCTATGAATTTGGGCGAAAAACCGAAGGCGGTCAGTGCCCGGAACAGGAACGACCAATTGACCCGGTCGAAGGCCTTTTCCGCTTCAAGGACCACCAGGATCGCCGGAATGCGGAGTTTGTTGGCTTTTTCTATGAGGTGTACAATTCGTCTGGTGTTATCATGCGTCTGCCTCCCTTTAATAAAACCAGACTGGTCTGGGTGGATGAGAAGCGGCATGAGATCATTCAGCCTTCTGGCGTTGATGGAAGAATAAAGTTTGACATCTAAGTTGAGCAGGGCAATCGGCCTGTAAGAGGCGCAGCACTAAGGATCCTTCCCCGGCTTGGGTATGACTGAGATCACTGCCTCTGCCATGGTGCTAGTTGCCCTACTCTCGTTGGCCATTGCATTGAAAAGAGAGAACAGGTGTGGAGTAAGCTCAGGGGCAAAACGTTTATAAAAGAGCGCCGTATAACCGTCGGGACCGGGGGCCTTGTTAGTTTTCAGTGAGGAAATCGCCAGGGTGACCTCAGCAAGAGTGATTGAAGCTGTAAGTAGGTTATTCCATGCTTCCGAGACTTGTGAAGTGTGAGGGAGTCGAGGAACGCCTGTTGGGTGTCGCCATCTATGGATTCCCCTGCATAAAGGTTCTCATACAAGGAACCGAATAGAGCTGCCTTCTCTTCGTCTCTGTGGACGATCTGGCTAGATGGGTCAAGAATCCCCCCAATATATTCCTTCTCCCTTTTGTCTCGTAGTTGGCGCGCTAAGTGTTTGCCTATTTTATTTCCTTGAGTGTACGAAAGCTACCGGAGCTTGAGGAGGGTAAGTTCTGCCCTGTTTGGAATAGATGGCCCGGAGTTTGCCTCTGAGAGCCGTAAGGTGTCGTTGTTTTTGTCGAGTGGGGTCTTCCTTGTGGGAGAGCTCCGCTGCAGCAAGCTCAGCCTCGAGTGCCTCGCATTCATGGGCGCGCTGCTTATTCAGAGCGGAATTAAGGGCAATGCACTCGCCCCCGAATCACCGCTTTAAGGGTATACCAGTTAGTGAATTCTGACGTGTCCTCTGGGGAATTATTCTCAAAGAAACTAGTAATGGCGGTGCAAAGCTTAGTGCATGACTCTTTGTCACGTGTGAGGGAAGGTGGGAAGTACCATCTAGGGGCCGTCGGCGCAGGTCCTTGCCATTGCAGGCATATTGAGTAAAGGCTATGGTCAGAGACTGAGAGAGGAATGATTTTTGCCTCCTGGAGAGTGCCCCGCAGAGATTGGCTGATGAAAATGTAATCTAAGCGGGAGTATGTCCTGTGGACGTGGGAGAAGAATGTGAAATCCCGTGTCTGTGGGTAAATTGCCCGGCATGTGTTCAGAAGTCCCAGGTCCCGAAAGTGTTGTTGTGTCTCTCCCGCGAAGGTTCCCGCATCCGATCTCTGAGTGTGTGTGCTGTCAAGCTCTTTTTGCCGAATGAGATTGAAGTCGCCTAGGAGGAGGAGGGGCCCCTCTACAAAATCCGTATTTTCCCCAGTAATCCAGATAGGAAGGGCGTTTGGCCAGTATTGGGAGCATAAAGTGCTACAAACGTGCAGACCCTTCCTCTCAGAACTCCCTTCACCATGATCCAGCGGCCTTCCTTATCACCCTGAACCCCTAGTGGCTGAAACTGGAGCGCAGCGGGGAAGAGCAGGGCCACCCCCCGGTGTTTCGTGGCAGCTGAGGACCGATAAATAAGTGGGAACATTTTGTGCTTGAGGCGTGCTTCGTCTGCCCTGGCTAAATGAGTTTCTTGAATGGCTATCACATCTAGATGATAGTCAACAATATACTTCCACACTTTGAGCCACTTCTGCGGCGAGTTTAGGCCCTTGACATTCCAGGTGGCTATTGAAATAGGTGTCATGGTCTCAACAGAGAAGCGGTAATCCCATCAAGGCTGAAAGGGACCCAAATGACCCGTGTCCAGCCACTATGCGTGAATAGACAGTGAAACTAGAATATAACCCGAAGCATACAGAAATAAAAGGCCCCAAATCGAAAAGCCGCCACCATGACTCCCCACCCACCCCCCCACCCACCCATCCCCAAGCCCCACCTGGAAACAAGGCCTCCCCATCCCACAACCCCCCGCCCCCCACAGCCCCCAATCCGAACCAATGAAAACCCCAAACTCCCAAAACTCAACAGAGCAAGTAAAAGAAAGAAACGGTAGACTATTGAACAGTCCCCAGCAGCAGGGGAACGTGGCTCCATCCAGTTCTCCTCCCAATTCCCGATACAGGACACTCCCTTACAGAAGGACAGAAAAGCACTACTCATCCAGATCCTGCGGGCAGTCCCCTCCGGCGCCAGCCATAGGCCCTGCAAGAGCCAAGGAAATGGTCCGCTTCTCACGTGCCCCCTGGAGAGTCAGTCACCAAAGCCACTGAGGCCACCGCTGCTCCTCTTTCCCGTAGACTGAGTGATGGGTCGGGTTTCGTCGCTGGTGTGAACTTGCCGACTTTTCGCCATTCCGTGGAGTTCCTCCGCTGTCTGTCGGGGGAGCCAGTGGACTCCCCCGGAGTAGTGGGTCGCTCAAAACCCAGCACGTCAAGGGCTGCCTCTAGGGACCGGACTTGGATCAGCTTGGCCTTCCACTTGAAAATAAGTCTGAAAGGGTGCCCCCAGGAGTAGGGGACACCCTGTTCTCTTAGAAAGTTAGTGACAGGCTTAAAATCCCTCCGCTTTATGAGGGTAGAAGCCGCAAGGTCCTGAAACAACATGGGGCGATGATCACAAAACTGAAGCGTACCTTCCTGAGGATCCGTTCCTTATTTGGAAATCGTGTACACATACTAAAATGACGGGTGGGGGGGCCTTGGGTCCTCGCGGTAAGCCAACACGGTGCACCCGGTCCATTTGAAGCTTCTACAGGTCTTCCTCATTTAGGATGTGGCGAAAGAGAGCCTCCACATATTCCCGCAGGTCCGCACCCTCGCCCTTCCATGGAACTGCCCTGATCCGGATGTTATTCCACCGCGATCTGTTCTCTAAATCTTCGGTGTGGGCCTGCAGATCTAGATTCTGCTCCGTAAGGCGTATGACGTCCTGCTGGAGCCGATGTATGTCTCCCGCCGTCTCCAGATCATGCTCCTCTAACGTCGCGACTCGTTCCCCCACGCCGTCCACGTCTCGCCGCATCTCCCTCAGACCCGACGCAAGCTGGGCGCGCAGTTCCGTGATGTCTTCCTTAATCGCATTGAATAAGTCCACCATGAAGGCTTTGGTCGCCGGGGCATCAGCGTCGTCCCGCTGTGGAGACTTGGTAGCGACCGGCGAGGCAGGCTGTAAGGTAGCTTTCTGGGTACCCTCCTTCGGCAGTCAGTCCTTCTTGGGTCTGGTCGCCGCCATTTTGTCACCCACGGGAGCTCGCAGACAAAGCTACAGTGGAGGGAGCTCCAGACAGCGCAATATCCCACTCTGTCGAAACCGCCGGCATGGAAATTGAATGGTGATAGGAGCAAGGAGAGGCCGGGGTGGCCCTTCTCCCCGATCCAAGTAGCAGTGTGTCCCAGCAGATGATACGCCCAAGGTTCCCCGGGGCAGTCAAATCCTCTAGGCAGTAAGGCCCAACCGATGCTCTCCACCATCTTCCAGGCCGCTGTAGGTATGGAGGACCCTGCGTGGGGCCTCACCACCCCGTCATCGGGCCCTCTCAGCCGCGGCTCTCTCCTCGTGCCAGCACCCTCGCCTCTGTAACTGTAGAGGTGGACACCAGGGTTCTAGGTGGGGGGGCCGCAGTGGGGACCACAAATCGGCCGGCAGCAAGGGCCTGCCGCCTCTTCTCCGGGCTCTATGCTCAGTGATGTGCAGGGCCGGGTCAAGGTCCCCTCTGGTCTTTCCAACGCTCCTCGGGACGCTGGGCTGTTGGGGCTCCCCTGGTACAAGCACGGGCCTACCCTGCAGACCAGGCCGCATTGCGCCTCTCGGGACTAGGTGCTCCACCCCGCCCGCAGTGCCGGCCCGCCACCAGCCTCCGCTGCTGTCCGCCGGTCCGTGGATCGATGTGGAGGCCGTCGATCTCTGCCCCGCCTCACCTCATAGAAGGCGGCCTGTGAGGCCTCCGATGTGCGGCAGGTAGCCCCCGTGACCGGGCTCGATTTCTGGCGGGCTCCGACCTCCTGTTCTCCTGCCACGGCGGCTCAGCAGGGCCTCCTCTCCTCCCGTAGGAGTTGGTGCTGCCCCCTCTGCTCCGGGCTCGAGACGCCCAACCGCTGCACCCGGGGCGCTGGCTGTGTCTCCCCTGGGCCCGCTGTCACTGACGGGTCGCTCGCTCCGTGAGGCTTCAGAGGATGCCTCCTCCTGTCTGCCACGAGGTTTCCCCGGCGCACCTCTCCTCCAGGCCGCGCCGCACCGGAGCTCCGTCGACGGTCCCTAAGCACTTATCAGGGCAGAAAACCACCGCCGATCGTCTTCAGGGCTCTGGACACCGCTGTATGAGCAAAGAAGGGCGACTCACAGGGCAGAATACAAAGCTATGTAAGTAACGGGGCCGGAGGGACTCTCAAGCGCGTCCTACTCCGCCGCCATCTTGGCCACGCCCCCCTTGAACTATTTTTACAGCCTTTCAAGACTATTCCTATTTTTCAGTATTGTGGCTTTTTAATGTTTTTGGTCTTGTGTTAAGCCAATATATAAAGATACTTTTTTTTTAATAACTACTTGTGTGGTGTCCCTTTGTAGTGTTCCTCATTGTGTAACTGTGTATGATCATACATGCTTTACACACTGCCTCTGAGATAAGCCTAGCTGCTCGTGCTACGTTACCACAGGGTTGAGCAGGGGTTATCAGAGGGTGTAGCCCCCTTACTCTGATATAGGAAGAAGGGTCCCTACTTGGACAGTGGCCAGCCAATGCCAACTAGAGACCCTCATTTCTAACAGTCAATGAAATCCCAGGGTAACAGGATGTTAAGCTGACGCTGAGTCTCTTCGCCCCCATGTTGAGTTTATTGTCCTTTCCCTCCTAACACAAAAAAAGCATAATTTCCATGGCCTGCGCTGGTCGCATCATAGAGTTTTTTTCAGTGACTTTCATCCATGCTGAACAGCGGATGTTCGGGCATAGCCTAGATGTATTGGCTTTGCCAGTCTTTTCTCGGTGTTGATGGGGTCTTGCTGAATACATTTGGAAGTGATAGTGAGAAACAGTTGAGGAGCTTTGAAGTCAAGGATGGATGTGGCGTAACTGCCAGACCTGCCGCTAGGTGAACTGTGAAACCACGTTTGTATCTAGGGTTCAGCTCAACAGTTTGTGATCCTGGGTGTTAGAACTGGGGGTCTGTAGTTGGCCAAGGTAGGTACCACTATCCAAATAGGGATCCTTGCTTCTAGTCAGGGTAAGGAGGAAACCCTCTGAGGTAACCCCTGCTCACCCCCTTGGTAGCTTGGCAGGAGCAGTCAAGGCTTATCAAAGGCAATGTGTAAAGTATTTGTACCAACACTCACAGTAACACAGTGAAAACACCACAAACTGACTCCACAACAGTTTAGAAAAATAAAGGTATTTAATCTAAACTACACAAGACCAAAACGGCAAAAATCCAACATACACAGTTCAAGAATATGGTTGCAAAAGAGTTCTTAAAGTTAGCATTGAAATAATCCACAGTTGCGTGAAAAGTTCACAGTTGCGTCACGTTTAGCCAACAGTACCTTTAAATGCGACAAAGTTCCAAAACAGAAGCTGGTGCGGTGGAAAACAAGCGATCCGTCACTCCTGAGACATTGGGGAGGCAATGTGACAATTCCTCTGGGTGTAGCGGGCGTGTTGCGACGAATCCGGTCTGTATGGATTCCGGTGCGGACATTCCGTAGTGAAAAAAGCTCGCAAAGGCACGATGCGATGATCTCGGGGGCTGCGACGATCTCCGGGGCAACGATGCGCGGTCCAGCGGCGATCTGCCTCTCGCAACTCCTCGATGCGATGGGTCTGCGACGATTCTCGCAGCGACCTGAGGTGGTGATCTCACCCAGTGGCGACAGGCTCTGCGACGATGTTCGCAGCGGTGGAAATCTTCCCGCAAACGAAGTATGAGACGTCTTCAGGCAGCGGCGACAGGCGCTGCGACGATCTCGGTCTTCGTAGCGGCGGGAATTTTCTTGCTAAGCCGGGGATGCAATAAAACTTGCAGAAAGTTCCTTAAAAGCTTGGTTTCCAGCTTCCCTACACCGGTACAACTTCCAGAGACACCACACATGGGCCAAGCACTCCAGGAAGGACATACCTTTCTCAGTAGAGTTCAGGGAAGCTGGGGGTGAAGTCCTTTTGTTCCTGGGACTTCATAACAAGGAGCTAGATCTTCTCAGGCCCTTGAAGATTCCTTCAAGCATGGGGACACAGCACAAAGCAAAGTCCTTCCCCTCTCCTTGGCAGCAAAGCAACAGCAGGTCAGGACAGCAGAGCAACAGCAGGACAGTCTTCCTTCTTCAGTTTCAGCTTTCTCCTTGGCAGAGGTTCCTTCTTGATTCCAGGATGATCTAATTTTCTGTAGTCAGGGGTCCTGTACTTATACCCCTAAAAGTCTTTGATCCCTTTGTGCAGGAGGGCTCTGAGCCCGGTCTGAACCAGTTCTGGGTGTTCCTTGAGCACTTTGTTTTCCCGGCCTCTCCTTTCCTTTCAGGGAGAGGGGCAGGGTCATCAGCCGCCCAGCAGAGGCAGCATTGTGGAAGGCAGGCACAGCCCTATTCAGGCCCAGGTGCTATCCCCTCCCACCACTCAAGATGCAGATGCAGTCATTCAGCCTAGGGCTGACTAAGGCAGCCTCCTGGGGGCTCCCAGCCTCTGTCAAACCAATGCACAAACAGGCCAAGGCACACAGAAAGGTCAGACAAGAGAACAGCAACTTTCTAAAAGTGCTGTTCTCAAACACAGGATTTAAAAACAACCTTTCCTAAAAGATGTGTTATTAAATTCTGAGTTCAGGGATACCAGACTTTTATGTCCTACCTTGCTCCTATGGGAAGATATGCTGGTAGCCACTGTAGTCAGCATTCCCCATGATAGCCTATGGGCAAGGTAGCCTTACAATAGTGAAAAACGAAAATGAATGCCTTTCACTACCAGAGCATGTCACCTGCACTAGTACATGCTCTACCTCTCCCATACACTGTACCCTGCCCAAGGGGGTACATTGGGCCTCCCATAGGGGTGGCCAATGTGCACAGAAAGGGAAGGGTTAGGCCTGGCCAGTGGGGACACTGACCAGGAGGACATGGCAGTTCACAGACTGCACACAGGCACTGCGGTGGCAGGCCTGAGACACCATTTTAGGGCTACTCATGTGGGTGGCACAATCAGTGCTGCAGGCCCACTAGTAGCATTTGTTACCACCAGCCCTGGCACACTTAGTGCACTTTACTAGGGACTTCTTGGTGACACAAATATGTCAATCATGGATAACCAATCACAATAACAATTTACACAGGGAGCACTTGCACTTTGACACTGAACAGCAGTGGCAAAGTGCCCAAAGCATCTAAACCAGCAAAAAACGAAATCCAGCACAGCATCAAAAATACAGGAGATAGGGGCAAAAAGATAGGGGGAAACCACACCAAAGATGCCAGGTCTAACACGTGTCCCCTCCAGCTGAAAGTGGGGAGAACTGCCCACCCTCTTGGGAGTTCTCTTCGCTAAGGCGGAAAAAACCTGGACAGACCATCAGCATTGGCGTGTTCTGTGCCAGGGCGGTGTTCCACCGTAAAGTCCATTCCCTGTAGGGAGATGGACCACCTAAACAGTTTTGGGTTCTCACTCCTCATCTGCATTAACCATCTGAGGGGCCTGTGGTCTGTCTGAACACAGAAGTGAGTCCCAAACAGGTAGGGCCTCAGCTTCTTCAGAGCCCAGACCACAGCAAAAGCTTCCCTTTCAATTGCACTCCACCTCTGTTCCTGGGGAGTAGCCTCCTACTAATGAAAGCTACAGCTTGCTCCCATCCCTCGTCATTGATCTGTGAGAGTACTGCTCCCACACCATGCTCTGAAGCGTCTTACTGCACTATGAACTCACTGGAGAAGTCAGGTGCCTTGAGCACCGGTGCTGTGCACATGGCAGTCTTCGGAGTATCAAAAGCAGTTTGGCAGGCTTCAGTCCAATTCACTTTCCTGGGCTGCTTCTTGGAAGTCAGCTCTGTCAAGGGGGCAACAATGGTGCCATATCCCTTGACAAACCGTCTGTAATACCAGGTGAGACCTAAAAAGGTTCTCACCTCTGTCTGGGTCTTGGGGGGCTCCCAAGCCAGAATGGTATCAATCTTCGCCTGTAGGGGCGCAACCTGGCCGCTCCCCACCTGGTGTCCCAAATACACCACAGACCCCTGCCCTATCTGGCACTTGCTGGCCTTGATAGTGGGCCTTACCTTTGCAGAGCCTTTAACACTTCACAGAGGTATTGCAAGTGTTCCTCCCACGTGGAGCTGAACACAGCAATGTCATCCAGGTATGCGGCGCTGAATTCCTCCAGTCTCGTCAGTACCTGGTTAACCAGTCTCTGGAATGTGGCAGTGGCATTCTTCAACCCAAAGGGCATGACTCGAGACTGGAAGTGCCTCTCTGGCGTTGAGAATGCAGACCTCTCTTTGGCCCCTTCAATTAAGGAAATCTACCAGTACCCAAAAGTTAAATCAAACGTACTGAGGTACTGGGCAGCTCCCAACCGATCCACGAGTTAATCAGCTCTGGGAATGGGGTGTGCGACAGTCTTCGTGACCGCATTGAGCCCACGGTAGTCCACACAAAACCGGAGTTCTGGAGTGGCACCGGGCACAGCAGCTTTTGGTACTAAGACCACTGGGCTAGCCCAGGGGCTGCTGGAGGACTCAATCACCCCTAGCGCCCACATCTTGGAAACCTCTTCCTTGATGCTGGCCCTGACCTTGTCAGCTACCCTGTAAAATGTCTGTTTCACAGGTAAACTATCTCCAGTGTCCACATCATGGATGCACCAATTGGTGATACCGGGGGTCAGGGAGAATAGGGAGGAAAACTGACCCAACACTTGGCGATAGTCCCTCTGCTGTTCTGGGGTCCGGGTGGGCGAGAGGACCACACAATCCACTGACCCGTCTTGTTCCTTGGTTGCCAGGATGTCAGGAAGAGGGTCACTTTCCTCTTCCATTCCAGCATCTGTAGCCACTTCAGACCTCTCAAAGTGGGGTTTGAGGCGGTTCACATGCAAGACTCTCAGGGGCTGCCTGGGAGTCTTCAAGTTAACCAGGTAGGTTACTTCGCTCTTGCGCTCCACCACCTCATATGGTCCAGTCCACTTTTCTTGGAGCGCACAAGGCTCCACTGGTGCCATCATCCACACTTTCTGCCCAGGTTGAAGTTCGACCAGAGTGGTATTCTGGTCGTATCATCTTTTCATTTCTTCCTGGCTAGCTTCTAGGTTCTCCTGTGCGAGTTTCCTGAAGTGTTGTGTCTGGTTGCGGAAGACCAGCACGTAGCTGAACACATCCTGGGATGTCTTCCCACGGGATTTCTCCCACCCCTCCTTCACCAGTGTGAGAGGTCCTCTAACAGGGTGGCCATACAGGAGTTCAAAGGGACTGAACTATATGGACTTCTGAGGCACCTCCCTCTAGGCAAACAACAGGCATGGTAGAAAGACGTCCCACTTCCGTCTCATGGGCTCCGCTAGGCCCATAATCATACCTTTCAGGGTGCGGTTGAACCTTTCAACCAACCCATTTCTATGAGGATGATAAGGAGTGGTGAACTTAAAAGTTACCCCGCACTCCTCCCACAGAGACTTCATGTACCTAGAGATGAAGTTGGTACCCCGGTCGGAGACCACCTCTCTGGGGAACCCTACACAGGAAAAGATCCCCATCAATGCACGGCCCACCATGGGTGCTGTGATTGTTCTGAGAGGGACTGCTTCCGGGTACCGGGTTGCATGATCCACCAAGACCAGGATGAACCTGTTGCCTAAGGCTGTCTTGGGGTCCAGGGGCCCCACAATGTCGATGCCCACTCGCTCGAAAGGGGTGCTCACCACAGGAAAGGGTTGGAGGGGTGCTGTGCACCTCCCTCCGCTCTTGCCACAGGCCTGACATGTTTGGCAAGATCTACAAAAGGTACCGACGTGCTTCTTCATCTGGTGCCAGTAGAAGTGGGTGACAAGCCTTTGGAAGGTCTTGTCCTGCCCCAGATGTCCTGCGAGAGGCACGTCATGAGCAAGACCCATTAGGAAGTTCCTGAAGCGCTCGGGTACCATCAGCACACGGGCTGCACCGGGCTCAGCGAACTTAGGCTCACTATACAACAACTCATCTTTCCAGTAAAGGAAATGATCTTTGGACGCTCCACCTGCTGCCTGGTCTGCAGCCTGTTGCCGCACACCAATGAGGGAAGGGCACTCTTTCTGCGCCTTGCAGAATCCCTCCCTGGAGGGCCCACCATCTTGCTGCCAATGGGTCAGCTCAGGTAGTTCCCCCAGTTCGACAACCTGCTCCCCGGTAAGCTCCAGAGCATCCCCCTCAGGTTCTGCTCCTTCCTGGGCCGTGGGAACAGCCGAGGCGGGTTTCCCGCGCCCCCTGCCTCTTCCTCTCCTGGCAGGTCTCTGGGCCACTGTTTCAAGCTCCAGTTCTACTGAATCACCCTTACTGGCTGCCATAGCCCGCGTGGTCACACAGATCCATGCAAGCAAACCCAACATCTCCAAATGAGTTTGGTGCTCCACATCCTTCCATGGAGAACTCTCCAGGTCATTACCTAGCAGATAGTCTACAGGCAAGGCATCACTGACAACAACTTCCAAGAGACCAGAGACCCCTCCCCATTCAAAGGGAACACGTGCCACTTTGCAGAGGCACACTGAGCTATCAGCTGCAACTACCGGGCGGAGTACATTGGGGATACACTGCTCTTCAGACACCCACTAACACCTCACGGATGTCACACTGGCTCCTGTGTCTCTCAGAGTCTCTATCTCCCTCCCATTGATGAACACCTTCTGCCTGTATTTTTTAGTGTTAGGGGGCAGAAAGGTTTCCTGGACCATCTCTCGGTCTCTTAAAGAAACAAGGGTCATCACTGCTAGTTCCCCTTCCCCACTAGAAATCAAATCTCCTCCCAAAGTTACACTTGCTAACCCTGGGGCTGGAGCACCAGCGGGTGCTGGGGGTTGGGGGTTTCTTGGGGCACCTGTTGATAACATGTCCCACCTCATTGCAGTGAAAGCAGGTAGGGGGACCTCTGTTTTCCCATCTGCCCCTAGGGGGGCCATGGCTGCTTGGTTTTGGTTTTGGGGGGTTGGGACTCCTTTCCCTGGGAACTATTTTGGGGTCCTTGAGAGAACTCCTTTTGGTTACCCTTGTCCCCCCACTCTTCTGCTGGGGACCCTGCCCACCTTTGGCTGTGGTACCCACAATTCCACTGTAGACACTGGTACTGGTCCAGCGGTCCGCCTCCTAAGCAAGCTCAATGGGGTCTGTCAGCTTGCTGTCTAAAAGATGCTGGCGCAGCTCTGGAACACAAAGACTACTCAAGTGTCCCAACTAATTAAATGTAACAACCCCTTATAATCAGTTACTTTGCTGCCTTTCATCCAACCTTCCAGTGCATGCGAGTAGAAATTCACACACTCCATCCAAGTCTCAGACTCTTTCTTCTTAGAGTTTCTAAACTACAGTCTGTACTGTTCTGGAGTAAATCCATACCTGAGACATAGGGCCTCCTTCATATTGGGGTAGGTCATGGTACCTGCTAAGTCTAAGGGCTCTAGAGCACTCCTCCCAGAAGCCTCAAAATGTTTCCACAGGCCCGCCCCCCCAAGGCTGTTCAGGCACATCATTCATTCTCAATGCAATTTCATAAGAAGTAAACCAGGCATAAATATCCTCACTCCTATTGTAATTCTGTACCAGATCCTTGGGAATATATACTTTACCCCCCTGTACTGGCTGTGCGCTGCCACCATTTGAACTGGCATCCACCTGCTTGGCTTATAGATTTCTGCCTCCTCACTGGGTGCCTTTCCATTCACAGACATGATGCTTTGAAGAGTTATTCAAAAATAGAACCAACCAAAAAAAACGTAGTATGCGGTGGCGTAGTGGTCTGCACTCACTAGTGATTTAAATCAATACTGTGGGTCTAGTACAAATACAAGTTCAAATCCCACCGCTGACCAACAATGTTGGAACTGGGCGTCTCTAGTTGGCAGAGGTAGGTACCACTGTCTACATAGGGACCCTTGCTTCTAGTCAGGGTAAGGAGGAAACCCTCCGAGATAACCGCTGCTCACCCCCTTGGTAGCTTGGCATGAGCTGTCAAGGCTTATCAAAGGCAATGTGTAAAGTATTTGTACCAACACTAACAGTAACACAGTGAAAACACCACAAACTGACTCCATAACAGTTTAGAAAAATAAAGGTATTTAATCTAAACTACACAAGACCAAGACGGCAAAAATCCAACATACACAGTTCAAGAATATGGTTGCAAAAGACTTCTTAAAGTTAGCGTTGAATAATCCACAGTTGCGTGAAAAGTTCACAGTTGCGTCACGTTTAGCCAACAGTACCTTTAAATGAGACAAAGTTCCACAACAGAAGCAGGTGCGGTGGAAAACAAGCGATGCGTCACTCCTGAGACCTTGGGGAGGCGATGCGACAATTCCGCTGGGTGTAGCGGGCGTGTTGCGACAAATCCAGTCTGTATGGGGAGGGATGCGATACCTTGTATGGATTCCGGTTCGGACGTTCCGTAGTGAAAAAAGCTCGCAAAGGCACGATGCGATGATCTCGGGGGCTGCGACGATCTCCGGGGCGACGATGCGCGGTCCAGTGGCAATCTTCCTCTCGCAGCTCCTCGATGCAATGGCTCGGCGGCGATTCTCGCAGCGACGTGAGGCGGTGATCTCACCCAGCCGCAACAGGCTCTGCGACGATGTTCGCAGCGGCGGAAATCTACCCGCAAACGAAGGATGCGACGTCTTCAGGCAGGGGCGACAGGCGCTGCGATAATCTCGATCTTCGTAGCGGCGGGAATTTTCTCGCTATGCCAGGGATGCGATAAAACTTGCAGAAAGTTCCTTAAAAGCTGGTTTCCAGCTTCCCAACACAGGTACAACTTCCAGAGGCACCACACATGGGCGAAGCACTCCAGGAAGGACAGAACTCTCTCAGTAGAGTTCAGGGAAGCTGGGGGTGAAGTCCTTTTGTTCCTGGGACTTCATAACAGTGAGCCAGCTCTTCTCAGGCCCTTGGAGATTCCTTCAAGCAAGGGGGCACAGCGCAAAGCAAAGTCCCTCCACTCTCCTTGGCAGCAAAGCATCAGCAGGTCAGTCCAGCAGAGCAACAGCAGGACAGTCTTCCTTCTTCAGTTACAGCTTTCTCCTTGGCAGAGGTTCCTTCTTGATTCCAGGATGACCTAATTTTCTGTAGTCAGGGGTCCTTCACTTATACCCCTAAAAGTCTTTGATCATTTTGTGCAGGAGGGCTCTGACCCCGGTCTGAACCAGTTCTGGGTGTTCCTGGAGCACTTTGTTTTCCTGGCCTCTCCTTTCCTTTCAGGGAGAGGGGCAGGGTCATCAGCCGCCAAGCAGGAGGTGGAGCCAGCATTGTGGAAGGTAGGCACAACCCTATTCATTCCCAGGTGCTGTCCCCTCCCACCACTCAAGATGCAGATGCAGTCATTCAGCCTAGGGCTGACTCGGGCAGCCTCCTGTGGGCTCCCCGCCTCTGTCACTCTCAAACCAGACAGTCAATTCACAAGCAGGCCAAGGCACACAGAAAGGTCAGACAAGAGAACAGCAACTTTCTAAAAGTGCTGTTCTCAAACACAGGATTTAAAAACAACCTTTCCTAAAAGATGTGTTATTAAATTCTAAGTTCAGGGATACCAGACTATTATATCCTACCTTGCTCCTATGGGAAGATATGCTGGTAGCCACTGTAGTCAGCATTCCCCATGATAGCCTATGGGCAAGGTAGCCTTACAATAGTGAAAAACGAAAATGGCTGCCTTTCACTACCAGAGCATGTCACCTGCACTAGTGCATGCTCTACCTCTCCCATACACTGCACCCTGCCCAAGGGGGTACATTGGGCCTCCCATAGGGGTGGCCAATGTGCACAGAAAGGGAAGGGTTAGGTCTGGCCAGTGGGGACACTGACCAGGAGGACATGGCAGTTCACAGACTGCACACAGGCACTGCGGTGGCAGGCCTGAGACACCATTTTAGGGCTACTCATGTGGGTGGCACAATCAGTGCGGCAGGCCCACTAGTAGCGTTTGTTACCACCAGCCCTTGCACACTTAGTGCACTTTACTAGGGACTTCTTGGTGACACAAATATGCCAATCATGGATAACCAATCACAATAACAATTTACACAGGGGGCACTTGCACTTTGACACTGAACAGCAGTGGCAAAGTGCCCAAAGCATCTAAACCAGCAAAAACGAAATCCAGCACAGCATCAAAAATACAGGAGGTAGAGGCAAAAAGATAGGGGGAAACCAGGCCAAAGATGCCAGGTCTAACACTGGGCAAATTACTTACTTTTCCCCTTGCGTACGACAATGAATGTGTCGTTGTGTAATGGCAAAACACAAAAACCATGGAAACTGTCCATGGTAGGGACCAGAAGCTATGGAGCCTCAAGGGTGAGCTGGCCTCCAGTCAGAGTAATTTTAACACAACAAAGCCACCAGAGATTCAATTTATTCCTGTGTGTCAACCAGTGCTCAACCTCATAACAATCTACTTCTGGGTATACACCAAATTGAGGCATTATATAAACCTGCAACAAAAGAAAGTAACTGGTGCTTATGTAAAGCGCTCTAATGCCTTCAGTGGTGTTTGCGCTGCACAAAACAATATGAAAAACAGAGTTGGTGGAGGATGGGATCTATGCAACGGAGTACAGCAGGGGCAAGCAACAACGGACGGGAAAAGAACAGGAAATCAAACTAGGCAGCCACTGGGAGATTAAGTTATTTGTATGTAATCATAAAATGTGAAACTGGGGCCGAGACTAGAGAAATGATGTGGCATCCTCTGGGTAAACCAGGCTTTATGTTTTGACGTCGGCCTAACATTCTTGACTCAAAAATGAACGTGTCCTTAGGTAAAGTAACTTGTGCTAATGTAAAGCACACCAATACCTTCGGGAGGTTTTTGGCGCTACATAAAACTGCACAAAGAAAAATAACTGGTGGTTATATAAAGTGCTCTAATACCTTAGGGTGGGGTTGGCGCTACATAAAAGTGCACAAAAAACAAAAGTGACAAGCAGAGTTGAGGGAGATGGGGGTCTGGGGGAAGAAGGGATCTGTGCAACAGGAGTTCAGAATGGGTAAGCAGCAACCAGCTGGAGGTTGATAGGCAACCAACAGCAAATGCGGGTTGCCACGGGGAGATTAAGTGATTTGCCTACGTTTACGGTGTACTTGTGAAAAGTAACTGGTGTTAAAGTAAAGTGTTCCAATACATTCGGCTGGTGTTGGCGCTGTATAAAACTGCACAAAAAATGGGAAGAGTAGAAGGAGATGGGGATTGTGGATCGGAGTTCAGAGGGGAAAGCAGCAACGGGAGGGAGGTGGATGGGCAACCAACAGCAAATGCAGACTGCCTCAGGGAGATTAAGTGATTAGGCCGTAGTCACAAAATGTGGAACTGAGACCGAGGCTAGGGAGATGATGTGGGTCCTCTCAGGAAAGGATGTGGCATAAGGGCCAGATCTGCCCACTAGGAAGTTGGGAAACAGGTTTGGTTTTTTGGTGTTGGCTTAACATCATTGATTCTAGCCAAATCACTTAGGCCCAGATGTATCAAGATACCCTTTAGCGATTCTCAAATAGCGATTTTTTTGAGAATCGCTATTTGAGAATTGCTAAATGGTGTGAATCTAGAAATTCGCTATTTTTAGCGATTTCTTAATATTCCTTAATTGCGATTAGCAAATTGCTAATCGCAATTAAGGAATAATTTCCCATTCATTTCTATGGGCCAGGAGGCCCATAGGAATGAATGGACAGTTATTCTCAATTTGCGATTCACAATTTGCTAATCGCAAAGTGAGAATAATTTCAAGGGTGCAAAGGTGTTTTAAGGACACCCTGCTGCACCTCTGAAATTGACATGTGTGCGCATATGGCGCACATACATGCCCTAAGGGCATGTATGAGCGTCACATGGCACCTTTAGAAATTTCAAGAAGTGCTTTTTTAAAAGAATTCTCAAATTACAAGTTGGTGGTAATTTGCGATTTCTTAGCCTAAATTCGCAAAGCTTAAATGCTACATACATAGCATTTAAGGAATCGAAATTTGCGATTCCTTAAATGCTTGCGCAAAATTAAGGAATCGCAAATTTTGCGATTCCTTAATTTTGCGGTGCGATTTTTTGATACATCACATTTGCCGAGTTTTTTGTTGCAAACGCTGCTTTTTTGCAATTCGCAGCGTTTGCGACAAAAAAAACGGATGATACATCTGCCCCTTAATCTCCCTGTGCCTACAATGAATGTGTCCTAGTGTAAAGTGACTGGTGCTAATGTAAAGCGCTCCAAACCCTATATTTAAATATCAGCATATTCAAAATGTCATGTCTTCGTGAACAAGGTTGCACGAAGCAACCGAAATACATTGATTATCCTAGTGCCAATAAAGAGAGTATGGTAACGCAGCTGCCTGGAGTGCTGTGTTAGAAGCTCCTGGGTCAGACTGTTGATGGGTCCAGCTATTGCTTATGGGCATTGCAGATCTCATTCACCCCTCACTAAATCCTGCAGCACTGCTTGAATGAGGCGAGGCAGAACAGCAGGTGACTGTAAAAGTTAAGTCGTGTCTCTGGTGTGATAAGAGGGCCGGATAAAATATGAGCCTGCACAACTTTCTGATTAATGTGTACGTTCATTCGACCCTCTCACAAAAACTGGAACATTTCAGTTTTGCCAGAAAGTGTTGGGACAATGGGACAGTCCTTCAAAAATCAGGACTGTCTCGGCAAAACCGAGATGCCAGATCACCCTAGCTACAAAGCAATTTTGTTGGCCTCCACCACTTGAACCTGTGAAGTGTAGACAGCCGCTTCCTCTACAACTACTGTGTCATCTTGCAACATGACCTGCTACATTATACACATTATATTACATTACAGGTCCTGAATTGGAACCCTACAGTGAAGAATGTGTTTCTGAAGTGCAGGTCCATTATTTGTTTCATCCTCAAATCCTTTACATCGGCTGAGTACAGCTATGACACTCTGAACTGCAGAATGAATGTAGAATTGAAAAGACTAACCTGCTCGTATGTTCCTGCTCAGCGACAGGGGTCCTGGCACCTCTACCCTTTCCGAAGCTTCCTACAGCAACTTCGTGTAGGAGCTCAAAGTGCTAAACAAAATACTTGAGAGAAACTCAAGCTTTGACAAAGGAGAGAAATGTACTTAAGCTTAAGTAAACTCTGCCATGTCCTAAGACTGGCTGCTCTGGTCAACAGAGCAAACATGTTAGAGGCACTAAGTAGCCTCCTGGTTCAAGCTGCGCTTTCCGAAATACGGCAGTGTCCAGATTTAAAGCTCAGGCTGCCCCATAGTGTTTTTGTAAACACTACAGACAGACTGCTGAGTGTAGTTATTCAATTAATGTAAATAATCATAAGATGTTGACTAGTGACTGAATTTGTCAGGCGGCAGTGCAAAGGCAGGTTCAGGGCTCATAGCCAATTTTAGCTTGCTGGTTGTTGCTGGTTCACTGTGTGCACGCTTCATAGAGGGGTGGTGCCAGGGGCAGTATAATGCGTGACTATCCTCACGCTCCGGCCTCTTCCTTTGCCGCTGCGCTGCTTGGGATCGGCGCTAACTCACCCAGCCTCACCCACCCTCACACTCCAGCCTCTTCCTTTACCGGCGCGCTGCATGGGCTCGGCTCTAACTCACCCAGCCCTGCGCGGAGCTGGTGATAACTTTTTTCAGCTGGGCATGATGGTGATTTTTGACTCTTTTTAACTATATGTTGCTGCCCTCTAGGACTGTCAGTGTGTTTCTCCTCATGGCTCAGTCGGGGCACGGGGCTAGTTCCCCACGTGGTCCCAAACTTGTGGTGCCCATTTTGTCTCCTAATCCTGATCAATGTTTATTGGGCCTCCATTTTGCCTTTTATCTTTTGTTGTTGTTGTCCCCTGGCCTTGCTGATTAATAGACACGGAGAAAGGACTAGTTCCTCCTCCACAAAATCGGTGGCCATCTTAGAAGGGAGCCCTGTTTTATTAGACATTGAGAAAGGACTCGCTCCTCCTCCACCCATTCTGTGGCCATCTTTGAAAAGAGCCCTGATTAATAGACATTGTGAAGGGACTCGCTCCTCCTACACAAAATCGGCGGCCATCATTGAATAGAGCCCTGTTTACAATTTGCTTGTACCACTCCAGCCTACTATCTCGTCACCTTAAATTACACTCTTCTCTCTCCTTGATTTCCCTATCTCCTTTTATTATCTTTTCTAGCCTTATTCACCCCTTTTATCTTGCGCTTGCCTTCTTCCCTAACTCACTACTCATCCCACTGATGCCCTATTCTATTCTACCCTTCAACTCTAAACCTGTCTTTGTTGACTATTGAACTCCACTTTGTGCTACTTTTTTGTTTCAACCTTACCCCCATCGTAACGGATCATTGAAATTTTAACTTGTTGTATTTTTTTTTTTTTTTTAATAATTTTTATTGCAGTCATGCCAGAGCAGGCCAAAGCACAGATATACATCACCGTAATTGTGAGCCGTTACGTAATAGTTTCTGTTGTCACATACACAGCCTCCGTGCCCACATCCCGGGGGTTGGGCGGCAATAATTTCGTGGCTCCCCCCATGCATGATGTTAAAGGTACAGGAGTAGTTAGCTACAGGAGTGTGTGCATGACTACTTTTTTATGCCTCATCTAACCAACGCGATGAGCCCCAACCCCCACCCCCTGAACTGAATCTGTAACCTCCCCCTACCCCACCCCCCCACCACCTGTCTAAGGGCCCTGGCAACGATCGTTCCTTTGTTTCTAGGGTGCTTTCTTCGTCGACCATGTGTTCCTGCCGTCCCTAGGTCATCAGCTTGTCCCTTCCACCCTTTCCGCATCAGGGGCCTCCTCCACCTCGACCTCCTCGCTATCTCTAAGGGCCTGTACCATCACTTCCCATGAAGTCGCTGTCTCAGTCGCTCCCTGGCTAGGGGTCCTGCGCGCTAGCTGGTACCTGTGCGTGCTGTCAGCGGTCGCCCATTTCAGAAATTCCTGCTGCCACCGCCTGGGAGTCGGACCCACCCTCGCCTTCCAGTTCCTAGTGATCTCTCTTTTAGCCACCATCAATCCCATATCTATAAACTTGCTAGTGAGTTTGTTTTTGGGGGTATGAGGGAACCAATGTAAGAGACACTCCGCCGGTCCAAAATCGATGGTTCTTTCAGTCACCTCGTTCAACACGTCGCCTATGGCCTGCCAATATTCCCGAAGGGCCAGACACGCCCACAGCATGTGCACTAACTCAACCCCCTCTTCCGGACAACGGGGGCAGGTCGCCGCTATCGTACCAAAGTACCTCCCAATCCTCCCTGGGGTCATATACGCCCTATGCAGTATATAATAGTGGATAAGTTGAAACCTAGCATTTCTCGTGCTGTTGCGAGCCCTGCGGACCAGCTGCGCCCACGTCGTGTCAGGTATGTCTTTACCCAGGTCCACCTCCCACTTGGCCTTCAGCGACGTGAGAGGAGGGAGATTCTCTCTCACCATTCTACTGTAGAGGCACGTCACCGCCTTGATTGTACCCGCCGACATCATGGTGTATTGGCATGCAGCTGCCGTCGCGGGTTCTTCTAACCCCGTGCCCCAATGGGTCTGTACTGCCCTGCTCACTGCCGCATGAAGTAAAAACTCCCCTCTCGGGAGGTCAAAGCGCTCCAGCAGTGCTTGGAACGGGAGTAGTGTACCATTTTCGTAAAGGTCCCCAATCACCTGCACTCCCGCCTCCTCCCACCTCTGTAGATGCGACCAGTCACCTCCATGTGGCAACGCCGTTAGCATGCCCAGAGGGATCTCCGGAGCATACGGGTGCCGAATTCCTGCCCTCTTCTGCACTCGATTCCAACATTGACGGTACGTGCGTTGTTCCAATGATAAGTCTCGACCGTCTATCCGCTGTTGAAGGGTGATATACGCCAAAACATGATGGGGCGTTCCCTGCAGCCTTTCGTCTTCCGGGCCCCGAAATACTCGTGCCACCTCCTGCGTGAAGACCTGCAGTTGGGCCGCCAAATAATAAAGCTCAAAGTCCGGCACCGCCAGTCCCCATTCATCCTTCGGGCGGGTGAGCGTTGCCAGCGCCACCCTGCACCGCCCTGCTCCCCAGATGAACGTTGTAATCAGAGATCAGAGCTGCCGAAAGAAGGAGCTAGGTATCCAGATTGGGAGCGTTCGGAAGTAGTATAATAACCGCGGCAGGGCGACCATCTTCAACAAGGAGATCCGGCCTGCCACTGAGAGCGGCAACGTGGCCCAGAAGGTCATACAGCCCTTCAGTCCTCGCATACATCGCCCCAGGTTACCCTCGAGCAAATCCGCCGCCTTGTGGTAAATATGGACCCCTAAGTATTTAATGCAGGCAGGTTCCCAGGCTAATGCCGGCCGGTGGTGCGGCCGAGCAGCCCCCTCTACTAGCGGGAACAAACTCGTCTTGGGCCAATTAACCCTCAAGCCCGACAATGTGCCGAAGCGCTCCAGTAGTGCCTCTGCGCCCTCTAGATCCGCAGCCCCGTCGTTTAGGAAAAGCAGCAAATCATCAGCATATAGCGAGATGAACTGCTGCCCGTCCCTAGCCCGTACCCCGAGAAAGTGCCGTCCCGTCCGGGCCTCAGCCGCTAGGGGCTCGATAGCCAGTGCGAATAGAAGCAGTGACAGGGAGCAACCCTGCTGGGTGCCCCTTTCTACTGGATAGCGGTGGGACACCGTCGCCCCAACTCGTACCCTTGCTATCGCTTCCGCGTATAGGACCTTTGTCCATTGGATATAGCCAGCTCCCAGACCGAATCGTTCCATAACTGCATAGAGATAGTCCCACTCCAGGCTGTCTAAAGCTTTTTCGATGTCGACAGAGAGGACCAGCTCAGATCCGACCCCCCCCCCCTCCAGTTCGTCCATGAGGCGAACAAGTCGCCTAACGTTGATCGTGGTGTTTCGAGTCGGTATGAAACCGTTCTGGTCTTCATGCACCAGTCCTGGCATGTGCGGCAGGAGCCTCGCCGCCAGGATAGAGCTCAGGATCTTGTAATCTGCGGTGAGCATAGAGAGCGGCCGGTAAGACGCGGGGTCAGTGCTCTCCCTGCCGGGCTTCAGCAGTGGCACTACGAGTGCTTCCCGCATGGACTGCGGTAGGCGGCCCGCTGCCTTTGCCTCTTTGTAAACGATCAGGAGCCGCGGCGCCAGGATGTCTAAATATTTACTGTAGAACTCTATGGGTAGCCCGTCTATCCCCGGCGATTTGTTGCGTGCGCCTTCCTGATCTCCCCTAGTTCGATGTCCGACCCCAGCTCCTTCGCCTGTCCCTCCCCCAGCCGCTGCAGGGGCAGGCCGCCCAAAAAGGGCTCGGCCAGTCCCCCCCGATCGCCCGGGGTACTCTTATATAGGCCCTCATAATATTTTTGAAATCCGTCAACTATGCCCAGCTGAGTGTGCTGCACCAGGCCAGCTGCATCCCGTAGCTGAAGTATGGGAGAGCATCGCCTAGTGGGGTTCGAGAGCCAGGCAAGAAGGGTGCCCGACTTATCACCGTCGACATGGGAGCGCAGCACGTAACGTTTATAATCAAAGGCTCGGAGCCTCTCCACTTCAGTGGCCACCGCCTCCCTAGCCGAGCAAAGCGCCTCCTGGAGGTCCGGGTGACCGGGCCGCCCCCTTTCGATCTCCCTCAGCTTGGTATCCGCCTTATCTAGATCGCGCAGCAGCACCTTCCTCACGCCTGCGTAGTCCTTTATGCAGATACCCCTCACCACCACTTTAAAGGTGTTCCATTCCGTTGCCCTAGTGGCCGCCGTCCCCTCATTCTCCGTGAAATATAAGTTCATCCCCTCCTCCAGGGCCACCCCAAATAGGGGGTCCTCCAGAGTCTCGGGCTTCAATGTCCAGGTCGGGACCCTGGGCCTCTCAGCTACCCACGCCAGTCGGACCAAGAGTGGATTATGGTCCGAGATCGTTCTCGACAGGTATTCCGACCCAGTGACGGACGGCAGCACACCCCGGGAGCATAGTATCGCATCTAGTCGGACATGCAAATCATGTAGCCCAGAGAAGAAGGAGTAATCCCGGTCAGTCGGATGCTGCCCTCGCCATACGTCTGTCAGTTCCCACCTCTCCTGCCACTCCCTTCTACCTCTAGACAGCCTGTGCACCGGGGAATCTTGCAGTGGGGGGTGGGACCTATCCAAGGAGGGGTCAGCTATGGAATTAAAGTCGCCTCCCAGCAGGACCGGGCCCGCCAGTGAGTGAGCCAGCGTCCCCGACAGTGTCGCAAAGAAAGCCAGCTGGTCGGTATTCGGGGCATATATACTAGCCAGCACAATATCTCTGCCCCCCAGCTTCCCTTCCACCACCACATACCTCCCCTCCTGATCTACCCATTGGCGCGTGAGTTGGAATGGTGTGCCTGCTCTGATCCAAATCAGTACTCCCCTAGCGTAGGCTGAATAACAGGTGTGATAAATCTGGCCCCGCCATCTCCTCTGCAGCGCTACCCCCTCCTGCTTTGTGAGATGCGTTTCCTGCAACATTGCAATATGCACCCCCCTCCGCACTAAAAAGGCATGTACTTTGTGTCTACGCTGCATGGTGTGTAGGCCCCGCACGTTCCAGGTTATGCAGTTCAAATGGTTCGCACTAGCCATTGTCCCAATGATCCTGTCGGAATACTCTCCTCAGTGCCTGCCGCTCGACGGTGGTGGTACCCCCCCTGAACAAAACAAAACCTCCCAACTGTCCGTCCCATGGCATACCCAGGGTCAATGACTTTAAAGAGAGCAAACAAACCCCAACTGTGGAACCCCCCCCCTGCCCCCAGAACAGGCCCCAATATCGAAATATCAGTCCCCATCCAAACATCCGTACCTGATTGACCCAGGTCGCTACTACACGGCCGCAGCCGTGGGTGCCTTAAGGGCCTACGGAGCGCGGCCTCGTCCAGAAGGGAGCTGCGCCGCCCGCCCCCCGCCCCTTCCCCAATCCCCCAGGATCGTCCGGCTCTGAGCTCCCTGGTGTGCCCCGGCCCTCGTGTGCATGCAGCTATGGGCCCCCGCCCAGCGCCCCATTGTCACCACAGGCAGTTCAGATATTCAGGATCTCTTCCGCCGTCTGCGGCGTCACCAGTGGTCCTTCGGTCCGATGAATACCAGAGAGGTCCGATTCCGATCCTGAAGCCGATACATGCGTGTCCGAGTCCGTACCACGTTTAGAGCCGGGGCTCCCAGCCCGCCCCAACTTCACCACCTCAAGCAATGCGGCCTGTCGTTCAGCTTCAGTCTGGGAAGCCGTCGGTCCGTGCTTCCCCTGCTTCCATTTCCTCAACCGTTTCGATTTCCGCAGCCGCGCTGGCGAGCGCTCACGCTCCTTTTCTCGTTCCTCCCGTACCTTGGCACCATCAGTTCCAGCCTTGTACGTCTCCCACCAGTCCCAAGCGTCCGCTGCCGCGTTAAAAAAGAGCGTCTTGTCGTCTATCACCACCCGGAGCCTGGCTGGGAAAAGCAAGGAGTAGGAGATCCCTTCAGTACGCATTTCCTTTTTAATTGTGAGGAAGGAGGCCCGTTGCTTCTGCGTCTCAAAGGTGAAATCTGGGAAGAGTGTGACCTTGCTGTTCGCGATCTGAAATGGGCCGTCCTCCCGGGCTTTTTGCAGGAGCAGGTCTCTGTCCTTGTAATGAAGCAACTTGGCTATGATCGGTCTGGGTGGGAGCCCGGGTTTGGGTGGCCCAGACGGGACCCTGTGGGCACGCTCCAGTGTGAAGAATGGCGACAGTCCTTCCGGTGCCACCACTGTTTTCAGCCATTCGTCCAGATAGGCCACCATGTTCGTTACCCCCTCCGTCTCCGGCACGCCCACGATCCGCACATTGCTGCGCCGGCTCCTGTTTTCTGCGTCTTCTGCTCGCCTTTCCAGGGTGTGTATGCGGTCCAGGGCCTCCGTAAGTTTGCCCTCCAGCACTTTGTGTGCGGGCGCCAGGTCTTTAATCGCAGTCTCAGTGTCCTTGACCCTGTCCTTCAATTTATCGTGATCCGCCCGAAGCAGGCCTAGCCCCGACGCCACCTGCGCTATGTCATTGTGGAGCGCGTCACGCGTGGCTGATATGGCGTCCAGAATGCGATCCTGCAAACGCTGCAGGTCCGTTTGCTCAATGGGGTCACCCTCCGCCACATCCGACGACGCCGCCCCCTCCGCCTTGGCTCTCGGCTTCCCCATTGCGGCAGGCCGTGTCGCTGGCGTCCGTCCGATGGCCGGCGCCCCCCCTTGGCCTCTGCAGTGAGTCCAGCTCCAAGTTACAACGCGGTCCTGCTGCGCAGTTACTGCACTCCTCCTGCGTTTGCCGCCGCGGCTCGGGGGGTGGAGATCAGGGCTTTCCACCGGTACTCTTCGATGCGCGCCCCACGACAGCCAGCCCCTCTCCGCCGCGGCTACTGCTCCTGCTCAGACGCGCCTCAGGAAACTTGGCACTGCTGAGGCACCTCCGCAGCTCTGCGGGCTACACCTCCTGGTCCCCTCAGTTCGAGCAGGCCTCCGTGGAGGGACACCACCAGCGCTGGGGGGTCGGGGACGTTCGAATCAGCGTCCCCCCTCCCTCGGTCCGCTGCACAGGTCCGCCCCGCTCACCTCCGTGTACGGCTGGGGCCCGGTTCAGGGTCTCGCTCCGCCAGCCCTCCCGGCTCTGGATGCAGTCTCCTAGCTCCGCCCGTAAAGGCGCTCCCCGGCAGCCGCCTCTCCCAGCACTCGCTTCCGCGGCACCACCGCAGCCAGGGGGTCAGGGAGTATCTCCTGCCTCAGAGGGGTCCACCGCAGGATGCCCCAAGGCCGGCGGCCGCGCTCAATCAGAGCTCCACGGCAGTGTGGGCAGCCGGTCAATCCTCGAGCTCACAGGGCTCCGCCGCGGCCGCCATCTTGTGCGCCGTCTTCCACCCTCCGCTCCGGCAGCCTCGATGGCCGGCGGCCGTGCGCCCCGAAACAGTCTCCCCAGCCGCTCACACCTTGCCCCGCCGGTCACCACCGTGTACTCGTGCAGCGCCGGGGCACACACGGGCTCTCCGCCGCGTATTTCAGGATCTTTGAGGGGAAGAGGCACGGAGCTCTGGGCTCACGCCGCCATCACCCTCGGCGCTCAAGCCACGCCCCCCAACTTGTTGTATTTATTGTATGATAAGTCCATGTTTGTATTTTATATTGCACAATCTGATTTTATATCTGTTTGAATTGTATTTTATTCTTCATGTTATATTTTATATCTGTTTGAATTATCCAATTGTCTGTTATTTTTTGCATAGACTAAACGTACCCACTCTCCCCCCTTTCCTAGCTCCTCCCTCTACTCTGTATGGTTGTCCATTGTTCAGATTGCCCAGTCTATTTTTATTTGAATACGCTGCCCCTCCACACGTTTGCCCTTTGTCTGGCTTCACCCACTCCTCTCACTGTTTGAGTCTGATTTGGCGAAACACTACCTGACTCCCTTTGGTCGTTCATTATTTAGATTATTCTGTATTTTTTATTTGAATTCTCTGCCCCTACACACGCTGTCCCGCTGTCTGGCTGCACCCTCTCCTCTTTCTGTATGAGTCGGCTTTGGCGTAATGCCACCTGACCCCCCCCACTTCCTCATTTCACTGTTGTGTGTTGTGGTTTATATGGTCTAACCTGTTTGCTCCTACTTCCTCTCCCTATACTCCTAATCATGCCTCCCCTCCCGCTTCCCCCCACTATCTCAGCCTCACCCATCTCTAAACTCGGCCCTAACTCTTGCTCTATCCTCTACCCCTCCCATCTCTCCAAACATGGTAAGAAAACCTTCAAGCATAAAGTTCTCTGTCTTCACCCAGAAACCTTATTTGCGGATCACCATAATAACCTTAACTTCTCCATTATCACCAACTACATCTTCTTTACCAAACGAACTTCTAAATGGAAAAGCCTTTTTCTCCGACACCTCCCTATCACTAATTCCAGCAATATCCCATACGATCTGAAACTCTCCACCACTCCCTCCCCTTCCTTTCCGGGAGAAATCGATATCTCCATCTTCAAATCTGAAAACATTCTCATCCAAGCTTCTGAAAACCACCTCCACATCTTTGAGCACCACTTCAGCTCTCTATCACATTCCCTCACACAATTGTCCCTGGCCCCCCTGTCTCCTCTCTTGGACTTACCCCAACTCTCAGTTCCTTCATCTCCCATCGTCTCTCCTACCCCCCTTTCTCTTCCCCTTGACTCACCCTCCTCCTCTTTTACACCCAACTTCGTCACCCTTTCCCAACAACATCTGACCTCCCCTGCTTCCATCACTGTTACAAATAATGATCCCCTTCCTCTCCTTCCACCTTTATCCCCTCTCACCATTTCACACTCCTCCCCCAATCAAGCAGATTATCCTCAATCACTACTTACCACCCTCGCCCTCAACATTATAACTTGTTACGACACCCTTGTCTCCTTATCCCCAAATATCTCCCAGTCCCCTAATGTCTCCCAGTCCCCTAATGTCTCCCAGTCCCCTTTTATCTCCCAGTCCTTTAATGTCTCCCAGCCCTCCAATGTACTTGTCCCCCTTTCATCTCCCTCAACATTTGACTCCCCCACCTCTCCTCATGATTCCCCTAAATTGCCTAAATCCCCTGATACCCACACGCCTACTCAGGCTCCCTCCCTAACCCCTAATTTCCGATGGTCCGCCACTCGTTCCCCTCCTGACGATCACCTCTTGATCAATCCCCCCTCATCTTCCACCCTATCCAACACCTCAGCTACTCCTCCAGCTTCACCTACTTACCCCTTTATATTCCCCTATTCTAATAATTATCTCTCTTCTATCCTCCTCCCTCCATCGGACTCACACTCCCACACCACAACACCCTCTGATGCACTTCATCGTCTACCCCCGCCTAACCGTCTCCCCCACCTCAACAGCTCCACTTCATCCTCCACCGATACCTCCCATTTTCACTCCCTTGTCCCCTCTTACATCCCACAATACACCAAGTACACCAACCATTACTGGCTTTCCACCTCATTCACCTATCTGTCCTCCTAAATTGAAAGCCTCCCCTACGTCTACCTCCCATATACCCCCTACCCCATAAAATTATCCACCCCCTCACTATAATCCCCCCTCCTACCCCTCCAGGCTTCCCCCCCTTGCTATCACCCCCCTTGATAGTACCAACCCTACCAATCTCTTTAAACAAACTGATGCTCTTTACTCCTCACTTCCTACTCAATCACTCCTTAAAGTTGAACTCCTCCTTTCGTCCCTCGTTTTAGAACTCTCCTCACTCAGAAGCGATATCTCACTCCTTCTAAAAGCCCATCCCTCTGATCTTGACCACTCATCAACTTTCTCACAATGCACCTTACTGTCGCACGTCGACACCCACCTCAATCCGCCCACAAACAGACCACCTATTGTCATTACCAACACCGGCACCCCTCCCCTCCCCTGTAACTACGCCACCCGATCCAAACACAATGAATCCTCTTTAAGCGCCCCACCCTGCAATACCATCACGACCTCCCCACCGCAACGTGATACTTGTCATATAACCTCTGGAGCCAACTTTTCTAGGAACTCCCCTGTCTCTCTCTCTTCTGCCTCGCCCGCTATCCCCTCTATCTGTCAATCTACTATCCCAGTTCTCTTAAGAACAGACTCCCCCCAAACCCTACATCACCTAGACCTCCCCAACTACTTAGACCTATCCCCCACTGCCCCCCCACCCCACCACCTGTCCCCTCTCCCCTCTGCTGCATGTTGATAAACTGCAGATTCGCCTCATGCCACGCAACTGAGATTGCGGAAACCATTCTCAGTGAAAACATAGACATCGCTTTCCTTACTGAAACCTGGCTCACCGCCCATTCCACTCCTATCCTCGACTTGCTCGTCCCACCAGGCTACACTATCATTAGGAAAGATAGAATCGATCAATTAGGAGGTGGCCTTGCCCTTATCTTCAAAGAGGAACTCAACATCTCACCTGTCCAGCTCCAAGACCCCTCGTCCTTTGAATACCTTTGCGCTGACCTCTCTTTCCCTGGCTTTCCCACCACTCGGCTACACACCATTTACCACCCCCCTGGCAATTGCCTCCCCTTTACCGAAGAGATGACCGATCTTATTATTCAAGCATCGCTCTCCCACTCCAAGAATCTCATCCTTGGTGATTACAACATCCACTGGAACAATAATGATGACCCTGCTGTCACCCTTTTTAACGAAACCTTAGACATCACTGACCTGACCCAACTCTGCCATGCCCCTACTCACATCAAAGGCGCCACCCTTGATGCTATTTTGACGAACAAGGATATGGCCTCTCTCTCTAATATACTTTGTGTAGGCTGGTCTGATCACCACCTCATCCTCTTCACCTTGAACAGCCCCATTACTCGCCCGCCCCTATTAGCACTTTACCCATGAAACCCACTCGAAACCTTCACCTTACACCTTATTCCACCTGACGAATTGGAATCCACAATTAAAACTCGCTTACTTCTCCCCCGCCTCTCTTAGCACCAACGACCTTACTGACCATTACAATAATTCTATTCTTGATGCCCTCATAATTGCCCCAAATAAACTCAAAAAACAAAAAAACATCCCTCCCAAGTCCTGGTTCAATGCTGAACTCAATAATGAAAGACGGGCCCTCAGACAATCTGAACATGCTTGGAGGAGTCAGCCCTCCTCTGATAACCTGACTCTCCTGAGAACCACCAGAGCCCTTTACAAAAAACATATCTTCAACGGAAAGGCCTCCTTTCTCCGGTCACAACTTGACCAGGCCAGAAACCGCCCAGAGAACTGTTTAACATCGTTAAAAAACCAACTTCCTCTGGCCCTCCTATATTAGCTCCTCTGATGCTTGGCGGGGTCTCCGTCGATCGCAGACCCATTTCAACGCGGCCGATACCCAGCTGGGCTGCCCCGGCAGCTGTTGAGGAAATGGGCTGGGGACCATGCCCTCTGGCTGTTCGTCTGCCTTCCGGGCTCGCAGTCGCCTGGCTTCACGCTTTGCATTCCGGATCAGCTGAGAATTGTCCAGCATGGGTGCTGCTGCGCTGCTGCCCGGAGCAATTCAAGCTTGCTTTTCTTCCCATGCGCTTGCTTGTGGGTCGCACTCTTGACCCCGCGGCCGCCTTGCCCCCCATTTCATCAGGGGGCTGCTGCCCGGCTTCTGAGCGGACCACTCCTTCCAGCATGGCGTGTTGAGTAGAGGCACTGATGCTCTGGGGCCCTGAGTGTCTTTGCCCGTAGGGACCTGGGACTGACCAGCATTCTCCAGCTTTCCTCCTGCCTGTTCTTGTGTCCGCCTCCCCATACAATCCTGCTCCATGGGGTTGATTTTTCCATTGTGGCTTTTCCGATTGGTTTCTCACCAAACAGCAACACCGCCATTTTGTAGTGTTGGCGTTGTGGTCTTTAACCTACATCCTCCATCTTGACGGTCTTTCTGGCATAAATGGACTTACTGGACAATGCGTGACCATGGACTGCGCCTTGTACCCCTCTTAACCCTTTCCTTGTCCAAAATGATTTTATTGCAAAATCTGAACCCGACTTTGGCCTTTTTGTTTGCAGGTCCCCAACCGGTTTTACTGACATTAACCCCGACTTTTGGTTTCCCTTTAAGTTTCTTTTTTCACCCTTCCCCCGCTCTTTACCCCGCCTATCTTGTGGCATGAAACTGTGTAATGTTTTTATGTTCCTATGTAATAGTGAATTTACTATTTGTATCTATAGAACTCTAACCACTAGTATATATAGTAGACCTTTGTACTTACTACCATTCCTATGTGTTTTTAGAGTTTATACCTCTTCCTTGAGTGAATTTACAACTTGTACATTTGCAATTTTTTCTGTTTGTATCTCTTATGTAACTCATGTAATCTAAAGTCCTTATGTAACGCAACTGGTTCTTTTGTAAAGCGCTCTGACACCTCGGGTAATGTTCGCGCTATATAAAAACGCATTAAATAAATAAATAACTTGTATTTATTTTTCATTTAGAGTGTGTGCTATTTTATAAGAAGTTAACCTAAAGGTGCAGGCCTGCCAAGTATCACGCATCAGGTGTGACGGTAACGCATTTCAGTGTGGTGTATCCGTATCACCGCACTGAAATGCATTGTTACGCATTTTAATCCCACTACTCACTTTGCTGTACCAGCGCTGAAAAAGGCTGCGCCTGTGCACCAGCTCCCTGCAGACTTGCCAGCCCGGGCGCCACTGCCACCAGCATAAGCTCACTAACAGTTAATGTTCACTGCTGAAGCCTGCTACAATGTATCATAACGCTCGCAGCGCGGCCTGACGTCACCCGGCGGAGGCAGTCCTGTGCCCAATACCGAGACCCCCGGGCAGGGCCTGCCCTCAGCAGTGGTTGAGTCTGTACTGGCTGGTGCCATGGGGGATCATGTAACCTCTCACCCTCTAGTCTGGAAGGAAGTCAAGGCCGGAATGGAAGCCACGGGGACTCGTGGAGGTGTGCTGTGCGCTCGGCAGTCACTGTGTGTGAATAACTAGTGCCCTCCCCTGCGCAGCTCATTTAATACCATAGTTGGAAGGCCTGGCTGCATCCCTCAGCATGAGGTCTGGGAGGCGCCCTCGGGCGCTGCGGAGTGCTGTGCTCACTGCAGCCCCCATTTTGAACTTGCGCAGAGTAGAGGACAGAACCTCATGCCCTCACGCGGAGTCGACGCGGGCCGCAACTTTACCTCGCCAGCCTGGACTCTGACACTTAGACACAGTAAACTTAGACACAGTAAGTACTGAGGCAGCCTGCTTGCCATTTAGTGCGTTGTTACTAATTGTCACACTCTGCTCGATAGCTGAATTCAGATCCCCCAAAAGATAAGGAGCCTTCCACGTGATGTGTCTCAGTGTTCTGTTATTGTCAAACAAATTAATGCGATCCAGCAGACAGTGCCCCGCAGCCCCTCGTGGATCCAGCACCCTGCCTGGCCTGAGGCAGACAGATGGAAAACTAGCAGGCAGCTCAGCCGCGTAGCTAGGGGAGTGCGGGGGGCGGTCCGCCCCAGGCGGCACCTTTTTTGAGGCGGCCGCACGGGCTGGCACTGACTGTCATAGGCCGAGGCCCGTTGCGGCCGCGGCGGCCTCTGTGACACACACCGGCGGCGCTCTTTAGTTTTACATATGGCAATATGTAAAGTTAGCACTAAGCACTGACTGCACAGAGTTCTTATGGGCATTATAATAAATAAATACTGACTGTAAGTGTAAACACAGACTTAGTTACTGTCAAGGTCGGCCCGGGTTCGAAATTACATAAAAATTCAACATTCATCATGTGATGACCGTTGTTGGCCTGCCCCTCCTCCTCCCAGCCTTACTCAGTCACGTTAGTAGTCCTCCAGGGCCGTCAATCCAGTGGTAGCGTGTGCGGCGCGTGCTAGCGCAACCAATGACGGCCCTGTAAGGACTTTGGCCAGCCCTCGCCGCGCCCAGCAAGTAGTGTGACGCGTTACGCGCTCCCCGCCCGCCCCGCGTCCCCTACGCTCGCCCCTCGTCGTCGTGTCAAGCCTGGAGTTAGAGGAGTGCGTCACTACCATTCTCTTCTTCTTTCATCTTGCCTGCAGCCCCCTTCATACGGCCGGGCCAGGGCCAGCGGCAGCGCAACTATAAAATAATTCAGGTGAGGAAAGGAAAGAATAAAGATGACCGACCGTTCGTCCAATTACACCTGCAATCATTGCACGACCGGCACGCACCAACAAGTGTTACACTACTTCCACACTCTTTAAGTGCTCGTTTTGCACTCTGCCGTTAGTTAGGATCTATGGCCCTGTATGCACTTCATTGAATTCTAATACTCATTCAGTATGAGTTTGCTCAATTAGAGATAAGAGATGTGAGTTAAGAGCGAGCACTCCGTCTTTATGCGTGAGCACTATGTCTGCCAACCTACCAATGAATGTTGGATTTCTGTGATTTTTTAGCTTTTCCATTGCAAACATATTGTTCTTCCAAATTGTACTTTCGAGGGAATTTGAGCGCATTTTAAAATATAAGTTAGTATAAGATCCAATCAGAGTGCTCTACCTCGGTAGATGATGTAGTATAACGGCCAAAGCTTCACCCTGTGAAACTGAGGAGTACCCGGTTCGAGTCTCTGAGTCAGCACAGTCTCTTGCGATTCTGGACAAATCACTTAATCACCCCTTGCCTAAAAATGAATGTGAAATGTAACTGGTTCTCGGGTCGAGTTCGCGCTATATCAAAAAACGTATGACTACTTTATTTCTTAGATTTCATTATTATAGTCTTGCTCAAGCCACAACTTATAGGTACGTAGCACAGGACATAGCCGTCGTCTCGTACACATTTTTATAGGTTCGTGGCCTTTAATGTGTAAAGGAAAGGGCCCTGCTCCTAATAACCATTGAGCTGCTCTCAGATGTAACATGCACCCTGCAGACTTGCCTGCAGGACACCATTAAACAATTTAAGAAAATAAGTGAAACAACATTACTAAAGAGAGTTTATAGCACTGTAATCCGATTGCACAGGAGGCAATTGCACTGGCTGTAGGGCACGGTGAAAGGCGCAGCCTCTCTTCTGCACGTGCAGAGAATGGCTGAAGGGCAAGTCCTGCGGGCTCTGCAGTCACGAGGAATAAATAACCGCAGTGGATGTGCCCAGCAACAATAAGACACGACCACTGCCCTTTTGTTTGCTCAGTTTAATCTGTGAATCTATTGAAGGAGCACTGGGCATGGCTGTGAATACTGGGAAGAGGGCATGGCGGTGAGTACTGGGAACAGCGCATGGCTGTGAGCAGGGCCTACTCTAGGGTGGTGTCGTGTTAAGGCAGTGGGCACCCAAACATTAATCTACATTTGAGTAGTAAGGGTTGGTTGGTGGCTCCTGGTAATTTGAAGGGCAGCATCAGTCTTGTTGGGCAACAATCTTGTTGTTGGATCAAAACAATTACAAAACGATGTTGAGATGTTTTAAAATTGAGAGGTTACCTGTGATGTGTAAATGTCAAGGGCACAGTCTTTTGTGTAGTGGTGGAAATTAATAGAAACCTAAATTCATTGTGATTGTGAACAAAAACACTGATTTTCCTTGACAATATTGTCGCTGCCTGCCAGAGTGGCACATTTTAGTCCACAGCACCCGGCCCACATGTGCAGCCCGGCACTCAAGAGATCATGGGACCAGTCACATTCAAGGAAGTGTGGCAGGACAAGGGAGTCTGACTGCTGTAAACAACAAATCGAAAGGTTTAATAGGTATGCTAAAAGGTGCTGGGGATGTGTGTCATGCCACCTCACTTAACATCTAGATAATAATTAGCTGCGAATGTCGGCACTCTAAGATTTCCCAGTTCCAACCGTTTTTTCTTAGCATGTAAGATTTATAGTTCTGTTTCTATTAAAAAAAAACGTAACTACAGAAGGCAAAGGATTAGATGATAATCTCACGCCTGGCAGGTCCTGGAAAACTTTGGAGCTTTTGGGTTGATAGCAGTGAGATGCTTTCACCAGATCATGGCCTATGCAAACATCGTTTGTGTCTGTTTCCATACTTGCTTTTTTAAAGGGGATATTTGAAACTACACATTTATGAAGACATTACTAGGTCACTTTACACTTACAAGAAGCATCAGATATTACCTTTAAGTGAATTTTGGATTACAATATGGACCACACCTTTGCTGCTGGAGTGGACCGGAAGATAACACAAACATGAATGTTTCCTAGTGTAATGGAACGTAACTGGTGCTCGTTTAAAGCGCTCCAATACCTTAATATCAAGTTCACGTGACTCTCTATAAAAAGAACTGAAAAAAAGGTGCCTCAAACTAATTTTTGGTTGCCCCTGGTGCATTAACATACTTTAAGTAGCAGTTTACAGTAAGCATTGAACTGTAACGTGGGTTAGGTATCAGAATGTCAAGCCTTCACTTGCCTTACCTCACTTGCTTCACCATTAAGTGTTTTCTATCCTTATGTCAGGTTGTCCTGACTGAGCTTCCGTCTGAACCTGCCTGGTTCTGTAGAAGGACAAAAGTGAAGGGATTTTCTGGCCTTATTTAGCAGGCCAGCTTGTTTTCAACTCATCAACAGGATACCTTACGCATAATACCACCCATTTCACCAAGATTTATAGGGGTTTAAGATTAGGATAAAATACTAGACATAGACTAAGGAGAATGTAAATAAGCACAGGCCAACCACAATTGGTGAAATCAAATTAATACAAGTAGAATACATTTACACACAGAAGAGCCTAATCAAGTTAAGCCAGTATTTGACATTGGCAGAAGTGCACAGATTTCCCACCCAATGAGCTATGATACTGAGCTGCTCCATGCTGGTTGCTCCAAGTGCCATAGACTGTGCAAACGGTTTTAAATAGCACAGCTTTAATGATGCAAGCCATCTTTGAATAATCTTTCATATAGGAGCTGGTGCCAATTGTCAGTAGATCAGGCCAAGTGGTGTTGAAGAATCAGACATTTTGTTAATAATAAATTAGCTGGTTAGTGACCATTTCATTTCAGAAAAGAGGCACGTTTGAGATGTTTTTCTCTCTACATGAAAGTCGTTGCTTGGTTTTACTCCTGTTAAAGTTTCGCACAGTCTGACTCTGGTTAGTGCCCTTCCATTTCTGGTGTTTTGTAGCAGCACTTTTAAGCTAGAGTTTCTCATTGCTCAAATGGGTGTCATTTCTGATATGTATGTTTGCCTCGTCTTTATTGCTTGATTTTGCTCACGAGAAAGTGTCACTCATAGTCTTTGAAATGTCACTCATGATTACACTCAAATTATGAAAATGTCACACACAGCAATATGGAACCTTGGCAGCTATGAAGGTGAAAGACCAACAAAAGCGTTTACGGATAGTTCGGTCATTTTAGTCTAGACTTTGATCCCGCCACCACACTCACTGACACCTGTCCCTGTAAAGGTGATGTTTTCAAAGGGTAATAATCCACAGGGAGCAATAAATATGAAAAATAGATTTATTGCAAGTAAGTAGACAGAACACCACGGGAGTGCGTCCTTCCTCTCCGGAGCATGAACGGCAACTGACAAGTGCAACCGTCCATGCCAGAGAGTCAGGCTGCCCTCACGAAAATGCATATTTAAAGAATAATAAACATAACATTAGACTTCATGCGCACCCAACAGAAAGTGTGCGCATGAAGTCGGAATCAAAAGAAAACATGAGCGCATGTATGAGCGCGTGTAAATAAACATGAGCGCGTGTACATAAGCGCATATTAAATCACCCTTCCCCTTTCATAAACAAATAAACAAAGTTAAGATAAATAAAAGATCGCCGAAAATCGTCGCCAATTGTAAAGGTGATGTTTTCAACGGGTAATATTCCACAGGGAGCAAATATGAAACGTAGATTTATTGCAAGTAAGTAGACCGAACACCACGGGAGTGCGTCCTTCCTCTCCGGAGCATGAACGGCAACTGACAAGTGCAACCGTCCATGCCAGAGAGTCAGGCTGCCCTCACGAGAATGCATATTTAAAGAATAATAAACATAACATTAGACTTCATGCGCACCTAACAGAAAGTGTGCGCATGAAGTCGGAATCAAAAGAAAACATGAGCGCATGTATGAGCGCGTGTACATAAACATGAGCGCATGTATGAGCGCATGTACATAAGCGCATATTACAGTCCCCCAATGCACTAAGGAGGGTAACAGTTCCCATACTTTTTAAAGACACTTTGATCACTGCCCGATAGCCTCCTCTTCAGAATCTCAGAATCTCATAGGTGGCAAAACCAAGATCTGCCAGGGCGTGAGCTGCGGCCACTAACCCCAATCCAATGTTATTGCCAGATCCGAAACTTCACGAAAAATCTCTGGCCAGCCCATAATAAAATACAAACGCCTACCAACTCCCTGCAGGTCGGATTGGACAATTACACGCTGCAGAAAACAAGTGCGGACTCGATATCCAATGAGAACCTCAGAATTCTGCGCAGCACACTTGGATTGGCCATTGAGCCGAGAAGGCTCCAATCCAAATTCACCTCTTTCTCCATGAGCCCGCCTTTTTACTGAAGACTCCCAGAATATGTGCAGCCACGGCATTGGCTGCAATGCTACCCGGAAAAACTCAAATTACGGAGAAACGCCGGTGAGTAAAACGACCAGTAACGGAGAATTAATTGTGTGAGCTGTAGACTGACTATAGGAATTTGCAAATGAAATCAATGCGGGTGTGTGGAACTTGGGAGTCCATAGGCTGTTGTTTCCGAAATCTAAAGACAGCATTCGATTGTTTAGTATGCCTTCTCCCTCTCCGTTCCATAAATAGTGGACCTAGCCAGTGTTCGTTTCTATTAGCCCTGGGTAGTTTAATTGCAGAGTAATAAAAAGAAGTATATATACACACAAAGCCTATATATACCAAATTTGTTTGGGAAGGCTGGCTAGGTTCTGCCCAACTCTGCTACTGGTGGGACAAGGAGAAGCCCCATGTCAAAAAGGAAGATCATCCTGGAGTCATTCTGGACTCATCTGATGATTACAGTCAGGCTATTCCTGCAATTATCTGGGGAAGTCATCCCAAGCCATCCTGAAGTATGCCTGTAGGACAAAAAATGTAAATGTGATGACGCACCTAGACTCATCACAAAAACTACAGTAGGCTGGTGTTCTGATGACTTCTACTGGCAGGGAGTGATTACCTTTTACAACTCCACGAATACTAATTGACAACTTCAGGATGAGGGAGAATTACTCCAGGATGGGTTCTAGCTAATTTAAGGATGACTGTCAATTATTCCAGGATGATCCTATAACAAAGTGGATTACTCTGGAATGATCCCATGACAATTTCTGGATGAGTGTGGATTATTCCTGTATGATCCTATGACAGCTTCAGGATGGCTATTGGTTACATCAGAATGGCCCCATTATATTTTCTGAATGAGTGTTGATTACTCTAGGATGAAGTGGTGAAAGGGAGGCTTGTATTTGTCCTTGATATTTGGATTTAAGCGGGGACTCCAAGACAAGTTCATTTTCACGGTCTGATGCGTCATTTTTAGTTGTGGATTTTTGATGAAGGACACTAGCTATCCCTGCTAAAAGGGCCAGGTTTTCAAGTTTCTGCAAATTTATCCGCGAACTTGCATCACCAGGCTGAGAAGTTGTGCTTTCAGCATGAGCTTTGTTACCAACTCTTATATAATCCAGTCCACTCTGCTTGGCTTTTTTGTCCTTGCATCTTTTCTCTGCAATTTCTTCCTCTTGTAGTTCGCGTAACACCCTCTTAAGTCTACCAGCGCTTCCCCGATTGCCACAGTCCATTAACATCTGCTTTTTCTCCTGTGCCCTTTGAAGTAACACCCGTTTTAGACCATCTGTTGTGCCAGAATAGCTTGCAATTATCTCTTGAAAAATATCCTGAATCATTAGACACCGTTTCTTCACTAAAAAAAAGCAAGAGAAAAAAAATATATTTACATATAAACTTCAAAACAGAAAAGAACACATTGACCACTTGCAATATATCTTCACGGTCTAGCCATAATATATAAATAAAGAGGTATTGATAATAAAGGACAAATGTACAATCTATCCATAACCAAGTAAGTAAGTTTTCCTTAATAGACAGTACACATTGTAAGCCTGAACTTGAACCTCCTGAAAAAAGTTGCCTAAATAAAAGTTTATCCAAAAATGGCTGCCTTATAGTAGTGCCACAAGCTAAACGTTTCAGTCCTTTTCATAAGTGTTACATTTGTCTCTGGAGAGCAATTCAAGGCATATGTGGGGACATGCATGTTCATTTTTACTGTCCATTATTGGATTAATTAATTACAAATGTAGGTTTTTACTGAAACAGGTTGGTAATTTGTACCGTTATCCTGCAGTTGCAAACTTATTATAAAGGTTTACTTATTGTGCTTACCAGATGATTGGAACAGAATCATAGCTTTAAAATCTCTCTCTTCGGTGATTGGCCGACCAGCTTCATCTACATTTTCGACCAGCCATTTACAAAGAACTTCCCCGGGATTGTCCAAAAGCAGGAAGTCACCATCTTTTCGAACACACACAGAATGATCGCAAGTGAAAAACAGGGACGTTGAATGAAGCCATGATTATGTCCTGCTAGATATAAAAATCAGGAATTAGTTTGTGTGTGGTTTAAGTTTCAGAGGTAAAATACAAAGCACATCAAACTGATTAACAGATTTAATTGGAGAAAAGCACCCCAAAAAGTACACTGACCTGGTGCAATTTCTATCTAATATGCCTAGATTTTGGACTACAAAGTGTTTGGGCATGCACTGAAGGCCATTGAGGAAATGATCTAATAATCATCGTTATTTTTGGAAAGCCAGAGTGTATGCTTAGGTCTTGCTGCTCAGGACAAATAGTAATAGCAAAGTAGAGGCATTATGAGAGAAATAGAAGAACTATCAATAAGTGAACTTTCACACTGGGGTTTGTGACGGGAAATCAAGTTACCTATCCCCACAGATGCATAGAGAGTCAGATGCCTGCTACCCTCTGCCCACCGGCACCCCCAACATGAAAGGACAAGCGTTAAAAATGCAATAGGTTTCACCTTTTATTAAGCTAAAGATATTAGCTTTGCTAGTAGTATTGTACGTTAATTGTGCAATATGTAATGGCTTTATAAATTAAACAAAAGGCATTACAATGGCAAATACATAAAGCAAAAGCATTGGCATAGCCAATAGGTCTCCCCTCTGGGACCTTATAAGTGTTTTGCCAGAGGTGTTTGGAAGTTTGGTAAGAGATGCAATTTAACATAAAGGGATCCCATACCTCGTTGACACATGCAGTACCCGCAGTTCAAACGAGAAGAGGGCATGGGGAAACCTCTTATAAGATCTCAATCAATGGGGAAGGCACGCGTTACTGCAACTTGTGCGTGCTTTCACCTTAATGCTAGAAGGGAGGGGGGGAGAAGAAAGAGATATTAATGTGATTTATCTCAGGGCTCGATCCCTCTGCACTTTAGCAGTAGGTCAGGTTGTAACTGGATAATATATGGCTGGGATCGATAGAGGCAGATGTAACAAGAACTGCTTCATTTTTACAGAGATCTTAGCGGTCAAGGTAAATTAGCGCAAACAGGGAATACGTAATTGGCCCTATCTAAATAATATATACAAAAGAGTTAAAAACATTGCATGCACATGGAACGAAACCAGAATGATAGCCTGTTTTGCGAAAGTAGATATTGCAAGATGTTGGAATGCGTCGGACTACGTTTCCTAAATAGGGTGTAAACATCAATCGCCACAGGCAACCAGGCCTTTCAATTACACAAATAGCAAACAAAATAAGGAACCAGCATTACAACGGCTAAGTTATTTGAAGCATTTATCCTTATGCTTTGAAACGCATCCAGGAAAACTGCCAGTGTTTTAGAAGATGTGCTGCTCTGCACACTACACAGCTTGGGGAACGTGACCAGGATTCAACAATAGAGCACACATTCATTTAGTAATGAAAGCTCACTAAAAGTTGCAAGGACACAAGTAATGCTCAACAATATACAATATTCACATAAATAAATGTGTTTAGCCTTCTTTTATTGACAACTTTTCAGTAGATCTAAAACTGTTCCATTTGGTCGAGAATCTTGAATACACGCAGGTGCACCTGGAACCAACACGGGACCTACAATATGCGGGCAGTAATTTATTTTTCCTTACGGCGAAGAACTTGCTGTAAAACACATTTTTTAGGCTTTTTGCAATTTTCCACAACTTGCACAGGCACGCACTACGTCACACATACATCCCAAAATTTCATTTCATTTCATACAGAAAAATACACATGCTCAAACACAAAAGGTGCATATTAAACAAGCAGGCAGGCTGATACAGACAAACATCAAACACACTTAATACACACACATTGCAACGCAGGCATTAATTATAACACGTACGAAGCACACACATGCAGGGAGCTGCGTCTGAATTTGCCCCCTTAATGAAAACTCGTGCTTTCCGAAAAATGAAGAAGCTGGTCTGGGACGGAAGCCTGGACCGAGAGCGGAGGATCGATGCTGCTCTTTTTTAACAGCTGCAGCACTTACCCGAGTATACGCTGGAATCGATGAAGGAAGTGGAGTTGGAAAAATAAAGAGACCGATGCCAATCCACCTGTCCCTTTAATGGCCATTGCACTCACGGCAGTCTTCGTTCTTGCCGCAGAACAATGACGTCACTTCCGGCGCTCCCAGATGTGCGTAGGCGTTTGCTAGAGGAATCCACCGGCTTCCGGCATATGAAAAGGTGAGAGAGCTGCTCTCCATTGAGGATCTGCGGTTCGAGTCCCAGCCAGCCGGCAGACAGTAGGTGATTTTGGCATTGTGTTCGAGGCAGCTGTGCTTTTTTAAAATGTATTTTAGTATTGTGATGGAGTGAATTCGGCAGTCACCATGACGACAAAGCTTGTTTTCCTTTGCAAGACCTATTCCTCGGGCCATGAGCAGGTTTGTCCGCAGTTGTTTAAAGAGTCTAACAATCGGATTCCACTAAACATTGGGGCAGATTTATGTCCGACTTGCGGCGCTTTTGCGCCACCGTTGCTGTGACGCAGCGGCGGCGTAAACCCTGCACCACGTTGCAACATACTTACATCGTGACGCATCTATGGAGATGCGTCACGGTGTAAGGCCCTGCGCCACATGAAACCTGCGTCAGGTTTCATATGGGCGTTTCCACGCAGGAGGGGGGCGTTCTGTCGCAGGAACGCCCCTGAAAAGTGACCCAGTGAAATCTATGAGATTTCACGGAGTCACTTTCCCAACGCTGATGCGTCAAAACCCTGCGCCTGCTTGAAGCAGGCGTAAGGCTTGACGCACCATGTTAACAGATAGGGCAAGTTGGCGCAGTGCTGGAGTTGCGTGCCGCATGCAACACACCTTCAGCATTGCGCCAACTTCACTCCCTAGATGCGACACGCATCTGTTTATTCCTGTGCCATGGTGCGCCGCATTGTAAATGCGGCGCATCATGGGTGGCGCAAGGATAAACTTGCGTGTCGTATGTTTCCTGGTGCATCTCTGCTGATTTGCAGAGATGCGTCAGGCAACATAAATCTGCCCCTATGTGTTTATGGAAATACTCTATGAAGGAAGTGCAGCCTGGGGGTACAGAAAGTATCATATCACAGCAGCGCCTCCCGGCATTCCGCATTCATAAAAAGTTTGGGGGTTTGTAGGGCTTTTGGATTTTAGGGCGTACATGGTCATTTTAGGGTTGAGGGTGGGTTTGTGTTTTGGGGGGCCAGGTGTAATTTAAGGGGTTAGAGCATGTTTGGGTTTGGGGTGCGAGGGTTAATTTTAGGGTTTAGGGTGTGTTTGGGTTTTAGGGTACAAGGGTTAATATTAGGGTTTAGGGTGTGTTTGTGTTTGGTGTGCAAGGGTTAATTTGGGGGTTCAGGGTGTGTTTGGGTTTTGGGGTGCAAGGGTTAATTTGGGGGTTCAGGTTGTGTTTGGGTTTTGGGGTGCCAGGGTTAATTTTAGGGTTTAGGGTGTGTTTGGGGTGCAAGGGTTAATTTGGGGGTTCAGGGTGTGTTTGGGTTTTGGGGTGCCAGGGTTAATTTTAGGGTTTAGGGTGTGTTTGGGTTTGGGGTGCAAGGGTTAATTTGGGGGTTCAGGGTGTGTTTGGGTTTTGGGGTGCCAGGGTTAATTTTAGGGTTTAGGGTGTGGAGAAGTGTGGCTCACTGGTTAGAAGGCGCAGACCCTGAAGCAGAAGTCGGCCCGAGACCAGGGTTCAATTCCCGACGCGGCAGGGTCTTGGGTCAATGTCCGCGGACTAGATAATTCTCGCCTAGGTGCCTACGCTAACCATGGGTCCCACTCTGCAACTCTGGGCAATAGCTTGCTTAATCTCCACAACGGCCCCAGCAGCGCCGGGGATGACTGGCTTCACCTTGGGGGTGCCCTCTCACAGGGAAAGCCAGGACGGGTTCCCCAGCGGTATACAGCGCCAGGACACCACGTAACGAGGTAACAGTGCGCTTTACAAGTATAATACATTACATTACATTTGGGTTTTGGGGTGCAAGGGTTAATATTGGGGTTCAGGGTGTGTTTGGGTTTTGGGGTGCAAGGGTTAATTTGGGGGTTCAGGGTGTGTTTGGGTTTTGGGGTGTCAGGGTTAATTTTAGGGTTTAGGGTGTGTTTGGGCTTTGGGGTGCCAGGGTTAATTTTAGGGTTTATGGTGTGTTTGGGTTTTGGGGTGCAAGGGTTAATTTGGGGGTTCAGGGTGTGTTTGGGTTTTGGGGTGCCAGGGTTAATATTGGGGTTCAGGGTGTGTTTGGGTTTTGGGGTGCAAGGGTTAATTTGGGGGTTCAAGGTGTGTTTGGGTTTTGGGGCTCCCAGCTGCAGGAGGTCAGACGTTTATCTGCAATTCATTGTGCAATCATCCAACAGTTTGCATTTTTCTGGAAAGCTGAAACCAAAGTGGTGGACGTGCTCTTTAACCTCTTCCATGCTCGTGACGGAACCGTTCCGTCACCAGCCACGGGTTGGCTGGTGACGGAACGGTTCCGTCACGGCCCTGCCGCCGCGCCTGCGCTGACGTTCTAAAGAACGGGCGGGGCCGTGACGGACCCGTTCTGTCACAAGCACAGCTCACCCGCGACGGAGCGGTTCCCTCACAAGCACGGAACCGCCGCGCGACCCCCTTAGTGCTGCGGCGGAATAGCCGCCGCAGCGAAGGGGTTAAATAGACAAACAATTCCTGTTAAAATCACCAGACGCAAAAACATCTTATTGAAAACACAATAGTACCTTTGAAGTATTCAGATGCTTATTTTCAAATCACCCCAAAGTCATCAGGAACAATGTCATCTTGTAAAGTTATCGGAGAGTCATTTACAAGTCATCCTCAGATCATCAGGAATAATAACACCTTCTGAAGTCAGCAGATACTAATTTTCAAGTCCTCCTTAAATCATCACGAATAATGGCGCCTACTAGAGTCATCAGGTACTCCTTTTCAAGTCATCCTTTAATCATCACGAATAATGACACCTTCTAAAGTCATCAGATACTCATTTTCAAGTCATCCTCAAATCATCAGGCTGAGCTTCTGCAGCTTGCTGATGACTTCAAGAGCTTGATGATGTCTGATGACGTGTAAACGACTTCTAAGGTAGTTGGATGATCACCCAATGACTCTGGGATGGCTTCTAAAGTAATCCTGTTTGACCTGGGGCGCCTCTGCTGCTTTATTAGGGTAGATTTAGAGTGCGACCAGCGGCCCCAATACTCTTGCCTTTGTATATCAGCATAAGAAGATGTTAAGCACGACAATTTATTTGCTAATGGACCGTCATAATCTATTGCTTTCGAAATGTCTCGTAACTGTTTATTCAGCACCTCTTTATGTATGGCATTAAGTGGGCCAGGTCCTGCCAGTGCCCAGCACCGGCAGTTCTGGGAAAAAAACAAGTGCCGAAAAGGGTCTCTATCGGGCTCTCTCCGTTTTGCCCTCACCCTCGGTTTGGGCGGCAGGAGGGGAAAGGAATCTTAACTCCTCAGCAGTACCACCCTTCACTGCCTTTGAGATATCTTCAAAGAGACTCGACTAGCTTGTTGTAGGTAATCTTACTTATTGTATTATACATCTGGATTCAACGACAGAAGCAGCAAAATGCCACTCAGGCGGCACCCTGTATTAAGCACAGATTTTTAGCTTATGCGTTTTAAGCCAATCCCTTAAGTGCATCGACCACGCCCCTTTGAGAGACTCCCACAGTTTTTTCATCCCATTTTAAGCCTTGTCTTTATATGCCTCACGCAATGCATGTGCCAAGCAGTGGTCGAAAAATGCGGTGAGGAGGATCTGAGGGGCACGATGTGCCAATACTCTTTTAGGTCTCGGCCTGATCCAGTGCATGCGCTGGTCGGGCCGAGACATTTAGTAGTTGCTTTGAGAAGTGCTACTTTCCCGGCGACCAAGTTACTATCACGCGCACAACAGCGGGCGCATGCGCGTAATAGCAAGCTAGTGGCCGGCAAGGTAGCACTTGCGGTTCACACTCGTGTCACCACTCGCGTTTTTTTTTCTTTCATTTTGCTCATGTTTTTGAAAGTTAAAGAATAACTGTAATGGTTTTAATTGTCTAAAAACGTATATGAATAAACTATGTAGTTTACTGCTGGTGTTCAAACTGCTGCTCATCGTTTCCAAGTTTCACTAATTTAGCAGTGTGGAATAAGGGCAGACGATGATGTGTTGAGGATCACACTGTTTGCGGTACTTCTGCCTTTCTTGAAGTAGCTGGTTCTCAATCTTAAATTTTTAGTGAAAACTACATTTATACAAGCACTCACAGGAGACCGAATCCACCCAGAACAATGGAAAATGTCAAAAAATAAATGTGTTGCCAAATTATTGACATTACCTACAGCATTTTACATCGGTCACATTTCACATTACTTTTAGGAGACACGCATGCTGCAGCCACGGCTGACTGAAGCAAGTTACGTCCATTTTGAATATTCATTCTCTTCCCTTCATTTCTTCCTCTGACCCTACCACCCCGGCTCTCATCTCTCTGCTGCCCAGTAACACTACTTCTTCACAACCCCTCCTTGCGCTTTCTCCTTTCATCCCTGCCCCGCCTCTTCCTTCACTCGCCCCCTACAGTAGGAAGATAGCGCCAGGGCTGGAATCACGTCACAGCTCAAGGGTACTCAAGGTTCGCCCGAAGCTGATTGCACTGCATGCCTATTAGCATCGTATCGTCCCTTAGAACAAGCATATATATTAATGGTGCCTTTCCCAATGATATTTATAGAACAGTGGCATACATAAGCACACATGCAACACATAAATATATACACAAGCAGACTCTCACACACAAACACATATGTATATGTAACTCCCCCAACCCTGCATTCATATATTTTAGCTGCACTGTACGTAGACGTGTATATGTAAAATAACATAGCATGCACAAACCTGTGTAAAGGCACAAGTGAACACAAATTGAAATACACTGACTCGTCTTTTTGTGTTATAGGAAAGGATTTGCCACTGCTTGCCCTCTATGCGCGGGAGGTCTCAGGTTTATCTGTCCTCAGGGTTGGATTGGGATTAGAAATCGGCCCGGTCATGCTAAAAAAAAGTGGCCACATTTGCATATTGCCATTCCGCAAAACACTGCTTCATCGAAGTTTTATAAACACCTGAAAACAAGTGAGGCCACTTCTTCTCAGGCCCCCTGCCCCCGCTCAGTATGCACACATTAATTGGCCGGCCCAGCGAGAAAAAGTGAGTGACACCTCTGATCGTTGATAAAAGGGAGGTAATGGACGCCCATCTGCCTCCAGAAAGGCCACTCCGGACCCTACTGGGCCGCTGGTGACATCTGAACACACCAGACACAGCCAAATTGGCCCCCAGGCTGCCAAAAAAGCAGCCCACAGCTGGAACATCTATACCGGCCCCTCGGCCATTGCCTGAGGGCCCGCTTTACCAATCCGACCCTATCTGTCCTAGCTAACTGCTAGAAGTTAGTTTGTGTATGTGAGGACTCTGATGCAAGGGGAGTTCTGAGGAGGGCCAACCAATGGTTTTACCCACCTCTGAGTTCAGAGTTTTTTCATTTTTTTTTTAAACAGTGTTTTATATAGCGCACATTTGACCCGAAGGTATTGGGAATCAAAGTGATTTACACGTGCACCAGTTGGGTTACATGAGGACAAATTCATTTTTTTTTTTTTGTTAGGCACGGGAAGATTAGATGATTTTACCCAGAATCACAGGATGTTGTGCATCCTTGCTGAGACTCGAACCTGGTCCCTCAGATTTGAGGTCGACTGCCCTAGCCGTTAGGCCAACTCCTCTTCCCAATGTGTCCAACCGTGTGCTAAAGGTGCCCGTGAGGTGGTGGGGAGAAGGGCCTACCAGGATCAGTCAACTAATCAAGGAAGGTACCTAATAAAGTTAGGAGAAGGCGAAAACACAGAGAAGAGAACACCAGAATTGGCGCCATCAATTTCTGTGATAGTACACCCATAGGAGAACAAGCATTGGCATAGCCAATAGGTCTCGCTTTTGGGACCTTCTAAGTATTTAGTTATGCAGCACAATATCCTCAGTGCAACAACATAAACTGTTGCGTGGCTAAACGCTTATAAGGTCCCAAAGGCGAGACCTATTGGCTATGCCAATGCTTGTTGTCAAAAGTCAACAATCCCGGAACAATTAATTCTGAGTTGAAATGCTTCAGCTGAAGTGTCATTCAGGGAGACTCCTGTGCTGTGAAACCGAGGGAGGAGCAATCCTTTCCAGGATGCCTGTTTGCCAGAAAGAGTGTAAATGTGCACAACTAGTCACTGTGCAAATGTAAAGGGTGCCTGGAAGCTGGTAGTGGCGTTAATTGATGGAATCACTAGTAGCTTCCTGGTGAGACACATTTATAATTTTTGAGAGGTATTATAAGGGTGCTCTGAGCTAAATTGTGAAGTGTGTGCTTTTAAAAGACAGTTGTAAAAAAAAAAAAACTGCACTACGTACAGCATGATACAACCTTCCTTACCCAGTCTCTGTGGAGCAAGCTCACATTGCAGATTCCCCCTCTGCCAATCGATCATATTCATTCAATTCATATTGGGGTGATGGATGCAGTAAATTTAAGTTCACAATACCGGTCAAGATAATGTCTGGATTAAAAGTACATACAAACCGGTCATCTAGTTGTGAACAAAAAATCTTTTACATTTTCTTCTTTGTTTTAAAAATATAGATAACCATTAATAGACTTTCTGGTAGGCTGCTGATTTCAAAATCTTTCCAACATAATGCCTTGAAGACTGAATTCCTTCTCTCTCTTCCAAAATGCTTCTTTCCAGTTAGTGGTGCAATGCCCCACTCCCACTAAATTCAAACCAGTCGATGATAGCTCTAAATCCTTGATCTATCCTAGACAAAAAGCTAAATTTAATGGCCCACATTAGTGCCATATCCAAGAATGCACATTGCCAAACTGGAGTCAAATTTATTTTTACATTTGACTTCAAAACTGTGGTCCAAAAGTTAGTCCTCTCAAAATTGGTCTACAGAAACTCTAGCAGGTATTTCAAAAACTCATCTTACTGCTTTAAAAACAGCCCATGAATCCTTGACCTGCCTTATCACAGGCGCAAGAAGATCAGACCACATCACCCAAATTCTATGGGAATTTAGCTTTCCATAGAGTGGAGATGCTTATTCAAACTAGTCAGCTTAGTACACAGATCCATTCGCACCATCTCTGTCCAATATCATTGTTAATCTCAAGGGGGCTTTTGGTTGCTTTGAAGTGCTGAAACTGCGTCAAGGCTGATTGAGTCTAGTGGTCTATGGAGTCATGGTGGCCCGACTACCAGATTACGACTTTCTGCGTCGTTACGGCAGAGGACCGTGGCTGCGCCAGGCAAACGCCGTTCCCTGGCGGTACAATACAATATACTGAGTGGCTGGAGCAGTCCTGTCGAGCATATTTCGAGTTCCTCCTCCGCCAGCCTTTTCAAAAGGCTGGCAGTGGGGAAACAAAGGGGGCTCTACAGGTCCCCCATGCCCCTGCCTTGGGGATGCTTTCAGGGGGGCACAACTTGTACCTCACCCCTGTCTCGTTGCACCCCTAGTTTCAGCACGGCATGGACTCTATACTCCATGTCGTGCTGCAACATTTTTGCAGTTCCCATTGCGGTGCCCTCTTTGAAAGACACTGCTGTGAGAACCGCAAAAAGACTGCCTGCATGCACAAATTCAACTGGTAATCAGGCGGGCGGTGTTTGTGTGGCTTCAGCGGTGATGTGCCAGTGCAGCACCACCAAATTCATAATCAGGCCCTTAGTAATTTCTTCTGGAAGTGGCCATAAAGTCGGGAACTCCCTATGGCCCCCTCCCCCATCAGAACAAACCCTTCATATAATGCCTTCAGGAACATTTACTTGTTTACTATGCTGCTCAGAATTTTTTGCCAATTTAGATTTCATTACAAGACCGGAGACTACCATTATGCAATATACTTTTATTTTTTGCCCAACATGCAGTCCGTTAAGGAACATTGAACACATCATAAAGTGATAGAATGTTCACACAAGCAGTATAAGCATCCTGTGCACTGTATCATCATCCTCTTTTATTAGCTGCCCATCACAAGATAAGTATACCAAGCTTTTCTTATGGATTACCCATATAAATGTAACAGTTTCAAATTAGTTTTTTGCCTATAGTGATATAGACTGATTATCACTATAAAACTGTTTGATAGATTATGAAATTTACTGTTTTCTTACTGTATTCTATCCCTGTAGTGTAGACTGCTAATTCCAGTGTTTCTAGGCTGTGATTAAACATGTGGCAAAGATACCGTCCCGGAGACGATAGAATGTAGCGCTAAAAACTTCCAGAGCAGGTATGATAGTTAATATTGAATTGAGCCTTGTCTTTCACCAGCATGGGGTATTCATTAGAGGTTCTGTGAATGCATTTCAAACACGGAAGGGAAAGGTCATGGTGGGTCAAGTGCGAGTCGCACATTGAAAAGAGGTCGGAGTTTTATGAAATGTTAGGGAGAATGCTGGGAGAATGGAGGCGATCAGGGGTGATTAAGTTAGAGGCTTAATGAGTCCAAAGATATGCAGAGGGACGAGGAGGTGTGAACTGTGGGTTTTCACATTGGCGTGTTGGTAAATCACCCGTTATATCTATAACATGAGAACCTGTAATTACTAGTAGGTAACATCGGGTATAATGCAAGGAAACGGTCTCACAGTATGTATGGCCTGCCAAACAGAGAGGGAACATAGTTGCATTGCATCCATCAAGTTTTCGTTGAAATATTTAAAAGTATAATATAGATAATTATTTTTACATGGACAAGAATGTTTCACAATGCACATTGTACTTTTTGAATGTAACTACATTAGACAGCTATGCAAGACAGTAATGGCTTTATTGTTACTTTACAGTGTCCCCTGACGAAGGGCGTATCCCGCCCGAAATGCATTGGGTTATTAATAAACACTGCTTGGAACGAACCATGGCATCAGTCGTGTCTTTACAAGAGGCCCGGATGGGCACAGTTTATACATGAGAAACTTGGAAAAAAGCCGAATGAACCCTAAATGTAGAGCGTAAAACTAGTTAAAAGGATAATGAAAAGGAACATTTTGGAGTAAATTGATAATGATTAACTGATGGATGAACATATGAATGAATTGGCCATACTAGGCAGTTCAAAGCTGTGCAATTGGTTTGGGGCGAAAATTCGCCTCATCTCGTTACATTGTTAATTCAAGTGCCATCAGAGCAAGGCACTACACCAATGCTGCACGCATTTCACTTACAGCAATGGACAAGTTTGATAAAGTTGAAAACAATGGTGTGCATCCCGATATCCTGCATTGTTTGTCACATATTGCCCTACCAAGGGATAGCACCCGCCAAGAAAATTCGCCTCATCTCGTTCCATGGACCACGTTGCCACATTCCTCAATCAGTAGGCAAAGAAGGGTCTGGACAAAGACACCTGTAACTTAATGAGGATTGAATGCCCCAGACCCTCTACGGAGGGCAAAGTCTGTAATACCCCCAATTTGGACCCGGAACTAATTACTTTCCTTTTCAAAGCTGGGAAAGATGCCAGAAAAAGGCATTGAAAAATGCCTAAAACAGTGCCAAGATAAACTCTTGGATGTATTCCGCCTGATCACTCGCATCCTGGACATGGCCGAAGAGGCCAGGGGAAACAACACTCCGGTGCACATCGACCTCAACGTGCAATATGCCTCCTTGACAATGCAAACTCGGGCTTAATTACAGAGAGACGTAAAGCAGTCCTCTTAAGGATGAATCCCAAACTTGCCGACTTATCTTCCAAAGATGATATGGGCAACGCAAAGGGTCTCTTCGGAGATGATTTTGTGAAATCCCTTGGGAAATGTGTATCGACATTTATATCATTTAGCAAAGCTCAAACAAATATGAGACAAGTGTTTAACTCATCCCCACTTTTTGAAAGGGTGTTATGTATGTATATATATTTTATTTGCTTTGTGATGTTGTGTTCTCTCTCGTGCTTTGCCTCGCGCTTTCCTCTCTCCAAGCTTCCACTGTTGTGGTGTTCTAGATTGCGGAGCAGTTGGAGAGCTGAGGGAAGAGAGTAGAGGTTTTTCTCTGCTGTGCTAATTGATACTTGAAATAAACCTCCTTTCAACACGAATTACGTGTCCAACCATCTTTACAATTTGGCGACTTGCGGAATTACGAACCCACGTTCATCGGACTTCGTCTGGACTTGGATTTTGCCAGACTTGGATTTCGTCATTAAGGATTTGGATGATTTATTCGAGCTTCCAGCATCGGTTGGGTGTTATTTATTGCTGCTTTTCCCACGTTGGTGTTTTGGATCGCTTACAGGTCGTATATATTTGTTAAATTTATTCCGTTTAAACATTTATCTCTTCCTTCATTGCTATTGTGATTCAAAATTAAACTGTCTACTCACGAGCGCGAGCGCCTTACCTCGGCTCAGGAGAGTTCCTTGACAGCTCAGCAGAGTTCGCCTCAAAGCTCCTGCATTCTTCTGTCCGTCAGAGGCAGGAGAGGACCAACCGCCAGCCGGGGAAACTACAGGGGTCATTTCTACCCGCAAGAACAGAGGGGCCCCTCTGCCTATTTAAGAGGCTTTTGTCAAAACTCAAAATTCTTCTCTAAAGGGGGAAGAGCTACAAGAGCCAGTGGGGGACGATCTATAGCTTCTTACCAAGGTAGGCAAATCTACCTTTCACAAACCCCTAAAGGTGGGGGGGAAACTAAGGTTTTTTTATTCACCATTGGCAAAAAATAACACAAGATCCATTGGTTTTGGAAACCATAGCAGGTTTCAAGATAGATTTCTGGGATGCCCCCCCTCCCCCCCAGCTAAAGATCCCCAGAGAGATGTGTGTGAATGCAGATCAAGCAAAGTTGATAGACTTGGAAGTTTCTGAAATGTTAGAGAAAGGAGCCATGGGGAGGGTTACTCCAATAGTTTCATCAGAAAAAAGTTTCATAAGCACAATATTTTTGGTAGGGAAGAAAGACAAGAGATGGCGGTCAGTAATAAACCTCAAAGAGCTGAACAGTTTCTTGGTTTACAGACATTTTAAGATGGAAGGGATCCATCTTCTAAGATATATTCTGCAAACTCAAGATTGGCTGGGAAAGTTGGATCTCAAAGATGCTTACTTTACAATACCTATGGACAGGGATTGCTGAAAGGACCTCCACTTTCTGTGGAAGGGAACTCTTTATCAATTCCTTTGTCTCCCTTTTGTTCTCTCTTCAGCTCCTTGGTGTTTCACCAAAGTTCTCCGTCCAGTGGTAAGTTTTCTAAGGGAAAGAGGTGTATGACTCATTATTTACCTAGACGACATTTTCATTATGTCGCAGAATAAATCAGAAGTCCTGACACACGTGTCCTGGACTATGAATCTCTTGGAAAATCTGGTGTTAATTGTAAAACAAGAGAAATCTGTCATGTCTCCCTCTCAGGAACTAGAATTCATTGGTTTACAGGTGAATACCATCCTGTCTCAGTTAGTTCTGCCATGCAAAAAAGTTTTAAAGATAAAGAAAGAACTGAAGTCAGTCTTATTGAAGGATTCCATCATCCTGAGGAACTTAGCACAAGTTCTGGGTCTCCTTTCCTCTTCAATTCAGGCAGTCTCACCTGGCCCCCTCCACTCCAGAGATTGAATGCCTGGGGCTTAAGGAAAGCTCTTCGGTACGGGGACGTAATTCCCCTTCCCATGGACGCACCAGAAGTTCTTCTATGGTGGCAGATGAACCCAGAAGCTTGGAATGGCAAAGCCATCTTTGGGAACTTATCGGACTTCATCCTAGAATCAGATGCTTGCAACTGGTCCCTAGAAGAACAGTCCTTAAACATAAACTGCTTGGAAATGTGAGCGTTTCTTAATGCCCTAATGAGCTTCAGGGATCAGTTAGCAAATTCTAACACCTTGATTCGTCTATACAGTTATTTAGCTGTCTCCTAAATAAACAGGTTTAGCGGAGCGAAATCCAAAACCTTATCAGACATAGCAACCCAAATTTGGAATTTCTGCTGGCAACACAAAATCCCCCCCCCCCCCAGGGAAGAATTTATCCCAGGGATAGCAAACCTAAGAGCAGACTGGAACTCAAGATACCTCAAATACTTCAGTGACTGGATGCTTCATCCGGAGGTTTTTTTAGTTGGTAGACAATCATTGGGACCCAATTTGGTTGGACCTCTTTGCCAGCAGACTAACCTGTCAGGTCCACTCTTACTTCAGCTGTAGACAAGATCTGCATGCCCTAGCAGTGGATGCCTTTTTACAAGATTGGGGGAAAATAGGGGCTTATGCTTTTTCCCCCTTCTCCATGATTTAGCGAGTGCTTTAGAAAGTGAGACAGGAACTCGCCAATATCATCCTAATAACTCCCTTTTGGAAGTCCCAGGTGTGGTTTCCAGGGGTAATGGAACTCACAGAAGACATCACACGCTTTATCCCAGCTTCCTTGGGTCTACTTCTGGCCCCTGACGGAGAGGAACAGCCTCTTATTCTAGAAGGGAAGATGAACCTTCTTGCTTGGAGGATATCAGGGGTTCACAAAGATATCCTGGACTTTCACGAGGGGCTAAAAGCTTACTGAACGAGTCTTGGGCACCTGGCACAAGAAAGAGATACCTGGGTAGCTGGAAAAAGTGGTGTGGTTGGTGCGTGGAGAGGGACTTAGATCCAGTGGAAGCCCGTGTTCGGTTAATAGCTAACTACTTAGCACATCTTTTTGATTCTGGTCTTTCCTACAGGACTATAAACTGTTATAGATCTACAATCGTGAATAACAAGAAATAAACTAGGAGGTCTTAACAAATGAAGGAAAGTGACCACAATAAATTGACCGTCACTTCTATCACAACTAACGGTGAGGGTCCATCAGTAATGAAAGAGTCCTATCAGCCCACCCAATTGGCGGAACCTCGTCATCTAGGACCTTATCAGCAGGTGTTCATCTGGCCAAGCTCAGTAGTGTTCGCTCGGTGCCAACAGTTCCCATGCTGAAAGAAGATGAGTCCTCACTGCGAGTGGTACTGATAGGGTGCAGTGCTCAAGAAAAAAGTGCATAATTAAAATGGCGGTCAGGGTAGACAAAATTATTTATTGGTATCTCCCTGGACGCCAGGTTAAAACAGATGTGGCAACAGTGTGACAATATCACTGTCAAGGAAGCATCTATAAATAGGCCAACATGTTTCTGCCTTTCATGTATTGTTTTACAGGCATTCGTCAGGGCCAAGCTGTAAAATAGGCTACTGCAACATCTAGTTGAATTCTCATTTATGGAAAATTTAAAGGAGAAAGCTATAAAGCATGGTTGGAATGGTAAGTTTTAGTCATGTGGCTTAGTCAGCCACCCTACCGTCTCAAGTCTGGCAACCAAGCAGAGTACAATCCTTTCCTAAAAAAACGGAAGAAAACACACACTGATATTGCATCCATTATACAATTGTGAATATCAACATGTTGTGAAAGTCAAAATTCTAGTGGTCTACAAACACTTCTAATGACTGCTCTAGCGAGAGCCAGACAATCTCATGACTATAAGAGAGTCAAAAACCAGATAATCTAGTGAATCCTGTAATATTGAAAAAGGATAACTACTCACCCAACACTGTTTGGGAGTCAAGCCTCACCTCACCCGGCAACGGCTCGGATAGAGAGGCCCCGCTCTATGAAACATACAGAGAAAAACATTTTTGGCAATGATAAATGTCATGCTCAATGTATCTATTGTAGTGTAAACACACCCACAAGAAACTTGGTTTTAAACTCCTACTGGTTAATCACCCCAACTGTCCAATGGCGCGAAAAAGGCAAGGAAAGTCATTCACCTGGGACACCAAATATATCGTGCCCCAGATCTATGTTTATGCTGATAAAAAGCTCTTTGTAAATGCCATTTGGTTTCTACAAATCTATCAAGCAGATTTTACTAACTTGATTGTCAATTCAGTTAAGGGGAGAAGAGAGAAGCTCTCCTCTTCCGCTTTTTTTAAGAATACACAAGTGGTTATAAGATGCAGGGAAATTTCTTATTTAAGCTCGTCTGAGCTGCTAGTATAGTCAGCAAGAAGTCAAAAACCCCGCATATCTGATAATAACACTGGGACAAAGACCAGAGCTGCCAGCATGGATTCACTTACCTGTCCGCCGGTACCTCGGTGTGGGTCCAAGACCGAAGGGGAGGCGCCGACGGACAGGAGGCCGGAAGTATATATACCCACGTAGATTGGGTAATTGGTTGTAAATAGACTACACCTGCGGGATGACGGATGCGTCTGCGACGCGCATCCACGTCTCTTCGCTCGGCGTCGAAGCAGTGTTACCGCATTGCGCATGCGCATGGATCCGGAGTTCGGAATCAATGCTGCTAAGCGCATGCGGCGATGTTTAGAGAACAAAGCGAACTTGCGCGCATGCGCAATATGTTACTGGATATCTCACTCCGTGTTTCTAATACGAGGAGACGGAGTGCGTCTGCGCGCTTCTAGAACCACTGATGATGATGGTCAATTCGGAGCTGTAAATAATTGTTAGTGCCGCTCCGAAAACAAATTTACTCAAAAAGGGGGAACGTACCGGTGTGAGATGGGAGAGGATCAGAGGACCGCCTCCAAGGAGCTGTTAGTCCCGGCAGATCTGGGATGCCTATGTGGAAATCCACACAAACTTAGGCAAATCTACTAAAGTGGCTGGTTAAGAGGATAACATACTAATTGATCCAATACCACACTCATGCGGCACGAGTGATTCAAATAGATGCAAACAACAGAGCCACTGTGACCAAGATTAATATGGATATTATTATCAAGCATGCAAGTGACTGATATATGCGATGTGTATATATTGTTACCCTGAGGGTAAGGAAATATTGCATGTAGTAATCGCTTGTGCGGACAGTACAAAAATAGTCTTCATAGAGAAACTATCAGAGTCAACAAATTGACAGTGCATGATTAGATGTTGTACTCCTTTTTTTTATTTTTTTTATATAATATTTAAAAACCCATAAAAATGGAGAGGGTGTTGTATCAGCCCAGGCCCTGTGTCAGAGGGGCTCACAGTATTAACATAAAGGTTCATACATACAAAAGGACGATAACCCGTATGAAGAGTCCAAGAAACCTGTGTAGTTCCTATATCAGTGGACAAGTCCTGTGTACAATCAGGGCATGGATAACCATATATTAGAAGAAAATGATGAACATCATAAAGAAATCCATGGTATGTTATCATTCAGACCCAAGACGTCCGTCTTGAGCTGCTCTCTGAAAAATAGAAAGTGTGATACATTGGTTACATGAGGTGGAATGAATGGTCGCTCTAAAACAACCCATTTCATTTCGTCTGCCTTGTGTTTTTGAGTCAAGAAGTGGTTCGTAAGGCGAGTGGATTGTTTATTACACCGGATGGTGCTCTTGTGCTCGCTTATCCGAAGCTTAATCTTCCTGGTGGTGTGACCTATGTAGATGAGATTACAAGGACATGTTATCATGTAAATCAATTTGTCTGAGTTACAATTGGTGTGGGAGTTTAAACGCCACGGTTTAGCTGTCCCTATGTCTATTGTCACAGTTTTGGAAGTTTGGGGACAAGTTGCACAACCTCCGCATGGGTAGTGTCCTCGTACAGGTTCGGTGTTCCAGAGAGTGTTTGTGTCTGGTTTCAGGTGGTATCTAGGCCTTGTGTGTACGAGTTGATCTCGTATGCTGGAACCACGTTTAAAGGCAAAGAGAGGACGCAGAATATTACCCATAGCTGTATTTAGTATCTTCCAGTATTTAAGGATTGTTTTTTTCACTTCGTTGGAACAGGTATTGAACGTATGTACCACCAGGAAGATTAAGCTTCGGATAAGCGAGCACAAGAGCACCATCCGGTGTAATAAACAATCCACTCGCCTTACGAACCACTTCTTGACTCAAAAACACAAGGCAGACGAAATGAAATGGGTTGTTTTAGAGCGACCATTCATTCCAGAGAGCAGCGCTGGATACACAGGCTCAAGACGGACGTCTTGGGTCTGAATGATAACATACCATGGATTTCTTTATGATGTTCATCATTTTCTTCTAATATATGGTTATCCATGCCCTGATTGTACACAGGACTTGTCCACTGATATAGGAACTACACAGGTTTCTTGGACTCTTCATACGGGTTATCGTCCTTTTGTATGTATGAACCTTTATGTTAATACTGTGAGCCCCTCTGACACAGGGCCTGGGCTGATACAACACCCTCTCCATTTTTATGGGTTTTTAAATATTATATAAAAAAAATAAAAAAAAGGAGTACAACATCTAATCATGCACTGTCAATTTGTTGACTCTGATAGTTTCTCTATGAAGACTATTTTTGTACTGTCCACACAAGCGATTACTACATGCAATATTTCCTTACCCTCAGGGTAACAATATATACACATCGCATATATCAGTCACTTGCATGCTTGATAATAATATCCATATTAATCTTGGTCACAGTGGCTCTGTTGTTTGCATCTATTTGAATCACTCGTGCCGCATGAGTGTGGTATTGGATCAATTAGTATGTTGTCCTCTTAACCAGCCACTTTAGTAGATTTGCCTAAGTTTGTGTAGATTTCCACATAGGCATCCCAGATCTGCCGGGACTAACAGCTCCTTGGAGGCGGTCCTCTGATCCTCTCCCATCTCACACCGGTACGTTCCCCCTTTTTGAGTAAATTTGTTTTCGGAGCGGCACTAACAATTATTTACAGCTCCGAATTGACCATCATCATCAGTGGTTCTAGAAGCGCGCAGACGCACTCCGTCTCCTCGTATTAGAAACACGGAGTGAGATATCCAGTAACCTATTGCGCATGCGCGCAAGTTCGCTTTGTTCTCTAAACATCGCCGCATGCGCTTAGCAGCATTGATTCCGAACTCCGGATCCATGCGCATGCGCAATGCGGTAACACTGCTTCGACGCCGAGCGAAGAGACGTGGATGCGCGTCGCAGACGCATCCGTCATCCCGCAGGTGTAGTCTATTTACAACCAATTACCCAATCTACGTGGGTATATATACTTCCGGCCTCGTGTCCGTCGGCGCCTCCCCTTCGGTCTTGGACCCACACCGAGGTACCGACGGACAGGTAAGTGAATCCATGCTGGCAGCTCTGGTCTTTGTCCCAGTGTTATTATCAGATATGCGGGGTTTTTGACTTCTTGCTGACTATACTAGCAGCTCAGACGAGCTTAAATAAGAAATTTCCCTGCATCTTATAACCACTTGTGTATTCTTAAAAAAAGCGGAAGTGGAAGAGGAGAGCTTCTCTCTTCTCCCCTTAACTGAATTGACAATCAAGTTAGTAAAATCTGCTTGATAGATTTGTAGAAACCAAATGGCATTTACAAAGAGCTTTTTATCAGCATAAACATAGATCTGGGGCACGATATATTTGGTGTCCCAGGTGAATGACTTTCCTTGCCTTTTTCGCGCCATTGGACAGTTGGGGTGATTAACCAGTAGGAGTTTAAAACCAAGTTTCTTGTGGGTGTGTTTACACTACAATAGATACATTGAGCATGACATTTATCATTGCCAAAAATGTTTTTCTCTGTATGTTTCATAGAGCGGGGCCTCTCTATCCGAGCCGTTGCCGGGTGAGGTGAGGCTTGACTCCCAAACAGTGTTGGGTGAGTAGTTATCCTTTTTCAATATTACAGGATTCACTAGATTATCTGGTTTTTGACTCTCTTATAGTCATGAGATTGTCTGGCTCTCGCTAGAGCAGTCATTAGAAGTGTTTGTAGACCACTAGAATTTTGACTTTCACAACATGTTGATATTCACAATTGTATAATGGATGCAATATCAGTGTGTGTTTTCTTCCGTTTTTTTAGGAAAGGATTGTACTCTGCTTGGTTGCCAGACTTGAGACGGGTAGGGTGGCTGACTAAGCCACATGACTAAAACTTACCATTCCAACCATGCTTTATAGCTTTCTCCTTTAAATTTTCCATAAATGAGAATTTAACTAGATGTTGCAGTAGCCTATTTTACAGCTTGGCCCTGACGAATGCCTGTAAAACAATACATGAAAGGCAGAAACATGTTGGCCTATTTATAGATGCTTCCTTGACAGTGATATTGTCACACTGTTGCCACATCTGTTTTAACCTGGCGTCCAGGGAGATACCAATAAATAATTTTGTCTACCCTGACCGCCATTTTAATTATGCACTTTTTTCTTGAGCACTGCACCCTATCAGTACCACTCGCAGTGAGGACTCATCTTCTTTCAGCATGGGAACTGTTGGCACCGAGCGAACACTACTGAGCTTGGCCAGATGAACACCTGCTGATAAGGTCCTAGATGACGAGGTTCCACCAATTGGGTGGGCTGATAGGACTCTTTCATTACTGATGGACCCTCACCGTTAGTTGTGGTAGAAGTGTCGGTCAATTTATTGTGGTCACTTTCCTTCATTTGTTAAGACCTCCTAGTTTATTTCTTGTTATTCACGTTCTTAGTGGGGGTTCTGACTAGAGAGGTCGGTAAATATTGTCCCCTTGACCCTCAAAATACAGTTGTTTTTTCAATAGATCTACAATCTCCTCAGGTCACGCTTTGATAAATAATCTAGCGATTGCTAGTAATTTATTAATGAAAAGAGTAATGAAGGGGGTTAGATTAAGAAGACCCCCTAAATCCCGTTATAACTCTCTCTTGAATGTTAATTAGATTTTTTAACTTTTCTGTCACTGGCAAGACAACACTGCTTTCTCTCAAACAAATCTCTATGAACCTTGCTTTGTTTAATTTCTTTTAGAAGGGTTTCTGACATTAACGCTCTTGAAATTTCTAACAGGTTTTATTCTTCTGAAGGCGTTCATTTTGACATTTGGAGGACAACCAAGACTACGTCAGAGTCCATATTCTACCCCCTCTTCCATGATTGTGAGAAACTGTGCGTGGTTAAATGTATGAAAGTGTACGATTAAAAAATTCTAAGTCATAGAACAGATGGCGTGGACCAGCTACTTTTGTTTTACGTCAGACACGAGTTACCATCATATGAATATGAGAAACAGCGGGGGCCTCAGAGTCAGAAGCCCCGGTCCTTAAGATATACATTTCTAAGGTTATTACCTCAATCCATTATGGAGCAGAACTATGGGGTTTCGAGAACATCTCCTCCTTGGCACAAGCCCAGAACAAATTTGTTAGATCTATCACGGGCCTTCCACAATCCACCCCATTATTGCCCCTTTTTCTGGATCTGGGTTGCCTCTGAATCGAGGATCTAGCCCGTTATAGGCCAATAGCGTTTTGGCGACGACTCTGGGTCACCCCTGAGCTCTCCCAATATGTGAAATCTCTTATGGATTTCAGGGGGTTGGCTGTACGGGGAAGACATAAAAACACCCTGTGTGGGATGGGAATGAGTGGGCTGTGGGAGCATCCCGAGGTAAATCCATTTCCACCCATAAGGGAGCTCAAGGCTGCCTATTGGGATATGGTTAAGAATAACTATTTCTCTTCTACCACTAGGCCCTCTCCATCTTTGGCCTATTTGTCGCAAAAACAGGACTTTGTGTTCGAAGCATATTGGGATGTTATTACCAGACCGGTGAACAGGAAACTTTACCACCAGTTTAGGGTCGGCTCTCTCCCAGTCAGCGCCTTTACTTGCAAATAGCGGTTGAACGGGTCCGAGCAATGTCCTGTTTGTCCAGCTCCGCTGGAATCCATACCCAATTTTCGGTTGGTATGCCCGGCTTACAAATCCCCTAGGAATAAATGACTGAAACCTATTTGCATGAACATGGGCACTAGATCGGCCGTGGTGGCATTAAGGATTTTGCGGACATCCACGGTTGCTCCTATAGTTGTAGCTTTAGCTAAATTCCTGAGCTGGGCATGGCTCATTCGCTGTAAGAAAACTAAAAGAAACCCAAGCTTAGTTACAGTCACAATAATGTCATGTTATTTCAGTGTGGCACAATTAACTACGTTTTTTTTAGCACTAATGATTGTCTGGTTTTACACCGTAGTTATTGTTTTTTAGCAGTCCTCTGTTGTTGGCTATTTTTATTTTTAATATACATTGTACCAATTATCGACTGCCGCACTGTTTCGACTGTATATATGGCATTGTGTTTTTATTCAATTTGTATTTTATTTTTTATCTACTGTTGTATGTATTGTCTTTCATGATTACTTTAATCGAAATAAAGACATAATTAAATTAAATGAAAATATTGCATAATGTTGGCCTCAGTTGTATTTAATGAAATCAAGATTCTCTCTGCATAGAAATTGGAGAATCGTCATTCTCTTGCTTCCCTCTACTCAGCTTCCCTAAATAACTTTTATGGAGATGTGACAATCTAACTTGTAATATTCAGTGACCTGCCACCCCACCAACTGAATGCCACCCTCCCAAACAACTGAATGAAAAACCACATGAACGATTCATGTTGAACTCCAAGACTCCCCATCTATTTGGAACGTATTTATACTGTTTAGGAAATACTAATTGTATGTATTTTCTTAATTGTACATAGTTTCCATTGCATTTGACATATTGATTTTGAATACTAATTGTATATTTGTATCTTAAATAAAAAATGCTCAATAAAATACCCCTGAGGTTCTGGAGCAGGTTGTACAGAACTCCAAATAAATACATATACTTGTAACATTTGGAAGGCTGGCCACACTTGCATACACTTTTAAGTAAAACAGTGAATTCTTGAAAACCTGTTAAGCCCACAAATCTAAGTAACCCCTTCTTCTGGAAAAAGCATACATCATACTTTGCAAAGTAGGACATGCAATCAACATTTTATTTTCAAGACTCTAAAACCCTGCAATATTCAAATGGTAACACATTAATATGCTGGAATATGGCTGTACCATTATTTGCTGAGTACACTTACCACCCAGCTCCAGTCCTTGGACTTATTTTGAAGAACCTCCTGCCGCCAGTGCCCTTTAAGGACTGTGTTTTTTGGCTAATCTGTTGGTGTACGGCATTTTGATTTGGAAAGAGCATGGTTTTTTGAATGGTTATAAATATCAGGATATTTCTTCCTAGGAAACAAGCCAACAGTAACTTCCCAATTAGTAAAAATGTTCTAAGTGTACCTAAAACGATTCATAATATAGTAACCATGTTCAAATATTTTGAATTCTTATGTGATGTAAGTGCAAAATGTTTCCCTCTGTTCAGGATATCGTCCATTCCTTGAGTATCATACTCGGGGGTAAATATTGCTTTCTTGTAGATAGTTGAAACTGCCAGGTGGGATTCTACAGTTGTGCATAACGAAGTAGTAATACTACCTGAATCATTTATCATATGTTCATAGGGTTTATCGATAACATCTGTTCAATTTGATACCCTGTGCCCATCCTTTCTTTTTCATTTGGATTTATTTGAAAAAGAATCAAAGTTTTTTTAATCTTCTAATGTCCTTTTGTCTTTCACTAGCCATTGTTATACTATGCACCATATCAGCTGCTGTTAACAAGTTTCTTGGCTGATCATTTTGTGCCTTTTCGCTCATTCCAGCCCTAATGGGTATTAGACCCTTCATTACGCCCATGATCTCCTTATCCTGTATTGGGGAATTACTTACCCAAGAACAGCCCTCTGAAAGCTATACATCTTGGGGATCCTCTGGCAAACAATTTTCTCACCAAAGCCTTGTCAAGACTTTTTTAACCAATATTATTGTATCAGCCCTCGAGAGCTGCGATTGATAATGCATGAATTATTATTTGAGCACCAGGCACTTCTCAACTACTTTCAAGGGAATACCCTCCTCAGCTTTTACCCTGTCCTGACTCTTTTTCCTCACTGTATTGCCCTTCAAAACTTACTTGCAGAATTATAAGCTTTAAATTAGGGTTTTCGTGAAGCTAGGTTAATACTTTGATGGAGGATGACTTCTTGAATGAATGCCGAGGATCACTTACAAGGTGCATGTCTTTTCAGCTTACATTCGTTTTTTGAAACCTCTATTTTTCTTGAAATAGGAGCATTCTCTTTTGCCAGGCCATGATTAAAGGATGTGTGGTCGAATATCCTTTCCCCATTCAACGGGGGTGTTGCTTTAAATAAATCTCCATATTATTTCACAAGAGCGTCCGTTCTTTTTCCATACCAATACTGGTAGTTTCATTTCTCAATTTATTTTGAACTCAAACTGTCACACTACAATTGTAGCAGATTTGGAAGAGAACATATGTCCACGATTGGTTCTCAGGCACAGGCTTATTGATGCTAAAGTTCATTGACTTTCATGAAAGCCAGTATTGGTTCATATCGATTGCTCGTACCAAAGGGATCAAAGAATGAAGACCAGTTTTAGTGCAGACTTGTCAGATTGCCAATGAAATGCTTTGATACTTAAGACCAAAGTAGAATGAGTAGCATTAAGAGGGTCTGCCAGAAAGCCTTCCTCTTGTGAAGATGGCTGATTAACCTGAGTGCTCGTGCTGAATACCAGTGGTTTCATTGCAAAATTGATTGCTAGTGCTATCAAGCCCCTTCATGTCAGAAGTACATGCAAATTCGACTCCAATGAGTGAGAGTTTGAATTGGTCTTGATTGCACCCATGCCCACTTTGGTGCATTAGAGTCAGTGAAGATCGCCAAATCGTTGTTTTGATTCGTAGCACCAATGGGTAGAAGATGGATTAAAAAAAGCCGGGCGCATATCAGTTTTATTACAGTTGTGAACTTGCACATTAAGGCTGTCTTTTTTGCATTTGACACTTTTAATTCTTTTTTTGTATTCTATAAAACATTTATGGTCACCTTAATTCTCCTTACTCTGTTCTGTCTCTGTATAGTGCTTGTATGACCATTGTGCATCATGTCAATAAATAGCACCCTCAAAACTGCATAACAAATAGAACACGTTTCCTTCCTAATCACATTATTTACCACTTACCTGTCTTGTTGCCATTTAAGAAGCATTAACTTGTACATATGCTTTTCTCACCGTTAGACAGTCTTCCACTTTTATATAATGCTTTATCATTCTTACTTAAGTCTGTAATTCTCTGGGAGCCCCCGATTTCAGGGCCTATTGTATGGCATGCCAGTTACAATGGCTTTCATTCTGGCTTGCGGGTCTCAACCTGCAGGAAATTGGATACACGCCCAAAATGTTGATGCAAGGCAAACTGCATGCTAAATTACATAGCGTACACCCAATTGATAGTACGGACTCTCCACTATTGCAAATAGCATTGAAATATTGGAATTATGCCCAAAAATATACACGTCCATGCATACCCTATGCACCAAAAATCCCTTTGGTAGGACTGCCCATCCCATCTGGAGTGGTCACGCAGGGACAGTTAGCAGAATGGGAGGAAGGAGGGATAGCTACGGTGGGAACACTATTTCAAGAGGGCTCACTGATGTCACACACTGACTTTACAAATACTAACAGACTGTCGGATCCTCTAGTCCTCTTAGATGCGGGATTATCTCATTGTGTGAGACCACTGGGGGCCCCAAATGGACAAGAATGAATAAGTGCATATGCTCCATTTAATGGGACATGGTAGGCATCTAATGAAATGGCTCTATGTAGGCATAGGAGGGACAATAATATCTCCACTAGGGGCGTTGCGGACTAAATGGGAGGTAGACGTAATAGAGGGTCTGACGGACAAAGAATGGACAAAAATACTGGAATACCCGAAGCTAGTGTCCCGCAATGCGCGGTTCAAATGTATTAAATTTCTGATCATACAAAGAGCATACCTTACTCCGGATAGACTCTACAGGGGGTTTTCTGCCGCCCCCTCAAATTGTCCGAGATGCGTTGAGCCGGATGCCGCGTTTATACATATGCTGTGGACATGTCCAGCACTAACACACTATTGGGCCCAGATTGCACACATGCTCACTGACACTATAGGGGAGAATACTTCGAACACAGCAAAGAGCTATCTGCTGGAGTTATACCGCCAACCTAAGGGATATTTATTTATTTATTTAATGCGATTTTATATAGCGCAAACATTACCCAAAGGTGTCAGAGCGCTTTACAAAAGAACCAGTTGCGTTACATAAGGACTTTGGATTACATGAGTTACATAAGAGATACAAACAGACAAAATAGCAAATGTACAAGTTGTAAATTCACTCAAGGAAGAGATATAAACAAAGAAAAATTGCAAATGTACAAGTTGTAAAGTCACTCAAGGAAGAGGTATAAACTCTAAAAACACATAGGAATGGTAGTAAGTACAAAGGTCTACTATATATATCAGTGGTTAGAATTCTACGTATACAAATAGTAAATTCACTATTACATAGGAACATAAAAACATTACACAGTTTCATGCCACAAGATAGGTGGGGTAAAGAGCGGGGTAGCGGGGGAAGGGTGAAAAAAGAAACTTAAAGGGAAACCAAAAGTCGGGGTTAATGTCAGCAAAACCGGTTGGGGACCTGCAAACAAACAGGCCAAAGTCGGGTTCAGATTTTGCAATAAAATCATTTTGGACAAGGAAAGGGTTATGGGGGGGTACAAGGCGCAGTCCAGGGTCTCGCATTGTCCAGTAAGTCCATTTACGCCAGAAAGACCGTCAAGATGGAGGATCTACGTTAAAGACCACAACGACAACACTACGTAATGGCGGTGTTGCTGTTTGGTGAGAAACCAATCGGAAAAGGCACAATGGAAAAATCAACCCCATGGAGCAGGATTGTATGGGGCAGGCGGCCACACGAACAGGCAGGAGGAAAGCTGGAGAATGCCGGGCAGTCCCAGGTCCCTACTGGCAAAGACAATCGGGGCCCCAGAGCATCAGTGCTTCTGCTCAACACGCCATGCTGGAAGGAGAGGTCTGCTCAGAGGCCGGCCAGCAGCCCCGGATGAAAGGGGAGCAAGGCGGCTGCGGGGTCAGCAGTGCGGGCCCACAAGCAAGCGCATAGGAAGAAAAGCAAGCTTGATTGCTCCGGGCAGCAGCACAGCAGCACCCACGCTGGACAATTATCCGCTGAACCGGAATGCGAAGCGTGAAGCCAGGCGATTGCGAGCCCGGAAGGCAGGCGATGGCCAGAGGGCATAGTCCCCAGCCCATCTCCTCAACGGCCGCCAGGGCCGCCCAGCTGGGCATCGGCCGCGTTGAAATGGATCTGCGATCGACGGAGACCCCGCAAAGCATCGGAGGAGCATCAGGCATCGGCTGCGCAGAAATTGGCATCGCCATAGGCCGAACCTCGGAGGTCAGATGGAGGGCTGGGAGGACGGTGCCACAGCGGCCAGTCCGGCTGGGTAGAAAGTTTGTCAAAAGTTGCAGACGCCAGTTTCGAATTTGATCTTGTGAGTAAGAAGATCGAGGGATCGCCATCCAAGGAAACCCAGGTGAGTATGTATAAGGGTCAAGGAGGGGAGTGGATTTGAGAGCATTTAGCCAAAAAGGCAGGCCCAGGCTCGGAGCTTGTGGCCGGAGCTCCTCACCTGGGGAGATGAGAGCGCTTTGCCAGTCTAGCGTTAATACTGTCAAAGAGGCATATTACCAGTCGGTGGAAGGCAACAAGGCCACCAAACATAGAGTCCTGGAGGGAGGAAGTGATCAAGTGGAGTCTCGCTAAAAGTGCTGCGATACATAGGGAAGAGCAGAGGGGACTGAGAAAAATACCGATAGCGATGGCATGGGATGTGCTGTGCGAGGCGTTTAAAAGCTGGGAAGAACCACTGCAAGTAGAAGTGCCCTGATTACGGCTGTGGCTGTAACACTGAGTGTGGGAGGCGGATGCCTATTATAAGATACACCTGAGCACGTTGTAATGTAATGTAATGTATTGTGATACATGTCCTGGGTCTCGTGCAGGTCTCTTTCTGAAATGTCACTGTATTACTCTGTCTGTTAGGCGGCTATCGATGGTGTTCCCAGTTAGATAACTGTGGGTAGGGGGTGCTGGGGTGATACCAGGGTCGTTGTTTTAGGTTTACTTCGAATTTTAAATTGTTAAAGATACAGGATAGAATATCTACTGTCAGAAAATGTATACACTGCAACTTGTTGATGTTAAAGAATTACGCACATTGTGATGTTGAACTGGCAGGTTGACCATGTATGCACTAGCAGTTCGCATGACGTTGAGCTACAATGATACTACTAGGTTCTAATGTGAATGTAGAAGATTGTATGTAAATCTGAAAAAACGTAAAAAAGTCTGTAACTCTCATAGCTTCAGTCCCCTGTCACGTGACCTGATCCATTTCTCGCTGGTTCCTAAAAGCCTATTGGTAGATCCTTATAATCAGCTTTATCTATATGGCTCCCTTTAGAGACAGCCATGAATTCATTTTACATTACATTACATTACATTACATAGACAATGTGCCTTCACATTCAGCTTTCTCTGCTTGGGTGTAACTTTCTATTGAAAAACGAACTTTATTAAGTTTTCTCTACCTCCAGCCTGAAATAGAACAAAAAAGTAATTGTTGGTACGCCATGTAAACCTCTTGCTCATAAAAAGTGGCGAGAATGTTCTACAGTCATGTCTATATCTTCAGTCTTCATGAGTTAGAATATAATGACCTTCACAGCCACAATAAGGTAAGTTCAATGCTACCGCGGTTACATTTAGCTTAATGGCACGTTTGCTCTCAAATGGCACAGAATAGTAAAATAAAATAAAATGGGACTTATGGTTGATGTATCTTTTTTAAAACATTTTTTAATTCATTTTACCGTATATGAACATAAATAAGCATATTACATCATTGACTCTGTAAATCAAATTGCTCAAGCTTGTGAACAAATGTTTATCTACTGTGACATTTCAACTGAAATCCCATGTTCTTAATATTAACCCCAAAATTCTATCTTTTTATATTTACTTGGGCATCCTCTACTCTCATACTCTTTTCAGTCAAAATACACCTTTCCATATTTTTCTTAAACTCGGAGAGTCAGGAAATCTCCACTACCTCAATGTCTTGCGAAATTTCAACAGGCAACCATAAGTCCTAAATTGCAAAATTGTGAGTGTATTTGAGAGGAGCCTCTTCTTGCCATATATCCAGGGCTGGGAATTTAGGATTTGTCCCCTTCTCAACCAGTGTAATTTGCATTGTGTACACTGACTCATGACCAGCCTCTTTTTATTTTGGCCCATGCCCATTGTTTGATATAAGGTTTCCAATGTTCTTGTTTATTCCTTTCAAATCTCACTATTTGAAATCTGGAATAGTAGGCCCTGTATTGTACTTTAAGTTATACCCAACAAAATCTTGACCATGTTGTGGACTCCCAGATCTCCATCGCTTCCCAAAACCCCATACCCACCCCCTTCCTAAGTCTGCCCATTGTGTCTTGGGTGTTAGGTATTTAGGTTTTAAATATCAGTGTAGTGGCCTTTTTAGTCAGAGGTTCTGATAGAACTGTGTTTTCTAATGGGGTAAATTGCTGGATCCCTGTGTCATGAGTCATGTGTACCTTTAGAGCTGCTTGTAGTCTAGGATATAAAAAAAAGTTCTGTATTAACCAGACTGAATTTTGTTTGGACTTTCTTAAACAGTTTTATGCCTCCCTGTTTCAATACATCTCGTTCTGTAGTTCCTCCTTGCCAAGTTTTAATTACTGTTGTGGTGTAATCAGGAAGGTTTGTCAATCTTCTGCTTCCATAAAAATGAGCTGGGTATCTAGATTTGTTCATCGCATGTCTGTCAAAGTTCATGTTGGAATTTCAGGACTTTTCCCATTCCATGACAGCAGACACAGTTCCACAGCTACATTTTAAGAAAAGTTTTCTCAGGACCACATACAGGGTATTCGGTTGGACATGCAAATATTTGTGGACTATCGTCATTTTTTAAAAAATTCTGCCTTCCCTGTCTGCAAGAGGGGCAGGTTTCTCCATTGGTGCACTTTACTTTTGAAGTTGTGTGGGATTCTCTTATGGATTTTGTTTAGGAATACCTGCCGGTCACAGGTTGTGTGGATGCTTAAGCATTAAACATTTTAATTCACTATCTTGTATGGATTATTATATTGGTGAGTAGATGGCCATTGTGTCATTGGATTTGTCCCAATTAATACTGAACCCGGAGTATTTGCCACATGTCTGAATGATCCATGTCAGTTTTTCTATGTTCTGTAGAGGGACCACTATATATACTAGACTATCATCAGCATAACATGATCTTCTTTCTTCCCATCGTCCCTCATTTTTGGCCTCCTGCCAGTGCATCACCTCTTAACCAGCTTGCTTAAGGTATTTAGGGCAAAATGCAAAGAGTATCAAGAGAGAAGACAAACATATGTCACGCCTCTTTTTAATCCAAAAATTCTCGAGAGTACGCCATTTTATTTTATTTATTTATTTTGAAAGTTTTATATAGCGCGAACAAGATCCTTGCGGATATCAGAGCGCTTTACAAATACAGGGATAAGAAATTGAGTGTAATTCTTGCCAGTGGGTTTGTATAATAGTTGTATTCCTATTAAATATTCGGGTTTAAATCAATTTGTTTGTCATTGCTATTAAGTAGGGCTTTTCTAACAAATCAAATGCTTCTGCTGTATCCAATAAAGAAACCACTGTTTGATTCGTGTACCTCCTTGGTACAGTCAAATAGTTGTCTGAGGTTTATTCCAGTGCTTCTAATAGGGATAAACCCTGATTTGTTGTGATGCACCAATAATTCTACAATTGTATGTAGCCTAACATAGCCATTACATTGGCTAGAAGTTTTATATCTATGTTTAAAACTCATATTGCCCTAAAGGACACACTGTGATTTTTTGGTTTTCCTGCTTTGTGTATCACAACTATCGTAGCAAGGCAGAAATCCTGTTGAAGTTATCCAATTGCCTGACTTCTTTGAACCTAGAGAGTAAGTGCCTCACCATCTTATTAGAAAGTCTGTTATATAATTCAATCGAGATTTGCATTTGGGCAGTTGCAATTTATTCCTCAGTTATTACCCCTCCTAACATATGTTTGCAGGGGGGTGGAATTTAATAAAATATCTACTTGTGCATGGGACAGGTAGCTTCATAAATCTACATGTCCTGTAACAAAAGCCACTTGTGCCTTTGATGCCATGTAGTGCGGCAACAAATTATGGTAGTGATCTCATTATATAAGAGCTCCGATAATAGCCTCTCTGATTATGCCAGAACTCATACTGTATGTAGTAGGGTTTGAATACTAGCAATTTCCTTATATTGCCACCTTTCCACAGATCTACGCACTGGGGCTTAGGTTAGCGGTAAATAATAGTTCCCCATGGTTGGAAGGCCCTTTTGAGTTTGTGCAAACCTATTAACTTGCATGTTTTATGGGTTTTCATCAGCTCATCTCTTAACACTTTCCCATACAGAGAAAGGTTGGAAATTTACTCCTGACCAGGGCAGAAGTAAAACTTCTTCTAGTGTTGGGGGAAAAAAGTGGTTGGTGGGAAAGTGAATTTGTTACAGCACAATAGATTTTCTGCACATGCATACTTGCTCATGCAAAAATGCAGTTCACAAATTTTTTCTAGAAGTACGATTTCCTGGCCTACTTCTGTAAAGTCTTGTGAATACATGACAGCCTTAAATCTGCACTAATGCAAGGACATATACCATGTGTGCACTTTTATGGCTTTCTTTAAGAAATGGGCCCTAATTTAGGATCGGCGTTAACCAAGACCTTTTGCTTTTATTAAAATTCTCTCCCTCTATCTACCGGTTGGCTTCACTGTGACATAATTCTGCTCTTTCACAAGGAGCATATCAGCACACAAAGTGGTTTTGTTCAGTGTCAGGAACTACTGTGGCAATGTGTGGTTTTTCAGACCAAAAATATTTGTGCTTTTGCCAATGTTTGTTATAATCAAAAGGGCCCGACAGCCCCCACAACAATAGTGTCACAAAATCCATGTCAAAACAAGACACACATTAATGAAACCAAAAGGCTGACCAACAATGGCATACCTATTGGCTTTGCAAATGCTTATTTTTCATGTGTCCTCTAATTTTGTTGAAACTGGTTACACTGATTTTCCTTTATGAATAGTTTTTGGAAACACTAGCACGCAGCAGCACATTTTAGTGAATGATGTTTCATTTCAAAATTCACCGTAGTTTAGTAAAAATGTTTTTCCTAGTTGCCTTTTTTTATGAACATTTTATTTTAGAATCAATCATTTTTAGATCTCGCCTACGCAGCGTGCATGCTGCATAGGCAAAATGACCTATGCTATCACTTCGGCTTTTCAGCCAAACACGTGCACGCGTTCCATTGCCTTCAATGGCAACGCATGCACGTCTGGCGATTCACTTGCGGGAGCGAGCGCCACCATATGGTAGCAATTATCGCTCCCGCAAGTGAATCGCGCAGCCCCCCTTCTGCCGCGCGCCTGTCCTATTAAGGATTTGGGCCAACGCATCACAACATGCAAAGTGCTTTTGACTAGCTGAAAGGTCCACGTAACATTAGTGTACATGACTTGTGGAGCCGAGATAAGGGTGCTTTCATGTCTTCTTACAAGCACCATCAAGGAACAGAATGGACATCAATTTTGTGTCACAGTGACGGTTTTATTGAGGCATAAACTAGAGATAAACAAGGATGCATCTGTGTGCCATTAGTTCACCCTTGTAACCCACAGGCCTTCCCTTTATCTGCTGTGTTGAGACTTTGAAGTTACTCTCGACAGTGCAAAAATTATACGCTTCCTGTGATTTCATCATGGATAAAGGCTGTGAGTTGTCATCCAACTGGAAGTCACAGGGTGTATTGTGCAATCGCTGCTAACCCAACACTTCTGGTCAGCAATGCACCGTCAGTTACTTACTTCTGGAGTGCCTGAGAGGAATTATTTGGCACTGCATTCAATTTAAAAGGACCGAATGCAAACCATTCTCCATTCATTTGCTTCAGCTCCATGGACCTTTGCTATTGTTATTGTTATATTGTTGACGTTTGCATTTGTTTTTGTTCATGGAATGCTCGGCACAAAGGCACGAGATGAGAATAATGGAGAGGGGGGTTTACCCAAATAAGTCACTGGGGACCTGGGTGCTATATGATGTATGAGAAAAAGGTCCCAGTGAACCGTTTAGACATTAGTCCTATTTATTTACAATGACAATAATAAGGACATTAAAGCAAAAACACACTGTAAATTAATCACAATGGGCAAGATCTACAATACCTGAAATACAATAACAGTGCCCCAAGACAGGAGGGAAGGAGGGGAAATAGCGTGATGCTGTGAGAAAGAAAGAAATAAGTAAGAAATTATAGTAGTTGTGACAAGGAATTATTTCAAAATCATTAATTATTTGCAAACTAAGAGGGTCATTAGGATGGAGGATTTTCCGCATCCTCCGGGCCGGCGGAAGCCACCCGGAGGATGCGGAAAATCCTCTGCGGACCCACCAGGACCCACCGCCACATTAGGATGGCTGGTGGGTCATGGTTTAGGTCCGCAGCTTTTCCGCCACGGCTGGCTTACAACCGCGGCGGAAAAGCACTAAAATGGTGACGGTGTCTCTCAGACACCGTCAGCCAGATTAGGATGTGCTTGGGAACATGCTTTTCCGCGGCGGCTTTTCCGCCGTGGAAAAACATGTGTAACTGCACTGCGGGGGCCCGTTGCGGGCCCCCTAGGTGTAGTGGGGCGTGGGGGGTGCACATGGGGGGTACCTATGGTACCCCCCTGCATTTGCGTGCACAATGCAGCAGGCACCGTGCGGTGCCTGCCGCTTTGTGCACGCAAATGCTGTGCATGCATTTTTTTTTTTTTAATTTTTATTTTGCAAGGTTTATAGTAGAAAAAGGGGAAAGAAGAAAAAAAAGAAGAGGGTCTAGCAAGAGGGAAAGAAGAAGGAACAGGCGACATCCCGCCATGTAACCCCACACAGGGGGTGCTGTAGAACATTCTTGCAAGAAAGATCAACATGCAGCAACAAGGCCGGCCTCGAGCGACGGCTTAAACAATGCAAAAAGTCTTGTGTTTCAAACCGCAAGATTTGTGAGGCGCACCCACGTCTCCGTAGCTAGTCCAAAGTCTCAGAGAGAAGGGGTGGCTCAGGTCTGAGCACAAACCAAAGGTAGGCCATGCCGTTTGTCCTTATATGCAAATCGTGTCACAACCAAAGAAGTTAACATTCCCAACCCACCCACCTCCCCCTCCCCCCGCCCCATCCCTAGAGGTGGTGACCATCATTCATTCATGTCATCACTATACAAACAGGTGACTAAAGTTGGAAGAGGTGTAGCGCGCGAAGCGCTGAGGGGCAGACTGCTGATGGTAATCCCTGGGACAAAAACCTGACCAGAGGGCCCCAAGTGAACATGAAGTTTTTAAAGTTCCCCAGAAAGATATCCGAAAGTCTCTCCATACTCAAGAGGCGCCACAGTCGTGCATGCCATAAGGAAATAACTGGAGTTGTCGGGCTCTTCCAGGCGGCCGCTAAGGTCAGTTTGGCCGCTCCAAGACACAGCCATATAATGAGTTTATCCGCTCGTGTTTGATGTTGAAGCAGCGGATCTCTAAGCCCCAGCAGGACAAATTCCAGTGAGTCCGGGACCGGGTATCCCACCACCTCTTTGATGTGCGAGAGGATCTCGGACCAGAACGGCTGGATGGTTGGGCAATCCCACCAGATGTGGCGAAAGTCCCCTAATTCCCCACAGCCCCGCCAACACCTATCGGAGGACGCTGGAAATATCCGATGTAATTTAGATGGATACAAATACCAATCGAACATAAGCTTCATGTGAGCCTCCCTAAGATCTGTGGAATGGTTATGCGCCGTCACATCCCTCCAAAGATTCCTCCACTCAGTGTCAGATATGTCCCTTCCTAGTGTAGACTCCCAGTGGTCCATATACCGAGGTCGGGGGGACACCGCGGTGTCAAGGAGCATCCCGTACAGAAAGGAGATCGTCCCCTTCATGGCGGATGTGCGGAGGATAAAAGTTTCAAACTTCGTCAACGGCCTCGTAGCAGCATCCACCACCCCAGGTGACGTCGCCCAGTGTAGAAGCTGAAGGTGACGAAAGCGCTCAGTAGGCAGGACACCATAGTCCCTCATACAGTTGTGGAACGTAAGAGGTGTCGTGCCATGGAATAGGTGGGTGAGGGCCCTACATCCACCCTCTCTCCAAGTCCCAAAGGGTCCATCCGCCAGGGCTGGTGGAAAGGCCGGATTGAAGTGAATGGGAGTAAATGGGGACGGGAACGTGGTCCATCGGTCATCTCTACTAACCGTGTCCCAGACCTTCAGCACCGTGCTAGTGGGGGTGCTAATATACGCGTTCCTGGGTCGGTCCGCCTTAGGTTTCCAGGCCAGGTCCCAGATGGACCGTCCTACCACACTTCGCTCCATATGAAGCCAATGCTTCTCCGACAGCTGCTGGGACCATTCCACCAGTACTCTCAATTGGGCAGCCTTATAATACAAGTGCATGTCCGGAAACCCCACCCCTCCCTCCATCCGTGGCCGTCGAAGAACCGCATAGGAAAGCCGTGCCCGGCCACCATGCCAAACGAATTTCAGCATCAGAGTCTTGAGTCGGCGGAAATAATCCACCCCTATCGGAATGGGCAGGGCCTGGAAGAGATACAAGAGTTTGGGAAGGAGGACCATTTTAAGGGCATGAATCCTACCCAACCATGAGATAAATTTCGGTTTCCATCTCTCCAACTCCGTACGGATCACTGCCAGCATTGGTGGGAAGTTGGCCTGGAACAGCGCGCCTAGGGTAGGAGTCAGCCGCACACCCAGATATAATAGGGAGGCGGTCGCCCACGAGAGTGGGGTAAGCGAGCGGACCCGCTGAACCTCCTCGGGCGGAAGAGTCAGATTCAGATTGTATGATTTATTGAAATTAACTCTGAACCCAGCCACTGTCTCGAAGTCCGAGAGCACTGTGTGGACATGTGGTAACGATAGCGCCGGGTCACGGATAGAGAGCAACACATCGTCCGCGAAAAGCAAAATCTTGTGCTGTTCTCCCGTAAAGGGAAGGCCCAAGATCCGTTCATTTTCCCGAATCGCTAAGGCCAGCGGCTCTATGCTTAGTGCGAAGAGGAGTGGCGAGAGCGGGCAGCCCTGACGCGTGCCGCGGGAATGACAGAATCTCCCAGATCTACAGCCATTCACCAGCACCCGGGAGGTAGGGTTGTTGTAATTGGCCTCAAGCATTCTGATGAAGTGAGGCGAAAAACCGAAGGCCTCCAGTGTACGATGTAAAAAGCCCCAGTCAACACGGTCAAACGCTTTTTCTGCGTCGAGTCCTACGATCACTGCTGGTATGCGAAATCTCTCAGCCTTCTCAATCAGATGGATTACGCGTCGCAGATTGTCATGAGTCTGTCGACCTTTGATAAACCCGGACTGGTCCGGGTGGATTAGAGCCGGCATCAGGTCCCGCAGTCGGCTGGCAAGGATAGACGAGTATAACTTAGCATCCAGGTTAAGGAGCGCTATCGGGCGGTAAGATGCGCACTCGGAGGGATCCTTCCCCGGCTTGGGGAGGATGGTAATTAAGGCCTCAGCCATAGTGTCCGAAGTTCTCCCCTCAGATGCCATCGCATTAAAGAGGGAGACCAAGAAGTCGCAGACGTCCGAAGCGAACGTTTTGTAAAACTGGGCCGTGTAGCCATCGGGGCCCGGGGCCCGGGGCCTTGTGAAGTTTCAGGGCCTTGATGGCATCCAGTACCTCCTCCCTGGAGATGGGGGAAGAGAGCAAGTCGTTCCATTCTTTGGAAACCTGTGGGATAGGAAGACCCCCCAGAAACGCTGCTTGGGCCTCCGGGTCCAGGGCATCATTTGAATAGAGATCTGCGTAGAAGCGGCCAAAAAGGGCCACCTTGTCTGCGTCTTTATGCCGGACAGCACCTGTATGGTCCCGTATACCCCCTATGTAATCCCTCTCACGTTTATCACGGAGTTGCCTGGCCAAATGACGCCCCACCTTGTTCCCCTGGGAATAGGAGATTCGCCGGAGACGCAGGAGGGTAAATTCAGCCCGGTTATTGTAGTGGGCCTTCAATTTCCCCCGCACCGCCGTGAGTGGCCGAAGGGTCACCCTAGATGGGTTCGACTTGTGCGCCTGCTCCAGCGTGGCCAGCTCCGCCTCCAGGGCCTCCCTCTCATGTCGTCTGAGCTTATTAGGATTCGCGTTGAGGGCGAGACACGTACCTCGTATAGAGGCCTTGCACGCATCCCACGTGGTGTATACCGACGTATCGGAAGGCGGGTTAAGAGCAAAAAAATCTCCAATAGCCCTCCGCAGCGCGGTACAAGAAACGTCATCCCGCACTAACGCCGCAGGGAAGTACCACTTCCGCCAGCCGTCCCACCCCATCGACCAGTGTAGCCCTAATACCACTAAGCTATGATCAGACAGCGAGAGCGGAAAAATACTAGCTAGGTTGACATCTCCCCTAAGGGCCTGGCTGACAAAAATGTGATCTATGCGAGAATACGTGTGATGTACATGTGAAAAGAACGTGTAATCCTTTGCCTGAGGGTGCATGAAGCGCCGGCTATCCACTAATCCCAGGTCGCTTAGTTGTCGCTGCGTAGCCCCTGAGAAGACCCCAGTGTCTGCCCTGCGCGCCCCCGAGCCATCCAAATCCCTGTCCCACACCATGTTGAAGTCCCCCAATAGTATCAACTGTCCTTCCACAAAATCCCCCATTCTGCCCATCAAGCCTTGCAGAAACCCATTCTGGCCAGCATTCGGAGCATAAATCACCACAAACGTACACTGGCGGCCATACAGCGAGCCCTTCACCATGAGCCAGCGGCCCTCCCTATCACCGCACACCCCCAGGGGCTGAAAATGGAGAGAAGCCTTGAACATGAGGGCCACTCCCCTATGTTTAGTGGAGGCCGATGCCCTGTAGATAAGGGGAAATTGTCTATGCCGGAGCCGCAGCTCATCCTTCCTGGCCAGGTGGGTCTCCTGAAGGGCAACTACATCTAGGTGGTGGTCCAGCAAATACTTCCAGAGTTTCTGGCGTTTCTGCGGGGAATTGAGACCCTTCACATTCCAGCTACCTATACTAACAGGCATAAGGACAATAGGGGACTCCGCTCGATGCTTGCGTGTAAGAGACTCAGAGCCCGGCTCCGGGACCCCGCCCACCACCCGTCCACGCCACCCCGGCGCAGGTCCACTTCCACACAACCCCCTCCAGGTTCTAGACCACCCCATTCAACCAGCCAATCCAAGTCGTCAGACCTCCAGAAGTCCCGCAGACAGGACGATCCAATGAGTTCAGCACACGCAGGACAGTCGGACAGTGATCCCAAGCACAACGTCCCTGGCATCTTACGCCCATGAGGAACCACACACCTCCCTCCCCAGGGGCCTGAACAGCAAAACCCTACATAGTAAACAGAGAGTGGATTACCCCCAGTCCAGCCCAGGATAATAGATGCGATGGTGAACGCCACTAGCACCAACCACACCCCACATTCACTTACCATGGTCGCCACCACACTCCCCCCATTCCCCAGCCCCAACCCCAACTGTCCCCCCCCCATCTCCGAACCCCAGAACTCCCTGGTCCCAGAACCCCCCCCCCCGCTCCCCCCCCACACAAGAAGAAACAACAACATAGAACTTAAGGCATAAAACCTGAGTCGTACCGCCAACAGTTCCAGCAGGTCACGGTCCGAAAGGCCCCCTCTGGACTGGTACCGGGAGGGGGGCACCAATCCAGTGGCCCCCAGGACCACGGTCCGGGGTGTCTTCTCCAAAGTACAATAGAACCCCCGGAACCTCAGGGTCGGAGCCCCTCCGACGCCATCAGCGATAAAGGGGTCATGCCGCTCCAGAGCTCGTTTGAGAATCTGCCAAAGTGGCGGAGGCCACCGAGGCTACCGCAGCATCCCTTTCCTGCACACTAGCCGTGCGATCCGGCCGCCTCCGATCAGGGGAGGGACCGATTCTATGCCAGGAAGAAGAGCGACGTCGCCTCCTGGATGGCGAGGAGCGACTCTCTCGAAGGTGCCACATCCTCCAATCCCAAAAGATCAGCCGCCACCTGCAAGGAGCTTATCTGCGCCAGTCGATTCTGCCAACGAAAGATGATCCGGAAGGGATGTCCCCAAGAGTAAGAGATGTTATTCTCCCGCAGGAAGGTGGTCACAGGACGGAACTCCCTCCGTTTCCGAAGAGTCGACGCAGCCAGGTCCTGGTACAGTTGCGGACGGTGGTCTCTAAACTGCAGAGAGGAGATGGTTCTAGCTTGACGCAAGATACGTTCCTTCAGTTGAAAGTCGTGCACACAGACGAGGATATCCGGAGGCGGCCCCCCCCCCCCGTCTGGGCAACCCCACTCTGTGCACTCTGTCCATCCTCACTTCCTGCACGCCCTCATCGTCCAGGATCTGCACGAACAGGGCCTGAACATATCCACGGAGGTCCCCTGCTTCTCCGTCCCACGGCACTGCTTTGATGCGAATGTTATTCCGCCGGGAGCGGTTCTCCAAGTCCTCCGTGTGGGTTTGCAAATCCAAATTTTGTTCCGTGAGGCGGATAATGTCTTGTTGCAGCTGATGTACATCATTCGCCAAACTCAGATCTCGGTCCTCCAGCGTCGCCACACGTTCGCCGATCCCATCCACATCTCTCCTTACCTCCCGAAGGTCCGATGCTAATTGCGATCTGAGTTCAGAAATGTCCTCTTTAATGGAGGCAAAAAGCTCTGTCATGAAGGCCTTAGTGGCGGGCGCCTCATCGTCCGATTGCTTCGATGAGCTACTAGCTCCTGGCGAGGCCGGTTGCTGAGAATTCTTGGGGGCACCATCCTTCCCCGTCCTCCCTTTGCGCAGCGCGTTGGACATCTCGGTGGTCTGGTCACAGCACGTGGCCTGGTGTGCCTTCCACTCCAGAAAAACCCGGCGGGAGCCGCAGACAGGGCCCACAAACAGTGATGGTCACCCTCCCAGGCAGTCCGTTCAGGGGCACAGCCACCCCCTCTCCAGCAGGGGCTCTCTACAAGAGAATGCAGCAGGCGTCCCACGTGGCCTCCAAGGCAGGGGAGGGTGAGCAGCCACACCAGGACCCGACACCCTGGACAACAGGCGAGTGTGGCGGCAATGCCCGAGGCCCCCAGTTCACAGCCCAAGCAACGAGGCCAAGCAGGACCGGTCAGCCAGAGAAGGCCCAGTCAAAAATGGCGCCGCGGCCTCCCCCGCTAAGCGCTGCACTCCAGGAACACCCCCGTAGGGGCTCGGCCGGCCTCACCAAGGGCCGTCAGGTTGGCGCTAGAGCTCTACAGCTCGAGTAACAAGATTCCCAGGGTCCGGCGTCAGCTAGGCAGATAGGCCTTAGTGCGACACGGGTCCGCCGCTGCGCTAGGCACAATCCCGGGGAATTCAGATAGGCCTGCTCCTGCTGCTCCTGACCTGCCTCTGGGCCTGCGATCCCACAGTTGACACCCCGCGTTGGAGCCGCAGCAACCGCGGCGATTCCTGCAGCCGCTCTGCCCCACCAGGCCCCCGGGAACAGGGGCCGCCTCTCCCGAGCGTCCCAGCCTCACCAGACTTCCCCGCAGCAGGATGCCTCCTTCGGGCTCGGCTCTCGGTCTCCCGGACTCCTTCCGCGTCACCAGCCTTGCACTGCCGGTTCTTCTCCCCAATGCGTTCCCGCCACAGGTCCTCAACGGCAGGCTTGTCTCCCGCCGGTCGGTGGGCCTCGAGGGCGGAGCCTGGTAGCCAGCGCGGGGCGCTCCCCCGTCGCGCTGGACGCCGCCTCAACTGGGGCCGGCCCCCTGAGTACGAGAGGCCGGTGCTTTAGAGGCCTCAGCTCTTCCCCGCTCCGGTCGCCGCCACAGGCTTCCTGTCAGCTCGCCGACGGCACCGGACGGCACCCCCAGCTGCCAGCGACCTCCGCCGCTCCTTTCACGCCGGTAAGGACGCTCTGGACCCCGCTATCCGGTGCTATGCAGAGTCGGCGTCGGAGAGGCTCTCAGAAGCGTCCTACTCCGACGCCATCTTGGCCACGCCCTGTGCATGCATTTTTAACATTGCTGCGGGTGCAGCTTGAAGCTCCACCCGCCGCACTGTTAAAATAGAGGATGTGACCGCCACCCAGGCGGTCACATCCTAATCTGCACAGAGGGAACGCCGCAGCCCATGCGGACGTTCCCTCATGCTCTGGGGTCGCGGACGGACTCAAGTCCGTCCGCGATCCTAATGACCCCCTAAGTTGGCTTCAGATCCCTGAGCCAAAACATGGAATCCCAGATTTCCAAACATTCATCAAGAATCATGTATTTGACGCTGGTATTCTATATCCAAAAAATAGGGGCGGCGTCAACTGAGATGAAAAGGAGTAGCCGTCGACGTTTCGACCCCACGCTACAAATGTAGGCGTGCTTAAGGCCTTACATCGGGGTCTTCATCAGGACAAGAAACGTGAAACCAAGGGTACACTATGAATTCTATAAAAATACAAATAAATAATAATACATTAGTACAATGTTCTCCATAAAATTGGGAGAAATTGAGATGACATCATCCAAACCACAAGAGAATTAAAATGTTACCATGGTGCGTGGAGAAATTAATTTCACACGGTGGTAAATTACTGGAATGATTTCTTTCCTTTTCGCAATCGTGAATTTCTGAAACAATAAAAATAAAGTTCCAGATCGGCTATATTATGCCACTTAATCGTCATCCATAAAATTGGAAAAGATAACTATAAACAGGGTAAATTTGAAATTTCAATTACGTCGCTTTTTGGGTTTAACTGAAGGTTTTACACAGGTCAGGCCTGATCTACGTTTTGATGCTGACCATACTGTTACAACATACTCAGTTGGCAAATTGTCAGAATTGGGTACAACATTCTACATTAGCTGCTGTTAAATTACATCTATCCAAGCTGACTGATGATGTGGATCTAAATGATTTTATAAAGGGCCCGGCTAGTGGTAGATCTAAACGTTGGATTTATGCTGTTTACAATGAAATCTGGAAACTTTCACAAATTGAGGCTGTTAAGTGCCGAAGGGCTATTGATCAAGCTAATTTGGAAAAGGTGCTTGCAGTTGTGGATAACAGTATTAACACGCTTTCTTCCCGCATTTACACGTTGAATAATATTGTGTCTTCAGTTGTTGATATTGTACATGATCAAGTGTCTGTGTTATACCATGGTCAAAATCAGTTACGTTCCATTATGCAGTTTGCGTGGACCCTGCAGACTCTTAAGTTAATCACATTACCTTTTGCTTTGTACAAATTTACAAATTGTATGCGATATATTGCAATAGGCAGATATGAACCGCTGGGTAACTCATTTCTCCACGAAGCATGGTCGCTCCCATTCACTTATCGATGCATGAAAGACGAGAAAGAAGTTTATTTTAATGGGGAGGAATGCACAGAGTCACCTGATCATTCATTATTATGCAGGCACATACAGTTGAATGGTTCTTGTAACCAGGACCGGCCGAATTCAGGCTGTGTTTTGAAAGGTACTCCGGTTCCCGCAATAGTTCCCACGTTCACTTTACTGGCGAATGGTAGTTATTTACTGTTGAATAACGAGGAATGTTGTGGGTTAATTATAGGTATCGCTTATGTGGTAACTGTATCAGAACGTGTTGTCTGTTGCGTTCTGTATCCCCCTACGCATGGGATTTCAGATGTTTCCGTCTGGCCGCGCATCCCAACCTTGAAAGCGGAGTTCAATGGTATGACTAGAATAAGAGCCCTTTTGTCTCAAAAAGAGGTGGCCCTGAGTTCGGCCCGAGAAACATTCGTCTTTCACATAGCTAACACACGCACAGAGGTGCAGGCGCTTTTAAATACTGATTTGCCTTTACATTTCAGCGAGCTGGTTCATCAAATCTTTAATGCCTCCTCCACTTCCGGCCTTGCTCACTTTTTAAAATTAGTTAGCAGTGGTCTTGTGACTTCATTCGAGAAACTATTTGGAGTCATCCCTGCCTTCTTTCATTCTATTTTTTCAAGTTTGTTCGGTGGCTTCCCTGTTTTGTTGGCGTTGGCAGCAGGCGTGTTGGTGATATTTTGTTTTATTAAACATGGATGCCCGTCCTGCGTTAGGAGCCGCAGAGCCCCTCCTGCCACTGTTTCGCAACCGGATGCTTGATTACTATGGCACCCTGCCGCTTGCGACTTTGAGCACTGCATTTGGATTATCGTTTCGATTTTCCTATTTCACATGTGTCCAGCCTGTGTTTCATTGCCTAAGCTGCGATTTCAACTGGGCCCTTGATTTGTGTCTCTGCTTGACGGTGTCTCCTGACGTCGATTTTAATCCTCTGATGAGCCCCGTAGTTGCTCACGAGTTGGTTTGTTCTGGCGAAAGGATTATGGCCTTGGCAGCGATGCATGGACTAATGGGTCATTGGGACATACTCGCAGCGGCGCATGAGTTCTTGGCACAGAGCTTTCTTGAGTACCCACTAAGTGGTCCTATGATGATGCTAGAGGATCCAGTGCTGGAGCAGCACGTATGTTCTTTCCCACTACTTAATTGGATGGCTGAACTGTTTTCGGATGATGACAGTGATTTCATGTTGGAGGCTGTTGCTGCATATTTTGCATATTCAGTTCTATCCTGAGATGCCATGGAGTCTTTTATTATTTAGGCACGTACCTGTTTGGGTTTTTTGACGGTGCCTTTTTCTTACAAACAATTCTTTTTTTATACGTCCCGAGCCTATTGACTTGTATTAAAAAGTTTAGACCATTTCATTTGGCCACTATAGGCCATCATATATGCTTTTGGAAATTAGCTTAGCTCATTATTATTGAACTCTGTTTTCAGGTTATACCCCTGTTCTGGTCCTACCTTACCATGATTTTTGGCCGTGCTCGGATCATTGGGGGGGGTGTCATATAGCTAATTCTTTTCTATATACTGTGTTAAGTTAGCATGAGCTTATTAAATGTTTAAATGCCATTTTTCCTTTCTGCTTCATTTTGCATATTGAAATGAATTACTAGTCGACCATTGCCAATAAATTACAAAAAGCGCTTGTGTATACCTTAAAGGCTCATAAAAACCTCCAACCAGACCAAGGTAGACCAACCCTCTACCAACACGTGTTGAACTATATTAGTATACATATGTCACTCCTGACATAATAGTAGATCAAAAAATCCGACTATCAGCAACATCTCACAGTTGAACATAGTGTTTAGAGACAACTTCTGAAGTCTCATATATAATGTTACACAAGACCAGAATCCCACGTGTAACCAGTATAGTGTATCTTCCTATAGATAACTCCATAATACACTATATCAGAAGTGAAAAGAGTCTATTGCACATTCAAACCCTAAAATAGGTCATATTATATTAGGATTCCTACCTGGAAAGAGGTAGACCGTACATGCGTGTAATCTTATAGTAGTTATGGAGCAGTCTATTCCTATGGTACTGCAGTCTATCACAAACACAAGACCTGAGAATCAGAAATGCGGGGAGTTACTTATCTCTTAGGAGTCCAATTGTGAGAGAGTACCAATCACCACCGCCGCTCCGCACCCAGTGTAAAAAAACACCCATACCTAATCAGGGCGGGTTGCCGTGTCGTGCTCGGTCATATTCCAAAACGGGTAATTTCCTACATCGGGAAAGACGTTATTAGCTCAATGTAATATAGCCTCCCCTGGCCCATAGACTATACGGAGCTCTATCATACCTGGTAGAGGTATTCAATCTCACTCGGGATCCGCTCTCAATCGCGGGAGAAAGGCACTCTGTGGTCGCGCTGAAGGGAAACCACGCTACTAATATAAAGAAAGGACTACCACTAAAGAAGTTCCGGGTCGTCTCTAAGGGCAACTCTGTTGACAGTCCTAAAACAATCGCCATAGAAAGCGGACTAACCCGGGTCTCAGGGCATAGTAATGGAACATGGGATAGTGGCTACATTCGATTAGAAACATTCATACTGATTAATCGGATTTTTGAGAATATTAATCCCGCGATTATTGTGAACATAGTCAAGTGACAAAAATGGACTGGTGACATATCATTAATTAGATTTGAACAGCACAATGTCTTAGCTATTATTGGTACCATATCATTTAGAAACATAAAACGCATATTTTTCAGATGGGGCAATCTTTTTAAAAACAAGGGGAAACTGCGCCACGCACCTCTCACACAGGAGGGTGAAGTAGCGTGCATCCACACAATCGATAGATAAATAGATAACTCACTAGATAAATGTAAGCATAGAAGTTCAGTGAGAACATGTGCTGAGTAATTATAGGAATTTCATCAGTTGACAGATCAATGTGCTACCTTGCCCGATTTGCACCATTACAGACATGTCCAATGGATGAGCGATTCATAAATGGTACTGGAAGGGAATATAAATGCAACAGTACTCATTATCCATAATCTAAAAAGTCAGTAGTATACCTATCACATAGTGACAATGGCATTCTTAAATTAGTATCTTCAGATATAGCATGGGTCAAAAAAGGTTATTGGTATAAATCCGATTCATGCCGATCGAAAACATATATATATATATATAAGCAAACCAATGCAATATCTCAACATAGCATACAGATAATATGCAAATCTAAATGAGACGCACCTCTCATACATGAGGGTGAAGGTCTTGTATTACAAATTCAACGACCAAACCTGGCCAACTGTGCATAGCTGCTCTCGGCTTCATTCAACCCATTCCGGATAGTGTCTAGAATGGTCATCCATTTGGATTCTCTAAGGGTGAGAATGTGCGTGACGTCACCGCCTCTAGGCCCTAGGATAATCTTCTCTAAGACTAACCATTGTAGAGTATCTGGAGTATGGCCGTGTCTAGTGCAGTGATCTACCAAAGGGGCCCCATGTACATTACATCTAATTCGACTACCATGCTGTAGAATACGAGCCTTAACTTTCTGTTGGGTCTGGCCCACGTATGCTAGATCACATGGGCACTTGATCATATTTATTTATTTATTTATTTATTTTTAGAGTTTTATATAGCGCGAACTTGAACCGATTAGGTTATCAGAGCGCTTTACATAGCACCAGTTCCGTTACATGTTATCAAAGCACTTTACATAGAATCAGTTACGTTACACATTTCAGGAACACATTTCTTTTTGTTCTAGTGAATAGGGTTATATAGATTACGTTTGACGTATTACAGTTCGTGTGAGATCGTAGTGTAAAAGACCTGCCTCTATACGTCAATTCCTTTGTCTGAATCGCTGTTTCACATGCTGCACAGGTACCACATTTCGTGTGGCCCACAATTGGTGGGAGATTCCACAAAGATTGGATTGTTGGATTCCGTGGTATGGGTAGGAAAGATTGTACCACCTCATCTTTAATATTGCGTGCCCTCTTAAAGGAGTGTAGGGGGAGGGCCTTCTGTTCAATGTCATCCGCCACTAAACTCCTGTGGTGGTTAATGATTTTTTTGACATCGGTGCTCCGAGCTGAAAAAGTGGTCACACAGATAATGCGTTCCAGGGCTGTATCTTGTTTGGGCTCAGATGTTAGCATACTTTCGCGAGGACTATACCATGCCCTCTTACGTGCACGTTTCACCAAACGTGCCGGATAGCCACGTGCAAGTAGGCGACTCGAGAGTTCTTGTGACTCAGTCATGTAATTCTCCTTGCTCGAACAATTTCGACGGATCCGAAAAAATTGGCCAACAGGTAAATTGTCTCGTAGTCCCCTCGGGTGATGGCTATTATATTCCAAAAGGGAATTTCGTTCCGATGGTTTCCGGAAGAGTGTGGTTTGTAGGAGATTTTTTTCAGAGTCGACATAAATCATGATGTCCAAAAATGGAATCTTTCCACTACTCTATTCTAAAGTGAACTGAATGTCTGTGCTCTTACTATTCAGCCAAGTGTGGAATGATGCGAGGTCATCTTTTGTACCGTCCCAAATGCACAGCACATCGTCTATATATCGGACCCACAACGCCATGTGGTGTCCGAACGGGTTAGTATCATTGAAGATGAATTTATTCTCAAAGTCATCCATGAAAAGTACTGCCAGATTTGGGGCAAATGTAGCCCCCATCGCTACACCTTTCGTCTGGAGAAAGAAGTCATTTTGAAACATAAAGTTTTTCATCATCGCAATTTGCAAAAGTTCCAAAATGAAGTTGGTCAGTACCGGGACCGGTGCGGTCCTAGTATCAAGGGCCTTCTCCATTACAGAATTGCATCCATTTGTGGGATACTAGTATAAAGTGACACAATGTCACAAGTTACTAGTATTTGGGTACTTGGATCAAAGGATCTTTGATCAATTAGGTTAATTACTTGTGTGGTGTCACGGAGATACGCCCTGGTCTGTGTGGCAAGTGGTTTCAGGAAGAAGTCTATGTACTGATTGCTTTTATGTCCTTATTATTGTCATTGTAAATTAATATGACTAATGTCTAAACGGTTCACCCGCACAAAGGCCCAGCAGGGATCTGTATTATTTTGCACATTTCAATGAAGGAATGCATGATTACCTAACAAATTTTTTTTATATAGGACTTAATGAATCCTGCCCACCCACATCACAGGCGAATGCAAGGACAATGATAGGGTCAGTGATAAACTTTAGACCGCCTATGTCCTGCCTCCTTACTTTAGCACATATTGTGCCACTTTTCACTCTATCACTAGAAGTGCCTCAAGAGGCCGGCCGCAAGGGCATGATTGTGCCGAGATCCATTTATGTTGCAGTAATACCATAACCACTTTTCTGGGTAATGTGCTCCATTATCCAGTGTTTGTCGCGGTGGGTCACCCACTGCATGTTATTTTTCATTCAAAATAGATATTTCATTCAAATACTACTTGTTGTTCAGATCGACAATGTTAAACAACAGTTGATGGACAGAATGCAGAACAATGTCATACATTCACCCCAGTACAGAGATCTGGGCCTAAATCCATCGTTTTTTTGCACTCCACCCCACCCCAGTTCAGACATGGCAATATGCAAATCAGCCTTGACCCTGTGCCACATGGGAACAGTCCAGCCCGAACTGCCAAGCCATGTCTTTCCTGGACCGGAATCAAGCATCCTAGGACCGGTTTCTGGCTATCAGCCGTCTTCAGCCAGGATAGCTTGACTCCAGTGGTGTGGAGAGCATGGGACTCACGTCTGAGCATACCCATCCCACTCGGGGTGACAATGCAAAACAACAGTTGATGGACAGAATGCAGAACAATGTCATACATTCACCCCAGTACAGAGATCTGGGATGCTCCGTCCATCACCACCCCCTTTTGTACCGCTTTTGGCCGCCATAAGTGTGGCAGGGTATGCTCAGACGTGAGTCCCTTGCTCACTTCGCCACTGGATTCAAGCAAGCCGGGCTGAAGACGGCTGGAATGCCAGAAACCGGTCCTCGGAAGCTTGTTTCCGGTCCAGGGAAGACATGGCTTGGCAGTTCGGGCTGGACTGTTCCCATGAGGCACAGGGTCAGACTGATTTGCATATAGCCATGTCTGAACTGGGGTGGCAGAGTGGGCTAAAGAACGGTGATGGATTAAACCCAGATCTTTTGACTGGGTGTGATTTTTTGATTGATTCGGATGCTCCGTCCATCACCACCCACTTTTGTACCGCTTTTGGCCGCCATAAGTGTGGCAGGGTATGCTCAGACGTGAGTCCCTTGCTCACTTTGCCACTGGATTCAAGCGAGCCGGGCTGAAGACGGCTGGAATGCCAGAAACCGGTCCTCGGAAGCTTGTTTCCGGTCCAGGGAAGACATGGCTTGGCAGTTCGGGCTGGACTGTTCCCATGAGGCACAGGGTCAGACTGATTTGCATATAGCCATGTCTAAACTGGGGTGGCAGAGTGGGCTAAAGAACGGTGATGGATTAAACCCAGATCTTTTGACTGGGTGTGAGTGTTTGATTGATTCGGATGCTCCGTCCATCACCACCCCCTTTTGTACCGCTTTTGGCCGCCATAAGTGTGGCAGGGTGTCAGGTCCCAGATTCTTCGCAGAGGCAGAACTGATGCTGGCTCCCAATGCCCTATCCCCAGTGACGCCGCTTCACGAGCAACGGCACCAGAGACAGGGAAAGGGGAAGTGGACAGAAAAGAGAGACACTCCAACGACAACTGGCACCCACTTGACCTTCTATATTCTATTGGTGGTCAGGACTGCACGTGGGTTCCTAATGCACAGAGGAAAGAGAGAAAGACAATGCAGAAACTCCAACTACACTTCCAGGACATATAGTACACAAATCCAGTTTATCCTACCAGTTGCCTTTAGAGCCTTGCCCCTCTCTGTATGTGGTTGCGAGTGGTTACCATGAAGGAGTGGACAATACTGAAAAAAGGAGGACACCCCGTTAGTAACTGAATTAGAGGAAATGTTCCTTGACACTAAACCCAGTATTCTCTCGCCTACCTTCTTCAATGATAACGTTGCTGTCAAATGGGAGTCTGTTCACAAGTATGTGAAGTTGGTCATGCAGTTCATGGAGACAGTCTTGAACTCTTGGAAGATGCGCGCAAAAAGGAACCAGGAAGGAGAGAGAGGAAGGGAAGAGATAGGGCAGCGCAATGGGGGAGCTCTGGGGAAAACTAGAAGATCTTCCAGGCAATTGGAAAAGTCTTACTTGGTCCTTCGGTGGATGCCGGCTCGCTGTCCTCCGACGTTCGCAGCCTTGTCCACGCTGAAGAGATGGAAGTGCAAGTTGAAGATAATTCTCCTCAGGAAAAGTCCAGAAAGTCTTTCTCACAAAAACTCCTCAGACTCTTGCTAGAATAGCTGTCAAAGCGCAACCTGCTTTCGACGGACTTCTCTTCACTGACACGTCGAAAGACGAGAACCGCTCACAGTCTTGGTTCTCACAGATTACACCCAACTTCGACTCTGGACTAAGATATTCAGGAACGGGACTATGAATTATTCTCACAGAAACACTAAAACTCGAAACTCCTGTGAGCACCTTGAATTACGGCCACTCACGGTAAAGTCTATTTTGAAGTGCGCAGTTCTCAGCGCTCTCGCTCTTCAAGATAGCGGGAGACTAGAACGTCGCCGAAATGTCACCACGGCAATAGCGGCGACCATCTTGAATTCCCCAACTAATTCACATTTACCCAGAAGTTCACCATTCTAGGTTTCACCACAACCCTGGATGTCTTCTTGGGGCGGAAATGTCCTGTGTTGTATAGAGAACTGACTGAATGATTCCTGACAGTACCCCCTCTCAACGACCGAGACAGCGGTCCTGGCTTGGATGGAAACTGAGAATGAAAGCGTTTGACTAACTGAGAAGCATGAACATCTTCAGCTCTTTCCCAGGAGCGATCTTCCGGACCATATCCTTTCCAATCGATCAGATAAAACAACTTATTGGAACGGATCTTGGAGTCCAGAATACCTTTGACCTCATATTCAGAATGTCCCTGAACAAGAAGTGGAGGAGGAGGCTTCTCTATCCTAACCTGAGGGGAAGTCTTCTTCAACAATGACACATGGAAGACGGGGTGGATCTTCATGGTAGGAGGAAGTTTTAATTTCACAGTGACTGGACCCAGAACCTCTTCAATTAAGTATGGACCCACAAACCGAGGATGAAACCTCCTATTCCCCTTGAGATGCAAATGCTTAGTGGACAACCACACCCTGTCACCTGCCTGATACTCTGGAGCTGGTTTACGGTGTCTATCTGCATATTGCTTGTACTTTTCTTTAGCCTGAATTAAATTCTCTTCTGCAGATTTGTGAAGGGAAGACATGTCTTTCAACAACTCCTCTGCTGCTGGCACCCCCAATTCCTCCTGAACACAAAAAGGGTTAGGATGTCTGCTGTAATTGACATAGAAAGGAGAATAGCCAGTAGATGCACTTTTCGCATTATTACATGCGAACTCAGCCATCCACAACTGATCAGCCCACTCCCCTGCCTGATCCATAAGAAACAGTCTTAAATATTGTTCAAGTTCCTGATTTTGACGCTCAGTTTGACCGTCAGTCTCGGGGTGATAACTTGTAGAATACCTAGGCTCAACCCCTAACCCATGAAGAAAAGCCTTCCAGAAGTGGGAAACAAATTGAGCCCCCCGATCAGAAATCACTATCTTGGGAACTCCATGTAACCTCACTACGTATTCCCCAAATAATCTCGCCAACTCTTTTGCAGAAGGGAGCCCAGTCAGGGGGACAAAATGACACATCTTGGAGAAGGTATCCACAAATACCAAAATGGTGTTAAACCCTTTGCTAAGGGGCAGATCTACAATAAGATCCATGGATACAGTATGCCACGGACAGGTAGGAGTTGGTAAGGGTTGCAACATACCCTGTGGAACTTGTCGTGTCGCTTTACTTCGGGCACATAAATCACAAGACAACACATACTGCTTGACAGAGGCAGACAGCTCAGGCCACCAAAAATAACGCTGAACCAGATCTAGAGTTTTCATAATGCCCTTATGTCCAGCTAATGGTTGATCATGGCACATCCTCAAGGCCTTTTCTTGTAAGGACAGGGTTGGGAGATATAACGCTTCTCGATAGTATGGCAATTGTTGGTGACACTTGCGTTCTGGATCTTGAGCTACCCAAGCCTTGATTTCTTCTGCAGACAGACTTTTCTTGACTTCTTCTTGAAATCCATCCAAGATGACTGTGCAGATAACTTGAGTCTCCGGAATAATTGGTTGAACCTCCACCAAATGCTGCGTTTCTACAGTATCAATTCGCGACAATGCATCTGCCTTCCCATTCTTGCTGCCTGGTCGATAAGTAATAACAAAATCAAAGTCAGAAAAATAGAGAGACCAACGTAGCTGCCGGGGGGTTAAAGTCTTTGCCGTCTTCAAGAATTGCAGGTTCTTGTGATCCGTGAACACGGTTACCTTATGTTGAGCTCCCAAAAGATAATGTCTCCAGTCTTCGAAGGCATCCTTCACAGCCAAGGGCCCTTTTTCAGCAATAGTGTAGTTGATTTCCGCTGCATTCAGTTTTCGTGATCGAAAAGCTACGGGATGCAGTTGTCCTGTATCTGGATGTCTCTGCGATAAGACCCCTCCAATCGCCTGATCCGAAGCGTCTGCTTCCACAAAGAAAGGTTCAGCTGGATCAGCATGACGTAAGAGTGGAGCGGACGTGAAACTCTTCTTCAGGGTAACGAAAGCGTTCTCTGCCTCCCTGGACCACTGGAATTTCACCCCTTTCTTGAGAAGTCGAGTAATCGGAACAATCAATTGTGAGAAACCGGAGATGAATCGACGGTAAAAATTAGCAAAGCCCAGAAATCTCTGAATCTCCTTCACATCCTAGGGCGACGGCCAATCCTCAACAGCTCGTACTTTTCCCGGATCCATCATCACTCCCTGTGGAGATAGCACAAATCCTAAAAACTCCACTCGATTGGAACTGAATGTACATTTTTCCAATTTTACAAATAGATGATGAGTTTGTAAACGATGCAGCACCGTCTTCACATGTTCTGGATGTTCTTGAGGGTCTTTAGAGAAAATCAAAATGTCATCTAGATAGATTACAGCAATCTTGTCAATCAGATCTCCCATGACATCGTTAATAAAATGCTGGAACACAGCAGGGGCATTGCAAAGGCCGAAGGGCACCACGCAATATTCGAACAAACCGAACTTCGTTCGGAATGCAGTCTTCCATTCGTGTTCCTCCTTCATCCGCACCAGATGGTAGGCCCCACGCAGATCCAGTTTAGTAAAGATCTGAGCATCTTTGATCTGATCCAACAAGACCGAAATTAAAGGCAAAGGATATCGATTCTTGATGGTGGCTCGGTTTAACGCTTGATAGTCAATACAGGTTCTTAAGGTTCCCTCTTCCTTCTTAGGAATAAAAAACAATGGCGAGGATACCGGGGATTGGGAGGGTCTAATGAATCCATTTGCCAGATAACGATCCAGATATTCCTTCAGATATTGGTTCTCTTTTTCCGTAAGAGCATAGATTCTGCTACAAGGAAGCACCGCTCCCGGCTCCAAATCGATAGTACAATCATAAGAGCGATGTGGAGGTAATACTTCAGCTTCCCTCTCATTAAAGACTTCCTTGTATTCTTGGTATTCCGCTGGAATTTCCACAGACGTAATCACACTTACCGTCTGCCCCCCATGCGAAAGTAATTGCGATTGAGTCGGAATGAGCTTCGGTGGATCCTGACTATAACAATGTTCATGACAAAAATCTGATTGCATCTTCACTGTCCGATTTTCCCAATCAATTGTTGGATTGTGCAAGTCAAGCCATGGTAAGCCTAAAATCAACTGAAACTGCGGCGCGTCAATCAGATTAAATTGCACCTGCTCATGATGACCATCTACTTGATAAAGTTCCACAGGTTCGTTGTGACAAGTGATTGGGCCTGAAGACAAGTTGGTTCCATCCACCGCTCTCACTGGTTCACTCTTAATTTTTCTGATAGACTGGATGCCCATTCGCTCTGCATACTTGATGTCGCAAAAATTGCCCGTAGCCCCTGCGTCTAACATTACCGCCACTCCAGGAATTTCTTGACCTCGAAACTTTAAGGTCAACTGCAAGATAAGATGAGGCATCAGAGTCTGCAACGTGTTCGAAAGCGAATGACCTTCTGGGATCGTCTTCTCAACTTCCGCCATCAGAGCGACCCCTTCTACTGATGGTTCATGGCGTTTCCCTTCATCTGGATCTTAGGTCGTTTTGTGCATTCTTTAACAAAATGCCCCGGCATTCCACAATACAAACACAATCTCTTCAATCTTCTCTGTTCTTTCTCTTCCTTACTCAGGGGTCCACGAACTGCTCCAATCTGCATTGGTTCGACATCCGACTGGGCACTGACACTCTTAGACCCTTCTGTCTTCATTCTATCAAAGCGTGGAATACTGACTCGAAAATCTCTTTTCTTTTCACCTTTTCTTTCCACACTACGAAAATCCAGCTCCAACACCAAATCAACCAAGGCCGAAAGCTCAGTTGGCCGGTTAGGTATCTGGGCTAGGGAATCCTTCAGTTCATCCCGAAGTCCTCGGTAAAACAGAGCTGCTCTCTTCTCCTCAGGCCATTGAGTTTCGACAATGAGTTTGTTAAACTGTGCCAAATATGTAATCAAATCTCCTGACCCCTGTCTGAGCTCAAGCAATTCATTATCAGTAGCCTGAGATATCCTCCTTCTATCAAATATGCGGAGAAACTCCGTTTTAAATCGATCAAAATCATGCAGGAAGGGATCATCTCGTGTTACCAGAGGCATTGCCCAATTTGCAGCGTCCCCACCCAGATATGACAAGATAAACGCCACTCTAGACTGAGCATCAGGGAAAAGGGTAGGACGACACATAAAATGTAACGAACATTGGGTCAGAAACAACTGGGCCTTTTGGGGGTCCCCATGAAATCGCTCCGGAGCCGCTAAAGGAATTAAGGGAGAAACAGAATGAATAACTTGCGCTACCGTTCTGGTATCAGATTCTGTTGTACTCTTACTAGAACTTGGGGAGGGCCCTGCGGGATTACTCATTGCCAACCCATCGACCTTCCGGGACAACAGCAAGGTTTCCTGACGGGAAACTACTAACTCTTGTTTCAAATTTTTATTTTCCTCCCTCACAGCTCCAATCTCTCTCTGAATCCCTGCTAACATTTCCCCAAGGGACTTTAGACTAAACTCTTCAACCATTCTGCCTGGGCGAGTGAACCACTTGGGCACTTCAAACTGTCAGGTCCCAGATTCTTCGCAGAGGCAGAACTGATGCTGGCTCCCAATGCCCTATCCCCAGTGACGCCGCTTCACGAGCAACGGCACCAGAGACAGGGAAAGGGGAAGTGGACAGAAAAGAGAGACACTCCAACGACAACTGGCACCCACTTGACCTTCTATATTCTATTGGTGGTCAGGACTGCACGTGGGTTCCTAATGCACAGAGGAAAGAGAGAAAGACAATGCAGAAACTCCAACTACACTTCCAGGACATATAGTACACAAATCCAGTTTATCCTACCAGTTGCCTTTAGAGCCTTGCCCCTCTCTGTATGTGGTTGCGAGTGGTTACCATGAAGGAGTGGACAATACTGAAAAAAGGAGGACACCCCGTTAGTAACTGAATTAGAGGAAATGTTCCTTGACACTAAACCCAGTATTCTCTCGCCTACCTTCTTCAATGATAACGTTGCTGTCAAATGGGAGTCTGTTCACAAGTATGTGAAGTTGGTCATGCAGTTCATGGAGACAGTCTTGAACTCTTGGAAGATGCGCGCAAAAAGGAACCAGGAAGGAGAGAGAGGAAGGGAAGAGATAGGGCAGCGCAATGGGGGAGCTCTGGGGAAAAACTAGAAGATCTTCCAGGCAATTGGAAAAGTCTTACTTGGTCCTTCGGTGGATGCCGGCTTGCTGTCCTCCGACGTTCGCAGCCTTGTCCACGCTGAAGAGATGGAACTGCAAGTTGAGGATAATTCTCCTCAGGAAAAGTCCAGAAAGTCTTTCTCACAAAAACTCCTCAGATTCTTGCTAGAATAGCTGTCAAAGCGCAACCTGCTCTCGACGGACTTCTCTTCACTGACACGTCGAAAGACGAGAACCGTTCACAGTCTTGGTTCTCACAGCTTACACCCAACTTCGACTCTGGACTAAGATATTCAGGAACGGGACTATGAATTATTCTCACAGAAACACTAAAACTCGAAACTCCTGTGAGCGCCTTGAATTACGGCCACTCACGGTAAAGTCTATTTTGAAGTGCGCAGTTCTCAGCGCTCTCGCTCTTCAAGATGGCGGGAGACTAGAACGTCGCCGAAATGTCACCACGGCAATAGCGGCGACCATCTTGAATTCCCCAACTAATTCACATTTACCCAGAAGTTCACCATTCTAGGTTTCACCACAACCCTGGATGTCTTCTTGGGGCGGAAATGTCCTGTGTTGTATAGAGAACTGACTGAATGATTCCTGACACAGGGTATGCTCAGACGTGAGTCCCTTGCTCACTTTGCCACTGGATTCAAGCAAGCCGGGCTGAAGACGGCTGGAATGCCAGAAACCGGTCCTCGGAAGCTTGTTTCCGGTCCAGGGAAGGCATGGCTTGGCAGTTCGGGCTGGACTGTTCCCATGAGGCACAGGGTCAGGCAGTTCGGGCTGGACTGTTCCCATGAGGCACAGGGTCAGACTGATTTGCATATAGCCATGTCTGAACTGGGGTGGCAGAGTGGGCTAAAGAACGGTGATGGATTAAACCCAGATCTTTTGACTTGGTGTGAGTGTTTGATTGATTCGGATGCTCCGTCCATCACCACCCCCTTTTGTACCGCTTTTGGCCGCCATAAGTGTGGCAGGGTATGCTCAGACGTGAGTCCCTTGCTCACTTTGCCACTGGATTCAAGCAAGCCGGGCTGAAGACGGCTGGAATGCCAGAAACCGGTCCAGGAAGCTTGTTTCCGGTCCAGGGAAGACATGGCTTGGCAGTTCGGGCTGGACTGTTCCCATGAGGCACAGAGTCAGTCAGACGCCCTTGGGTAGCCAACGCGCTTTACAAATCCTCATTCCATTCCATTCCATTCCATTTGCATATAGCCATGTCTGAACTGGGGTGGCAGAGTGGGCTAAAGAACGGTGATGGATTAAACCCAGATCTTTTGACTGGGTGGGAGTGTTTGATTGATTCGGATGCTCCATCCATCACCACCCCCTTTTGTACAGATCGACTATGTTCACATGTCCAACTCAGTTATTCACATTTACTTTATGGTGAGAGAGCAATCTACTGAAAACACAACTTTATTTTGAAAGAATTAAAATATTGGAAAGAAATACATTTTAAAATGCACCTCATCCAGTCATAGTCTGGTCTCATGGGTGGGGAATGTCAACTCAGGACAGAGAGAAGGGCAAGCAAACGCTCCACATTTTCCTATGGTAACCGAATCACTCTGACACAGAAATAAACATGGCTGAAGTAAATCGAGCTATTAAAGATGTTTTGCCTGAGGTTTGCTGAACAGTGAATTCTATTTTTTGCTAAAATGGTTTTTTAGTTTAAGGATTCGATTATCCCACCATCCTTCAGTATTTATTTTTAAGAATCACTTCTTTTGTCCTGAATTATGGTTCAAAGAATTGATTTCCTATTGCAACCAATTAATTAATTTTTAGGTCAAGCCTACCTGACAGATCATTTGCTGTTTTGCTGTAAATATTGTGGGCCTACTAAGAACATAGGGTTGGAGCCTACCTTTTGCTTACCATTGGTTGTCTTACCTGTTACTCTCATTTACCTGGTTGTTCTTCATGTCCCAGATTGTCAATCTTGAGTTTGTCCCACCCACAAAGCATAGCCTCTTTACCACCTCTTTTGATTTTCTGGCTTAAATGTTTCCACTGCTTGCTTTTCAGTTACTACTTTTTTCTCTTTATTTGCCAATCTAACTCAGATCAGCAAATAAAGGAAACAAGCATTGACATAGCCAATAGGTCTCGCTTTTGAGACCTTCTAAGTATTTAGTTATGCTGGTGCTACCACATCAACTGTTGCGTGGCTAAACACTTATAAGGTCCCAAAGGCCAGACCTATTGGCTATGCCAATGCTTGTTATTGTGTGGTAGTAAGATCACTATATACAGCTGGACTGCCTACATCAAGGTGCCAGCAGAGCAAGAACTATAGGGCAGTACACAGCGTTCAAGGTCTACATCCCGGGGGACGACCTCACGTTGATTTAAACCTCAATGAAATCACAAGGCACCGTAGCTAAGATAACACTTTTAAACACAATAAAACAAAAGAAAAAGTAACCCCATCTCCCCCACCACGCTCCCACCCTCCCTCCGCATCAGTTCAAAACTGCCCTTCTATCAACAACTGGGTGATAGATATCAAATCAATCAGTAACTGTACCAGCTGAATCCAATGGTATGAGCTGTAGGATCTGTAGGTACTTTGGACATGTTACTTCCCTCATGTCTTTAGAAAGAAGCTGCAAGAATGGGGCCCAAAGTTTTGCATATTCCTTGCCCTTCCCTTCTATGCTAAGTGAAAGACGCTCCATAGCTAACAGGTGCCAGAGTCTCCGTATCCAATCTCGCGGCTCCGGAACTAACGAAGACCCCCAATGCACAAAGAGCACCTGTCTTGCTGCAAGCAGTGCCAGGGCTATTTGCTTGCCCCTCAATTATTTCAATGGGAAGGACCCAGATTGGGGGAGTCCCAGAAGTGTGTGTTCGGGAGCTCGAGGCAAAGTAATCTGAAATGCGGCATCAATGTCATCAAGAATTGCTGCCCAGTAGCACACTAACTTCAGACAATGCCACAGCAAATGTACCATGGTACTAGTGAGGCCACACCCCCGCCAGCAGAGGTCTGACTTGGATTTGTCCCAAGGTGTAATGCTCTCCGGGGTATAATACAAGTAATGGACCACTTTATATGCTGACTCTGCACCGGCTGTATTGGAAGCAGTGTGGTTCGCACAGTAAAACATGTGTTCCTATTCCTTATGTGTTAGGGGCCGCCCCAACTCAGCCTCCCACCGAACTTGCACCTTTGTGCGGTGCTTCTTAGGGTGCGTAGTGATTATAGAATAGAGTTCAGATATGAGTTTACGATCATCCTTCTTACACACCAGCCATTTTTCAAAGGTTGTCAAAGGGCGGGACATGAGGGCGAAGTTCTCAGGTTGTCTGACCCAATGGGCTAGCTGTGAATAGTGGAAGGCATCCGAGGCCGGCAGATCGTAGTCCTTGCGCAGTTGAGAAAAGGGAATCAGGTCGTCAAGGTCAAAAAGGGAGCCTACCCTTTTGCAACCCTCCTCCCTCCAGCGGTGGAATGTTGGCGACGCACAACCTGGTTGAAAGTCTGGATTGTCCACAATAGGGGACATAGGGGAGGGAAACGAGGTCCACCCTTTTTGACACGCTAGCTGGTCCCATGCCTTGAGGTTCGGGGAGGTGACCGGAGAAGAATATAGACCCCATGCTCTGTGTTTGCATGGAAGCCATAGCTCGCGCCATATGTTATGTCCGGCGACTGGCTGGTCCATTAAGTTCCAGTGTTTGCTGGACAGAGGCCTATTCCATTCGTTGATGTAGCGGAGACCGGTCGCTTGATAATACGCCCCCATAAGCTTGAAGCAGAGTCCTCCCCTCTCTTTCGAGGAGGTGACCAGCGCTGGCACGAGTCGCGGTTTCCTATTATCCCACAAGAACTTATTAAGAAGTCCCTGCAGCTTCCGCAGGACGCCTGATGGTGGGTTCGCAGAGAGCATCTGTAAGAGGTATAAGATTCGAGGGAGTACCGTCATTTTCACCGCTGCCGATCTCCCATACCACGCCAGGTTAAGACATGTCCAGGCGGATAGTGCCTTGACCGTTTGCTCTAACAATAGAGCATAATTAACGGCGACTGTCTTAGTGACGGACGAGGTCAGCCGAATGCCCAGATATGTAATGCCCGTGTCTTGAACCTCATCCCGCGCCGAGATGACATCATGGAGATTACTTAGGCGCCACCCATGTGCGCTGACGTCAGTTCTGTACCCGACTTTCCGCGCCAGGAACGCAGAGCCATGCAAGAAACTGACCACTGGTGCCATGAAACTAGGGCCCTGAAGGGGATAACCTTAACCCTAGAAACCAGTTCGCAGTGATAGATTACTTACCTTAGAATAGATACCCCAGCAATACCAACCCCGGTGGTGGGTCTGCGATCAAGATTACACCAGAAAGTAACAAAGAACAGAACGGCCTAAGAAGCCGTCTCTCCAGACTTGACTGTCAAGGCAGTAATGCTTAGTAAACGTGTGCAGCGAGGCCCGCGTAGCTGCTTGACAAATGTCCTGCAAGGGAACGCCGCGTCTCAAGGCAGTAGTGGCTGCTGTCGCCCTGGTAGAATGGACACGCAGCCCCACAGGAGGCTCCTTCTTTGCCAACGAGTAACATGCTTTGATGCACAGAACGACCCACCGAGAGATGGTTCGTTTGTGCACGGCCCAACCTTTTTTGGCACCCACGTAGCCAACAAAAAGCTGGTCATCCACCCGGAACTGTTGTGTACACTTCAGATAGAACAAGAGCGCACGTTTTGGGTCCAGACGGTGGAGCCTCTCTTCCTCTTTCGAAGGAGGCGGAAAGAAGGTGGGCAAAGTGATGGTCTGCGTGATGTGGAAGGGCGTGACCACCTTTGGCAGGAAAGAAGGACGGGTCCTTAAAACTACCTTGTCCGGATGAACAGAAAGGAAAGGAGGTTTAGAATAAAGAGCCTGGAGCTCACTCACTCTTCTGGCAGAGGTGATGGCTACCAGGAAAGCCGTCTTGAGAGTGAGAAGATGTAAGGGACAGTTATGAAGGGGCTCAAAGGGAGCGCACATGGGATAGGTCAAGACAAGATCTAAGTCCCATTAAGGTATTATGAAAGGCACAGGAGGAAACGGGTGTGTAATGCCTTTGAGGAAGCGAATAACAACCGGGGACTCAAAAAGAGAAGGCTGATCTGGAAGCAGTAGAAAGGCGGAGATGGCCGAAAGATAACCTGATAGTGCCCAGAGCAGAGCCCTGCTGGGCCAAAGAGAGAAGGAACAGAAGAACCTCTGAAAGAGGGGCAGAAAGGGGATCCACAGCCTTGGCTGTGCACCATGCCACAAATTTGTTCCACCTGAAGGCGTATACGGTTTTAGTGGAGGGACATCTGACTGCCAGACTGACATCACAGACTTCGGGAGGAAGATCAAAAGCTGTCAACTGTTGCCGCTCAATCTCCACGCATATAGGTGGAGGCTGGACAGGTTCGGGTGGAGGATCATCCCCTGCTGCTGCGACAGAAGATCCTCCCGAAGAGGCAGTTGGATCGGGGGACTGATCGCCATGCTGAGTAGCTCGGGATACCAGTATCTTCGTGCCCAATCAAGAGCCACAAGGATGACTTAGGCCTGTTCGCGCCGAATCTTCTTCAGCACTCTGGGCAGAAGTGGTATAGCTGGAAAGGCGTACAACAGACCACAGCTCTACTCGCGACGAAAAGCGTTGCAGAGCGAGTGCCGCCTTGGAAATTCCAACGCACAGAACTGATGACATTGCTCGTTCTCTATGGTGACAAATAGATCTAACCAAGGCTCTCCCCACTGCAGAAAGAGACCTTGCACTACGTCCGAGTTCAGACGCCATTCGTGATCCATCATGCACCTGCGGCTGAGTTCATCCGCCCCGGTGTTCAGAGAACCTGCCAGGTGGTGAACCACCAAGGTAATGCATTGATGTTCCAGCCATGTCCAGAGGTGCAGAGCCTCCTGACATAGGGTCCACGACCTCACACCGTCCTGTTTGTTGCAATACCACATGGCGGTGGTGTTGTCCATGAACACCTGCACTACACTTCCCCGGACAAAGGGAAGGAATGCTTCAGTGCAAGACGGATCGCCCGAAGCTCCAAAAGGTTGATATGGAGCCGGGACTCCGCCGGAGACCAGAGGCCGCTGATCTCCGCCTCTCCCAAGTGGCCGGCCCATCCCAGGAGGGAAGCATCCGTCACCACTGTGTGCTCCGCATGGGGAAGGGAGAGGGATCTGCCATTGACCCATTCACAATTTGTGAGCCACCACTGCAATTGTCGTGCAGTGCCCTCCGAGATCTAGACATGATCGGACAGGTTGCCCTGATGCTGTGCCCACTTCAGGTCCCATTGCAGAGCCTGCATATGCCATCTGACATGTTGCACTAGCAGGAGGCCATCAGGCCCAGGAGCCGGAGGGCCAGCCTGACGGAAACCCGTGATCGAGGCTGAAAGATCTGAATCATAGCCTGAATATCCCAGACTCGCTGCTCGGGAAGATAAATCCGAAACTGCTTTGATTCCAGAACCGCTCCGATGAAGGGGAGCTTCTGAGAGGGACTTGGGTGCGACTTCCGCTCGTTGATGGAGTACCCCAGCAAATGCAGGAGGTCGGCCGTAGTCTGCAGGTGGGAGACGACTGCCTGGGGCGAGCCCGCCTTCAACAAGCAGTTGTCGAGATAGGGAAAGACTGGAACCCCTAAACTGCGCAGATGAGCTGCGATCACCGCCATCACTTTCGTTAACACCCGAGGGGCACTGGTAAGGCAAAGGGGAACACGACAAACTGATATTGCTCTTGGCCTACCGTGAACCGCAGGTTATGCTGGTGGGCCGGCAGGACGGGGATATGAAAATGTGCATTCTGCAAGTCCAGCGCTACCATCCAGTCTCCAGGGTTGAGGGCAGCCAAGACCTGAGCTAGAGTCAACATCTTGAACTTCTCCTTCCAGAGGAAGCGATTGACGTTCCTGAGGTCCAAGATGAGGCGCAGGCCCACTTTCTCCTTTTTGGGGACCAGAAAGTAGTGGGAATAACAACTACGTTCTACTTCTGGCCCAGGAATGCGCTCGCTGGCCCCCTTGGCCAAGTTGGCCGTGACTTTCTGTTGGAGAAGCGCAAAGTGATTCCTTGACATGCAGTGGAACTGAGGTGGCATGGCTGGGGGGGGCAGACTTGAAGGGGAGGGAGTAGCCCCTTAAGACGATGCGCAGCACTCACCTGTCCGAGGTGACAGAACACAAGTGGGGGAAGTGATGTTGAATCCTGCAGCCCACCGGCGTGGGGTGCACCCCAAAGCTTGGACTAGGAAGGCCTTGAGGCGGATGCTGCGGGAGCAGAGATGAAATGAAATGAAATTAAAGCAAATTTATAACGCGCAGACTCAGCCCATCGGGCATCAAGGCGCCTAACCCAAAATTATTTTCATGTCCAGAGAGTTAAATTACTGGTAGGCTTTCTTGAAACACCATGTTTTTAGAGCCTTTTTAAAAAGGGGCAAAGAGGATAGGGACTTAAGTTCCAATGGGAGTGCATTCCAGAGACGCGGGGCAACTATGGAAAAGGCTCTTCCTCCCCATCTGGACTTCTTAGTCCGAGGGTTCACCAACAGATTATGTTGTGATGAGCGTAGACATCTGCTGGGGATACAGCCAGAGAGAAGAGATCCCAGCCCATCAGATGCTCCAGCTTTCAGAGCCCTGTGCACCAGACAAATGATTTTAAAGGAGATACGATGCTCTATAGGAAGCCAGTGGAGGCTCTTTCTGGCTAGTGTCGCAGAGGAGGAGCGGGGAATGTCTAATACAAATCTTGCGGCCGCGGTCTGTACTATTTGGAGGCGCTGGATCAGTCCCTTATTGATCTCTGCATTTAGTGAGTTGCAGTAATCCAATCTTGACCCGACCAGCGCAACTACTGACTGCTTCCATGCTTGGGGAGAAAGGTAGTGCACTATTCGTCGGAGAATTTTGATAATTCCCCAGCAAGTAGTCACCGTTCTGTTGACCTGAAGGGTCATTGCCAGCGAGGTATCAAAGACAACCCCTAAATTTCTGGCTGAATGAGAGGGGACCGGGCATGTTTCCAGGGAAGTCGGCCACCATTCATTCGACCATACATCCTGGTCCCTTCCAAAGATCAGCACCTCGGTCTTATCGCCATTCAACCTCAAGGAGTTGAGTATCATCCAGTCAGAGACTGATTGCATACAACTCCTGAAGTTGGACGCAGAGGTGCTGACCGGTTGGGCCAGTGACACCATGATCTGAGTGTCGTCTGCATATGACGCTACTTCCATACCATGCGCTTTTACTAGTCTCGCTAGTGGGGCCACATAAATGTTAAATAGGGTGGGGCTTAGAGCCGACCCCTGTGGTACCCCACATTGCAATGATGTAGCAGGGGAGATGTATTCTCCAAGCTTGACCCTCTGTTCTCTAAGATCTAAGAAGGAGGACCGAAGGCTCAAAGCGGGCCCCTCCACTCCTATCTCCCTCAGACGAGATGTTAGAATTGAGGGAGATAGGGTGTCAAATGCTGCGGTCAGATCGAGTAAAACCAGCAGCGTTGTCTGTCCCTGATCCACTTTCATTCTGATGTTATTGGTCACCATGGTGAGTGCAGACTCCGTGCTATGTAGTTTCCTAAACCCATGCTGGGTCTGATCTAAGAACCCAGTGGAGTCAAGGAAAGCAGACAGGTGTGAATTCAGGTGGATCTCAAGCATTTTGGCGGGGGCAGGAAGTAGGGATATGGGTCGGAAATGTTTTAAGATGGTGGGGTCAAGGGAGGGTTTCTTCAGTAGTGGCTTAACAATCGCGTTCTTCCAGGCTGAAGGAAAAACCCCATGCAACAGGGCACTATTCATTACCTCCAACAGAGGAGGAAGTAGTGTGTCCCTACACTCCTTCATTACTCTAAGGAGACAGGGGTCCAGAGGGGAGGAAGATTTGGTCCTATTTAGCAGAGAGTTAAGGTTGTCAAGTGTGATCAACGGAAAGTTAGATAGTCTTGGTAGGATCTTTAGGCCAGGCTTCTGAGTTGGTGAGAGCCTGAATAGTGTGATTCCCTAAGGATTGTTTCTGCGTTTCCAAATGAGAAGCAATCTCATCGATTTTAGTGTAGAAAAAGGTTGAAATCTTGTCGCAGAGCTCCTGAGATCCCGTAACTGGGTCTGGAACTTGTAAAGAACAGAGGGAGTCCACTACTTTGAACAGCTCCTTCGATGAGGTGAGAGAGGTAGTAAGGTCGGAGAAGTATTGTTGCTTTGTCTTAATGACCGTGGACTTATATTCAACTAACAATCGTTTGTGAATCTCTCTGTCCATAGTGTCCCATGATTGCCTCCATTTTCTCTCCTGTCTCCTGCACCCCTGTCTCATCAACCTAAGAGGCTCAGTGAACCAGGGGGCCGAGGGCCTACGCCTCGCTGAATATCGGCGTGTAACTGGAGCTAGAGTGTCTATAGCCCCAGCGATGGAGTTGGCAAGGTTTAGTGCTGCCTTCTCTGGGTCTGATGGCATGGGGACCGAACTAATGAGAGGGGCCAGAGAGTCATTGGTGATGTATTTATAGTTCCTTTTGCCCTTGATTCTGACCTTTCATGGATGGATCTGAACGAGGAAGGGTCAGTACTAAAGGAACTGCCAGATGGTCTGACCAGACCAGCGGTTCTGGAGTGCCTGTCTTAACCCTGGGATCGTTGGAGAAAACTCCATCAAGCGTGTGACCTGCCCGATGAGTTGGGCCTTTTCCCAGTTGGGAAAAGCCACAGGTCTCAAGGGGGTTGACCAAGGAGGCGGTATCTCCTGGGGGGTCATCTAAGTGGAAATTTAAGTCACCTAGAATAGTGAAGTGGGGTTTGCCAACATATGGCTCCAGGATTCTAAACAGGTCACTGCTAAATTTGGATCTAGGGCCTGGAGGCCTATACACAAGAAGGCCAACAAAGGAAGCTGAAGGAGATGAAGAGATAAAGAAATGTAGGACCTGGAAGGGGTCGGATGGTGCCGACAGGGCATTAATGCGGCTGATAAGATGCGACTGGTAGAGAATTGCTAATCCTCCGCCCCTTCGCTTAACTCTGTCAAATCTGTGCAGTGCATAACCCTCTGGAATTGCCATTAGGAGGTCATGTCCTGAGGCCCATGTTTCCGTGACGAAGACCCAGGCAGGCCTTCTAGTCAACACAAAATCATGGAAAGCTACATTGTTTTTAATTATAGAGCGAGCATTGATAAGGTATCCTTTCTCCGAGCAAATATTTTTAGACGAGGAGTGTAAATTAATAGGTGAATGGTTAATCATGGGGAATGTGTCAGGGCTCCGGGTACGAATGGTATATAGGGCCATAAGCAGAAGTTCCTCGGGGGTATACCTATGGTGGCACAGGGAGTCAATCGGTTTCCAAGCCAGCATTTCCTCCAAGGTATAGGAGTGTGATACCTGAGGGAGAGAATCAGGGAACCCGGTATGCAGCCCGTCCTGTAGCCCGTCCTCAGCGCGGACGCGCGCAGACGGGCTGAACTCTGGCGTAACTCCGGCGCTAATACGGCGCGTCCGCTGAGCGCGTCCGCTGCGCGGAGCCATGGCCGTATGCTTTTATGTTGTTGACTCACCCAAGATGGCCGCCGCTATCACTCCACCCGAGTCCCCGGTATCTCGGCCCTAATATCGGCCGGACACTCTGTGGGGAGGCAGCGCTGACTTTAGTGAGTGCCAAATGTATATTTAAAAGCTAACAGTTAAAAGATGCCTTCACCATAAACTCGGTGAAGCAACAAACGACGCCCTAAATCGGCGCGCTAGTGCTGGGGGGGAGAGGACACATGGGGTAAGTGCTAACGAGTAAAAGAATTCAATGAGGACAAGGAAAATACCGCCTGGCTCAAGCCTCAGGCGTTTACAGCTACAATCTCGCGAGTGGGGCGCTCTGCCTGCTTTTATGTTGTTGACTGACCCGCATGCTGGCCACCTGCCCCGCCGCGGCGGCCACCACGGGCTCCCGCAAGGAGGTTGGTTCTGCGCAGGCTTCTGGGTGAACGAACATGTGGGTGCGCCCCTTCCGTGGCCACGAAAGGAATGAAAAGCAGACGTGGCCGGTCGCGTGGTGGAGAGACCCAAGGACTTGGCCGTAGCCCGAGAGTCCTTAAAATGCTCCAGCGCACTGTCTGCCTTATCGCCAAACAGGCGAGTACCGTCAAAGGGTATGTCCATAAGGGGAACTCTGAACATCCCCCTGAAAACCCCGTGGACCACAACCAGGCGTGGCGACGGAGGGCCACTGTCGTGGAGATCGCCCTACGCAGTGAGTCTGCAGTGTCCAGCCCACACCGGATGGCGAACTTTGCTGCGTCTTTCCCCTCCGCAACAGCTTGGGAAAGTACTGCCCGATCCTCCTCCGGACACTGAGGCAGCGTCTGCGCCACAGCATGAGAGTAGCGGCCCATGAGGCATGCGGTGTTCACCGACTGCAGCCCTATGCTGGCAGAGGAAAAGAATGTCTTGCCAAAGTGCTCCAGCTTCTTTGAGTCCTTATCCAGCGGGGCGGTAGGGAAAGCTCTTTGGGAAGTAGAGGCCTGGATGACCAGGCTCTCCAGAGTTGGGTGGGTCGTTAAAAAGGCAGGATCACCCGGCACCGGGCGATGATGCCTGGCCACGTTCTTATCCACAGGAACCCCTGTGGCTGGTCTAGACCAGGTTCCCATTAATACCAGGCTCAGAGGAGAGGTCAAGGCCACCTGCATCCTCTGACTGCTCCACCCACTCCTGTTCAGACTCGCACTGCCGTGCAAGCGGGTCCTCAGACCCCTCCCAGTCTTCCCTCTCCTCCACCGCCGAGGCACAGGCTGCTGCGGTGGGGGAGGGACGGGGGAATACAAATGGTCCAATGGCATCGATCCGGCTCCATGTCCCAATTAGGGTCCCAACCCGGAGCAAAATTGTCCAGAAAACCGGGCAAGGACGGAGGTGGGACGAACGGGACCCAATACGGCGCCAGGGCCAGAGCCGTCATCTGAGGACCTTGCGGGGCCGGAGCTACCGGTGGCAGGGCCGGCGGCAAGCAAGGACCCTCAGCTGGGACGGCGGGGCCCGAAGGCACGCCGGCGTGAGCCCGAGGCCTGGCAGCAAGAAATTCTTGCACCTGGGCCGGAGTCGCTGACATACCAGGATAAGGTGGGTAGGCCGCGGGACTCACAGGCTGCAACAGAGCCGCGGGGGAAGTACCCCTGGTCCCCGCGTCCGGAGACCGACGGGAGGACGTTGGAGAGTGCAAGCGCTTCTTCAACTTTTTCTTATGAGGTCTCTTACCCGATTCCGAGTGTGAAGACTTCGACCCGGAGGAGCGATGGTGATGGCTCCGCGGTCGGTCCCTCGATCAACCCTGGACCTCGAATGGCGCAGAGACGACTGCCGGGCCTCCAGCAGCTTTCAGGACCGCTCCCGCAAAACCTTCAGAGCCATGGACAGACAGTCGGAACATGACCGGGGGGTCATGGTCGCGCTCCAGACAGTAGAGACAGACGCCATGGGGGTTGTCTACCGACATCATACGCGACAGGCCCCGCAGGATTTAAACCCAGGCATCCCTATGCGCCACCAGGAGTCAAAGACTCAAAAGAAGTAGAGACAAAAGTCTAGTAAAAAAGTAACTGGAGTACGTACTCTAACCGGATCTGCACGAAAAAAGAAAGAACTGACCTCCGCGCGCATGGGTGGTGCCTAAGTTGTCTCAGTGACGTCATCTCAGTGCATACGACGCCAGCGACGGACGCGGAGCTGCACAATGCCACCTTGCGACCCGCAGGGGTACTGCTGACAAAAAACGTTCTGGATCCGGTCTGACGTCTGGGGATACTCTAAGGAAGAGCTTTCCAAACTGTGTCCTGACACAATACTGTGTCGCCTGCAAAGGGTGGGTGTGTCACTGGATGACACCGGTATTAATGGGCACTTAGCACATAACTACTGCTAATTAAGAGGCATTCCTTTGAAAGAGTGTCAGCAAACACCGCCACAGCAGCGCGGACTCCCTGACGCTCTATGGGGGCTGGGTGATTCACAACAAAGCAGTAAATGGTCTTTCAAAGACGTGCAAAGTACTGGGGTGCGGCTGTGTGTGTGTGTCCAGAAAGGTGCCCAGCCCAGGCTGAAACACACCCAGGGTGAGGGGACAGAGGGTGACAGACAGGGGGAGACAGAGGGAGACAGAGAGAGAGAGGGAGGGAGGGAGGGAGAGGGAGAGAGGGAGGGAGACGGAGGGAGACAGGGAGAGAGGGAGGGAGACAGAGGGAGGGAGGGAGAGGGAGAGAGGGAGGGAGACAGAGACAGAGACAGAGACGGAGGGAGAGGGAGACAGAGACAGAGGGAGAGGGAGACAGGGAAGAGGGAGACGGAGGAAGAGGGAGAGGGAGGGAGAGAGAGAGGGAGACAGAGGGAGAGGGAGACCGATAGAGAGGGAGAGGAATGGAGACAGAGGGAGGGAGGGAGACCGACAGAGGGAGACAGACAGAGGGAGGGAGACAGAGGGAAGGAGGGGGAGACGGAGAGAGACAGAGGGACGTAGACAGAGGGACGGAGACAGAGGGAGAGGGAGACAGAGGGAGAGAGAAAGAGGGAGGGAGAGGGAGACCGAGGAATAGGGAGACCGAGGAATAGGGAGACCGAGGGATAGGGAGACCGAGGGATAGGGAGACAGAGGGAGAGGGCGACAGAGGGAGAGGGCGACAGAGGGAGGGAGGGAGACAGAGGGAGGGAAACAGGGAGACCGAGAGCGGGAGACAAAGGGCGACATACAGAGGGAGGGAGACAGAGGGAGGGAGACAGGGAGGGAGACAGAGGGAGGAAGACAGAGGGAGGAAGACAGAGGGAGGGAGACAGAGGGAGGGAGACAGAGGGAGGGAGACAGAGGGAGGAGAACGACAGAGGGAGGAGAACGACAGAGGGAGGAGAACGACAGAGGGAGGAGAACGACAGAGGGAGGAGAACGACAGGGGGAGGAGGGCGACAGAGGGAGGAGGGCGACAGAGGGAGGAGGGCGACAGAGGGAGGAGGGCGACAGAGGGAGGAGGGCGACAGAGGGAGGAGGGCGACAGACAGAGGGCGACAGACAGAGGGCGACAGACGGAGAGAGACGGAGGGAGAGAGACGGAGGGAGAGAGACGGAGGGAGGGAGACGGAGGGAGAGAGACGGAGGGAGGGAGACGGAGGGAGGGAGACGGAGGGAGGGAGACGGAGGGAGGGAGACGGAGGGAGGGAGACGGAGGGAGGGAGACGGAGGGAGGGAGACGGAGGGAGGGAGACGGAGGGAGAGGGAGAGAGGGAGGGAGACGGAGGGAGAGGGAGACAGCGAGAGAGGGAGGGAGACGGAGAGAGGGAGGGAGACGGAGGGAGACAGAGGGAGGGAGAGGGAGAGAGGGAGGGAGACAGAGGGAGGGAGAGGGAGAGAGGGAGGGAGACAGAGGGAGGGAGAGGGAGAGAGGGAGGGAGACAGAGGGAGGGAGAGGGAGACAGAGGGAGAGGGAGACAGACAGACGGAGGGAGAGGGAGACAGAGGGAGAGGGAGACAGAGACAGAGGGAGAGGGAGAGGGAGAGAGACGGAGGGAGAGGGAGACAGAGACAGAGGGAGACAGAGACGGAGGGAGAGGGAGACAGAGGGAGAGGGAGAGGGAGACAGAGGGAGACAGGGAAGAGGGAGACAGGGAAGAGGGAGACGGAGGAAGAGGGAGACGGACGGACGGAGAGGGAGGGAGGGAGAGGGAGGGAGAGAGAGAGGGAGACAGAGGGAGAGGGAGACAGAGAGAGGGAGAGGGAGGGAGGGAGGGAGAGAGAGAGAGAGATGGAGAGGGAGGGTGACAGAGGAATGGAGACAGAGGAATGGAGACAGAGGGAGGGAGACAGAGGGACAGAAACAGAGGGAGGCATAGAGAGGGAGACTGAGGGAGACGGAGAGGGAGGGAGGGAGGGAGAGAGAGAGAGAGAGAGAGATGGAGAGGGAGGGTGACAGAGGAATGGAGACAGAGGAATGGAGACAGAGGAATGGAGACAGAGGAATGGAGACAGAGGAATGGAGACAGAGGAATGGAGACAGAGGAATGGAGACAGAGGAATGGAGACAGAGGGAGGGAGACAGAGGGACAGAAACAGAGGGAGACATAGAGAGGGAGACAGAGGGGGACAGACAGAGAGAGGAGGGCGCTAGGGAACGAGACAGACAGAGAGAGACAGAGGGAGACAGAGGGAGGGAGACAGAGAGAGGGAAACAGTTAGAGAGAGAGAGGGAGACCGAGCGAGTGAGAACCCCCCGAACTCCCTTAGGTGGTTCAGGCTCGCTCGCTACGATCGCTCGCTACACTGCCTTACTGTGTCACAAAATGATGCATCTCCAAAAAGTGTTTCACCAACATGAAAAGTTTGGAAATCTGTGTTCTAAGGTAAGGAATCTATCACTAACGTGTCCCTTTCAGATTCAAATTTTTATGCTCTAATATATGTTTCAAATGTGGGTTGTTACTTGAAAGGTAGATCCTTATTAGTCTTTCATCCACTTTTTTCTCGTTCTACCCTCTCGTTCTGCCCTCTTTTTGCAGTTTTGTATGCTTCCAGATTATAGTTTTGGATTCATCCGAACCTTTGTCAGCCAGAAATGTGTCTGTGATAGTCCTAAATTTGTCAATCACATTTCTGTCCTGTAATATCAATGTATCAGGCTTCCACTCTGGGAAACAGCGAGTTAGACTAGGATAAAATTCTGCTCATAGCGATGAACCGTCTGACGCCCCTCTTGCTAGGAATCTTTGTTAAGTTCTGTACGTGACTCGTCTGGAAGAGCTTGTAGTTCTTTGTGCAGGAGCGCTTTGGTACAGTATCAGCACATTAATTGGCAGAAATCCCATCTGTTTCCTCTTTGTGAGGATACCGCCTCTCCTCAGAACCAACACTTACTTGCCTGGAACCCTACATGTCTAAAATATTTGGGATTTAACATATATCATAACCACCAAGATGTATTGGATGGTAATGTTGGGGCAGCAGTTGGAGCGCTTCGAAGTAGTATAAACGTTTGGACGACATTGCCAGTATCTGTGGCTGGTAGATTAGCTGTGGCTAAGATAGTGATGCTTCTGAGATTGCTTTATTTTTCCTCTACTCTGCCACTATTGGTGCCTTATCACCTGCTCCGAGAGCTGGAATCACTGCTATTGGAACTGATTTGTGGGACTAGTTGCAGTGTCCTGTAGTGAAAGGTGGATTGGCTGCTCCAGACTTTGAGTCATGTTACTTGGTGGCACAGCTGCAATGGTTCAACCAGTGGGTTAATTTTAGGTTGCATCCTGAAGAGGGTGTTATTGGTGCGCCTTCAGACTTGAGTGACTTATTGCAGTTCCTCTTGGTTCACCTATGTGACTATATGCTGCCTCTCAGGATCTCCATGTGACTCAGCGTTCCTGGAGACGTCTGCTGCAAACTAGCATCCCTAAACCCTACTTGCCAGATCTGCCACTAAGGTAGTTAAAGATGGCGGCCCGCGAAGGCGTTTTGGGAGGGGGCGGGGAGGGGGGCGGGGGAATTGCAGGATGGTTTGCTTATGGGTTAAATTGTATTGGAGATCTGTATCAGGACGGAGAGTTGTGATTATTTGAAGACTTGGTGGACGTTTTTTATATTTCTGACGGCCAATTCTTGTTGCACTGGGAAATGGTAGTCTCGATTAGGAATCAATGGGGAAATGGAAACTTGGAACCTGCAAAGCACACAGTCTGTCATCTGCTCTGTACAGTAAGAGGCTCTGCCTAAGCGGTAAGGAACATGAACAATTAATGACCTATCGTTGTTCCCCTTGTGTCTGCTTTTACCACAGGACAATTCTGCACAGCACATCCACAGGATACATTTGGTGATGGGCTGACCGTCATAGATCCTAATAGATAGACAACAGTATTTGTAATATCAGTGTTTATATAACTTTACAGCTTTGAGAAAGTCCAGGAGGATAAAACACGTGTCTGCTACGTTGTTTTGGACCTATACCATAAGAGAATTTTATCGTTGAGTAAAAACGCTGGTGAAGAATCTGACTCTTGTGGACTTGATTTGATCTTTGCAACATAACTCTGCTGAGAAGAGGCGTACCGCCATTTATTGGACGGCGTGTGCTTGAGTGCATTTTCTTTACTGTTGTCATCCCTTGTACAACTCTGGCCTGTCTCCTTGGGGGTTACCCATGCCCAAAAAAGCAAACAAACACTATTAGATTTATTGATTTGTTATTGATACTTGCAAAACGAGAATTGAAAATGTATTTTAAATCTGCAGGGAGATCCCAACTGCTTAAATGGTGTGGGGAGCTGGCTAAATCAGCAGAACTTGAGAGTGCTGTATTGGTTCGAGCTGAAGAAAGTGCAGGATGTATCGATAGGGCTAGAGAATGGGAACATTTAGTAGATAACTTATGTGCTCCGGACGTTGGCTCAAATACATCTGCCTGCTCCCAGCTTTTGCTGGAGGTTTCAGAAGGTGTAAGAAATTGATTTTAGTGGAAAAGCTTTAAGGGGTGGGGGGGGTAGTTATACATTGGAGATCAAGGGGGAGCTGAATATATGTCAGATTGGTAAGGTGTAACTAAAGATGGGGGCGTTGGGTGTTGTTTGTTAGTTGCTGCCTAAAGAGGAGAAATAGCATGTTTTAATATGTATGCACTCGGGCTGTACAAGTTTAAAAGATGTGCGCATTTACAAAAAACATATTTTATTGAGTTTATGAAGATTAATACAACATTTCCAAGCGATCATGGACACTTAAAACATCCACTGAGTATCTCGAAGGGAAATTACATTTCATATCCTAAAGAGCAGTGTAGGATGATCATCTACGAACAACAACTGCGTAGAACAAAGTTTAACTCTGCGCCTGATTACATAAATTCTAGTTTTAGCAATTCACGTCACAGAAACGTGTGTGTGGTGATGATATATATTCTCAGACCCTATAAAAATGTTATGACTTCATTTGTTAATGTGACTATCTACTCTGTTTTTTTTTTTTTTTTTTTTTTTTTTGGTAGACCTTTATTGCACATCATGAATAAACACAGCGGAGCGCCTACAACCCACTGTCAGGGCCGGCCGCTATCAGTGCACCATACAGTCACAGTTGAACTCCATAATATAGTTCAGTGTTACAATCACAGCCCCAGATCGAGTTCCTGTAGGCACCAAATATGGTCCAAATGCAGCGTTCAAAGCACACATTGACGTCAGCCGTTAGCCCTCATGTGATCTCGGTCTCATTTTCCGATTATGTAGAACAGAGTCAATAAACTAACAACCTCAACTCCCCCCCACCCCCCCACTCCTGGTCTTAGTGAGCCACACTATGTGGACAGCTACAGCTCTCAAGGTTTAGCTGGTGCAGACCGCGGCCCAGAGGGCGAGGCCAACATAGAGATCGCAGTGCAGATCTCCCACCCTAGACTCAGAGCACAGCCGGGCGGCAGAGGCGGCCCGACCCATTCCATCCACCTTATCAAATGGCCAACACATCCAGAGCTCTATAGCGCAATCACCCTGCATAACGCAGTCATCCCCAACATTTACAAACAACGTTCAATCCGATACATGTTCATGGTCCGGCAATCCAACAATCGCACTCCTTTCGCTATCGGAGTCATCCAGAGATAAGACATACAGTGTGAATGGAGCCCATATGTCCCGCGGGCGAGACCTCTCCGGCAATCCCTCATAATAACAGTTCAGTTGGTCTCTGCAGTAAGCCATATCCTTCAGCCATAGTTGCAAGTCTGGTGCCCTCCTTCCCCCCCACCCCATAGCAACCCTCCTCTTGGCCAACTGGAGCGCCAGTACAACTAGTCGGCGTGATTGCGCTGCTACCGCAGAGGCTATACCCAACAGACAGAGCCGCACATCAAGTTTAATCTCAACGGAAGTCATGACCGTGAGGCACTCAGTCACCGCCTTCCAAAAATCATACACTCTCGGGCATCCCCAGGCAAGATGTATAAAGTCAGCATCCTCCGCGCCGCATCTCACGCAACGTGCCACAGTGCGAAGCCCATATCTCACTAATTGCATCGGTGTGTAGTACCATTGATGCAGGAATTTATAATGCAAGAGACGGAAGTTGCCATTTATCACATACCCTCCCGTCATCGTACAACTTTCAAGCCATTCGTCATCAGTGAGAGGGTCAGGAAGACTTCTATCCCATCGTGCTCTAGCCTGGTCCGCCCCCCCTCCTTCATCCTCCTGCGCAGCCTTGTATAATTTAGAGATCAATTTAGCCCTGTCCTTAGCTGCGTAGATCAATTGCAATGCCCCGAGCGCCGGAGGCTCCTCCGGGTATGTCGGATATAAATCCTTTATCGCCGCCCGCAGACGGGCATAGATAAAGGTAGGCATACACGTGTTAGTCAACCCAGCTGTCATATCCTGCAAGGAGAGAAACGACGCCCCAGGGAAGAGGTCCCCCATGGTTTGTAATCCAGCTTCCCTCAAGACATGCAACCCTCCGATCTCCCCAGTGACCGAGATATCTGAATGGTACAGTAATGGCATAGACGGAGCATACAGTGGCAGGCGGGCCGCCCTCCGACCAAGGTGTTCCCAAGCCGTCGCCGTAACCCTCACTGTGTCTATCTCTCCCTTCTCGAAAACCGAGTGTTTGTTAACAACCATGGCCCTCAGCGGATACGGCAGAACCGCACTCGCCTCAAGTGCCACGTGCGGGGTGTATGGTGGGGCATTCAACCAATAACTCATAAAATGCGCCTGTGCGCAGAGATAGTACAGCCTCATGTCCGGTAGGGCGAACCCTCCCAGCGCATACGGCTTGGTCAGTACCTCCCAAGTCACTCTCGGTTTCTTGCCAGCCCACGTGAGAGTTATCAGGAGCGATCTTATCCTTGCAAAGAAATGCGATTTTAGTAGAATAGGAATATTTATGAAAAGGTAGAGGAATTTTGGTAACACCACCATTTTTATTAAGGATATGCGGTCAGCTAGAGTTAACGGGAGTCGAGTCCAGCGCGCTACCTGATCCTCCAGTTTGGACACAGCAACACCGTAGTTGGCCCGGACCACCTCCTGACTGTCCCTGTGCACCCAGACCCCCAGATACCGAACGGACTCAGTTGCCCACTCCAGGGGGAATTCCAGCTGAGTCTGGCAGGTTGCCTCCGTGAGCGGCAGTATCACTGATTTGTCCCAATTTATAGTGAGACCAGAATGTCTACCAAACTTAATGAATTCGCGTAGGATGTTATTCAAGTGAAGAGCCGGCTCCCTGACGTACAGGACCATGTCATCCGCGTACATTGACACCGCCAGTGCTCGTAGTGGGAATTTCAATGCAGCTTCAGCATACCGTTGGCGCAAGATACAGGCCAGTGGTTCCATCATGATGGCAAACAGTAATGGAGACAGAGGGCACCCCTGTCTCGTCCCCCTCCGTACCGGGAACGAGGAAGATACATGGCCATTGACCCTGACCCTTGCCATGGGCGCAGTATATAAGAGGGCGATGAGCGACGTGAAAAAGAAGGGTACCCCCATACGGTGCAGGATAGCCATCATGTACTTCCAGGCCACCGAATCGAAGGCCTTAGCCGCGTCCAGCATGACCGCAGCTGCAGGCAGTTCAGGTTTAAGCAGGTGCAGTACGGCGAAGAGCGTCCTTAAATTATGTGTAGTGGATCTGAGTGGAATGAAGCCCGATTGGTCCGGTAAGACCATTACAGGCAACAGCAACCGCAACCGCGTGGCCAGTATTTTCGCAATAATCTTCACATCGGTGTTCATAAGTGAAAGGGGGCGATATGAATCACACTGATTTGGCGGTTTACCCGGTTTAGGCAGGGCCACCAGCAGTGCCTCCCTCATGGTTGCCGGCAATTGTCCGCAGTCAAATGCTTCCTCCAACACCTGTGCTAGCTGCGGGATCAGTAAATCTGCATACGTTTTATAAAATTCGGAGGGCAAACCATCCGTACCAGCCGCTTTACCACTAGGTAGGGCCGCTATTGCATCTCTGAATTCTGCCTCAGTGACATGGTGCATAAGGAACTCTTGCTGCCCCCTAGAGAGCCACACCAAGGCTACATCCTCCAAATAGCGATTCACCTCTTCCTCATCTGCTGTGTCCCTTAGTGCATAGAGCTGCTCATAATGTTTGGCGAAGCAGGACAATACACCCTCCGTGCTAGTAACCACAGTCCCCTGATCCACAATCTCCTGCACCGTGCAGTGTCGTGCCCACGGTTCCCTGATCCGGTCTGCCAGGCCCTTGCCCGGTCTGCCCCCTTCGCCATAATACCTGGCCGTGGCTGTCTTAGAGAGGAATTTTACCTCCTGGTCCGCCAGATCGTTATATTCATTCACCTTCGTACGAATGTCAGCGAGGACCGTGCCCCCTGTCCCTTCCTCCAATCGCCTTTCCAGAACACGTAACTCTCTCTCTAATCGACTCATGGAGTCCCTAATGGACGTGAGCACCCCCGACCTCAACCCAATGCACGCTCCCCTCACCGTCACCTTGAAGGCCTCCCAAACAGTACCCATGCTGTCCACTGACCCCACATTATTAGTAAAAAACTCCTCTATGATCTGCCTCAGTCGCTCAGACAACACCTGATCCGTCAGCACCCCGGATGAAAGCCGCCAAGTGAAAGGAGCGGGAACCTGACACGGGAGCTGTAGCACTAACGTAACGGGCGCATGATCAGAGAGAGTGCGAGGCAGATGGTCAGCACTCACCACCCAACCACTGACATCTCGTGTCGTGAGCCAGTAGTCCAGCCGCGACCACGTATCGTGTGCTGAGGTGTAGCATGTGCCCTCCCGCCTACTCGGGTTTCGCAGTCTCCACACATCCAGCAGCCGCAACCCATCCATACCATCGCACACCGCATCCACCGCCTTCTTACGCACAGCAGTTCTATCCTGTTTCCTATCTAGCTCTGCATCCAGAGTAACGTTCCAATCCCCCCCACAAATGATAGCTGAAGGTGCAAGTGAATACAGCTTGTTCCAGAGAGTAACGTAAAACTCAGGGTCATCAACATTTGGTCCATAAACATTGAGCAGAGTTACCAGTGTGCCATATAATTTACCCTGCATTATGACGTATCTACCGTGCGGGTCAATGTCTTCATGCAACAGTACAAATGGAACATTTCTCTTTACCAGGATCATCACCCCTCTTGCATAGGAAGAATAGTTCGTGGCCAGCTTCACCCCCGCCCACTGTCTGCCCACCTTATCTGCCGCTTTCCCCTGAAGGTGCGTTTCCTGTAGGAATGCCACCTGCACCCCATGTCTATTCAGAAAGGCAAGCACCTGTCTGGTCTTTTGCGGCCTATTAAGTCCCCGCACATTCCACGTTATGCATTTAATCCTACCCCCCCTCTCCATTACACCAACCCCGCAATCCACCCTCAACATAATAGGCCCTCCCCGGCGACCATGCCCGAGTCCCACCCAGAGACATCAACAGCACAGAAAGGGAGTAAGACCGTTCACTACAGCGATCCCTCCAGCACCAGCACACCCAAGCATAATCCAACATCAACGAAGAGCACACTTCCCTGACCAGGAATAAGAACAATCCCCCAACAGTCCCCGGAACCCCAACCCCCATCCCTCCACCCACTTCAGCGTGCCCCAAATGCCAAAGCAATCCCATTGTCCCCCCTACCCCAAACCCCAGTAACATCAACAACTGCGTGTGGGGATCTCCCGTCCTGGGGGGCGCAGTGGCACTCCACTCACGCCAGAGACGGACGAAAGCGTAGACCTGTTATCCAGAGCTACATCCCCGTACCTGCAAACCAATTCCGTTAACAGTACAGTATCAGACAATTGAATATCCCCCGGCACAATGTCAAAAGTGTTCCAGCCCAGGCCCTCAGTAACAAGTTCAGGACTCGCAGGCAAATGGGGGCACCACATGCGCATCGCAGCTCATGCACTCCACGCACCACCCCAGCGGGCCGCAGCCCGGCCTAGTCATGCTCACAGAGGAGAAGTGACCCACGACGGGCTAGTGCAGCGTAAACCACAGAGTCCCCATCAGGTAGCATGCTCCCCCATCCAGAATGTACGCAGTCACTGAGTAGATCAATGCAGGACCCGGGGGATCCAAAGACTCAGCAATTATAACCGCCCAAACGACAGTGGAGGCAGTATATCTCAGCGCCTCGCAGCATGGCCCCCTCCACAGGCAACTGCACAGTTTCAGATCAGGCGGCCTCCTCCTGCCCGCCATCTTCTCCGTCCCGAGGTTCCCTCGGCCCTTTAGCTCTCCTTTTCAGTTGCTTGGCATAGTCCATGGCCGCCTTCGGGGAGGAAAATATCTTGTTGTCCGCAGGGGGTCCGATCCGCAGGCGCGCCGGATAAAGCATGGCATACGCTATGTCCTCAGTTCGCAGCATCTGTTTCACCGCGGTAAATTCCTTGCGAGCCGTCTGCACCGCCATGGTGAAGTCGGGGTAGAACTCGAGCTTGTTGCCCTGGTATTCGATTGACCCCCTGTCCCTTGCAAGCCGAAGGATGGTATCACGGTCTCTGTAGTTGAGAATCCTGGCTACTATCGGGCGCGGTGGTGCTCCAGGTGGAGGCCGCTTGGCTAGAGAGCGATGGGCTCGCTCCACTATAAAGACTTTGGACAGGTGATCAGCCCCGAAAATATCAATAAGCATAGACTATCTACTCTGTTGTGTGTCTTTAGGGGAATATTCCTATATGTGGCCCACCTCTTACATATTTTAAAGTGTTTCGATGGTCATCCACGAGCTATGAATACTGGTCGTTCTAGCTCCATAGGATAATTCAGACCCCTCTTCCACGGCGAAACCCTAGGAGGGTTATTAGCTTTCCAATGTTTAGTTATGTCCTGTTTTGAAAGGTTGAGGCCCAGAAATAACAGATGCATTTTGTAGTGATTACCCCCAATTTCATCCCAGGAGTGTGAGTTTGGGAGAACGGAAGATGTTACATGCTAATACTGTAGATAGACTTAGAAGCACCCCACAACGATCGAGAGTAGGACACATCCATAATGTGTGTAGAAAGGTGTCATCTTCCGCGCAACAGTGGAGACATTGAGGGGAAGCAATCAGCCCAGCACGCAATAATACTTGAATTGACTGTGGCGGGGACGGGTAGAAATTGCGGCACTACGTAGTGTGTTTGGAGCGCTTCCGACCAGTCGTCATCGCCAATAGGCCCAATGTCCACATCCAACGAGGCCCGAGTGTCAAGATTTGTGGGGCTGTGCGTCACTAGTGTTTAATATATTTTGGAGATTTTATGGTCCCCTAAATCCCCCATGAGGAGCTTACCCTCTAGTGGGCTTGGAGGTTAGGTCCTGAATGAAGATGTGCAGGGCATGTCGTAGTGGACATGAGTGTGGGGCATGAAAAACTTCTTTTGAAGGTCCTGGAAGGACCTCAGGGAGTGGCCCCTCATAACATCTCCTAAGGTACAAACTCCAATGTGGTCCCAGCCACTAAACCCCAGCAGGTCCGCTACTTGTGGGAGTAGACTGTTTCGCCATAGCGAAGTCTCCTGTGTAAGACGCCCCCACCAGCCCATACGACGAAGTGTCTGTTGCCAGGCCATGACCGCTACCTGTGTAGCGGGCGAGAGACCCTTGGGGGCCGATCTATTGTAAAGGAGTGGGTATAGGGATGGATCTCCCATAATCCACTTTTCAGTCTTATACTCGGGTTCGTCCCTGGGTCCATACTACCAATCATTCAGGACCTGCAGTTGTGCTGTAGCATAATAGGAGTGTATGTCTGGGGTGGCTACGCCACCGCAGTAGGTAGATTGCATACACGTGTGCAGGTTAACTATGGCCATTCGTCCACCCCATAGGAATTGCCCCAAGCCTGCCTTTATTTGCCGAAACCAGGACATGGAGATTCGATGAGGATGAGATTGTAATTGATATAGTAGTTTCGGTAATGAGACCATCTTGAAGATGGCCGATCTTCCATAGAGGGAGAGGGGGAGCGAGGCCCATGTTTTCATCTCCATTTTGACTTTGGCGGTCACTTCTTCCAGATTAGCCCCCCAAGAAAGTGCTTGGCAATCTATTACAAAGATGCCCAAATACGTGAAGCTTTGTGATACTAGCTTCAGACCATCGGCCCATCGCCCGTGCCTGTTTGACCCCCTGAGCGGCCACATTTGAGACTTGGTAGGGTTCATGTATAAGCCAGTCGTCTCGCCGAAGATTCGCATGACCTGGAAAATATGAGGCCCGGTCCGGTGAGGGTCAGTCAGAAAAAATAAGATGTCATCTGCGTATAAAGATATACGGTCAGATATGTCTGAAGTCCACTCAAATCCACAGTAAAGCACGTCATGTCTAACCCAGGCCGAAAGTGGCTCGATGGTGAGGGCAAAAAGCAGAGGTGAAAGGGGGCACGCCTGTCGGCTGCCGCAGTGGATGGGAAAGTGGGCCAACGTGGTACCGGCTACCCACACGGATGCTGTCAGATTTGTACATAGTAGTCAAATCAATGCGATGTGGCGTGGACCCATGTTTAAGTGCCTCAAAAAAATGAACGTATAGGTCCAACTAACAGAGTCAAAAGCCTTATCCATGTCTACCAAGAGCAAGGCAGCCCTGCTATCTAGACAATCAATAGCGGCAATGGCATTTTGAAGTTACGGATGTTATGTCGGGTCAATCGTTGTGGCATGAAGCAGCCTGATCGGGGTGAATCAAGTCTCTGAGGTGTGGGATCAATCTGTTTGCCAGCACTTTGGCTTAAAGCTTAGCTTCAATGTTCCACAGTGATACTGGCCTGTAGGATGAACAGAGGTCTGGGGGCGTTCTGGTTTAAGGAAAACCACAATTTCCACGTGTCTCCAGTCTATTAGTAAAGTTTTCTTTTGCATGGCTTTGTCCAGGGACGCAAGGTGTGCTCACAGTATAGAAGCAAAAGCTTTGAAGAACTCACTAGGGAACCCGTTGTGTCCCTGTGATTTACCTGACATGATCCCGGATGCTTCTGAGATTAGTTCTTCGATAAAGATTGGATCATCAAGGGAATCACATGCAGAGTTGGATAATGCCCTAGGCGGGATGTCTAGAAAAAAAACTTCTATCTGGGTTTCTGATATGACCATTTGTTTGGCATACAAGGATTGATTAAAATTCAGCAAAGGTTTTGGCAATAGATCTAGGTTTAGAAATCTTCTCGCCAGTGGATGATGTGATTATAGGTATTTCTATTGGTTTGAGAGTGAATTGACAGTCTGTGTAAAAGCCTCCATGATTTGTACCCCCACTGTTAGACCCTGCTCTGCGTGGCCTGCCAAGCCAGTTTAGCTTCATCAAGAAAAAGGCTTCAATATCTTTTTTGCAGAGCTGCCATTTGTCTACGAGCACTATTTCCATCTGACTTTTGTGTGTGCCGTTTTAATGTCAGTATCTGGGCTTCAAGTTGTATTAGAGTCAGTTTCCTCTGGCTTCGGGCGGCCATTCAGTGGCTAATATCGAACCCGTATATGGTGGGTTTCATGGCCTCCCATAGGATAGTGGCGGAAGGTGCCGCTTCTGCATTCAATGAGAAGTATTTAAGTAAGGCAGTATGAAGGCTTGGTTTATAGGCTATGGAGGTGCCAGGGCGACATACGCCAGTGAAATGCGTAGCGCCAGGGGCCCATGCGAATCTGAATTTGGACCGGAGAATGGTCGGACAGGCCTCTGGCAGAATCTCTGTCACAGCCACTCTATGGATGTGGGCCCTGGTTATAAAAATATAATTCAATCTGGAGAATGACCCGTGTACCATTGAAAAAAACATATAACAAGTGTCTGCGGAGTGAAATGCCCTCCATGAGTCTACAGACCCCATTGTCTGTACCAGTGGTTCCAGCCGAGACTCCCTAGGCATGAAATGTAGCGCGGTGGGACGGCATCTGTTTCTAACGGGGTCCACTACCTCGTTCCAATCTCCTCCCACCAGTGGCAATACTTCGGGCAATGATCCCCAATCGTCGATGAGGAGCTCTGTAAATGCCTGGCTGAGGGGTGGAGGAGCATATGTGCTGCCCAAGATGATGGGTTCTCCCCAGATTGTGCCATGTATAAACAAGTATCGGCCCAGCTTGTCAGCCCATGTATGCACGTGTCTGTATGGTATTCTAGGATGAATTGCAATAGCAACCCCTGGGACCCTCTCGTAAACCCGAAATGGAACGGATGTATGACGGTACAACGCGTACCGTTACAACGCGTCCCTTTACGACGCAGTTTTAACAACGCAAGTCGTTACAACGACTTGCGTTGGGGGGGGCGCTGATAGTGAATAGTTTAATTTACTATTCCAACACCAGTCCCCGTGGATAGTAGGGAAGGTGTTGGATAGTAAATTAAACTATCCCCTATCCTAGAGCGCCCTCCAGCGAAAGTCGTTGTAACGACTTTCGTTGTTAAAGCTGCGTCGTAACGGTACCGCATTGTACCAGTTACGTTGTAAAGGATGTTCCCCAAATGGAACAGTTGTGTGAAACCATAGCGGGCAAGGCATGGGATACGAGTCCCCAATAGGTCAGTCACTTGCACCAGTAAGGCATCCGGCCCCAGACGCTGTGCATTTTTTAGGATTGCCCCTCGCTTAATTTTTTCTAGGAGGCCACAGACATTCCAAGAGACAACCTTGATTGCTCCAGATGGAGCTGAATTATTCGGACATGACTGCATTGGATGTTTTTTGGGAGTGATGTGCAAATGTGGCGCGGATACAACAAGTAAATGACATACTATAGACTCATAAAACCAACTGAACAAACACAAATTGAAGTTGTAACTACCCCCCTACCACGCCCCCACCTAACCCAACCTTAATAACTCAAAGAACACTGAAGTATCTGTTGCGGAAGGTATACAGGTCTCACCCCAACTGGGAATAAGAGCTGAGCCAGTCCAACAGTTCCCCGATGGTGCCTTCCCTGTTGTATGTCCTTGGGACCTGTTGTAATGGCCAGTTTTTGCATAGTAGCCCTGTCGTTACCAGTATATGATCAAGTACGTAGATAATTCTCCACATCAAAGTCCTATAGGGTCTACACATTGTTGTAGTTTACGAATCCGCCTTCTGAGTGCCGACTTGTTTGTCCCAGTGCGAGTGAGAGCACCAGGGTGATCTGCAACGGTGTCGCCGCTTGTCCTTGGGAGTTTTATTCTGTTGTAGGCACAGATCCTTAGATGGTGAGTCCAAATCCAGAGGTGGTGGTGTGCGGGCCTTAATCGATAGACGTTCATCTGTCCACTGAAATACCTCTGTAGGGTATCGAAAAACAATGTACTATTCTTATTACAGACACAGAGGCAGTCCCGAAATAGCAGCTGATAGGAGATTTGCAGTTCACAGAGGTGTGCCTTGGCTGCCGTGAATGAGTGCCTATGTTGTTGTACCAATTTAGTATAGTCCAGAAAAATCATTATCGGGTGAGACTTGAAGACAAGGGACCTCCGACCATGGGCTTGTCGCAGGATCGCGTTGTGGTCATGGTAGTTAAGGATAGGTGCGATTACAGGGTGGGGTGAGCTCCCAGGGGCGGCCTGGCCGCAAGTGCGCGGTGAGCACGTTCCAGGACGAAGCAAGATGATAGGGCATCATCGGGGATCACGGATTTGAGCCAATGGTCTAAAAAGGCACACATGTCCGAGCCATCACATCCCTCGGGAAACCCCACAGATCTCAGATTATTACGGCGGGCCCTTCCTTCAGCATCTTCGACCCGCGTGTCCAGCCCTCGGGTGTGTCCCTCCAAGGTAAGGACTTTGCCCTGCAGTGTAGTGATGGCGTCTTCTGCTCCATATATCCTTGTCTCGGCCTGCGTCACACGTTATACTGCATTGCGAAGGTCCTGCCGCAATAGTGACATCCGCACCCGCCGTGCCTATTTTAGAATCCAATCTATCCCTTGCTTGAGTGATAGCCGCCAAGGGCGCTGCATTATCTGTTGTAGCTGTAGGGGTGTCACTTAGGGTAGGCTGACTAGTGGCTCTCCCAGTATATTTCTCTAACGTACTCTGTTTCGATGCTTGACCGGGAGCTTGGCCTTTAGACATAACGGCAGATTGGGTGGTTTCTGGGATGGGTGATGCAGGTGTCCTGGAATATAGTGTAGGATGCTATGCTCTCATGCCTTGGTGAGAGGGAGTCTAGCGCGTCGGAGGCAGATCTCACCCGCAAGCCGCATTAGGGCCTAACCCAGCCTCCTCCGCAAGTGGGACCTCGCCTCCAGCCTCTAAAGGGCACCTTCCTAGTGAGGTCCAGGAATCTGCTGAATAGGATGATCCTGCTCGCTTCTCACCGGCTAGGTTAATTCTGTGCCGTGGTTAGGCAGGTGCAGTAAATAGAGGTGACACAAGCCTGTTAAAGGCCTATGGCTTTTGCACCACGTGTTACCCGTATGAAGGGCATCACACATTCCCCAATGTGGCACGCCAGGTGAGCGTTCTCCCCACATAAATCTGTGGATTTGCAAGAATATTGCCTCTGCGTTGGCCGCCATGTGCATTGGGCCCCTCTGCTCCTCACCTGCACCGCTCCCGTGGTTAGAGCCGGCTCTCGCCAGGGCACAGCTATGCCCGCTCCCAGTTGACCGGCCCCTGTGCGTCAGCCTCAGCCCGCCGAAAGAAATCAAGCCCCGCGGCCTCCGGGACCACCCAGAGCCACTAGGCCCACCTCGGGCAGAGCCTCCGCTCGACCCCAGGGCGAGCACAGCAGTCGGGACTCAGCCCCGTGAGGATATAGGCCGCTTCCCACTCCAGCGGGGCCTCAGTTATCGCAGAGTGTCTGTGGGCGCCGGCGCGGGTCCGAGTCTCTGCTCTACTCCGGCTCTCCACGCTTCCCGGGAGGCAGCGCGCCGCTCCCGTAGCAATGCGTGGCGCACAGACCGCCTCTTCGTCAGGTCATCCGAACTCGGCTACACCATGGTCCGCTGTCTCCCCCGAGGGTTCAGACCGCGTCACTAGGCACCAGGTAACAGCTCTGCAGTATATTGAGACCCAGGAACAGGATATAGAAACAGGATTTTGAAGGATTATGTCAGGGCTACTGGAACCGGGCTAAGACGTGTCCGTCATGATGGACTACTTGCACATTTCTATCCTGTTTTACTCTATACTACTGTGCATAGATCATTGTATGTTTCTGATGTCCTGTAATACCACAGCACAGAGATCATTCTAGGTTTCTGAAGAACTATGTTCTGGCAGTTAATGTCCTTTGTTTTTTGTTATATGAAAATATTAAACTGTTGATTAAAATAAATGTAGATAATTCTGGAGAACAAATTGCGTGTTCCGGAGTAATAAGAGTACAGCCTCAAGTCTGGCCCCTTTGCCTGTTTTGATTGGTATGTTAGTTACCTAAATACTTATTCATTAGGAGGTTCAACATCTCACTCTAACATCTGAATGCCTCAGTGAATTCTCATTAACAATGTGCGGAGCCTGTATAATGTCATAATTTTCAACCTTCAGGGGAGGTATATTAATAGGATTAATATAATTTCCCCAGTCCAGCAGCTATGTAGCATCCTTGTGGATCATTTGCTTTATGGTGAATGGGATAGACTTATTTTTATCAATATAGCATCTCCTGGATCCATTTGGGAAGCCAATATGTGTGACCATCGTATATGCTCCTCTACTCAGCATTTTGTGATCTGTACCCATCGCTGGATTTCGTGAACTAGAACAACATCCAGAGCATTCCTTTATATCAGGGGTCTACAACCCTCTCTGTAAAAAGAGCTACTTAGTTTCAATGAAACTCTACGAGACCTACTAATATTATTAGTGTTCGTAATACTGGCCCCACCAGACACGTTTACATTAGTTTTTACAAGATTACTACCAGTAAGATTACTGCCAGTGATAGCCTCAATACACCATGTTGCCTGCAATAATGCAATAAAAGGCTTTGTCAATTTGGAATGCCTCTAAATGGGCAATACGTAACAGCCATAGCTGCAATGCCTCTGGCACCAAGGTAGCAACGTTTATAAAACGTCTCTCCAATGCTACATGATGTATCAATCAAATATCGGCTTTAAATATTGTTGGAAAGGGCCCTTTTTGCAGGGTTATCCCCAAACTTTTTGCTTCTTCCTCCCTTGTTTTTCCTGACCTTTGGTTGTTGGCAATAGGACTCTGGGCACTTTACCACTGCTGACCAGTGCTAAAGTGCATATGCTCTCTGTGTAAATTGTTATTGTAATTGGTTATCCATGATTGGCATATTTGTATCACCAAGAAGTCCCTAGTAAAGTGCACTGAGTGTGCCAGGGCTGGTGATACAAATGCTACTAGTGAGCCTGCAGCACTGATTGTGCCATCCACATGAGTAGCCCTAAAATGGTGTCTCAGGCCTGCCACCGCAGTGCCTGTTTGCAGTCTGTGAACTGCCATGTCTTCCTTGTCCGTGTCCCCACTGACCAGGCCTAACCCATCCCTTTCTGTGCACATTGGTCACCCCTATCTAAGGCCCAAAGTACCCCCTTGGGCAGGGTGCAGTGTATGTGAAAGGTAGAGCATGTACTAGTGCAGGTGACATGCTTTGGTAGTGAATGACAGCCATTTTCTTTTTTCACTATTGTAAGCCTACCTTGCCCATAGGCTATCATGGGGAATGCTGGCTACAGAGGCTACCAGAATATATTCCCATAGGAGCAAGGTAGGACATAAAAGCCTGGTATCCCAGAACTCAGAATTTAATAACACATCTTTTAGGAAAGGTGGTTTGTAAATCCTGTGTTTGAGAACAGCACTTTTAGAAAGTGGCTGTTCTCTTGTCTGACCTTTCTGTGTGCCTTGGCCTGTTTGTGAATTGACTGTCTGGTTTGTGAGTGACAGGGCTGGGGGATTCCAGCAGACAGAATGAGTCCGCCCAGTGGTGAATAGAGAGATCTGCATCTAGATGGGAGGGAGGAGTTGCACCTGGGACCTGAATAGGACTGTGCCTGCCCCCCACAGTGCTGGCTCCACCCCCTGTGGTGCGTCTGATGTCTCTGCCCTGCACTGTGAAAGGAGAGAAGGAATCATGTCAACAAAGTGCTCCAGGGCTGTGCTTTCCCTCCACAATGCTGGCTCCACCTCCTGTGTGGCGTCTGATGTTTCTGCTCTGCACTGTGAAAGGAAAGAAGGAGTCATGTAAACAGAGGGCTCCAGAACTGGTTTGGACCGGGCTCAGAGCCCTCCTGCACAAAGGGAACAAAGACTTTTTGGGGTATAAGTACAGGACCCTAGACCACTGAACTTTAGGTCATCCTGGAATCAAGAAGGAACCTCTGCCAAGGAGAAAGCTGGAAGACTGAAGAAGGAAGACTGTCCTGCTGTTGCTTTGCTGGACTGACGTGCAGTTGCTTTGCTGCCAAGGAGAGAGGAAGGACTTTTCTTTGTGCTGTCTCCCCTTGCTTGAAGGAATCTCCAAGGGCCTGAAGAAGAGCTGGCTCCCTGTTAAGAAGTCCCAGGAACAAAAGGACTTCACCCCCAGCGTCCCTGAACTCTACTGAGAGAGTTCTGTCCTTCCCAGAGTGCTTGGGCCAGTTGTGGTGCCTCTGGAAGTTGTACCTGTGTTGGGAAGATGGAAACCAAGATTTTAAGAACTTTCTACAAAGTTTAACGCATCGCTCGCTTGCGGAGCGCATCCCCATCAGTGCGAGGAAATTCCTGCCGCCGTGAAAGCCGAGATCGCCGCATCGCCTGTTGCCGCTGCCAGAGTTGTCGCATCCTTCGCTTGCGGGCCGCACCAGTCCTGTGCGGGAAGATTACCATCACTGCGAGTATTGTCGCAGAGCCTGTCGTCACTGGGTGAGATCGTCGCACCGCTTGCTTGCGGAACGCATCACGTCGCTGCGAGAGTCGCCGCAGAGCCATGGCATCGAGAGGCCGCGAGAGGAGAAGATCAACGCTGAGCCGCACATCGACGCCACACCGGAGATCGTCGTCGCCCCGAAGATCGTCGCATCGTACCTTTTTGCGAGCCGCTTCCACCGAAACCTGTGCACCAGAATCCAAGCAAAGTATCGCATCCCTCCCCATACAGACGTGAGTCACCGCAATACGCCCGCTACGTCCAGCGGGGTCGTCGCATCGCCTCTCCAGCGTCTCAGGAGTGACGCATCGCTTGCTTTTCAACGCTACAGCTTTCTCTAAAGATACTGTTGACTAAAACGCGACGCAACTGTGGACAATTTTAACGCAACCTTAAGAACTAATTTGAAACCATATTCTTGAACTGTGTATCTTGGATTTTTGTCGTTTTGGTCTTGCGTAGTTTAGATTAAATACCTTTATTTTTCTAAACTGTTGTGGAGTCAGTTTGTGGTGTTTTCACTGTGTTACTGTGAGTGTTGGTACAAATACTTTGCACATTCCCTTCGATAAGCCTGACTGCTCGTGCCAAGCTACCAAGGGGGTGAGCAAGGGTTATCTGAAGAGTGTATCCTTCTTACCCTGACTAGAAGCAAGGGTCCCTTTTTGGACAGTGGTAAATACCTCTGCTAACTAGAGACCCCCAGTTCTAACAAATATATTTTAGAAGTCAGACATTTTTTTCCATATATCAGCATATGAGTTCTGGAAAAAAACAAATGTTCATCTTAAATATACGCACTCAATGTTGATATGTGTATTTATTTAACCAAGGAAAAGCTCCTAATTTAGTATAGTGCACACTTCCGGCCGATCTCTCTGCTCCCCTTCCCGGCCAAGGTCATCGAGAAAACCGTCAACAAGACAGCTAACCCGATACCTCAAAGAAAACAGAATCCTGGACCCTTCCCAGTCAGGGTTCCGCAGCAACCACAGCACCGAGACTGCCCTCATCAACGCCACCAACGACATCAGGACCCTGCTGGACAATGGGGAGACCGCAGCACTCATCCTCCTAGACCTCTCCGCCGCCTTCGACACCGTCTGCCACCGCACACTACGCGCACGCCTCCACGCCACAGGGATCCAAGACAAGGCTCTGGATTGGACCACCTCCTTCCTCTCCGGCAGAACCCAGAGAGTCCGTCTCCCCCCATTCCATTCCAAAGCCTCCAAGATCATCTACGGCGTACCCCAGGGATCCTCCCTCAGCCCGACGCTGTTCAACATTTACATGGTCCGCTCGCACACGTAGCCTGACAGCACGAACTCAACATAATCTCCTATGCCACTCAGCTGAACCTCTCCCTCACCAAGGACCCCATCACCGCCAAAGCCTACCTCCATGAAGGAATGAAGACCGTCGCCGACTGGATGAAGACCTGCCGTCTGAAGATGAACTCTGACAAGACGAAGGTCCTCATCCTCTGCTCCAACCTTTCAGCCTGGGACGACTCCTGGTGGCAGACGGCACTGGGGGCAGCCCCAACACCCACCGACCACGTACGCAACCTGGGAATCATCCTCGACTCAACCCTCTCAATGACTAAGTAAGTCAACGCCGTCTCCTCCTCCTGCTTCAACACCCTCCACAAGATCTACAGATGGATCCGACAGACACAAGAAAGACAGTCACCCAGGCCCTCGTCAGCAGCAGACTTGACTACGGAATCGCTCTCTACGCGGGAGCCCCGACCAAGCTCATCAAACGACTACAACGCATCAGCACAACTGATCCTCGACGTACCATGCCACGGCCACATCACCCCCCCACCTGAGAAACCTGCACTGGGTCCCCGTCAACAAGAGGATATCCTTCAAGCTCCTCACCCACGCACACGCGGCACTCCACAAGACCGGCCCAGACGGCTCTCCTTCTACATCCACAACCGCCAGCTACCCTCTGCCGACCTCTCACTCGCCACCATCCTGCGCATCCGAAGAACAACCACCGGTGGGAGATCCTTCTCCCACCTCGCCCTCAAGACATGGAACGCCCTCCCACTGAGCCTACGACAGACCCAAGACCTGCTGACCTTCAGGAGGATACTCAAGACCTGTCTGTTCGATCAGTAGCGCCCCCCCCCTCCCCCAGCGCCTTGAGACCCTCGCGTGTATATAGTACGCTTTACAAACGATTGATTGGAGAGCTACTTGCATAACATAATGTGTATTTGTAAAGGGCACGTTCACCCGTAGGCATTTTGGCGCTGAATAACAGATGTTTATTGTTACTCAATGGTACTCATTTTATCGACCTCAGATGGATGAAAGGCTGAGTGGACCAGCCGAGATTTGAAACTGTGACCATGAGGTCGAAAACAGGAGCCACCAGACCCGATTCGGTAGCTGGCGAACTACAAGTAGCTCACAAGCTACTTGTTGAAGCCTGCTCTATTGCATATTCATCATTACCACTCTCTTAATATTGTCTCCCAGACCTTTGAAACTAAGGGTAGGATTATACCTTTGTTCCTTCTTGTCTGTCAGTATTATCTTCAACCCTATGTCTCATCAGCTCCCTTACTGCCCATTCGCCTGAAGTTCTTATTGCCATTCTTAAATGTATTCCTAAGCAACGGACATATTGCCTTAGAACTAATGATGGTGCTTGCCCCTGCAAGAAATCTAGCTTGAAGGAAATGCGTTCTCGAATACCGAGTTCCAAATAATGTAACATGCTTCACAAATAATTTGCCCTCACGTTTCAAAAGAGAAATGAGATGGAAATTTCTTGGGTCGTCCTTCAGGTCTTTTTCTTAGTTTGGAAACAAAATGGGCCCTCTCGATTCTGGGATATCCCTGGGCTTCACACCATAACCAAATGCTGTTGCGAGACATTTCACTTTAAATAATGAACACAATATGAATGCAGAAACTGTTAAAATATTGGGTTTGGATCACTGCAAAGATTTAGACATGATTGTTTGATGGTCTATAGTCGTAAAAATCTTCTCACGGTCCCATCTTTCCGATAGGCCAGAGATATCTACAGTGATGCAAATGATCACTGCGTAAAGATTCTCAGTGTTACTTGAATGGCGTAATATCTAGATACCTAAGTGATCTTGCAGCCTTTGGCTACAACAGCCTACAACCATTCGGTGGTCATTTGTTTTTATAGGATGCGTTATGTCAGTCCGTTAATTTAATTATTACTCTCCTTTTTAAAAAAATTTAATTTAAACTCATTCATTTGTATTTCAGTTTTTGTTATGTAATTGACATAGTTAATTTACATTTAGTGAACATTTGATTACTCCGTGTAATTTGGAACTACTTGGTACATGCATTACTTATCAAAGCTAGGGTGCTCAGATCAAAATTTGGCTTTAACAGCAAAGTCTGTTGTGGGAAAAACAGGTGTATCCATTACAATACTTACCTTCATCATCCCCGCACTAAAACTTTCTAGTCTTTCCTTTTTATGGTCTGGCTTGACAGTTCAGCGGTCGCCAAACAATTATGCGAGAATCACGAGGAGAGGGGCCTTGGCTCCGCCCACATGTTGGGAGCCAGGAGTACATATTTGATTGGGGAGAAGTTGTGTGCTTCTACAAAAAAGCACTTACCCACCACACAGCTGTGATCATTTTGTTTATTTCTCCAACTGCCTGAGCTTGAAATTGCGGGGGCACACACATGACATTGTAATACTATTAAATTGCCTTCGATAACTAAATAATATATGGTGTTTATCTCTGGTATCCGCACAGATATAAGAAGGGCCGTCATTAACCTACATGGATTTTTTAAAGTTTGGCTTGACAGTCTATCTGTCACTTGACCTTTTAACCTGCCCCAATATTATTCTATAGTTCTTTACTTCCACACAAATACATATCCATCCCCATGCTATCTACTTGTAATGATTCACATTACCATATAACATTCCTTGAAACCCAGACATATTTTCATTGCCAATGCTTCTTATACATTATGTCACGTTTTTTCTGTATCTCATGGTTACGTTTTATTTAGCTTTTAGCTCGCACTTCCATGAGGATTCCCGCTGTTGAAAGCCTACGAAATTGATTGGGTATTCCACTATGGTAAAGCCAGCTGTGGGTTAGGATTACTCTCTTGGTCAGGGTTTTATTTAAATAGATCTTTATGCATTTCGAAATAAACCACAAACATCTTTCAGAATGCCAGGACATGAATGTTAATCGATGGCATAGGCCACCAGGCACCATGCACTCCAGCTAAATGGTAAGGAGAACAGTTCGATTTTGAGAAACCAGGCAATTAGCATAAATGGGACACCCATATCCCTGTAAGCTATCCCTAAAGGCCATGAACTAGATGATTGAAAGATCGTCCTAGGTGTGTCCAGTCAGGCTTTGCAATTACAATTGGAATAGGTACCACTCTCCAGTCACCTGAAAACAATAGCACAACCAGGTAGCTTCAGTATTGAGGGTCTTCAGCATGCTCGCTGTTCTTAACCTTCATTATTAATCAACATCTGTGAGGTCAGAGCAGTTTATATCCAGACTGTGGTGCGAAGTTCAAGAGAAAAATGTCCCAGTTTGAGGTGGCTAAGGCCATGCCCTTCCTCGTACTTTGAAACATTTGTGTTTCATTTTCAACTGTTGTCTATTCCAGCAGCTCTGATTTCCATGCAGTGATGCAAGACATTCAAATGTGTTGCCAGTCCATTGCTCCTATTTCTTTTGTCTATCAGGAGTCCCGGTCTCCAAATTTAAAGTTTGATTTCTCTGTTTTGGGCGTGGGCATAATTCCCAACAGGCATGGCTGAAGTTTTATAAAAACTGATGACTACCAGTCAGGGGTGTTGTTACCAAGGGGGGTTATACCCAAAAGTCGCTGGGACCTGGGTGCTAGACTGTACATGTATAGAGGGGTCCCAGGAAGTAAAAATGTGTCATCAAAGCACACAATTATTTAATCAAATTATTTTTGAAAAGGAATTCATCATCTTTAATAAAAGCAGACATTGTCATTTAATCGCAATGTGCTATTCAGAACATTTCAAATGCGCAATATAAGTAATTATGACAAAAGCCCCAATAAATAGAGAAGGAAGGGAAAAGTGAGGGGTGTAAGATACAAAAGAGTGAAAAGATTCAAACAAGCAGAATTAAATTTACCAATGCAATACAAAACATTCACTGTGCATAAAGAAAGGCTATAACTTATTTGAGCCCAAATTACAATGAAATTCATACATAAATCATTCAACGGTCACAGTCTTCAATAATTAAATCAGGGATAGTGCCGGATGATGGAGCCAGTAGAGTCGTCGACGTTTCGACCCCTACATGGAGGGTAAACTTGAGACCTCAAGGCGGGGTCTTCATCAGGACAAGGGGTGCAAAAGTGGGGCAATATGATTCTAAAAAGATAAAGGAAATGAAATAAATTCTAGTCTTAATTAAATTAACTGACTATCTCACAAGGATGATTTAAGAGAAATTTTACCATGGGTATCGGGCCAGCCGGCACCGAATTACAGGAATCTGTACAACCGCCTTCTATGTAGTCAGAGGTTAATGGGCGCAGTTAGCGCAACGACTAGAAGGGAACAAGGAAGACCATAATCAATACGGCACTGATGTGGGGCTGGTTCAATTTACTGTTTGTAAATATCAAACCAGAGCACTTACATCTATTCATCCAGTTTATGACGATCAATTATGTCCATCTACTTCGGTGGATTGTTGGAATACACGTATTCTCCCACAGGCGAATGGCCACTAGAGAGGGGATATAGTTATAGTCAGGTATTTCTAGATTGTCGGGCAACAGTGATATACTCTCAAGTGGAAACCCATGAATAAGACACTTACATTGCTCAAGGCGTCACCGAGGATTAATCCAAAATCAGTGGCCCATAGCGAAACTCATCCGTGCTTCAAGATTTCCTAAAATGCGAGGTAATAACGGGATTAGTCATTGTCAGAGTGAGGGGTCGGCAAGGAGTACGAGTGCCGTTTGCGCGATGGACTTACTTCAAAAGATGACCGCAGCCGCGATTTCTTACTGCCGGAGTGTTCAATCCTTCCACACGGAAGCAAATTACTTCCGTGTTTATTAAAAAACGTCCGACGCGCTAGTCACGTGAGTGACTAACACTAAAAAGTTACTATGCTGGATCGAGATGCCGATCTAGTCTATATACACCCATATATTATATATGGGAAAACCCTTCTCAATTATACAGCGATTAATTTGGGGAAGGAAATTGTGCAACAGATAAATGAAGCGCTAGTCTAGAAAAACGAAATAGTAATCAGATTTGCACTAATTCAATAAATCTAATCATATTCATGGAATTTTATCGGGGAGTTTCAAACGGATAAATGAAAGACAGGGGAGCATTTGGAATACATAATATATAAACATCCTGTCGAGGAGAAAGTCCTATCCATATACTTCTCACACAGATTTTCTAAACATGAGGATGAACGTGCACCTCTCGGGCACGAGGGTGTAAACGTCACTCATTATTCCTATTCATCATTAATCACTGTGCCACTGATTAAAGGATCAGCAATACCATAACATAGTATAAGCACTTCACACTATAAAAGCCTCTCGCATATAAATGTGCGTATAGGTCAAAATAATTTTGAAAGCTAAACAGAGTGGTACAAGAAGGTGCACCTCCCGAACATGAGGGTGAAAACCTCATTCATAGTACCATTCTCCCCGTTTTCCACAATCTATTTGTAAAGCAGTGTGTAAGTAGATCAAAAGTGACTTAGGATACATGCACCTTCCATACATGAGGGTGTAGATGTCTGTGATATAATGCATCTTGGTCAGATTTCAATACACAAGGGGATAGGATTAATAGATATTGTATTAGACACTAGCGTCCCAGTGCTGCCATCTGAGCATAGCTACTGTCAGTTTCATTAAGGCCGTTAGCAATAGAGTTAAATGTGGTCATCCATTTCAATTCGCGTGTATTGAGCACTGTTGATAAATTTCCACCCCTTCTGCCCAATGTGATCTTCTCTATAACTAACCATGTCAGTTCTTGCACTGTGTGGCCCATTTTTTGACAATGCTCAACCAAGGGGGCTCCTGGTACTGCACAGCGGATCCTGCTTCCATGTTGGAGAATCCTTTGTTTGACTTTTTGTTGAGTCTGACCAACATATATTTTTTCACAGGGGCATTGAATAAGGTATATAACGTTGGCCGAATTGCAATTAGTATAGGATTTCAGATCGAAAGTCCAATTTTGATATACAAATTGTTTTGTTTGTAATGTGGTGGCGCAAGCAATGCATGCCCCACACTTATAATGCCCAATAATGGGGGGAAGGTTCCATAATGAAGTGATGCTTGGTTGTTCAGGCGGCTCCAAAAAGGAATGGACCACTATGACTCTGATATTCTTAGCTCTTTTGAAGGAGTGTAGAGGTAACTCTTCTTGTTTGATGTCATCTGCTACCAAAGGCCAATTCTTGTTTATGATCTTTTTAATTTCATTGCTTCTTGTTGAGAAAGTGGTAACGCAGATAATGCGCTCAGGGTTAGTTTTATCCTGATTGTCATTATTGAGAAGAGTTTCACGCGGGTTATACCATGCCCGTTTACGGGCTTTCTTCACAAGGCGTCCCGGATATCCTCGGGCTATTAGGCGGTCTGATAAATCTTGGGATTTGGACATATAATCCTCTTTTTTGGAACAATTCCTTCTGATGCGTAGGAATTGTCCCACAGGCAAATTATCTTTCAATAGTGGTCCATTCCTTTTTGGAGCCGCCTGAACAACCAAGCATCACTTCATTATGGAACCTTCCCCCCATTATTGGGCATTATAAGTGTGGGGTGCAGTACCAGGAGCCCCCTTGGTTGAGCATTGTCAAAAAATGGGCCACACAGTGCAAGAACTGACATGGTTAGTTATAGAGAAGATCACATTGGGCAGAAGGGGTGGAAATTTATCAACAGTGCTCAATACACGCGAATTGAAATGGATGACCACATTTAACTCTATTGCTAACGGCCTTAATGAAACTGACAGTAGCTATGCTCAGATGGCAGCACTGGGACGCTAGTGTCTAATACAATATCTATTAATCCTATCCCCTTGTGTATTGAAATCTGACCAAGATGCATTATATCACAGACATCTACACCCTCATGTATGGAAGGTGCATGTATCCTAAGTCACTTTTGATCTACTTGCACACTGCTTTACGAATAGATTGTGGAAAACGGGGAGAATGGTACTATGAATGAGGTTTTCACCCTCATGTTCGGGAGGTGCACCTTCTTGTACCACTCTGTTTAGCTTTCAAAATTATTTTGACCTATACGCACATTTATATGCGAGAGGCTTTTATAGTGTGAAGTGCTTATACTATGTTATGGTATTGCTGATCCTTTAATCAGTGGCACAGTGATTAATGATGAATAGGAATGATGAGTGACGTTTACACCCTCGTGCCCGAGAGGTGCACGTTCATCCTCATGTTTAGAAAATCTGTGTGAGAAGTATATGGATAGGACTTTCTCCTCGACAGGATGTTTATATATTATGTATTCCAAATGCTCCCCTGTCTTTCATTTATCCATTTGAAACTCCCCGATAAAATTCCATGAATATGATTAGATTTATTGAATTAGCGCAAATCTGATTACTATTTCGTTTTTCTAGACTAGCGCTTCATTTATCTGTTGCACAATTTCCTTCCCCAAATTAATCGCTGTATAATTGAGAAGGGTTTTCCCATATATAATATATGGGTGTATATAGACTAGATCGGCATCTCGATCCAGCATAGTAACTTTTTAGTGTTAGTCACTCACGTGACTAGCGCGTCGGACGTTTTTTAATAAACACGGAAGTAATTTGCTTCCGTGTGGAAGGATTGAACACTCCGGCAGTAAGAGATCGCGGCTGCGGTCATCTTTTGAAGTAAGTCCATCGCGCAAACGGCACTCGTACTCCTTGCCGACCCCTCACTCTGACAATGACTAATCCCGTTATTACCTCGCATTTTAGGGATTCTTGAAGCACGGATGAGTTTCGCTATGGGCCACTGATTTTGGATTAATCCTCGGTGACGCCTTGAGCAATGCAAGTGTCTTATTCATGGGTTTCCACTTGAGAGTATATCACTGTTGCCCGACAATCTAGAAATACCTGACTATAACTATATCCCCTCTCTAGTGGCCATTCGCCTGTGGGAGAATACGTGTATTCCAACAATCCACCGAAGTAGATGGACATAATTGATCGTCATAAACTGGATGAATAGATGGAAGTGCTCTGGTTTGATATTTACAAACAGTAAATTGAACCAGCCCCATATCAGTGCCGTATTGATTATGGTCTTCCTTGTTCCCTTCTAGTCGTTGCGCTAACTGCGCCCATTAACCTCTGACTACATAATGTTAATGTTAATGTTAGTTGGGATTTATTAAGCGCTCGTACGCCCGGAGGCTTCATGGCGCTGCAGGAGGAACCAGGCAAGGCGGTTGTACAGATTCCTGTAATTCGGTGCCGGCTGGCCCGATACCCATGGTAAAATTTCTCTTAAATCATCCTTGTGAGATATTCAGTTAATTTAATTAAGACTAGAATTTATTTAATTTCCTTTATCTTTTTAGAATCATATTGCCCCACTTTTGCACCCCTTGTCCTGATGAAGACCCCGCCTTGAGGTCTCAAGTTTACCCTCCATGTAGGGGTCGAAACGTCGACGACTCTACTTGCTCCATCATCCGGCACTATCCCTGATTTAATTATTGAAGACTGTGACCGTTGAATGATTTATGTATGAATTTCATTGTAATTTGGGCTCAAATAAGTTATAGCCTTTCTTTATGCACAGTAAATGTTTTGTATTGCATTGGTAAATTTAATTCTGCTTGTTTGAATCTTTTCACTCTTTTGTATCTTACACCCCTCACTTTTCCCTTCCTTCTCTATTTATTGGGGCTTTTGTCATAATTACTTATATTGCGCATTTGAAATGTTCTGAGTAGCACATTGCGATTAAACGACAATGTCTGCTTTTATTAATGATGATGAATTCCTTTTCAAAAATGATTTGATTAAATAATTGTGTGCTTTGATGACACATTTTTACTTCCTGGGACCCCTCTATACATGTACAGTACCAGTCAGGGGTGACAGTTGGTCAGCATTGTCTAGCTAAAAAGGTCTGATCTGGGAACATTCAAACAATAAAATAAACGTGTTTCTGGACTTCCAAACGTGGGGTAAGTATGCAAAATGTTGTGAAGGATTTTGAAGGGTGATGGGGAGTTAGGTATGTATAATGTATGTAATTGAATCATTAAAATTGGTACATAGACTTCGTTGAGATCTTGGCTGTGTATTGTAAAGTTGCAGCCATTCTTGCTTCAATAATTGTACACACTGGGCCAAATCCAACCTTGTTTTCTGCTCGTGTAGTGTGCCTGACAGATTCCCTGATTTAGCAGTGCAGGTTGGAGTGAAAGTGAACTTGCAAATGCTCAGATTTTCGCATGAGCAAATCTACACATGCACATTTGCTCATTCTAAAATGCAATTCACAAATATTTTCTAGGAGTACTATTTCTTGTCCTACTTTTGTAAATTCTTGGGAATTCACGAAAGCCATATAGCTTAACTTAAGGCAAGGGACATATACCTTGGATGCACTTTTGAGACTTTATTTAATAATTTGGCCCCTAATTTGGTCAGGCGTTGACCGTGACCTTTTGTGTTTACTAAAATTCTGTCGCCCTCTCTCTCTCTCTGTATTGGCTGGCTTCACTGTGAGTGACAGCATTCTGCTCTTTCACAGGGAGCATATTGGAACACAAAGTATGCTTGTTCAGTGCCAGTAACTACTGTGGCAGTGTGCGCTTTTTGAGACCAATAAACAAGTCACATATTGACAAAACTAAAAACCTGACCACCAATTTCAGACCTACTGCCTTTGCCAATGCCTGTTTTTTTTGTTTCCCACAATCTTATTGAAACTGGTTACACTGATTTTCCATTGTGAATATTTTGGGGAAATACTAACATGCATCAATGCGTCAGTTACTAAATTATGCTGCAAAGAAATGGTACCTGGAATTTTACAGTAGTTAAGCAAAATTATTTTTTTCCTGCTTTCATTTTTTTATGAACATTTTATTTTGAAAGCAAAGATTTCAAGCTTCTACAAATATTTGCATCAAATCGGAGATAATTCTGGGAGCATTATACATAGCCTCATATTGCTAAACTTTCAAAACATGTGTACACTTTCTTATACTGAAACCACTGTTAGTAGTGCAGTCAAAGATTACAACATTTACTTAGAGCGCTCACCCTAATAATAAAGGCTTTCAATTAATGAACCATAAATACAAGTTTGAACAGCATTAACATATGGACAAAAATATTACCTTAACTGCAGACAGTACCCTTCCCTGATCCATAATGTGGTAATGCAAACTGGCAGCCAAAGGGTTTGTGCTGTAGGGGTTTGGGCTTACTGACAAAATACACATGAAAACTTGTTGCCATTGACCCCAAACAATATGTCCTGGGTGAAGGGCTATAGGAATTCCACATCCCTGGGCTATATGTTATTTCTTTAAATGTAGCAGTGCACTATAAGGGCATTTCAGGAGAATGATCCATCCCCTGTCCAGATCTTTTAAAGTACCTTCTACATTATTGGCTTGCCAAATGAAGCAAACTAGGGCAAGAAGAGTCTGGGCCATAACCCCAAATATTGCTTCAGCAACTGTATGAGCACCTAATGCTCTGCAAATGTACAACATCTATACACTCACATCAGATTGTTTTCAAGCCACGAGGCATGTAATCGGCCTCATAATCTGCCGCATTAAGACCACTTCGATTGACCATTTTCATTTCTCCAGGGCAACTCTGCATCTACCATACCCCAAATCAAGACTACCAACATAACATTAGGATTCTTAAAAATGCCTTTTTTTCCGAATCACATAAATGTTGCCAGAAAGGTAAAAGAACCATAGCAGAAGTGGCATGTTGGACGGACGATACTGCCTACTATAGATAAAGAGAATTGTCTCAAAAAATAAATCAAACACCTGGCTGATATTAGGGTCCTAGTGATATTACTGCTATCACGCCTTCAGACTGGTTGTAAACCTACACACCTATATATCTGAATGTACTCTATTACCGCTCCACCTGTACATCTAGCAGCTTCCATCTCCTGCGCATTCAGAGAACAGGTGGGAAAGAAGCACAGTTTACTTCTGTTCCCTGCGTTCTCAGACATGGCTTCCAAATAATACAGCTGGTCTATAATTGGTCTCAAGCCCGTGCGAACCTCTCTTAAACACACACAAACATCTGCTTACAGAAGGATAGTGTGAGAACAATACCAATAGTACTCTCATGTATTCCCCGCAGCTGCCTCAATTTGTCTGTGTGTGGCTCTATTGCCAACGCAAACAGTACTAGAGAAAAGAGATAACTCTGTTGTGCACTGGCCAGGCCACAGGATAAGAGCACAAGATTCAAATCAAGTCCATAAAAATGTCAACAAATGCCATTGCTCAACACCTTGAAAAGGTATTCCCATTATAGTGTATCAAAACCCTTTTCCATGTTGATTCGTGGCATCTCTGGTTCGAGGAAGGTCTATGCTGTCCATGATGTGGAACAGCCTTCGTATATTGGAAGACATACATCTGTCGGACACAAATCCATTCTGGTGAGGGTAGATCATTCCATGTAGGACCTTCAGCAGTTGTGTGGCCAGTACCTTCCTAAGTATTTTAGTCTAAATTGAGCTTGGCCAGGGATCTGTAGGATAAACGGTCAAATGGGTTGTGGTCCAATGTAGACAAAACTACTGAAAGAGCTTCTTTTCCTGTTCGGGGCAGAGTGCTCTTGTCTTTGACCATTAAATACATGCCAGGCAAGCGTGCCAGTTTGTTTTGAAAAAAGCTGCATAAAGCATTGTTGGCAGGCTATCACTAACCGGCGGTTTCTCTATGGCCATTTGCAGCATGGTCCTCCTAAATTCATCAATGAAATGCAGACTATCCAAAGCTCCTCTGTGTGTGAAAGTGAGCACCTTGATAAAGTAATAGAACTTTGACTCACCAGTTTCCGTGTAGTAGCCAAGAGTAATTGGTGAAGGCATTGTTAATCTTTACCTGAGAATGTGCAGTCTCAGCATCTGCCTTTTTTCATGGCAGATATTGGAGAGTGGCATTTGACTGGTTTAGCCTGGCAAACAGGAAACTAGTTTTGTCTCCTTCAGTGTGTTGTCTGGCAACATATTTACAGCCACAGTCTTTCTAATATAACTGCATGTGTGTACCTATTTAGGTCCAGCGGCTATCCCCAGATTACAGGTGACTCCTGAACCCCAGATCCTTGTCAAGTTCCTCAATTTACCTGTGGAGACCCAATGTGCACATCACACATGGTCTTTATGCATATCCCTCTGATATAAACTTTAACGCCTCCTGTTCCACAAGTGTTTCACCAACTAAGCCAGCATTTTCTTGAAAATAATGGACCAACATTATTTATATAGGTTGCAAGTGCCAGCTTGGTTTACAGATGAATGCCCTGCCCCATCATAATGGCATTAACAGGGGTTTGTGTTTGAAATAGCCTTTTCTTGGTACTCAGTATGTGCAGATTACCCCAGTAACTGCAGAGAGCAAAAAAAGTGCATAGCCTGGTGTAAAAATCATGTGTGGGTGAAAAAAAGCAAATTCCCCAACCATGGGGGACGTAAACCCGTTTGCATCAATGATAATCCATCCTGCAACCCATTTCCCCTTTTTTTAAATTAATATTTACTTGTGTGGGCCCCTGCAGTAGTGGGGCCTTTTTACATGTGTGTTCATCACACAGTTGAAGTCACCTATCAACTTTGGTACATGTTATGTAGCAATCCTCACAATCAGGAGCATAGAGGTAAAAACAAAGGACCCAGGTTACCCTCCACTCAAAGTATACTCAACAACAAAACCTGGTCCTGATTCTCAGAGGTATTCATTCTAACATCACCTGTCTACTGCTGTGTGTAGGTGTACTTTAGTCTACCACCCACATTGTTCCCCTAGACAGGTTGTGCCTCCATTTTGTATTACTAAAAAACGTTGTGTGTCTACATATGCCTACGTGGCTACTTTCCAGACACTGTACTTGATGTCTTAGGAAAAAAGTGTGTGTGAGGAAGGAAGGAATCTCACTGGAGCAACCACCAGGGAACTACTGACTGGTACTTGTCAGTTTGTTCCTCTTATCATCATTGGAGTTTCTTAGTATCACTTACACTTTTTTTGCATTATTTTCTTTTATGGTTGGAAGAAGCCAATGATGATAAGAGGAACAAACTGACGAGTACCAGTCAGTAGTTCCCTGGTGGTTGCTCCCGTGAGGTTCCTTCCTTCCTCACACACACTTTTTTCCTAAGACATCAAGTACAGTGTCTGGAAGGTAGCCACGTAGGCATATGTAGACACACAACAGTTTTTAGTAATACAAAATGGAGGCACACCCTGTCTAGGGGAACAATGTGGGTGGTAGACTAAAGTACATCTACACACAGCAGTAGACAGGTGATGTTTGAATTATTACCTCTGAGAATCAGGACCAGGTTTTGTTGTTGAGTACATGTTATGTAGCAGCCAGGTATGGCAATATGCGGTCAATGAATGTCAATTGTATTTGACTGAAGACATATCTGTCATTAAAATTAATGGGTCACCATTGAGGAAACTTCTTGCTAAAACCCATCCCCCTCCTGAATCTAAGGGAAACCTGGTCTGACGCACAATAATACTCCTCGTGCAAATGCTGAATATAATGTCATACAATTTTCCTTGCAATCTATTTTAAGGTGTATTTGTGACACCATTATCATGTAGTGTTAATCCATACAAATTGATTGCAGGTAAAAAGATTATGTTCTTTCTTTTCATGCAAGTTACTCTATGTCCATGTTTGATCCAATATTACATATTTTGTTATTTTTAGATCGATGTTCAAAGGTTCTACGTTATTTTTACTCCATCAGCGCATTTCCATCACATCAGCTGAGATAGCCTTATTGTGCATGTCAATGTGTTCTCCACATCCACGTTAAAACAGTATAAAAAATTATTCTTAGTTAGCTGCTGCAGAATAAATCTCAATTGGTAGTCAAATGCTGTTTCAGAGTTGTTCAGAGAAAGTATGATCTTTGTACATTTAACCAATTTGTTCAACCTAAGCTTGAATTCCTAAGCTCAAACAAAAACAAGCATTTACAATGCAATGGTCTCGGCATTGTTAAAGTTAGAGCTATTGGCATTGCTCATTACTTTTATTTATGTTTTTGTTTTTAAAACATAAATAAATGGCATTGTCATTTACAATGCCAATAGCTTAATCGCTCGCAAATGCGAGACCTATTGCATTTGCACCCACACACAGAGACACACACACAAAGCCACACACACACACACACACACAAACACAAAGCAAACCACACACACATACAAAGCCACCCACACTGAGCAACCTACACAGAACCACGCTCATAGAGTCATTCACATAGAGCCACCCACACACACAGAGCCACCTACACACACACACACACACACACACACACAGAGCCACCATCACAAAGACAGAGCCACACACACATAGAGCCACCTACAAACAAAGCTACCCACACAGAGCCACAAAAACAGAGCCACACAGACAGAACCACACACACACACACACAGAGCCACACACACACAGAGCCACACACACACACAGACAGACACAGACAGACACAGAGCCACACAGACAGACAGACACAGCGCCAAACAGACAGACAGACAGACAGAGCCACACACACAGACCGACAGAGCCACACACACATGGCCCCGCTCTGGGGTTAGGCCAGAGGTCTTCAATCTGTGGGGCACGACCCCCAGGGGGGTCGTGGAGTCCTGGGAAGGGGGTCGCAGATTCTGCAGAGTGTAGTTCCTGGCATTGGGCTGATCGAGGGTGCTCACAGCGGAGGCCTAATTCACACCGAGGTGTGAAAAACATCAACCCTCATTGAGAAGTAAAAGGTCTTTTAAAGACCTGTCAAGTACTCGGGTGTGACTGTGTGTGTCCCTGAAGCTGTTTCAGCCGGGCTCACATACACGGGCTCACATACACGAGCTGGTGGGGGGGGGGGGGCTGGGGGGGGTGGGGGAGGCTGGGGGAGCAGGCTGTAGTGTAGCCCTTTGAGTGAAATGGATGATGTGCGCCCGGAGCTGTGGGTCCCGTGACACACGTCCCCCGCCCCCAGCAGGGAGGCACAGAGATGCCCGCCATGAGAGGGAAAGAAGAAGGAAGACGCAGAGAGATTCTGATCCACCCTCCCCCCCATGAGAGAGGCACAGAAAAGGTGGGTGGATGAATGATGGGTGGATGGATGGATGTAAGGCTGAAGGATGGATGGATGTGTGAAAAGGTGGATGGATGAAAGGATGGATGGATGAAAGGGTGGATGGATGGATGGATGAAAGGACGGATGGATGAAAGGGTGGATGGAAGGAAGGATGAAAGGGTAGATGGATGAAGGATATATGGATGGATAAAAGGTTGCATGGATGAAGGATGGATGGATGTGTAAAAAGATGGGTGGATGAATGATGGGTGAATGGATGGATGAAAGGGTGGATGGATGAATGATGGATGTATGGATGGAAGGATGAAAGGGTGGATGGATGAAGGGTAGGTTGGTGAAGGATAGATGTATGGATGGAAGGATGAAAGGGTGGACGGATGAAGGATGGATGGATGAAAGGGTGGATGGATGTATGGATGGATAAAAGGTTGCATGGATTAATTATGCATGGATGGATGTGTGAAAAGGTGGGGGGATGAAAGGGTGGATGGATGAAGGATGGATGTATGGATGGGAGGATGAAAGGGTGGGTGGATGGATGGATGAAGGATGGATGTATGGATGGGAGGATGAAAGGGTGGATGGATGTAAGAATGGATAAAAGGTTGCATGGATGAATTATGCATGGATGGATGTGTGAAAAGGTGGGGGGATGAATGATGGGTGGATGGATGAAAGGGTGGGTGGATGGATGTATGGATGTATGGATGGATGAAAGGGTGGATGGATGAAGGATGGATGTATGGATGGTAGGATGAAAGGGTGGATGGATGAAGGATGGGTGTATGGATCGGAGGAGGAAAGGGTGGATGGATGTATGAATGGATAAAAGGTTGCATGGATGAATGATGGATGTGTGAAAAGGTGGGTGGATGAATGATGGGTGGATGGATGGAAGGGTGGATGGGTAAAGGATGGATGTATGGATGGAAGGATGAAAGGGTGGATGGATGAAGGATGGATGTATGCATGGAAGGATGAAAGGGTGGAAAGATGGATGTGTGAAAGTGTGGGTGGATGAATGATGGATGGATGTGATGAGGTCTAACAGGCGCATTTATGTTTCTCAAAAGTTGGTGATGAGGAGTACCAGTTTCTAGAAACGTTTGTCGGAAGGGGGTCCTTACGCCTAAAAAGGTTTTATAAGGGGGTCTCGGCATCAAAAAGTTTGAAGACCTCTGGGTTAGGCTATGAGGGGGCGGTGTCACTGAGGGCTGGCCCTGCATCCGAGGGCTAGCTCCAAGGGGCGGCGCTCTCTGTGTACACATTACTCGGTTTCCCGTGTGATTTAGAAGCTCCGCCTGTACTGCTTTGTGTCTCATTCACTGACAAACTCAGCGCCTGGAAGCAGAGCCGCCTGAAAGACATGCCTGTGAGTGACGAGGGTGATATTTGGGAGGAAATATAGGGGAGAGCAAATGAGGCATCGACTTGAGGAATTAGGGTTCGGGAGTGTGGCTGTGCCTTCGCAGGGCTGTTTTGGCACCCCATGTTGCATGTGTTTTCCTTCACACTGGCCTCTCAGGTGACCCACACTCTTCAGTGTTCGACCCCCTCCGAGCTGGCACCTGCCCTTTTCACAGAAGACCCCCTTCTCCACTCGCACTGGTATATATATATTACCGTTTTTTTGTATACCATAAAATGGACATGTGCCAATTTTTTATAAAGTTTGTCCTTCTGAAAAAGCCCCTCATTCTAAAACAAGTCGATGCCACAGTACAATTGATTGTGGTTTTTTTTGCGGATCCAAAACATTCCTCTTGGCTGAATATTTTCACATATCTGCACACACAGTCCCTAAACACGCCCCTCTGTGCTGCCTCAACGTTCTCACGCGGAGTCCTGAAAAATGGCCCCACACTACCTCACCCCGATACCTCAATATGTCGTCTTCCAAACTGCCTTCTTCCCTGCGCAACAGGTAGCATTCCCCCTGTCCCTAATACCGCGCCCCCACAAAATAACGGCGGAGGATTGAAATAGCCCTCCATCTATACGCTGCAAAAAACACCCACATCAGGGGGGGTGTCAAAGTATGATGAATCCGTGTAACAAAAGCGGAGAGTGGGTGAATGGATATCCATCGCACTCGTGAGTGACCGAGACCATTACCAGGGACCACAGTAAGCAAAAGGGAACGCCCATTGCAATAAAAAAATTAGCACGTCGCCTCGCAGACCACTGGAACCCCCGTCTTTGCAAACTTGGGTAACAAGCGGGACTCCGTCTGTGCCAACTGCCCTACTCCAAAGCAGCACAACCTGCAATTAAACTAAATGGGTAACAAAGACAGTAAATCACACACGATGACCTAGGTCGCGCTGCAGCTTCCATTTGTGAGTGACTATACAGAATTTCGGGCGCGCCGCTCTCACCTGACCGGTAAAAGGCAGCTATATCAGCGTGCTCCTTTGCTGTCTCTTCAGGGGGCTCAGAGATTCACTTGCAGGATTTCTGGTCAAAAACGCGGATAACAGAGGGGTGAAGATATTGCAGCGCTTCCGAATGCTCAGTCTCTTCTCCATGTTCTTTTCAGCGGCGGGGGGGGGGGGGGGGGGGCGGTTTCCTGCAAGAATTGTCATCACTGGCTAGATTGGAGACTGGTACACAATCACTCAGTTCCTCACTACCCGTCGTTTTGTCAATCTGGGAATGTACAGAGTAACAATGGATATCCATCGCACTCGTGAGTGACCGAGACCATTACCAGGGACCACAGTAAGCAAAAGGGAACGCCCATTGCAATCAAAATTTGCACGTCGCCTCGCAGACCACTGGAACCCCCTGTCTTTCGCGGAGTCCCGAAAAATGGCCCCCACACTACCTCACACCGATACCCCGATATGTCGTCTTCCAAACTGCCCCCTTCCCTGTGCAACAGGTAGCATTCCCCTATCCCTAATATCGCGCCCCCACAAAATAACAGCGGTGGATTGAAATAGCCCTCTCCATCTATAAGCTGCAAAAAACACCCACATCAGGCGCGGGGTCAAAGTATGATGAATCAGTGTAACAAAAGCTGAGTGGGTGAATGGATATCCATCGCACTCGTGAATGACCGAGACCATTACCAGGGACCACAGTAAGCAAAAGGGAACGCCCATTGCAATCAAAAAAAGTGCACGTCGCCTCTCAGACCACTGGAACCCCCGTCTTTGCAAACTTGAGTAGCAAGCGGGACTCCGTCTGTGCCAACTGCCCTACCCCAAAGCAGCACAACCTGCAATTAAACTAAATGGGTAACAAAGACAGTAAATCACACACGATGACCTAGGTCGCGCTGCAGCTTCCATTTATGAGTGACTATACGGAATTTCGGGTGCGCCGCTCTCACCTGACCGGTAAAAGGCCGCTACATCAGTGTGCTCCATTGCTGTCTCTTAAGGGGGCTCCGAGATTCACTCGCCAGGATTTCTGGTCAAAAACGCAGAGAACAGAGGTTGAAGATATTGCAGCGCTTCCGAATGCTCCGTCTCTTCTCCATTTTGTTTGCAGCGGCCGGGGAAAGCCCGCAACCCATCCCCCGCACAGAAAGGCAGCTCCGACATCTAGAAAACATGAAAGGACCCAGGAAAAGGGAGAAGGAGGAGGAGGGGGGGGGGGAGCGAGGGAATCACTCACCACGCGGAAAAACAGCGTCCGGGGGCACTGAAGGAGATACTGCTGCTGTAGGTGCCATGGCCGTCGAGCTCCGTCTCTGCCTGCTGCTGCGTCTGTCAGGGCAAGTCACCTCTGTCACCGCGCATCGTCAGCCACCGTCCAGGAAAGTAGGGACCGGCCTGTAATTAGGGACCGGCCTGTAATCGGGTGGCACGAAAAACGGCACAAACATGCGTAAATGGGGGTAGAGGCAGAGACTCGATGCTCACCTTCACTGCGGTGAAACAAAATGGCGGCCGGGAAGCTCTGAATTTTTCGGAATTGGGGGCGTGGTTTTGTGGTTCTGAGTGACAGACAACGTCACTGTCTAAAGAACGCAAAAAATCACGCCCCCAAATCCGAAAAAGACGGGGCTTCTTTGGAGGGATGGGTCTCTCCAATGGCTGGCCTCCATTTAGGAAGCCAGCCAATGAAGGAGAGAGAGGGCAGGGAGGCGGGACCTTCTGCGCTACTAAGAATCATTAAATCTCATGCCTAAGACTGCGCCAGCGCAGCCTTTTAGGCCTTCGACCTAAAAATCAGCGTGCTAACTCATGTAGGAGATCATTAGCCTAGGCAATTTTCACTTACGCCTTCATTAGGTCTAATCATTGTGTAGAGCAGTGAGTGCTGAGCTCAGCTGAAGATCTACATGTCTTTCCCATTCCACTGCATGCCTTGTAGCATTTTGAGAATTTACCTATTCTTTTCTCACTAATGAGGGTTTGAGGTGGTGTTAAGCCCTTGAAGAGAAAGGGAACACATTGCTGCTCCCTATATAGATTGCAACTAGGCTAAGCCCATACAAAAGTCATGCAATCGAACATGCTTCCAAGCCTTAGTTATTGGAATAGGAAAGTTCAGTGGTAGTGCCATAGCCTGAGCGCTTTTGCCATTCCATCAGCCAGTCTGCTGTGTGATCATCCACATTAGTGCACCTGAAATGTTCCATCATCAGTCACATCACCTTGCACCACCAGGAGGGGTAGCATTTGTGTTTCTAATTAAAAGGTACATAAGAAGGGGTCTAGACCGAGGCATTAATTTGGGTAGCTACTGCCCACCAGAAGTTGAATCTTTGGAATCTGAGTCTATTCCTGCTGCTGTAACATCAGAATCTTCAAGGCTTGGTATTCATGTCATCAGAACCACCTTGGAGGCCTCTGTGACTGACCGCCTCCTGCCTTTCAGTGATCATTTGTGATCTCTCTGACTTCACTGCTGTCCAGGCCTGAAATATGTCCATCATCTTTGATGCTGTAGTCTTCGTTCCCAGTCCATTGGTGCTCTTGTCTCTGCAGCCCTCTGGTATGCTCACTCTCTAGCTGCTCCAGATTCTGTGAAGAAGTATTCCCTGTCTAGAACCTTCAATTTAGCAGGAAGCAGAAGCTTGTATTCCAAGCCCATTCTAGTTATTCTAAGTGAAGTGCAGAACGGACTTCACTCACAGAAAGACTTAAATAAATCACCTTGAGATACACAAGAAAGACTAACTGTGATGTGTTCATGAACCTTTATATGTAAATTCTAACGTGCAGAGGATTTGTATTTATAGCTGAGTGGCCTTCGACCACAAACTTGGGGATCTGGTGGTTTTGCCCTACCTCATTGCACCATACCAGATTTCATACTGTAACTCAGTTTATATGTGATAAAATCCTACAGCGCTGTTTTCCTATTATCCACCACCCGTTCTGTATCATATATATGTTCCGTCTCGCACCCAGTTTAAAGAAAACTACTTCAAGAGTCAATTAGCTGTCCTCCTGTGCGGCTACAGGCAGATAGCAAGCTCAAAGAGGCCTTTTCAAGAAAGTACCCAGCTGACCAGTGGCAACTGGGCCTGAACTGGATCCTGATGTTGGCATTTGCCTGATGCCCTCTTAGTTTTTAAAAATGTATTTTTATTGAATTTTTATACAACAACAAAAAAGCAATAGACAATTGCAAGGTATCAACCTTACACACTACTGGATCACATGTAATAATCTAAAGTATATAGAATTCCAATCATCCATTATATTATCAATATGTTCCGGCTAGAAAGATATAGACCTGGAGGGGGCCTAGATTGCAGGGTGCTGCACGTGGTCTGTCCCTGTTAGTTTCTTAGTGTGCTTCCTCCAGACCAGTGAGGCTTAATATAAACATTTTTAAACGTTTTGACTTTCAGACTTTTGTGGGCCCAATCAAATTAGTGTACGTGACCCAGCCTCCATGACAACTGGCCTTAAAATGCACCATAGCCCCAGTCTACTTCGACCAGTGACTGTCATTGGTGCTTTACTTTTTCGTGTCACGATTTCTACTTTAAACTTGAAAAATGCATGTCTCAGGTTCCCCTTAGTGGATTTTTGTTGTCATTTTGTTTATTAAATTTTACTCTATTGTTGTAGTTCACTTTGGGATTTTTCTTGTGTTGTGTTTTGACTTTTGTTGTTTTGGTAATACATATATACTTTACAAATTGCCCTAAGTTAAGTCAATCTGTTCTGTGCAATAAGTACCAGGGGGTTGAACTCAGGTTAATTCAGTAACTTTAGGGGGGGTCACCTTTGCAAGAGTTGTGATTATTCCTTGAGGTATGCCGTCAACCACCCCAAATAATAATCCAATTTCTTACAAAGCGCTAACAACTCCAGCTTGCTAGTTGATGGAAACCCTTTCTTTTAAGTGGGTGTAGACATTACATTCTTCAGTGTTGATAATGTTTTGCATCACAGGCCTGATTTTCATGAAATCTACTAACATGTTAATTGTTCACTATTTCCCCTACAGTGCTTAGAAAGTTTGCTCCATTCTTCACTCCTCCTTATTTGCAACATCTAAGGTAAACCATGCTACAGCTGAACAAGCCAGAACGGCCTGCTGAACTTAAAAAGTGTCATACTTTGATTCCTATTATTGGAGGTGGTGGAAGCGTTTTTTCAATATTTACTTTAACCTGTGTAGCTGGAGAGAAAATGCAAAATATAAAAATGCACTTTGAAGGTTGTCCCTGCTTGCCATTAGATTATTGATGTCTGTTTAATACCAATGTTATCCTTTCACTTATTGAGGTGAGTGGAGGACATCCCAGGTCCACAATGTTATCATCTTTAAGGATTGCCTTGCCATCTTTCAACGAAGATAATACATTTGGTGAATTTTTACCTTCTACTTTTCTGGGTTTTATCGCCGAGATTTTTTAGATCTTTACAGCAATCTTTTTTTATGTGTCTTAAATTTGAAGTGCGTTAACCTTAACTATTCTCTGTTGTTTCTTTTCGAAAAAAACGTTATTGATAGTTTGAATTGAACGCCGAGCAGTGAGACTAATTTAGCCTAACAATTTTACTTGCTAGCTTCTTTTAATTGGTTTAATTGGCTCCAGAAAAGCCTAAGGCAATGTGCAACAGCAGAGAGAAGCAATCGATCAGATTCTACGCAGTGCGGTGATCAGCCTATCCATCAATCCGTGTGCCAATAGCTGTGAATTAATTCAATTGATACGGTAGGGAAGCATTCTCTAGTTACCGTTTGAGTTTTGTTGGAGTCAAACCAAGTTGATTCATCCTATGGATATATTTATCAAGCGATTCAAATCAGATCCTCCATAAAAAAAAATAAACGTTCATTTCTGTGAAATAGATCCCCTTGCAATATTTTTCGTGCCCAAGCCTAAGAAGTTGACATAAACATTTGAATTTCGCGATGCAATTAACTATGCAAGCTGAGCACTGATGTTTCTATAAACAAATCATGAATCCCGTTTTTACAAGAATGAATAAAGCTGCACTGTTACGCCATAGTGAAATCAGAAGGGATCTAATGGTGTGAGGTAGAATCTGTACTTTTTCTAAATGCGCCATTCTTACCTAACATTGAGGGAGAAAAGCCACGCAGCTAGTAAATATGTGACTGCTTGTGTCTCTAGTAGGCCTGGGCGGTAAATTCCGTTCTGCTCGTGGAATTTGGGTAATTTCGCGTTCCGCAGAGAACGCCGAAATGCCAAAAATTCCGCGGCTTGGCAGAATTTTTTGCTTCTTCGCGCTTTCAAAATGCGTGTTCGCAAGATATTTCCCCTCGAGCACACAAACTGCGTTCGCGAACAGGAAAAAAGCATTGCGAACGGGCGGAACAAGCAATTCCGTGTGTTAGCGGAATTCTGCATGCTCGCGGATATTTTTTAACATTTCGCAGAGTTTTGCGTAGCGCGGCTACTCAAATTCCACCCACCCCTAGTCTCTAGCCTGCCATGTTTGCCTGCTACCTTACCTTTTATACATCAGTACCATGGAACAGCCATCAGCCTTGGTTTTACATGGCAACACGTAGTATTCGGTAACCATTCCTCCTGCTGCACGATTTCTTGCTACTGGCAGCCTGTAAACATGATAGAGTGATAACATCCATATTGATGATGTTTATTGTCTTGGGATCCAGGTTTGCAGAGCCTCATGCTCCTTGGAAATGGAGGGACCAATGGTGTCTGGACATATAACAGCTGGGAGGATGCAGAATGTTACTTTTGCTGCAGAGAACCTACTTGTTTTGTGGTGCACCAGATTCCCTTTGCGGGCAGTCTCTCTACAGCAGCATGCCGCAAACATGTGTAATATCCCTCATTAAGGACGCCTAGGTGAAATTATAAAGTTTGCTTAATATCAGGGGGGATTTTCTGAATTGCTATTTTTGCACAACGCAGATCGGTTGAAATTTTGCATGATACATAAACTTGGTAACTGTTACGGTGCAGATAAGTCTAAATATGCTGCGCCAACGTTTCTGGAAATCGGTCAGTGTGTTTCAAATATAGAACTGGAGAACTGACATGAGACCCATGAATCACCATGCACACTCCTCTGCAGTGGGACTTTAATAATGTGTACATTTAAGATTTGTTAGGTCGATCTATCAAAAATGTCCATTGCCACAATAGTTAGACTGTCTCTACTATTGTCTTGAATTGCCTTTTTCCTACTTTAAAATCATTGCCTAAAGCGTGGTTATCAAGAAGTATTCCCTCCTTGGTGACTATCACAGGCTATTTTTTTAATGGGCTATGATGTACCATATTTTGAATTATTTCCGTGGGCTGACAATATCATGCTCTTTCTATATGTCTCAATCCTTAGAGTTTTGTTGAATTGCTCTGTATTTTTTCACGTTTATGAAGTGACCTAGACTGAACTCCAAAGTCTGAATATAGTCTTAGCAGTACACGTAGAAGTTAAATAAAAGTTCCCTGTGTACTGCACTGTCAGCAGTACGACCTTGTACTGTATTTGCGGTTTTTGCCAGAGTCATTTAGACCACTCATATTTAGTTTGATGTACACTACTACACAGACATCCTTCTACTACACCTACTGCTGGTCAGTAATCTACAATCTAGTTTATACCTTTAGTAAAGCTTGTTATGCCTCTGGCGCAATTTGTATTATTCCTATGACACTCAGCCTCAAAACTGTTGTACATCAGTATCATTAAAGGAGGGTGCCTGAGCATTTTTTTGCCGAGCAAAAACGTTTTGAGACCTGTAGGCAGACGTGGCCCTTCCTGCCTTTGTATGTCCCCTGACTTGGTCATTGCGTCCACTAACTTTGTTAATTTGCTTATACTTAGTGAGTTTGTTGTATATGGATCTACACAGATTGTACAGCATGTGCCTGCAGGTTTTTACTTTAGCCACTGGCTTCAAGGAAAGCTTATCTTGTAAGTTTGATACGATTTCTTGAGGGCGGTTGCGCAAAAGCTGTGCTTGCAGTTTCCTATTCCCAGACCTTCAAGCTCTTGGGTTACACATGTCAATTTGTTTCAGCAAGAATGGTTAAAGATGGACAGCGCTGATGGAATTGTCGCTCATTGAAAGCAAAACATACACCAATCTTTACCCAAGCCCCTGGTAGTGTGGTCTGTTTTTTAATGAATGGATGTATATGATCTCTTGTTTCCTATTACCTTAAAATATTCATTGACCTGTATATTTTGATTATTTAGTCCAAACTACATCAAAGGGACGGGACTGAGGGAGGGGCTGGGTGATCTACAGATATGCCTAGGCTTTCATAGATCATTCTCACTCAGAGACTTGGCGAAAACTGCATTTTTGTCCCCTTTAAAAGCCTGACAAATCAAACCAGGAGAAAATCCTTTGTAGCATTCCTCACAAAAATGCCTAACTCACCATTACGCTTTCTCTTCCTGTTTACCGTAGAATCATTTGGAACCCCAGGAGTTCACTAATGGCACAGGGACGTCTCTTCCTAACAGCAACGTTACATACACCCTTACACAGTCCTCCAAACACAAACCACGTCATAAATTAAAATGCTTGTATATTAATTCCTGCTATGTTGGGTTTTGGGAGCCTATGCTGCCCCAATCCTGCATGACATATCGGAAGCATTCAACACGGTGTCACACTCCACTCTGTTCAAGCACATCCAAGACTTTGGCTTATGCTCAAACGCCCTGAAGTGGCTTTAGTCTTTTCTAATTGCTCTCAGTTCATCCTATTCGTGCCTTTTCAATTCGACATCTCAAATAACATATTTAGTCTGACAGGGCTCCTGCTTAAGCCGTACTCTTTTCAGTGCATACCTAGCCTCTCTTATGGACTTTATTAGATCTTTTGGGTTTGAGGTCGTATATTATGCAAAAGACACTCAGCTATCCATTTACATATCGGATGACATCCACAGTACTCAAGCTAGCTTTGATGAAAGTCGTCACCAGCTGGATGAGAGACAATTGCATAGAATTAAATGGTGACAAAACTGAGGAAGTCTTGTATGCCAAGAACAAGACACACCGGGCCGATGACTGGTGGCCTAAAGTGCTTGGTCCTACTCCCCAACCTGTCAAGTCAACCAGCGACTTTGTGATCATTGTCGATAAAGTCCTCACAATGCTTAATCATGTCATGACTGTCTTGGCTTCCTGCTCGGCATCCTTAAAGTATTCTGAAAAACCTTTTTCTGGTTGCTCTGCCACACTCTGAAATATGTCACTCAAACCTTAGTAACCAGCAGACTAGACTATGGTAATGCCTTTTACGTAGGCATTCCAGAACATCTGATTAAAAGATAGAGGTGTTGGAAAACTTGTCAGCAAGATTGGTCCCAAAATTCCCAACAACTCATCAGGCTCAATTCATCTCGGGGATCTTCATTGTCTTCTTCTACACAAGCATGCTCTTTTTAAGCTCCTCTGCCATAACTACAAACCCCTAAGCAATATCAGTCCTCACTATTTAAACAAAATAATCGTTCCTTTTCCCACCTCAACCCTTTAATTGCTGTTTGCTCCACCTAACCTACACCATAGAAGTATTCCTCCCCAGATCTGGTGGGCACTATTACTCTTATTTGGCCAGTGCCAGGATAACCTTTTCAGGATGATGTGTGCACTAAGCGTCCACATAATCCACATTGCTACACGAAACTATAAACAGGAACAAGAATACCTGTAATTGTTCAGCCTCTGGGCTTCATTAAAGCCCGAACTTGGAACACTCTACCCCTTCCCTTGAGATCGATTGAAAATTTCGTTTCTTTTAAGAAGGCACTAAAAACGTATCTTTTTAGAATTGCCTATTAGCTTTATCACTCTTTTCAGACGGCCACTTGCTTGTTTTCTTTTCCGCGCCAGGATACTCTGGTAGTAATAGAGCGCGCTATAAAACAGCTAAATAAATAAATAAATATGGCCATCATTGAGTGTGTAAAGAAGTACGTCGTTCTTTGAAATGTTGAGAGTAGGTACCTGGTGGCAGTGAACAAGTTGTGAAACAAGAGGTTATGGCTCCTCACCTCACAGACTTCCTGGAACCTTTCATTCACTCACTCCTCTACAGTGCAGAAATTGTGTCTGTTGCTCAAATGACTCCTTTCCCAGAGACAAAGGATAATCACTTCTCACAAACTTCTAACAGTTTTCGTCCGAATGCACCTGGCATAGACCAGCATACAAAACAGGTACTTTAGGAAACAAAATTAAAACTTCTGTCCACTGTTTTCTCACTCTTGCCCCTGACCTAGTGGTACCAGGCACCTGCAGAATAATGGAGGGACACTGAACAGGACTGTCCTATGTCAATAATGTACACAGGAGCTCAACTCCGCGATAGTAAGTTTTCCGACAGTTACCTTCTTAAGATTATCAGCAAAATTCTTAACCATCTGGTCTAAAGCACATGCACTTGCCTCCAGGGACCCAGAGATCTGGGCTTCTTTTGTTTAGGAGTATACTTAGTCTACGCTAGAAACCACTCTAAAACACTTGGTCATTTGTTGATGTTTGAACTCTGATGGCTAGTTAGGAGCAGTGAGGTTGTAGATTACTTCTATCCTCACAAAGCCGACCCCTAGACATATCTTCCTTTTCCTCTCCCAAAGCACAAATGATACAGTGCTCGAGAGAACAAGGACTGGCATTGCTGTTGTCTGACTTTTAAACGCGGGAAATGCCTGTTTTTTAATAACACTTACAACTGATAGCTTAGCTGGCTTTTAAGTACTCCCAGCATTTATAAACAAACACCTTTCAATCTCCAGAGACTGGAGTGGTAAGCACCCCCACCAGCGCCCCTCAGTCAGAGACGGCACCTCACCAATTGACAATACTCTGCATTGCTAAGTCTCCCTTGTTCAGAGCCTGCCTGGCATTTCACATAAAAAAATACCCGAGTTAAAAAATTTAGCTGGCTCTTAAATGCTCCCAGCATTTGGGAATCCCTTTCACTCTCTAGCTGACTGGACTGATATTTGTCTCCAGAATAATGCATACAAACTCTGGAACAAATCAGACATGTCCCTGCAGCAATTGAAACCACCTTAAGGTAGTGTTGTCAAATGTAACAAGCATTGGAAATGCAATAGGTCTCGCAGCATTAGAGTTAGTGCTTTTAGAATTGTTTATGGGTTTTTTTGTAAATCTTTAGCATTTTTGTTTCCTGTAGCCAATGCTAAAGAATTAAAAAAAAAAGCCATAAACATTTCTAAAAGCTCTAACTCAAATGCTCCGAGACCTATTGCACTGTGTGAGGGTGAGGGGTTGAGGGTGAGTGAGGGTGAGTGAGGGTGGGTGAGGGTGAGTGAGGGTGAGTGAGGGGTTGAGGGTGAGTGAGGGTGAGGGGTTGAGGGTGAGTGAGAGTGAGGGTGAGTGAGGGTGAGTGAGGGTGAGGGTGGGTGAGGGTGAGTGAGGGTGAGGGTGGGTGAGGGTGAGTGAGGGTGAGTGAGGGTGAGGGAGGGTGAGTGAGGGTGAGGGTGAGTGAGGGTGAGGGGTTGATGTTGAGGGTGAGGGGTTGAGGGTGAGTGAGGGTGAGTGAGGGGTTGAGGGTGAGTGAGGAGGAGTGAGAGTGCAAGAAAGTTGCAGTTTGGCTTTGAAACGGATCTGAGAGGTGTCTGCGTGATAAATGAATGATGCATAGGAATGGACAGAATGGGAATGTGTTTCGAGGACGTGCTCGGGGTGTGCATACTGGAAGCAGGGAGATGGATTCGAGGCTATGAGCGAGGGTGATGCCGAGCTCACCTCAAGGAGAGGGTGAGGGGCCAGGGCAGAAAGTAGGTGCAACAGAAGGAGCTGTGTAGCAAGAAACGCTGAGGAACGTGTCACTTCTTCAGGTGGAGATGCAGCCTGCAAGTTATCTCGAAGAGTTAAACGCTCGCTGCTGATATCCGCTCTGACCTGCAAGTGAATGCTTTAAATCCTTGCAAGGCCACCTCATCTATAGATCCTTCCCAGCTCGATAAATTGTGTGTCATTCATTTACATAACACTAACACTTGTTATATACAGTGACTAGAAACAACACAACTTTGAAATTAAATGCTATATTAAAAACCAGTTTTTAGTTTCTGAATTACTCTTGTTATGTATGAAGCCCTTCGTCAGGTGCGATGCCAGAAATGGAAGACCCTTTGGTCTTGCGCGCGACTGAATAGCTAGCTCACGAGAGTCTTGGAGGCACATGGGGAGGTGTAAGAGTGTGTGGGGGTGGGGGGGGGGGGCAGGCATGCTGCAGCTTACAGTTAAACGTTGCCATTGACGTACAGGACTACGATTCCCAGCATGCTCGGTGCTTTCGGTTGTAAAACCTTGACAGGCTGGAAGTCGCCCTCCTGACATGGGGCCAGGTATGACGTCAAGGTGGACTTTTGCTGCGTCGTGCGAGCTTGCCTAATTATCTTGAGTCAGCAGCCCATGCTAAAGGTAATCTTGGGGTCACGCTGCCCCAGCCCTGCCTGCTCCAGCAGCGTGCAATGCAAAGCAGCGACCGCAGGCGGGACACGGTCAGCGCCGCAGGGAAATCACATACAAATAAAGCGTGCATTTCCCTCTCCTGGGGTGTACCATGCAAAGGCTGAGGGGTTTCTTATTTGCAGTGCCTTTCCCTGGAGTGAAGCAAGAGCCGCTCTCTCCAAGAAGACAGGTCAACCATCCCGAAAGCCTGGTGATGCATACCTCCCAAGAGACCGCCATCTTTAAGGGTAAGATGCGCGCCGTGAAATATTAATAAGCAAAAAAAAAAAAAAAAGTATTACGTGCGTCAACACTTAGCGCATCATGAAAGCTGGTCGGCACTTACGCTCGAGGCGCTTCGCTGCACGTTTATTAGGAGGCCTGATCGTGCATGCCGGGTCTTGCAGTGTCATCTGGGGTAGAGGACGGGTCTCGGGGGCCTGCCTCCTCTAAAGATATCTCCCATTAGCACTATGCGCCGTAGGACGGGTGATCAGCGGAGAAGCAGCCGGCGACGAGACTGTTTACAAAATTCTCTGGGCAAGGCCTTAAAAATGTGTGTAGAAAATGCGGTTTTGTTGCTTTGCATGTGTTTGCTGACGGAGGTGTGCCATTGAAAGGTAGAAGGCATGGGGAGCACAAGGGTGCGCTCAGCATGATGATAAGGGCTTACCTCTTAGGAGTCTCGTGGAGGTTGCAACGGTGTGCGGCTCCGGTCCTCGGCACAATGGCAGGGCAGGAAATGCAGGGGAGGGGGCGGAGCGGGTAAAATAAAAAATAAACAAACGAGACGGAGGGAAGAGAGGGGAGGGGGGAGGAGAAATACGACACGGCGGGAAGGGGAGGGGGCGGAGCGGGTTAAATTAAACAAACGAGACGGAGGGAAGAGAGGGGAGGGGGCAGGAGAAATGCGACACGGCGGGAAGGGGAGGGGGCGGAGCGGGTTAAATTAAACAAACAAGACGGACGGAGGAGAGGGGAGGGGGGAGGAGAAATGCGACACGGCGGGAAGGGGAGGGGGCGGAGCGGGTAAAACAAGACGGACGTGCACGCGCTTTTAAGCTCAATGCGCATGCGCATTGAGCTTAAAAGTCACGGGCACTGCAAGGAATCGCCACGATTCCTTGCAGTGGATAAAGAGTGGATAAGCCCCCATAGTCTCGCTTGCTCGATGCGCATGCGCATCGACAGGCGAGACCTAAAAATGTTTAAAAGCGGATTAAATACCCCCACCTAATACTTTCCCAGACGAAAGGGCAACATTATCCTTGTGTGGTAAATAAAATTACCGGGACTATTTTTCTATACATTAAATGACAATAAGGATAGCTCAATAAATGAGAGGCAGAGTCCGTGATATCTGAGTCATACGGGCTTTAATTAAGTGCCTCGAGACACTGGACATCGAGTTTCATCACCACTAAGGTTCAGGAAGGGATATTCAACATTTTATTAACATCACACGTTATATATAGTAAAACAGTATAATTGAAATGAATACAGTAGGCGTAACAAGTGAAAAAGAGTGATAAGAACACATGGGCGTAAAAGAAGGTGTGTACAGAGGCGTACACGGAGGTGTGTACTGGAAACGTCACAGAAGTGTCATAGGTGGGTGGATGCATAGAGGGATTCTGCAGGGTCAGCAGAAACCTTTAGCATGGGTGCGTGCGCAACTGAGCATGACGTGGTATTGACGTGTAACCGGGGAAAACTGGGGGCTTGACTTTAGCACTAGTAGAGGAGTCTGGTGTCTGGGACGTCAGAATGACCTGCACCTATAGCATATCTGATATCTTGTGTTTTGGAGGATGTATTGTCTGAAGTAAAAGGTCTCTCGGGCAGTGGCCGTTCAATACTGAATGCTAGTGCGTGCATACGTGTCTTGGTGCAATGCGCCGGGGCCATGGGCCTACCATGGTAACGGGTTCGGTAAATCACTTGCAAGGAGACAGGAAGGCCGGGCCCTTTGCTCTGCAGGCTGGAATATGTTTACCTATTTCACTAGACTGGAATGTGTTTTTGCGGAGGCTGAGCAGATAACTGTAGGCAAAATACTGTCTTGGCAGGCAGGCCAGGCCGAGCCGGGCACCGCTCGCTGGGCAGGAATTAAGGTAGAGGTCAGGGATGCATACCTAAACTGCAGCTTTCAGAGACAGAAGAGACTCGGAGCCTCAATTTAAGGGCCTGGCTCGACAGCCAGAAAACGTGGAAAACGCGTGCTTCGCGTTATTTAAAAGTGCACCATGTAAATGCATTGGAAACGTGGGCCCTAATGCGGAATTGGTACTTTATACATGAAGGGCTCACTAACTGACATACTAACATTAGACGGAAATGCATTTGCATTATCATGGCAGACACAGGAAGGGAATTACATGACATACATGGGACACGGGAGCATGGATAGGGTGCGAGTGGGGGTCACACTGACTACCTAAAACTTTCTATTTCCTCATTCCCTCCTTGGCCCCTGCTGCGCCCTTTAGGATATATCTATTTTCATGAGACCATCTATCTGTTCGTATAACATCATTTGCACATCTTTTTTTATTCTGGAGCGGGAACGTGAACGTGGATGGGGAATACAGGCTGTGGCGCACTACGTCTCATTCACTACTGCTTCAAGAGTTCTGGTCAACCTTCGTATTATTTTACTATTTTGGACGGGACCTATGAACCAGAAGTATCCTTTAATGTAGTCCTTATACTGGTCCCACGCTGACTCAGTATAGTCGATAACGGGGGGAAGGTCTCGTTTATGTTTAACATGCACAAGACGAGTATCTCGATGATAATTGGATGGGGCTAGAAAAACTGGTGGCAATAGGAACGCGATATAACATGTTCCATCCCAATCTAATGGCAGACGTACATAAGCTGTCTGACCACATATAAAATAGGAATGGCGGGAAGCTTTGAAAGTAGTCTTTCCTTTATCACTGAATTCGACAACAGTATTACAATCACTGTGTCCTAGATGTACTGAACCATTTTTTCTGACGCATAATTCACCTTTCACTGGTAAAACTGTTATAAACGGCAAGTCCGAATTAGTCTCAGACTGAACGTTCAGAATCATGAGGTTAAGCGTAAAATTTCCTAATCCATACACTTCATTTTCTAGATCGGTCCCTGTCCTTTGGGGAAGGCCGTCTTTGTCTGGGAAACATGCTTTATTCATAACTGTATTCAGATCTCCCCATATCCAATTGCTCTGGGAAACTGTGGACTTACTGTCTAAGGAGGACATTAAAGTAAACCATGCTCCGCACGAACCATTATGTGTAAATGGATAAGGAAAGAGAGGCAGAGCTCCCTTGTAATTCTGGTAAGGCGGGAGTCGGCCACATACCCAACAATTAGTGACATTGCTGGTCTGGTGAGAATGGTGTAACATACGGATAAAAGTATTGTTGCGCAGTGCTAGACGATAGGATAGTTCGTGAGGGGGCAGGTCACTGAAAGTGTGCTCTATGGTGTCATTGAAAGAAGAATGTACATGTGAACCAAGAGGAGTAAAGAAAACATGTAATGTCCAGCTGATACATATGATCGTAAGACTCAGAAAAAACATAAAAATCAAAGTGATAATACATCGGCTGTGAATATTTTTGCAGTATTTGTCTCTCTTCTCATTTCGCCTATCTCTCTGGCTATTTGGGTCTATCTCATACATGTCAGAAACCTGTCTAACCGCTTCACCCGAGGGGGACTTAAACAATTAAACGCTGTCTGACTTACTAGACCTCAACTTCGTTTTGTACTCCTGTTGCAGAGTTTTCTCTAACAGGGGGAGTTTAGTATCGGTATCAGTAACGGGGCAGTTCTTGGGAAATGTCTCTGGACACAGTCCATGGAATCGCTTGATGTGGCTGGAATGGAGCCACCCTTTTCCTCCCTCGACCTTTACTGCGGTTGTGGTCATCAACACCAGTTTCGGTTCCTTCCACCTGGGCTCCAGAGGGCTTGAGCGATCAAAATTACGGACGCAGACCAAATCTCCTGGAACGATTTCATGCGGTTTCACTTGGGTGTTGTCCGGGAAGGCAGCCGCGACCTGTGAACGACGAGAGTAGTGCAGACATCAAGGAAGCCAGGTAATCTGTCAGCATATTACTATCAACATCGGTTATCTTGCGCGGCATAGGCGTACCCCACATGTTGGGTGGTCTGCCAAAGACTACCTCATAGGGAGATAGTCCGGTTCTGGAATGAGCTACCATACGCATGTAAAAGAGGGCAACCGGCAGGGCTACCATCCAATCTACTCCTTTTTCTGCACAGACCTTCGCTAACCGTGTTTTCAGAGTCTGATTATGTCTCTCAACGAGACCAGCGGCTTCGGGGTGTCGTACGCAGTGGAATTTCCACTGGTATCCTAACAGGAGTGATACCTGTTTCATGAGCTCGGACGAGAATGGCTGTCCATTATCTGAGTACACGACACGGGGCAAACCGTATCGCGGGAAAAATTCACGGACCAACTGTTTGGCAGTGGTTACAGCAGTGTAATCTGGGACTGGGTAAGCTTCTGTCCATCTGGAAAGGGCACATACAACTACGAGGACATACTTAAATCCTCGGCATCTGTCCATCTGGATATAATCCATCTGGAGGACTTCAAAAGGATGGTCAGGAGGATGAAATCCACCTTGTTCCACGGGAATGCCTTTGCCTGGATTGAACTGACAACAGATCATACAGGTACGTACTTTCTGTTTTGCTGCTGCACGTAAATGCTTATTGAACCAAATATTCTGGATGCTATCTAACATAGCTTTCTCTCCTAAGTGTGCTGGACTATGTGCTGTATTAATGATAACTTGAACCATAGAGTCGGGGAGAAACCATGTGGCTTTTCCCTTCGTCATCCATCCCTGATCTGTCTGGACCCCTCCTTGTTCTGTCCATTTCCTGATTTCGTCTGAAGTGGCATGTGACTGTATATCGAGTACATCTTGTGTGGGATCCCTGACTGTCATGCAATGTGTCAGTGGAGTTACTTCAGTCTTTGTCGTGTCAGTCGGTATGTCTGTTTGAATCTGAGCTGTAAGCTTAGCTGTTCGATCTGCCAGGTCGTTACCCTGGGAAATAGTGTCAGTGACTTTCGTATGTGCTTTGCACTTCATGATGGCAATGGCTGTAGGCAAGTGTATTGCTTCTAACAGAGCTTGAATGAGGGGGCCATGTTGTATCTTGGCTCCGTGGGAGGTCAGAAAACCTCTCTCTTGCCAGAGAACGCCGAAGTCGTGAACGACTCCGAATGCGTACTGTGAATCTGTGTATATGTTGACTTTCTTGTTCTTAGCTCGTATGCAGGCTTGGGTCAGAGCGATGAGCTCTGCTGCTTGAGCAGACAGTGTGTCAATACGATGTGTTTCTATGACTTCAGTTTCAGTAGTCACTGCGTATGCGGCTACTAATTCTCCTGTACTTGTTCTCATACATGAACCATCCACATAAAGTGTCAGGTCTGGGTCAGGTAATGCAATGTCTGTCAAGTCTTGTCTTGGCTTGGTTACGGTATTAATGACGTCCACACAGTCATGTGGTGCAGGGTCTGCTGTGATTGAGGGTAATAGTGTAGCAGGGTTTAGTGTGTTGCAACGTCTGATCTCTATGTGTGGTTGAAACAGTGTCAGTTCATATCAGTCGTGCTATGGTCAAGTGCTGAGTCTGTGTCCTGTTTAGGAGAACTTCCACGGAGTGTGGAACCTGTACTGTCAGGGGATGTCCTAACACTATGGAGTCGCTTTGTCTGATTGCTAGAGCCGTTGCTGCAACTGATTTCAGGCACGCAGGCAGCGCCTGGGCTACTGGATCCAATGTACTAGAAAAATAAGCGCAAGGCTTGTGTTTTCCTGCTTGATCTTGTGTGAGTACAGATAATGCTGTGCCATCGCGTTCAGTGACAAAAAGTGTAAAAGGTTTGCTGTAACATGGTGTCGCTAAAACAGGTGCTTGACATAGAGCTTTCTTCAATTCGTCAAAAGCTTGTGTATGTTCCTGGGTCCAAGGGAGGACAGTCGAAGTCGCTGCCTCCTGTGTTGTCAACTGTATGAGTGGCTTGGCTAGATATGCATACTGGGGAATCCATTGTCTGCAGTAAGAAGTGAGGCCAATGAAGGCCCGTACTTCCTTTTGTGTCTTGGGTTGTAGAAGATGTGCAATTAACTGGATGCGGTCAGGTGTCAACTGTCTACCCCTCTTGGACAGCAAGTGTCCAAGGTAAACTAACTTGCTGGGCACAGAATTGGAGCTTCGAAGGGGACACTTTATGCCCCTTTTTGGCCAGAAAATACAAGACTGTCAGTGATGCACGTTCGCAATCTCGTTCAGTTCGTGCTGTGATCAATAGATCATCGACATACTGGAGCAGGGCAGTGTCAGTAGGCATGTGAATACAGTCTAGTTGTCGTTTCAGTGCTTGGCTGTAAATACTAGGGCTCTCTGTGAATCCTTGAGGAGCACGTGCAAATTTTAAGCTTCTGCCATTTAAACAGAATCCGAAGAGATACTGGCTTTCTGGATGAATGGGGACACTAAAAAGGCGTTCTTGAGATCGATTACAGTAAAGAACGCTGCTTCGGAATCAATGGCAGTCAATAGAGAAGAAATGTCTGGGACCACTGGGTACTGGGGTACTATGCATTTATTTAGTTCTCGAAGGTCGATCACCAGTCTGTAGACCGGCGGTGCATTCGGGTCAGTACGTTTAAGAATCGGGATAATCGGAGAATTACACACATTGGAGTCAGTTTCTACAACCACTCCTTGTGCAATGAGCTCGTCAATAATTTTCAGTAAGGCCACTACAGCCTCGGGTGGTAACTTGTATTGTCGGATTCGGGGTAGTACAACACCTTGTTTGAGAGTAACACGATATGGTGTAATGTGCATACAACCTACATCAGTTGGACCTTGTGCCCATAAATACCGCGGTACATTCTGCAATCTTGGATCAAAATCTCTCAACACATAATGTCCTTTAAAATCACGTAAAAACAATCTCACTCCTTCTGGAGAACAACAAATCACTGCTCCTAATGCTTTCAATGTTTTTATACCAAGCAAGTTTTCTGGACATGATTTCGTAAGTAACAAGTCTGTAGTACGGGACAATGGACCAACTTCTAGAGAAACTGGCTTTGACACTTCGTTAACAATAGGCTTTCCTGAAAATCCCAGGGAAACATTCTGTGAGCCTGAGAGGGGTGCCCCTGGAACCTCGTCATGACTGATGGTAGTTCTGCTCGCCCCTGTGTCAATCAAAATTTTTCTGTCTTTCCCTAATACCCGACTATGTACATAGGGACCCTCTTGATCTACAGGAACCTCGATAAGGGGCAAGCCAACCACCCTCTCTAGGCTGTTTCATGAATACTGTTGATAATCGGGGTAATCTGATTGAGCATACTGGTACATTTGTTGCGTGACATGTTGTGTGACAGCGATGGGTTGGGGTTGAGGTACTGCTACTGTCTGTTGTGTGTTCTGAGGAGGTTGCGTGTTCTGCGGAATATTCTGTGGAACATGTTCTTGTCTAGGTGGACGCGGTCTTTCTTTTGGTTTGCCTGTGGCTATATTATATTTCAGGACGGTACATTCGTTTATATAGTGACCTGGCTGTTTACAATAATTGCAGTACCCTTTAACAGGAGCTGCAGGATGACTGGTCGGTGCCATACCCCTCTTCTGACCATCTGCTGGGACAGACTGAGCAACTAGTACTTTCATTTTCGTGTCTTTCATGCGTCTCTGCTCGTGTTCGTGTTCTTCTCTAATTCGGTTTTGATGGTACTGTAACATTTGCAACATTTGGGAAGGGGTATTAGCTTGCCATGTACTCTAGACTTTCAGTACTCTATTTTTAACCTGTGGTAAGGAATTCTCTACTAGTTTGGTCACAAAAAGATGTGGATATGATTCACTACTTGTTTTCAGGCCGCTATTAATAATGAAACATTTCTCGAATCTGGAATAAAAATCGCTAGTGTCTTCGTCTTGTTTCTGTTTGCAGGCTGAGATAGCATCCCAGTCTTCCTTTTTAATTGTCAATAACCTCGGCAAGACCTGTACTAATAATCCTGGTAATGCCTTAGCTTTTTCCCCAAGACCAGTACCTGGGATTCGCGCATTTTCTTCGTTTTCTAATTCTGCCCAAATAATCTTTTTCTCTCCCACCTCCCATTCTTTTTCTTTAAGTTTTTTGTAGATGCCTGCTGGCAACAGTACCTTTAACATTTTAATGATATCGGGATACGTATAATCCCCCATGAGGAGCATGTCTTTTAATTCACGGTGGAATCCTGCTGGATCTTTATCATGACACGGCACTAATTTTTTCATTTCCAATAATTCCATTTTAGTCAAAGGGGTGTATACGAATACTCGTTCTAGCTCACCTCCTTCTGTCCGGACGGGGTGAACTTCTCGTAAGGGATTCTGTCTGTCTATGTAAAATGTTTTCCTTACTGGGGGTGGAACAGGAACGAAATGTGGAGTCAGGAACGTTCTGTATTTGTGTCGCTGTTCTAGAATGACATTAATTAAATCGGTACCTAGGCCTCTCCATCTGCCTAGCAGTAACTCTTCCAATATATTATATAAGGGACCTGGATCAGAATGCTGACTTTCGTACAGTGTAATGAGATGTTGAATCATGTACATACCAGCTAGTCGCTGTTCGTCTGGGGAAAGGTTCAAAAATGTTTGCGCTACTATGTCATCTTTATATACGCTGGTATTGCCAGCCCATTGTACTGCTGACCGGGCTAGTTCCTGTTCATGCATGGTACTAAGTTCACTGTAACCTATTCGTTGTTTCAATACCTTATCAGTGGCTTGGAATAGATGTTCAAGAGAACATTGTTCTGGTATGGGAGGAAGAAAACTTTTCTTACATTCCAGGCGTATGGGTTTGTCAAAAGGTCTGTCAAAAGGTCTCGCCCTACCTACGTACGCTATTCTACCTTGTGTTTCTGTTTCTATATCATCGTCTTCTGAGACGTCGTCATCCGCTTTCTCGGCTTCTCTCGCTGCTTTTTCCCTTGCGTGTATGTCTAGGATTTCTTTACGAATCTTTCTGTACATGGATTCTATACAACCTTGTTTACTATGCTTTCCATCAGCTATGTTGTCACTCCATTTTATCAGGACCTTCATCTCTTCTTTGTCTTTACCTGGCTGATCTTGTTCCCTTATCAAACAATTTATCAGAAACTGTAGGATCATACCTTGAGTCTCCACCTTCCTGTGTGCCATGGCCTCGTGAATACTTTCTGGTCTCTCCCCCGTTCTAATAAAATGATATATATTGTCTAAATGGTCCCTCATGTCGGGTAAAATAGTCAAATAATTAGTAACACGTCGTATGCGTATTGAATATAATATCATCTGGTCTTCGCCTGGTACTGGATCATATCTGCAATCAGTAAGGTACTGTTTAAGGGCTGTGTATGTAGTTACTTTTGGTGTGCGTTGTAATGCTGCTTCTCTTAACGTTGTTCGTTTTACTTGAGGCGGGGTGACAGGGAGACCTCTTACTGCTCCCCCTGAAGTGCGATCGTCGACTATTGGTGGCTGTGCTGTCGCTGGTGGTAATGTAGCTGGTAAAGTAGGTGTAGGTAATGCAGGTTGGCCCTTCGTTGCAGGTGCATTAAAAAGATTGCTAGGACCAGTGGCAGAAGAGACAGTGGGGGGTATCTCGTCTTGAACAGGATTGGGAGGATGAACAACTGGAGGAGGATTTGTATTTGCATATTCTGGGACAATGTCATCTAGGTAAGAGGAAAGGAAAATATCTGCAGCGGTCTGTTTATGACGGAGTTTAGTCGGAACCAGTGGTGGCGGTAAATTACTGGGTACTTCCGGGGTAGCCTTAGGTAGGCCCTCGGCGAGAAGGGGGTACATGCCTTTCATAAGGGCATTTCTTTGTCGGTCTAACTGTTCTGCTCTAACTCGTTCACCTTCTTCTAGTAGTTCTTTTTCTTGGGCTCTTTCTGATGATTCCCTATTTTTCTCTGCTTTCCTGATTTCTTTCTCTGTTCTTCTATGCGCTTCTTTACGCCACAATTCTATGGCATCTTTCTGGGATTGTCTGGCTTTCTTTTTCCACAATGCTTCCTCTACTCTCATGATGCAATCAGCATCCCATGTCCCTGAGACAGGCCATCTATATTTCTCTTCCAGATCCTTGGTATAATCAACCCATAAATCTAAGTACAATATGGCATCTAAGCCGTGTTTATGGTACATAAAATGTCCGGGAGTGTCCCTAGGCAGGACAGGAACTGCTTCTTCGAGTATCCCTTTCCTGGTTCCTATCTGACGTAATTTCGAAAACAGCGGCATATTTGAACTTACTTGAACGTGAACACAATAAACACAGTAATGAATAGCAAACAATCATTCATACCACGACATTAAACACATTAAAACATTTCAGACTGATACTACCTGGTACATAAAAAAACATAAATTCTGAAAAACTCGAGAAACAATACTAGAATACAGGATTACTAGATGCACTGCTAAAACAGTACAGACATACCGGTCCCATAAAGAGACTCGTCTTACCGTATCCACCTAAGTGAACACGTCTGGACCGGGTCTGTGTACCCAGACCCGTCTTGACCGGGCACAAATTAATGAACCCGTCTAGATGCGTTCCCAACAACGGTACTCACCGGGAAGCAAAAACTGAAGGCCTCGGAAACTCGACACTGGACTAGACTGGACTGCTATGGCGTCTGGCTGCTACTACGCATGCGCTTCGGAACAGGTGGGCCTCCAGATACCTCGGACCTTGCTCTCTCGGCTTGGGCTCTGGTCGGAACTCTCCGCATTCCTCACCGCCTCGTCTGGATGCCGGACCACAGTCTCCGTCTCCTCCGTGGGCCTGAGGGAGATAGCAGGAAAACCCGCAGGTGTGCACAGGAGTCCGTCACGGCTGTAGAAGGGGTCAGGGGGCTGCGTACATCGCCGGCGCGTGGGGAAGGGGAGGGGTTCCTGTTCGGGCGCCAGATTTATGTGGTAAATAAAATTATCAGGACTATTTTTCTATACATTAAATGACAATAAGGATAGCTCAATAAATGAGAGGCAGAGTCCATGATATCTGAGTCATACGGGCTTTAATTAAGTGCCTCGAGACACTGGACATCGAGTTCCATCACCACTAAGGTTCAGGAAGGGATATTCAACATTTTATTAACATCACACGTTATATATAGTAAAACAGTATAATTGAAATGAATACAGTAGGCGTAACAAGTGAAAAAGAGAGTGATAAGAACACATGGGCGTAAAAGAAGGCGTGTACAGAGGCGTACACGGAGGTGTGTACTGGAAACGTCACAGAAGTGTCATAGGTGGGTGGATGCATAGAGGGATTCTGCAGGGTCAGCAGAAACCTTTAGCATGGGTGCGTGCGCAACTGAGCATGACGTGGTATTGACGTGTAACCGGGGAAAACTGGGGGCTTGACTTTAGCACTAGTAGAGGAGTCTGGTGTCTGGGATGTCAGAACGACCTGCACCTATAGCATATCTGATATCTTGTGTTTTGGAGGATGTATTGTCTGAAGTAAAAGGTCTCTCGGGCAGTGGCCGTTCAATACTGAATGGTAGTGCGGCATACGTGTCTTGGTGCAATGCGCGGGGGCCATGGGCCTACCATGGTAACGGGTTCGGTAAATCACTTGCAAGGAGACAGAAAGGCCGGGCCCTTTGCTCTGCAGGCTGGAATATGTTTACCTATTTCACTAGACTGGAATGTGTTTTTGCGGAGGCTGAGCAGATAACTGTAGGCAAAATACTGTCTTGGCAGGCAGGCCAGGCCGAGCCGGGCACCGCACGCTGGGCAGGAAGTAAGGTAGAGGTCAGGGATGCATACCTAAACTGCAGCTTTCAGAGACAGAAGAGACTCGGAGCCTCAATTTAAGGGCCTGGCTCGACTGAGCCAGAAAACGTGGAAAACGTGTGCTTCGCGTTATTTAAAAGTGCACCATGTAAATGCATTGGAAACGTGGGCCCTAATGCGGAATTGGTACTTTATACATGAAGGGCTCACTAACTGACATACTAACATTAGACGGAAATGCATTTGCATTATCATGGCAGACACGGGAAGGGAATTACATGACATACATGGGACACGGGAGCATGGATAGGGTGCGAGTGGGGGTCACACTGACTACCTAAAACTTTCTATTTCCTCACTTGTTGGACTCAATTGACCATATTCCACTCCTGTGAAACCAAATAGACCACGGCTTCGACATGATTCTTCTCCTGTTCTTGCCCTCTTTCTTCCCCCATTATCTTTTTTAGCACTATCCCTATGACCAGCCGTCTGTGGCACGCATATATACCCACACAATAAAATTGAGTCGAGCCTTACAGTAGTAACTTTCAAGGATCCCTGCTTACGTTTTAAAATGATACATAATGTTTGCTCCTTACATTCATTCAACTTCTCTGATTTTAGCTGAATGTTCTTTCTCGTCTCACTGTTAGGATTTGTTGTGCTTATTTGTGATATACAAAATGAACAGTTTTCATTGATGCTATTTAGTGGTGTGTGTATTCTGTTTTTTTTCTTAATTTTCCAATAAAATTATTTGAATTAGAAAATGCACTACTAACAATATTTTTGAAGTAATTGTTCTCTAAGAGCTATATGTTTTCATTCCAGTGCCCCTGATGGTGTAATATCTCATTCCGCTATCTCGTAGCTCTTCACTGCGTTTTGTAGCTCTGTTTGTGACTCATTTTTCATAAGAACATACTAGTATGAAAACTACATTTTCTTCTAGTTTTTCTACTTTTCCTTTCTTTATGTTTGGATTATGAAGATGTTTAGCTCTTTAACCTTTAATTCTGAGAAATGTTGTTTGTTGGAACTGTTTCATGGTGTATAGGGTGGTGCCACATTCACTAAGGTGATAGCATTGTATAAGAATAAATAATGCATACGAAAACCAAGTTGATTGTCATGAAGTTTATTTATGACTAATCTGCAAGGAACACTTAGAATGAATGCTGACAGTAGAATCGAATACTTGCTTTGTAGAATTATTCAGACCTATTTAAATCCTTTAGTTCCTCTAAGCCTGAAAATATTTTAAAGTATTTTCCAAGAAAAAAACAAGTTATGTTTTCAGATCAGGGCAGTTTTTAACAGAATTCTCTTATCCCGGAACCTCTTGGTAGAGAACTGTTTTTGGGCAGATCAGTGATCCAGATTTCATTGTTTTCCATATCACTCACATATGATTCACAATTGCTAGCATGTCTTATTTTATCAAAATTACAACATTTTAGTCTTACCTTAATATATTGAATAAGTTTGTGAGAAAAGTACATTTGCACCAATTGCGAACATCATCTAAAATGTTTTAACTGTTTCTTCTAGGTTATCATCAATTGCTTGTTCTCATGTCGTCAGAAGAAGTGACTGTTACTGTTCGTCTGGTACGCTCCTTTGAACACCGCAACTTCAAACCCGTAATATATCACAATGTGGACTTGAATCAAACCGTTAAAGAATTTATCACGCTTGTGAAGAATGGTATGATACTAGTGCTTATTGTATATTTTCTCATTGATGTTTTCCCTGTGTTTTGTTCCTTAGATCTATATTTGATTATTTGAAATGTTAAAGTGGGTGTGTTAGCCTTCATCTCTACTAGTCAAGACTTTCCGAGTATACAGTCTCGCATACTGTGAATATTTGAGTACAGAAATCTCCACAGCAAAGAAATCACTAGCCAAAGTACACATCATTTACCACCCTGCCGGAGACAACCAACTGTTCATTGAACATATAATGGAACAATTACAATACACTCCTTGCTACACCTCAGTGCTATTTTGCTGGGAGACGACGCAGACGATACCCAGGGATATACTCTAAAACAATTCCTGTCTGATCAAAACTTGACCCAATCATGCACAAGCCCAACTCATAACAAAGGATGAACGCTCAACCTTATCAAATCCAGAGAAAGAGCTCTGACAATTGACTCTGTCACATCCAGTGACTGGTCTGATCATCACTCAATCATTTCCCACCTGAATCCGCACATACAGAGAGCTAAAGGGCAAGAAACCAAACAGAAATGCTGGGTTAGAGACACTAATAATATTGATAGGGTGCAACTGACTGCATTTTGCTAAAAAAAAATCACTCCCCCCCCCCCCACCAGTAACCTAAAATATTCTCGAATTACCCGAGCACTACAACCATACAGTATCAAACACAATGGAGTCAGTAGCCCCACTGAGCCTCAAAAGAAAACACATGAAACACCCCCACCCTTGGTACAATCAAAATCTAAACGAGGAAAGGGTGAGACTTAGACCTGCAGAATGAACGTGGAGACAGGAACCCCTGGCACTGCTCCTAATCAAACTATGTGAACGACGGACCAGCTACAAAAAACACATCTGTAACACAAAAGCATCATACATCAGATCCCAACTCAATATTGTAAGGAATCGCCCAGGCGATTGTTTGAAATTGTCAACCAACAAACCAGAACAAATTATGCAATCAAGATCAGCAATAACTCCGTGGAAAATTGTGAAGCTTTCTCTTCGTTTTTCATGGAAGAAAATCTTAGAAATCGAAAAATAAATTGTAACCGTCCAAGAAAGGCTACGAGCCACTATAGACAACATTCACCATTCTGACGTTGTATCTCCATACCCAATGAAGGAACAGATGCCAACTTACCTATCCAAGACCAAAAATCAAGCCTTCTGGAGTGATTTCAAAACATTCACTGAGGAGAACGTCCACAAGATCCTACTATCCATAAAACCAACTTCACATTTCAACAACCCTATCCCCTTCCGCTATATTAAAGGAACTCAGTCACCTCTTCTCAACCACAGTGACAAAGATCGTAAATTCATCAGTAAAACAAGGCATTAACCTGGACTGCCTGAAGGCTGGGCAAGTGACGCCCCTCCTGGAAAAAGTAACAGCACACTCTATAACCCTGAGCAACTTTCGTCCTGTGTCAAATATTCCCTTTCTGCCCAAATTGTTGGAAAATTGTGTGCACAACCAATTGAGTAAGCGCATTGGTCAATTCAACCTACTCAACAAATTTCAATCAGGATTTAGAACAGGGTACAGCACAGAATCTGCCGTTGTTCACATAATAAATGACACTCTTAAGATCCTAGACAACAATGACTCCTGCCTACTCATCCTACTCGACCTCACATCTGCGTTTGACACGGTCAAAAACAACTACCTACTAAAATTGCTAGAAAACAGAATGGGTCTGTCCAGGAAAGTGCTCTCCTGGTTCATATCCTTCCTGGAGAACTGCTCACAATGAATCAGACTAGGCAACTCTTTCTCGGGTGCCGCAATAATGAGATGCAAGTTCGACAAGGGTCAACTATTTCCCCCTATACTCTTTAACCCGTATATGGAGCCACTAACAGAAATCTTCACACAATCGAACGTTGCATACTACATGGAGCAGACAACACACAATTATACTTAGATATCCTCCCTAGGGGATGTTATCCTACTAAATAACACTCTATCAAAACGCAGTCCTGGCTAGCTCAAAACAACCTCAAGCTGAACACTCTGAAAACAGAATTCCTACCTGCTCCCTCATAACAGCTCCACAAGCATCCAGGATTGGCTCAATCACCTAGACGCCCTGCCACTGCAAACTTACCATGTTTGATGCCACTAAATCCCTTGAAATAACACTGGACGAGAATCTGAACATGCTAGCACATATCAATGCAACAACGCTCAGTGTGTTATTCCAAATCAATCTACTGAAGAAAGTGAAACCATTCCTGCCACCTCCAGACTACAAACAAACAGTACAGTCATTAGTGGTCTCAAAGCTAAAATGTGGATCTGGGACCCTTTCAGGTCTTCCCAATTCGAAAATGCCTCCACTCAAAGCTACCCTCAGCACAGCAACTAGATTGGTAAAATGCAGTAGACGCTTTGACAAAATTACCCCATCTCTTAGGTCTCTCAACTGGCTCCCTCTCAAGGCCAGAACTCAACTGAAAATTGCTTGCCTCATGCGTAAAGTCTTACACTGTAAAAAACCAAGGTACCTGGCAGAAAAGATTTGCGTTCTCAAGGGGCAACTGCTCCCATCAGAAGGGCAAACTCTCTCAGGCTAGATTAACACCCCCCCCCCCCGGAGTTCAGAAAACATAAAACCTTTCCCACGCTCCTTTTCTGGATCGGCTCCAAGGATTTGGAACTCCCTACCATCCAAAGTTCAGTCTAACCCATTGACCCATGTATTAAAAAAAGAGGTTAAAAATACCCTAATGAACATATTCCTCTCATGAAGTCACAGAGGGCCTATCCCCTGGGCGCAGTGAGAGGTACAATTACTGTAATAGCTATACAGGGCAGAAGCACATCCAGTAGAAACCACACACACATTGTCCCCCGGGTACCTAGAAATAAACGGACACAAAGCAGACTCTTGCAAAACCATGCCAATGACTTATAAATGAATGGAGGATGTGTAATAATAACACGGTTACAGCATACCATATCATACTGGAGTTTTTAAACATTGGTCTATATTTTTATTAGATGTTCCTTATGCATTAGATCTTTGTTCATGTTCATCAATCATATGTACAGCGATCTGATACCCTTGCGTATGGAGAAGTGTGGCTCAATGGTTAGAGCGGCAGACTCTGATGCAGAGGTCTAGCCCGGGACCAGGGTTCAATTCCCCGCCTCGGCGGGTCTTGGGCTAAAAATAAAAAATTCAACGGACCTGATAATTCTCGCCTCGGTGCCTATTCCAATCATGGAGTCCCACTCGGCAACTCTGGGCAATAGCTTTCTTAATCTCCACAACGGCCCCCACAACGCTAAGGATGCCTGGCCTCCACCTTGGGGGTGCCCAGGAGTGGCCGACTCACAGGGAAAGCCAGGATGGGTTCCACAGCGGTGTTCGTGCAAGCGCCTTGAGACCCTTGCGGGTGAGTAGTGCGCTATACAAATATCAATTTACAATTTACTTGCGTTGCGTCATGTCCGCGCTTTCTAAAACACCAAAAATGAAAATACAAAATAAATGTGTAAAAGACATTTAAATGTACAGCAGCTCTTAATGTCGATTATAAAAAATGGTGTCATTTTATGTAACCTCTGCTGAAAGGGTTTTCTTACTGAACTAAAGTAAAACTACTTACTAATCAGACCAACATAGGAAACCATGGTCAATGCTTAACTTACAAATGCTTAACACTAAACAAGCTCAGGTGAAATGTAAATCACCTCATGCCATTCCTATCCCTATTTCAATTCCAGTTGTGCTGAAAAGATTTAATACAGAAGTGTTATGGGGCATAATATATTTTGCAATCACTGCATGTCACTTTTTTCCTTAGCCTTCATGAATGAGTGAATGAATGAATATTGAACTTGTTGAACGCAAACTTAGCCCAAGGGCTTCAAGGCTCTGTAAGCGGAGCATAAGGGTGCAGACAGAAAGACATGCTTTTACCGAGGGCTGTGAGAAAAGCCAGGTCTTTAAGGCTTTACGGAAAAGAGAATGAGACGCCTGACTCGAGAGCTCTTCTTTAGCAGCAGCAGTGGAAATAGCTCTACCTCCCCATTTGACCTTCTTAAATCTTGGTACTGTTAGCAGATTGTTATCTGCAGACCGGAGCCACCTGCTAGGAACATAGCGATGGACAATAGCCTTAATCGCCTCGGGGCCTGAACCGTAGTAGTCATCATGAGCCATGCACAAAGTCTTGAAGAGGATCCTACGGTCCATAGGCAGCCAGTGCAGCAACTTGATGGAGGCTGTGACTGAATGACATTTTGGTAAATTCATCACCAGCCTGGCTGCAGCATTCCCATGGGGTACAGGGTCAAGACTGATTTGCATATGGCTGGGTCCAAACTGGAATGGCATGGTGAGCAAAAAAACGATGGATTTAGGCTAGATCTCTGTACTTGGGTGAATGTATGACACTGTTCTGCATTCTGTCCATCAACTGTTGTTTTTGCATTTGTATCCCCGAGTGGGACGGGTATGCTCAGACGTAAGTCCCGTCCTCTCCATGCCACTGGAATCAAGCTATCCAGGCTGATGAGGGCTGAAAGCCCGAAACCGGTCCTTGGATGCTTGTTTCCAGACCATGGAGAACCTGGTTTGGCAGTTCGGGCTGGACTGTTCCCATGGGGCACAGGGTCAAGACTGATTTGCATATGGCTTGGTTTAAACAGGAATGTCATGGTGAGCAAAAAAACGATGGATTTAGGCCCACATCGCTGTACTGGGGTGAATGTATGACATTGTTCTGCATTCTGTCCATCATCTGCAGACGTTGCACTAAACCTTTGTTGATGCCCAAATAAAGGGCATTACAATAGTCCAATCTGGACGTTACCAGAGCAATGACGGCCGGCTTACGTGCATCAAAGGAAAGGGAATGGGAGATTTTTCTTAGGATCCTAATGATCCCGAAACATGTGGAGACTGTTCTACTAACCTGAAGGCTTAGTGACCGTGAAATGTCAATAATTTCTCGTGCTGAATTTGATCTGTGTACTAGAAAATACTTTTTAAAAAGGGGCAAAATAGCTTGTTGCTAGTGTTACACTGTGTTAAAGTGTTGCACTTGTGTAAATAGTGTAAAATTTGTACCGCATACCCACACGCACTTGTAGCTTGTCCTGTGCCTGCACTCCCAGTCCGACCCTCAGCCAATCACGGGTGCGGAAGGCGGAGCAGAGGCAGAGGCAGGAACGTTCAGGGAAACGAGCGGTTAGCGCTCTAGCTCTTCACTAACTCAAGGGCTATAAAGCACCTCGGCGACCCAACGCGCAGTGTTGACGCGCAGTGTGGCGCCTACTCCTGCGCCTAAGACGAGCCAAAGACTAGCCCGTCTGCGCCCGTCCGCGACAGTACGTGGCTAGGGGCTGGAGGCTATGGCGGGCTCCATCACCCTCTCGGAGCCTCTCCATCAACCTGTTTACACGTATTCTAGCCAGACATTGCGGGATGTGGGCAGGTATGTTACCACTTTGTGTCCCCATAGGGCTGAGATATGTGTGGAGGGACCATTTTCTTGCAATGTGTGTCACACACAATTTACTTGCAATGCTGTCATATCCCCTTTGCACCCTACCTCCGTCCCTATACAACATCTCTGCCCTGCTAACGATTCTTCTCTGATCTGTAAGAACCTTCTCTGTAATGTTCGCTCACTAGTGTCTCATGCTACTCAGATCTGGGATCTCATCACTTCTGAGGGCCCACATCTTTGTTTCTTAACTGAAACGTGGCTAAAACCCCACACTGTTCCGGCCATTACTATGGGGGTGCCGCTAGGATACAAAATAGTGAGGATGGACCGCCCCATTAAAACTGGTGGTGGGCTGGCCATCATTTTCAAACAAGAAATGGAGGTGGTGGTCACTGAAACGGTGTGTAACCCGCAAATGGAGCTCCTGATTTTTACCATCAACCCAAATACTAAGCACACCAGGAAAGGTGCACTGGTCTATCGACCTCCAGGCCCCCTTGGGAATTTTTCCACTCAACTTGTGGAAGTGTTGGCCCCCCACATGCAATTTAACTCCGACTTTATTGTGGTAGGGGACTTTAATGTCCATAGCGAAATAGCTACATGTGTTGAAGCACAGACACTCTTGGCTGATCTAGCCACGCTTGGTCTTAACCAAATGAATCAGGGACCCACACACACTGCCGGACACACCCTAGATCTTGTGCTATGCAACTACACCTCTATAAAATGTCTGCCTCCCACTTTAGTGGACTGGACTGATCACGCCATCATTGAATTTTACACCCGCCCTAATTATAAGGTCAAGGGCATCCAGAGGACTATGGCAGAAGTCAGAAGACCCTGGAACAAACTAACTGCTGAGGGTTTCAGGAGTAAATACACAGAGCCCAACTGGGATGAATGTGGAGACGATGTTTCCTCTGCATTAGTCAAATTCAATGAAGCCTTAACACTGACCATTAACCAGGTTGCTCCCTTGAGAAAATTTAAACCACGGCCTACTCCTAAACAAGAGGTCTGGTTCACTGACGATCTTAGACAGTTAAAGCTAACTGCTAGGAAGTCAGAAAAACGCTGGAGGGCCACTCGCAAGGCAGAGGACAAAGAAACTCACAGGACCTCATTAAAAGTTTACCATAAAGCTATTCGGGCTGCACGGAAACATCATATTGCAGCCCAATTGTCAGCAGCCGGTAAAAATCCCAAAGTACTCTACCAGATCTTGCAAACCTTTATAAAACCCTCGGCTTGTGAAACGGATGGAATTGAGTCTCAGGAACTGTGCAATAACATCTCTCAGTTCTTTGTCAAAAAAATAGATGGCATTTACACGAAGATCTTAGCCACCAAATCCACCTCGAATACTATGAGCAATGCTGATAGCTTGGTCCAGTCCCATATTAGTCCAATAGGAAATACGACCTGTAAGCTTGAAGCCTTTCCACCTATATCCTTGGAGGAGATAACCACTCTTATCACCCAAACTAAGAGCGGGTGCCCCTCGGATATTATACCAGCACGGGTTATGACTCTTCTTAGTGAGGAGCTGGGTGTAAGTATTCAGCAGGTACTTAACCTTTCTCTGAGCACGGGGGAAGTCCCCCTAGGCTGGAAGCAAGCTTTGGTCAGACCCCTACGCAAAAATAATTCCATTCCCTGGACCGATCTCACAAACCTGAGACCTATCTCCCTCCTCCCTTTTTTAGGGAAGCTCGCCGAGAAGTTTGTAAATCGGCACTTATCTAAATATGTAGAAAGTGCAGGAGGACTTGACCCTTCACAATCGGGGTTTAGACCCAGGCATAATACTGAGACCGCCTTGCTGTCTGTCGCTGATGATCTCCATATGCTACAGGATAAGGGTTATTCCGTTATCCTGGTGCTTTTAGATATGTCAGCGGCGTTTGACACTGTGTCACATGATATCATGACCTCCAGACTCATTAACATCGGGCTGGGTGGCAAGGCGCTGGCCTGGCTAAGGAGCTTTTTCATCAAGCGTACTCAGAGAGTCACACTGGGTCCATACCAGTCAGAGGAGGTGGAGATCTCTAAGGGGGTGCCACAGGGCTCCTGCTTGAGCCCAACACTTTTTAACATCTATGTGGTACCCCTGGCCAACATCATGAGATCCCACGGATTTATTCCTGTATCGTATGCAGACGATACTCAACTCCTCTTCCCCTTTAAAATCATGACTCCTGAGGTACGCAACTCCTTTGCCCAGGGGATGAAAGAGGTGGCTCAATGGATGGCAGCAAACTTCCTTCAGTGTAACGTCTCAAAGACTGAGGTAATGCTTTTTGGAGAGGCCAAACGATTGTGGACTCCCGACTGGTGGCCTCAAGACCTAGGCCCAGTCCCCGTACCCAAACAGGTGGTAAAAGATCTTGGAGTCAAACTGGATCAGGAGCTCGCCCTTAAACATCATACCAATCAAGTGGTAGGCTCCTGTTTCCATGTGATTGGTCTTCTCCGAAGGGTTTTCCCCCTGTTACCTGATTCCACCAGGAAAACTCTAGTTCAGTCGGTTGTGTTGAGCAGACTGGACTACTGTAACGGGCTGCTGTTAGCCGCCAATGAGGGCATCATTAACAAACTCCAAGTTGTGCAGAACACGGCAGCACGCTTGGTTTTGAATGCCCCAGCACGTACACCCTTGAAACCATTGCTGAATCAATTACATTGGCTCACTGTGAAACAGAGGGTTCTGTTTAAAACGTGCTGCATCATCCATAAATGTCTCATTGGTAAAGGTCCAGACTATCTAACAAAAAAATTTGTCCCTTACATCCCTGCTAGAACTTTGAGATCTGGTAATCAAGAGCTGTTATGTGTCCCCAGGTTTTGTAAGACCAGACAAGGAGGAAGGGCTCTGTCCGTAGCTGGACCAAAGCTTTGGAACGATCTTCCTTATGACATTAGAATCTGTAAGGAACACTTTCCTTTTAGGAAAAAATTAAAAACTTTTTTGTTCAACTATTAGTCCCACTAAGTCTTTACTTAACCTTGTTAGAGCAGGCCTTGGTCTCAGATGCTGCTAAAAAGGCGCGGAGATACTCCTCAGGGAGTCGATTCCCAGCGCGTTATAAGTATGCAAATAAATAAAAAAATAAAATAAATAAATAAATGGGAAACCGGGCAGGGACAGACACCAAGCGTGTCTGGCCACCAGCCACTGGACCAGATCTCTTGTTTACTCCCCAAAATCAGGACATCTGTCTTCTCTCCATTTAATTTCAGAACATTTTCCACCCTCCAGCAGGAGACTGCCTGCATACAGTTCCTAAAGTTAAGGGCCGAATCGCTTATACTTTGCAAAATAGACACCATTATTTGGGTGTCATCCGCATAGGACAGCACCTCTAACCCGAAGGATCTCACAAACTTAGCAAGAGGAGCAATATAGATTTTGAAAAGAGTTGGGCTCAGGGAGCAGCCATGAGGAACACCGCACAACAAGGTTTTGGGGGCGAAGTAGAATTGACCAATCTTCACCGTCTGTGCCTACTTACTAAGAAAGGAAGCAAGAAGCCCCAAGGCTGAGTCCCCTATACCTATCTTTGTAAGGCGACCAATCAGCCTGTGAGGAGACAGGGTATCAAAGGCTGCGGTGAGGTCAAGTAGAACAAGCAGGGTGGTGTGCCCTGCGTCCACTTGAGTCCGGATATTGTTGAATACAGCCGTCAGTGCTGTTTCTGTACTGTGGTTGCTTCTGAACCCATGCTGAAAGCCATCAAGTAGGTGGTATCTTTTAGGTAGGTGCTAAGATGAAAGTTTAGGTAGGTTTCCAGGATCTTGGCTGGAACAGGGAGCAAGGAGATTGGCTAATAATTCTTCAGTTCACCAGGCTCCAAAGAAGGTTTCTTCAAAAAGTGGCTTCATTACAGCCGTCTTCCACTGAGATGGATATTGCCCCTCTGAGATGGCAACATTCAGGACATCGGTAAGATGGGGAATGATGATTTCACGGCCAATTTTTAGCACCTTGAGGGGACAAGGATGCAGTGGGGAGCCCAATTTGAACCGTTCTAAAAGACTATAAGTCACCTCAGAGGACATGCAAGGAAAAGTGAGAAGATTGGAAGACTCCTCCGTGAGTGAGGCCTCATTAGAATGGAGAGTGGGTCGAACAGACGACCCCGCGATGGAGTTGGATACGTCAAGCAGGGAATGAATGTCTGAGATCTTTGTATGGAACTAGCCTTACTCACAGAGCATGTGAGGTGCTTCCCACATTCACCTATGTTTTTCACAGGAAAGCATTCCTATCCTCAAAGCAGCAAGTAAATATTCCACACAACTGTAATAAACACACCAGTGTCTCTGGTTGGGCCATTGACTTACATAAAATACTCTTCTCTTAAGTTTTGTTGAGTACAGCATACTTTAATTAGATATATGGATTTATTTTAATGGGAACGTTAATCTCTGTGCTTTTCTGTTACAGATGTGCCTTTGAGACCAGGGCTTCCACCTCCATTTAAGAAATATACATATGGTATGTAAAATAATGACCAAGCGCTTTGATTCACACTTGGTTTTATTTGTATGTGAAGCCTATCTAATGTGCTCTTCACGGCTTGATTTTGTGTACTGTCAACTTAGCTTGACTGTCGCCACCTGTTAACTCCATTTATATATAAATGGCCCTTTCTTTTAAGATTGTCCAACATCAGGATAGGCCTTAGTCTCAAGTCCTCACCAAGTCAAATAACACTTCTGAGGCATACCTTACTTGTGACCTGCAGCAATAAATAACGAGCACCTATTCATGTTTTCAATTGAGGGGATGAGACACTGGCTTGTTCGAATATTCACTGTAATTTTAATACTTTCCAGGGGCCCGTCTGGTTTGGCCCATATATGGTTTTCTCTGAACTCTGTCCTGATGTTGGAAAACATATCTTGTCGCAAGGAACATTTATACTGACACCTGATGTGCATTAATAAATAATTTCCCTGTAAAAATGGTTCTCAATTGAGGACAGTGTCAATAGAGATGTTAGCTTATTGGAAAATTCCGCTAGATGTTTTCCTCTGAACTCCGACTTAAAGACGGAGGTCTTCTTGCTGTCTCATAGAATGTGTGTCCTCATGGAGTTGCTTTCCATGTATACAGTTGTAGATATTGAGCTTTTGGGTGCCCTATTCTGCAGATGTAATATCAGAGGGGACCTGGTAAAAGAGGGCACAGAGTCTCCAGTCATGTTGAGTGAAGACTGAATCAAAAAAGCCAGACCTAAGTGCTGAAGAGCAATTTCTCGAGAAAGCATGTGTTTCGTAGAGCTACAGCGGCCGTTCACAGCCCTCTGGTAAGTTTTGCCTGGTTGCTGTAGTTTGAGAGAAGGAAACTCGGTCAGGAAAGAGAACCGTAACTTGACAATACTAGGGAGATAAATGGATTATTAAAGGAGCAATTGGGTATGGAGAGGCAACCTCAGGATGGTACTGGCCTGACAGTGGTGGAAGTGAAAGTAAAGACTCCAAACATATGCTCGCACCACACCTGGGCGCAACTGTTTATAATGAAATTGAACCATGTCTCCATAGAGTACTCCTGGCTCTTTGTTGGCTAACTTTGCAGAAGTGAAGCTTTAAAACCTGCAGAAGGTCTTGGGGGTGGATTCAAGACACAACTTAGGGAACTTAAATATGCTAGTCATGTAGAGCAATTTCCGTTAAAAAGTCAAATAATAAAACAGAAATATTATGAGATACTAATCTTTGCAAATTAAAGCAAACCTATTCCATGCTAGATAAACTGTAAACCATAGTTTTCTTACATTTAAAGTTAAATAGTTAGATTAAAAACACAGTCTAAGCATTCATTAAAGTTAATGTTCTATCTATAGAAAAATAACTGAAAATTGACCAATTACTGAAGAGACTGAAGCTCAGTTAGACTTGAATGGAATCTTGCTGTTGACCTGATTAGTAATTTGTTGTGCAGAACACCTCATCTGGCCAAGAGAGAAGTTCTGAATGTGTTGAAGTTGGTGGGTGCTATTAGTCACCTCCTCCTAGTAGTTCCTCCAAGCAGGAGTTGGTGTAGGAGGTGCCTGATGAATTGTGAGTGCATCTACTTAGTTCCTATGTGGAGTTCTATCATCTTAAGCGTTTAGACAGAATTGAATCTCTGAATTCTAAGGGCCTGATTTAGAGTTTGGTAGATGACGCTTTGTCTGTCGGTGTGGCATGGTACAGTATTTCTGCCACCTAGAGGGACCTTCACCATGTGGGAAGAGGTGTGGCGCCGCGGCCAGGGCGACTGACGCTGGACGCTGGGGATCACGGTTCGATCCTCGGCTCCGGTGGCAGGGGTCTGCCCAGCACCATGCAACTCTGGGCAATAGCTCGCCTAATCTTCACAATGGCCCCCAGCGCTGAGATACCCCTTTGGGGGTGATTCGTGCGTTATACAAGTACTGGATTTACATTTACATTTACCTGCCAAAATTCGTAGTTGTACAAGGATCCTTCAGAAAGCTCGCTACGTTGACAGGAACATACATGAGTTTATTTTAGAAAAAACACAAAAATAACGGCCCCACTCCCTGGGGGTTTTCTCCTTTGGTTTGAGGTTGATTGTTGTTCGCTGGTTCCGTACCATCACATTTTTCCTACAGTGACAGAGAGGAAAAGAAAGACTTTACATCGTCCGCCCTAAATAGGGAGGATAGTGTAAAGTCCTTCCTCTGAAGACCCCTGTCTGTCGGGCTGTGGGAGGAAGTATTCTGTCGACAGAGCCAATGGCGGCTCTGTCAGCAGAAAACTTAACAATTCACCCAACTCTAAATGAAGCAGACGGACAAGGGACATGGTACTCTGTGGCTTTTGCAATGGAATACTGTCAAACTCCAAATTAAACGCTAAGTTCCAAATTTCTATTTATGGTGTATGACTTTCCTAATAGGCATATGTTTTTCTCAGAATGTTTTGTAAGAAGTGAAGAATTGTATTGAGGAATGCACTTCTGCTTATTTATCTCCGAGTCCTTGTGTTGATGTATGTTACACACTAGGGCATGATTACTGCCTGTACCTGCATCAGGACTTTTGGAACTGTGTGTAACAGACTTACGCTGATTAGACTGTACTGTCAAATGACATTCACGAATCAGAATTAACAAGAGCTGAAAGAAAGACCTAGCATTGACTAATGACTTGGGTTGGGGCATTGTTCTTCTCGTTATGATACAGACCAGTTGGTGCCTAAGGCACTGCTACATAGTGAACTGTAAACAATTTTGCTTAGAAAATACCCAGATCTCGTGACTGGGGGTGAATGTATGATTTATTCAGCATTCCGTCCATCCTTTGTTTTCGTAGAAAATTCTGAACACATACTGCACCAAGGAAATTCTGATTTGAAGACGAGCTAAGATTGTCCAGGAATTAAGTCTTTACCTCACTTATCCACTTTGTGATTTTTTTGAATACTGTTTGCTTGCAGTGTCCGAGCATAATGTGGCTATTTTGTTTACAACCTTTTACAGTGCGTGAAGATCTGTATTTACTTTCTTGCCCAAATATATAGGAAAGAAGAAACTGAATAGAGAAGCTGTACCTGTCACCCCTGTGAGGGAATAGTAATATCTATGGCATGTGCCTCCTTTGCTGACACAGGCAATGACTGGTTCTCTGGAAGAAGTAGCTCAGAACAATATTTTGTGCTCACTGTAGTCTAAGGTTCAGTGTGGATGGACCAGCAATTTTTTTTTTTTTTAGAAATGTAGATTGTTTTTTACCATTGAAAGGGAAATGTGAATTGAGAGCACGACAAATCAGATGCTGCTTTACAGTAGCAATGATGGGCCCATCTATAAATAAGCAACAGACAGTCCTTATGTGGTGAGGGTAAAGTTTTGCGACTCTTTTATCCCATTGTCCGTGTTCTAATATGATATAGTCCCATTCAGGGGGGACTTCTGATGGGTTTCATTAAGGGTGAGAATGTTGTGCGAGTCGATACAACTTTATTCTGTCCTTTTGGAGTTCTGCGACTACTACTCTGCAAAAGCCTTGCTAAACTGTCCAACTGAAGCCTAGAAAATGTATTATTCAGAAATGACGCCCTGAAATAAAAATGAACCATAAGTCTGAAGTTAAAAATAATGATTATTTTTATTATCAACTGTAATTTTCTCTACATACTATTGCCCTTGTATGTACTGGGTGATTGTGGGTAGACCTGGAAATGGTAAGCTCTTCGGAGGGAGGAAGTATACGGAGGTACCTTGTCTCTTGCCTCCTAATATATTGATAGTGAAAAATGCCCTAGTTATTGTAACAGAAAGTTTCAATTCTCCTAAAAACCCGGAGGTGAGGATTGATTTCTTACTTCACATTTTAATTTCATGCAGCCACTTCAGAGAACATTAAGATAACTTAATTTCCAATGAACACTTGGGAAGAACACAATACCAGCTCAGCCAATCAGAGTGCAGGGATCCCATCAAATTCTCTTGTTGACACTCCTTCCTCCACTCTTTTCCTGCAACCGTAGCTGGTGCCAGGAACTTCCTTGTGCGACCATGGCCAGAGTCCTTTTCTTCCTATTGCTGTTTGGAAGATTCATTTCCGGTGCAGGGGAGCCCACTAATTCTCTAGAACCCTTGGAAGGAAACTGTAGTACACATTATGAGCATGCCCAAAAATCACCGTATATGCAAAAGTCCTCAATATACAGACTTGATATCATGCACGTTTTGGAACCTGCTTAATTAACTCAGAAATGTCTCTACCGGAAAGATGGTAGACCCAACATACAATGTTTCGCAAGGACAGACAACTACATACACTACAAATGTTGCGCTCTTTTGTATCTTGTTTTAACTTAATGGTTTTGAGTAACCACGCAATAAATGTATTATTCGTTCATTCATTCATACAAAGTCAGTGTTGCAAGTGATACATCTGGACATGTATAGCAACCAGTTCAAAATAGGAGATTTATATTGGACTAACTTGGCTGTACCATCTTTAAGTCACTAACTGGTCATGGTCCTGCTTTTATTGCATCCAGGATTCATCATTACGCTCCATCTCGTAACCTCCGTTCAACTCACCACAACCTTCTTTCCGTCCCTTCTTTTAAACGGAAAAAACATGGTGGCCTCAGGTTTTCATTTCTAGCACCCAAACTATGGAATTCTCTTTCACTTGGACTCAGGTCTATTTCCTGTTACTCCTCTTTTAGGAAAACTTAAACTCATCTGTTCCTTCAAGCCTATGAATAACACCTGCATACCGTCTCCCTCTTTTGCTCATCCGTTCACAGCGCCATGAAACCGTTTGGTGTCCGTGCGCTATATAAATAATTTTTACATTACTAAGTGTATGTTCATTACGTTTATATTGTCTTTCACTGTTGTGAGACAGTATTAAGTATGTAAATAAGGCTGGTTAGTTATTTAATGATTTTGGCTACTACAGCCTATACTTTTGCAGTTAAGATTGTTCCTCAGAGATCTGGGGTTAGAATGACTTGGATCTATTAATGAAATTTGTTAGGCTACGACAGCCTTGAAAACGAACACCACAGTGTACCCGAGGTTTGATGACTTGGATGAATATCCTATGGAGTCTATACTTATTGTAATTAGGTTTATTATTAATTTTGAAGACTTCTCCTTCTGAAAGTATATGACAATATGTAAAATGAAAGACACACAATTGATGGACAGAATGCAGAATAAATCAAAACATTCACCCCCAGTCAAGAGATCTGGGTTAAATCCATCATTCTTTTGCTCACCATGCCACCCCAGTTCAGACCTAGCCATATGCAAATCAGTCTTCACCCTGTGCCTCATGGGAACTGTCCAGCCCGAACTGCCAAGCCAGGTCCTCCCTGGACCGGAAACAAGCATCCTAGGACCGGTTTTGGGGTTTCAACCCCTCATCAGCCAGGATAGCTTGAATCCGGTGGCACAGTATGCCCGGGACCCACGTCTAGGCAAACCCGGTGCACATAGGGCGAGAAAGCAAAAGACACACAATTGATGGTCCCAAGATGCTTGTTTCCGGTCCAGGGAGGACCGGGCCTGGCAGTTCGGTCTGGACTGTTCCCATGGGGCACAGGGTCAAGACTGATTTGCATATGGCTGGGTCCAAACTGGGGTGGCGTAATGGGAAAAAGAACGATGGATTTAACCCTGGTCTTTTGACTGGGGAGGTTTGCATTGTCAGCATTCCATTCATCATTTGTTTGCTGTAACACAATATGTAAAACTAGTTTCCTTTTTAAAAAAAACCAGTATTTACAGTTTATGGGATGGATTTTTGAGCGCACTATTGTTTGTTCATATAGCACATTTCGGTGAAGCAAAGTCTGTTTTCTATGCCAATGGTGGTAGTAGCCCTTTACAACTTTGGCTCAAACAACTACATGTCATGTGATCCAGGCCGTGACTGCTTGGAACGTGTTTTGTTTCACTGTATCTGCAGATTAAAACTGCTACAAGAAGTGACTTCACTGGTGTTGGCTTGTTTTTTCCAATTGGAGATATATATATATATATATATATATATATATATATATATATATATATATATATATATATATATATATATATATATATATACATACATATATATATATATTCCATATCTGTATTCCATCCCACTGGCTAAGTTATAGGGATCACGCATCAGGGACACCACACGCCCACTAGACCTACAGGGCTTTAGCAACTATGAGAAAATTAGCCTGGGTCTGTGTGCCTTGCTCTTAGATCAGAGGCTCTACAGCCAAATACAGACCCCTTTAGCTCGTACATTCAGACGGAAGGGATAATTTGGTAAGGGTTACTCTGGCTGTTCTCGCTGCTCCACAATCAAGCCCAGAGTGATTGGAGTGGATGCGCCAGCCGCAAGAGAAGCATGTCTTTAGAAACGCAGTTGCAGACTTACTCTAGCAGACTGATGACCACGCAGCAAGATACCCTGCTATGCACCTCCGGACAAGGTGAAAGTGAAAGGAGGTGGCCGTGAACAGAACGCTGTAGGCAGTACCCCTGGAGGAAGAAAATCAATGATAAATACAGGCAATAATAACCATGCTAAGATGTACATTCCCAATTAAATGTGAAAAGGCCTGGTCCCGAAGAACATAGGGAGCACTTATCTTGGATGCTGATGGAGCGGTGAGAAAAGAGGAGGCAGGAGCGGCGACAGAAGACCTTGAAAGGGAGAGGAGATTTAATAAGTGTGGAGAGCTTCAGAAGCAGTCTGCGCACTCTTACAGTTCAGGATTTGGATCCTCCATGACAGTTAGTTCTGTACATTATGCCATTCCACCAGGTCGTTCAGCCCTAATCAGTCAAAGTCTGTTCGAAAAAAATCCACCAGGATTCCATTTTAATAAGAGCCTCCCCTGGTCCCTCAAATCCCTAATCCAGATGGTCTAATATAATCCATTGGAATTCCTTGTAATGTACCAGTTTAGTTTACAGACTCCCAGCCTTAAGATTGGTGTGTTTCTGCTCCCGGATCTTAACCTTTCTAGTGGTCAGCCTTCTAAAGAACAGACCACATGGACATTCCAATCTGTAGATCACAAAACAGAAATTACAGTTACTCATTCTATTTTGATCATTTGTTCGTCCTCTTTCCCTGCTGAAATTATAATTTTTTTATTTGGCATTGAAACATGTCAGCCGCCCGTTACTTTGTGGTCTGAGCATGTCTAAGTGTTTTTAGCCATGCACCGAAGACCAATCTAATTTTTTTTTTTAAGTGTTTAGGGTACTTTGGACACATTTTTAAACATTATTTGTCATCTGTGATTTAGAGAATGATGGAATTTCTATTCAATTTGAGGACCTTTCCCCTTTTTTCGATACAGGCAATAATAATTTAGTTTGTAAAATATATATCTTAGGCCCCCTCAAAAATGGATCTTGGAGGATTGGCCTCTTTTTCCTGCATCTGCAGGAACGTGCCGAGGATGAGATACTAGCCAATCAGCAGCACTCTGTAAAGTCCCCAAAGCAGGCTCAGACTTGACATGGCCTCTTGACAAATATTTATCAAGAGTACCAGTCACTGCTGCTTCACAACTATCCTAACTGCCAGCAACTGCCAGATGTGCATTCCAATATCACATTGCATTCCAGCATGGAATGCATCTATGGAAATACATTACATCATTACATTTCTCTCCCCTAAATAAAACCAAAGTGAAAGAAAGGGGAAAAACACAAAAAATAACAAAGAGGAAAGAAAAGAGAAAACAGAAAAATATTATTCGGAATGACATTACATCTGAATATTTAACAATGTTCAATCAGTCGATGTGGTTTCCTTGAAACTCTGAGATTTTCTAAGCAAAGCATCATGTTCTGCCTGTTGATTATCCATCTGTATATTTTCTTGTTCATTAACTCACCTTAAAATTTTTGAAGAACGTTTTATTTCTTGTTACTACTCTGCTTTCATTTCTTGCTGTAACTACTGGTCCATGATTTTTCGATCACTTACAAAGGAGAAGGATGAAAACTACTTTGCAACTTTTTTTATTTGCTGTTGTTTCACTAACCCCAAATCTCCTACTTGGCAGTCCATTTTTAATTTGTTTATTTATAACAAAACAAACAATATTGACAACATGCAAAAGGACACCCCTTACACCCCCCAATTACTCCCAAACCTCCCGTATATTACAGTGGCAGGTTAAGTGGTCCTCACACTAATGGCTTACATCCAGCAGTACTGCAAACAACTCCCTACGTGTCGTGTCTCTAATACAGGGTGAACCTATCCATGCTATCGGCCACCGCACTCTGTCCCCCACAGAAAGTGTGAAAAGCTTAACCCCTCCAGACACTCAAGGGGTCTCCGAACCCCAACCACCCCTGGTTTTGTAAACTTCTTTTGACAACCATGTCCTTTGTAAACGTCCCTTTCCATCAGTTTACATTGTTCCATGCCTGCCTCCCAGTTTTGATACGGGGGGACCCAGACCCAGTCCCTCATTTTTTAGCAATGTCCCTCTTTGCTGCCATACAGCCCAGGTTCACTGGGATCTTCTGGTACCGGGACAGATCCGTTGCTACTGATAAACCCAGCTGTGCTAGTCTAGGCTGGAGCTCCAGGGGCATCCCATTGGCCTCCTCTAGGTGATCCCTCACCTCCTCTCAGAATTCCCTGAAATGGGGGCAACTTCACACCGTGTTCCATAATGTGCCCGTCTGCCCTTCATCTTGCAGCCTCTGAGACAGCACACTCCGCCCTACCGATCCCATGCAGCATAAACCTTATGTGGTAGGTTCGGTGGAGAATCTTAGGTTGGATCAAGCTATAGCTTGTCTTTATTGCTACCTCTGTGTGGAAACCCAGTGCCAGCTGCCAATTGTCTCAGTCGAACTCATGTAAATCCTGCTCCCACCTATCCTGCAATTTTTGAAATCACCCTTCCAAGCGGGAGTCCTTCTCCCTAAGGGCATGGCTCAACTGGCCGAATCAAAGTCCACTGAGCCTACGGCAGCTGGTATTCTTTTCTCAGGAAGGTGAACGGTACAGCTCCATTGGCATCCCAGACATCCTTCAAGGCGGAGAGGCCAATATTATCTCATCCCTGGAAGAGTTTCATTCCCACCACTGGTAGCAATCTAGATCTATCCCACAATGGCGTTTTTGGGATTAGCCCCCACCCAATTGCTCTAGTCAGTCTCTTCCAGGCGCCCGCTACTATCCTGATGGCTGGGCTAGCTTTGTGAGCCAGCCCGGCCCCATTCAGCGTATGCATGTAACTACACACACCCATGTCTAACCTGTCCTGGCGGAACACCAGATGCTCCCAATCCGCATATGCCCAGCCGTTAACCACACCCACCTGTGCTGCGTTATAATATTTCCTAATGCAGGACAAGGCAATGCCACCCTCATACTTGGATCTCTGGAGGACAGTAAGTGCTATATGGGATTGACCCCCAGCCCAAAGGCCGTGTTCTCACAAGCGCATCTACCTTAGCAAACTGAGCATCTGGGATTTTGAACTGACTAATCTGAAGGATATACAGCAATCTAGGAAGAACTATCATCTTGAACATTGCTGCCTTCCCAAATAAAGAGAGAGGCAATGCCTGCCAGTGTTTAATGTCCTGCTCGAACTCTTTTATCATAGGTTCTAGATTAGCCACATAGTGCGAGTTAGATTCCTTAGTGAAGCAAATCTCAAGATACTTAACTCTTCAAGGTTTCACTCTAAGCATCAAGAGGAGCAGCACCCCCCCTTTACTAGTCCCGCTCCTGGGTGTACAGTGTACATGATCCGAGAGTCCCCCGGTGTGTAATTGTACTGTAAATAACTCCTCTAACTGTCCCCCACCCTACCGTACAGTGTGATGATCCTAAAACTGACCGATTCCCTAAATCACAGTACGTTTGATCCCTAGACAATACCAACATTGTAACATCCATTGCTTCAGATGCTGGGACGTAATCTGAGTCCACATGAGCACGGTAGCCCGATGGCTTCCACCATGCAGTCTCTGAATTCCAAGTTAGTTCCATTCCCCCTATGACCACGGGCTCAAATTACTCCTTGCTCTTACCACAGCTTGTAGTCGGACCATTGTGATAGGCAAGGGGCCACTCCCTACTCCAGATGTTCAGACTTCATGGGTGTGATCGCCGGAATACATTAGTCTTCCGTTTCCAGTTCCGTCTCTATCCAAGCCGCTGCCTTCTACCTCAGACTAAAACCCTTCATTTGTTGTTACTGAGAATGTCACTGCAATGTTTGACTTCCACCACTCTTTTCACTTGCTCCACCTTAATTTGCTCCTTTGTTGTTGAGTCAGTGGAACGCTTGTTATTCCTGCACCGCAACGGTGCCAACCAGCATCCCTCTGTGGGCGGGAGGGTCCAACCACAGACCCTGTCCTTCTAGTCATGACCAAGCCTACTGTGCTGTTGTCATGAAGTGCGCCTTATTCCCCTGTACAATCCATAGTTTTGCTGGAAAAAAGTGCATATTTTAAAACTAGCTGACGTTCTACTCAAATGGCACAAATGCTTGTCTCTGCCTTTGGACCAAGTTAATGTAGTATGGGTACAGGTTAACCTTATGCCCATCAATAAACATAGGGACATGTTTCAGCGCCACCTAAAGGATGACATCTCTGTCTCTGAAGTCCATCAGGTGGGCTGTGATCGGACGCGGGCTTTCCCTAGGTGTCAGAGGTATGCTGGTAATCTGTGCACACTTTCCACTGAATAGAATCGTAATGGATGGCCCTGCAAGACACTCCCTTTACAGCCCTTCTTCTACAAAGAGTTCAGTGTTGGGCCCCTCTGCCTTTTCTGGAACCCTGACCAGTCTAACATTGTGTCAGCTGGACCTACTCTCCGCATCTTCTAGGCAGATTGCCATCACCCATACCTCCTTCTCCACAGCGGAACATTTCAATGTGAGTTCCTTTACTTGTTGTAGAGTAGTCCCAATTGATCCTCAGTTTCTTTAACACGATCCACCAGTTTTTTTATTGTCCTCTTGAAGTCCCACTTCATTTATCACCAGAGAAATCTGCATTTCCAGGGCCTCATTAATGTCCTGAATGGCTTCCATGATAACGCTGTATGCGCAGCCGGGGATCTGCTCCCTTCTTCTGTCTTAACTTGAACACTGCCTATTTTACAATCAATGGGGATTTGAACATCCACTTGGAGAATAGTGATGACCCTTATGTGGCTAATTTTCTTGCAGATATGGCAGCTTGCCAATTAATACAACTGGTGTCAGGCCCTACCCACGTAGCTGGCCATTTGTTGGACCCAGTTTTCACCAACATATCCTCACAGCCCTCGCCCCCATGCCCATGGGATGGTCTGACCATTATTTGGTCCCCATGTCCCTTCAGGAGATAACTCCCTTACGGAGCTTGGACCAGACATCCTCGCTTAAAAGCCCTGGCATAAGCTAAAATGGACACTTTCCAGGCCCGACTGTCTATTATACATCCTAGACTCCCCAATTACTCTAATGAGGCTTTTAGGGACTTAACAGAGTGGATTAGCCAGCCATTAGATGGCCTCATCCCTGAGAAATTGTCCCTGAATCGTAAAACCCGATCTAAACCATGGTACAATAGCGAGTTGGCTGACCAGCCAAAGAGTGTAAAAGGCTGGAACGTATTGGGAGAAGGGATTTTAACACCAATGTGAAAGACACCTATTGTGCGGCAGTTAAAGGCTATCACAAGGCCATCAAATCGGCACACGCTACTTTCTCAACCGATCTAATCCGCAACAGCGATAACCCAGCAAAGAGCATATTCTCTATACTCTCCAGCTTTAAACTACAGCAGAATAATTTAGGGCAGAAAATACAGTCCAATGAGCAATGTGAGGACATTGCCTCCTTTTTTATTAGGAAGGTAGATAACATCTATAGGTCCTTCCCTGCCACAGTTACCACCCCTCTAGTGGCAGGGTCTGATCAACCCGCCAATACCTTGGAGTCTTTGGCACCCATTTCCACAGACCAACTGGAAGCACTCTGTAGGAAAATTAAATCTGGCTCACTGGCTGATCCCCTGAAACCAGAGCAATTTAGAAGGGTGTTGCCTACGATTATGCGCTCCTTGAAGCAGATAATTAATACGTCACTTTCCACCGCTATTGTGCCCAAGGCGTGGAAACAGGCTAAGGTGCTACCTTTACTTAAAAAACGCTGTTGGATCTGGCCAAGCCCAAAAACTATTGCCACATTTCACTACTCCCGTGGGTAGCCAAGATCATGGAGGCGCATGTCCACTTACTCCTCTCAGATTTCTTGGCCGAGAAAAACAGGCTGGACCCCTCCCAAAATGGCTTTTGACCTGGTCACAGCACGGAGTCTGCTCTCTTGGCTGTGACAGAACATCTTTGGTCTGCTTTGGACGCTGGACAAACGTCGGCGCTGATCCTTTTGGATCTCAGCGCCACGTTTGACAGTGTCCCATGCCATTCTGCTTTAACTTTTGGAGGAGGCGGGGATTGTTGGCTTGGCCTTGAAGTGGTTCACTTCATCCCTCAGTGAGAGGTAATTTATGATCAGTGTTTCCCCTTTTGCTCAAGCATTCACCCTGTCAAATCAATCAATCAACAAATTTATAGAGCGCGCTACTCACCCGCTAGGGTCTCAAGGCGCTTGGGGGGGGGGGAGGGGTGCTGCTACTGCTTGAAGAGCCAGGTCTTGAGGTGCTTCCTGAAGCTGAGGTGGTCCTGGTTCAGTCGTAGGTGTGTGTGGAGGGTGTTCCAGGTCTTTGCTGCTAGGTAGGAGAATGATCTTCCTACGGTGGTGGCTCTGCGGATCCGTGGGATGATGGCAAGAGTGAGGTTGGTGGAGCGGAGCTGGCGGGTGGGGGTGTAGAACGTGAGTCGGCTGTTGAGGTATTCCGGGCCTCTGTTGTGGAGGGCTTTGTGTGCGTGGTTGAGCAGTCTGAAAGTGATCCTTTTGCTGACGGGGAGCCAGTGGAGATTTTCAGGTGGGTTGAGATGTGGCTGTGACGAGGAATGTTGAGGATGAGTCGTGCGCAGGCGTTATGTATGCGCTGGAGACGGTTCTGGAGTTTGGCGGTTGTTCCAGCGTAGAGGGCGTTCCCGTAGTCCAGTCGACTGGTGACGAGGGCCTGGGTGACTGTTCTTCTAGTTTCGGTGGGGATCCATCGGGAGATCTTCCAGAGCATGCGCAGGGTGTTAAAGCATGAGGATGAGACGGCGTTGACTTGTTTGGTCATTGTGAGCGAGGAGTCCAGGATGAAGCCCAGGTTGTGTGCGTGGTCCGTGGGTGTTGGTGTGGCGCCCAACACCGAGGGCCACCAGGAGTTGTCCCATGCCGAGGGGGTTTGTCCGAGGATGAGGACCTCTGTCTTTTCCGAGTTAAGTTTGAGGCGGCTGTGCTTCATCCAGTCTGCTACCTTTTTCATTCCTTCCTGGAAGTTTGATTTGGCGGTGGCTGGGTCCTTGGTGAAGGAGAGTATCAGCTGGGTATCGTCTGCGTAGGAGATGATCTTGATGTTGTGCTTGCGTGCGATGGTGGCGAGGAGGCTCATGTAGAAATTGAAGAGTTTTGGGCTGAGTGAGAACCCTTGGGGTGTTCCACAAGGGTCCTCCCTCAGTCCCATTTTATTCAGTCTCTATGTCCAATCGCTGGCCGCGGTGGCTAGAAATAGGGGACTGACCATGGTCTCCTACGCCGACGACACTCAGCTGGTGGTGGCACTCTCAAGTGACACCAAGAGGGATGCCCTGAAATTTCAGGGCAATTTGGCAGTGGTCGCTGAATGGATGAGCGCCAACTGCCTCCAGCTGAACGCCAGTAAATCAGGTGTTGTTGGTGGGAAAGGACCATGGTCTATGGAGCGCACATTGGTGGCCTAAAATCCAAGGTAGTGCACCCCCTCCTAAACTAACTGTCAAAAATTTGGGGGTATGGTTGGACTCATCACTTAGCTATCAAGTTCAAACCAAAAAGGTAGCAGGGACCTGCTTTGGGCTCTTATGAGGGATTAGATCCCTACTGAGGTTCTTTGACTCCCCCCGACGCGTCAGACTATCATTCAGGCAGCCAGATTGGATTATGCCTGTTCTCTGTATTTAGGGGCAAATAAGGCTGAGATTGCTCGGCTACAACGAGTACAGAACGCAGCAGCCAGATCGCTGATTGGCGTGCGCAGGTTCTGCTTGGTGTCAGCCACTATCCACCGACTACACTGGCTGCAGGTGGCTAGGAGAATTGAATTCAAGGCCCTTTGCATCACTTTTAAGGCCCTGAAGTTCAACACTCCTTAGTATTTTGGCCAACCTAGTCACTCCCTATGTCCCCACTCGCCAGCTCCGTTCACTTGGCCAGTACCTGGTGAGGGTCTCAAGGTTCCGGAGAGTGCGGGCAAGAGGCTGCTCCTTCTGCAGCAGGGCATCCCTCCTTTGGAATTCACTGCCCACTCACATTCGAAGCCATACTAATTATTTGGCTTTTAGGAAGGTCATTAAAACATATCTATTCCCCATTGTGTAGTCTCTGCCTCTCCCTCCGTGTTAGCTGCTTTGCTGACAGCGTCGGGACGCCCCTTTTGCTGGGGCAGCTGTTGTGCTATACAAATGGCAGTAACATAACATAACCTAACATCCTCCGTGACGGCCACCGGCGTGTCTAGGGCTCCCCTGTCACACTGTGGGGCTTCCCCATCCTTCCATCAGCAGAACTTCTGGGAAACTCAATCTACATAGGCAGGCCAAGTCCATGGTTCGAATACAGTGCTGGGCCCCTACACACAAAGAGCACTCCCCTGTGACACCCAGGGGAGGCAGAGTACGTCTCCACTTGGTCTCACCAGATGGTACCAGCACCGCACAGGGACCGCATCTGTATCCCTCTTACCAAGCACTCAGCTGCCTCAGATGTGCCATGTAGGATCAAGAAGCACCCATATCCTGAGCACAAGCGGTCTTTCCAGTCTGATTCTCAGTCTCTCCCCAGTCAACTTCCGTCTTTACTCTGCAAGCATGTCTTAATGACATGGGTGACTCAACCACACCCCAGCACATTAGTTCTCAGTTGGCTCCGGGAACTCCATCCAACTTCCTTTGGCACAAGCCACCAGCAGACCTCCTGATGCATTGGTGTTATTTTTATGGTACCCGAGTGTCAGAGGTTCAACAGTAAGGTCCCTCATGCAGCGCTGCCCGGACTCCACCCCTACTTGGTAATCTTGGTCTTGAGTATTTTTCTTGTAATCTGCATACCTCAATGTTTGCACTGACTGACCAAAACATCAATTCAGAGGGGCATTTTTCTTTAGATCCAGGAGTACTATTTTGATAATCACACAAAACTGGACATAATGCTTGATTTATAGATCTGAGAAAGTTTTGCTCTCTGCGTAGCTTTTTAATAGTGGCCATTAACCTTTCAACCACTCCATGTGCTTGAGGTCACATTGGTGTTATTCTTCTATGAGTTATTCCTAAATGGTCCATAAACTTCACAAGTTTATTTACCTTAAATGGTAGCCCATTATCTGTTTTCAATACATCTGGTAATCCCAAAGTAGAAAAAATATCAAGAACAGGAAACACAGCTGATGTTGAAGTTGTTGATATTACCTTTACAATTGGAAATCGAGAATATTCATCAATTATTATTAGTAGATCCAGAATCTAATGGCCCATAAAAATCTGCTGCCACATTAGACCATACTGCATCTGGTAGTTTAGACGTGTGCAATACTTCAACAATTCTTTCTTTGGAAGTTCACAGGCAAAAATGACACGTTCGAACAATTTCCTCTACTTGACTATTTAACCTCATCGCTGCGGCGGTAATTTTCGCGCTACGCGGCTTTTTTCAAAAAGCGCGTTAGATGACGAGCTCAGCTCGTCATCCGCACACGCCCCCCGTGGCTGATGACGAGCTGAGCTCGTCATCAGCATCGAAGGGGTTAAACTGAGAAACCATGGTTTTTTTTTGCAAAAAAGTATTTGTTGCTTAGAATGGATGACTCTATGACTTCCATGAGCCAGATCAATTATACGCCTTTGTAAGTTTAAAGGAATAACTAATTTGTTTCCTCTCAAAAGTACACCAGATGAGGCCACAGATAATTTAAATTGAATGTTCTTGAAAGCCAGAATGTCACCTTTTCTTGTGTTTGACTGAAATTGAGTGGCACTATTTATCAACCTCCAGTTATTTTTTTAATCTCTTGAATTGTTTCATCCTTTTGCAAAGTATGAATCAGTTCTTAAACTGAAACAATTCCTGGCACCGTTGACCTGATTATAAAACATATGTACTCTTCAGCTTCAGACTGTTGTGTTTCATTTTTAGATGGTTGCCTAGATAAATAATCTGCCGGATTATATTCCTTTCTTGGTTTTTGATTTTTTTAAAAGTTATAGTCCATTAATCTTGAATTTCCCAAAATATGAGTCAGTGCCTGGTGATCTGTTATTATGACAAATGGCTTGCCATAAAGAAAATCATAGTAATGTTCACAAGCCCATACCACAGCAAAACTTTCTTTTTCTGGTTAGCAGTACTTTCTTTCTCTGTCGGATAAACTCTTACTGGCATGTGAGATAACATGTCGAGGTATTTCTCTACTAGGGTTGTGCTGTACTAAAATTGCACCAAGTCGCACAGGACTAGCATTTACAACTAATTCTGTGCTTAATTCTGGATCGAAATACTTTAAGTTGGCTACAGACAATAAATCTTTTATTCTTCTAAATGAATGTTCATAGTCATTTTTCCAACTAAACATTCGTCCTTTTTAGGTCTCACCTAGGCTGCTGTAGGAGGGCCTTTAGCCATCGTTCTGCTCATTTTCAAGCACACACTCATGCTTGTGACAGCATCCACCTTGCGGGAGTGAGCAGCAGCGCACCATAAGCACGAGTGCAGTGCTTGAAAATGAGCAGACTGCGCACGCACGCACCACTCCCAGGCTCACCTCCTGCTCCTCCACTCGCGAGAACTGTAAATAAAGAACACTTTGAAACTACAGTTGAGCATACATGGGCTTTCCCTTCTTTATTGCTAAGGGCTGGTTGCAGCGTGCACACCTCAGAGTGTGCAGGGAGCCAGCTCAGGTACAGGGAGGACTTTGTTGATGGGACAGGAGCATCTCAGCGGACAGAACTAGCCAGATCCTCCCCGTGAATGGGGCTACGCGGTAAAAACAATCTCAGTGTATACAATAAACAGATGCACGGAGGGCGGCTGGAACCGGGGCGCGTTGTCCTTGGTGAGGCCCACCTGCTCGCGCGCCTGTCAGTGTGTCCAGCCTCCCAGGTCTGCGCTGAGTGCTCGTTCTGTGCTCAGTCCGTGCTCAAGCGTCGATCCGCCGACATGTTGCTGGTTCCTAGTACTTCCCTCTGCTCCCTGCTCCTGGTCCTCGGGTTCCTGCCTCTAGGCGCTATGGCTGAGGACCACGTGCCTGTGCTGCTATGGTCCACCCAGAGGTAGGTGAAATGAAGGTGTTAAAGCGGCTTTTACTGCATATACGCCTGCAGTAGAGGGTCTTCATCGACTAGTTCTCTTATTAAAGTTTTGTACAACTTCTAATTACAAAGACAATTTGATTGTACAATCGCTGTGCAATCAATACTCCTCGTAAGTTAGAATCCATGCAGCGCTTTTATTCAAGCGTTATATTTGGAAAATATTGTATATACAAATATTTATACCAAACAAAATTAGGATTAATTTTACTGACATCAGACTATGAAAATGAGTAGCTCGCATCTTTTCTGTCTTCCTCCAACATCATCGATCATCATAGATCATCTGTGGCGTGCATAATTAGCCAGAACATTTCTTTAAAGCAAATACATTGGATACGGCCGCCTTTCCTCACGCCGTCTACTCTGGGTGGGTGATCCAAATGCTGGGAGCAGCACATCCAGCTACGTCCTGTGAGCAGGGCGATGTTGCCCGGCACTAAACCCACTACGGGATGTCCCTGTGCCCCATATTACAGGTGTAGTCAGGTGCCACGCAGCCCGCTGCTTCCGTCCTAGGCACTGCACGACCGCCTCCAGCCTTGCCCATGGCGGATGCCCCTGTTTGTCCATTTGGTGTTAATGTGTGGCTGCCAGACAACCCCTGGGCCCTGGCACGAGCACACCAGGGGATGCTCCATATTACCAGTGCAGTCCAGCTCAGTACAGGGTGCACGCATGACATAAACCCCCTCTCTCCCTTGGACTGCTTTCAGGGCTGAATATGCAGAGGACCCCTTGGCTCATCCTACCTTGAAAGCGGCCCCTGGCCCCAGCCGGCTGAGGATCTTGTGCTCTATAGTAGAACTGCAGTCCTCAGCTACTGGTGTTTAATTTGTAAAACAATAAGTGCCAGGCCCAAAGTATTTCTCAAAAGCCTGAAGCTGGCGCTATTTAATGCTGGTGCACTGAACATCAAGGCTGGTTAGTCTTGAGCCCACCTCACGCTTCTTTAATCCACCACAGCCACTCCCTGCCCCTGTATCTCACTCACACTTGCAGGTTCATTTTCATCCTTGCTTTCTCCATTTGTCATGTTTTTCCCATATTTCTCTTTCTCCTTCCCCCCCTCCCCCTTATGTTTCTCTTTCTTGCTCTTGGTCACCATTTGATAAGGGAAAAAGTATGTGCGGGTCTGAAAAATGATTGCTGATGGGGACCCTACCTGCAACCACTGGCTCAAATGAAGCACTGTACCACAACCTTGTGTGACAAAGGAGGACCCTGTACCCTCGACTCTGTGCGCTCCTGGGTGCCACGCGGCCTCCCGTTCTTCTACACAGGGTTTTTTCCTCAGAGCACCGCCCACTCAGGTCTTGTGCATCTTCAGGTTTGCTGCACTCATTAGAAGCTAGCTCATTCACCCACATTTTTCTGTGTTGTTCCGAAGGGACTACACACCAGGCGGTCTGTGCAAGGAGCACATTGGATTGCAAGAGCCATCACACAACTAACAAGTCCAGACATCAAGTGACTGCTTTTGTGGCGGATCTGGTGTGCTGGAAGGCCCTAATAGGTTTAACCTGAAAGACATGGGTTCAGAAGCGCCTTCTGAGACCCCAACAAGTTAGCCCAATGCAAATGGTTTCTTTTGGTCGATGTGTCTAGAACCTCTCTACACCCCCTATGTCTTGGCTCTCACACATGCTAGTTTTGAAAAGAACATTTCCAGCAGGTCCACAAGTTAAATATATGTGGGTCCACAGGGTTCTACAGTGTGCATGTGTGGATATTATCAGCAGAAATATTTCCTCAGATATTGTCCTAAATATGTTTTTCCAAAAATAGAGTAAATAAATGTTCTTTTATTAACTTGAACTGGCTATATTTCTGTCTGCTCCACAACATGTTAACCTATAGACGAGGCACATAGCTCATTAGGGAAGTTGGTCGCGTGTTTGTTTGTTGCTCTGACTTTTTTCTTGGATCCCAAATCACGTCTTAATTCTTAAAGGTTCTACATGTGTTTTTTTGTTTTCTTTTTTATGAAAGTGCTCTAAGATTTGTTGGCATCATGTAGGGCATTAAAGCTTTATACACCTCATCTGATTTTTGGGGGGATTCTTCCAGCTAAATGCACGAAACGGCAATGGAATGGGCAAGATGTATTTTGCTTTGTAGATTTCCTAGGTGCCATTGGTTAACATCAAGAGAGCCTTGAGTGGAAGCTCGCTTTCTTTGTATCGATCCAGACTTTATGTTTGCTAATGGTCTGGATCATTAGATCAGTAAATTTTCCCTCCACGCCTCTGACTCCAGTGCGCTTCCGGCCCGGGCACAGTATGGGTAGGCACTGTACTAGTATCACACTCATTGACAAGTAAATATCGCTAAATAACAGCATGATAAACAAACGGACCCTTACAGTCCAGTCACCTGATCTGAAGTCTAACCTGCCATCCAGCTTGTTCAAATTGTGTGATCTTGGGCGAACTAATTATTTTCTCACGGTATCAGGTACCTTAGCATTAAACAAACTTTTGTAGCATACGTTTGATGTTGCGCTTGTTGCCTCTAGTTTCTCTTCAGCCCCAGGTGTTTTTAAGACCTTATTTTTCTAATTCCCTGAACCCCGAGTTCTTGGCACATTGGAAAATAAAGAGACTTGAACAGAACAAGCGATGCCGCGCGGACAGGAGGGGATCTGGTCCAAGCTGCTTCGGAACAGCAGCGCGCGCTGCTATGGTGAGGCCTTGAAGATGGATCTGTCTCCGGTTGCCAAGGAGACTGATGCTGCGACCAGGTGTGCTGTCGATGGGTCCCCCATCAGGGCTGGTACCAACCGGGCCGCCTCTCCTTTGGTGTTTAGTGGGCAGGGATCACATCGGTGGCCCTCCAAGGGGCTGTGCCTCGGGGTCAGGTGGCCTTCTGCAGGTGGGGAACGGATGGGACGGTTGGTCTGACATTGGCAGTCCATGCTGCAACCCCACCATCTTTGAACATTTCAGAACACATTGGCTTAAACATACCAGGCCATCATATATACATCGCTGCATTAAAGCTACATAATTGTTTGGTGACGTCACAAACCATCACTGTGCCGGTGAGCAATAAAAGGCAAAGTTCCTTGGTACACTCCGCCTATCCTGGAAGAGGCCTTAATTTTACACATTAACCACTAGAAAACAGTAAGCAAATCAAGCTTTCCCAGCCACAGGGGGCTACATCAGACAACCTGACTGTGTCAGTAACAATCCTAGAACCGCACAGAGCGGGGCCCTCCGACTAAAACTGCTACAGCACCCTGAAGCTACGCTCATAACATTAACCGATCTACGCCTTGTCCAGCCACATGTTCCTCTCCAGTGTCCCACATTAACATGCTTCTGCTATGAAAGCTTGGTTATCTCTGCCCCAGCAGCTGACAGCGGGTATGTGGCCAACGCACGCAACCATTCCCAGAATCCTTTTGACGTGCACAGGCTCATTAAAGTGTGCTTGGTTAACGTAACCAGTGGTCATGTAAAGCGCTACAAAACCTTCGGGTTGATTTTGTGCTATATAAATTTGAAAAAATAAATAAAAAATTATGTAAACACTGGCCACCACAGGCAACCTTTCCAAGAATCCTTTTGATGTGCACAGGCTCATTAAAGTGTCCTTGTGTTACGTAACTAGTGCTCATGTAAGGCGCACAAACTTTGCTCTACAACATACCTTAAAAACATAGGCAATAGCTATGGCTAAAAAAGGGTCCCAAAGGCGAGACCTATTGGCTATGCCAATGCTTGTTTGGTTCGTTCCCCAAGTGGTGCACTCAAAGTGGCATAGTCTTTAATATATTGTGAATAATAACTTGCCATTCCTAAAAAAGAATGTAATTCAGATATAGTGTTGGAACTGATTATAGAATTTAAGGACATCACTGGGTCTGGTCTCATTCGTCCTCGAGAAAATATGTGGCTGTAAAATGTTAAATCGGCTTTATTTAGTTCACATTTTCCTAGATTAATTGTTAGACCAGCTTTCATAAGTTGTTAACACACCTCATTCAATGCTTGATCATGTTTCTCTTGTGTTTTTCCATAATGTAACATATCATCACTAAAATTCATAGCATTCTTCACTGGCCTTATTATATTCTTTAGTGTCTCTTGAAAACTTTCAGCTGCTGAACAGCTGCCAAAATGTAATCTCATGTCCTGAAACAATCCAAGATGCGTAGCAAACATTTTTACGTATCATGATTGATAATTTCAAGTTGGTGATATCCGTTATTTAAATCAAACTTTGAAAAAACAGAAGATGTATAATATTACTGATCATGTCATTCAAATGCGGTCCTGGATGTCTCTCTCGCTGGCTCAATGATGTCTGTTGAAGCATTTAACTTATTTATTTTTCTACTTTTGTCCGCAAATATATCAGAACCTTTGCGTGTATTTGCGTCACCGGTTTCACTGCTGATTAATATGCAGTTATTGTCTTGCCTTTCGATGTTCCTAAACCATTAAATAATTCTGTGTATTTCTTTACCACAAGATGGTCTGTTATGACATTACAAGTCATTGCTATTAGGCCCATAACTTGATCAGTGACATTGCTTAATAGACGTTGACCAGGAACTTCACCTTCCAACACCTGTACTTCTTCTTTGCTGGATATGTCGACGCATTGTAAATTCTTTTCAAATTTTTCTTGACAGGAAACAGAATGTCTGGCTCTGAAAAACACTAGCATTGAAGGACTTAGGGATGGTTGTCACTTCATTTTCTGGTATTCAGTGACACACATGATTTTACATGTTGCCCCACAATCAAGTACAAAATGAACTTTTATATCTACAGATGTTGTTTTTTAATGTTTTCTTTTCTTATGTTAATTTTTTACACATCATGTGTAACCTTTCAGATGGTTCAACACTTTGCATTTTTATTTAGTATTCCCTTTGTTTTGTTTCTTCCAACTTTCCTTTTTATCTTGTTTAAACCTACACACACTTTCAAAATGATTTGCCTGTCCACATTCGTTACATTGTTGTGCTAAAGCCAGGCAGATTTTTAAATGTGGAAATTGCTATCCATATCTGTAACATAATTTCTCCAGTATTGGGGTGTCTTTCATAGATTCACATGCTTGAATATTCCCCGTTGTCGAAGTGGGAGCCCCAAGGTAAATAAAATAGCAATAAAACCAATAATATATGTATATAAAAACATAATTACATACATTCCAAAACCATAAATACTTATAAGTACCAACGTTAGCATTAACACATAGGAATACATTAGAAGAAAAAGAATACTTTTATAGCATATCCATGTCATTATGTTAGTCCAAACTGCAGCCAATCGGGCGCAAGCTCACCTCTAGAACCTTCTCCTCAAAGACTCAGGCCCTCAGATTTTCTATTGCACGTCGTATGAAGGGAGTCTCCCTGAGCTCTGCTCAGTTTTCAACTTCTTTCTGGTTTTCTACAGTTTTCTGGGATGTCTTCAAGTAAGAAGTCTTTGTTTCGACCATGTGTTTCTTGTGGGAAATTGCGGCTCTTCTCAGAGGACCCTCACAAGAAGTGTATTTACTGCCTCTATCCAGAGCATGAGGTAGGAAAATTTTAAATTTGCAGGACTTTCTCAACCAAGACCCTTAAGGACAGGGAAGGGCGTCTCCTCCTGTGGTTGCAGAGGTTGAAGGATAAGGATTCACCTCTTTCTGATGCAGAAAGCCTTGCGTCAGGTGTGTCTAGAGCCTCTTCTCAACTTAGCAGTGTGCAGGATTTGCTATCTTCTTTCCTAAAGAAGAGGAAACTTCACCTCCAGAAGGCTCCTGCTGTGTCTCCACCTCCTCCTGCTACGCCTACGCCCCCGAGATCTGCTCTCAGGCGTCCACGGCTCCTTCTACGCAAGTTTCCACTAGAAAACGTGCTAAATCGTCGACGGGAGCATGGACGGTCGTTCCGACGACGAAATCTGCCGACTCCAGCTCTCTGACAACGACAGTGACGACGACTTGTGCCAGCGGGTCGACGGCGGCTGCGTCGACGTAGTCAGTGTCGACGATGGTATGTGTGAGCTTCAAATCTGTCTTGTCGACTATTCCAATCTCTTCGTCGACGTCTAAAAAGGGAGTCTCGTTGACATCAAAATCTTCATCGACGCTTGCTGTGAAGAGAGCCTCTTCGTCGGTGGGTGCTCCGTCGACGACTGCTCCGTTGACGGCTGCTCCGTCGGTGGCAGCTCCGTCGACGGCAAGACCACAGCCGTCGACGGTTTCGTTGACGGCTTCGTCGACGGTGTTACTGTTGTCGACGTCTACCTTCGCATCATTGCCTCTGGTGCCAATTTCTTCATCTGGTTCTGGGGCTCCTGCTGTTGACCCTCTGCACCAACGTCAACATGTGCCTTTGGATCAGCTTCCGATTTCATGTCAGTCTCAGTCTCCATCACCTCTTTTTGCCACGGGTTTGGAGCAGGACTCTGGTTCTGATGAGGAGGAACATGATGGATTCCGGGCAGCTCTAAGCCCTTCGGAGCTTGTCATTAAATGTCAGGACTATGAGGATGATCAGGAAGATCCTTACTTCCATGAGAAGGAACCTTCTGTTCAGGTTCCCACAGCACAAATACCGCTCTCCCTCATTTCTAATCTCCAATACATGTTAGAGGATTATAATAGACGATTTCCACCGTCTCACCAGGGGTCTCCTCAACCTAGGGTGCCTGCAACTACAGCAGCTCCTCCCTCTCCTAGACTGCCAGAGCCGACTGTGCATTCTGCACCATCTACAACCTCTATTCAGGTCCATGCACCGGTTTATGAGGATGATGACGTTCGCCCAGATCAGGAAGACGGCGAGGTTGATGATGATGGGAACATGGCAGATTGGTACGATTATCAGATCCAGTCACCATCTCCGCTACCTACGGGTCCAGGGGATTCGCCTCCTTTGGATATAGCTGGTTTTCAACAATTTGTGGAATGAGCAGCGCTGCGCTTTAAACTTCCTATGGTTCTGAAGGATGAGGACTGTTTTCTTTATGACTTCAAGAGTCAACCTCTTAAACAGATCCGGGCAGTGCCCATAATTGACTTAATTTGGAACGCGGGTGTCAAACTGGTGCAGATGCCAAATTCTATTCCGGCGCTTTTTCCTCGTTTGAAGAAGAAATATAGAGTGCTCCGGGGTCCTCCAGCTTGCCTGGTAGCGCAGCCTAAACCAGATTCCGTGATCACCCAGGCCGCACAGCCCCGTTCCAGGAATCAGTCTTCTCCTATTACCGCTCCTCCTGACCGTGAGGGACGTTGTCTTGATGCCATTGGACGAACATTTTCCACTATGGCTTCTACCACTGTGAGGGCTGCAAATTCTCTGGCCATTCTGGGGCGCTACGACCGCCAGATGTTGTTGGATATGTCTTCTTTTATCGACCTCATTCCTGAGCCCTCCAGAGCATAGGCTCTCAAGATTCTTCAGGAAGAAGAGAGAGCGTCATCAGAGATTATCAACTGCTCTGTGGACTTTGCGTGCACTGGTTTTCGTCAGCAGCCGTTTTACATCGTCAGGGCTGGCTTTGTTCCACCTCTTTTCGCCAGGAGGTTCAGGCAAAAATCCTCGACATGCCCTATGACGGCGAATCGCTCTTTGGCCAGCATGTGGACGATACACTTAAAACCATCAAAAAGGACACGAGACGGCTCATGTCCTAGGCACTTTGCAGTTTCGCAAGCAGCCTTTTCGTGGTGGGTGCGGACGCGGCACCTCCTCTTCTGTTTGTGGCGGATCCAACCAGTACCGCTCCTACGGCCAAAGAAATCAGAGCTATTCCTCCCAGTCACTGCAGTCCTATTGGCAATAGTCTACCAAGTCTTACCGAGGAAAGTCTTCCTACAGAGGCTCTGCTTCTAAGAAGCAATGACTTGCCTTCCCCGCTCAAAGTTGGAGGTCGAATCTCCCTTTTCTTTTCCAATTGGTCTTCAATCACCTCGGACCGTTGGGTGCTGGACATTGTATCAAAAGGCCATGCTTTGGAGTTTGTCAAGTTCCCTCCAAACACTCCTCCAACTGGTCCACCTCCGGCTCACCTCAAGGAGCTCTTTCAACAAATTCGACTCATTATTCAGAAAGGTGCCATCGATGTGGTTCCCAAGTCTCGGAAGGGGATGGGAATCTATTCCTGTTTTGTCCTCGTCCTCAAGAAGTCCGGCGAATGGCGTCCGATCCTCGACTTAAGAGCCCTGAACAAATACCTGAAGTGCCAATCCTTCTGCATGCTCACGCTCACGGAAATTTTCCGCCTTCTCTCGAAGGACGACTTCATGACCACCATCGATCTCCAAGATGCTTATTTCCACGTGCCAATACTTCCAAGACACCGCAAATACTTGCGCTTCCGGGTAGGGCGCAGATACTTTCAATTTGGCCTTCGTTCCGCCCCTTGCGTCTTCACGAAAGTCCTAACCCCGGTGGTGGCATATCTACGTTTGAAGGGCGTTCAAATCTTTCCCTACCTGGACAACTGCCTCATCAAGTCGCAAGCTCGCCATCAGGCATCTCTGGACACTCAATTCTGTCAGACTCTATTCCACTCCCTTGGTCTCTCCATCAACACCGAGAAGTCTCAGGTCGATCCAGCTCCCTGCAGGACCTTTCTAGGCGCCACTCTGAATACTTCGCTGGCGAAGGCATTCGTGTCTCGTAAGCGTTAGCTGCAGATTCTACGCCTAGTGGCTCTCATCCGTTCAAAAGGGTCCGTTTCAGTTTGTGTATTGCAGCCCTTTCTTGGGATGGCATCCTCCTGCATCTCCCTGATCCCAAATTGCAGGCTCAAGAGTTGCCCAGTTCAGGGGGAACTGGACAAACAGTGGCATCGGGTCACCGGCTCTTTCAACGATCTGGTCCTGGTGACCGCTCGGATGAGGTCCGCTCTCCAATGGTGGGCTCAACCGTCAAACATCGCTGCCGGTACTTCTTTCCTAACTATCGCTCCGAAGCTCGTCCTTACCACAAATGCCTCCCTGGAAGGCTGGGGCGCACATCTTCAGGGGCTATCCATAAAGGGCAAGTGGACCCTGTCTCAACGTTCCTGGCACATCAACAGACTGGAGCTAATGGCCATTTTCCTGGCGCTCAAGTCTTTCCATCTTCTACTCCAGGGAGAATCAGTGCTCATTCAAAACGACAATACCACCAGTATACACTATGTAAACAAACAGGGCGGCTCCAAGTCACTGCTCCTTTCTCAGCTGGCACAGAGCATCTGGGACTGGGCACTCCGTCGCCAAATTATCCTGACAGCGGTTCACCTACCAGGCATCTCCAACATCCTAGCGGATTCCCTCAGCAGGTCCGCGTCCTCGACCCACAAGTGGGAGTTGCATCAGCCGACTCTTGACTTCATCTTTCGGATGTGGGATCGCCCGGACTTGGTTCTTTTTGCGAGCCCTGTGAACCGGAAAAGCCAGTCTTATGAGAGCTGGCTTCCCCATCAAGGGTCATGCGGGATTGCCCTTTTGATGGACTGGTGCAATCTATTCGCCTACGCTTTTCCGCCGATTCCTCGAGTGTTGTGGAAAATGCGGAGACAGCCGTGCCACATTCTCCTGATCTCTCCCAGATGCCCTCGACAAGCTTGGTTCTCGGAACTGCTGCTTCTCTCACAATGCAAACCCATCCTCCTTCATCCTCAAGTGGATCTCCTCACAATGGACAAGGGTCAGATCTGTGATCAGGACCCCTCCTCTCTCAAATTATCGGCCTGGAACCTGAGCACCTTGAATTTGCCCACTTGAATATTTCGCCAGCATGTAGAGACGTTCTTGCCAATGCGAGAGCTCCTTCCACAGTAAAGACTTACAAGCTAAAGTGGAAAAGGTTCTGTCACTGATGTGCATCTGCCAACATCCACTCCTCTCCTGCTCAGCTTCTGCCGTTCTTTCTACAGTTGGCTCAATTAGGACTTTCCCACTCCACTTTGAAGGTCTTCCTAGGGGCAATATCTCGTTTTCTGCAAGATTGGTCTTCCTCTCTCTACTCTTCCAGAGTCATTCGGCAGTTTTTTAGGAGGCTGTTCAGGATGTTCCCGCCCATTCGGCGGCGTCCTCCTACCTGGCATCTCAATGTTGTTTTGGCGCAATTGATGAAGGCGCCTTTTGAGCCCACCACAAAGCGGATTTGACATTTTTGACCTGGAAGGTGGCCCTTCTTCTTGCTTTCACCTCCTCACGTCGCGTGAGTGATATCCACGCCTTTACCATTCAGCCTCCTTTCCTTCAATTCAAATCAGACTGTGTTTTACTTCGCACCAACCTGGCATTCATTCCTAAGGTGCCAACTGATTTTCACCTCAATGAACCAGCGTTCTTAAAGACATTCTTCGCTAATCCCCAATCTCCGGCGGAGCAACGTTTGCATTCATTGGACGTTAAAAGATTACTTAAATTCTACATCGACAGGACAGCGCCCTTTCGTAGGTCTGATCAACTGTTCGTTGCTTACGGACGCATGCGCAAGGGGCGTTCTGTTACCAAGCCAACTATTGCACGTTGGATTTTCTCAACAACTTCATTCTGTCATCGGAAGGCCGGCAAGCCTCTTCAATCTACAGTCAGAGCTCATTCCACAAGGGCGATGTCATCCTCTACTGCCCTGTTTGCTGGTGTGCCGATTCACGAAATATGTCGAGCAGCCACGTGGTCCAGCAGGCACACTTTCACAAAGCACTACTGCCTTGAGATGATCGCAATCTTTTTAAATAAGGTGAGCCTCTTTCCTTCCCCCCACCTGTATGGTTTCTTCTATTATCTGTCTGGCAGCTTTATGTCATTTCATTTTATTTTCATGCTAATGCACTGCTATTTTGTCTTGCGGCCAGCTATTACTGCTCACTATTCTATTCAAGCATGTGAATCTATGAAACAATTGTTACTTACCTGTAACCGGTGGCTCTCCAGTATTGGTGTCTTTCATAGATTCACATGCGACCCACCCACCTCCCCTCAGAGGCTCGCTTCTCCTTCTAGACTGTTTTGTCACTCTTGTGCTACGAAAATCTGAGGGCCTGAGTCTCTGGGGTGAAGGTTCTAGAGGGGTGCTTGCGCCTGATTGGCTGTACTTTGGACTAAAATAATGACATGGATATGCTATAAAAGTGTTTTTTCTTCTAATGTATTCCTATATGTTAATGCTAACCTTGGTACTTATAAGTATTTATGGTTTTGGAATGTATGTAATTATGTTTTTATATACATATATTATTAGTTTTATTGCTATTTTATTTACTGTGGGGCTCCCACTTCGCCGACGGGGAATATTCAAGCATGTAAATCTATGAAAGACACCAATACTGGAGAACCACCGTTTACAGGTAAGTAACAATTGTTCTTCTTTACTTTGTTTTTTGCCTCCGTCTCCTCTGTTTTGACATTTGTCAAACCTGTTCCATTAGTTTCATTCTTCCTTGCATGGTGGCATATCTTTGTACCTGTGCCTCTGTTCGAGCCATGCATACAATTATTTGTACATCAGACATCTTTTCTAGTAATTTCTTCCTGAATTGTACAGAATTTCCTCCTTTATCTATTCTTAGTCTTATTGCTTCCTCATTGTTAAACTTTTCAAATTCACAAAATGTCACGAGTTTCCTTAGTATTCACCCATAGATTCATCTTCTCTTTGTAAGCTATATTAAAATTATATCTCTCAAATCCAGGTTTCTTTGTGGAGCATATATTTTGTGTAGGCATTTCATGCGTCCTTTATGCATGTTTCTCTCTTGTTCTGGAAAAGTTACTATTGAGTCTTCCACTTTACCACTCACTAAATTAAGTAATAGATTTTTTGCTTGTTCATAAAAATATTTTTTACAGGTAGCTTTTAAAAAATGTTCAAATCGTCGTCTCCATTTTTTGCCGTCTTTGTACAATGGTTTGTTTGGTCTGATGGAGCAAATGGTAATGGTCTTTGAAAAATTATACTTGAAACACTTCCTAAATTTTTTTCCTCATTATATACATCTCTGTCCATGTTTGTTGTCATTTGCTTACTTGTTTCTTCACATGACATGTTTTCCTATGTTATCACAATTTGAAAGAAAATCGCTATTTTCATTGAAGAAAAATGACTTGAGATAACTTTTTACCCTTCTGACTGACTCAAAAATGGCTGCCTCATTGTTATCAAAGAGAGTGTATCTGATCATAAAATGGCTGCCGAGATTTTGGTATGATCTCGTGTTATCTCACTTTGTTTGACAGTTCATTATTACTTCCTGTGCATTTGCCTCTGTTTTCTGTTTAATGTAGTTGTTTTTGTTGTGGGTCATTATGCTGTGCGTTGTTTTTAATGTGGACCGAATAATACTGCTGACTGTTTGCTCTGCTGGGTATTGCTGAGTTTGCCAGATTTAAAAATGGCGATTCAACGCTGATGATGTTAACGCTGATGCTTATGTGCCCGGCTTCAAAATTGTGACTCTTAATGTCGATTTGTATTTGAAACGCTCGCATGGACCACACCAGTATCTTTTTGTCCAAATCCTCCAAGGGATTCTCCTTCCAGCCTGTGCACTGATCCTTCAGTAACGCTGTGGCTGTGTGTGCCCTCTGATAACTGTACGATGCCTCTAATGCCTACAACGCTTCATGCTCTTACAGCTGATGGCAGCCGCTTATCGCTGATTTAATACATGCAGTGTGACATTCTTCCGCTCGCCGCCAATATTTAACGTCCTCAAAACAGACTCTGGATGGCCTTTCTAATCCCACATTGCAGTCCAGCATGGAATGCATCTATGGCATGACATTACATAGTTACAGTTTTCGATAGGCTTGTGGTGACTACGCACTTGTGTGGGCCCTTCTGTAATACTGATAGCGCTGGCGCACATGTAGCCCCAGCACTATCTTGAGAGGGCATTTCCTCATTTACATGGGGGAGTGGCCCCATACAAATGAGGGAATCTCTTTGCCGCTGCACCCGCGCTGCTTCTGGACGTGTTAAAAAAGAACAATTGATGGACAGAATGCAGAACAATGTCATACATTCACCTCAGTACAGAGATCTCTGCCTAAATCAATTGTTTTTTTGCTCTGCATGCCATTGCAGTTTGAACCCAGCCATATGCAAATCAGTCTTGACCCTGTGCCCAATGGGAACAGTCCAGCCTGAACTGCCAGGCCATGTCCTCCCTGGACTGGAAACAAGCATCCTAGGACCGGTTTCAGGGTTTCACCACTGATCATCCAGGAAAACATGACTCCAGTGGCATGGAGGGCACGGAACCCATGTATGGGCATACCCGTCCCGCGCGGGGTGAGAAATGTAAAAAGAACAATTGATGGACAGAATGCAGAACAATGTCATACATTCATCCCAGTACAGAGATCTGGGCCTAAATCCATCATTTTTGTGCTCCCCATGCCATTCCAGTTTGAACCCAGCCATATGCAAATCAGTCTTGACCCTGCACCCAATGGGAACAGTCAAGCGCAAAGGCAAAGAAGCCATCAGGAGGCACACCGCTAGTGCGCCATAAAAAGGTGATTCACTGCCAGTGCTCCCCCAGAGGGCAGTCCTCTGGAGGAGGAACAGGGGGCCTATGGACCCCTCCAGACATTCCCCTGCAGGCAGGTGCAGTCACTGACTGCACCAGCCTGCAAGGGGAGCTCTGTTCCCTCTTGAAAGTGCAGATGGATTGGCGCCTGCTCAGTAAAACACAGAGAGGCTGGTAGCAGCTGCTCCGTATTTCACTTGAATGCGCTGCCCAAAGGGCAGCGTGAGTTTCAGGCTGCCCTGAAGACTGTGCATTCACCATAGCAGGGCACACTTTCCCTGTTTGCGCCTGGTACACCTTTTGAAAGATGCGCCGTGGTGCAAGCAGGAAAATTGCGCCCTCTGAATAATATGGCCCCAGGTCTCTTTCTAAGCTTACACTAGCACTCTCAGATCTAACCTGACAGACTTAGATTTTACTATTCTCAACTAGTCTACCTTCTTGACCTCATTCAAAAAGGGTCAAGCCGCCATGTACAGACCACCTGTTTGGTTGACACCCTGCGCACAAGTCCTGTCTGAGTCTCATCTGCCTACGGGGGCGTTGAAAATATATTTGACATAAAATTGCACACACTACATAACGCCTTTTGCTCCATACATGCATATGTAGATTCTTATTCCCACCCAATGCTTTACGGCTGTCCTTCCTTTGTTAGTGTTCATTGGCCAGGGACGTGTTACTGCCCCACTTGGCTGGAAGGTTGGCTCCAGGGAGCCCACTGATCTCTCTTCTGTTGAATCTGTCATCTGTTTCAAAGCTGGAAAGCCCAGTGGGGGCTAGTAGGCCACACCTTGCCTTTAAGATCTAGAACTAACATGGCCTTTGTTCTCGTTTTTCTCACTCCACAAATTTCTCTGTGGTAACATAAATATACAGTAGTATAGGTAGGGCTGGCGCACAGCGATTTTTGTAAGGGATTAATCCTGGAACCAGACTTTAATCAAATTTTTCAGGAACCTCCGCTATTTGCATATACTAGATCACGTAACCTAGGTGAACTTGTGCGACAGAAACCAAGAAAACAAACTAGCTACACAGGGACGAAACCATGCTGCAATTGCGGGAACTGTAACTGCATTATTCGAGGTAACACGATCAACCACCCGATGAAAGGTAATAAGATCAAACTTCAAGTCAACGCCACATGTGACACCAGCAATGTCATTTATGCACTTAAATGCCCGTGTGGAAAACTATACATCGGAAAGACAGAACGCAAAATCAAAACCAGGCTCACAGAACATAAATCCAATATTCGTCTGAAAAGCACCAAATCAGCACTAGCAGTACACTTCCACGAAGAGAAACATAACATCGCCCAGCTAAAATTCATGATATTGGAAACCATTGTCAAACAAGAGGGTAGAGACAACACCAAATTCCTACTCCAAAGAGAAAATTTCTGGATCCATAGACTTTCCACACAGAAGCCATTGGGGCTTAATGAAAGAATCGAACTCTCTTGTTACCTGTAAAAGTTGCTCACGGACCGAGTCAGTGACTCCTGATTGATTTAAGGACTTTTTGTTAATTTCGGTTTTTCTTTAGTATCTTTTAGTCTGTAATATTACATATTATATCATTGATTGATCTTGATTTAATTTGACTTATGAACCACACCTATGTATTACCATACGGCTCTTTCGTATGCCACTCTACATCCCCCGTTTAACCCACTGCCCTACCCCTCTCATACCACACCACCCAATCTACCCGCTCGTCGTAACACAACTACTATGCCCAGACTGCACGGCGTTTTTAACTTTATCCGAACGCGCGATAGCATCACACTGTCTCTTTAACCGGCCAGAAACACTCCCAGCATCTTCCTACTAACCCACGTGACCACGCCTCTTTAATGAAACGAAACGCGGTTAATGGCGTTCCGCCAGAACCAGCGTCTAAGAAAGGAGGACCCTACTCATAACCACCAAGGTTAGTTTGAACTTAGGAACCATACTAACACTGCTTAAACCCGCAGTACCGCTTACGGACAACTAACACGCTTCCCCACGCCTTTCTTTGCAGGAACATGCGCTAATTTTCTGAACGAGACACGTAAGCATTTTTGTGCCGAACCTGCACACCACGCTTGCCTCACTCGGGAATAAACGGGTCACAGAATGGTGTATTCCATAAATTACCCCCACTTTTCTACACTCCGCTACCAAAATTACCCACGATCTAGGTCCCACTATGATGCATGCGCACACTGTACATACGTTTCGTTTTCACATTATTTATGATTCAAATACTTTGTGTTTACAGAGTCCTTTCCCTGATGAAGGGGTGTATGACAACCCCGAAATGCATTGGATGTATATAAGGATTGTATCAGATTATGCAAATCAAAAATGAACAAGGCAAAATGTCAATAACCTACAAAAAGGAAAATTATGAATAAAATGATGATTGCAAACACTGCCTGAAATAATTTACAGAAACCTTTGTAACTCACAGAGGAATCATTGTGTGCATACAAGGATGGGACCAGTGACCCACTGACCCCACAACATAGACTGTAACATAAATATACACCAGATGGCACAGCTGTCTAAAAGTTAAAGCCTCTATAAACATAATTACATTACAGACATTGACTGGTCTAAGATTTTATGAGAGCTTTTCACCACTTCAGTGGTGCACACTGTGAATATAGGCACTCCTGGAGTCTTAGCATTACTCTGTACCTTTTAAGAGTACCTACTTAATGTGGAGTAGAGTCACAGTACCCTGTTCAGTGGTGTAGCTAGGCCTCAGGCTGCCAAAGGGGGGGCATGGGAGGGGGGGCTGGCGAATCATGTGCCAGTGACGGCTGCAGGTAAGAGCGGGGGAAGGGGGCCTGCCGCCACCCCTAAAACTCGTGCCGCCTGGGGCGGTCTGCCCGCCACGTCCCCCCCCCCGCTAGCTACGCCACTGACCCTGTTTAGCTACTTGTTTGGCCGAAGTTAAATAAGAAGAATCTAAAGCATCAATATTTAACACTAAGGTGGCAAGCGTTGGTTGACGTAGGATTTGTGCCACATTTTAAGGATAACCACGGAGTATAGGAACATTCCATTTAGATTCACTGTATACACAATTATCACAATTATAATGTGTGGGTATTCTTTTAGTGTAAAAACAACAATTGATGGACAGAATGCAGAACAATGTCATCCATTCACCCCAGTACAGAGATCTGGGCCTAAATCCATCGTTTTTTTGCACTCCACACCACCCCAGTTCAGACATGGCCATATGCAAATCAGCCTTGACCCTGTGCCTCATGGGAACAGTCCAGCCCGAACTGCCAAGCCATGTCTTTCCTGGACCGGAATCAAGCATCCGTGGTTCACGGAGAAATTGAAGGAAGAGAAAAGCAACTGTAAGAAGCTCGAGAGGCAGTAGAGGAGAAAGTATGATTGTGGAGCAGGGGTGCGGGCGGACCGGAATAACAGGTGGGGAGGCCGGATATAGTGTGCTATGATCAGCGAATTTATTGACAGTCCAGGACCAATGTCTTTCCGGATCGGAGTATGATGAGTGAATCGCGGGTGGATGTGCAGGGCTGGGTAACAGGGATGACGGCCTGGCGGGCGGGGTCGTCTGGAGGGGCTCTTCTGCTGGGCCGATGTCGTCTTTTCCACAGTAGGGCACTGGTACTCCTCGGAGGTATAGAAGGTAGAGAAGAGTACAGGGCAGTTCGTCCTGGGCAAAAGGACCTCTGAGTACTTACACCTACACCGGGGAGTGAGGGAATCAAAAACCGACCGTGAGGAGGGGACGGTGGGGTAGGTTGGGAAAAGGCAAGCAAGCGGGAATGGGAAGAGGGTGTTGCGTGTGTCGGGGCAACGGTGCTCGGGTCTTCTCTACAGTGCAGGTGATAGAATACAATATACAGTGGTTTCGTGCTCGTGAGGCTATTTTTACAATATTTACAGTTAACTACAGGGGAACACGGAGAAAGGATACTCTCATCCGAGTTGCTGCCGCTCTCCAGCCACCTCCTGAGGACGCCACCAGTCTTCAGTCCAGACGTCCTCCTCTTCGTCCTCGTCTCGGTTCTTCTGGGCCGCTCCGCTCGCCGTCAATGGTTCTTCGCTTGCCGCTGCCTCCTGCCACGATTCCGCTGCTTGGAATGGCTTTCCTTCCTTGCTGACGGCATTTCTGTGTTCTGGGCAGGGTTCCGGAAGAGCACTTCCGGGGTCGGCGGCTGTCGTTTCCGGTTCCTCAAGTGTCGCCTCACTTCCGGGGTTATGGGAGTTCGCTTCCGGTCTTCCGTTTTCGGTTGATGCTGCCGGGTCCTGTAGGGGAAGAGAGAGAGGAGGAGCCCTGCAAGTTAGGGACGCTGCATGACCGGTCCCGGAGGTCAGGGGCAACATGCTCGGACGCCGCCTCGGGGAGCTAAGGGCCGCTTCGTCTTCACAATGATACAGCCAGCAATGAAGTTTATAAGCTGGCGCTCAATGCCTACCACTTGTCTTGCAAAATAGCTAAGGGAGGCCACACTAAAAACACAATTTTAGAAGTCCAATGTAATCCCAGCACTCTTTTTAAAGTCCTAAAGGACCTGGCAGGAGCGGCACTCCAACCAGAACCCCCGACATTGTCTACCACACAATGCAATCTTGTTGCTAACTTTTTTAATGAGAAAATAGACAAGATCTATTCTAATTTCATTGAAGGTTGCGATGCTACAGCCATCCCACGGTTGACCCCCACTCTTAAGGAGTCTGACAATAGGGACAATATCCCTGAGTATCTACTCACTGCCTGGCCACCACTAGACACCACTACTTTTAAGGAAATACTATGGTGGTACCTCTGCTGAAAAAGGCTAATGGAGACCGGAGGTATTTTCTAACTTTCGCCCAATATCGCTTCTGCCTATTTTTTCCAAAATCCTGGAAAAACATGTGAACAAACTACTAGCGGATTTTGTTAACAGCAACATGCTACTACACCCCTCCCAATTGGGGTTTAGAAGGGGCCACTCTACTGAGTCCACCCTATTAGGGGTAACTGAAGCGATTCGTAAGGAATTGGACAGTGGTGGCACAGTGGCACTCATTCTTTTAGATTTGAGTGCCGCATTTGACACCATCTCACACAAAACCCTGTCTCAGGCCCTGGTGGACATAGGGGTAAGAGGCATAGCATTGGAATGAGTGAAACAATTTCTTTCTCACTGGACTTTACAGGTGTTTTCCAAAAACAATGCCTTTGATGTCTTGAACTCCCCTTACGGGGTCTCCCAGGGCTCCATACTGAGCCCGCTGCTCTTCAATATTTGTGACCCCGCTGGCCAAAATAGTGGAGGAAATGGGTCTCACAAAATATTCCTATGCGGATGACACACAATTAGTGTTCTCTCTATCAACCACCGACAAGTCCAACACTTTCTCCCTTCGCAGCGGGCTTCTGAGAATGGCAGACTGGCTGCATACCAAGAAATTAAAACTTAATGGGGACAAAACTGAGTTGATCATTTTCGGGGAACACAAAGAACTCTGGGGTCCTACTCATTGGCCGACGGAAATGGGCCCTACCCCGGTAGCGGTCCAATCCGCACGTAACCTGGGGGTGATAATTGATGAGAAACTGTCTCTACGTGCCCAAACAGCTAAAACTGACTCAATTTGTTTCGCCATCCTTAGATGGCTGAGGAAAATCCTATGGCAACTTCCAGAAGGGGCGCAGAGAACAGCTTTACAGGCCCTCATTGGCTCCAGACTTGACTATGGGAACACCCTATATCTAGGACCCAATAAAGCTATCATCAATCAACTTCAGGTCGTGCAAAATGCGGCCGCAAGGCTGCTTCTCCATCTTCCGGGGCGAACAAGTGTTGTGAAACATCTTAAGAAATTGCATTGGCTGAAGATAGCCAATAGAGTCAAATTCAAAGCCCTGTGCTATATGTTCAGGATTGGCACATGGGAAGCTCCTGCCTATCTATGTAAGCTGGCGCATAAATATCTACCCTCTAGAAACCTTCGGTCAATGCATCAGGCCAAATTTTCTGTCCCTAGATTCAAACGAGCACGATTCGGCGGGCGCTCATTTGCCTACTTGGCCCCGGTTCTGTGGAACTCACTGCCGCTCGAATTGCGTCTTGAATCAAGGTACCTTCAATTCCGAAAGGGCATCAAAACTTGGCTATTTAATCAATAGACTCCGCATTCCTATTTATAACCTTCCATCTTATCAAGCCTAACTCAGATCCAAGGCCATATAAATGTAATAAATAAAATAAATAGGACCGTTTTCTGGCTATCAGCCGTCTTCAGCCAGGATAGCTTGACTCCAGTGGTGTGGAGAGCATGGGACTCACGTCTGAGCATACCCATCCCACTCGGGTGACCAATGCAAAAACAACAATTGATGGACAGAATGCAGAACAGAATTGCTTTTGTCACCCCGAGTGGGATGGGTATGCTCAGACGTGAGTCCCATTCTCTCCACACCACTGGAGTCAAGCTATCCTGGCTGAAGACGGCTGATAGCCAGAAACCGGTCCTAGGATGCTTGATTCTGGTCCAGGAAAGACATGGCTTGGCAGTTCTGGCTGGACTGTTCCCATGAGGCACAGGGTCAAGGCTAATTTGCATATGGCTATGTCTGAACTGGGGTGGTGTGGAGTGCAAAAAAACGATGGATTTAGGCCCAGATCTCTGTACTGGGGTGAATGTATGACATTGTTCTGCATTCTGTCCATCAATTGTTGTTTTGAATTTGTCACCCCGAGTGGGATGGGTATGCTCAGACGTGAGTCCCATGCTCTCCACACCACTGGAGTCAAGCTATCCTGGCTGAAGACGGCTGATAGCCAGAAACAGGTCCTAGGATGCTTGATTCCGGTCCAGGAAAGACATGGCTTGGCAGTTCGGGCTTGACTGTTCCCATGAGGCACAGGGTCAAGGCCGATTTGCATATGGCCATGTCTGAACTGTGGTGGTGTGGAGTGCAAACAAACAATGGATTTAGGCCCAGATCTCTGTACTTGGGTGAATGTATGACATTGTTCTGCATTCTGTCCATCAACTGTTATTTTGCATATTCTTTTAGTGTGGCCTGGATTTGGCCCTCTTGTACTTGGGATGGACATCACTGTCCATTTTGAATGTGCTATATCAAGCATAAATGTAAACAGGTGAGTGTAAATGCATGTTCATGCCACATATTGATTAAAGAATACCTTTCTTCACTTAATCCTGTTTTTATCTAATTTAGATACCATGAAGATTATTCATCAGGCACACGGCTCAAAGGTATGTGTATGTTTAGTAAAGAGCAAGCTGTGCTATAAAGCAATGGACCTCCTTGCATTATGGGGTGTTTACAGAGGGTACTCCAGAAAAGGGGGTGTTGGGATACAGCGTGAAGGGGGAGAGTTATCAGTGGAGATGGTGATGGTGTTGTGGAAGTTGGTGACATAGTATGTAGGCAAGTATCATTGTTATTATTATTTTAAACATTACGGCTCTCTGATTTCTGTTTCTACAGGTTTTACAAATTACAGAAAAGGAATCATGTTTCCTTGCCTATTTATTCTTACACAGAAAAAAAGTAGGCTATTTTTTGCAAGACTCAATGCTGATGGTGTGAAGGAGGGTCAGCTCGGTGGCAGTGCAGATTTACAGAAAGGGAGTTTAGAAAAATGAGTGAAATTTCCTAATGAAACTTAAATAGCTTCAGATGTGCATGTGTTTGCACGACAGAGCTTATGTGTTCAGATAAGAGTATTAATGCCTTCTCAAAGCGGTATATAACTGATGTGTTCGAGGATGACTATCAATTTCATTTATCAGATAACCGTGAAATTCTATATTTCACTTAACACAATATGGATACAAATTAATCAACATGGAAATTTAAAAAAGAACACATATTCTTAAACATAAGACCCTAATTAATATGAACTGGCATGATGTGAGTTTACTGGGCTGAAAATTTCGACAAATTAATTGCACTTTTCAGTCTTAGTGCATTTTTTTTTCTTTGCTCCGCTTTAGACGAATGAGCTTGTGGTGAGTTTGGAAGACGATGAGAGCCTCATACTGAAAGAAGAGAGCAGGTTGAAGGACTCCGGGGTAGGTAAGTGAATTCAACAGTGCTTAATTTGAACCTGCCTTTGCAGGCAGGCCCTGCACTTATAAGGTTTTGCCTGTACTTGCGCTGTGCTTGTGAAATCTCTTGTATACAATATATCGTAAAAGGGGACTCATCAGTTCCTGTGCCAAAAGACTGTGTTCATTCACTTTAGTGTGGAACCTTTTTTTTTTGTTAACTTCCCCTGGCTGCATGCATTTACAATACTTCTAAAGATGTTCAACCTGTTTAAGCCCCATTCACTGTCAAGATAAGAACTCTTCCCACGGAAAAGGCTGACAGCTTCTAACAGTATGCTGGAATGTTTGCTTTTTATTATTTAGTTGTCTAAAGCAGATCCTTTAGCCTTAGAACGTTTGTGGTATTTCCTATTCAAGCCTCAGTACCTTTTTTTGCACTTTTTAGCCTTTATCAGATTGATTTTTTTCAACTTAATCTTTTTGGTCATTATGATCAAATTCTAAATGTTGTAATAAACATTGCAGGTTAAAAATAAAGTTAATATACAAGAGCTATGCTATATTTCACTACTAAACAGGCAGCCACAAGTGCAGTTACCGCACAGACCACAGGGCCACAATTTGCATGGTGACCCCACTAAACCCAGATTATTGTTAAAATGTAGAACTAAACAGGCAGTCAGTCACAAGTGCAGTTACCTTGCAGACAACAGGGTCATGATTTGAATGGCGCAGCAGGTGCAGTGGCACCGGCCCAAACGTTGTCAGAATTCCTCTGAACACCTAATATTTATATATTTGACTACTATACAGGCAGTCACAATTTCAGTTACCTTGCAGTTAAAAGTGGCTTGATTTAAATGATGCAGCAGGTGCAGTGGCACCAGGGCCACACGTTGTCATAACTCCACTAAACACCAAATATTGTTATATTTACCTACTGAACAGGCAGTCACAAGTGCAGTTATCTTGCAGTCAACGGTGTCATTATTTGAATGGTGCAGCGACACTGGGCTCAAAAGATATCAGAACTCCTCTAAACATCTAATAGTGATGTATTTTATAACTAAACAGGCAGTCACAACTACAAGCACTAGAGTCCTGATTTCAGTTGTGCAGCAGGTGCAGTGGCCCCGGGACCAAAAGCTCGAGGCACCCCTCTAAACCCCTAATATTGCTATATTTTATTCCTAAACAGGCAACCTCATGTGCAGTTACCTTGCAGATAATCATGAATTGGATGGTGCCACAGGTGCAGTAGCACTTGGCCCAAAAGTTGTCAGAACTCCTCTAAACACATAATATTGCTATATTTGGCTACTAAACAGGCAGTCACAATTGCAGTTACCTTACAGTTAAAGGGGACTTGATTTGAATGGTGCAGCAGGTGAAGTGGCACTGGGCCAACAAGTTATCATAACTCCTCTAAACACCTAATATTGCTATATAGATTACAACTAAACAGGCAGTCATAAGTGCAGTTATCTAGCAGGCAATAACGTCATGATTTGAATGGTGCAACATATGCAGGAGCACCAGGACTAAAAGCTCTTGGTACTCCACTAAACACCTAATATTGCTATATTTTACTACTAAACAGGCAGGCACAGTTGCAGCTATCTTGCAGTTGAAAGGGACTTGATTTGAATCGTGCTGCAGGTGCAGTGGCACTGGGGCCTACATTTGTCAGAACTCCTCTAACCACCAAATATTGCTATATTTAACTATTAAATAAGCATCACCAGTACTGTTTACCTTGCAGGCACTAGGGTCAAGATTTCAATGGTGCAGCAGGTGCAGTGACACCGGGGCCCAAAGCTCTAGGAACCCCTCTAAACACAATATTGCAATATTTTTCTACTAAACAGGCAGTCACAAATGCAGTTATCTTACAGGCACTATGGTCATTATTTGAATGGTGCAGCAGGTGCAGTAGCACTGGCCCCCCAAATTATCAGAACTCCTTTAAACTCATAATATTGCTATTACATCAAATAATTTTATTATTTCCCTCTTTCATTTTCAATATTTTACTGTTATTTACCCACACTCTACCACTAGTAACCGCACAATATATTGCCTTTTTGTACGTAAAAAAGTCCCAACACTTTAACTGAATTTTTGTAACTTACATTGCACAACTACTCCGCAAGCTACAACTTACAATATAAACCAGCTTATCATTAAACTCACAGGCGAAACCTAATGCATTTACCAGTGCTTGTTTTTCCTCAATCTTTAATCCCAAGACAAAGAGAAAAACACAAGGGTGAAAGGAGGAAGAGAGGGAAAGGAGGTGGAGAAAGAGGGAAAAACAGTGACAAAGGGAGAAAGCATGGATGAAAAAGAACCTGCAAGAGTGAGACAAAGGGTTTGGGTGGATGAGAGGTGAAATCAGGATTGCCCAGCCTGGGTGTTCAGCAGCCCTTTCTTTGATATTGCTGAAAATGGGCTTCTGATTAAAACTGTGGGTCCTGGCACGTTTTCCTTTACAATTTAATCTCTGGAGCCCTGTGTGCAGTGAGTACCCCCGAGCCCGCCCTGAGCACTCCCACCGTACACAAACGAGTGGAAACCCAGGGGTGCAGGAAGCCCTGGCGCACCTGCCACGTGCCGAATATGGCTCAGCTGAAGAAAATGCATAACATCTAAAGAGGTGCGATTCATTTCTCTAGCCCTTATGCTAATCTCCAGTTGATTATGTTCGGATAGGCAGCGGCTATGTAAATGCAGTGCCTCGTGCTCTTTTTGTGACCTGATAATTAATCAAGATGGACAGGGTGGAGTGGGTGACATTATGTACATTGCAATTAGGGGAAGGAGGCAGCAGGAAACTGCTCTTTATATCGTCAGAATACAAACACAAGCACTCGGTAGATCTGACTGGAAGACTGCCAGGGAGAATGTGGTGACTGACAGGGAGGTTATTAGTGTCACGTTTGCTCAGCCATATTGGTTTCATTAAAACTGATGTTTTGATGACTAATTTAAAGTCAGGCTCTGTGTTTGAAATTCGTTGGCATTGTCGTGAAATGGAGATTTAAATATCCAAGTCTCCAAGGATTGCAGAGCGGGCATGTTTTGGAATAAAAATAAGCTTGAGGCAACTTTCTTTGTTTAGGATGTGTGTATGAGAGTTATGCTCCTTGGAAGGGTTAAGTGCTGTCACCTCACACAAGATTTGAGATAGGCCTTCTCTGCTGAATTTAGACCATTTGAGGGTTCTGACTCTTCGCAAGTGAGTGACTTTCTATTCCCACTGGTGCCCAGGAATATGACTAGTATATCACTGCTCCAAAGTGATAATGACCCGTTTGCCTAGACAATCTTTGAGAGTGAGTAGTTGAGGCTTAATAGACCAAGTTGTTGTGATCCAAGAAGTGAAATACAAAATGACACTCAATTCTAAGTGTCCTGCCAGAGCGATCATTTGTAAAACATTTGTGAGTAATGAAGGATGGTCGGTGGAACAAGAGGGGCACGCAGGCTGTAGCTAGCTTTCCGCTGTTTACGTCTCAGCTGTTAATGCCATGCTACGAGCCAGATGGTGTATACTCCAGGGCAGTATTAAAGTAACAAGAACTGGCACTGATGGTCGACAAACAGAACACTCCCTACCACTATATCACTCAGTTCTGGTACCAGCTCATCTCCTCAGGAAGTAGAAATACAGGACTTAACCTACTTTTCTAGATTCAAATCTACACCCAAGTACTCACCAGAAACATCCAAAGGCTTCCAGGCATACAAACTCAGACACCGTACTATACTAACGCCAGTTGTTGTAAGGTCATAGTATTATGGTATCAATGAGCTACAGTTCACTTATGGGAGAATTGTTTTTAAAAAGGGTCAATAATCATACAAGTTGTGCATTTGATTGTTGCTCATGTTTATGGGAAGCATGATTTTTTTTGTTTGCTTGGCGGAGGCTTAAAATAATAATGAACCATCACACTAGCTTGCCACATGTAATTATAAATTTAACCTGATCATGTCAGAGGCACTGTGAAGAGAGCAAGCAGCCTGTTGGTAGGTGGGTGATCCAGTTATCTCTCACTGGACCTAAGCAAGTAAAGGCTTGTTTAGTGTAAACAAACATTTCTAGCAATTGCAGTGGTTAGTTTTATAGCTTTGTAGGGCAGCCATGTGTAATCTCTGTACCAATTGCTTCCGGAGGGTAATCCCTACCCTGCTGAGGAATCTACCCACTAGCCCTCTAGACACGAGGACCTTTGTTTAGTTCAGGAGAATTCCTCCCTTCAAGCTCCCTCCCCTGCTCCCCGCCCCAAAACACCCGCAATGGGCGAAGTGATAAGGCCCAGGAGCCTCTCGGTCCCCTAGGACGCCATATCAGGAGGCTGACTAGCCAAGGAAGCAGATTTCCACCAATTACCAGGGAATTCATATGCAAACATAAAAAAGGTAATTGGATGGGGTCTAGTACCACCTGGCATCAGGCCACACCCCACCTTCCAAGTACAGTAAGTCTTCTGTTCCACTGGACGAGACAGATTGTAGGGAAGGGGAAATTAACTGATCTGTAGGCTCGCTGTGACAAAAAGCAACTCTAGACAACAGGGATTTTCTTTTGTGTGTGTTAAAAATACATTTGGTGTATGGCCGATCTTAACCCTCATCTCAGTGCTCATATGCTTTCTTCACCCTGCGTGGTAGATAGTGGTATATAGTAGAATATACCCCCAGTTTATGCACCCCCAGATGGACGGAAGCACTGCACACCAGGGTGAATGAATGGGAGTTGTCCCTTAATGGCACTCCCACTATGCCACCCTCCTCCCACCCGGCCGAAATCCAATAAATAGAAAGTCCTTTGCCCCTGGATCCTTACACCTGAAGCACAGACATTCTTTCTACCCCCTTGAAGACTGTAGTTTACTTCCAGTCTACCCATCCCACGGGGACATGACGCAGACACTATGAGTTGTGAATAGTAGGGCAGGCATCTCTTGACAGAAGCCTAACTCCACCCAGACTCCCTGGCAATCTGCTCCAAAGGTGGGGAAAGGAATTGAGATGAAGGGTAGAGGTGGTGCGAGGCACACCTTGTGTCCAGAAGCTAGGCTCCCCACTCCATATCTTTTATTGCTGACAATAAATGCCCCTTGTATCGAGCTATTTCAGGCTCCTAACTTAGGTAAGTCAAGGGCTACCTCCACTGATCTGCTTCTGAGTGAAGATGAAATGCAGACAATGGGTTGAGACACCAGAGTGAGGCACGCGGGTGGCGGGAAGCCTAGCTCCCCACTTTGTATCTATTTTTGCCACTTGAGCAAAAATTATATCTTTGGAATGTAGGAGGCACTCCAATCCCCCAAGGGAGTTACACTGCAGATGATGTGTAAAAGCCAGAAGAAGGCATGCCTTGTCACTGGTAGCCTGGCTCCATAGTCCATATTTCTTTAATGACCAAAAATAAACCCTTGTTTCTAGGGGCATTTCAGGTCCCTCGTAGTTGGAAGATGTAGTATGACTTGGTGGTAGTTGGCATGCAGCATTCGTTATCAGCTTTCAGCAGTACTACTGAAAGGATTTCTGCTCAGGGACTGCAGGATGACTCCTTGAGCAGGTATATTTTCTGGAAACCAACAACTCCTTCCCTTTCAGAAAGGATTGCTGCCTAGGGATGATAGTTTAACTACTATTATTACTATTGGATTCTTTATTCGATGATTAAAAATCACCATAAAAGTACAAACATACAGTATACATTCAGTTAATTTCTTTTTAAAAAACAAACCACCAAATTAACATGAGTCCTAGTGTAAATACTACAGCAAAGGCCCAATGAATAAAACATTATAGTTCATTAAAAATAAAAACAATCACAAAAGGCTCACAATCCCCCCCCCCCCCCCTCTAGTTGCTCTTAATCGAACAGATACTTCAATAAAATGAATAACACAGCACAGTGTAAGAGGGTCCGACGCCTGTTGTAAAAAAATCAAAGCCTATTTAGCACGTTTTATGTTAGATTTTTTCAGGACCTCTACCAGGAATCTACGCCTGGGTTCAGTATAAAATGGACATAGCAATACAAAATGAAGGGAATCCTGCGGAGACCTATTGTCGCAGCCCCAGGTTCCCTTCTGCTCAATAGTGGATGAATACCCTAATGGTGATCCCAATAAATATGGTAAAAAGTTGAGCCTAAAACGGTTCATTAAAAACCTTTCCTGTGCATTATGTAATAAATATAGGTAAGGTTCCATTCCTTCTGAGGTCTTTACCAGGTTATATGCACACACCGTGGTTTTAGCCCTTTCTTGTTCAGTTCTCTGTGCGGCTTTATGTGCAAAAAACGCTTTTTTAACAATTGTCTTATGCTGGGGGATGATAACTGTCGGATCGGTGAAGAGATTCCCTAGACCCAGGGTAACCAGTACAGACTTTACATGAATGAGCCACGGGATTCGCGACCATTTATCTCTGCCCAAGCAGTCCTTCAATATTTCCCTGCTTAGGCTCGCCTCTGGGTTTATCCAGATTTTAAGCCAGGCTAAGATTGGCCTAACCTTTATCAAATCTTCAAGGTAGGGATCCCTAGCTCCCTGTGTGCTATTTCAGCCGCTAAACTGTGTGGGGCTTTCAGGACGGAGCGTAGATGTTTGTTCTCCTCCCGCTGCAGTTGGCAGGTATTTACAAAGCCCCACACCTCTGCCCCATAAATAACTTTAGAGCAGCACATTGAGTTGTACAGGATCATCACCTGTTCGGGGCACCACCTCCCCAGCCTTCGGCCATAACCAGCTATTGCCCCATTGGTGGCATTCATTTTATGGCAACGATCTTCTATCAGGGCGTTAAATTGTAATAACCCTTCAAATAGTAAGCCCAGATATGAGAAAGATTTGACCTTCTCCATCTTATGACTCCCTATCATGAAGGTACATTTATTAGAAGGTTTTTTACCGACCGATAAAACATAGGATTTACCCAGATTAACAGAAAGGTCTAATGAGCCCATAAAAGAAACAAAACCATCAATTAAAATCTGTAAACTATTTGGAGTGCGCCCGAGGAGGACTGCGTCATCTGCGTAAAGTAACACGGGAACATGACGCGATCCTACTCGGGGACAGTTAGAACCCAACTGTCAAAGGTACTGCTCGAGGTTACCAATATTTAGGGAGAATAAAAAAGGCACCAGGATACAACCTTGGCGTACCCCACTTTTGCATTGGAAAGAGTCAGTGCATCCACCCTCATGTTATACCTGACTTGTGCTGAGGTGTTACTGTGCAATTCCCTTAAAATGTTAATGAGGCTAACCTCTATCCCCATGCTGGTCATCATGTTCCAAAGCTTGCCCCTGTTAACATGATCGAAAGCAGCTGCCAGATCCATGAACCCCATGTAAAGGGATTCATCACTGGCCAAGGTGTATTTGGCTGCTATCATATAGAGGTTCAAGCATTGGTCACTTGTGGAACGACCCACCCTAAAACCATACTGTGCGTCTGAGGTAATATTATTTGCTTCTGTCCACTCAGACAACCGGTTTAATATCCCTCTTCCCAGGATTTTGGCGGATACATCAATCGGGGAATTGGAACGATAACATTGAGGGTCGTCCCTGTTACCCTTTTTAAAAATAGGGACAATGGTAGCTGTAGACCAGGAGGGCGGTAAGCCACAGCGGATTGCAGTATTGTTAACTCTCGTCATTATAGGGGCCCATAACTCCACCGAGCTGAGGAACGAATCAGGCGGGATTCCATCCGGGCCAGGTGCTTTATTTTTAGATAGCCCCTCAATCCCGACCTTAATTTCCTTTAGGGAAAAAACTACAAGCTGACCTTGGTCTGCATTCCCTTTTTCATGCTGTGTGTCTGTTTCATGATTGTATAGACTGCTATAGTGAGAAATCCACATATCAGGCGTGATGTTTGTACCTAATTTGGGGGCCATGTCATCCTGGAAAGTGGGTCTGTTGATAATTCTCCAAAATTCTGTCATGTCCCTCTTTTCCCCCGCTTCTCTAAGGTCCGCCCAACCTTCTGCTTGTAATGCCTTTTTCCTCCTGCTCAACTCTCTTTTATATTTTCTTCTGCAGGACGCAACCCGGGTCCCTGGGCTTTACTTTGATACTATCTTTGAGCTCCCTCAAGGCTTTAGAGCAGTCTGTCGAACCATCGCGGCTGACTACCAATCTCTTTGGCCGGGGCGCTAGTGTTTAACATCCCATCTACCAAGTGTGCTATGTGTTCAAATGCTATAAGTAGCTGCCGCCCTTCAATTGTCTCGTCTAAACACGCCCCAAAAGCTGTTTTCCCCTTCTCCATCAGTGATTTGTAAAACCTATCCCCATCAATCTTAGACCACCTTAGGCGTCTGCCCTGATCAGTAACCCTCTCGGATACTGCTACAGGATTTCCCCGAGTTGGGGCGAACTGGTATAATATATCTAACACCAAAGGGTTGTGATCGCTAAACGGGTTCCATTCAATACCAACCCTAGAAATTCTGTTTGCAAAAGCCCTTGAGGCGATAATGTAATCAATATACGATGAGCATCCTCTGCCTTTAAAGGTGGGTGTCAGGATCTCATCCTTTGGCATATTCACCATATTCATGGTGTGTACCAGATCCTGATTCATCAAGAATTTTGTTAAGGCATCACCTTCTACTGTGTGCTCAAAGTGGGCTCCATTGTCCTCTGGGCATCGAGACCATGTCACGTCTATTGGGAAAAGGGCTGGGCAGAGGTGACAGTTAAAATCCCCCATGACTAGACTGTTTTGGACACGAGTTTTGGCTTCACATGTAGTGTCTTGGCGCTGTCTATGCTCCACTTCCCTACAAACTACAAACCCAGAACAGGATTCTTTTTGGCTGGGGCATGTGGGTCCTTCCTGGCCTAGCAATTTCACACTAACAGCATGGGAAGAGGGCCTTTCTGGGGTACGGCGTAGCTCTCAGCCCTCCCTCCTCCAGGGAGCTGAAGGTCGTACTACCCTTGAGAAGGACTTTAAGGTAGGTGCAGCTCACTAAGTTCAAAAGATGATATTTTGTTTATAAATAAGTAGAACATTTACAAGACCTAAGTGTCACGGTCTGGCATCTTGGTTGTTTGTGCCTCCCTTCTAACTATCCCACACGCCAAAGCCTTGGTTTTATACATTTTCTCCCATGCATAGGACCATTAGGAATAAATGACAAAAGGAGGATCTATTGATCCCCACTTAAAAACAAAAAAAAGCTGTGGTGGAATGTATTTTGTCTGCTCTGCATGTGCCTGAAAACTGTGAAGAAGGCAATCTTAGCACAGCAAATCTTTCTGTTAAGAAACCATTTTGGCTGTTTTCTCAGGCAATTGCAGGGGACATCACAATCCCACTGTACATGTCCTTATAGGGGGAAAGTATGCACATTTGGGCTGAATATTCTTAGTGGAAAAGATTATGAAGGCTGAACCGCAAAGTGCCCCAAATGTGAACAAGCATTGGCAAAGCCAATATGTTTCCCCTATGCAAGAGCTATTGGCTTTGACTATGTCTTGTAGCTATGCTCTACAGCAGTGTGGCAACATTGCAGAATGACTACAAGTTAGAAAAAAAGAGCTATGAAACAGACTCGGCACAGAGGTTAATGCTGGAGGTGCATAAGGGTCATGTATATTAGCTATGTTCCTAGATTACCCAGCCTTGCATAAGCTAATTATCTCTGGATATTAAGGGGCTTGTGGTAATGAAGATGGTTAGAATTGGCTTGTCACACATAAGTAACAGACTCCCAGATGGTGAAGACAGTGCTTAATTTCTAGTAGAATGTGAGCTGGTGCACAAAAGTTTTGCTCAGAAATCCGGTGCTTTTAAATGTGGCTGCACTCAATACCAAGGCTGCAGTCTTAAATCAACCGCATGGCTCTTCCATCATCAGCCACTCCTTGCTCCTTTATTTATTTCAGTTTTGCAGGTTCCTACATTGTCCGTTTGCAATGGTTTTTTTCCCGACGTTATCTTTGTACTACTTTACTCTCTGTGTGCGTTCCCCTCTTTTGCTCATAGCCAATGTCTGATGAGGAAAAGTAAGGGCTGATCCCCAAAAATGAGTGCTAGTGGGCTCCACCGGCAACCATTGGCTCAAAATATACACTAGGGTAAGGCTGCAGACCGGGACAAATTGATGTTTAGCAGTTTGTCCTAAAGAGAGAATGCATCACTGGGCTGATACGACCATATGATAGTGTGATCAAGTGTGGAGAGGCAAATGTGGCACAGTGGCCAAAAGAGACTAATCAGGGATGACTGATGCTCACAGAGGAGCCACCCCCACCTTCCCCTTATGACAGCTTTTACATCATCTAGAGAAAGTGCACGCATGAGCCCCTTTTGCTTTGATGGGATGAGTGTTCAATTCTGAATTCCTTATATACATTCACTAGTAGGACATTCCTGGTGGCCTCTCCAATCATGCCTGATGGCATCAAAGAAGATTCACAGCTTTACACAAATTGTATCTGAGTTTACACAAAATACTGAAGCAATAGAACTGATGAGAAGACATGTGATTTCCATGGATGGATTTGCATAGAAGAGAAACATCCAGGAGGTGCTCTGCTGGGGCCTCAGACAGCAATGTAGAGGTAATTTATGGTGGTGTATGTGAAAGAATGTAGAACCTGTGGAGGGCAGCAAAATTTGCTGAGTGTTGAAGGTGGTGAAATACTGGTATATTACATTAGTAATATCTCAGGATGGTCAGATGCTGTTGATATGGGCAAAAAAAAATCTTAAAACCAGGTGTGTGAAGTTTGCAGAGTCCGGTTGTAAGGTGGCAGTAGCGGTAATTAATGAAATTTGGAATTTTTGCATAGTATGTTGCGTAGGAACACGACCCAGGGTGAATTCCTGGGTGGCAATAGGGGTAAATATGACCACTATATGGAGTTTTTCTGTGAAGCATGTTTAGATCTTTCGCTCCTTAACCCACCTCCTCTAAACTACTTTTGCAAAGACACAATAAAAATACATTTAGAAAAAAAAATCCCCAGTCTGAGAGTTCTTAAAGACCATTTTGTTAACTACCTTTCTAAATTGGTAAATTAAAAGCATTTGTTTTAATTTAGGCAAAAGGGAACATCTGGCTATGTACTTATTAAAAAAAGAAATGCCTCTTCATCCGACAAATCTGAGAGAAAATTTGGTTGAATGCGGATGAGGGTTATAAATCGTGAACATTTGCTTCATTCGTCTTTTCCAAGATGGTTCTACGAGAAATATGTAACCCGGTCAGTGAGTTATCAAATTATGCTCACTGATATAGGTTCAAGCCTTGTTTTTATGAAAAACAAATCAAAATTATACGTGGAACTGAGTGCACTAGCATGGAGGCATTGACTAATATTCAGCTTACAACTTGCATTCATATTGTACCACGGACTTCCTGATATTCTTCTTTTGTTGGGTAGTCGAACACTCAGTTTTCGTTCTAAACTGAATGTTCTTAGATTTGGAAGGCTGGTGGGTTAAGATTGGGAATCTAAAACACAGATTTGACCACGATCAGCTTTGCAGTTGAGCCATGCACAAGGATCCACTTGGCATTAGTGGATGGAAGGCTCTTACTTGTGATTACCAAAGCCATAATCATTCAAAGCAGTTGTACTAATCCAGTGACTCCTAGCCCGATTGAGTATTTTGCCCTTATAGACCCAATTGTGCAAATGTCAAATACCCATAGAAACGAGGTGTTTCATTTGATGCCCCTGAGAAGAATTGATTAAGGATGTTGTCTGCTCACTTTGAAAGGGGACTGTAGTTTCTTCATGTTCTCCAAAGAGCCAATCACACTGGTGAATATAGTCATGGTGGACACAGCTTAGGGTACCCCTGACCATCCATGTAAAGCAAGATGGCGATTGCGTCCATGAGGGATGGGGGCCCTGGTTTTAAGATGCTGAGCTCTGGCATATTAATGCATTATTTAGAAAGAAGACTTGGGAACGATGGTGGCTAATGCAGTTTGTTTTTGATGAGTTGGTGTTTTAAATTGGCTTAAAAGTGTGGAGGCAAATTTTTCTTTTATTTCCTATATGACAGTTGGTAGTTTAAAATATATGTAACATCTCAGAGATGTTTTTTTTTATAGGTATTTTACATAGCTTTTACGCGTATTGCAATTAACATCAATATGTTCGGTTTGGGATTTTTTTTCTCTGCTGCATAACCCCACTGTATGAACCACGCAATCACTGCAGAAAAAATAAGTCGACTTTATTTTGTTGTCCATTTTTAAGAATTCGGTATTTAATAAATGAGGAACGTTTCCAATTGACTCGCCTTGGCTCTGAATTAATTATTTTGCCGACTTATAGTCTTGGTTAATAGAGTCCTTCACCGGGAAGGCAGAAAAAAAATTGAATGCTCTGAACCTATGCTGGTCCTGTAGCACAGCCATCTCCCCTGTGGATAATTAGAAGCATTTGAAGGTATTGCTGTTGAAGCTAATTTGTGTCTTTCACTTTGCATATTCTAGAAACTTCATACATTAATCATGAGGGGGCACAAAAAAAATTAACGTCTTCAGACGTTGATGGGCCATCAGGGAGTATGTAAAACGATTGGTGAATTATTCCACTGATCTTCTAAGTACTAATATATTTAAGCTAAAGCCTTGTTTCGGGTTTCTTGCACTGAGAAGATGATTGAATTATCATGGTTTAATTTTAAATAAACATATGCTCGACCTTTGTGGCATTTTGTTTTAGAAAAATCTTTAATTGCTCTGATACTTAGTACCTAACGATTTAATGCAACTTTTACAATGTTACGAGCATAAAATGAAAATGTATTATTTCAAATGTTTCTCTTTTTTTCAGCCAATGAAACAGAAGTGGCGTTTTTTTCTAAGGAAGATTACACAGCGTACAAAGCAAATCCTGTGTTAGCCTGGTGATTGCCATTGTTGAAAACCGGTTCCAAAATATTTGCACTAAATAATTGCATAGTCTTCTACATTGTTTTGTTTTTTTAATTTAAAAAAAAGGAATACAAATCTATTTCTCGCAGTGAGAAAGTTGAATAGAAGTTTGTATTTTATCAACATTCGAAACTAAATAATTACCACTTGCACTACTTTCAGTCTGCACTGTTCTGTATTTCCTCACATCTCGTATTGCAAATGTGTAAATAACACAAACATTTGTTTCATTATGAGCCATAATTCCTAAGCTTTGATATTGATTATTGTATCTGAAAAGTGTGCAAAATTGTACATTGATTATCAGCTGATATTTCTTCGAAGCACAACAATCATTGGTCTTTTGAACGTGGCATTTATTTAGCTATTCATCATGAAATGTCATTCTTCAAAGAGCACCACATAATATATTAGTTTGAGACAGCTTAGTCTTATGCTTGTTGTATTGCTTGATCACTTAAACTCTGCTTGCGTCACTGCAAAGAGATTTTTAGACTGGAATGGTATTGCTTGCACAACTGGCGTCACACATTTTATTGCATGCTTGTGAAGGCATCGTAGGTGGTGTATTATGTGGTGATGCTGGTTAGGCTTCGCCATGCAATACTCTCACAGACCCCAAAGATGGTCATTGGATTCACAATAATACATCCTTCGCTCAGTCCTGGTAGTGTGGCTAACAGCAGCCAGTCTTTACCAGAGAAATGTTAAGTAATTCAGAGTACCAACATGAATTTTAAGTAATTGACACGATTTGAAAGAAATCGGACACCAATTTATAAAAAATAAAGCAGATTTTTATATTAATTAAACACCAAAATGAACGTGATCAGATGCGTTTAACTGCAGTTATGGATTTTAGAAGAAAACATAAATCATAGCAATTCAATACTGCACAAATTTTGCATTGCGGTCAATGAGGAAAAAGTGGTACTGACAATCGATCACTTGCAGGTCGAGTTGTGTGAAACCCAATGAGGGTAAGGGGAATGCATGTCCCAGGACCAAGCCACGACTTCAATTTTATCGAGCCTGTGGAGCCCGGGTGCAGAATTGTCCTGGCTGTCCCCGGTGCTGAACGGGAGCCGCAGGAGAGCTACTTTTAACGCTTATGCGATACTGCCAGAGAACAGGTTGCAAAATCAGACTTGTGACTAACAAGCCTTGGCAGCAGTAACTGCAGCAGATAGGTAATTCGCCATTCGGAGGAACATGGTAGCTCCTTGAAACTTGGTGGAGGGCAGGACTATAGTTCCCACAATGTCATAGACCATCTGGATTTGGGCGATTTCTCTTGGAGGATTCGAGTGCCAGTGATTCTTCAGATTAGTAGAATTGTTTTACCTGCAGTCAGCTGGGGACTAGTGCCACTAATCCAGGAGTGTCTGATGTTGCTTCTGGCTCTCACAAGGGTCCCTCTGTCTGGTGGAACTGACGTTTAGCATAGGACAAGTCTCGATTTTGCAGTTCCAGGAGTGATGCCACAGGTACAGAGTCTCCATCGTTTGGTTTGTGCAAGTACTGTTGTTGCGGACTCTGGTTTCTTTTTTGTCCTCTTTGATGCAAGATGATTCGGAACTGAGCTTCTGGTGTCAGAGGTTGCCCTTAAATCCTATATTAAGGGATGTCAGGTGTGTGGGTGCAAGTGGCCAATGTGCTACTAGCCCCAGTGGCTAATCTGACCTTGAAGTGACCACATCCGGGGATGTAGTTCACAATTTTACCCCGTTTTAAAAATGGCAGAAGTCTTTCTCAGCTGTACAGACTAGGTAGGTCACCCTGGAGTTGTGGCTAGCCTTCTGGCAGATTACACCTCTGGACTACCGAATTTTTCAGTGTGCAAATGTGTCTTGGGGAAGGGGGAGGACTGCTTCCTCCTTTGTGAGGCAGCCTGGTTGCAAATCACAGGCGATGCAGCCTTTGAAGCTCACTGCCCTGATGTGCCACTTCACTAACCAGCCTGTCAGGGAGGGAATTGTCACCTCCTTTCCAGGCAGGCCTTTGTTTCTGATTCCTGGTAGTGCTTACACCTCCTGGCAGGGTTCAGATTCCTGTCTTGGCAGCAGCATGTGCGGGCTGCCAGCCAGAGCACAGGAAAGGCTGGGGGAACCAGGTGGGCAACCTCTAAGGTAGCCACCTGGGTCCTTGCCACGTCGACCTCAACACAAGGTTCGTGTCAGGGGTGATGAGGCATGTTGTTTAATACCAAACGCAACATATTTAGGCTGTACCATAATGGAGCTGCCAAATTCAGGTTGCCCGTGTGCTGGCCCAACTTATCCTATGGACCCTCTATTACTTACAGTGTCCTTTAATGGTAAAGGTCACTATAAGGACATATAAGCTTGCACTTACAAGTCCACACCTTTAATATAATGCATCCTGCCTCCTGGGTTTTAGAAGGACTTTCTGAGGGCGACTGGCATATATTAAAAATAGTGCATTGACTTTTCCACAAATGGTGGTGCCAAAGTAGAGTTCGAGCAGTTTACACTGCTCCTGCAGTCTTCAATGGCAGGCCTGCTGTAAGTAATTTACTTGGGTCACTCAGGGTGGCACAAACAGTGCTTTAGTGTTGTCTGTTATTTTGTTGACCCTAGGGCATGATGACTACCCTACAGTGCACTGAATTTTCAAGACCTTCCTTTACAGGTTTTAACTGTAATGGTGTAGCAAGGCCGAGCAGACAAGGCTTACTTCTGGAGATTAGCTTAGGTTAAGAAACTCAGATACTTTTTTACTGTGAGAAAAAAAGTAATGGGCTGAATGCTTTCGCAAAAAGTCTGTCGCTGGCAGTTGCTCAGGCTTCATTACAGTACATAGTTTTTCACCCATTGCACCACGCCCAGAGAGAGACCATTTATATGAAAACAGCCTTATTTCTACTCCTGTTGGAACAACTCTACCGGAACTGCCACTCCAGGGATCTTCTGAACCGGAACACAAGCAACCCTCCACAATGGTAACTGTCTAATCTTTGCTAGTTCAAGAGAATGAGGGGCATATTTATGAAAAAGTAGCACAGCGCAGCAAGTTACCTTGCTGCTCTGCGTTAAATGGAAGGAATGCACTGTATTTATCACAATGCACCCTAAGTGGGACGGGCATGCCCAGACCAGGGTCCTGTGCACACTGTGTCACTGGAACCAAGCTGCACCTGGCTGATGAGGCCATAACTAGGGTGAAACCGGTCCCATGTTGCTTGTGTTCCTGTTCAGGGAAGACCTGGATGGCAGTTTGGGTTAAGTTCCATATGGAGCAGGGTCAAGACTGATTTGCATATATAGCTGGGTCCAAACTGAGGTGGCTTGGAGTAAAAAATAACGATGGACTGGGCAGCGACCTTAATAATTATCAGTGGCTGAGATTAATTCAAGTATTCCATCATTCAATTTCTTTTGGTATACTTCCGTTTGTCACTGGAAGTGAGACGGGTATACCCGAAGTGGCTTCCATTCACACTGTGTCACCGGAAGCAAGCTGAACATGCCTGATGATCCCATAACTAGGGTGAAACCTGTCCTGGGTTGCTTTTGTTACTGCTCAAAGAGGACCTGACTTGGCAGTTTGGGCTGGACTGTTCCAATTGGAGCAGTGTCAAGACTGATTTGCATATAGCTGATTCCAAACTGAGGAGGCATGGTTGGCAAATTAACGGTAGACTGGGATGCGGCCTGAGGAATTACCAGTGGCTAAGTTAATGTAAGCTTCCATCCAATACTTTTTTCTATACTTAACTTGTAAAAGTGTGTGAGGAGGGACTCGCCGACATAGAGCCATGGGCTGATTCTCCACTACAGTCACCTGTGCCACTTTCACGACGTCATTCACAGGATTCCACTCGAGCGAGAAATCCATGCTGTTGTCCTGTATCTTCACAGAGGATCGCAGACTGCAAGCCAGAAGGGGGAGGAGAAGGACCCGGAAGCTCTCTACATGCTCCAATGAAAAGAGAGGACGCAGAAGGAGGAGGCGGTCAAACCGGTATCATGAAACCAGGAAGTAGGTCGTCGGAGGCGCGACGCGAGGAAGACTGACCCTGTAGCTGTGCACCCGAAGAAGACCCAAGGAGCAGCGACGCGGCGGAGAACGAACCGGACGAGCCTTGGTCTGAGGAGTGGTGGAGTCCTCCAGAGGATGCTGTGGAGCGGCCGCAACTCTGGAGAGGTGCGGCAGCGCCGGTGAGTACCAGTGTTCCTCGGGAAATAAGGGGGACACGAGGGAGGCAGGTGGGGAACCTGGGCTTCCTTAGAGAATGAGTGCTTTAGCTGTCGGGTGTAATTAACAGAGCAGGTGGCTCGCTGTTGAAAGGACCTTGTTGTCTGGAAGCAAATAGCTCACTATTTGGGGAACTTGTTGGGGTTTTTTTTTTGGGTTATGTGGAGCTGAATTTAAGCTACAAGCCTACCCAGAGTTGTTTATAGGGCCCTCTGTTGCTTTAGTCATTTAAGGTCATAGAACAGAAGCACCAAGTACCTACGAACCTGATATGCTAACTGTATAACTTTGATATGCTAACTGCTTAACTTTGACTTTAAGCTAATTCTCTATGAAAACAGGACGTTACTACATGAGTTATCCCGACCCTCCCTTCCCTGCACCTAGTTTTTTTTTCTCTTTTCCTAGCATCTCTTTTCGAATTTCGCCATATAGTCTGAGCACTAAAGGTGTGGTGACGGGTACAACTTATTAAATAGCCACAAGATCTAGTATTCTGACGGCTCTTCTTTCTCCTTCTTATGAGCCTCCGGGGAGATCCCCGTGATTCGGAAGACGAGGAGCCAGGACCATCTGCTGATATCTCACTATCCAGCTCATCATCAGAAGAAGAACCTGAAGAACACCCTCTTGAAGTCCAATCTTTTGTTACTTCTGGCAATAAAAGTAGAACACTCGGCAAATACATACAGCCTCCTTGCCTGTTTATCAAACCTGCGCTCCCACAAAGTGATATTTTCTGAATTGTGACTTAAAACCCAGCTCTACCATTAAGAGATTTTTAAATTCCAGTTCTTTAGGCCCCAAACTCGATATTCCTACATGTTCTTAATTGAAAATGATCACTTATTAAATGTAATAAGTAAACCCAATGTTGTCTTGTGAGAGGCAGCCCTTACTGTAGTGTAATATTACTTTTACAAGTTTTTTACTACCAGAACATGTAAAAATTAAAAGTACATGTCTAACCTTTTTAATGCATTGCACCCTGCTATATGGGCTATTTAGGGCACACCTTCAAGGTGTCTTATATATATTGAAAAGGCAGGTTTAGGTGTGGCAGAAGGTTTATTTTGCCAGGTCGAAAAGACAGTATAAAACTGCACAGACAGGCTGCAATGGCAGGCCTGAGACATGGTAGAAGGGCTACTCAAGTGGGTGGCACAATCAGCGCTGCAGGTCCACCAGTAGTATTTAATTTACTGGCCCTGGATACCTGTAGTACCACTTTACTTGGGACTTACAAGTAAACTAAGTGTGCCAATTCCACCATGTTTAAAGAAGAGAGCGCACACACACACACCTTATCACTGGTTAGCAGTGGAAAGTGCACAGAGTGCTAAGGCCAACCAAAACAAGATCAGCAAAAAATGAAAGAGTGAGGCAGAATGTTTGGGGGAAGACCACAAAAAATGCCACCAGGCTCACAGGTCTAACAGGATCTTTTGGCTGAAGTAGTGGAATATGATCTACAACTAAGCTGAAAAAAATGTTATTAGGTTTGATCACACAATATAAATCCATGTGGTTATTTGCATAGTGTGTGTTATGTCAGGATGCCCAGAGACTGGTTAACAAGAGACGGAAAGAGCAACATCCCCTAGCTTACTATGAATTGAAGCTAATGCAGCTGCTTTTTAGGCAACTCTGTCCTATCTATTTTTAGGTTTCGCTGGGGGACGGAGCCTTTAGGCTCCGCCTCCAGAGAAATCTGTAGTTTCTAGTATGGGTGACTTGAACACGCCCCTCTGCTTCATTGGCTAGCTCCATAAATGGAGGCTAGCCATTGGAACAGAGAGGCGTCCGTCATGGCCGGAGGAGACTCGGGGGCGTTCCCGAGAATCTTTGGCTTTTGCCGACGTCACGCGACGTCAGCCGAAAGCCGGGAACGCCCCCGAGTCTGTTCTGGCATTGCCGGCACTTCTGCGTCTCTCCTCCCCCCTTTCCCGCCCCCTGGGTTTATTTTCGTCATTCGACCACGCCCCCCCTCGCCCACCCGGCATCTGGACCGTTTTGTGGCGGACTTGTGGGCCGATCGAGTGCCCACCTCGATTGATGGTTATCTTTAAAGAGCCGGTGCCCACCCGGCATTTGCCCGATAAAATCAGCCCCCGCCTGCCTGCCTAAGGAGAAGGGCCGCTGCGCTGCCCGCAGCGACCCGGAAGTGGTTGGCCGGAAGTGCCTGCCCCCGCAGCCCGGGGGGAAGAAAGAAGAAGCCTGGCGGCCGGTTTGCAGGGCTCCCGTGATGCGAGGGAGCCCTGCTGCATCTAGGAGAGCCCAGGAGGAGAGGAACCCCGCCCGCGGCCCCAAAGCGACCGCCGGAGGAGTGCTGCAGGGAGCAAGGCTCCCGTGTGAGGAGGTTAGCCCCGCCCGCCAGAAGACAGCCGGTGGGTGCGGGTGCTTTCAAAGAGAGGGGGGGGGCTGTACTTGTAAATGCTTGTTGAGCCTGAGGCCAGTCTGTTCTGTTCTTTCCCGTCTTAAGAAGATCAATGTGAGCTGTGAGCCTGATGTCGAGCAGCGGTTGTGTAGAATAGCAAGGCGAGAATGTCGTCAATTGCAGGGAGCGCCCCTGGAACGTGCCCCCCACATCACCTAGCTAGGCTTGTGTTCTGATGCTTCTGCCCCGGTAAAGGGGAGGGCAGGGTGTTTCCTGACGACCTCCCACGCAACGTGGAATGTAGGGGATTACTCCTCTGTAGTACACGGTGCCCATGCACCCCCGCTGGTCCGCTGCGTGCCTCGGTCTTGTATTTGGGGCCGGTGACTCAGACCTGATTTAATGCACAGTGTAGCCCCCTGGTGTCCGGGGCTCACGTCACGCCCCCCACAGGAAAATGGGGCTGATGGGGGGTGTTTAACTGTCCCCAGGTGCTGATGCCTGCAGAATTAGTGTCCCTCTTGGTGGCCCCATTGTTAACGTGAGTACCCGCTCTCCTACACTGTCTTAGGCCGAGGAGTTGCACCTCGCTTAGCCTGCACTGCTTAACTATGTTGGTGGGTTAGCGGTGTTCTGCATTCCTTCCCAGCAGCAGTTCTTGCGTGTTCAGCCAGGGCTTCTCCCCTCAGCAATTGATGTGATGTACCACAATGTCCTAGGTGCAGGATCCAGCCGGCGTGGTGGGTGCTCCATGGGGTCCCCGATGCAAAGGCCCAGCAGGCCAACTAAAATGAGAAAGCACGCATCACTCTCTGCGTCATCCTCCCGTGGGGGGACCCGCATTCCCAATCAAAGGGAGGGGGGGGTGAAGGCCAGAGAGTGGCACAGAAGACCCACGTAGGGTGGCAATTATGACAGGATATTGAGCAGGTCATTGAGGAGCAGCTTAGTGTGTGTCTGCTCCGACAGCCATCTTGGCCACGCCCCCATTTTTATTTTCAAGTGTTAGTGTGTAATAAAAACTAACTTTGCAAACTGCCCTCCGAGTTGCCTGCTAGTATGCGTAACCCCACATTTAGAGTTGTACATATCACCATTAATCCTAACAGCAGTATCTGAAGCACATTTAAATTAGGCATAGGTTTTCTTCATACCTAGTTTTCATTCATTTGGTTTTAAAGTATGAATTGAATGTTTGATTTACAATGAAAAATCTCTTTAAGCTGTAATTCAGTTACTGCATGCTTTTGGACAGCCAACAAAAAATATATATTCCTGGAACCGGAAGGGTCTGATGGACTAAGAGCATATTATTTTTGTGAATTTGCCATTGGGTCAAAAATCACAGATGTAAACTGTGTCAGTTGTTTGTTTCTTTTTCTTACAATTTTTTTTATTTCAGTGAATACTTTCTCTGGGGAAACCATGGCCCTTCTGTACAAATGACCCCTTGCTAAATTTGGAATTTTGTCGACTTTTTGGAAAATTCGACTTTACCGGATTTCATAGTTGTATCCAACACAACCCAAAAGTAGGTTCAGCCACAAAAAAATTGAAAAATGGACTACTTCCACTTATAATAATGTAAAAGCTGTGCTAAAATATAAAAACATATTAAAATATAAACATATTTACAACTATGGTTGTTCCCGAAAGGTGGGAAGATAGCTATCTTAGCACAGCAAACATTTTAGGGTGCCATTCGAAAAAAAAAATGCACTTTCTTGCACATAATATTTTCAGTTTTTTTTTAAAGTTTCTGTATTTGGGCTATTTTTTAGATTACCTCTAGGGGAATCCTTAAACCTTGGGGACCTTTAGAACGCCCAACATATGGGGAAAAAGGGACTCCAATCTAGGGTGGATACCTTTTTTGGACAAAAAAAAGATATTTGAGGGCTTAAGCCGGAAGTGCCTCGAACATCACAAAAGCACTGAGGTTGGAGAAGCCTCAGCAGTTAAGCTGTTAATTGCTAAGGACTACTATTTAAATGTGTACTTTTCAAGATGTAAAAAGTATTTTTACTTCTAGCCATTTTTTTGTAAAGATTTACGAGGGCCCTGTAGCTTTCCAAACACAAGTTTTGCAAAAACCAGGCCAAAACAAGCATTGGCAGCGCTGAAAGGCTGGTGGTCAATGCCAAAAATATTGTCTTTGCCAGTGCTTGTTTCTGACGTAGCCACTGACAGTAGAGACACTGTGGATGCTTGACTTTAATTACGCTTTTGCTCTGACCTGGACTGTGGCATCACCCCCTCCACTTGGGATATCGTGGGCTCTCTTACTTTGCTTATGCAGTCTGTTGTGACCTTTTTAACTGTTCTGCAACATAAATTAGTTGTAACTTTCCGAGCAACTATTTGAAAAATGCTACTATAACCCCGACGTTTGCAAGCGCTATATAATACTGTAACACTAAATTAAAACGGAAACTTTTGATTTAGATGACCTTCTTGCATTGAGGTAATGAATTTTTGAAGAGGAAGTACTGTAAAATGAATGAAGGATACGTAATTGCGATTAAAAGGAGGGGTTACCCCCAAGTAAATAGTTGATATACAAATACAGGCAGACCCTGAGTTATGCCAGTTCCGCCGAGTGCCCCTCCCCCATCATCCACCTCCCTTGTTTAAATAGGCAGTGTTGCCTCTCGGACGCCCCTCCTTCCCCATCCCACAGAGCACTCCCTGATTATAGGGTTGTACGGCGCAGCCGGGGGCCCAGGCCCAGCCCGGCTGCCGCCTCTGTATGTTTCCAAAGCTTGTCCTGCAGGCAGGAGAAAACACAGCCCCGGTGGGACATGTGTACGCTGCCTGTGATAGGAGGGGCCAACCAGGGCAGTGCACATCTCACCCAATCCTCCTCTCTGCCTGCCTTTGACAGAGCACCATGTCCATGTAGGGAGGCTTGGAATGCTCCATCCAATCGAGGGGTGAGGGATACAGTCGGAGAATTCATATTAATAATACTGATGACATGACAAGTGTGTTTGGGGTCAACGTAATACAGCGCTCTGACGCCTTCAGGTAATGTTTGCTCTATATAAAATCGCAATAAATTAAAAAAAAAAGCACGAGCCTTCAATGCATTTCCGGTATAGTAGACAAACCTTATTAATCAATGTCACCGCATTGCTGATCGCATGAAAGACCTCTCTGTTGCCTCGTTCGGGGAGGTAAACCTGGGTAGAGAGTTCTGGTGCCTTTAAAGGCATGGGTCGCAGCTCAACAAAACACTGCATTTTAGAAATATGGGGGTGTGATCCCTTCATGCCTGGTCTTCAAGAGAGGGGAGAGAATAGCAGAGAATGGAGCATGAACTGCAGGTTACACGTTCCAGTGCTGGCGGGGCAGATTATGCTTTCATCCTTCTGAAGTCGCTGCAGTGAGCTCCAGTGTGTGGATAATATCGACACCCTTTATTTCAGATGCAAAGTCATTTATTTTGAGCTGTGTGCCACATTAATAACCAGTATATCAATGTATTAATTAATATACAGGCAATAACATTTGCCCATCTATGATATTATTCAAAATTCGAACTATAAAATACTGAAAAAAGTGAGCAGATGTTCAGACCGCAGAAGGATGTTGGGGGCGCCTTTAATCAAGCAGCCGTTCGAACAAGCAGAGAAGATCCTATGACCGCGCTCAACCCAGACAGGATTCGTCGCTTTCAGTATCCGGGTGGGAAAGGCTCAGAAATAGTCGAAGCTAGAAGAAAGGACATGGGTAAATCAAGTTTGCCCGCTCATGTCCTTGATATTATTTGCACAGTTAAGCTCATGATTTATAATTCAATTAGTTCACGCTGTACTTTAAAATGCATTTTAATCTAAATGAACGAGAATTTATAATGCATTTGATTTTAGTAACTCAGTATATTTGTATATTTATCACTGTACTTCCACAATGTTATTATTGTCCCGATGTATTGATGGTGCTGTGTAACTTTTTTTAATTAACTTTGCACATTAGAAATAGAGTTGACCTTGAGGATATGAGCACGCGCTGTGCTGCCCGAGTAGCACGGACTGGAGCACAGGGCTGGAACCGTCACAGCCTCACATCAGAGCAGTGATTGGCGCACTAAGAAGGAAAGGGTGGGCATTTCCTGTTAGTCAAAGCCCTGCCAAAGAAGTGCAGGCTGCCTCGAGCCTTACCCATAGGTGCTTCAAAAGAATAGGAAGTGTCAGAGATCGAGCTCCACCCCTTTTATAATGAACTGTAAAAATGTACATAAACTTCAAAACAGCACGGTACAGCCCCATACTGTCTGCAAACCACTGTTACCCAAGTAACCGATGACCCCCTGGCCTCTGAACTTCAATTACGAAGTGTGTGTGTGGCTCTGGGTGTGTGTGGCTCTGGGTGGGTATGTGTGTGTGTGTGTGTGTGTGTGTGTGTGTGGGTGTGTGTGTGGCTCTGAATGTGTGGGTGTGTGTGTGGCTCTGGGTGGTTGCGTTTGTTTGGCTCTGGGTGTGTGGCTCTAAATGTGTGTGTGGCTCTGGGTGTGTGTATGACTCTGGGTGTGTGGGTGTGCGTGTAGCTTTGGGTGTGTGTATAGCTCTGGGTGTGTGGCTCTGGGTGTGTGTGTGGCTCTGGATGTGTGTGTTAGTGTGGCTCTGGGTGTGTGTGTGTGGCTATGTGTGTGTGTGTGGCTCTGGGTGTGTGTGGTAGTAATTGCTGTCTGCTGAGCTCGTCCGTAGGGTACAATAGGTCTCACATTTGCAAGAGATTAAGCTAATGGCAATGTAAATGACAATGCCATTTATTTATCTGTTTTCAAAACCAACACATAAATACAACATTTGTCATTTACAATGCCAATAGCTCTAACTTTTTCCAAAGGCGAAACCATTGCATTGTAAATGCTTGTTTAACTTCCTGGGGCTGTATTATGTATACGGCACACTTTCCCTGTTAGCACCATGGTGCACCTTTCAATAGGTGCATCGGGTGCTAACAGGGAGTGTGCCCTGTATTAGAAAGAGTACGCTGCTCTCTGGGCAGCTATGAACTTGCACTAGCATCGGGCAGTGCATGCATGTGAAATATGGAGCGGCTTCTTTAAAGCTTTCAGTGACTGCACCTGCCTGCAGGGTGATGCCTGGGGGCTCCTTATGAGCCCCTTTCTACCCTCATAGAGTAGCCTTTAGGAAGTGCACTGACAGTGTGCCACCTTTTTGTGGTGTATAAACAAAAACAGTGGTTCCTGTGGGCTAATACGATATTGGTAATTCTAAGCGCAATCGCAATAAAAAAAGGTTGTCGATATCCGAAGGAGAAGAAACCATATACCACTCAATGTTTGGTAATAACAATCGTTATTTAGATATATAACATAATGAAAATCTACAAAAAGATGAATTTGTATATAGTGCTGTGTCTCCAGTGCTCAAACTTATGCTATCCTTCTCTTTCTTTCTTTAAATATAGATGTCCCTAATTCAATAGGTCTTGGAGAGACTCCTTATTGTAATAGGGGTCGAAACGCCATCGACACTAATTTAAAGCGAACCATTCAACAGCCCCTATTATTGTATAAGGAGGCTGCTCCTATTGTTTATCAGTCAGTCAAGAGGTCTTTATTCGATTTGCATCATAAAAGACAAAATACATAAAAAAAACAGTTCATACGATTTTACATATAAGATAATAAATACGTTACATTTTAAAACCATGTTAAAAAAGTATTAAATTTAGACAATGATGTACAAAGGACCCTTGACTACATAAGAGCAATACAAAGTTGCAACTAAAAACTCATAAAAACATTTACAATGGGAACTTCATTTACCAAGGTTGCGAATGCAGATTGACCAAGCCCAACTCACGAATTTTGCTACACCAATGGCGATAGGGGCAGAAGTATCAGTTTTTAGAATCCTAGTCGCTGCAACAGCAGATCTAGTACCTAATAAGCGTCAAACTGGTAAAAGCCAAACTTTTCTGGGTAACGAGTACATAGGGCAGCAGAAGAAAGTGTTCAATATTCTCTACTGCTGTTACACAGAAAGGACACTTATCGCTGCCACCAGTCGACCAGGAGTGGGTAAGCCCCCGCACGGGTAACAAGCCTACTCGTAATTGATGATACAGTTTACGATCATTAGGCTTGGTTATTAAGTCCCAGTAGGCTTCATATTTAGGGGCATCCTTAACAACCTAAAATTCCAGTGACATGGTAGGACCAACAACCATGGTAGATCTCCTCTCAGCGATCCAGTGGCAATAAATATCTTTGAGTGCCTTTTTCGATGGAAAGGTAGCACTTGCTGGATCAACCCATAGTGCCTCCAGGCTCAGATTTTTCAAAAGCATCCTGAGATGAGAGAACCAGGGTACCCTATGGGCCCCTTCGAGCCCCCTCACCTCAACAATGGCCTCAGCAAACAGGGATAATTCGGGTGTAGTCCACAGTCGACGCCAGAACGCCAGTGGTCTATACCGTACCACGTCCTCAATAGATTTAACACCTAAATCAAGCTGCAGGGGTAGGCAAGGTGTTGTTTGTGGGAGACCAATTGCCATTCTGAGGAACCTATTCTGAGCCACCCTCAGAGTGGATAAATCACTATACCCCCACAGTTCTGCACCGTAGATAATTGCAGGAATTATCTTGGAGCCATAGATTTTTACCAACGGTGCCAGAGGTTTAGTTAGAGATTTTGCGTGCTCCTTCAATAAAGCTCCCCCAAGTTGGGCATGTTTCAGGGTCATAAGATCCAATTGGGGTTTCCAGCTCAAGTTCTCACTTAGTGTGACTCCCAAATATGTAAAAAAAACTCAGTTTGATCCAAAATGGCTCCGCTCATCGACACCTTGGCCTTCACTGCCTTGGGGCCTCGCAGAACCATAAATTTGGTCTTGCAGACATTCACCTCTAACTCATGCTCGCTACAGAAACACTCAAAACGGGCCAGCGTGGACCGAAGGCCTTGCCTCGTTTTAGAAATAATAAGAGTGTCGTCTGCGAACATGAGGAGGGGAATTTTCCTTCCAGCAAGGGAGGGGGCGTCCGTTGGAAAGTTAGAAAAATACTTAGTCACCCCATTAATAAACAAAGAAAAAAGGGTGGGGGCCAACACACACCCTTGTCTAACCCCCTTGGCGACTTTGAAACTGTGGGTGACCTCCCCTGGACCACCCCATCTTACTTTGGCATAGGTGTTTGAATGCAGATTGATAAGCAGCGCCACCTGCTCTTTGGGCATGCCCAAATCCAACAAGACTTCCCTGTCATATGGTTACTGCGTTTCTATATATTGTGTTAAGTTAGCATGAGTTTATTAAATGTTAAACACCATATTTTCCTTCGGCTTCAGTTTGCACACGACACCTAATTGTTATTGTAGCTTTCAACTTAGACGAAAGATGTGATTAATTTGAGAATAATATGTTATTGCTCTGATATCAGTCGTGCTTGGTACACTTGGTACAAATGTCTGCACACTGAGAACTGCACCCTCTAAGAATAACCTAACACAAGGTTGCTGAAGGCCTGATCCTCGCACCACATTAGACATAACACAAATAATGTTGCTGCCAACATTGGGCTCTACTCGGGTTTAAGATAGTTACAGGGAATGAATCAACACACTTGATGCTTCGCATGCAGAGAGCTGGTAGCTGTTGATGTGATCTGCTCCTACTGAGATTTTGAGGTATGGGCCCGCCCTGCTAGAACCCAAATGAGACCACCTTAGATATAATATAATATGCTAAATAGGGTGCGCAAAATATAGGTGATACAGAATTCTATAGATTTTTGCATCATAACATGCTATCACCTTTTGCTTACTATGGATTAGTGACTATGCTGCTAACTCTGATTTTTATAATATGTATGTTGATATTATACAAGATACTGCGTTTGAGAACTTTGCATTGAAAAATAAACATTTCAAACTTGCACGTGTGTTCTTTGCCTCCCAGTTTCGGTTTGTAATGATTATATAACGAAAGAGTGTTCATGTGTTCCACGATACCTGAGGTACCCTAAGTTCATGTTCTGGATTGTCTAAGTCATTGGTGAGTTATTACTACTGATGAGACACTGTAGCTAGCTTGGTAAGGGGATTTCTGAAACTAAGGTGAGTTTTGGGTCACCCTAACTCACCCAGGTTCTAGATCTCTGTGCACAGTTCTGTGGGAGAACGGAAACCCTGCTATATGGCGCCCATACGTTGTTGGCCTTATATCATGACACTCGAGAAGTATATCATTCAAACCTTAACGCCTTCGTTCCCGTTTCCGGAAAACGGCAGTGTCGGAAAACCTACCTATTTTTGAAATAGGTCTTTTCAAGCTTGAATCTATCTAAAAACGGTTTCCTTGAATTACTACCCAGTTGTGCTACAAAGTAGTCTTTGTTTTCTCTCTTTCCGGTGCTGACATGGCACAACCCGTGGACATCCCGCAACATAGTCGCATTGCGGTGCGTGACCACTTGCGGGCTTATAATGTCCCTGTAGACGGCTTGACTGTGGTTCTGGTGGTGAGTGCGGAACATGCTTACCCGTATGAACTATTTTATTCGTGGGTGACATTTCCGGCGGTGGACGCTAATTCTGGAGTGTTCCATTCATACACTGCTTCAGCTGTACCGGTTGCGTATGCTCCGTACAGGGCACTGGAAGTTCCTATTGATGCTTGGCAGCATGGAGTTTGGTTTGGTGGCGCCCTACCACACGCTTTAACCGCTCCGAGGTTAGGTCCTTTGTCCATTCCGGGCACATCTTGGCCCGCTTTGGCTGGATTCACTCCTCACCCTAATCGCGCCACTTGTAACGTGGCTGATCTGCGGCGGCTTCATGAAGTCGCAGTGGCAGTGATTCGAGCGCTTGTTCATTACATTAGCCGTAATGTTCAGGACGTAGCCCCTAGGGGTGCACAGCTTCGTGCAGAACAGGCTGGTTTGAAAATCAATCCTGTCATGGTGAATTCCGTGATGGGCAAAAAGCCCCAGGACAAGGATGATTTTCCGTTCTGGCTTGCTGAGAAATTCGGCCAGCTGGAAGCTGTGTTTCCCAACACGAGTCCTGGTGATAAACACAGGATTCTTACACTAAGTTTACCGAAAGATTTGGCACCTGAACTTGTTGACTGTGAGACCTGGGGTAAGACTTTTGCAGCGGTCTATTCGAGGTGCTATGGCACCCCGTCTGTGACCAATCTGGGTGCGGTCCTTAAACGTGTTCAGGATGAACACGGACCGGAGTCGGCAGTTGAATTGGGTATGCGCCTGTGTGGCACCTTTGATGTAGTTTGCGATCTAATCCTTGCGAATGTCAAGGGGGATGCAGTGAACTTTCAGGTTGCTAATGCATTGGCGTTAGTTCCCGAGGCCGAGAGACCCCGTCGGTTGGCAAGGATTATTGTGGCTGCTTATAAAACGGTTGGCCGCAATGCGAAGGGGCTTAAGGCTTTTCCTGATAAGGAGAAAAAGCAGCCCCAGGGTCAGTCTTCGGATACTAGTGGTCAACCTAAGTCCAAAAAACAAAATTGGCCTAAAAAGCAGAATCAGGGTAAGCAACAACAACAACAAACACAGGTTTCTGCTCCTGCGTCTCCGTTGCCTGCGCAGTCGGATCGTGTTTATGATTTGCGCGACCGCGCGATGATTAAATCGCCTGAGAGGTTTCAGGCTTCTGACCAACGCTCTCCTCGTTCCTTTCAGGACTCATCGGCTCCGTCAACCGGTGGTGGAGGGGGCGGCAGGGGCCGGGGTGGCCAGCAAGGACGTGGTCAGCCCCGCCCACGTAACGGTGGAGAGCAGCTGGAAGGCACTACGCCCAAGAGACCACAGTTTGCCACGAAGGAAGTCGCCGCACTGACAGCGCATCGATATGCCCCAGATAGTGAGAACGCGGCTTCGGAATCTGACGTGGGCTCTGACCTTGCTGGACAGCGCGGCAGAGATTACCATAGTGAGAGAGGCCCTCCGTCCACTGTTGAAGGTGACAGCGACTGACACTTATGTTGTGATTGAAACTGCTGACACGCATGTTGCTCCCCCTGAACGTCTTTTTGAAATTGTCCTGTTAATCGAAGGTGACATGCAGAGAACTGTAAAAGGGGTATTTTGGGAAAATCTTTCGTCTACGTATGACACTTTGCTTTCGGAGGCTGACTGGCCCCCACCTTTTGTTCTCGCACCTCCGCGAGGGGAGGAGGTGATCCTCCCCAGTTTTGCGCACACTGTATCGAGAGTGGAAGCGCTGCATTTTGCAGAAGAGTGGGCTCTGGCGCTTGCGCCGGCTGTGTACCGCAATCAGTGTGGCTGGGATAAATTGTCTCCAAGCCATGAGATTCCGTTACGGTCTCAGCCGCAGCCTCAACCTCAATATCCCATACGGCGTGAAGCCAAAGCTTCAGTCGCAGCTATCCTTGAACAATTGGAATATCAAGGTGTAATTGAAACGTGTGTGTCACCGATGAATAACGCGCTTTTTAATGTAAACAAGCCGGACGGCTCATATCGTTTGGTTTTAGATTATAGGTATTTAAACTCGCATTGCCGTAACTGCGCAGTACAGAATACTCATGGCTCTGCTTTAGTGAATAGTCTTGAGCGTAAACGGTTCAAAACCACGCTTGACATTTCCAATGGTTTTTATGCACATAGATTAGATGGTCTAAGTTCCCAATGGACCAGTTTTACATGCGGCGGTGTGCAAAAAATGTTTCGGCGTCTCCCAATGGGCTATAAGAATAGTCCTGGGGTATTCTCCGCACGCATTGTCTCTCTTCTAGAGGGCATCGACCCAGTTGCTTGTTCATATGTGGATGACATTTATCTGACAGACGACGATCTTTGGGAGCATCTGTGTCAAGTAAATAGCATAATTTGTAACTTTGCAGACATTGGTTACAAGTTTAACTTTGCAAAGTCGCACATTGCAGAGTACACAGTGTTGTTTCTCGGCTACGAGCTGAACAACGAGGGAAAAGGCTTGGCACCTCACTTCATGGAGAAATGCGCTCAGTTGCGTTCTCCGACAACACTGAAGAAATTACAATCTTTACTGGGCTTTTTGAATTTCGGGAGAACTTACATTCCGGAATATGCCCAGCGTATCAAGCCTTTATATGCTTTGATACAACCATCTTTTTCCAAATCATGCTGGCTGCCTGAGCATTCAGCTATTCTGCAGTCTTTGCAGGCTGATTTGCTCGCTTCTGAATACTTACAGACTCGTGATAACCAGACCAACCTGGTGATAAGAATTATCCCGGGGCGGTGGGTTTCACGTACCTGACTTTTAATGAAGGAGATACAGTACCTATTGCTTACAAATCACACTTGTACACTTCGGCTGAACTGCGTTTTTCCACTGTGGAGAAAGTTTTAACGGCTGTGCAGATGGCGATTCTTAAAGAACGTGCCCTGTCACAAGGAAAACGCATGTTGGTTGTTACCCCGTGTCCTGCCTTGGAGGCAGTTACGAAAGCCAGTGTACCAAATTCTAAAGCTTTGCACCCTAGGTGGATTCAGTGGGCTGCATCCTTGACATCACAGGATGTCACGTTTATTATTGACGCCACTTTACGGTCGCAGGAGTATTTACAGTATGAGTTTGTTCATCCTGCTCCTTTAGCAATGCGGCCGTTGGAGGATTTCCATTCCATCATTTACACTGATGGTTCGGAGCAGGTTGCGCATGGCTCTAAACATGCCTACGTTTCCGCATGCGCCATTGTGGTCGGTGCCATGGTGAACGATGAGTTCAAGTCCAGTGTCGTGCACACGCTTGGGGACTGCACCGCACAATTAGCAGAGCTTCGTGCTCTGATGCTTGCATTGGAGTACGCAGATCCTAGTGTGACTACTTTGATCGTAAGTGACTCTTACTACTGTGTCCAGTCTTACAACGAAAACTTGTTCTTTTGGATTCAGAATGAGTTTTGTGATTCCAAAGGTAGCACAATAAAACATAAAATTATCTGGGTCCGAGTGGCGGAACTTAAAGAGAAGTTGCCACTTGTGTTTGTGATTCATACTCTCGGCCATCAGCGCGCGGGGGTCCACGCTGTTGGTAACTCGCTTGCTGATGAAGCAGCGAAGTCAGCAGTATCGAAATACTTAGTTGCAGCAGTCACGAGATCCAAAAGCAAAATAGATGATGACATCTTGGCAGCTGTTGCTGCAACAGGGAAGGGAAGTAAATATCCTGTGGGGTTCCCTTCTAAATACACATACCACTTAAGTCCCGATAAGGTTCCTTCTGTGAAAATTCCTGAAGTTGGAGAGCGTCTAGTTCCCAACTCGGATCGCAGGGCTGCTTTGATTACAGCGGCTCATGAAGGTGTGGCGTCTGCGCATGCGGGAGTCTCAGCCACTGTAACTCAGCTACAACAGAGGTTCTGGTGGTGGGGACTGTACAAACAGACGCGCGATTATGTCCTTCAATGTGACATTTGCCAGCAGATTAAACCTTCAACTGCTGCGCGTCCGCCTCAGACACAGTTGTACAGCTCTAATCAACCGCTTGGATGCGTTTATTTGGATCACTGCGGTCCTTTTTCTTCTGATACTGCATACAAATACATCTTAGTAGCAGTTGATTCATGCACACGCTTTGTGTGGGTATGGCCACATCGGAGCGCTGATTCACGGACTGTCATTAAGGATTTGCGAGTCTTTGTGGGAATTTTTGCCTGTGGTACCTTCCATTCGGATCAGGGTCCGGCTTTCGCCTCGAAGGCGTATAAGGATGCTATGGTTTCGTTGGGGGTCCAAGTCAAGTTTTCGAGTCCCTACAGGCCCGAGGGCAATAGTGTAGTTGAACGAATGAACCGTGACTTAAAGCAATCTTTGACAGCCCGAGTTATAGGCACTGGCAGAAACTGGCTGGCCCACCTCAATGGCGTGCAGCGTGCGCTTAATAATCTCCCTAGAAGGTCTCTGGGTGGGCGGACCCCGTACGAAATGCTCTTTGGTAGCAAGATGTATGTCCCTGACCTCGATGGGCTAGACTGCAAGGCCCAGGCCACGGCCTTTGACGTAGATGAACATTGCAATGTTTTACAGATTCTACAAAAGACCAGAGACAGTCTTGCAAAGGAACATTTGCCCTCCACATCGGATGATGCGCTGCAGATCCCGGTAGTTGGCTGGCTACCCCAAGTTGGAGAACTGGTTCGAGAGAAGATCGATAACAAGAAAGAGTTTGGTCCCTCATATCGTGCACCGGTTCGAGTTCTTGGAGTGAAGGGCACAAGAACAGTCATTTTACCACCACTTCCAGGTCGTAAGGAAAACAGATTTATTTCTATTGACAATGTCAAGACACACAGGGTGGCCGATTCTTCATAGCATGACACCGGCTGTATCCTGTCCTTCCATGGTGAGGCACTCTGTGCTGGCTATTACATCTGGTGCAGAACAGGAGGTGTCCCTCGAGATGCCTGCCATATCCAGTCCTTTATTAAATACTATTCCTGTTACTAACATTGATGAGTTGAACTACACCTATCCTGCTGATTTATCGATGCCAGATTTGCAGACTCGTTTGGCCGACCAGTCCAGATTCTCTTTTGACTCTGTTTCGGAACCTTCAAAGAAACCCTCAACTATTGCAAAATATGCCACGTTGTTTAAAAAACATTTTTTAATTCCCCCTTGGACATACATTTGGTTGATCCTATTTTCATTTTACCTTTTTATGTCAATTGGTTTTGTGTTTTATTTTTTCCGCCTGATCGATGGTCACTACGTTAAAGAAAGAACAGGAATTCGGTACCTTAATGGAACATTGGCCCATCTTTCCTCTTCACATTCAGCGCACAGACTGAAACGAAACTTAAATACAGTTAACATTACTGCTTGGCCTGTCCTTGATGGGATTGTGTGGGATGCGGTTAGATTTCAAATACATGGGCCCACTGAAGTGATTAATGTTCCGAATGTGCTTCGAGTAAACATGGGAGATGTGATTAAACAAAATATACGTTCTGATGATTGGGATATTCAGGCCGTAGAAGCATTATTTTCTGATTTGAAATACTATGCGGCTTTTGATGCTGAAGACTTATATTTAGATTCTATTAATTATGGTGATTTATTTTGCTTCCAACATTATGGTAATCATTTTCTCCATAAGACAAATTCCAGGAGGGTTGCTGTGAATTACACGCAATGGGAACATTGCCCGGCTCCTTTAATTGGAAGCTCAAGTACATTTCTGAAAAAATACAGTTATTTTACAGATTTCAATCAATCAAATCCTGAGTCATTTTATTATAGAATGACAGAAAAGTCCATGTCCAAAGTTAGACTTACTGATACAAAGTTGCTGTATTCGAAGTCCTTTCTAGACAGATTGGCTTTAGATGGCTACGAGTTCTGGAAAGGAATAATTGACCTTAAATCGGTTTGGGGTACCAAAGATTGGCAGGTACAAGGCACTGAGGCTTTGCACCGTGCATGTCTCATCCCGAATCACATGTTGTTTCTAAATTCTACTATTTCCCAAACAACATGCTTTGGATTGGCTACTTCTAAAAAATTAAATACACCAATTATCCCCGAATTGGAAGAATATTCAGGATGGGGTCATTTTTCTGATTTGTCTATTCATGAGATACAATCTCTAATTCACAATTCGTCCTTTAATGTGTCCAGCTTGAATCCAAAAGGTTGGCTGTTGTGGCAAAAGAGTTCTGATTCTTGCCAACGTCGATTTCTGGGGTTAGCTGAAGGGTTCACACAAGTGCGACCAGATCCCCGTTTTGAAACTGATTATACTGTCACCACTTACTCTGTAGGGAAACTGTGTCAGAATTGGTTACAACATTCCACGTTAGCTGCAGTTAAACTACATCTGTCTCAGTTAACTGAAAATGTGGATTTGAATGATTTTATAAAAGGCCCAGCTAAGGGTAGATCTAAACGGTGGATTTATGCTGTTTACAATGAAATTTGGAAAGTGGCTCAAATTGAGGCTGCTAAGCGCCTAAGGGCAATTGACCAAGCAAATTTGGAAAAAGTACTTGCAGTGGTCGATAACAGTATTAACACGCTTTCTTCCCGAATTTACACATTAAACAATATTGTTTCTTCTGTTGTTGACATTGTGCATGATGAAGTGTCCGTATTATAACATGGTCAAAATCAATTGCGTTCTGTTATGCAGTTTGCCTGGACACTACAGACTCTGAAGGCTGGTCGAGTGCCTTGGAGTTATATGAACGCCTCATCACTATTTGCCCCATTTAATTTGACTGACAAGCAGCGCATGCTTTCCATGCGAGATGCATCATTTTCTATGTTACACATTGAGAAGTTAGAATCTTTGCCCTTCTCTGTGGCTGAGGCGGCTGCTGCTACATGGCTTATCCATGGTATTATTACTTTACCATTTGCTCTGTATAAATTTACGAATTGTATGAGATATATTGCTATAGGGCGATATGAACCACTAGGTAGTGCTTTCCTGCATGAGACATGGTCTTTACCATATACATACAGATGTCTGAAAGAAGGAAAGGAAGTGAATCTGAATGGTGAAGAATGCACACAGTCGCCTGACCGTTCACTGATATGCAGGCACATCCAGTTACATGGTTCTTGTAATCAGGACAGACCAAATTTAGCCTGTGTTTTAAAAGGCACCGGTTCCTGCAATAGTTCCCACATTCACTTTGTTGTCTAACGGTAGTTATTTACTTTTGAACAACGAACTGTGTTGTGGGTTAATGGTCTGTATCGCATATGTGGTTACTGTATCAGAACGTGTGGTGTGTTGCAAGAACGTGTTATATCCACCCACGCATGGGAATTCAGATGTTTCCATTTGGCCAAGAATACCAACCTTGAGAGCGGAGTTCAATGGTTTGAGCCGAATAAGAGCCCTTTTGTCTCAAAAAGAAGTGGCCCTGAGCTCGGCCCGCGAAACTTATGTCCTTCACATAGCTAACACACGAACAGAGGTGCAGGCGCTTTTAAATACTGATTTGCCGTTTCATTTCTGCGAGCTGGTTCATCAAATCTTTAATGCCTCCTCCACGAATGGCCTAGCACATTTTTTTAAATTGGTTAGCAGTGGTCTCGTGACTACGTTTGAAAAAGTATTTGGTATTATCCCTGCGTTTTTTCATTCTATATTTGCAAGCTTGTTTGGCGGATTTCCTGTTTTGCTGGTTTTGGCTGCAGGCGTGCTGGTGATATTTTGCTTTATTAAACATGGATGCCCATCCTGCGCAAGAAAACGCTCAGCCCCTACTGATGCTGTTTCGCAACCGGATGCTTGATTACTATGGCTCCTTGCCGCTTGCGACTTTAAGCACGGCTTTTGGATTATCGTTTCGATTTTCCTATTTCACATGTGTCCAGCCTATGTTTCATTGCCTGAGCTGTGATTTTGACTGGGCCATTGATTTGTGTCTCTGCTTACCGACTTCTCCTGACGTCGATTTTGATCAGCTGATGAGCCCCGTAGTTGCTCACGTGTTGGTTTGTTCTGGCGAAAGGGTTATGGCCTTGGCAGCGATGCATGGACTAATGGGTCAGTGGGACATATTCGCAGCGGCGCATGACTTTCTGGCACATAGCGTTCTCGAGAACCCACTGAGTTGTCCTCTGATGTTGCTAGAGGATTCAGTGCTGGAGGAGCACATAAGTTCTTTCCCGTTGCTTAATTGGATGGCTGAACTGTTTTCGGATGATGACCGTGATTTCATTTTGGAAGCTGTGGCTACCTATTTTGCATATTCTATCCACCCATGAGTGGCTTTGGAGACTTTCACTATTATGGCACGTGACTTTTTAGTAATTCTGAGTGGTGCCTTTTCTATCACGAACATTGGACTTTGATATGCTCTGGGCCTATGATTTTATAAATGGCCTCAAGTTCAAGTTTTTTTTTTTTTTATATTTTGTGTGGCCACTATAGGCATTCATACATATTTTGTATTATTGATTTTTATATACATTTACATACATCTAGCTTGGCTCAATATTATTGAACTCTGCTTTCATGTTTTGCCTTCCTTAAAGTTTTGGCTTAATTTTTCATTTTTTTACCGTCCTCGGATCATTGGGGGGATGTCATATGGTTACTGCGTTTCTATATATTGTGTTAAGTTAGCATGAGTTTATTAAATGTTTAAACACCATATTTTCCTTCGGCTTCAGTATGCACACGACACCTAATTGTTATTGTAGCTTTCAACTTAGACGAAAGATGTGATTTATTTGAGAATAATATGTTATTGCTCTGATATCAGTCGTGCTTGGTACACTTGGTACAAATGTCTGCACACTGAGAACTGCACCCTCTAAGAATAACCTAACACAAGGTTGCTGAAGGCCTGATCCTCGCACCACATTAGACATAACACAAATAATGTTGCTGCCAACATTGGGCTCTACTCTGGTTTAAGATGGAGTTACAGGGAATGAATCAACACACTTGATGCTTCGCATGCAGAGAGCTGGTAGATGTTGATGTGATCTGCTTCTACTGAGATTTAGAGGTATGGGCCCGCTCTGCTAGAACCCAAATGAGACCTTCTTAGATATAATATAATATGCGAAATAGGGTGCGCAAAATATAGGTGATACAGAATTCTATAGATTTTTTGCATCATAACATGCTATCACCTTTTGCTTACTATGGATTAGTGACTATGCTGCTAACTCTGATTTTTATAATATGTATGTTGATATTATACAAGATACTGCGTTTGAGAACTTTGCATTGAAAAATAAACATTTCAAACTTGCACGTGTGTTCTTTGCCTCCCAGTTTCGGTTTGTAATGATTATATAACGAAAGAGTGTTCATGTGTTCCACGATACCTGAGGTACCCTAAGTTCATGTTCTGGATTGTCTAAGTCATTGGTGAGTTATTACTACCGATGAGACACTGTAGCTAGCTTGGTAAGGGGATTTCTGAAACTAAGGTGAGTTTTGGGTCACCCTAACTCACCCAGGTTCTAGATCTCTGTGCACAGTTCTGTGGGAGAACGGAAACCCTGCTACATCCCAGAGCTTAATCCTAGGCACTAGGTCGAAAGCGGACCTAAGGTCCACAAATGCCGCAAACAGCAGACCTCCCCCTAGGTAGACCACCTTCCAATATAATAGCATAAATCTGAAAACTTGCTCTAGGGTCCCCATATGTTGCCGGAAACCCGCCTGGAGAGGGCTTAAAACATCATAATCAGAGATCCAACACTGGATCCTACCCAGAAGTAGGCGAGCCACAATCTTTTGTACAGCATCAATAAGGCTAATAGGTCGGTAATTAGCCGTTACTGAGCGATCACCCTTCTTATGAATTGGGAGGATCTCCGCCCCCAGCCAAGAATCAGGGACTTTCGCACCCCTTGCCAGAGCATTGGCTAAAAGAAGGTCCTGTTCCTGCTTAAACAAATCAGCTGGTATGCAGTCAGGTCCTGGTACTTTACCCCCCGGGATAACCCTCAACACTGCCCTCACTTCAGTAGAGGTAAAAACCAGGGCTTCGTCAGTAGTGATGGGCAGCAGAGTGGCAGAACTAGTGACATTCGCTTTGAATTGGTTCCCATAGTATTCGACCCATTCCCTTGGCTCAACACAATTTGAGGGGGATGTATCCTGTGGGCGATTGCCCCATTTAAGCTGCCGCCAGAATTTAGTCATGTTATTACTCTGGCAAGCCTCCAACAGTTCCTTCCATCGGGTCTCGTCCCAGTTTTTCTTGGCAGTGGCCTGCACAGCTTTGTAAGTAGCCCTGCAGCTGCGGATTAAGCTCTGATCTCTTGACTTTAGAGCCGCATGCAGCGCCTTTTGCGACTCCCTGCATGCACTGTCAAACCAGGTTAGGGGCTTCAACTTATTTCTTCTTGGGCCAGTGCACTTAACAAAAAGAGGTTTAAGATTTAGAAAGAGATCCCTATGTAATGTGGTGATATTGTCCAGAAGGTCCGACTTTTGGCAGAACCCACTGATTTGAAGCATTGTATCCCCAAGCATGGTTCTAATCCTTGACAGAACCTCCTCATCAAGGGCTAGTTTAGGCCAACTAACCCTTCTTTCGTTATTAGATAGTGAGACTTGTGGCAGGGACGCCTCTGCCACAGAGAGCTCTGCAAAGGTACCTTCTTTGATCGATAGAACCAAGGGATTGTGATCGCTCTCGGCTCTACTTACTACCACCATATCCAGTAGACTGGGCCACGTTTCCACATTCACCAGGATATAGTCAATGAGGGAGCCAGATCTGCCATTGTCGTAGGTCAATGCCCCCATCCTATCGGACTTCAATCGCCCGTTGACTGCACGCATTCCCTGATTCAAGCATAGACCCTTCAAAAATATGGCTGATTGAGACCAATTCTTAATAGGTTGTAATTCCAAACCCGGGATGCCCCATAAAGAATCCTCATCTTTGGTGAGCATACCATCATCCAGCCCCAGAGGTTCAAAACAGGTATTGAAGTCCCCCAATACCACCCTATTTGTATTCACCGGCAATGAACTTAAGAGACCCTCCAACACAAGTGCAACAGGTGAGCATTTTCCCCCTGGGATGCCCCGCATATAGATATTTATAATCACCATATTCAGTCCCGATGACGAGTTTACCCTTATGGCCAACATATCGGGGTTGTCCAACGGGAGCTCCTCCACTGTTACTCCCACATGTTGGCGTACCCAAATAGCTAGACCACCCACTGGTCTGCCCCTTGCACCTTTCACAGCTGGTCTAGAATAGTTCAAAAAGCCAGCGCGAAATATAGGCCGAGTGGCCCAGGTTTCCTGGAAGGACCAAATATCAGAATGGTCTATGAAGGTCCCCCAGTCAGGCAGATCAAGCTTTGATTCAAGGCCAGCAATATTCCAGGAGCATATCCGTAGCAACAGTAAACACTGGTCAATTGCCCCCTTCCCACCTCCCGCCGAGCTAAATATGGCTGGGCAGGGTGAACAGAGAGATTGGTTGACACCAGTGGAAGAAGGTAGGGAACTTACAGGTAAGACTGAAAATAATGATTCACCATGGTGGCTTTATCAACATTTAAACCAACAGATATCCCCTGTTCAGGTCCCACTAGAAATGAGCAACAGTCAACGGAAGGGAGTGCAGTTACAGGCTCAGTGGATTGCACTGATAAAAGACTGTTTATCATTTTTTGATGGTCGATTTTACCTGTATTTTGGAAACCATTTATTTATGTCACTATTTATATAAGTTCCATTTTCACTGGGGACACTTTGCACCATATATAAATGTATATTTTTTGTATATTTTCATTTTGTTATATATATATATATATATATATATATATATATATATATAATGAATAATTATTACCAAATATTGAGTGGTATATGGTTTCTTCTCCTTTGGATATCGACTTAACCCTTTTATTGCGACTTCGCTTATAATTACCAATATCATTGTATTGGCCCACAGGAACCACTATTTCTGTTCATATACTACTTACCCTGGTTCCAAGTGAGTAGGTTTTCCCTGGTCTCCTTCTCTTGACCTTTTTGTGGTGCACTTCCAGTGCACTTCCCAAGGGCATGCTTACCTCTGCACCCACATCCGTAATACGGTGTGGGTCGGAGTCAGTGATACTCTCATTTGCATGGGGCCGCCTTCCCTGCAAATAAGGGAACGGCCTCTCATAATCGCGCTGGTGCTTCATGCACGCAAGCGCTATAAATATTACTTAAGGGGACACAAAAACATTGCAGCCCCTTCAATAATCCCTTTGTGCTCCTGGAGCGCACACGTCCATTACCCCCCCAAGCCCCCCCCCCGCCCCCTCCCCTCCCAGGGCTCTATGTATAATATGGCCCCTGGAATAAAAAAAATAGCTCAAAATAAATCAGAGTCATTGATGGATGTAGTCTACACTTGATCGGCGCTATTTGATGACCGTAGACATTGACTATGGACTTGTTTTTAACTTGCATAACACGCACCTGTACCATGCGGTCATCTTCTGTCTCAATGGTGAGCACCCTCTGCTCGTGGCCAGGTTAATAAAATGCATGTCCGGCACAAAACAGCTTTTAAGTAAACCTAATCAGCAGACATTATTCCTTTCAACAGGTGTGCAAGACTTCCCTTTTCTGAACTTTGTTCCTTAACTTTACACTTTTTAGGTCTCGCCTGTCAATGCGCATGCGCATTGAGCTTGCGAGACTATAGGGGCTTAAACAGACTTTAACCAACTTGCGATTCCATGGCGATTCCTTGCAGTGCCCGTCAAATTTAAGCTCAATGCGCAAGCGCATTGACATTAAAAGCGCGTGCACATGAAAGCGACAAGGCTGCCTCCCACGGCTATCCCCACCCCCAGCCGCCAGCACCTCCCCTCGCTCTCCCCGCACACAGCCAGGCTCGCATTTCTCTTCCCCCCCCCCCCCCAGCCACCAGCACCTCCCCTCTCTCTCCCTGCACACAGCCAGGCTCGCATTTCTCCTCCGCCTCCCCAGCCGCCAGCACCTCCCCTCTCTCTCCCTGCAGTTTGAGTCTTAAACCTGCATTTGAGATCTTCGCATTGAATACTAAAACCACCGCCTCAGCCTGCACAACTCATTTAGCAGAAAGGAACGGTCTGCAACTTGCAAAACTCCACGACTCCAAGCGCCACCGCCTCAGCCTGCACAACTCATTTTTTCCCAGTGAAACAGACTATTTTAAAAATAAAATTTGCCAGCCTTCGCCATCTGTTCCCCAGCCGCCAGCACCTCTCCTCTCTCTCCCCGCACACAGCCAGGCTCGCATTTCTCCTCCCCCCTCCCGCCAGCACCTTCCTGCAGTTTCACGGCTGCGGTGAGCAGGTTGACACTACGAGAGCAAACCACTACCAACAGAGCAAAGCTTGTTTGTATATGTAAATAAAAAACGAAGTCGACGTTTGGGTGCAGGCATGCCGATAGCGCCACTTCCATGCTGTTCCCTTACAATGGGCCAATTAACAAGTGTCAGAAGTAAACAGAACAGCGGAGCCAGGAGAGTACAAACTAGACATTACTCCTCCTTTAATCCTGCATCCTTTCGGCGGGGCGCGCGCCACGCTCTCTCTCTGTTGCCACACGCATTAAACTGCCCAGACAGCCCACCCCCTCCCTCTCCAGCGCGCGCCGCGCTCTCCCTCTGTTGCTAAACGCATTAAAGTGACCAGGCAGCCCACCCCCTCCCTCTCCAGCGCGCGCCGCGCTCTCCCTCTGTTGCCACACGCATTACACTTAGTAGGCAGAACACCCCCTCCTCCCTATGCTCGCTCGAGTTGCAGACAGCCCACCTCCTCCCTCTCCATATGGTCGCTCGACTTTACTTTGAGCTTCGCCGCACGTTCCCCCTGGCTCATTTCTGAGCACGCACTGCGCCTTTTCCATGTACTTCCATAGCCCATAATTTACGGTCAAATACTCTTTCTTTTGTTTTGATATGCAAGCATTTAGCATGTGCTTTACTTTTATTTACTTACATACTTTTTGTTAACATTTGAAACTTACGCGCCCAAACTCGTTTCTACTTTTTTATGTAAACATACTCATATTCTCACTCACATTTTAAAAATAACTTTCTCAACAAACAACACTCTGGGGCAACACTCATGGCCAACACCGCATTACTTAGGGACACCCTAACATTACTCATGGATACCGACACACTATTTAGGGACACCCCCACGCATCACTCAGGGAAACCACCGCATCACTCGGGACACCACCGCATCACTCAGGGACACCACCGCATCACTCAGGGACACCACCGCATCACTCAGGGACACCACCGCATCACTCAGGGACACCACCACACCACTCAGGGACACCACCACACCACTCAGGGACACCACCACACCACTCAGGGACACCACCACACCACTCAGGGACACCACCACACCACTCAGGGACACCACCACATCACTCAGGGACACCACCACATCACTCAGGGACACCACAGCACCACTCAGGGACACCACAGCACCACTCAGGGACAACACCGCATCACTCAGGGACACCACCACACCACTCAGAGACACCACCACACCACTCAGAGACACCACCACTCATCACTCGGGGACATCACTCACGGGCATCACCACACCACTCGGGGACACCACCACATCAGGGACACCACCGCATCACTCAGGGACACCACCACATCACTCAGGGACACCACCACATCACTCAGGGACACCACCACATCACTCTTGGACACCACCACATCACTCAGGGACACCACCACATCACTCAGGGACACCACCGCATCACTCAGGGACACCACCGCATCACTCAGGGACACCACCGCATCACTCAGGGACACCACCGCATCACTCAGGGACACCACCGCATCACTCAGGGACACCACCGCATCACTCAGGGACACCACCGCATCACTCAGGGACACCACCGCATCACTCAGGGACACCACCGCATCACTCAGGGACACCACCGCATCACTCACGGACACCACCGCATCACTCAGGGACACCACCGCATCACTCAGGGACACCACCGCATCACTCAGGGACACCACCGCATCACTCAGGGACACCACCACACCACTCAGAGACACCACCACTCATCACTTGGGGACATCACTCACGGGCATCACCACACCACTCGGGGACACCACCACATCACTCAGGGACACCACCACATCACTCAGGGACACCACCACACCACTCAGAGACACCACTCACGGGCATCACCACACCACTCGGGGACACCACCACATCAGGGACACCACCGCATTACTCAGGGACACCACCAGACCACTCAGGGACACCACCGCATCACTCAGGGACACCACCGCATCACTCAGGGACACCACCGCATCACTCAGGGACACCACTGCATCACTCAGGGACACCACCACACCACTCAGAGACACCACCACTCATCACTCGGGGACATCACTCACGGGCATCACCACACCACTCGGGGACACCACCACATCACTCAGAGGCACCACCACATCACTCAGAGGCACCACCACATCACTCAGGGACACCACCACATCACTCAGGGACACCACCGCATTACTCAGGGACACCACCAGACCACTCTTGGACACCACCACATCACTCAGGGACACCACCACATCACTCGGGGACACCACCACATCACTCAGGGATAACCACCACCCTAGCCGCCAACACCCTAGATGCCACCACCCTAGCCCACACAACCCTAGCCCACACCGCCCTAGCACCCACCACCCTAGCCGCCAACAACGCTAACCGCCAACAATGCTAACCGCCAACAACCCTAGCTGCCAAAAAAACATCACCCTAGCACCCATCACCCTAGCACCCATCACCCTAGCACCCATCACCCTAGCCGCCAACACCCTAGCCGCCAACACCCTAGCCGCCAACACCCTAGCCGCCAACACCCTAGCCGCCAACCACCAACAACCCTAGCCGCCAACACTCCCACCATAGCCGCAACCACCAGCACCATAGCCGCCACCACCCTAGCCGCCACCACCCTAACCACCACCACTCTACCGCCCACACTCTGCCGCCCACACTCTACCTAACTGATCACCACTACGTACAATAACAGTAGTCGCAGCCATGTGCTACATACACTTGACTCCATGTCCAGGAATTTCTACATTCAAGTAAAAAATAACAAAATTGCTACAGGACAAACACAAAATTCTGCCAGCTGGTGTAGGAAAGGGAATGCACAGCTCTAATGCAGAGAATGCAATATATATGTCTCTTCCTTTAGTTCACCTAATGCAACACATATCTTCTTTCTGATCAAAAATCAAATAAAGTACGAGGAAAAATAACAAACGTCGCTGAGCACAAATGCAAGAAAATTGAGGGAAACTCAAACACATACATGTAACAATCACTGCAGCAGATCTAGTCGAGGGCACAAGATAAAAAATAACCGATTCTAAAATTAAGGACCGGCGAAGAATATGTTTATTTGCAGATTTAAAAAAAAAAATGTCACAGCATACAAAAACATACACACCAACTTCCACACGCACACGCACACACACACACACACACACCCACACACACACACACCCACCCACACACACACTCACCCACCCACCCACCCACCCACTCACGCACTCTCAACCACTCACCCACCCACACAGACCAGCTCTAATGCAGAGAATGCAATATATATGTCTCTTCCTTTAGTTCACCTAATGCAACACATATCTTCTTTCTGATCAAAAAACAAATAAAGTACGAGGAAAAATAACAAACGTCGCTGAGCACAAATGCAAGAAAATTGAGGGAAACTCAAACACATACATGTAACAATCATCTGATAGGGAAAATTACTGCAGCAGATCTAGTCGAGGGCACAAAATAAAAAATAACCGATTCTAAACTTAAGGACAGGCACAGAATATGTTTATTTGCAGATTTAAAAAAAAGTCTTAGCATACAAAAACATACACACCAACGCTCACACACACACACGCACCACTCTCACCCACCCACCCACACAGACCAGCTCTAATGCAGAGAATGCAATATATATGTCTCTTCCTTTAGTTCACCTAATGCAACACATATCTTCTTTCTGATCAAAAGGCCGTTACAAATACAAATTGCTTAAAAAAACAACAAAACTTTCCCACTATAAAAGGTAAATCACGCACTTATGCAACATGTTGCACTATTACGACAAAATAATAACCTTTGCCAATATATTCAATCGAATAGTTCACAATACAAACAAAATATAAATAATATGAACATCCAAAAGATATACATTACGTTCATACGCAGCAGACACACCGTCAACTAATAAACAATTTACTTTAACGAAGACTTTTTTTTACCGAAACAAACACTAAACTAGAAAAAATATACAAGTCAACAAATACATACCAAAACACAAAACAATATTAAAAAAAAAAATTACCTGTCAGGTGATGCAGCAAACAGACAGCAAACCCGGCACGCCTTCCAAGAATGGCGCGGTCAAAAATCAGGGGATTTCCAAAGTTACGCGCTCCAATTAGGACGCTACGTAACACAACGTACCAATCTCATTGGCTGTGAAACACGTCAATCAAAAAAAGAACATAAACACAAAAAAAAAAAAATAGACCGCTACACTAACAAACGTAAGTAACGTTAGGGAACATTAGCACATCTGCCATTTTCATTTAATACACACACACACAAGAAAAACAACACACATTTATATAAAAATACACAACACACACACCCAAAAAAAAGAACTAAAACTCCACCATAGCAAATATACACACACACACCAACACACACACACAACAGCCCCCTCACCCACACAACCCTCTCACCCTCACACCCCCACACCCTCACACCCACTGGCTCCCCTCACACCCTCACCCCCCCTCACAACCCCCTCACACACCCTCACACACCCTTACCCTCATCCCCTCACACTCACACACCCTCAGTCACCCTCACACCCCCTAACTCACACCCTCACCCCCTCAGTCACCCTCACACACCCTCACCCTCACACCCCCTCACTCACCCTCACACACGTCACACACCCTCACCCCCTCACTCACCCTCACCCTCCTCACCCCTCACACCCCTCACACCACTCAGTGCTACAACACATATTGTGTTACAATAGGTGTCACATTTGCGAAACATAAAACTATTGGCATTGTAAATAACAAAGCTATTAATTTTGCAACTTTCAAAACAAGCACATAAATAAAAAATGTGTCCTTTACAATACCAATAGCTCTAAATTTCCTAATGCGAGACCTATTGCATTGCTGTTCTTCTCTCCCCTGCTGCACTCGCCTGCTCTCTGGAGATGTGGCCTAACGACCAGAGCTGCCATCTAAGTAACGTACATACAATACATGTTGCATTCCAAATGCTATAGGTGTTACATTCGCGAAAGTTATAACTATTGGCGTTGTAAATGACAAAGCTATCAATTTAGGTATTTTAAAAACCAACAAATAAAGAAAATATTTGTCATTTACAAGACCAATAGCTCCAACTTTTCTAATGCGAGACCTATTGCATTTCCAATACTTGCTTTTTTTTTTTTAGAGGTATGGGCTTCTTTGCCACTGGGAGCCATTTTCTGTGGAGTACTTGTGAAAGGTGGAATATCCAGTTCTGCGAGGCCGGATTTTTTCACTCCTGACTAGACCTCTATCTGAGAAGGCTGTGACCAGCTGTTAGTGCTGTTTAACACGCTGCTTATTTGGCCAAGGACTTTTCATGACAACGCACACAGCTTTTAGATTGAATTGATAAAGGAACTCCAACCACGGGTGGAACTCTTTGATTATCAGCTGTTTATTTTATTGTTAAACCTATTTCTGCAGAAAATTCATGTTTTTAATTAGTTTTCTCCTTCTGATCAAAACTTGGTTTTAATTAAAGTGAAATGTAATTCATTCATTCACACTTTATGGCTCTGCACTCCCTTCCACCATGTCTCAAGGTACTAAAGTAGTGTTCCTTCCCTGGAGAGCGGCGCTTAGACATGTGCAATGGGATGGCAAACTTACACAGTAGACACTTCTCTGGCGGCGAAGCTTTAGGGCTTTAAAACCTGGGATAACATTGGTATCACTCAGTTGGGAGACGTCTTGTCCAGGACGCACATGCACTCCTTTCAGGACCTTCAGGCTACATACACCCTTGCAAATACTCAATTTTACAAATATCTTCAGCTCCGACATGCCCTTCACACCCAAGTCTTAGGATCTGACGATTTACGTGAGTTTAACCCTCTTGAGGCTAAACTTCTTATGGGTAACCTACTCTGTGGTGGAATTTCCCAAATCTATCATACCTTGATAATCAACTCCCCTGGTATGCTACAGCATCTTAGACTTCGATGGGAGGGTTGGTTGGGTCCTTTTGAGGATGAGGTTTGGCGGGACACCCTGATGTTCCCGAGAGAGTACACTATTTCCACCCCTTTGCGGCTGGTTCAAATATATTACCTTTATTACGTTTACCTTTCTCTGACCGAAATGTACCGAGCAGGCTTCTGCCCTAGCTCCTCCTGCCCAAGTTGTGGTATGATTCCGGTGGATTTGTATCACATGGTATGGTCCTGCTTTGTGATTACATACTACTGGACTAGGGTGACGCAGGATTAATCGGACGACCTTGGGTGGAGGGTTCCCCGTTCCCCCCCTAATGTTGTTGCTAGGTGTGTTTGAGGGCTCTGGAGGCACAAGAGTGATCAGTCCTGGGAATCGATCTCCTGGTTGACAAGCGTAATATCGCTCGATGTCCTCTGCTCCTCCCACCTTGACAGATTGGCAGAGAGTGGTGCATTGGTGCACGCAGCAGAAGCTTGTGGTCTATGAGGCAAGGGGCTGCCCCTACAAACATGGACGGGTGTGGAGGAAATGGTTATCTCAATCCATTTGAAATTGTAAGTGGGGTAGTAACCTGCATGATGCTATTTCCAAATGTGATGTATGACTTAAGAGCCGCTGTTTTGTGCAAAATGCTGACTCTTCTCCTGTGCTGTGATTAATGTGCGCTACCTGTTTTACCTTTGCTTCATGGAAGTTAAAAACCAATAAAAATTGGTTAATCCAAAAACCCAATTCTTTCATTCAACATCCCCTAGCTCTGGCGAATGCCGCAGGTATATCAGATATTGCTTCATTTGAGATGTACTTCTAGGAGAAATGAGAGCCTAACTACAACATAGAAAGCCTGGGGGTATTGTTTGTTTTAGGCTAGAGCAGAAAGTACAGAAGGTTGATTAAGTGACTGTATAAGATTGAGTGTTCCACTGTTTCTTGTCAATTCTGGGGTAATTAAACACCTCATAAGCTAATATATCCAATTTTGTTACTATGGACAAGAATGTAGATACTGTTAGATCTTTATTTTTATTTTATGTATCCTGTGATCAATTTAAAAAACAAAAAAAAGCATTGGCAAAGCCAATAGCTCTCGTTTTTGGGATATATTGGCTTTACCAATGCCTTTTAGAAAAGCTGTACAGCATCAGCAAAAAGGTGAAAAAGGCACAGTTCTGCAGCCCTATGGTTGTTTCATGTTGTAAGCACGTGCATGCTCTATATGCATGCGCACCTACAAATATGGGTGCCATGTTTTTTTTTTTTACTGAATAGAGGTGGATCCGTAAACAAAACAAAAAAATAGAAGTAGCGCAAACACCGTTTTAAGGCAAAAAATAAAAACTGCGGATTGGGGAGGGTGAAGTAGCACACAAGGGAGAAAAGCAGGTGGGTGGAAGAGGATCCAGCACTCGAGGAAAAAGCACACGTGTGAAAGAGCAATGCGGAGGGGAGAGCCACGCAAGGAAGAGAGCAATAGAGAGGGATGAGAATCACAGGTAGGAGAGAAAGCAACATGGAGTGCAACAAAGTGGGGAAGAGAGGTACATGAAGGAGGCAACTGAAAAACCCATGTACTATCATAGAGTGCTTAACCAAAGAAACAGGCATTGGCAAAGCCAATAGGTCTCGCCTATTCAAAAGCTATTGGCTTCGCAAATGTGTTTTAGCCATGTTGTGCACCAGCGTGGCTGCTATTCAGCATGGCTAAAAGATAGTAGCATAGGGGAGAGTGCTTTAGAGTGTCGTAGAGTGGAATGGCAAAGAGCGGAGTAGTGTAAAGTGTCAAACAGTGAGGTGGCATAGAGTGGACTGGTTTAGGGTGCATTGGCATAGAATGTTGCAGGGTATAGTGGTGTAGAGTACAGCTGCATAGAATTTAGTGGTGTAGAATGCAGTGGTGTATAGTAGAGCGCTGTAGTAGGCTAGCTTAGTATATGGTGCACACTTATTTAAGTGAAGCGCCTTGCACTAATCCAGACAACACTTATGGGGATTTTAGTGGTCTTAGACAACCATAGAAAGCTCTCCAAGAGGTAGCTGTGGAGAGCAGCCTTCAAGCTTATTCCAAAAGGAGTGTAAAGCAGCTTGTAATACCAGTACTGATCATATGGTGTAGGTTAAGTGAAAAAGAACCACACAGTGTAGTTATAAAATATGTATTTATTATAAACACTCACTAACACATTGCAATATCTCATACACAGAGATAATCGCAATACTTCAGTTGCAGAACAGGTAAGTCGCAAAAATACACAGTGGTCTCCAGGGGGAGACCAAACCGTATACTGAGAAAGTGAAATGCGAACCGCAACCAAAGTCAGGACTGGACCCAGAAGACTTAGAAGAGCTGGGGACCCAAGGAACCACTTAAGTTTAGTACCCAGGAACCACACTGAGGCTGTGTGCAGAGTGGAAACATGGCTGCGTACTCAATACAAGTCAATTGAGAAGTGCGGTTGCAGTTTCAAGAACAAGCTCCCTTACCAGAGGACCCTGAAGAAACCCTGTGGAAGATGGAAGGATGGAGAGTCACCCCATCCATGGATACCCCAGGAATCAGGATACCTACACCATGGAATATTGCAAAGTGTACCCCAGCACTCCTAATGTTTAGAATTCAAATATATGACATTATTTGGTCAAAACTAATGAGGCTAAAGTCTATTTTAACACAGGAAAACACCAGAGATTTTCTTATCTAAACATCAATATATTCTGTGAATATTTTAAATTACCTAAAAGTGTTTTTTTACAATATTTTGCAGCACTGAAAACACCAAAGGTTCAGACATATGGTTACAAAATAAAGTTTCTTGGATTGTAATTACGTGATCTAGTCCTTGTAACAGAGCATGAGAACAGCCAACACGTGTTTCGTCACATCAGTGACTTCCTCAAGGCTCTAAAAAGATTATGATATGAAAAGAAAGTAGTTCACCAATCATTACATGTAGTAAGTTCAAAAGTTCAGGTTCAATGTAGTTTTTGATGGTTCAAAATTAAATCTGAGAAGACTTGAGTAACAAAATCGCGAATAGTGTAGTCAATAAGGAATCCAAGACGGTATTCACATCTTGGACCGGAGTAGGTTTGGTAACAGACGGTGGTGGCCAAGATTCATGAATGGTGAACAAAGCAACCAGGACCCGTATTTATAGTAGAACAGAGCCGTCTTGAAGAGCAAAAGTAGGCCCCTCGCTGTTAGTACAGACCGCCCGTAGTTGTAGTCCCTAGTACATCAGTATCGAAGCCGGGTGCATAGTTGTGATGTGACGTTGGAAACCGCCGTAGACCACAATGGAGGACTTCAGTGAAGATGCTGCTGACGAAGAAGGTGAAAGAGTCCAGTGGAATCCAAGGGTAGATTCTTGAAGAGGAGTACCTGCAAGCAGAAAGATGGAGGCTATGCCACTTGGGAGTGACCAGGAGACACGGAAGACCAATGACCACCGATGAACGAAGATGCAAGAGTTGACAGTGACATTGGTGCTGCAGTTGTGAGGCCCATGCGATGCTGTGGAATTCCAGGAGTCGTTCACGAGCTGTCCCACATCGGAAGTCGAGAGCCAGAGGATCAGTGTCCGGCTGGAGTACCAACAAGCCTTGGCAGCTGCAACAGAAGAGGAAAATAAAGAAGGTGCAGTGTCGGGACAAGCAAGTTCCAAGGGACTCACCAAACACTGGAGAGTCAGAGCAGGGCCTGAGCAAGCAGTGGAGCCCACTGGAGCCAAAGAAGACCCTGAAGAGAACCTACAGGCCAAAGGCACAGGAGTCGCAAGTGGACCTCGAGCAGCTTATCAATGATGCAGGCCCACGGTGCAGATGATGAAGATCTTGGTAGCAGGAGATGCTGGAGCTTCTTGGAGCCCGAAGATCTCTGGAGAAAACAGTCAGCAAGCCTTGGCAAAGCCAAGATGACGCAGTGCACAGGGGTACTGCTCCAGCCCGGCATAATGACTTCAGATTTGCTGAGAAGACAGGACAGGCCTTGAGGGAGTTGCAGAGCCACCACCTGTGTTGCTGAGCCTTTCGGAGTCCGTAGGACGTCAGGAGCAGCGGACCGGTCAGCTTAGTTGCGGTGCCTGCAGGTGCTGGGGAGTGACTCCTTCACTCCAAGAGAGATTCCTTCGGGTGTCCTTGATGCCCACAGGCCTGGAGAAAAACCTGGTTGGAGCACAGGCACAGAAGACTGCCAGGACGACAAGACCAGAAGCAGCAGGAACCTTCCAGATGCAGTCTTGGTTCCCAAAGCGAAGTCCAACATGCCCAGACAGTTGAAGATGAAGTGGTTTCAGATCTGAATCCTGTCCCACGATGAATCTGAAGAGCCACCCCCAGGTAAGCCCTTAAGTACCCTAGGAAAAGGAGAGTAGTGGTGGAAGGAAAAGTCACACTTTGTAATATGAATAATTTACATGGGCGAAGTGGTGCTAATATACAATTCAAAACAAATATGAATAGTTGTGGTGCCACTCAGGGTAATAGCACACCCTACCACCATGGATGTGAATACAAAATAAACTAGAAGTCCTCGTGCTATAACATTATATACCGAATATACCCCAGCACTCCCAAAATTTGATACTTTTTTAGTAATATAGTTAAAGCAAGTTTTGCTAAAATATTCTAGTTACCTTAGTCAGAAACAGATATTCAGAGAAGTCCTAAATATTCAATGATTTATTAGTCTCATTGGCGTCAGTTTCAATTTTTTCAAACAAAAAACGTATTGTACAAGGACTGAACACCTAGTGTATTGATTGTTTCGACCGTTTTAAAGTATTTCTTGCCAACATACTTCAGAATTAACATAAAATGTGCTTTGCTAAATCTGATATGATATATTCTGAATTACTTTCACATTGCACTTAAATGTGTGCTAGAAAAAAATGTTTCCTTTACCCAGCAAGATTGTCACATAAATCCTCTCCAGTCGGAGAAAGAAAAGTAAACCCCAAGCTCCCTAGGAAGACAGAGCCTGACATTTGACCTCGGTCTTTGAATGCACAGCAAATGTGACAAGATAAGAACAAGATTTACAGGCCTGTTTACAGAAAGGAGCTGCTTCTGGAAGAATACAAGGAGAGGAAGTGTGAAACAGATTTGCTCATTGGAAGGGATGAACTAAACCTGGACAGCCTAAAGCAAATAAAACCAGCAATTAGGGAGCTATAAAATGTGAGTTACAAAGCCAATTGTAAGCAACGGGTGGAATGTATTCCCACAGAAGCTTTCTGAATGTCCCCAAGATGTCTTTATCAAACCAGACAGCTGTGCTATCAAGTAGGCTTTGATCTAAAAAGAGTATTGCCTGAAAAGTAAGCAGTGGAAGGACCCAAGTAATGACGCTATACGGCCAGCATCTTGATTTGTACCAGAATGCAATGCAAGAGGTTTGGGAAAGGGTGGAGAGATAATGTGGCATACTTGGATTGGTCAGAAGTGCCTGGTCCCTAAACCTTTCACCCCTCCTTTAAAAACCATTCAAAAGAGAGAGACAGTTGAGATGAGCCTGGGAATGGCCACAGCAAAAGCATGCCCAGCTGAAAAGAAAGCTACCTGATGCCCTGCAAGGATGGATTAAGGACGTTGGGACTTTTATACAAGCCCACTGCGCCGCTAATGCATCACTTTTTTGGACGCAACGAGGTCACAGTGTGCCTGCCCATATTTACAAGGCCACGTAAAGCCACCCTCCTTCGTTTTTCATGGCCTTGCAAATAGGCCCTCTTTCACGCATTACTCTGTTCCCAAGCAATATCCGTGGAACCTGAAGAATTCCCAGATTTACTAAACCTGGGAATACGTCACTCTCCTAGGCTCCCCAGGTGAAGCGTAAGAAAGGCACAACAAGGAGAAATACCTTTATTTCGCCTAATTTTTCCTTTTGCAATGCATGGTGAGAAAGAAGAAAACACCTCTTTTGATTATTTTTGTGCTGGATGGTTTCCCCTTGTGCACAAAAAACAATCACCCCTACAATGTATACATGCCTGCGTTGGGGCATGGCAGCCCATTGTGTACCAGCGTTGGGGAAATGGACAGGAATGTGCTGTATCTTGTAGATACAGTGTATTCCTGCACTTTTCTTTTGACGCACAGCAGAGAATTCTTGCTGTGCTGCCATGCGTCAAAATATTGTAAATGAGGGCCTTTGACTCCAACTGACCCCGAGCAGTAGGATAGGTCTCTCATGGACCAGTGGTATTGGCTCCCTTGCACCCTCAGAGGACCAGTTGAGGAGGGGTGGGCATGGCCTCCACTGCCACCTAGGTGACATTAAAGATTCCAGAAGGCCCAGGGGAGTGTGGAAAGGAGGTTGTTCTGCTGACTGATTGTGTAGAGGCTTATATTTTTTATGATTTCTTGAAAAATTCTGCAACTGAACATATTGCAAAATTCAACCTTTTGTACCTAAATGTGGTTATATATCTAGATTGCGCATCAATCACTAGTTTATGGTATCCTTCATATAGGTCTAATTTTGAAAAAATAGTTGCACCACTAATATTACTTAATCATATCATTTAAATAAGGTCCTGGATGCCTCTCTGTTTTAATTGCTATATTGGCAACTCGTGTATCCACACATATTCGGATATTTTCTGTATCCTTTTTCGGAACTACAACAATTAGCGATATCAATAGGGTTGGCCCAGAACCTGGCTCAATAATACCTTGTTGAAGAAGCGTAACTTTTTTCGTGCTTTTGTTTGTAAATGTATTGGAAACCATCTGTGAACTTGCGGTATAGGTTTCACAGATTCATTCATGTGTAAAGTGATTGCCTTGCCTTTCAGCTTTCCTAGTCATGTAAATAATTCTGTATACTTGCTTAGGACAGGATTATTTGTTGTGACATTACAAGTCACTGCTAACTGACCCATAATCTGAGCTGTGACATTGCTTAGCAGGTATGGGCTAGGAACTTCACCATCCAATACATGTATCTCTCCTCAGCTAGATTTCTCACCATACTGCAAAATTTCTTCAAACTTTCCTAAACATGAAACTGGATGCTTCGCTCCCCATTGGAAAACACTGACAAGTGACGGACTTGGAGATTGTCATTTTTCCATCTTCTGATACTCAGTGATGCACATTATATTACAGGTTCTTCCACTATTCGCACAAAAGAACTCTCTTCTGATCATGTTCATTTGTTTCCCGTTTAAGCCACATATCTGACCACCCTTTTATCTCAGCTAATAATAATAATATTGAAGAATTCCACACACTTTCCCCAGGAGAAACTGAAATCTTTATTAAAAAAAAAAAAATCTGGCTCCCGTCTGGACCTGATTCCCGCCAAGATCTCCGGCTCGCTAGCCAATAATCTTGCTGCTCCAATTTGTTCTATTTTAATTAGCTCCTTAAAAGAAGGCAGGCTCCCCAAGGAATGGAAAGCAGCACAGATCTTGCCCATCAGGAAAAATGCCAAACTACCCCCTGACATTATCGCTAATTATCACCCCATCTCACTACTCCCTCTGCAAAGCTAACTACTAGAGAAGCATGTTAATAAACACCTGTCCAAATACATAGAATCCTCCAACTGCCTAGGCCACTCACAGTCAGAATTCCGACCTAGACACAGCACGGAATCTGCGCTGGTGACAGTCACAGACAACATCCGAATGCTTGCAGACAATGGTCAGGAAGTGATTCTTATACTGCTGGAACTGTTTGCAGCTTTCAATACCATCTCCCATCAGATCCTGGTGGATAGACTCCGGGCTTTAGGGATCCAGGGGAAGGCACTAAAATGGTTGACAGATTTTCTGGCGGAGAGAACTCAAACCATCAACTTTAGTCCTTTCAGATCACAAACCACAAATGTTTCTAAAGGCGTCCCACATGGCTCATGTTTGAGCCCCACCTTATTTAACATTTATGTGGCACCGCTTGCATTTCTACTAAGAAACCTAGGGTTCATTAAAATTTCCTCTGCTGACGACACACAACTGCTTCTCTCTTTTGACAAGAACAACACAAATATTCAGGACACCTTCTCTGAGGGCCTGAAAACCATCACTGATTGGATGAGTAACAACGTCCTTCACTTAAATGCTGAGAAGAAAGAGATTATGTTATTCAAAGAAGCAATAACTAGATGGTCACCTAACTGGTGGCCAGGAGAACTAATGGTAAAGAACCTAGGGGTCCAAATCTACCAGAAGCTGAGCCTTGAAGAGCATGCCACATCAACCACCAGGGCCTGTTACCATGTACTCAGCCTTCTTCGCAAAGTTTTCCCCCTACTCCCATTATACACACGAAAAACCCTGATACAAGCACTGGTCTTAAGCCATCTGGACTACTGCAATGCTCTGTTTATCTCAGCCAAGGAAGGTAGTCCAGAACACGGCAGCCCATTTAGTGACCAATGCCCCCGCCCCAGAACAGCTTTACTACCCCTACTCAGGAAACTGCACTGACTACCCATTCGCAAAAGGATAAACTTCAAGATTTGCTGCATGGTGTTCAAAGCCCTGAACAATATGGGACCATGATACATGTCGGACAAGCTAATCAGATATACTCCCTTTGGACCCTCCGCTCAGGGTCCAAAGATCTCCTCTGCATTCCTCAGATAAAACAAGCTAGACAAGGGGGTAAATCCTTTTCGTAACTGGCTCCATCTCTATGGATCCAACTGCCTATCCACCTACGTCTCTGTACCAACTACCTATCCTTCAGGAAGCTGCTAAAAACCTCACTGTTATGATCTTTCCCACTTGGTTGCCTCAGGATGTTGTAGCGCGGAGATACCCCAGTTGAGGTGATTCAGGCGCTCTATAAATGATATAAATAAAATAAATAAATAAATGTGTTTGAATTCACCTTCTTCTGACATCATGTATACCCTTTCTGATTGTTCAGCTTCTTCATCCTCATTATCATGTTCAACACTTTGCATTTGACTCAGATTTGTAACGTTCCTTACGTTTTTTAGTTTCAAGTATACTTTGTTTGTTCCAGGTTTCTTTTTTTACCTCTCTTAAACCTGCATACACTTGCAAAGTGATAATATTTTGCACATTGCCTACACTGTTGAACTAGTGTTGGACAAACATTTAAATGAGGGAATTGCAATTCACATCTATAACATGACCTCTTTTCTTTATTTTGCCCAACTGCTCTTTCTCTATTGACTTCTTTCCTTGACATTTGTAGCAGGTGTTCTACCGTTTTTACTCTCCCTTGTTCCATATTAGTAGTATGCTTGTGTTTCTGTTCTAGCCATGCGTAAAGTTGTCTGTAAGTCATACGTTTTCTCTATCAACTTTTTCTTGAACTTTACAGATCATCCTTTAATTATCCTTTGCCTTATCTCCTCTTCATTGTTGAATTTCTCAAGTTCATAAAAAGTGACCAGTTTTCTTAGTCTTGTTACATATTCATCAATATCATCATTCTGAAAAGCGCCACTAAAATTATACCTTTCAAAAATTTTGTGGGTCAAACCTGTTACTGAGACCTTTAATGTGACCTCTTTATGTACATTTTTCTTGTTAAGCAAACCTCTCTATCTCAAATCCTCTACATCATTACCTACCAAGTTAAGCAGCAGATTGCTTCTTGTTCATCAGTATTCTTTTTGCATGTAGCCTTCAAAAAAGTGCTTGAATCTTCTCCATTTTTTCCACCTGGGCAAAACATTCTGTTGATCTGACAAGTCAAATGGCAAAGCTCTTCGAAAAATTACCCATGAAACATTTTCTATGCCTTCTTCCTTTAAAAAAAATATATATCTTTTTATTGATTTAAGAACAAAGGAAAACCCATAAAAACAATCGGTATTCACATTGTCAGAAAATAGCACACATGATTGAAATGGCAGCTCTGGAAGGTTACAAGAGTTCACATGGAATATCACACCTTTACTGTTACACATTTATGGGGACAACGGGTCATCGTTTGCTGGAGCAGCGGGTGCCACACATATATCTCCCCTGTTGGAGTTCCATCTAGTCCAAATTCTGGACCACTTTCGGGGGCAACCCTGTGCCACATATACAGTCTTATCCCGGAACATGCACCAATACATGTTTCGCTTTCACATTGCGACAGTAGGGGGTGTTGTTGCCCCCCATAATTGGGCAATGTCTCTCTTGGCCACCGTGGCCCTAAGCGTGACCCATAACTTTTCGGCTGCAATCAAATCCGTGGGTTCCCACACATTAAGCAAACATATTTTTGTCTCCTGACTGACTGATTTGTGAAGAACTCACACATGACCTTATGGATCTCTTTCCAGTAAGTTTGAATGTACTCCCACTCCCAAAGAATATGCAAGAAAGTGGCCACCATTCCGCATTGTCACCCCGAACCATGTGTGGCAGCTGCGGCCCCGTAATATAAACCCTGTGAAGGATTTTGAGTTGTATCGGGCGGAGACGCGCGGAAATCGCTACCTCCCTTGGCGAAGCCACTGCTGCAGTCCAATCCTCGTCATGAAGTTAGAGGTCATCTGCCTCCCATGTCTCACACAGTTTAAGTAGGGGATCTGGTGTGTTGTTAATGAGTTTCCTGTATGTCAAAGAGATGGCCCTCTGCGGGAAGAGCCTGTCCATTAGCCTATCTTCCAGTGGGGAGGAGTGGATTCCTCGCCAATGGTGGTGGTTAGAGCATGACGGATCTGAAAGTATCTGAAGAACTCAGAGTCTGCAAGCTCGTATTGCTGCTTAAGCTGGTCGAAGCTGAGAGTCCGCCCTTCACCCATAGATCACCCACCCATGAAATGCCGATCAGGACCTATTTCTCGAAACCTTTGGAGGAATGAAGACCACCCGACTGAGCAGTGTCCCACAGGGGGGTTGCGAGTGTCAACTTGTGCTCCCATCCCAGACTCCTGTTATCTGCGTGCCACACCTGGACCGAGTGAGACGTTTGTCTGGTCAGCTGTAGGGTATTGGAATTAGAGTAGAGGGCACAACTGTACGAGCCACCTGGTGTCTCTGGTTGGCAAGCTTGTACCCTGTCCAATTAGTGACCCTTCCTTCTAGTCAGGGTAAGGGGGAATACACATCTAAAATAACCCCTGCTCACACCCTTGGTAGTTTGGCATGAACAGTTAGGCTTATCTCAGAGACAATATGTAAAGCATTTGCACATAACAGCCGGTAATACAGTGAAGACACTACAAATGGACACCCACCAGTTTTAGAAAAATATCTAATATTTATCTGTGCAAAACAAGACCAAAAGGATTTACAAATCCAACACCGAGTAATAAGGATATGAATATTGCAAGAATCAACTTAGAATATAGTTCCTTGAAGTCAACCGCTCCGTCCGGGGCTATCACAATGTTGTGAGCAAACAAATCCGACAGTTCAGCCTGACTGCGAGGTCGCAGACCAACTACAGTGTTGGAAAGACCAACAAACATTACCTTGGAAATGGAGGGCGTCGAGGAACTTACGATGAGCTTCGAAGAGGCGGCAGCAGGCGTTGTCCCGGAGGTTGGTGCAGGAGTAGTCGGACCCTCAAAGTCACATGCGTTGCAGATCAAACTCTGTGAGTTTGAAGTCAGGAGAATTGGTGGTGTTAGAGCTGTGGTGAAGTGGATCGGTGCGGTGCCCTCAGGTCATGGTGCAGGCAGCGGCTCAGTGACGGCATTGGTGAAACAGGGTTGCAGTGCTCGCGGGGCAGGCAGCATTGTTGTTGCTGATTGCGGTCTTCAGTAGACCCAAAGCTACGGTGCAAGATGGGGCAATGCGGTGTGCGGGGCCCACAGGTCGCAGTGCAAGCAGGAGCGTCGGTTGATGATCCGGAGTCGGTGGTCCAAGGATGCAATGTGGGACGGGTGTCAAGTAACTTACGTGTGGTTTCCCCAGGCCACAGTATAGGAAGCGGCATCGATGTCAGCGTGGAGCTTCAGTGTTGGGAAGACCAGGGTTGTGATGTGAAGCAAGGTTATGCGAAGTGCTGTGTTCTCAGGTTATGGTGCAAACTGCGTCGTCATCACTGAGACCAGGGTTGTGGTGCGGGGCAGTGCTGGCAGCGGAGTCAGGTTGGTTATTCTTTCTCTTATAGCAGAAAACACACAGTTCCCAGAGCTGTTGGAAGGTGAACCTGAAGTCTTTGGTGTTCCTGAGACTTCTTGAACGGGGGCAAGCCCTCCCTCAAGCCCTTGGAGAAACGTAGAAATAGCTGCAGAAAGTTCAGTCCAGTCCTTTCACTGCCAAAGACAGAAGCAGCAACTGCAGGCCGACCTAACAAAGCAACACACAGCAAAGGGGCAGTACTCCTCCAGCCCTTCTTCTTTGGAAAGGTCCTTAGTCCAAAAGAGTTCTAAAGTTCTGGTGTCAGGGCCCCAATATTTATATTATTTTTCTCTTTGAGGTTTTAGGCAGAAGGTCCCTCTTGCTCAGTAGAAACCAGTTCTGTCCTCCCTGGTCCAGCTTCACTACAGGTGGAGACAGAATTGTGCAGAGCAGCCACAGCCTATTTAGGCGTCAGTGACAACTCCTCCCACCACTCCTTCCAGGATGGCCCATCAGCATATGCAGGGCACACCTTCAGCTCCCTTTGTGTGAGTGTCTGGAGTGAAAGCACAAACCAGCCCCTGTCAATCTAATTCCAGATGCTGCATCCACTAGCAGGCAGAGGCACACTGGATGGTTAAGCAAGAAAATGCATACTTGCTAAAAGTGACATTTCCAAACACACAATTTAAAAGCCACTTTACTAAAAGATGTCTTATTAAATTCTGAGCTCAGGAAGCCTAAACTCCATTTCTCTATCTTTCCCTCATTAGCAGTTTTACTTATAAACTGTTACAGGGGAGCTCCACTGATCACCTATGGGAAAGATGGACTTTCAATAGCGAAAAACAAACTGCATAGTTATTTCACTATCAGGACATGAGAAACCCACCAGCACGTCCTCCCTTTCACATACCCTACCCCCTGCCCATGGGGCTTCTATGGACCAACCTTAGGGGTGACTTATATGTAATAAAAGGAAAGGTTAGGTCCTATCAAGTGGGTGCACTTGCCAGGCCGACATGGCAGTTAAAACTGTGTGTAGACACTGCAGTGGCAGGTCTAAGACACCTTTGAAAGGCTACTTGTGTGAGTGGCACAACCAGTGTTGCAAGCTTGCTAGTAGCGTTTGATTTACAGGCCCTGGGCACACACATTGCATTTTACTAGGGACTTACCAGTAAATCACAAATGCCAATTATCGAAGACCAATCATAACACAATTTACAGTAGGAGCACTTGCACTTTAGCACTAAATAGCAGTGAAAAAGTGTGCGGGCCACAAAACCAGCAAAAATGAAGTCCAGCATACCATTAAAAACAGGAGGTCAGGAAGCAAAAAGACAGGGGAAACATGCCAAAAGATGCCATATCTAAAACCTAACGACAAATCAAAATGTGTCCTTCAAAATGTTAAAGCTCTTTCCCATACAATGGAGACTCAAATAGGGTGTGCTTTATTTAAAACAAGTTGCACTGTGCAATTTAAGTTATATTTGGCTTCAGGCTGAAGATTTTAAAAAGTACTCGGGCTCAGAACCGATCCGCCTGACTTTAAAATGGCCACCATACATTACAGATGAAGGCCTATTCTATTGCTGGTTTCTTGTTGCGTGTGCAATTAAGTGCATGTGAATGTCCTTCATTATCTCCCGCTTGCTCCATGACTCGGGTCTTGAAACTGTACTTGGCAGCACGCACCTCAACTCGGGCTTTGCTCATTAAATATTTATTTTCTGCACTATCTTGCAAGTGTGTTGGCGATTATTCATCGTGGAATCTACAGGTGCCTATCACCACGTCTCACCAACCTCAGTTTTTCACAGCCTGAGATCACGCCTATGGGTGAGTGCAGCCACCTAGATTCTTCATTACACGTCATATAGCTGTTCTCCGGTTGTCGCCATTGTGATAACCAGCAAGAATGAAATGTAGACAGCACAGTCTATTAAGAGTTTATTCAGGAGCGAGACGGGGGCAAGATGGCGGCCGCTTAGGACGGCCGGGAAGCAGAGAGGCCGAGGAGATGCGGTTTTGGCTCTGAGACAGGGAATCAGGGCGCCGCCGGCCATACGCACACCAAATCACACAAACGAGGAATGAGAAAGCTGCTGGAAAATAATTTGTGAAACGGCAGAGTAGTCATCAAACCGAGTGACTGCCCTATGGTGCTTCTTACCTGCCGCCGGCCGTTCAAGCGGCTCCTTCTGGAATTGACGCAGGCACTGAAGTTGCTCACGTCAGGAGATGTCCTCGGAGCAGGCTAGCTAGCGGAGCGGAGCTCACGGAGTCGGGCGGGGGCACGGCTCAGGAAGCAGCAGCATCAGCAGGCACACCAGCGGCAAAAGGCACGGAGCATTCTGGAGTCTGCGGAGGCGGAAAAGAAGAGGGGCAATACTCAACTGGATTCCGGTGAGCAATTTGGAGATAAAGATCGGAGAAGGGAGATTATGGCTTCCAGAGTGAGTGCAAGTGCTAAGGCAGCCTCAAGAAGGAAAGCTGCAGCGGAGTTGGCAGAAACAGCCCAGGAGAAGGAACATGAAGGCAATAAAAATAAAAAACAAACATCCCCCGCGAGGAAGACGCCGCAGCAGCAAGCAGCAATCAAGGGCAAACAAGGTACTACCCTATCTCCGATATCTTTATAAAAGTGACTAAGGAAAAAGATCCCAAAAATGAGGCTGCAGCTGAAGTGTCTGAGGTGGATAGTTGCCCGAAAGACTGTGGAGGGGCCACGGAAGATATAGTTGACACCCCAGTTCAGTTAAGTGTTCTAACGAACTCACAAGAGAATGGCCTCCTGGGGGAAGCTGATAATAATACCCCTGTGACCCAGGACATAGACTCAGGCCCCCGAGTGTTGGAGGAGGAGACGGGCGATAAGAAGGAAGCTCCAAGCGAGATCTTTTTCTCGGTCTCGGAGAGGGGGAAATGGTCTGAGGAAGACGACAGCCTGGAGCAAGAAGCCAGTGGCTCGGTGACGGATAGTGACCTGGACCAGGAGGATTTCAACCCCCCAACAACGGCGGTGAAGTCCACTACAGGAGCAAAAACACAGGGACGCAGATGGGATTATCCGACAACTAACCCCCTACTTGAGAGCCCGGGAGGGGAAGCGGCACAGATGTCACTTCTGGAGGTGATACACCAGGAGATAATCGCGCACAGGGAGGAAGCTCGTCAAGAGAGTCGCAAATCACAGGCGGCGGTGAGAAAAATGCAAGGGGTGGTGAGAAAACTGACTAAAGTATGTGTGAATCTGGGAGATCGGGTTACAAATTTGGAGGAGAGAGTGGTATCGACCGAAGCGGAAACAGCGGCCACCTCAAGCAGGGTAGATCTCCAGGGTGAACAGATGACAGATGTACAATGGAAGCTAGAGGCGTTGGAGAACAGGTCTCGACAGAATAATTTACGCGTACTGGGGATTCCGGAGGGATCAGATGGGTCGGACATGAGAGCTTTTGTGACCAAACTGTTCGAGCATGCCTTCACGGAGCTGAAGGGATGGGACTGGGCAAGGGAGATCCAGAGGGCCCATCGCACCCCTTTTAAAATCCATAAAAACGCCAAGGAGGGGGATAAGCCCAGGGCAATTCTTATCTTTCTGGGTAACTACAATCTGAGGCAGGCAATATCAGAAAGGGCAAGACCGGACTTGAAAAAGGATGTGGATGGCTTCACTTTTTTTGTTCGCCCGGATTTCTGCCACGTTACCGTGGAGAGACGCTGGAGACTAAGACAGATGATAAAACCCTTCCAGGACAAGGGTATGCAGGCATATCTGATCAACCCAGCGCAGCTAAAAATAATTAACGGTGGTAGAACCCTGTACTTCTCTTCTGAGGTTAAAGCCAAGGAGTATTTGGACGCACAAAGAGTTTAGCAACACGTTGAATAGCAGAGGTGATCAGGGATCTAATGGTTAAAGATGAGTCTGAAACCCAACGTGTTGATAGACTAGAATAAGGAAACTGGTTTAAAAAAAAAAGGGAAAGAATTTAAAGAGGACTAAAGATGACTTTTTGATGGTCAATAATTGTGGGGGGAAAAGGGGAAAAAAGAGGGGGATGGTTATCAGGAGTGGTGTGTGGGGTGTGGTGTGTATGGTGGTGGAGTCATTGGCGCAACAGATGGGGGTTCTAACATAAAAGGGTTATGTTTTGTTTTTCTCTTTGTAGGTTAAAGGAAATCTCCTCGGTCTCAACTGCGAGCCATCACGTGCACAGACCGGCGGGTTTGAGCGCCTCTGACAAGAGGGGGGGGGCTGGAGGGGTCAGAGGGGGTGAAGGGAGGGAAGGGGAGGGGGGGAAGGAGAGGGGGGAGAAAAGTAAAAATAATCGAGATGGTAATGGGCAAGGAGTTGGCATTTAGCAGAATAATGGATAAGAGCAGGCAGATTGGATGCAGCAGTAACACCAGCGATGTCACACATTAAGATCTGTACCATTAATGCAGGGGGGCTAAATGACTGGAATAAACTGCAGAGATTGAGTCATTTCGCTAAGTTTAATAATATAGATATATTGTGTATACAGGAGACCCATCTGCCTTGGGCAAAAAGGAATTTAATGAATATGAATGGGTATGCCCTATTAGGTTGTTCGTCGCAATCGTCAATGACAAGGGGGGTAGCCATCATGGGAAAATGGAATGTGGGCGGTGTGAGACGCACTAAATCTGACGGGACTGGCAGATGGGTTCTAGTAGAACTGAATGTAGGTATTACATTATGTGTGGTTTATGGCTCGAATGAGGATGATCCAACAGTCTTTGATGTTCTGGAGGAGGAGCTGGTAGATTGGGGGGCTCCCATTGTTATGTGTGGAGATATGAATATCTCGGTTGATTGGAGGCAGGGAGTTAAATATACGGGACGTAAACCCAAGGTATTTCGGGCATTAGGTTCCTTACTGAAGTCGCATGGGCTAGCTGATGCTTGGGGGGAAAAAGAGCCCGTTGATCCAGGCTTTACTTATTTCTCGCATCCTTTCCAGAAATACTCTAAGTTGGATTACTTTTTTGTCTCGGTAGGGGAGCTATGTAATGTTAAAGTTGCCCAGAACAGTATCTGACCATAATCCCTTGATACTACTATACCAAGTGGACAATATCTCAAGGAAAGCAACAAGGTGGACATTCGAAAGGAAACTGTTAAATGATGATAGGTTTGTAAGACACCTTAAACAATGGGCAAAAGAGTTCTTTGACGCCAACAGATATAGCTCATCCCGTAATGGGGTGTGGGAAGCCTTCAAGGCCTCCTTAAGGGGGGAAACGATAAGCTGTTCTGCTAGGTTAAGGAAGGAGGATAAAAATATAGTAGAGAAGCTCATTTTGGAGTTGGCGATGTCAGAGAAATGACATATTGAGGAAATAGGGCTAGGCCATGACAGTAGGGTAACGGCGAGAACTATGGCTGTGATCAAGGGAGATATTCAGAGGGTGGTTACACAAAAGGAAACCCGAGAGTATCAGGCGTCAAGGGCAAGTCGTTACGAGACAGGGGAACAAGCTGGAAGAGCGTTAGCACTGCGGATTAGGCAAGAAAATAATAAAAATAATATCCCCAGAATAGAGGATAATGGGATAGAGTATTCATACCCGAAAGAGATAGTAGGAGTGTTCCAGAAATTTTATCAAAAACTATATGACCAGGAGGCGGGGGGACCAGCCTCATGTCAAGGGCTTGGGGCTGCATGCCCGGTTCTAGATGATAGAAGCAGGGAGGAGCTGGACAAGGATATAACCATTGATGAGATAAGGAATGCAATACAGGATCTAGCAGCAGGCAAAGCAGCAGGCCCAGATGGGATCCCGCTGGAAGTTTATAAGAGTTTAGAGGAGGAAATTGCTCCACTACTGCTTGACTTATTTAATGGCATAATCTGCTCCGGGGAGATTCCTGATTCCTGGAAAGAGACCAACATAGTGGTGTTTCATAAAAAGGGGAAACCAGAGAAGAACCCGGGTTCCTATCGGCCAATATCGCTGATTATTGCGGACACAAAACTGTACTCTAAGGTTTGGGCAAAGAGATTGGGGGGGATCATTGGCCAGCTCGTCTCCCCGTGGCAGCATGGATTCGTTCCAGGTAGAGGTACCACTGATCACACCTCGCGTGCGATCTCGCTATTTGATGCTATGGCTGCCACGGGGGGAGAAATGGCCATGATCCTCCTAGACGCGGAAAAAGCCTTCGACCGCGTGGTATGGGAATTTTTATGGGATGTCCTCGTCAGAAGAGGCTTTGGGGAAAAGTGTCTGAAAGCAATCAAGGCAATGTACTCAGATCCGGTCGCTAGGATTACAGCTATGGGCATGCGTTCGGAGGAGGTGGTAATTAGGAGAGGTACTCGTCAGGGATGCCCTTGTTCCCCAATACTGTTCTCACTTTATATAGATCCCCTGATTAGGGAAATCTTAGCCTCAGACAAACTCTCCCCAGTAATAGTAAATGGTCATACCACTAAATTATTGGCATATGCAGATGACCTGGCAATTGTTACCACTAATCCGCAGACAGCAATGGTGGAATTGTGTCAACTGGCTAAGGCATATGGGGCCTGTTCCGGTTATAAGTTGAATGAAGAAAAAACTTTAATAATCAGCACAAACACTATCTATAAGGCTGATCAGAGGTTTGTGGAGTCTGCAGTATATCTCGGGGTGAGGATTAATGCGAATGTTGATAAAATTATACAGGAGAACTATGTACCCTTGATTGCGGCAATTGAAAAAGAACTAAGAAGAATAGATGTATTACATTTATCCTTGATCGGTAGGGTGAATGTACTGAAAATGTCAATGTTCCCTAAACTACTGTATTTATTCTGCGCTATCCCCTTATTAGTGGAAGAGAGCTTGTTGAAGAAAATGGAAGCTGTTTTCTCCCAATTCCTGTGGCAATATGGTAAAATTCGTAGGTCATTGGCCCGATTATCCGTACCTCTGGAGAGAGGGGGTTTGTCAGCACCAAACTTGAGGTTTTATCATCGAGTTTGTTTAATGATGCAGATGAATGTTTTATTTAATTATGAAGAAATAGGCCTGCTGGTTGGTATTTACAGAACCCCTACCATATATGAGTTATTAGTAGGAGAAAGAGCACTGGGGCTCTTTACACGAGAAGTCCGCTATAAATATTATAAAAGGATTAGAAGCAAGGTGCTGCTTAGTGCCTGGGGGACTTGGAAGTCAATAATGAGATTCTTGAAAATACCAAAAATCAATAGCACATTAGATCTCTGGAGGTCAAATCCTTTCGTTCATCTGGGCCAGAATAGCAATAGTAGGATATGGAAGGGGCTGGGTGTTAGATGTCTGGGGGACGTTATGATTGGCAATGAGATAATGGGGTTTGATACACTACAGCAGAATTATGGTATACCAGCCATCCAATGGTTATTATATAGACAACTGGAACAAGTCAATCAGACCCAGGATCGCAATTCAGGAGATTAACCCAATTGTAGATTATGTAAGGAAAGGTGGTAAGAAGATTAGAATTGGTTATAGCTATCTTCAGCAGCGTTTGGGAGATGACATTGAAAAAAATGAATCCTCTTGGGCTCAAAAAATTGGGGATCCAGATGTAGACATTGATTATGCGTTGGTGTTGAATAAGAAAATACTGAGAGCATCAAATCTGAAGGCCCAGCATTACAAGACTATTTTTAATTTGTACTTTACTCCTGCCAAATTGTTCATGTGGGGTAAGAGAGAAAATGATAGGTGTCCTAGGTGTGATCAAGGCCCTGCAGGCTTACTGCACATGTTTTACAACTGCCAGAGTCTTACACCAGTCCTCAAAGAAATTGAACGGTTTTTAGCGGGGCTGCTAGAGCAACAGATTACTCTATCCCCAACAACTGTTCTGATAGGCAGGGATGGTAACGTGAAGATAGAACGAGATGTTGAAGCTTTTATTTTTCTGTCCATGGCCGTTTTTCGGATTTTAATATCGGCTGGATGGAAAGACTCTGTAGCCCCCACGTTTCAGATGTGGATAACGAGGCTCCTGGGAACTCATAATATAGAGGAATGTTTGTATGATTTTAAAGGAAAAAGATCGAGGGAATTTGGCAAAAAGATCTGGGCTCCCCTCAAAGTGGAGAGAAGTTAGATAAATAAGATTGACTAAAAGATCTATTGGTTTTAATTGATCTAACTGTCTATATTCAGCAGTGTGTGGCCTCTGTGTCTTTTTTAACCTGGTTTTTTATTGTTGCGATTGTAAGATGGATGTATCAATTTTAATCTTTGATCTTATCCTGTTGTTTTATGTACTTTGATACCCGGAACAATCTCAATAAAAAATAAAAAAGTTTATTCAGGACACCATTTACTGTGCTCTTCCCTTCAGCTCTATCTCCAACTGCCTTGTCTATATTCTATCATACCCCAACCTTCTACATTCTGTTACCTCACTGTATATGTTCATGTTACATCATCACACCTTCTTTTCTACACAATGACTTTTGACACACATTTGCTTACGTGACAGTGCAGGATTAGTTTCTCTGAAACCACATTGCTTACAAATCCACTTCATAAGTACACTATCACAACACCTTGAACATTTTGTACAAGGCCTAGATACATATTGTACAAATGTTGTTGTTCGTTATTTGTCCATGAGGTGACATGACTATCCCAAGACGATCAACAAATGTCAGCCTGGATGAAGCCTTGACATGGAAGCATGGAAGATGATGATGATGATGTAAATACACATGCATTTCCATGCTCAAATTAGAGGAGCACTCTGCTGCCATTGCAAGGTCATTGGAGTATCAGCCCAGCTGATTCCCGTTTACCCTTTGCAAGGAAGGATGTCCAACTTGTGACCAAGACGGGACCTACATATCTTGCCTTCAGGTAATGGGGACTTAGATCATCCAGTACAGAATTCTTGGCAGAACACCCACCCTAGGTAACTATGTTAGGAGATGCACAGCAGGAGTATACTATACCCATTACATACACTGTTTTAGCACAATGGTGGAATCGTTCATTCTATTCACTGTCCTCAAACTGCTAATCACTTTTATCTGTTTCTGTCTACTGATCATTGCGGCACATTTATTCTATACAAGAATCACAATGGTTAAATAAATATTGAAAATGCTCCTTTGTGTATTTCTTGTGCACTTCTCTGAGCGAGCAAGAGTGACTATAAAGGTTCAAGATCTGTTGCCACGATTCCTTGAGGAGGTATGGTTGTCATGCTATGAGGCTGCTCAAACCATTTGTTACCTTACTAAGTTTAGGGGAACTTATAGTGGCACTGTAAGTGAGCTGGTCTACAGGCCAACATACCGCAAGGGGGTGCACAGAATCAGTCTGGCACCATCCCAACATTTGTTGTCCAACAAACAAACTGGACCCTACTGAGAACATGAAAATCGTATGGCACTAGAGCAGTGATTACCCATGTTTGTCTATGATAGCTGTTTACATCACAGCACATTTTGCTTGCTTTCAAGGCACAACATTTAAAAGCACCAAACACAGTACGAGGATGGCCCAACACGTTCACTGGATGATGCCAGGGGGCTTGTAACTCATCACAAGTTAAGAGGCCATGAGGATGGCTTTGGTCATGTTTATTGTACTGGAGTGAGTTACAAGACTCCAAGGCTTTTTTTTAATTTAAATATTTTTATTACGTTTTCCTACATAGACATGTATCATAAGCTTTAGGCTGGTGGCAGCGCCTGGAGCTTGCTTGCGGTCCCTTGTGTCAGAGCGAGACGGGCATTTTGCTATTGGATGCCGTTTTTAAAACTTCAGCATAATTTTATATTTTTTACATAATAATTGCCATTTCGCTCTGTTGTGCACTTTGCTCTAACCTTTTTGTTGTGCATGAGTCACCGACGTTTCCCCGCTCCTTTAGCGTCCTCCCTCGACTCATTCCAGCCGGCCTCAGTGCTGTGAGAGGGTAGGGCGAGCAGCCATCTTGGGGTGGGGTGTTCCACAAGCCTGGCCGGAGTTAGCGGTCCAGTGCTTGGGTGGGACAGGCCATAAGAAGGCAAACTGAGCAGGGGCTCGGGGTAAGCTTTAGGCTGGTGGCAGCGCCTGGAGCTTGCTTGCGGTCCCTTGTGTCAGAGCGAGACGGGCATTTTGCTATTGGATGCCGTTTTTAAAACTTCAGCATAATTTTATATTTTTTACATAATAATTGCCATTTCGCTCTGTTGTGCACTTTGCTCTAACCTTTTTGTTGTGAAGGAGTCACCGACGTTTCCCCGCTCCTTTAGCGTCCTCCCTCGACTCATTCCAACCGGCCTCAGTGCTGTGAGAGGGGAGGGCGAGCAGCCATCTTGGGGTGGGGTGTTCCACGAGCCTGGCTGGAGTTAGCGGTCCAGTGCTTGGGTGGGACAGGCCATAAGAAGGCAAACGGAGCAGGGGCTCGGGGTAAGCTTTAGGCTGGTGGCAGCACCTGGAGCTTGCTTGCGGTCCCTTGTGTCAGAGCGAGACGGGCATTTTGCTATTGGATGCCGTTTTTAAAACTTCAGCAAACTTTTATATTTTTTACATAATAATTGCCATTTTGCTCTGTTGTGCACTTTGCTCTAACCTTTTTGTTGTGCAGGAGTCACCGACGTTTCCCCGCTCCTTTAGCGTCCTCCCTCGACTCATTCCAGCTGGCCTCAGTGCTGTGAGAGGGGAGGGCGAGCAGCCATCTTGGGGTGGGGTGTTCCACGAGCCTGGCCGGAGTTAGCGGTCCAGTGCTTGGGTGGGACAGGCCATAAGAAGCGATGTGCTTCCGGGAGCGCAGCGGACGGGCGCAGCGGGCGCGACGATGACGCGCCGAAGGCGCGCATAAGGCAAGCCCGTCTGCGCCCCGGCAGCGCGCAGGGCCAGGTACTCTGCAAAACCTGCATTGTATGAGACTGTTTCCCCTATCACGTACAATACTGATGACTTGAGGGCCCTTAATTGCAACCCCCTATGTAATGGCGCCCCTTGGAACGTATTAGACTCCACTTCACGAATTTGTTCTGGATGTCATTTTAGATTCAATCTCTCTGATCCCCACTTCACTTCCCAGTCTAACAAAGCGGGTGAGTCACCTATTCAGGCTGCTCTTATCAATGCCCGCTCCTTACCAAAGCATTCAGAAGAAGTGCATGAATTCATCATTGACAAAGGTCTTGATATCCTTTTCATCACGGAGACGTGGCTGAATGAGAGCTGCGCCCCATTGGTTGAACTGGCTGTTCCCAGAGGGTTCAAGATCACTAGGCTGGACCGTAATATAGGCAGGGGAGGAGATTATGGAAATGCCCTCTACCTTGGCCTACCAAAAACCTTGATAAACAGGCTACAGGTGGTGATGAATGATGCCGCTCGTCTTATCTTCAGACAGCCAAGACACACTAAAGCATCCCCCCTGCTACAAAGCCTCCACTGGCTCCCCATTAAGGAGCGAGTGGAATTTAAAAATCTATGCATCGCCCATAAAGCCATCTATGGCATGGCACCTACGTACATCAAAGATCGCCTGGCAATGTATAGCCCAAAGAGAGCTCTTAGGTCCTCAGACTCTCAGCTATTAGTGTGCCCTCGGTACAAACTTGCCACCAAGGGCGGTAGAGCCTTTTCGGTATTGGTTCCGCATTTATGGAACGCACTACCTGAGCCACTACGAAAGGAAGGAAACCTCCTACGTTTCAGAAAGGGGCTGAAAACGTGGTTGTTCAGGAGAGCCCTGTGAGCCACGTAGGCTAGTGGATGACCTCTGTACTGTCAAAGTTGTTGTTTACCATCGATTCCCGAGCGCTTACAGGCCTGTAGGTGATTGAGCGCGCTACAAATCAAAAATAACAATAACTATTGTTTAAATTTTGAAATTTATAAATACAACAAAAAATTAAAAATGTACATTTCGAAATAAAAAAATTCAATTTAGGATTGAGTTGTAGTGTTTATAGTGGTTAATGTTTGTGTTTCTAATTGAAAAGTTCATATTATAGGAAAAAATGTTAATGTTTTAAAAAGAATTAAAAACATTTGAATAATAATTTTAAATTTACAAATAAAAAATGTTTATAAATAAAGGATAATTTTATTTTATTATATTATTTTATTTTATAATTAGGATTTTGTTTTATTATTCTATAATGTTTGTACAGTATTTACTCCACATTATTGTACAATGGTGTGGGGATAGTAAATTATATTTAATTAGTGTCCAGCACCTACCACAAATTAATGTAGACTGGAGTGGGAATAGTTAATTATATGTATTTAGTGTCCAGCACCTAACCCAATTTAATGTAGACTGGAGTGGGAATAGTAAATTATATTTAATTAGTGTCCAGCACCTACTCCAATTTAATGTAGATTGGAGTGGGAATAGTAAATTATATGTAATTAGTATCCAGCTCCACACTAGGACGTGGGTGCGGGTGAAGTTGGGGACCGGCACACATCTCTCACGGAAAATAATGACAACTAGAGGTGTGAAGCAGGGATGTGTGCTGGCCCCTCTCCTTTTTAACTTATTTGTAGGAGATCTGTCAGCGGTCCTAGACGACACTAATAGTCACTCTCCGAAGGTGGGCGGCAAGACTCTAAGCAACCTCTTATATGCCGACGACCTGGCTCTCTTTAGTTTAACCAGGGTAGGGTTGCAAAGACTCCTCGATAAACTGTTCGATTATACGATCAGCAACCAACTCGAGGTTAATCTAAAGAAAACGCAAGTAGTTACATTCGGCAAGAAACGATACACAGGGGGCGGCTGGTCATTCAATAATGTTAGTTTAGAAATTGGCCAGTCCTATAAATACCTAGGCGTCCACCTTGACTCAAAAAGTAGTTACAAGAAACAGCGTAGAGAGATCGGAGTTAAAGCTGTGACCCTAATGGTGTCACTAGGCAAACTTGCGAAAGACCTTTCCGGTCCAACCTTAGCCCCCCTTTTGGAGGTAATGAGAGCAAAGGTTGGCCCCACCCTATCCTACGGCGTTGAGATTTTCAGTGGTAAAATGAACACAACCCTGAACCAACAGACCACTAAAATTTATAAAGGGGTGCTCCGGTTGCCAAAGACCGCTTCTGCAGCACAGATTAGGCTGGAGATGGGGCTAATAAACTACGAGGCCTCAGCCACTGGGGCATACCTTAACATGTGTCACAAGTTAAGACAAGCTGAGCCAGGTACTTTAGAATCCCTAGTCTGGCAAGAAATTAGCCAGATAAACCCGGGGGGTCTGTACGGACGTCTCTTTACAGACGCCATTAACCAAATGTCTGCAAGCGAGTTGTGGGCCCTAAACCCAGGCCAGATAGCATTTAAAAAAGCTATAAAAAATGTGTGAGATTGAGTTCTCGTCTCACTGATAAAGCACTCTTTCTGAAACGTAGTCACGCCTGGGTCACGATAAATTCCTACAGACACCCGGTCCCAGCCTGCTATCTGGCCAGCACATATCCATTATACCTGAAACGCAGCTTTATTGCCATCAGACTGGGTGACTGGCGTTTCTTTCAAGATTTACCATCATGGCGACGCGCATCGGAAGATCTCTCTTGTAGAGGGTGTGGGAAACAGCGGAAACCATGTTGCATGTAAGCTGCCTTTGCCCAGCCCTTAACACAGAACGCAGGTCTGGTTTAAAATCAGAATGGAATAGGCTGGGTGTTCGGACCTGCAGGCAAGCCATCATGGCAGCTTTGAACCCGGAAAACACAGCCCTAAACATAAAATTTATAAAATTTATCCTGCGAGCATATTCCATCTTTAACCTAAGGAGACCATGCTAAAGTGCCCAATCCTTTTCTTTTCGCCGAAAACAGCATTAACTGGCATTATCCTTAGCAATGTTAGACAAAATCTGGTTATAACTAATGCAAGCTGGCGCCTTGTTTCAATTTTTGTGATTTTAAAATACACTATGAGATAAAATCCCTGTTTTTACAATGTTTGTTATTGGATTGTGCCTTCATATCTAAACTTGTGTTGTTATTTCTAGAAGTTTTTATTCTAATATTCGGTCAGGCTGTGAATCTGTAAATTCTTTTAAAGATATGTTTTATATCTAAATAAAGATCATTATTATCATTATTATATCGAAATTAAAATATCGATGTGACAGAATATCGATGTTTTAATATCAATGGTAATATATATCAAACTATTTATTATCGATTACAAAAATATTGTTAGTATTATGTGTGTTTTAATATCGAAAGTAAAAATATCGAATGATAAAATATCATTGTGTAAAAATATCGATATTGTGTAGTTTTTAGTAATATGTGTATATTTATGTTTTAAAATGTAGTTTGTATTTTAAAATAGTACATTTAATGTGTTAATTAAATGAAATATTTTATGTTTTAAAAAAATCCTATATAAGTTTAGGAGCGGGATGTTGGGTTTATAGGGGATAAGGGTGGGGAGTGTTAAAAATGTATAATAAAATTTTTATTTTAAAAAAAATTATATATACATTTTTCTAAAAAAATAATATTTTTTATGTATTAATTTACTAGATATTTTAGGAGCGGGATGTTGGGTTTATAGGGGATAAGGGTGGGGAGTGTATTAAAAAAGTATATTTAAAATGTAAAACTTTTTAAAAAAATTTTTTAAATGTAATTAATTTTATAAAAAAAATTTAAATAAAAATATGACTGAGTTGTAGTGTTTATAGTGGATAATGTTAGGTTTTTTTTAGTAAAAGTAAAATATTTAGGATAAAATGTAAAAATAAATGAAAATTCTAAATTTTTTAATTTGATCATTTTTTTCAATTTTGGATTGAGTTGTCATGTATAAAGTGTATAAGGGTTGTGTTTGTTAGTAAAAAGTACATACTATAGGAACAATTTTAAATTTCAAAAAACAGAATAAAAAATTGAATTTCTAAATTTGAAAAATAAAATTTAGGATTTAGTTGTAGTGTTTATAGTGTATAAGGGTTGTGTTTGTAAAAAGTACTTAATATAGGAATATTTTTTACATTTTGAAATTTATAAATACAATAAAAAAAATTAAAAATTTACATTTCGAAATAAAAAAATTCAATTTAGGATTGAGTTGTAGTGTTTATAGTGGTTAATGTTTGTGTTTCTAATTGAAAAGTTCATATTATAGGAAAAAATGTTAATGTTTTAAAAAGAATTAAAAACATTTGAATAATAATTTTAAATTTACAAATAAAAAATGTTTATAAATAAAGGATAATTTTATTTTATTATATTATTTTATTTTATAATTAGGATTTTCTTTTATTCTATAATTTTTGTACAGTATTTACTCCACATTATTGTACAATGGTGTGGGGATAGTAAATTATATTTAATTAGTGTCCAGCACCTACCACAAATTAATGTAGACTGGAGTGGGAATAGTAAATTATATGTATTTAGTGTCCAGCACCTACCCCAATTTAATGTAGACTGGAGTGGGAATAGTAAATTATATTTAATTAGTGTCCAGCACCTACTCCAATTTAATGTAGATTGGAGTGGGAATAGTAAATTATATGTAATTAGTATCCAGCACCTACCCCAAATTAATGTAGACTGGAGTGGGAATAGTAAATTATATGTATTTAGTGTCCAGCACCTACCCCAAATTAATGTAGACAGGAGTGGGAATAGTAAATTATATGTAATTAGTATACAGCACCTATCCCAAGTTAATGTAGACTGGAGCGGGAATAGAAAATTATATGTAATTAGTGTCCAGCACCTACCCCAATTTAATGTAGACTGGAGTGTGAATAGTAAATTATATGTAATTAGTATACAGCACCTTTCCCAAAATAATGTAGATTGTAGTGGGAATAGTAAATTATTTTTATTTAGTGTCCAGCACCTACCTTTATTCATTTATTTATTTATTTATTTAGTTACTTGTATAGCGCAGGACTCGACCCCCGGAGGGGTATCTCCGCGCTTGGTTCACCAGATGTGCATCAAAACAGGGCTCTAGGAGGCATAAGAACTATGCTGTCAGGAACAAATGTGTCTTAATTGTTCTCCTAAATTTCAAATAGTCAGTAGTTTGTCTCAGGCCGGGGGGAAGTTTATTCCAGAAGGTAGGGCCCATATAGGATAGGGCCCGCCCCCCTGCCGTGCCTTTCTGACCGTCGGGATCTGTAGCAATAGTTGGCCGCTGGAACAGCCGTTCCGGGTTATAGATGTTAAATTTTTCTGTCAAGTATTGAGGGCCTGAGCCAAACAGACTTTTGTGTATGACACAGCAGATCTTAAACTTGACCCGTTGACGAATGGGCAGCCAGTGGAGCTTTTCAAGGAGGGGGCGAGAAGGCGTTCCAGTGGGGCCATTTAAGACCAGTCTTGCCGCGGTGTTCTGGGCCACTTGCAGTCTGCTGAGTACCTCTTCATTAGCTGACAAGAAGAGGCCATTACAGTAATCTAACCGGCTGACTACAAGTGCCTGGACAAGGGTCTTTCTAAAAATGTCCGACAAGAATGGAAAAAAACGCCTCAGAAGTCCTATGATCCGAAAACAGGACCCGGTCACCTGGTTTGCGTGCTCTTTCAACAGTAATCTCTGGTCCAACCGTACACCTAGGTTCTTCACTGTCTGTTTAGGGTCGGGTACAGGTCACAGATCGAGAGGCCACCAATCCGGAGACCAAAGGAGAGGAGCTTTCCCGAAAAGCATGACCTCTGTCTTGCCCACATTACATTGTAGGAAGTTAGAGGCCATCCAGTCAGACACTGCTCTCATTCCCTCCGCAAAAGAATGTTTTGATGCGGGAGTAAGGGTCTGGAATGGAAACAAAAGCTGAGTGTCATCAGCATACGACACTGGTGTGAACCCATATGTTCTCACAATGTCAGCTAAGGGAGCTACATATAGGTTGAATAATGTAGGACTTAGACACGAGCCCTGTGGGACCCCCTTGGTGAGCTCCCTAGAAATGGAACAGTAGGGGCCCAAGCTGACACTTTGTGAGCGGCCTGGAAGAAAACTCTCAAACCAGGACAGAGCCAGTCCTCCAATCCCCACCTTCCTACACCAAATTAATGTACACTGGAGTGGGAATAGTAAATTATATGTAATTAGTGTCCAGCACCTACCCCAAATTACTGTAGATTGGAGTGGGAATAGTAAATTATATTAAATTAGTGTTCAGCACCTACCCCAAATTAATGTAGACTGGAGTGGGAATAGTAAATTATATGTAATTAGTGTCCAGCATCTACCCCAATTTAATGTAGACTGGAGTGGGAATAGTAAATTAAATGTAATTCGTGTCCAGCACCTACCCCAAATTTCTGTAGATTGGCGTGTGAATAGTAAATTATATTTAATTAGTGTCCAGCACTTAGCCCTAATTAATGTAGACTGGAGTGTGAATAGTACATTATATGTAATTAGTGTCCAGCACCTACCCAAATTTAATGTAGGCTGGAGTGGGGATAGTAAATTATATGTAATTAGTGTCCAGCACCTACACCAAATTAATGTAGATTGGAGTGGGAATAGTAAATTATATTTAATTCGTGTCCAGCACCTACTCCAAATTAATGTAGATTGGAGTGGGAATAATAAATTATGTTTAATTAGTATCCAGCACCTGCCCTAAATTAATGTAGACTGGAGTGGGAATAGTAAATTATATTTAATTAGTGTCCAGCATCTACTAGACTGGAGTGGGAATAGTAAATTATATGTAATTAGTGTCCAGCACCTACTCCAATTTAATGTAGATTGGAGTGGGAATAGTAAGTGATATTTAATTAGTATCCAGAACCTACCCCAAATTAATGTAGACTGGAGTGGGAATAGTTATATGTATTTAGTGTCCAGCACCTACCCCAAATTAATGTAGACTGGAGTGGGAATAGTAAATTATATTTAATTAGTGTCCAGCACCTACCCCAGATTAATGTAGACTGGAGTGAGAATAGTAAAGTATATGTAATTAGTATCCAGCACCTACCCCAATTTAATGTAGACTGGAGAGGGAATAGTAAATTATATGTAATTAGTGTCCAGCACCTACCTCAATTAATGTAGATTGGAGTGAGAATAGTACATTATATTTAATTTGTGTCTAACACCTACCCCAAATTAATGTAGATTGGAGTGGGAATAGTAAATTATATTTCATTAGTGTCCAGCACCTACCCCAAATTAATGTAGACTGGAGCGGGAATAGAAAATTGTATCTAATTAGTGTCCAGCACCTACCTCAATTTAATGTAGACTGGAGTGGGAATAGTAAATTATATGTAATTAGTATCCAGCACCTATCCCAAAATAATGTAGATTGGAGTGGGAATAGTAAATTATATTTATTTAGTGTCCAGCACCTACTTTTATTTATTTATTTATTTACGTGTATAGCGCAGGACTCGACCCCCGGAGGGGTATCTCCGCGCTTGGTTCACCAGATGTGCATCAAAACAGGGCTCTAGGAGGCATAAGAACTATGCTGTCAGGAACAAATGTGTCTTAAGTGTTCTCCTAAATTTCAAATAGTCAGTAGTTTGTCTCAGGCCGGGGGGAAGTTTATTCCAGAAGGTAGGGCCCATATAGGATAGGGCCTGCCCACCCTGCCGTGCCTTTCCGATCGTCGGGATCTGTAGCAATAGTTGGCCGCTGGAACAGCCGTTCCGGGTTATAGATGTTAAATTTTTCTGTCAAGTATTGAGGGCCTGAGCCAAACAGACTTTTGTGTATGACACAGCAGATCTTAAACTTGACCCGTTGACGAATGGGCAGCCAGTGGAGCTTTTCAAGGAACGGGCGAGAAGGCTTTCCAGTGGGGACATTTAAGACCAGTCTTGCCGCGGTGTTCTGGCCACTTGCTGAGTACCTCTTCATTAGCTGACAAGAAGAGGCCATTACAGTAATCTTGCACAGACTCCTAAGGCTGCTCCCGAGCGGTCGCTCGCTTAAAACGCTTTTTAAAACTTTTAAACTTTATATTGCGACTGTTTAATTGAATTTCCCTTTGTGTCCGCCCCCCCCCTCGAGCCACACTTTGCACATTTTAGGGGCTGATATTAATGCCCAGGACACGCTAGCACCTCATCACTCTTCCCCGCTTCCCAGGTGGGGCTTGGCCGTCCTCGAGGCTAAGTTCACCGGGTCCCGGGTTGCTGTAGTTGGCGGCCATCTTAGGTTGGGCGCTATTGGACGAGCGCTCTAGTCGCTCTACATAAACGGTCAGTCATGCCTCCGCGCAGCGGACGCGGGCAGCGGACGCGCCGGACCTGCGCCGGAGGTTCGCCAGAGGTAAGCCCGTTTGCGCCCGTTCGCGCTCGGTCGGGCTCAGGGACCAGAACCTCTGACCGATCTCCCAGCTGCTTACAGACATACTCCCGCCTGACTCTCCTTGCACTTAAGAGTGTCTTGCTGCCCCCTTGCATTCATTCCATAAATCCTGCGACGGATCGTCCCTTCTGTCAACACTGCCCGTTTAGAACTACTGAAGCGGATATTAATACTACTAAACCAGAAGGCATCCTGAAAATGGCTTTGGTCAATTGCCGCTCATTACCTAAACATGCTACTGAAATTTTCTTGCTAATTCAAGATCTCGGACTTGACATTCTCTTTTTAACTGAAACGTGGTTGGGATCCACGTCTGGCCCAGATATTGTTCAGGCCCTTCCTCCGGGATATATGATCCAACGTAGGGACAGACAACTTAAAGTTGGAGGAGGGATAGCCATAGTATATAGGGAGCACTTAATCTGTCGTATGATCGACAGCTCCATCCCTGACTGTGAAAGTGCACAATTTGCCATCACTCTATCCCCAGAAGTGTCATTTTCTGGACTTTTGATTTACCGTCCTCCTGGCGCTATTGGACAATTTCCAAAAGGAATTATCGAATCAACTATAGAGTTGGCTAGCAGGGTCTCAAACTTCATAGTACTGGGAGACTTGAATCTTCATTTCAATAATCCCTCAGATACTACTGCCACAGAATTAACTAAAGATCTTGCGGCATGTGAACTGAATCTGATAGTCTCACATCCTACCCACTCTAAAGGGAACCTTTTAGACCCCATATTTTCTAATATTGTGGACTTAACATCAGCCGAGCCATATCCTATCCCTTGGACAGATCATATGGTCATTCCCTTCATATGGAATACGCCCACACCCGGTCCAGCAGAACTGCCCAGTAAAACTCTGAGTAGGCGGTGGACGAAATTAAAAATGAATGAATGGGCAGAGGCACTGAACACAAGCGAACCTCAGGTCAATCAGGACATTGACAGGGCTAATGTGGACTTTAACCAATGGATTGAATCATCATTGGATAAGGTGCTTCCAAAAACAAACATCTCCAAAAAGAAAGGCTCCACTAAACAACCTTGGTTTACTTCTGAGCTAAGGCCCCTAAAACAAGAATGTAAACGGTTGGAGAGACAGTGGCGAAAACATTTTGAGGAAGAGAAAAAAACCAAATACAAACTCTCTCTAAAAAAATATAAATCTGCTCTTAACGTGGCCAAATCCATCTTTTATGCAGAAAAAATAGAGATCTCAGCCAATGCCCCAAGAGAGATGTTTAAGATAGCTAAATCCCTGTTAAAAGCCCCCGACCCGTCATCTTCACCACCCTGTACGGAGGAGGCTGACGCTCACTGCATCAATCTGGCGAATTTCTTTGCTGAAAAAATTCAAAAGATCCTCCTGTCCCTCCCTCCTCTATCTTTAGAAGAACCTATCCTTCCTTTGCCAGATGATACAGATATTATTCTGCCTTGCCTCCCTTTCTTTTCCCCCCTCAGTACTGAACTCTTACCCTCGCTTTTCAACTCTGTAAAAAGCGGGTCTCCACTAGACCCTGCGCCGATGAATATTCTAAAGTTAGCCTTGCCCAACATCAGTACATACATCATCCATCTAGTTAACACCTCACTTGAATCAGGAAGGGTACCCCAAGACTGGAAACTGGCAATGGTTAAGGCCCTGTTAAAAAAGCCTCATCTCGACCCCCAGGACTTTTCCAATTATCGTCCCATTTCCCTGCTCCCTGGCATTATTAAACTTGCCGAGAAATGGGTAAATAAACAATTAGCATCCTTTCTGGAGACCCATAACCTGCTCCATCCAACCCAAACCGAGTTCGGAAAGGACAGGGTACGGAGACGGCACTGTTGAGGGTGGTAGAGGATTCCAGGAGGAATCTGGACGCAGGTGGCAGCGCGGCCATTATCCTCCTGGACCTCAGTGCCGCCTTCGACACGGTGAACCACCGTGTCCTCCTGTCTCGTCTCAGAAAGCTGGGCGTCAAAGGCAGGGCACTCATGTGGCTGGAGTCCTTTCTTGGCGATAGATTCTTTAAGGTCTTTTCAGAAAATAGCTGCTCCCCATCAATGCCATTACAGTGTGGGGTGCCACAGGGCTCCTCCCTTAGCCCCACACTGTTTAATGTTTATATGGCGCCCCTGGCGGAAGTAGTAGCCCCCTTTGGGATCCAACTGGTAAGCTATGCTGATGACACCCAGCTAGTTGTCTCTCTCAATCAGGTGGAATCCCCCCCCTCCAGGCTTTGCCGTTGCCTGGAGGCAGTAGCAAACTGGATGGACTTGTCCCACCTGAAATTGAATGGAGGAAAAACGGAGCTGATGCTTCTAGGAAAACGAGCCACATTTAACAACTTGATACATTGGCCCTCCTGTATGGGTCCAGGACCCACTCCAAAGACCGAGATAAAGAGTCTCGGTTTCTGGTTGGATGCAGAGTTGTCATTTAAGACCCAGGCAAGGAAGACAGTGGCCACCTGCTTCGGACTGCTGAAAACAATCCGGAAAATCCTTCCTCAGTTACCTGAAGCAGCAAAGAAAACCATTGTCCAGTCCCTTGTCTTATCCAGGTTGGATTATGGAAATGCGCTCTATCTTGGAGCCCCCGTGTCGGTTATCCGGCAACTTCAGGTTGTCCCGAATTCCGCAGCACGGCTACTCACGGGCACTAGCCATCGTACATCAGCCAGGCCCGCACTCTGTACCTTGCATTGGCTCCCCATAAAGGAGCGGATCCATTTTAAGACACTTTGCACGGTCCATAAAACACTCTATGGGAGTGGCCCCCCCATTCTAGATGATATGATCAGATCTTACAACCCTACCAGGAATCTTCGCTCGAACCAACAAAATCTGCTGACAGTACCTAGGATCAGCAGAGCCCGCACTGGAGGTCGCCTGTTCTCGCACAATGCGGCTGGGTTGTGGAATGCTCTTCCTCCACCCCTTCGCCAAGAGCCTAACCTCCTTGTCTTCCGGAAAAAGTTAAAAACTCTTCTGTTTCCAAAAAACTAGATAATACAGATCTCCATTTTTAATCCATCTCTGTTTGGTCAGTCTTAAGCGCTGGGATGCTCCCGAGTAGCCATGCGCTATAGAAGAGCCTTTCAATAATAATAATAATAATTATCTAGCCGGCTGACTACAATGGCCTGGACAAGGGTGTTTCTAAAAATGTCCAACAAGAATGGAAAAACATGCCTCAGAAGTCCTATCATCCGAAAACAGGACCCTGTCACCTGGTTTGCGTGCTCTTTTAACAGTAATCCCTGGTCCAACCGTACACCTAGGTTCTTCACTGTCTGTTTAGGGTCGGGTACAGGTCACAGATCGAGAGGCCACCAATCCGGAGACCAAAGGAGAGGAGCTTTCCCAAAAAGCATGACCTCTGTCTTGCCCACATTACATTGTAGGCAGTTAGAGGCCATCCAGTCAGACACTGCTCTCATTCCCTCCGCAAAAGAATGTTTTAATTGCTGGAGTAAGGGTCTGAAATGGAAACAAAAGCGGAGTGTCGTCAGTATACGACACTGGCGTGAACCCATATGTTCTCACAATGTCAGCTAAGGGTTCTACATGTAGATTGAATAATGTAGGACTTAGACATGAGCCCTGTGGGACCCCCTTGGTGAGCTCCCTAGAAATGGAACAGTAGGGGCCCAAGCTGACACTTTGTGAGCGGCCTGAGAGAAAACTATCAAACCAGGAAAGAGCCAGTCCTCCAATCCCCACCTTCCTACACCAAATTAATGTACACTGGAGTGGGAATAGTAAATTATATTTAATTAGTGTCCAGCACCTACCCACATTTAATGTAGGCTGGAGTGGGAATAGTAAATTATATGTAATTAGTGTCCAGCACCTACACCAAATTAATGTAGATTGGAGTGGTAATAGTAAATTATATTTAATTAGTGTCCAGCACCTACCCCAATTTAATGTAGACTGGAGTGGGAATAGTAAATTATATTTAATTAGTGTCCAGCATCTACCCAAAATTAATGTAGATTGGAGTGGGAATAGTAAATTATATGTAATTAATGTCCAGCACCTACTCCAATTTAATGTAGATTGGAGTGGGAATAGTAAATTATATTTAATTAGTATCCAGCAGCTACCCCAAATGAATGTAGACTGGAGTGGGAATAGTAAATTATATGTAATTAGTGCCCAGCACCTACCCAAATTTAATGTAGACTGGAGTGGAAATAGTAAATTAGATTTAAGTAGTGTCCAGCACCTACCCCAAATTTATGTAGACTGGAGTGGGAATATTAAATTATATTTAATTACTGTCCAGTACTTACCTCAAATGAATGTAGAGTGGAGTTGGAATAGTACATAATTTATGAGAATAAATACATTTCATACTAATTGTGTATAGTTGGAATATTTAATTTTTGTATTAACATGACAAAAAATAAACAAAAAACATTACTATTATATTTGTTTAATACAAATATATTTAGTCATATTTGTTATAACATTTTAAGGTTAATTTTTAATGTCACATTTTTATTGAAATAGTACATTTTATTGTAAAAACATATGTTATGTACTTGTAAGTATGGTTTGAAATTTTAAAAAAAGGTAAATATTTTCACAAATTATATACAATTTTTATATGGTCATATATGTTGATTGTACTTAATATTGTTATTTTATTTATAAAAAATATTCATAATAATTTTAGTAACAATATATTTAAATAAACATATTTTAACATAGCTTTATTTATATACATTTAAAAAAACATTTTGAAATAATTTTTTACAATTTTTCCTGTTTTTAATAATTTTAATAAATATGTATTTTATAATATTTATTTTTATAATTTCACAAAATATGTAGATATTGTTAAGTATTTTCATACATGTAAAAAATCACAATTTTTGTAATACATAGTATTCATTTTTTACTCTGTAAAGGAATATTTTCAAACATTAAATAATATCTTTTTATATTAATCATTTTATTTAGTTTTGGGTCTTGTATTTTGTAACCACTTTGGGTCGTTTTGTGTCATTTGGATGAAGACTGGCTCGCGGTTGGGAGATACTTCACGTCGCTGAAGGTAAGGTATGTTTTATATGTTTTAAGTGTGTTTTAAATTATTTTTGATAGTAGTTTGGTACTATTTAGTGTGGTTAAAAGTAAGTTAGTTGCATTAGGCGTTTTGATATGCTTTATTTACGTATGGTAGATGTATGTAATTTTTAGCGTTGTATAGGCTTGTTTGTAGAGTTAGTGTTTCGATGTTTAAAGTTCATTAAGTGAAATCTAATGTTACTGTTAGTAGGAGTTTATGTGTTGTTTTGTGTGGGTGTGAATGTATGTTTTATGTATTTTTGTTGCAGGAGTTCGTTATGTCGGAAGGAGTTTTTTTTTTTTAAAGAAGTCTTTGTTAGTTTTATTAACTAATGGATTTTTAACACTTCTTTAAATTTTTCGGTTTTCCTGGAGCGTTTCCTCTATTTTTTATCATTTTTCGGGATTTTTATGGTTTTTTCGAAATACCTTCGTGGAATGGACTATTCCGTTTTGAACAGTTGTATTTTTTCATTTTTTTTGGTTACAATTTTTCTAAACTGGATTGTTTTGGTGTAAAAGGATTCTACAGCCTTTGGGATATGTTTGGTAAGTGTTTTACATTTTATCGATTGTGGGTGAGTAATGTTATTATGATTATTGTTATGTTTTATTTATTTCAAATATTATTAATGTGTGTATATATATATTAAAAAAATTATAATATATATTGCACACATTAATTAATTTTCCTGATACAATATATGCTTGTGATTTACATTGTATTGTTTTTATTTTATTTAGGACTGCTTTGTTGGTTACAGTAATTTAGAGTAGTGTTTTGGCTATTATGTTGAGGTATTCAATGCCTTTTGTGCTAGGCTACAGCTTTACTTGTTGTTCTAGGTATTTGTGCATTTGTTTAGTTTGTTTCGATGTTTTTGGAGTTAGTTCAGTAATGGATTGTCCCATTCTGAATTCTTGATAACTTTGCTCTTTTTGGAGGCATTTAATAAATTTTTCTAAAGTTGGTTTAGTTCTGCCTGTTGATTGGAGGAAGGCGTTGTGCCAGCCTTCAACAGCGTTGTTTGTTTTAGATTCCCCATTTAAGGTGCTTCGGTAAACGTTCCGCCAGGGTATTAAGAATTTTGAATTTCTTCTGTGGCCAGATCTATGGAGCCTACCTACCCATGTGTCCTCAAAGTAGTCTAAGAGTGCACTTAATGTAGCTTCATTTTTTTGTCAAATGTGCTATCAATTAAAATGTTGTAGTGTTCGGCCACATCTGTTTCTGGAACGTAAGCCAGTGCTGTTAGTTTTTTCATTTGATATGCAAAAGATGAATTGGTTGCATATTCTTTGCTTAGGGTTGTCTTTTGTAAATGTCTCCATAGACACTGATTAAAGTGATAGTAGCAGCCTTGTATACAGGTATGGGGGTGTATTTTTAAAATACTAGAAAGCATTGCTTGTTCAAAATCAAGTATTATTTTTTCTGGGGAATAGTCATTAGTTTTCTGTTTGATAGTGTTTAATAAACATATATGTTGAATTAGTTTTATTTGGTAGCAGAGCATAAAGTAGAGGTATATTGCAGTTTTGATGTAGGCCATGTATCGTGTATAATTGGTAAAAAGGTTTGGGACAGATGTTAAAAGTCCCATCCATCATCCAATATTGGCTTTGTTGGAGTTTTATGAGGTTAATAGCTGTGCCAAAAATTATTAGTCTTTTTTCATTGTTTTCGTTGTCGTAAATGACAAAAGGTCGCTTGTTTAAAGTTATAGTTTGGTCAGGATTTAAATTTATATCGCTATATGTTGTAGGAGGTAGAGTGGTAGTGGTAGTGGTAGTTGTTCTTTTGGTACTTGATATTGTTCTTTTGAGGGAAACTATATTTGGCATTTGGGTAGTGGCTGTTTTAGGTATTTGGGGTATCTGTTCTTTTAAGATTATGCTTGTTGGTTTTTGGGAACCTGTACTTGCTTTTTTAATGTTTTCTAATGCTGTTCTAACTTCTATTTCTGTTATGTTTGGTGGGTGGTTGTGTTCCCTGGTATAAAGGACTGTTGCTTCCCTAGTTGTTGCCCTTCCATAACATTTGTTGGAGAAATATTTGCAACATTTCCAATAAACTTTCCTCCCAAATTGTTTCTCTAGGTATAAGTGTAAACCATGTAGCAGAGTAATAGTTTTCCTTTCTGGCTGGTAACAAATTCAGCTCCTTCTGTCATTTTGTTGTTTGTTAATCTATAAGAAATACATTTTATAGTTATTTAAAATAAATATATATGTATATTAACTTACATTTATTAACATTTCTATTGTGCATGCTTACCTTTTTGGAAATTCAGTCTTTGATTTTGATGTTGTTTACTGTTTATTTGTGGTCTGTATTTTGTGTGTATTCTTTACCTGAAAAATAAAAGCATTTATTTGTGTTAATTGTTCTGATACATTTTTTAAGTTGCAGTTACAGTTTTTGCTATACGTTTTAGCTTACACTTATTGTATGTTTTAATAAAAGTATTTGGACATACTTACTATGTTAGTTGTATCTTGGTTTTCAGAGTTCTGTTTTATGTTGTTTGTTAGTAGAGTATTCTGTTCTGGTGCTAGAAAATAAAAAGTAGATATGCATTAGTAAATTGTTTGTTATTTTTAACAATTTAGCACTTCGTTTTATCTACTTCATTTTATTTACTTACTTTTTAATCACTGATTTGTAGGTTGGGTTTTGATGTTCTTGTAGGTGTAGTCGAATGTATCCAATGTTTAGTTGTTCCCTTTATTTTCTGTATTTTGTTTATCTGCAAAAATAATGCATTTATTTTTGTTAACTGTTTGGAAATATTTTAGGTTGCAGTTTTTCTATGCGTTTTAGTTTAAACTTATTTTATGTTGTTATAAAAAGCTTTGGACATACTTACCTTGTTGGTTATATTTTGGTTTTCTGAGTTCTGTTCTATGTTCTTTGTCTGTAGTGTATTCTGTAGTAGCAGCAGAAAATAACAAATAGATATGTTTTAGTTATTGGATCATGTATTTTTATTGAACATTTTAGCAGTTAGCTTCATTTTTTTTTTTAAGTTACTTACTTTTTATCCTCTGAATTGAAGGTTGAATCTTGATGATCTTGTAGGTGTTGTCAAATTAATCCACAGTATTTTCTCCTGTCGTTTTTTTTCCAGGTGGTTTGTGTTTAGTGTTTAATTGTTTATATAGTGGTTTGGAGTTAGTAATTAGTTTGCTATTGGTCAATTTGTATTTGTAGTGTTTTTATTGGTTACTTAGTGTTTTTGAAAATATGTTAGTGTATTTATTGGAAATGCTAATTAATTGTATGGTTAGATCATTTTATATAATTTATTTAAATATTTTTAGTCAAATTTCTATAGAATTTAATATATTTAAATTGTGAAATGTAATTTTATTTATAGTTTGTTACGAGAGTTGTATATTTTTGTGTTATTTGTATTTTTAAATGATTAAAAGTGTAATTGTATAATAATTATTTTCTAAATTTCTAAATTAACGATATTATTGTTGTCGATAATGTTACTCTTGATATTTTTAACTTATTGTGTACATTATTTAGTACTCGATATTTAAATAATTCGATATGTATGTTGTCGGTAATAGTGAGATCGATGTTTTTGTAGGTCGATATTTTATATCCGATATTTTTGTAAGTTTTTAGTTATGTATAGGAAGTCGATATTATTGCTTCCGATATTTTTGTGTCGATATATATGTGTATGTCGATATTGTGTCTATCAATATTATGTCAGTGATTCGTGTCACCTATGAAGGTGCACCACTTTGAACCATTTCCAGGTTTACTACCTTTTTTTAAAAAACATATTTTATTGTTTTTTTAAATTTTCACGTACATCTATGCAGTATTATTATAGGTCTGGGCTCCATTAACACATCTAACGCATATAGTCTTAATCCATTATAATCCATTATAAACACATAATAATTGACCTATGCGTTACATTATTTAAGTGTTTCCAGAGGCTCCAACAGTATCACTGTTGTGTTACATATACATACATCATTTACATATATATATATATATCAAAAAGCAATGCGCCAAGCGCTTTGGGAGGGCTTCCCATGACTCATCTACCATCCGGCTTTTCAAATTGTCCCGATGTCCTCTCAGCCGCTCTCCCTGTTAAAAAAGAAGTCTGACGCGTTCCGGGGCAGACACGCCCCTTCTTCATGGACGTTTGTTCAAACACATTGCACGGCAGTTCACCAACTTGACTGAAAAGCCTTTTATTTCAATCTGTGCCGCCCTGAGTGGGTGTGGCTGATAATGATTCTGCAGCCAGGCTTGCTGGTTGCTGTAGTTCCGTTGTTGGTGAATCTGTAGTTTTCCTTGAGTAGGTGCGCAATCCGGTGTTCATTCATCTCAAATTCATAGTTTGCCTTGAGTTGCAGGTTGGAGGGTGGGTTGCGAGGTCATAATTATTGCAACGATGTGTCACGCTACAGATTCACCAACAACGGAACTACAGCAACCAGCAAGCCTGGCTGCAGAATCATTATCAGCCACACCCACTCAGGGCGGCACAGATTGAAATAAAAGGCGTTTCAGTCAAGTTGGTGAACTGCCGTGCAATGTGTTTGAACAAACGTCCATGAAGATTGGGCGTGTCTGCCCCGAAACGCGTCGGACTTCTTTTTTAACAGGGAGAGCGGCTGAGAGTACATCGGGACAATTTGAAAAGCCGGATGGTAGATGAGTCATGGGTAGCCCTCCGAAAGCGCTTGGCGCATTGCTTTTTGACATTACTCACGGTTAGCCATAACCGGGGGAGGGGCTCCGCTTCGCCGTCCATCTGAAATGAAGGAGCCGGTGAAGACTGCTGCAGGGATACAAATCCCCGCGTTTGTAGCGTGACACATCGTTGCAATAATTATGACCTCGCAACCCACCCTCCAACCTGCAACTCAAGGCAAACTATGAATTTGAGATGAATGAACACCGGATTGCGCACCTACTCAAGGAAAACTACAGATTCACCAACAACGGAACTACAGCAACCAGCAAGCCTGGCTGCAGAATCATTATCAGCCACACCCACTCAGGGCGGCACAGATTGAAATAAAAGGCGTTTCAGTCAAGTTGGTGAACTGCCGTGCAATGTGTTTGAACAAACGTCCATGAAGAAGGGGCGTGTCTGCCCCAAAACGCGTCGGACTTCTTTTTTAACAGGGAGAGCGGCTGAGAGGACATCGGGACAATTTGAAAAGCCGGATGGTAGATGAGTCATGGGTAGCCCTCCCAAAGCGCTTGGCGCATTGCTTTTTGACATTACTCACGGTTAGCCATAACCGGGGGAGGGGCTCCGCTTCGCCGTCCATCTGAAATGAAGGAGCCGGTGAAGACTGCTGCAGGGATACGAATCCCCGCGTTTGTAGCGTGACACATCGTTGCAATAATTATGACCTCGCAACCCACCCTCCAACCTGCAACTCAAGGCAAACTATGAATTTGAGATGAATGAACACCGGATTGCGCACCTACTCAAGGAAAACTACAGATTCACCAACAACGGAACTACAGCAACCAGCAAGCCTGGCTGCAGAATCATCATCAGCCACACCCACTCAGGGCGGCACAGATTGAAATAAAAGGCGTTTCAGTCAAGTTGGTGAACTGCCGTGCAATGTGTTTGAACAAACGTCCATGAAGAAGGGGCGTGTCTGCCCCGAAACGCGTCGGACTTCTTTTTTAACAGGGAGAGCGGCTGAGAGGACATCGGGACAATTTGAAAAGCCGGATGGTAGATGAGTCATGGGTAGCCCTCCCAAAGCGCTTGGCGCATTGCTTTTTGATATATATATATATATATATATATGGGGAAATACTAATTCGTCTGAAAGAACAAGGAATCGTAACATCCCTTAATAAAAATCCCCCCTCCCCAACAACCTAGGTAACCTTGTTTGCACATCAACACTATCGAACCATGTGCACTGTAGCTTGTCCTGTGTTTGAGTCGTTGCATAATGTACCTCTACTTTACATTGGATGACAATGTCTCGGCGATATTTATCATTAATTCACACACGGCATATTTAAACATTTATATTAACATCCGCAGATTTTAGCTCTCCCAGCATAACTTCCCAATCCATTGCTATTAGCATCTTACGCAGTCCCCTTGCCTCTTCTCTGCGTAACGCTGCGCCCTCTGCACTGCCTCATCTCAACATTTCAGTGTGCCAGCTGGACACCTCTGGAGGTTTACAAGACTTCCAGCACATGGTAACATTCCTGATAGCTAGTATTATGGCCAGATCTATGAATCTGTATTGTACCTTGTGCTTGGACCTATGTTTGTGTAGGCCTAACAGACATTCTTCCACTGTGTCTTGTATCGCGTGATGCACTGCCTCTCCAGTAAGTTCCCTAACCGTAGTCCAATATCCTATTATTTGGGGGTATGTCCAAAGCATGTGTAGTAGGCTCGCCCCCTCCGTCTTAAATCTAGGGCAGCAGTGTTGTGTCTGCGGGAACATTTTATCCAGTCTACCTGGAGTCATATAGGCCCAATGTAATACCATAGTTTAGATGAACTTAAATCTCAAATTCCTGGACAACTTCCTGGGATGCTCCAATATCATCGCCCATTCCTTATCCGTCAAGTCTTTACCTATCTCCCCTATCCAAATGGTCTTCAAGTTGTCCAGGGAAACCAGAGTATGTGCACTGATCCCATTATATATCCAGCGGACCAAATGTCTCCCCCTCCCCATGTAGTGTACCATGTTAACCAATTCGTTGTGTTTGGGTTCTCATCTTTGTGGTGCCCAGTGCTTTTTGCTATATTGCACCAATGCAGCATGCGTTAAATATAGGTGTGCTGGGGCACCCGTCTTATTTACAAAAGTGTCATGGTCTAGTAGTTCCTCGTGTCCGAAGAGGTCCGCTACCGTGGTGATACCGGCCTCAGTCCAGGGCAGTAATGTGCGTTTGGTAAGGGTACCAGCAGGTAGTGGGGCTCCCAGCAGTGGTATATTGCCAGCATATTTGGAGGCTGTGTTTGTGTATTTCAGTGCCGCTTTCCAACATGTGATCGCAGTTGCCAACAACGGGGGCAAATCTCTTGGGGTCTATGTACTGGCAGCAATAGGGCGTGTAGAGTGCCATTACTAATGTCTGTGTCAGTGTACCCTATTTCTTGGAGGTTGCGACCTGCCGTCCAGTACGATAACCATTGTAACTGGCATGCGTAGTAATATGCATGGAAGTCCGAGACTCCCAGCCCCCCCATACGAGTGCTCACTTGGAGCCTCTTCAAACTTATACGTCTACGGCCCATACCCCAAATAAGAGCTATGAGTAGGGTATTCAGTGTTTTGAAGGTGGATAATGGTACTATTAACGGCAGGTTAGAGAAATAATATATCAGGCATGGCAGGACCACCATTTTCGCTATTGCGGCTCTCCCCATAACGGATAGTGGCAACGAGGTCCAAAAGGCTACACTAGACCGTAAAGATCGTATTGTTCAATCAAGGTTACCCTCTAGCATATCTACATGCGCTCTGTAGATTTGAATACCCAAGTATCGAAACGTAGTTGGTGCTATTTGTAGAGAGGTAGCCCCGAACTCTGTTGTGTCCTCCGCGTGATCCGCAAAGAAAAAGGCATGCGATTTTGTGATATTTACAGCAAGGCCGGACAAAATTTTGAATAGTTTGTACAGATCATAAATTGGCTTTAAGGGCTGATGAAGATCAGGCAGGTATACGATAATATTGTCTGCATAGGCGGAGAAGAGGTGGGTTGTACGTCCTATCGGTATTCCCAAACCCAGGAAGTTCTGTCTCATTGCTATTGCCAGGGGTTTCAGTGCCAGAATAAAGATCAGGGGCGATAGTGGGCAACCCTGTCGTGTCCCTCTATGTATCATACAGTCACTCGATATGTGCCCACCCGTTCTCGTACGAGCTGTCAGGGCTTTGTATAGCAGCCGCAGCCATGTCATGTATCCCTCTGGTATCCCAAAGTGAGGTAGCGTCTGAAACATATACTCCCAGTTAATCGAGTCAAATGCTTGTCTGAGGTATAACAAAATACAACCCGCGTGGGGGAACTGCTTTGGTGCTTCCGTCATTAAATACTGTAATTTCCAAGTGCACAAGAACGGCAATAGCCTATTGGCCAGCACCTTACTCAGTATTTTGTACTCGGTGGGTAGCAGTGATAACGGGCGGTAATTGGCCATATCTGTGTGGTCCCTTCCAGGCTCTGGCAATGATATTACCATTATTTGTGCAGTGGTGAGAGGCAGTGAACTCTCCTCCCAGATCACATTATACAGGTCCGTTAATCTGGTTACTAGCGATTCCGCATACGTAGCATAGAATTCAATGGGAAGCCCATCCATACCAGGAGTCTTATTACGGGGGAGCCCCTTCATAGCGGTTCTGATTTCTTGTGGTGTTACGGGCCCTGCTAGGTCTTTTTGAGCCAAAGGCACTAATACTGGTAATGTTAAGGCAGACAGGAAGGTTTCAGTTTGTTCATTGGGTACGCTTACAGGTGCACTAGGTAATGAAGCGTAGTATGTTCTGAATGCCTCATTAATCTCGCCCTGTGTGGTGGCCCTTGTTCCATCCGCTTTCCTGTTTTCATTTATCACTATTGTGGGAGGGGTGTCCCTGAGTAATCTAGCTAGCAGAGTTCCTGCTTTGTCCGCTTGTACATGTGTTTGTCTGGTATACTCCTGGTAATCTATAACTCTAAGGGATTCTAAGAGTTCAGCATGTTTAATTCTCTCCTCTTGGAGTGAACCTTTGTGATTGTTGTCAGTCGCAGCCATTTGTTCCAGCCTGCCCATTTTATTTTCAGTGTCAACTAGGGACCTATGGAGTTCCTGTCTTGCGCCAACCGTCACACTGATTGCCTTGCCCCGGATTACCGCCTTATAGGCGTCCCACTCAATCAGTCTACTCGTTGCCGTGTTACTGTTTTCAGTAAAATAGCAATCTATAGTATGTAAAAGATCATTACGCAGCACAGGGTCTTCCAATAATTGTGGCCAAAGCCACCATGTAGGGACGGGGTAGGTATCTTACCCCATGTAATACTAATCTCTTGCGGGTTGTGATCTGAGAAAGTCTTGGGTAGATATGTAGAGTGGAGTACCTGCATTGCTATGCCATCAGAACAGAGAATACTGTCTATTCTAGTATGCAGATCATGTACTGCCGAGTAAAATGAGTATTCCCGGTGTCCTCCATACATCACACAGTCGCCACCCCACAGCCCATCTCATCAGCGCCTCAGTCTGTTTAAACACCCCGCACCGCGTAGCGATTTGTCCAAGGACACATCCATAACCGTATTACAATCCCACACAAGTATCCACGGACATGTATCCCAACCCGCTAGTGCTCCGCTGATCGTGTCCCAGTATTTACCTTGATCAAAGTTAGGGGCATAAATTGATCCCAACACTACCAAATGCCCATCTAAGCCCCCCCCTCACAAATACATATCTGCCCCATTTATCAATATTCTGTTCGTGTGCTACAAATGGAACCCATTGGCATACCCAAATTGTGGAGCCCCGTGCATAGTTTGAGTAAGAGGTAGAGAAAATTTGACCTCTCCATTTTTTCCTAAGTTTCACCACCTCACTTTCCACCATATGTGATTCCTGTAAATATACTATCTGCGCTTTACGGCAAACAAATGCTCATGTATCCTATGCCTTTTGTGTATTGTGCCCACACCTTGAATATTCCAAGTGATTACGGTATATTTATCCAACTCATGCATCGTTTCGAGCGGTGAATCCACATGGGTGCTGACATGATCTGCAATAGAATAGATGTATCTGTAGTTACATTAAAAAAGTGACCACCCCACCCCACCCCCCACATTCCCAATACACGGTCTGGTCTCAGAACCATACCAGACCACAACATAACATTGAAATGAGAAAAACAGAGAGAACATGCAAAGGGCCTTCGCCATGTGGGAGGCGGCGCCTACACTTCGCATGCGGTTATGTGGTACTTTGGTCTACCAATCTAGAGCAACAATGGTGCCCGAGCCCCATCTTTGATTGTCTTCTGTAAAGAATCTAATGATAGCTAAAGTTAAAGCAGACGGACTACAGCTTACAGTTAAAAATCACATTGTATACTTGCATCAGCCGAACAGGTCCGAGATCAGCTGCGGTGTGGCAGAGGGGAACAGGGCCACATTGCCCTCGGAGTCCGATCCTTGTGACGCCTCATCCTCCGTGGAGGATTTAGCATCCGTTCTTGGGGCGGTCGAGAAAGTTGCTGTAGCGATGATCGCCTGTTTCTTAGTTTGTCGCATTTGCTGTGAGTTGACTCGCACACTGGCAATATTCCGCCGTGACCTACCTCCTCTATGGCTCGTCGATGCATTACCTTGGGACCCCTGCTCGTTTCCCACGCGTGAGGCGATCTCCGCAGCGTTGGTTAATTCCATCACCTCAAGCCAGCCCTCAACATCTCCAGGACTTTCAAAGAAGTACATTTTCTGTTTGTGTAATATTTTGAAACGAGCCGGGAACAATAACGCATACTGTATGTGTAAGACTCATAGACGTCCCTTCACAGCCACAAAAGAGGACCGCTGCCGTTGGACCAACATCGTATAGTCCGGGTATAGGGAAATTCTCATGTTTTCAAACGTGATCGGCGCAGATTCACGCGCTTTTTGCAATAAATTGTCCCGGTCGCGGAAGTTCAGTAGTTTAACTATGAGGGGCCTCGATGGGGCACCCGACTTCGGTCTCCCGTGGGTATTCTGTGTCCCCTTTCAATGCAATATTGTGTGGAGAGTCTCTCCGTCGTGACGTGGTCCCTGAACCACTGCTCCATGTAGACAGACGCATCGGACCCTTCACTTTTTTCTGGCAGGCCGATAACCCGGATGTTATTCCGTCTTGCTCTCCCTTCCGCGTCCTCCACACGGTCCAGTAAGGTGGCCACCTGCGCTTGTAGCAGCTTCACATCGGTTTCAGTCTGTTTTTGCCGTGGGACTCCATATGCCAGTGTCGCTGCGTGGTCTTTCACCTTGTCCTCCGTCTTCGCGTGGTCCGCCCTCAGCAGGTTCAGGCCCGTGGTCAGGGTCCCTATCTGTAGTTCAATCGCCTTCCTGGAGTCGCACACTTCCTTCAAGGTAGGATCCAACTTATCCTCCTTAGCAGGCACCATTGTGGGGGGGACATATCCGGACGCTGGCGCGCTGTCCGTGCTGTCTAGTCCATTTTGTATGTTGTCAACTCCATTTTGTCCTTGTTGCTTTTGCCTGTTTCGCCCCATAGCGCCCAGTCAGTGCAGCACCGGTCCGATCTCGTAGGGCAGGAGGGTGAATGTGCGTCGGACAAGTTAGTCCCGCAGCGTTCGGCAAGGGCCCCTAGCCAGAGGGGTACGCAAATCACTGCCCGTCTGATGTCATAGCCCACTCCGCGTTTATTCCAGTGTCCTGCTTGTGACAGCCTAGGGGCCGGTCCCTGGGTGCAGTTCGTGCAAGGTCCCGCAAACCACAGTATCTCAGGCTATTCCACCCGGGCCAGGTCAGGAGCGTGCAAGGCACTTGTGTTTATATTGTTCACCACACTGGCACCCTTTCTGTCTCTGCGTGTCAGGGGAGGTCTCCGGTATTGCCTCCAGGGAGTTCCCACTGTGTGTCCGCTGGTAGTGTTGCAGTTAGGTAGCAGCGTGGTTGTAAAGTAGATATGCGGTGCACACCGTTCACCGTGTGGGCTATTGAGACCCGGTCACCAGCTGTGCCCTTAACATTGCAGTGCAGCAGTATTGTCCATTTCCCCACTCCACGTAGCACACAATGTCACTCCACACCCCAGTACGGGGGGGGGGGGCTGTTTCCCTGGGGAGAGTGTCACAGATACAAATTGTGTAGTGCTAGTCCTCACAGCAGGGGGGGTAATCAGGCTTTCCTACCTCCTCGTTCCATCGATCGTGTCATCGGCAGTGTCAGGGCTGCGAGCGTCTAGCACAGTGGGGGGATACCTTGATCAGGCCTCCGGGTCGGATCCTGTCACCCTAGCCAGTGGAATTATACCAGCGTGCAATATCCCCGCATCCGGCTTCCCTTCCTCCGCTCAGTCGTGCCCAGGGATATCAAGGCACCCAGCAATCCGCCTCCGACCCCAGGCTTACGTTGATGTGCTCCTCAGCCGCTGATGTAGCAGGCCTCCTAACCAGCAGCACGCTGCAGGGTATAGAGCTCACTGCTCCCGCCAAATCACCCTACCGGGTTACTACGCTCCTTCCTCCAGGTGTCTACTGCCCATCACAGCCCTTCGCATCAAGGAACGACGTCTCGGCAGGACACGGGCCCGCGCTGCCTTTCCGCCCTCGTGGGCGCCGGGAGGTCGTCGCAGCAGTTTCCCCGCAGCCCGTGACTCAGTGTTCTCCTCCGGGCAGCGTTGAGTGCTCACCACCGCTTTAGCCACAGTAGGCTGTAGCCGTAGCTATCTGCATACCGTGTAGACCTAGATTAAATCAGGATTAAGTGGGCTCGGGTCCGGAGCTCCCTTAGCAGAAGTCCGCTATGTTCGGCTGCTGGCCACGCCCCCCTTCCAGGTTTACTACCTTGAATAAATCTTGGATTGCATCAAAACAATTGGTGGATGCGTGGGAACACCCACAATCCACCCACGGAACGTCTATCAAGGGCAGAGTAATGCAATGCCATGACTTGCGCTGCTTTGCGTCACTCCAAATTTACTCTGCCTCGCATAACCATGTAAGGTGCCTCTGCGTGGCATAGTAAATCTCACTTAAGACTTGTATTGCTCTTGTGCCACCTTGGGTGATGCAAGGACAAAGTAAGCCCTTGATAAGTTCTTTGTTGGTATCTCTCAATGTGCCTACTTCATAGTGGCTTCATTCAGGCCCAAGGCAGTTCTCATACCTACATGAGACTCGGATAGCGGCTCAGATGAGACAAGACAGCAGTAAGCCTTTCACTGGTGTGCAGTGCTACCAGCCAGCATTTTCACTTCTGCAGGAAGCTGGGTCATGGGGCACTTTTGTAGGCTGCTCTTTGGGATCACAACGTTCCCTACTGTTGCTTAGGTTGGAGTAGGGAATAGTAAATCTGATCCCTCCAAAGTCTGATACTTTCTATGCTGTTGCTCATTTTCAAGTGGTCAGATTTACTATTATCACTCAAATCAAACAAAGCTTTATTTTGATTGTAATATAACAATCATAAAAAACACAGATAAAATACATGACTATTACAAAAATTTCCATCTAAAATATTTTGATACAATTTCCAGATAAAAATATTTCATCTTAATATACATTTCATATATATACATATGTAACTTGAAACTGTTAAGGATTCATGAAGAATGCGTCTAAAATGAGCAACCTTCTCAATCCTAGATAAAAATTCTCTTTCTTTAAAAGGAGAATATTTTTTTAATCCAAACATACATATTGTGTAACTGTATTGTCAACAAACACATCCAGTTTGGGTTGCCACCCTGTAACAACAAAGCGTTGATGACTATATGTGTAAAAATCAATAAAAAAAAAAAAACATATCCTCCAAGCTACGTGCTCATTTTCTAAGAGATGGAGCTTAATAAAAGCAGACCAGCATTGTCTCGGTCCCCATTTTTGTAAAATCTGAACTATCCAGGTCTTTCTTAGCTTCTTGTAAAATGTACAGAATAAAACTAAGTGTAATGAGGATTGAGTTAACTATCACATGGACATAATTGTAGCACACTTGCCCACTCATTTATGTTGGGTAACGAGACAAGTCTGTGTATTATCCCCAATCTAAATCTTATTAATAAGAACCTATCAAAATCACCGGGCAAGCTAAAAGTTGTAAGAATCATCTGGTGCTGCAGGACGCTGATCTTAATGATTTCTCCCGATAATCTTAGGCTATCCAGGAAAGAGAGGACCTCTTTTCTAAGATTTTTCCTGGAAATCAGGGTGATAGTGCTGGGGTTAGTAAAATATTCTGTGTTAACCATGTCTTTTGTGAAATCTTGAATAAACTTAACCCACAGTATTTTTTGTGCACCATCCAATCGGAGGCTGTCCTGTAATATGTCCCGGTTAAGTTTGGTCTTTTCCTTTGACCAGATCCTGTGCCAAAGGAGAATTGGCTCCAGTTTTATGAGGTCGGATATATATGGGAGACCCAGCTCCGCATGACATACATATGTGGAGGTACTGGAGGATGCTGACAAAATATATTTAAAGAGGAGTTCTCAACGAATTGAATTGAATTTGTGTCTGCAAAACCCCAAATCCCAGCTCCATAAATAAGTTGAGACACATTTTTCTTTGTAGATTTTCAGAAGTTCCAGTGTTGGTGTACATCCCAATTTTCTTGCAAAGCTGACAAGAGCAGTTCTTGTTCTAATTGCTAGCTTTTTAGCTGCAACTGCTTGAGCCCAAGTGTCATTGTGGCTAAACAATATACCTAAATATGATAAACTGTTAGTCGGGACTATTGGATTTCCCTCCAGAAAGATATCCCTGCATTTCTGGGTCCCACAATCACATCTCATTATAAAGGTTTTTGAGATATAGATTCTGAGATCCAGATCCTTCATAAAATTATTTAGGGTCTTTTTTAGGCCGATCTGGGTACGAGACATAATCACTGCAACGTCCGCTTATAGCAATGCTGGAATGGGATGGTTATCTATTTGCAGGAAATCTAGGGCGTCTTTAAGGAGTGCCTGTACTAGCCCATTAATATAAAGATTAAAAAGGAAGGGGGTTAGGACACAACCTTGCCTAACCCCCCTCCTAATAGGGAAAGAGGCAGTGTACTCTCCTCCCAAACCAAATCGTACACCTGATTTTGCTCCATTATAGAGGCTGCGGATGAAATGAATAATGTTATTATCGACCCCCAGGGATTCTAGAACCTCCCAGAGCTTTGAGTGCATCACTCAATCAAAAACATCCGTGAGATCAACAAAAACTAGATACAGATTTCCCTTTTTGGCCCAGATATACTTCCCCATAAAAATCGCTAGGTTTAGACTCTGCTCCACAGTCCCTAATCCTTCATGGAAACCGTATTGGATGTCAAATAAAATTTGGTTTTCCTCTGCCCAAAACTGTAGGCGATCCAGTATAATGCGTCCCACAACCTTGGCCAGGGACTCTAATAAAGAAATGGGCCTATAGCAGGTGGGGTCCTGATAGTCCCCCTTTTTAAAGATGGGGACAATAGTGGATTCAACCCAGGTTAGTGGGAAAGCAACCTCACAACTTGCATTGATTATTTGTGTGATTTTAGGTACCCACAAGATGATATTGGACTTCTACAAGTCCACAGGAATCCGATCGGGACCTGAGGCTTTCCCGCCTGCGCTTAGGGAGAGTGCCCTACTTACTTCATCAATGCTAAAGTGTAAGTCTAGTGATTGATTGATAATTACGAGGTTATCACTATCAAGACCATAAATGGTGCATTGACCATTATATATCCTGGAAAAATGTTCAATCCATTGACCATCTGTGATGGCTACTTCAATAGTTGGACCCCCACCCAAAGACAGAAATGGTGTTTTGACCACTTTCCAGAAGGCGGTGCAGTCTTTTGTAAGTGAGGCTGTGGTAAGCAGCTCCCAGACTTCTTTTCTGAGGGCATTCTTCCTTTCTAAGAGGGCCAATTGGTAGTTATTTCTGGACTGTCTGATTTTTGTGGTGTTCCTTGGGATAATGTACAACTCGTGTTTCAGGAACGAATGTGCACGAGTGCAGTTTAAGTCAAACCAAAACTGGGGGACTACCTTTTTTCCTCCTTGTTTGAACATTACCTCCCGTACCCCAACTGCTACATGAATGAAGATAAAATACTCTCAGGGGAAGCTCATTCATTCAGGCAAGGGTCAAAAGCCGGTCTACACCTTGTAATCTATTGTTTATTTACTGTGTCGGGATCCATCATGTTCCAACAAAGGGTATATACATTGACTTTGGCAAGTTTCAAATTGGCTAAAGCCTAGCCCACGGCCTGTTCGTCTCTTCCCAATCAACTCATGGGGAGTGTAACCATGATACATAAAGGAAGATGATGATCACTCACTGAGTTCATGTCTACTGAAAAGGTGAGCAGTCTTGGAGCATACATGTTTGATAACAAAATATAATTTATTGTGGAACAAAGGCCTCTGCCATTAAAAGTCTGCGATATCAAAATACGTTTAGAGCATAAATCATTGGCAAAACCTAGATCTATGTTAACCCCTTCCATGCTCATGACGAACCCCAGCCGTCATGCACTACGGTGCTCGTGTGCTGATGAAGGCTGGGGCTCGTCACGGCCCGCCCCTGTTCGTGCTGTTTACAGCACACCAGGGGAATCGCGGCCGCATCGAAGGGGTTAAACACAAGTCTGTTGAAAAGTTCCTCTGTGCTTGAGTGGCAGAAATGGGTATTGCTTATGCCTTCCTCCGCACTAAAACCACATATCCTGCCATTCTCATGGGGACACAGAGCACAGTTAAAATCCCCACACATAATAAGCATTTTCTCAGAGATATTTACATTACACATAGTTCTTAATTCATTATACAGTGTTTTAACCACCTTAGAGATGCTATCAGGTGGAATATTATTATAAAGGTTGACCAATATCATAGAGTGAGAAGCAGTTAAAAGCAGAGGTAGCAATTGATAATAGGTGAGACTCAATCTTTACAAAGTTTAACTTGTTAGAAACATATATACAGAGCCCGCCTTTGGCTCTGCCGTAAGAGCTACTATCGCTTGAGTGTTAAATGTTCTTTAGCCATTCATATGAATCAAGTCCTTCAGCCATGTTTCCTGTAGATAAATAATTTGATATTTTAATATATATTCAAACCATTGGGGATTGCTAATCTTGGTTCGTAAGCCTGATATGTTCCAAGATTCGAGGCTATACCCAGTATACCCAGTATTGGCGTTAATGGAAAAGGAACTGGCTACCCCCAGATCAGATGAAAAGCTGGCTTCATGGCTTCTCTGCTGCCAGGCATTAGATCGTAAATTAAGTAATGCTTGTGGTGATACCTGAACCCGAGGGGTGGAGCCAATGGGATTGGCCTCATCCACAGTGGAATGAGCAGTTAAAGAAACAAAAGATGGAGTCTGAGCCCAGGGAGAAAGCCCTTGACCCTGGGCTTCAGCCCCTTTGCATTCCCTGGAAAATATAGGACTTGACTCTTCTACTGGTATTTGTGGTCTATTTACTTACTATCTTCCAACAGTCCAACTTGCCCATCAATAGCTCTACAATAGATTTTATCATGGGGTAGTCACTCAATATCGTCCAGCCTGTTAAAGATATTAAAATGATTGCTTATTGGCACCGTATATCTGTACTGGCTATCATGGGTGTAACCCTTCTCCCTAGAGACGTGCCATGAGGTAATAGACGGAGGATAAAAATACCCCAGGGGTAGCATAGCTAGCTCATCTGATCTAACTGGCCCTTTACTCGCCTTGTCCAATATTAAGTGGACAAGGTCTAGGGACCTAAATGATAGAACAATACAGTCCCCTTTAAGTGTCTTTCTAGATTGGCCCACCCAACATATTCTAAGTGCCATCTTATATTCTAGGAATAAGGAATTGATATTGATCCCAGTCCTAGCACTAACAAAGTGGAGAGATTTATTCTGCAGAGTTGACCAGGGCTCATCGTTACTAGCAGGCAACATAGGAACATTTGCCACGGTATACGGGGATACTTCTGGGGGTAGATGTAAATTTGTAACTGAATGCTGGGCGACCATACGAACGGGAGACTGATGTATCCGTCAAGGAGTGAGCCGGACAACAAAGTAAGAAGTGATAAAGGTGATTTATTCCAGAGAAGAGATAGCGTTAACAAGAGCCCACGCCAACCGCTGCACAGGAATAACTGGAATGCCTGGGCACAGGATTCCACATTCCAATGCATGCGGCGAGGCGAGCACAGCAGGGGGAACGAGGAAGCACGAGGATACAACACATCCTCCTTTCTAGAAAAGAAAGAATTAATCTTAACAGAATGTACATACAGGCAAAGTAATAAATGCAGTCATATAACGTTGAGATCAATCTGGAAAGAAAAAGGTTATTTACCAACTATGTAATCTTTATGCCACACAGGAGGTTTCCTCGGACGGGAGGAAATTGGATGAGAGGAGTGGAGGGGAGTGGACCCAAAGGAAGGTGGGGAAACAGGAGAATGACTTGAATTGAAACTAGCAGAAAAGGTCCTAGTGTGGTTGGGAGCAAAGGAACTGCTAAGAGAAAAAGGAACTTTGACAACCTTAGAAAGGCTCCAAACATTGCCGTCTGACAGCTCCACAACTTGCTTACCCACTCTAACAACTAACAACGGGTCAGAAAAACGTGAAACACCAGATCTAAGAAAACCAGACTTTCTCACACGTACCCAATCACCAACCTTACAGGGATTGCTGGAAAAGGAAGGCACTAAAGGGGGACGACGACCAGCACACTTGCCCTCAACAAGGTCATGCATCCAGGGTTGGCTCAAATTACATACACCTTTCCTCCCCCGCATTATTTCAAAAGGAGAAGGTTCACCATAGGCCTTAGGTGTATTCCGATAACTCCACAAAAGCTTTCTAACAGCCTCGTAACAATTCTCACCATTGCACACAGCTAGTTGTAGACCTTCTTTGAGCACCCTGATCCATCTTTCAACCATTCCATTCCCTTGAGGGTAATAAACAGAGGAACGTTTGTGTAGAATACCATGATTGCAACAGAAAGATTTCATCTCGGAAGAGGTAAACTGAGAGCCATTATCAGAGAGCAAGGAAGAGGGAAAACCTTCTTTTTCAAAAATTGAATTGAGGAAATCGATAACCACCCTGGAAGATACAACAGGAACAAACTGGACTTCTGGCCAACTAGAGAACTGGTCTATCAGGACAATGGCGTACACAGGACTCTGACCAAAAGACATAGGACCAGCAATGTCTACAGAAACGCATTCCCATGGTTTTGACGGTCTTGAGATAGGATCGTGGAGGTACTTAACAGGCTTTTGAGATTTGTCACTCACACAACATTCAACACACGATCGTACTTTTCTCTCGATCAGTTTGTCGACACCAGGCCACCAAAATTCACTCCTAATCCTTTTTTTCATACTGGACATGCCTGGATGACCCTCATGAGCCATGTCCAAAACAGTGTTTCTTAAGTTATCAGGAACTACTAACAGTAAACCTCTCAAGAGGGTTTCCCCTTGGACTGAAAGTTCAGGAGCCACTTGAGAATAAGGCAAAACATTAGGGGATAGACTATTTTTGGGAGGCCAACCATTTTTGACAAAGGATACAACATCTAAATAAACATGGTCACCAGCACAAGCAGAATTCCAAACATCTTCACTAATGCATCCATTGGATACTTCACAAATAGATACAACTTTGTCAGGGTCATCATCAGGTGCAACATGATTATCATCATCGATGGGAAGTCTTGAAAGAAAGTCAGCAAGGACATTCTTAGCACCGGGAATGTACTCAAGAGAAAAATGAAAATCTTGAAGTTTATACTGCCACCTAGCAATTCTAGAAGTGGCTTTACCGCAACCTTTGGTTGTGAAAAGATCTACAAGAGGGCGATGGTCTGAGCGTACCACAAAGTCAGTGCCATATACATACCTACGAAAGTATTCAATACCCCACCAGCAGGCTAATGTCTCCTTCTCAAGAGTGGAATATTTCGTCTCAGCACCCCGTAAAGGCCTTGATGCAAAAGCAATGGTAACAAGACCTCTGTGTTGCTTTTGCATCAGAACCGCACCAATGCCAACGTTGCTGGCGTCAGTAACAATAAAGGATTTACAATTGGTGTCGAAAGGTGCCAAAGCAGGAGCAGATATGATACATTTTTTGATAAAATTGAATTGACATTTACAGTTATCGTCCCAAACAAATTCCTGATGGTTCTTCATTAAGTTGCGAAGGTGAGATGTTTTATCAGAAAAAGATGGAATGAATTTGGCATAATACTCGGCTAAACCGAGAAAAGATCTAAGTTGATCTTTGTTGACAGGTTCAGGTGCATTTTCAATTGCTTTGACCAAACTGAATTTGGGAGAAATGCCTTGTCTACTAATGGAATGACCCAGATAATCTACAGAATTTTTTTTTCAAATTTGCACTTTTCTTTGGTGAGAGTGAGACCGTTGTCCTGAAGGATGGAAAGAACTTTAAACAAAACTTCAGAATGTTCACATTCGTCCTTACCAAAAACAAGGATGTCGTCCTGAAAATATAACACATTGGGTACATTCTTAAACATGTTGTGCATTACACGCTGAAACACTGAGGATGCGGACACTAACCCAAAAGGCATTCTTTTATAACGGTATGCACCCTCAGTGGTAATGAACGAAGTCAAATGTCTACTATCATCATGAAGTGCAATCTGGTGATATGCGTTAGATAGATCCAAAGTGGTGAAAATGGATGCATCCTTGAGCTTAGCAAACATTTCACCAATATTGGGTAAAGGATGCCTATCCACCCACACGCTTGAATTTAAATCGCGCATATCTACACATAAACTAATTTTACCATTAGGCTTGTGGGCTACAACTACTGGCGAAAGCCACTCGGAGGATTCAATTTCCTCAATTACATCTAAGTCACATAACCTCTGAAGCTCAACTTTTACAGATTCACGTAAGGCTAAAGGTATGTTGCGTACCTTATGTACTTTTGGAACAGCATTGTGCTTGAGGATAATTTTGTGTTTGAAATTTTTGAGTAAACCCAAAGTAGGGGAAAAAACTTGAGGAAAGATAGTTTCCCATTTGTTGTCAGGAACCACATCAACAGAATTGATGAAGTCAGAATACCCTAAAACTTGATCAGGGTGATTGGGATCAAGTTTTATCATCAATTCTCTCTGTTGTGGCCAACCAAGTAAACATGATCCATCTTTGGCAACATAAACCTTAGCCTGTATCGATTTGCCCTTGAACGATAAAGTGGAGGGAAAGTATCCAAATACATCGATAGGTTTTTTTCCATATCCCCTTAATTTTATGTCAGAGGGAAATAATGAAACAACATCAGGAAATTCTTTTAGTAACACATCATCGCCTATTAAAGTGTACTTTGCACCAGAGTCAGCCATGACTTTTATAGACTTGGACCCAATTTGAAGCATACAGAAGGGTGAGTCTTTCTTTTCCTCTCCAACTTCGTAGACAGTACAGATGTCGTCGTATTCATCGTCATCAATGTCCACAGGTTGAACTTCAGAGAACCTGGGGCGTCTGGGGTCAGAACTAGAATGCTTTGACTTGTTGCGATTCTTACACATCCTAGAGAAATGGCCTCTAGACTTACAATAGTTACAAAATTGTCCAATAGCGGGACACCTCTTATCTGTAGCTACATGGCCGGGAAAGCCACATTTGAAACAGATAACATCCTTTCTGAAATTTTGATGAGATGTAGAAGTGAACATAGGTTTGTTGGAAGCAAAAGTGGTTGGATTCTTTTTGACATTTTGGACAATTGATATACTTTGATTTTCCAAAGGAAGTTCTTTAGGTTTTTTTTCAGATAGTTCTTTTATTCCAAGCTTCATATCCTCAAATCGGTGAGCGATGTCAATTGCTTTTGAAAGAGATAGATCCTTAGCATCAAGTAACTTTTCTTGAAGTTTCACATCAGAGACGTTGTGCACGAGTTGGTCCCTTAGCATTTGATCTTGAAATTGTTGATAGTTGCACTTGGCTGCAAGGATCCTTAAATCTTTGATAAAGGAATCAATTGGTTCCACTGGAAGTTGTTTTCTGCTAAGAAACTTGTGACGTGCCACGACTTCATTAACTTTCTTTATAAATTGTTTGTCGAGTTGCATAATTGCATTTTCGTAGACATCAGCTTCTTCTTCCTCTTCATCGTCTACTGTAATAGGAGGGAGATGAGAGAGTATTTGTCTCCCTTCTGCGCCGAGGGAATGCTTAAGTATTGCGAATTTGCGTTTGTCTGTGAAATTCTCACCGCCTATAGCTTCAAGATAGGCCTCAAATCCTTCACGCCATTGTTTCCATTCCAATGGTGGTTCACCGGGGCTCGCCAAAAATGGCGGAGGAGCATTAAAACTCTCCATAGAGATGTAAAGAAAATGAAAAGAAAAAAAAATGAAGAAAGTAATTCTAATTGCGTGTAGAAAAATATTTCACTTGGACATTGTGATGTCATAAATATGGTGAACTATTCCTTGAAGAGTAAAATGAGTAAAGACTTTATATAGTCACAATGGCAGCTAGAACAGCTTCCTTGAAGAAACCCTTTGTGATGTCACAATAGCAAATACGCATGCAGAGCGCTGACGCTGTCCGATTGCTTGTGCTGACAGATTGGAATGCTGAGAATGTAGAACGCGTGAACTTGCTCGCGCTGAAATACGAAGGCGCGTGGTGGAGCGCACGCGTCAATTAGTACAGTCAAAACTAAACGAAAAATCATTAAATTGAAAATAATCTCACCGCTTGGAGTGAAGAAAGCGGGATTTTCACCAAATAAGCGTTGCTTCGACAGTGAAGGCTCGGAAGACGTAGAAGAAGAAATTCAACACTTTTGAACAGCAACGGTAATCGTGGTCCGGGAAAACCGGGGCTGCAGGCTCTGGAGTCGCGTAGGTTCGTTCACCTCAAGTCGCCAGTGATGTATCCGTCAAGGAGTGAGCCGGACAACAAAGTAAGAAGTGATAAAGGTGATTTATTCCAGAGAAGAGATAGCGTTAACAAGAGCCCACGCCAACCGCTGCACAGGAATAACTGGAATGCCTGGGCACAGGATTCCACATTCCAATGCATGCGGCGAGGCGAGCACAGCAGGGGGAACGAGGAAGCACGAGGATACAACAGAGACCTACTCCTCATCGGGTTTAGGAACAAGCCTCTCTCAGGTTGGGTACAATTATCACTACTTGCATTATCGCTAGGTTGTTTCTGTAAAGTTAAAATATGTCCCTGTGGTACACCACCCATGGGCGTAGGGTGCGCTACATTTCCATTCACTATCCTGCCAGGTTCTGGAACGGGAATATTGGGCCTAGGAGGCCTTAGTGGGAAGCCTAGATTAGAAATTGGTTGGCGTTTACTGAGTCCACTACACCCTGGTTGATTACTAGGTGAAGTATCCTCACTCCTCCTCCCGGGGTTCTCCAATGGTAGTTGCGAGGGTGTTGAAATAATTATTTGTAGGCTAGCTAGCCTGGCTTCAATGTGGGTGAGGTTTTGAACAACAGGGTCTAAGAGAACGGAAAACATTAGTTCCAGCTTACAAAATAAGTCCTCTTTTGTTGGATTGTGTGAGGATTCCCCACTGGCCCCCTCGTCCATAGCCGGTATTTTGCCGTGAGGATTGCACATTATTGGATTGGGAGGGTTTCCGACCTGAGTGTTTCAGCGTGGATTGGGCAAGTTTAGGACTACCCTGTCCTTTCCTTTCCTTGGATGGGGGTGCAAGGGTGTGACCCTGCACAGTCCTAGCCTTCAGACCCCTGGTTGTAACTGGGGACATGTGCATTGTTTCGCTAATTACCGGTACCTTTGTGACCACTGCCCCCGAACCCATAGCATCTAGTCCATTTGGAAGGAGTGGAGTTTCCTCAATCTCCTTCACATTACATGATGGCAGAGTGGTGGAAAGGGCATTTCGCGCAAGTGAGCACTGGGGATCCAGAGATAATCTCCTTTCAGTAAGTTCGATCTCATGAATTAGGACAGATTCAGCCCTTAGGAGGAAAGCATCCAGGGTCCCTGCAACCCCTTGACATGTTGCCTTTTTACTCATGTTATTGGCCTGCAATGCAGAAACCCCTAAGTGGATCAGGGGAGCTCTTACAACAGTACCTTGTCAGTAGGACCCAGCGATGGATATCCAGTCACCTTGATCAATGGTGTAGCCCTGCCTGGCCTTCTTCAGCGTCTGACGGGCGCAGATGGGCCCGCTCGCGTCCCGTGCTGCGGGACCCCATGTGAACTTATAACGTCGCCTCCTAGTGCTCTGGTGAATGAGCGACGGTGCAGGGAGTGTATTTCTAGGGAGTGTAGTTCTGACTCCCGCTCCACAGCAGGTTGGCTCCTTGTCTCCTGAGCACAAAGGTAGGTCAAACTGGTGGCAATTGGGCGTCCCGCATTGCGGCTGCCCCTGTGAACTTTTAACAGCACCTACTGGCGCTCTGGTGAATGCGCGTTAAGTAACAAACGCCACAGGGCCTAGACACACCTCCGTAAGGCTGAGTCCTTATATCTTAACAACAAAACAATTGCCAGTACTGAGAACGAATTGCCAAAAAAAAAGGTAATTGCCAAACCTATATGAATGAAACATATAAATGCATAATGAAATTAATCCATAAATATTTATTTTTTGTTTTCAAGTTCATTTAAACCATACTTATAAACAAAACCTTTATATATGTGTGTACAAACGAGTAAAATCACACAAGACTAAGAGTAAACACTTCTTGCACAAACCACACTCAATTTCTCTATGACAACCCCAATCAGTCTAATCATTCATTTACCTAGACATTACCGCACTCTTACCTAGCCATAAACCATAAATCCCACGTCAAAAAACTACTCCAAATAACTGAAGACAAGATGTAAGGAAAAAAATTTGCTTGGCTAATTTTTCTATAACAGCATCATAAATGTTTCAATAATAAATAGCCACAAATTCTTTTTGACAGGGAAAGACCAAACAGGGTCGACGCGTTTCGAACCAGACCCTTTGTCCGGTTCTCATCAGGACCACGGAAATTCTTGCTATCACTGCCTCGACTTGAAAGGCTCTATCCAAGAAGTGTTTGTCCACATCCGTGCACGGCGTCTTCTTCCCACAAGGACAGGGTCCGGGAAGTTCGTAGGGGCAAGTCGTGTCTTAAATAGCCAGCCTCATTTGCTCCGGCGATGGCTGAGCCTGGAATTGATCCAAGCTTATGGGGCGCTTCTATACACGGCCGTCGATTCTGGTGCATGGCGTTTGTTCCTGGATACCATGCGGCGTTGGCGCAAAGGACCCTGGAGAGTGTAGTTCTGACTCCCGTCTCACAGCAGGTCTGCTCTTTCGTCTCCTGAGCATCAGGGCACAAAAGGTAGGTCAAGCTGGCGGCAATTGGGCAAAAGATGTGGCATTGGTGCTGAATAGTGCTAGGTCCTTGTCATTGATCCTAAAAGGATTGTCTAGCTCCGTACAGACCTTGGAACCAGAGAGATGCTTGAGTTTCAATAATTCTTCCTGTGCAATATCCACCATTCATCTGACAAAGTTTGACTTTTCTGCTTTCAACTAAGGCTGTAAACCCTGTGAATCCTGCTACCAGCAGCAGTGATTTCCAATCAGAGCGAGGGTGTACAAGTTATTTGTTGTCAGTTCTCAAGCGGCCATCAATCAACCTTTCCGGCTTCCGTATCACTGAAAAGCCCAATAATTTCCCTGCTGTTGTTTAGGTCGAAGTGGGAATAGTAAATCTGACACCCCCAAAGTCCAACACTTTTCTTTCTGTTTCACAGGTTGGAGTAGGAATAGCAAATCTCACACCTCCAAAGTCTAGCATTATCTCTACAGTTATTTAGGTTGCAGTAGTAATCCTAAATTTTCTTTTTATTTCCTTTTTTTATTTTATTAGGGGAATCATGGTCTTTTTCTTTGTATTTTTCATTTTTTTTTACTTTGGAGTTGAATTAAGTTTAAAAAAATGTAAGTTGCATTTATTTATTATCAATATTTGTAGTATATTATTTTTTGTGTAATACTTTTTTATATGAATTGGGTGCCAGATTTATCAAGAGCATGCTTTGCCGTCGTGTCACTGAAAAGAAAAGTAAAAACCCAAACACAACGTCTTGCCATAGAACAGTCCCTGTGGCCAACTGCCATGATGCAGGTAATAGGCTGTGCACAGTGGAGGTTGGCTGCCTGCAGTAGGCCAGGCGCAGGGCCATCCTACCACTCTACACGGATGAAGGCTGTGCGAAGCATGGGGATTGGGAACCTCGGGGGTTTGGGTGTGGCCAGGCTCAGTGGCCATCAACTATGGTGTATAGCCAAAAGACAAGTTGGGCAACAGTGAAGAGTTGGGTCCCGAGCCTGGCCAGAGGCCAGATGCGCCAATCCACACCACAATAAGCAGTCTCAAGAAGCGAAGAGTAGTGCAAGACCAATGTTTATAGTAAACATGCAACCATGGCGTGTTTCGGCCTCACGACTTTGACCGCATGGCCAACAATCTCCAATCAATACCTTACCTACAGTCCTTAGCAGAATTCATTTCCAATACTGATTGGAGATTGTTGGCCGTGTGATCAAGGATGCGAGGTTGAAACACATCATGGTGCACGTTTTTAATAAATGTTGGCGAAGCACTAATCTTCGCTTCCCGGAAAGGCTTTCTTTAGTGTGGACTGGGATACATACAATTCTTCAATATGAGAAAAAGAAGATAAGTCCTTATTATTTGATGCAATACATCTTTAGTCAATTTGGAACATCCAGTTGTTATATCTCCCAAAAAAATCATACTGTGAATCCGCAACGTACTTCATAATTAATACAACCAAAGTTTACACTTGTTTCGCGACATTGCACCATTCTACTTTTTCAAGTGTACTTCATTTTGCATCCTTGTGAGATACTTCTTTAAATATCAATATTTTTCTTTCTATCCCCGCACAATGTAAGATCTTTCATGTGCCCTGGCATGTTTTTTTTTATATATCTAGTAAAACATGATAAATGTTCCAATAATGTATATCCATTTTCCAGTGTTGGCCTTGATTATTATTTGCCCTCCAGATGTACTACTTTTACTGATGCTTCTTACATAAATATCTACATATTTGTAAAATTGGCACTCTCACAGTCCAGGGCCCTTGACTTTATGTTGGCAGCGTCTATGTGTGCTTTCAGATTAAACTGGTTATTCTTACTAACTGAAAATGTACGGAAGCCTGTCAACTGGTCACCAGCAAGTTCTTGATTGCATGACAATTTGTGTGCTTCATCATGTTTGAGATTCAGGTTTTTGACCTATTAACCATTAGCAGGTAAATTTGTAATTATTGGCCCCTATTCGTGACAGAAAAGAGCTAAGATTGAAAATGTTGTCCCCTACCAAATCTAAGCCATTGACCATTGAAGGATGATCAAATGGAAGCAATTCAAGTCTCCTCTACCCATTGTTTCATTTGTCCTGAAATAACATTCCCTACTAATGCTAAAAGTGGAATTTATCTTGGTTGGTAACCTATAGCAGGGTACAGAATGCCTCTTCACATAAACTAGAAAAAGGAAGGATCTCAAAGTTTTAAAATAATTTGTTGGTCTTGCATGCAGGGCTGATAGTAGGGTTACATGGAGTGGGTCAATTCAGTCATGTTCTATCAGGGCCTTAACCATCCAAGCACTCCGTGTGCCGGTTTTGCACATGCATAGTGCCAGTCTGGCTTGTGCCTGAGCCAAGACCAGACTAGGGCTTACCAAATGGGTACTTGTCCACCTTTGGGAGCTTTCAGAATCACAAGAGGAGATTGTGGCATGAACCCCTGAACAATTCAGTTAATCTTTAGTTGGTTAAAATAATATAAAAAATAAAGGATACATATGAAAAATACATATATAACCAGACACTGAATGCATAACCCAATAATCTTCTCACTTTTACAGCTGAAGGAAGAAAACAAGCACATGATCATAAATGTTCACATCTGATGAAAGTTGAAGATAAAAAAAAGTGCAGGTCCAACCTGTTTAAAATTCAATTTCTTCAGCAAGAGATGAAGAATTAATTCTTTAGAGTGATGTACATGGGCGCCATCTACTAACACTTCACATGATTTCTAGCGATCTTCTCCCAAAGCCTCTGCTATTTATACTCATCTAAGTCTTTCGTCGTCAGATCAACAAAAAACTAAGGTGGAACTTGCATGGGAAGAAGCCTTTGAGATAGAGTAGTCTATTCTTATGTGGAATAAAATTTAGACTAAGATTAGAAAACCTTCTAGAGCTGCAAACATCACACAAACATTGTTTTTCATCTACAATAAGCTCTTACTCCATCCGGTCCTGTTACATAGGAGGCACTGTGGCACACCTAACATTTGTTGGTCCTGCTCTTCACCAACCGCTGATTTGAAACACCTTTTCACCTGTCCACCTATACATAACTTTTGGAAACTCGTTTGGTCTCAAATTAACTGAATTTGTAGTTCTAGTTTTCCTTTCTCTATTACTCACTTATTTTTAGGAAGCCTGTCACTTATTTGGGAAAATTCCACACCTAATATAAAGATTGATTTACTGTAGCATTTCAACAAATTACTAAACATTGGAAAGATTTGAATCAATTATCGTTTCAAGCTTGGTGGCATGTCGTATGTAACAACCATAGACCTGACAAAGTTTTTGTTCATCCCATTCATTTTGCTATAAAACGCTTGACTCTGTGGTCACCAGTCACAATGTTTATTGCTGCTAGTGCTAAGCACTCCTTTTCCTTAACACCTATTCACAAGAAGTTCCTCAACCTCTGTGACATTCCTCCCCCTTTCCAAAACATAGTCATATCTTTGTTTGCCTTATCCCCATATACACTGCAACTGTATGATCTTAATGTTTATAATGTTATCTAGCCATTCAAGTACAGCCATGATTATATATTTTATTTCATTATATTTGTTTTTCTTTTTCTCCATTGTATAGTATATGTACCATGTTCTTCATATTTTGTATCCCCTTATCCCTTATTTTTCAATAAACGTCCTTCTTTAAACTTAAAAAAAAGTGTGATGTACATGGGGCAAAACTTTAAAAAGTGCAAGGTGTCCTGTTGTGAGGCCAGTCGAGGTTGCCAGCAAATGATGGTCAAGGTTCAACCTGAACCGAATCAATCGAAAATGATGAAGGTTGGACATTACAAAACAGATATCTTGCTCTGTAAATGTTTATAAACCTGGTGGTTTCAGTAATGGGAAATGGTCTTGACCGAAGGTTTAGTCCTAGCATGCTCCTCTCGCTCCAATTGTTTGCTGAGATAAAAAGCTTTTATTGTCTATTTAATATCCACCTTGGTAATAGAGTGTGGGCAGTTAAAGACTGGGATGACCTAAAAAGCTTGAAGCTCTGCTCTATGCATCTCACCCAAAGCATAGATATACCGTTATCAAGGCCAAGGCAATCCTCCAGAATTAACCAACTCAACTTGGCCTCTGGTTTAAGCCACACTTTGAGCCATCAAATGCAATGGATGAAGTTGTAGCACATCAGTAACCGTAATAGAGTCAACACTTTGAGGTAAGGCTAAAAATCTTCTCATGAAATTATTTTCCACTGTCTGCAATAATAGTGAAGCATCATAAAACCATACATCACATCCATAAGAAACTATTGAAAAACACTTCACATGGTAAATTCTAATCATAACACCAATGGATCAATGGCCTATCCCCTTGGTGAAGTAACACACAGTTGCTGGACCTCTCAAGCGTCAATTGATTCTGCTTCAGTAATGGGGTCTACTTAAGAGCGGAAGCAAAGAATATTTCCAAATAAGAGAATTACTCCACTTTGGTGATTGGAAGACACTTAAGATTAAAGTTCCTAGATTTGGTTCCCTCAAGGCCTGAACAAAATGTCGCCACCTTCAGCTTAGGAAGAATACGTGATATCTGGGATTTTGAAAGGTTAAGTCGTATCTAAGGTTGCCAACTTGAGATATTCTACTTCTTACCAATTAGGCACAATGGTACAGCAGTATGCCCTATAACATTTTCTATAATCTTACAGAGACAGGCTACTTATCACTGCGTACAAGTCTTGTGCCCCCGTTTCAAGATGGAATCCACGCTTTGTAGACACTGGTTGCTTGACAATAATTCCAGGAGTTGTTGTGACTCTCTGCTTCTGGCTGAAGTCTGCATTGTGTATACACATTTATTGTTTAACAGTACCGCCTGAGTCCGAGTCTGTGTCCCGTCTTGGTGTACTCCGTATAACATACTCCCTCCGATAAACTCCACCTATCTAAATTCATCCGAAGATGATCTCAACTTTAGGATACTGGCCACTCCTAAAATGGTAAGTATGCACAGCTAAATATATTTTCACAATCTCTGAAACACCTCATTCCGATGCACGGGCATGTTTTTGTATCATGTTTAATAGGATGGAGTTTGACCTATGGAGGAGGTGTTGGGATAAGGTCAAGGATGTGCCTCAATCCACAGTCTCTGAAACATTGGCAGGAACACTATGTAAGTACTTTGTGGCCCGTCGGAAGTATGGAGCACAATATAGTGCTAGAGAAATTATATTTCTTTGATCATGGGTATAATGTGGCATACCAACATTGTTAACACAAGTCCCACTAAAAAGTGCTTGAAAAAAGTTGTTTCTGATAAAGGCAGAGAACGATCTTAAGGCTAAGATCTCTAAAGTCGCGATTTGTGTAAAGCAGGTGGTCATTCAATATTGAAATTTATGGGGTCTTAATTTTTTAATGCTGAGCATATAGGTTACAGGATGAACCCATTCCATTCTAAAATGAGAAGCTGTACTTTTGTGGTCTAATTCTTTTTCCAAAGAATCGTCAATATTATCTTTCCTGCTTTAAATGCTGAAACCAAAATCTTGAAAAGGAGACCTTTAATATGCAATTTCAAGTAAAGGGGCATCTCGGAGGAACTGGAAACTAATGTTAAGGTTTCTCACTTTACCTGATTTCGTTAACGATTCACCAATGTCCTAAATACTTCTTTTCCCTCAACAGAAATGTTGTATTTAATTTGGTCTAATTATTTTTCCACCATCATTAATCGACCTTAAATGTTTACAATATATTAGCCTTACTGTATTAATAAAATAACATGAATAAGAAATTGAGGTAAATTTGCATCATTTTATTTACCATAAAAAGACAAAACGGGATGTCAAGGATAACATAATATTATACCTCATAAGTGCATAACCCAATTTGAAGCTTCTATTGAACAGGAACTTTTCTTTAGGTAAATCTTGTAATACAATCCGTTTTATATATATATTTATACAAAACACAAATCAAAAACAATGCACAGAAACTGGGATTTTTTAGCCATTTCGTTTTACCAAGGTCTTGACCGTTAAGTCAAAATCCACAGAAACCCAACTTGAAATCTTCTTACATGGTCACTTCTATATCATCCCTAACACAATTCACGTCAGCTGGGAAGAAAACTTTGGGTTAATATTGGCTCTCAAGGAAAATAGATTTTTCTTTCAATGCATTTTCCAGATATACTTGATACGTTTTTCACAAACGCAAAGGCACTTGTGTTATTTTAATACTATACAATTCTGCATTTACAAAAAAAAAATATTTCTCTATTATTAAACACTGTTACAACTTTGGTACATTTTACTTGGGTTATAGGTGAGACAAAAGTGTCAGATTTTCTCAGAAATCTTGTACAACAATGTTAAGGCTTATACAGAGGAAAAACACTAAACCCCTAACCTAGAATTTTTTACATTCAGCTTTCAAAATAACCCTTGGATAAAATGCATAGATTATTGGAAGCAGTGTGGATTTAAGGTAGAAACAAGACTATCCTGCAGTCAGCACAAAATGCATGTGACTGATGTACAGGAGGATAAAATAATTGAAGAATCCAGAATGTTTCTGTCCATCATTTGAATGTCACTAACCATTAAAAGCCAACATAATATATTGAATGGTGTACTATAATACAGATTACAGTGCAGTGATTAAAGCGGTGGACCCCATTTTCATCAACCACAAATGTCGTTCTAACACTAGTGTACTTGCCATCTAAGATTATTATCCTATAGGCATCTTCGCCCAGGGCTGCACCAGTGTGCTCCAAGGCAGAGGGTTTTAGATCCAATAAATCTCTGAAAGATCAGTCGAAGAAAGCTTGTACTACAGGCACAACTGGGTGGAGTAGCAAAGAGTGGCCAGCCTCCTGAAAAAATTGTGATCACCCAAATGATAGGAAAATGCCTTTGGATCTTCAAAAAAAAAAAAGGAAAACCATGTTTTACGTACTATGCCCTGTGAACTAGTTTTCTTTTATGCAACCTTGTGTACACTGCAAAACAGACAACTTGAAAAATCCACACTGTTGACTCCTTTTAACATTTCACAATTCCACTCTGCGAGCAATGGGATGGTTACACATTGCTGGTGCTCTCTCTACTCAAATAGTCATTTGACTGTAGTGCTGGATTAGGTGAGGCAAACGTAACATATCGTCCTTTTTCCCAACCCCTACGTATGCGTACCAATTTACTGTTTATGCACGGCATGAACAGCACTATCCTGGCTAGTATAATTACACATGGGACCAGCAGTGTGAGGGTGAACGTTGGCGGGAGGTAGAACTTGTATTGGTTGCCATCAAATGCTCGCTTCCATCCAAAGGTAAGAGTGTGAAGAGTGGCGATAACCAGAGCCACAAATCCAAGCGTCGACTGCATAAAACAAAAAAAGAATTTGTTCAATTTTAAACATTTACATTTTATGGCTTATATTTGTTTTACACTGTGGAATGGTCATTTGAGCCATAACATTGTTGCCACACCGTTAAACTAGATCATTTAAACTGTTGTTTTGACCCATTTGTGGGGCTGAATTTTATTTGCTCAAGTCTGTTGTTCATTAAAATAGTGCCCACCTTAAAGGGATCTGCCCAATTTTAAAATGGTATCAAAGCAATCCCGATTCCCCTTATTAATTAGGCCCATCTGACATGTTATTCATAAAATGCTGCACGTCTTTAATCTAGTTACAAAATGCATTCACCATGTAGTCAAAAAACAGCCCATGTAACATTTAAATGCCATGCTACTTTCCTTTTAACCTCTTCAATGCGTCGTCCGACGTCACAGTGGGCGTGTGCGGAGGACGGCCGGGGGACTACCGAACTGCACATTTGTCATTTTTTTCAGCACCGTGGCGGAATGTCTGCCACGGTGAAGAGGTTAATATTTAACACGATACTCGCTCACACCATCACAATAAATATGTCCTAGGTTACCACACGTCCGATAGATTTTATAATATAATTTAAGGGCGTAATATTGATTCACCTCATTGGCTAGGTCATCAGCACCGTCCATGAGTTTACCTTCGACCATTTCAGAAGGCTGTAGTCAGAGTGCTACCTGGTGGTATACTGGGTCAAATAGTGTGCCCTTTACCAAATGCACAGAGCAAAATCATGTTGCGTTTTGAAATATAACCGGCTTGGAAGGTAGTGACGCAAAACACTACACTGGGCATTTCTTCAAATATTAGGGCCTTTCGGAGACAAAAGATCGGACCCTGTAGAATGCCCAACGAGTTATCAAGTGAACAGTCTGCTTGTGAACTCGGCATGCTTGTCAATGTGAAGTGGTCTAGCAGCACCACTTTTTAGGACTCGCCCTGCGATTGCAGGCCAAAGGCCTGCTGTCGCAGAGCGAGAATATTGTTATCATTCCGGCTTTCAAGGACTGAAAGGGAGAGGACAACAGACTGTCACGCGCACGCAGCAGCAGCCTGCCGGGATCAGGTCGCGCGCGTCAACGCGCGCTCCGATTCCGGCAGGCTTTTTACAACACATGCACAACACACATACAACACCCATACAGACCCCCACGCACATACATACACAGAGAACCCCCCCGGCGCTTACACACACACATCCCCTACCTCGTCTCGGCGTCTTCATGCTCCCTTACCCCCGCTCCTCTGGCCGATTGTGCTCTGTGAACGCGCACGTCTCCGGAAGACGTGCTGCGCCCGAGCTGCCTCCAGCTTGGTTTTTTGGATCCATTTCGCGGCCGACGCAACTAAACGCTGAGGTCTTGTTAATCGTTCTCATTGCCCCAACCCAACGGCGTAGCTAGGGGGGGGGCGGACCGCCCCAGGTGGCACTATTTAGGGGGCGGCGGCCGCGTGGCACTGGTGGCCAGTTGCAACGGCCTTTATAATTTATTTAGGGACACAGTGTCCGTGCGGCACCAGTTTTTGAAGCGCAAGCTGACATCGCGCTGCAACGTCGTGCTCGGATCCCCTTTCACGTAGTGACATGACTTGCGCAGGAGGCGTGTAGATGACGCATTTGAATTGTAAAACCTATACTTTATTCTGGAAGAAGTGAGGCGTTTTAAAAGAATGAATTGTGGTGCCCTAGCCCGCACATGCGCGAAGTCCATACTTCGGGTGTAAAAGTGGTCCTGGAAGCATGACCCGATCCGGCGGAGCTCGTCTGCTGGTGATCCCGGGCCCGGGGAGGGCCCTGCCAGGGCTAGGAGTACATCCCATGGGCGCGCAGGAATCCGTGCGTTTGTGTTACAGTGCAGGCTGTTTATGTACAAAGCAGAAATATTTCGATTAGGGGCTGCATGGTATTAGCAAGCACTAACAAAACAAAAAAAAGAATTAAGGACGTCCAGAAACGTACAGCTCTTGTAGCGGGGGCCTCGAAGCGCTGGCCTGGTCTTCACAAGACATCAGTTAACAAGAGAATGAAAATCAATAACGTAGGGCAACAGAACCCTATGATGGTGACCTCTCCAACGTGTCACTGCACCAACACCGCTGGCCAGTGGTTTATCGATCATCTAACTAGAAAGCGCTACACACCCCAGTAACCAATCGAAAGCACTGCTGTTCGCCAAGCGCCTAGTAGCACACGTTCCCTAGGACGGCACAGCACTTGTCTACCAGCAATACTAGTGGTTTCTGATGCTCCCTATCCCGCCTCTGGGTCCTCTTACACATGCCATCCCTCAGGGATGGATACCTACACATAGCCAGTGATGCTCCCACTGAGGCTGCAGGAACCTACATCGCAGGAAGGGAGAGAGGCTCCCAGCATTTAGCGATTCATCCTCGGCACCTTCAGCCCCTAATTACAGGCGACACGTAGTGTCCCCAACTCATAGAGGAATATTTGTATGTGACGTCACATCCGGCTGCTGGAGCGGGCCGGGAGTTTTGAGGAAGGTGCGCGCCTCCGTGCTGGCCGTTTTGTTGGTGGTGCTGCAAACTGAATGATTGCGCTGGCATTCACAACGCTGCTACAGGCACCACTGGAATCTATCGAGGTCTACAAAACGGCAAGTAATTAATCCACATTTAATACAATGTTTTGGTATTCTAGAGTTATGGGTGAATTCTCTTCTTTAATTACCGCAATTGTCACCTCTTGTTACTCATACACATTGTGCAGCCTAGTTGTGCCCAGTTGTTAAAAACGTATGCTATTCATGCGGTAAAAAGTATTGGCAAATCAAATGATATGAATGAGGTGAAATATGTGAACAGGCAATACACTCCTGACCCCTTGACTGCCGTGGGGTCTGCACATTCCTGTGCCAGATCATTTCTCCAACACTGGCAGACATGGTGCATTAATATAGGCGGGGCAATTCTCTTCACATTTGTGCTTTGAGCCCATGATGTGTATATACATCATGCGAGTGTCCTATTTACACCCTTTTATGATGTACATGTAAGTAAATAGGAGTGTCGAGGGGTTAATGCCTCCTATTCATCGACGAGGATAAGAGCTTGTGTGTGCATCATTAGAAAAATGTTTTAAAAAATATTTATATGCATTTCAAACAGGTTGCAATTAATAATTATTTTAATGTCATACAGGTTTGCTTTATTACTTTTGCAATTTCATGTTACACCACAGACACTGTTCCCAAAATATTAATGGTTTGCAGGGAGCACACCGAGTACAGGAAAAAAAAATCTTTTGCTTCTCTTAGGAAGGTCTCATGTCTTGAATCTTACAGTGCTTCCTAGCAAAATGCTTAAATTGTACAAATGAAATTGACAATATTGATCTGAAGGGCTTTTCTTAATCGAAAGAGGTGCTTCTGGAGGCCCACAGCGGGAACACAGTGTAACCCCAATAATGAAGACTGGTTCAAAAGCATATCTGGGATACACAAGACGTAGGGTTGTGTTCTGCAACATTGAAGGCCCAGATCACAAAGACAAACGCATGTTAATGGCCAATGGCTGTGGTAACTCCCATTCCAGAGTGGGAAGGGAAACAGCCCCGCCGCCCCCCCCAGATTTGCTAGGGGTGTGTGTGGAAGGGCTTTCTCCATTGGTAAAATTTTTTTGCCCCAGAGCACAAAAATGTAAAAATGTGCACAACTGACTGCCCTCCCTATTGTGCAGAATTGTACATTATGAACAATTCTGTAGAGGGTGAATAGGAAATCTTAAGAAAGTTGCCACAGATTTCATGGTACATCTGGAAACCCATGTCTTACATAGCTTTCTAGGTGCGTAACTAGGGGTTGAAGAAAGTTAAACAAGCATTGGCACAGCCAATAGGTCTCACCTTTAGGACCTTATAAGTGTTTAGCCATGCAACAGTTGATGTTGTTGCACCAAGGATACTGTGCTGCTTAACTAAATACTTATAAGGCCCCAAAGGCGAGACCTATTGGCTATTCCAATGCTTGTTGACTGTGGTGGTTTGCTTTACTAGTTGAGCACATACCACAGAACATGGACAGTATTCTTGTTTGCTGCCAGATCACATTAAAGATTGACATTTTCTTTAAAAATTTTGAAATTTGTTTTACACAGTGCTACGCTGCTTCTTTTGTGCTTGGATAGCTTAGCAATGTGCAAAATGGTGGGAATTTTTAGACTTAGTACAAGACTTTATGTAAAAAATATTTTTCTCATGTTAAATTGTCATAATCCAGCTACAAGCGCAGTTTACCAGTGTTCTTGTTCTACCTTTTTATTAAGAAAAGTTGGTGGTGTTGCCTGTAGGAAATGTCTTAAATGTCTCAACATATGGCCAGGTGCTGGCAAGAATATATTGTGTGTATATAGAACGAGAGGGGCCCGACAGCCCAAAGGGACAGGGTTCCGTATAAGACTGTCAAGTCACAAATGTTTCTTACCTTACTTAAAATTGGGGTTATGAGTATATGACGAAGGACATTTTGACTGAGTGTATGAATGAACAGTTGGTAGAATCGGTGTGGTGTGTTGTGATCCCAAAGGGAAACATTTGTGACGTGACAAGAATATAGGATGACAATGCTCAAAAGCCTGAATTAACTCTTAGCTTTCAAAGAAGAAGAAAAGGAAGTAGGAAAACACAGCAATACTATCAGAGCAAAATTGGAAATAGAAGGGAACATTCAATAAACAGAAAGGTCTCCAATGCGTTTCTGAATCAGAGTTTGGAGTGAATCACCAATGAAAGCAAGCCTGGAACCTTTATGTTTGGACCAAGAATTGCATACCCCACCTTGAATTTTACATCTTGTTTTGGTAAATTCCAGCACAGCCTATCCTGCAGAAAGCTAAGACCCCAGAATATAAAGCCCCAGTTAGGTGGAATGTAAAGGAGTCATACGTTTAAATTTCAGTTGACTTATTTCCTATTGATCCATTTTCTACAGGAAAATAGTGTAAATATGCCGAAAAAGCAACAACAAATGCCTCTTTGATGATTAGACTTGTCAAGGTTCTGTGCTTCTTGCATCAAATGCCAGATATGATAGACATTGAAGCAAGGTACAATCCTTGGCATAATACATTGATATTAGCCAGGCTCTGACTGCATGTAATTTTATGATCCACTGGAAACAAATTGGAGCTGTAACTGATTTTTAATATAAGCCTAGATATACCAATTTGGAATATGTTCCTACAGTGGTATCCCATATGCCTCAAGCAATTTCTCACTTTCCCCACAAATATCTTTAGGGAGGCAAAATGTGACACAGTGAGAGGATTCCAGGATATCCTAGTGAACCCTATAGGAGAATCACTTTTGGTACCATTAAGGCTCTTTGCTAATGGAATCGGCCACCAGCTGACAGCTACTCGACACTGCTCCAAACTGTGTGAGGATCTCTACAATCAATGGCCTATAAAGATTTTGTTGGATGTTACGAACTACGTGACACAATATTGCCTCACTGGTGGACACAAACTGATCAAATTTGCACCACCTTGCCCCAAAAATCAAATCCAAGACTACAAACATTGGAAAGCCTCGGGGTTGTCAAAGGAGCTCCTCCGAATAGATTTTGTTGTAGGAGAAGATGAAAATGGAGCAGTGTTAACAATAAACGATGTTGCATTTCAATCGCCATACATGGTGTACCTGAATGAAACTGAACTCTCTCCAGTTTAGGGAATTCCCAACGGAAGGCAAAGAGGAAACAGCAAGTAGGGACATCACTCCAAGGGCCATTATTCCAAATGATACATAAATTTCCATTCGCCACACTTCCTCCTCTATCCAAGCGTTGTTTTTATTTTCTGCAACCTAATAAGACAAGTAAACAAAGGACATGAAAGTATGAAAGGACATAATCATTGATGTTGCCTCAATTGAAACTGGCTTTGCAAATAATCACTTACATTTTTTTAAAAATAGTATGTTTTACTTTGCCTGCAAATAATGGAAAAGTGTTATTGAGAGCTATCAGTTCTCAAGGAGAAAATTAAGGTAGAAAAATGAAAAAACTTTTTGAGGTTACGGCAGAATGGACAAGGTGACTGTCCCGATAGGTTATCTACATGTGACCTTACCAGACAACCTATGGATTTTATGTTTACTTGCTAGAAGTAATCACTCAAAAGGGAGGCCGATTCACACTTAGCCACCAACATACTAATATTTACACATGCATACCGTCTTTCATGTACACCAATATACAACCATGAGGCCAGACACACACAAAGAAAATCCATCCATCCCCTTACATGTAATACCTATACATCTATCAACCTACACTTGCTCATACATCTAGCCAACCAAACCTACTCATTCATTAATCAATCCAAACTCCTATTTACACGTGTGCATCGATTCATCTACTCTACACTCATGCATTCATATGCACACCAATCCCTCTATCTATCCCATGTTATATTATGTTACTTCAGCTTGTATAGCGCACTTACACCAAATGGTCTCTTGGCACCTGGTAACTGTCCCAGATCGGCTCCGTAAAGTTATTAATAGGCTTGCTTAAAGTTCCAATAATTAAAGGTGGTCCTCAGTTCCAGACACGAGGAGCTGTGACAGAAAACTTGACTCCACCTATCCTAATCCTCTTAAATTGGGGGAATCACTGCCATGTGCACATTGGTGGATATGGGATCTCTGGTGGGGGAGTACTTGTAGATCAGAGATTTAATAAATGCCAGATTTTTCCTTTGAAAGGCTTTGAAAACAGTGCAAAATGTTTTGAATGCAGATCTCTGTGCAACTGGGAGCCAGTGAAGGTCCTTTGTAACTTTACAGATATGGCAACGTTTGGAAAGCTGATAGATCAGCCTAGCACCCTGGTTTTGGACCAACTGAAGCCTCCGCATAAGAGGTTTAGGGAGACCTAGTTAAAGAGAGTTGCCATAGTGAATTCTCAACATGACCAAAGCTATAATGATCTGGACCAAGGCGTCAGTATTATGGAATTTCTTAATCTTCTTAATTCTGCGAAGTTGGAAAAAGCAGTAGGATATCACTGAGCCCAGTTGTGGTTTCAATGATAGATTCTCGTCAATTCTAAAACGAAGACTTTTTACCGACTTCTTTGGAGAGGGAGGAGGAACCAAATCATTGGACCAGAAGGAACGACTCCAAAGGTCAGGCTTATTTTTGGTGAATACTATCTCTGTCAGAGTTTAGTTTCAAGTGGTTGCTCTTCATTGGTTGCTGCTCATCCAATCCCGGATGAACAGCATGGTGTCTTGGAAATGCAGCTTGGAATTTGGAGTGCTGTCAATCGTGAAGAGGAGTTACATGTCATTAGCATAATTAAGCATTTTAACTTTCATATTTTTGAAAGAGTAGCCCGGGGGCGGATGCAGAAGTTAAAAGGATGGGGGAGCGAGAAGAACGCTGTGGAACCCCACAGTTCAATTGGACTTTAGGAGAATTGAAAGCGGAAAGTCTAGCTGACTGAGATAGGTCCTTAAGAAAGGAGATGAGCCAGTTGATTGCAGAGTCCTGCAGACCGGACATGGTAGGCCAAGAGTTCATGGTCAACTGTGTTAAAGGCTTCTGGCAGATCGAGGAGGACTTGGGCTTGAGTGTTGCCTTTAGCTACGTCCTCTTGCATGCCATCTTCTACTGAGAGGATGGCTACCTATGTTGAGTGAACTGGGCAAAAGCTGGCTTGGCAGAGATCAAGGAAATAGGAGGCTTCTATAAATGAGCAGAGATGTTGAGCTTTTTCCTCATTGGCCCAATAGTTCAAATCACCAATTAACAGTACATAGGCTTGGTCGATTACTAAGGGTGAGATTGACTCTGCTAGGTTGTGAGGGAAGGGTTGCATATACTTATTAGGTCTATACAAGAGAACGCATTTCAAGGACGAGGTGGGAGATTTAAGTTTGATTACCAAGTTCTCTAACGGTAGATTTAGTGAAGTCAATTTAGTGAATCTAAGATGTTTCATGATTATTCCCGCAACACCACCAATCCCATGTATGCTTTCATTTATAAACACACACTCAATCCATTCTCAGACCAGTCTATCTTAGCATATGCGATGTAAGCATCTACTCATTGATACTTACTTTTTGTTCATCCCTATGCAACCATGCACATACACTGATGCACATAACATCTACTCCTCTGCTGGAGAAACAGGACTGGGTATAATTCTAGGGGGTACACATTGTTTGGAAAGTCCTTCAATTATCTGTATTATGGCACCTGCCCCAAGTACCCCCCTTGGGGTATGATGCACAAAGGCTGGCCAGTGCCCCTCATAGCATCTCGTCTCGGTACTACAAGGATGGCTTTTGCTCGGTCCACCTCCCATAGGTAAAGAAGTATTGAATGGTCCATTTTTTTCCCTACCAGCAGCAACTGGAACCCATATTCCTGCTCAACGCACAATACATATTACCTTTAAACATAAAGACCACGCTATTGGCTGTGCCAGAGGTTTCAGCATATCATGGTGGTAAAGTAGAGTATACAAGCATTGGTAAAGCATCTAGGTCTAACTTGCACTTAGAGTCCTGCTAAAAACATTAATAACATTGCGGAGGTGGAAATAAAACAAAAATGATTGTTTTTGCAAAACAATCCATCTGTGAGGAGTAATTTAGTGTGTTAGTGTTCGGTGTATAATTGAGAGGTAAAGCAGTTCCTCCTGCATTACATTTCAAGCACTTCATAGGAGGTGGAATAATGCACCAAACAGCCAATCAAATGAGGTAAGATAAGTACTTCTTCTGGTAGGAGCCAAAGCACACTACTTTTATATTAATGAATTGGTCACAATAGGACATGTAGACAGCTGTGCCGTCAAGCCAGCCCTAAGAATGATTATCATCCACCTTAGTACTTGGTAATCGATCAAGCACCGGTGCTAATAAACATACCTACATCTGTACATATGTACAAGAAATGCAGCAGGATCAAAAGTAAGTAGCTCCTTTTAAAACAAAGCAATGGTCAGGCTCATATTTCAGCTCACAAACTGCCTCCATGAAACTGGACCCCATGGATAAATGCAATTAGATATTGAAATCTTAAACCAGTTAGTGAATACGGTGTCTTTGTGTTGATCCAGCACTTGGCACGTGGGTGAACGAAAACAGCAATCCACTGTAATTCAAATGATGCTTTTAACACGAGCTGCTGTTTTGTGGCTTAAACCTCATGTCTTATTTGTAAGGTGCATACACAATATAGAACGCGACATAGGATCTACTGAGCTACACTAACAATCACTTACCTCTGTTTAATGCATGGTTTGAACGGTGAAGTGGTAAATGTGGGTTAAAGAGCTATTTAGTTACAGCATCCTAAAGTTGGTCTGGTGGGTCGGTGGACTAATGGACCACTCTAGGACTCTGTGATTGGGCTCATGGTCACAGGTTCGAATCGTGGCAGGTCAAGTCAACCATTCATTGTTCTGAGGTTGATAAAATGAGTACCATTGAGTTGGATTATAATAAACTTCAGTTTTCAGTGCCAGGAAGACTGGCATGGGTGAACGTCTATTAAACATAAACATGTTGCGCTACCAATATCAGGTGTGAGCAGTTCTCCCTGTCCTTGCTTTGCCTTCGCATTCCAGCAGCACGACTACTCCTGAATTTATAGTGTACAAATAAAATTACCAGGGTTAAAAGAAATAAAAATGAACCTGTAGAATGACGGACATCTAAAATGTAAATACTTCAGATCTCTGAATCAGTGTGTACATAGAACCTGTCAGACTGACGAGTGCCTAGTAGTGCAGTAAAACAGGATTAAAACCCCCACAAATTATAGGAAGAACTTGGAAGTGTAATTTCCAAAGAATGTACCTGTTTGAAAGCATCATTCAGCATCTGGTAGCGACTAGAGCGTCGCATTGGCAAACAGAGGCTGTACACAGCGTGCAAGGCTGCACAGTAGAAGCTTACAAGACCCATCTGCTTCCTGTGAATAAGCCACTGATCGAGCCAGTCAGGAAAGCGTCTGTATTTGGTGCCATGGTGTAACTGAAGAAACGCTGCAAGGACTCCGGGCAAGTAAACTAGTGAGAGCATGACGTAAGCCACGCAAGGCAGCGTGACGTTGACCAACTCTATTGGAATCTTATAAAATTTGTTTTTGTTCTCTTTCAGGTAAGCATGCAAGACACTTCTTGTAAAGTTGTAGAAATAGAAGCCTACAAACAAACACAAAGCCAGCAGGATGGGTATTTTCCAGAGAGGGAGGAGCCGCAATGGAACGTTCTCGATCTCGCGTGCTGCACACAGAGAGCCCATGTCCACTGGGATGAATCCCATGCTGCGAGCAATCGTCGAAACAGCATTCTTTGCTTCTTGATGATCAGAACAAATCAAAACCTGCAAAGTACACACAAACACCAAGATGCAATTAGAAATGGGCAATTAACCAGCAACAATGTCAAGAAATCAAGGATTTAGAGACTATATACAGTGCATTCTGTGGACATTTGAAGGACTTCATATAGGCCACTTAAGTTCAGCAGTGCAGCTAAAGTACTCACCAGATCATCTCTGTATGTGCAGGAGCTACACTCAGGCAAGTTAAGAGCCTTTAAATTCAATCAATCACTTGCCTTCATGAAAAAAGCAAGATGGGTGTCAGTGGGGATAATCTGCAAAGAGCGGCTAAACTTTAAATCAGAAAATGACCAACACCCCCAGCAGAAGGGCGTATGGATGCATGTGGGCACTAGGGGAAGTGGATGGTCTATCCCTGCATGGAGTTCCTAAACACCAGCTCCTTGGTGAGCCAGACCAAAATGAAACTGAGTGCCTTGAGTTCACACTTTTAACAGATTCAGCTAAATGTGAAAAGATCTCTTCATGCTGCCAACCCTTGGGATCCTTGGTCTAGCTCAGTCTTACAGCATACTTTGGAGCTCCAGCTGAGTTGAGCAGTGGCTTCTTCTCTATGAACGCAGCAGGGGCGGCTCTAGGCTCATGGCGGCCCTGGGCAGGGAGCGTAGGTAGGGGGCCCCGGAAGAGGGGGTCAGGGCGGAGGGGAGCACGGAGGCCAGTGAAGAGGGGGGAGTCAGGGTGTTTGGAAGTGGAACAGAGCCGGAGGTCGCCAAATCCCTGCCAGTGGCCGCCTCGCAAATATGTTTCCATCCTCAGAGGATTGGCGTGGTGGCCCCTGGGGTGTAGTGGCCTTAGGCATGTGCAAGCTGTGCACCTGCACAAGGCCGCCCCTCAATGCAGGTGGCAGTTCCCTTTTTCTCACCTCTTATCTTTCAACCATTCCATTGGTTAACTCTAATGGCATTTCATCTTCCTCTCTGAGGTGCCTCAGATGCAGCAAAAAATAAATAAACTTCCTTTAAAGACATCTACTTCTTTAGCTGCAACTGTGTTGTAGCATAGAACAAAGTATGTAACTCATCAATTACAATGGTCTACGTAAATGCCCTATTTATAAGGGGCAATGATGACTCCCTGTTTGCTTTTTTTGTGGAAAATCCACTTAACCATCAGAATTGTTCTACTGTGTGTTTCAGTGAGGATGAAGATGTACTGTATATTGTACTCCTGTATATCTGGTGCTTCTCTGCTCAGGAGTGAGTTTGATAATGTACAGCTGAGGGTTGGGTGAAAGGCAAAACACGTGGGACCGACAGGTGGCCAGTGGTTGAACAAGGAAGCCGTAAACTCCTTTTTTGGTTGTTTATCTAGTTATTTTTTCTATCACCGAGTAAGAATGCAACTTTTTATACCTGACCAAATCCTTCCTTCAACCAAGTGCCATCTTCATTACTACCATCACCCGCTCCTCCTCATTGGCAAATATTCTTATGCATTTTAGTATCGCCTTTTTCTTCTCCTTCATTTCCATACTGCTGTACGGTTTGCAGTTTTCAATGCTCATATATGCAGGCAATTATTTCCTTGTTGAACTTTTTGTAAAATGTAAAGTCTGTATCTTAAAAGGAGGAACAAAGGTGTATTCGACTTTTCCGATTTAAAAGATCATAGCTCTGTCCAAAAGCTTTAAGTGAGCCGCGTCTCACCGGGTCTGCGCACGGGCAGTTTTTTAAGGGGACCTCGAAACTGGTCTATATCTGGCTCTGTTTTGTGCCCTGGCACAGGCAGTCCGTTTTGTTTTCCGGACTGCAGTGACAGCAGGCACATTGATGTGCGCTTACTTCTCACTATGGGAGAAGTTACGACATGACGCCATGCCAGGTGAGCGTAGTAGAGGAAGGGACATCCTTTAAAGAGAGTCATTTTTCTCTGGATTTCCCTTCTGTTTTTGAAACGCAGGAGCAGCAACAATGTCGTGGTGTCACCAGGGCTTTAAGTGGAAGTTTTTTCAATATTATATACAAGCCATAGTTGCTGCCTATTTATCTTAGGGAACTAGCAACCATTGACAAAGCCAATAGTCCCGACTTGTAGGTATGATGTGACTTTTATCATATATTTGGATGCAATGACAGGAACTGCAAAATACAAGTCGGGCGGCACACTGTGCTAAACACAGATTTTTAGCTTAAGTGTTTTTAAGCCACGCCCTTAATTACATTGACCACTCCCCTTTGAGAGACGCTCCAGTTTTTTCACCCCACTTAAAGCCCTGCTCTGTCCTAAAGAAGAGCTTGAATATTCACTAGCAGAAGAAGGAGGTGATTTTGGCACACAAGATAGTGGAGATTAGCTGCACCAATGGTAAGAAGAGGACAGGGACATATAATGGCTAACTCTTCCAGGTCACGCCATACCTTCCCATGTAGCTACAGCCACTTTAGGACTGGTTACAGTGCATAATCCTTCTGGGGCAGTTAGAGCAGGCACAGCATAAGCAGCCGGCTCACTGCAAGGGCGACGCCTGACAACAGCAGTTGCTAAGGCTGTCCTCTCCTACTCGAGGTCACAATGTTTACTGAGGTCTTGCACGTTTGAGGTTTTGTTTCCTCCTTACTTGACCCGTAGACAAACTTGTTGTTGCCTGCCTTCTAGACATATAACCTGGATCTACCCCTCAGTACTATTTCAGTCGAGGGCAGCCTCCCCGTACGCTCCAAGACAAATGACAATACACAGCTCCACCAGAGCTGCTTTATTGTACACGTTTTCTTACCTTAGTATTTTTATAGATACAGCTTGTTTATGTTCGCACTTTCTGTACCCTTACTTAAGGAGGGTTCCATGCTGTGAGATCCATCTTGAAACTCTAGTCCCCTAGGGCAAATCAAGCCTTCCAGTACCAAGTGTTTGTTTCTTGCTTTTCTCTTCTGTTTAATTTCTTGCTACTCCCCACATGTCACAAAGGCAGTGTGCAATATCAAATTTACCAAAACGCAAATTTCTATGCATCAGGAATTGCCGGACATCCACATTACCCATGAAAACAGAAAACAAAGGAGTGACATTGCACATTGTTGGACAGGCCACATGAAGGGCTTGCTCCCTCCCCGCATGACAGGGCCCAAGCCCCGGCCCACCAGGTATTACCCACTGAAGCAATCCGCACCCCGTCTCATACGGGACTCCTGCCCCGAACATCTCTGTATTATGGGGCCGAACCACTATCGGCTCCCTCGCCCGGCCCGGCCGCCATCTTGGACACTGCACCACGAGACCACGTGGCCTCAGCTCGACCCTAACCCTGGGCCTGGCCAGGCCCCGACATTCCGGCACCACCATCCACCCAGGAGGTGAAGAGACCACTTGGCAGGTTGATGGGAGAAAGAAGTGTCGATGGCTCTCCCCCCGCCAGGTGCCGATCGCCCCCAGCTCCCCCGGGCGCTGGCTCCACCCCCCTGCTGGGTGTCTGGACTCCCTCATCCCGGACCTCCCGACCTCCAAGTGCGAGGGTCCGGACATCAAAGGGCGCCAGACCTATAACTGGGGCAGCTCCAGAACAGGAAGGCAGTTGTATCCTGGAGTCGAGAGACGCCGTGAAGAACTCATCCTTGACGGACTACTGGCGCTGCCGTAGCCCTGCCTTGAGAACTATCGTCTTGCCTGCTGGCGCTGCCGCAACCTTCTGAATCCTTCATCCTCGTCGGGACCAGCTGGCGCTGCCGCGGACCGTTGTAACTACCACCTTCACCCGGACCTGCTGGCGCCGCCGCGGACCGTCGCTCCCTACGATCCTCTCGGGACCTGCCGGCGCTGCCGCGGCCCGTCCATCTAGAACGCCGAGCTCGAGGATTGTGAGCTATCCATCATATCATCACCTCTGCCAGATTGGTAATAAGACTGTCCCGCTACCCCATTCCCATCCGAGAGAGTAGAATCGAGGGGACCCCTGAGTCCAGACCTCCTTGTACCATTCTACCGTACTTTAAGTTTGCTTATAAAGAACGTAAACCTTATCGTTGTGTGGTGTCCTTCTGTGGGGGGGGGGGAAGTTACTCGTCTGTACGATCGCTGGAGGCGGCTCTCCCCGGAGACCTCTCCTCTTGTCCTCGGCCGACCCTCCCGGTCCGTCTAACATTGGTGGCCAGCGGCGCGATCCGAATCAACGCGTAATCGTACAGAGAGTAGCTCACCCCACGACAAAACCACAATGACAACCAAAGAGAGCGGATCCACCGAGAAATTCCAGATGGAGAAATTGGAAGAGTAAAACCATCGTGAATTGAAACAATTCTGCATTGAACTAGGCATTGCTACCACCGGTCTGAGTACTAAAGACGATTTCAAGCACGCCATTGAGTCGTGGGCAGAAACCGGGGCCGTCAGACCCCCGGATCAAAACATTGCAGCATCAGAGAGGAACACCACGGCTCCCGAGGAGCAAAGGACGGGTCTCTAGCAGGAAGAGATCCGAGAGAGAGAAAAAAGCAGATTACATGAGTTGGAAATGGCCCGGCTCAAAATGGACGGTGAACTCAAATTAGCCGAACAAAAACTGAGCCTAGAACATCTGCGGCTCCGAGAAGAACGGGAAGAAAAACAGAGGCAGAGAGAGCTCGAAGAAAAAAGATTGGCGTACGAACACGAGCGCAAACTAGCAGAAATAGACCTACGGAAGCAGAACAAAGAACTGGGGGTGCCCGAGCAACCGCGCACCCCAGGAGCGACAGAAAAGAAAGTACACATCCCCAAGGATGTCGTTCGAGAATATTTCCGAGATGACGACATACAACAGTGGTTCAAGGCCTACGAGATCGCCATGACCTCCCACCGGATCGATCGAAGTGACTGGGGAGACGGTCTATGGGGGAGGTTCGTCAATGAAGGCCGTGATGCCCTGCTACAGCTCCCAGACCATCTGATGACCTCCTATGACCACATGAAGGCTGCCCTCCTCACCCGATATGGGCTCACACCCGAAATGTACCGCCAGAGGTTCCGAGACTGCACCCGGATCCCGGGTACCACTTGGGTGGAATATGTAAACTATTTCAGCCGAGCCTTCGAGGGTTGGATCAAGGGCAGCCATGTAACGACCTACGAGCAACTTTTTAATCTCATGGTGTGGGAACACCTCTCTAACAACTGCTTCGTCGAGCTCAGGCAGCACCTCCTCGACAGTAAATTGACTGACCCCCGGCAGCTCGCCGCCGAGGCTGACCGGTGGGAAAGCACCCGAGTGGGCCGGAGTGGGCCGCACGAACAGAACCGGAACAACCAAGGTCAGCACCGTCCCCGAGGAGGAGGAGGAGGCCAGGGGCGAGGAAGAGACACCGTCCCGGCCGCTCCCGCTGCCAGCACCCCGCCCCTGGCCAACCGAGGCAACCCCCCGGTACGCCCGGGGTTCCGAGCCAATGTCACGTGTCACAGATGCCAGCGAGTAGGCCACTACGCCAAAGACCCGAACTGTCCCCAGAACCAAACTCCGAGACCCCGCCAGGTAGCTGCCGCCGCCCTGGGGGGAGAACAAATCTCCTAAGAACAGGAAGAAGACGAACAAGAACCACAAGAATGGGAACCGGCCGCCATGGTTCTAGCGTGCTTAGGGGGAAGAGACATGGTCCCGCGGGCTCCCTTACCCGCCAACACCAGAAAATATAGTCAGTGGGTGAACATTAATGGGCACCGGGCAGAAGCCCTACGTGACACCGGGGCCAGTGTGACGGCCGTCCGCTGTCACCTGGTGACCCCGGAACAGATCCTGCCGAACATTCTCTGCCCCGTCCGTTCAGCCGATAATTCGGAGAGCCTATGTCGGATGGCCTGCGTCCCCTTCGAATGGGGAGGGGTCTCCGGCATGTTGAAGGTGACGGTCCGAGATGATGCCCCCGTGGACTGTCTCCTGGGGAATGATCTTGAGAGCTCCCCGTGGGCCGCCGTGGAAAGAAGAGAGCACCTGGGGATGTTGGGCCTCCCGGACTGGGCATGCGTAACCACCCGGTCCATGGCCGCCCGTACCATCCCCCGACCAGAAGAACCAGAGTGGCCTGCACCTCCTCCCCCGATCGCTCCAGTAGAGGATACCGACCATACTAACCCCCCCAGAGCAAACTCCCGAAGGGCTCGCTCAGCCCCGGGACCTTCCCGGCCTGGCTCAGTGGCGTCAAGAAGGGGGGCCCACTCAGGAACAGTTCCGTCAAGAGCAGAAGACCTGTCCCTCCCTCGAGGGACTCCGCCAGCAAGCCCTCGCCCAGAGCGCAGGGGACACCACCGGAGCCCATTGGATCTACTGGGACAACGACCTGTTGTACAGTGAACAGAGAATCGCAGAGTTAGGGGCCAGTCGAGTGTTGGTGGTGCCCCTCCGTTTTAGAGACTTCTTGTTAAATTTGGCCCACGATGTCCCCCTGGCTGGACACCTGGGTCAGGACAAAACCTACAGTCGCCTGGTGACCCACTTTTTCTGGCCCAAGATGAGAAACGACGTCCTCAACCACTGCCGGTCCTGCCCCACGTGCCAGGCCAGCGGGAAGAGCGGCCGCAAACTTAAAGCACCTCTACAACCCTTCCCAGTTGTCACCACCCCGTTCGAGAGGGTGGGAATAGACATTGTGGGGCCCCTGGACCCCCGTACGGCACAAGGACATCGGTTCATCCTGGTACTAGTGGACCACGCCACCCGCTACCCCGAGGCCGTTCCCCTGCGAACTGTAACAGCCCCGGTGGTTGGCCGGGCCTTAATGGGGATCTTCTCCCGGGTGGGCTTCCCCCGAGAAGTCGTCAGCGACAGAGGCACAAACTTTATTTCCAAATATATGAAGTCCCTCTGGCAACAGTGCGGGGTCACCTACCGATTCACGACCCCCTATCACCCTCAAGGAAACGGACTAGTCGAGCGGTTCAACCGCATGCTCAAAGGGATGATTGGGGGGTTGGAGGAGCCCCTCCGTCGCCAGTGGGATGTGCTACTGCCGTGCCTCCTCTTCGCATATCGAGAAGTCCCCCAGAAGTCCCTCGGCTTCAGCCCGTTCGAACTCTTGTACGGACACCCTGTGCGCGGGCCCCTCAGCCTAGTCAAAGAAGGTTGGGAGCTGGCCCCCCTAAAAACCCCTCCAGATGTCTTCAAGTACCTCCTGACCCTACGCAATCAGACCAGGCGATTCAGGGACATGGCGAAGGCAAACCTTGAGGCCAGTCAGGAGGACATGAAAAAGTGGTACGATCAAAATGCCTCCTCCATCGAATTCGAACCGGGCCAACAAGTGTCGGTGATGTCCCCCACCGAACCATGTGCCTTGCAGGACAAGTGGACGGGGCCCTTCAAGGTGGTCGAGCGCAAGAGCCCCGTCACCTACCTCATCGATATGGAATCCCCACGGAACCCCCTCCGGGTCCTCCACGCCAATAGACTCAAACCCCACTTTGTGCGCTCGGAGCTCAGCCTCCTTATGGCTACAGACACCGGAACAGAAGAAGACTCCGAACCTCTCCCTGATCTCCTAAAGACCCGGGAGAAAGATGGCTCCGTGGACGGGGTCCGACTCTCAGATGCCCTCACCCCGGAACAGCGCCAAGGCTGCCGGGACCTCCTGCTGCAGTTTGCGACCCTGTTTTCCCTCACCCCAGGAGTCACCCCCTGGTGCTTGCACAACGTGGACACTGGGGACAGTCCCCCTATCAGACATCGGGCGTACCGCGTACCAGATCGGGTACGGGCCTGCATCCAAGGGGAGGTGTCAAAGATGCTCTCGCTCGGGGTCATCGAGCCTTCGGACAGCCCCTGGGCCAGCCCGGTCGTGCTGGTCCCCAAAGCGGCTGCCCCCGGCACCACCCCTGAGCTCCGATTCTGCGTCGACTATCGGGGCCTGAACGCTGTCACCAGAACCGACGCTCATCCCATCCCCCGAGCGGATGAACTGGTCGACCGCCTGGGGGCTGCCCGCTACCTCAGCATTTTCGACCTAAAAGCGGGCTACTGGCAGATCGGTCTCACCCCCCGGGCTCAAGAACGATCCGCCTTTTCCACCCCCGATGGCCACTACCACTTCAAAGTCATGCCATTCGGCATGAAGAATGCCCCAGCTACTTTTCAGCGACTGGTAAACCAGGTCTTGGCGGGACTTGAGGAGTTCAGCGCCGCCTACCTGGACGATATCGCTGTGTACAGCCGCCACTGGTCCGACCACCTCCACCACCTCCGAGAGGTCCTGCAGGCCCTCCAACGGGCCGACCTCACCATCAAGGCCAGCAAGTGCCAAATTGGTCAGGGGTCCGTAACCTACCTCGGACACCAGGTGGGAAGCGGGCTGGTGGCCCCTCTTCAACTCAAGATCGCTGCCATCCAGTCCTGGCAGCCTCCCGTCACGCAGACCGAGGTCCGAGCCTTCTTGGGGCTCACCGGCTACTACCGGCGGTTCGTGAGGGACTATGGCAGCATCGTGGGTCCCCTCACGGAGCTCACGTCCAAGAACCACCCGCAGACGGTCAACTGGACCCCAGACTGTCAGACGGCCTTCGAGAGGCTGAAGGCCGCCATGTGCACCGCCCCTGTGCTCCAGGCCCCCCGACTACAGTCGGGAATTCATCGTACAAACAGATGCCTCTGACCATGGCATTGGGGCGGTCCTCTCCCAGTTGAACCCCGAAGGACTTGACCAACCAGTGGCCTTCATCAGCAGACGTCTCCTGGCCCGAGAACAGCGCTGGAGCACCATCGAGAGGGAGGCCTTCGCAGTGGTGTGGGCCCTCAAAAAGCTCCGGCCCTATCTCTTCGGTACCCACTTCCGGGTGCAGACCGATCATCGGCCCCTGCAGTGGCTAATGCAGATGCGGGGGGAAAATCCCAAACTGTTGCGTTGGTCCATCTCCCTGCAGGGGATGGACTTCACTGTGGAACATCGACCTGGCCAAGACCACGCCAACGCAGATGGCCTGTCACGCTTTTTCCGCCTCGACGAGGAGAGTCCCCAAGAGGATGGGTAACTCTCCCCGTCTTCAGCTGGGGGGGGACGCATGTTGGACAGGCCACATGAAGGGCTTGCTCCCTCCCCGCATGACAGGGCCCGAGCCCCGGCCCACCAGGTATTACCCACTGAAGCAATCCGCACCCCGTCTCATACGGGACTCCTGCCCCGAACATCTCTGTATTATGGGGCCAAACCACTATCGGCTCCCTCGCCCGGCCCGGCCGCCATCTTGGACACTGCACCACGAGACCGCGTGGCCTCAGCTCGACCCTAACCCTGGGCCTGGCCAGGCCCCGACATTCCGGCACCACCTTCCACCCAGGAGGTGAAGAGACCACTTGGCAGGTTGATGGGAGAAAGAAGTGTCGATGGCTCTCCCCCCGCCAGGTGCTGATCGCCCCCAGCTCCCCCGGGCGCTGGCTCCACCCCCCTGCTGGGTGTCTGGACTCCCTCATCCCAGACCTCCCGACCTCCAAGTGCGAGGGTCCGGACATCAAAGGGCGCCAGACCTATAACTGGGGCAGCTCCAGAACAGGAAGGCAGTTGTATCCTGGAGTCGAGAGACGCCGTGAAGAACTCATCCTTGACGGACTACTGGCGCTGCCGTAGCCCTGCCTTGAGAACTATCGTCTTGCCTGCTGGCGCTGCCGCAACCTTCTGAATCCTTCATCCTCGTCGGGACCAGCTGGCGCTGCCGCGGACCGTTGTAACTACCACCTTCACCGGGACCTGCTGGCGCCGCCGCGGACCGTCGCTCCCTACGATCCTCTCGGGACCTGCCGGCGCTGCCGCGGCCCGTCCATCTAGAACGCCGAGCTCGAGGATTGTGAGCTATCCATCATATCATCACCTCTGCCAGATTGGTAATAAGACTGTCCCGCTACCCCCTTCCCATCCGAGAGACTAGAATCGAGGGGACCCCCGAGTCCAGACCTCCTTGTACCATTCTACCGTACTTTAAGTTTGCTTATAAAGAACGTAAACCTTATCGTTGTGTGGTGTCCTTCTGTGGGGGGGGGGGAAGTTACTCGTCTGTACGATCGCTGGAGGCGGCTCTCCCCGGAGACCTCTCCTCTTGTCCTCGGCCGACCCTCCCGGTCCGTCTAACACACATTTTTTGCACGTATATATGAAAAGTATGTTAAGGTGGTAGGGCTGGAAAAAATAAAATGAAAAAAAACGAACGGACATCCAGATCCCCCTTTCAGTGCATTGCTCTAAAAGTGCTTGAATGCTCAGATCTCTCCATTTCTAATAATACTTGTTTCCCTAAAGGTATCTTTTGTGTCAATTTTCGTAATGCAATTAAGAAAATCCTCACCGATCATTCTATCTTTAAAGTCCAGAAATCTGCTTGTTAACGCACCAACATGGGCACGGCATAACCGCTGGTTAATAATGCAGTCCCAATACCTTTCCTTTAGGCTGGATTTTTTTTTTGCCATCACTTTAGGGTTAGTCCATAGCTCAGGCCTCCCCAGACTGTATAACCAGTTCTTGACCTTTTTGAACCAGGATATTTTCCCTTTGGGGTCTAATGAAATGATCTCCGCAACCGATTCACGTAAAAACAGTGGAGAGTCATTGGTCCATAGTCTGAACCAAAAATCCAGGGACCTGAATGCAACCACGTGCAATACATTTTGCACGTAACTATAGAAAAATCTGATTTGTTTCAATTTTGCATTACATTGCTAGATCGTGCAATTGCTAAATTTCCAAGCTAAGTGGAATTAGTGTGCTGATAAGGATTCTTTCAAATCTACACTGTTTAGGGAAAGACAACAAGATGTATGCCTATACACTAAAGGAGGGATGAGAGACATTTCAGACAGCCTTACTCAGTACCCGCTCTCTACATCAATACCTAAAGAAATAAGGACTGGTAGGCTCTGACTCAATAGGAGTTGAGTCACCATAAGTGCTCTGAGAGCGTAAGTGTTTATGCTTGTTTTTGTAGTATTGCTTTTAAATCTTTGCTACTGGACTAATGAGCTGGCATAATACCCTAGAACCGGTCAGATAGTCTTGTATTCTTAAGTACCACAGCTCGTATTACCTAGAGTAAGATTTAACTGCTGCACCAGCAACTCTTGCAGGAGGGTGGGAGGAATAAACCATGATAATATACTGACTGGAGAGGCATTAACTGAAGAACCGGTCTACTGCAACAGGGGTGGTTATCCAGGCAGCGCTATACAAGGCTGCTTAGGAGGAATATGTTGGATACCAAAATCTAAATCCAGCCACAATATCTTGCTAATGTGATTTTGAGAGGAATGTAGGTCAAGTACGAAATGGGGGCATATCCTGTGGTGTAAACATAGAAGCTGAATCTATTTTAAGGACAAAGCGGTGCCGCCCATGACTTGTGTTAACCTTGGTGTAACCAGCACAACAAAGTTGATCAAAAGTAATATGGCAAAGGTTGTCTACATTTGAACTGGCTCCCTCGAGTCATCAGCTTTCGAACCAATGGACTGTGCTCATAAATGTGGTGTGGTTTCGCTCTTAGAGACAATTTTCACTTTCGATTTCCTGAAGGTCCGAAAGATCAGTAATGGTCATCAATCTTTTTGTGGACAAGAAGTGGCCACAAATGGGTTAGTGGACTCAGAGGCTCTTTGGCCCAAAATCTTAGGTGGAAGTCAATATACAAGAGGAAATGGCATATGCCTAGTAAGATTCCAATGTAAATTAGAAGAGACTATATGGACATTAGCACTGGGAGGAATCTCCTGTGTTCCGCAGTCTAAGAAAGGCTCCAAACTCACAAATCGTAAACAAGGAAGCTGCCCCCAAATTCTTAGTTGGTGGGAAAAAAAAGAACTGATGTGGTGCAGTTGAGCACAAAATAGGCACTGAAAAGATCACGGGAAGGTGCAGCACAGCCGTTATTCGTTTAACTTTCAAAGTATTTTGAGGTTGGGGGTTGTATTACGTTTGTGGGGACACCAAGCAAGAGAATTTAACATGTTTTGTAAAACATGGAGAAAGAAAATGGCAGATTAGTACTACTTAGTACTGCTTACACCACATTCATAGTTACAGTAAAGGGTGGATTATAATTAAGACTGTGATATACTTCTAGTGAAAACATCTTAAATGACAGATCTAAAAGTGTTTTTCAATTCCAATGGGATGAAGTAAATGGCAGAGCACTATAGGCAAGAATGATAATATTTTACAAGACAATTGGCGGCATGTGGCACGGAGACATGAAAAACATGGTAAATAAAAGTTACAAAAAGATTAAAAGTAGGACTATTGATTGTATATCAGTGCTGGTAACTATCCTAGGATTCAGTGCTACATTCCCAGTTAATGTATGTAGGAATATCACAATCTAATAGTGTCTGTCATAAAGATCATTTTCTAAATATGGTTTACGAGAACATCCCATTGGGTGTAGTTTTTTTTATTAACTCAAAATGGGTGATATTTGGTGAGCGATATTTAGGACAAGAAACTAATATCAGACGATATTCTGACCACAGTATATTGACACCCTACCTTCTCATGCACCATAGCTTTCTTTGAAAAATCACATATATTCTTTGACAAACATATTAAAGATGACAGTGCTCAAGAACACATACACACTATTGGCAAAAATGTACTCTTGGGGCAGGTGCGAACATAGTATTTAACATGGCACCACTGCATCTCCAACTTTGTGACAGCATGAAAGAACCAATAAGTTTGCCAAATTCAACAAAAAATAAAAAGAGAGCACCCTCCAATGCCATCTTAAAATATTAGGATTCCTCTTGAAAAACCCAAAAATTCACTCTCAAAGGTCCAATGCTGGCCTAATGTGGACCATTATTGTACTAAAGCTCATTTTAGTGTTAAATGTGACAGAAAGTATGTTGGACTTGGCCCTTTTTGCAGGGTCATCCCTGAACTTTTTGCCTCCCTTTCGGTATTTTTTCTGACCTGGTGTTGGTGGTTTTAGCACTCTGAGCACTTTATCACGGCTGTCCAGAGTTCAGTGCATGTGCTCTTGATGGTAAACGTGGTAAGATAGGTATATTTAATACGCCAAATGTGTAGACCAATCAGTCCCTTGTAAAGTGGTATCTCAGATACCCGGGGCCAGTAAATTAAATGCTACTGGTGGGCTTGTAGCGCTGCTTGCGCCACCCACCAAAGTAGCCTTTCAAACCTGTCTCAGACCTCTGCCATTGCAGGGCCTGCATGCACAGTTTACTGCTGCTGTGACATGGCACGTAGAGTGGTTGCCACGTCTGTGACTCCCCTTTTACTACATATCCGACACCCCTAAGGTAGACCCTAGCTAGCCCTATGGGCAGGGTGCAATGAAGGTAAAAGGTAGGAAATGTGCCTGAACTGTGTGGCATGTTCTGGTAGTGACAAACTGCCATTTTGGTTTCTCAATACTGTAAGGCTGTCCTCTCATAGGAATGCATTGGGGATTCCCGGAGATGTGTTTAAGTGGTAATTCTGGATACGAGAGGAGCAGCATGAACAAGTTTTATGTTTGGAATAGTGGTAATAAATACTGCGTAATGGTGTGCACAGATTTATTATCACTATTTTAGAAATGCCACTATCAGAAGTTGGCATTTCTGTGCGCTATGTGTCTTTGTGCCTGCCTGTTGTGTATTGCATGTCAGTCTATGGAGTGACAGACTGGGAGGTGCAGTGGCTCCAGAGGGGCTGGGTGAGTCAGCGCTAGGCTGGATGGGCCTCATCTGCCTTTGGAGTAGTGGAAGGAGTAGCCCCTGACCCTGAATAGATCTGTGCCTGCCTTGTACAATGCTGGCTCAGTCCCCCTGTGGTATGTCAGGCCCCAGGACCTACACGGTCAATGGGGACTGTTGTGCACTTGTTAGTGCCCCCCAGAACTGGTTTGAACCGGGTCCCAAGCCCTGTGCCAGGGAAGAACAAAGACTGACATGGTATAAGTACTGGGGCTATTACCCCATGTTTTTATTGATGCATGCTTGGAGCTGTGAAGAGGGCTGCTGGGCACCAGGAGGAACCGCCACGGAGGACTTCCCTTCTGCTAGAGGACCCTGTGAGCTGGCTTGCCTGGGACCAGCTCTGCCCCTCCGGACTTGGGGGCCCTGCCCATGGTGAGTGCTTGAACTGTTCCCTTCAGGGCTTAGGGGAGCCTGCCCTGCAGCACTCAGAAGCCGTAGTGCCTGGTAAGGAGAAGAGCGCTTTATACCCTGCAATACGAAAGACAGTGGGAAACCCAATCTACCCTTGGAGGCTTAGGAATTATAAGTAATAATAGGTAACTGTGCCTATAAGGGATTTTATTTAGAGTACTCATTTATACTGATTCAGAAAATTACTCCATAGTTAAGCCCCAATTATTTACTAACCTTTGAAAAATCAAAACATCAGTTAACTCATTTATATAAAAATTAACATGTAATGAACAATTTCAAACACAGGTGTTTATTTCTGAGTTTTTTGTTCATTTAATGTAGGTAAACAGAAAAGTGGGGTACAGAATGTGGTAACAAAAGACACAATGACAGAGGCAGGCAAATCATATATAAAAAAATTGTAATCTTCAAATCATTAGTCTGGGCATCTATATCAAATTTATGAACACAGAAAAAGAATCTGGAAAAGCAGAAAACAACTCCTGATAGAGTAAATCACTGAAGAAAATAGATGAGCTTGTCAACGTTTCGGTCTTGATGGCATACGAGTCCGTTAGACCATTTTCAGGACGGTGAAAGGAGAATTACAATTGACCCATAGAGCTGGTCAAGCATGTCTCAAAAAAAACAGACGATTCACTATATTTGCTAAAATTTCCAGGTCGCAGACACAGGAATGGTAAATTATTCAGTGAGCTTGGTGACAATTAAATCCTAGCAAGAGCAATCCAACTGGATTAGCATTTGGTGACACTCTCTTGAGTCGAGCGAGCACATACGGGGCACTGCTCCTGTAGAGTTACCGCTGTCTCAACAGACGGCATGTGCAGCATGGAAAGCGCCTCCCTCTCTTTTAGGGTCTAAGCACAGAGGGGAGAGAAGTCGTGGGAAGCGCTCTCCCGCTCCCGGCGGTGTCCCCTGTCGCGTTTCCATTTATTGGCAGCCGGGGCTCTACTATGTGGCCCCAGGCTGTGAGGAAGCACCAAATCTTAGGAATCCCTGGCCGGGATTGCCTGGTGACGCCAGAAGGAGAGTGGGAGCCTACCCCACATTTTGGTGCCAGGAGAAAGTGCTCTTCAACAGGCAGCAACCGGAGCAGTCGTGCCGCCAAACCGGAAGTCAGGCAATGTTGGAAGGCACATGACCGGGTGCGGGCCCGTGACCACGAGTGGCTGAGTGAGGAAGTCATTCTGAAGAGACCTGATCCCAGGCGGGACTTCCATGGGGAAGTGGAGAGCCCTGCTGGTTTCCTGGTCCTGGCTGAAGGCAGGGCCAGCTGGAACGACGGAGCCTCCCAGGGCCGCAGGATAGATTTGGAGCCTCGCGGGCTTCCTTCTGCAGCCTCCTGCTTCCCCCCCCCCCCACTTGTTAGAGGGAGAGGCAGGCCACGAAGGGCAGCCAGTCTTATAGGAGAGACCAAGGGGGAATGAAGGTGCTGGGTAGGTAGGTACCTCTGGGGATTCCAATAACCTGGACGGCAGCTGAGCCTTGTGTCAGTTGGAGATGCGGGGGACCACGTGAGGTCTCCCCGCCAACTGAGGCATTTTCTTTATTGTAGGGAATAAGGATGCTTCCCTGAGTGAGGCGGTCTACGCGGTGGCCTGATCCAAGCACAGGAATGCAGTGGCCAAAGCCCCCAGTGTGCTCGGGGTACGTGCTTAGTCGCACGGTAAGGATGTGTATGCATAACCTGCTGCACAGTTTACGCCTAAGATGGGTTTGATGGGTAATATGCTCTACTAAAAAATGCTGATGATTAGGATGTATGCCTAAGATGTTGTGTTGCTAAGTGCACTGTTACCAGTGATTACTGGTTGTCAATGATTTTCATCACTTGTGTGTTCTAATGGTATAACAGTGGCCCGATTGGACCTGCAGTGTATATAATCCACTGTAAAGTGATACCTAGTGCCAGGTGGCACAGTGTACATTTGGGATTACGCTCTAATGTGTTGTATGAGTAATACAAAGGCTATTTTTTATATAACCTTGTGTGGAGTTTCTTTTGTGGTGTGCCTAGTGTGTCGCTGCTGTAGGAGTGTGTTGCGCACACGCTTTACACATTGCCCCTGGGATAAGCCTGACTGCTCGTGCCAAGCTGCCAAGGGGGTGAGCAGGGGTTATCTTCAGAGTGTAACTCCCGTATCCTGACTAGAGTGGTGGTTTCTGCCTGGCTTAGGTACATGCCCTGGCCAACCAGAAATCCCATTTCTAACAAAGTAGTATTAGAAACATCACTGGCACAAAAACTGTTTTTTTTTCTACTTGGTCATAATGTGTATCCCTTTTCATTACTTTTGATAACTAGCTTAATTTGTTTTTGTGGTCGCTCTGGCCTCTACCAGGAATCAAAACAATCAGGACTGAGTCGACAATTGTCTTTTTTTGCTATTAACTCATCAAAAACAATGAGGCATACAGGGTATCCAAGGGTGACTGCAGATCAGTTTGCCGTTTCCCCTTGCCAATCGAAACCTTCTTTTAATGTATAACTATCTCTAAGTACTCTGCCAAACTCCTTTCTTTCTTTATCAACAGCACATAGACAGCTAATGTTACCTTCCTACAGATATCGCTCTAATGTTTTCCCTCGGCCCAAGATATCAGATGTCTACATCCAAAGCCAGCACACCTAGTTTTGACCTCAAGTAGCGATAAACATGACCTGCAATCAGACTGGTTCATAGAAACATGACTTTACTTTATCATTAATATCCGAGAGCCAGAATACCCTCCAGGGTGCTAGCACGCTTTACAAATTCACATAACATAACTGAGGACATTATCATGAGATAACTGCATACAATCCAAGTTTGTCGTGTTCGGACCTGAAAGTGAGAAAACAAAAAGGAATGGCAAATATCTCAATATTAATTCTTCCTAGAATGACTATTAACAGAATCACTATATAATTGCAAGGAGTCAGAAGGCTAAAAACACTCCACATGAGACTTAAGATGAGACGCCACCATGAACTTAAGTGTGCGCTTTCGCTTAGAGTATCTGCAAAGAATGGGATTTAAGGCGTGAACTCCGACTGAGCACTGCAGGAAAGGCTAAGCTGCAACAAAAAAGAATGGGACATTGCTATTTGTTTAAAGACTATGGTCTAAATAAAAGATGTCTTTGACTTGACTTGAATGGGACATTCTGGAGTGAAGCAGCATTATTACAGCCAGTTTTTATTGCCAGGTAGAGCGCACTTTCCACGAAAGTGTGATGACCATCACTGGCATAAGATTCTGTTGCATATTTGAATCCAATTCTGAAAATACAAACATAGATTTTGGTTACCTATTTAGGCACTAGAATTGTTCCAATAGAGCCATCATACCTTTTATTTCACTGGGCATTTTCCTGGCGGGCTAGAGCCCTCTGATGCCGGGATTGAAAGCCCAGAGCTGCTCCTGATGCCTCTATCACTTTCCCCAGATCCCAGACAGTAGCATAACATTTGTCTCCGCTGCTTCCCGCCCCCCCCCCTCCTCCTCCTCCCTGTGGCCGGGGGCTCTGAACTCCAGGGGGCACTGTGCAGGGCTAGAGGAACCTGGCCTGAGATCTCCCTGCTAGATCCAGAGGGGAGGGAGGGAAATCTAGAGAGACACTGATCAGCCTGGCTGGACTGGCTGGACCGGGCATTTCCCTGGGAGGCTGGAAAGGTGGGGGCTGTTTGCAGCGGTGGGGCCAGTTTTGTTCCTGGTTGCACGTTTTGCGCGTGGTGCTGCAATATCGGCTCCCAGTAACAAAAGCAGCAAGCAGGTGTTTTCAGCCTCCAGGGGCCAGACAGATCTTCACCAAGGGCTGGTCCGAGGAAGGTGTCAGGGCTGCTTTGGGTTCTCAGTCCACAGTTGTACATTTTCCTTCAGTTATATTGCGTCATTGAGACTGGAAAGTAGCAGTATTTCAGATCAAGGCAGGGGACTAGTTTCTAAGACTGGAGTGCCTTATAGTTACATTATATACTGCATTTAATGTAAACAAATATTACCTGCTTATTTCCATCTTGAGGGCCAGACTGCAGAGCCCATGCGGATATCACATTGAATCCTTTGACCACAGTGCTTCCTGGGAAGAGGGACGCCAAATACTCAGCATTGGATTTGCCGTGATTGTTAATTTCAGTTGCGTTGCTAACATCTACCAGAATTTTACCCTCCAGCACAGTGGTCAGATCACGCAAAGTGGAATAATGTTCCTTGAACAAAGCCACGAAAACAATATCCGCTTTCTTCACAGCTTCATCCTGAGAAGTGACTTCCGCTGACGCAGGAAATAAATTTGCATTGCGCTTTGGATTGCGACTTCCAACAACGACCTGAAACCCAGAACACACAAGACGTGTGGCGAGAGAACGTGCATAGTCTCCGCTTCCAAGGATCCCGACTGCTGTTCCAAGAGAATCTATAGAAGTGTCATCGTTTTTGTTATTCTTGGTACTCAAGAGTGGCTTTGCCATGTCTCCTTTCGACATTCCTCTGAACTGCAATAAAAAGAATATACACACGCGTGAGCAAAGAACTTAAGAGCAGTAGAAAGTCTTTATTATCAGGTACAACAACCCATCAACAAACAGAGTAGTAAGCCAACTGACAGGCCAGATGTACACAAATCAAGCACACAATCTAGAACATTAACAAATACCAACCCTAATATTGATACCTGTGGTTATAAAACATGAAGACCCACATTTCCAATGATAAAACCATAGAAATATCCACAACACTCCAACATGAAATGTATATACTGCATACTCAATTACAAACACAAATGTAATTAAATCAGATATCCAGAACACACCAGGAAATAAAACTCTACTAAGTAGCTACCAATTAATGACAATATACGCATTAAAAGCGCCAAGATACCCGTTGGGTGATAAGTTGCGCTTTATGAATACAGCATACAATACAAAAGCTTTCAGGCACAGTCCGTTTAATTGAACTGCGTCTAAATGCAACCACATTTTACGGATTCCTCGCCGAACCAAACATTGATTGCTTCACTACTACACAGAAACAATCACCACACCACCAAGAACTAAAGCCCCACAACTCCCTCGAACTTAATGTTCTCAGTATTCCACAAATATTTGCCATGATTTCCCTCAGCCTACCATTCACATTAACAGGTGTGCAACGCCCATAGGGTTAAAGGGATTTACCCCCATATGCCCCCCCACCCCCATTTGTCCTAGCCCAGGGTGGTGTATCTTCAGAGCACACACACACACACACACACACACACACACGCACACACGAATAAATATGGTTCACTAGAGCATACATTTATTTGCCAAACTCTGTGTATGAAACACCCAGGCAGGAAAATGTATTGACTGAGGTACAGAATACTACCTCTTGGCAGAGAAGGGCAGTGAACTGAGGGAAAAAAAGAGTGAAAGTTAAGAAAGGAAGAACAGAATATGGAGTAGAAATTGAAGAAATTACAGAGAAAGGGTATTGAAGAGGAGGGAGAACAGAAGTGGGATTGTGAAAGGTGGACCAAACAGCAAAGAAGCAGAGGGAGGCTAAAAAGAATGACAATGCGAAGTGGAAGAGTAGTGAGTAGCGAAAGGAGGTAGAGTTGGAAAGATGTGGAGAGAAGATGATATTAGGGCAGAGAGGGACGGAGGGAAAGAGTATCAGAGCACAGGTGCAAAGGTCAGAATCGAATCGGACAGGGAGCCAGTAAGAAGCAAAAGGAAAAGACTGTGAGCGAAAGAAGAGAGGATGTTAAAGTAAGCAAGAGGAAGGAAATGGAGCGAGAAAGAAAGGGAGAACAGCAGGTGAGTTTAAGTAGCTGCGAGCGATATTTAGTACAAAAACAGTCCGGACGAAGTTTGTCCTCAGCACGGTTTAATGGACAGAGAACGTTTAGGCAGTAGTAGTGATTGTCTTGGTTCCCTGCTTCACCCTGTTTAACCACCTGACCCCTCCGATCTGCACTTATTGAGCTACACTGCCGCTCCCGCCCCTCTCCTAGTGCACTCACTCCTGCCAACAGAGGAAACATGTGGTCCCTATTTCCGCAGGCCGTTTCAGCTCTTGGGCACGAGCCTGTTTGCCAGATGAGAGTGTTTATCCTCTCTCTAAATACTTATAAGGCCCCCAAAGGTGAGACTGATTGCATTGTTGATGTCTGTAAAACATAAAGAGGGGGCGAAAGGGTTCATTCTAGGACAAGTGAGGTGGTGGAGGGACTTATTCACTGACAGTTTTCAAACTCTAACCCTTGCGTCGTATGAAGGAATCTGAGGCCACTGTGATCCTTGCCTCTCCAGTAGCCGCTGCTCTGAGAAGTTTAATAACTTGTTCTAGCTCACGCCTGACAAGGCGGGAGGACGGTTTTGAAAGGTTTCTGCACTTCAAACTGAACCTTTGTAGAAAAGAGATGTTGTTTCATAATGTATGCTTTTACTAATGTATGTGTTTACCAATGTGACAGCAGAAACAACACAACAATGAGAGGGGGGTGGGGGAAAGAGGGAGAAAGTAAGATGGAGTATGTGCCAGAGGGGCGGGAACAGGAAGGGGTAGAGAGAGGCAGAGGGGTAAAGAGTGAGAAAGAGTCTGAGGGAGAGACAGATGGTGAGAGAGCGAGAAAAGAGACAGATGTGAGGGATTGAGAGAGAAAGGGGCAGACAATATATGTGGGGAGAAAAACGATGTGAGGGATTGAGAGAGAAAGGGGCAGGCAATATATGTGGGGGGAAAAACGATGTGAGGGATTGAGAGAGAAAGGGGCAGACAATATATGTGGGGAGAAAAACGAGACATAAAGAAGCAAGGAGAGAAGAAGATGGTGAGAGGGAGGAGAGAACAGAGGGCGAGAGGAAGAGAGAGAGAGAGCACGAGAGACCTAAATGGAGAAGCAGGCAGAAAGAGAGAGTGAGAGACGGTACTATGCACTTAACGTGGCTTCTGAGATGCTTGTGGGGTAAGGAGGAACGTGGCTGGGACTGAAAGTGCCTTCCAAACTCCACACACTCGCTACGTAAGACCTCTCGCTACATTTCACAGACCACGCCACTGTCTCTGGCCCAAAATGGCACCGAATACAAGAGTATGTGAAAGCATATACTTACACATGGTATCTCACCACCAGGGTGGTGCACGCGCCTCGCCTCGTTGTTTGTGGCTCAGCAGCTTGCTTCCAACCAGAGACAGACTGTGACCCCACTGCCTTGGTACAAGGTCTATGGGGTCTTGTTTCAGCTGCTTTCACCTTAAAAACGATGCGTCAAAGGCTGCAGTGTGGAGACGAGCAGAGGTAACACAAAATCCACACCGCTGCACTTTAAACAGGTCACGAGTTACCTGAACCAGCACTAGGAGCCAGTAACCACTGGGGTCACGGACAAGAAACGGGGCTCAACATTACCTTACTTTCTCTAAAAGAAGTGCTGCTCCGTAACTGCGCACATGTTGTGCTGTAAAGCCGCAAGCAAAAGACGTGCGGTACGCGTGCACATCTCCTGTCCAGGCAGGCACGGCAGACAGGAGACAAACATGCCTCCTTTCCAATCAAAAGCGCACATTTTTGACTCGCACCAATGAAAAGCATGGGTGGAGCTTCCACCCCGCTTCCGAAGCAAAACCGACAACAATAGATTTCGCAAGCGAGCGGCGCATGCAATACATCGCTGGGCGAGACCTAAAAATATACAGGCTAACAATGCATTCTGTGTTCTTTCCACTGGTTCCAGTCTGCCTATTTCTTTCATTTGTTAAATACTTTTGCTGCCATGTGAACTATGAACGAAGTTTAAGGACTTCATCTGCTATATGTATGTGTCTCGAGTCTGTTGATTCAATTTATAATCTTTAAACTCTAGACATGTTAGCGTGCCATTAAAATATGAAACATGCATTATTTCCTGATTATATTTTTCCTCATCTTTTAGGAGTTGTAAAAACTGGTCCCTGTATGCTTGTTTCCGGTCCAGGGAAGACATGGCTTGGCAGTTCAGGCTGGACTGTTCCCATGAGGCACAGGGTCAGACTGATTTGCATATTGCCATGTCTGAACTGGGGTGGGGGGGGTGAGCTAAAGAATGATGATGGATTAAACCCAGATCAGTTGACTGGGGGTGAGTGCTTGCAATGTTCAACACTCCGTCCATCATCCCCTTTGGTTTTGCCCAGTTTGTATGAAAGTCACTTTTGCACTGGTCGGTTTGAGCAAACATCGATAAAAAACAGCAAAGCAAGGGTACAAAGTTTGTGTGATCTGGCCAGGTTTGTATGAACATGGTCACTGCTACTGATAAAGGGGAGTCCCAAAATGACGAAGTTTAGGCTGTTTGCACAAGTGAGTGCTAGTTTCAGCATGACGACAGACAAGGATATGTTTCAGGAATAATGGTTGAAAAGAAACACACCCACGGAGGTATTGTGAAATTTGAATTTTCCGGCTTACGTTTCACATCTAGTAATATTTCAAAATGTACATTTTTGCAAAAGAGTTGAATACGAATCACCCTTTATTCAAGCAGAAACCGCTATTTCCTGCCAATGATGCAAACTTTGGAGATATATTTAAATACTAGAAGTAACCTGGTAACAGCGCAGAGTGGGATTTATAATATGGAGCAAACTCGCTTTGCAGCAAAATTAATGCATATCTGCAACTTGCTTACTTTGCACACAACTTTTTCTGCTTTGCTGTGTGAAATTAAACATTTTCCTTACAAAAATATACCGGAAAAAGAAATCCAGGGCCTTGCGCGACCAGCATATGTATTATTGTCAAACCCTCAACTGCAAATGTATGCAATAAACGTGCTGCAAAAAAAAGATAGTGGCTTGTGCAGTTGGGTCTCGAAGTCTGTCTTCCAGTTTTGATAAACTTTATTTCCCCGAGAATTACCTCCACATGGTGTGAACCTCCGAGTTGAATTACTTCGTATTTTTAAGCTGCTCAATAAAAGCGAGAGTAAGACAACACCAGCGCAAAATACAATTAACAAAGGGTTCTGTTTGATTAAGTGAGCAGGAAGGCAGTAATTGTTATACAGCCTGGCGTACACTCTGTAGATAAATAAACCCCCTTTATCTTATCTCGGAACAGATAGGAGTGCTATTTAGATAAAATAATATACGAAAGAGGTCAGGGCGAAAAATGGATCTAGAAGAAAGAAGGTAAAAGACAAAATGAACATTTGTTTGTTTACAATGTAACAGTTTAAAAATGTTAAGATATTTATTTAAAAGTCACAAATTCACGTCCCACAATTTCTTCTCATAAGAAGAGGAAATAAAACATGGTTTAACAGCACATTAGCTGAACCCCAGTGCCCCCAGCATATGGAATCATAAGCCAAAGCAGAGGAGGCCTTGCTAGCTGCACGAGGGAGAAATCAGCCCACAGATAAAAGCCCAGCAAAGTGTGCCGCAGGCCCGCCACTCGCAAAAACAACAGTTGATGGACAGAATGCAGAACAATGTCATACATTCACCCCAGTACAGAGATCTGGGCCTAAATCCATCGTTTTTTTGCACTCCACACCACCCCAGTTCAGACATGGCCATATGCAAATCAGCCTTGACCCTGTGCCTCATGGGAACAGTCCAGCCCGAACTGCCAAGCCATGTCTTTCCTGGACTGGAATCAAACATCCTAGGACCGGTTTCTGGCTATCAGCCGTCTTCAGCCAGGATAGCTTGACTCCAGTGGTGTGGAGAGCATGGGACTCACGTCTGAGCATACCCATCCCACTCGGGGTGACAAATGCAAAACCAGCCCGCCACTCGTCACACATATAAAGAGCAAAATGGCGCATCCAAGGCTTCCACTGCTGTTCTAGAATACAGAGAAGGAGCTAGCAGTGTCCAAATTGGATTGGAACCCCTTCAATCACAAGCCACGTGGTCCCCAGCTCTGTTACAGGTGGAGACTTGTGGTGGAATTCACCCGTGGCTAAAAGCACTCCAAAAGTAAACTGGTGCTGGGACCCACACCGACTTCACGAAAGACACCGGCCATCATGCAGATGCAATATTTTGTCGACAGGGTTGGACATCCCATTGGCAGCACACCAACCAATCACCTCACATGCCAACTAAACACTTTCAGTTGACATTAGACATCTAGGCCCATATCCTTACACGACATCTGACACAAAATGAGCACTGTAGCTTGCAAACAGTCAATGCACAGCCAACCTCCACCACACACTGAGTCCTCTAGATGCTGTGCCAGGCAGCAGAGCAAGCCCAGGAGCTCTTACATCAATAACATTTACTCCCCAGTAAATAACAAATGGTGCTTAGACAACCTAACAAACTATAAAAAAGTAAGTAAGTGTATGTGATATTTCATCTGTGTAACGAAGAAGAATTGTTGGATAACCAAAGTTGTTAAAACATCCGACATTGACTCAGTCCCCCTCTGTGGTTGTCTGCAGCCATTTCTAGAATATTTGGATATAGTAATAACCAGGTCAACTAGAAATATGCGAATTCGCTACAGCAGATTTTTCTGCATATTTATGGATTATATGGCATTTGCCACATAATACACCATCTGCTACATAATTTGCAGATTTCAATAAAAAAATGCGTTTCTGGCGCAAACAGATCCAAAGTTACAAAAAATATTGCAACACGTGTTGCCACGCAGTGGAGGGCCCTTCATAAAAGTTGACTGATCACCTTTCTGTTGCTTTATCCCAAAGTGGTAGTAATGAGGTGTAACACTTGCCCAGATAGTGTTAACCTTTGTAAAAACATGCCTAAATAATGAGGTAATGCCAACACAAAATATACCGCATTATGCAGCTTAATTTATTATTTCGTTAAGCTTAATTTAATCATGTGCGTAATTCAGTCCTCCTCTGCCACATCATTTGAGTGAACCTTGTAGTGACACACTGACGAAATGCCTGGTTACACTATCAACCTCAACAAATATGCATCACAAACAAATATGAATGGATTGTAATCTTACTCACACGGACATCAACAGACCAAAATGCTAGAGGTAGTGGACGTGACATCACACAGCAACTGCCCCTGATGACATCACCGCGTTAGCCCCGTGCGCTCGCAAGCAGACCCTGCACACCCCAACCCGCACAAACAGCCTTATATGGAGCTACAATGCCAGGGGAAATTCAGGGAAGTGGGAAGTCAAAACTGGGCACTGCCTCCTATTTTTAATCTGTTCTTAACGCGGTCTTCAAGACCCTGAAAAATAAAACGAGGTAGCAAGAAGACCAGCAGGAGCAGCCTCTAATGCCACTTGCTACACTTATTTTCCTCCACAATTACTCACAAACGCTGCTGCAATGGTCTGAACTTTTGAAAAGGTACCTGTCAATCAAGGGGCCTTCCTTCCGGCATGCTGCAGACTGGTTTCACCTGCCTGCATCGGAGTCCGGGCTCTTGGCAGCAGCCCGGCTTCCCAGCCGGTGTCTAACAGGAGCCGGACCAGCCCCGCTTTCTCTTATATCACTGCGATTTGTGGCTCCAACCACAGGCAAGCAAAAGCATCAGTTTCCAAGAATACCCAACCACAGACTGTCACGAGGGAACCAAACCTGCGCTTTAGGGATCAGATTACCGAACGCGTCAGCAAAAAAAACCATCATTAATAACAGGGGAACAAAAATCGAAAAGCCGACTTAAGAAGCTGCACCCACCAGTTTTAGTTGTAATACATCCTGCCAGTAGTTAGGACTACTCGTAACAGGAAAATAAGTCCACATATTACGTCAGGTCTGGCGTGGTTTTAGGGCTCTTTCCACCAATACCACCAACACCCTGTGTGGTCTTGTGCAAGACGTTCTTAAAGCGCCCCTTCCAGAGTTCATGCAATGCATACCACCACTGCAAGCATGCCTTGAAAGTTGTGTTGTGTAGCGCCCCCTGGTGTGAGATCCCCGTGACTGAAGTTGTAGGAGTGCACCTTTTCTTTTCCTCAAACAGGACTTGCCAGTGGAAATGGGGGCAAGCATAGGAAAGCTGGCCTCCAGTAGTTTCATGGGTCACCTACCCCAGCTATGCGCCCAGGTGGCACCGCCTCCGACAGAGCAGGGGCCCAATCAGCAGTGCTTAATTTGTAAACATTTAAGTGCCAGGGCCCTTGCCAGGAGATCACCGCAGCTTGCGCCACCAATTGCAACTGCCAGCGCTGCCTATGACAATACCTACAGAACTAGCAACCACCATCCTGCTACAAGGGTGACAATTCTGGCTGCTCAATGCTCCCAAAGCTATTAAATTGCCTGGTCGACAGGTATTAGTTGTTTATTGATTCAATATACATTAAAAACAACTGTTTCCTCAGCTCTAAATTCTACAAACAGCGCTACCGTTGTGTCAGCAGTCGTAAGTACTGGAGTTGACAATTAAGTGCCGGTGCCGAGCACCAGAAACCACATGCACAAAAGGACTACTGGGTGATCCAGTGGTCAGGGCTCTTTATGGAGGCAAAATTATCAAATAGTCTGTCCAGGAGTTGGAAAGGGTCAATAATTAACCCAATATTCAAGGGTTGAGACATATCGGATCCTGCAAATATCAGGCTTATAGCCCTAATGGACATAGAAGCGAAATATTACGCATCATTCATCTTGGAGGACCTAGTGGAATGGTCCACTAAAAACAAGTTGATTCCTATGAACAGTGGCGGCTCCTCTATAGGGGCGTTTGGGCGCCGCAACCCTGCTTTCTCGCCGTGCGAGAAAGCAGAAACATACATTTGTCTATGTACGCTGCAGCATACATAGAGAACAGAGAGAGTGGGCGGTCTTGCTTGAGGGCAGGGGGGTAGTGGCTTGCCCACTGTTGTTCATACTGACTGTTTGGGCAGCCTGAGGCCGCCCAAACAGTCAGTATGAACAACAGTGTGCAAGCCACTCCCCCTGTCCTCGAGCAGGACCATCCACTCTCCCTGTTCTCTATGTATGCTGCAGCATACATAGGAAAATGACCCGGTAGGGCAGCGGCCTCACCAATCACGATGCTGCTATAGTGCCATGGCAGCGTTGTGATTGGTGGAGGGGAGGGAGGCTGCCTGGTGACGGGAGCAGCAGGAATAACGCAGGACGGCGTGAGCGGGAGTCGGGACAGAAGCTGAGGTGTCTGATGGTAAATTTTAATTTATATATTTTTTTCATTTAACACCTCACGTCCCGTTTCTCCCCCCCCCCCCTGCAACAACCCCATTTTCACACCCCCTCCACCTGCCCGTCATGCCAGCCAAGGCCCGCGACTGCTGTGAAGCGGTACTGCGTGGCACTCTGCTGACAGGCAGCGTATGCTTCTAAGGCTTGTAGAAGTGCCTCTTGGCAACCGCAGAAATCACTGCCGGATTCTAGGGGTTAGCGGTTTGAGGGGGCAAGAGTAAAGAGACATATGCGCTATAATAAATAGTGTGGCACAAAGTGACAAACAGAAACAAATCTGCTGCTTTTGAGTCAGCCTGGTCATTTCAGACCACAGCTGTGTCAGGGTTGGCGTTTGATCAGGCACACAGCTACATTTTGACCAAGCGTTCTGCGAAGACACTGCAATGGCTCAGAAAGCTAACAAAGTAAGGGAAAGTAGGAACAGCTGAATCTTCGATCTCATAAGTGGTTTGGGTCTAAAAAGTATGCATTTCAGTTTACTACAGGATTTGTAGCCATGTATGTCAGTAAATAAATTAAGCCTAAATTGCACCTTGTCCCTTAACTTGCCTGTTTGAATGCATTCACTCTGAGTTTTAAGGTGCCTCTTTAAAAGAAATATGAAGAGATATCTTTTTAGAAACATGTTCAGACGTCTGCCAACATTTACACATTTCAAGCAGGTACATTTTTGTGAGGTATTGGTAGAAACTTGTCACCATAAAAAACAAATGTATGTTATTTGAGTAGCTCCTGGTGCCCCATTTTTTAAATTGCTGAAAATAACATGTTTGTTGGCATTTCTAAGGTTAACAGCTTTCAGTTTCACTCATCCCAACTTTTACGCCTCACTACTTTGAAAGGTCACCAGCCGCCACTGCCTATGAACCAAACAGGATTTCGTAAGAGGTTCGGAACAACCACAAACATGCTGGCTTTGACCATGATTGCAGAAAGGTATAAACATTTGAAATTAAAATTACAGCTTTGTTTTATTGATTTTAAAGCAGTGTTTGACTGCATAGAGCGAGGACTACTGTGGTGTAAATTAAAGAAGATGGGTCTCCCAGAATGAATAGTGTGCCATAATTCAATTGTATACTGGAACTTGGATACAAAGAAAAATTGCAGCTGGCATGAGAATTTCAAGGGCAATCCACGCAGTGATAGGGCTAAAGCAAGGCTGCATACTAGCCCCCCCATTTATTTAATCTCTTTATGGCGGACCTCTCAATAAGATTAAACTTGACAAATTCACAACCACTGCGTCTGGGCCCATTACAGATAACACATCTCTCCTACACCGATGATATAGTTTTACTCAGCCTGACAAGAGTTGGCTTACAAAGATCATTAAACAAGCTAGCAGCATTTGCAAATGACAACGCTTTGGAAATCAACATAAAGAACACAAAAACGATTACTATTGCAAATCTGTCAGGACGCAAATTCCTTGTCAGGCTGGGAGAAAATAACATTAGGGGTAGTTAATAACTACAAATATCTAGGGCTTTACATTGATGATCCTTTGAATTACCAAAAACAAACACTACCTGGAAACAAAAGGTAATGGACTAATCTACGCATTGTGCCCTTTCAAAATAGCCACGGTTAGCTGTGCTAGGTGTCAAATTGATGCAGACAGTGGAGAATGCTAGCATTGTTCTACACGGTACAGATGCAAAACTGCTGGACAAGATACAACTGAAAGCACACAAAAAGGTTTTTAATTTACCACAACACAGGTGAGACTGGAATTTGGCATTACTCATCAAGGGATTGGGAGAACCTATGCATACGTCAAAAGCTGGTACAAAATCTGGTTAAGTCGAGCGAACGACCTACACGATATCTTGTGACGGGCCCAGGAAGAAGATTAGTACACTAGTTATGGAAAGGTTTTTTAAATTGGCCTTGGAAGAAACAAAGTCCGAAGAGCTCTGGGCACAGTCCCCCTCTTTTCCTGTTTTTCTTAGGGTGGCAAATAAAAAGGCAAAATTACATTCACTATTAGAGGACAAAAAGATATTTGCAAAGAGGTCTCATGCCTGGATGGTACTACAGTCTTATACAAAATTACAACTGGCTGAATATCTGAACACAACATATCCATACTACCTAAAACGGAAACTCATGGCCACCAGGTTTGGGCTCTTATCAAGTTTAGTGGGTAAGCCCAAATGGAGATACAATGGTCCTACAATATGCACACCGTATGGCGCAGAGAAGCAAGACTTCATTAATCTTATTTGTATTTTTTCCTTGTTTAAAATCAACTCCAGCATGGCTTTTGAAGGCATTTAATGATAGAGGGATTAGGTCTTGTAGATCCGCAATAATCAAGGGTTTGGACTCAACAGATCCCTATCTAAACTAGAAGGTGATGAAATTTTTGATTCAGTACGAACAGATAACAATGAAAACGGCCAAAAATAATTTACAGCGCCATGGATTGTGTAGTGATTGCAAGTACCAAAAAAATACTACGTACCTCCGTTATGAACAAGTAAGAAGTGGTAGCAAGAATTGCATTAATAATTCTATATTGGGACTGGATTAAGTAATAAGGGAAGCTCATTTTTCTGGCAAATATGAATTGGTTCATGTAGTTTGGTTTTAATACATTAGGTAGGGTTCTCAGATGGGTTTTAAAAGGATTCAAGGTCTTGTTTTTATATAGAAAGTCAGCAACACTGTACATTTTCTTATGAAATCTCCTTTTAATAATTTTCTTATGAAATCTTTTGCTAAAACATGAAGATATGAAGTGTATTGGTATTTTCAATATCGTATGGTTTTTATTAACTGAAACAATAAAGACTTTTCATTTTCACAGGCACGAATTAAGCACTGCCAATCAGAGTCCTCATTGGAAGACAGTCCAGGCTGCTGCGCCACGTAGTCACCTGGATGCATGCATTCCCCGCCCTGAGAGCGACTGTGCTTGTCCAGGGGGCGATCCAAGAATGAAAGTCCAGACATTCAGTTTCAGATCTAAAGTGGTGCGCGGAATGACTGAATTAACCTCAGCCACTGGTGTCCAAGATGTCTACAGGAGAAGGAGGGGGTGGGGGAGGGATCTGAAGAGAGCCCAGGCAAGGGTATAATAATCAGCAAGTTTCACAAAAGGTCTGCAGACCTTTTTCCTAGCATGAATGGGCATACACCAGTGCTGGCGCTCTGGTAAGGGAATACCCAGCCGGCACTTAGGAAGGCGACAGCAAATTTCCAATGTAATAAAGAGGCACGGAATGACAAATTGTAATTTGGGCCTCTTATACTAAAAGAAACCATTGTGTAGGAACCGTAAATATGGGGAGACCACGCGGTGCAAGTTTAACTTAAACTTTATTTCACGGAGCGCCGGGAATTACAACCATTGCTGTTGAACGGTCGGCGCCAATGCCCTAAGATGGCCGCCTTCCGTTTCCGCTACTCCCCTTCCTGTTCCGCCTGGCGGAACACTAGAACGCTAAAGCGTTACCACACATTGCTCCAGCCCATGCAAACGTGTGAGAGTGTGATTGTGTGCGTGAGTGAGTGTGTGTACATTTTACCCATGTTCGTTTAATTGACCGACTTATGAGGGCTCTGAGGAGCTGCTGTATTTTGCCTGCAGAGGTAATCCAAGCTTCTACAAGCACAGTGACCCGAGCCTTAGACTTACCCCATAAAACAAAGGATTAACCCAATGAGGACTCTGTGTCCTCAGGTTGGTTGCAGCCTACACAGACCTAATGGACCTCGTTCTGGAAGGTAGAGTATATCTTGAGAGGGGTGGGGCACCTAGATAAAACACGCCGCCCATGGTCTTTGCGAAGGTGGGCATGTCCAGTAGTATAACTCACCGAGGGACTGTCACCCCATTTAGGAAATATTTAGAGGCATAAATTCTCGGAAATATTCTTATCGGAGGGGCGCTAAATTAGAGCGGAACACGAAACGGCATTGCCCATAGATTTGCCTTATTTAAAATCTGCTTTTGGTGTTATTTTTGTATTGTAGTATTGTATGTTTGTACGGACGCTCACAGGCAACACACACGGAATCACCTAGCTACACAGGTGGATGGATGCGACGATGCGTACAAGGATGAATGCATCGAGTGTGTGGTGGATAGATAGGGTGGGAGTAGAAGAGGGTGGGTGTATAGCTGGATAGATACAAGTACAACTGTGGTGAGTGCATGGATGAAGGAAGCTTTTCTGCCGGTAGATCAGTGAAGACCAGCTTAGCACTTCTTCTGTAAACCTTAAAATATGTATTTAAAATCAAGCACCAAAGAGGGGGCATAATCAATAAAATGTTTTTTTTTTATTTCAACTACTCTTCAAAATGTCAACCTTCATAAAAATGAAAAAACACAAGGTTTTCCCTTCAAATACGTGAAGGAGCTTATAAATTGAGAATGCAAAAGTAGACTTGGTTTTGTGGAAGCAAATTCAAATTGAACAAGCTTTGGCAAAGCCAATAGGCCTATGTTTTTATAGAGCACTAGATAGATGCAACTTGGCCCTGGGGTTATTAAACTATTGCAAACAATGTCGTCCATTCATGAGCAAAAGAACCCGAAACAGCTATTTGAATAATGTTTAAACACCAGCAACGGTCCATAATGATTATTTTTATAGCTGGCAGGGTGGCTAGAGAATTACAAAGCTCACTGTTCTCATCTAAAGTCATCTACATGTCATATGCCTGGATCCTAGTGGGAGCAGCCCAGCACTTCATTCTTTCCAGAATAAGCGATCCATTGACATTAAACTGGGTAAATTAACATTGGTTACTTACAGTGCTTAGAAATGGAAAGAGTTGTGCCCTTTAGGGATGTAATAAAACACGATATTATTAGGGCTACTGAACAATATGCAGCTCTTGCTAATTCTATGTCTGCATCATGTAAAGTGATTAATACTATGCAAAGAAAAGCCAATCTTGACGAACTCTGATGCTGTGCAACTTTCATTATTTATTTATTAGTATTTTGTAAAGCGCCTGGTTACACTAGCGAGTGTGTCCCCGTCTTTTTTGTGAACGGAGTCATTACAATAAAAGCGTGCATTCATTTGTTTGTTGTTTTACACATTATCCAGTCCTCTCTGCACTGGACCGAGACAAGTACAATCCTGTTATTTTGAGGAAACTAAAATCTGCATCTCGAGATGCAAATTCGAATTTTGCTTCCTTTTTCAAACGTGGATGCATTGTTGATTTTTTTTATTTATTTCACTATACAATAAAAATAGGGAGCCTTCTGGTTGTTGCTCAGTAGCATTACAGTTGAAGTATCCTTTATTGTTTTCGACTTTTGATACTATTGATTCGATTTGTCTTTGATCTATTGTAAAGTGCTCCGATACCCACCAGGGTCATGTTCGCGCTATATAACACTTTAACTTTGTCAGTGCTAATCTATGAAATGATTGAACTCTATTTCAATACTTCAAAAAAATAGAATGAAGGCGTTTTTCGAAGGTATGCAGGAAACATCTTTTGTAATTATCAATTGAAAAGTTGCAATTCTTCAACTTTTATCTGCAAAATAACACAGTGGATTAAAGATGGGACATTACTTGTTTAAACTTGTATACAAAACAATTGGTTTATTTTAATCTATATTTTCACTGGATGAGAATGATTTTCTTTAATGTAAAACTGAAATTGACTTGAGTTTATCTCTAGAATATAGCTAAGAGATCCAATCCACTACAATGGCATGTACTCTGTGGGCTATGGTTTCCTCTGGACAGATCTGTGTTGGACTATGGTGACAGGTTCATCCTCCTGAAGTTAATAAAATAAGTTTATTTGAGTTGGGTAACAAACATCTGTGTCAAGTAATAGCATGGGTGACCATGTGCTTTACTAACAATTATCTAATGTACAATGAAAAAAGGCGGAGAACGGCATGCGAGGCTTGTGGTGACCTGGTAAAGCCACCAAGTGAGGGCGAGGACTGGTGGGCAGGCAGACTGTAATGGGGATGATATGGAGATTCTTATACAGAAGGGTGATTAGGGGCTGATAAAATCGTAAAAACGTTAGCTTAATCAGTGTACTGGGCACATATACAGTGCTTTGCAACAGGAATTCAAAAATTCCAACTTAGCCACCATATTGCTGTTTTTCTCTTTCTCTCTCTACTCTCAGCTCATGACAACCGGTTCTTAAACTCATTTGCAGCAGTGCTAAGAGCTGGGAGGTATGCTCTTTTGAAGATAAGGTGGCATGGAAAGTCTAGTTTTTCACCAATCCAGTTGCACGGATCAAAGAATATCTTTCTCTTGAGCAATCCTTACTTTTCTCATCAAGTTGTCGAAAAACGCCAGCTGACGGGAAAAGATTGAAAAACAGTTATATTTTCTTATGTGCCGTCACGTAGCCAGACAATCGTGCTCTTGCTCCACCAACAAAAAGAATAAAATAATAATAAAAAGTAAAATATGCACACCAATGCCTTTGGTTGGGATAGGACACACAAACTAACCTAAAAATGTCTGCCTCATTGCTGCGATCCTTGAGCCCGACTCCCAACATAGCCGACGCAACCACAGACAACTAACTTCTACTAGTGGATGCACTCATAGTGTAATATCCAGTCCCACCAATCCAAAAGCAAGATGCAGTGGACCAATGAAAGCCCTGATATGCTTCACCGTGAAGCAGCTCTTTCAAGATTCTTGGACATGCATTTGCTCTCTGGAAGTGCTAAACCATCCGACGCCTGACTGCCTTTACTAAGCTGATAGCAATTACATGTAATGAAGAATATAACTGACTTCAATGACTAGATGGTAGAACTACCAGCAGCATAGCACTGTGGGCAGCGTGTACTCAAAAGCAACGAAACAGGAATAAGGATGAACAGTGACCTATTGTAGAACTAAGCGCCCCGTGTTTTAATATGATCGCCGCAAAATACAGTGCATTTGCTGAGTAATGCCGAGCAAAATTCTAGAATATCTGATCTTGGCTGGTCATTTTGGTGTGGGATTTGGGGTCAATCTGCTGTATGAAAATAGATGTAGGATGTACTGACTCTCTATTCCAAGAGACCGATTTAAATTTGAAAAGTAGCAACTACATGGTAGCAAGCATACTACGTGCATAGCAATTTGTTAGAAGTACTATAAGCATTAGAGGTGATTTATGATGCACTTCGAGCAAGTCAGTTGTTCATCCCTCTGAATTTCATAAGTAGTCGATCTGTAGGATAGTTCATTTTTGTCATATCCATTTTCATCAACAATGCTTATTTATTTATTTTAAACTTTTTATTTAGTATTGGATTCATGCCACATAACAGTTATAGCAGAACACATGTACATGAGCAGGCCCCTCGCAAGAGGCTAAATCACTTTTACAGTATTGGTTCCAACTGGTTTTAAACCTCTTCGTAATTCACGGAGTTGCTTCGCTAATCCCGTGTCCCCCTCCTCCCTCACAAGGCATCAATTACATTTCCCTTCCCCTCCCCAGTCTGGTTAAGCACCCCCCCTATATTGCATCTATTGACCCCATTTTTTACTTTATTTGCATAGGCAACCCCTAGAGCAGTATATGGTCTGTTTCGCCTGCTGGCACCAGTCCAGGTCTTCCTTCCAATCTTGTATCGCTGAAGGCCTGCTTGCTCCCCATAGTCTAGCTGGATGCGCTTTGCTACTGCTGCCGCCACTCACAGCCAGAAATTAACATGGTTGGGCCACTTCTCTTCTACTGACATTCCCAGCAATAGCCACTGAGCTTCAAACAGCACTTTGTGCATTTGTCACTTCTTTCATTATTGCAGTTATTTTGGACCAATAATTTTATATGATTCAGAAAAGGGGGTGGTGATGAACAGAGTGTCTGAATTAAGCAGACCACTCTTACCCAGTCCAAAGATCAGGGCTTGATCCATCACCGTTATTTATCTCACTGCACCATCCCAGTTCAGAACCTGGCTATATGCAAATCAGTCTGTCCCTGGCCCAGTGCATCATGGGAACAGGGCAGACTAAACTACCAAGCCAATTCTTCACCAGAAAGGAGACAAGCTACCGGGGACCGGTTTCTGGCATTTCAGCCGTCGTCGGCCCGGCTTGCTTAAATCCTGATGGTGCAGTGAGAAAGGGACTCATGTCTGAGTATACCCTGCCACACCTATAGTGGCCAAAAACGATTCAGAAAAGGGGGTGGTGATGAACAGAGTGTCTGAATTAAGCAGACCACTCTTACCCAGTCCAAAGATCAGGGCTTGATCCATCACCGTTATTTATCTCACTGCACCATCCCAGCTCAGAACCTGGCTATATGCAAATTAGTCTGTCCCTGGCCCAGTGCATCATGGGAACAGGGCAGACCAAACTACCAAGCCAATTCTTATACTGGGAAGGAAACAAGCTACCGGGGACCGGGATGGTGCAGTGAGATAAATAACGGTGATGGATCAAGCCCTGATCTTTGGACTGGGTAAGAGTGGTCTGCTTAATTCAGACACTCTGTTCATCACCACCCCCTTTTCTGAATCGTTTTTGTCCACCATAAGTGTGGAAGGGTATACTCAGATGTGAGTCCCTAGCTCATTGCACCATCAGGATTCAAGCAAGCCGGGCCGAAGACGGCTGAAATGCCAGAAACCGGTCCCCGGTAGCTTGTTTCCTTCCCAGTATAAGAATTGGCTTGGTTGTTTGGTCTGCCCTGTTCCCATGATGCACTGGGCCAGGGACAGACTAATTTGCATATAGCCAGGTTCTGAGCTGGGATGGTGCAGTGAGCTAAAAAACGGTGATGGATCAAGCCCTGATCTTTGGACTGGGTAAGAGTGGTCTGCTTAATTCAGACACTCTGTTCATCACCACCCCCTTTTCTGAATCGTTTTTGTCCACCATAAGTGTGGAAGGGTATACTCAGATGTGAGTCCCTAGCTCATTGCACCATCAGGATTCAAGCAAGCCGGGCCGAAGACGGCTGAAATGCCAGAAACCGGTCCCCGGTAGCTTGTTTCCTTCCCAGTATAAGAATTGGCTTGGTAGTTTGGTCTGCCCTGTTCCCATGATGCACTGGGCCAGGGACAGACTAATTTGCATATAGCCAGGTTCTGAGCTGGGATGGTGCAGTGAGCTAAAAAACGGTGATGGATCAAGCCCTGATCTTTGGACTGGGTAAGAGTGGTCTGCTTAATTCAGACACTCTGTTCATCACCACCCCCTTTTCTGAATCGTTTTTGTCCACCATAAGTGTGGAAGGGTATACTCAGATGTGAGTCCCTAGCTCATTGCACCATCAGGATTCAAGCAAGCCGGGCCGAAGACGGCTGAAATGCCAGAAACCGGTCCCCGGTAGCTTGTTTCCTTCCCAGTATAAGAATTGGCTTGGTAGTTTGGTCTGCCCTGTTCCCATGATGCACTGGGCCAGGGACAGACTAATTTGCATATAGCCAGGTTCTGAGCTGGGATGGTGCAGTGAGCTAAAAAACGGTGATGGATCAAGCCCTGATCTTTGGACTGGGTAAGAGTGGTCTGCTTAATTCAGACACTCTGTTCATCACCATCCGCTTTTCTGAATCGTTTTTGTCCACCATAAGTGTGGAAGGGTATACTCAGATGTGAGTCCCTAGCTCATTGCACCATCAGGATTCAAGCAAGCCGGGCCGAAGACGGCTGAAATGCCAGAAACCGGTCCCCGGTAGCTTGTTTCCTTCCCAGTATAAGAATTGGCTTGGTAGTTTGGTCTGCCCTGTTCCCATGATGCACTGGGCCAGGGACAGACTAATTTGCATATAGCCAGGTTCTGAGCTGGGATGGTGCAGTGAGCTAAAAAACGGTGATGGATCAAGCCCTGATCTTTGGACTGGGTAAGAGTGGTCTGCTTAATTCAGACACTCTGTTCATCACCACCCCCTTTTCTGAATCGTTTTTGTCCACCATAAGTGTGGAAGGGTATACTCAGATGTGAGTCCCTAGCTCATTGCACCATCAGGATTCAAGCAAGCCGGGCCGAAGACGGCTGAAATGCCAGAAACCGGTCCCCGGTAGCTTGTTTCCTTCCCAGTATAAGAATTGGCTTGGTAGTTTGGTCTGCCCTGTTCCCATGATGCACTGGGCCAGGGACAGACTAATTTGCATATAGCCAGGTTCTGAGCTGGGATGGTGCAGTGAGCTAAAAAACGGTGATGGATCAAGCCCTGATCTTTGGACTGGGTGAGAGTGGTCTGCTTAATTCAGACACTCTGTTCATCACCACCCCCTTTTCTGAATCAATAATTTTATATGGCAGGGCAGGTCCAAAGTATGTGATAAAATGTGCCCAGCTCACCGCATTCCCTGGGGCAATTGGCAGAGTCTATCCGACCCATTTTAAACACTCTTGTTCTGGACAGGTCGGGCCTGTGTAATATCCTTAGTTGCACTAGTTGGAATCTATCTCTAATCGATATCTCTTTAGGGCATTGAATCGCTTCGCTCCACTCTTTGTCATCCACTGCCCCTATGTCAGCAGACCATGCCTCTCGAAGTGGGACAAGACTGTCTGGCACATTGTTTATGATCTTTTTGTATGTCAGGGATAGTGCCTTAAAGGACATCGGATTCAGTAGTAGTCTATCCTCTAAGGGAGAGTACTCTGGAATAGTTTTCCCCTTCTGTTAGATGACTTTTCAGGGGGCGTGTTGTAACTGTCGCTAGCAGAATATCTCTATCTGTGCCAGGTCGAATTCAGGTCTTAGCGTCTCGAAAGTGACAAGAGTGCCTGACCTCCATACATCCCACACCTTCTCAATCCCTATAATGTGCCACTTCGTGTATGCTCAATTTCTTGACTTCGGCTAGGTCGTCACTGTCCCATAGTGGAGTTTCCGCCGTAAGTTTCCCTTCTCTCCCATCCCAGGAATCTATTGGCTGCTTTCCAGGCTCGAAGTACCGCCAACGTGTGAGGTGAAAGCTGGTTCCGACCTTTAATCCATAGAGGAGCGCCCGGAAATCTCTGCTTCCCATGGACAGGCGATCCCCTTTGTATGCAGGTTCCTGTTGGTCCCCAAACACCCATTCGTTGGCCAACGCTAGCTAGGAGGCCCAATAATAGGTTCCGAGGTCTGGGACCACCAGGCCTCCATCATAGACTCCCCTCTGTAATTTTACCAGTGAGAATTGGGCCGCCCCACCGTCCCATAGCAGGGACCTCAAGATTACGTTAATTCTCTGCATATAGGATTCTGGAATTTTGAATGGCGATTTTGGAAAATATATAGTATTCTCGTGAGGGTATTCATTTTGAAGAGGACCGCTTTTCCCATCAGCAAAAGGGGAAGTGTGCACCAATGACCTGCATCTGTCTGGAAGCGATCAATCTGGGGGACGATGTTATGTTCAAAACAAACAGGAGCTTAGAGGGTAAAGCTAGTCATAGGTCGCCCTCCACTCAATATGCAACTAGTACAAAAAAGACCTAGACTATATAGGCACTTATAAAGTTTACCTTTGTTTGGGATATACCATTTGTTGCATTATCTTTGCAAACCTTACTCCCCTTCCACTAATTAATGGGGTAGTTGGTATGTCCTAGGATTGTGCCTCCTTTAGACAATCGCCTGGTTTCCAATAGGTAAAAATCAGTTGTGAGACCACTCATACCACACACACATTAGTGTCAAATTGTGATGTGCAAAAACGAAAAAAAGTGTGTGAGAGCAAGATGGCACCTCACAGGCGCACCACCAACGGGAACCTGGCTGGTACTCGCCAGGATAGCCCTGTTCTCATCTTGTGAAAACCGCTTATTCCTTCTTCCCCTTCAATTTTCGGAATGGTGAAAGATACCACCCGGTACCTTCCACCTTTCCGAAAATTGAAGGGGAAGAAGGAATAATCGACTTTTGGCGGTTTTCATTTTATGAGATCTGCACCTCCTCGCCTGGTAGGAGCACCTATGGCCGTATGAGGTTGTGAAGATTAATCTGTCCATATGCAGTGGCTTTAATATACATGGCGCCCCGAAGAAATTAATGCAAAAAGGAGAGATTCCCTTGAACAGAAATAAAATTTGTCAAACTTTAGGGACGAAAACAATTACAAGATTCACGTATATATAAAAAAAGACCACAATTTATTGATCATACAGTAATTAAAAAAGTGAACAGTTTAAAGACCACTTGACACAGATTTTTAAAACAAATGAAAACAATAAAAAAACTGACATTCAATATTGACCAGCAAAATTGATACATGAAGACAGAAAACAGTAAGACATTAAACTCGTACAATACTAAGCGTATATTTAAACTATTTCTGACACTAATGTTATGCACACAACAATACAGTGTATCAACAAGGATATCCGAGTCGAGAATTATACTGAAGAATGCATGTAGTTTCTTTTTCGCACAAAAGTCTTAAGCAATAAAAGCAACTCTTCTTCTCTAGATCACAGTTCTTGGCAACAATGTAACCCACACGGGAGTCACACGACGTCGAGGCAAAAATAATCCAAAGGTTCGGCGTCGACCGCGAGGAGCGCTACGTCGAGCCCGGAGTCACACGGACCCCCAACAACACAGTACCTTAGGAAAATGAAGCACACGATGATCAGCGGCGGCGAGCAATCCGGCGTTGCAACGTCGGTGTCGATCAGCCTCAGTAGTCGTCGATGTCGATGATGATGTTGCAAGAGTGAGCAGCGCTCACGGCGTCGAGAGGGCTCGAAGTCTATGCGATCAGCGGCGGTGCAGACACGAGGTCACTTGGAGCTGGAGCCGAACTCACTACTGACTGGCGTCGCTACTGGCGTCGATCGGGCCCGGCGTCGGCGTCGAGGAAGCGGGACACTGGAGCCGTTACTCACGATGTCGGGCTGGATTCGGCGGCGTCCGTCGGCGTCGAGATTGCTGGATTCTTTCAGAGGTGCTGGATTCTCAGTTTCCAGCGACAAGCACTTTCAGCAACGGTGAAGTCCTTTAGCCCTGTGACTTCAACAGGAGGCTGGCACTCTTCCAGCCCTTGGAGATTTCCTTGGCAAAGTTCGAGAGTACACACTCAGTTCCTCTCTCCTGGTTCCTTGGCAAAAATAAAGAAGCAACTGCAGGATTCCCCCCAGCAAACAGCACTCTGGCAGAAGGGGTAGGCAAGTCCTTGGATCAGCAGGCTTCTTGTCCTTGGTTCAGGGTTCCTTGTCAGAATTGATCTAAAGTCTTGGTTCAGGGGTCCTTCTCTTATACCCCTTTGCGGCTTTGATCCCTTTGTCCATGCAGGGGAACTCCCCCTCATTCCAGGTCTGTGGTGGGTGTAGCCAGGTGGTGACACCTGGCCGATTCACGGTGCAGGGCTGGGTCCTCAGACGCCCAGCAGGAGGTGGAGCCAGTATTGTCACTGGCAGGGGCAGAGCTATCCGTCGCTCGGCAGGAGGTGGAGCCAGCATTGTATCGGGCAGGGCCGGCTATCAAGAACTACTCTCCCCCTACTCTCAATGCAAATGCACCACTCACCCCACACTGGCTCATTCAGAACTCTGGAGCCACCCAGCTCCTGTCATACACACACCAAACCAGCATAAACCAGAAATAGTTAGACAAGAAAATAGTCACTTTCTAAAAGTGCTATTCTCAAACCCAGAGTCCAAAAACCATCCACCCAAACGGATGAGTTATCAAACCCCGAGTTCAGGTATACCAAACTCGACATTTCACCATGCTCATTCTAACTAATGGAGAGCAGGCGACCTTACGATAGTGAAGTACGAATATGGCGGTAGTTCACCATTAGGACAGGCCAACCTTGTCAGGCTTGTCCTACCTTATACTTACAATGCACCCTGCCCTCGGCCCTACCATAGGGGTGGCTAACATGAAGTTAAGGGAAGGTTTGGAGGACTGGCAAGTAGGCATACTCGCGCAGTCCGCGTGACAGTACGAGACTGCACGTAGGTCTCGCAATGACAGACCTGTAGACATACTTTTACTAGGCCGCTCGTGTGGGTGGCACAATACGTGCTGCAAGCCCACTAGCGGCATTTGTATTTACAAGCCCCGGCACTCCGCGTGCACTAGACTAGGGACTGACAGTAAACGAAATAAGCCAAACATGGAATCCAATAAATACAGTAATTTAACATAGGGAGCACTTGCACCGCGGCACTGATCAGCAGTGGCACAGTGCCCAGAGCGATATACCAGCAAAAACATTGTAAACATAGGAGGCAGACAGAAAAAATGGAGGAGAGACTCAAGCCAATGATGTCAGGTCTAACACGTGTCCCCTCCAGCTGAAATGTGGGGAGAACTACCCTTGACCTAGGGAGTTCTCATCCCTAAGGCGGAAAAATCTGGACAGACCATCAGCATTGGCGTGATCTGTACCAGGACGGTGTTCCACCGTAAAGTCCATCCCCTGTAGGGAAATGGACCACCTCAACAGTTCGGATTCTCACCCCTCATCTGCATCAACCATCTGAGGGGCCTGTGGTCTGTCTGAACCCGAAAGTGAGTCCCAAACAGGTAGGGTCTTAGCTTCTTCAGTGCCCAGACCACAGCAAATGCTTCTCGCTCTATCGCACTCCACCTCTTTTCCCTGGGAAGTAACCTCCTACTGATGAAGGCTACGGGTAAGTCTCGGCCCTCTTCATTTACTTGAGCTAGAACAGCCCCCACGCCTTGCTCTGAAGCGTCCGTCTGAACAACAAATTCTTTAGAAAAGTCGGGTGCCTGGAGTATGGGTGCCGTACACATTGCAGTTTTCAGGGTGTCGAAGGCCGTTTGACAGGCGTCAGTCCAAATCACATTTTGCGGCTGCTTCCTGGAAGTCCGCGACGTCAAGGGGTGCACAATGCTACCGTAATCCTTGACGAACCTCCTGTAGTAACCCGTGAGTCCTAAGAAGGCTCTCACCTGCGTTTAGGTTTTGGGCGGTGCCCAAGCCAGGATGGTATCAATCTTGGGTTGCAGGGGGGCCACCTTGCCGCTCCCTACTTGGTGCCCCAAGTACACCACGGAACCCTGCCCAATCTGGCACTTACTGGCTTAGATTGTGAGGCCTGCTTTGCGCAGGGCCAACAACACTTCCTGGAGGTGGCGCAAGTGTTCCTCCCAACTGGCGCTGAACACTGCGATGTCGTCCAGGTAGGCGGCACTGAAATCCTCCAGTCCAGCCAAGACCTGGTTGACCAACCTCTGGAAGGTGGCAGGGGCATTCTTCATCCCAAAGGGCATAACCCGGAACTGGTAAAGCCCATCTGGTGTGGAGAATGCGGACCTCTCCTTTGCCCCATCAGTCAAGGCGATCTGCTAGTACCCAGACGTCAGATCAAACGTACTAAGGTACCGGGCAGCTCCCAACCGATCTAGGAGCTCATCAGCTCTGGGGATGGGGTGCGCGTCAGTCTTCGTGACTGAATTGAGTGCTCAGTAATCTACGCAGAACCGTAGTTCGAGTGAAGCACCAGGCGCTGCAGCCTTCGGGACCAAGACCACTGGGCTGGCCCAAGGACTGCTAGAGGACTCAACCACCCCTAAGGCGAACATTTTGGAGACCTCCTCCTTAATGTAAGCTCGGACCTTGTTAGTCACCCTGTAAGCCTTGTGCTTCACAGGAGGGCTGTCCCCGGTGTCGACGTCATGGACACACCAGTGAGTGACACCAGGAATCAAGGAGAACAGATCAGGGAATTGTCCCAGCAATTGGCGACAATCTTGCTGCTGTTCAAGGGTCAGTGTGTCAGAGAGGACAACACCATCCACTGACCAGTCTTGCTCTTTTGCGTACAGGAGGTCAGGAAGAGGCTCGCTCTCCTCTTCCATTCCGGCATCTGTAGCGAGGAGCATGCCCACATCGGACCTTTCTAAGTGGGGCTTTAACCGGTTGACATGCAGGACCCTCAAGGGGTTCCTGGGAGATTTCAAGTCCACCAAGTAGGTGACATCGCTCTTCTTCTCCACAACCTTAAACAGTCCAGTCCACCTGTCCTTGAGCGCACAAGGTTCCACAGGGGACATGACCCAAACTTCTTGACCAGGCTGAAGTTCGACCAGAGTGGCATTCCGGTCGTACCACCGCTTCATCTCTTCCTGGCTGGCCTCAAGATTTGCCTGAGCAAGATCTCTGAAGCACCGAGTCTGGTTCCTAAAGGCCAGCATGTAACTGTATACATCCTGGGGAGGTTTCCTGGGAGATTGCTCCCAGCCTTCTTTGACCAGACTCAAAGGTCCTCTTACCGGGTGCCCGTAAAAAAGCTCAAAGGGGCTGAACCCTAGAGACTTCTGCGGCACCTCTCGGTAAGCAAACAGCAGGCATGGCAAGAGGACGTCCCATTTACGCCTCATTGGTTCTTCAAGACCCATGATCATGCCTTTTAGGGTCCGGTTGAATCTCTCAACCAGCCCATTACCTTGAGGGTGGTAAGGAGTGGTGAACTTGTAGGTTACCCCACACTCCTTCCACAGAGACTTCATATAATTGGAAATGAAGTTGATGCCCCAGTCTGACACCACCTCTCTGGGGAACCCCATTCGGGAGAAAACACCCATCAGCGCCCGTCCCACCACGGGGGCCGTCACTGTGCGGAGAGGGATGGCTTCCGGGTACCGTGTGGCATGATCCACCAAGACCAGGATGAACCTGTTGCCTAGGGCTGTCTTGGGGTACAGGGGCCCAACAATGTAAATCCCCACCCAGTCAAAGGGGGTACTGACAACTGGAAAAGGTCGGAGGGGAGCCTTCTGCTTCCTTCCGCTTTTCCCACTTGCCTGGCAAGTGTGACAGGTTTCACAATGGATGTCTACATCCCTCATTGGCACTATATAAATCCATGATCATTAAAGCAAAAAAATCATTTTATACAAATCAAATTAATCAAGCAAAAAACTCCAGCAAGCGATTGTAGGAAATCACTAAAACATTGGCAGGCAATGCTCCCGACCTCATTCCCCCCCGTCACAAGCACTATGCGACGCTCTGGCGGAATTTTTCTTTACCAAGGTGGACGATATTTATCAGGCCTTTGCCTCTAAACCTTCGATCACTAACATGGACCAACCTTGTCCACATACGGCCACTGACTTTTCCAGCTTCAACACACTCACAGGTGACCACATAAGAACCATTGTTTCAACTATCAAAACCGGTTCCGCCCTGGACCCTTGTCCTTTATCAGTTTTACCACCAGTAATGGAGTCCATTGCACCTGTGTTGACACAAGTCTGCAACGTTATCCTCTCTGCAGCTAGCTACCCGAAATCGCTAAAAAACACCTTATTGAAACCATTATCAAAAAAAAACCCGGTTTAGATAAAAACGAACTTAAAAACTATAGGCCAATTGCCAGCCTTCCTTTCCTAGCCAAAGTGGTGGAAAAGGCCATGAATTCCCAACTTTCGGACTACATAGAAAGACACTGATTGCTGGATGACTCTCAATTCGGCTTTCGGAGGTATCACGGGACCGAAACTGCACTCATAAAGGCAGCTGACGATGTCAGACTCATCCGGGACCAAGGAGGTACTGCAATTTTAGTACTGTTGGATTTATCAGCAGCTTTCGACACGGTCGATCATAACATTCTGGTCGACCGTGTCGAAAAGTTGGGCATCCGTCATCATGCCAGAGACCTGCTTGCCTCCTTTCTTGCAGACAGAACTCAAGCGGTCACCCTTGGACCTTTCCAATCTGCGCAACTCTCTCTGCCATGCAGGGTCCCCCAAGGCTCACCCCTTAGTCCGACACTATTTAAGATCTATGTGTCGGACCTTGCCAATGTCATCAGAGCATATGGGATGAGCCTAACCTCCTACGCAGATGACACGCAGCTGGTCCTGGCTATCAAGGGTGACGGAGGACAAGTGGCACAAAACTTCAAAGATGGATTGCTTGGAATAGGAGAGTGGATGGCTACAAATTGCCTTAAGCTTAACTCAGAAAAAACTGAGGTAGTCATCTTTGGACCGCTTCTCCCAGCATGGTCATCATGCTGGTGGCCTGCAGCCTTCGGGACACCACCCATTCCAACAGCCAAAGTCAGAAATCTGGGAATCATCTTTGATGAAGGTCTCACCTTTTTAGACCATGCAAACAAAGCTGCTACCACTGCCCACTACAAATTGAAAATGATCAGGAAGATCCGCCCTTTTCTTCCGAAGACAGCAATTAAAACTTTGGTTAGTGTTTTAGTCCTGTCATTGTTAGACTATTGCAATGGTCTATTCCTCAACGCCCAGGTCAGGGTCATAAAAAAGTTACAGTCCATTCAGAACGCGGCAGCACGACTACTTTCAGGAACCTCTAAGTTCAATCCCATTTCGGATACAATAAGACAGTTCCACTGGCTACCGATCCATAACAGAATAAAGTTAAAGTCCTTGTGTATAGTCTACAAGACACTCAACAACCAAGGACCACATGCTCTTAAAGACCAACTAACACCTTACATACCCCACAGACAGCTACGTTCTTCCAATTTACACCAATTAGTAATCCCAAGAACAAAAACAGTTTCCTGGGGTGACCGCTGCTTCTCAGTGGCAGCACCCAAACTCTGGAATACCCTCCCCCAGTACATCAGGACGAGTCCCTCACTCTACCAATTCCGAAATTTTTTAAAGACATGGCTCTTTAATCAGTGAGAAGGGACAACAAATAGGAAACAGATGAATTTTTAGCGCCGAGACGCCTGCGGGTATTTGCTGCGCTCTACAAATGTCAAAAATAAAATAAATAAATAAATAAATCCCTTCTCATCTGAGGCCAATAAAAATGGGTGACAAGCCTGTCATAGGTCTTGTCCTGCCCCAGATGTCCAGCTAACGGAATGTCATGAGCCAAACCCAGTAGGAAGGCTCTGAAGCGCTGGGGTACCACCGCACACGGGCTGACCCAGGCTCAGCAGCCTTAGGCTCGCTATACAGGAGGTCGTTCTCCCAGTAGACAAAATGCGATCCGGACTGATCACCTGCGGTTTGGGCTGAGGCCTGCTGCCTCATACCCACAAGAGAAGGGCACACTTTCTGTCCTGCACAAAATTCTTCTCTGGAGGGACCACCATCCTGCTGCCAATGGGTCAGCTCGGGCAGGTCTCCCAGTTCCGCAACTTGTTCCCTTGTGGGCTCCAGGGCATCCCCCTCGGGGTCTACCTCCTCCTGGACCACGGGAACGGTGGGGGCTGGTTTCCCGCGCCTCCTGCCTCTTCTCTTCACAGCTGGGTCCTGGGCCGTAGTTTCAGGCTCCGGGACCCCATCAACACCCTTACTTGCTGTCATCGAACGAGTGGTCGCACACACCCACTCTGGCACACCCAACATTTTCAAATGCGATGCTCGCTCCACCTTAGCCCAAGGGGAGTCTTCCAAATCATTGCCCAGGAGACAATCAACAGGCATGGCGGGCCTCACAGCAACCTGAAGAGTACCTGAAACTCCCCCCCATTCAAAGGAAGCTTGAGCTACCTCACACTCTTTCTGGGAGTTGTCGGCAGCTATCACGGGGTAGAATGCGTGGGGAATCACCTGCTCTCTGGACACCAAGTGACACTGGACAGCTGTCACACTCGCTCCGGTGTCTCTGAGAGCCTCCACTCTATGGCCATTAATGGTCACCCACTGCCTATATTTATTAGTGTTACTAGGCAGAGGGGGTGGCGGGACCATTTCCATATCTCCTAGCGAGACCAGGGACATCTCTGCGGGACCCCTCCCACCATGGGCAACCATCTCCTCCCCTCCCAGGGCTACACTCGCCAACTGACGGGGGGGTGCACGTGGTGGTGCATTAGAGTCCCTCATGGGACACTGGGGATCGTAAAAACGATGTCCCACCTGCTTACAGACATAGCAGGTCATGGGGCCCCTATGAACAGGTTTACCTATCGGTGCTCCGGGTTTCTTCACCGGGGGAGGCTGGGAACCTTTCCCTTGGTTCCCTTGGGGATTACTTTGGGGCCCTTTCTGGGACTCCTTCTGTTTACCCTTGTCCCCCCCACTCTTCTGCTGGGGACCCTGCCCACCTTTGGCTGAGTCTCCAACTGGACCCTTGTGGACCCTGGTACTGACCCAGCGGTCCACCTCCTCAGCAAGTTTTCTAGGATTAGATATCTTGCTATCAATAAGGTGCTGGCCCAGCTCTCGAAAACAGTTATTCGACAAGTGCTCCCAAGCAAACAAATCATAAAGAGCTTCGTAACTTTCCACTTTGCTGCCCTTTACCCAACCATCCATGGCTCTGCAAAAATACAACATATACTCAACCCACGTGGTACCAGGCAACTTCTTACATTCTCTAAAAGCTTGTCTGTACTTCTCCGGGGTCAGGCCATACCTCAACATTAAAGCATCCTTCATATGAGTATACGACATCCTATCCTCCATAGGAATATCTAACAGGGTATCTCTCCTCTCATTCACAAAGCGACCCCACAACCCCGCTCCCCAATCCTTCTCCGGGACCCAGTGGGCCAACAATGCTAACTCATACGCTTTAAACCATTGGCCAATATCTTCATTCTTATGATAATCTTTGATCACATCTTTGGGAAAATAAAACCTACTTTCTGCAGGCACAGATGGGATGCTGCCACCAGAGGGATTCGCTTCTAAACTCTTAGCTTGGAGCTCTATCTCCCTCAACCTTGTGTCATGCTCCAAAGCTAACTTTTCTCTTTCAAACTCCAACCTTTTGATCTCCAGATCAGCTTCTCTCCTACCTCTTGCATTTTCTAACTCCAACTGCCCATTTATCTTAAGTTTTGCCATTTCCATGTTGTAGGCTCGTTCCTTTGCCCCTTCTTCTCTTTCTTCGGGAGAAAGACCTTTGGAGGAAACACTGCTCCCGGGAGGAGACACGGGCCCATTCACTGGCGCCTCCTCCTCCCTTTCCACTGGCGGTACCACCACCGGATCAGTGGGATCTCTGGCCGCTAACCAGGCCTCCAATGCTTTGAGATATTCCTCCTGTCTCGAGAGGCCTGTGGTCGGAACTTTAAACTGCTTGCAAAAGTGTTGCAGCTGCTTCTTCCCGTATTTCTTTATCTTCTCCCTATCAAACTCCAGCATCACTCATGGTCAAAACTGGCAGTGTTCAAGCAAGCTTCAGAAAAGCTGAGAACAAAAATAGAATCCTACCAAATAAGATTGTGGCTGCGCTATGGTCTGCTTTCACTATGTAGCGTACACCAATCACTGCACATGAGTCGTAAACGCAAAGTTCAAATCCTCACCGCTGACCCACCAATGTTAGACTCGGCGGTCTCTAGTGGGCAGAGGTATACACTTCTGACAAATAGGGACTCACCTCCTCTAGTCAGGGCAAGGGGATCACACACTTAGATAACCCCTGCTCACCCCCTCGGTAGCTTGGCAAAGCAAATAGGCTTATCTCAGAGGCAGCGCGTTAAGCATTTAAGATCACATACAGTGATAAAGTGAAGACACTACAAATGGACACGACACAGTAGTATTATAAAAATACGGATGTTTATATAAGGCTTAGCACAAGACCAAATAACGACAAAAATATACCACAATCTTAATAAATACTCTTGGAAGGAAAAATAATAGTTCAAGCGTAGTTTTTTTCGCACAAAAGTCTTTAGCAACAAAAGCAACTCTTCTTCTCTAGATCACAGTTCTTGGCAACAATGTAACCCACACGGGAGTCACACGACGTCGAGGCAAAGTTAATCCAAAGGTTCGGCGTCGACCGCGAGGAGCGCTACGTCGAGCCCGGAGTCACACGGACCCCCAACAACACAGTACCTTAGGAAAATGAAGCACACGATGATCAGCGGCGTCGAGCAATCCGGCGTCGCGTCGATTAGGCCTCAGTAGTCGTCGATGTTGATGATGATGTTGCAAGAGTGAGCAGCCCTCACGGCGTCGAGAGGGCTCGAAGTCGATGCAATCAGCGGTGGTGCAGACACGAGGTCACTTGGAGCTGGAGCCGAACTCACTACTCACTGGCGTCGCTACTGGCGTCGATCGGGCCCGGCGGCCGGCGTCAAGGAAGTGGGACACTGGAGTCGTTACTCACGATGTCAGGCTGGATTCTGCGTCGTCCGTCGGCGTCGAGATTGCTGGATTCTTTCAGAGGTGCTGGATTCTCAGTTTCCAGCGACAAGCACTTTCAGCAACGGTGAAGTCCTTTAGCCCTGTGACTTCAACAGGAGGCTGGCACTCTTCCAGCCCTTGAAGATTTCCTTGGCAAACTTCGAGAGTACACACTCAGTTCCTCTCTCCTGGTTCCTTGGCAAAAATAAAGAAGCAACTGCAGGATTCCCCCCAGCAAACAGCACTCTGGCAGAAGGGGTAGGCAAGTCCTTGGATCAGCAGGCTTCTTGTCCTTGGTTCAGGGTTCCTTGTCAGAATTGATCTAAAGTCTTGGTTCAGGGGTCCTTGTCTTATACCCCTTTGCGGCTTTGATCCCTTTGTCCATGCAGGGGAACTCCCCCTCATTCCAGGTCTGTGGTGGGTGTAGCCAGATGGTGACACCTGGCCGATTCAAGGTGCAGGGCTGGGTCCTCAGACGCCCAGCAGGAGGTGGAGCCAGTATTGTCACTGGCAGGGTCAGAGCTATCCGTCGCTCGGCAGGAGGTGGAGCCAGCATTGTATCGGGCAGGGCCGGCTATCAAGAACTACTCTCCCCCTACTCTCAATGCAAATGCACCACTCACCCCACACTGGCTCATTCAGAACTCTGGAGCCACCCAGCTCCTGTCATACACACACCAAACCAGCATAAACCAGAAATAGTTAGACAAGAAAATAGTCACTTTCTAAAAGTGCTATTCTCAAACCCAGAATCCAAAAACCATCCACCCAAACGGATGCGTTATCAACCCCCGAGTTCAGAGATACCAAACTCGACATTGCACCATGCTCCCCGAGCCAGCTAGGATCATACCATTAATAATCCCGGCAGCCCATTCTAACTAATGGAGAGCAGGCGACCTTACGATAGTGAAGTACGAATATGGCAGTAGTTCACTATTAGGACAGGCCAACCTTGTCAGGCTTGTCCTACCTTATACTTACAATGCACCCTGCCCTCGGGCCTACCATAGGGGTGGCTAACATGAAGTTAAGGGAAGGTTTGGAGGACTGGCAAGTAGGCGTACTCGCGCAGTCCGCGTGACAGTACGAGACTGCACGTAGGTCTCGCAATGACAGACCTGTAGACATACTTTTACTAGGCCGCTCGTGTGGGTGGCACAATACGTGCTGCAAGCCCACTAGCGGCATTTGTATTTACAAGCCCCAGCACTCCGTGTGCACTAGACATGGGACCGACAGTAAACCAAATAAGCCAAACATGGAATCCAATCAATACAGTAATTTAACATAGGGAGCACTTGCACCGCGGCACTGATCAGCAGTGGCACAGTGCCCAGAGCGATATACCAGCAAAAACATCGTAAACATAGGAGGCAGACAGAAAAAATGGAGGAGAGACTCAAGCCAATGATGTCAGGTCTAACACTCCTATTATGAACTCTCCAAAGGTCCACCCATCCCAGGTCTTCCACAACGTCTCCTAAGGAGGTTCTGCCGTTTGTAGCTGCCCTCCCAGGCCACCTGTCCTCCGACAGGGAACTGACATCATTCATTTCGCCTCCAATAATTAGTGTGCCCATTGGTAGCTCTAGCGGGTGTGCCCCTATAACTTACTAGTTTCACCCTGTCATGTTGGCGGGATGTACATTGAGCCCAAGTTGAAGGTTCTCCCATCCCACTTCCCGACTGGAGTGCCACTCTACCTGATGGGTCCTGCCATGTCCTTTCGGAGACATATGTTACCAATGGCTTTGAGGAGGATCCCCACTCCCCATGATCCGGACGTGTACCCCGCATGCGCTATTAATTTATATCCCCACCTGTTCAGTGCTTTATAGTTATACCATTGCAGATGAGTTTCTTGCAATAAGACCATGTCTGGTTGGTGTTGCTTGAGGAACTGAAGTACTAGTGTGTGCTTTAATTTGGATCCTAAACCATTTACATTCCAAGACATAATCTTAAGCTGGTGCTGATCCTGACACTTTTACTTTGATATGCGTTTCCCTTCGTGCATGCTCTTCTCGGGTTTTTAGGGGTTCCCACGGGCATACCACTCCCTGTCGCTCGTTATGGGTCACATCCTCAAGCTCTGTGTCATGTTCAATTATTGTCACGCCAACTAATAAAACCTTAACACCCATAACTTCCCCCTCTCTACCACCCTGCACTGCAGGACTTAAACTTTCAACAACCCCAATTTGAAAAGCGCCTCTTGCCCAAAACTGCAAATCAACCATCTAAGGCGGTCTGGCTGCCCCGTGCAATTACTCTGTGTGCTCATCCCGCCCACAAGTACTTCATGTATAGTATTGAAAACATCCCTGTATCACACATTTTGGCCCCCCTCTCTCCCCAAGCCAATGCTCAATATCCACTTTGGCAGTTAGTCTGAAACCGATACCTCCTTCAAGTGTCTCTGTGCTCACAACTTCTGTTCTGCAACATTACTCCTTCTTGCAACTGTCCAAAGATGATTTCTGTACTCCCTCAGTAATCTTGTCTGTGTTGAAGCGTAGGACCTTAAGCACCGGTCCACCCCCCTGCCCCCACCAATGCACTCCCAATCTAGCACCCGGACGGAGTCCTCTCTTTATTCAGACTGTCGTTCTCACTCGCCTGGGAGCCTCTGTCGTTCAAAACATCTGGGTAGGTCCTCCTTGGGTTGCTCTGTTGTTTGGGTCCCTTCACGCGCCACCCCTCCAGCCAATCCCTTGCTTCCTCCGGTGTGGTGAAGAACCAGGATTTCCCATCTGCTACGACTTTCAGATTGGCTGGGAACAGCATCATGTATTTAATGTCTCTCTCCCTTAAGATCTTCTTTACTCACTCAAAGCTCCTTCTTTGTTTCTGGACCAGATAGGTAAAATCGGGAAAGAAGTAGATTGCAGAGTTATTTTATTTAAGATCTCCCTGCGACAGCCTGTTTGCAGTATGACATCTCTGTCCCTGAAGTTGAGCCTCGGGCTATGATGGTGCATTGTGGGGCCCCCGGTCTAGGACGTGGGACCGGAGCCCTGTGGGCCCGCTCAACTGAGAAGAACGTTGACAGGCACCTGGTCTTCAGGTGATTAACAATCAAGTCCTCCACAAAGAGGTCTACACTCTGGGCCTCTGCTCCACCGGGGACTTCCGCTATACGTAGGTTGTTTAGCCTGGATCTCCCTTCTTGATCCTCGACTCTTGCTTCCAGAGATTCCTGTTGCCCAGTTAATTTACGCACCTGTTCTTCCAGTGCTTTTGACGAGGACTGGAGTTCACGGATAACTATTACCTATCTGCCAAACGCAACCCATAAAACTGTGGCCCACGCACTGATAACTTCTTATTTAGACTATGCGAACGGTTTATACATGGGTCTCTCATTAGGCTTGCTACGCAGACTGTACAAAACATGGCTGCCCGCTTAGTCTGCGGAGTCCCACTTCGACACCATATCTCCCCGTATCTACGACAACTCTATTGGCTACCCATGGCAAAGCGAATAGAATTCAAGGCTCTGACTCTCGCCTTTAGGGCAGGAAAGGGTCAAGGTCTGGTCTACCTCAGAAGGAGATTCCGTCCCTATTGTCAATCGAGAACTCTACAGTCCAATAGCAAACTCCTGCTCATCACCCCTCGGTTCTCAAAAGCCAGATCAGGTGGTAAAACTTTCGAGGTAGGAACCACCCAATGCTGGAACAAACTACCCCTTTCTCTCCGTTTGATTCCGTCATGAATATGAGTTCCGCAAAGCCCTTAAAACATAACTATTCGGCTGTCTTGATTAGTTGTTGCTCTGGTTGTCGCCTCGTTTTCTGCCCATTATAGCACTGGGACACCCCCCGTTGGGGTAGCAGTGTGCTTAATAAATGCCTTATTATTATTACTACTACTACTACTACTACTAACTACTACTACTACTATCTGCCCCCGCCGTATGCACTTTTTCAAACATCTTTTAGAAATCTGCAAGAAGGAGGCCCACATCCGTAGTTACCGCATCTATTTTAGGCTCTAGGGAGGACTGGAGGGTTTGAATCGCCGCCATTATTGCTCACAGGGAGGGCTCCCCAGCAGGCCACCGGTCCATCAGCCCCAGAGCCCTCTACTAGGTGTGACCTTGGGACCACGTACTTGTCCATCTTGTTAGCATACAGCAGCGGTTTCCTTTTAGGCTTTATCTTCTCTCCCAAATTAGAGTCTTTTTCCACTAATAGTTCCTCAAGGATAAGGAGGGGTTGAGGGGGGGCCAATATTCCCGACCCCGCTCAGCACCCCAACACATTTGTGGTTCAGCCCCAGTTCTTGAAGCAGTCCTCCAATGGGACTCCCAGGCCATCCCCACCGTCTCCGTCCATGGCCCCATCGTTATGTCAGGGGGGTTTAGGAGGGGTCTCTATTTCGTGCAGCTTCTCCCTCAAGCAGATGCTAGTAGGCCCCAGGAGCTCAGGGTCCGCCCCCGCAAACTCCCAGGGTCAGCCAACTTAACTCAAAGTGTCCGCCTGTTTATAGTTGATCGCCTTCTCTCACCCCAGGAAACTCTCTTCTAGGCAGTCTCCCCTTCCAGTGCCAATCCGGGATTTCGTTTTGGACACCGGGCTTGCCGGAATAGCGGTCCTCTGCCCTCTGTGTTTAAATTCTGCCTCCTCCAGGGTTCTCAAGTAGGCGAGGATTTGGTGAGTTCAGCCTCGGTCTGTGGGCTGTTCGGTCCCCAAGGCCCTGGATCCGATGTTGTGGATATTTGGGTGCCTCGAGCGGGGACGCGCTCACCTGCTCTCTCCATTCTTGTCTTCCGTAGCCAGGCCCCACCCAGGCTTTCTTCTACTGGAAACCCGGGACTGTCCGTACAAGTTTCTTAGGGGAGATCGGGGGACGCTCAACCCCTCGTCCCCTTCTGCAGTGTCTTCCTCCACTCACCAGCCCTTCATTGCCGCTTTGGGCGACGAGCCCCACCACATCCGCCGCACCTTCTCTTGCCAGTCTATTGGGTTTCGCCCGATATGGCCATCATCTTAGGTGTCCAGGGGCAGATCGGTTCTCTAGTGAGCGCCTCGATGGATTTTTTGCCCTGTCACCAGGTCCTGAGTTCGCCGGCCAACCTCACTCCTGCAGCCGGAGTTTCCGGTACTGCTTTGCCCTCTCTGACGGTCGAACTCCATCAGACTCGCCCGGCCTGGCTGCGACACTCCGCACTTCACCTGCGTTGTTGTCTGGTTCAGAGTCAGCCCGGTCCCCGGGGGCCTCGGAACCCAGCTCGGATCGTTCCTTACAGGTACGGCTCTCAGCATTTGAACTCACATTCTTGTGGGGATTGGATAGAACTATGGATTGTGGGTTGTGGGCCGGCTGCCCAGTGGAGCTCTTTCACTAGGTAGCCATTTTCGATCTGCGCCAAGCCACGCCCTCCAACAATGCTTATTTTTATCAGTAGCAGATAGGACAAACCAATTCCGACATCAACATATTACAGGAGATAGGAATGAAGAACATGAATAAACCCCTTAAAAATGGGTAAACACGCAAATATAGACAAATCATAAAATCTCATAATAAACAAGCATTGGCAAAGCCAGCAGATCCGGCGAGGACAGCAAGCATTGACTATGTCAACGGCCGTTTTGTTTTCTCTTTGTGCTTACAAAATGCAATTGCTGGCAAGCTGCTCGGGCCCTCATCGACCTTTATAAAAAAATTTACAAAATAAAAACACTGGCTAAAAACAAAAATAGTTTTGGACCTCAAAAAAGCACACCTTGCCATAGTAGTCCTGGCTTTTGCGGGGACTGCTTTGTGTATGGATATGCTGCTTGTGGAATGGAACCATGCCATCACTCACAGTGTAGTTAGAAAGTGGATTTAAATGACACAATAACAGAGCAATGGACGAAGAGGACTGATTAGAAGCCCCTATAAGTAAATATATCATACAAACAGTTTTATTTAAATCCATAGTAATTGGCCATCGCTGGACCTAAAAAGTCCTTCAAGTCCACGTAGGACCAAAAATTCTATTCACTGCCTATTTTCATTTTAAAAGTTAAACAATATTCAGAGCAATAATCACAGATTATGCGGTCCTTGCAGTGAAATTGTTATATTTATAATCCTTCTGCAGATATGAAGAGCAAATGTCAGAGTTTACTTACTAGCATCCAATAGTGTGGCTAACTAGTTTGGTCTACGTTAAGAGAAAGGGCAAATAAAAAAATAAAGAGGGAACTTCAACTGAAATGCAATCCCAGGCACAGTATCGAATACTACCCCAGGTCTCCCCTAGATCCCAGGTCATGCATGTTGCTGAGTATGACCTAGGATGTAGAACCCCCCATTCGGAGGTTAGACACATTTTTCTCCTTGCCTGCTAATGTTGTGTGGCCCATGTCTTGCAAAGCCAACCCACTACTGGTCATACTTTTTATGAAGTGACATTTCTCTAAACCACACCAGCGTGATCTCTTTAACATGATAAATGTATCACCTCCGCTTCTGATCGAACACCATTTGCAACAATGAACAATAGTTTGTTAAAAAACATATGTCGGAACCAGGGGAGATTTAATCTCCTGTGTGGTTCATTAGATCTTTTGCTGCCGCTCCGTAAACTAAAACCACTGAATTGGACCTTATACTAGCCCATAAAAACACAGTCAACATGCAGCTTCACGGGCATTACTTTTGCCAACTAACCCAAGACGTAATGGCATTATTAGCACATCTTTAGGCAGATGACAGAGGTAGTGGCATAAGAAAGTACCACATACATCTGCAGCATAAAGAGACTTTGCTTAGTTGTTAGCGCAGCAAGTTTCAATTGGAGGATATGTAACCTTTGTCAAATGTCACATTTAATGAAGTTACTTCTTGGGAGGTGAAGCATAGAATAAAATTATGGGTAAGCATCTTGGGTGCCCAGCTCTCGTTTATCAAAAATACATTCTAAATAATCAAACTGATCCACTGGTCGAGCCTAAATTAATTGGACTTCATGACCTTTGAGGTGTTTGGATTGGACAACCAGCGTCTGTTTTTATTAGACCTTAACTTGTTTAAAAAAAAAAAAAATACCCATAGTTTTCAAAAGCATAAGTAATAAATGACAACATTTTGCAATGACATTGTAACTGTATGCCAAAAAAAATAATAATAAACTAAGTGATTGATGGTCTTCATTCAGTCGTAGTACATGGCATTGCAAAGCTGCAGATGGGAGAGATCATTCAGAAACACACTCAAAACGTTCTGGACCAAGATACTGACATGTTTCACACCCTCGGTTACTGTTTTTTTTATCTTCACTAACAGAGTCCTTTATCAGCCTTCGCCAAAGTGCAAGGAGGTTGCCTCGTTCAAAGGGAGAAAATGTGCTGTAACGGCCTCGGTTATCACAAGTTAAGGCTGCACTCGCTTTTCACTTCCAGGTTTTTGTTTGTTTTAGTTATTTATTTATTTTTAACACCTAGGGTTGTCAGAGTAATACGATGTAACAATGGTAGAACCGAATGTATACATACAATGTTAAGCCAAATAACGTTTGTTACAGTGCTTATACTGCTATCATGTACATATGTAGTAAACAAACTTTAAAAAATGCCCCTGCAAAAGAAAAAAGTTAACATGAAGTGGTATTATGATCCAAAACCTAAAAACTACTGAAATTATCCCGATAAGGTTAGGTATCAACACAGAGAGGCCGACAATCCACTACTCAAGACCATATCAGTGAGGGCAGCACAAGTACCAAAATTCATAGGCAGCAGCTTTATAGGCTCAAAGCGATTATAAAGACAGGAGAGGCTGTAGCTCTACTACACAGGTGCCATTCTAGAGACCATCACCACCCCCTTTTCTGAATCGTTTTTGGCCACTATAGGTGTGGCAGGGTATACTCAGACATGAGTCCCTTTCTCACTGCACCATCAGGATTCAAGCAAGCTGGGCCGACGACGGCTGAAATGCCAGAAACCGGTCCCCGGTAGCTTGTCTCCTTTCTGGTGAAGAATTGGCTTGGTAGTTTAGTCTGCCCTGTTCCCATGATGCACTGGGCCAGGGACAGACTGATTTGCATATAGCCAGGTTCTGAACTGGGATGGTGCAGTGAGATAAATAACGGTGATGGATCAAGCCCTGATCTTTGGACTGGGTAAGAGTGGTCTGCTTAATTCAGACACTCTGTTCATCACCACCCCCTTTTCAGAATCATTCTAGAGAATGCATGCACACTAAAGCCAGCAGTAACACGGTCAATAACTTGATAACACGTTTTAAGACATCATCACAAAAATGTTCAAGTATTCACACTTCCACAGATCAACAGCATAACATGCAAATCACTTACCAGAGCTTTGTCACAGTTAATCAAATCACAAAAACACTGTGACCTCTGCATAGCGCAGCATCCATGACTCCTTGTGTCACAGCAGAAAAAGGTGAATTGAACAAATAAAGGATAAGGTTGGAATCTCTGAAGTAATTAGGCCAGTTATGATTTTGGTCCCAAGGACTTGTAGAATCTAGAGAAAGTCCTTAAAATTTAAAAACTCGGGGATAGTCCACATCAGACATTCTGCAGTGCATTCAAGACTTCGTAAAATTCAAAGTTGGAGAGCCATACTTCTACTCCATACAGAAACCTATAATTTAAGGATTGTCCAGCATTTTTAAGGTCATCCAACAGTAACACACCAAACCAGCTTAGTACTTAAGGGGCGCAGCAGTTACTCAGAGAGGACTTCTCCAAAGCAAAGACATGCACCTAAAGTTCATCTGGAATTCCTGGCAGTGTTGGAAAGTAGAGGTATCCCACAGGATCCTGGTTCTGACATCTATTTCTGGGCCAGATCTGGGATCCGGCCGATCCAAGAAAATAATGCTGACTTTGTCCTGGTGTCATTTGCTGACACAGGACATAATTCAGCAGAACCGGACTGTTGTCTACATTCGTTCAGAGCAGCAATCTGTAGCCAGCATGGTGGGCTTTTTTAGGGTGACCAGATTTTGAAAAGCAAAAACTGGGACAGGTCAAAACAGGCAGAAAAGTAGGACTAAAGCATTTAGTATTACTACTATGTCTGAGTTTATATGTATAAATATATACAGAGAGAGGGGGATATAGATAGATATTTCAGAGTGGCGGGAGCCATCCGGTAGTTAAGGTTAGAACTTCCCGAGATGGGAATTCCTTGCATTTGTGATACGTTATAACTTTTACCCGTATGATGAATCTCCATGAAACTTTGCAGAACCATTGCTTTTTCCATATTGGTAGATGATGCAAAGTAATGTGGCGATTCGTTAAGGGAGGAGGGGGGAAGAAATGGGCATCCAAAACAAATTTTTCTACCAATGCATTTACTATAGACATTTTATAGAGACGTGGTGGCAAAACGGCTGAATGTACTTCATGAAAAATGATAAGAAATTCGATTATGGTGTGGAAAGGATTCGTTTTTGGATTTCAGGAAAATATGTTCAGCAGTTTTGGACTTATAAGACACTAAAATTTAGCAATATCTCAGGCCGCCGTATACTGCTTTACTTGCCCATGACAAGGCAGTATATGGTTAGTTGTCTGCCTTCACAAAAGTAAAAGGTAATCATTTTGGTTTTAACACACTTTTGCTGTGTTCTGAGTTAGGGCCTTAGGTATTGGTAGGCAGTAGGTTTTATTTTTTTTCCCCAACATATTACCACTTTATTAAGGTGGTAATAGGGAGGAAAACTGTATGTTTTTCGATTTATTTTTAAACATTGTATGGAGTACTGCGCTACCACCAAGGAAGCTCTGCAGTGCTTTTAAAAAAAAAAACACTTGTAAAACGTTTGAAAATTGACTGTACCACACTATATGTCACAAATATAATGCACTACAGGATATTTTCAATATTTTTACATATTAAATAAAAATGATGTTTATGCAGTAACACAGTACTACCTCCAAACTACCACGCTTTATATTTAAAAAAAATTACAAAACAAAGCTGCTACATTATATGTAAGGTGAAAAATAGCATATTACATGGTTGTTTTTACATTTTTTTACATATGTAATTTGTTTTTAAATTGCACACTTTGTCTGCATTCGGGGTTTTAGGATGAAATATAGTGTAGTACAGTGCACTTACATTTTTACATGATTAAAAAAAACACTGCTCTACAATATGTTTACAATATGGTAGTACTGCTGTATTCCAAAAACGTTTTTAAAAATATATTAAGTAATTAAATTACTTTAACCTACATTTACACACATATAAACTGACTCTCTCCTTTGAATACAATTATAAAACAGTAGAATACTATATGTACACTTTAAACCATCCTCTGTCTGTGTTCTGGCTTTAAACAATATGGCTGCCTTTGACTTTTCTACGGGCAGTCATTAGCCAATCAAATACTGTTTTGTCATTGGTAGCTACAGCGGAATACTGTGGCACAACATATACTAACTTTTTGTGCATTTTGGGCCTGATTCACAATGGTTAATCTAAACATTTGAGTAAGTTTTCCATTCTTTGCTATTCACAAGGTCATTTTACTTGTAATATATTTACGACTGCAGAGTCTTCGCACAAAAAAGGATAGGACTGTTCTACCTTCTTATGTGCGGACACTCCCCACTTGTAAATATACTACTCCTAAAATACCTTTGTAAATAGCAAACAATCGTAAACATACACAAAAGTTTAGGTTTACCTTTGTGAATGAGGCCCTATAACGTTAAAACTCTTGAAAGAATGTTATTCCACTTCCAAAAAGTACTCCTTACACCCCAGTCTATATTTCTCACACATTACATATAAATCCATTAACACTCTGTTTCAACAATACTCTGACGCAACATTGCCACTCCACGCCACGTCGCTCCACTCTACAACCATCCACTTCACGATAGTCTATTCCACTTTATGACGTCACTTCTCTGTATGCTACTCTGATCTAAGACACTTCACTGTATGCCACTCCACCGTACAACACACTACTCGCCTCTACGACAGTCAACTCCACTGTATGATAGTCTATGCCATTCCACTCTACACCACGGTATGCTCGACTAGCAATGCACTATACAACATGCTACTCCAGCCGATGCCACTGTACAACACTCTACTCTATCTAACACCCTCTACATCACTCCAACCCCTGTTTACTGCATTCTACTCTATGACACACTACTCCACTCTACCAAACTCTACCACATACTACACCACTCCACAACACCATAATCCACTCTAAGGAACCATGTAACTCTGCAACACTTTCTGAAACTCTGAGTAACACTACTCCAGTCTACTGTCCACCACACCACTCCAGTCCAGACCACTCTAGGACACTTTAATCCGCTGTAGGATATGGCACTCCACTGCACGGTACAACATGCCAATCCATTTCAGCACTTTACTTCACTCTACGTTACGCCACTCCACTGTACAGCAGTTTCTCACTCTACGCTACTGTAGGACTCTTCACTCTCTAGAACACTACAAGACTCTACTTCATTCTCTGTAAGCCACTCCGCCTCACTTTACTCCATTCTAGGACACAGTACTTCACTCTTTATCACTGTATGCCACGCCACTGTATCACACTCTGATGGTCTACTCTGTTGTGCACAACTGCATTCTTTAACACTCTACTCTATGCATCTCCACTCTAATCTATGACACTTTCTAACACTGTACGACACTCCACTCTAGTGTAAGACATTCCACTCCAATTTACAACACTTTATTCTACAGTACGCCACTCTATTGTACCTCACACCACGACATGCCACTCCACTCTAGGACTCCACTCCATGACACTTTACCCAGCATTACATCACTGTACGATTATCCACTATATGTAACTCCACTCTACAACACAGTATGCCACTCTACGACACTCTAAGCTCATCCACTCTATGCCAATCTATTACACTGTTTTGACATTCTAGGACAAGCCACTCTACTCCTCTCTAAGACACTCAACTGCACTGTATGACAACACTCCACTAGGACACTACGCTCCATCCTATGCCACTCCACTGTACAATACTCTGGGCCAGTCTACGACCCTCTACTCAACAACACTCCACTCAACGACACCCAACTTGGTGACCCTACACTCTACAAGCCTCTACTGTACTCTATACCACCCCAGAAGACCCTACTCCACTGCATACCACTCCACAACACCCATCTCCACTCTATGGCACACTACTCAACAACACTCCTATGAATAACATACCACTGTACAACACTCTACTCTGACACTCCACTGTATTCTATGCCACTCCAGAAGACCCTACTCCACTGCCTGTCACTTCACAACACCCTACTCCACTCTATGCCAATCTAGGACACACTACTCCACGACACTCCTATAAATGACACCACTGTACAATACTCTACTGACAATCCACTATACTCTACGCCACACCCCTTCCATCTATGTCACTCTAGAAAACTTCACTCCACTGTAAGCCCCGCCTCTCTTTGCCTCCTTACTCCACTGCATGCCACTCCACTCCAACACTCTACTGTACTCTAAGACACACCGATTCGCTCTATGCCACTCCACTCTAGAACAATACTTCACTGTAAGCCACTATACTCCACTCAATGACAAGACACTCCAACAAACTCCACTCAATGACACTACACTGTACGAGACTCTACAGCACTCTACTGCAAGACATTCCACTCAATACCACTTCACTCTGCAACATTCGATCACACTCCAATTGAAGACACTACAGTATGACACTTCACAGTACAACACGCCACTGTATAACACTTTACTCCACTGTACGATCTGAAACATTTTTATTAAAAAATAAAAACCATTGAAATTCAATGAAGAAAAAACATAGGTTAAGATGGTTGAGGATAAGTTATAGTTAGAAAAACTTTATATATTCTTTCTATACAAACCCAACTTAAACTAGACAAATGTTCTAAAGTTATAACTTAAATTTAGCAAATTACTTTAATTTGTGCTCCTCCGTACGCAGTCTTGTCTATTCGCTCGCCACACTACATTAACTATAATTCACACTTTCATAATGCACTACCTACCCTTTCATATTAAATCACTTATACCATGTGAAATCATAGCATTCATAAAAGCACTTATGACATCTCGAATTACATCATTTGTGAAAACACTGGGCATGGTGGAGGGCCAAGTTATATTTAATGTAGTGTGGCAAGTGAGTTAACAACATTGTGTATGGAGGTGCACACTATAGTAATTTGAAGGGATACGTAAATTAGAAATTTAAGTTTTAGCTATAACTTTAGAATTTGCAATGTTTGTTTAGTTTAAGTTGGGTTTGTATTGAAAGACTAAATTATAAAAGTTATATGTATAATTGTAAAATTTGTAATGTTTGTGTCTTAAGCCGGATAAGTAAGGAAAGAATAAATGAAGTTTTTATTGTAACTATAATTTATCCTTAACTTTGTTTTTTTCAACTAAATATTATATATATCTCTCATCTCCTTGTAAATGTGTTTCTATACATTAGAAGTCAAAAGAGGCTAGACAGTGGAACCCTATAGACCTCAGCGCCTAACTTGCTATCCCTAGCTTATATAGATATAATCTGGAACTACCCAGGGAGGCATGTACACATCGACAAACACCCACTGTCACAGTGTAGTTCCAATACAGGATTATACCAATTTAAACAAAACAGCACAGGTGCACCACAGCTAAACTTAGACAAAGAATGTTATATAATCCATGTCCATAAGTATTCTTCCAGGTTCTTCTTTTATTTCGATGAAGTTAATAAAACATGATCAAGATGATCAAAACACAGCTGACGCGTTTCGTCCTTATCAGAAGGACTTCTTCAGGGCGAAATGAATCTTTTTATATTGTTGACGTTGTGAGATAATCCACATGGCAAGCCAATACTTCTGTCCTCAAACGTATTATGTTTGGGATTTAATTAGTGCCTTATCTAAAAAGAAGGACGAATGGGTGTATGATAGCTCCCAGTCTGAGCAATTCAAGATCCCAGGTCGGGGAACAAGGTACTAAAAGGAGTGATTGCACAATTGCAACTGCCGGCCAGAATCAGTCGGAGTATTCCTCATCAGCAGACAACGGGACAGGTGTGTTCCTATACATATAGACACACATTGACAAGGCTGCAGTTCTATAACATTAGCTATGACTTGGACCTCCACCCCAGGTCCCCCCGCCCTACCCCCACTCAGTCTACCCTCTGCTGGAATCTTGCAGCTGACCTTCTCTTGGTCTGCCTGGAAGCAGATAAATTACTTAAATTAGTGTAGACTTTATAGATTGACACTCAAGAGGACTCTTTGGCTGTCTCAGGAATCCCTTTTTTCAGAAACGAAAGCAATGATCCCACTCATATGTTCTGTTTTGCAGAGTTCGGAAGGGTGGGGGCAGAATCAGTGATCTTGCAAGCTGGTAAACTCCAGTATGTTCAGTAGTCGTGGTGATCTTCTAGGTGACTCCATTCACAGCTCCAAGAGTGAGAAAGAGTTTTCTGTTCCAGTGTCCTGCTCAACCAAGAGCCTCAAAAATAACTTGATGATGGGTAAGTCGCTCCTGATCAGGGCGTACTTCCAGGTACCAGTTCTCTCTAGCCAGCACTCTCTCAGGGTCTAGTCCCAAGTGGCCTTCTTCGGAGCAGGGAGCACATCTGCCTTACCGTCCCACTGACATACAGAAAAGGCAAAACACTTAACTGATGGAGACTAGATCCAGTCCGTCTGTACCAGGAGGAGTCATGAGTCCATCAGTCATCTTTTGTCAGCACTCATGCGGCATTTTCTTTCGTCAATATGTTTCTTCCCAAGTCCAGAAATATATTACGGTGATGGAGGAAAGGTAACAGTCCTTTCCTGCACACTAGCTAGTGCCTGGGAAGTACCCTATTTCCAATCTTGGCAACTTTCTAGTAAAAAAAGAGAAGAAGAAAAAAAGGAAAAAATCCACAACTCTTTAGCAGCACCACCACTCTCATTTTTTTGCTTAAAGCCTTCATAGAGGTGGACTAGCCATCTTGAAGGAATAAATCTTATTCCTTCTATTGGAACTTTGCTTAAGGATATGAGTTTTCCTCTCCCCTGGAAGTGATTAAATTAATTTCCCTCCTGCTGGGAGGGCAGACAGAAATTGGAATGAGGGTTTAGCTTCTGAGACTACTCCCCTCCCCAAAATTTGGAATCGAAACCGTCAAAAGAAGATCTGTGTATGCTGCCATGTGTGATGCTAACTGCCCCTATTCCTCTTACAGGTGGTTAATCTCTAGTAAATTGTCACTTTTAACAACATTCCTTCCCTCAGAGACCAATCTATTGCACTCCAGAAGGACGGTCATTAACAGCAAGTGAGGGATGTGTATTCAGTCTCTTAAGGAGGGCTATTACTGGACATCTACCCTGAACTGGTGGCAAACCAGTTATACATGAGTTTACACTCAGGCATCACAAAGTACACTTTTACACTAACTGTAGCAAAACTGGGCTATAACAGGTGGAAAATAACTTTCCTCCACTGTTCTAGTATTTTCCCCAATCCCAGTTACCTAAAAGTTGTTTTTAAACGCAAATAAGCCTGCTCAGTGAAAACGTAGCTTTGCCTACACAGTGCCAAACAGTTTTTAGTATGGAGACATATTTTTCCTTATCTATTGTGTCCCACTTTCACAGATTAAGCCTTCTGGGTTTACAAGTCAGACTTTGGGGCGACTTCCAAATATAGAGAACATAAAGGTAGGTTTCCCTACATCACAATAGTTTTCCTTGTAACATGACTAGCATGACTACAGTGCTAACTTTCAGCCCGCAGCGGCCTAATCGAAGAGCAGGGGGTGTGGAGGTCTGTGCTGGCGCTTCATGCGACGGCTGCAGGTAAAAGCCCGGGGGAATGCCGATTTTTAAGGCCCCAGGTAAAAGCGGGGAGGAGGGGGGGGGAATTGGGGGGACAGGCCGGTGCCCCCAAAACTCGTCCCCCCCCCAGCTACGCCACTGCAGCATAACACAAGTGCAACTATCCTACTGCAAGAAGAGAAAAACTGTGCCTTTATCACATTTTGGCTAACAAAGGCAGCAGCCGGCCCTCACATCTCTAAGCCCTGGTGCCACTGCATCAACGATAGCCATGCTGCAGGCAGTCTAGCCACAGCACTATGGTGGTCTGTTCAGCTCACACTTGGCATGTATGTGGGTGGTGTAAATACACACTGCAGCCCACATATGACATTTGATGTCCACATAACTGATGTGTTTTCTGCACCACTTACCGAAAAGCTAAATAGGCCAGTTGATAAACCCAAGCACAATATATGTTTTAGAGAGAAATCACATGTGCTGTGAAAATATTTAACCCCTTGCATGCTGATGACGGCCCCCAGCCGTCATGCACTACGGTGCTCGTGTGCTTATGACGGCTGGGGGCCGTCATAAACCCGCCCACTCGCGATTCTGCCGCACAGGTGCATAATCGCGACCGCGTGGAAGGGGTTAAACAGTGTCATAGTGCACAATGTAAAAATAGATGCAGCAAAAACTAGAGTCCACAAACGACAACATCTATGATGACTATGCAGGATAAGCTCATTTCCTACATGGATCAGCACCTCCCCTATCATTATTCAATGACTGAATACTATCGGATCAAGTTAAATACCTGCGTGATGGAAAATGCCCACTGGATGAAAAACAACTGTGTAAAGCTGAACAGCGACAAGACTGAAAACATGAGCTTAGGGTACAGCACATCACCGTGGGGCTCCACTGTATGGCCAACAGAACTAGGAACAACACCCACCACCCATGCCAAGAATCTCGGGATCGACATGCACAGCAAACGCGACATGACCTCCCAAGTTAATGCAATCACTGCTGAATGCATCCATAGCCTGGGTATGAGAAGGAAGATTTTAAAATGGCTCCCAATCAGCACCTAGAAAATTGTTGCACATGCATTGGTCACCAGCAAGTTGGCCTACAGGAACACCCTCTATACTGAGATGGGGGGGGGGGGGGCTCAGCACAATGCTGCAAACTATTCAGAACTCTGAGTCCAGAATTATTCTCAAACTCCCACACCACATTTACATCACACCACACCTGAAGGAGCTCAATTCAGCCCCCATATACATACAAGCACAATTCAAACTTCTCACCCACACTTTTACGGCACTACATTACACTGGCTAGAAAAACAAGGGGAGAGTAAGGGATAGAACAGGGGTGACGCCCTGGTCCCCTAGAAAGAAAACTAGACTTAAACAATGTGGAAGGACTCACTAAGTGTACGTATTGCAATCACTATGTATGGTAAGAACATGGCCTCATTAGGTGTTGTTCTTGAATAACACAATAAGCTGAAGACCTGGCTTTTTGAGAAGTCCATAGGTTTGCTTGGAGACTCACCTGCAGGATACTCTCCTGTGTGATTGTGCACTCTACAAACCTGCATAACATAACAGTGCCTCTACACAACAAAATGTACTCCCACTGCACTCAACTACCAATGCACACTTCATTCTGACCACCACAGATGGCCAAAGGAGATCAAGTGAAAAAGTAATTCATATTCAATCCAACTGGCACCACATCACAGATGCAAACAGGGGTCTCTGTGGCTCTCTTACAGCATAATCCATGTACATCCCCAGGCCAGTGCACACATATTCACATTCCTAAGTTTCAAGTTCAAAAAAATCAAAGAGGCAGCACTATTAGCTGATAACAATCCTACAAAATTCCACCAATTTGCAAGAGCCATCATTGCAGGGGTGCACGGCTTCTTACAGCCCTAGATTTAGGATTACCCAACTCAAAGCAAAAGTTACAGGACGTGGTGTGAAGCTGACCACTGCTGATGATAACCATTTCTAATACAGAAGAGAAAATAAGGAAAAAGTGCTTTCAATAGACAGAATGAACCATGGGATCGACAAATCGACAGAAAAAGTCAAACAAAACGTACAATAACTGCCAAGTAGGGGTTCCTCAAGAAATTTCAAAGAAAATGTGCTTCATTTCGAAGCACTGTAACCAGGAGTACAGATCCCGACTATAATGTGAAGCAAAACAATGTTGAATTTCCCGTTATTGCAACACAGTAAAAAGTCAGCCACGAGTAGAAAAATGTCACAATTAAGGGAGCCAACTGTAGGAGACCTTCAGTGCAAACATTTGAAATACGGTCAGCCAGTCTACCCTCCATTTTCATGGCCACCCAGTTAACAAGCACCATTGTATGCATGCAGAAAGGACAAAAACCTTTAATACTGTACCTTGAAAAGGGTGACTGTAGATTCCATGGATTGCCCTTAGCGACACCATGCTGCCCTGGAACCTGCAGACACCTTTTTCAAGGTACAATATGGGACGTTTTCTTCCTTTCCAAGTGATTCAACTGGTTTCTTTCCGGCCCCCTAGTTGTGAAATGGCCTCACTCTGGACATTATCCATCCATTGAACAGTACTATTCATCTGGAGCATTACCCACCTCTAACAAGTGCTTGAGGATGGCTAATTGTACAACCAGAATTTCTCTAGGATCTTTAATATTCTTATATGTATATAATCTTACCCCATTGCCTGACTCAAAATAAGGATTGCAAGCTCCAGCAAGATATACTAAATTAGAAGGAAGGGGTTGGTCGGACGGTGGTACCTACACTCTTTGTTGCATAGTGTTTAACAATATCCTTAATTCCTCCATGCTGCGTGTGTAGGGTCTCTATATCATCTGTGATGTGGATGGACTTACTTTATAAATCAATATTTTTTTGTTATAAAAAATAAAAGAGTGAAGGATATTCTAAAAGACTTCCTCACACTCATTTGCAGCATATTTTTCCTCTCCGTGTTGCTTTCTAATGGAAACACTAAACAATTATGCCTCCTTTTCGTCTATTACGAATTCCTTCTCTCACCTCACACTATTCTTGTCTCACCGTCACCGACATACCTGTACAAACCTGCCTAGTAGTTTGACATCTTGGCAATTTTTGCCAGCTTGAAAAGTTACTCTCTAGAGAGTCTTAACCATACACAGCTCTGTTCATCTGTTGCAGTACCTCAGATACCCTTACCTTTTTGCCCTCACAATTTCTAACTCGACGGAAGTACCTATTGCCCGAAGGTTCAACTGCAAATGTACTAGGTGGCTAAGCGAGTTAAATACATGCTGATGACATTAGCTGTAAAATGTAGGACACAATTAGGAATAACAACAAAACCAACTCATCCTTCTGCATTGGTAAATGAAATTTGGCAATAATAATACATTTTGTTTAGTGTGCTTAAAAACAGCAGAAGTGTGATATGAAGTACTATATTACGTAGCTGTTTAAAAGAAATACAATTAAGAACACAGATCTGTTCCTCCTACAGAAACCAAATTACTTCACGTGTTCTAACCCTTTTCCAGTTGTAAACCACCCAATTTCACACTAAAGTGTGTTCATTTGCTCAACATTTTTTTTAATCCTCAACACAATCCACAACACAAGTGATTTGCGCTAGATTCATATGTAGTCTGCTCAGAGTCAAAACTTTGCATTGGGAGTGCTCAATTTGGCAACATTGTATTTTGCCTGAAGCGCTGAAAGTCATTGCTCAGTTCTTGGTTACAGAGTGCGCCCATCGACGCCTGGCGGCTTTCACCGTGGAAACGAGCACAAATCTTTTCCTGGAAAAGGAAAAGGAAAGCATGCTTTCCCGGTTGAGGAGGGGAAAGTGTTCATATTTAATGAGGAAAGACAGTGGGTCTCAAATGAAAAAAATGGGCAGTACAAATAGACATTACTAATATACATCTTATACGGCCATGTGAAGGCAAGTTGACTGTCTAATTGAGCGTGCGTTAACCGAGCTATGGTAAGAGAACTCACAGAAATATACAGCTTTCACATACTTCCACTCCATGGGCGTTTTACGAATACCGTGAAATAAGGAAGTTAGGAGAAATTAAAGGGAGTAGATTTCTTATTTTTCAAAACTAGGTCCCTAAACCGACCCTTAAAGAAGAAAAACACATTAGACCGCGAAAAATGTACTAACAATTAGTTTTTTTTGTTTTTGCATTTTTTTTATTTAAGACTATAAATGGCCGTTGCCCTGCAGGGATGTACATCTTGCAGGGATCCATTCTGTTGCAGTTTTCTCCTGAATCACAGAACAATGCTAAATAAGATGGCCTCTGACCACTTCTTCTTCAAATGCTACCTATGGTGGAGCCTTTTTATACAAATGATGCATAGAGCAAACCATTTAAGAAGTCAAATAACGTGAAACACCAAAAAGCGAGGGAAAGGCAGCGCGGTCAGGCTTTCCAAGACCACGCAGGAGAAGCTAGTCCAGTCCATGTTTTTGTTTTGCATTATGGGACTTGAAGTCCTTATTTTATAGCGAGATTATGCAAGACCACGAATCCCTGAAAGTAACAAAAGCCCTGAACTGGACTGTGTACTAACACATGGTCCCGGGAAACTTCAGAGCTCTTGAAACATCAACCTTTGATACAGGTTATTTTTTCTGCATAGGGACAGGTTTTACCAGTTTGTGCCATGCCTCTATGATCCTTCAGGCCCTCGGCTGGCAGGAAGCCTGCTGCAAAGGTCGCGACAGAAAGACAGGGTGCCTGAAGAGAGAGAAACGCCGACTCCAACACACTGCAGCCAGGGCCAGCTTAAGCGCTGGTGCGACAATCATTTTTGGCGCTTCCACACCCCATGACTGCCTCCTCGGATTCTCTCACAACCACTGGGCAAAAGTTCCCCTCATCTCTCCAATCATAAGTTATTGATAAACACAGACACCCACCCTCTTTTATTTATGTGTTTTGGAACCCAACACATATATAAAAGGCATTGTCATGCTTAATGCCAACAGCTCAAACTATCGCAAATGCGAGACATCTTCAATGGTGGCTGCGCCCCTTTCTTTAGACACTGCTCGCCGTATTCAGGTTACAGCGAGCCACGTCTAAAGAAAGGGGCCCGGCCACCATTAAAGTGAACCCACAGCACTGGGTGCTTTTACAACAACAAAAAAACACATGTATTTGTGAAGTTCACAAACAAATGTTTTCTTTTTGTAAAAACGCCCCTTGCTGTTCTTTCAGATTAAAGGCGGCACCGCCCCTTTATTTAGGCCTGGCTTGCTGTGTCCTGAATACAACAAGCAGCGTGTAAAGAAAGGGGCATGGCCGCTATTAAAGTGAAAGCATGGTATGGGGCGCTTTCACTGGGAAAATAAAAGGTTTTGCAGGCGGCCGCTAAAGGTAAAGCGGACCACGCTGAAAAATACAATAAATAAAGAAGTGCGGCTGCTATAGTTACAGCAGGCCGCACTGTCAAAATAAATAAAGAAGCGCAGCAGCTATAGTTAAAGCGGACAAACATTACTAATTAAAATATAAAAGCATGCGACATGCTGCGTTGTAGGAAAGCACGTCGTGGGTTGAATAGGGGAAAATCATTAACCCCTTGGACGCGGGTGGAATACCCCCGCGGTGTGGGCGAATTCCACACGTGCGTGATTTGGACTGCCCATGGCTAGCCCACGCACACGTCCACGTCCACTGTGACGTCAGACGGCCCCCAGCCAACGCATGGAAAGGGTTAAAGAAAATAGTACTCAAAGACTAGTTAAAGCAGACTGTGTAACAACAAAAGTAAAAAGTCCAGTCCTCATGGAAGGTTACAAATGCAGACAAGGCTGTACTAAGGAGGGATTACTAAGCCTATTCATGAATCAAATGCAACGATTTAGAAAGGACAGTAACAAGAGCCAATTGAAATGATGGGCGGAGCTTCAAGTCCCTACTTGAATACAGCATGCCTCACAGAGCATGCGCTGCCCAGGCTCGACCTAAAAAGTAGACCTGAACCAGAGCATATTTAAATGAGCCAGAGCAGAGAATTATTATGAAGTGGCTCATTTGTAAGTTATTTTGGGTCCCATATTTTGCATGTTCAAGTGCTCAAATTAAAGACAACTTCTGTCCTTGTTACATTATATTGAGCATTGAGTCTGTCCCTGCAAGGCAAAAATAAGTCAGGGTTCTGAGCAACATTTCATCAGGGGACCCTAGCTAAAACCAGATGGGCCACAGCCATGGCATATAGCTAGATTATCACATAAAATACATTAACTTAGTGTATTTCAATGGAAATCATGAACAATGTCATTGGTCATCCAGAAAATATGACACGCACACAACCCATTGGACCGATCATGACATCGGACTGGTTTTATGTAGAGAACTATTTGTAGTGTCTCAGTTCATCAGACAAAAACTATAATACAAATTGTTCATATGTTTAATACCTGTTTTATATGACTAGGGCACGCTAAGTCAAGGACCAAACACATTTTATGACAGAATCAGAGTGGCAAAAAAACACCTACCTCCCTCCACAATCAACAATCAATGGGAATTTCATTACACACAAAAACGCAGACAGTGGATTTCCTGACTCTTTTGGACATTATTCCCCTTTGTTTGCTCTCCAGTTTTACCGCAGTGTTTAAAAAAATAAAAAAATAGGACTGGGTTATATAGGGCTCTACATAGCTGGGTACCACGTGAGAGGCTGGACATGATTGGTTTTTAGCTAACAGCTACACATTTCATTCTGGGACCTGTAGTTTCTTGTTTAACCTGGCAAAAAAAAGTATTTAAAAACCTCGGCCCGTAAAGTGCTGTTATTTTAAAAAGAGCTGTGGCGCTACTCGGTAGCTATGGAGTTGTTTTTATAAATCTCTGACATTGAACAGTGGTATTCTCTTAGAACCAACTCGATTGGTAAATATTTTACATTAATCTGGATATGGTGTGTCCCTCCTTTATTTAAGGTACGAACTCGGTACCTTAGTCGATGTGTGAACGGTTGAGACACCACTGCTTACAAAAAGTCACTAACAACTTTAACACGTACGCCCCTCTTCACTTTTTTTGAACAAATAAAATGCGTGACGCCCAGCGCGTAACGAGAAGGGCATATGCTGGGAGTTTACCATTCCCTCCTAAAAGAGGTGCAGTATGTACCTGCTTCTCACAGACCGGATGCCCTACAACCAACGTCACCACTCTCCTCCCACTGCGAGGAAAGTTCTGCCCACCTTAATTTCGCAACAAAATCAACAATAATGAAGGAATGAAAAGTCGAGCTTGCTTTTCGGGGACCAAGTAGTGTGAACTCACCCCAGTCATTCAGCGGGCGCCATGCTCCGGCGGGCAGCAGCCACGGGGGTGTGAGCGGCGCGAGACGTGGGGCCCTGGGAGGTGTGTACGGGTTCAGCACACGTTAGGCAGACATTTGTGTCGTTCTTGCAATGTTTACTCACCTTTCCCGGCCTCAGGTTACGTGATGGAAATAGCTTACTGCCGGCACACACAGCATGTACGAGGCGCCTGGAGTCAAGACATGTGACCCGGGCTCTGCCTCCTTTACGACGGCCCCGCCCACGGCACCGCCCGCCCTAACCCAGACGATAACGACGAAGGCGGGCACCTTATCGACTCCCAGCAGCAGGCGTAGAGCCCTGTGTTACTGTACAACACCCCTAATTATTTTTTTTAAACGCTGGATGCTAGCCCCAAAATGCTCGCCTAGTAGCGTTATGTATAGCTATCAATGGTGCAGCAGGTGCAGTGGCACCCGCTCGGGGTCCTAAGTGGCTAACTGAACCTATATATCATTGTAGTATTTTGCAATTCACGTGGCCAATACTAGCTTGTACTAGGTCCAATTGTTGGCCCTTACTTAGCCCCTGGTCTAGGCGGGAGGGCATAGCTCAGATATTACATGCCTGTATGCATTTAAAACGCGCCCGTTTTAAGGCACACATGGTCCTTGCTTTTTGCTACCTCCACTGGAAGATTTAGGCTCTTGTCGAGCGAGAGAGAGAGTGGAGATGCACTTGAACTGCATTGTGTTAAATCGAATGTGCACAGCGCCTCGTAACTCTGGCGGGGCCTCAGGGGTTTTATGGGAATACGAGGTCGCTCGCTTCCTCCTTGCAGAAGTGCAACGCCCATTGGGCTGAAATGGCTTTACCCCATAAGCATAGCGGTCAACTCATCCGCATTTGACAAGTGTCACCCACGTTTAGTCATCTACTTTTCACACCTACATCACCCTCTTAATCGACAGATGTCACCCGCATAGTGGAGGCAGCAGCTATGAATCAGCTGCCGCTCCCTACCACAGACTCCTCCGAAGTGCCCCCTCTTGTCTCGGTGCCCATTTAAAGTTAGAGAAGGCAAGGGAACCTCGGCTGTATACTAGTTCCTATTGATTGTAGGGTGTCCCTTTCGCCACGCGTTGTCTGTTTAATGCGTTCACTTAATGTGTCAACAATCCACCTGTCCTCTTGGCTGCTCGGCATCCTGGGAAGGGGACCCTGCAGTTATCTCATAAGAATTTTCTTCAAACCCCCCATTTTGTAATGTCTCGCTGACACTACATTTGCAGAGGTGCCAGAATATGTTCTTTTAGTTTCAATAACTCGCTCGAAAGCACCGCTAATCTGCTCGCAGTTCAGGTGGCACGGGCCAACAGTAACTCTCTCCAAGTCTGGACTTCCCATTCTTTTAAGCATTCGACATACCTCCTATTATACCCCTTTGTCTTAAACCTTTGCCTAGGTGATGCCCTAATTTGTCGAGCTAGGCGATGTGAAATATAAGTATCATGCACTACTGTGCACTATACGTGTAGAGCGCCCATTTAAAGTGCCAGAGGCGTTTTGAAACAGGTAGGTCTTATATATTTTAGTTGGAGCATTCATGCCTGAGAAAGAGTGTAACTTCTTTCTGAAAAGTGCCGGTACTCTCTAATTAAAAGTATAGCATTTTTCTTGAGAAGCGCCGTACTCTCCCTTCCAAAATAAAAAAAAGTGCTGGTACTCCGTACCGGACAGTACCGGCCCATTTAAAGAACTGGCCGATAGCAAGAATTTCTGGAAATGTCTGCACCATCTGAAATTGAAGACAAACTTCAAAATGACGGTGTGTGCCGCTGTCTGCCTTGTGCTTGACATGCAGTCACAATGACCTGGCCAGCAGAGATGTCTGAGACAACACAGAGACATTGAATTATTGTGCCTTTTGTTTGGCCTAAGCGCAGGGCTTTAAGTGGGATGAAATAACTGAGGTGTCTTTCCAAGGGGTCTGTCCTGGCCTGGCCTGCAGAGATCTCTGAGACAACACAGAGACGGTGAATTATTTTGCCTTTTGTTTGGCCTAAGCGCAGGGCTTTAAGTGGGATGAAAAAACTGGGGGGTCTCTCCAAGGTGCGTGTCGGATGTAATTAAGGGCGTGGTTTAAAAACACGTAAACTAAAAATCTGTGCTTAGCAAAGTGTGCCGCCTGACTGGTATTTTGCTGCTTCTGTCATTGCATCCAGATATATAATACATTACACCCACAACAGGCCAGGACTATTGGCTCTGTCAATGGTTGTTAGTTGCTTAAGAAAAAAGCAGCAACTATGGCTTCGTTGTACATAATTATATATTTTTTATTATTAATTATTTCCGGTTTTCATCAATGATACTGATCCGTTGTTTTCAAATTGTGTCATTGGCTCTGAGTTTCTCGAAAGATCACCAAATACTCTGTAACATTGTGTTTATGTTGTATGGCATTAAGTAATGTCACTCTAATGTACTTACTGATTTTCCATATACCCAACATTTTGACAAAAGTCTGGTGCAGGAAAACCTTCACAAAGCCCCTGCAAAGTTGTCTTTAAATCTTTCAAATTGTGACCAGTTTTACTAACCAAATGTGTTATATGCACAACACGGGAGACTCCTCTCCTATTAACTATGGCACCTGACAACCCTCTGCTTGGATCCTTTTTAAAAATATCTTCACTTTAGACTAACACAGTTAAAAATAAACTATTTGTCACCCAGTTTCACCTCATAATGAAGTTAATTCGGTGCTTTAAAATATCAGTGTTAATACAGTATTTCTTCAAAAGCTATCACACCTGGCATGTGCCATCTCCCCCCAAACACTTCCTGGCCACCGCTGGGGATCGTACCCCCAAAACAAATACTCCTAGATACGGCCCTGACAGTAACACAATGAAAAAACCCACACAAGTACTCCACACAGCATTAAAAATAGGGAACAATTTTATGAATGAAACAAGACCAAAACGACAAAAATCCAATAAGTAGAACAGTAGTTGTGCTTAGAGTCCAATAGCGCTTAGGGGTTACATGAGGTCGCGCTGGGCCAGAGTAAATCCAAAGTTCAGGCCAACCACGTTGCCGGCTACTGGACTCCTGCAGGCCCCGCTGAAAAAGTTCCTTGGATGGAACAAGTGCCTGCTTCAAAGCTCTGATGCCTCAGTTCCAATTCATGCAGTTGAGGAAGGCTTCGTCGACAAACTCTTTATGATACAAGCACTGGGTCGTTTTCGAGCCGCGATATCCATCGTTGGGCTATGCAGTCCGTCGAAGCGATGCCATTAATCAGCTTCTGCATCGGCATCGAAGGGCAATGCGTCAGTTCTGATCAGCACAAATGCGTTACTGCGTCAATTGTGATGGTTCTGGACAGCAGAAATCACCCTTGAGTGGCCCAGGACTGGATTAGAACCACTTGGCAATCACAGATTGCAGAGTCCAGGTGCTGTTGCAGAGTTACAGGAAGTCTTTGATGGCCATGAGATTTCAGAACAGGGGGCAAACCAGCAAGCCCCTGAGCTGCGTCACCTCCCCGGCTTCTCATTCCTGCCCAAGCCCCTCACAGAAAGTACCCCTGCTGGCTCTGCCGACTTAGAGATGACTGTTGAGAACACAGAAAGGTTTCCAAACTAGAATGGCAAACTACAACAAAAAAAAGGCTAGAAAACAATATTGCACTCCAGAGTCACAGCGAAAGACTGCGTTGGTAGGGCTTGTGCCAACAAATGTCCTATCCTCACTGCTAATCACCAAATGCTACACCCAGAGGTTTCTGGCTGGAAGGAATGTATCAAAGCCAAGCAAAATCCACCGTCCTAGAGAGGATGAGAACTATACACTTGTTCGATAACCTTTGGTCACCGATGGGTAGTTTGGCACAGAGCAGTCAGGCTTATCCTCAGGGTCAAAGTGTAAAGCATCGGCACAACACCACCCTTGCAACACACTGCGTACGATACAAAAAGAGACTCCACACCATATGTATAAAACACTGTTACACACACTCATTGAAATCAATCGGCATACACATTGGGTATATAATTTACAGTGATATGCAATTGTAGAACTCTCCAATTAGCAGCAGAACGGCATCAACCTATATGCCCTATTCAGAGCTATTAATAAAACCCAACATTCCCAATATCGCATACAGTTGCAAAGATCAAGAAATCCCAGGTTTCTGGTGGTAAGCACGGGTCCCTCGGACTCAGCAAACTTCTACCGCACTCCTCGGACTCCACACGTTCCGGCACCCCAGGTGGGCCACTATTCTATATGTGCACACTCCTCTGCAAAGTGTGAATAAGGATGGTCCTTGTCCCAACCGACAATCACTTCTACCCGGTACCACCACACCATGCACGGTCCGTACAAGCTTGTGGAAATGGGGAGTTCCTTCCTGTCCCTGGGATCTCGTGGAAAGAAGGCCAGCCAACCAACCCTTGGAGAGTGCTTAGGGACCACAGGGCCACAACGGTTGGCAATTAGCTGATAGCCAGCAACATCCAAGCAAAATTCACCAAGTGAGCACAACAAGCCCCAGGCCACCACAAATATGCAGATAATCCCATTGCAGTTCTACCTTTCCCCAATAGTTCCTCTTGTCAATGTCCCAGCATTGAACCAGCATAGTATGGTTCCCTACCCAAAAGCGTCTCTAACTCCTGAGGGCAGAGCCCCAGAGGTTATACCCATGATGGCCTTTGAAGGTGAGATCAGTTCAAAGGGAAACCTTTGAAATGCACGGGCCCTCTCTAAATGTTTTCCTGTCTGCCATCCTACCCTAGGCGGCTTGATCAATAGTTTTAGTAAAGGACGGCAAAGGTCCGAATCCGACTGTGCGAAGTGCAAGTACAACTGCAAAATCACTATGTACACAGACATTTTAGAAAGTTTCTCTATTTTAATGTATCTCTAGTTTGTACACTTTCATTTTAAAGTACAAGTTGCTTTTTTTTTATATGAACAATATTGTAAAGGTTTTAATTAACTATATACAATAAAAATGTACTTACTTACAATAGTTTTAGTGGGGCCAACACCCTGCCTCTTTGAATGCAGGTGCAAATTCCACCCTCACCAATTGTTAGAAACGGGGGTCTCTGGTTGGCAATTGTTTCCACCTTTGTCCAAGTAGGGACCCTTCTTCATAGTCAGGGTATGGGGATACACTTCTAAAATAACCCCTGCTCACCCCCTTGGTAGCTTGTCACAAGCAGAAAGGCCTATCTCAGGGGGGCGTGGCTTGAGCGCCGCACAAGATGGCGGCTTGACTCCGGAGCTCCGTTGATCGAGCGCCGACACCAGCAAATTCCACAACATTGCCTGGACTTTCGGAGTAGCCGTTATCATATCTCGGCATCGGAGCATGAGGTGAGCAGAATACTGTCAGCTGCGTCCCTCTACTCCGTTTCCATGCGCATTTTTCGTTAGTGACGCGGCTCGCTATTTCGGCGGCCGCCATTTTCCCTCAAATTTGCCGCGTCTCATACTCTGCCGGCAAATGAAGTTAACTATGACACAGTGCTACCTCAATGTTCCCTGTGTTCAGAAGCTTCACTAACTTGCGCATTAACATCGAAAATCCTCAGCAGGACTCTTTCTTTGATGTTTTCAGTCTTTTTTCGTCACGCTGAGTAGCGTTTCACGCTGCACTATTATTCAGGCGCCACTTCTCACAGGAATTTACCTTACAGGCTCCTGCAGCAATGTTTATTCCTCATGAAAAGTAACCTCTTTGTTCAAAACATCGTCTGCACGCTCTGACAACTCTTCTCAATGCAACTCTGGTCCTTGTGCCTGAACTCTTAATTAAATGGTGACTTTGGAGTGACGCACTTTTCAACTCTTCTATCTTGTGGAGGATTTACTGCGAGGAGTTGTATGTGATACCAATAACTTTTGCTCTTTACATCAAAGCACTACTATTCTTTATTTTATTTTATATTATCACACTGGAGAGTGCCTTCTTCACAGAACCCTTTTTTCTTCAAATCTGGAGTAGCACTGCCATCTGTCTACCTTGCCTTATATGGGGAAACTGCGCACCCTCAAGCTTACAGCTTCTAAGACCAAACCGCGTCATTCCTCAGACTCTGACTCGACGACGCAGACCATGGATGACCTTATTCCCCCTAAACCTGATGTCACTCGTGGGGCAATTCCTAAAGCTACCACCTCCAGTAAGCTTTTACAACCTGGCTCTACGGAACGTTTAAAAAAGGATCCTCCATCTCCAGACTCTGCGTCTCATTCCACATCCATGGATCTTATCCTTGAAGAAATCCGTGCGCTTAAACCTTTCATGGCCGAAACTACTAAAACACTACAATTTCTTCATGACAAATGGTCCACTCTCGAATCCAGAGTCCTTTTGGTGGAACAATCAACGGAAGCTCTTCAAACTTCCTGTTCTAGAATTTCAATGTTGGAGAAGGATGTCTCTCTCTTACGGCGGCAGACTGAAGAGTTGGAAAATAGAAATCGTAGAAATAACCTACGCCTTTATAATCTTCCAGAGCACACAGAAGGGTCCAATCCAACTGCCTTCTTCCAAACCTTCCTGCCAAAAATTTTGGATCTTCCACCTTCTTCCACACTTAACATTCAACGTGCACATAGACTTGGTCCGAAAGTTTCTTCCAAACCCCGCGGAGTCATCATGCTATTCTTACAATATACTGACCTACTTCAGGTACTCTCGGCAGCCAAAGCTAAGAAACAGGTTATGTGGGAAGGTCACCGCTTGTATCTCTCTCAAGATGTAGCTAAAGTGACAGCTGACCGCAGGAAACAATTTCTTGATCTACGACCACGACTACGAGACCTTGGTGCCAGATTTGGTCTCCTCCACCCTTGCCTCTTCAAGGTCACTTACAAAGAAAAGACAACAACTTTCGAAAATCCACAAGTCCTTGAAGAATTTCTCCTTCATCATGAAACCGTCAACATGGACACTGCAAGACCTGTTTAATTGTTCATGTTTTCTCCTGTTTGACTAAAATGTTCACCCTTTAGTTACCATATTGTATCTAGTCTCGGTTTCCCTTATCCTATTGTCTATACCTATTCCTAGTATATTTTGTCCTAAGTATTGCGCAGTTTCATCTTTTTGATTTTCTTATGTACTCCTAATATCTTCTTTTCCATTTTTGTCTTTTTACAGATCCTCTCCTCATGTTCTCCATCCCGGTGTATTTTTACTCCCTTCAATTGACCCTAAGCTGGTTCCTCAGGTGTTCGATGGCGTGAGTTTCTGTTGTTGATGTCGTCCTCTTCTGGCGTCGTCACCCCTCAGTTCTCATCTGTATTTGTTGATATGTTTTTACTCCTTTTTAACTTTCTTCTATTCTCCCTACTGTTCTCTCTCTCTATTTTCTCTCTTTACTCTTTTCTCTTCTTTTCAATTACCTTATTCTTGATCTTCTCTCTTTATATATTTTTCTTACAGATTTTTTCTTCGCATTCCTACTACTTCTCCCCTTTCCTCTATACTCATTTTCTACTTTTACTTCAGCTTCTCTTTTTATCATTCTCTTATTAATCTATATTCCGAGTAGTTACTTGGAATGTTAAGGGTTTAAATAACCCTATTAAACGTCAAAGAGTTTTAACACATTTGACTAGACTTAAAGCAGACGTAGCCCTCCTCCAAGAATCCCACCTTACAGAATCGGAGGCTACCAAACTCAAACGTTCTTGGGTGGGTCATGTTTTTTACTCTCCCGCTTTAGGTAAGAAAAATGGTACAATTATCTTATGTCATAAAAAGTTAGATGTTTCAGTTTCTTCACAAGAATGCGATGTTAATGGTCGTTGGGTTGTTGTCGATTTTCTTATTGATAAAATTCCTTTAGTTATTTTTAATGTTTATGCTCCTACAGGTGTTGATAAATTGTTTTGGCCTGCTATTTCTGATAAGCTTGTAACTCTTAATGAACAGTATGTTATTTTTGGTGGTGATTGCAACCAAGTTTTTGATCCTTTTTTAGATAAAAATTCAAAAGTTAAATTTGTTCCCTCCAAAATGCATTCCCAATTTGTCACATCTATGAGAAATAATGCTTTGGTTGACATTTGGAGGCTATGTAACCCAGATCTCAGAGAGTATACTTTTTATTCCCCTACCCACCACTCACAATCCCGTATTGATTACCTTTTCCTCAGCAAACCCCTAGCACAACTTGCTATACATTCAGATATAGGTTCCATTTTAATATCAGATCACGCTCCTGTCTTTGTAGATATTGACCTTATCCCATACTCCCCTCACTCAGGGCGCTGGCGATTTAATAATTCCTTACTCCTTGATTCTAATTTTTGCACCCGTTTTAATTCCTTTGTCACTGAATTTTTTACAATTAACCACCTTCCGGAATCCTCCTTTCCCATGATATGGGACTCATTTAAAGCAGCCGCAAGGGGTTTCATTATTAATTTTGTTTCTCAAAAGAAAAAACAATCTATTTCTAAGTCAACTCAAATATTAGATAAAATTAAAAAGCTAGAATATATCTATTACAACTCTAACTCTGAATCCTCCCTCCGTGAACTTATATCTGCCAAAATTGACTTTAATAAATATACCACCAATGCTGCCTCGAATTCGCTTCTTAAATGCAACTCCCGCTACTACGGCGGGCAAAACAAAATGGGCAAACTTCTTGCAAACTATCTCAAAATACGTACTGAAAGGACTAAAATTGAATCTTTACAAGGCCCAGCTGGTGTTTCTTTGTTTAAAGACAAGGAAATATTAGCTCAATTTGTTTCGTTCTACAAAGCTCTATACACTCCCGAATCTACTCCTGACCCTAATGATCTTCTTGCATATTTTCAAGATATTCCCTCTCTGGATTCTTCTCACATTGACTTCCAACCGTTGGATTCGGACATTACCCTCTCTGAAATCTCACATGCCGTCTCTGTTCTTCGTCGCGGTAAAGCTCCTGGGCCCGATGGTTTTACTATCGAATTCTACACTCATTTCTCTTCCCTTCTTCTCCCTAAACTACTTTTGTTATTTCAATCTTTCTCGGCTTCCGGATCTTCTCAGGGAACTTTCCAAGAAGCATTAATTTGTCTAATTCCTAAACCAGATAAAGATCACACCCTATGTAAAAATTATCGTCCCATTTCCCTAGTAAACACTGATTATAACATTTTTGCCAAAATCATAGCTCTTAGATTAGATCCCCTACTACCAGACATCATTGGCCCTGAACAGTCCGGATTCGTTAAAGGTCGTTTATCATCGGACAATTCCCGTGTTTTCTTTAACATTTTGAGTAAAGCCCCCTCCCTATCTATTCCCCTTGCCGCTATCTCTCTAGACGCCGAAAAGGCATTTGATCGAATAGGTTGGGATTTTATGTTTCAAGCACTTCGTTGGTTTCGTTTCCCTCCTAAATTCATTTCTCTTATTTCCTTACTTTACTCTAGTCCCCACGCATCAATCTTTGCAAATGGTGTGACTTCCGATTACTTTCTTCTTCAAAGAGGGGTGCGTCAAGGATGCCCTCTTTCTCCTCTTTTGTTTATTCTGGCCCTAGAACCCTTCTTAACAAAAATTCGTCTTGATGAGAGTATTACTGGTTTTCATTATGGATCTCAAAAGCAAGCTAAATTATCAGTATACGCAGATGATATTTTATTTTATTGTTCGAACCCCCAAACAACTCTTCCTTCCTTCCTTAATCAAGTTTCTTCTTTCTCGACTGTTTCAGGTTACCGTCTCAATATTGACAAATGCGAAATTTTACCCTTAAATCCTTTATGTCAAAAACATCTCTTTGACTCCTCTGGCTTCTCCTGGCAGCCCTCTAAGATTAAATATCTGGGTGTTTGGTTTGCCCCCCGCCTCCCTGACACACTTAAATTTAATTTCGAATCTCTATCTAATAAAATTACTACATCAATTAATCGTTGGCATCCTCTCTTCCTTTCTTGGTGGGGACGTTTAGATTCCATCAAAATGATGCTAGCACCTTTGGTTCTATATACTATCTCCATGGTTCCCATTCGTATTCCTGATCATTATTTCAAATCGATAGATTCTCTTCTAATAAAATTTTTATGGAAGGGTAAAAAAGCTCGAATAGCTCTCTCTTCTTTAAAAAAGGACAAATCTCTAGGCGGAATCAAATTCCCTAACTTTAAATCATATCATAATGCTTTTTCCTTAAAACAAACCATGCGTTGGCTCTCCTCAGATCTTCCTCACATTCCTCCATTATGGCTTACGTTGGAATCTTCCCTACTGCATCCTTATGAATTCTCAGAAGTTCTCTCCTTTTCCTCCAATGTATCATCTCTTCGTTCCCCCATCATTTCTCACTCCTGTTCTCTTCTTCGCCCTTATGTCCTATCCACTTATCCCTCGGCTTCCTCTATTCACACCCAACCCATCTGGCATAATAAATTCCTCAAAATCCGTAACCGTTCATTATATTGGAAAACCTGGCATTCTCTTGGTTTAAAATGGATTTCCCAACTTCTTTCCAATAATCATCCGCTTCCCTTTCAAGACCTTCAAACACAATTCTCGCTACCTTCCTCTTCCCATAAACAATATTTGACACTAATTCCTTCCCTTACCCAGTACCTTGCTTCGCTCCCATCCACCAACTCTATCCCTGTCACTCATCTTTCAATTTCTAATGCTCTCGATCAATCCCTTTCCGCTTCATTTATCTATAAATCTCTGCAGTCTTCTACAGACCGTACTAAATCTAAGGTTGAGTTGGCTTGGGAAAAAGATCTATCTCAAATTTGGTCATTCACTTTGTGGGATAAAATCTGGTCCAAAATTCACAGTACATCCAGAGCTGCTAACACTACACAAACCTTATTTTTTATATATAATCGTACACTTTTTACTCCATCGACTCTGTCATCATTCTCCCCAGACACTCCCTCCACTTGTTGGTCCTGTCCTTGTCCCCTAGCTGATTTGAAACACATGTTATTTGATTGCCCTCACATTTTACGTTTTTGGCACTTGGTATGGTCCCAATTACAAAAGATTTTCCACTTTACTTTTTCCTTTTCAATCATTCACATTTTCCTAGGATCTCTTTCCCCTGCTTTCACCGACACGCATCATAAACATAAATTGCTTGACCTCTTAATAGCCATTGCCTTTCATCATATTACCTCCCATTGGAAACAAGCTAATGATGTTTCCTTTAATGCTTGGTGGAATGCAGTTTGTTTTAACCACCGTCTAGATACTAATTTTGTTTCCCCCATCTCCTTAGCAATTAAGCGTGACCTTTTATGGATTCCCATCACAGATTATTTATCTAAGATTGCCAGACCTCTTCCCAAATCCCCAATGCGTAATGTTGAAGTTCGTAAACCACTGTGAGCGCATTTTCTTATTTACTTATAATGTTTCTTCATTACATGTATTGTTTATCATTCTATTTATATGCTTTTTTACTACAGATGCTCCCTTATTCCTTTGTTTACCTGATATTTACTACGATTTTTATTTTTCTGTATGACATAGCTTTAATGAGTTGCCATTATTTTATAAGAGAGATTTTTAGCTTCCATAACTTATGATTGTTTCTTCATTTTCTGCCTTTGTTTGTTCTTATTTCAATAAACTTCAAACTTAAAAAAAAAGAAAGGCCTATCTCAGAACCAGTGTGTAACGCATTTGTGAACACATACAGTAATACAGTGAAAACAATACACACGTTTAGAAAAAACATTGGCATAGCCAATAGGTCTCACCTTTGGGACCTTATATAAGTGTTTAGCCATGCAACACTTGATGTTGTTGCACCAAGGATATTGTGCTGGATAACTAAACACATATAAGGTCCCACAGGTGAGACCTATTGGCCATGCCAATGCTTGTTTATCACTGCAATCTTTTATGACACAAGTCTTTACAACGAGCAAGAACTTCCCTTGGGGGAAAGCGCTGAACTTTGGAGAGGTATCAATTACTATTCCAACTCCAGTTGGCACAACAGTAGGGGAAGCATTGGACTTCGAAGCCCAACACCGCTTCCCCTATTGCAAGTCATTGTAAAGACTCTTGTGGTAAAGGAATGCAGCGGTAAAGACGCCTCGTTGTAAGTAGAGACCACTTTGTAAAGACAGTGCGTGGTTTAGACTTTAGTGTAAACGCTGTTTCCGGTACCTGGGGTTTTTATATTGCCTGTTTAAGTGGATAGATTTGTGTTAGTTATATCACTATCGCTTTCACTTATTAGCTGTTATGGTGTTTATTTTCTGGTATGCCTTGCGTACTTCATGAGGGTTTCCGAATCTAGAATGTAGGCGGGCTGATTGCTTGTGACCTGCCTGGCATATAAATGTGGGCACTGTGCTGTGCTACACATAAACGTTCTACTAAAACTCAGTGGATCTCAGCCTATTGAACTTAACAAACCCTTACTACCCCTTAAAGCTACCCTTACCTAAACACTAAAACTCCAAGCTACTCCTTAACGCTACCAATCCCTGAATCATATAAATCCTTTTTTTTGCAGTTTTATATATCACAACTCGACCCAAAGGTATTGGAGCGTTTTACATGAGCACCAGCTACATTACATAAGGATGCATTCATTTTTGGTAGACAGTGGAGATTAAGTGATGTGCCCAGAATCACAGAATGTTGAGCCAATGCTGAGACTCTAAGGTTCCCCAGCTCCAAAGTCAGTAGCTCTGACCCTTACGCCACATCCTCTAGTCTCCCGCCCCTCCCACCCTCACTTTAAATGCCCCTCTTTACTTTAGCAGCAGGATGCCCCTTGCTCCTAGTAGGCTTACCTTTGCCCTGTAAACCACAATATTTTTCGATTTCATTCTAGCAGCATCTTTTTTCATTTAAATTTTTCAGTATACTGTGTTTTTGACAGACGTTTTTCATTGTACTTTTTCTCTACAATATTTTTACTGCAAACCAAGATAGAAGAATTCCAAGCAGTCTCAACACATGGATCTGTCTATATTTACCGCATACCGAATGACCAGTCACATAACCTTACTTCCCAAATAGTGTTCGCTGACACAAATATATATTTGTATTTGTATTTGTATGTGGATTTATAGAGCGTGGTTGCTGCCCGGGGGCGTCCAAGCGCTAGGAACCAGCAGAGGGGAGAGACGGAGCAAGAGGACTGGCAAAGCATTACTGTGGGGAGTTGAAGAGGAATGTTTTGAGCTGTTTCCGGAATGAGGAGAGGTTGGGGTTGGCTTTCAGATGAAGGGGTAGGGTGTTCCACGTCTTGGAAGCATTGTGGGTGAAGGTCCTACCGCCAGATCTGGCTTTTTTTATTCTGGGTGCTGTGGCCATGAAGGCCTGGTTTGATCGAAGGTTTCTGCTTGGTTGGTAGTGGGAGACTAGGTTACGGGTGATCAGGGGACCTGTGTCCCAGAAAGCCTGGTGAGCGATACACATGGCTTTGAAGTGGATTCTTTGGCGAACTGGCAACCAGTGTAGGCTGATCAGACCTGCTCTGACAGATTGTCGACGAGGGAGCTGAAGTAGTGTGCGAGCTGCACAATTCTGCACAGTTTGAAGTCTCCGCAGTGTATAATCTGGGGCAGCAAGGTAGAGGGTGTTGTTGAAATCCAGGCGGGACTGGATCAGACCCTGGATGGCTACCTGTTTGGCTTCCATGGGTAAAAGATGGAGAACTTTCTTTAGCATCCTAAGAAGGCCAAAGCAGGTAGCCGAGAGTTTGGTGGCTTGAGTGCCAAATGAGAGGGATCTGTCCAGCCACACCCGAGGCTCTTGATGTTGTCCTTGGGTGCCGGGGGGGGGGTGCCTAGACTGGGTGGCCATAGAGCATTGAATGAGCTAGGGTCAGCAGGGCCCAGAAGCATCAGCTCTGTCTTGTCCCCGTTCATTTTGAGTAATGAGGAGGACATCCAGCTCTTTACCTCCTCTAGACATTTTCTGAGCCCTCCTCCCTTTGGCATATTGGCTTCCTGCGCCAATGAGACCACCAGTGGAGGAGAATGGCTCACTGATTAGAGCCGCAGACCCTGATGCAGAGGTCTGGCCCGGGACCAGGGTTCAATCACCGACGTGGCAGGGTCCTGAGCCCAAAAATGCCCGCAGACTCGATAATTCTCACCTCGGTCTAATCATGGGGTCCCACGCTGCAACTCTGGGCAATAGCTTGCTTAATCTCCACTACGGCGGCCCACCCGCTGCGGGATGCCTGGCTTTCACCTTGGGGATGCCCAGTAGGGGTTATCTCACAGGGAAAAGCCAGGACGGGTTCCCAAGGCAAGTGCCTTGATGCCTTCGGGTGATACGTGCGCTATATAAGTCGCAATACATTTACATTTACCAGCTGAGTGTCGTCTATATCTGTCTGTCTATATATATAAATATATGTATAAGTATATATATAGATATATGTATATCTAAATACATATAAATGTCTGTATTGGAAAACTACTCTATTTCTAAGTGGGTTCACTTGTGTGTTTTTTTTCCACCTTGCACTCGTAAGAGCAAGTGTGAAAAGGGGTGCAAATAATATTAGCATCTGGTGTAGCTCTTGTTAGTGTGGCTAAGAGACCTTGTTAGTGTGCTCTCAGAACCTGTCCTATAGGAAACCACCCCTCCCCCACACCCAAGTCCTTCTCTCTCTGGCTTATGTATTTTGGATTTTATATAGCGCGGTCCACGTGGCCAGAGCGGTTTACGATGGTGAAGCAGAGTGTTTGACACCTTACACGACATGTTTTGATAAAGCCAAACCAAAGTTAGCATTAACCGCGAGGATTATAATGCACTTAAGAGTATATGGTATGGCTATATCATAGAACAGCTATAAGGCGATGGTTCTGAAAGCTGCAGAGGGGTTCAGCTCACGCTAGGGCACCCTCTCACATAACACCAAGCACTCTGCCTCCAGGACTGTCGAGGCCTACCATAGGAGTAGCTTATAGGTGTATATGTGTCTATATATATATATGCAGATATAGGTATACTATATCTAACAAAGGGTAATACCCTAAGACAGGAGGCAGGCATTGGAGAATGTAAGTGGATCCAACATGTTAAAAACATGTTTATCGATAGGGCAGAAGGTCTGAACCTGCATTGTATATTAGATTGTAAAACTTGCACTAGAAATTCTGAACATGCGGGTACTATCTTAAGAACAGGAAATAGACCACCAGAAGAAACTTCAAAGATAACTGCGGGTTGTGACAATGGGAACATAAGGAAATCTGAAAACACTCTCACTAGTAAATCAGAAAAATTAGTAGATATATTGCCCGATACCCTAGTAACAACAGACCAGCTAAAAACAATTATAAATCGCCTGAAAAAAGAGGGGGCAGCGGGTCCAAACGGGCTTCCAAACTCCATCTTTAAACACTCACCTGAATTCTGGGCAGAATATTTAACACCACTTTTTAACGCAATTTACAACCAGCAAAAACTGCCCAGATCCTGGAACAGGAGCATAATTCACCCCATTTTCAAACAAGGTGATCACAATGAGCCTGGGAACTATAGGCTGATTTCACTGATGGATGTGGAGGCAAAACTATATGGGTCATGCTTACTATCTCAACTTCAAGACTGGATGGAAACCACGAATATAATACCAATGTTCCAAACGGGTTTCCGGCCAAGAACCGGTACACTAACAAACCTGACAACCCTGTCTCTGTTGAAAGAAAAAGCAGAAAAAAGGAAGACAAGACTGTACGCTTGTTTTATACACCTGCGAGCAGCCTTCGACAGGGTGAACAGAACCCGACTGTGGGATAAACTGAGATCATGGGGCCTCCTGAAGAAATTACTGGATGCAATTATAAACTTGTATAGTAACACCTGGGCTCGAGTTAAATTGGGAGACGGTTGCAGTGTCACGGCCGAAATTACAACACAACAGGACCTGAAACAAGGCTGTGTACTGGCACCAAGTTTATTCAACCTATATATGGCAGACATCGTCAGTCACATGGAGGTCAGGAAAGGTCATCCTCCTTATCTGTCAAAAATCCCAATCCCCTTCCTGCAGTATGCAGATGACATTGTCGTTCTGAGTCAAACGCCAATAGGCCTGCAAAGGATGATTAACAACTTGGTAACTTATTTGGAACACGAATGCTTGGAACTAAATAAAGACAAAACCAAAGTGGTCCGCATCATGGGTCCAAAACAGACAGCATTTAAATGGTACGCAAATAGTACCCCAATAAAGGAGGAAACATCATATAAGTACCTAGGTCTGAAACTGGGGCGAGGCCAAACGAACAAAGAACACAAAACAGATCTAAAAGCAAAAACACAGTCCTTGATCTACGCATACCGACATTTGCAATAAAAACTAAGCTGCCCAAACTACAGACATCTGCTGGAAGTGATGAAATCACAATCCTCACCCACCTTGTCACATGCATTGGTCACCTGGTGTGGTAAGGAAGCGGGACTGTTAAACAGTTTACAAACAAAGAAATATAAAGCCGCCCTAAACCTCCCAAAATCAGCAGCACCGGCGCAGATTCGTGTAGAATTTGGCCTTTTGAACCAGAAGTTTCGCAGTATGGGAACCTTTGTGAAACTCTGCCACAAATTACGAACGTCAGAAAAAGGCTCACTGGATAACCTGTGTTGGGAAGAAATCGCCACTCAGCAGAAACAACATATGCCAAACAGTTGGGGAGATTTTTTGTCCCAATCCTTGATCTGTATAGGAATTGAAGAAACCTGGGCCTCAATGCCCAATAGAAATACCTTTGACAAAATCACAAACAATGCTGTCAAATGGGAATCCTATCTGGAAGATAAAACAAGTACAGCAAAACGACAACACGGGTGGACCATGATAAATTCATACTCCGGGATAAAGCCACAGACGTATCTGGAAAGTCACTTCAATAGATATATAAACCATCAATTAGGCCTACAGTTTTCAAAGGACTTGTTACCATCCTGGCAAAATTGTTACACTGACTCTCATTGTCGTCTATGTGGATATCAAAATGAATCATTAACTCACTTATTATGTGCTTGCCCGGCGCTTAATGATTTGAGGAGACGGCTTTTAAAGGACATTTTTAACAAATTGAACATTCGGACATGTAGGCAAGCAGTAATTCGATGGCTAGATGGATCATCTCCTATGTTGGCATGTAGGGGGGTTAAATATATGATGAAAGCCCAATCCTCCTACAGCAAGCCGAACAGGGAATTATAGCAAAAAACTGAAAAATATTTCATTTTATTCTTCATTTGACCAACAGACTCTAATATAAGTAATAGTTACATATGTCCTTTTAACTTTTTAGAAATGTTTTTGTAATAATTTTTAAAAATGTTATACAATAAAAATTGACTTGACTTGACTTGACTATATCTAAGTAAGGGGTGATTACACCACCTTACCCAGGCTGTGTGAACAGACCTGTGGTGTCAGTTTGGAAGGCAAACCAGGGGTGGCACAATACTTGCTGCAGCCCCTGGTAGGCCTAAGGTGCACCTATGCCCTGGGTATCTATGATACACTATACAGGGGCTCACAAGGGTGAACCAGTAACCAATCTGGTATGTACCTAAAGTACATGGTATCAATTTAGGAAACCGCCCCTCCCCCACACCCAAGTCCTTCTCTCTCTGGCTCATTTTTTTTGTATTTTATATAGCGCGGTCCACGTGGCCAGAGCGGTTTACGCTGGTGAAGCAGAGCACAGTGAGCTATGTGCGAGCACAATGTGTGCAGTACTAAATACAGAAACAACCAGGGTGTAAATGCAAATGCAGATCATAAAATTATAACTGCACCGCTGGTTGCCTCCATCAGACTGGTGAGCCGCAAACAGGGCAAAATGTATCCTTGGTTGCCGAACATCCGTGAGAGAGACGGGTCTCAGGAGACAGTCTTGTTTTCACTGACAGGTGACATCCCAATATAAAGAAAAAGAATTCGCCATATTCAATTTTTACATTGCTTCTTGGGTTAAAAAAAAAAACCTCAGATGACTAAAACAAATGCGACGCAGTGGTGAGACAATATAATGTCACATTCGGATTGATGGCGGTGAGAAACAGCAAACCTGCAGTGAGGCGCTATATAAAGAAAGCAAAGTATTGTTGTTTTGGGGGGATCTCAGCAAGGGATGGGCAGCAGGAAGATGATGTGTTGTGAGGTGACAGTCCCGCAGTTTACCGAGGTTAAGAACCGCAGCAATGAGGTTTAAAACGCTATAAAGAGATACTGTTTATATTATTATGTTTGGGGGTTCTGAACAAGGTGTGTGGCCAGTAAAAAGGATGCTGTGCTGTGATGTTCTATTATTCACAGCACCTAGAAGCCACACCAGTGCAATTGAAGCGCTATGTAAAATAGGTTTTATATTGCTGAGGGCTCTCGCATGGTTGACCTGTGGGCACCCAAAGGAGGGTTCTCTGGAATGTGCTATTTTTTACAGTGGTTAGAAACCAGAGAAGTGCGGTTGAAGCACTACATAAAAACAGGATGTCTTTCTCATTGCTGAGAGGAGACTGGCTGAGAGCTGGCAGTCTGAATTGAGTGGTTCCCAGGTCTTGTGCTGCCTCTGCTTCTTCCGCGAGCTCTAAGCTAGTGCTGTGCGTTCAGCTCTGGGCGCACAGTGAGGCTCTTGCAAGGGAAGGAAATGAGAGTCTCTCTCTGGAGCCACGAGGAACTCATAACAAGTACTGGTTAAGAGGGCTATTGTACTTGTTGTGTGACAGTACCAGCGCTTCCCGGGGGCTGCAGCGTGAGACTTGTTAAGAGGGCTATTGTACTTGTTGTGTGACAGTACCAGCGCTTTCCGGAGGCTGCAGCATGAAAGAGAGGCGGAGGGAGTTGTGTGCACGCGCACTGCGCGTGAAAGCGCATTTAATTGCCCGATGGCAGGAACTGGTTGGCGAGGGGTGGAGCGAGGCGCCCTCTTGTGCGCGTCATCACAAGCTGGTGGCCAAGCTAGCAGCACTTTTAGCAGCACTTTTAAAAGCCGCTAACAAAATGTCTAGCAGAGCAGCACATGCAGTGACTCAGCGAGACCTAAAAATAAGTAATCTTTATCTAAACCAAACAAGACCAAAATGACAAAAATCCACAATACAGTAGCCAAAATGTACTTTTTAGAAGGTAAAAAAAAAATATAGCAAACTATAGATACAACACTTTCAACACAAAATACCTTGAATGCATCACAATCATTAAAAAAAAGACAGCTGCAGGGATGGTGATGTATCCGTTCCTTGCCCACAGGGTGTAGCGTAGTTCCTATATTCCCAATAGGCTCTGCACATTGGAATAATATATTCAGCAGTGTAGACTTAGAACTGAGGTCCACTAGGTCTCTACTGACTATATTAGACTTAAGGTTTGCCAGCTAGCTCAGAGGTCACTAGAAACCTTCTCGAATAAACGAGGAGGAGTTTAACCTCCCTGGATAGACAAGAAGGGATTAGCTTCCGACAACCACATAACATGACAACTTTGCTCCCTCAGAATAAGAGATCTCTAGAGTCGTGTGAAAACAATAGACAGCTATTTCACTCAGTCAATTGTACGTTCTTAGTTTCACCAGAGTGCAGAGAAGAGAGAGACGGGCGGTTTCAATAAAAGTTATTATTTATTGAGCAGTCTTTCTTCTCATGCAGGAGAAATGAATTGTCACAATTGCAATACTTAATGTAAAGTAAAGTACGTACAGTAAAAGGAGTATTATGAAATAATACTGTAAAAGCATTGATATGGTTTCTTAGCCATAAGATACTTTAAAATGGATAAAATATATACATACATATATACATTGACTAACGTGCTCAACTGGTGCTTCTAAAATACGCCTACCCCGGTGTACCTGACCTAAGCCTAATATGTGGGAAGGAGCAAGTAAGTAGCAGTTTAAGTTAAGTTGGTTTTGCCAAGAATCTGATTCAAGAATTCTCTTTAAGGGTGTAGCCAGCACCGTACCTTGGGAATAGAATGTAGGAGGTCTGGTATCTCTTTCATCAGGACTCGATATCCCAGTAACCCGCAAGGGTAGGCTGGAAACGCCGGAGCTGGATTTTCTCGGCAGGAGAAAAGACAGCGTCTTTCTCAGCGCGTCAAAGAGATGGGGCAGCATCCGTGGGCTCTCGCATCAGCTGGGCTCTCAGGCAAGTAGATAGCTGCTCTGCTCCAAAACCACCAACGTGTGTTTGCTTAAGGCAACGTTGGTATATTTATACCTGAAAGGTGCCGAGTTTGACGTAAGGTTTGGACATAAGACGTCAATAAAGATGTCACTAAGAACTGGCCGTTCTTACAGTGCTCGCAGAAGTTCTATTAAAATCAAACCAAAGCAAATGGGGATTTCCCAGGTTGCTGGAGGTTTGGTGTGTCGAAAGAACTCGTTGTGCTTTCTAGGAATCCAAGGAAGTAGCTTTTGCCGTGCCTTGGACTGCAAGGGCTATTTACTTAAATATGGATCTGATTCTTATGCCATTATAGGGATATTATTGATTATAGTCGTACAAGGGCATAAAATAGCAATATTGATTCAGGTTCCTAGATAAAAACACAATAAGGGAAGGTGATGCATCGGTTCCTTGCTCCAGGTTTGGGGATGCGTCATTTCCTCACTTCAACGCAGAGGAGGTGATGCATCGGTTCCCTTCTGAAGGGGAGGTGATTTGTTGGTTGGTTACTGTGCGGGGAGGTTATCGGTTGGTTTCTTACTGCGGCCCTGAGGTTGTTGTAGATTTGGAACCCCAGTGGGATGCATGGGGATTGGGGATGCTTCGGCTCTCCATATGGCAGCAACGGCGCTGCATTGATCTATCCAGCCGCAGTCCGACGATGCGTTGTTTCTTACAGCCGCACAGCAGGGCCTGCATCCAAATCAGTGCGGTGATCCTGGACTTCAGAGATCAATGCACAGGATTCGGCATGCAGTGATTTCTCGAGCCACGGGCAGGCGCTACGTCGATTTCTTAAGCCGCACAGTGGCGATGCGTCAGAAACAGTTGCAGATGCATTGCGCTTCTCATAGTTGCATCTCTTTTCCAGCTCTCAATAGCGGGAAATGAAATTAATTGAAATACCGGTACTTGTAAAGCGCGAATAATGACACCTAAGGTTTTCAAGGTGCTGGGGGCAGTCGGGAAGATTAAGCAAGCTATTGCCCAGAGTCACATGGTGTTGGGCTAACCTGCCACCAGGGATCGAACCAAGACGTCCAGTGTTCAGGAGTCAGCTGCTTTGGTTGCTGTGCCACACCTCTTCCACTAGAGGAACAAACTCCAGAGGCCCAACTCAGCAACAGGCATCTCTTAGCAGGTCAGAACTCGCAGCAAGAACATTCAGGGGGCAGGTGGTGAATTCCTTGAGTCCCTGAGACTTCAGAATAGGAGGCAAGCTCTACTTGAAGCCCTTGGAGATCTTTTTCAAACAGGATACACAGCACACAGCAAAGTATTTGTCCTTTCCTGGCATAAACAGCCACTGCAGGCCAACCCCAGACAGCACACAGCAAAGGATCAGCACTACTTCTTCAGCTTTCTCAGCTCTTCCACTTGGCAGAGGTTCCTCTTGAGTCCAGAAATATTCTACAGTTCTGGGCCCCAATATTTATATCCCACTTCTATTTGTTCTTTGGTGGCATGGAGGATCTGTGCTCATTCAAAACCAGATCTGTTCTCTCTGGTCCAGTTTCCCGGCAGGAGGTGGAGACAGCATTGTGTAAGGCAGACTAGGCCCATTCAGGTGAAAGGAAATCTCCTCTGTGTACTCTAAATGCAGCCCAGGTCTATTCCGCCCAGCCCGACTCATTCAGGAAAGGCAGGACACACCTCAACCGCCCCAGTGGCTGTCTACAGTGAATGCACATCTCCAGACCCTGTCACTCTAAAGCCAGACAATCAGTACACAACCCAGCAGAGGCACACAGGATGCCAGAGCAAGAAAATACTCACTTTCTAAAAGTGGCATTTTCAAACACAAAATGTAAATAGATCCATGTTTATATTCTGAGTTCAGACATACTAAACTCACATGTAAGAAAAGGGAAGGTTAGGGTCTGGCAAGGAGGTGCACTGCCTGGTCGATATAGCAGTAGAAACTGCATGCAGACACTGCGGTGGCAGGTCTGAGAACCCTTTGCAGGATGCTAAGCTTGGGTGGGTGGCATAATCATAGCTGCAGGCCTACTAGCAGCATGGTATTGACAGGCCCTGGGCACACACAGTGCACTGCATTAGGGACTTAGTAGTGAGTCAAACAAGCAAATCATGGAAACACCAAGCCATATTCACAATTTAAAGAGGGAGCACTTGCACTTTGGCACTGACCAGCAGTGGCAAAGTGCCAAAAGCACCTAGACCAGCAAAAGCGAAATTCAGCACACACCAAAAATACAGGAGGCAGAGGCAAAAATACAGGGGACTAGCACGCCAAGAATGGGACTTATCTGTCCCAGGAAGGTCCCTCAGAGTCAGAGGACTGCAGTTTCCCTTGAACCCTAGTTTATGGCTAGCTTACCAGGAATTCACATATGTAGCTGTCCCCCCACAATCCACATATGGATTGGAGACAGGCTGACAGGCACACAGAGCCATGAGCATAGAAATGCCCACTTTCCCAAGCTGGTATTTTCACCATAGTAATGCTGAATCCACTCACTCCCCCGGTGATGATTCGACATTACTATCTCATCGATATCAAACACTATACTGCCACTCTTCTGCAAGTACTAAATACAGTTCAATAGCCTTTCCACAGATCCCTCATGCCAATCCAATGCATGAAGCAGGCACTCCTGTACTGAACACACCATCTGGTATCATTCACTACTAGGGCATGTAGCTCTCCCGTGCACATGCCCTACCTCTTCCTGACACTGCACCCTGTTCCCAGGGAGTACTCCGATATAGCAAGAGCCATGCAGAACCTTAGCAAGTATCTTTTTAAATGCCAAGCTGAGTAATAGTAACCTGCACAAACAGGCCCTGTCATGGCAAACCTGTGGCACGGTTGAAGAGTTACCTCCATGGGTAGAACACCCGGTGATGCCGGCTGATGGAGGGGCATTTGACTTACAAACTCTTGACAAGGGACTTACAACTAACTCAAATAAGGCAGTCATGTATACGCTAATCACCAGTGTGTGTATGCCAAGCACAGCGCTCTGGCACTGAATGGTGGTGTCAAAAGCACTCAAAGTCCTAAGGCTAGCACATAGATCAATGGAAAAACGGGAGAGGCAAAAGCAAAAAGTCAAGGTAAAGCACCCTTGAAAGGGCCATTTCCAACAGTTATGTTATATTGATTAGTATAGTGCACTAATCACCCAAGAGGATATCCAGATGCTTGGGCAAGATGTGTAGGTGTGTGGTCCGGAGTTACTTATATGAAATGCCAGGTCTTCAGCTTCTTGCAGAACTCAAAAAGTGAGAAGGGGGTTCTGATTTGAGGGAGGAAGTTCCATGTCTAGGGTGCGTTATAGGGGAATGATCATCTTCCAGTTTTGTTTTTGCGATGTGGGGAGTGTGTGTGAGTAAGAGTGAGGTAGAGCGTAGGTGTCGGGTGGATTCGTGAAAGTGTATGCAGCTGTTCAGGTATTCTGTTCCTGTGTTGCATAGGGCTTTGTATGTGTGTGTTAGAAGTTTGAATTGGCTGCGCTTGTCAATGGGGAGCCAGTGAAGTTTCCTGAGGTGCTGTGTCTTGTAGGTTCTTGAGTGGGAGGTCGAGTATGAGTTTTGCGGCTGCATTCTGAATGGTCTTGAGGGAAACTGTGTAGGAGTTTGGAAATGTTTCCATAGAGGGTGTTTCTGTAGTTCAGCCTACTGGTGATGGAGCTTGTGTGATGGTCTGCCTGGTGTTCTGAGAAAACGATTTGAAGATCTTTTGCAGCATGCGTAAGATGTGGAAGCAGGAGGTTCACGATGCATTGACTTGAGCTGTCATGTTGAGCTTGTCATCTAGGATGATCCCTAGATTTCTTGCATGGTCTGTGGGTGTTGATCCTAGCTCAGTTGACCACCAGGTGGAATCCCATGAGGAGGTCTTGTTGCTGAAGACCAGTACTTCAATCGTGTTGGAGTTGAGCTTCAGGCAGTTGGTTTGTATCCAGTATGCTACTATGGTCCCACAGCTGGTGAAGATGGTTCTGTTGGTGGTTGTCTTGTTTGTCAGGGAGAGGATGAATTGGGTGTCATTGGCATAGGAGATGACAGTGATCTAATGTTCGGATGATGTTGGCAAGTGGTGTCATGTATATGTTGGAAAGAAAGGGGCTGAGGGATGATCCCTGTGGAACACTGCATATCTGTTTCTTGGTCTCTGATGTGAAGAGTGGCAGCCTGACCCTTTGGGTTTTTCCTGTGAGAAAGCAACAGATCCATTTGAGAGGGGTTCCATGTATAACAGTATTGTGGAGTCTTCTGATGAGGGTGTTGTAGGAGACAGTGTTGACGGCTGGGGAGAAATCAAGCAGGATGAGGGCTGCTGTTTCTCCTTAGTCCACGATGTTTTGAACGTTATCAGTGGCAAAGATGAGTGCTGTTTCAATGATGTGGTTCTTTCTGAATCATGATTGTATGTTTTCTAGAAGATGGTGAAGTTCAAGGTGGGTTGTGAGTTGCATGGTAATGGCCTTTTCAATCACTTTGGCTGAATAGGGGAGCAGGAAGATGGGTCGGAAGTTGTTCAGTTGCCTCTTAACTTTCTTGGTTATATGATTCCCACTGGTGTTAGTTCATTCACAGGGTGGCTCCTGCACCTTTGTTGCTTTCCTCTTACTTCCCTGTTGTGTTTTCCTTTCCTTTATGTCTTTTCACTCTGCAACCTCAGCATTGTTGCTTGTGTTTACCTAACAAATCTTCTCACCAGAAATAATAGAATCCCTTCTCCTAGCAGTTTCTCGACTTTAATGTCCTGGTACTCCTGAACCCGGCTGGCTTTCCCAATACCCTATGGGATCATTATGGGCTATTTCATTAGAGAATCATCTAAGACTTTACTCAGAGAAAGGGGATTGAGGTGTATATATGATCAGAATACCACTCAAACAGAAGGGGCCCCTGACATCGGATGAAGGCAGAAAAGCAGGGGAAAGGAACACAAACTACTAGTACAAAAATTCTGTACCTGTATTCATCAAAAGGCGCTATATGTCGCAAATGGATAACCTCCCAAAAAGCTGGCCTATAGACAAAGGCATGCCACAGTCAAAAATTCAAAGCATATCAAAATGTATTATTAATCAAGTCACACAGTAATATTATAAATAATCAATACACAATTAGATAAATAACATCCCAACAACCCACTCATTCAGCCATTCATACCAACAGACTCAATCTCGTCCGTCCTGAAACTCAGGAATCCAATCATACTAGCACCAGCGAGGGCAATACTTGAATAAGTGGACCACAATTGTCAAAGACAACAGTAACATGAATAACACTATTTTTACATACAAAAACCCTTTTTTGTGAATTCTAACATGTTTGTCATTAGATTGGGATTCAAAATTAAACACTGGAAATAAACAGATTTGAATAATAGGTTCTATATGGTTCACAGAAGGTGTTATATACAATGCCATTGCGCGTTTCGGTGTGCAACCTATAGAAGGTCTCACCTTCCTCAGGGCGGGTATATCCAAGAAAGGGGTCGTGGGATGTACCTAGACTTTCAGCCAGAGGAACTGATCAAAGCAGATAGCTGGCTTGATATACAAGGAAAATAGACAATCCAGAAAATACCGCTGCAGATAGGCAGGACTCGTTATGGGTAAATGAAAAAGACAGCCAAAAACAATTCAAGCGGGCATGGCTGGGGGAACAGATGCTGGGCGACTGATGACTTCACCCACCAGGTAAAAACAAAAAGTGTAACAGGTTCATAATGGAACAAGTCTTTGAAGCAGGGCAGACACTGAGGCTGCAAAGGATAAGGACGATAAGAACAGAAACCATTCAAAGTGCCGGATGGTACCATCCAGCACTTTGAATGGTTCCTGTTCTTATCGTCCTGCACTCCAAACAGAAGGAGGCATATTTGGGTCTGCCTCTCTGCCCTCACCCGCCCAGTGACTATCGGCCGCATTTAGCATTTACAGGCTCAGTGTCTACCCTGCTTCAAAGACTTGTTCCATTAAGAACCTGTTACTTTTTGTTTTTACCTGGCGGGGGAAGTCATCAGTCGCCCTACATCGGTCCCCCCAGCCATGCCCGTTTGAATTGTTTTTTCTGTCTCTTGGCCAGTGTACTTGCAGAAATGATCTGGTAAGCAGGCAGAATAGTGCGCAAGGTTTGGATTGTTAATGATGTCAGAATGTAATTGGTAAGCATTGAGTATCTTACGTTGTCGATACTCAAGTGGCTTTGAAGATGCCGGCCATCGGCTAGAGCGTGATGTTTTTTGGTGCCGGAGCCAAAGGAGACCTCGTGGGTGGGGGAGGGGGGACGGGGTGAGGTGCACAGGGTTCTTGCTGCAGTGTTTTGTAAGACTGCCCACGTGGTGCTGACATTAGTGCTGCCAGGGCTTGTTTCAAAGTGAGGTATAGTTAAGATGGATACCCCGATGATGTCACCTAATGTCCCGGATGGCAATTGGTATGCAGGCAGCGTCAGAACCGGCTCATTAAGCTGTTTTCTTAATGGAATCTCTTAGCTGCTGTGCCTAAAAGGCTCTTTAGATATATCATGTCGTAAAAACTTACAGGCTCCAAGCACTCTGATGTAATATCACCTTGCTTGGAGCCTGTAAGTGTGCCTACTAGCGCTATATGAAACCCCTGGAAAAAACACACTGTGGGTTGCCATGGAGGGTTTTTCTGTGGGGTTCTTCAGTCAGTTTCGTGCCTCCTGAGTCTGATTTCTGTGAGTGTTTCTGATGTTTGTCTGGTGGGGCCTGTCCACCTGTCCTACCCTGTACACGCAGGTCTTGCTTGACAGGGGACGCTTCTAGCCTGTGCTCTGTCTCTAGCGCCTCGTCCCTGCTTATCCCTCCCTGTTAACTCGTGTGCTTTGGAGGTCACATTACTCTTTGATAACGGGATTAAACAAACTCTGCTCGGTATTGGGGTGTGTAAAGCGGTCCCTGGAGTGAGTTCACTATGTTTAGCATGATTCTACACCGGCTCTTAGCACCTCCGAGCTCACTCACCACTGCACGGAGAGTAAACAAATCCTTATTTGTATTATTCGGACGGTCCACTGATCTGCATATCGACCCTTTATGTGTTTTGTTTTCAATTCTTCAGATTTTAGGCAGCCCGTGACTGGTTTTCTCCTTACCACAGTAGGTGTTTATATTTCTCGTTGCAGTCCACACACTGCAAGTTTTTAGGTCTCGCCTGCCGATGCGCTTGCGCATTCGAGCTGGCGAGAGATTAAGGGGCTTATCCAGAGTTTAACCAGACTGGCAATTTGATGCAGTGCATGTGCGCTTTTAGCTCAATGGTCAAGCGCAATGAGTTAAAATGCACGTGCACAGCTGCCCCTCCCTCTCCCTCCCTCTCCCCCACCACAGAGCAGCCTCAGGCTCAAAGTACAGTCGCATTCCACCACCTTCCCCGGCCGGCCGTGCTTTCAGTTTCACGTCCGCCAGGCCGTGTCTCCTTTTTACATTTTTTTATTTTAAGTGGCCAAGGCTTGTTCAGTTTTGGGTTTAGTTTGTGTTCACACTAGGGCTTTAGAAGCACCACTTTCTATTAAGAGGCCAACAGAACAGTGGTGTACATTACTAGTATTTCATAGCAGCAGTGTTTGCAGACCCCTCCCGCTTCCTCCACGCAGCATGCCGTAGCACCTTTATTTATTTCATAGCAGCTGTGCTTTCAGCCCCCTCCCGCCTCCCCACACAGTATGCCCACCCCTCCTGCCTCCTCCAAACAGCATGCCGAAGCGACTTTATTTCATATTGGCAGCGCTTTCAGACCTTGCTGAAGCACCTTTATTGTTGCAGCTGACCCTAACAATTCTCTTCTTCAGATGTTCCCAATCAGTAGCAAATTTGCTGCAGGGAGAGCCATGGCCCGTCTACCACCTCCCCGTCAGTGTGGGGTCCACGCCACTCCCGAGCCGCGCTCCTAAGAGCTCTCAGACACTTGACGGGCCTCTCTGCTCTAATGCATTCACTCACCGTACATCTGAGAGGAAAGGGCGGGCAACCTGTGTTTAGAGTCGATCCGTTCCTAAAATGTACAGAAGTAGTGTTTGTACTTCAGCATTGCCAAAAGACCAGCGCACGCTTGGCCTCACTCTTTCCTGCATTCCTTTGTGGCCATCTGCTTTTCCTGCCTCTCACACCTGCCCCTCCCTCTCCCCCACCACAGAGCAGCCTCAGGCTCAAAGTACAGTCACATGCCACCACCTTCCCGGCCCCTCCACACTCTGACTCACTATCTTACGACCTTTTCATTTCTAAACTTCACAATCTCCCTTCGTGTTTTTTTAATCCACAACTGCAATTACTCTGTCTCTCTCTCAGTCTCAGTCTCTCTCTCTCTCTCTCTCTCAGTCTCAGTCTCTCTCTCATTCTCAGTCTCTCTCTCTCTCAGTCTCAGTCTCTCTCTCAGTCTCAGTCTCAGTCTCTCTCTCTCTCTCAGTCTCTCTCTCAGTCTCAGTCTCTCTCTCAGTCTCTCTCTCTCAGTCTCGGTCTCAATCTCACTCTCAGTCTCAGTCTCGGTCTCTCTCTCAGTCTCAGTCTCTCTCTCAGTCTCAGTCTCTCTCTCAGTCTCAGTCTCTCTCTCTCTCTCAGTCTCTCTCTCTCTCTCTCTCTCTCAGTCTCAGTCTCTCTCTCAGTCTCAGTCTCAGTCTCTCTCTCAGTCTCAGTCTCTCTCTCAGTCTCTCTCCCAGTCTCAGTCTCAGTCTCTCTCTCAGTCTCAGTCTCAGTCTCTCTCTCAGTCTCTCTCTCAGTCTCAGTCTCAGTCTCTCTCCCAGTCTCAGTCTCAGTCTCTCTCTCTCTCAGTCTCTCTCTCAGTCTCAGTCTCTCTCTCAGTCTCAGTTTCAGTCTCTCTCTCAGTCTCAGTCTCTCTCTCAGTCTCAGTCTCTCTCTCAGTCTCGTCTCAGTCTCAGTCTTTCTCTCAGTCTCAGTCTCTCTCTCAGTCTCAGTCTCTCTCTCTCTCAGTCTCTCTCTCAGTCTTAGTCTCTCTCTAAGTCTCAGTCTCTCTCTCAGTCTCAGTCTCTCTCTTAGTCTCAGTCTCTCTCTCAGTCTCAGTCTCTCTCTGAGTCTCACTCTCAGTCTCAGTCTCAGTCTCTCTCTATCACACTGTCAGTCTCAGTCTCTCTCTCAGTCTCTCTCTCAGTCTCAGTCTCAGTCTCTCTCTCAGTCTCAGTCTCTCTCTCCGTCTCCGTCTCCGTCTCTGTCACACCACAGCATCACTCAGCGCCACCACAGCATCACTCAGCGCCACCACAGCATCACTCAGCGCCACCACAGCATCACTCAGCGCCACCACAGCATCACTCAGGGCCACCACAGCATCAATCTATGCAACCATTCAACAACTGTTTCAAATATGTTCTCTCAATGCTTCAAGCTTTATTACAAATGTAAAAAAAAAATTAATATTTCACTTCTGTTCTTGGATTTTCGTCACAATAAAATACACTGAACATAATCTTCACTAAAGTTATTTACAAAGGTTTAAGCTATTGCCATTATAAATTACAATCACTTTTATTTAAGTAATAATTATTTAAAAAAGTTAAAAGCCATTGTTATTTGTAATATCAATACATCTAAGTCACGTAAATACAAAACATGTTGGATTACCAATGCTATAGGTGTCACATTTGCGAAAGTTATAACTATTGGCATTGTAAATGACAAAGCTATTAATTTAGATATTTTAAAAAACAACACATAAAGAAAAAAAAAGTCATTTATAAGACCAATAACTCAAACTTTCCTAATGCGAGGCCTATTGCATTTCCAATGCTTGTTACACTTGCCTACCAGCTTACTTGCGTTGAACTTGGCAGTTGGGTTCCTTCTGGCGGCCTTTACTCCTTCACTTGACCCATGTTTGCTGCAAAACCATCTATTCTACATGAATAAAAAGGACGTTATTTGCTGTAGCCCCCTCCTAGCTACAAAACTGATTTGATTAATGTAACTAACCATTGGCAAATGTCAGAGATACAGCAGCCGCCCTTAATGGCTTTGTAATTGCCCCGTTAGCAGACTGGGAGGGAAGGACCCCTACAAAAATGTTGCATTAGATGGAAATGCGTAAGATTACTACTTTATGGATTGTCAGAGAGGGTAAGTAGTAAAAACAAGACCATGATTCCAACATCAGCAGCCATGTTTTTACACTTCACCCTTTATCCTAGGGTCTCCTAGTACTTCAGTTCTCCTAAGTGATCAGTTTTGTTAAATTGGTGAGTTTATTATTCCATCAGTTGTGGTTGGAATACGATGCTTGAGTGTCCCAGCATTTGTAGGTGTGCACATTGTGGCATACATCCTAACCACAGACTGCAGTAATTGAAGAAATTACTGTCCACGGACCACCCTCCGGCGTTTTTCACAAAGTAACTGCTCTTATTTCACACTCCCCAGTCTCATGTGGTACACCCCTCCTACCAGCCTTTAGTGGTACTCAACCCCTAACAACCCCAGAGATCTTCTTGCCATTCGACTTCTCACGGTTGTCCTACTACTGTCCCCGTGCATTTCTACCATGGGAATGCCCCACCGTGGGAAGGTCACAATCTCCCACAGAGTTCACTCCTTGCTGCCCCTGCCCTGCAATCTCGGACTGTATTCCCGCTCTATCAGCTCCCAGGTGTATTTAAGCCTTAGGCCCCCCTCCTGTGGTATTCCTGCCCCGCAGCCTCCCCTATCGTTACTGTCCCATCACCTTGAATGGGATTTCTCTATTACCGGTATCCCATGATATTCCTGTGCTCCCACCCTTCTGCCCCAAAAGCCTCCTGTGGCATTAGTCTGTGCGGCTATAAGGCTTATAAGGTCTTAAAGGCGAGACCTATTGGCTATGCCAATGCTTGTTAGGTCTAGCTTGACAATGCAACTCTCACTTGACCTTTTAACCTACACTAATATTTTTCTGTAGTTCTTCGCTATCAGACAAAGACATGCCCATTTCCATGCTAACTACTTGGAAAAACTTATTTTAAAGCCAGCCCTGTCATATGTCCTGTGCAGGCCATTGTCATTTTCCCTATGTTAGCATGAGCACTTTGCAGATTGCCCTCTGCTTTACGTGCGTTACTACACAAACTTAATTTGCTTTGTGCCACAGTGTACTTTTACACAGACCTTGCTGTTCTTTCCTGGGATTTAGTCTAAACACGGTAGACAAGGTCAAACAACAATGCCCCTTGTTATTGTGTTCTGGTAAGGCCTTAGCACCTGGACAAAACACGCAGATTCAGTTGTTGTTTGCGAACACATACTTTTGTCATATAGGCATGCACAGATAGGTAACAATACACACTTGGAGAGGGATCTTTCCAGGGAAGAGATCGTGACAGCACCTGAGATGTAGAACTTTCATCTGTGTATGCTAAGGTAAGGGTCTGCTGCAAACACCCAGAGATCTTATGATGTATAATAATTATGCTTCTGTAGAAGGGCAGGGGGCTAGGCTATCCTATTGCATACAATGACAGCTCCTTTCATGATTTATGGACTCCTTACTATGCTGACCGTATTTGTGTTAGGCCTTTTCTTACTAATTGTGGCACAATTACTGCATACTTCAGCACAATAGTTAAAATAAATATTTTAAACTTTTCTCGTGTCTCTGTCAGAATGTATTGTGGACTGGTACGAGTGTGAGAACAAAAGGGTGTGTCCTGCAACCACAATTCATGAAAGGGTCTGGATTGTTGTGCTCTGGGGTGTCTAATCACTTGTGCCTCTGTGAGTTAGCAGGAGGGCAAGTGAGACACTATAGCTAATCAGTCTTGGGCTCATGGGAACTTAGGTAATAGGATGACTCAGTCCCTGCCCACTAAGGTCCTTTGATCCCCAGCATAGTTCTGTGGCTCCGCAGAATCCCTACAACAGCCCAATTGGCATTGGCAATGTTTGTTTATGCATTCGTATTATACTATATTGCAGCATTTGTATTGCACTTAATAACCCTGATGAAGCCACCAAAGGCTCTGATTTATATTGCACACCTGGTTGCCCTTTCGGAGTATGTTGTTAGATGAAGAACGTCTCTAGTTTTAGGTATTACAAAGAGGAACTTTACTTGCTTTACCCTTTTCCTCTTGGAATAGGACACATATGCCTTATGGCCATCTGATAATATTATTTATAATATTGAGGGTATATTAAGATTTGTAAACCACTATTTCGTATGAAACATCAGATTTGGCTAAAGTAGAGGAGCCTGCGCATGCGCATTCCTCACCAGGAATGCACATGCGTAGGCTCCCGTGCATGCGCAGTTCCAAGAAGACGGCTAGCTGGACAAGGAAGATGACCCCGCGATAAGGTAAGCTCTTATTTAAATCTTATTTTAGGCTTAAAGTCATTTAATATTGTGCGGGAGGTGGGCGGCGGGCGGCGCGTAACGGAAATATGCGGAGAGGCCCGGAGATTAGTTTAATCTCTGTGCCTCTCCACGTAAGTCCCTTATGCGACTTCCGCCCACCCCTAGTGCTGACTATGTTTGCTCCCTCTTTCTAAAGTGAAGTTGGTATAATGTCCTGCCACTCTCACCAGCTGTCATGGCATGTCAGGCACGTAAAGGTTAGATATTTTCTGAGAGCTATCAGGAAAGAGGAGAAGAATGTCAGAAGAACAGTGACAAATGGAGAAAAGAGAGATGAAAAAGAACCCACAACAGTGAGATAAAGAGGCAGGGAGTGTCTGGTGGTGGATTAAAGATGCATGAAATCCAATCAAGACTGCACAACCGTGGTATTTGGCACCCTAGCTTTCGATAGTGCCGGCTGCATGCTTCTGAGCAGAATTTTAGGTCCTCGCACATATACCTTTACAAAAGAAGAACTTCTGCTCTGGTCAGACTGATGCCCCTCTGTCATACCCGAATCTGGAAGGACCGACCTGGGCGAAAAGGTCTTTGGTTCCCACAAACTCAGGAAGTTATCAAGCTCTGTCTTCAGTACCTTCCTGAGAAGGGAAGACTTCAGCTCTATTTGAAGTTGGACAGGTCTTTCGGGTTCAATGAAGGTTCCTTGAGGAGCATTAAGTATTACATTTTAGAAGCATTGGGTATAACACTTGAAGCTTTGCTGTCTGATCTATTGATCAGGAAGTTTATTTGTCACACAATGGTCACATAGCAAAGAATTTAAGGCTCATTAATATATAGCCATACCCTCATTTCAGTACCCTTTTTCTGCACAAGCACACGGTACACACAACACATTCGGGCACATGCATCATTGTCACTTACATTCGCAAACGGTGCAAATCGCAATTTTCGGCCGTTTGCGAATGCAATTGACAAAATTGGGATGCATCATGTTTTTCGCAATTTTAGAAATCGTAATCATGTTGCGATTTCTAAAATTGTGATTGCATTTAAGAAATCGCAATTTGAGATTTCTTAAATGCAATGCATGAACATTTTAAATTTTGCGACATAGTAATTTGCGAAAACTTAAAAAAATGCACAAAAGTGCATTTTTGAAAGTTTCATTTTACACACACACACATGCCCTTGGGGCATGTGTGTGTGAAAAATGCACTTAAAGTTATATTTCAGGGGTGCAGGGGGGGTCCTTTGGACCCCCCCTGCACCCTTGAAATTGCATAGGAATCAATGGGAAGGGATTCCTTAATTGTGATTAGCAAATTGTGAATCATAATTAAGGAAATTTAAGAAATCGCAAAAAAAAATGCGATTTATTGGTGCATAGCCGTTTGCGATTTCTTAATTGCGATTCCTTAATTTTCGCAATTAAGAAATCGCAAAAAGCAGCAATGATGCATCTGGCCGATTGTTTTTTATGAATATGTCTTGCTTTTGGACTTTAATGAGTAAGGCACACCTAAACCTGGAGTAAAATACAACTACTCGCAGGAAAAAAGTTATGTGAGCCAGACACAGATACATCTGGTGTGATTATTATCTGAGGTAAGCACATTTTCGATGTGAAGCAAGGCGTTTGCTCTGTGATGTTATTACACCCTAACACCATTGACATTGTAATTCTGATACCAAAACAAAAATATTGCGGAATCGAAATTGAAATAGTGTTTACAACTGAGCACGTGAGGCATGTATATATTTAGAATTTACACAGGGAACACTTGCTAGAAAGCAGCAGAGAGCAGGTCTCTTTTTATGAAATAGACCTCTTATGTCAATACTTTGCTTTTAGTGATATCATTTGTAATGGACACACATGAAAATGATTTAAATGTTGACATAACCTAGGCCCCACGCCCTCTATCGATTAAACATGCACCAACAAAATCAAAGTCTAGCAAACATTAACTAAATTTAGAGCAAGTGCTTCCTGTATTATATAGACATACAACCCACAGCTGAGCCTGTCCACTCCAACCCTCAGGCCCGATCCACTCTGTATAAAACTGTAAACATGATATAATAATGACATGCTTGGGCTATATTTAGCCTGACAGGCTATTATCTCTCAGATGTGAAGACACTGCAGAAGGCCTACCGGATACAGCAAGACCAGATGAAAGTAAACCAGCCAAATCTAATCATTGTCAAAGCAGAATGTTTACTCTGCACAAAAGCTGACCGCCAGGCTTTTCTGACCCTTGTCAAACTGAAGTGAAGGCATTGGCTATGATTATTGAACCCATGCTGTCCAATAGGCAGCCACAAAAATATCTTGTTAGTTCTTTTTGTTGACATATCAAATTATTTTGGCGGATAAACTCATTCCTAACTGAAGAACATATCAGCACATCTTCTCGAGTAGTTAATCATAGGTACCGAGCTCGGCATTGTTGGCAGGCGTCATGCAAGGCACGATTCACCGTTTGTTAGTGATAGTGAATCCGGCAGCTAGAACAGTCACCAACTCTCCTTAGGGATGCTCATGGCCACCATCTTGCGTCAAGTGCACTGGTTTCACACTTATTTTATAATTTGGGGGGCCTGCAGCACAAAAGAGGCTGGTTCAACCACAATTTACGAAATGCACTGAAAATGGCCTCTCTCTCTCTCTGCGATGTGAGGGATTTTCAAGGCTCTTGGACCACAAAGGTTCCTTTAGCAAAATGTCGCACAGCGGCGGGTCCTCTGCAATGGTGGAGGAGCGTTGTCCCACTGGCTCAGAGCCAGCAGCTGAAAAAATAAAACAATATTTTATTATCGTTTTCTTTTTCAGCTGCTGGCTGAGCCAGTGTGTGTGTAGGGAGGGGCGTGGCCGGGCCATGGGAGGGAGGGGTAAATGAGTGGTATTTGCACTTCTAAGTGCGCATGTCTGTTTGGCTGGCCTTCTTAGTCCGGCCAAACAGACATGCACAGTTAGGTTTTTCCAACCCAGCTGTATTGCGCAGTCTTGCTGGAGAAAAAGCACAGACTCCCTGTGCCTGAGCAAGTGTTAAACCAGCCCTCTCAGGCCATTCCCCTCGCTGCTCTCATGCTTGGCAATAGGATGAGAGCAGCACCGGGATTGCACAGGGAGTCTCTGATGCTGTCCCAGTATCTGCTGGAACCAGGAAGCAGAGGAACCCCGAGGTGCGAAGTGGCTAGCAACTTCAAGTAAGTCTTATTTTTCTTATTATTAACCCCCGATACCCTCAACCCTCCTCGACACTTTTTGTTCGCAATCTACCTGCCTCATAAATATTAATGTGGTAGGAATCGGATTCCGACACCTAGTAGAAACTAGCACATGCTAGGATCTTAGCCTGTCTGTGACTGCAGATTTCTACATCCAGGGCATATGCGTTGTCTGCACCCCCATTTGTGCTGCCTGCTGGATCATAATGGAAGTTGACAAATTCTAACAGCTAACACTTTGCCAAAAGATGCTTCCTGCTCTTCCCAGGAGCTAACAATTTAATTGGCTGTGACTGCAGGTACAGTCACAAAGCATGTGTGCATTCTACTGTGAGCTGAAAGGGGGACGTACTCTCCTTGGTGCCTCCTTTCCCTTACAACTTGCAATGGTTTGCAATGCTTATATTAGGATTCATAATGTCTTATGAATCTCTGCACACATTTGTGCAATGAGAACTGTGACTTTGCATCTTCAGAGTCAGTGGCACTGGCTTTGTGAATGCAGTCTTTTCTGCATTACACCCCTTGTCTTTAACATAATAGACAGTGTAGGAACCTGCAACTTGATTTGTAAAATCTTTGGGAATTTTACCGGTGGGTAAGAACCCTGAAGTCTCAGTAGCAGAACTTACTGTATATATGTATGTTGTATTTTTGCAAGCATAGTCAAATGGCAATTACGCGCTGTTCAAGGTCACAGGCAAGCATAAAGTCAACGAGTGTTAGGAGAGGTAGCTGAATTGTAAATGGGTAATGCATTGTGATGTAGTCTTCTTTCCTGTGAGTCAAAACGTTAAGTAGGCCAGTGTTGGAGAAAGATCTCTCCACATCAACCAGCAAAATCCAGGACAAGTTTGAGTGAGTCCCTCCAAATACACAGCAAGCATCTGGGTTTCTGTAGTGTAGATGAATCACACCGTTCCTATTTAGGTTTGGACTTAATGGCTTGCAGTGCCTTTCAGTTCAAATGTATGGTAAACATTTGAGAGACACAGGGAAAGGCAAACGGATAACCCGGCTATGGTTAGCAAACTTAGAATACTGCCGCTAGGTGAAGGTGTTAATTCTGGGCGTGAATTGATGTATTTAAAGAGATTCCTCTAGCAGGCACGTAACACAGGCAAGCCTCCTTTTGTTGTTTCGTCCACTCAGGACACACCAGATATCATAGTTGATGAAACCCCTTTGCCCTCTCACCAGACTTCTGCACTTAGTGGCTCTCCTTGGGTGTATCCAAGCAGACTAACTGTTGGTATGACTGGGAGATCCTGTACAGACCAACATCATCCTCAGCTGGTTCTCTCCCACCAATGCCACACCTAAAGGCCACATAAAGGTCTTGATTTTGCTGGAGCATCCTGGGCCTTGCAAAGTAACCTTTAGTCAAGTCATCGAAGATTTTTCCCCATTAGTTGTGTGAACCTTTTGTGCTGATGTGAATCATTGGAAAGGAGAAAACATCAACAATACAATTTAAATTGTGCAGCCCAAGTGACTCCACATTGAGGACCAGGAATTGTTGGATATGACGAAATGGTTTTATTTGGATTACCAATCAATCCAGTAAATAGGCAAACCATAAGCAGATTCAGTAAGTACCTTAGTACAATAGGCAAAGTGAAATATCTCAGTTAGGTTGAGGAGCAATAGGAAGAGATACAAAATTGTGATTTGCTATTGTATATTTATACAAATATACAATAGCAAATCAAAGTGCACAGGAGTTCCATAAAGAAACTTCCATTCGCTACTCTAACATGGGTCAAATATAGGATCATCTATCAAGAGTTTTTAATCCAGGAGCATAGAAGCAGAAAGTGTCAATGTGATCAGACTCCAGAAGAAGTCCAAAGAAAAAGGAAATAAGGCCATATGTATGAAACTAAGGCTTTGCGATTTCCAAATAGCATATTCATGGAAATCGTTATTAAGGAATCACAAAATGAGATGTATGTAGGAGTGTATTCTACTAATAGTGATTTCTACAAGTTCATAATTGCAATTAGGAAATCGCTATTTTGGGAATTGCAAATTTGTGACTTCCTAATAAGAATATGCAAATTAGGAAAAGTTCCATTCTGGATGCAGAATAATGATGTGAAACCAGGAAGGTAAGAAATACAGGGTCTGGCCACAACTCAAAAGCCTAGGAAGGTGCTGGAAAGAAGGAGTTTACCTATCTCACCCCTAGCAGTGGATTATTTATACCTGGTGAACACCATGTCCAAGGAAGATGGGGACAAGGATTCTGGGAGCAGGAAGCACAAAGTCAAGTTCTCAGAAAAGGAGTTTAAGCTGCTAACTAACGAATTTGTGGAATATATGGGAAGGCTTCATTTACTGTTCCTGAGGGCCAGAAGAACAAAATATGGAACAGCATCCTGGATAAGGTGAACTCCCTCAGTGTCACCCAAAGGACCATGCCAGAGATCAGAAAACACTGGTATGACTTGAGATCCTGCACCAAAAAGAAAGCAGCAAGCAGGATGGCAGAGGGTTGTGGAATAGGTGTTGGACCCTCCAAACACCCCCTCCCACTTCAATGGAATCACTGATCGAGGGGACACTGGAACCAGCAAGTGTAGTGGGAGTGTGAGACATTGGCACCTCCAGTCCGGCAGGCTCCAGCCAAGGTGAGTCAACTCCCCTTTACTTACTTAACATAACATAATGATTGCAATTTCTCGAGTACAACATCTCAGCAAACAAAACTCCATTGAGATGCTTGCTGTACCTTGGCAATGTTATAGTACATTCAATTTACATGTTGATGACTACACTACACATATCTGTACATTATAGTCACAAAAACATGGAGCACAGTTACAACAATATTGGGACAGATTCTCAAAAGTAATCTGAGACAAAATCCTAACTTGACAACTTTCGGTATTCACAAAAGGCATTCAAGAGTAGTAAAGTTAGGATTCCTAACTTTACTCCTCCTAAACTGAGACAAAATCCAAACTTTACGTCTTTTTGTATTCACAAAGGGCATTTAGAAGTAGTAAAATTAGGAATCCTATCTTTAATACTCCTAAATGCCTTTTGTGAATACTGAAAGTCGTAAAGTTAGGATTTTGTCTCAGATTACTTTTGATCAACTATATGCATGCATTTCCAAGGATCACACCCAAGACTTGTCAGAAACAATTGAGGCTGACGAAGCTACTGACACACGTGTGGAAATGGAGGACAGCACAATTGCAACTCCTGTGCCCATTACCCGACTCCAAATACTAGGAGAGCAACGTTTGCACCACTACTAGACTTTGTGAAAGGTGATGAGGGACAATCCCAAAGCAAGAACACAACAACATCTGTGGGCAGGACACACAGACACAGTAGAGTTCAGCCAGCAACAGTCCACAATGACAATGTGTCAGACGACATGGCAGACAGTTCTCCTGTGTTTTGTGGCCTGGAGAAATACATCATCTCAGTACAGCCCTTGCAAGCTATACATATTAAGACTGTTAGTAGGCATCTACAAAGCATGTCAAGGTCAATGCTGTGATTGCAGACAGGGCAAGCCCGCTGGATTTCTGCCATGGAGAAGGTGCAATGCCTGCAAAGATGCGGGCATAGGCAGCACATGGCCCGCTTTGATGCCATCACATGATCAATAAATTGATTGGCAGTAGCCGTGACCACTCTTGTAAGGAGAACTGTCAACATACAAAAAAATATGGGGCACTGCTGTCAGGATGTTGTACGTGGGCGAGTACAAATAACAACAGTCTTTGAAAACATAGAGACACACAACCTGTCTGTCCTCAACATTCTGCCACCACCTGAGATTGAAGACGGCTCTAGCATCAGTGCCACATCTGTGCAAGAAGGATGCTATACAAGGCGAATACGCTGAAACACTTCCATCTTCCACAGGCCTGTGTTGCTGAGTGAACACTCAGAGAAATTATAATATTTTGTTTTGTTTGTTTTTCAAAATACTTTGTTGTTTTGTTCAGACAATGTTACATAAGCAATGGATACTGTTGAATAAAAGGTGATTGTTCAGTTACGTGCATTACCGTCATATGTGATGTCTATTTCATAGATGTGGTAATAATTATTACCTCAAAAATAGTTGTTAATGATCTCTGTGCATCTAGCACGACCCTCTGCTGCATGAACTCCATCCTGCTGAACCTGTAATGGTGGTAGTTTCTCATCTGAGTCAGATTAGGGTTCTATGCTGATGTTGTGAAGACCCTTCTTCATGGCGATGGTGTGTAGAATGGCACATGTGGCAATGATTTTGCAACAGGTCTCGAGTCTGTAAAGCAGTTCTCCAATTGTTTTTTTGGAGGCAGTGGAATCTGGACTTCAGTATGCCAAAGATACATTTGATGATTGGCCATGTTGTCTTATGACCCTAGTTGTACTGTTTTTCGCTTCTGGTTGTCGGAGTCAAGTATGGTGTCAGTATCCAAGGACTAAAGGCATATGCCCTGTCTCCTTTAAGAGTACGAGAAGGCTAAACCGATAGGCCATATGACACAAACAGTTCTTGCAGCTGTATGAATTGAGTCAGCAACTCTCTAACCAAGTAAAAAGCCATCGCAAAATTCACCCTGAGACAGTCGGTTATGAATTCCACTGTGGCAGAACATGAAGGAGTTGTGTGCTGCCTGGGAATCTGTTGACAAGGTCTGTTATGATACAGGAGGCTTCACACATGCTTGTACATTGAATGAGTGTGAGTTTTTCCTATTTCTGTACATGAATTCATTTGGTGAGTCGGAACATATGGCAATATGTGTGCCATCAACACAGCCAATTATATTGGAGGACTGTGCTACCCGTTAAAACATGAATTTGACCCGTTGCTAACCAGGAACCTGTAAAAGAACCTGGAAAATGCACTTTGGAAACTCCCCCTACCTCTGCTATGACCCCCGGGTAACTGCCAGAAGCTAAAAGGTGGAGACGCAACCTACCTGCACATGTGGTGGGATTGCATTACTTCTGAGCGTTGGTTTCTATAGCTGAAGTTGTAACTCAGCAATTAATTCCAGGATTGCCTCATTAGTGAGTCTGTACTTCTTGTATATCTCTTCCTCAAACTGTTCAAACAGGGTGACAGTCACCCTAAATATCCCCTGTCTCCTCCTCCCTCCCTGCCTATCAGCCAAAATCCTGATACTACTTGCCAAGACATGTAGAGCCACCATTCTGAACCAGCCTGGTGCATTTTGGGTGCCTTTTTATAGTTTTCGCCTGGTTACCAACTTATACAGATTGATGGTAATTGAATTTCATAAATGGCCATTTTGCGGATATTCGCAAATAGGAAATCCTTTGTACGTGGTGTTAGAGAATCAATGCTTGGAAACCCCTATTTGATATTTTGAACCTCCGAAAATGCCTTTTGTACATTCCGAAATGGCATTTTGCATTTTCTAATGGCCTTAAACTGGAATCACACCATTAGGAAATGCAAAATGACATTGTACATATGGCCCCAGGTGTTTAGTGAAAAGCTACACATTTGCAAGAATAGGACAAGCTGAAAGGACTGCCCCTCTCTAAGTCTAAAGGGAATTTCTCCTAGCTCAAACTATGTGAACATCAATATAACAAGCATTGGAAATGCAATAGGTCTTGCATTTGTTTATGTTAGAGCGTTTGGCTTTGCTAATGGTACTGTGTTTTAGGTATGTGTTATTTAGTGCATGTATGTGATGTGTCGTGGAATTATGTGGTTTGGATTGTAATTGTTAGCTGTGTAGCAGTATGAAGCATAGAGTTAGGAGGAGAAGAATGTGTGAAGATTTGGGAAGGTGAGTGAGGTGGAGGAGAACAGCATGAGGGACAATGAAGGAAAGGGAGGAGAGTAGCATGAGGCAGAAGAAAAGAGTGAGGAGAGGAGTATGAAGGACAAGGAAGAGAGTGAGGAGGTGAGCATCATGAGGTAGAAGGAAGGAGAGGGAGGAGAGCAGTATGAGGCACTTAGAAGACCTGAGTCCAGAGTGATGTCAGTACCTCAGCCCTCCCACCAGCACTGCTTCGACCGCCACCAGACTTGAGGGCCCCCCGCCCCGAAGGTGAAAGTCCGCTCTGCCCACACCCATACAAACCACCCCCAACCTCCTTCGCATCTCTCACCTCACAAACACCCCTCGCACAGCCCCTGTAGCAGATCTGTCAAGTGCCACCGTAAACCCCGCTCTTATTTACAGGAATTATAGAAATTCCTGTGACTGGCCCGATGGAGAATGCGGGGGCAGAGTCTAGCGGGTGATTTGCCAATATTAACATAACTATTTAAAAGAGTTGTGGCCTTGTGTAACGGCATGAAGGCACCCTGAAATGCTACATCTAGGTCTTAAAATCAGACGACGAATAGCATGTTCCAAAACAAGGTAATTACTGTGAAATTAAAATGTGCTACCTTCAAGTTGCTAAAAGCATGGTGCAGATGCTCCGCATCTACAAAGCTGTGGCTGTTAACCTCTTTCTACAGTGAGGTTACTGAACACCATCTACCACGCTTGGCTGCCACATCATAAAGCTTCCTGTGTTGTTGCTGCTGCTGTTCTTCCCTTGTAAACATGTCCGTGGAATGTCTTGAACGGATAACCTTTGGAGGCATTGGTAATTTGTTATTATATTGCTGAATTCATGTAATTCCTTTATTTTCGGGGGAAACTGAAGATCTGCCAGAGATCACAATGCGCACCTGTACCGACGACGCAGGGACTCTACCTTGGTTATCCAGTTTCAGGGCAGCCTGCTCTGCCTCTTCCGCCCTGGAAGGAGGTTCTCCATGCCAAGCCAGACATCGGCAACTATACAACTTGTTGCGTATAAAATCCTTGTAATGCACCGTTAAACGTTTTGAATCCGTTTAGTGTTCGCACCCGTAGGTCTAAGTCCCAATGCAATACTTTCACATTCCCCATTGTACAGTGAGCTGCCTTTTATGGACACCACGCTGGAGGGGTCAGCCGACACTCTTACTACCGAATCCGCATCCATACTGCTTTTTGTAACCAGCTACCCAATGACTTCCTTCCGATTCTATTTTCTCCCCTGTCTGAGCATCGATGCACTCGGGGTACTTCATGTGCATAAACGTGCGAATACCGGCCATGTGGGCTGCATCCAAAGGGGGATCAGGCGGTGGCGGCATCCTAACATCGCTGCATGGCCGATTACTTAAAATATGGCTAAGTTAACCGAGGACAGGTAAGCGTTGCCCTGACGACCAAAGTTATGTAAAATTTAGGCCGCCTCAGTGAACCAGAAAAGGAAAACGAAACGCTCTAAACTCAGCAGAAAAGAGATGCCGCTACCTCAGTGACGGTGCCAGCATTAATAGTTATTCAAGGTTGGTGCAATTGCCTCGGCCCCCTACTTAATGCAGAGGTTTTCCTAACGCTGCCGTGACATCCCCCGGGGCACGAAAAACATTTTCTTCATAGACATTTCTAATAGCCATGATGCGGTAAGGAGCAACGAAAGATCGGATATCTCCGGATCCTTCCGCTGCTTGTGTTGAATGCACCCCGTGAGGCCTTAGTGCTGCGTGAATCTGGAAAATTTAAACTGGGCATCATCTGCTACTCCCAGCAGGCGACCCCTATGCAGCCGGGATCAGAATGACCTGGAGGACCAACACAAATGGATCCAAGCGGATGCCACCTAAGACCTGATTCGGCCGCTCGATACACGTTGTGCACATGCAAACGGGAAACAACATTCCCGGGCACAAGCATCTATCAACAAGGAGGGTCCATCCACTGCAATGCCTCCTTCCAGCAAGGAGAACAAGGCAACAATGACGAAAACCGCACACACACACACACAAAAAAAAGGGGCGGGAACAGGATACTGAATCCCGCCCCTCCAGGACTCCCTGACCTGCCTCATGGTTGCCAAGGCAATATTTCTAAAAATATTGTTGTGCTACCATAAGGCAGGTCATGGAGTCCTCGAGAGGCGGTATCCAGAGCAGACAAATCTGCTAAACAGGAGCTTTTTCCAATAGCAGGCCTCCGTTTCGAGAGGCCTGCCAATGGAAAAAAGGGGCGTGGCTTCACGCCATAATGAAATCCCCTCCTCACAATATCTCTTTGCCTGCAGCAGTGCATGCGCTGCAACGCAGGCTTCGACCTAAAAATAACAGGAGACTCAAAAACATCTTATCTCCATTCTCACCACCAGAAACCAATCAGATTGCTACTTGAATGTATCTACAACATAGCTCTAAATTCCCAACGCATTGAACCAAGGGCGTAGGGAAGCCCCTCACTTTACCAGCTTCAGAGGGGGTCAGAATGATTTGTTTTTTATTGCCCATTATTGTCTTTATCTGCGATATGCAAGTGACAAGATAAAAGCCAAAGGTAATAAATATTAGAGGAAAGACGGTGCATAGCAAAATTGTGGAGTGGCAATCCAAGAGGACAGGGAAAAAAGAAATTATGACAATGACAAAAATATGTAAGAGGTTAATTAAGTGATAGAACGTGAAAGAGAAAGAAAAATAAGACTGCAAGCAAAGAAAAATGGTCAGAAAGAAAGGACATACGGCTAAAAGAAGGGACAAATGAAGAAAGGAAGGAAATGAAAGTGGAAAGGAGGGAAGAGAAAAAGAAAAGGAAAGGGAGAAGAAAGAGTGAAAGCAAGATAAAAATTGAGAAAAAGAAAATAGGAGACTGAAAGAAGGGAAAAGGTGGCAAGAATGCATGATGGAAGGAAAGATTAATGGACAGAATAAGCAAAATGGAAACACAGACTTAAAAGAGAGTGGAAAGAAAGAATACTATACCGTAGAAAAGACAAAATGATATGAAGAAGGAAAGAAAGTTAAAAAGATAGAAGCAATGAGTAAGAGAAAAAGAGAAGGGAAATATTAATGAAGAATAAAAGGAAAAAATGACAATAGAACAAAAGATAGCTTAATTGTAAGGTGGCAGGGAAAATAACAGAAGGAAAGACTTGTAAGAATGCAGCTGTTCTATTAAAATTGTGCTATAAAAGCCACATGTTTCACTATTTTATGCATGGGAGAGGCTTTAACAATTCCCAAGGGTCTGCATAGAAATGGCCAGGTCTCTCACTTTGCTTGCATTTTTACTATCATGTGGTTCAAAGTGAGGGGCATTTTAATTTACTGGCTACTCCCTTGCATTGAACTAAGGCTGCAGTTCTCAGCCGTGAACATCTTGCTGTCCTGGTACATAATTGTAAATTGTTGTGTCTTGTAAAGCGCACTGCTACCCGGAGGCCTCGTAGCGCTATAGACCGCTGGGGAACCCGTCCTGGCTTTCCCTGTGAGATAGTCCCTCCTGGGGGTCTCCAAGGTGAAACCAGGCATCCCCGGCGTTTGTGTGGGGCCGTTGTGGAGATGAGGCAAGCTAATGCCCAGAGTTGCCGAGTGTGCTCCCTGGTCGGAGTAGGCACCGATGCGAGAATTATCAGTCCGCTGATCCTGGTCCAAGACCCTGCCGCGTCGGGAATCGAACCCTGGTCCCGGGCCGTTCTCTGCACTCGGGTCTGCCGCCTCTAACCAGTGAGCCACACCTCTCCATAATGAATAGAAAGCTTCTTTCAACCATTGTTTCTCCATGTTCAATGGCAAGTCTCTCTTAGGCCTCTCTATCAGTCATCTAATACAGACAATTAAGCCTTTCTCTAGTTAATTAAATATTAAACCTGCAAGAAAGGGATAGCATGCTAGCAAGCACCATACATTTCGACTGAGGCCTGTAGTCAGGCTAACTTAAATAAGCATTTAATGTGCATTTCAATTACATGATTATACACACACATGTGTAAAGGAACTGCAAAATGTGAGCAAAAGAATACATGTTTACATATGCAATATAACTTGAAGTGTAAGTGTAAAATGTGAATAAGGTATTTCATGATTCATGTTTAAACTAAACATTACTGCACATGTATATAGTTCTTTAAGTTATACAGTAAATACATTTCAGTAATGCGTTTAAATGTTTCACACATGCTAATAAAATTAAGGCACACAAAGAATATAATGTTAGATGCATGTATATAGTTGCATTTCTGTGACGTGTAAGGGTGGCGCCTAAAGGACGCTGCTCCAATCTGCACTGATATGCCAGTATCAGGGCAGTTATGGTGTACATGTGTACTGACCTGCACCATGCACTGATATCTCAGTACTGAGAGCATAAACTATGCTGGTAACATATCAATGAGTGGGATACATGTTAGAAAAACCTCTCAAACCTGCAGGCTACATGTTAAATCCATCAAGAGCAGCTCAAGGTTTCACTGCCTGCAATAATAACCTGTATGTAATTTGAGGTCAGAGGCTCTAGGGCAAGTACGTCATCTTGCTCAGTTAATGTACCTCATGCAAAGATGTGAATGTTGCTGGGAAATTTGTCATGTGCTGGTTCTAATCTTGAAGACAATATAAAAGATTAATGGGCAACTTCAAATAATATTTGTGTGTAACCAGCAGGTCGCACTTTCCAAACTTAAGTAAGATAAGGAGGGGAGTTTGTGTATACATTGCAAAGAGTTTTGGGGATCTGCTGGTGGAAGAGTTCATTGCTAGGATAATTTCTCAGGGGATTAATCTGCCTACTGAAAAAACTTGCATGCAGTGGCGGCTGCCACAAAAAATGTGGTGAGGTTGGTGGAGGGGGTGCTGAGGGTAGTGCGGAAGGGTGAGCGCTGGGGCCAGATTTAATAATAATGTTTAAAAGGAGATTTACCTTAAGCTTCCGGCCGCATTGCGCCTCGGATTTCCTGTGCTTGCATGTCCCAGCAGACACTGGGACAGCAATACAGACTCCCTGTGTAATCCCCGCGCTGCTCTCATGCTCTGAAAGGAGCGCTGGGATTGGCCTGAGTGGGCTGATTTGATGCTCTGCTCAGGCGCAGAGAGTCTGTGCTGTTTCCCCAACCCAGCCTGACTGTGCAATACAGCCGGGTTCGGAGGACTATAAGTGCATATTTGTCTTTGGCTGGACTAAGATGGCTGGCCAAACATACATGCGCACTTAGATGTGAACCATCATCCCTCCCATGGCCCCGCCCCGCCCCTCCCTACATACGCTGAATGAGAAAGCAGTGAAAAATAAAACAATGATAAAATATAGTTTTATTTTTCAGCTGCTGGCTCTGAGCCAGTATGGCGACACTCCGCCATTGCAGAGGAGCCACCCCTGCTTGTGTGTAACCTGCAATTGTTTTGGATGTGGCGAAATACAACATTCCTCTCCAGGTAATAGTTCATCTTCCACCTCTAGGCATCATTCCAGTCCATTGAACATTCTTCTCTGTGTAACACTAGATGCTGAGGCTTGCAGGAAACAGATATATCTCTGCACAGGGTGTCACAACCTATAAAGCCATCATAGCAGCTGATTCGCTGAGACAGAAGATGTAGCCTTTAGGATGTATCAGCGTAATCATGTTTATGTAGCGCTTTTTAGTTCAACAAAATGGATCAAGGCTCCCTCTTCAAGCCAGTGTACTCACCTTTCCACAGTGCATACCATTGGTTGAGTAGGCATAGTGCGTAGTAATTGAAATGGTCAAAAGGGTCGAACCACCAGTTGAAAGAAAAGCCCTCATCTCCTCTGCACATCTAGCAGGCCTTGCTTTTACATACATGGAGACATATTTTTCTCTCCCTCTCCTTTAGAAATGCTAAATATTTATACTGCAAAGCATTTACTCTTAGAATTGACATAGTGAAAGAGGGGTTATTAGAAGCATGGAAAAGGGTTCATAATCCAAGAGAGTCGCTTAATTAAAATAATGTTTAAGAACTTAGGGGCATATTACCAAGCAATAGCGATAATTATCGCTATCGCTTGGTTAGCGTGAAAAAATTATCGCCGAGCTGCAGCGATTTTTAACGCAGATAAACCTTGGTATTACCAAGGTTTATCGCAAATGCGATAAAAATCGTCCGCAATGCATGAATATCGTGAAAAGTCAGCGATATTCATGCATTAGCGAGCTAATGCTCTTAGCCATGTTATCCACCTCCCATTGGATAACATGGCTAAGAACTGCTCAGGGCAGGTGTTAGCTTTTGGAGATATTCGTGCTTAGGGCAAATATCTCCAAAAGTTGGTAATAGGAGATAGCGATGTTAGCGACTGTTTCCAGTCGCTAACATCTTGGCACGCCCACTTTGCATGTCATTAGTGATAAATATCACTGACATGCAAAGTGGGGCTCAAGATGGTCGCTATCTCCTACTAGCTGTCGCTAACTGGTGTTAGCGACAGCTAGGTAATAGGGAGATACTTTTATCTCCGCTTTCTTGGCTTTTAAAACCAAAAAAGCGGAGATAAACCCCCTTGATAATATGCCCCTTATTGTTTTACAATCATATTGGAACCAGCATTTCTGAAGAGGCCCTGTATACTTTCCATAAGCAACCCTAACACTTCTCTGCAGGGTTACCACTCTTTTGATGGGACAAGGCCAACACGTCTTTTAGGAGGTATCTTTAGGAGAGTCAATTATTTAGAAATTCACATACAAAATCCATGGGCTATGAACATTGGCCAAAATTTTAAAGAATTTTAAAATGCACTTTGTATGGTGTTTGAGGATTTTCTCTCAAGGAAACATATATAAACGAATGCAAATGTGTTAATCCAAAACCCCCGTGGGCCAGTTACAGTGGTCAAATCAGATTTGCTTTAAAAAGTACATAGACTTACTCCTACTTTTCTCTCTATTTTAATTTCTCCGATTGTCTGTCTACCCTCTCTCATTTTCCCTCATGATCTGTCTCCATACATTTGGGCAGTGTCAACAACAGGTATCTCGTCTCTGTTGTGAGATATGCATTTTTTAATGCTGCCTCAGTCCCTACTGCATTGCTACAGTGGGCATACTGACCACAATGCACATTCAGGCACATGTAATTCAGACAAAAGTGCTGGCAGCAGCACACATTGCATCCCAAAAGACACCTACGGACACATGCACAATAAAAACTAACAGACTAACCTATATACATCATTTGCATATAAAGCTTCTTGTAGCCCAAAGATGGTGGGTATTGTACAGTCTGATGGTGAAATAACAAAATATAAGGGAACATTTAAAGTACACATACAGACGAAAGGCTCAAAACCTTAAATAACAGCAAGGATCACCGATATTGATACTCCCCCTTCCACACATATTGTAATTGTATTTATATAGTGCTTACTACCCCTGACGAGCTGTTGAAGCACCCTGTGGTGAGTAGCGTGCTTCTCCGGAACACAAGGTTGGATATAGATTGGTAGTAGATTAGATATATGTGATTCCTTTTCTATAGTAGGGATTATTCTTGGAAAGTTTGTTAAGTTTGTGCTCTTGGGATCTCATGACTTTCCTCTAATGTTTTTAATAGAGATAGATTAATTGAGGTGGATTAGTAAAGGGAAGAAGTAAGATGATATTGCGAGAGAGGCATATGTGACTGTTAGTTGGATGAATTGGATAGGATTGAAGATTTTGGAGTTCATAGAAATAAGAACGGTTTGTGTCCTTTAGTGTAGGGACAGGCAGAGGTGGAAGTTTTTTTTTTAAAGAACTAAAAAAGTTATATATTCAATACATTCAGGTATACAGATGTACTCAGATACCTAAACACACACGTCACTGAATTGCACAGTGTAAATCCAGAAAACCCGGTGTAAATCCCACCTTCCCCACTTGGCCAAATTGTGTGATCTAAGGCAATTGTTATGTTTCGCCATGCCTCCTTTTTCGTATCAGAGTGCCATGAAATACATGACTTTAGGATGTGCACTGTATACAAACCTCTAATCTTAGATTTAATAGACTAAAATATTGTTTCATGTATAACAGCAACCTAGGCCACAAAGAAAGTGCACATCACAACTGACTTACCTCTTGGCTCGCCAATGCTGTGGTTGTTAGGGATCAGGAGAGGGCATACATGTTTTAAATTCATGTTTGAAAACTATCACTTCTAGTACATGCCACTCAAAGCAGTGATAAGCTTATGTACTAAGGTGGAACACTTTCATTTTAGAGGAATACATTTTTGAAATATGAAGAGACTATCACATTTTTACATATTTGTTGCAAAATGTCTGACATGAAGGTATTCCCTCTTCCTTAAGTGGTGCAAGACACTTTATATGTTTTTTTTCTTTACTTCAATTAATATGTAAATAGCCCATTTGTTTAACATCTTTCTGAAAGTTAGTGCTCGATCAGGAAAACATCGGCTCGGTGCTGCTGTTCCCCCCGTGGCCATATGTTAAGATCAGGAAAGCAACAAGCAGCCACACCCCCCGGAATACAATGAGTTTTTTTTTTGCTGTTGCAGATTTATATAGCACAAAATCGACCCGAAGGTATTGGAGCGCTTTACATGAGCATCAGTTAAGTTCCACGAGGGGTGAACAACACTTACAACGCAACTTTTACATCGCAGAGCCTTTACAACGCAACCATTACAACGCAAACTATTACAACGCATTACTCTGGGGGGCGCTCTAGGATAGGGAATAGGTTAATTTACTATCCAATAACCTTCCCTAGTGTCCACGGGGACTAAAGTTGGAATAGTAAATTAAACTATTCACTATCCAGCGCCCCAAAGCACTATGCGTTGTAATGGACTGCGGTGTAATAATTGCGTTGTAAAGGCATGCGATGTAAATGCATGCGTTGTAACGTCATACATCCTCCACGAGGAAATTATTCTGGTAAGCAGGTTTAGGTCAGGCGCTCTACTATAAGTATGGGTGAGAGTAACAATATATTAAAGTATATTGTTTGCATCAAAGGGTTAGGAGAGAGGTCGGCTACCAGACAACCCCACAGAGACCCACTTGGTGGGTACCTAAACAATGGAAATGCAATCCTCCCTGAGCACTATACAGTAAATATCAAATAATAATAAAAGTAAGTGCCAAATTATCGTTGGCAAGCACGAGCAAGGAAAAACTCTGCTCCGCGAATTTCAGAAATCTGTGGGCTCATCAGAGCGTGGAGTGCAGAAAACTCCACATACTCCGCGAACGGAGTGGAATTCACTGCCCAGCCCTAATTATAAACAGCTGTGCTGGCACAGTGTGGAGCTGCCTACTTTTGTTGTATGAGTTGCTTAAAGTTCACACAAATACAGTTTTGGGATTGGAAAACATGTATACCGGGAACCCATCAATTGAAAGAGAAGGAGTTGCAGAGGAAAGGAGGTGGAATCAGGAGGGGCAGAGCTTGGAAAGCAGTCTGACAGTCAATTTATATATTTAGGATAAAAAGTCAGCTGCAAAGAAGATGGAAGCAAGGAAAATGTAACAGTAAATCTCTTCTAGCTTAATTAATTAGTCAGAAAGAGGCTGCTTTTTAAAATAGTGTACAGGTTTAGTGTACTTGCTGCAGAGATCTTTGTGTGCCCAGCAATTTTTAGGGGATTATAATATCAGCAAGATAACTCAGGTAGGTAATGCACTGTTAGGAGAGTTCTATGTTTTACCCAGTCACAAGTTTGACTCATAAAGTAGCATAGAGGGTTAATGTACCTGCTGAAAAGCAAATTGTGTAAATGCAGATCACGGTTTTATATTTTATGCGGATAGGTAAGTGGGATACTGCTTTTGACAGTGAGAACATTTTGTTACTTCCAGTTCATAAGTTTCAATCCTTCTAACCTAGCACAGTGATTTATTTACAGGCATCAAGGAGCTACATGCAAACTGTAAGTCATGGATTTAGATCCCTAATGTTTTTTTCCTCAATCTGTTGTTAAGATTGCAAAGAAGGTGCTTTTTTGGAAGTAATAAAGTCTTGCTAGTACAGATGACCCCAATCACTGCTTTACGTTTTATATCCAGACTTTGTCTTTCTCTGTCAATTCACTCCAGCGTTGGATTGGCCTATTGGGCAATCTGGCAGTTTCCAAAGGGCTGTTCTGATGGATCAGTGTAGTTTGTGACTGTTTGTGGACCATTTATTGTTGATTTCTCTAATATTACCACACATATTGCCCGCAGCAGGCACAGCTGCATACATACAGTTTTACACACTTTTATAATTTATTGTATGCTATAACACCCTACTCTGGGATGTGTAGCACTATGAAGCAGCCGCGGTCCGTGCAGGTACGAGCGGTGGGGTCCAGTGAAGGGGATTTCCACATACGTCCATGAGGCAACATTAAACATTTATTTAATTTCCCCTCACGGTCGTATGTTTAATGCCCCCGTCCCCCCACCCGGCCCCACCACCCCACCGCTCTTACCTGCTTGGGATGCGGCTGCTATGAGGAATGAAAGAAAAAAATTAGTAGGTGCAATTTAAATTAGGGGTGGGCGGCCAGCTACGCTCCGTGCACGGAGTGTGCGTAGTGCCGTCTACTCCGCATTTTGCGTAGCGGGCGTAGCCAGGCGGCACTACGTACGCTCCGCAGACGGAGCGTAGCTGGCCGCCACCCGCCTCCCTCCCGCCCTCCCTAAATACTTTAAATTAAACATTTAAATTAATTAAAAGGCACTTACCTTGCCCGCCGCTGCCCGCCGCGTCCCCGGGGCTCGCTATCTTCTTTGCTGCCGTCTTGTTTACTAATGCGCATGCGCGGGCGGCCGCACATGCGCATTTCTCACGAGAAAATGCGCATGCGCGGCCGCCCGCGCATGCGCATTAGTAAACAAGACGGCAGCAAAGAAGATAGCGAGCCCCGGGGACGCGGCGGGCAGCGGCGGGCAAGGTAAGTGCCTTTTTAATTATTTTATACTTTTAATTTAACGTATTTAGGGAGGGCGGGAGGGAGGCTTGTGGTGCGTAGTGGGGCTACGCGGAGTGCGGAGGTGGGCGTAGTTTCTCGCCCACTTCACGTAGCTCCGCGAAGCCCCACTACGCCCACTACGCCCAGGGCTAATTTAAATCCTTATTTTGGCACATTCACACAGATACATCTGGTATTCTTACAATGCATGTCCATCTATTTCATTGTGGGGAGACTGAACAAAATTAAAAACCTGCCTTCAATAGTTTCTGTTATGCACTTGTAAAGTGATAACAAGCTGTTAGCCTTTGTTTCCTTCCATTGCATTGCATAGACTTCTAGGTTTTTGGCTCGATGATACTTCAATAAAAGAAGGGTGGATGACCCTTTATATCAGGCTTTGTTTGGGCTCTACTAGAAGTTAAAATAAGAAAGTCACTCTCCACCTGTAGGTTGCTGCTCTGAACGAAAAGCAAACAATGTGCGGGTGCTGCTGAATTGTATCCTGGTGGCAGATAATTACAACAGGACAAATTCAGCATATTTCTCTGGGTTGGGTGAATCCCAGGTACGGCAATAGGTGTCTGCAGGGGACAGCGGGGGGAAGGAGGGGCGTTTACCCCCCCTGGAGCGCCTCTCCTTGCCCCCCCTGCGCACGCCCATGTGCACAAATGCATCCCGGAGGGAGGCCTGACACGCCGGGGCTCGTCCTTAGGCAGGAAATCACCTTTTGTCCATAGTTTTATTTTAGGTATTGCAGAGGAACAGAGCTGTTCCCCTGTGAAAGGCCTCAGCTCCCTGATGGTGGCGCCTCGGAATCCTCCTGGGAGCACGAGAGCAGCCCCCACCCTCCCATTGTTATTCTGTGTGGGGCTGATTGCCACATACAGAATGACAATGGCTCAGTCTAGGCTGGCACAGCATGTGGTGGCCTCCTCCAGCCTCGGTCCAGGGCAGGGCATTCTGTCACATGGAAGTGCAAAAATGACCATGCTTCTGCTAGGTGAGAATCCACTTAGCCAAAGGAAGGCAGTGGAAGAAGTTGAAAGGAACGGATTATAGTTATAGTATAGCAGCCATGGTTGCTGCTTTTTTATTTTATGCAACTAACAACCATAGACAAGGCCAATAGTTCTGGATTGTTGTAGGTGTATCATTACTTGTTCTAGATGTAACGTTACTTGTATTATATATCTGGATGCAATGACAGAAGCAACAAAAATACCAGTCTGGTGGCACATTATATTAAGCACAGATTTTTAGCTTATGTGTTTTAAGCCACACATGTGAAAAGGTGAGTGAGTAAGTAAGTGAAGGGATGGGTGGATGGATGGCTGTATGGCTGGATAGATGAGTGAAATGATGGAAGGATGAATGAGTGAAAGGGTGGATGACGGGCGAGTGAATGGGTGGATGGATTGATGAATTAATAAGTGAAAGGGTGGATTGATGAATTCATAAGTGAAAGTGTGAATGGATGGATGGATGAGTGAAAGGGTGGATGTAAGGCTGGATGAGTGAGTGAAAGGGCGGGTAGATGGACAAAAGGATGGATAGATGAGTGAAGGAGTGAAAGGGTGGATGGATGAGTGAAAGGATGGATGAATGATAGGTTCAATGGATGGATTCATGAGTGGATGAATAGATGGATGGGTGGGTGGATGGAAGGATCGATGGCTAAGTGAAAGGTGAATTGAAAGAGGAAGGGGGATGGGTAAATGGATGACTGAAAGGGTGAATGGCTGGATGGATGAGTTAATGGATAGATGGGTGGAAGAGTGAATGGATGAGTGTTTGGATGGATAGTGTGAAAGGATGGATGGATGATGGATGAGTAAAAGGGTTGATTGAAGGATGGATGAGTGAAATGATGGATGGAAGGAAACGTGATGGATAGATTTGTAAATGGATGAATATGGACATGGATGCAGCCACGTTCGGTAAAGGGAGTAGCTGCCAAGCGGTGACGTCGGGAGGGGGAGGGGCAGGGTCGGTGTTAGTAATCTATGGATTACAGAGCTTTACAGGTAAGTAGTACAAAAGGGGGTGGTGATGGACGGAGCATCTGAACCAATCAAAAACTCACACCCAGTCGACAGATCTGGGTTTAATCCATCACCGTTCTTTAGCCCACTCTGCCACCCCAGTTCAGACATGGCCATATGCAAATCAGTCTGACCCTGTGCCTCATGGGAACAATCCAGCCCGAACTGCCAAGGCATGCCTTCCCTGGACCGGAAACAAGCTTCCGAGGACCGGTTTCTGGCATTTCAGCCCGTCTTGCTTGAATCAAGTGGCAAAGTGGGCAAGGGACTCACGTCTGAGCATACCCTGCCAACTTATGGGGAACAAAGCGGTACAAAAAGGGGGTGGTGATGGACGGAGCATCTGAACCAATCAAAAGCTCACACCCAGTCAACAGATCTGGGTTTAAAACATCACCGTTTTTAGCCCACTCTGCCACCCCAGTTCAGACATGGCCATATGCAAATCAGTCTGACCCTGTGCCTCATGGGAACAGTCCAGCCCGAACTGCCAAGCCATGACTTTCCTGGACCTGAAACAAGCTTCCAAGGACCGGTTTCTGGCATTTCACCCGTCTTCTGCCCGGCTTGCTTGAATCCAAAGGCAAAGTGAGCAAGGGACTCACGTCTGAGCATACCCTGCCAACTTATGGCGAATAAAGCGGTACAAAAGGGGGTGGTGATGGACGGAGCATCTGAACCAATCAAAAACTCACACCCAGTCAATAGATCTGGGTTTAATCCATCACCGTTCTTTAGCCTACTCTGCCACCCCAGTTCAGACATGGCCATGTGCAAATCAGTCTGACCCTGTGCCTCATGGGAACAGTCCAGCCCGAACTCCCAAGAGATGCCTTCCCTGGACCGGAAACAAGCTTCTGAGGACCAGTTTCTGGCATTTCAGCCGTCTTCAGCCCGGCTTGCTTGAATCCAGTGGCAAAGTGAGCAAGGGACTCACGTCTGAGCATACCCTGCCAACTTATGGCGAAGAAAGCGGCACAAAAGGGGGTGGTGATGGACGGGGCATCTGAACCAATCAAAAACTCACACCCAGTCAACAGATCTGGGTTTAATCCATCATCGTTCTTTAGCCCACTCTGCCACCCCAGTTCAGACATGGCCATATGCAAATCAGTCTGACCCTGTGCCTCATGGGAACAGTCCAGCCCCAACTGCCATGCCTTTCCTTCCCTGGACCGGAAACAAGCGTCCGAGGACCGGTTTCTGGCATTTCAGCCGTCTTCAGCCCGCCTTGCTTGAATCCAGTGGCAAATTGAGCAAGGGACTCACGTCTGGGCATACCCTGCCAACTTATGGCGAACAAAGCGGTACAAAAGGGGGTGGTGATGGACGGAGCATCTGAACCAATCAAAAACTCACACCCAGTCAACAGATCTGGGTTTAATCCATTACCGTTCATTAGCCCACTCTGCCACCCCAGTTCAGACATGGCCATATGTAAATCAGTCTGACCCTGTGCCTCATGGGAACAGTCCAGCCCGAACTGCCATGCCTTTCCTTCCCTGGACCGGAAACAAGCTTCTGAGGACCGGTTTCTGGAATTTCATCCGTCTTCAGCCCGGCTTGCTTGAATCCAGTGGCAAAGTGAGCAAGGGACTCACGTCTGAGCATACCCTGCCAACTTATGGCAAACAACGCAGTACAAAAGTGGGTGGTGATGGACGGAACATCTGAACCAATCAAAAACTCACACCCAGTCAACAGATCTGGGTTTAATCCATCACCGTTCTTTAGCCCACTCTGTCACCCCAGTTCAGACATGGCCATATGCAAATCAGTCTGACCCTGTGCCTCATGGGAACAGTCCAGCCCAAACTGCCAAGCCATGCCTTTCCTGGACCGGAAACAAGCTTCGGAGGACCGGTTTCTGGCATTTCAGCCGTCTTCAGCCCGGCTTGCTTGAATCCAGTGGCAAAGTGAGCAAGGGACTCACGTCTGAGCATACCCTGCCAACTTATGGCAAATAAAGCGGTACAAAAGGGGGTGGTGATGGACGGAGCATCTGAACCAATCAAAAACTCACACCCAGTCAACAGATCTGGATTTAATCCATCACCGTTCTTTAGCCTACTCTGCCACCCCAGTTCAGACATGGCCATATGCAAATCAGTCTGACCCTCTGCCTCATGGGAACAGTTCATCCCGAACTGCCAAGCCATGCCTTCCCTGGACCGGAAACAAGCTTCCGAGGACCGGTTTCTGGCATTTCAGCCGTCTTCAGCCCGGCTTGCTTGAATCCAGTGGCAAAGTGAGCAAAGGACTCACGTCTGAGCATACCCTGCCAACTTATGGCGAACAAAGCGGTACAAAAGGGGGTGGTGATGGACGGAGCATCTGAACCAAACAAAAACTCACACCCAGTCAACAGATCTGGGTTTAATCCATCGCCGTTCTTTAGCCCACTCTGCCACCCCAGTTCAGACATGGCCATATGCAAATCAGTCTGACCCTGATTTGTTTTATTTATTTATATGTTTACTTACCTGTAAAGCTCCGTAATCCATAGATTACTACCCCCACCCTGCCCCTCCCCCTAACGACATCACCGCCAGGCAGCTACTCCCACTACCCACCGCAGCTGCATGGATGAGCACACAGTTGGAAGGACAGAATGAATGGTGAAAGACTGAATGATGGATGAAAGTATGATTACACATTGTAACCCCCATTATCTTAAGCAGCATTTCCTATACATTGACTTTCTCATTTATATGAGTGATTGTCTCTATATAGTATGTGTGTGTTGTAACGCACTCCAAAACTTTGCCCCACATACTTGGGATGAGTAGCACTATAGAAGAAATTAAATACTCATGAGAGAGGGTCTAAGTGAGGATGAGGGGCGCCATTGGAGGGTGGTATCAAGGCCAGACTGGCCGGACCGGATATCAGGTGTTTTCTCTTGGAGCCGGAAAGGTAGGGGTAGTTTTGTTACCACAAAAAGACCTGCAAATTTGCTTAAAGCTTCGCGTATACTGACAAACCATGAAGTGCACAATTGTCTCAACCTAATATACACTTATTTTCACTTGTACTTTAGTGGTTGCCTATTTACTTACTTATGTACTATTGCGCAGCCTTCTCTGATGTGTCTGTAAACCTTACCTTTTGTCTTCAATTTTGACTTCCTGTCCTGAATTTTTGTCCCGAATTTTGACCCTTTGTCCTGAACTTTTTACACACACTGTCCTGAATTTGAAATTTGCACCAATGCCAGTTGGTCACCCTAGTCATCACGGCGACCCCTCCAGGTGCCGCTGGTTGGGGGGAGGGGGAGAGGGTGGTGATCCTCGCGTTCAGATGGAAGCAGGTGGCTACCAATGACAGAGGTGACAAGTGCAGGCGCCCTGCAACCCTATCATCACCACCACATAAAAAAAGAAAAGAACCCCATCAGCTCATCGACAAAACTTCCAGAAAAAAACTTTCATACGCCATGGAAAGGCAGCAGCATTTGTTGTTTGCAAGTCTGTCAAATTAGATTTGTACAATAAACCTATTTGAAAAGGAAACTGCAATAAATGTCTGCCCCATCACGTGCACCCCTCTTTTAAACCTCATGTCAACTTGTCTCCCTCAAATTTCGGGAGGGGGGCTAATTCATCCAGCCAAAGCCATGTGCAGAGTGGAGAAGCAGGGCTCTAAATAGGGGTGAAAACACAAGAAAGCCTCATTACCAAGTAAATGGTCTTTTAAAGACCTGTGTGAAGTTCTCTGGTGCGGCTGTGTGTGTGTGCTGTGCCAGAAGCTGTCTCATACAGGCACACCCCTTCTTATAACATTCACACCCCTCAGTATGATAAATCATCACTTCTAGCTGCCTCATCATGGGATGGGAGTGGGAAGATGTGCCCAGCAGGGGGAAAAGGATGGCAGTGCAGGTGACACTTTTCTTTTGTATAGGAATTTCTGCTGGCATCATAGCCCAGGGTTTGCTGTCTGTGCACTTGTATAGATGTGTGTTCCATTCAAGTGCACAGACAGCACACCCTGGGCTATGAGGCCAGCAGGAATTACGTTACAAAGGAAAAGTGCCACCTGCACTGCCATCCAGCAGCGGCCCATGGAGGAAGTTCCGGTGGGGCAAACAGGCGGGGCGGGGAAGGGGCAGGGTGGGGGGGTGATAAACACCAGAATATGGATGATTGCAGGTAAGTAAACAATTACATTAATAAAACGAATTTCGTTCCATGCCCTGCATCGCAAAATGCGATGCAGGGCGTGCTACGAAATTCGTTCTAATAATTTCATTGTTTACAATGTTATGAAGGTAGTTATACATAGGTAAGTATGTAAATGAATCTTGAAGATATATATAGCCTTTAACTGTATATGTGGAGTTAAGAGTAGTAAATATGCACTTAACTGTATAAACTTTCCTTCACAGTATTGTGGTAGTCAACATTCTGGATATGACGCTATTGCAGGACAATATTTTTTCACTCGATATTGTGACATACATAGTGTCATGCAGCAACATGGTGAAAATCACAAAACAAGTCTTCCATGCTCGGCAGGGCAGATGTGATAATATCAGTTACATTTCTGCTCGCATAAGTCCTCTTCCCATTCCGTTTGGTATCACTAACTAAACCACTTCTTTTCAGTCTTAAACAACACAAACACATTTCCCTTGCCTTCGTTCTAGTCAGTTGAATGAGAAACAAGTGCAGCTTCTTACCTAACTCAGTATGGCCACAGGGGGCTTTTGTGGTGGAGGATTGTACTACTAAATAACAACAATAGGAATATCGTTGAAGAATATCATGGACAAAATATCGAAGACCAAACTATTGAAAGGTAAGTGCATACAGAGGATGTATAGATTTATTATTCGTGGACTCCACTCCTACATACCTTAAAGATGTACATCGTCAAGGTGTATAAAGTGAAAATCTATACTTACCTTTCGATATTTAAGACTCAATATTTTGTCTTCATTATATCCATACCAAGATAATCTGTCTTCAATATTCAGAGTGCACACTCTGGTGGGGTTAGACAGTTGTTAAGGGGAAAGGGAAAGAGTTGTTAGTGGATGCGTCAAGAGGCAGCCATGTAATGGAATTTCTAGATTGTCTAGACATACATATACAAGCAATTACATTTCTGTCAGGGGTGCATATGGGTTGATTTTTGTGTTCTTTCGAGGTAAAAGACTGATTCATCATTTAACTTTCTTTTTTGAGTGCAGAGGTTCCCAAAAGATTCATTTCTTGGACTGCTACCTTTCCTCGGCTCAGAGGCTCTTATGTCAAGCATCCTTCTGCTTGCTGTCTCACTTCATTTCAGAAGCTCCCATTCCCAGCACCCCTCCTGCCTCTCCCTATTCCTCTCTCTTTCCTCAGAACTGAGGCTTACCCCCTACTCAGCAGGAAAGATGTCATGCACAGCATGCCTCTCGCCTTTGCCTGCCACTTCTATAATTCCGCTTCTTTAAAGCTCCCATACCCCGCTTCCCTGCTGTCTCTGCCCCCACCTTTGCTCAGGAGCTATTCTGTCCAGCATTTACCAGCACCAATCCTCAATACAGAAGCTTACATTGCGTGAAAACGAATATATTTAAATAAAATGAATGTAACACATTTCATTCTTATTATATGATTAATTAAGGCGTGGAAAAAGTTAAAGAAATATTCTCTTATTTATCCCTTCCCCCCGTTCAGACAAAAGAAAAACAGGCATATGCCTCTTATTGCTCTTTCTAATAAGTTGGGCTTTTCTGCACCTAGAGCGTTGAGTCAGCCAACCCTGTCTGCTCTTATCTGGAAGAGTTATTTGTAGATGCCCACACTGTGATCCCTGAAAGCAGTAGACACAATCATTAGAATTGATGTTTATAAATATTGTTTATTTATTATGCATACTTAGCAGACAAACTTTGTGTATCAAAATTCAGAAAAATATTATTTCAGCAGCCATAATATTAAACAAGATAAAAATTAGAAAAACACCAACAATCTTATATTGCATGTTGCTACTATTTGCAATAAATGGTGTAACCTCTACCACATTTTATACTGGTATTATTATCAGCCTCCTAATTATGGTATTGCCTGAATAATTAGTACCTTTAGTACGCCCCTGGCTACTTTATGCCAAGCCATGTATTATTTCTTCATAACTCTGAGAAGCTTTCAGGCCTGCAGTGGGATATTGGCTCTCAGGAATTCTCCCCAAGGAACCAGTCCTAATGTCTGACCCTAGCAAATTCGTAGGTCCCTTTATACCTTACTTCCCAATGATTCTCTATGGACAGGGGAGGTGGGATTGCGGTGCAGTTTTTTGTATCTGAATCACTGCGTGAACAATGCCTCAGTAAGAGGCAAATTCCAAAGGCGAGCAATATATCAACATGTTTGCTACGTTTCTGTTATTTTTGGTAGCACAACTAATATCAGCCTGTTGATAAGATGATAATGATAATCTCGCACACCATTCAAAATGTTAATTTTCTAAGCCCTAATTAGCCCTAAGTCTTCCAGAGACACACTCAAAAGGGTTTACGTGGTCATACAATTAGACCTGATTTGTATCTAACATGCACATTTCAAAAGAAGAAGCCCTGTCATAATCGTCATATATATTTTATATATAGCAAGAGAAGAACAGGAAGCCACACACACAAGACAAGCAATACAACAGAGTACAAGATGTATTTTAAAGAGAAAAGTGTGTTAAAATACTTCTGCTATCTAGAAATTAGTATGCCACTCCAGATAGACAAATTTGTCAAACATAGGGAAATCAAACAACAAAGACCACCATTTAAGTTTTGATCTCACTATGTTGAGCATATACAAGGCCTCCTCTTTTAAAGCCTTATGTCCTGAGGAAGATTCTAAGTATAAACAAAAGGTGTTCTCACAGTATAATACTCTATAGTCCTCAAAGTTTCACAAGAAATGTCTCCCACTCAGTCTCAATCTTACACACTATGTTCAACATCAAAATCATACTCCCAGAACCAAGTTGATACTCCCCATCTAATCAGAGGTAAAACCCAAAAGGGAAAAACATGTATTCCAACAGTATAAAATTTACCTGACAATGTCAATTGCAATTACAATCTTTTTTATTATAACCAATATTCACTTTTCTTTAGCTCATAAAAACAAACAAAGCGAAATCATTTTATCTCATACAAATTCTCATTGATCCCACATTTTCAAAAAAGCACTTTACATAATAAATGTACACAATAGGTTTAAAAAACAATTCTATTTGTATATCTAAACTAGATTAAAACCCAGAGGTTTTTTTTTTCTTCAAATTCGACGGGTTTCGGTGGATCTGGCTTTATGTGCACCACCTTCCTCAGGACAAGATTGAAACCACAGAATCTTCTGTAAATAAAAATTAAAACATATAATCACTAATACATTCTCATGACTATTACATCCATACTCATGCTTTATTTTCATTGTCAGAGTTAAATACCCCTTATTTATTTTAAATGTACCATACTGGTGTTTTTGGTGGTCCTCATACATTCATTCATACACCTCCACTTATACTCATAACCACACTCGGCTAAAGTGGTAACAGCAGCCTTAAATATTATAAAGATGTTTTGGAAAAAGTTTTTCTTTACTACCTCTTTTACACAGTACTCCTTCCATTCAAGGTTCTCAAATCATCCTTTATTTGTACCTTGAAAGAAATGATGTATCTTCCCAGTTTATATTCTCGGGACACCTGACTTGAATCTACAGGCTTTTGTGTTTCTAGAAGGAAAATAATTAGTTTTATATATATATTTTTCTTGCGATTGTTGTATACTCTCAATCATCCTCCTCAAACTATTGGTCATCTGCACTTACCCTGTTTTTATTTAAATTTGCTTTCCGGTCTGGTATAAAATCTGGTATAGTTCCTTTAGCACTCTTTTATTGCAGTTGCCTAATATCACAGAGAGGGAAAGAAGGGGCCAACCGTTAGAGCCCATTCTACTAGTCATGACGACGAGTTGTATTATTTAAAGGGGAAAAGGGCATTACCTATCTCCACATGTTGTCCTGCTTATTAATAGTACTTGATTCAACCACTGCTCATGAAGAGTTTCTTAATTTCATCAATCATGATTTATCAATTGGTCCAGGAGATACCCGGCACCTCGTGGAGACGATATACTAACAGCTCTATAACGTGGCCCTTATCAAGGTGGCACAAGTTCCTGAAAGACTGCCACACTCCACGATGCTTCAGGCATGACGGATCGAGACGATCATTACGCAACTTACTGACTGCCCTGACGAAGTTCTAAGAACGAAACGCGTTGGCCGTTGCTTTTATATTTTGGAATTATATCAAATAAAGACTTTTGCAACGAAGAAACTGGTTGAGCTTCATTATTATCGCTTGGATATTCTGGTAGTGCACAACTCCATCATCGTCAATGATTTATCAATTCTCCTGAGAAGATTATATGCAGATAAGCACAAATATCCCTTTGTGTCAACTGTAGTTTGGGTTAAAGCAGCTCTATATTCTTTATATTATCAAGCCAATTTTGCTTATATGCGAAAGAACAAAACAACATATATCAGGATTTATCGACAGCAAAGACCACCATTTAAGTTTTGATCTCAATATGTTGAGCGTATACAAGGCCTCCTTTTTTAAAGCCTTATGTCCTGAAGAAGATTCTTGCCATCTCCCAAAAATGTGTACCTCTTCTCCTTGAATAATTGGTATGAAGTAGGATACTTATATTTAGATACCAAATCTTTTTACCACACTTCTATTTAAAGTACATGTTGGATTTTGTTATATTGTTTTTGAAATGTTAGCTTTGTGTACCATTTCTGTGCTCTCTGTCTCTCTCTCTCTAATTGGAATTTGTATGTGTAAAGTGATATGTGACTAAGACATTGAACCTCTGTGTTTAGTTGGGCAATTGCATTCTCCTAAGTAAATCACCTGCTGTACTGATGAGCATTTCAAGCCATGAATTAGTGGAATAGAGTTCTGTTTTTAATTTTCTTTGGTGTGAATGCGATGGAGTGTATGTAGTATGGCAGATAATAGTATGGGGGTGATCTTTTAACCTGAGTGGAGTAATGGGGATCCTGTCATAAATTGTTTGTATTTGAAACATTGTGAGTAACTACATCTCTCTTTGACAGTTTTTAATTTGGAGATGTTATGGCATTCATGATATACAGTACTTTGTAACACAATGAATCTTATATTGTGTTTTGTATGAAAAATGGAAAGTATTATCACAATAATTGATTTTTTGAGAATGCCTGACTAATGAAACCAGAGGCCAGATGTAGGTGGCTCAATACCGGTCGGTAACTGCTGAAATTACCGAATTGCGTCCGTTACCGACCGGTATTGGCCATTTGGGATGTAGGTGGCCTAAATTGCTAATTCGGTAATTTACCGATTCTGTATTTTAAGGAATCGGTAAATTACTGATTCCTTAAAATACCGAATCAGTAAATTACCAAATTTGCAATGTAAGGAGCACGCAAATGAGTGCTTTTCCCATTTTCGGATTCGTTATTTACCACCAACTATAAGTTGGTGGTAAATAAGGAATACCTTTGAAAATGCAAATCTGTGCATTTTCAACTGTGCCATGTGGCAGACATACATGCCCTTAGGCCATGTATGTGTGCCACATCTGCACACAAGCACGATTCAGGGGTCTAACAGGGTGTCAAAGTGACACCCTGGCACCCTTGAATGTGTCCCCCATTTTACCGAATCGGTATTTACCGATTTGGTAGTTGCCATTCATTCCTATGAATGAATGGCAATTACAGAATCGGTAAATACCGATTCAGTAAATACCGAATCTTACCGATTCGGTAATTTTTACCGATTTATTTGCTACATAGCATTTGCCGATTCTAAAATACAGAATCCGCAAAATTCGGTATTTTAGAATCTATAAATATACTTTACCTACATCTGGCCCCAAATTCTTTAAATAATTAAGTAGAGATATGCCTCAGTTCCTTTCAACTATATGCCGATTAGCATAATTGATATTTTGCAGAAAATGTTCACAAGGCAAATCTGGATAAATTGCAAGTATGGATGGACGACAACGAGATTCTGTCCTACTACCAAGTGGGCTTTCGGGACAAAACAAGTACACATGTTCAGGCCTTTCGGTTTACACGAATCACTTGGAAATATGTGCTGCTAAAAAACTAAAAATGTACGTAGCATCTGCTGACCAGAAAGCTGTGATCCAGTGCTCAGGAACTAAACACATTAAAAAGACTGGACCCAATTTCCATTACCCAACAAGCCCCTTTATGCTGGGTTAGTTGTAATTTTAATAACTAAACCAAACTTACCATTTCTCTAATAGATCTCACTAATTTACCATATATGTCGATAAATCTTTGGAATTGGTCAGGGTAAGCAAATTATTAATCATAGGTATAAATACTGTAATAAAGACAGATTCATTTGTACGTTTATAATATTTATCTAAATAATAATAATGTGAATGTAATCTCAGTAGTACAAAGAAATACAGACTCAACCATGGATTATCACTGAACAAACAATATTGAAAGAGAAATGACAGATTCATAATCAATGACAGTACATTGAGGAGTGGATAGATGAAGAGAAAAGATTGAGAGACAAAATTACATTTACATCAGGCTAATCCTAACTCAATAGGAAAGTCTGTCACCTGACCTGGATAACAAAATAGGCCCCTCAAGAAGATTTTAAGAGGAAAAGACTAAGTTCAGGAACACAAGAAGGACAGCAAACTGACAACATGCGACGATCTCACCTTGACAATCAGCAAACATGTCTGCCAGAACCCCTCCCTCCAGGCACCTCAATTATACCCTAAAACCCAAAAGACCATGCCATAGAAGTATCATACTCGGACTCTACTAGGGATTTGATTGGCTAGTAAAGAAGGTGAATGGTCACTCCACTGTCTACACGTGCAAACTTATGTATAAGCCTTTGTTTAGAAATAGGCTATCTCATCAACCATGTAACCCAGAAAATATTCTTCATACATTATCCACATTTCCTTATTCTATCTACAAGTTAAAAAACATTGTATAACATTTTTCAGCTGAGTGCATTTCTGCAGAGGAAGTTTCTCTCCATCTCATAGCAATGTCCTTTTGTTACGAATTTTGGCACGTTCATGAGAATCTGAAGGACACATTCAGGCTCTTTCTCTACTCCTGCTCGCATTTTATATTTTAAATCATTTTTCTCCAACTTGTTCATTTCTTTAACCCTTAACCCGGCAAATTATGCAGCCTACTTGTCAGTTTAGTTTCATGCTTGCACAAAAGCATTTTACTCATGTTTTAGTCTCTTTCATTAGTTTTTCCACCCTGCACACATTTAGTAAATGTTAATGAGGGTTTAATCTGAGCAGGTTTTATTTTATGCGAAAACGCTGTTCCATCAATCCCCCTTTGATGGCGTTTTAAGCCATCTCAAAAATAACCACCAATACAGATTATCATTTCTTACAAGGCAGATGTTCTCTCACATTTATTCACTATCCCATCTAAATCCTTCATGATTTCATAATAATTTCCTTTCTTATCTTCTTATTCTATTTCTTTTTCTTGCTTTACGTTTATTATTCATCTTATTTCTTTTGCACCTACAACATTTATAGATCAGGAAAATCATTAGTGTTGCGGTAGCCACTGCAACAATAGATGGTTGTATTCTCCCTAGCACATTATTCCCAAATGTAGAAAAAGTATTTTCCATTGAGGAAAAGCTCTTGCCAAGTTTCTCCCAAGTACCGTCAACCTTCAATTCAGACAAATCTTTAGGAAGATCTGTAATATTTTTAATATACCCTGCAACACTTCTACTCTTGTCAGGGATATAAGTACAACACTGTTGTATTTTCAACATATTGCAGACTCCACCCTCGTTAGCCAAAATTACATCAAGAGCAAGTCGATTTTGCAAAACCATAGAGTTAATTGCAACCATTTCAGTATCCACCATTAAGAATCCTCCAGCAGTATCCGTTGATAATCGATCAACCACTGTGGACAATTTTCTAATTCTATGTGAATTTACAATAACTCCAACTGAAGGTATCACTGCTCCAAAAATATCTCCAACTATTTCTGAAAAACTCGCTCTCTTATTGCGTATTGCCCTATTCTTGACATCGTTGATTCTATGATTCTTATCTACGTGGTATACCTTTGGAAAAATTATACCAAGGGAACAACATCCATACCACTGTGCAGGCAACCTATAATAGGCATTCTTACCACACACATAATAGATTCCCAGAAAAACAGAATCAGTTAGTCTTTTTATTCCCCATCCCCCAGTAATTAGGAAAGTATGATCACATTCACTAGAACCAATGAAATAATAATTATAGTTAATCTTTTGTGTAAGCAAGCAAAGCTTCCCTCTATTTTACCAATCTAGAGAATTGCAGTGTAAGTCTAGCCTTTCTTGTAATTTCCTTCTCTGAAAGTCCAATGAGGTACATGAGACTTTTGCTCAGCAGCTTTTCTTTGAAATTCCTGTCTTCTATTTTCTACCATATTAATTAATTGTATTTCCTTAAAGCGTGAACTACATATGAGGTTATGTCTATGTGCATATACTGTGTCTAATGTCTTTTTAAAGTGAAAACATTCTCCCATGTATTCTGCATTTTTAACACTATTCACTTTATTTATATTTCTTCTAATTGGTACTTCTGAAAACACTAAATCCATATTTGAATAAAAATATTGAAGTCTCCCTGTCTAGTAAAAGAGAGTAGTTAGTACACTACAAGACACACCATCTGTTAAAGGTAGGTGATGATAAGTCATCCCCTCTTAGACAGATGAATGTAATTGCATACACACATAAAAATCTCTCGCATCCATTGTATCCACGTATTCATATAGTAATTTTGTGGATACATTTAACGAAAAATCATTCGTTGATTTATCATGATGATAGATACTGTCATCTTCCATCACTATATTAGTATTTGGAACTTCTCCAGAAATGTTATTATCTACTTTTTCACTCATCACACCATTAATATTTGTATAATTCTTACGATTAGTTACCTTTAAAACAGGCAAGACAACAATTAGTGTTAACCATAAAACCATTAGCAGTAGAAGACTAAATAAGCAAACTTTAACACATCTACGTTTAAAACTACGATTTTGATATCCAGTCTCTGCTTTTTCAGCCATTTCTAATGAAAAAAATGTATTTTAAAAATAAAAACCAAAAAATACAAAGAAAAACTAAATAAAATTAAACTATCTAACAGTAGTGTACCCTCACACTTGTATGACTTTCTTCTTTACCCCCTCTTTTTTCTTTTTTTTTTTTTATATCTTTATCTTTTTCAGATTCCTGCTTTAATCAATTACCGCAATTCTTTTAATGAATTTCAATTTTCTTGCACCTTAGTTTACACATTTCCTTTAAGGTGGCTCAAAACCCTCTTCTTCACTTTGATTTGTACCAACTTTTCCTTTGATCTAATCTTGATCTTCAATTTCTTCTAACACTATATAGGTCCATTCTGAAGCTGTGCAGTTTTTATTTGAAACTCTTACTATTTTTGTCTTTCTAACTGTTTGTTCTTCTGATTCACTTTGTTCGAATTGATCGGATACGTCTGCTATTGTCTTTGGCAATTTCTGTTTTTAGAATATATCTCAGTCTTTTAACCATTTTGGCCACACGTCATCCTTTTTCACTCTTTTTGCCTGAACTATTTCTTCTGCTTCGTTGTCAAGATAGCAAGTTCTTTTATTCAGTTCTTTTCTTTTTTGTTCTTGCTCTTGATTCTTTCTCAACACTTTTCCTTCATCATCTTCAACAGCAGTCCCATGAGACCCAGTAGCTGGTGCCCACTTTCAACCTTGCCCCTGTTCAAGCATGTGTTCCACACTCTCAGAATCTGGATTTCAAGGTTCCACTGCTTCGGGTTCATCAGCTCCTGGTTCTTCTCGTCTACCAGTTGCTGCTCTTCTTGTCTTTCAAGTGGACTTGGGACTCTTTTTGTACGACTTGCGTGTATCCAGGTCGGCAAGCCACCACACTTTAGTGCTGTCGTTGTCACCAGTATTACCTGGTATGGCCAATGCCATCTGGGTTCCAAACACAGCTTTCTTACATGCTTCTTCACCAGTATCCCCTCTCCTGGGCTTAGATCATGTGCTTGCTCTTGCTGTGTTGTGGTTGCAATCTTTCCAACCTGATGAGACACAGAACGCACCACATCAGCCAATCCTTTGCAATAATCAAGCACTAGATCATCAGTAATATTCATCAGTTGATTCGCTGGTACAATCGGTTATCTCATTGCTCACCCCATGATCACTTTCTGTGGGGATAATCCAGTCTTTTTATCAGGACTACTTCTTAGACTCATCAATACCTGGGGTAAAGCGTCTGGCCACTTCAGTGTTGTAGATGCACAGACCTTAGACAGTATAGATTTACTAGTTCCATTAATTTGCTCGACCACACCTGAGGCTGCTAGTCGATAGGCACAATGCAGCTTTTGCTCAATTTGTAATGCTACGCAAATCATCCGAATTATTTCATTATTAAAATGAGTACCTCTATCCGTTTCTAAAGAGACTGGAAATCCAAAACATGGTATTATTTCTCTCAAAAGCAGTTTAGCAACAGTTAAACTATCACTCCTTCTTGTTGAATATACTTCTACCCAATGAGAAAACAAACAAACAACAACCAACACATATTTTAGTCAGTTACAGGGAGGTAATTTAATAAAGTATGCCTGCAACCGTGTAAACTGTCCAGCTGCCTTTCCAATTCTGCGCCAACTAAGAACTGTTTTTCTCCCTGGATTCTGCTGCTGGCAAATGGTGCACCTCTGGCATAGACTCTCTGCAATGACCCTACATTTTGGGTTATAATATGACTGTTTGAATAGCCTAATCATTGCATCTCTTCCTACATGCCAAACTCCTCTGGTCTTTTCTTGCAACCTGATTTAGTCCAGAGGTCCTTCTCATCCTCACCAGCTTCTTCCTGTAATTGTCTAATTTCGGCCCATGTTTCAATTGAAGAAAATATCAAATGACAATCTGTACTTTTCTTTTCCGATCCTTTATTATTGAAGTTGAAGTTTGTGCACAGAAACGAGTCACTTGGTCTGCCTATCTGTATCCATTAGTCACATAATCATTTCCTGATTTATGTGCTGGACATTTAACCACTGAAATCTCTTTGGGCAATTGTAGTGCATTCAACAAATCTTTTACATGTTTGCTATTTCTTATCAGTGATCCTGAAGAAGTCAGAAATGCCTGTTGCACCGAAAATTATAATTTGTTTTGTTGCCCTCATTCTGCTAATTCACTTGTTGGCTATACTCCCTTCCCATCTCTGGTAAACCAGGCCGGGTTGGAGTCATTCCACTCAAGAATAAAAGCTGTTTCCTCTTCCACCTTTCGCTGGTGTGCCCGTAACACAGAAGGGAACAGGACCGACAGCTAATCCTTGGCTTTTTCCTCGACTACTGGGATCACATGCTATGTCCTGTTTACTTATAATTACAACATTCTTTTTGCACTCCAGAAAGAGGGGTGGAACACCCGATTTCCATGATTTACAAATCTCCTGTCTTCCTCGGAGCATCACATAAAAAAATAAATCTTGCATCCAGCCTACTAATGCAGGTAGCATTATCTTGAAATATTTCAAAAAATACAAGTAGTGGGCTTACACTCACTGTGATACCTGTGACTTCTGTTAAAAATTCACACACCTCAAGCCAGAAGTTCGTGATCTCTGGGCATGTTAAGAACATATGAAAATCATCAGCTGAGGGACCTCCACATCTTGGGCATGCATAGAGTGTTCCTGAAATTTTTTCAAATGTCACTAAGGACCATTACACCCTATAGACAGTGAAGAGATGATTGCGTTTTAGGTAAGCTGGTTTAACTCTCTCTCTAAGCATCAAAAGGAACCCAACCAAACTTCCCTCAAGTTTATGTTCGTCATTTCATCAACCGAAAGCTTATTGATGTTTTTAGCCAGATCGTTTTCAGCATTTATCAAAGTGTGATACCACAAAGCAACCTCCTTCTTAACAGTATCAGTTTTTGTTGCTTGATCCAACCAAGAATCTTCATCCACCTCATCCCAATCTTGAGTTACCCACCACTCTGAAAGCTGGTAATACTTAAATCTAGTTAGTTGGTCCCCAGTAAGTAAACTCAACGTTTCTCAACTGACTAACTCGGTTCCCAGCTTCAGGTCTCCCCAGCGAAAAATTCCAGCGTTCTTCAATGGGAGACTAAGTGAGTCTTTGAAACACTCCGGGATCCTTGGTGCATCCCATATAAGGGGCCCTAGATGAATAGTAGTATATTCCTAACTTTTCCCGGATAAAGACCCAAGCTTTTACTTTTTTTTTTTACTTCGGGTCCCCAAACTTAAATAAAAATGTATCTTGCCCCTCGTCAGCTCACTAAGCATTGCCCCAAAGAGATTTCCTATTGCTGAACTATCAGCTTTATTTAAAAGCATCCAACTGTTCTTAAAAAGAAAAGCATGCCCATAGATCATCAAATCAGGTTGTGCCAGCCCGCCCTTCTCCAACCTCCTCCTTAATCTTTTCCAAGATATGCGAGAACCTTTCGAGGCCCAGATAAAGCTACCTATCCTTCCTTGTTCTAGAGATCTCCCTATCTCCCTTTTATCAAATAATAAAGATATGGAATTAAAAAGAAAAGTGATTTTTGGCAAAATAATCATCTTAATAAGATTTACCCTACCATACAAATTTAAAGGGAGGTTAGCCTACCTAACCAGCAATCTCCCTACCTCCTGGCTGCTCTTTTTACAGGTCACAGTAGTTACTTTGGCTAATTTCTACGTAATTATAATGCCAAGGTAACGCATGCAAGATTTTGCCTGCACGTTTTTCTTTGGTTGGTTCCATTCCATAATTTCTGTCTTATTTCTATTCACCTTGTATTCTGACATCTTTCCAAACACTTCTGCTTTTGCCATTAGAGTAAGAATAGCCCTATTGGGATTCAACATATAAAGTAAAAGATCATCAGAGTATAAAGCTAATTTTATCTCAAGATTTCCATAGGTGAAGGGAACAATGGTAGTATCCGCTCTAATCCATGCCGCTAACGGTTCAATGTACAAATCAAATAACAGCGGGGATAGGGGACACACCTGTCTGGTTCCGCGCATTATACTGCACCAATCTACATTTAAAAGCACCCTAGCTCTAGGCTGACGATACAGGAGTTGAACAGCCTTGATTATATTATTGAGGAATCTGAATATTTTTAGGGCCTCCCAGAGATAGGGCCAGTGAACATGGCCAAAGGCTTTAGTGGCGTCCATTGCCACAACTGTTATGGTAGATTAGTTTCTGCTAAGTCTGCTACCCCTAGCATTAAACAGGTTAGGTCATTAAAGCGCCTCCCAGGGATAAAACCTCTCTGATCACTATGTATGATAAATTTTATAATCTTGGCTACCCTAGTAGCCAGAATCCCTGCGAAAACCTTATCATCTGTATTCAATAGTGATATAGGCCTGTAGGAGTCTACCGCGAGAGGGTCTTTGTTAGGTTTCAGGATTAACGTTACCGTTGCCTCAGCCCAACTTAAAAGAGGGTCTTCCCCTTCTATCAATATTGCATTAAAAAGCTCTTTTAGCACTGGTGTATGATGTCAAGAAGACTAAGCCCATTTTTTGAAAGCACTTTGACATTCATTTTTTATCAAATTGGTTTCTAACAGTAAAATAACATTAACCTCAGTTTTCTTAGGAAATTCCATTATTCGAACAAGCTTCCTCATAGATCGTTGGCCATTTACGTTCCAGGATACAAAGTGAACCAGATTCTTACTCATCTATCAATCATTGAAACTAGCTTCCTACCTACCCCTTCAAAGTTAACCCTATTTTGTGCCACCCTATCTAAGTATGAAAACACTAACAAAGCAACACATCCTATCAGGATCCACCGGCTATTCGGCAGAGTAAGGACAATATATTTTTTTCTTTTTCTCCCACATGCTCCCAACCATCTGTGCCCCTCCCCCCCTCCCTATCTCTTAGGCGAAGGCCTTTGAGGTATCCCCATGCAAAAGAAAGAGCAAATCTCTAAAACACACTCAATGCCAAGTCAATGCCTAATCCCCAAAAGGGAAAGAAAAGAAAAGATAAACATGTTGGCGTGTATTACGTGTACGTGCATGTGTGGTGCGTGTACTTTAGTGGTGAAAAACTAATACCTATCTCTAAATGTCTAACCGCATGTATTCATTCTGCTCTTCTATGTACTTCTTCTATGTACATCTATATACATGTTATATCAGAATTCAAGTCCCTATTCTGGGTTTTCCATTGACTTTAACAGGAAGTCAACCTCGTCAGGGTCTCTACTATTATACATTTTGTTTCGCCACATTATCTTTACCATGACAGGTAACTTCATGTGCACCTGGGTCCCCCTAGAGCGTAATTCATTCATTTTAGCCCCTAAGCCCCACCGCCTCTGGGCAGTCCTCTTGCCCATGTCAGAGCGAATTTGGTAATTAACGTCTCCAAATTTCAACTGCTGTTCCTTCAATGCACGCCCGACACAAGCTCCTTAATTGAAAAACTAAGGAAACTAAGGAAATGTATTAAAATCTTTCATGAGCCTTCCTCCCTGGCTGAAGCCTGTAAGGACCTCTATGGACCTTCTGAAGTTCTCTTTCCCAGTCAATGTCCGTTCTATCCTGAAACCCAGTAGCTTGCACACAAATCCATTAATGTCCGAACCTTCTTCGTTTTCTGAAACCCCCAACATGCAGAAATTATTTCGCCTGGCATGCAACTCAAGCCTTTACAAGACATCTTGTAAAGTCTTATTCCCTGCTTTGAGTCCAACTATTTCCTTAGAATTTGTTGCAGTAACCTCACCCAACGTCTTCACCTCCTCTTCCAGAGCTACCGTACGCAGGGCAATTTCATCAATCTTCTGTTTGAGAATCCACATTTTCCTTGAATGTCCTTCTGGTTATATTCAGAGGTCTCAAACTTAACCAGCATGTCTTGCCTCAAACTAAATAATAGATCCGTCACCTGGGTCCCTAAAGAGGCCCCCCCTGTAGACTATGTTCTATTCTAGGGCTCTCATGATTGTCCCGGGGCCCTACATTGCTGATTTAATTCACAAACACCCCTCCTTCTTGAAAAGATTGTACTGTGTGCGTGGGGGGGGTGGGCAAAGGAGTGCTCGAGGTGCTAGGGGAGCTAGATGCAGTGTCTTCTAAATTCTCTGTTGCGATCTCTGTGAGTGGGGAAAAATGATTTTCCAACCTCAATCGCTCATTCCGCCTCCCCTGTGCCCCTATGTCTTCTATCCCATCCCTTGCATCCCCAGTGCGATCCTCAGCCCCTTACTTAACCTGCCACTTGTTCCATGACTTTAAAGTAGGACCTAAGGGGGGGGGGGAGGCTTAGAAAGAGAGCTTGGTTCTCTTGCTCCACACTTTTTAACTTTACCTCCTTTATGGGGATTCTTAACAGGAGTTACAGCTTGATGAGCGCTCTCTAACTTCCCCCTTCAAACTGCACTCTTCTTTTCAGGGGCAGGGGGTAGAAGGTATGTACTTCTCCTTACTGGTAGCAGTTGTACACCCCTGCCTACTCCTGCCGAATCTCCAAGAGTATTCAATGCCTCTGTTTTATCCTGGTCCTTTGGGGGGCCCCCAGTACCACGCAATACTCCCCTACTTTCAGAGCTCCAAACATTGGGAGACAGAAGAACTTTCTCCATCCTCCCCTACCTTGCTCTAAGACTGGAGCTTTGCTCAAAAACCTCTGTTATGCTGCGTATAACTCCCAGGGCTCCAGAACGACCCCCCCTTACCAGGGTTATATCTGACTATTTTCCGCCCTGTACGTGGCCCGCAAAGTATTGTTTGGGCGCCTCGCCATCTACTATGCAGCATTGCTGCGATTTGCCGGGAACTCCTCCAGAAAACATCCGCCTGGCTCCATCTCCCCTGGGGAGGCGGAATTGCGTCTCGCGGCCAAAATAGAATGAGCGCCGAAGCCCATATGAAAAATAGCCTAACAGCCACTCAAGGGCAGTTTGGTAATAGTTTTGTTTTTACGCAGTGTATATAGCCGCATAGCAAACGCTACGCCACTTCGCCTTACATGAGAAGCGCAGATCATCCTGCCCGATTCGCTCTTCTGCTGCACGGTGGTCCTCCCGACCAGCGTTTAGCTAGCTCCCATGTTCCCCGATCACGTGACCCTGTTGCTTCCATAATTGACCAAAATCATGTACCACCCCATAACCATATTGACTGTCCGTAAATATGATTATCCTCAAATTTTAGCTAATTATACAGGCCCTGGGCAAAGCAACCAACTCAGAAATCTGGGCTGAATGTATTCCTCTTATTCAAGATGCTTCAAGAACCATAGCCACTGTGCATACAGAATATGCAGCTCGCAAAACACCCCTTTCATCACGCAGACAGGAACCATCCACAAACATAACACAATCTGACTCTGGCAACAGTACATCTTTTATATCAGGTCTTGGTTTCATGCACAGTTCTGCCACATCCAGACAATCATGATCTGCCTCATCTTTCACTTCTTCACAAACTGGACTCAGCAACAATGTTTCTGAGTACTGTGTGGTACATCTGATTATTGTCACATTTTCAGCATCCAAAATCACTCTTTCATATCTTGTCAAACGACTACTTGTCATGTGCTGAGTCAGCAAAACCTCAACAGAATGAGGTACATACACTTTTACTGAATATCCATCACAATTTATTCACTCTGCTCCAAACTCACACAAGTAGCAGCCACTGCTTTTAAACAACTTGGTAACTTTGCAGCCACTAGATCCAAAGTAGCAGAGAAATATGCCACTGGATGTCGTGCCATTCCATGTGTGTGTGTTAAAACTGAAAGCGCACACCCATCTCTCTCACAGCAGAACAATGCAAACTCTTTACAATAATCAGGCATTCCCAATGCAGGTCCTCGACAAAAACTCTCTCGCAATTCCATGAATGCTTTAATGCTTTCTTCATCTAACTGAATTGGATCAACCACATCCTTATGTGTCAATCTATGTAATGGCTTAGCTATCAGTGAAAATCCACGTATTCACTATCTGCAATAACCAACGACTCCTACAAACATCCAAATCTCTTTTTGCGTTCTGGGAGGTCCCATCTGCAAAATCACAGCAATTCGATCCTGTGACACCTTCTTAACGTGCCACCTTTCTCAATTTTGTGTCCCAAAATTGAACCTCTTTCTTACAAAACTGTAATTTTACCAGGGACACTTTATGCCCTCCTTCTCCCAATTGATTCCGTAAAGCAATCGTATCTGTCACACACACCTCTCGTGTTTTTGATGCCACTAGTAAATCGTCAGTATACTGAACCAAAACTGAATTTTCTGGCATAACCAATGATTCCAAACACTTTTTCAAAATCTGAATAAAAATGAAAGGACTCTCTGTATACCCTTGAGGAACTCTGCGCCATGCTAAAACATGGTCTCCGAACCGGAATGCAAATAAATACTAGCTATCCGGATGTAGGGGTATCGAGAAAAATGCTTGACACAAATCAATCACCGTAAACCACTCTGCATCCCAAGGAATTTAGTAAAGAATCACTGCTTGATTCGGTACTATCGGACAACAAGGTACTACAATTTTATTAACCTTTCTCAAATCATGCACAATCCTATACTTTCTGCTTGGTGTCTTAATTCCCATTATAGACAAGTTACATGGGCTTCCAAGTATTTCTTTCAAAGTTCCCTGCTCAGTCATCTGTTCAATCAATGGAGTAACTCCTTCAACCGTCTCAGGACTCATCTTATACTGTTGTGTTTTTGGAAACTCTGCACCTTCCTTAACAAAAATCTGAATAGGATAAACACCCTTCATCAATCCAATGTCTTTTCCTGAAAAAATCCCACACATCAACTGTGACTGTGTCTCTCAATTCGACAGGCAAATCATTTGCTGTAAGCAAGAGATATAAATCATCCACTTCCGTCCCTTGTTTTGCCATCATCATTTTAAAAGCAACATCCTCATCTGGAGTTTGGAAAGCAATACCAACCAGTGTACAATAGATTGTGCAATTCATTTTGCACAACAAGTCTCTACTCAAAAGATTCACTGGACTAGAATCACACACCACAAACCGATGCCAGGGGCCGTCCGACGCATGGAAAAGGTTATATCTCCCAATATGAACTTCCATTGGTTTTGTGACTGGTGTCTGAATATGCGTATTTGAGACACCCACAACTTGGATAGTGTCTCCGAGAGGGGTAGATTTGGATTGTCTGCTGTTCTCACAGTAGAATGGGTAGCACCAGTGTCCACAAGAAATTTAAGGCCATTACCTTCCACTTTCTCATCATCAAAAGGACTAGACTGATCTACTTCCAGAGTTACGCCAAGCACACACTCTTCCTACCCCCTCAGGCACTGTCATTGAGCTGAATCTGAATCACTCTCAGAACATTGCAAGCAATATTGCAGAACCATTCGTTCATTTTGATTCTCACCAACTTGTGCACTCGTGGGAAATCCAGCATCCGCACTGTATCTCTGTACCTGAGCATTCACATTATTTGGCATAGGTGCTTGAGGCACTTGTACCTGTTATACCTGTTGTACCTGGGGTGTGACTAACTATTGCTGCAGTTGTTGTTAATTCTCAACCACCCCCATTCGGCATCAGTGGATTACATTTTTTTACCATTCCATTACTACTCCGTATAACCTTACATTTATTCCTCCAATGTCCTTAATGACCGCATCCATGACACGGAAATTTCTTTTTCATTTCATCTCTATTACTCTTGCCTCTACCTTTTCCTGGCATCTCCACCTGAACCATTCCACTCTGTACAATATTCATAGGCACCATTTGACCACTTTGAAAATTCTGATTCTGTACTTTCATCTGAAAACTCATTTGTGAACCATGAGCATAATTCCCATTTTTCTGATTTGCTACTTTCACCTGTGCCCAGATCATTGTTTCCTTCAACTTCTTATGTCAGGACTCAATATCATCACTACAATATTTTGCATATCTAAAAGAATGTCACCTATTGCCTTACTCTGCCAGCACATCAAGTGTTGTTGAATCATTGCACTAATATCTGGTTTCAATCCAAGCACAAACCTTCAAACAAACCGTCCCATAGTTTTATCTGTGATATTCTCAAACCCACTGTACTGATCCTTTTGATTCCAGCATTGTCCTGTCAATCTTAACCCAATCTGTTTCTTTTGGGGACATTTTTACACTTCAAATAAGTAATCACTTGGTGATATTTCTTCATCACCTCACCTGAGTGTGCTCCTGTTTTAATATCCCTAGGATAGTCATCTTTCGGCCAATCAACTGCAATCTTACACTCTGCCCACAAATCAGCTAGAACTACAATATCAAAAATGCCATCCAAATCTTTCAACAAAACCTTTGAAACTTTCACAAATCTTTGTACTTGCTTGTACCATTTGACTGGTTTCTCTCTTAATCTGGGAAAATATATCCTGTCTTGACCGAGGAATATGAAGCTATCCACCACTTGGAACTTCTCTCATTGGATGTATCATTTCAACAGGCTCTGTTTCTTTTAGTGGAAGCACACCCTTATTCACAAATGCTTCTTCTTTCTTCCTCACCCATCTACCTTTCCATCATTCTACATAACCCCATTTTTTTTAGAGTGTTTATCAATTATTTTATCTGCAAACGTTTTCTAAAAGCATTCAAACTCTCCAAGTCCTTGTCAGTAAAATCTAATCTGTATGTCTTTTGCAATGCTCTTGACTTCTCAATATCAACACCATATTTTTGTGCTGCTTCTGTCAATTTCTCATGCAAGTTTTTAGCTTTCAATATTTTTACACAGAAAAAACAACCCATCATCTTGATAAGTACCCAGGGCCTCATTTGTGAAAAGTGACACATCGCTGTGTGAAAACAAAGATTCTTCACTTTTCATTGCGCCCTCCTTGCGACATGCTGGATGCGTCATATTTACAGTATGACGCATCATTCATATCACAAGGAGTTACAGATACGTCAGTATTTCTGACGTATCTGTAGGCGCAAAAAATGACGCATTGCTGGAGTGTGTCACGAAAGTGACGCAACTCATCAATGGGTCATTTCACATGGGCATGTCCCATTTCAAATGTGCCTGAGCCAGTCTTACGCCTACTGTGAGGCAGGCGTAAGATATTGACCCATTTGTATCCTAGAAGTGACGCAGTGAAATCTCATAGATTTCACTGCGTCACTTCTGCGATACTTACTAGAGTCAGAATGCCCACCCTGCATACATTATACCTGGCGCAGGTATAATGTGGCGCAGGGGTTTACAAAGTGACGCATCTACCTAGATGCATCACTTTGTAAATATGACGCAACATGGAGCATTTTTTACCCCGCTGGTGCATCACAAAAAGTGTCGCAAAGGCGGCACAAAAGTGGCGCAAGGGCTCGTAAATAAGCCCCCCCCAATCTTTCTGGACTAATTGTACCAATAATCATCTCTTCTAGATCTACTCTCAATCTACCTACATCCATTCTCTATTTAGTTTTACTAGATGCCATTCCCTTTCCCACTCATCTAACTCCTCTGGTGAAGGTCTCACTGAACCAGTACCATCTGATACTGAAGTTGTCTCTCTCCCATTCAGCAATATTTTTCGAGGATCTATTTGAACACTCCTTTTTGGTGTTTCAATTACATTTCCATTTACTGGAACATCAATCAATGACATATTCGCCTCTCCTGACTCTGATACACTAACATACCTGACACCATGCACTGGAACTGTTAAAGTATGTACTCTCGAAATATTCTGACCCTCACTATACAATGGAACTATAGGACCAATCGTCACTGGAACTGACAACGCTTCTGCATTATTCAAACTCATCTGATTCATTTTCTGAGTCAATTCTTCTTTTGATCTATTAATCATCTCAATCTCTCTTTCTTGTGAAATCCGAGTCATCTGTGTAGTCTGCGATACCTGTGTTCCTTGGGGAACCTCTGGAGCTTGGGGAACTTCTATCTCAATTAACGGTGCACTCAGAGTAACCCCATCTGCATTCTCTTGATACAGTGGAGGTCTTTTCAATAACATCTCTTCTCATCATCATCAAATTCATTCGGGTCAATATCTAATTCCGAAGTTTCTTCATTATTCTTTTTCTCCTTACACTTGCCACCAGCCTGATCTTCAGCAACCATTACTGGATATAATCCTCCCATAAGTACATCTTTCATCTATCTTTTCATTTGAGCATCCCACTTAGCCTCAGAAAACCATTTCTTTGTATTCCTGTATTTTAATCCATTCTTTCAATGCTTCATACTGCATAAGTCTAGGATTTGGCTTCTGGGAATTCATTTTCTTCTCAGGTTTTCTAAAATCCTTATATTGAAGTACCATATTTTGGGAAAGCTAACACTCCATCATCCTCAGTATTTCTCATCCAATTTTCCAACCATGTACACGTATGATAACCACGCTCTAATATCATATTTAAGCTGGCATTCTAGGAGGAGGCCCAGGAAGTCCCTCTCTGGTTACAATCGGTTTATCCTTCTTGAAAAAATCCTGAATTGCTTTAATTAACTTAATTTTCAACACTCGCTTTTCTTCACTAAATACTCAAATAACTCCTGGAAACCTTCCGTAATTCCACTCACCCTATTGGCTAGTGCTCATCCAATACCAGAGTGTCTCACACCAACTAACCAATCGGAGTACAATACACATCTATTCTGACCAATGCCCGCGCAGCACTCTGTGAGGTGAGTATAACTCCTGCTACTGACTCTCCCTTCACAAAATAATACGGCAATGTAAAACAAAGTAATTCCTCACTAAATTGTATTAGTAATGACACAAAACAGCGCCTTTGTCTGCTCCACTAAACAGAGGTAGTTCATTTACTCAATGAGGTTCCTTTTGCTTCCAGTAAAATAACGACTAGCGCTACTTCACTCTCAGACAAGAGAAAAGAGGTTTTGGTACTCCTCGAGGGATAAGGCCAAAGTTTCACAAGAGGACTTTTTATTAAAAGAGGTCTTGATACTCATTTGGGGATAAGGCTAGAGGTTCCGAAGCGGACCTTCCACTATTTCATACACACTTCTTACAACAGAGTAAGTCCCTAAATTCTAATAACTAAACCAAACTTATCATTTCTCTAATAGATCTCACTAATTTATCAAATATGACGATAAATCTTTGAAATTGGTCAGGGTAAGCAAATTAATATTCATAGCTATAAATACTGTAATAAAGATAGACTCAATTGTAAGTTTATAATATTTATCTAAATAATAATAATGTGAATCTAATTGCAGTAGTACAAGGAAATAGAGAATCAACCATGGATCGTCACAGAGCACACAATATTGAAAGAGAAAATGACAAATTCATAATCAATGATAGTATATTGAGGAATAGATAGATGAAGAGACAAAAGATTCAGAGACAAAGAATATGCAAACTTAGATATCAGGCTAATACTAACGCAATAGGAAAGAAACTCTGTCACCTGGCCGGAATAAAAGAATAGGCCCCATCAAAAAGATTAGAAGAGGCAAAGACTAAGTTCAGGAACACAAGAAGGACAGCAAACCGATGACATGTGACAATCTCACCCCTCAAGTCAGCAAAAATGTCTGCCTAAACCACTCCCTCCAGGTACCTCAATTATACCCTATAACCCAAAAGACCATCCCATAGAAGTATCAAACTCGGGCTCTACTAGTGATTTGATTGGCTAGGAAAGGGGGTGTATGGCCACTCCACTGTCTACACGTACAAAATTATGTATAAGCCTTTGTTTAGAAATAGGCTATGTCATCAACCATGTAACCCAGGAAATATTCTTCATACAGTATCCACATATCTTCATTTTATCTACAAGTTTAAAACATTTTATAACGTTTTTCTGCTGAGCGCATTTCTGAAGAGGAAGTTTCTCTCCATCTCATTGCAATGTCCTTTTGTTTAGAATTTTGGCACGTTCATGAGAATCTGAAGGACGCGTTCAGGGTCTTTCTCTTCTCCTGCTCGCATTTCATGTTCATTTCTTTAACACTTAACCCGACATGCAGAACGAAACCCCATGCTGTGTTTTCTATGAAGAATAAAACACAAACAGTTATTATTTCATGATTTTTTTTTTCTATACACACCAACCCAATGCTGAATCCATCCCTGTGCAACCCATGTTAAAAGATACATTTTATATTCAGCCAATATTATTAACATGCACTAAAGCAGCATTAGTCTCTTTACTTAAGGCAAATTATGCTGCCTACTTGTCAGTTTAGTTACGTGCTTGCACAAAAGCTTTTTACTCATGTTTTAGTCTCTTTCATTAGTTTCCTCACTGCACACGTTTAGTAAATGTTAATGAGGGTTCAATCCGAGCAGGTTTTATTTTATGCGAAAACCCTGCTCCATCAGCTGCATTCGACCTTATGCCCCGAGAGACCCTCTGGAACGTTTTGTTAGGCCTGGGGGCCCCTGCTAATCTAGTAAATCTGATAGCGAGAATAAACGAGGGAAACTATAACCCGGTCACGTGTTAAAAACACGGTGTATTAACCAGTAATATTGCTATTCGACGCAGGGTGTACCAAGGATGCATACTTGCATCAACTCTATTTTCCTTGTATATTAATGAGGTGGTCAGTGAACTCATGGATTTTAGAAACAATTCCCCTGTTCTGAATGGTAAGAAGACACCGGTCTTGCTGTTCACAGATGACTCTCTACTCATTTCCAGGACCCCAATGGGCCTCCTCAACCTCTTTGATAAATGTATGGATTTTTGTGTAACTAGGAGTCCGGAACTTAATGTAGAGACAACTAAATTCATGGGTTTTTGAAAGGGCAAGGTCAAAAAACGGGCCATGAAAATGACAGACACACCATTTGAGAGCATAAAGAGCTTTGATTACTTAGGGATTAGGCTGACAGATTCGCTAGAATGGGAATCGCAACCTGCTAAAAGCTCTCTCACCTTATGGCATAAATCTATATCAATATTACGATTCTGTAAGCAGACCCAGTCATTAACACCTGCTTAAGAGGTCTATCATGCTGATCACACGCCCACTCAGAGACCCATATAACGACTCACACACCCATACAACCAATCACACACCAACTCACAGACCCATGTAACCACTCACTGATCTATGCAGCCACTCACACACCCACTCTCATAGGTTACAGTTAGGAAAACATTTGCTATAAACCTTGGAAAATTGATTAAAAACCAAAGGTTACAGGGACATATTAGTTAGGACATAACATTAAAAACTGTAGAAATTTACTGAAAAAAACAAAGGTTACAGGGACGTTATAGTTAGGCTCAGATTTCACTTGTAAAAAACCATTGAAATTCAGCAGTTGTAGTTACCTGAGCTTACTATAATTTACGCGCCTGTAATGCACTGCTTATGACTTCACACATTACATCACTCATGACGTGGTCAGTGACATCACTTATGACATCTCAAATGACATCACTGTTGACATCATCCAGACAAGCACTTACACAACCACTGATTCCCTTAAACTATCTATGAAACACCGTCACACACCCACACATACAACCACTCAAACACTCACTACCAGAACCATACAATCACTCACACATCCGTTCATTCACCATATACTCACTGACACACCCATTCACACACCCATAGAGCTACTAACATACCCACTCACTCATCCAGGCAGTCACTAACACATCCACTCAGTACTCCAAACACTCTCTAAGACAGATTTTAAAGTAGACATACCCCTACTCACACAGCCACTCACTGAGCTATACAGTCAGTGACTAAGATACAAAGGCCTCAATGTACAAAGATTCCTTTTTGTATTTCTTAAATAATGACTCCGAAGGAATCTCTATTTAAGAAATGCAAAAGGAGATGCACTAAATTTGCGATTCCCTTATAGCGATTCCTATGAATTAGGAATCGCTATTAGGGAATCGTAAATAGGAAATGCAATTGCATTCCCGCCTATGGGCAAAATAGGAAATGGTTTGCATTTCCTAAATTGCAATTTCGTAATAGGAAATTGAAATTTAAAAAATGCAAAGCCAAGGGTGCCTCTGAGCTTAAAGCCCCCCTGGAGGTACCCCAAATTTCCTAGTGAACATGTAAGTGCACATATGCCCTAGGAGCGTATGTGTGCTTCTTGTCAAATTAAAAAATGCATTTTAAAATGCATTTTTATATATTGCACATGGTTACCATCAACTTCAAGTCATTAGTAATAGTATTGCCCAAATGCCTGATTCACATTTGGGAAATGATATGTACATGTGCTTTAGGAATCACAAATAGGTCATCCCAATTTCCGATTCCTAAATCACTGTCACAATTTGTGATTTCTGCAGGTAGAAACGGAAATTGCAACCGGTTTTGGCCCTTTGTACATCTGAAAAGGCCATTTAGAATTTCTTATCTGGCTGCAATAGCAATTTGGCCCGTTAGGAAATGCAAAATATCGTTGTATATCTGGGCCTAACTCACCTATACAGCCAATGAGACACCCACTAAGTGAGCCATAAACACTCACTGGGCCAGGTACTCACTGACAGATACAGTTACTGACACACCCATACACACATACTCATCAATGTTGCTACTTACACAACCACTCACACACTCAGTCATTCATCCTTATGGTCACACACACTCACAATTACTCACACATACAGACTGTTGAACACCAAATTACTCACTCATGCTGTCACTGACAGAGAAACTCACTCACACATACAGCCACACCCACAGCCACTCATTCACTAACAAAGTCCATGACACAGCCACTCACTTACCGTTACAGATATTACACATCAACAAATTATGCCATTGAGTCACTGACATAGCCACTCACATATGCATACAACCACTCATACACCCACTCACCCACCAATACTGTCACTATCAAAACCAATCACTCACCTATACAACCACTCACACACCCACTCACTCACCCAATGCAGTCAGTTAAACACTTTCTCATACAACTACTGACAAAGCCACTTACTAAACCCATGAAGTGACTCCTATAACCACTCAGACATCCTTACACTTAAAACCCCTTACAGGCATTGGATGATGTCATCAGTGATTTCCTTTGAGATGTCATCAGTGATGTCACTGAGCATTTCATGAGTGATGTAATATGTCAGGTCATAAGCAGTGCATTGTGGGGACACAAGTTATAGCTAGCTCAGCTAACCATAATTGCTTATATACATGCATTAATTATGATGATGGACTCAAAGCTGTTGAATGGTTCCTGAATAAGAGACAGTTGAAGTTTTTGAAACACAACAAAATGCTCCTAAATATGATCACCTTTCACATTTGCAGGCCAACTTTATCAACAGCAACGCGGGACCGCGATGGGCATGTGCTTCGCCCCTATCTACGCAAATCTTTTTGTGGGCTGGTGGGAGAAGCACGTGGCCTGGGGGAACCCAATGATCCATGGATCGACAAAATAACTTTGTGGGCAACATATATAGACGATCTTTTTGTTGTTTGGCGTGGCAGGCAATCCTCGGTTGAGGAGTACGTGGCCTCGCTGAACAACAATGATCTGAATCTAAGATTTACGAGTCACATCAGTGACACCCCTGCGACCTATTTAGATCTGGGGGTATACATTGTAAATGCCACTTTTTTGACTCGATTGTTCAGGAAACGTTCGGCGGGAAACGCTTTTTTACATGCAGGAAGCCACCACCCGAGAAGTCTTATAAAGAATATACCATTTCTGGAGCTATTAAGCGCAACTGCATCACCGGTCAAGACTTCAGTCAGGCCAAAAAGCAGGCACTGCTTCCGATGCAAGCCTCTGAAGAGGAATTATCCAAAACGCGTCTGGCGACACGAAAGGCTGCCTTATTTTATCAGCTGTAAAAACTGAGCCCATACCTGAAATAAAGGCTGGTAACCTTTGTGGTTTTTCCAGTGCTTCTCAAAAGTGTTACCAGTGTCAGAGAGCTGCTAACTGCATGGTTCATACATTCAAATTACAAAGAAGTCAACTCAGCTTGTCTGTCTTCCTAGGTCTGTAAATGTACTTCCTTAAGTACACTAACAACTGCTTTTAACATTCTCTAGATGTACTCAAGGTAGTTATTTTAAATGTGCTATTCAAGCTGTTAGTTTCATCTTTCCCCAGAAGCACTAATATAAACCACAGTGTAAAATGGGGTGGGAGGACCATTTGATAATATAGCAAGTATTGTGGACACTATCTTTTGTATACATAGGGTTAAATCACCAAGGAGTTTGATGACTACATGGCGGAATGAGGCCGAAGGGCGAGCTCATTTATAAGGTCATGAAACATTTCTGTGACTTGAATTATCTGATAAAGAAATGCAAAGGGTAATTTATTCCTTATAGTACATGATTACACTGTTGGTTAATAGCTGGAAAGAATGTGGGGCCTTCACAAGTATTAGGTCTGCAGCCTTCTGTCTATTGGGAACCAAGTACCCTGTTGAAGCACTTCACCTTCTCAGGGTGGCGAAGCAGAGTAGTCCAAGGCCTTCTCAGGGGAGGTGGTGTGGGCTATTCACCAGTCCGCATCCACACAACAAACAACATCCAATAAATCATTGCCAAACTGGTATGTTTTCTTCTAAGAAGGGAAAAGTACTTTATTATGCACAGATTACTCAATACTAATGATATATGTAGAAATATATACATGATGGCATGTGGCAATACCTATGGTGACACCCTCCTTACAGTTCACACTCCTAACGAATATTGTAACCACAATATCTCCATCACATACTAGACATAATGGGGTGTAGTTAACAAGGGCAGACTTAAGGGTTACTGGCTTGCCAGGCTGTCATGACATTAATAAAAGCAGACGTATGTAATAATAACCCAATTAAATCCCATTAAATCACTCGGGTGTTACCATCGTACAATGATATTCATTAGGGCAAGCAGTCACTCTCTGTTAACTGTGATCAATAAATCATTTTAAAGACCTTCTTTCATACATCAATAGTTCACTGTTAACATTGTGATCTTCAATAAAGCATTTCAATAATCAACATTAATACATGTAAAGATTCACTGTTAACTATGCCATCGTCAATAAAGCATTTCATGAAACCGTATGTATGAGTCTTTCTTTTAATTTTACTACTTTTACTATGCTGCAGCTCAACTGTAAGACTCACCAACAGAAGCCAACTCATACCAGAATCTTTTGGCAAAAACGCATGCTTTAAACCTTCTCCAATTGTACTCAAGGTAGTTATTTTAAATGTACTATTCAAATGCTGTTTGTTTCATTTTTATCACAGAAGCACTAATAGAACCCACAGTCTAAAATGGGGTAGTAGGATTCCTTGACATTAATGCAAGTATTGGGGTACCTATATGTTGTATAAATAGGGTGTAAGTGTGAGATCAGTGAGTCACTGATCCCATCCTTGGGTGCACACTGTAGTTCCTCTATGATTCAAAGAGGTTTCACACTTGATTCATTGTTGATTGTTCATATTTATTTAACGTAACAGTTCATTGATAATTCTCATAAGCATATCATGTTGATGAGTTAATCCATTCTCAACATATTGACACTATCCTTTATGTAAATCCAATGCATTTCGGGGCCATTAACTGCCCCTTCATCAGGGAAAGGTACTGTAACAAAGTTAAATGAGATGGCATAAGTACTTGTGAATATGAACGTTGTGATATGTGATTTCTAATAGTTAATGGAGGGTATACGCTAAAGGGAGTGGCGGGGGAGGGTGGTGCGTGTCAGCTTAGAGGTCACCTTAAAAAACTTTTTAAGCCCGTGTTGGGAAACAGAGTAGTGCTGTCGGTATTGCTTACGTGTGCCGGTGTTCAAACTAGGCCGGTATGCTGAAAAGTAAAAGGTGCGGTTCGTGAGTATATATCCTATCCGGTTAAACCCGTTCGTAGGTTGTCTATTATTCGATACACTAACCTGGTGAGACGGAGCTTTAGATTCAAGGTTAATCCACTCGCAACGCTGGTCAGGACGGAGGCGTCTTCTGCCGCGTTTAGTCAGTTACAAATGTTGCGATCACGTGATTAATAAATAAGGAAAGAAGACTCGCGTTCGTAGTCAGGGTTCTCGTGCTATGTTTAGCAAGTGGAAGTCGAGTTATTTAAAGTGAAAATAAAGGGGATAAAGGGTTCAAGGGTTCATACAGTGCCCGGAGAGGTGGGGTAAAATAATGATATTGCAGTGGGGTGTGTTCAGAGAAAATCTCAAAATGCCAGATAGGGTGGTGTCGGTATACAAGTGAAAGCTGTTTAAAAAGGGGAATAACAGTAAATATTGATTCAAATCATAAATTCAGAAAAGTGAATTCAAAACACAGTACATATGATGTAATACAGCAGGAAGCCTATTAGGGCTCCATTAACAACATTTATAGGTAGCAGGAGAGTTCGATTCTGTCATTGAGGCCCATTGGCTTCTGTGTAGATAATCTTTGAATCCAGGTATTTTCACGTTGAAGGAGGTATTTGGTGTTGTCTCTACCTTCCATTTTGACAATAGTTTCCAGTATAATGAATTTTAATTGGGAAATATTATGTTTTTGTTCTCCAAATTGGACAATCTACAAATCAACCCTGAGGACAAATTGATTCTATGTACCGCGGACGTACGATCCCTCTATACTTCCATACCACACTCCTTAGGCATAGAAGCCATAGAAAAAACCTTACTGAATTCCACCATAGACAGCCAATTCCAAACATTCCTGATGGAACTCATGCTCTTCACTTTATATCAAAGTTACTTTAAATATCAAGAAACATGGTCTCAAGAACTAGTGGGCATGGCCATGGGCAATTCTGCGGCGCCTGTACACGCCAATCTCTTCATGCAACAATATGAAGAAACTCACATTTTTAAAAAACCGGAATGGACAGACAACCTAGTGCTATTAACACGATACATCGACGACATCTTTATTGTGTGGAAGAATTCCAGAGAAAAATTACAAGAACTACTGACACAATTTAATAACATCGATGAACGCATACAAATTACGTGGGAACTATCGGAAGACAGCATCAATTTCCTAGATGTTAGAGTGTCCATCACCCAACAGGGATTTGAGACAGACTTGTTTGTGAAGCCCACCGACAGAAACAACATGCTCCACTATACGAGCTTCCATGAACCAAATCTAAAAAGATACCTTCCATTCTCACAAATGGCAAGAGCCAAAAGGATCGTATCAAATCCTATGAAATCCATACAGAGAATTGAACAAATTGCCACCAAATTCCAGGATAGAGGATATCCACCTAACCTCATTGAGGAATCCAAACAGAAAATTCTGAACATTGATCGACAAAAATTATTACAACCTGGTCTTGAAAAACAACAGACACGCATAGTGGTAGTCTCTAAATATTCCACAGCTACTATGAAATTCAAACGAACCATATATCAACATTGGTCACTACTCAATTTGGAACCGGATTTCAACCAGAACTTTTTGGAACCCCCGCTATTTGCGTTAGCTAGAGCTCAGAATTTAGGGGAACTAGTTCAACACAAACCTATTGTGACTGTCAAATATGCAGGCACCAAACCCTGCCTGAATTGCGGGAACTGCAATAGCATCATAAAGGGAAATACAATCAACCATCCCATGAAGGGCAGTACAATCAAACTTCATGTCAACGCAACATGTGACTCGAGCAATGTAATCTATGCCCTCAAATGCCCCTGCGGGAAACTCTACGTCGGCAAGACCGAACGTAAAATCAAAATCAGACTTACAGAACATAAGTCTAACATCAGATTGAAAAATAGTAAATCTTCGATTGCCACACATTTTTAAGAACAAAAACATAATATTTCCCAATTAAAATTCATTATACTGGAAACTATTGTCAAAATGGAAGGTAGAGACAACACCAAATACCTCCTTCAACGTAAAAATACCTGGATTCAAAGATTATCTACACAGAAGCCAATGGGCCTCAATGACAGAATCGAACTCTCCTGCTACCTATAAATGTTGTTAATAGAGCCCTAATAGGCTTTCTGCTGTATTACATCATATGTACTGTGTTTTGAATTCACTTTTCTGAATTTATGGTTTGAATCAATATTTACTGTTAATCCCCTTTTTAAACAGCTTTCACTTGTATACCGACACCACCCTATCTGGCATTTTGAGATTTTCTCTGAACACACCCCACTGCAATATAATTATTTTACCCCACCTCTCCGGGCACTGTATGAACCCTTGAACCCTTTATCCCCTTTATTTTCACTTTAAATAACTCGACTTCCACTTGCTAAACATAGCACGAGAACCCTGACTACGAACGCGAGTCTTCTTTCCTTATTTATTAATCACGTGATTGCAACATTTGTAACTGACTAAACGCGGCAGAAGACGCCTCCGTCCTGACCAGCGTTGCGAGTGGATTAACCTTGAATCTAAAGCTCCGTCTCACCAGGTTAGTGTATCGAATAATAGACAACCTACGAACGGGTTTAACCGGATAGGATATATACTCACGAACCGCACCTTTTACTTTTCAGCATACCGGCCTAGTTTGAACACCGGCACACGTAAGCAATACCGACAGCACTACTCTGTTTCCCAACACAGGCGTAAAAAGTTTTTTAAGGTGACCTCTAAGCTGACACGCACCACCCTCCCCCCCCACTCCCTTTAGCGCCTACCCCCCATTAACTATTAGAAATCACATATCACAACGTTCATATTCACAAGTACTTATGCCATCTCATTTAACTTTGTTACAGTACCTTTCCCTGATGAAGGAGCAGTTAATGACCCCGAAATGCATTGGATTTACGTAAAGGATAGTGTCAATATGTTGAGAATGGATTAACTCATCAACATGATATGCTTATGAGAATTATCAATGAACTGTTACGTTAAATAAATATGAACAATCAACAACGAATCAAGTGTGAAACCTCTTTGAATCATAGAGGAACTACAGTGTGCACCCAAGGATGGGATCAGTGACTCACTGATCTCACACTTACATGTTTACGTATTGACGTCGTGGGACACTAGACGTTACTTGTGTAGCACCTAAACTTTGAATTAAAACTTACAACATTCACAAACTTGCTGTGCATCTACCCAAATAACTTGCCAGTATAAATAGGGTGCAAATTACCAAGGAGTTTGATGACCAGATGGAGGAATGAGGCCGAAGGGGGATTTTATTTATAATGTCATTAATTTGGCCCTGTGGGAGACTTAGGGCAATGTATGAGAAACTTTTGTGGGGACACCTGTGTGGCAGGCATGCTCCTGGCAGCCGCTAACCCTCTGTGTGACATTGGTGGGGTCCATACCCTCTCTGGGGTACCATGGAGTGTAAATATGCGGCTTTATAAGCCCTCATCTGCTCCTCAGGCCCAGCTTATTAGAGCCATGGTAACTCTTTGATGGGGCAGTCGTGTGGAAACCTGCCTATTTTCATTTATTTTAACAGGTGCTGTGGTCAAACACAGATATTTACAAAAAGGGGTGGTGAGGGACAGAGTCTCTGAATTAAGCAGAAAGCTCTCACCCAGTCAAGAGATCAGGGCTAGATCCAACACCGTTTTTTAGCTCACTGCACCATCCCAGTTTCAGAACCTGGCTGTATGCAAATTAGTCTGTTCCTGTCCCAGTGCATGATGGGAACAGGGCAAACCAAACTACAAAAGCCAATTCCTACACTGGGAAGGAAACAAGCTCCCGGGGACCGGTTTCTGGCATTACAGCCGTCTTCGGCCCGGTTTGCTTGAATCCTGATGGTGCAATGAGCAAGGGTCTCACATCTGAGAATACCCTTCCACGCTTAGGGTGGACAAAAATATTTACAAAAAGGGGTGGTGAGGGACAGAGTCTCTGAATTAAGCAGAAAGCTCTCACCCAGTCAAGAGATCAGGGCTAGATCCAACACCGTTTTTTAGCTCACTGCACCATCCCAGTTTCAGAACCTGGCTGTATGCAAATTAGTCTGTTCCTGTCCCAGTGCATGATGGGAACAGGGCAAACCAAACTACAAAAGCCAATTCCTACACTGGGAAGGAAACAAGCTCCCGGGGACCGGTTTCTGGCATTACAGCCGTCTTCGGCCCGGTTTGCTTGAATCCTGATGGTGCAATGAGCAAGGGTCTCACATCTGAGAATACCCTTCCACGCTTAGGGTGGACAAAAATATTTACAAAAAGGGGTGGTGAGGGACAGAGTCTCTGAATTAAGCAGAAAGCTCTCACCCAGTCAAGAGATCAGGGCTAGATCCAACACCGTTTTTTAGCTCACTGCACCATCCCAGTTTCAGAACCTGGCTGTATGCAAATTAGTCTGTTCCTGTCCCAGTGCATGACGGGAACAGGGCAAACCAAACTACAAAAGCCAATTCCTACACTGGGAAGGAAACAAGCTCCCGGGGACCGGTTTCTGGCATTACAGCCGTCTTCGGCCCGGTTTGCTTGAATCCTGATGGTGCAATGAGCAAGGGTCTCACATCTGAGAATACCCTTCCACGCTTAGGGTGGACAAAAATATTTACAAAAAGGGGTGGTGAGGGACAGAGTCTCTGAATTAAGCAGAAAGCTCTCACCCAGTCAAGAGATCAGGGCTAGATCCAACACCGTTTTTTAGCTCACTGCACCATCCCAGTTTCAGAACCTGGCTGTATGCAAATTAGTCTGTTCCTATCCCAGTGCATGATGGGAACAGGGCAAACCAAACTACAAAAGCCAATTCCTACACTGGGAAGGAAACAAGCTCCCGGGGACCGGTTTCTGGCATTACAGCCGTCTTCGGCCCGGTTTGCTTGAATCCTGATGGTGCAATGAGCAAGGGTCTCACATCTGAGAATACCCTTCCACGCTTAGGGTGGACAAAAATATTTACAAAAAGGGGTGGTGAGGGACAGAGTCTCTGAATTAAGCAGAAAGCTCTCACCCAGTCAAGAGATCAGGGCTAGATCCAACACCGTTTTTTAGCTCACTGCACCATCCCAGTTTCAGAACCTGGCTGTATGCAAATTAGTCTGTTCCTGTCCCAGTGCATGATGGGAACAGGGCAAACCAAACTACAAAAGCCAATTCCTACACTGGGAAGGAAACAAGCTCCCGGGGACCGGTTTCTGGCATTACAGCCGTCTTCGGCCCGGTTTGCTTGAATCCTGATGGTGCAATGAGCAAGGGTCTCACATCTGAGAATACCCTTCCACGCTTAGGGTGGACAAAAATATTTACAAAAAGGGGTGGTGAGGGACAGAGTCTCTGAATTAAGCAGAAAGCTCTCACCCAGTCAAGAGATCAGGGCTAGATCCAACACCGTTTTTTAGCTCACTGCACCATCCCAGTTTCAGAACCTGGCTGTATGCAAATTAGTCTGTTCCTGTCCCAGTGCATGATGGGAACAGGGCAAACCAAACTACAAAAGCCAATTCCTACACTGGGAAGGAAACAAGCTCCCGGGGACCGGTTTCTGGCATTACAGCCGTCTTCGGCCCGGTTTGCTTGAATCCTGATGGTGCAATGAGCAAGGGTCTCACATCTGAGAATACCCTTCCACGCTTAGGGTGGACAAAAATATTTACAAAAAGGGGTGGTGAGGGACAGAGTCTCTGAATTAAGCAGAAAGCTCTCACCCAGTCAAGAGATCAGGGCTAGATCCAACACCGTTTTTTAGCTCACTGCACCATCCCAGTTTCAGAACCTGGCTGTATGCAAATTAGTCTGTTCCTGTCCCAGTGCATGATGGGAACAGGGCAAACCAAACTACAAAAGCCAATTCCTACACTGGGAAGGAAACAAGCTCCCGGGGACCGGTTTCTGGCATTACAGCCGTCTTCGGCCCGGTTTGCTTGAATCCTGATGGTGCAATGAGCAAGGGTCTCACATCTGAGAATACCCTTCCACGCTTAGGGTGGACAAAAATATTTACAAAAAGGGGTGGTGAGGGACAGAGTCTCTGAATTAAGCAGAAAGCTCTCACCCAGTCAAGAGATCAGGGCTAGATCCAACACCGTTTTTTAGCTCACTGCACCATCCCAGTTTCAGAACCTGGCTGTATGCAAATTAGTCTGTTCCTGTCCCAGTGCATGATGGGAACAGGGCAAACCAAACTACAAAAGCCAATTCCTACACTGGGAAGGAAACAAGCTCCCGGGGATCGGTTTCTGGCATTACAGCCGTCTTCGGCCCGGTTTGCTTGAATCCTGATGGTGCAATGAGCAAGGGTCTCACATCTGAGAATACCCTTCCACGCTTAGGGTGGACAAAAATATTTACAAAAAGGGGTGGTGAGGGACAGAGTCTCTGAATTAAGCAGAAAGCTCTCACCCAGTCAAGAGATCAGGGCTAGATCCAACACCGTTTTTTAGCTCACTGCACCATCCCAGTTTCAGAACCTGGCTGTATGCAAATTAGTCTGTTCCTGTCCCAGTGCATGATGGGAACAGGGCAAACCAAACTACAAAAGCCAATTCCTACACTGGGAAGGAAACAAGCTCCCGGGGACCGGTTTCTGGCATTACAGCCGTCTTCGGCCCGGTTTGCTTGAATCCTGATGGTGCAATGAGCAAGGGTCTCACATCTGAGAATACCCTTCCACGCTTAGGGTGGACAAAAATATTTACAAAAAGGGGTGGTGAGGGACAGAGTCTCTGAATTAAGCAGAAAGCTCTCACCCAGTCAAGAGATCAGGGCTAGATCCAACACCGTTTTTTAGCTCACTGCACCATCCCAGTTTCAGAACCTGGCTGTATGCAAATTAGTCTGTTCCTGTCCCAGTGCATGATGGGAACAGGGCAAACCAAACTACAAAAGCCAATTCCTACACTGGGAAGGAAACAAGCTCCCGGGGACCGGTTTCTGGCATTACAGCCGTCTTCGGCCCGGTTTGCTTGAATCCTGATGGTGCAATGAGCAAGGGTCTCACATCTGAGAATACCCTTCCACGCTTAGGGTGGACAAAAATATTTACAAAAAGGGGTGGTGAGGGACAGAGTCTCTGAATTAAGCAGAAAGCTCTCACCCAGTCAAGAGATCAGGGCTAGATCCAACACCGTTTTTTAGCTCACTGCACCATCCCAGTTTCAGAACCTGGCTGTATGCAAATTAGTCTGTTCCTGTCCCAGTGCATGATGGGAACAGGGCAAACCAAACTACAAAAGCCAATTCCTACACTGGGAAGGAAACAAGCTCCCGGGGACCGGTTTCTGGCATTACAGCCATCTTCGGCCCGGTTTGCTTGAATCCTGATGGTGCAATGAGCAAGGGTCTCACATCTGAGAATACCCTTCCACGCTTAGGGTGGACAAAAATATTTACAAAAAGGGGTGGTGAGGGACAGAGTCTCTGAATTAAGCAGAAAGCTCTCACCCAGTCAAGAGATCAGGGCTAGATCCAACACCGTTTTTTAGCTCACTGCACCATCCCAGTTTCAGAACCTGGCTGTATGCAAATTAGTCTGTTCCTGTCCCAGTGCATGATGGGAACAGGGCAAACCAAACTACAAAAGCCAATTCCTACACTGGGAAGGAAACAAGCTCCCGGGGACCGGTTTCTGGCATTACAGCCGTCTTCGGCCCGGTTTGCTTGAATCCTGATGGTGCAATGAGCAAGGGTCTCACATCTGAGAATACCCTTCCACGCTTAGGGTGGACAAAAATATTTACAAAAAGGGGTGGTGAGGGACAGAGTCTCTGAATTAAGCAGAAAGCTCTCACCCAGTCAAGAGATCAGGGCTAGATCCAACACCGTTTTTTAGCTCACTGCACCATCCCAGTTTCAGAACCTGGCTGTATGCAAATTAGTCTGTTCCTGTCCCAGTGCATGATGGGAACAGGGCAAACCAAACTACAAAAGCCAATTCCTACACTGGGAAGGAAACAAGCTCCCGGGGACCGGTTTCTGGCATTACAGCCGTCTTCGGCCCGGTTTGCTTGAATCCTGATGGTGCAATGAGCAAGGGTCTCACATCTGAGAATACCCTTCCACGCTTAGGGTGGACAAAAATATTTACAAAAAGGGGTGGTGAGGGACAGAGTCTCTGAATTAAGCAGAAAGCTCTCACCCAGTCAAGAGATCAGGGCTAGATCCAACACCGTTTTTTAGCTCACTGCACCATCCCAGTTTCAGAACCTGGCTGTATGCAAATTAGTCTGTTCCTGTCCCAGTGCATGATGGGAACAGGGCAAACCAAACTACAACAGCCAATTCCTACACTGGGAAGGAAACAAGCTCCCGGGGACCGGTTTCTGGCATTACAGCCGTCTTCGGCCCGGTTTGCTTGAATCCTGATGGTGCAATGAGCAAGGGTCTCACATCTGAGAATACCCTTCCACGCTTAGGGTGGACAAAAATATTTACAAAAAGGGGTGGTGAGGGACAGAGTCTCTGAATTAAGCAGAAAGCTCTCACCCAGTCAAGAGATCAGGGCTAGATCCAACACCGTTTTTTAGCTCACTGCACCATCCCAGTTTCAGAACCTGGCTGTATGCAAATTAGTCTGTTCCTGTCCCAGTGCATGATGGGAACAGGGCAAACCAAACTACAAAAGCCAATTCCTACACTGGGAAGGAAACAAGCTCCCGGGGACCGGTTTCTGGCATTACAGCCGTCTTCGGCCCGGTTTGCTTGAATCCTGATGGTGCAATGAGCAAGGGTCTCACATCTGAGAATACCCTTCCACGCTTAGGGTGGACAAACACAGGGCACACATATCCTTTATTTTTGTTGGGGCTGGAGGAGGACCCCCAAAGTCCCCATGACTCGGGCCAGCTCCCCATGTGAGTCACTGCCTTGATCCACCGTGTGGGAGTCTGATGCATCTTCTGCTCCGCACAAGAGCAAAGAATGCCTAGTCTTGGGTGGGAGGCTTGTTGTCAGGTGCCCTCAGACACAGGAATGAATGCCTGTTCTGCTCCTGCACTTTTCTGGGTCCTTGTGGAGATGGGGGCCTGTGTGAGAAGTTAAAGTAAGAGTCCTCCCGCTCTCATTTGTTTTTTCTGTTTGTCTTTTTTTCCGCTAAAACAAAGTAGGCATCCTTGTTTGCATCAATCCCTGGGGCACGGAGTCAGGAAACACCACAGAGACAAGTTCAAGAAACACAAGGGGATGTCACTCTAGTCCATCTCTGACATTTTTCTCCCCAGGGCCCTAGCCCTCACTGGAGAATTCCTGAAGTTTCTAAGTGCTTTCCACGCTGAGCCCTAGCTGGTGTCGTAGGGGACTGAGATTCTTTTTGCATTTTCTTGGCCCCAGTTGGGCCGATTGGGATGATTTTTGTGTTATTTTCCACCCAGTGGTCAGCTCTAGCCACAAAAACGGGTTTCTTTAGGCCTCGCGACCCCTACGTTTTATACTAAATTGCAGAGCTTACTTTGGCTATAGTTTAGCTCCATACTGAGTACCTGTCATATTTCTAGTGCCTAGTGTTCTCCTAAGCCTGAGGCCACCTCCAGATACACCCCACAAGGAAAATACCCTCTGTGCCTGCACTCTTCAGATCCCAGGGCCTCGTTGTGTTCTTGAAAGGTACCTGTGTGTTAGCAAAGTGTTTATCCTCTGGTGATGTGTATCCCCCACAGGCCCAGTGTTCAGAAGTCCCAGAAGAGCCCCATTCTTCTCCAGTGTCCCCAGTGGTCCATCCCTCTATTGTCCCTCATAGAGTGTAAGGAGGCTAGCACTACTGGCACTGGAAAGGCGAATCCACAGAGTCCAATACAGGCTACTCCAGCACCCAGACAGAGCTCTGGTTTACTCAAAGTTATGTAAAATCCATCTTCTCTGTCTCTTCCTCTCGTTTGTGCAGAGGCTTTTAAGTGGAGATGGAAAGTACCAATATGTAAGCACATCTGCCCAATTCTTGAATGACACATGAAATGAAATGAGAATGAAATGAATGAATTCGTACTTGTACTTGTATAGCGCACTAATACCCTGAGGCGTCATCATTATTATACCTCTGTTGAAAGACCTTTCTAAGAGCCTTAAACCAAGCCCCTCCCTATCTGCCACCTCGGCCTCATCTCTTCCTTTCAAAACTACAGAATCTCAAAGGGGAGCACCTCATGTGATTGGGTTCAGAGGTCTGGCCTTTGCCATTTGGTCCTCTATAGAATTAGCTTTCTCAGGCCTGGTGCAGTGTCAAACGTAATGATCACATGTTGAGTCTTCTCTCACCCTTTCCTTTTCCAGGAACTGACACAAGCATCGAGAACTTATTTTATTGCATATGGAGGCCTTTGATCTTCCAGCTGGCCAGCAGAGTAATGAACTTGGCCCAACAGGGGGAACAAAAGCCTGGATTCTACTGAAGCCGAGTCAGAGAAATATGACAAATCCTCAAGTGCTAGAAAGAGTGCAAATATGATAAAAGTGACATTGGATCCGTACTTGGGGTTCATTTTTACCATATGATCAATGTGTCACACTAGTCCCTAGACCTAACTATGGTAAAACTGTACTTTGGCGCAGAGTTCGTAAATAACGTATAATAAAGTAAGCACACACACTCAATACATATTTCAGACCTACACAGTGAATGTTCATATTATAAAGCCTATCCTGGGTCAGCACCAATCCCTGAAGTGTTCCTTCTGCAACTGGATACATGTGTGCAGATACCGGACAGAGCTGGATGGTAGCCCCATTTGCTCAGCCTGCACACATGTTCACGTGTGGGCGCACATGTTCACATGCAGTCAACCCAGAGTTTCTTATCCAAGCTGGCCAGCAGCAGACTTTGTTTTAAAAGGCAGACATCTGACAGGCAGGCACTCTCAACCATTTAAACAGATTTCACAGTGAGACTCACTCACAGTAAAAGTCCAAGAACCGAGTAGTCCAAAAGAAAAAAATCCAGGGTGTTTAATAGGATCTGAACCCATTTTCCTACACACACCATCACCCTTCTTACAAACAGTAAAGTCCTTGATGTTCATTGCAAACATGATGAGTTAAAGCAGATACTGTACTGCAAAATTAAACACACCGGCCAGCAGTTAGCAATTATTGTGAAAAGCTTTTAGAATCACTTTTATGTAAATCAGATAAAAAGATAGTTTGTTGCAGATTTTGTAGAAACATGCAGAGACTCTACCTATTCGGTAAGGACCTGCAGCATTGAAAAAAATAAACGTTACCATAAAAATGTCTTTTCTATTGATCACTTTTTCTTTTCCGAAAAACATGTCGGAAGAAGGAAAAGCCAGTTCTCATTTTTCTCGTGTACACTGCAGCTATAATGATTCTCACTGACCTGCACTTCACCTTGGTTGTGGGCTCTGGCAGAAGCCATTGTGACCCCAGAAGTCAACTGTAACAACTTATTACAGTTGAGGAGCTGTGTCAGTTTTTGTCTTTATTGCAGGTGACTAGAGGCGACACAGCTCCACTGTAATAAGGAAATTGGAGACAGGATTTTATAACCGGCATGAAGGCTCCAATGTATTATAAAGACTTTACAGAATTTCTGTCTGACTAAGTGAATAGATATGTAGAAACCAATCACAGCAGCACCAGCCCAAATAAGGGCTGTGTAAAATCAGGTAGAAGTTTCTCTCTTGCTTTGAAAGAATACAAATGCAAAACTACAATAAGAACAAGCAGACACATCTGTGATATTGGTACACTCATTGCAGTGTCAGCTTCTGACAGAAGGTCAGGCTGGTCCCTGTTCATTTGCTTCCTCCTGGGACAATGAGCAGACTCTGTCTGGGCCCTCAGCCAACAGCAAGGAAGAGGCCTGCAGATGTCCACCCTGTGATCCGGTAATAGAGAGGGGAAGGGGAGGAACAGGCAGCTGCGGTCTGCCCATAGGGTTGGAAATCTGTCGTGGCGGAAGAGCAGGCCTCCTATGCTCTCCTTTTAAAATGTGATCAGGATTGCACAAGGCCCAGATTACAGGCTGTGCACAAATGTTTGCACCAGCGATTCCGATGCGCAAACTTTGAGGGCCAATAATCACTTATCAACAGTAATGTAGTCGAAGTCCAACTTGTTCATTTGTGAATTTATAAAACTGGCACACTTCTAAATGAAGAGGCATATTATCAAGCACAGCGTTAACATTATCGCCGCTTAAGCGGCAGGAAACAGCCGCTAAAGCGGCGTTAATGGGCTTGGTAACACGCCGTAGAGAATTCCCATAGAAGCCCATGTTCACACCAGAACATGGGCTTCTATGGGAATTCACAAGGGCGTATTATCCGGCCCATTATTGCCGCTTTAGATGCAGTTTTTTGCCGCTAAAGTGGCGATAATGTTAACGCTGTTTCTTGATCATACGCCCCGAAATTTCTTATTTTCTTGTGAAAGCAGGATTCTTTTTACAAATTTACCAACAAAAAATGTGTCGTTTCAAAATGGGTGTTTTTTCACAATTATGTTTTAAAAGAGTCAGCTTTCATTTGCAATAGCAATTATAAAAGCACAGTATCAACAAATAAAACAGTTAAACATTTTCAATAAATACATCTGCTATCCAGATTCAAATTCATATGTAAGCATAAAAAACCCATTGAAAAGAACTAGATGAATAGCGACATACATCACAACCATCTAAAAACAACACAATGAGAAACATCTAGTAATAAGGCACAAGTGGTTGTGAGTGAACTGTGAGGAGGCTCCTCCTAATAAAACCTAATAAACAAAAACCTCAATTTTAGGTTCACTATGTTAGTAGAAAACAAAGGGGGCCACCTAGAACAATTAATCCAATCATCATCATCATAAATATCTTTATAAAATTAACGTATGCAATCTTGAAGAGCACAGTATTAAGTAAACATATTATTACACAATGACATTGTAACACAGAATTAGCATACCATCACAAATTAGCAGAATACACCCCTGCCAGAAACCAGCATAAAAAGAAGCAGACTTTAGGTATGTCTAATAATTGCAGGTACAATAAGGCTGGTCTCACTTGATTACAATTCAAAGGTACTAAGAGGGGGCGAACATAGGACATATAAAAACAATGTGTAAAGTGTTCAGTGTAGTAGTCCTATCACATGAGCAAAAAGGGCGAGCTGATGGTTTATGCAACCCCATCAACAGCTGTGGGAACAGGTTTAGTCAAAAGTACGTTAGCAGCAGTGTTTTAAATGGGCCAGTACTCACCGGTACTGAGTACCGGCACTTCTTATTTTTATCACCCTGAGTACCGGCACTTTTTCTACGGCCGTGGAGAGTACCGGTACTCCTGGATGGTAGGCGCATTGGCCTCTAGTGGTAGTAGCCTTTCTCTTTGTTCAGCCAAATCACTTTTAAAGCACTGAGCTGAGCCCCCGCTGAACTATTCAGCGTGGGCTCATTTGCATGATATCTTAGTGTTCGCCATCATAATGTGTTGCAAGGAATCGAGGCAGCCCAGTTACAGCACAATGTGAAAAGCCATGGGAGGTTAAAAGGGCTTTAATCCCACCCGATTCTTTTGTGTGAGTGTCTGCTTGTGTGTGCGCGTGTTTTTATGAGAAATATGACAAAATAAGGAAAGGTTAAAATATCACAGATTGACTTTCATTTTGTATAAGGAATTAACCGGATTTGTTTATAAAAAGAAATTTCTCGTGTGTATTGCAACTGGTATATCTGCCGAAAAACTTCGCATGTCTTGCATTTAGCCCCGCCCCTAGCCCCGCCCACTCACCACATTTAAATGAGTACCTGCACTATTTTTTCCCCATTTAAAGCACAGGTTAGCAGCCTTCTGTGCTGGGCTGACATATCCAGAGTTATATACATTTCCATTTTATTTGTGAATTTCACCGTCATAAAGAGCTTTTAACTGTCTTCATGCTGGGCCACTTGCCTCTCCTGTGGTAAACCTAAAGGTCTCTTTGACCCAGGTTATGTCTATGTTTAAAAGAGTCATAGTCTGTTCTGAAAATTGGAACTATTTCATCATAATGCAACTGTTTTACGAATTCCCAGTGGAAAGTGTCTAACTGCCACTGCCGCTGTTCGCACACATTAGTACACAACATGGGATAATTCGGGGTGTGCAGCAGTGGAGGTCAGGGTGACCACCTCCCTCTAGGCCATCACTGGGCACTGTTTCAAGTTGTGGAGTTTTGTTTCATAACCTGATGCATTTTGGGTGTCGTAGTCTTGTTTTGCTTCCATTGAACATCAGCCGCCCGTACCCTGCCAAAGTGGTGGGGCAGGTCGGAGGAGGGGAGAGTTGGGGACAACATAACAATTAAAATTAAAATAACTTACCTGCTCGGCACCGCCTCTGACTTCGGCTCCATCACGCTCTTCCTGCTCCCGGGACAGACTCCCAGACTGCACTGCGGCCAATCATGACATTGCATGAAAGCAGCGTCAGGACTGGTCTGAGCGCTGGGACTTTGCGCTCCCAGGCAGACTGGGAGCCAGTGCCTGCTTTCTCCAGCCCCAGCAATGCAGCTGGGGCTGGAGAAAGCTTCACTGCACATGAGGTGTTTGGCTGGCCTGAAACGGCCGGCCAAACACCTCATGTACAGTGAAGGGACAAGGGAGTGCACTACCACTCCCCCACCACACTATCAACTCCCTGTACCCACCCTTAAGACTCGTTAGAGTCCTGGGGGCGGGTCCAGGGGGATTAAAATATAACAATAATAAAAAAAGTTTAAACCCCGTTTTACTATTGTTTTATGTATGAGTGGTGGCGGGGGGCGGCGCTCCTCCGCCCTAATGGAGGGGACGCCACTGCCATTGAATATTGACACTGACACACCTCAAAGTAATGCCCTGTAAGTGAAAGGTTCACGATTTGAGACAGAGTCTATATTGACTTTGATCAAGGAGGTCACCCTAACTGTATGCCAAACTGTGAGTTAATGCAACAACAATGTAGTGCTGTTCTACGACTTTTTTGGTGTTAAATTGAGAGAAGGAACAGCAGGAGGCATGCACATTTCAAACTGTACACCAAAGTATGCCTATTTTCATGACTTAGGCAATGAAAAGTATCGGCGTTAGTGCTGAAGGGCTATTTAGCAGTAAAGTTTATGAGGCATGTATACTTCGATAAAGGAGCAGGGCCGGACTGGCCAAAGCAGGCACCGGGCATTTCCCCGGTTGGCCAGAGGAGTAAGGGCTAGTTTTTTGCCCGTGCGGGGAGGAGTGCTGCAATATCAGGCCCCAGTTATAAATTCAGGATCAGCGCTTTTTACTAGCACACCCCACTCCCAGGGCTGGTCGAGCAGCATTCTGCCAGGGCTGGTTGCTATTCCAAGTTGGCACTGTATAGGAGGGTAAACCACATTTCTGAAACAATTTGAACAAATAACTTTTAATTCCACACAGCGAAATATTTTTGTGAATGTAATCGCAAGTGCCTGAAGACAATAGGGCTCAGCATGGCGCAGTGCTCGTCATTTTTCACACACCAGACACCTTCAATGTGTTTGCTTTGTGTGTGAAATGTATGTTTGAAGGCAAGCAACATCAGACCCACCCTCGAAACAACACCCTTTTCAACCAATCCACCGACAACACCGGACCTTATTCACAAAGGTGAATTTACACTTTGGAGTATATTTACAATTTTTTTGCTATTCCCAAACTACGAGTGCCGTTTTATGTGCAGCATTTTTACGACCATGGAGAACTCAGCATATCAAAAAATTGGACAGTCTCTGCAGTCGTAAAAATACTACACGTAAAACTACATTCATAGTTTGGGAATAGAAAATAAATTGTAAAGTGACTCCAAAAGTGTAAGTTTACCTTTAAGAATAAGGCCCTCCCTGCTCAAATGGCGCCAAGTGACCCACTGCAAATTTACAAAGACGCTCCAAATTAAACTTCATTTTTTCAATCATGAAGAAAAACAGGACATGTAAAAGAAATAGAAAATGAGACATCTTTGCTGTGTTTTCTTTCTATTTCTACTGCAAAAAGAACTTCACAGTGATAAAGAAGAGGCATGACGTTGAGGACGCCATTAGGGGATGCGGTAAGAGTAGAGGGTGGCTTGAGAGCGAGAATCAAAGACCCTACTATTTTTTTGTCAGTTTGAAATAAAAAGAAAACAAAAAGGTTACCTCAGGTCCATAAAAAACAAGCATTTACAATGTAATCAGTCTTTCATTTACGAAACTCTCGAAAACGCGAGACCTATTGCATTGCAAATGATTGTTTGCAAAAGCACCCTATGCTGCACTTTCAGTTTAATGGCGGCCATGCCCCTTAGGTGCGGCTTGTCTAAAGAAAGGGGTGCAGTCACCATTAACGTAAAGACGTGCCATGGGGCGATTTACAAACAAAAGTTAAATAAAAAATTAGAAAAATAACACGGGGCCACATTTGGTGCCGCAAAGCGGCTGCAAATAAACCAAAGGTGCCACCACCACTGTGGTGTGCCATGCTGTGAGTAAAAAAGCATAAAGCCTTTAAAGGGAGCATTGTGAAAAGCATTTAACAAAATAGTGCTCCAAGGCTGTAATTAAAGCCTACCCAACACCAACATACAGAGGATATCCTAATGGGAGGGCACAAATGAAGACAAGGCGGGACTAAAGAGGGACAAACAAGCCTATTAATGAATTAGAAGCCAGCATTCACCAGGACAATGACAAAAGACAATGAAAAATATGGGTGGAGAGTGTGGGCGGAGCTTCAAGTTCATATCTCAATACAGGATGCCTTGCAGAGTCGCGCATGCGCTGCCCAGGCTCGACCTAATGAGTGAAGGGAGCGTGGGGAGGGCTGGGAACTTTTCGGGATTTGGAGAAATGAAAGGTTTCATGACAGTGTTCCTCTTTAACCGTTGATAGAAAAATAAAATTGTACGAGCTTTAAAAAATGGAAAAGGCCTAGACCAGTAGAATGAAAGCGATATTGTGGGGGAGCATGGGGAGAGAGAGCAAGGAGTAAATCAAGATTACCAGAAGGGACTGCACCAACAGACCAGAAGGAGGAATCGCCTTCGACTACAGGAATACCCTCAGAGTCTCGACCTGCACAACAGACACCTCCACCACCGCCGAACACCTGCACTTCCAGTTCCACACCAACTCCAACACCACCCTCAGAGGAACACTCATTTACAGACCCCCAGACCCCGGCCACAGTTCATCGACGCCACCTCCAACATCTTGCTTCCATGGACTACGTCCTCCTCAGAGACCTGAATTTCCACCTCGAGAACATCAACAACAGCAACTCCGTTGCGCTGCTCGATAACCTCGCCAACCTCAGACTCAAACTGCTCGTCACAACCCCCACCCACACCGCCGAACACACGCTTGACCCCATACTCCCCACCAGCAACCATGTCACCTTCAACCACACCACTAAACTCCACTGGACCGACCACCGCTGCATACACTTCACCTTCAAGAAACCCACCATGCACCACCAACCACAACGGATCCCCTACTGCAGCTGGAACAAGGTCACCGAAGACCAGCTCATCACCACCCTCGCCCGAGACCTACCAACAGACACCACTGACAACGACACAGCCGCCAGCAACCTCAGGAAATGGATCGACGACTGCACCAACACTCTCGCCCCAATCAATAAACCCTCAAACAGAGGCACCAACAGAAAGGCCAGCAGGTTCACCACCGACCTCCAGGAATTCAAGCAGACCTGCCGAAGGCTCGAGAAAAAGTGGTGTCACGAACAGACACCGGACAACCACGCAGCCCTATAGAACGCCAGCCGCAAGCACCACCAACTCATCAGAGCAACCAAAAGGACCTCGTTCAAGGAACGCATTGAAAACAACGTACACAACAGCAAAGCGCTCTTCAGCATCGTGAAGGAAGTCTCCAACCCCAGCTCCAGCTCCAACGACATACCGCCGTCGCAAGACCTTTGCGACTTCCTTGCTACCTTCTTTCCCAGCAAGATCGCAGACATCCACGACAGCTTCAACACCCAGACTCTCCGTACAGCCGCCGACCCCACAGACTCACCACCCCCCCAGCCTCACCAATCGCATATTCTCCTGGACCCACATCAACGTCGACGACACCATCAAGACCATGAACACCATCCACTCCGGGTCACCATCAGACCCCTGTCCTCACCACATCTTCAACAAAGCATCATCGCACCCCAATTCCGGAAGATCATCACCAGCTCCTTCGAGACTGCCACCTTCCTGGAAAGCTGGAAGCACGCCGAGATCAACGCCCTACTCAAGAAACCTACAGCAGACCCAAAAGACCTCAAGAACTTCCAGCTCATTTCTCTGCCCCCGTTTCCGGCGAAATTAATCGAAAAGATCGTCAACAGGCTACTGACCCGCTTTCTTGAGGAGAACAATATCCTGGCCCTTCCTAATCCGGATTCCGCAGCAATCACAGCATCGAAACCGCCCTCATCGCTGCCACAGGCGACATCAGGACCCTACTGGACAACGGCAACTGTGGCCCTCATCCTCCTGGACCTCTCGGTCTGCCTTCAACACCGTCTGCCACCAAACCCTACACACACGCCTACACGACGCAGGAATACGCAACAAAGCCCTGGACTGGACCACCTCCTTCCTCACTGAGAGAACCCAGAGGGTCCACCTCCCCCATTCCGTGCTGAAGCCACCAAAATCATCTGCTGCGTGCCCCAAGGATCATCCCACAGCCCTACCCTTTTCTACGTCTACATGGCACCGTTTGCCAACATCGTCCGCTCCCACGACCTCAACATCATCTCCTATGCCGATAACGCTCAACTGATCCTCTCACTCACCAAGAACCCCGCCACCGCCAAAATTAACCTCCACGAAGAAATGAAGGTCATCACCAGTTGGATGCAGACCAGCCGCCTGAAACTTAATTCGGACAAGACAGAGGTCCTCTTCCTCGGATCCACCGCCTCTGCCAGGAACGACTCCTGGTGGCCAGCCGCCCTGGGAGCCGCACCCACCAACCATGCACGCAACCTGGGGTTCCTCCTGGACTCATCGCTCTCAATGACCCAGCAAGTCAACACCATCTCCTCCTCCTGCTTCAACACCTGCAAGATCCACAGATGGATCCCCCCGGAACTAGAAAGACGGTCACCCAGGCCCTCGTCAGCAGCAGACTGGACTACGGCAACGCCCTCTACGCAGGAACCATGGCCAAACTCCAGAAAAGACGCCAATGCATACAGAACGCCTCTGCACGCCTCATCATCGACATACCCCGCCACACCCACATCACTGCCCACCTGAAAGACCTGCTCTGACTCCCAGTCAACAAGAGGATAACCTTCAAGCTCCTCACCCACGACCACAAAGCACTCCACAATGCCGGACCAGCATACCTCAACAAACGCCTAACCTTCTACACTGCGAACCACCAGCTTTGCTCTGCTGACCTCGCCCTCGCATTCGTCCCACGCATCCACAGGACCTCCTCCGACAGCAGATCTTTCTCATAGCTCGCCACCAAGACATGGAACACCCTCCCCACACAGCTGTGACAGACCCAGGACCTGCAGACCTTCTGGAGACTTTCCAAGACCTGGCTGTTCGTGCAGTAGCTGCACCCTCCGCCCCTCAGCGCCTTGATACCCTCACAGGTGATTAGTGCGCTCTACAAATAATTGATTGATTGATTGATTGATTGAATCAGGTAAAGGGACTGTGAAGAATTTTGAAACAAAGACAGGATACTTGGCGGCTGGTTGCTGTGCGGCAAATACGATTACGAAGTAAGGCAGGGAGAAAGTTAACAAGCATTGGCAGAGCCAAAAGGTCTAATCTACATTTTCAGTTATATGTCAGACCTATTGGCATTGCTTATTTTTACTGGTTGCACATAAATGGTGGTGATAGTAAAGGTGGCAGTAGAAATGATAGAAGTAATGGTGGTGGTGATTAGTGGTGAGGGTAATGGTGATGGCGGTGGTAATACTGGTGGTGGTAATGATAAAGCTGGTGGAGGTGGTAATGGTGCTCATAATAGAGGTAATATTGGTTGAGGTAGTAGTGGTGGTAATGGTGATAGTAACTACTTGACGCCCATGCGTTCATTGCTTGAAAGGGTTGCCTGGAGCTAGTAGTTTCTTTGTCATTGAGGAATGGGTGAGCAAGGAGAGACTAAGAGAGAACTAAAGGCAAATGAGTGAAAGGTGGCAGAGAGATGGTGAGAAGCAGGTTCCCTTCCTTAAGTAGCCAAGCAAAGGGGCTGGGCCAGAGGACCAACAGGGGTACCTAGGAGCGGGAGAGATGCAGACGCAAGCAGTGGAAGAGCTGTTTAATGTTCTGATTTGTACACAAACACCTGGTGGGAACAGAATGTAGCAGAATCACAGAGCATGCCAGGCCGCTGAAAGTGTAAGAAGTGGTTCAGCAGCAAGAGAGCCCCAGGCACTCTGATGTTTTCATAAGGACCCAACTGAATCAGAATGTGACAGCCTTATGGAACCCGCTGAGCACGGGAAACAACAGTTACAACCCAACTGTTACAACGGACTACTTTTACAACGCAACTACTACAACGCAGGATCCTTTACAACGCATGCCTTTACAACGCATGACATTACATAGCAGATGATATTACAACGCATGCCATTACAATGTAAGTATAGGTAAGTTTATCTTTTTTAAAACATGTATTTAATTTGGGTTATGGGGTACAGGGCTAGGTTTGGGTTTTGGGGTACAGGGGTATTTTTAGGTTTCAGGGCTAGGATTGGCTTTTGGGGTACAGGGGTATTTTTAGGTTTCAGGGCTAGGTTTGGGTTTTGGGGTACAGGGGTATTTTTAGGTTTCAGGGCTAGGCTTGGGTTTTGGGGTACAGGGGTATTTTTAGGTTTCAGGGCTAGGTTTGGGTTTTGGGGTACAGGGGTATTTTTAGATTTCAGGGCTAGGATTGGGTTTTGGGGTACAGGGGTATTTTTAGGTTTCAGGGCTAGGTTTGGGTTTTAGGGTACAGGGGTATTTATAGGTTTCAGGGCTAGGTTTAGGTTTTGGGGTACAGGGGTATTTTTATGTTTCAGGGCTAGGTTTGGGCTATAGGGTACAGGGGTATTTTTAGGTTTCAGGGCTAGGTTTGGGTTTTGGGGTACAGGGGCATTTTTAGGTTTCAGGGCTAGGTTTGGGTTATGGGGTAAAGGGGTATTTTTAGGGTTCAGGGCTAGGTTTGGGTTATGGGGTACAGGGGTATTTTTAGGGTTCAGGGCTAGGTTTGGGTTAAGGGGTACAGGGGTATTTTTAGGTTTCAGGGCTAGGTTTGGGTTTTGGGGTACCGGGGTATTTTTAGGTTTCAGGGCTAGGTTTGGGTTTTGGGGTACAGGGGTATTTTTAGGTTTCAGGGCTAGGTTTGGGTTTTGGGGTACAGGGGTATTTTTAAGTTTCAGGGCTAGGATTGGCTTTTGTGGTACAGGGGTATTTTTAGGTTTCAGGGCTAGGTTTGGGTTATGGGGTACAGGGGTATTTTTAGGGTTCAGGGCTAGGTTTGGGTTATGGGGTACAGGGGTATTTTTAGGGTTCAGGGCTAGGTTTGGGTTAAGGGGTACAGTGGTATTTTTAGGTTTCAGGGCTAGGTTTGGGTTTTGGGGTACAGGGGTATTTTTAGGTTTCAGGGCTAGGTTTGGGTTTTGGGGTACAGGGGTATTTTTAGGTTTCAGGGCTAGGTTTGGGTTTTGGGGTACAGGGGTATTTTTAGGTTTCAGGGCTAGGATTGGCTTTGGGGTACAGGGGTATTTTTAGGTTTCAGGGCTAGGTTTGGGTTTTGGGGTACAGGGTATTTTTAGGTTTCAGGGCTAGGTTTGGGTTTTAGGGTACAGGGGTATTTTTAGGTTTCAGGGCTAGGTTTGGGTTTTGGGGTACAGGGGTATTTTTTGGTTTCAGGGCTGGGATTGGCTTTTGGGGTACAGGGGTATTTTTAGGTTTCAGGGCTAGGTTTGGGTTTTGGGGTACAGGGGTATTTTTAGGTTTCAAGGCTAGGCTTGGGTTTTGGGGTACAGGGGTATTTTTAGGTTTCAGGGCTAGGTTTGGGTTTTGGGGTACAGGGGTATTTTTAGGTTTCAGGGCTAGGATTGGGTTTTGGGGTACAGGGGTATTTTTAGGTTTCAGGGCTAGGTTTGGGTTTTAGGGTACAGGGGTATTTATAGCTTTCAGGGCTAGGTTTAGGTTTTGGGGTACAGGGGTATTTTTATGTTTCAGGGCTAGGTTTGGGTTATGGGGTACAGGGGTATTTTTAGGTTTCATGGCTAGGTTTGGGTTTTGGGGTACAGGGGCATTTTTAGGTTTCAGGGCTAGGATTGGGTTTTGGGGTACAGGGGTATTTTTAGGTTTCAGGGCTAGGTTTGGGTTTTGGGGTACAGGGGTATTTTTAGGTTTCAGGGCTAGGTTTGGGTTATGAGGTACAGGGGTATTTTTAGGGTTCAGGGCTAGGTTTGGATTAAGGGGTACAGGGGTATTTTTAGGTTTCAGGGCTAGGTTTGGGTTTTGGGGTACAGGGGTATTTTTAAGTTTCAGGGCTAGGTTTGGGTTTTGGGGTACAGGGGTATTTTTAGGTTTCAGGGCTAGGTTTGGGTTTTGGGGTACAGTGGTATTTTTAGGTTTCAGGGCTAGGTTTGGGTTTTGGGGTATAGGGGTATTTTTAGGTTTCAGGGCTAGGATTGGCTTTTGGGGTACAGGGGTATTTTTAGATTTCAGGGCTAGGTTTGGGTTTTGGGGTACAGGGGTATTTTTAGGTTTCAGGGCTAGGCTTGGGTTTTGGGGTACAGGGGTATTTTTAGGTTTCAGGGCTAGGTTTGGGTTTTGGGGTACAGGGGTATTTTTATGTTTCAGGGCTAGGTTTGGGTTTTGGGGTACAGGGGTATTTTTATGTTTCAGGGCTAGGTTTGGGTTTTGGGGTACAGGGGCATTTTTAGGTTTCAGGGCTAGGATTGGGTTTTGGGGTACAGGGGTATTTTTAGGTTTCAGGGCTAGGCTTGGGTTTTGGGATACAGGGGTATTTTTAGGTTTCAGGGCTAGGTTTGGGTTAAGGGGTACAGGGGTATTTTTAGGGTTCTGGGCTAGGTTTCAGTTTTTTAAAAAGTAGTTTAAATAAACTAAATTAATTAAATTAAATTAATGAAAGTAAATTAATTAAATTTTTTTTAATTACAATTTATTTTAAAAAAGATATACTTACCTATACTTACGTTGTAATGGCATGCGTTGTAATAGCATCTGCTATGTAATGCCATGCGTTGTAAAGGCATGAGTTGTAAAGGATCCTGCGTTGTAAAAATCGCGTTGCAATGGTATGCGATGTAAAAGTATGCGTTTTAACGTCATACATCCGCCGAGCACACCAAAAGGGTAAGTAGCGGCCTGACAGAAGAGGGGCCACCGGCGGTGGGAGTGCTACCTGACTATCAACTCAGAAGAAACATTTGACCATAATATCGTGATCAAAATATTGTACGTTTGGAAATAATGGCAACGTTTTTAGTATTGTATATTATTGTATTGGTTTTCTAATATTGATTTTATGCATTTGTTTATTACTTAGTTAAATGTATTAAACGATTGTTATTTTAATTGTATATTGTTTGGGGGTTGTTAGGTTTATTAGGGGTTTGAGTAGGCTGTGTTTTATTAAAAAATATTATTTGTAATGTTTAATTTTATGACTTCAATGACATAAACTGTAATATAGTTTAATTTTTGCTTAGCATGTGAGGTTCATTGGTGGATGGGGAGCGTAGTGTTTTGTGTTAATGAAATAACTATCATTAAGAAAGTACTATTTATGAAATTAATTATTATATGTTCATTATCTTATATCTTTAAATAAATATTGGCATTATTTCATTAAATATAGGGGTTCATTTATTTATATTTTAAGAAATTGATTGCATAAAACCATTATAGTAATGTAAGGAAAATTTCATTTTTGAGAGATTCTATCATACCTTGCTTTTAAATGGCAGCTACTGAGGGAACATTCCTCTAGGCCAACCTGTTATTTTGCCCAATGGTACTTATCAGGTCGACATGCTGATATCCAACATCCCAGGGCTACTCACATTACATAGGGCACTGGCAATCGCTTAGGTAGCATTCCAACCCATTGCCCTTTTGTTCACCATGCCTCCTAGATTAGATGCAGCCATATGCAAATTAGTTTTGGTCCTGCTCCAGTAGGAATAGTCCAGTCTGAACTGCCAAGTCAGGATCTCTGTACCTGTGTGGGCTAGTATTCGAGTCTGCAGACACGCAACAACAAAATCATAAATCATTGTACTTCTGAAAAGGAAGACATATAGACACAACAGGCAGAAATACTCATTTTGGCACCAATCTTAGCAGTTTTTAACCCTCATGAGCCATGAACCCTAAAACCACAATACTCCAACATATACTAGGAACAATATAATAAGGTGTAATCGTTAAAATGCAGGCATACAGGATTTGACATATTAATAAAATCCAAAATATGTCATAATAAACCAAAACGACCCCATTGAAACCACAAGGGATGGTACCATCTTACAATAACATTCTTTAATACATGTAATAGTTTACTGCTCACTTTGTCATTTATTTCAATATTTGTTAAACGTTATGCATGAGTCATTTTCCAACCTTTGCATAGGCTGCAAAGCAGCCTTTACACAGCGGTGGCTCCTCTGCTATGGCATAGGAGCGTTTTCCCCCTTCCAGCCTCAAAATTCGAAAACTAAAGCGATAATAAAATGTGTTTATTATCGTTTTATTTTTCTTCTATAGAATGAGGCTTGGGGGCGGGCACAATCGCTGGGCAAAGCAGGAGGGTGAGTGGTTAGCACTGTGATTCAGTCCGCATGGCGGTTTGGTCATCCGTCTCAGGCCGGCCAGAGCGTCATGCGCAGTGAAGCTTTCTCCAACCCCAACTGCATTGCTGGTTTGCAGACTGCAGTCACAGGCTCTCAGTCTCACTGGGAGTGTAAATCAGGGGAGCTCAGGCCCATCCTGACACTGGTCTCATGCATGAGAGCAGCACCAGGATTGGCCACAGGGGTGGCTGGGAGTCTGTGCTGCAGCAAGGAAGAGACAGAAGAGCAGCGTTTTGGGGGCGAGATGTGGCAGGTAAGTTCTTTTTTTTAAACTTTTTTTTCTGTTGTCTCCGTCCGTCGTCCCCCCTGCCCCGCCACTCCGAGTGTACACCAGCTGCTACTACCTTAGCATCCACTGACAGGGTTGCCTGCACTCTAGAGCCATCAACCTACCAGCCCCTGCTTCAGGAGAGCTTGAAACAAATAGAAATCTCACCCAGGACAAACTAATACATCCCCTGGAATAGTTAGGGACATGCATACATTTGGGGAGAAATGTCTCTTTGGCTTTAGGGAGGCCTCTTTTGTTCTAAGGTAGCCCGACACCTCAGAGTTAGCCCTCCAGGGCGCTACCTGCTGGGTATTCACATTAGAGGGCCCCAGTACCTTCTGGGGCATGTCTTTGCCATCGGCTGATTTTATCAAACCTGAGGGCTCAGGTGGCAACAAGCTGCTTTTTGTTTGCTTTTTAAAGCTACAGCACACTCTGCACTTCCAAATACTCACCAAATTCTGACTATGTTGGGGCTCACAGGGAAGCCTCACTGCCCCCGTAGCACCTGCTGGCTCCCTTTGTGCCTGACTTTGCTCCTGCATGCGCACGAGGGAGCTGGCTGCTTCATACTTAGGGCCCGATGTAGGTAAATCCCATTTACCGATTTAGAAATACCGAATCTTACCGATTCGGTATTTCAAAATCGGTAAATGGGATGTAGGTCCCAACATCTGGATTCGTTACCGAATCCTTAACAATTCTTTAATTACCGATTCGGTAAATACCGAATTGGTAATGCCCATTCATTCCTATGGGCTTTGAAGCCCATAGGAATGATTAGGCATTACCGATTCGGTATTTACCGAATCGGTAATTAAAGAAATCACATGGGTGCAGGGGGTGTCACTTTGACACCCTCTAGCACCCCCAAAACGGGCATGTGTGCAATGTGGCACACAGACATGCCCTAAGGGCACGTCTGTCTGTCACATGGCACATGTGTACATGCACAGATGTGCATGTACACAGGAATCAGTATTTTACCATGGATTTGTATTCCATGGTAAAATACCGATTCTGTAAGCCATGTGCCAAAAGTAAATTTTCTACCTACATTGCTTTTTCGGTAATTTTAACGAATCGGTAAATATTACCGAATCGGTAATTATTTTACCGATTCGGTACATATTACCGAATCGGTAAATATACCGATTCGGTAATGATACCGATTCGGTAAAATTACCGCAAATGTGCCCCTACATCTCGGTAGCCCTTTACCGATCGGAAACGGCCGAAAATCGGTATTTTCGGCCGATTCGGATCGGTAAAGGGCTACCTACATCGGGCCCCTAAGACCTGTAAATGTTCCACTGATTTCATGCATCCACCCGCACTCCAGACATAGACTGAGAGGGCTGGGTAAATTACTTATCTCCTTTCTGCATTGTATTTGTGCTCAGCTCTCTTTGGTCTCAAGGAAATTGAGGGCCCCAGGGACCTTTCAACACAGGACGGCAATGGCACCTGCTTTCTTTGTGGTTTGGCTTTCTTGAACTGGAACTTGACTTGCATCGGTCCCCAGGAACATGGGACCATCATGGACAAAAACACTAAGGGGAGCGGGTTCCGCAGTACATAATTTCTTGCATGTGCGGACAGCTTAACCCTCCCCGGAGTCATTGGAACTAGCAGAGAGCAAGAGCCACAAAAGCCCCTCCTGTGAGGATATGCTAAACCAATGGGAATGTTCCCCAGTCCTGCCCACAAAGGGAGACACCAAAAGCTATTTTCTTTGGCTCCAGTGCAGTGATGGCTGGTGCAGGTAAAAGCCTGGGGGTGGGGGGAGTCGACAGACGACAGAATAAGGAAAATAAAATAAAAAAAAGAAAAACTCTTACTTTGCACTTGCCGCATTGCCAACTCGGCGATGCAGCGAGCACAAGGTAAGTGGTTTAGTTATTTTTTTATTTTATTTTCCCTATTCCGTTGTCTGTCAACAAACACCCCTGCCCCACCCCCACCCCCACCCCACCGCTCTTACCTGCGCCAGCCACGACTGCTCCACCGGTCCGTTTTCCATTGGGAAAGTTATGTTTCGCTCTTGGTGGCCAGCTCTGTCCACTGGGAGTATGTATTTAAGAGCTCTTGGCCCCTAAAGTGTTTCCAATTTCCTGGGACCTGGGTTTTGCCTGCTCTCCCTCCAATGCGGGAAAGCACAGGGCCTAACCTTCTGACCTTTTGCTCCTAACACAGTACATGTCTGGATCAAAACCAACTTTATTCGGTTTTTCATAATTGTAGAAATACCATAAAAGTTCATAAAATACATTTTATACAGTTTTCTCAGTTAAAATTCAATTAAAATATAGTTATTACTATACAATAAAAAACAACTTACATATAAGTCACAATTCATGAAAATATGACCATAACATGACATACAATTTTTACAATACCTTCATCAGTCCTCTTAATATGTAGACAAGATGACTAGTTTTTATCACAAATTTAAACGATGACGAATACAGAATTTAAGAAAGCGTGCCATCGCTTTTGCTACTATTTCGTCTTCGAGGAACTGAAGCGCCAAATATGCTGGACGGCATTGGCGCAGGCCCCAGATTTTCAGTATGGGCAATAACCAACGCCTGCGTGGTATTGTAAAAAATTTACAAAAAAGAATTGTGTGTATGGTCGATTGTGACGAAACGGAATCACAAGGACATGGGAATGATTTTGATGACCATTCATTTTGAGAGGGAAAGGAAACCATTAGATGAAACATATTGAGTCTGAAACATGTCAACACCAATTTTTCAAATTGACTTAGTCTATACATAAAGTAGGGTTCAATGGAAAACACAGTCTGTGCTAATAAGCCCTGTTGGACAGAAGGTTTCCCTATCTCTTTTAGTAGGCGTATCTGGCCCAAATGTGCCAGGCATGCTTTTTTCAGATCCGCCTTTGAGATCTCTGCTATTGTTGATGGCTCTGCAAATAATTTTTCATATCCTAGGTCTGTTAATAAAGCTTTGACATATGCCAACCATTTTATCTTTCCACAGTGATCAAGTGTCTGAATATCTTGTACAATTGACCTTGTTAAGTGACACTGTTCAGTTACCCAAATTCGTCGCCACAGCATTACTGGTTGGGTTTTTATGGTGTCTGATATGTAGTCTATGCCCAGCTCTAAGTGGCAGGCATGTGTGGAAGAGCTCTTTGGTACTGCAAGTAAGTATCTTACAAAAGAATTTTCAATTTTTTGCAGTTTGTCCACATTTGCAAGACCCCATATCCCAGCCCCATACGTGGCAGTACTAACACATTTTGCATTATATATTTTTAGTAGTTCTAATGGTGGTCTCTTACCCAGTCTTTGTGCAAACGATTTTAGTGCTGTGGTTGCTCTTAAAAAGGCCAGTTTCCTTGCATTGATCGCTGCCTTCCACTTGACTTTTCATCAATTACAATTTCCAAGTATGGGTATGTTGCAGTTCTGTCCAGTACCTCCCCTTGCACATATAAGCTTTTAATTTTTGCAGTTTTTTTCCCCGCGTGCATCGTGTATGTTTTGTTTACATTCAGGGTCAGGTTTAGGCTCAACATAAAGGCACAGTATCTATCTAGTGCTCGCTGCAACTCAACAGGAGTTCTTGCTAGAATAACCGCGTCGTCGGCATATAACAAAGCTGGTATCTGCCGACGACTAATGTCCGGATGCTTGGCACTTTCCTTGGGCCAACAGCCCCCCCGAGGTTCCCTAGACGGAGTTACTTTCCTGCATGCACCTCTCCGATCCCACAGCCTTCTTTGGGCACTTGTAGGGGACGTGACTCAGTGGAGTGTGACCTTTTGGAGGTCACACTCCTGCAAAACCAGTATGTTATGTTATGTTATGTTAAAGTAATTTGTTAAGCGCACGTTCACCGGACGGTTTCTTGGCACTGGGGCAGTAAGTAAGGTAGCAGCGGAGAAAGTAGCCTAGTTATCATATGCCTGGGAAAACAACCAGGTCTTCAGAAAACAGAAATTTAAGGGTAACTCTTCAGGCTCCCCTCTGCTGGTCCATTCCTCTACTGTCTCCCAGAGAGGTTAGGAGGCTGGCCCCACTGGCCCCGGAAAAACATCCTAGTTTCTGGGAAGTAACTGAAATCAGAAGTTCTTGAGTTCATCTTTGGAGTAGGGGTCAGGTGTTTTCTCTCCTCCAGAATGTTCTCAAAATTTTCTCCCTGGTGGTAGCGATGCGGTAAGCGCAAGGTAAGTGGTTTTCTTTTTTGTAACATTTTATTTTCCCTTGCCATCGTTTGTCAACTCCCCCCTCCCCCTCCTCGCCCCACTGCTCTTACCTAAACCGGCCACGGCTGTTCTAGGGAAAATGGTGGAGCAGAAACTCTCTTTATCTTCATTGGGGCAGTAAATTGATATTAAAGTCAGCAGAACTAAACCAAGCCTACCACCAATGCCTACCAAGAGCCTTCCTTGTTATGGAATATGGCATCCAAGTGGAAGATTAAAGCCCTTCACAGAACTTTAGTGACCCCTTGCTTTACGCCTATGGGATGCATAAAATTGTGTTGGGAAACAGTAAGAGCACAATCTCTTTGTGTCAGTGGAAAGTAGGTGGTTTCTTGGAGCATTGCTATTTCCATCTCTGTGATTTTAAACCATTGGAGCATCGCTCTGTATGTAATTGGAAAGTTAAGTTAATGCTGTGGACTTTCAGTGATACTATGTTTAATAGTGTCATGTTTTCGCTATGTCTGGTGTTTCTCTATGGTAGCCCGCCTGCCAGTTAATCCACTAGAGTGGACTAAGATGGGACTGTCAGTTGGGACTGATGGACTTACTTGGAGAGTATGGGTTAATTTGATATTATCTGTTGTGTAGCCACATTTGGTAGTCACAGTGTGTGTCTCTCTATGTGCTGTGAATAAAACATAATAAAACCATACCATGAATACATAATAACGGCATAGGAACAATTCATAGCCAGGTCTAAGATAGGTTTTCTTATGTTTAAATTGTGAAACATCTAGACTAACGGAATATGAAGATTAGATGATTAAGGGGCCGGCTCTGGCGGTCACATTGAAGAATACCTGCCCCACATTCCAATTCCTAGATATGTAAAGTTACCAGTATTATAGCCAAATAAGCAAATGTCAAAAGTTCTTGATCAGCATCTCATTAGGGGAGAATGTGTTCATCTAAGGACATTGGGCAACTTTCTTTATCTTGTAGGCGTCGAAGTTTCTGTGCTACTTCAGGTGCTGCGCTCAAGGCCTGGAAGTCCGGCCGCCACCAGGTCCATTTGACTTGTGACTGTGGGCTCTTGCTGTGTGAAGAAGGCCTTCCAGGTCTCCTACTGCTCTCTCGCATAGAGACATTTGCCCTTAAACCTAAAGGAAATTGACTTTTTGGAAATCTGCAGATCTCAAAACTGCCTCCGTTTTACCAACATTGGAACTGAAATGTCCTGGAAAAACGGGACTGTGCTCCTCTGAATATAAGGGACTCTTGTTTGCGAGAAACTGTTAAAGTATTTTCCTTTAGGTGATGGTAATGAACTCGTGTTGGAATATCAGGTGGAAGGTTTCGTTGTTGTTAGACCGCAGAATAGACTCACTTTTTCTCAGAAAGTAGGTGACGCACCGGGCAGAGAAAGGGGCTTGTAAATAATCCCCTGTTTGGAGTGCAAATATGTCTTTTTAGGTGCTGAGGAATTCCCTGGCGCTCTAGAGAGAATACAATAAAAGTATCTATAAACACATATTTCTTAAATGTACTGGTGCATGCAGAATGGGGAAGGCAGCACCTCGCTTCCCACCACCCAATCAGTCGATTAGGTATACCTTAGTAACAATATACTACTGCAGCACTCAACTTATCACAATAGTTAAGAGTCTCTTAAAGTAAAAAACTTTTTCAATGATGTCAGACCGAAATTACCAAGCAAGGTAAGCCGGGGGCAGACGGAGGCTAAGATTGAACTAATCGAGATGGGGAGTTTAGAAAAATAATATATTTAATTTGTAACTCTGCAGGCTGAAAAGATACGGCATGAAGAATAGGAGATAAGACGATAACCGGCAGACTTACAAGGTATGAACCCGGGGGCAGATGTATCAAGAAACCATTTTGCACTTCTCTAATAGCGATTGTTAAGGAATCGCTATTTGAGAAGTGCAAAATGGTATGTATGTAGAATTTCGCTATATTTTAGCGATTCCTTAAAATTCCTTAATTGCGATTAGCAAATTGCTAATCGCAATTAAGGAATAATTTTCCCATTCATTTCTATGGGCCAGGAGGCCCATAGGAATGATTGTGCAGTAATTCTCAAAGTGCGAATTCGCAATTTGCTAATCGCAATTTGAGAATTATTTCAAGGGTGCAGGGGTGTCTCATGGACACCCTGCTGCACCCCTGAAACTTACATGTGTGTGCATATGGCACACATACATGCCCTATGGGCATGTATGTGTGTCACATGCCACCTTCAAAATAGTCATATTTTGTTTTTTTAAAGGATTTCGCAAATTAACACGAACCTCAAATTGGTGTTAATTTGCGATTCCTTAACCCAAATTCGCAATTTAAAAAAGTATCATACATGCCATTTAAGGAATCGCAAAATTGCGATTCCTTAAATGCATAAGCAAAATAAGGAATCGCAATTTTTTGCGATTCCTTATTTTGCTAATGTGTGATACATCCCAAAAGATGCTAAATGTCCGTTTGCGATTCCTTAAGGCCGAAATTCGCAGAATTTCGGCCTTAAGGAATCGCAAAAGGCTTGATACATCTAGGCCCCGGTCTTTAAATTCTAAGAATGGGGAAGGCAATGAAGAAGCAGTGCACTCGGAGCTAAAAATATGTTATTGACTGTAGGTTTCTAACCGGCGCACGAGGGAAATAAAAAGGGCTAAAAGAATTGAGACACTGACAATTGGGTATTGACCTGTAATAATTCAGGTAAGCGAGGCCGATATAGATGGAGTATCAGAATCACGCAATAATTTATTCCAAGCGTGATAGTGAAATGATTTCAATTTGGTTTGTAGGTAAAAAGTTGGATGGCGTGCAATAACTGATTCTGAAGATATAGGGGGTGAAGGAGTGAGATAAATAGAGAAAAGCGATAAGAAAACGAGAGGTAGGTTCTGGAATAAGTATAGATGTATTTATTACGCATTGATCCAAAGTGCAGCCCTAATTCTCAGTGGGTGTAGAGTGAAGTTGTAAATTTTCTCTATCCAAACAGATAGTTGTGTAAAGCCAAGTTGAGGTAAATACAACCCATATTACTTGGTGATTTTGCATGTTGGGCAATAAGCCATTCACAAATGGTCTTGGTCAGAACTAACCGCTTTCCTTATGTTCTAATGCATGAAATGCTTCAGACACAGGATAGTGTGTGAGACAATGATGTATTCAAAGTATTTTATTTTATTTTAATTTATTGTGTAACTATATTATGCAAAAGAAACACGGTGAAGATGTTGAAATATGTTCAATGGGCATGTAATACATTGTGTTGTAGAGGTTTCTATTGAGCACATGGTTGTCTTTAGGGGTCTGATGAGGCTCTGTAAAAAGTTATCAAATCAATGGAATTAAGGGGTTGTAAAAAAACGTTGTTTGTATTATTTCCAGCCCTGATGAAGCCGATGGGTTGTGTATAACCTTGGCAAAACGCGTTGGCATGGCATGGGATTGGAAAATAAAAGAAGAAACTGTGGAAGAGCCTGTTTGGAGTGCAGTCCAAGAGAACTGGCTTACTATCTGACGATTGCAATAGCTGTGCAAACAAAACCTGCACGTTACGCATCATTCTGCCGCAGTGACCGTATGTGAGATGTATCTAACCTGGATATTGATATGGAGAGATCAGTGGCAGTGCTTCCATTGGGGTGTTGGGGCATTGCCCCACTAACCACATGGACACGGTGGAAGATTGACTTCACCGCCGGCATCATGACTCAAAATACGGCCGGCCGGAGTCAGTCAGGAGGACGCGTTGCTGAAGGGGGTGGGGCAGCAGTAGAGGGCTGGGTTTGTTGTTGACAGACACAGACTGAGTGACAGCAGCAGCAGAGCAGGCCCATTGCGCATGTTCAGGTTTGGGCTGGTCATTTTTGTGACCAGCCCGAACATGCGCACTAGTATAGCCTGCAGTGCCCTGCATTATGAGAGCGAGTGAGGACTGCTACTGGCCAGTGGCCGCAGCCCTCGCTCTCCTATGGGCGGCGACAGTCCATGCCCAGGCTAATCTTGACGCTGCTGGAGCAGCGTCTTGATTGGCTGAGAGGGTTACCATGGTGCACCAGCCACTTACTAAGGCGCCAACGTGGCGGTGGACCCCGGCATAGGAACACACAGCAGAGGCGGCGCGGACCCAGCGGTCAGGTGTGTTTTCAATTTTTTTTTAATTAAACTTTATTTTTAAACCCCCGGCCCCCACCCTTGCGTACAAGCATCCCCCCTGCATGTATGGCAAGCCACGACTGGGACAGAGCCGCGGATATTGTGTTACCACGCTCTGGCTTCAGACGGATGGAAAGCTCTACTTGCAGATAGATGCATCTCGGGCGCTTGTATTTGGACAGTTGTATTTCATTCTCTGTGCTTATGCTCTTGAATCCTGCTTAAAACATTCTTCAGCATTTAGGTGTGATTTTGGTGCTGTTTCTGGCAGAGAGCAGCATTTGTCAGAGGCATTGTTTACCTATCATGAAAGAAATTTGTAACCTGGTGCTGAAATTAATTAGTTCTCAACAAAACAAGATGCCAGTACTGCTTTTTGATTTAACACATTTAAATGCACAATGATTTAAACAATTGTAGGATTACCACAAAACAGATTGTGACTGTCTTAATATTTTTTTTTATTTTTATATATTCTCAAATATTCCAAAACATATTATTTCAAAAAAATTTTTTTTTTTAAAGAAACTTCAAGCGGAAGAGGGAATATTAAAAGCTATAATCCAGTTGGATGTGAAAAATTGAGAATTTGACAAAAAAAATGTAAGAATGATTGGGCTACAGTCACACATCACATTCGCCATCTACCATTTAGTCTGTACAACTGTCATACACATACATCTCGCAGTCAAAAAGAGGTGTAAATCGGGGTAGACACAAAGTTCAAACACACAAGTGGGACAGGTATTGAAAAAAAGAAAAAAAAAGAAGAGACGTGAATAGCCTCACCAAGGTTCACAAGAACCTCCTATTAATGTATACGGTGGGGTGCTATTTTTATTTTATATCATTTCTAATGACAACATCATAGTCATCTATAAGGCCATCAAAACTTTTTACAATCGAAATGTTTCAAAACAACATTGTCACAAGATTAGCCTTGAAAGAAAAAGAGGGTCGACATGTTTCGAAACCCCTTAGTTGTGGGGGTTTTCCTCAGGACCTTGAGAGATCAGTCCTGCAAAAGAATCAAACGACAATTCTTACTAACCTATCTCCTGAAAGAAACCTTCAACTTTAAAACAGACAAGCGTACCCAGCAGAATTACCTTGTCTTCTTGATAATCCTGCGCAAATCTCAATTCCAATGCACAAAGTCGATTGTCAGAACTTCAGATGCAATGAAAAACTCCCATCATGGGCTATGAAGCAAAACGAATAAAACCATGTGATGTTTTTTTTTAGCAAAAAATGTGGGGATCACCACAAAAATGGCAACCATAAGATAATTACCTTCTCAGAGAAGCTGCTTACTGAGTTGAACAGGCACAGGCTCATGCGTTTTTTTCACAACCCGATTCCTGCCTGGAACATTGGGAAACAAAGGGAGTCGGTTTCAACATGGGCACCGAAGAAAAGAATAAGTTACATCCTCTCTCCAGGATTATGTCATACTTGCTCCAAATCTCAGCTCAATCTGCATTCATAATCGTCCTATTGCCATGGTAACGTGATTATATGCTACAAAGTTAAGTGTCTATGCCTATATTCACTCGAAACTTAAAAGCGTGCTTTGTTTACACCTCACATAAATAAATTGAAGATTGGCAGTTAGCTGAAAAATGCCGACCCGTTCATTGTTCTATCTCTCATCGCTTATTTATCTATTGCTAATTGGAGCACCATTTGCCTGTGTTTTCTCAAAGGGAAAACAACCCTGATCGTCCACTGCCCGCATGCGGTCTCAAACGTTCCCAACATTGTTGGCCCCGTGTGCTGTAAGTATCTTCCGTTACAGGAAGAGAATTTTTCCAGGTTTCAGGAAAATACCTTAATTTTGAAGCGGGACTCCTCTTTCCAGCACAGTGTCTCACAGTCCGCTGTTGCACTGTGGGTCCATCGCTTCCCCGGTTGTACTAAAATTCGTCCTCTTGGCACTAGGCATTCTGGGGATTGTAGTCGTTTCTATCAATTGACACGACAGCTTTTTTTGGAACCGGCGGTTTTATCTTTTTGCCAAGGCAAGAGCACGTAATAGTTGTGAAAACCCATGTTCGTGACAATTTGTGTAAGATTATGGCATAGCTTCACAGCGGCCTCCGTGATAGCGTTGATCGCGGTTCCCCGGGGGTTCCATGTTCTATAACATCGATCGAGTGTATCCTGGGTAATGAAGTCTCGATAAAAACCTTATGTGTAACCATGGTATTGCAGGGTGTCCATGCTTGTGGGGTCCTTCTGGGAAAGTTTTGCTCATGGGGACTTGTTGTAGCACATTGTAAGTGTATTGGTGCATTAGAGATGGTATAACTCCAACATCTCATTTAATCCTGTAACTGCAGAATTATATTTTAAAATTAGAATCGCCTCTCTCGAAGAGAATTTTTCTTCCAGATCACCCCCCTCTCGGGTCGGGTTCCACCTTGGAGATCACGGTCCACTTCAGATCATTCTCTGAGTACGAATATTCAATCCAGTGTTGTACAAGCGGTGCAGTGAGGATGTTTCTCTTGATTCGTGATTTATGCTGATTAATTCGCTGTCTCACCTCTTGACTGGTTTTACCTATGTAAAGTCTGTTACAAGGGCATAAAATGCCGTAAATCACAAACTTAGTCTTACAATTTGTAAATTTTGAGTGCTTCCATGAAATGCCATTGTGTTGGAACAAATCTCCCTCCATTGTCAGGGGACAACAGACACATGTTCCACATTGATGGTGGCCTGTGATTGGCGGTAAATTCATGTATTCCCTAATTGATGGAGGCTTTTGTCTTGGCATTGCTGCTCTGACTATGTGGTTTGCCACACTTTTGTCTTTCTTGAACGCAAAAAGCGGCGTATCATTTAGTTGTTCATCTAAATCGTTGACCAAGTGCCAATTTTGACATATCTGATTTGATTTGATGAGCTTTTATTCGATATGCAAGATATCTTGTAAGCGTACACAGAATACAGCCATTTACAAATCAACAAAGAACATCATTAAAAAAGCAATATTAAATGCACATTTAAAAAGATAAAAGGACATGTGATGCCAAAAATAAATTAGCTAAAAGTGAATTAAACCGCTACTGACAGTCTCTTGCATCGAATCAACCAAAACTGTTTTAAAAATTTGGCTATACCACATACAATAGGGGGGGAAGTATCCGTCATTAGGATGCACAGGGCTACTAAATAACTGCGTGTGCCCATATTGCGGCAAAGGGGTTTAAGCCAAAAGCTCCTGGGCTTTGCATAGTCCGGACATTCGAATAGGATATGCGTAATGGTCTCTATCCTAGTGGGACAACATGCACAATAAGGGGACGTGTGAGCACCTGATTTCCACTTTGATACCAAAGCCCCAAGTGGAAGGGAGCCCACTCTAAATTTAAAATACAGAGCTCGGTCAACTGGAAGAGTAATTAGGTCCAGATAAGGCTCGAAAACTACTGCATCTTTTACTATTAAAAAGGCAGCTGTGGACTTGCAATGATCCGGGTTTGTAACTAGCTGTTCCGCAACCCAATTCCAGTATAGTCTCTTCAACACCTCTTTTGGTGGAGCCGATCTTGATAACCAACAGTCCCCCAGTCCAATTTCCTCCAGAAGTTTTTTAGTATCTCTCAGCCATCTAATTTTTGCCCAACCGCCCAGGCTCATTATCTCCGCCAACCCATCAGCATACGATTTTAACTCTTCACCCCTCCAGATACGTGTCCAAAGAAGGAGTGGGCGAAGCCGGGCTTGGTCTTTAATGTTCTTACAGCCTGTGTCCAACAGCACAGGTACTGATGGGGTGCTCGGAGGGATGGCGATTATGGATTTCAGGAGCTTACTCTCTACTGTTGCCAAGGCGTCCAGACAGCAATGTCCCCACAGTTCGGCCCCATACAAGGCTGATGTTACTACCTTAGCCTTGTAGATGTCAATTACTGGGGTAAGCGACCTCCTCAGTGATGACCGGAATTCCCTCAGGAGAGCTCCTCCTACTCTCTTGTGGTTGAGGACCATCTTAGCAATGTGAGGTGACCAGTTCATGCTATCCGTAATCCGAATTCCAAGGTAGTCAAATTCGGATACTTTCTCCAAGGCAACAGAATTAAGAATAGGAGGGCGGCCCAGTTTCCTTGGAGGATTTAGGACTAAGAACTTAGTTTTGTCCACGTTGATTACTAGTCCCTTTGCGACACAGAAATTTTGGAAACGGGTTAACAGTCTCTGGAGGCCTTGCGGAGTCTTAGAGATCAGGAGCGTGTCGTCCGCAAAAAGCAGGGTGGGGATCGGCACTCCTCCGAGACAGGGGGCGTCGGCTGGTTCTTGCTGTAGATATTCCACCACCCCATTCACATATAATGAGAAAAGGGTGGGCGCCAGGACGCATCCCTGCCTCACACCCCTAGACACTGGTATTTTCTCTGTTAGCTCTCCATTTCTTCCCCAGCGGACCTGAGCAAAGGTATGGGCGTTCAGGCTAATGAGGAGGGACAAGATGTAAGGAGGCAATCCCAGCCCATAAAGCACCCTCCATGGCTCCTCCCGGGGGACTAGGTCAAAGGCAGTCCTCAGGTCTATAAAGGCCAGATATAGACTGCCCTTGCCTAGCTCCACCACCTTCAACCCCAGAAGTGCCAACCTAAACACCTGCTCTATCGTCCCCATTCCTGCCTGAAAACCTGCCTGGAAGTCTGATAATATTTTATTTTCCTCCACCCAATGAAGAATCCTACCAAGTATAGCTTTTCCTGCTATCTTTTGGGTGGAGTCTATCAGGCTTATTGGGCGGTAGTTCCCCGGGGTTTCTCTGCATCCTTTTTTATAGATCGGGACCACCACCGCCCCCTTCCAGGAATCGGGCACTGGTCCTCCCATCATAATGTCATTAAGGAGAGCTGCAATAACCCTTCCCCACTCCACTGGGTGTGCCCGCATGAGATCCCCCGGTAGGCCATCTGGACCTGCTGCCTTGCGGGGGGCTACCCACCCAATTACCTTTTCGATCTCTAAAGGTGTAAAGAGATTATAGGTATGGGGTTCGGATACTAGTGGGGAGGTCATCCTAACATTAAGTTCCCCATCTGCCGGGAGGTATAATGCCTCAAAGTGTTTTACCCAGCTTTGTGGGGGGATATTGCAGGGTCTCATGGTTTCCTCGGGCCTGTTCCGGGAGCCTACAAGGTTCCAGAAGGCCCTTGAATCTTTACTTTTGCTAGCATGGAGTAGGTCCTCCCAAAATTTCTCTTCCCACTCCATCCTGGCAGTTTTAAGAGATCTATTGTAGGCCTTCCTTGCTTCCAGTATACCACTATGGGATTTATGCTTCACTGCCTCAACAAGCCTTGTTTTATGTACCCTACATGTTTGAGTATACCAACCATCACCTAGCTTTTTACTTCGGTTATTTCCTGACTTGCTAGAAGGGATGGTAAAGACATTTGTCAAAGCCTCTACTAGAGAGACAAAGAGCCCACTCACCCTACCCACCCCTTCCGAGAGAGACCCCAGTGTTGTCACTGCTTGGTTTAAGAGGGTTGAGATTTCTCCAACCCTTTCCTCAGAGAGAACCAATTTAGCCCATTTTAGGCGTCTTCCACAGAGAGAGACTACAGACTCATCGGGGGGAGCTAATACGGGGTTAATAGGACCCTTTTTTGCAAGGCACCACCACTGGGCCATGGTTAAGGAAAGTAGGTTGTGGTCGCTTTCAATCGTCGGGACCACAACCATGTCCCTCACATGGTTCCACAGACATACATCTATTAAGATATAGTCTATTCTAGAGGAGTGCCCTGGTCTATTATAAGTGTGGCCCCCCCCCTGTCCGAAATTGTCCTTCCATTCACTGCCCTTAGGTTTAGTTCAAGGCTCAGGGAGTATAGCTGTAGCGCCACTTCTGACCATCTCCTAATGGGTGGAATCTCTAATACAGGGATCCCCATCCTAGTGTCCTCCTCGTCCTGGTCAAGAGCAACGTCTGAGCCCAAGGGCTCGAACGTGCAATTCATGTCACCCGCGACCAGGGTACATGACTTGTGTGGGGTTTTATTCAAAAGGGTCTCTAGGAGAGATAATACAGAGGACTTCCTCCCGCCCTTAGTCCCTCTGGCATAGACGTTATAGACATTTAATACTATTCTTCCCCTTTGGTCTCTTAGAGTAATATTTTGGATATCCGGACAACCTGTCTGTGGCTCCTCTATTCTGAAGTCTAAGGAGCCTGCTACCCATATGAGCAGGCCGCCCGAAGGGCGTCCTCTCCCTGTTTCCGAGGTTAGCGCAGGTACAGAGTAGGAGGAGAATCCCACCCTATGTACCGACTCCAAGCTCCAGGTCTCTTGGAAGATGCATAAGGAGTGCTCATCCACCAAAGCATTCCAATCTGGGAGGGCCAACTTTCTTGCGATCCCGGCGACATTCCAGCTGAAAACCTTAAAAACTAGGTCCGTCACAGCTGGTGTGTCACTGGTCGCGAGAACACTACTGTCTGTAGGCCTCACAGAAGGAACTTGCAGATAACCATCTAGGGGAATGGGCAGAGAGGTTACCAACCCACTAGCGCTTACAGTTGAGGGTGAGGTAGTTCGGTATGGTGATGCTACCATTGGGTCTATTCTGTTCACAATTGCTTTAACTGCAACTGCATCTGTAAATTCCCTTGAGTCGCGCTCCTCCAGTCGACAGCTCCCTGGCACCCACGGAGGGTTCAGCCCGTTGCCCCCATGGCCCCCAGCCCAGCATGTATCCCAGTTTTGGCAAAAACCAAGGGTACTAGGACCCTGCAATGGCGACATAACCGTTTGCCTTGGGTAGAAATAGGATAGGTCCACTACTTTAACCCCTGCTGAATCCATGTTTTTTATAGGGCTACAGATGGAGCTCACTACTCTGGGGTCTTGAAAGTTTATTATTATACAGTCCCCCTCCTGAGTTTTTTTCCCCTGCCCTACCCACCCTACTCTGCGAACACTTAGAATAAGCCCATCCACACCAGTTGGAATTGGCTTGTTTGACTTTAGCCAGTGGGTGCACTTATTCTTAAGAGATTGGTGGTTCTCCAACTGGCCCTCTTTCAGAAGGGGAACATTTACCAAAACAACAACAAATGGTTGGCAGTCTGGCGGGAGGTTTACAGGGGGAATCCGGCGTGTGAGATTCCGAGGGGCCACTGTGGTAACAGCTGGGGCTATAGATTGGGGAGCAGTTTTGGTGACCTTCCCTGTCGCTGTTCCCTGAGCTTTATCTTGTAAGTCAGGTGTTTGGCTAGGTTTTGCTTTATCTCTGCTTGCCTGGGGCTGCACTTGTGGAAGTGGCTTAGGTGTGGATTTGGCAGCCTCTATGGGTGTTGGCATTCCCTTGGGGTGGGGCCCTACTTTAGATGGGGAAGAAATTCTAGATGCTAGAGCTTGCACTCTACTAGTTTCAACCTTATTAGACCTTTTTGGGGGATTGGAATTTGCCTGTGGTGGTAGGGAAGCTGCTGGGGGCGCACTCCCCTTTGGTACCATGTCCTGGTTATCACCCACTCTTTTTAGCTGTTTAAATGTAGTTTTAAGAGAGTAGAACCCGTCGAGGGTTGATTGCTCTAGTTTATCTATTCTAGCCCCCAGGCCCTTAACCTGAGTCAGTAAGGGCATCAAGAGACTATTTACCCTCTCCAAAATGGTATCAATAGTTACGGGATCTATAAACTTGGGGACATTATCAGTACAATTACTAGTGGATGGGCAGTTATTTAAACCCATATGAGAGACCACAGCATCCCCCTCTTCCTCGGCCTTACTCTCTGGGAGCAGGCCCTTTGCGTCTTTCCCGCCTTGACCAAGGGGTTTTCTTGTTCTTTTGTAAAGCGCGGCCTGTCTCACCAGCCTGCCCTTTTTAGGGTTACCTGCCTTTTTGCTTTTAGCCCTTTTATTCTGCCTACTTGCGTCAGTTACAGTTACAGAAGGCACCCCATCTAAGTTTACTGTAGCGGGTGTGGGCGGTATTAACAATAGTGGCTGGGGTATAACTTTGTTTAGGGGCATGAGAGGTGCAGGTGGAGGTGGTGTACTTGGGCCACCCTCTTCCTCAATGCCACTAGGAAGAAGCGCGGCCAGATGTTCCAACCTGTCTATGTTTTGTCCAATTTCTAGCAGCTGGGGGGGGGGGTCTATAGAGCAGCCCTGGATATCAACAGGGGGGGCAGATTGGACCCGCTCACAAGCCGGTGTCAGGGCCTGTGCAACAGCCCCCAAAGATGAGCGTCTGGAAGGGAGGTAGACCTCGGATAGGCGGCGTTCGGACATAGCAATCTCCTTTTCTATTACTGCCGCCACCCTGGTAATAAAGCGGTCTATAGTTCCAATCACTGGGCTCGCGCCAACAGCTCCCCTTTCGCCCTCACTCCTGAGCAATTTGCCTGAACGGGTTGACATGGTTAGAGGTAGACCCTAGGAGTCACACACGGCCCACCAGTGCTCGACGCTGATGGAAAGGGACGTGGCCCAGCCCAGCCTCTGACAGCCCCTGACTGCCACAGACTGCCCGCCCTTTGCTCGGGCTTCGCTCGGCGTCCCGCTCGCGCCCCGCTGAGCGTCGAGCTGAACGTACAGTAGGCACGTTGCAGGCGGGGGGCGTGTCTGTTGGTGGGCGCGTCCACGCGCACCTGGGGAAGCAGGGACTCCTGGACTTCCGAGTCCCTGCTACAGCGCCGTCTTGATGTTCTCCTCAAGCGCCTCCCAGTGTCCTGCGCTTTTCAGACAGCTCTCCCAAGTTTTGCTGCCACGAAGCGGCACCCGCGGAGCGGGTGCGGCGAGAGGCAGCGGCAACACAGCAGTCGGTCCCAAGGTCGACGGGACAAGCAGCAACCTCCAAGCTCCCAGGTGAGACCCAACGAGGGAGGGTAACACGCACCTTTTTACACTGGCCAGGCGGGGGGCGTATCTGTTGGTGGGCGCGTCCGCGCGCACCTGGGGAAGCAGGGACTCCTGGACTTCCGAGTCCCTGCTACAGCGCCGTCTTGATGTTCTCCTCAAGCGCCTCCCAGTGTCCTGTGCTTTTCAGACAGCTCTCCCAAGTTTTGCTGCCACGAAGCGGCACCCGCGGAGCGGGTGCGGCGAGAGGCAGCGGCAACACAGCAGTCGGTCCCAAGGTCGACGGGACAAGCAGCAACCTCCAAGCTCCCAGGTGAGACCCAACGAGGGAGGGTAACACGCGCCTTTTTACACTGGCCAGGCGGGGGGCGTGTCTGTTGGTGGGCGCGTCCGCGCGCTCCTGGGGAAGCAGGGACTCCTGGACTTCCGAGTCCCTGCTACAGCGCCGTCTTGATGTTCTCCTCAAGCGCCTCCCAGTGTCCTGCGCTTTTCAGACAGCTCTCCCAAGTTTTGCTGCCACGAAGCGGCACCCGCGGAGCGGGTGCGGCGAGAGGCAGCACAGCAGTTGGAGCGGCAACACAGCAGTCGGTCCCAAGGTCGACGGGACAAGCAGCAACCTCCAAGCTCCCAGGTGAGACATATCTGTCTTTTTAGCCAATTTGACGTGGGGCAGACAGTTGATACACAAGCTATCCTGGCTGAAGACGGCTGATAGCCAGAAACCGGTTCTAGGATGCTTGATTCCAGTCCAGGGAAGACATGGCTTGGCAGGTCGGGCTGGACTGTTCCCATGAGGCACAGGGTCAAGCCTGATTTGCATATGGCCATGTCTGAACTGGGGTGGTGTGTTGAGCAAAAAAAACGATGGATTTAGGCCCAGATCTCTGTACTGGGGTGAATGTATGACATTGTTCTGCATTCTGTCCTTCAACTGTTGTCTTTGCATTTGTCACCCCGAGTGGGACGGGTATGCTCAGACGTGATTCCCGTGCTCTCCACTCCACTGGAGTCAAGCTTTCCTGGCTGATGACGGCTGATAGCCAGAAACCGGTCCTAGGATGCTTGATTCCGGTCCAGGGAAGACATGGCTTGGCAGTTCAGGCTGGACTGTTCCCATGAGGCACAGGGTCAAGGCTGATTTGCATATGGCCATATCTGAACTGGGGTGGGGTGGTGTGGTAAGCAAAAAAACAATGGATTTAGGCCCAGATCGCTGTACTGGGGTGAATGTATGACATTGTTCTGCATTCTGTTCATCAACTTGTTTTTGCATTTGAACCATCACAGCAAGCCGTTAAGGACACTCTTGGACTCCTCCTTACCTATCTAATTTCAATTTAACTCAATAATCTCTTCATGGATTATTGATTTTTAAGGTCTGGCTACCTTAATGAAATTTGTGCCAGATATTATTACTTGTGTTACCGTAATGAAAGCCTACCTGCTCTTCAGAACGCAGTAAATCAACTGATCTGGGGTTGTGAGAGATGGCATCATATCAACCTCCAAATCCTCATATTGACTCAGTCAGGGCTTTTCGGTGGGATGAAAACACTCGGGGTGTAGCTGGCTTTGAAAGGAGCGTGGTCGATATAATTAAGGGCGTGGCTTAAAAACAATACATTTAAAAATCTATGTTTACCATAGTATGCCGCCCCACTGGTATTTTGCTGCTTCTGTAATTGCATCCAGACATATAAAACAAAAAGTGATATTACATCTACAACAAGCCAGGACTCTAGGCTTTGTCAATGGCCATTTGATGCATAAGATAAATAAGCAACAACTTTGGCATTGTTGTATATCATATTGGAAATGCCTCCGTTCTAAAGTGATGGGACTGTGTAAGGACTATAACTGGTCTTTTTGAATTTACATCAAAGGCTGTGAAGGATGGTACTGCTGCAGAATTAAGATGTTTTTTGCCAAAATGGAGAGTCCGACAGGGACCCGTCTCAACACCTGTTTTTCAAAACTGCCAATACCTGGCTCACTTAAAGGTCTTTACTCAGCGTAAATACAAAGGTGTGAGTTTATTCAACCAATCGCTGTACGCGCAGCAAAATCCATAGCACACATATTAGAAAAATGTGAATGTTTCGATCAGAAGCAAGTTTACACGATAGTATAATCATGCTTCGATATGCTACATATTGCCACAGTTTACCGTTTTGAAAATTTGTATATAATAAGTTTGACTATTGCTCAATATAATGGTGCTCAGTTCACTGAACGTGGGAGGGTGGAAGACAGAATTGGCCTTTCTGGCATTCTGGATGTCAGAAGCCAGCCCTTACCCCCGTGAGCTCTCTTACCACCAGTAAAAATGAACAGGCTAGGCATTCACACAGATAAGGGAAGCCTCATTCTATGTACAGCAGCAGTCTATCATTAGGCATGCCAAAAATAAAACACTATTCTATTTAACTGTGTAGAATAAGACCTGCTCCCATTTTCAACTAAATTACACTATCTACAGTACGTATGATAACTAAGCAGCTCTATAAGTTAGAGCATAAAATGCAAACACCAAAGAACGAATATACGGTGGGCATCCACTGCTCTGTTTTTTCAAGCTCTGTTGTTTGCAGGTTAGGCGCTAACTTGCAGTTAACCAGTTTCTTGCAGTTCACGCTGCAAGCAGAGTAGCAAGTTGGTGAGCGGCTTCTTAAACATGGTTTCACCATACCAATGAAATCTCCCTCTTTAGCTTGTTCCTTCCATATCTGGGGTGGGGGATTCGAAGAAGTTGCATGGCTGGCAGTGCTATAGCTATTTGACTCCCCGTTTTGCATTATTGATATACATAAATACTGGAATTAATGGTATGACAAGCATAATATGCTTCTTCTCACTAGGAGTGGTTCTTCAATCCCACGTTCAATATCCTCACAGTGAGACTTGAACTGCCCAACTGGTGAACATTCTTATGGTCTTTACCCTTTGACAGAATGTCCATATTGGTAACACTCATACCACGTAGGGACATATGTCCAGTATTCTTGTCTATGAAGCCTTTCTTCTGGTAGCCAGATTGGGGCATTTCCCCTTTGAACTGTTTTGGGGGCCTTGAGAGAACTATTTAGTTTTTTTATATCCACTCTCTTTTTTCTTTTGAGAACCCTGGCCATCTTTTTTGGAGTCCCCTGAGATGCTTTCTTAGACATTCAAGTGCTGACCCAGAGGTCTGCATCCTCAGCAAGCTTCCTGGGGTCAGTAAGCCTGCTATCCATTAGGTGGTGGCACAGCTATGTAAAGCAAATATTGATCATGTGCTCCCTCAAAATTAGGTTGTGCAGCCCAGTAAAGCCATCCACCTTGCTGCCTCCAACCCAGTTCTTCAGTGCCTTCCTGGCATAATCTAAGAAGTCCACCAAGGACTGTTTTGGGAGTTTGTGGTTGTCACTGAACCTCTGATGGTACTTCTCAGGGGTCAACCCAAATTTAGCAACAAGTGTAGATTTCATGGGGGAAACTTTGTCTCATCCTCTTCCTCTAGCCTACGAAGAGCATCACTCCCCACTGTGGGCTTGTGTTTCCACAACCTACCCACCCCCCGAATTCCCCTTGGGCCTTGTGTACCATGAGTACAACTTCACATGTAGCAAACCACTTGTCTAAATCATCTCTCACCGGCTCCTGTGGTATGGAAACTCTCACCTCTCCAGCAGACACTGTTGGTACACTGCTACCATCCCTGCTGGGTCCTGAAGGGTGCCTTACCTTTAGCTCCAGCTACCAAATATGTTTCTCATGCTCCAACAGTGGTTTGTTTTCAACTAAGAACCTCTTAGCCTTCTCCAGTGTTAATGTGGTCAGTTCCAGCTTGAGCTTCCTCTCCTCTTTCCTGTCATCCACCGTATCTTGTAACAGACCCCTGTGGTGGAATACACTGCTCCCATCCCCATCTTGGGTATCCTGGTTTCTCTGCGGAGAGCAGTTGGGCTCCCCCTGCAGCTCAGAATCCCTCTTTGGGTCCTGCTCCTCAATCTCATTGAAATCCCGGTCCTCCTCAGGGTCATCCTCTAGTGTTGCTAACTGCAAACTGTTAACCTTCTCATAGGCCTGGGGGGCTATTTGTAGATCCACTTTGGAAGTTTTCCCGCCCACATTCAGCCCTCTTTCCTTGCAGAGCCTTTGGAGCTCAGGTCTAGTGAGGTTGTCTACAGTGATCATCTCCACCTCCATGGTTAAGAGGTGTGAAGGGTCCTTGAATTTAAAATAGGGAAATAAACTTTCAGTTGGAGACTTATGAGAAATTTAAAAAGGCTTGAATTGGTATCAAATTATTTGATTGAGATTTTGGGTTACAAAAATCACTGCATGGCACTGTACAAATCAAAGTCCTGGTCCCACCACTGCCGCCACTGAGAGAAATTGTGTTGTTGGTTGATTGGGTTGTAAGCCTTGGTCAAAAACAGTCACAATCCCTAGAAGGGTGAATCACAAAAAGTACTACATTGCCATGTGCCTAACCCTAGGTAGCATGGCACAAAAAGCAGTCAGGCTTAACTTAGAGGCAATGTGTATAGAATTTATGCATCACACAAACAGTAACAAAGTGAAAACATAACACAAGAAAACTCCCACACCAATTTAGAAAAATAGAGTAGCTTGATAAATGATTTGATTCCCAAATGACAAAAATCCAATTAATAGAACCAGAGTTATGAATTTTAAACGTTTTCAGTAAAAGCTAGAAAGTAAAAGATCCAATCACCAACTGTGGACATCTAGTTGTGTGGGATGGGTCAAAGTAAATAAAATAGGGCCAACCGCCTTGGAGCACGCTTTAGATACAAGAAGTGTATTGAGCCCGGTCACCCCATACCATTGGACTTCAAAGACATTTTGAGAAAATGTTTTGGCGAAGGTAACGTTCAGTTGGACAAGGCTGGAGGCGTTGCCTTAGGAGTGAGTGTCGTCGTCGGGAAGCCTTACGTTGACGCTGCAGTGAAGATTTCTATGTTCAGACTTAGTCTTTCTTTGGAAATTGAAAATCTCCAGAGGGACAAGGTCAAGTCCTGAGCCAAAGATAGTTCCATGAGGCTGGATTCACCCTTGGCGAGGAACCCCTAAACAGGATTTACTGCTGCAGAGAAGAACGGAGCAGGAGAAGCAGTAAAGTCAATCCGACTGGCGATGTACCTCAGGTGGGTAGGCGAGTAGGTTGGTCCAGGTTTCCTCCAGGTTCTCAGGAAAGTGTTGGGCCAAAAATGTTCAAAGTCCTCAGTTTTGGGATTTGGATATCTGGGCACCTTCAGCACCACAACCAAGGGTTCACTGCTTGGGTGTTCAGAACTCACTGAAGTTGGGTCTAGGTGCGAGTTCAGGATGATGGGGCCATTTGTGTCCCTGTGACTCTGAACCGGAGGCCAGCAAACTAGCCCTTAGAGTCACTCTGGTAGCCCTGGGTTCTGGTGAAGATGCAGGGCTCAGCAGCAGGGTTGGCCTCTGAGGGTTCCAAACAGCCTCTAGGCAGTAAAGCAGTCCTTTCAGGTTCAGCAAAATAGTCTTGCAGAGTGCACAGCAGGTCACAGCCATAGGCAGTCCTCTGAGAGTCCTTCTGAAAGTTCCGGAGTGAACTGAAGAGTTGGTGTCTGAGGTCCTGTTTTTTACACTCTGGTGCCCTCCTTCTGAAAAGTGGGAGAAGTTTCCAGGCAGTGACTTTGAAGTGCATGGAATTTACTTACTCACTCTGCCCTGGCTCCAAGTTGGATGCAGTGATAATGTGGAGATGATAGGTCCTTTGTGTGAAGGTAGAGCCCTTCTTACTGAGTTGCAAACAGGGCTGTATTCAGCTCCTTCTCCATCCTGCCAGCCGTTGGCCCATTCAGGCACACTTAGTTTATCTATTGTGTGACTGTCTGGGAGGCATTCACAAAGTCTAACCATCAATTATATCCAGTCATGTTGCCCAAGACAGGCTGCAGCCACAAAAGGGCCAATGGCAGAAAAAAGGCAACTTTCTAAAAGTTCAAAACTTAGAGGGGGTTGGCTCTTGTAATCATCAACCACCATGGGCCTCTAGTAAAAATGCACACAAACTGTCATGAAGGTGGTTGATTTAATTACATAATTTTTACTGTAGGACAAGAAATCCCCCAAAACTTGACCTGCGTTTTCATTTCACAGTGCATTTGTTTTAATGAATTCATTTTTATCAACACATGGAAAGTATAAACATTCTTCCTACGCATGAATGAATTGTGCTACATTAACAAAAACAATGACGTTATATTCAAAGACAAAAGGAAGATATTTATACATGCAAATCAATGTTTTGTCTTGAAAAAAAGTGTAGGCAAAATTAGTGATGCATTTGCAGATTTTTACATATTCAGAACCCCTAAAGTCTCCCCTAGGTGTTCCTGGGGTGGGGGTCCTGTAGATATATGTAGAGTACTTATAAATTATGTTTTTATAAGCCATGGTGCTGGAAAATGGGCCAAGTATGTTTTTCCATTGCAAATTCCCTGCCACATAGGTTAACATGGCAGGAAGTTATTAACTAATAACTCTTGATAGGAGAAGGCTAAAAATGCCTATCAAAGACTTCTCAGAATGGTATTAATACACTCAACAATATGATATTGTTGAATTTCTCCTAAAATGTACATACAAGAAGTTATAATACTTTCTATTTTTAAGCCAAGATTCAGTCTTCCAGTGGTCTGTCCTGATTGGTCAGAGTTAGGTGGATTAGCCAGGCTGCTTTGAAGAGGTGATAAAGAACCCATGGGGTTGACCAGTTCTGCTGGGAGGACAGTGTTCTGTTAAACAAGAATGCCAGATGAGGGGTGGGAGTCATAAATAATGGACTTCAAGGGAAGGGAAAGACACCAGTGTCATTAACAACTCCACTCTTTTGACCCCCAGCCGGATGCTAGGATTAGGGAAGAAATGAGCAGATGCAAGGGGAATAGACTCTGAAGATTAGCCATCCTAGGGGTATGTTTAGCCAGCTCTTCTCTCACTGCTGGAACATCAGCCATTATGAATTTGGAAGAATTGGCGCACTTTGGGACAAAATAGTGCCACACTCTGCAGGAAGTTGTCAGGCCTTTGGGTAGTACCCTGCAGCCCATTGGACAGGAGTGACCTCCCCTTGACCCAGAGAAATTGGAATAAGTATCTGAGAAGGGCAGAGTCCTCCGATCTGCTTCTTGAAAATTAAGAAAGCAAAAAGGGCCATGCTGGGATTTTGATGTGCATTTCCAAAGGCCTGCACTCTGAAGCCTGCACCTTCTGCACCATCTGAAACTACAGCCTGTGGATTACCTTGCTATAAAAGGGACTAAAGAGTGGACTCCCTGCAAGCTACATGTTAACAGAACTCACCTGGAACATCACCACCAAGAATCCTCAACCAGGAGAATTACCAGTGGATTTACAAGGGTTTTGTCCAACTGGATGTGGGAACTGAAGTCCTCAACTTTCAAGGACCATCTTGGAGCTTCCAGACCCTTGGAGTGAGTTTGAGACACTTTGGGACCCTTTAGGAAACTTCAGGAAGAAGTTCCAGAAGTTTGGAGAACTTTGGAGCAACTTTGGAAAAAAGCTCCTTAAGGGGATCGACTCAACCTGCCCAGCCAAGCCGCCGGCCTTCAACTGCGAGTCGGCCTGCCGTCCAGGTTTGTCCCGTTGAAAAGCTCAGAAGGTCCTACTTCCAGAGTTTGACCAAGAGTAGTCAAAATCGGAGGTCGGCGAACCCTCACCGAATCTGGCCTGGTGAAGAGCATAGAGCGAAAGCCAAGCCGCCTGCCTTAAACCGTGTGTCAGCCTGGATTCTTGGTTTGCTCCGCTGGAATGCTCCGGAGGTTGGAATTCCATAAGTTGGACTGGGAACTCGTCGCAAAGCTATGCGGCAAACCCTCACCGATTCCAGATTGCCTGAGAGCTTCGAGAGACCCCAGGAAGAAAAGCTCCAAAAAAGTTTCTAAGTCAGAAGGTAACAATCTTTGACCGAGACATACTGCGAGGGGTAGCTGGTCAGGGCTCTATCACGGTTGGCCTGAAACGTTGACTTTGATCTGGTCTATCGCGACCAGATGTCCCGATAAAGGGCTATAAATTTCTATGTGCTAGAAATTGCTAATTCTTCGAAAATTCATATCTCGGGTTCTCTACATTGGATTTTTGTTGTGTTGGTGTCATTTTGAAGTTAAAAATGTTTCCCATTTTTATAAATTGGTGTTGGATTTTTAATGTGCATTGTGTCTTAATTATTTACTGAAGTTGTGTGTTTTTTTGTCAAACATATTTTTATTAAGCTTTTTCCAAATTACATCATATACCAGTACCATCACGTTACCCCTCGCAGGGGATTGCAGAATTTGACAAGGCTGTAATTGGCTAGAGTTGCACAATGCCCAATAGAAGCCCAACCCCGTTCTCAGTGATCTGACTAAATGAAGGTTACAGTTTCTTACAATAACGGAGCTTGGGGCAGACCTTCATAATCATTAAGTGATAGCAAACAATTCAGCATGTATCCCATCTTTCTTTTGCGATGGTAAGTTTCCTAGGTCTTCCAATCGGTAGGTGCCACCGGGAATAAGCTACAATCACGTAGAAACAACCCCACACTGGGAGGCAACAGAAACAGATAAAAAGAAAGGAAGTCCCCCAGTAGCCAACATCCTCTCCAGCATCTACCGGAAGTGGTGGGAAAGATCTGCCCAAGCCTGGACAGATGAAGATACCAGTCCATCAAAGTCTTAAGGTGGGCTTCCCGAAGCTATGTGGAATGATTGAATCTTGTGATGTCGGTCCATAAGTGCGCCCATTCGTCATTAGAAATACCGCGCTGTAGTATTCCTTCCCACATGGACATGTATCGTGGTCGCGGGGAGAGTGTGGTAGTGAGTAGAAATTTGTATATGAATGAAATCACCCCTTTCATGGAAGTGGTATTGGTGAGGAAGGGTTCAAACTTTGTGAGAGGGTGGGTGGCTTCCTCTCGCACTTGAGGTGTAAGGCCCAGTGCATGAACTGGGTATAGTGGTATCTCTCTGTGCTCCATAGGCCATAATCTCGCTGGCAGTTGTCAAAGGTGAGGGGCTCAAAAGTGTGATAAAGATGAGTCAAAGCAAGGCACCCTCCCTCCAAGCATCAAAAGGTCCCACTTGTAGTCCTGGGAGGGGAATGCGGGGTTAAAATGGAGTGGTGTGAATGGTGAGGGGAAAGAGGTTCACCTATCATCTCCTCTGACCGTGTCCCAGACTTTCAGAGTGGTGCTTGTAGGAGTGACAATGTAGGTATTCTTGGGTCTGTCTTTTTTAGGGCGCCAAACCAGGTCCCATATAATCCTCCCCGTCACACTACGGTCCTTATGCAACCAGTGCTTATCGGATTCCCGTTTTGACCACTCAATCAGGACTCCTAATTGTTCCGCTTTATAATATACTTGGATATCCGGAATCCCAAATCGATCCTCCATTCAAGAGCGACACAGTAGGGAGAAGGAAAAGCGAGCACGCCCCCTTGCCAAATGAAGTGTAGGATCATAGCTTCAACTCGCTGAAAAAAGTCTCTCTCCAGTTCTATGGGCAAGGCCTGGAATAAATAAAGAAGCTTAGGAAGAAGTGTCATTTTCACCTAGCCACGATAAAAAGAGAGGTTTCCACCCTGTGAGTTCCGTTTGGATACGAGTGAGAATGGGGGGGAAATTAGCAACGTTGAAATTGTGGTTTTAAATGCTTTACATACCTGTCTTTGAAGTTAAGCCTGCCTGCTCGCAGCCAAGCTACCAAGGGTTGAGCACAAGAATAATTAGACCTATTTTGAGCCCTATACTGTGTTAGCGGCCTTATTGCCAGTGGCAAATATACATTTGCCACTACTAATAATCCACTCTCCAACACTAAAGTAGTGTTAAAATCACTTTTGGCTCTGATTATATCACAGCTTTTAGGGATAGAAGCTGTGCTCACTCAACTCACTGAGCCCTAACTTAGTATCCTTTCAAATAAAACTGAGTCTGCGGTGGTGGCTGGATGTGCAGGGATCAGTCATATGGCTGAACCTGCACCTCCAGTCCCCTCATGTGAGGGCCATGTGTTTATGGAGCACAGCAACACCACACAGGCAGGTCAGGAGGTCAAACGACCTGCCCAGGAGGTTCTCTTATCCTATAGGGGTTGGGGTTCCCCCCTAAACATGGGAGCAACAGGGAATAGTGTTGGGTCAGTGTCCCAGAGGCATTTTGAAGGCCAGAGGGCTGGAACTCGAGCTGTGTTTGGCCCAGAGGGTCCAGGGCTTTTTTGCCCACACTCATTCAGACCATCTCAAATCACAGATGGGAACAGTCTGCCCCTGGAGTCAGCTCCCCTGGTAGCTATTCTGACAGGTGCTCCTTCCATTAAGCAAGGCACAATGGAGACCACGATTTGTTGCATAAGGTAACCCACTGGTGTGACACTACAATAGTAAACAGATGGGGTTCTTTTGGATCCTGACCCGGGTTTTTAATGCAGCAACCATGAGTGGCCTGCCGCCTTCTTGGTCTACTGCTGTTTTTTTTAACCAATTTTAAAAAGGGAGCGGGGATGACCCAATCTGCTATTGCCCGATCTCCTTACTTGACTCTGCTGTAAAGATTATGGGGAAGGTGATCTTGGAATGCATTACAGTATGGCTAGAAGACTCCAATATAATTTCAGAACTGCAATATGGTTATAGGAAAGGGAGAGGAACCCTGGACCCTGGACCTTGCTCTTGGTGATTGGCAAATATACAATAGCTAAAAGGGGATACTTATGGACCTACCATCTGTATTTGACTGTGTTAATAGGTCCAAACTATGGCATTTGCTTTTAGACATGAGTATGGATGTCGAACTGGTGGCTTTCTTGTACTGGTCACATTTAAATCTGTCCGCCTCAGTCAGATCTAATGAAAATGGCTCACTTTCAGCATCCTTGGAGGTCAAGCAGGGCTAAGACAAGGATGTTTTAAACTGTCATGTCGATCTAACAAGCTAATCCTCTTGCCAGGCCCAAACCTTCCTTTTTAATGCACATAAGTCACCCTAATGTAGTCCCTGGACGGCCCGAAGGGAAAGATGCAGTGTATTTAAAACATTGGACACGTACTTATAAGTTTTACGTGCATTGGTTAGTGAAAAACTATTATATTAATTTTTTTACTACTGTAAGGCCTATCTCTCCCATAGGCCAACATTGTGATAACCTTATTATATTTTATAAGTGCAGTTTCCAATTGGGAAAAGATAAATATTTTGAGTTTGGTATCTTGGGATTCAAAATTTGAAATCACAACTTATGTTAAAGTTGGATTTTAAGTTACAAGTCTGAAAATCGCAACTTTTAGAAAGTTGGCATTTTCTTGCTTTTACCATTCTGTGCCTTCTGCCTGTCTCTGAAAATACATCTAAGGTGGGTGACAGCTGGGCGTTGTGCATTCCCTCTAGGCAACCACACACAAATTAAGTTTAGGTGTGCCTGATGGGCCATCCACATCTTGATGTGCCATCAACATCCTGATGGGTCATCCTAGGCAGGATGGGAGTGAATGGGCTGTGCCTGGCCCCCACACAAAGTGTTGCATACCCCTCTTTAGTAAGTCTGGAACCAGAGCAGGGACCTTGTCCACTTCAAAGGATTCTCTTTGAAGTCTCTCCTACTTCAAGGCACACCTGAGCTTAGCTCCTGCACCCCAGACACCCTCAACTCATTGCACTGCTGGACGTGAGGACACTCTGCAAAGAAGAAGAACTGCTTTGCTGCTGAAGGACTATCATTCTACTGGACTCCTGCTCTTCTGTGCCTGACTTGTTGCCTGCTGCCCTCCTTGCCTGGTAATAAGAGGGACTGGACCTGCATCTTTACATCCCCAGAACCAAATGACTCCAAAGGGCTTGCTGGCTTGCCTATTGTTCTGAAGTCTCTAGGAGATCAAAGACTTCCAACAACCCTGATACAGCCTTTGGACTCTGCCAACTGTGAGTCCTGCCCTGCCAAGTGGTGCCAATCCTGTCCTGCACTCTTGGAAGTGGGTTGTCTGGCTGTCTCTGCAAAAATCAACGCAATGTCTACTTTGCTCCTGTCCTAACCAACGCATGCTCTTCAATGCCGACACATCTCAGCTTCACAGTGTTGGCTGTGTGACTCGACGATGACGCAGTGCCTTCATTGCTAGGGGTTCGATGATGATGCATTGCCCAGCTGCATGACTCGGAACAGCCTTATCACCTACAATCCGACGGATCGATGTTGACCCATCGCCTCTGACTCCTCCTCGCAGCTGCTCCTCGACATCGACGCTTTCTCCGTGAAGGTACTGTGTGCACCGGGCACTGCGTGGCTCCTTTATCCAACCTGTGTTCCATTGCAGTAGGCCAAACTTTTCAGATTTGACCTGGTCCAGCACAACCAGATAGCCCTGGTAGGTGCTTTAAGTTTCTAAGCTCTATATTTCAAGATATTCTTTAAAAATTCATAACTCCGACTCTACTTATTGGATTTTTGTCATTTTGCTCTTATCTTGTTTAATAAATTAAGCTCTGTTTTTCTAACCAGATTGGGGTTATGTTTGTGTGCTGTTTTTGACTGTTTTAGTGTAAAAAAGTGTTGCACAAATACTTCACACCAGCCTCTTAAGTTAAGCCTTTCGGCCTGCTCTGTGCCAACCTACCAGAGGGTGAGCACAGGTTAATTGAGGGTGTGTATCTGACTTACCATGACTAGGATTGTGGTCTCCACTTTGACAGTGAGCATAACTCTGCTAACTAGAGACCCAATTTCTAACAGCTTGCAATAAAAAATACACAATATTTCTTTTTAAACAAACCATCCTATATAATTTTGTTAGATTACTACGGGTGCATCCTCGCATACTCAGAACAGGTATAGAAAGCCTGAAACCTATTTATGAAAAAGTTGCTCAGCAAGTCACCTTGCTGTGCTGTGCTGCATTGCGTGATATGCGAAGAGGCAGCAAAGTGCCGTATTTAAGGCAATGTGGCACAGTCCTGCTTCTTCCCCAACGCCCGCACCCTTTTAGCAGCCTAGCGTCAGAGCCGGCATCTTGCACTATGGTGCAAAAGTGCATGCGTTGCATGCAGGATTATTTCTGTACAGGGACACCTTCCTGTACAAAACAACCCTGAAAGGCATTTTCCTCCTTCTATAAGTGCTGTAGAATGCATTACTGTAAATTGAAGATGTAGTTTAAAATCAGAAGGATGACTAAAAAATAATAAAGAAAGACAAAAATATAAAGAAAAAAACATTGGCAAAGTCTAGTAGTAATTCTGCAGCCCTATTAGAGAAGTGCACTTCTTTTTAGGTGAATGCGCACTAGTAATCAGAAAAGTTCATAACACGCCGTGCCAGATAGCTCCTTACTTAAAGTGGGCTCTCCCATTGGTCCATGCTGCACACTGTGGTGGAGGAAGCAAAACATGAATGTCAGGTGAGCAGACCAATTTATGCAAAGGGTGCATGCATATATGTATATGTATGCTTTTTTTATTTATGAATGTCTTTCATTATGTGATACTGGCTAGACATGTGCAGCTATCTATGTGCAGCTACACCTAAAAGATTCAAAGGTGCCGTGCAGTGTAGAGAAAAAGCGTTATTTTTGCCAAGTCTTCCATCACTAACAAACAACAATAGGAGTTTTAAAATGTCTTTGGGCCCGATTCACAGAACTAACTTAAGACAAATTACTAAACTTACTACCATTTTCGTATTCAAAGAAGGCACTTACTCATTTTGGTATTCACAGAAGACACTTACTCATTACGGTACTCCCAGAAGTTAGGAGTCCTAACTTTAGGACTCCTAAATGCCTTCTGTGAATACCGAAAGTCCTAAAGTTAGGATTTTCCTCAATTTAGTAGTAGTAAAGTTAGGACTCATAACTTTAGGACTCCTAAATGCCTTCTGTGAATACGAAAGTCCTAAAGTTAGGATTTTTCTCAATTTAGTAGTAGTAAAATGCCTTCTGTGAATACCGAAAGTCCTAAAGTTAGGATTTTCCTCAATTTAGTAGTAGTAAAGTTAGGACTCATAACTTTAGGACTCCTAAATGCCTTCTGTGAATACCGAAAGTCTTAAAATTAGGATTTTTCTCAGTTTAGTAGTAGTAAAGTTGAGAAAAATCCTAATTTTAAGACTTTCGGTATCCACAGAAGGCATTTAGGAGTCCGAAAGTTAGGAGTCCTAACTTTACTACTACTAAATTGAGAAAAATCCCAATTTTAAGAATTTCGGTATTCACAGCAGGCATTTAGGAGTCCTAAAGTTAGGAGTCCTAACTTTACTACTACTAAATTGAGAAAAATCTTAACTTTAAGACTTTTGGTATTCACAGAAGGCATTTAAGAGTCCTAAAGTTAGGACTCCTAACTTCTGTGAATACCGAAATGAGTAAGTGCCTTCTGTGAATACCAAAATAAGTAAGTGCCTTCTGTGAATACCAAAATGGTAGTAAATTTAGGATTTTGTCTTAAGTTAGTTCTGTGAATCGGGCCCTTTGTGTTTTTATGTCAACTAGAGGTTTCAGATCCATTACGACATTGTTCCATGGACAGCCCTTTTAAACCTTACTGAATATATAATCCGTAGCAGCAAAGACAACAGAACAATGTGATGTAATACGTTAAATGATTGTGTTTGAAGTGCGGCTCAGCAGGCTTCAGAGCTCTCCCCTCATGAAAGCATTTAATGATCTCAGACCACCTCCACACCATGAGTTGTTCATCCTGTAATGCCACAATGACGTTTTGTTTTTCTGCAATGCATAAGAAAATAAAAATAGCAAGGTGTAGCCACCTTTTTGACTGTGTTCTATTTTGGGAGATTGCTATTCACAAATGTACGTGTGACACAAGGACTGGGTAAACTCTGCGCAATGTGACGTCAGAGCCCAAGAAAGGACATTGGCGAGGTGGATGGCAATAGAATTTTTCCAACTATTTGCACATGAATAGGGGGTGAAGAGCAGGACATAGCTTACAATGAGCAAAAAACAAATCTGCAAAAATGTGAGAATTCTTTGCTACAAATACCGAGGTGCTATTTTGTATTGTATTTATATGGCAGTTTTTTGGAGTTTTAATTTACAGCGTGTTCCTGAGTGTCCATAAGGGTGTGGGGTTCAACATTTGTTGTTTGAGGTTTGGCCTATGTGCGACATGCTGGGTAAGGTGTGCGAGGGTTGACAACGTGGTAGAAGCGCATTGTGCCATGTTTTGTTGAGCATTGAAATCAGGCGCGGCCGGCAGAGGTACGAGCGGTGAGGCAGTGGGGCTGGGGCAGGGGCGGGGGCTGGGCGGTACGGGGGTGAGGGTGGGGGTGGAGTCGACAGATGATAGGACAGGTAAAATTAAATAAAACTACATACCTTGCGCTCGCTGAATCGCCGAGTCTTTTTTTATTTTTTAATTTTTTTTTTATTGAGGTCTTGGATGAACCACAGCAACGAAAAAATGCAGTAACATATACAAACTACGTCTGAAACCAGACAAATTCAGAAATAATAATAATACATTGCCAAATCAATTACAATGCATCAATCGAAATACGATCCCCAGATTTTCTCAAATTTCCGAACAACCCCAATTCTTTGAGCGTAGATCTGTTCGCATTTTCTGACTCTTTCCACTTTATGGCGCCATTCATGTACAGTAGGGCAATATTGTGAACGCCAATTCTGAAGTAATAACGATCTAGCCACAGCCATAGCTATATACATTAGTTTGGCTAATTGCTCTGTTAACATCAGCTCTGAATCAAATCCAAACAAAACCAGCTTAATATTCACAGAAATCATAATTTTATATTGGTTTGGAAAAAACACAAAGATATCCTCCCAAAAGGATACTATTTTGGGACAATGAGCTATAATATGAGACCAATTGGCGGGATTACAATGCAGGCACCTGAAGCAATTAGGTGAACTATTGGGATACATTTTAGTTACATTCGCCGGAGTAAAATACAGCAGCCATTTACTAAAGAACAGCATTCTGCGGCAATTAGCGCCTCTTAGTATGGAAAAGTTCAGACTGTTTATTTTCTGCCACATAGTGGAGGTTATTAAAGTAAAACAATATCCCAAAAGGTATAAGTGTAAAGGCAATTTACATTGTATGCAACAAGCATTACATGGATCAGAGAAAGGAGACACCTATTCAAGTAGTTTTGGAAAATTTTTTTTTTTTAGTTTTGATATTCAAGAAAAATGTTTCAAGTACACTTAGTTATATACAGCACATAATCAAATACTTGGGGTGACAACCCGAAAAGAACTTGGTGCACAGTATATACAAGTGTAGTGTAGCAACTCAAGTGAAAGCGTGAGCAGCGACGAACGGCGCAAAGTGAGCAAAGTGAAATATTTACAGTGGATAGCTCAAACAGTGACATAAAATCAGTGACTATCTATAGTACAAATTGTAATTTCGATTGGGGTCACAACAGCATGCGCCTATAATTTGCGCTGGGAGGTCGACAACGCTTCGGTCCTTACCAATGCGGACCATCTTCAGGACGGGTTTGTCTCGTTACAGGTGCTGTAGGGTGAGAAACAATGAATATAAGCACCCGGGAATTTAAATGGCATGTGGGGTATTGGGAGTGGAGAGGAAAGGGCCAGGGGAAGGAAAGGGAAATTAACTACAGTGGTTGGAGCTGACTGGGTAACAGACGTGCAGGGGCATGGAGTGGTAGGGGGTGGGGTTGGGGGGGGCGGGCGGGAGCAGGGAAAAGAAGGGAAGGAGGCGGAAGGAAGGCATGGGGCGGCGTGAGTAAAGTAGGTTGTTAAATGCCCTCAAAACGCCTGACAGAAAATATATGGACAGGTTACTGTCAGTAAATAGGCTCTGGCACAAATACTAGACGTGGTATGGTATGTAGAGTGCCATAGAAATGTAAGCGAAAAATAAAGGAATTTATCTGCGGGAGTGGGGGAAGTGGGAAAGACCCGAATTGGTCTTACCTGAAATCAAAAGGGTCTCAGCCGAGATCGGAGGGATCCGGCAAGTTGCGTATGACCGCCCAGGGGCTGTAATCAGAGCAAAAGTGGGTGAATATACCAAACCGGAATGGGGTCGGGCCACGCCAATACTAGTGTATTGCTAGTTACCCAATAGTCCGGTAGGTCAGGGCGTCATAAGGTACTCAAAGAAGTGTTGGAAATCTGTGGTCAGGGACCTGTAAAAAGCACAGTTCAATGAGGGCCGGTCTGGGGTCAACTTAACAGGGGAAGGGGATAACGGTATTGTAAGTAATCACTACCTGGGTCAAGTGTCCCGGTTTAGCGAGTCACAAAAGTCTTGGCAAGTTTGAAACGATCCGCAGCAAGGGGCCTGCAATTGAAGGGCATCATGAGATCCACTCTATTATATATGCCAAGGAGGAATAGCTAAAGCAGCGTCAGGGATTACCTGTAAGTTATCTAGGGTCCCAGAGAAAGCGTTGTGGATCGATCGCAGGGGCAAATTCAAATGGCGGCCAGGGACCTGGAATGAAGGCAGGAAGTGAGCGCCGCTCTAACAATGAAATTATGAGAAAGGGGCAAATGAACGTGCTCCTCAGATACTTGTTTAGTAGTAGGGACCGCGGGCACAGTCAGTGTGGTGGGGCACGCCGGCCAAGCGTCCGGGAGCCTGCTTGTAGCGCGTGAATCGCTGAAAGCACTGGGGAAATGCGGAAGTGAACTAGGGGGTGTGTCATGAGGTCAAAGAGAAGGGGGCGGGGTCGGGAACCCAGTGCGAGTGCTCCAAGAGTTTAACCCTGTAACAACCAGAGCATTTGCAGAGTAAGTTTACAACTGATACTATTCTCGGCTCGATAATTATTTGCATGAGAAGAACATCAAGGAACCAATAATAACACTGGTACAGACTAAATGTTTTTCAAAAATAATATCACAGGTACAGACTAAATGTTTTTCAAAAAGATGTTTAACAAGAGGGACCCAGTTAACGTATATCATACAGAGTTGTCTATCAAGTTCACAATTATAGACGCTAGGAGCTGGATCGATCTATATTGAGATAATAAATGGAGAAAAGGAGGGACCACTTAAATGTATAAGGGTCTGAGAGATTTCACTGTAAGGACCACCCACAAGCACAGATGTGGAACGTTATCAGTATATGAGTCTATATCCAGAAGGAAGGGATAGCTAAAGGCTGATGGTACTGTTCCATTCGTCAAGGGTGTTCAAACCAGATGTAACAGAGTGACATAGGGTCATCCACTTGCATTCTGCTTTATTTAGTAGGGCCTTAATGTCTCCTCCACGGGCAGGGAGAGAAGGTTTTTCAATCACTTGCCACCTTATGTCAGCATCTTGGTGGACTAGTTCAAGGAAGTGTGAAACCAAAGGGGCAGTGAGTACTTTACAGTTAATCCTGCTTCTATGCTGGATGATCCTTTGTTTTATCATTTGGGTTGTTTGCCCTATGTAGATGAGCTTGCAGGGACATGTGATGGCATAGATTACGTTCTGCGTTCTGCAATTAGTGTGGCTTTTTAATTTGTAGGTATGTCCTTGGTAAAGGAAAACCTTGGTGTTTTGTGTCAAATCACAGATGCTACAGTGTTGACATTTGTAGTGTCCAATCACTGGATCTAGTCCCCATGCCGCTGTAATAGTATGTCTTTCGCTGGTTTGTTGTGGCCATGTAATGGCATGTACTAGGTGGCTAGCAATGTTTCTGCCACGTTGATAAGAGAAAAGAGGTAACTCAGTGAAGGACTCATGTGCTCGAAGTATTGGCCAGTTTTTTCTAATGATTTTGCTGACTTCATTACTATGTGGGCTAATCTTCGACACAAAGGGGATCCTGTTCATAGTCTTTTTGGGCTGCGGTGAAAGGAGCGTATCTCTATGACAATACCAGGCTCTTGAGAGACCAAGCGTCGTGGGTAGCCTCTATGGATACATTTTTTTGTGAGGACCTCTGCTTCCCTGAAGTAGTCCTTACGCCATTTACAATTGCGCCTATTGCGTAAAAATTGTCCATAGGGCAATCCATTGCGTAAACCTCGAGGGGTGTAGCTAGAATATGCCAAAAGAGTATTTTTCTCCGTAGGTTTTCGAAACAGGGTGGTACCCAACTTGCCGTCTTCTGCATGGATAGTTACATCCAGAAATGGGAGGTCGTTGGTTTTGTACTCACTGGTAAATTTTAGATATTCCTGGGCTTGATTGAGCCATATAGTGAAATCATTTAACGCAAGGTTGTCCCCATTCCAGATCAATAGGACATAGTCTATGTAACGACGCCATAAAAGTATATGGGACAGATGTGGGTTAACAGGATTCAGGATCACAGATTTCTCCAGGTCGTGTACGAATAAAATCGCAAAGTTTGGGGCAAATCAAGCGACGCCTTTAACTTGTAGAAAGAAGGTGTCATTGTATAAAAAGTAATTGTTTTGTAGGGCGATGCGCAATAATGCCATGATGAAATCAGTGGGTATTTTAGTAGGTTGTGGTCTTGTCAAGAGAAGTGTCCGGATCACTCGGAGACCTTCATCATGAGGGATGTTAGTGTAGAGGGATTCAATATCCATACTCACTAATAGTTGAGATGTGGTGTCAAAATGGATATCCTCAATGGTGTTTATTAAATCAGTAGAGTCACAAATGAAGGTATCAGTACAAGGGACAAATTCCTTGATGACAGCATCGATATATTTGCCCAGAGGTTCCAGAATCGATCCACATCCAGATATTATTGGGCGTCCTGGTGGGTTTTGCTGGTCTTTATGGATCTTGGGCAGGACATATAGCACAGGAGTTCTGGGAATGGAGTTGTTCAATAATTTGAATTCTTTTTTTGTGATGATATTGAGATCTTTCGCTTCATTTGTGACTGTTAGTATTTTTTGTCTGATATATTCCAGTGGATCCTTAGAGAGTGGTTTGTAATGGTTCCGGTTCGTGAGTTGTCTCTGTTTTTCCTGATCGTATTTATCATGTCCAAGCACCACAATCCCTCCACCCTTGTCCGCCGGTTTTATAACGATCTCTGCATTGTTTTTAAGAGAGATGAGAGCTTGTTTTTCAACCAACGGAATATTGTATGGTGTGAAATGCCGTTTGGATTTAAGATTCATGACGTCCCTCATCACCAGATGTTCAAACGTGAGGATCTCCGGGGGCATGGAGTTGTCGGGGGATTAAATGTTGAAGGGGGTCGGAATGCCGACATAGTGGAGTATGTGGAATCCTGTTTGTCAATAAAAAATTGCTTTAGTCTGATCCTTCTGAAGAACTTTAGTAAATTCATTTGAAGTTCCAAGAAATCTGTGCGTTCAGTGGGCACAAATGTGACGCCTCTAGAGAGGAGGGTGGTTTCTTCTTGGCTAAGTCGGTAGTATGACAGATTGAAGATGGGTATTGAAAGATCGCCATTCTCTTCTGTTGCAACCTGGTTTATTGCGGGGGCCCCCATTGGTAGTAGCGATTGCGAGTTTGTCGGTCCCCCGCAAATGTTATTTGGTATTGTCGGTTTCTTGCCGGGCGGTTTTGTGGTGGAGGTTGGCCGCGGCCGCGGCCACGGCCTAAAAAACCGTTTGGTAAAAGAGGCTGCGGTCTGTTGTTAATTCCGGATGTACTGGGACCCTGACCCGGATCAGAATCTTCGGCAGAGGTATTGGAGGAGTCAGAAAATGTAATCCGTTGATTATTCCGGAACCGTCCCCAGTTGCGTGTTCTTGCTGGGGTGAACGGAGTGTTATAGAATTCGTCTTTTAAATATGGATAAGTTAGTGGAGGTTAATGCTACATTTTCCTGCCCCTGCCATTTATTAATTGCTTTGAGGCATAAATCCGGGGCCGTGTTCAAAGTTAGACAGCGTTTCCACGCCCCTGGTTTCTTCTCCTGTACAACCACAAACAGTTCACTGAATAACTGAGTGGCAGGAGAAAAGAGAGTAGGATCCAATTGACGCAGAACACTGAAAATCAAATTATACGATCCCAGCAGTAAAAATTTTCCATGGACCCGAGATGCCATCTCAGACAGGGTAATCCAAGCCCCATCTTTCATATAGTCTTTTAACATGGTAAACCCTATCCGGTGCCAATTTTCTGATATAGCAGGACTAATGTCAGCCCCTAAAAAAGAAAATACACTGTTTAAGGAAGAAACTAGATTGAGAAAAGGGAGAGAATATCTTTTCAGCATTGCAGCGCGCCTCTTAAAAAACCAATTCAAGACCTTATAACGAACCAGTTTGGGTGATTTGAATATTTGAAGAGGAGTGGGTATCTGGGTCTCTCTGCTTATTAAATCAAAGAAGAAATTCATAAAAAGTTTCTGGTTACGGTCTTTAAATCTAGCAAGGAATTGAGCTAAATATGCATTGTAATAATCTTTGAGATTAGGAAGAGCGAGCCCTCCTAGCTCCTTATCCTCATATAATGTGTTTAAGGCTATTCGTGGTGTCTTTTTAGCCCAAATAAAAGATGAAAACAATGAATGAATGAATGAATGAATGAGTACAGATTTGTATAGCGCTGGCTACCCGGGGGCATCCCAGCGCTTTAGACCCATCTCAGACAAATCACTCAGCAGAACAGGAAGGTCTTCAGCCGCTTTCTAAACTGTAAACAAGGATTCTGCTTTAGCAAAAAACGATCCAGGTAAAAAACAAGAAATGGTTGAGAATAAAAAGTTGAATAAAGGGAGAACCGACATTTTGATTAATTCTACGCGACCAAGAATAGATATTGGTAAAGGGTTCCATCTTTCCAACATTGAACGTACTTTCTGAAGAAGGGGCACAAAATGTAATCTATATAAGTCTGAAACAGAAGAAGAGAAGAAACCCCCCAAATATCTTTTTGGTTGATTATTAATGCAGGATCTTAAATCAAGGTGGAGTTCAGGATCGATTCCACCGCAAACCAGGATTTCGGTTTTCTTTTTATTGATCCGATAGCCGCCAAGAGCCTCAAACTCTTCGAATATATGCAAAGCATAGGTTTGGCATTGCATTTCAGGCTTAATTAACAAAATGATATCGTCTGCATATAATTTAATTTGAGGCATCAAAGCAATAGGGGGAAGTATATAAGCAGACTTTCTAATTGCGGTTGCTAAGGGCTCAATGAAAAATGCAAATAAAACGGGGGAGAGCGGACAGCCTTGCCTGGTACCGCGTTTGACCGACACTAAGCCCACAGACTCTGCATTAATAATAATGTTAGCTTGGGCCTTTGAGTAAAGGTTCTGGATCAAATTTATAATAGCGCTGCATCGCCGAGTCGGTGATGCAGTGAGTGCAAGGTAAGTGGTTTTATGCATTTATTTAATTTGACCTATCCCCTCGTTTGACTACTTCCTTCACCCCCACCATGCCCTACCACTCTTACCACTGCCAGCCGCACTTGATTAACATAGGGTGTTACAGGGAGATGTCACAGTCATGCATAAAGGTACTTACCATCTATAGAGTTGGCAGAATCATATGTGGTAACCTCAATTGATGTGCTATCCGTTAGGTTATAAGGTTTCATCCTGGAGCTTCAAAAGACCCAACCTGTTGGAGACTGGTGGATGGGATCTCCACCCAAGAGCTCAGGGTACCAACCCACTGGAGGCATCAATAAACCATCCCACTGCCCTTTAAAATGCTAGACTGGCTTTGCAGAACATAACCTCTGCATTCAATCCAGATATTGCATACGAACACGTCGTTCCCATAGTGAATAATCTCATTTCTCTATTGTTCATTATAGTTGCCCCTTCATTTTCCCTAATATTTGTGAGAAGGAAACTCGAGAACGATTCGATTATTGGGAAATTTGAGATGATCTAAACCAGCATCCCAGAACTTTCACAGCGGAAAAAGTGTGCACTCTTTCTGCGAGAAAAGACCTATATTTTTCGGAGTGAACTTGAAATGCTGCAAAATAAAATATAATACCTTTGGTAGAGTGATGTTAATCTTTTATTCTGCAAAGTGCAAACTATTTGACCATAATACAGGCAGATCTGCAGCTTGTGATTTAAGCTGAATTTATTAGTTTTGATAATAGTTGATCCCAGTTTTGTTATCACACCCTGACTTTTATTATAATATTATGTAACATAAAAAATAGGAAATCGCCTTTGTAACCTCCCTTTAAATAAGTGCATTTTTCACCAGAAGATGAAATCAAATATTATAGAACGAGGACAGACTGATGAACTGCAATTTGGTAGTACACAAACCATGTAGTGGGACAATAAAATCAGAAGTGCCTAAAATGTGATATTTCTATCCTAGCAATCTAGCAATTAGGCAGATCCCAGAAACTACAGAGATAAGGGGATTGAACCCTGTAGTAAGTCACTCTGAGGCTTCTGATGAGTAACAGCAGGTTTATTGCTGGAGCATAACAGAAGGTATATTCAACGCTAGCTGGCCAGGCACAAACTGTCTCATCCCAGAATCCTAGGATGAGTCAGGGCAACCTACATTCTAGAATAAATAACATAGGGTTAATACAAGAGAAAGCATGGAAACAAAGGTAGGAATAATATACAACACATCTCCTCTCATTGAAAACAAAACAAAACATTCAACTATACAAAAGAAGCAGGATAAAAGTAAATAACAAAACAGAAGACATGCTAGAAACATAACATGTCAAAATAATCATAATAATGGTAATACATCTCCTCTCATTAAGGCAGAGAAAACATAGCAGTCCACATTAATCACAGCAGTAATCGTTTAGATATAAAGGTGGTCTACGTACCTTTAAGACATGGAAGAGGTCTGGGAAGAAACAGCACAAGGAGAAACAGAAGTCTGGTTAGACATACCACTGCAGAGTTGAGAATCAGGAGCATCTCCCCAACCATCGCTTCTCCCTAGAATCGGCACAGAATTTGGTGTGCTAGAAACATGAGAAGGAATGAACATGTAACATTACAATCATCCCTACAGCCAAGTTGATTCTGCTCAGGAACAGAACGAGTGGCCAAAGAGTCAGTACAAGAACTGCCCTTCTGGTAAAGAGCCACTCTTCTTAAGTTCCACTTCTCTCCATTTGAAAGAACGACATAGTGGGGAAAAACCTTCCTTACAGTAAAGGGACCCCTAAATTTGGACGAACCTCCAGAAATTCTACCAGACTTCACCTTTACAAGGTCCTCCTTTGAAAACTTTGAAGAAACGCTCTTCACCTCTTCTGCAACTGCACTATGTTTGGAAGAACTCGAAGAGGAAGCATCCTCAGAACTAGCTAGATCAGAATTAAGCACCATTTTTTTAAGCCAGGATGGTACTAGGAACCCTGCCCCTCATCAACTCAAAGGGAGACTTGACCTGGACACCATGAAGAGTGGTACAACAGGCATAAACCATCTCTGGTACAAGACCACTGACAGGTGAACATTTAGAAAGAGCCATCTGAATTGTCCCTTTCACCAATCTATTGATGCGTTCACACAAGCCATTTCCCTGAGGATTATAGAGAGAGGTTCTGTGGTGGGAAATACCACAGTCAGACAATAAAGAACACATATTGTGGGAAACTAGTTGCGTGCCATTGTCAGTAATGATAACACTAGGAAAACCTTCCAAGAAAAATAAAGACTTTAAATGTTTTATGGTAGTGTCAGTGGTGATGTCCTTCAAAAACTCAACCGAAAGCCACTTGGTAAAGCAATCAACAATGACAACTGCAAACCGCTGAGAAACCGGCAACTCCTCCATAGGCCCTATAAAATCCAAACAAATGGTGTGCCAAGGGACCTCAGGAAATTGCAACTTTCCTATATTTAAACCAACAGCAAGTTTTAATCTTTTCTCTCCCACTTTACAAGTAGGACAATCTTCAACCCAAGAGGATACCATTGAATCCATCCCAGGCCACCAAAAGTTCAACTTGTGCCTTTGTTGCGTTAAGGTTTGGCCAAGATGACCCTCGTGCGCTATGGAAATAAGCTTAACTCTTAAATCTGCAGGCGGGACAAATTTGTCGCCCCGCATTACCACATTATCCTCACACATTGAAAGATCATCAATAACTTTTAAAAACGGACAAACAGAGACATGCACACAACTCTCCCGTTGTGATCCCAATTTTATCATCTGGATAACCTCTTGCATAACATTGTCCTTAAGCATAGCTTCTACCCAATCCTGACGAGAAAAGGAACTCTCACTAAAATAGAGCACATCATTAATCCAGGCAATGTTTTCTTCTGTACCCTCAAGGCTAAAATCACCATTGGACACAATATTGCAAGGAGTCTGGACAGACCATCAGCTTGAAAATTCTTCCACCCCTGAATGTGAGAAATATCAAAGTGGTATTCTTGTATCTTTGAAGCTAACCTTGCCAATCTGGGAGAACTACAAGTTGCACCACCAGGAGAAAGGATTCTGATAAGAGGTTTGTGATCTGTTTTAAGATTAAACCGGGCACCCCATAAATATGTACGGAAAGGTTGGGCCCCCCAAGCTGCTGCTAACGCTTCCTTCTCAATGACAGAATAGTTCTGTTCACATGAAGAAAGCGTCCTCGATGCAAAAGCAATAGGCCTCTCCCCTTCCTTATGTCTTTGTAGGAGAACCGCACCAAGGCCAGTTGCACTTGCATCAACTAATAATGTGGATGTTTTGTTTGTATCAAATGGTGCAAGAACCTTAGCACTGAAAATTGCATGTTTGATATTATTAAAACACTGTTCAAGCTGAGGTCCCCATACAAATTTACACACTTTTTTCAACAAAGCTCTGAGGGGTAAGGTTTTTTCGGAGAATTTCTCCACAAACTTTGAATAATATTCAATCAATCCCATGAATGAACGTAATTGATCCTTATCACCAGGACAAGGGGCAGAGTGAATTGCCTCGAGGAGATCCCTCTTTGTTTTTACACCATTAGCTGATAGGAAAGAACACTTTTCCCTTCGCGAGGTAAGGCCAGTTTCCAAAATCCTACGCAAAACTTCTTAAGAACATGATTATGATCAGCCACAGAATCACCAAAGATTAAAATATCATCCTGGAAGAACACTACTTTCTTTAACCCCTTGAATATTTCAGTAACCAACCATTGAAACACACTCGCTGCCGAGACTAATCCAAACGGAAGGCGAGTGAACTGAAAAATTCCTTCCGGAGTAATAAAGGAAGTGAGGTGCTTTGAGGTCTCATGTAGCTTGACCTGATGATACGCACTCTTCAGGTCAAGCTTAGAGAAAAACTTGGCTCCCTGCAGAGTAGATACCATCTCAGTGATATTAGGCAAAGGGAATGTGTCAGCCACAACACACTTATTAAGTGCCCTAAGGTCGACACAGAACCTCAATTTGCCATCATCTTTCTTCGAAATGACCACCGGAGAAACCCATGCTGAGGCCTCCGTTGGTTCTATCACTCCACTTTGAAGCATCTCATCAATTAACAATTTTACATCATCACGAATAGAGATAGGAACCCTTCTCACCCGATGTTGCACAGGTAAGCTATTCTTTTTGAGCCTAATGAGCTGGGAATAACCTTTAAGTTCCCCAAGCTCATCCTTAAATACAGAACTGAATTAGTTGAGAATGCTTTCGATAGAATCATCTTCAACAACCATAATCTGATTTTTCGCTCTGGGCTTGATAATAATGTAGAGATCATACTGATGTACCCATCCCAGAATAGGAGGGTCATCAACAGAGACGTACACCTTACCAACGGTAGACCTTTTCTCAAAAACAATTTTAGACTCAAAGTAACCAAGAATTTCAATCCTTTGGCCATTAAAACCCTTAGGAGAAATGTCACTCTTTTCTAAAATTGTCCCTTCCCAGAAGATATCAAAGGTAGATTTTGGAATAATGGTATAAAGCCACCCTGTGTCCACCATCAGTGACACTTCATGAGAGTCAATCTTGAAAATTGCTTTTGGTCTGTTCTGTCTAGGATCCTCACCAACCACGTCTACATCATCCACTACCAAAAGTCTTTCTGCTTCAGTTTTACTGTCACATTCGTAGTCATCCACAATAGTAATTCTCTGCTTGCCCTTAGATTTGCACATCTTTGAAAGTGTCCAACTCTACCACACTTAAGGCATTCCTTATTTGCAGAAAAACAGAACCTTGCCTCAGAAGAATGAGTATTGCTTCCACATCTATTGAAAAATTTATTTGAAGAAAAAGTTTTTTTAACTGGAGCCTTGGATTTGTTTCTGACTACTTCAACACTCTCTCCTCCACAGTGCTCACACTCTGTAGCACCTTTCTTTTCGGAAACTACTGAGACTTCTTGTTGTGGAGTCATTTTGTGAGAATCTAGTACTTTCATACATTTGTTAGATTCCTCGATTACTTTCGCTAGATCAATTGCATCTTTTAATGAAGGATTCTTTGCCGCCCAAAGTCTCTCCTGAATTTTTTTTACTAGAGCATTGAACGATCAACTGATCTCTTATGAGCTCGTCATTCATGGCACCAAACTTACACTTAATAGACAACTCTCTCAAGCGAGCTACAAAGTCATCAATCGACTCTGAGTCCTTTATAACGGTTCATGACAAGATTCTCCTCCTTAGAGAATCTAACTTCGAGCCTTGCAACAGCCTCCTTAAATTCGTCAGGCATTTCCTGACCATTAGCCCTTAAAGCTATTGGCAAAAATCTGAAAACTCTTTGCCCTTCTTTGCCAAGGGTACTTAAAAGAATAGCCTTTTTCCTCTTTGCAGAAAACTCTTGCCCATATAATGCCTCAAGATAGTTGTCAAACATTATGAACCAGTCCTCCCAAGGTATTTCAGGAATCCCTGGTTCAGGTAGGAATTGTGGTGGTAAAGTAACCACTATTTGTTGTGCCATATTTATGCTGTTCACAAAAAAAACCAATGAAAAACACTTGAAAGGCACAAAAAGTTGAGGCAGATTAAATGACAACGAAGTTTCCAAGCTTCTTAAATGATTTTAAAGCCAACAGTACGTACCTCAAAACCGCTTCAAATAGCAGGACTAAGCCATGAGTAACATGTTAATTCTGTGAAGTAACCGGATAGGAAATGCCTCTGGTAAATATTAAAACGAGTGGCACTGAGAAACAAACCAAAACGAGGCTTGGAGCGCCGAATTTACATTTCCAAAGACAAAGAAAAAGAAAACCGCTGATTTTCCACACTCAAAATGTCCCCCACAAATAGTACTGTCAAAGGGAGGCTTGGAACGCTTAATGTCTCTGTTAAAATGGCTGCCACAAATAATTTTCCAAAACGAGGCTTGAAACGCTGGAATGCACAGTTAAAATGGCCACCACAGAGATGAATGATCCAAAGCGAGGCTTGGAATGTCTGGAACTAGCGTGACCTTGCGCTCATCATCACGTTAGTTACAAGAGATGGTGATGACGTAGGAGCACAGCAACAACATCAGTTGCCAATGCGCTCGCGCTGCGGTGCTCGTGCTGCGGTGCTCGTGCTGCGGTGCTCGCGCTACTCACAGTTTGAAACTACAGGAATAATATACAACAAACCCCTGTAGATTATATGATAAATCTAAGCAAATATATAATGCCCTATTCGATCCCACAAACTATATGCAATAAAACAGAGTAGTACTCTTCTCCTAATTTTCTGAAAAAAACCTTGTATGCGAAAAACTAACCAAAAAACAGCAAAGTGTTTCAGGAACTGCGACACCCTCGTGCAGTAAAGTTTGAATGTTTAATTCAATTAATGCACGAATGTATACATATATTCTCTGCAAAATTTCAGTTCAAGCGTGAACTTTAACATAAAACAAAGCACATCCACCCTTGAGGTTTACTCTTCTTCCCAACACTTTCTAGAAGGCTAATGCACAGTTTTGTTTTACTTCCAAACAAATGTTTTGATAATAGTTTGTAGTTGACGGCTGGTAAACCTAAATAAAAGAACATGAACGCAGGAAAAAAGTATCTCAATCTAATAAATTCTTCTGATTAAAGAGACTATACCGCCCCTTCTCTGTAAGTATGTAGTCAAGTTTTCTTTTAGTTTTCCATTCTTTGTAAAAAACGATTCAGCAATACTTTGTTTTATTTAAATTCCCAGGTACTGGCATCAATGTCAAACCTCAAGGAGTGCCTCTCTCTCAATTTGATTGTGATATTGATGTAGTGGCGGCTGGCACGGATTGGGGTTGGTGAGCGGGTGTAAAAAAACCTAAAAAAAACTTACCTTATCACTGCGTCTCTCCTCCACCGTCTCTCCCGTCGGGCCAGAAACAGGAAGCACCCAGGCTCCCCTATGCCAATCACAACGCTACAATGCAGCGTTGTGATTGCCCTGAGCACCATAGTTTCGCTCTCAGACAGGGACTGGTAGCCTGGGCATGTTCTCCACCCAGGCTACAATGCAGCCTGGGTGGAGAACATGCAAAGTGCGCATGACTGTTTTGCCGGCCCAAGAAGGCAGGCCAAACATTCATGCACACTTACAGAGTGCCACCACTCCTCCCCCTGCTCTGTGAGCAGAGCAGCCCCTCCCCACAAAGATGCTGCAGCAGGAACAAACAAAATATTAATAACGTCGATTTATTATTTAATTTTTCCTTTTTTTATGCTGCCGAAAAGCAGTGGAGTGACGCTCCTCCACCTTAGCGGAGGAGCCGCCACTGTATTTATGTCCATTTTGTAAAACTTTGTATCCGCGTGTAGCAAATATGTGCAGATACCACAAGCCACAACTAAGAGTCAAAGTGGCACAAACATTACAGATTGAAGATATATGTCACATTGTGTGTGTTAAGCAGAAGCTTAGTAGCTTTCTCACAATTTGCGCTAGGGCAAGCAGCTTGATACATTGCCCAAATAAAATTTCTCGTGGTGAAAGGCAGTGCATATGAATTTCCCCTCTATTTAACAATGGCACTGATGCAACTCTTTGGAATATAAGTTACTTACTTGCTTCAATTATGGCCCAGGGAGTGAAAGTGTAACTGATGATTTCTTTTTGTAGCTTGTAGTTACTCTCGTATCTTATATTAGCTGATTCTGTTTCTATTCTTCCTTTCCATATTTACAACATACATGATTTTACTTGCCCACTTTAAGCTGAAGACTTTTAGTGCCAAGGGTGATTTAACTATTTAATTTCTGACAAGAGCACAAATCCTGTGATGTTTATCCTTTCATGTTTTTGTTAGACTACTTCTTCGATCTTCTCTGATTTCCAATAAGGAGAAAATACAGGAAGCAAACAGCATTTCTATATTTATAATACTGAAAGTTTCGGGTTCCACCACCCCTCCCTCAGCTTCGGCAGCACCAATCGGTTAAAACCTTTTGAGTGGGGGAGCTGGCCACAAACAGTGCCACAGTAAAGGCATAGGACAGTGATTGAAATAGAAATACAGAAGTGCAGATACTCAGGGACAGATTTAAAAGCCCCCTGCGCCTCTTTTACGCCGCCGTTGCATCACTTTTGTGACGCAGCGGTGGCGCTAAAGATGCGCCATGGTGCGGGGTATTTACAACGTGACGCATCTCCCAGTTGCGTCACGCTGTAAAGCCCTGCGCCAGAAGGAGGCATTCCATCGCAGGGGGGGGGCGTTCCGGCGCAGGAACGCCTCCCAAAAGTGGTTGAGTGAAATCTACAAGATTTCACTCAGTCACTTTTGGGCCCATGCTCCGTCAAAACCCTGCGTGCCTGCTTGAAGAAGGCGTAAGGATTGTCGCAGCATTGTGGAGATAGGGCCCCCCAGAGCATTGCTGGAGCTGCGTCGCGCTTGCGACGCAACTCCAGCAATGCACCGCTTTTACGGCGGCGCACAATAACTGGCGCATTCCTGCTGATATGCAGGGATGCACCAGTTATTGTAAATCTCACTATTTAGAGCACTTTCTTGCTCTCGAGAGGTGCCAGTACTCTCCCATTAAATGTATTGCTGCAGTGCTCAGAAGTGCAGACACTCTACCCTTCAAATTAAAGAAGTGCAGGACTCAGTACCGTACAATGCTTGCCTATTTAAAGTACTGGCATAGGGAATATGTGCCAAATGCTGCCAGTAGAAAACACACACTTGATGGGCCGCTTTATTAGGGCTCGCCTGCTGTGCGCTTGCGCATAGCTGGCGAGCTATATTGCAGCTTAAACAGAGTTAAACCAACTCGGCGATTTCTTTGAGTGCCCGAGAGCGCGTGCACATCAAAGCCACCAGCCTCCTCGGGCATCTCAAGCTTCCCTCAGCCGGCATTTCTCCTCCCCTAATTAGTCATGCACGGCCGGCCGGTCAGCACATCAAAGGCTGCTGCTCCCGGCCCCTATTCTTCCCTTCTTGCCTCTCCCGCCCCCATTCCCACCACAGCAATGCAGAGGGCTTGTTTATATTGCAGCCCCTAACCATCTTGCATGCTGCTCTTGAAACAATAACCATTGTTGGTCATGATATAATAAACGCTCTAATTATTTTATCAGGGCCACACAGAATTTTATAAAGTCTTTTGCTGGCATTTTCGTTTTATGCTGATTGCTATTTTACACCTTTCACATGCTGGCGATTTGCTTCAAAGATATACATTCATCCTGAATCCCGTTACTAGAGCTTTCTCCTCTTCTGCTATATATGGGTTTTAGTTGAATTTCATTGATCTCTTTTACTAATGATTTATAAAAAGTGCCACCCACCACACAGCTCCACCTACACAGCTCCACCGATGCACCCACCACACAGCTCCACCGATGCACCCACCACACAGCTCCACTGATGCACCCACCTCCACCGATGCACCCACCACACAGCTCCACCGACACAGCTCCACCGATGCACCCACCACACAGCTCCACTGATGCAACCACCACACAGCTCCACCGACACAGCTCCACCGATGCACCCACCACAGAGATCCACAGATGACCCCACCACACAGCTCCACTGATGCACCCAAGACACAGCTCCACCGAGGCACCCACCACACAGCTCGACCGAGGCAACCACCACACAGCTCCACCGATGCACCCACCACACAGCTCCACCTATGCACCCACCACACAGCTCCACCGAGGCACCCACCACAAAGTTCCACAGAGCCACCCACCACACAGCTCCACCGATGCACCCACCACACAGCTCCACTGAGGCACCCACCACACAGCTCCACTGATGCACCCACCACACAGCTCCACCGATGCACCCACCACACAGCTCCACCGATGCACCCACCACACAGCTCCACCGAGGCACCAACCACACAGCTCCACCGATGCACCCACCACACAGCTCCACCGAGGCACCCACCACACAGCTCCACCGATGCACCCACCACACAGCTCCACTGACACAGCTCCACCAATGCACCCACCACACAGCTCCACAGAGGCACCCACCACACAGCTCCACCGATGCACCCACCACACAGCTCCACCAAGGCACCCACCATACAGCTCCACCAAGGCACCCACCACACAGCTCCACCTACACAGCTCCACCGATGCACCCACCACACAGTTCCACCGATGCACCAACCACACAGCTCCACCGAGGCACCCACCACACAGCTCCACCGAGGCACCCACCACACAGCTCCACCGAGGCACCCACCACACAGCTCCACCGAGGCACCCACCACACAGCTCCACCTATGCACCCACCACACAGCTCCACCGAGGCACCCACCACACAGCTCCACAGAGCCACCCACCACACAGCTCCACCGATGCACCCACCACACAGCTCCACCGAAGCACCCACCACACAGCTCCACCGAGGCACCCACCACACAGCTCCACAGATGCACCCACCACACAGCTCCACAGATGCACCCACCACACAGCTCCACAGATGCACCCACCACACAGCTCCACAGATGCACCCAGCACACAGATCCACAGATGCACCCACCACACAGCTCCACCGAGGCACCCACCACACAGCTCCACCGAGGCACCCACCACACAGCTCCACTGATGCACCCACCTCCACCAATGCACCCACCACACAGCTCCACCGACACAGCTCCACCGATGCACCCACCACACAGCTCCACTGATGCAACCACCACACAGCTCCACCAACACAGCTCCACCGATGCACCCACCACAGAGCTCCACAGATGACCCCACCACACAGCTCCACTGATGCACCCAAGACACAGCTCCACCGAGGCCCCCACCACACAGCTCCACCGAGGCACCCACCACACAGCTCCACCGATGCACCCACCACACAGCTCCACCTATGCACCCACCACACAGCTCCACCGAGGCACCCACCACACAGCTCCACAGAGCCACCCACCACACAGCTCCACCGATGCACCCACCACACAGCTCCACTGAAGCACCCACCACACAGCTCCACCGAGGCACCCACCACACAGCTCCACCGAGGCACCCACCACACAGCTCCACCGAGGCACCCACCACACAGCTCCACCTATGCACCCACCACACAGCTCCACCGAGGCACCCACCACACAGCTCCACAGAGCCACCCACCACACAGCTCCACCGATGTACCCACCACACAGCTCCACCGAAGCACCCACCACACAGCTCCACCGAGGCCCCCACCACACAGCTCCACAGATGCACCCACCACACAGCTCCACAGATGCACCCACCACACAGCTCCACAGATGCACCCACCACACAGCCCCACAGATGCACCCACCACACAGCTCCACCGAGGCACCCACCACACAGCTCCACTGATGCAACCACCTCCACCGATGCACCCACCACACAGCTCCACCGACACAGCTCCACCGATGCACCGACCACACAGCTCCACTGATGCAACCACCACACAGCTCCACAGACACAGCTCCACCGATGCACCCACCACAGAGCTCCACAGATGACCCCACCACACAGCTCCACTGATGCACCCAAGACACAGCTCCACTGAGGCACCCACCACACAGCTCCACCGAGGCACCCACCACACAGCTCCACCAATGCACCCACAACACAGCTCCACCTATGCACCCACCACACAGCTCCACTGACGCACCCACCACACAGCTCCACAGAGCCACCCACCACACAGCTCCACCGATGCACCCACCACACAGCTCCACCGAGGCACCCACCACACAGCTCCACCGATGCACCCACCACACAGCTCTACCAATGCACCCACCACACAGCTCCACCGATGCACCCACCACACAGCTCCACTGAGGCACCAACCACACAGCTCCACCGATGCACCCACCACACAGCTCCACCGAGGCACCCACCACACAGCTCCACCGATGCACCCTCCACACAGCTCCACTGACACAGCTCCACCAATGCACCCACCACACAGCTCCACAGAGGCACCCACCACACAGCTCCACCGATGCACCCACCACACAGCTCCACCAAGGCACCCACCATACAGCTCCACCAAGGCACCCACCACACAGCTCCACCTACACAGCTCCACCGATGCACCCACCACACAGTTCCACCGAGGCACCCACCACACAGCTCCACCGATGCACCCACCACACAGCTCCACCTATGCACCCACCACACAGCTCCACCGAGGCACCCACCACACAGCTCCACAGAGCCACCCACCACACAGCTCCACCGATGCACCCACCACACAGCTCCACTGAAGCACCCACCACACAGCTCCACCGAGGCACCCACCAAACAGCTCCACAGATGCACCCACCACACAGCTCCACAGATGCACCCACCACACAGCTCCACAGATGCACCCACCACACAGCTCCACCGAGGCACCCACCACACAGCTCCACCGAGGCACCCACCACACAGCTCCACCGAGGCACCCACCACACAGCTCCACAGATGCACCCACCACACAGCTCCACAGATGCACCCAGCTCCACAGATGCACCCACCACCCAGCTCGACAGATGCACCCACCACACAGCTCGACAGATGCACCCACCACGCAGCTCCACAGATGCACCCACCACGCAGCTCCACAGATGCACCCACCACCCAGCTCCACCCACCACACAGCTCCACTGATGCACCCACCACCCAGCTCCACCGATGCACCCACCACACAGCTCTACTGACACAGCTCCACTGATGCACCCACCACACAGCTCCACCGACACAGCTCCACTGATGCACCCACCACACAGCTCCACTGATGCACCCACCACACAGCTCCACTGATGCACCCACCACACAGCTCCACTGATGCACCCACCACACAGCTCCACTGATGCAACCACCACACAGCTCCACTGATGCAACCACCACACAGCTCCTCCGACACAGCTCCACCGATGCACCCACCACAGAGCTCCACAGATGACCCCACCACACAGCTCCACTGATGCACCCAAGACACAGCTCCACCGAGGCACCTACCACACAGCTCCACCGAGGCACCTACCACACAGCTCCACCGATGCACCCACCACACAGCTCCACCGATGCACCCACCACACAGCTCCACCAATGCACCCACCACACATGCTCCACCTATGCACCCACCACACAGCTCCACCGAGGCACCCACCACACAGCTCAACAGATGCACCCACCACACAGCTCCACTGATGCAACCACCACACAGCTCCACCGACACAGCTCCACCGATGCACTCACCACAGAGCTCCACAGATGCCTCCACCACACAGCTCCACCGATGCACCCACCACACAGCTCCACCGAGGCACCCACCACACAGCTCCACCGAGGCACCTACCACACAGCTCCACCTATGCACCCACCACACAGCTCCACCTATGCACCCACCACACAGCTCCACCGAGGCACCTACCACACAGCTTCACCGATGCACCCACCACACAGCTCCACTGAAGCACCCACCACACAGCTCCACCGAGGCACCCACCACACAGCTCCACAGATGCACCCACCACACAGTTCCACAGATGCACCCAACACACAGCTCCACAGATGCACCCACCACACAGCTCCACAGATGCACCCACCACACAGCTCCACAGATGCACCCACCACCCAGCTCCACAGATGCACCCACCACACAGCTCCACAGATGCACCCACCACCCAGCTCCACAGATGCACCCACCACACAGCTCCACAGATGCACCCACCACACAGCTCCACAGATGTACCCACCACCCAGCTCCACCGATGCACCCACCACACAGCTCCAACGAGGCACCCACCACACAGCTCCACCGAGGCACCCATCACACAGCTCCACTGACACAGCTCCACCAATGCACCCACCACACAGCTCCACAGAGGCACCCACCACACAGCTCCACCGAGGAACCCACCACACAGCTCCACCGAGGCACCCACCACACAGCTCCACCGATGCACCCACCACACAGCTCCACTGACACAGCTCCACCAATGCACCCACCACACAGCTCCACAGAGGCACCCACCACACAGCTCCACCGATGCACCCACCACACAGCTCCACCGATGCACCCACCACACAGCTCCACCAAGGCACCCACCATACAGCTTCACCAAGGCACCCACCACACAGCTCCACCTACACAGCTCCACCGATGCACCCACCACACAGTTCCACCGATGCACCCACCACACAGCTCCACTGAGGCACCCACCACACAGCTCCACCGAGGCACCCACCACACAGCTCCACCGAGGCACCCACCACACAGCTCCACCGAGGCACCCACCACACAGCTCCACCGAGGCACTCACCACACAGCTCCACCGAGGCACCCACCACACAGCTCCACCGAGGCACCCACCACACAGCTCCACCGATGCACCCACCACACAGCTCCACCGATGCACCCACCACACAGCTCCACCGACACAGCTCCACCGATGCGCTCACCACAGAGCTCCACTGATCCAACCACCACACAGCTCCACCGATGCACCCACCACACAGCTCCACTGATGCTACCACCATACAGCTCCACCGACACAGCTCCACAGATGCCCCCACCACAGAGCTCCACAGATGCCCCCACCACACAGCTCCACCGATGCACCCACCACACAGCTCTGCCGATGCACCCACCACACAGCTCCACCGATGAAGCCACCACACAGCTCCACCGATGCACCCACAACCACCGATGCACCCACCACACAGCTCCACCGACACAGCTCCACCGATGCACCCACCACACAGCTCCACCGATGCACCCACCACACAGCTCCACCGAGGCACCCACCATACAGCTCCACCGAGGCACCCACCACACAGCTCCACCGATGCACCCACCACACAGCTCCACCGAGGCACCCACCACACAGCTCCACAAATGCACCCACCACACAGCTCCACCGATGCACCCACCACACAGCTCCGCCGATGCACCCACCACACAGCTCCGCCGATGCACCCACCACACAGCTCCGCCGATGCACCCACCACACAGCTCCACCGAGGCACCCACCACACAGCTCCACCGAGGCACCCACCACACAGCTCCACCGATGCACCCACCACACAGCTCCGCCGATGCACCCACCACAGAGCTCCGCCGATGCACCCACCACACAGCTCCACCGATGCACCCACCACACAGCTCCACCGAGGCACCCACCACACAGCTCCACCGAGGCACCCACCACACAGCTCCACAGATGCACCCACCACACAGCTCCACCGATGCACCCACCACACAGCTCCGCCGATGCACCCACCACACAGCTCCGCCGATGCACCCACCACACCGCTCCGCCGATGCACCCACCACACAGCTCCGCCGATGCACCCACCACACAGCTCCGCCGATGCACCCACCACACAGCTCCGCTGATGCACCCACCACACAGCTCCGCCGAGGCACCCAGCACACAGCCACACCGAGGCACCCACCACACAGCACCACCGAGGCACCCACCACACAGCTCCACAGATGCACCCACCACACAGCCCCACCGATGCACCCACCACACAGCTCCGCCGATGCACCCACCACACAGCTCCGCCGATGCACCCACCACACAGCCCCGCCGATGCACCCACCACACAGCTCCGCCGATGCACCCACCACACAGCTCCGCCGAGGCACCCACCACACAGCTCCACCATTGCAATCACCACACAGATCCACTGATGCAACCACCATACAGCTCCACCGACACAGCTCCACCGATGCACCCACCACAGAGCTCCACAGATGCCCCCACCACAGAGCTCCACAGATGCCCCCACCACAGAGCTCCACAGATGCCCCCAGCACACAGCTCCACCGATGCACCCACCACACAGCTTCACCGATGCACCCATCACACAGCTCCACCGATGCACCCACCACACAGCTCCACCGATGCAGCCACCACACAGCTCCACCGATGCACCCACCACCCAGCTCCACCGATGCACCCACCACACAGCTCCACCAATGCACCCACCACACAGCTCCACCGATGCAGCTACCACACAGCTCCACCGACACAGCTCCACCAATGCACCCACCACCCAGCTCCACCGATGCACCCACCACACAGCTCCACCGACACAGCTCCACCGATGCACCCACCACACAGCTCCACCGATGCACGCACCACACAGCTCCACGAGGCACCCACCATACAGCTCCACCAAGGCACCCACCACACAGCTCCACCGAGGCACCCACCACACAGCTCCACCGAGGCACCCAGCACACAGCTCCACCGATGCACCCACCACACAGCTCCACCGATGCACCCACCACACAGCTCCACCGATGCACCCACCACACAGCTCCGCCGATGCACCCACCACACAGCTCCGCCGATGCACCCACCACACAACTCCGCGGATGCACCCACCACACAGCTCCGCCGAGGCACCCACCACAGCTCCACCGATGCACCCACCACACAGCTCCGCCGATGCTCCAACTAAGCTCCACCAATGCACCCCCCAAACAGCTCCACTGATGCACCCGCTAAGCTCCACCGATGCACACACCACTCAGCGCAACCACAGCATCACTCAGCGCAACCACAGCATCTCTCAGCGCAACCACAGCATCACTCAGCGCAACCACAGCATCACTGGTTCAAATATGTTCTTTCAATGTTTCAAGCTGATTTCAAGCTTTCACGCTTTATTACAAATCACAAAAAGATGTTAATATTTCACTTCTGTTCTTGAATTTTCGTCACAATAAAAAACACTGAACATAATCTTCACAAAAGTTATTTACAAAAGTTTAAGCTATTGCCATTACAAATTAAATAAATTATTTAAGTATTAATTATTTTTAAAAATTAAAAGCCATTGTTATTTGTAATATCAATACATCTAAGTCACGTAAATACAAAACATGTTGCATTACAAATGCTATAGGTGTCACATTTGCGAAAGTTATAACTATTGGCATTGTAAATGACAAAGCTATTAATTTAGCTATTTAAAAAACACATAAATAAAAAAAAAATCATTTATAAGACCAATAGCTCAAACTTTCCTAATGCGAGCCCTATTGCATTTCCAATGCTTGTTTTCCATTTTCCATCCAAACATTCAAGTTTCGTGGGGGTGCTCCAGCACCAAAATCCCACCACCCCCACCCTCACACCCTCCCCTGGTTCCAGCCACCCCGGGTTGTGCAGTGAGTGTAGCAGCAGCTGCGTGGGAAGTTCCCTCACATGCATTTCTGTGGATTTCTGGTACTTACACAACTTACAATAAAATTAGGAAAAATATGGTAAATAACAATTAGGTTTAGAAAAAAACAGACTTTGCGGTTCTGCTAATGTGGCTCTGCTGGGACTGCTGGGTGATCTCAGCAGAGCTGCGCGAGGCGGTTAAGGCCCTGCTGTCCTTGCAGCTCAGCAATTATCCACTGCTTAACAGACATCCTTTGATTGGATGCCAGATGACGCGCTAATGCAGCCGCCAACCACCCGGCTTCCTGCACAGATACTCCAAGCAACGGTTGCAAGTGAATTATTTTCCTTTGTTTTGTTGACTTACTGGCATTGCGCCAAACACAGCCAGTTGAAGGGCTGATCATTTAGCTGCTACGCAGGTGGATTACAGGCCGGATTTCTGACAAGAAGGAACCTGCGAAGCCATCGCCTTTAAATTCACTAATTTTAGATTCAATCTTTTAATTAGCCTGCTTCCATCAGTTCCTCAAAGTGCTCCTCGATGACAGATAGAGGGATTTACACTCTCCCTGAACTGCCCAACGAAATATCGCGAACCAACATTTTCAACATTACAGATTCCATACAACAAATTCTAGTAAAACAACGTACCCGCTGTTCGAAACCGGTGGAAAGGGAGTTACCCAAAGCAGGGGAGAGAAGAAAAAGAAGTCAAGCTCCTGAGCTACTGTAGCTCTCCAGATAGCTCTGAGTAGCTCACCTGTGTGCATCCCAGTTATTAAATTAGAAAGCTTTAGCTTGGTTGAATTAATATACATATAAAACAAATGAGATTATACAACACTAATAATATTAGCTTTCAATGCATTTCATTGAACATAAGTAGCTCCCAGTGCATAAAAGGTTGGAGACCCTGGACAGACAGTGACTATGAACAGAATTCTTCACGCTGTGCTCCATTGAGGGTAAGAATTGGTGAAATTTAGGGCTATACTTAACTTGGCCTTAAAGGTGATGTCACAGCGTATTCGTGTGCTTGGAAAAGTCAGCTCATCTTGATTGATAACTAAGGTCTTTTTCTTGGATTTTTTTTAGATGCGCTTTTCACAGTTTCATGAAGCACAAACTTGTCCAAAGGGCATTGGAGTGCTTTACACGAGAACAAGACCATACAGATTTGTTTTTTTGGCATGGGGAGGTTAAGTGACTTCCACAGAACCACAGGATTTCAAGCTAAGGTCATGATTCAAACTTGGTTCCCCACTTTCAAAGTCAGAAACTGTAGCCACAACGTCACATTTCTTCCATGTATCAATGAGTCCCTGTGACTGGCAACTCGTTTTTTTCCAGTCAGGAAGGAGAACTTGCATCTTCTGCAGTGCCACTGGATTTATGTCAGGGAACCCATAGAAATGGTTTCAAGCATATTTAAGCACCTTCTTCTTTTTCACTGTTCTTAGCATCATGTCACTATCACCCGGCATCACCACAACCATCATCACAGTGCCACGTCCCCCATTTCCACCAAATGGTTTCTTGGTGGGCTACTTGAAGGACCTGGTAATTACTATCACTCTAAATTCCTTGCGGTCAACCAGCAGATCTTTGGTTAGTACAGCCAGCTTTCCAAGAACACTGCCAGTGCCTTCGTAAAGGGGCAGACCCAGATACAAATCTGCTATCTCCCACATGTGTTCTCAAGGCCTGCCAGACATTGATAGACTGGAACAGCATTTTACTACTGAAGTGCTTCATCTTTGTCTAAGTGGAGGTGGGGATACTGTTGCATTATTAGTAGTGAAATTTTCAAGACATATTTATGGTATTTAGGCTGTTGGTAAATGATTTTTTTTAGTACATTTTGTAGGTAATTTCTTCTGCTTTTTCAATGACAACCCCAAAAGGCTTAACATTGTGCTTTGTTTTCCACAAGCAATACTTACCCATTTGCGATACATTTTGTATGTGTTATCACTGCTGATATTTACCCCATACATGGAATATCACTACAGATATTTAGTGCTCACAGTTAATTTCCCATGCCAAATTCTCTTGAAATGGGTCTAGAACTGGTTAACCCAACGTTTGTGCCTTATGGTTCTAGTATTTTCGGCACACACAGAGGTGCACTATGATAAATGTACGCAAGTCTACACAAATTGTTGAACATTGTACAAGTCTTTACTTCAGATTTAAGACTTCGGATTCAAGCTACATTATTTCCCTCACTAGTTAAACTATTTGCAATGGTTTTGCATGAACTTTTTAAGTGAACTACAAGTATTCAGCGTAGAATAATGGAAAACGTCTTGACAGCCTTGATTAATGTGTACGGTCCGGTACACGTCATTTGATGAGGCCCTTAACAAGCTACGATTATTGGGTAGAGGGGCCCTTATGGCCAAGTCTGACATCCAATCAGCGTTCAGGTTGTTGACAGTGCATCAACAAGACTTTCACCTCTTGGGTTTTACATTTGGGGGCAAGTACTACGTTGACAAGTCTATGTCCATGGGCTGTGCAGTCGCGTGTGCACATTTTGAAACGTTTAGTCGTTTCCTGGAATGGGGGTTTGAGATCTGGTGGTGTCTGATAACATTCTTCATTACCTGGATGACTTCCTCTTCATGAGGCCATCGGGCCCTAGGATTGTAGGTGTGCCCTGAAAGGTTTCCAAGAACTAGCAAAGGTAGTGGGGGACCCACTAGTTGCAGAAAAAAACAGAGGGCCCCAGTACAAGGCTGACATTCCTATTCATTGAGAGTGATTCAGAGGCAGCGGTATGCAGGCTACTGCTGAATAAAGTGGAGGAATTCCGGACAACCATACTGAATTGTCTGAGTTCTACCAAGGTGACCCTCCATCAGTTACAGAGGTTGGTGGGGCAGCTTAACTTTGCACTCAGGATCATCCCCATGGGTCGCGTCTTTTCCAGAAACATTGCAAGGACAGTGTCTGGCTTGAAAGCAAAGCATCTCCACACCCGCCTCCCAAGATAGGTTAAAGAGGATCTGTTTATCTGGATGGAGTTCTTGCAAGATTTTATAGGCTTAGTGATTTTGCCACGGCCAGCTGTGAGTACTGCCGAACTGGCCCTGTACACTGATGCAGCTGGAAGCGGGGGGTTTGGAGCCATCGTGTGGAACAAGTGGTGCATGCAGCACTGGCCAGAGGACTGGGCTGAGAGAGGCTTGACCAGGAACCTAACATTCCTTGAGCTCGTTCCCATTATTTTGGCATTGCATATTTGGAGGTCTCAGCTCTTTATTAGCAGAATCATTTTTTGGTCAGACAACATGTCCATAGTCTCTGGCTTAAATAACCAAAGAGCGCAGTGCCAACTCGTCCTGCGCCTTTTCAAATCTATGATTTAGGTATGCCTCGCAGAGAATGTGCACTTCACAGCAAAGCATGTAGCAGGAGATAAGAACACACTAGCTAATGCCCTCTCTCATTTTAAGTTGGCAGATTTCAGAACGCAACTACCAGAAGCGGACAAAGAGATGTCGCCTTTCCCTGCGAGCCTATGGAAGTTTGGTGTCCCATTGTCCCGGAGCTAACAGCAGGAGTGTCTCTTTCAAACAGCGCGCGTTTTGTCTTTTTTTGGGTGTTCAACGGGAGGCGGGAAAGTCAGTGGTAGCAGTGAGGAGGCAGATGTGAGCAATTGACTTCTTTGCTGGACTACGGGGGTGGCAGACCCCACCAAGGACTTTAGAGTGAAAAAGGTACTGAAGGGGTGAGACTGCGCAGTTATAAGGATTGTTGACCCCATCTCCATTGCACGAGTAAGTGCACTATGTCCAAAAGCCCATCGGCCATTTGCAGGTGGGCGTCATTAATCGCGCCACCATGGAGGGGTGGGGGAGCAAAGAAATGGGTCATGACCGGAAGTGGTCGTGAGTTATGCAACAGAGGGGAGGGGGCAGAATAGAGCCCTTTAAAAGTGGATGACCCCCCCCCAGTGACCCCCTCTTTGTCCCCTGATGTGCTGTGGGAGCCAGACTGAATGTTTGCCACCCACCCACCCCGACATATATACATGGGTGCCTATTGTAGGCCCATTGTTGCCTTGTAATGACACTTATGCTTGAGGGCACTAAGTTGCCCAGTTGGCCGCCTCCTTAGGGAGAAGCCTTTCAGGGGTGAGGCTGGTTGAAAGGAGGGCTGACCTGCTGGTGGCCCTACCTTTCTAGCCCTACCTTGGGTGCCCCGGAGATTATGTATGCATGACCAAGAGTCATGGGATGCCCCGCAGGGACCAATGCGCTATGCGGTCTCTGGAGATGTCTGAATTGTTTGCTGTGAAAGTTTATTACCTGGTCTTTCTCTACTATGTTGCCCCCAAATGGGGATGTAAATAGGATATGTGCAATGTCGTGTTCAGGTTTGCTGTGTATTTTGCAATATTTTCTATTGTGTAATGTCATTTGCTCATAGTGGTTTATACCACCTTGTTTAATGTGGATTAAATTTGCTACGTCCTAACCCAATAAGTTGAGTTTGTTGCCTTTGTGGGGGGGCGAGGGGACCGTGCAGTTTGTAAGGGTGGTTGATACCATATCATTGCACGAGATAGCGCACTATAAGAAAATAGATAGGCCACCCATTGCGTGGCTCTTTGGGATTGTCTTGAGGCAGGATTGAAGGATACATAGTAGCCTTTTATTGAGGTTTCTTCTTCTCACCAAGATTCATGGATGTATGTAATGTCATATGCTGTGCAAAAAGACTTAGCATCTGGGTCTGTTAGGATGTTCTCAAGGCCAGCACCATTCCAGGAAAGCAGGCACATGTGCTTAGTCTTTTCCTCCGAGTTTTGGGATGAGGCAGAGTGCTTTTTAAGTGAAAGTTAATTTGATGACGAGGGACCAGCCAGGGTCACAGCCAGCCAAGCCCAATCCTCATGCAGAGTTTCAGATGGGGGTATAGTGAGCCTATAAAGTCTACTTATTTGGTCGTGGGTAGAGACGGGTAATGCTTGCATTTTGCTGGCAGCATTATAGTACAGGGGGCCTATGACATTTTGGCATGAATTAAGTTCTTTATGATATGTGTTGCCTGCGGGGGCTTTTGGTTTTGTCATGTCCAAACCCCTTCACATCCTGCTTTTACACCCCCCCCCCCTTCAATCAGAAAACACACAGCAAGACTACATCACAATGGCACAGACTTTGGATCCCCCATACGACATTCATGTATCAACTGCACTTCCCTCACATATAATTCACACATCAAATAGGCTGCCTCCTACTCCTGACCATAAACTAGCTGAGATACTATTAACGCTACTACAAATAAAAAAAGACATAAATACGCTTCGCAACCTGATTCTGCTGCAACCCATGTTCTCACACCCAGAACTAGCACACAGAACGTTCCTACACAGCAAACACCGGAAAATCACCCAACAACTACCTGCAAGCTCACTGAAACATGGGCTGCCTAGATGGAGAACAGTGCCCCACACAGATGTTTCATCCCGGCCAATCCGAGGATAAACCCTCTATCAGCCAAAGACTTAAGCACCCTGCTCCATTCCTGCGAATTACCGGTTCCCCTACTTAATAGTGAACATACAGTTAATTTGCGAAAACATTCCCTAATCCACTCCATCTCCCCTGATATCCATTGAGCCACAAGACACAACTCTAGAGGTATAGTTGTAAACAACCTCATGGGAGTCCCCCTCATACCTGAATCCAAAACTACACACATCAAATCACAACTAAATGCATTGTTCTAAACTGCAGGTCGGCATTAAGACATGGAACTGATATAGCTGACCTCATCCTTACTAATGAATCAGAAATACTAATTTTGACTGAAACATGGCTAAATGAATCGTCTACACCTATTCTACACATACTGGTACCCCCAAACGATGGCATCACTAGATTAGACAGAACAGACAGGCCAGGTGGTGGTATTGCCTGCATACATTGAAGCAATCTAACAGTGAACCAATCCCACTCCCCATCATTATTATCTTCCTGTGAATACTTATACCTAGGTATCACTAGTAATAACAAGCCTTTATGTTCACTTCATAAATTCTACCACCCTCCAGGAGATAACCTCACCTTCATCGAACACCTAATAGATATACAAATGTTGGCCTTCAGAATACTCAAATTTTCCTGGGTTACTTCAATCACCATTGGGATTATCTGAACGACCCAGGGGTCAATAGCCTCAAAGCTTTCCTCACAGACCTTAATCTCACCCAAATCTACACCAGTCCCACACATGATAAAGGCGCAATCCTCGATCTGGTAATCACCAAAGATGACTCGACTGTGCTAGAATTGATCCTCCCGTGTGACTGGTCTGACCACCACATCATTACATTCAACATCAATGAATCAACTTAAGCAGCCAGTACACAACCCACAAGAACGAAACTCTGGAAGCGGGATAAGAAAAATATCAGTTCCAACGTACTCTCAAGCTCCATCCCTAACAGCTTGCTCCCCCTGAAGGATCTTCTGATGTTCATAGTATGACCAATCACTACTTCCACACCATGAACACGTTTCTATACAAAGTAGCTCCCCTTCAACTGAAAAGAATCACCAAAAAAGACTTTAAACTGTGGTATGATGGCAGGTTAAATGAAGACAGAAGATCTCTCAGATTGATCGAATGACGATGGAGATCTATCCTATCCTCTGACCACCTCAAGGCTTTAGGAACCACGAGAAACGCCTATTTTTAGAAAGGTCAGATGATCTAAAGCTGAATTCAGCACTCAAACCTAGCTAAGAACGGATCCAAAAAACTATTCGAATTAATCAAGGCGCTAACTAAGGATGAACCACCCTTCTCCAGGATAAGCCAGACATAAGACCCAATTGCGAGGATTTTGCCACATTCTTTACTAGGGAGACAGAAAGCATAAAGAAGGACCTGCTCAATGACTTAATAACCCTCAAGGACACTCAAAGAGTCCCTCCAATTACCACACCATTAGCCCCAGCCTTCAGTTCTTCAAAATTCGACCTCAAACACAACGCATCATGGTCTTCCTTCAACTTTTACAGTGAAGAATCTATACAAAAAATTCTGTTGGCTTTGAATCCCTCCAACCACTTCACAGACCCTCTCCCCGCATACTACCTAAAAGACTTAATACCATTTGTACTACCTCTGTGGACCAAGATCATAAACACATCCCTCAGTCGAGGATCCATCCCAGATATCCTTAAAGCAGGACAGGTATCCCCTATCTTAAAGAAGCCATCAGCGGACCCATTGGACTTAAACAACTATCCCCCAATATCCAACTTTCCCAGTCTGGCCAAACTCCTAGAAAAATGTGTTCATACACAGTTGGGCTACCATATAGTAAATTTCAACCTGCTCAACCAATACCAATCTGGCTTCCGAGCAGGTCACAGTACAGAATCAGCCATGACACTCATAATAGACGACACACTAAAAATCCTTGACCAAAACGAAACTTGTTTACTAATCTTGCTTGACCTATCTTCGGCCTTTGACACAGTCAAAGACAACAACTTGCTAGACCTCCTGAAACACAAAATGGGTTTATCTGGCTCTGTACTTACCTGGTTCACCTCCTTCCTCCAAAACAGATCATAAAGATTCAAAGTCAACAATTCCTTATCCAATCCCGTGCCAGTAACTCTAGGAGTACCGCAAGGATCATGCCTCTCACTCACTCTTTTCAATCTCTATATGGAACCACTCACCAAACTCCTCAGCGCATCTAAGATCCACTATCACATGCACGCAGATGATACGCACCTCTACATAAAGATCCATTCACTCTCTCAATTCAACGCAGGAAAAAACTCAATCCTGGCTGGCCGAAAACCATCTGAAACTAAGCACCCTCAAAACTGAATTCCTCCTAATCTCTCCCCAATCATTCTTCCATCATTCACGACTGGCTGAACACCTAACAGCACTCAAAGGTCAACCACTCATTGTCGATTCAGCAAAATCACTGGGAATAACGCTAGACAGTACCTTAAACATGCATAAACATATCAGTGCCTCTACAAAAGGAGCACATTTTCAAATAAATGCCTTGAGAAAACTGAAACCCTTTTTGCCCGCAAATGACTTCAAACAGGCTGTGCAAGCCTTAGTAATCCCAAGAGTAGAATATGGCTGTGTCGCCCTTTGCAGTCTTCCCAGATCAACAACGGCCCGCTAAGAGCCACAATCAACACAGCGGCTAGACTAATCACAGGCTCCCAAAGAAACTATCATATCTCCCCGGACCTTAAAGTTCTCAATTGGCTACCATTCAAGGTGAGAATTCATCTAAAAATCACCTGCATGACGCACAAGGCCCTACACCACAATACCCCACGTTATCTAACACAAAAACTGTCACTCTCATGTGGTAACAGATACACCAGGAGAATCTTCTTTTGAAACCGCAAAGATTTGCCAAGAAAAAAACATATAACCGATCCTTATCAGGAATGGCCCTAGGATCTGGAATGCCCTACTCCCAGAAACGAGACAGAACCCCTCTACTGCCTTTTTCAAAAAAGAAGTGAATTCAATTCTCATGTCTACGTTTACGTGAAACATTTTATATCTGGAATTTTAGTAACTACTTTGTATTGGATCTCTTGCAACAAGATTTGAACTATATTCTCAGGGATACTATGTTTCTAAAAAGTTTGTATATAGCCTTGTATTGTATATGGTTTTCTATTGGTAGTTACTTCTATGTACTAGACTCAATCATATATTTTCAACTATATTTTTATCAGCTTCTGAAATCTTGCTTGTAAAGCGCTCGGATACCTGCAAAGTTCTTGTTCGTGCTATATAAAACTCTCAAAATAAATAAGTAAATGGTTAAAGGGAAGCTTATAGAGGATGCGTTTAGGATCTTGTTAAATAGGAACGTGAGGATAACAGGGCTTTGGGGCTAATGTTATCATGATCTCCCATTCTTCTAGGATACTTTGATTTTTGCATATTGTGCTGACTGCTGAGTGAGTTGTCCAAGTGACAGCAGTTGCTTCCTTCTGGGGGAATATGGTTGGTGGGATGAACTGTACACTCCCAATTTTGAGTGCTACTTTTGCTCTGAAATGATGCTTACCTTTCTATTGTACATGCTGCTGGGCAAAGAATGAGGATGGGGAGTATTCTGCAGAAATAAACATATCATCAGTGAGTACTTTTGTTCTGTTCAGGAAGGCATACACCATATGTATATGTCCCAATGTTCACCACTAATACCGTGGAGTTTCTCAAAATAGCCCAATTGACCATCTGTGAATCAATCACAATTGGTAATGAGAACATTATGTGGTTCCTCGTTCTCTAAAAGACAATCTTCATCATGGCATCCCTTTTTGGCCAGTGTTGACTTTGAGGGACACAAAGGCCTGACAATACCAGGGACAGAGATCAATGGGAATTTCAACTTTTAGGGAAGAAACGTGAAAATAAGGAATCCTGCATGTCTTTCCCTTGTATTCCAGTTGGAAGCTTTGCATGCTTCAGCAGGTGAATTCTCCAGGTGGAATATAACACACCAACGATGTTCCTACTAAACTGATCATTTCCATAGGGCAGGTAACTGCCTCATTGTAATTAACTGGTCTCTCGTAATAAGGGCAAACTTCATCAATCTTTTTGACAAGAAGCCCAGTATTTGCCCTAAAATCACTTTAAAGACTCTGGTGACTGTTATGTAGCTGACCGCCTATTTACCATATAGTGGCTCCCATATAACTGCATGTAACTCCATTTGCCTGCATGGCATTGTTTTGGGCTCCCTCCTGGATGTAATGCCCTCTTAGTTTTGTACCTTTCGCTAGTCCAGGAAGGAGGTCACAAATGACCATTTATGTGTGGAGGCAATGGTAGTTGCTGCTCTAGCTGTACCAGCTTTGGTGGATGGTGTAGGGCTTGGCCTTTTTGGCTGAAGTTCCCTAAACTTTTTGCTTTCCCCCTAGACCATTTTCCTGACATAGAGTAGCCAATTGTAAATGCTGTGGGTGTTTTGCCACTGCTGATCAGTGTCAAAGTACGAGTGTTCCCTGATTAAAGTGTAATGGTAATTGGTTGTCCATGATTGGTATGTTTGCCTTACTTGTAAAGTCCCTATTGATGTGGACTGTGTGTGCCAGGGCTAGTAATGCAAAGGCGCATGGAAAAGGGAACTCAGGTCTGCAGTGTAAGGCCTGCACGCAGTTTGCTAAGTTGGCATGTTGTCCTGGCAAGTGCAACCACTTGTCTGGCCTTACTTTCCCTTTTGCATACACAGGAGGTACCCCTATGGTAGGTCCCGGGTAACCCCTGGGCAGGGTGCAGTGTAAGTAAAAGGCAGGACATATACTAAGGTGTGTGTTATGTCCTGAAAGTGAAAAACACTCCATTTCGTTTTCACTGCTGAAAGGCCATCCCGCCCATAGGACAGAATGGGGGAGGCTGGGTGTTGTGTTTGTTAGCCTAGGTTCTTATAAGTTTAAAATGGAGAGGTGAATTTTAATATGTATGAACTCACAGTGTCATAACAAATCTTTCTGTGAAAGTGGTTTTGTCAATGTGTGCTCAGAAAAAAACTCTTTTAGAAAGTGCCTGAGATTTGTGCTTTAAGCATTTCTGTGTGTCTCTGCTGAATGTGGATTGACTGTCTGGATCTGAGAGGTGAGAGGAGCTGGGAGAGGTCTTGACCCAGGTAGGGGTTGAGATGGCACCAGGCTGCCCTGCATCTGGAGAGTCGGGGGAGTAGAAGCCGGGGAGGTGAAAAGGTCTGGGCTGGTGCTATAAACCAATTGACCCATCTCCTGGTGAGTGATTAAGGATCCAAACCCCTGGTACCAAAGGGAAAAAGGTGACACTGAGAGGGAGACATCCAGAACTGATTTAGACAGGGGTCAGGGACCCCTGAGCACAAAGAACTTCAAATATATGAAGGGGTATAAGTAAGAAAACTGAAAGCCCTAGAAATTGGTGTCGTTTTGAATGGCGAAATGGACAGGTCGAGTCTGCAAAGGCTTTGATCTCTTTGGTGGTCAAGAAGAACCTCTGCCAAGGAAGAAGTTGCTGAAGAGACTGTTGGATAGGACTGACCCTTGCATCGTGATCTGGGGCTGGCCTGCAGTTTGTAACTGTTACTAAGGAAGAGACTGACGGGACATTGCAGTGAGTGGTGTCCCCCCCCTTCTTGAACAGGACTGTGCTTTGTGCTGTGTCCTGAACCCCAAGGTCTCGAGTGGAGCTCACTCCCTGTTTGGAAACACAGGAACATAAAAGTTTCCGGAGGAGTCCCAAGCAACGCGGTGTGTGCATGCTTTTGCAGCTTGAGACCCTCGGAAGTTGGGCCTTGTGATCGTGGGCACACAGGAGTAAACTGAGTCTCGGACGTGCAGGGTGTGTGTTGTGGTGCATGCCAAGACATTGGTGAAGAGCGCCTGGTCGTTGTGTGCACCAGTAGTAGAGAGGCGACTCGGACGCGCAGGGTGCATGTCGTGGTACAGCCAAGGGGTTGGTGAAGAGCCACTGGGCGTTGTGTGCACCGAGCAAAGAAGTGAGTCTCGGATGCGCAGGGTGCATGTCGAGGTGCAGCCAAGGCATTGGTGAAGATCGCCTGGTCATCGTGTGCACTGGGAGAAGAGGTGAGACTCGGACACGCATGGTGCGTGTCGAGGTGCAAAGAGCGCCTGGTCATCGTGTGCACCGGTAGAGGAAGTGAGACTCGGACGCGCAGGGCGCATGTCGAGGTGCAAGCCGAGGCATTGGTGAAGAGCGCCTGGTCTTCGTGTGCACCAGAGAAGAGGCGAGTCTTGGATGTGCAGAGTGCGTGTTGAGGTGCAACCAGAGGCGCTGGTGAGGAGTGCCTGGGTAGTGTGTGCACCGAAATTGAAGTAAGTCTACAAAGTGCTGAGTGCAGGTCTCGGTGTCCACTGAGACCGCTGGAAGGAGGGCCAGCTCATTGGGCCCTCAGAGTGAAACAGTAGCAGCCCAGATGGGCAGCCCCGGAGGAGCTGAGCCGCCGGCTCGAGTTCACTGTGCCCATTGATGGAGTTCTGGATCAAGGCCCAAGTCGCAAAAGGAGGAGAGGAGAGTGGAGTTGTGCCTCCCAGGTAACGTGGATCACACCCTGGGGTGGGGTGTGGGCTCGGAAGGACACTCTCTCGGCTTCTCGCTTCTGTCAACTGCGCGAACCTGTTGCTTCGGCTTGGATCGAGGCCCGTGTTGGCCCGAGGAGGGGCAGTCCTGGGGCAAAGTGAGAAGCAGTACTTTTGTGCCATCATTGATCCATTTTGGGGACAACTGTTAACAGAGTACCTAAACTGTTGTATTACACTTTGCATTATTGTTGCTAATGAACTATCGAACTGTTGTAGGAGGCCTGACCTTATTTGTGCCTGACGAACTACATGCTTGGTGCGCTATGCACTGCGTTATTTTTCCCATGCAGAGTACATGATTGTAACGTGGCGCATTGCATTATTTCTTCATCGCACAGTACATGATTATAAAATGGCTCATTGCATTATTTCTTCATTGCACAGTACATGATTGTAGCGCGATGCATTGATTTGTTTCTTCCTTGCACAGGGCATGCTGGTAGTGATACGCATTGCATTATTCCTTCTATTGCAAAGTACATAATTGTGGCGCTAAGTATTGCATTGTTTCTCCATTGCACTGTACAGGAGTATATCGTTGCGCATTGCAGTATTTCTTTTCTTTTGCAACGTGTATGATTCTAGCACTACGACCTGCCTAACCTTTTGGAAACGGTTAGAACTAAGCTTAACGGTTAGTAGCGGTGGTTGGGATAAGAACCTACCAATCCACCGGAAGGAATACTACCCATTATTGTATGTTTGTTTTGTATTGTGTGGTCATATTGTATACCTTCCTATATAAAGATTATACTTGTTTTATAAAAACTTGTGTGGAGTCTAATTGTGGTGACATCATTGGGTTGCTGTGAGTATGGTTGCACATACTGTAAACTTGTGCCTTGCAGATAAGCTTATTTACAACAAGGGGTGGTGAGGGAGAGAGTCTCTGAATTAAACAGAATACTCTCACCCAGTCAAGAGATCAGGGCTAGATCCAACACCGTTTTTTAGCTCACTGCACCATCCCAGTTTCAGAACCTGGCTGTATGCAAATTAGTCTGTACCTGTCCCAGTGCATGATGGGAACAGGGCAAACCAAACTACAAAAGCCAATTCTTACACTGGGAAGGAAACAAGCTACCGGGGACCGGTTTCTGGCATTTCAGCCGTCTTCGGCCCGGCTTGCTTGAATCCTGATGGTGCAATGAGCAAGGGACTCACATCTGAGTATACCCTTCCACGCTTAGGGTGGACAAAAATATTTACAACAAGGGGTGGTGAGGGACAGAGTCTCTGAATTAAACAGAATACTCTCACCCAGTCAAGAGATCAGGGCTAGATCCAACACCGTTTTTTAGCTCACTGCACCATCCCAGTTTCAGAACCTGGCTGTATGCAAATTAGTCTGTACCTGTCCCAGTGCATGATGGGAACAGGGCAAACCAAACTACAAAAGCCAATTCTTACACTGGGAAGGAAACAAGCTACCGGGGACCGGTTTCTGGCATTTCAGCCGTCTTCGGCCCGGCTTGCTTGAATCCTGATGGTGCAATGAGCAAGGGACTCACATCTGAGTATACCCTTCCACGCTTAGGGTGGACAAAAATATTTACAACAAGGGGTGGTGAGGGACAGAGTCTCTGAATTAAACAGAATACTCTCACCCAGTCAAGAGATCAGGGCTAGATCCAACACCGTTTTTTAGCTCACTGCACCATCCCAGTTTCAGAACCTGGCTGTATGCAAATTAGTCTGTACCTGTCCCAGTGCATGATGGGAACAGGGCAAACCAAACTACAAAAGCCAATTCTTACACTGGGAAGGAAACAAGCTACCGGGGACCGGTTTCTGGCATTTCAGCCGTCTTCGGCCCGGCTTGCTTGAATCCTGATGGTGCAATGAGCAAGGGACTCACATCTGAGTATACCCTTCCACGCTTAGGGTGGACAAAAATATTTACAACAAGGGGTGGTGAGGGACAGAGTCTCTGAATTAAACAGAATACTCTCACCCAGTCAAGAGATCAGGGCTAGATCCAACACCGTTTTTTAGCTCACTGCACCATCCCAGTTTCAGAACCTGGCTGTATGCAAAATAGTCTGTACCTGTCCCAGTGCATGATGGGAACAGGGCAAACCAAACTACAAAAGCCAATTCTTACACTGGGAAGGAAACAAGCTACCGGGGACCGGTTTCTGGCATTTCAGCCGTCTTCGGCCCGGCTTGCTTGAATCCTGATGGTGCAATGAGCAAGGTACTCACATCTGAGTATACCCTTCCACGCTTAGGGTGGACAAAAATATTTACAACAAGGGGTGGTGAGGGACAGAGTCTCTGAATTAAACAGAATACTCTCACCCAGTCAAGAGATCAGGGCTAGATCCAACACCGTTTTTTAGCTCACTGCACCATCCCAGTTTCAGAACCTGGCTGTATGCAAATTAGTCTGTACCTGTCCCAGTGCATGATGGGAACAGGGCAAACCAAACTACAAAAGCCAATTCTTACACTGGGAAGGAAACAAGCTACTGGGGACCGGTTTCTGGCATTTCAGCCGTCTTCGGCCCGGCTTGCTTGAATCCTGATGGTGCAATGAGCAAGGGACTCACATCTGAGTATACCCTTCCACGCTTAGGGTGGACAAAAATATTTACAACAAGGGGTGGTGAGGGACAGAGTCTCTGAATTAAACAGAATACTCTCACCCAGTCAAGAGATCAGGGCTAGATCCAACACCGTTTTTTAGCTCACTGCACCATCCCAGTTTCAGAACCTGGCTGTATGCAAATTAGTCTGTACCTGTCCCAGTGCATGATGGGAACAGGGCAAACCAAACTACAAAAGCCAATTCTTACACTGGGAAGGAAACAAGCTACCGGGGACCGGTTTCTGGCATTTCAGCCGTCTTCGGCCCGGCTTGCTTGAATCCTGATGGTGCAATGAGCAAGGGACTCACATCTGAGTATACCCTTCCACACTTAGGGTGGACAAAAATATTTACAACAAGGGGTGGTTAGGGACAGAGTCTCTGAATTAAACAGAATACTCTCACCCAGTCAAGAGATCAGGGCTAGATCCAACACCGTTTTTTAGCTCACTGCACCATCCCAGTTTCAGAACCTGGCTGTATGCAAATTAGTCTGTACCTGTCCCAGTGCATGATGGGAACAGGGCAAACCAAACTACAAAAGCCAATTCTTACACTGGGAAGGAAACAAGCTACCGGGGACCGGTTTCTGGCATTTCAGCCGTCTTCGGCCCGGCTTGCTTGAATCCTGATGGTGCAATGAGCAAGGGACTCACATCTGAGTATACCCTTCCACGCTTAGGGTGGACAAAAATATTTACAACAAGGGGTGGTGAGGGACAGAGTCTCTGAATTAAACAGAATACTCTCACCCAGTCAAGAGATCAGGGCTAGATCCAACACCGTTTTTTAGCTCACTGCACCATCCCAGTTTCAGAACCTGGCTGTATGCAAATTAGTCTGTACCTGCCCCAGTGCATGATGGGAACAGGGCAAACCAAACTACAAAAGCCAATTCTTACACTGGGAAGGAAACAAGCTACCGGGGACCGGTTTCTGGCATTTCAGCCGTCTTCGGCCCGGCTTGCTTGAATCCTGATGGTGCAATGAGCAAGGTACTCACATCTGAGTATACCCTTCCACGCTTAGGGTGGACAAAAATATTTACAACAAGGGGTGGTGAGGGACAGAGTCTCTGAATTAAACAGAATACTCTCACCCAGTCAAGAGATCAGGGCTAGATCCAACACCGTTTTTTAGCTCACTGCACCATCCCAGTTTCAGAACCGGGCTGTATGCAAATTAGTCTGTACCTGTCCCAGTGCATGATGGGAACAGGGCAAACCAAACTACAAAAGCCAATTCTTACACTGGGAAGGAAACAAGCTACCGGGGACCGGTTTCTGGCATTTCAGCCGTCTTCGGCCCGGCTTGCTTGAATCCTGATGGTGCAATGAGCAAGGGACTCACATCTGAGTATACCCTTCCACGCTTAGGGTGGACAAAAATATTTACAACAAGGGGTGGTGAGGGACAGAGTCTCTGAATTAAACAGAATACTCTCACCCAGTCAAGAGATCAGGGCTGGATCCAACACCGTTTTTTAGCTCACTGCACCATCCCAGTTTCAGAACCTGGCTGTATGCAAATTAGTCTGTACCTGTCCCAGTGCATGATGGGAACAGGGCAAACCAAACTACAAAAGCCAATTCTTACACTGGGAAGGAAACAAGCTACCGGGGACCGGTTTCTGGCATTTCAGCCGTCTTCGGCCCGGCTTGCTTGAATCCTGATGGTGCAATGAGCAAGGGACTCACATCTGAGTATACCCTTCCACGCTTAGGGTGGACAAAAATATTTACAACAAGGGGTGGTGAGGGACACTGTAAACTTGTGCCTTGCAGATAAGCTTGGCTGCTCATGCCAAGCTACTAAGGGGGTGAGCAGGGATATCTCAGGGATATCTCAGACTGTGTCACTACTAAGCCTAACATTGAAACGAGGGGTCCAGATCTCGCACCTGGTGACAGCGGTGTGGGACAGGGATTCCCGCCTCCAGCATTTGGTGGTGGCGGTGACGGATAACAACCCCCACTTCAAACAGATGGATTCCTAGAAGAATGGGGGATCTTGATAACATTACCCCCAAAGTCCTATTAGCTTCATGCTCATATTTAAAAAGATCCTGAGCGTGTCCTCTGTAAGCTCCTCTTTAAACATGACAAAACCAAAATGCCCAGCAGGCAACACATATTATAAAGAACCTCATTCGTGCTCAAAAATGCAATGGGCCCTGTACTTTAGTGCCACCAGCAATAGGCAAGCATTACCCATCTCTACCCAGAACCTCTGAAATGAGGGGTCGGCCCATCTTTGTGATGCATCTCCTGATATATCTAAAGGTGACGCCCTTGCATAGACACGTCAGGTCATGCAGAAAATCACATGGACATGCTCTGCGTCCAGCATGTTTATTGTGGGGTTAGGAATCCTACATTGTCCCCAACTTAATCCTGACATTATTTTGGAGCCAGTCACCATGGACGCTTGTTATACATAGCGATGATGTGTGACATGAGACAAACTACCTCCACCAAGGCAGGAAAACATCAGTAGTTTTAAATGTATTGCACTCTTTTTGAGAATGGCAATCTACGCTTATATTTTTTAGTTCGGGTGCTGAAATGAAAACACTTAAGACACACAGGGGAAGATTTACTAAAGTTTCCACAGCACAACAAGACAACTTGCTGCGCTGCATTGCTTTAAAGGGAGACATCAGAAATGGGCCATATTTACAAAGATATGTCGCATTTCTGCAGCCTCTCCACACTGCGTGCTTGCTTTCTAGCACCAATGCAGGCACCCTTGCGCCATGGTGCCTGTATTACAGGCAGGATTGTTTTTGTGCAGGATGGGACGCCTAGAAAAACAACCCTTAAAGAAATTTTCCTTTTTCAATGTGTGATGCATTCAGCATCACACATAGAAAAAGGAAGTAACGGGGAGGAAAAAAGATAGTTCCCCTTGTTACGCTTGCGTCTAGAAGGTTTTGATGCATTCTAGGTTTACAGTTCTTTGTAAATCTGGGAATGCACCAAAATCCATGGGTGGATGCGTGGGAACGCCCACACTCCACCTATGGAATACCTGCCTGCTGCAAGGTAACGCAAGGCTTCAAAATGTGCCCCTTTGCTTTACCTTAGCCTTACTAAACTACTCTGAGCTAAGCAAGATGGTTTTGCGCTGCTTAGTAAATCCCACTTAAAGGGCTTGCATTGCCTTTTATCGCCTTGCCTGATGGAAGGGCAATGCAAGTCCTTAGTAAGTCTGGCTCACGGATTTCTAAAAAGTCTCAAGCGGAATCTGTTCAGTGCAATAAAAAGTAATATGTTGGATAAATTGGTCATAATGTGACATTTCATTTTATTTCAAGCTGAATGCATATTTCACCTGCTCATGATTTGCAGTGCAATGTGAGTATAATTTATTTAAATACTTTCATTTATGTTGTTCAGTTTCAGGATTCGGACCCTGACTTTCAGAGGTTGACGGACGTCCATTGAAAGATATGATGTTATTAAAATAAGGACGGCCCAGCAAGGGACCCTGGAATATGTTGTGTGGCGTAATAAACAATTCATGAGGCGGTGGAATGTTGGAGGACTGATTCTGACTGGATCCGAGGACAACAACAAAGGGGCATATTTGCGTAGACTTATAATTTAAAAATGAGCCAAGCTACAAGTACCCTTCTGGAGCTAGTGTGGCACGAGCATGAATGCAAATGTATTCCTCATTATCAGCTATCTGAAAACTTTAATCGCATACCAAAATGAAAGATTTGCTTGCCATATTGTTTAATTCAGAAGGCAGTGTGATAAGAAGCCAGTCTGTTTTTATGTGTTTGTGTAAAGTGATATTAGACGACCACGTGGAGCAACACTGACGTACATGAAATATATCAATATTGGGGAGTATATTGTACCGACAACGAAGGGCGTGTTACCCGGCTACTCGCCAGTAATTTTCATTACTCCAAGCCCTAGTCTTCCCGTTCTATTCCTTACGCATGAGCAGTTTGCCTGCTCCACAGAAACTATTACTTGCTACGGTCAAAATACTTCCCCCAATACGGCGCTGCCTACCCAGCAAGCATAAAGGGGGAAGCACGTCACTAGGACATCCTGAGAATACCAAAGAAACTCATGAAAAAGAAAAACAAACAAAAAATCACCATAAACAGAAACCAGGGAGGGAGGGACAGGTTCAGGAACTAGAATTCAGAGTAATGAAGATTACCGGGAAGTAACTGGGCAATACCTCTTCTTCAGTCTTCCTGTCCCATTCCTTACGCATGAGCCCATACTGAAGTGCATGGTGATTGATCCACACAGAAACACAGGATGATGCAACATACATGAAAAGAAGTGCAAAAAATAGCACAAACCCCAGACCATGTACTGCCGACAAAACCAAACCGGCAGACACAGGCACCCCCACCCGAATATGGTAGTGGGAAACCAAAGTGTGGGGATAAGCCCCCGTTGACCAGGGAAAGCAAGGGCCATGGGACGAAGAAAGCATTGACCACCCAGTCCAAACCATGAGGTAATCGGGCTGCAAACAGAGGGAGAAGGGTCAGTTTTGTCAAGGCTAACAGACCCAGCCAGGGAAGGCTGAACTAGGAGGGAAACGGCAGAAAGAGAAGGGACACACCCACTCCAAAAGGAACCACAGGCCCATACACCATGAGAAGAGAGACCGCTGAGAGAGAGGAGACTCCCCAAGGCTCACAAATCGGCCTCTCACCCAGAGGAAAGGGAAAACAGAGACCGGCGCATCCCCCCCGCCAGTCGACTGAGGCACGAATGACCTGGATGGCTGTCCAAATACAGATAGCAAGGGGCCGAAGGAGAGGACCGGAACAAAGACAATGCCTGCCACAACGCCACCAAAATTGACCAGTACAAAAACTGGAGAGCTCAGAAAGGGAGCACCTGCCCTGTGCCCAGGAATGCCCCAGCAGTGCCTCTCTCCCTGGCGCATGCATCAGTCTGCAAGAACACCGAGGGGGAAGGTGCAAGCCCCTTAGGGAGAGATAGGCAACAACCACCACCGGAGAAACCTCCAACCTCCGGGGTCTAGGAATAAAAGCCACCGATCCATGAAAAACCTGAAAAGAGGGAACACATGGATACCAGCCTGTTAGACGGACCGGGAGGGTCGGCCGAGACTACGGGGAGAGGTCTCCGGGGAGAGCCGTCTCCAACGACTGTACAGATAAGTAACTTCCCCCCCCACAGACGGACACCACACAAGGTTGAAGTTTAACGAGATTTTATATGCAATTCTTAGGTTACGATGATATGATACAAGGAGGTCTGGACTCAGGGGTCCCCTCGGTTCTGGTCTCTGGTGTAGGAAAAGGGGTAGCGGGACAGTCTTGTTACCAATGAGTGGAAAATAGCTCTCAATCCTCGAGCTCGGCGTTCTAGGTGATCGGGCCGCGGCGGAGCCAGCAGGTCCCGAGATGGACGAAGGAAAAACGACGGTCCGCGGCAGAGCCTGCAGGTCCCGGTGAAGATGACGGTTACAACGGTCCGCGGCCACGCCAGCAGGTCCCGACGACGATGAAGGAGATGAAGGTTGCGAAGGCTGTGGCAGCGCCAACAGGCAGGATGGTGATGCACAAGACAGAGCTACGGCAGCGCCAGTAGTCCGCCTAGGATGAGTTCCTCTTTACGTCTCTCGACTCCAAGATACAACTGCCTTCCTGCTCTGGAGCTGCTCCAGTTATAGGGCTGGTGTGCTTTGATGTCCGGACCCTCGCACTTGGAGGTTGGGAGGTCCAGGATGAGGGAGTCCAGACACCCAGCAGGGGGGTGGAGCCAACGCCCGGGGAGGCGATGGGCGAGCGGCACTTGGTGGTGGAGAGCCATCGACACCTCCTTCTCCCATTGACTTGCCAAGTAGCCCGCTCACCTCCTGGGTGGATGGTGGTGCCGGGAAGTCTGAGGCCTGGCCAGGCCCAGGGTTGAGGTCGGCCGGGGGCCAGGCGGCCACGTGGGGGAGTGTCCAAGATGGCGCCCCAGGATGGGCGCGTAGGCTGGCAGTGGATCGGACCCACGAGGTTGACATGCTCGAGGGCAGGGGTCCCTGAGGGGACGGAGGACGTGCAAGGGTGGTGTGTAGTACCTGCGTGACCGGGCTCAGGCCTGGTCGGGCCGGGGGAGAGCGGCCTTTCATGTGGCCTGTCCAACATGCGTCCCCCCCAGCTGAAGGCGGGGAGAGTTACCCATCCTCTTGGGGACTCTCCGTGTCGAGGCGGAAGAACCGGGACAGGCCATCCGCGTTGGCGTGATCTGGCCCAGGCCGGTGTTCGACTGTGAAGTCCATACCTTGTAGGGAGATGGACCAGCGTAGTAACTTCGGGTTTTCCCCCCGCATCTGCATCAGCCATTGCAGGGGTCGGTGGTCGGTCTGTACCCGAAAGTGTGTGCCAAAAAGGTAGGGCCGGAGCTTCTTGAGGGCCCATACCACAGCGAAGGCCTCCCTCTCTATGGTGCTCCAGCGCTGTTCCCGTGGTAGGAGTCGCCGGCTAATGAAGGCCACCGGGTGATCAAGACCGTCGGTGTTCACTTGAGACAGGACTGCCCCAATGCCATGGTCGGAGGCATCCGTCTGAACGACGAACTCCCGGCTGTAGTCGGGGGCCTGGAGCACAGGGGCGGAACACATGGCGGCTTTCAATTGTTCAAAGGCAGCTTGACACTCTGGGGTCCAGTTGACTTTCTTGGGCTGGTTTTTCGACGTGAGTTCTGTGAGGGGCCCCACTATAGTCCCATAGTCTTTCACGAACCTTCGGTAGTAGCCTGTGAGGCCCAGGAAGGCTCGTACCTCGGTCTGGGTGATGGGGGACTGCCAGGACTGGATGGCGGCGATTTTTAGCTGCAGAGGGGCCACCAGGCCGCTTCCCACTTGGTGCCCGAGGTAGGTTACAGACCCTTGCCCAATTTGACATTTGCTGGCCTTGATCGTGAGGCCAGCCCGCTGTAGGGCTTGCAGCACTGCTCGGAGGTGGTGGAGGTGCTCGGACCAATGGTGGCTGTACACAGCGATGTCGTCTAGGTAGGCGGCGCTGAATCCTTCGAGCCCCGCCAGGACCTGATTGACGAGCCGTTGGAATGTCGCTGGGGCGTTCTTCATGCCGAAGGGCATGACGGTGAAATGGTAATGGCCATCGGGTGTGGAAAAGGCAGAACGTTCTTGCGCCCGGGGTGTGAGGCCGATCTGCCAGTAGCCCGCCGTCAGGTCGAAGATACTGAGGTAGCGGGCAGCTCCCATGCGGTCGATCAGTTCATCTGCCCGGGGGATGGGATGTGCGTCTGTTCGGGTGACCGCATTCAAGCCCCGGTAGTCGACGCAGAACCGGAGTTCTGGTGTGGTGCCGGGGGCAGCTGCTTTGGGGACCAGTACTACAGGGCTGGCCCAGGGGCTGTCTGAGGCCTCGATGACCCCGAGTGTGAGCATCTTGGCTACTTCTTCTTGGATGCAGGCCCGTACCCGATCTGGCACGCGGTAGGCCCGGTGGCGGATAGGGGGGCTGTCCCCCGTGTCCACATCGTGCACACACCAGGGAGTGACACCTGGGGTGAGGGAGAACAGGCTGGCGAACTGTGATAGGAGGGCTTGACATTCCTGGCGTTGCTCTCTAGTGAGAGCCTCCGAGAGTCGGACCCCATCCACGGAGCCGTCTTGCTCCCGAGTCCGTAGGAGGTCAGGGAGGGGCTCGGAGTCTTCTTCAGCCCCAGTGTCTGTGGCCATCAGGAGGCTGAGTTCTGTACGCACAAAGTGGGGCTTTAGTCTGTTAGCGTGGAGGACCCGGAGTGGGTTCCGGGAGGATTCCATGTCGATGAGATAGGTGGCAGGGCCCTTGCGCTCGATTACTTTGAAGGGCCCCGTCCATTTGTCTTGTAGGGCGCATGGTTCGGTGGGGGACATCACCCATACCTGTTGGCCAGGTTCAAATTCAATGGATGAGGCATTCCGGTCATACCACTTTTTCATGTCCTCTTGACTGGCCTCTAGGTTGGTTTTTGCCAGTTCCCGGAACCGCCGGGTCTGGTTGCGGATGGTTAAGAGATACCGGAAGACATCTGGAGGGTTCTTTAACGGAGGCATCTCCCAGCCTTCTTTGACTAGGCTGAGCGGCCCCCGCACTGGGTGTCCATATAGCAGTTCAAATGGGCTGAAGCCCAGGGATTTCTGGGGGACCTCTCGATAAGCGAAGAGGAGGCACGGCAGCAGCACATCCCACTGGCGACGGAGGGGCTCTTCCAACCCCCCGATCATCCCCTTTAGCGTGCGGTTGAACCGCTCAACGAGTCCGTTCCCTTGAGGGTGATAGGGGGTCGTGAATCGGTAGGTGACCCCGCACTGTTGCCAGAGGGATTTCATGTATTTAGAAATAAAGTTCGTGCCTCTGTCGCTGACGACTTCTCGGGGGAAGCCCACACGGGAGAAGATCCCCATCAGAGCCCGGCCGACTACCGGGGCTGTCACAGTCCGCAGAGGGACAGCCTCAGGGTAGCGGGTGGCGTGGTCCACTAGCACCAAGATGAATCGATGGCCTTGTTTTGTGCGCGGGTCCAGGGGCCCCACAATGTCTATTCCGACCCTCTCAAACGGGGTAGTGACCACAGGAAAAGGTTGCAGGGGAGCCTTTAGTTTGCGGCCGCTCTTTCCACTGGCTTGGCACGTGGGGCAAGATCGGCAATGCTGGTGCACATCGTTCCTCATTTTAGGCCAGAAGAAGTGGGTCACTAGGCGACTGTAGGTTTTATCTTGTCCCAGGTGTCCTGCCAGGGGGACATCGTGGGCCAGGTTGAGCAGAAAGTCTCTAAAACGGAGGGGCACCACTAATACTCGGTTGGCCCCCAGCTCGGCGATTCTTTGCTCGCTATACAGCAGATCATTGTCCCAGTAGACCCAATGAGTACCGGAGGTATCTCCTGCGCTTTGGGCGAGCGCTTGCTGGCGGAGTCCCTCGAGGGAGGGACAGGTCTTCTGTTCTTGGCGAAATTGTTCTTGCGTGGGCCCCCCCTCTTGAGGCCACTGGTCGAGGTTAGCGAGGTCGGAAGGTTGAGCTGGTTCGGGGGGAATGTCACGGTCGGTGGTTTCGGCTGGGGCGACCGGGGGCGGTGGTGCCGGCCATTCGGGTTCTTCTGGGCGGTGGTTGGCACGGGCGGCCATGGACCGGGTGGTGACGCACGCCCAGTCCGGGACGCCTAACATCCCCAGGTGTTCTCTTCGCTCCACGGCTGCCCACGGAGAGCTTTCAAGGTCATTTCCCAGGAGGCAGTCTACGGGGGCATCGTCTCGGACCGTTACTTTCAACATGCCGGAGACCCCTCCCCATTCGAAAGGGACGCAGGCCATCCGACACAGACTTTCCGAGTTATCGGCTGATCGTACAGGGCAGAGAATGTTCGGTAAATACTGTTCTGGGGTCACCAGGTGACAGCGGACGGCTGTTACACTGGCCCCGGTGTCACGAAGGGCTTCGGCCCGGCGTCCATTGATGCTCACCCATTGGCTGTACTTCTGGGTGTTAGCGGGTAGGGGGACCCGCGGGACCATGTCTTTCCCCCCTAAGCATGCTAGAGCCATGGCGGCTGGCTCCCACTCTTGATGCTCTTGTTCGTATTCTTCCTGCTCCTCGGAGATCTGTTCTTCCCCTAGGGCCGCAGCGGCCACTTGGCGGGGTCTTGGGCTCTGGTACTGCGGGCAATTTGGGTCGTTTGCATAGTGGCCGACCCGTTGGCATCGGTGACACGTGACATTGGTTCTGTACCCCGGTCGCGCCGGGGTGCTGCCCCGGTTGGCCGGGGGGGTGGTGCTGGTAGCGGGGGCGACCGGAGCGTTGTCTCTTCCTCGTCCTTGGCCCCCTCCTCCTCCTCTGGGTCGGTGCTGACCATTGTTGTTCCGGTTCTGTTCGTAGGACCCATTCCGGCCCACTCTGGTGATCTCCCACCGGTCAGCTTCGGCCGCGAGCTGCCGGGGATCCGTTAACTTGCTGTCGAGGAGGTGCTGGCGGAGTTCAATGAAGCAATTGTTCGACAGATGCTCTCATACCATCAGATTGAACAGTTGTTCGTAGGTCGTGACGTTGCTTCCTCTGATCCAGCCCTCGAAGGCTCGGCTAAAGTAGGTTACATAGTCCACCCAAGTTGTACCCGGGATGCGGGTGCAGTCTCGGAACCTCTGACGGTACATCTCGGGTGTGAGGCCATAGCGGGTGAGGAGTGCCGCTTTCATATGGTCATAGGAGGTCATCTGGTGGTCCGGGAGCTGTAGCAGGGTATCGCGGCCCTCACTGAGGAATCTCCCCCATAGACCGGCTCCCCAATCGCTTCTATCGATCCGGTGTGCAGTCATAGCGATTTCATAGGCCTTAAACCATTGCTGGATGTCGTCCTCTCGGAAATACTCTCGGACAACATCCTTGGGGATGTGTACCTTTTTCTCTGTGGCCCCTGAGGTGTGGGGTCGCTCGGGCACCCCTACTTCTTTATTTTGCTTGCGCAGGTTGATCTCGGCTAGGTTCCGTTCGTGTTCGTACGCCAGTTTCTTTTCCTCGAGCTCCCTTTGTCTCTGTTTCTCCTCTCTTTCTTCTCGGAGACGCAGGTGCTCTAAGTTGATTTTTTGTTCGGCCAACTTAAGTTCAACGTCCATTTTGAGCCGGGCCATTTCTAGCTCGTGTAGTCGGGTTCTTTCTCTTTCCTGGATCTCGTCTTGCGAGAGACCCGTTCTTTGCCCTTCAGGGGCCGTGGTGGTTTTTTCTGCGGTGCTTTGATCGGGGGTTCCGGCATCCCCGGTCTCTGCCCAAGATTCTAGGGCATGCTTAAAATCGTCTTTGGTGCTTAGTCCGGTGGTAGCGATACCCAGTTCGATGCAGAATTGTTTTAGTTCACGATGGCTGTACTCCTCCAATTTCTCCATTTGGAACTTCTCGGTTGATCCGCTTTCTTTAGTTGTCATTGTGATTTCGTCGTGGGGTGAGTTACTCTCTGTACGTTTATGCGGTGATTCGGATCGCGCCGCTGGCCACCAATGTTAGACGGACCGGGAGGGTCGGCCGAGACTACGGGGAGAGGTCTCCGGGGAGAGCCGTCTCCAACGACTGTACAGATAAGTAACTTCCCCCCCCACAGACGGACACCACACAAGGTTGAAGTTTAACGAGATTTTATATGCAATTCTTAGGTTACGATGATATGATACAAGGAGGTCTGGACTCAGGGGTCCCCTCGGTTCTGGTCTCTGGTGTAGGAAAAGGGGTAGCGGGACAGTCTTGTTACCAATGAGTGGAAAATAGCTCTCAATCCTCGAGCTCGGCGTTCTAGGTGATCGGGCCGCGGCGGAGCCAGCAGGTCCCGAGATGGACGAAGGAAAAACGACGGTCCGCGGCGGAGCCTGCAGGTCCCGGTGAAGATGACGGTTACAACGGTCCGCGGCCACGCCAGCAGGTCCCGACGACGATGAAGGAGATGAAGGTTGCGAAGGCTGTGGCAGCGCCAACAGGCAGGATGGTGATGCACAAGACAGAGCTACGGCAGCGCCAGTAGTCCGCCTAGGATGAGTTCCTCTTTACGTCTCTCGACTCCAAGATACAACTGCCTTCCTGCTCTGGAGCTGCCCCAGTTATAGGGCTGGTGTGCTTTGATGTCCGGACCCTCGCACTTGGAGGTCGGGAGGTCCAGGATGAGGGAGTCCAGACACCCAGCAGGGGGGTGGAGCCAACGCCCGGGGAGGCGATGGGCGAGCGGCACTTGGTGGTGGAGAGCCATCGACACCTCCTTCTCCCATTGACTTGCCAAGTAGCCCGCTCACCTCCTGGGTGGATGGTGGTGCCGGGAAGTCTGAGGCCTGGCCAGGCCCAGGGTTGAGGTCGGCCGGGGGCCAGGCGGCCACGTGGGGGAGTGTCCAAGATGGCGCCCCAGGATGGGCGCGTAGGCTGGCAGTGGATCGGACCCACGAGGTTGACATGCTCGAGGGCAGGGGTCCCTGAGGGGACGGAGGACGTGCAAGGGTGGTGTGTAGTACCTGCGTGACCGGGCTCAGGCCTGGTCGGGCCGGGGGAGAGCGGCCTTTCATGTGGCCTGTCCAACACAGCCTCAGAGAGCACAGGCAGTGCACATGCCACCTCACCCAGACTCTGCAGTCAGAGAAGGGCAGACACCCAAGATTTGGAAAGAACCCAGAATATTTGTTGGAATAGATGGGAGAGAGCCCTGTTGAAAATCAGAGCCAGTGGGGCCAAGAGGGTTAGAACAACCCATGGCATTGATAAAAAGACACACCTGTTAAAAGGCAAGAGCATTATCCCACAGAAAAACGAAGAAACAGCAGACCAGCCAGATGGATGGGAATATATAGGCAGGCGTCCAACAGGATGAGGGATGTGGCCATTACGGCGGAACGCTATGGGGTGGAAGTAGTAACATACGCAGACGACACCCAGCTGGTGGTCGCTCTGACCCAACCCTCTGAACTAGCCGCTGCAAACTTCTCAGCATGTCTCCAGGAGATGGCTGAATGGATGGCGAAGAACTGCCTCCGTCTTAACGGTGATAAAACTGAGGTGTTGATTGTGGGAAAACCCCCCTCAGTCTGGTCATCTGCCTGGTGGCCGCATACCTTGGGGCCCCTACCTACCCCCAGTGATCAGGTGAAAAATCTTGGAGTATGGGTGGACTCAAAGCTTGACTACGACTACCACACCAGACGAGTAGCTGGTGCTTGCTTTTCGATTCTACGGAAACTCCGCAAAACCATCGACCTGCTCCCAGAATCCTCAAGGAAGACCCTGGTCCATGCTCTTGTCACGTCAAGATTGGACTACGGAAATGCCCTGTATCTAGGTGCCAACGTCTCTAGTCGGCGGCGACTGCAGACAATCCAGAATGCTGCAGCTCGCCTGGTCCTCCGGCTGCCTAGAAGAGCTTCCTCTAAAAAATCCCTACAAACATTACACTGGCTCCCGATTAACGAAAGGATCGACTTTAAGGCCCTGTGTATTGGCCACAGGATCGTACATGGTAAGGGTCCGGCCTTCCTTCAGAACCTGTTATGCCCCTATACGCCCACCCGGCAACTCCGCTCATTAGGAGCAGGCCTTCTTGCTGTCCCCAGACACAAAAAAGCCAGAATGGGAGGCAGATCCTTTCGTACTCTGGTGGCACACAGATGAAACTCTCTCCCCCTGAGCTTAAGAGTGGAAACATCGGAGCTCATCTTTCGCAGGAAACTGAAAACATTCCTCTTTCCTAAAGATTAGCCCGTCCTGCTATGACTGTCGGAGCAACTGACTCTTCTGACAGCGCGGGGACACACTGACAGTGTAACCAGGCGCTATACAAAATCAGAAATAATAATAATAATAATAATGTGAGGAAGCACACCACAGGAGCTGTGAGTATAGTGCAGACTGAGCTGAACTGCAGACCTATACTCCGTATCCGTGATCGGAAGGATTGAAACCAACAACCCCCTTGACGACACACATAGGAACCTTGGCAGATGGTTGTCTATCTGAAAACACTCCTTGCCCCTGACACATGGGAGGAAATGAAAGCTCGAACCCAAGCCAATGCCTACCAGACTGAAAAATTAGAGACTTCCCCTACACCAAACCCCCCGCAGGAAGGGCAGACCCAACTGAGGACCCTTGGGAAGGGCATCTGGGCACATCCATCCATAATCAACTTAACTGGCCTTAATACGCAACATGTCTGCAGTACAGAAAGAAAAGAACACTGTGTCCTAGTGACATGCTTCCACCTTTATTCATGCTTTGTAGGCAGTGCCATATTGAGGGAAATATTTTGACCTCAGCTAGGTAATAGTTTCTGTGGAGCAGGCAAACTGCTGATGCGTAAAGAATGGGACCGAAATACGGCCAACGAGGTATTGTGAAGAGGTTGTTAAGGAAGACATGCGTCAGTTGTCTTAATGAAGTGTTTCATTTGCACACTCTGACCATTGCATCCAGTGAGGTGACTTTGTCCTGCTTAACCCATCTCTCCACACAGAGGCGAGAGAGAATGTATTAAGACCTGATTCTAAATTTTTTGGCAGAACTCTGTTACTGGAAGATTATCAGGATGCTGTCAGTAATTCTGGCTGTATTTAGGGTTCAAAAACTCCCCTTGCATGATGCTTAGCTTTCATGATCATTTTTGACAGTAGGTTCACTGGAATGGTATCACCCTAATAGAGTAGGCTTAAGTGCAGCGCCTTGGGGTGAAACTGGAGCCACATATTTTTGTTGTTGCTTACCAGGAAAACTTCGATATTAGGTTTCCTTAGTAAAAAAAGTCCCTTCCAACCTATCAGCAAAGTAATGCTGGTAGGGGCAGTAATTAGTTATGTACTACAGTTCAGAAATATGAGTTGCTATTGAAATGGTGCTGGTTAATACCTGATGGAGGTGGAACACTACATCTTCAAGTAGATTTATCTGCACTTCCGCAATGCTCAACAGATGACAGTTTTTTGTTTTGCATGGGTGGGGGGGTTGGAAGAGTTGCCATTCCAAATGATAATATAAATGTTATTTATTAGACATGGGATTTCTGGTTGGCTAAGGCTTGCGCCAAAGCCAGGCAGAAACCACCACTCTAGTCAGGGCAAAGGAGTTACACGCCAAAGATAACCCCTGCTCACCCCCTTGGTATCTTGGCACAAGCAGTCAGGCCTATCCAGGAAGCAATGTGTAAAGCGGTTGCGCAACACCCACACACAGCAGCAACCCACTAGGCACACTACAAAAGGAACTCCACACAAGGTTATATATAAAAATAGCCTTTGCAATATCCAAAACACATTAGAATAGCAATCACACAATATACACTGTGCCAACTGGCACTGGGCAATATTTACAGGGGATTATATACACATGACAGGGCCAATTGGACCACTGTTAGAACCATCACAAAGTGAAAATAGTAAATGTAGAACTTATAATAAAAGTAGAACACAACCAGCAATTACTGCCAAAATACTGCACTCAGCATCATAACAGGTGCAAAACACATTATGCGCCAACCTCATAAGCATAAACCTATTATGTAATAACCTCCTAATCGTAAATCATAGAGGCATAAATCACGGTGCGTAAATCACATTTCTTAGCACCACATAAATCACAGTAGGGCCTGGCCCCCTATCAACCTCACACTGTCCCTCTGGCCAACTGGCCTCCTCAGAGGGCTCAAATGCCCTATGTCCCAAATGTCAGGGCGGCTGCCAATGCAGCAGAATCCCAAAACTGTACAATTGTGCAGGCCTAAACGTAGCAGTTGCCGCTAATTGTGGTGCAGCTGTGCAGGCAAAAATGTGGGCACTGGCACTCATGGTACCCTCTGGGCCCCTCTGGCTTCCCTCAGGGATTCTCTAAATAATTATGCGCAGCATTGCAGCTGCCTACTGTCAGGTGGGGCAGCTGGGGGAAACGCCTTGGCACCACAGTGCCCTGGGAACCCTCAATCAGGCTCCCACAGCTCACGGGGCCCCCGCTCAGTGAGACTCTGAATTCGGGACTTCTCTCGCTCCCTTGGACTTCCTCTGGCCGGCACCGTGGGGCTCTCCCAAGCTCACGGGAGCCCCGTTCCGGGCCTCAGGGACTTTCCATTCGGCTGCACTACCATTGGTGGCCTCTGCAGCCTCCGTAAGATGGCCCCGAGTCAGGCAACTTGCCTGTCTTCCTCCTTTTGCAGCGATCCTGCTTCTCTGCCAAACACAGGGGAATCCCTACGCCGGGATCCCTTGAAGTGCACACAACAGCGGGGTGGGCTCCCAATTACTAATTAAGTTCAAATGCGGGGTGGGCTCCTGCTCCTCTCCACCAGCTCGGGGGAACCCGTCACGCCGGGGGTCCCTTCAGGAAATATCACGCAGCACAGCGCTGCACAGCAGTCATGATGGGTGGGCTCCCGCTTCAAATCAGAAGCGCAGGGGGAATCCCACACGCTGGGATTCCCTCACAGCCTCAAGCGGCAGGTGAGCCAGCTCCTCCCTCCTGGCAAATAAGGTAGAGCGCTCACAATGCACTATGTCCACAGTTCCTGGAAGTCCTTAAAGTTCAAAGGGGCAAACCTGGGCCCAGGCAGGCCAGCACACAGGGCCCTCCAGCAGGGAGGAAGTCCCTCATGGTGGTTCCTCCTGTAGCCCAGCCGCAGTAAAGCCCCAGTAAGCACAGGAACAGCTCAGGCTCCATGGGGTCACAGCCCCTACATTTATAGGGCATTTTCCTTGGTGTGCAGTACAGGGCTTTAGGGGAACCAGCCAACACTGGTTCAGGAGGGAATTGGAGCACTTTGTTTTCCAAGCTCCTCTTCCCCTTTTTTAGGTAGGGGCTCGTCATCAGACACACCACAGGAGGGCGGAGCCAGCATTTACTGGGGCAGGCACAATCCTATTCAGGGACCAGGGACTTCTCCTCCCACTACTCCAATTGCAGAGGCCCTATTCAGCCTAGCGCTGACTCACCCTGCCCCTCCTGGAGCCACACAAACCTCACCAGCCCCTGTCACTCCAAGGCCAGACATGCAATCCACCACAGGCAGGCAGACACATAGCACACAGAAATGCGAACGTCTAAAGGTGGCATTTCAGAAATAGTTATAATAAATGTGCACACACCATTGCGTAGCATTCTATTATTTCTATTCCAACCATACTAAACTTGACCACGCTGCATCTCTCATATCAGGACTTACCACTGACATACTTATCAGGGAATCCCCAATGCATCCCTATGGGAGGGCAGGCCAATCTCACCAAATGTAACACAGAGCACACATGCACTTTACACTGGACAGCAACAGTAAAGTGCCCAAAGTCCTGAAACCACTAACATCATGTTAGAAAAAAGGCTTGGAAAAAGGCAAAACAAGTTTTGGGATGACCCTGCGGAAAGGGCCAAGTCCAACATTATTCATGATTGGTTGCTATTGCTACAGTTTAGGGGGAAGGGTGGGGGTAGGTAAAGGAGTTGTGGTGGTGTCGGGACTGTATCATCAGGTTCATAGTATCCTCATTATGGGATGTGTCTTTGGGCAAAGAGGGGTTGATGAAAGTGTGTCTTGGGGCGATCTAAAGGGCAGAAGGTCAGGCGTAACGACAGGCCTGTTTTTGGGGTGATATTTCCCGCTGCCCGTTTAACACAAGGAATGAAAGTGAGAGTTTGTTGAACCAAGCTGGCCCAACAAGGTGCTCTACATGGGAAAGTGACAAACAGCTGCAATGCCGATTGAAGGTTAAATACTGGGGTGCAAGCGGCTGGATCACGCTAGACAGTGAAGTGACCACGTCCACCACAGAATGAAATATGTTTGCTTTGTTTAGCGAAAGTGAAATTCTCATTTTGTGAAAGGAGGGCTCAACTGATTTACACACATTCAACTGTTCTGAAATTGCCGGGCTTGATCCTGCCCCCTCACAGTAACTAAGACATCTAAAGATCATCTTCAATTCCATCCTTACCTCCCCCCTGGAGTCAATGCCGTGGTCATGGGTGTCAGCTTACAACTGTCAGTCTTACAGAAAATCCTCATATTCCCCAGACAAACCATGTGGCACCAGCCCTGGAGATGGTGTTTCTGGACTACGCTAATGTGATCTACACTGGCATCGCGGAGACTTCAACCCCAGGCCACAAAGATTATAGAAGCAGGCGGCCCGAAATCTTACGATAGATTGGATCACATCAAGCTGGCACTGAATGCTGTTCATTGACTTCCGATGGAATACAGAATCAAATGCAAAAACTCACTGTATCAAACATAAAGCTCATTGGGTCAAAGGCAAGAGCTATCCATCCAGGAACTGAGCTTCCCACCCCCATCTAAACTAACAGCAGTCCTTCAAAAGGCTCAAACAAGGAGAAAAATCCTTGAGGGCAAAAGGCCTGAGACTCTGGAACTCCATCAGCCTTGCTGCAGTTCAAATTGCTTTCAATTTTTGAAACAAGCAGTGCTGTACAAAACTCATAGACAATTAAATAATTAAGAAACATATACAATCAATATCTAATTTACTGTTTGTAATTATTTTAAAAATACAGGTTTGAAAAACTGATTTTAACACACTGAAGGAATAGGTATAAAGTTTAAAAATTAGATGGAACTAATGCAACAAGTGTTGAGGACTAAAATGGGCTCTGCCTACAGCAGAGCTTAATCTATGCTGGTGAATTGAGGTTGTGGACAACATCACTCATTTTTATGAAACAGGATTTATTTTTTATCATCAGACTATGACTCAGAGCAGAGAGAAAGAGAAAGGTAGAAAAGAGAGAAAGAGGAATGAAAGAAAAAAAATAGATTGACAGATGGATTAGAACGGATGGAAAACACCTGTAAGAGAGAGGGGCCTGAGAAAGAGGCATGAGGTGGAATCACAAGAAAGCAACCTTGGTATTGGGCAACCCCGGCATCCAGCAGCAGTGACATCTGCCTCCCAAGGAGAGACAGGAGAAATTTGCCCTTTACATTTTTGTGATATGAAATTTAAAAGCATCTTGCAGAGTTTTTATTGAGGCTTTACTGCCTTGATTTTATCTTTAGTAAAATGTGCTTTGTTTATCATGGAAAGATAGACTGTAGCAAGGTGCAGATAGATCCGATGAAACCTTTACGTTTAATATAGTCTCCACCCAGTCTAGTAACTTGTTAAAAATCTGGGTACAAGGTCGGACTGGGATAGAAATTAGGCCACGCCAGCAAAATAAAAAGTGTACCCCATTAGCGAATGTGATAGGTAAAAAGTGTCTCACATCTGCAAATCGGGTAGTTTTCAACTTGTAAAGGCCCGCTGTATAAGTGGTTTGCTGGGCATTTGAGATAATTAATTTGTGCTTGCTGCAGGCAATGTTTGTGGTAATAGCTGAGAAATCAACAATAAATATCAGCCCAACAGACCATACATCAGACCATACATCAGGCCCACAGACAGACGAACCGTCCCACACATTGACTTGTCAGACCTGCCGTTCTTTGGCACTGCATTATTGCCCTATTGGCCAGTCTGACCCTCTCTGGGAATAATTTCAAATTTACAATAAGTGTATACTGGAAGATCCCCATTTAAGATAATTTATGAGATAGTGATTTATGTATTTATTCGAAAAGTTTTATATAGCGTGAACATGACCCATGAGATTATCAGAGCAATGTACAAAGGAGCAGAAGCGAAAAGGAGGTAAAGGCATAAATACAACAACGTAAAGGAACTTAAAAAAGCATACATACCAAACAAGAGCAACCCACCGTGTGGGACATGTTTGTTTGTGGGTTTGGTTCTATTTTTGCTTTTAGTCATTTATCTTTTGATTATTATTATTTTGACAAACGTCGACAATGTATTCCAAAAACTGTTTTAGGGCATGTGTGTCAAATAGACTGTCATTAGTGTTCAGAGGGAAAGGAGCCGACAGCCTTCCTCCACCTAGCAAATCACTAATATGATTTCCTGAAAAGGTAGAGCTAGGAATAGAGAGGAAGAGAGGCTGTGATAGAGAAATTGACACGGGCGAGATAGAGTTAGAGAAAGGGCACTGTTGTAGGGCTGCCCTTAGAAGAATGGGCAGTACGTTCAAGAAATGGTCTTGGTAGTTCCTTTCTAATTTATATTAAACAAACAAAAAATCGAAAAAAACACTATTCACCACAAAGAATTCTGATTTGATTCAAGGGAAAGGAAATTTAATTTCCATGAAAAACACAGTCATGCAAGGTAATTGTAAATCAAAGCATTATTGGTTCGACATGTAACAGCTTGAATACATTCGTAGTGCATGTGATATTTACAGTGCTCTCAATGTGACAAGAAGAAAAATAGGGGGGATTGGGTAATGGTCGTGAATTGGTGAGTGACGGACAGGGTAAAGGTATAGTGACATGGACTTGATTACTATAATATACAATAAGACCTTTCCAGCCTAATACAGGTCAATAGTTTCCATATATACATAACTCATAGACACATATTGATTAGATTATTCTCATTCTATGAGTTTATTGGTATGCGGTAGATGGTCTACGTTTTGACCACTAGAAAAAGGAGGGAGAATGGTTCCCCACTTTGGGGTCTTCGTCAGGACAAGATTGGGTTTAGAGGGCTTGTGAAGGGAAGGATGGACAACGAACAATCCCTATTGAGCTCACAAAGGCTCCTGAAAATTCTGCTGTAGTACTGGCATACAGGGTGGTAGATCTCTAGATGCAAAGGTGGATCAATCCTAGACAGGGTCTTCTCACACTGGCTCGTTCAATGGATAGCACTATGAATGTATTCAAGCTGTTATATGTCGAACCATTAATGCTTTGATTTACATTTGCATTGAATGACTGTGTTACTCATTAAAATTAAATTTCTTTTCCCTTGAATCAAATCAGAATTCTTTGTGGTGAATAGTATTTTTCTCGATTTTTTGTATGTTTAATATAAATTAGAAAGGAACTACCACAACCATTTCTTGAACGTACTGTACCACTGACCCAGGTCGGGTAGTTTTATGGGTTTACCCCGTTAAAACTTAACACTTAAAAGATGGGTGGTCTAGGCAATTGCCCACTTTGCCCATGGCTTAAAACATCTCAGAATATAGTGACCGAATAGCCTAACCTACTCGTGGGGCAAGCAGGAAAAAATGCAAATCTGGGTTTTCCTGGCGAATGCCAGGTAGTATAGCTTTTGCATGGCTCAAACTAAAAGTCTACTAATTAGTTCTTGATTTCAGTCTGGTAGTATAGGATAATACACCCAATTGTATACGTCAAACAATATATAGGATGGTTTAGGTTAATATTAAGTTAGACAATGCCTTTTGTAGAAGTTTAAATTAATTGTGTAGCTTAACTTGGGGGAGGGTGGGATCTGCATAGCAACCCCATTAGAAAAGAAACTAAAGGAGCATTACAAAAATTCAGATTAGACTCCCACGTCTCGCCGAGCCAACTGAACCAGTGGGGGTGCAATGACTCGTTTGATAGCATTTGTTCGAGTGTACTTTTTGGGTGTGCAGCATAAGTGATGCGGCACGACTCTCTATACAGGGCTTTCCTACCCTTTTCCATATAGTCCTTCTCTTTTCTCCTTTTCCACTTACTGCACTATCCTGTCCCCTCTTGTATCACTCTCCTAAGAGTAAACCAGACCGGTACAAGAGATGTATATGACTAATGTACTACTCATAAAAAGACTAATAAAAATATAAAAAAATAAAAATGAAAAAAATAATTAGATTACATACAATCACATGTCCATAGCTCCTCCATGCCAAGGATCTTTGTAAATATTTGCAGCAGTACTATGGATGAATACGGTGGTATAGTCATTTATCCACAATACACTAATAAAAAGTGATGTTTAGTTGATGATCAGTGAAATATTGAAATATCTCTAAATGCATAGCATGTGTTAAATAGAGCACACTATAGACTGCTACATTGCTCAAATGTCAGTGTTATGTCCTATCCTTAGTTCAGCTGTTTAAGCAGGTTTGCCTGACTGGGCTGCCATCTGGAGAATTGTAAGCTTATTAGGTTCTGTGTCTGGTAATGATGTTGGGCAGAGAAAATGGCCACTGCCTTGGTTATCCAGTAATGTGTGACTGTAATTATCACTTCAAGATGCCAATGGGTCAGACCATGATGCCCTACTGATCAGTCCATAATATAAAAAACCAAGTGGCCACCAGGACCCATTTGCAAAGCTCCAGATGAATGAGAAAGTGATGAATGCCCTATTGGCCACATCAAAATACCCAAGTGAAGAAATCAATGTAAATCAGTTTTTGCTTTCCAGGGGGGACATTTTCATGAAGCCCAGTAATATATGCCCCAGGGATGATGCTTCCAGAGGCAGGTTCATGGTACACAAACAATCTATAATACCCTCATTAAGGATTTCAAAATTATCAAGTAATAAATGCACTAGTTATCCCATGACGATGCCTCAATGATTGATTCATAATTCCCCAAGATGAATTTACCAGTAGATAGTTGATGATGCCTTATTGATGAGTTCTTGCTGCACCAGTAAATATTACACACTGGGATCAATTCAAGATGCCCTTTTGCCCATTTGCCCGGCCCTTAGCCCAAATTTGCTACATAGTCCAGTTTGTCACAGAGAGCAGATGGGGCATTATGCCCCAGCGATATTTCAGGACTCTGCACTCCTACTGCAAAATTAATTCATGGTTTTAAAAGCAAGCCTGCTTATTTATTTTTGATGAGGCAGCTAATCACAGTTACACTGCCCAGTTCTAGGGGCACCACCCTGGGAACGCCAAAAACCAGCCCGCCAGACAGGAGGAAACTCCTAATCTGGTGGGAGGTCTGACCGCAGCTTTGGCTGTGAGGCAGCGGGACGGAACCAGAGCAGCACTGCCAAAGTCGTAATTGTGCCCTAAGTGGTGTCAGTACATTCAAAAATTGGTCTGTAACATACTGTACCTTAGGAACGCCAACCTCTTGGAGTAGGCTGAGCAAGGCCAACACCTATCTTGGGCTGCCAAAATTGCTTTTCAGAGTGGGCTCAGTGTAGCATGTAAGGGTTGGACTGTCTCTTTTTGTGCAGGGCCACGACTGGTTAGTAAATGGTTGCTACATGTCTTTGATGGCACAGGCAAGCTAGACTTCCATGGACTGGGAGGCAGACACAATAAACCAGTGATAACCAGCGGTTCAGATAAAATCAAGCATTTCCACCCATCACTTTTGCCGTGTAACAGAGTGGCCCTTTGCAGCATGCTCAGATGTGACCCCAGGTGTCCAGCTCCATAGGAACTCAAGCCGCACCTCATTGCTGAGACACCAGGAGTCCAAAATGCATATGGCTATGCTGTTGCTTCCATTCAGAGGTGATATAGACTAGCATTTCTGACTATACTGTTCATTTTGGGTTTGAATAAGACTATTTGCGTATGATATGCGTTTCTCTGTAATGACGCTGATGAGCAAAAAACAATGGAATGGTGTGTGATCAGAGAAATTTCCTGCAGTCCAGATAAATTTAAATATTACCATACTTCAATCTTGTTCGCAGTGAATAGCCCCAAGTGCCGAGAGTGTGATGTGGGCCTGAATCTTGCTGTGCCATGGTACCTTGCTGGGAATTGTACCTCGGCCTGGCTAATTCGGTTCCACAAGGCTGAAGGTATTCTTGGTTTGTTTATGTTCCCATTCAGAGGGGACATTGGTTAGCAGTTTAGATTTGTCTGGCCCTTTTGAGGCAGCAACAAAATGACAAAAGGAGTTGCAGATGGTGGGTTCCTGCCTGTAATGACAGAGGTACAGCTGGGCTAAGATTAATCCTCTTGTGTGCTAAGACACATACATGGGATCAGATACCCAAAGGCATGGGGACAAGGAGTATACTGGAAACAAGACAAGAAGTGAATTCCTCTATTGGTATTGGGAGACACCTACAATGTGAACCAAAGAGGCTAGGACAGGTAGACAGTTCACACTCAAAAATATTGATGCTGAAAATGGAAGACACTACATAGGACCAGTGGGCACAGTGAAAGGGAATGCACATGTCCTGGGGTAAGTAGACACACTCTGAAACAGAACAGCAGCTAGGCTAGGACATGGAATCACCTACACTGGGTACAAAAGACAGAGGGGCATATTCTCAAGAACTTATTGCAGAGTCATCTGCACTTTATCGCAGCCAAAGTCGCAATAAATTGATCACCCTATTCACAAGCTGGTGCTAACAGCCGATATCACTAGTTTCCCTGCGATAGTAGCCGCAAAAATCTTCGCCACAGATGGCCCTGGCAACTAACGCTAATCAGATGCAGAGTAGGCGTTCCCTTGCAAAAAGCCGCAAAAACAACACTCCACAACATTCTTTTTTTTTTTTTTATTATTATTATTATTTTTTTTTTTTTAAAACCTTTATTATCGTATGCACAGTACACAGCGTCTGCCTACAATCCAATCGGGCCGGCCGCAATGACAATCGACAATATTTCAGACCACATTATGCTGCGGAAAAAGCCAGAAATAACATCACTATGGTGCATTGGCATCAAACATATAGGAAGGATCATGTAGGTTTTATTTTTATAATTTTGATGAAATTTGAAACAGACAACACAAACACTCACATGGTGGGAACAGTGTCTAGGGCACGGGATGGGGGAAGGGGAAGATCAATTTGAAAGAATAAAGGCAACCTTCTGGGGAGAGTGGAGACGGTGAAAAGGATAATTGAAAAAGTATAGTAGTCAGTCTATATGAACGTCAACTACGGGGACGAGGGGATGTTAGTAGTAAAATCAAGTGGCGGGGTACAAATGTCTCCACGGTATGCATTCCATTGTGACCAGATTCTACCCCATTTCCTGGGCCGGCCCCGAGCCTCATATACCGTCTTCTCCCGAAACATGCACCAGTCCATGTTTTCTCTCCAAGCACTTATCCCAGGTGGTCTGTGGGAGCCCCAGAGTTGCGCTATATCTCTCTTGGCAACCATGTTGCCCAGAGTGATCCAAAAGGTCTGAGCAGCCGCACAATCCGTAGGCTCCCACACATTAAGAAGGCAGCGCCTCGCCTCAGGGAGGAGAGAGACCCCGGTGACTTGCCCCATTACATCATGCACTCTGGATCAGAAAGCGGCGATCACCGGGCATTCCCATAGAATGTGAAGAAAGGTGCCATCCATACCACCGCCACGTTTACACAGCCCATCAGTCGAGAACCCCATCCGAACCAGACGCGTACCAGTCATGTAAACTCGGTGGAGGATCTTTAACTGCACAAAGCGAAGGCGGGCCGGAATAGCCACCTCCTTGGGGGAGGAAATCGCCGTTTGCCAGTCCTCGTCATCTAATTCAAGGCCATCTGCCGTCCAAGAGGTCCTAAGCCTCACCAGAAGATCAGCCCTGTTATTAATAAGTTTTTTATAAATTAGAGAAATCGTGCTGTCCGGCACATGGCCATCCAGAATCCGATCCTCGATGAGGGATGATTGGGGGAATTCCGTCCCAGGGGGGAAAACAGAGAGCAACGCGTGACGCACCTGAAGATAACGAAAATATTCCCTGTCATCCAGTTGATACTCCACCTTCAGGGCCTCGAAGGACTTAATTGTGCCTCTGGCCCAAAGATCCTCCACCTTGCTAATACCGATCATATCCCTTCTATCAAACCCTTTCGTTCGCCACAGGCCACCCAACCGCTCTGAGTCATATAACGGAGTCATTCGCGTCAATCTATCACTCCAACCTGTGGCCACAGTCGCATCCTTCCAAGCACGCACAGCGCATTTCATAGGTCCAGTCAGAAGACGGAGTGGTACCTTCGAATATAAGGCCCTGTTGAAGTTGCCGCCCGGCAACAGGAGTTTATCCATAGCGAAGGCGGGTGCGGGCCCCGGGGAGTACGTCACGTGGTTAATCGTGCTGAGCTGTGAGGCCCAGTAGTAACGTCTGATGCCCGGAAGGGCTATGCCACCATCGTACCACGGGAGCGTGAGTTTAGATAAGGAGATGCGAGCTCGTCCGTCCCAAATTAACTGCCTCTGTAAACCTTCAACCTCGCGAAAGTAACTGGAGGGAACAGGATCAAAAAAATTCTGCAAGGCATACAAAAATCTGGGAAGGGACATCATTTTAAAAAGTGCTGCGCGTCCCAATGGGGACAGAGGCAAGCCGCGCCACCTCTGAACATCCTGTTTGAGGCGACGAAGAGGAGCATAAAGGTTACGATCATACCGCACAGAGGAATCCTATATCCCAAATGTCAGGGCGGCTGCCAATGCAGCAGAATCCCAAAACTGTGCAATTGTGCAGGCCTAAACGTAGCAGTTGCCGCTAATTGCGGTGCAGCTGTGCAGGCAAAAATGTGGGCACTGGCACTCACGGTACCCTCTGGGCCCCTCTGGCTTCCCTCAGGGATTCTCTAAATAATTATGGGCAGCTGGGGGAAACGCCTTGGCACCACAGTGCCCTGGGAACCCTCAATCAGGTCCAACAATTACACCCAAACTTTGCAGCTGCCCACTGTCATGCGGGGCAGCTGTGTCAGCAACGGCACCAACAATGTGCCTCAGGGGAATCCAAATTTGCCCACAACATTGCAGCTGCCCTCTGTCAAGCAGGGCAGCTGCAAAATTTAGGCCTGGCACCACTGTGCCTCAGGGGTCGCTCCCAATGCTCTGATCTCAGCTCCCCCACTCACCGGGGCTCACTGACAGACTCCACTCACCAGGCTGTTCGGTGACATCTTGCTGCTGAGAACGGCACCGGCGGATCACAAAGGAGAGCCTCTCTGCTCCTCTGGCGACATGCGGGCTCCCACAGCTCACGGGGCCCCCGCTCAGTGAGACTCTGAATTCGGGACTTCTCTCGCTCCCTTGGACTTCCTCTGGCCGGCACCGTGGAGCTCTCCCAAGCTCACGGGAGCCCCGTTCCGGGCCTCAGGGACTTTCCATTCGGCTGCACTACCATTGGTGGCCTCTGCAGCCTCCGTAAGATGGCCCCGAGTCAGGCAAATTGCCTGTCTTCCTCCTTTTGCAGCGATCCTGCTTCTCTGCCAAACACAGGGGAATCCGTACGCCGGGATCCCTTGAAGTGCGCACAACAGCGGGCTGGGCTCTTAATTACTAATTAAGTTCAAATGCGGGGTGGGCTCCTGCTCCTCTCCACCAGCTATGGGGAACCCATCACGCCGGGGTTCCCTCCAGGAACTATCACGCAGCACAGCTCTGCACAGCAGTCATGATGGGTAGGCTCCCGCTTCAAATCAGCAGCGCAGGGGGAATCCCACACTCTGGGATTCCCTCACAGCCTCACGCGGCAGGTGAGCCAGCTCCTCCCTCCTGGCAAATAAGGTAGAGCGCTCACAATGCACTATGCCCACAGTTCCTGGAAGTCCTTAAAGTTCAAAGGGGCAAACCTGGGCCCAGGCAGGCCAGCACACAGGGCCCTCCAGCAGGGAGGTAGTCCCTCATGGTGGTTCCTCCTGTAGCCCAGCCGCAGCAAAGCCCCAGTAAGCACAGGAACAGCTCAGGCTCCATGGAGTCACAGCCCCTACATTTATAGGGCATTTTACTTGGTCTGCAGTACAGGGCTTTAGGGGAACCAGCCAACACTGGTTCAGGAGGGAATTGGAGCACTTTGTTTTCCAAGCTCCTCTTCCCCTTTTTTAGGTGGGGGCTCGTCATCAGACACACCACAGGAGGGCGGAGCCAGCATTTACTGGGGCAGGCACAATCCTATTCAGGGACCAGGGACTGCTCCTCCCACTACTCCAATTGCAGATGCCCTATTCAGCCTAGCGCTGACTCACCCTGCCCCTCCTGGAGCCACACAAACCTCACCAGCCTCTGTCTCTGCAAGGCCAGACATGTAATCCACCTCAGGCAGGCAGACACATAGCACACAGAAATGCGAACGTCTAGAGGTATCAGTATCAATAGGAGACTAGCTCTAGAGTGGATTAATCTGACACGGATATGGTAGATTAATATTAGTAATGTAGCGACTCAGTATTTTGCCAGATGGCAATGGCACCTGTTGGGTGTCTTTGGAAAGCCCTCACCCACCAACCTAGTTGGTGGCATGCTTCATCATCGGGCCCACCCAGTGACACCTAGCGTGTCCCGGGTGTGCTTCGACGCCTGATTACAGCGGAGCAGGTATGTCACTGTGTGTGCAGTGTGAGGTGCTAAGGTAAGTGAAGTTAAAACGGCTTGGCAGATGGTCCCTGAGGTGAGGATACTTTATTAAAAGGGCCTCCGCCAGCGGTTAAAAATAAGGCTGTGGGACGTTAGAGGCGGGTTACGACCTCCTACGTCCTGGAGTAGTCAACATGTTTCAGCCAGTGCCTTATATTAATCTGGCTTTCATCAGGACAATAAATATGTGTGGGTTAAAATTAGGGGTTGTGTAGTGTAGTCTATGTGTCTACACGCCCTAAAGTGTATCTAACTGTGAGACGGTTCTGCGAAGGAGGCACAACAGGTCCCACGCTGGTGCTGGCCAGAAATCCTGGCCTCACCCTGCCACTTCAATAACCTTGGAGCTAACAACAAACATTGAAAGCGTGATCTTGAGAAGGGAATCCCCCGTCTCACAGTTAGATACACTTTAGGGCGTGTAGAAAGCGTGGGTGAGGGCTTTCCAAAGACACCCAACAGGTGCCATTGCCATCTGGCAAAATACTGAGTCGCTACATTACTAATATTAATCTACCATATCCGTGTCAGATTAATCCACTCTAGAGCTAGTCTCCTATTGATACTGATACATATAAACCGGGGATCTGGACTAGCTTTCTGGTCCTCTCTCTCCCTCTTGATTCTCGTTAACGTCTAGAGGTGGCATTTCTGAAATAGTTATAATAAATGTGCACACACCATTGCGTAGCATTCTATTAATTGTATTCCAACCATACCACGCTGCATCTCTCATATCAGGACTTACCACTGACATACTTATCAGGGAATCCCCAATGCATCCCTATGGGAGGGCAGGCCAATCTCACCAATGTAAAACAGAGCACACATGCACTTTACACTGGACAGCAACAGTAAAGTGCCCAGAGTCCTGAAACCACTAACATCATGTTAGAAAAAAGGCTTGGAGAGGGCCAAGTCCAACATTATTCATGATTGGTTGCTATTGCTACAGTTTAGGGGGGAGGGGTGGGGGTAGGTAAAGGAGTTGTGGTGGTGTCGGGACTGTATCATCAGGTTCATAGTATCCTCATTATGGGATGTGTCTTTGGGAGAAGAGGGGTTGATGAAAGTGTGTCTTGGGGCGATCTAAAGGGCAGAAGGTCAGGCGTAACGACAGGCCTGTTTTTGGGGTGATATTTCCTGTTGCCCGTTTAACACAAGGAATGAAAGTGAGAGTTTGTTGAACCAAGCTGACCCAACAAGGTGCTCTACATGGGAAAGTGACAAACAGCTGCAATGCCGATTGAAGGTTAAATACTGGGGTGCAAGCGGCTGGATTACGCTAGACATTGAAGTGACCACGTCCACCACAGAATGAAATATGTTTGCTTTGTTTAGCGAAAGTGAAATTCTCATTTTGTGAAAGGAGGGCTCAACTGATTTATACACATTCAACTGTTCTGAAATTGCCCGGCTTGATCCTGCCCCCTCACAGTAACTGAGACATCTAAAGATCATCTTCAATTCCATCCTTACCTCCCCCCTGGAGTCAATGCCATGGTCATGGGTGTCAGCTTACAACTGTCAGTCTCACAGAAAATCCTCATATTCCCCAGACAAACCAGGTGGCACCTGCCCTGGAGATGGTGTTTCTGGACTACGCTAATGTGATCTACACTGGCATCGCAGAGACCTCATCCCCAGGCCACAAAGATTATAGAAGCAGGCGACCAGAAATCTTACGAAGATTGGATCACATCAAGCTGGCACTGAATGCTGTTCATTGACTTCCGATGGAATACAGAATCAAATGCAAAAACTCACTGTATCAAACATAAAGCTCATTGGGTCAAAGGCAAGAGCTATCCATCCAGGAACTGAGCTTCCCACCCCCATCTAAACTAACAGCAGTCCTTCAAAAGGCTCAAACAAGGAGAAAAATCCTTGAGGGCAAAAGGCCTGAGACTCTGGAACTCCATCAGCCTTGCTGCATTTCAAATTGCTTTTGATTTTTGAAACACGCGGTTCTGTACAAAACTCATAGACAATAAAATAATTAAGAAAAATATACAATCAATATCTAATTTACTGTTTGTAATAATTTTAAACATACAGGTTTGAAAAACTGGTTTTAACACACTGAAGGAATAGCTATAAAGTTTAAAAATTAGATGGAACTAATGCAACAAGTGTTGAGGACTAACATGGGCTCTGCCTACAGCAGAGCTTAATCTATGCTGGTGAATTGAGGTTGTGGGCAACATCACTCATTTTTAGGAAACAGGATTTATTTTTCATCATCAGACTATGACTCAGAGCAGAGAGAAAGAGAAATGTAGATAAGAGAGAAAGAGGAATGAAAGAAAAAAAAAAAAGATTGACAGATGGATTAGAACGGATAGAAAACACCTGCAAGAGAGAGGGGCCTGAGAAAGAGGCATGAGGTGGAATCACAAGAAAACAACCTTGGTATTGGGCAACCCCGGCATCCAGTAGCAGTGACATCTGCCTCCCAAGGAGAGAGAGGAGAAATTTGCCCTTTACATTTTTGTGATATGAAATTTAAAAGCATCTTGCAGAGTTTTTATTGAGGCTTTACTGCCTTGATTTTATCTTCAGTAAAATGTGCTTTGTTTTTCATGGAGAGATAGACTGTAACAAGGTGCAGATAGATCCGATGAAACCTTTACCTTTAATATAGTCTCCACCCAGTCTTGTAACTTGTTAAAAATCTGGGTACAAGGTCGCACTGGGATAGAAATTAGGCCACGCCAGCAAAATAAAAAGTGTACCCCATTAGCGAATGTGATAGGTAAAAAGTGTCTCACATCTGCAAATCGGGTAGTTTTCAACTTGTAAAGGCCCACTGTATAAGTGTTTTGCTGGGCATTTGAGATAATTAATTTGTGCTTGCTGCAGGCAATGTTTGTGGTAATAGCTGAGAAATCAACAATAAAGATCAGCCCAAAAGACCATACATCAGGCCCACAAACAGATGAACCGTCCCACACATTGACTTGTCAGACCTGCCGTTCGGGCACTGCATTATTGCCCTATTGGCCAGTCTGACCCTGTCTGGGAATAATTTCAAATTTACAGTAAGTGTATACTGGAAGATCCCCATTTAAGATAATTTATGAGATAGTGTTTTATTTATTTATTCGAAAAGATTTATATAGCGTGAACATGACCTATGAGGGTATCAGAGCAATGTACAAAGGAGCAGAAGCAAAAAGGAGGTAAAGGCATAAATACACCAACATAAAAGAACTTAACAAGCAAACATACCAAACAAGAGCAACCCACAGAGGGGGACATGTTGGTTTGTGGGTTTGGTTCTATTTTTGCTTTTAGACATTTATCTTTTGATTATTATTATTTTGACAAACGTGGACAATGTTTTCCAAACACTGTTTTAGGGCATGTGGGTCAAATAGACTGTCATTAGTGTTCAGAGGGAAAGGAGCCGACAGCCTTCCTCCACCTAGCAAATCACTAATATGATTCCCTGAAAAGGTAGAGCTAGGAATAGAGAGGAAGAGAGGCTGTGATAGAGAAATTGACATGGGCGAGATAGAGTTAGAGAAAGGTCACTCTTCTAGGGCCACCCTTAGAAGAATGGGCAGTATGTTCAAGAAATGGTCTTGGTAGTTCCTTTCTAATTTATATTAAACATACAAAAAATCGAAAAAAACACTATTCACCACAAAGAATTCTGATTTGATTCAAGGGAAAGGAAATTTAATTTCCATGAAAAACACAGCCATGCAATGTAATTGTAAATCAAAGCATTAATGGTTCGACATGTAACAGCTTGAATACATTCGTAGTGCATGTGATATTTACAGTGCTCTCAATGTGACAAGAAGAAAAATAGGGGGGATTGGGTAATGGTAGTGAATTGGTGAGTGAGGGACAGGGAAAAGGTATAGTGACATGGACTCGATTACTATAATATACAGTAAGACCTTTCCAGCCTAATACAGGTCAATAGTTTCCATATATACATATCTCATAGACACATATTGATTAGATTATTCTCATTCTATGAGTTTGTTGGTATGCAGTAGATGGTCTACGTTTTGACCCCTAGAAAAAGGAGGGAGAATGGTTCCCCACTGTGGGGTCTTCGTCAGGACAAGATTGGGTTTAGAGGGCTTGTGAAGGGAAGGACGGACAACGAACAATCCCTATTGGGCTCACAAAGGCTCCTGAAAATTCTGCTGTAGTACTGGCATTTGGGGTGGTAGATCTACAGATGCAAAGTTGGATCAATCCTAGACAGGTTCTTCTCACACTGGCTCGTTCAATGGATAGCACTATGAATGTATTCAAGCTGTTATATGTCGAACCATTAATGCTTTGATTTACATGTGCATTGAATGACTGTGTTACTCATTAAAATTAAATTTCCTTTCCCTTGGATAATCAAATCAGAATTCTTTGTGGTGAATAGTATTTTTCTCGATTTTTTGTATGTTTAATATAAATTAGAAAGGAACTACCACAACCATTTCTTGAACGTACTGTACCACTGACCCAGGTCGGGTAGTTTTATGGGTTTACCCCGTTAAAACTTAACACTTAAAAGATGGGTGGTCTAGGCAATTGCCCACTTTGCCCATGGCTTAAAACATCTCAAAATATAGTGACCGAATAGCCTAACCTACTCGTGGGGCAAGCAGGAAAAAAGGCAAATCTGGGTTTTCCTGGCGAATGCCAGGTAGTATAGCTTTTGCATGGCTCAAACTTAAAATCTACTAATTAGTTGTTGTTTTCAGTCTGGTAGTATAGGATAATACACTCAATTGTATATGTCACCCAATATATCAGATAGTTTAGGTTAATATTAAGTTAGACAATAGCTTTTGTAAAAGTTTAAATTAATTGTGTAGCTTAACTTGGGGGAGGGTGGGATCTGCATAGCAACCCCATTAGAAAAGAAACTAAAGGAGCATTACAAAAATTCAGATTAGACTCCCACGTCTGGCTGAGCCAACTGAACCAGTGGGGGTGCAATGACTCTTTTTATAGCATTTGTTCGAGTGTACTTTTTGGGTGTGCAGCATAAGTGATGTGGCAGGACTCTCTATACAGGGCTTTCCTATCCTTTTCCAATTAGTCCTTCTCTTTTCTCCTTTCCCACTTACTGCACTAACCTGTCCCCTCTTGTATCACTCTCCTAAGAGTAAACCAGACCGGTACAAGAGATGTATATGACTAATGTACTACTCATAAAAATCCTAATAAAAATATAAAAAAATAAAAATGAAAAAAAGAATTAGATTATATATAATCACACGTCCATAGCTCCTGCATGCCAAGGATCTTTGTAAATATTTGCAGCAGTACTATGGATGAATACGGTGATATAGTCATTCATCCACAATACACTAATAAAAAGTGATGTTTAGCTGATGATCAGTAAAATATTGAAATATCTCTAAATGCATAGCATGTGTTAAATAGAGCACACTATAGACTGCTACATTGCTCAAATGTCAGTGTTATGTCCTATCCTTAGTTCAGCTGTTTAAGCAGGTTTGCCTGACTGGGCTGCCATCTGGAGAATTGTAAGCTTATTAGGTTCTGTGTCTAGTAATGATGTTGGGCAGAGAAAATGGCCACTGCCTTGGTTATCCAGTAATGTGTGACTGTAATGATCACTTCAAGATGCCAATGGGTCAGACCATGATGCCTTACTGATCAGTCCATAATATCAAAAACCAAGTTGCCACCATGACACATTTGCAAAGCTCCAGATGAATGAGAAAGTGATGAATGCCCTATTGGCCACATCAAAATACCCAAGTGAAGAAATCAATGTAAATCAGTTTTTGCTTTCCAGAGGGGACATTTTCATGAAGCCCAGTAATATATGCCCCAGTTATGATGCTTCCAGAGGCAGGTTCATGGTACACAAACAATCTATAATACCCTCATTAAGGATTTCATAATTATCAAGTAATAAATGCACTAGTTAACCCATGACGATGCCTCAATGATTGATTCATAATTCCCCAAGATGAATTTACCAGTAGATAGTTGATGATGCCGTATTGATGAGTTCTTGCTGCACCAGTAAATATTACCCACTGGGATCAATTCAAGATGCCCTTTTTCGCATTTGCCCAGCCTTTAGCCCAAATTTGCTACATAGTCCAGTTTGTCACAGAGAGCAGATGGGGCATTATGCCCCAGAGATTTTTCAGTACTCTGCACTCCCACGGCAAAATTAATTCATGGTTTTAAAAGCAAGCCTGCTTATTTATTTTTGATGAGGCAGCTAATCACAGTTACACTGCCCAGTTCTAGGGGCACCACCCTGGGAACGCCAAAAACCAGCCCGCCAGACAGGAGAAAACTCCTAATCTGGTGGGAAGTCTGACCGCAGCTTTGGCTGTGAGGCAGCGGGCGGACCCAGAGCAGCACTGCCAAAGTCGTAATTGTGCCCTAAGTGGTGTCAGTACATTCAGAAATTGGTCTGTAACATACTGTACCTTAGGAACGCCAACTGTGCCTCATGGAGTAAGCTGAGCAAGGCCAAAACCTATCTTGGGCTGCCAATATTGCTTTTTAGAGTGGGCTCAGTGTAGCATGTAAGGGTTGGACTGTCTCTTTTTGTGCAGGGCCACAACTGGTTTGTTAATGGTTGCTACATGTCTTTGATGGCACAGGCAAGTTAGACTTCCATGGACTGGGAGGCAGACGCAATAAACCAGTGATAACCAGCGGTTCAGATAAAATCAAGCATTTCCACCCATCACTTCTGCCGTGTAACAGAGTGGCCCTTTGCAGCATGCTCAGATGTGACCCCAGGTGTCCAGCTCCATAGGAACTCAAGCCGCACCTCATTGCTGAGACACCATGAGTCCAAAATGCATATGGCATTGCTGTTGTTCCCATTTAGAAGTGATATAGACTAGTATTTCTGACTATACTGTTCATTTTGGGTTTGAATAAGACTATTTGCGTATGATATGTGCTTCTCTGTAATGACGCAGATGAGCAAAAAACAATGGAATGGTGTGTGATCAGAGCAATTTCCTGCAGTCCAGATAAATTTAAATATTACCATTCTTCAATATTGTTCACAGTGAATAGCCCCAATTGCCGAGAGTGTGATGTATGTGATGTAGGCCTGAATCTTGTGGTGCCATGGTACCTTGCTGGGAATTGTACCTCGGCCTGGCTGATTCGGTTCCACAAGGCTGAAGGTATTCTTGTTTTTTTATGTTCCCATTCAGAGGGGACATTGGTTAGCAGTTTGGATTTGTCTGGCCCTTTTGAGGCAGCAACAAAATGACAAAAGGAGTTGCAGATGGTGGGTTCCTGCCTGTAATGACACAGGTACAGCTGGGCTAAGACAGCAGTAGAATCGAGTATTCCTAGATTAATCCTCTTGTGTGATGATGACACATACATGGGATCAGATACCCAAAGGCATGGGGACAAGGAGTATACTGGAAATAAGACAAGAAGTGAACTCCTTTATTGGTATTGGGAGACACCTACAATGTGAACCAAAGAGGCTAGGACAGATAGACAGTTCACACTCAAAAATATTGATGCTGAAAACGGAAGACACTACATAGGACCAGTGGGCACAGTGAAAGGGAATGAACATGTCCTGGGATAAGTAGACACACTCTGAAACAGAACAGCAGCTAGACTAGGACATGGAATCACCTACACTGGGTACAAAAGACAGAGGGGCATATTCTCAAGGACTTATTGCTGAGTCATCTGCACTTTATCGCAGCCAAAGTCGCAATAAATTGATCACCCTATTCACAAGCTGGTGCTAACAGCCAATATCACTAGTTTCCCTGCGATAGCAGCCACAAAAATCATCGCCACAGATGGCCCTGGCAACTAACGCTAATGAGATGCAGAGTAGGCGTTCCCTTGCAAAAAGCCGCAAAAACAACACTCCGCAACATTCTTAATGACCAGCCAGATCAGCGATAAGATCACAGAACAGGCTATAAGGCGTGCTAGCAGCAGGAATTTAATACCTACTCTCACCTGGTGTAAAGTCGGATGACAGCCTGCATCACAAAAGAGAGCCCAGCCCAGAGCCACACCAGAAGCACAATAAATGCCATGGAGCCACTGCTTATGCAGCTCGGCCACCCAAGAGGGCTAAAACACCCACCGCCACAACACCCAGGCTCGCCCCTACCCCCCCGGACTGCCACTGAGGCAGCGCAGACCAAGACAACAGACCTTCAGAAAACACACCAGCCTCACAGACCTAACACCAGAGGATGTCATTGCCCACTACAGGCTCAAAAGGACAACCATCCTCCGCATCCTGACCATTATTGCCCACAGGCTGACGGTATCAGCACAGCGGACAACCAACATCCCTCCGCAGACAATGCTGCTGACCGTGCTGCATCTGTTGGCCTCTGGTATCTTCCAACTAACAACCGCCAGAGTCAGAAGAGTCTCACAGCAAGCCCAATCAAAGTGCATCACAAATGTTATCATCAGCTTGGTACCCCAGAACCTTCACTTCCCCCACACTATGCAGGTACAGTTGGAGACCAAGCAAGGCGTCAACACCATAGCTGGCTTCCCACATGTGTTGGGGGCAACTGACTGCACACATGTCCTACTTGTGCCCCCTGCCAACAATGCACACATTTAACGCAACAGAAAGCATACGCCTTCCATCAATGTGCAGGCAATAGTGGACCACCGGGGACCTTTCACCAATGTCGTCACCAACTACCCAGGCAGTGTGCATGATTACTATATCTTCAGACAGTCCATCATCAGCCAGCACTTACAGTATAGTACCTACCGAAATGCACTGCTCGTTGGTAAGAACCAAATGAACACACCACACACCTCAACTCCACAATCATTCAACTCACAACTATGGGAACGCACACATTACAAACTCACATACAACATGCCAAACAACATGCCCACCTACCAGACACGACAGCACAACTTACTGTGGTAACCTGGGCTTGCCATGTACATAAGCCATCAACGGCATGGCACCCCAGCCACACAATAGCAGCTCACACTCACCTCCTCCGCCCCCATATACACCCAGGGTCTAGAGGGACTACACTTCTGCTTCCAGGTGGGATCTCAGCTATCCCTAGCAGGACTAGCTATCTACAGGCCTCCGGGGGGGAAAGAATCCAACCTCACTACTCTGATGGATATGATCATACAAAGCTCCCTCCTTCACCCTCAGTTTCTTGTTGTCAGTGACTTCAACGTTCACATGGACAGGGCAGATTGTCCTTCAGCAAATTTATTGAGATCTACATTGATCTCAGCTAACCTCAGACTCGTTAATAAGGCCCCCACACACAGAGCGGGCCACACGCTTGACCTAATAATAACCAACATTCCAAACGTGTCGGCAAATATACCGCTACCTCTAATTTGGTCAGATCATTTTCTGATACCATTCCTAATCAAAGTAACAGTTGATAAACCGGCGCAAAGCAAGTGCTCTTTTATGAAAAGACAGTGGAGCAAACTAGTCCCCGATATCATGGGTCCAGTTCTTGCCCAGAACCCTCCGACCCTCACCTCCAATGTGGAGACGGATGCCCGACTACTCAATGACTGGATTGGCAATATGGTAACAGATATTGCCCCGGTAACGGCCGCTATATCTAAACGAGACTCTCCATCTGCTCCCTGGTTCTCTCAGGAGCTTAGACTACAAAAATCAGATTGCAAAAAACTGGAACGCTTATGGAGGAAAAACTACGAACCTCTACAGAAGACTTACTATAAGGAAGCATCCAAAAAATTGCATAGAGCTATTAGAAAAGCAAAAAAACAGTTCTATGCGAACTCTATTCAGCAAGCTGAACACCCAAGTAGGGAAACTTTCAAAATAGTACAGTCTTTCTTTAAACCTATGAGTGTTGAGAGGGATGTCCTCCCATCGGTCTCATTCTGTAACAGCATCTCTGACTTCTTTGATTCTAAAATAAAGAAAGTCTATGAGTCCTTTGGCCCAGAGAAGATCACAGAAAAAAACGATCTAGCTGGCACTACATCGGACCGCGTTATCTTGACACAATTTGCTCCGATAGACCTGAGTACAGTTAAGCTAGAACTCAGCCGATACAAATCGGGCTCGCCGGACGACCCATGCCCTCCCAAACTTTGGAGTCGCATAGCCGACTTCGTGGCCCCCACTATTCAGCATATATGGAATTCATCTAAGCATGGGCGAATTTTGCGGATCTCGCGTTCGCGGATTTTGAGGATTTGCGAACTCGCAATCCGCAAAATCCACGAATTCTCGCGAATTTGCGGATTTTTTTTTTTATGTTCGCACGGGTTTCTGCAAGTTCGCGAGGGTTTTGTACAATTTCGCAAATTGCGAAATTGTACAAAACGCGTGCGAACTTGCAGCAACCCGTGCGAACACGAAGAGAAAGAAGCTCCTGGTCACAGGAACAGCACGCGGATTGCGCTCATGAAAGTCAAGGATGCAAAGGCCTCTACCCAGCATCACAGCTGATTTTCCACGGTAGATTTGGGAAGAGGCACACCTGTCCAGCCTCGAAGACGCTCATGATTGTTTTTGGGCTAATGAATGAGTCACTGAATTTGAGCATTAACTAGTTCGAGCGACCATGATTTGCGGATTTTGTGGTGGGGGGGGTGCTTCCATGCGAGTTCACATGCCTCTTGTATGTATAAAAGGTCAGAGAAAGATCGGTTCAGCAGATGAAGAAAAAGAAGCTCCTGGTCACAGGAACAGCACGGCTATTGTGCTCGTGAAAGTCAAGGATGCAAAGGCCTCTATCCAGCATCACAGCTGATTTTCCGCGGTACATTTGGGAAGAGGCACATGATTGTTTTTGGGCTAATGAATGAGTCACTGAATTTGAGCATTAACTAGTTCGAGCGACCATGTGTGTGTTACTATGCAATCGCCCTGAAGGGCGCAGGGGTCCCTTGAGTGACCTGTAAGCCTGTGCTGCCCTGTAACTATTTTACAATGACGCCAGCAAGCTGCCAGCGCCGTTGTAAAATAGTTACAAAGTTAGCTTGCACAGGAAGCACCTGCTTCGTTTTATCTAGTGGTTCCTGTGCAAGCTAACTTTGTAACTATTTTACAACGGCGCTGGCAGCTTGCTGGCGCCATTGTAAAATAGTTAAATGAGTGTGGGTTCAACTTTTGAACCCGTTACGTTCGCGGATTTTTTTTTGCGGATTTTGCGGGAAATCCGCAAAATTCGCGGATTGCGGATTTCCCGAAAATCCGCAAAATCCACGAGCGAAACGGATTTCACGCTCATGCTTAAATTCATCCATCTCTTCGGGGACATTCCCGAACATCTGGAAACATGCTACTTTACTCCCCCTAAAGAAAAAACCAAATGGGGACCCCAAGGACCTCAACAATCTCCGCCCGATCTCCCTCCTGGCAGCGCCAGGCAAAATGCTTGAGAAAGTTATCCAGCGCCAATTGAATCAATTTATTGAGCAAAACAATATATTACACGAGACACAATCAGGCTTTAGACCCGGTTTTAGCACTGAAACAGCACTAGTTGAGGTGGCCGAGTCAGTGAGGTGGTCGATGGATTCGGGAGACTCAGCTATATTGGTGCTCCTGGATCTGTCGGCCGCCTTTGATACGGTCGACCACAATATTCTGCTGTTGCGACTGGCGAAGCTAGGCATCCAGAGCCAGGCTTTGGAGTGGATACAGTCATACCTGACTCAAAGGACTCAGAAGGTGGCTCTAAAGAATGTCTCCTCTTCTCCAAAAGCCCTCAGCTGTGGTGTCCCCCAGGGTTCGGCCCTGAGCCCACTCCTATTTAATGTTTACCTTGCTCCACTCTTCACGCTAATTGCCAACTGGGGGATCAAGGCAATTTCATACGCCGATGACACCCAGCTGGTGTTTCCATATTCAGAGGTGTCAGAGACATCCTTTCTGAGTCTGAAGGGGTGCCTACAAGACGTGGCCTGCTGGATGAACACCAATAAACTAAAACTCAATGCCAGCAAGACAGAGGTGATCTTTTTCTGAAAAAGCCCCCCTTCACCATCTGAACTATGGTGGCCGGCAGAGATGGGACACGCCCCCTCTCCCAGCCACTCAGCAAGAAACCTTGGAGTCCGGTGGGACGACAAGCTGTCCTTTGCTTCACACATCCAGCAAGTGGCAGGTTGCTGCATGAGCAAATTGAGAAATCTTCGCAAGATTCTCCGACTTTTACCAACTAGCTGCCGAAAAACTGTAATCCATGCCACAGTTACTTCAAGGCTGGATTACGCCAATATCTTGTATCTGGGTTTACCAAAGTATCTTATACGACAACTCCAAATGGTTCAAAATGCGGCTGCGAGACTTTTAATGAGGATTCCTTACAAACACTCTATCTCTCCGCATCTCCTTTCCCTTCACTGGTTATCAGTGGCAAGCAGAATAAAATTTAAAGCACTCACCCTGGCTTTTAGATCTCTGTTCGGCAACTGCCCAAATTACCTGAAAGCTAGACTACCAAGATACACCCAAGCCCGGTCCCTTAGATCCAACAACAGTGTTCGCATTACAGCCCCTAGAGCAAAAAGAGCCAGGTTAGGTGGACGCATCTTCTCGGCCAATGTGGCGGTACTATGGAATTCGCTACCCCCTGCTCTCCAACAGGCTCCATCCGAAGCATGTTTTAAGCGATTACTGAAAACCTGGCTGTTTGCCCAACCACGCTAGGCACCACGTTAGACTCCAGCTCTTCTACCTAAACGGGCACAACACTGTTGCTATAGCGCCGGGACACCTCCTCGTGAGGTAGCTGTTCGCGCTGTATAAAACTCTGTATTATTATTATTATTATTGTGGGGAGAGGTGGGAACTAGGCATGTGCGAAGGAGGCAAGTGACTCATGAATGAGATTGTACACAATGCCAAGTGTGGTGTGGATGTGCTGGACAGACTGCAGTATGCAGACCACAGACATGTCCATGTCGACATATACTGCTGGTGTTAGGACAGTGGACGCAACCATGTTACCTCAGCCAGTGGGGAAGATCGTGGAAAAGCAGCTTGTCATGTCCCCCCCTGTAAGCGTGAGTGGAGTGGGCTGGCCCGGCGTATGCCAGGTTAGCGTAGGGGGGTGAATAAAAAGAACGTAGCTCTGCGTGTGGTTCTCTTACGGAATGCCCAACGTGTCTGCCAGGGCAGCGCCTCTTACCCCGCCACGGGGCCAACGCCGCGAGCGGTGGTGCCTGCAATCCTGTGCGCCTGCTGCACCCCCTGCACCCCAGGCCGCTGGTACCCAGACTCGTCCCAGCCGCACCTGCACACCCAAGCCTCACTGCTCACCAGCCGACACCGGCATGTGTCAAAGAGGGCCCACCACGTGCCGGTGCAAACACCAAACCGAGACCCGCGACCTAGGCAGACATCTCAGAACATCACGGCCGCGTGACACAGGCACGCAGTACTCCTCTCTCGTTGATGTACTCCACCGCTGCCTCTGGCCTACACTGCTGTCTAGTAGGTTACACATTTGGAACTGAGTCTTGATATCATTATGGTCGAGTACATATGTCAATGGCCGCATTAACATCACTATATTCCCTCCATTGTGGTGCCACCAACTCTGTGCATAGCATTTCAACGACAATGGTCAGTGGTCCCTTGTTGACCGCTGCCTCAGGCGTACACTGTGGCCAAGTAGGTCACACATTTGGAACTGAGTCTTGATTTCTCAATGGTAGAGTACATTTCATTGCACGCAAGGAGAGGAGTAAGAGGAAGACGCGGTTCAGTCCAGGGGGAAAAGGGATCATCGTTACAGAGGTGATCGAACACTACCAACAACTGCTCTAGTGCCACTGACTATGTGTTTCGCAAGCCAATGACACGTGGCTGTGTAACCCTGCTGAGCGCTGCCTCCGGCTTACACTGCGGACAGGTAGGTCACACATTTGGAACTGAGTCTTGATTTATTCATGGCAGAGTTTATATCATTGTACAGGCCTCATCGCAGACTGCATCCCCTTTCAGCTCCGGTGCTACTTAGTCTGTGCCCTGACATTCATGGGCACTCTCTGGTTGAACTTTGGTGGCATCTGAGTCTTTGGCCCGGGGGTTGTCTTCATCATCGTGTAGGTGATACTGACTTGGTGGTAAAAAGTGAGGCTGTAGCATTCCACTTCTCCATTTGCCTATTTCTGCTGGCTTCTGCCCTCTGCATCATGCTCTAGAAGGACACCTTCCACTGCCCCCCACAACCCTCCGCTACATTCACCTTTGACATCGACGAGGACCCGCTCAGCCCGAATGGCCCTACCTCAGTGCACCACAAGTCACCATCCAGTGGCAGTGTGCCTGTACCGGCCGCAGTGCATCCGGAGCCACTAACTCTGTGCAGCTCAAATCATGGACTCTGTCTGGTGATTACTGGATGGCCTTGGGGTCATCAACGCCATGTGTCCGTGGCCCTGTGCTGTCCTCTGCATCCGGCCTCAACTGCGATCGACCAGGGCTCACCCATCAATTCGAGTCCAGACCTGCCCGGACGTCGCATCACTGCAGGATACACACGACACCACCACCAGGGCCACCTGCAACTAACAGCTGCTAGAGTCAAAAGAGTCTTACTGCCAGATCATCAGAGTTGCTGACACCTGTTCTGGATGCCATCCTCTTCTTGATAACCTGCTCAGCTCTTCAGGTGCCACTAACTCAGTGCACCACAACTTATGGACCATTTCTGATTGAGTTTTGTGCTGTGGACAGCGGATGCAGCAATGTCACCTTAGGCAGTGTGGGAGACCTGGGATGACGATGAGGAAGATGATGCAGGTGTGACACACCCCTCTGCAGATGCAGCAGGAATATCCCGATGGGACACAATCCTACACAATTTTGTCACATGAGCAAGCTCAGCTCTTGTGCCCCAAACTCAGTGCACAGCACCTCACGGACACTCCTGATTGCATATTGGGGGAACTCTGTACTTGCTCTGGCTACCACCATGATGCCTCACAGTTATTTCTATAATACTGGTGTTTTCTGCTTCTGCTTTAATAGTGTTCACTGATTAAGTTGTTGCCAGCACCATCCACCCCTTGAGGGCTGGCTTATACTCACCCCACACACATCCAGCACAGGCGTCACTATACATGTGCCCCTGGCAATAAAGGTGCCAGGTGCACGTGCCCGTAGCCAGTTCCACAAAATATCTGAGTTTGTCTGTGTGGTCATAATGAATGCAAGAGGGCCTCGGGCCATACAACATTATATTGTGCTGTGTACAGCAGACGCAAACTTGTCACCACAGGCAGCGGGTAAGACCTTGGACATGTAGCTTTGTTGCCCCCGACTCAATACGAAAGAGGAGTGGATTGGGCCGGCGTACGCAAGTCTAGCGTGGGGGTGTGAATGATTATCCTGGGGCTCTGGGCATGGTTCAGTACGGGAAATGTGCAAATGCATGTTTCTCTGTCGCAGTGTGGGTCTCCATTGGGGAGTGTAAGTGGTCCCTGATGGGACTTAGACACACACGTATGTGATCTAGTTCAGCTTCCATGAGGTCGAACCCCACACAAACCTGTTCGGCCACCTCCTTCTGGCAGTCTAACACATGGCCTTGGAATGCAATGTTTGCTTTGGTAAGGTGCTGGGGGGGCAGCCGTGGTGGTGGCTTCTTCCTGCTGCGTGGTCTGTGCAGGGGGTGGGGTCTCCTCGATGCAGCTGGGCTGCCCTGCTCCTGGAGGTGGGTTGCCTAAGATGTCCATGAGCTGTTGTAGTGCATCGCTGTGAAAGGTGTGGGGGTCCTCTTCAGCATCACTGATGAGTTGTCTGGTGTGCTCTGCTGGAGGTGTTGTTTGTCCCTCTGCAATGTGAAGGGGAGATGCATTTTGACATTTTGTTGACATGTATGTTGGCGCATTGTTCATGTTTACATACAGACTGCATGACTATGTACACTGTGACTGTTTGGGAGGAGCTAACTATTTGATGTGGGACAGTGGACATTTGGACTACATGACAGATGGGAGGTTGTACACATACATTTTCATCTCACAGTTTTCTGCTATGTCAGATATGATTGGCCAGTTTCTACACACAAGAGAATCCAGTTGTATCCTCTATTATGCAGTGTAGGTGTTGCACTTTGTACCACATTGTCGTCAATGTGGATGTGCTGTTCTTGCTATGTGTGTGTGCTGCATTGTGGGGGAGTCGCCCCTGCAGCTGTGATTTTGCTGTCCCTTATCCCTCTGAGGCAGCGTGCCTTAGACTTTTATACTTTTACAGTGCTGAGATGTTGGGTCATTTGTGCTCTTGGATGGTTATTGTTCTCTTGTGCATTGTTTGTCGACAGATGTATTTTTGACATCAGAGTCTGTTTGTGCACGTGGATGTGTCAGAGTGCGATCCGCTCCTTTCTGGATGTGGTCCACACTCAGCCACCTCAGTGTTGTGGCCTGCACAGGGTCATGATGATTGTACTGCAGCCATGATGATCTTCATGTGGTGTCAGTTGCATTGTCATTGTGGCTCACAAATATGCATCTTTGCTGTATTTAGCACTTGTGCATGTGTTGGTTGTGAGATTGGTGATGTGTGTGGTGGGACCCCTTTGGGCACATGGTGGACGGGGGCCTACTTGGTGTTTGTATGTGTGCTGCGGTGTACCAAGGGGATCAGGGACATGATCCAGGGTCATTGTGGGTGTGCAGTGTGCTGCACCTCATTGTGCATGTGTGCCATTGTGCCCATCTCCCCCATCCCCCAGTCGCTAGACGTTACTCACCCTGTTGCTGTTGTGTCAGGTCATATCGAGCTGTGTCCGGGCTCCCAAATCCTTGTACCATCTCCACACTGATGCCTGTGGCCACCATTTCCTCCAGCTCCTCCTGTGGCGCAGGAGTCCCACCTCCAGTCGCTGTTGCATCCTTCCTGTTGGCAGCGGGTTTCTGCTTGGTTTGGCTTTTCACATCATGCCAGCGCCTCTTGACCTACTCCATTGACCTCTTCGACACTCTGACTGCATTCACGTTGTTCACAATGGGATGCCATATTTCCGTTTGTGTTGCCAATGACACAGTGGGGGTGTCGAACAGTTGTTGGTGGTGTTCTGTCACCTCTGTGACGATGATGCGGTTTTTATGCGGCCTGTACCCCTTCTTCCCCTTCCTCTTCTCCTTGGCCTTCCCCGACCCTGAGGTTTCTGGCTGGTGGTCTGTGGGGCTTGTGGGGTTCGCGTTGATCTCTGCACTCAGTCCGGGTGTATCCATGGTTCTAGGCAGTTCATTTTTCTTCCCTTTTTTTGTTCTGCTTTTATGGTGCATTTTCCAGCATAAGGTGTGGGGATTGCTGGTCTGTTGCTGGTTATCGCTTATTTTTTTATCCCAATTGGCTTCATCGCAACTTTTTTCTCGTTTGTGTTTCAGATTTTTGCAGCTTCACGTTGATTTTAATGCGGTCATTTGATGCGTTGTCGGATGGTACCGCTGTGTTGAGATTACAACGTTAACACAGTGTTACTTTCCCGCAATGGACTGCGTTGTGAAGAGTTGTGTTAAGCTAATTTTGCGATAATTATCACACGTTCTTGAGAATATCCCCCAGAAATGTGGACATTAAGACATGAATACACATCCTGATGGAGACACTGCTAACACCGAGAGTAAAAAGCACATATAAGTGACCACAGAACACACTTACAAAGAAACTGTGAATATCCTGGCACTAAAACCAGCAGACACTCACAGCAGAGGCTGACAGATCGGTAGACCAGGACCTGGAAAATACATGTCAGGGCTGGGAACCCTCTCATGTTTGGGAACTGGAAATGGGCACTCTGTGACATAAGGTGCTATATACTGATCATTGACATGCCTACTTGGGACACAGAGTCAAACACATGTCTGGTCTATGTCTGTCCCCTCTGTCTGAGTATGGGAAACTGGGGACTGAGACACTTGCAATAGGACTAAGGGACATTCCTTTTTAAAACAGAATTGCACAAGGTCAGTAAACAATTTTTCACCAATGGAGAAGATTGGTCGGGAGCAGGTGACACCCAGTTAAAATAAGCACAATCACTGGGGCTGGTAAAAAGAATAGAAAAAAAAAAAATATATATATATATATAAGGGATGGAAAGCCACTCACTGAAATAATGGTATTCTAGGAAAAGGGAGACCCTGTAGAAGAGAAATATGTGTACATTGAGAATCCAAAAAATGTAGGCACACTTCCATATACAGCACAGGAAGGGGGAACAATGGGTCATTAAGGCACTGGGTATTTCGGCTCTGGGTCACACAGAAAGAAAAGTAAATGGGTATAGCCCCTAATATGTGGGTCAGTAGGGAGCAGATCCAAAACCACATTTGAACTACTAGATGCTCCCTATTTGCTGTCTTGTTCTCCTGAGCAACTTTTATCTTACATCTCAACACTTTTTACCACACTTTACCTGCCACTATCACCATAGCATGATTGAGATGTAAAATAAAACAGAAACTCACAGAAATCAGGCTGTAGAGGTTGCGTCAAAACGTTTGAGCAACACACTGCCATCAAAGAACCAGGTGGCACAGAAACATGTTTTTAGAAATGGGATTTCTGGTTGGCTAGGGTATTCACCTAAGCCAAGCAGAACCCACCACTCTAGCCAGGGTAAGGGAGTTACACACCCAAGATAGCCCCTGCCTACCCCTTTGGTTGACACAATATCTATACACCACAAAAGAGATTCCACACAGGATTATACAAAACTATCTCATATATTTTTTTTTTACAATTTATATTGTATATAACACATAGACCACAATCACACAAATCATAAATCACTTTACCAACTAGGCAATTGTCATAACATCACAGTTAGTGCAATAAGATAAAGACTTATGTGTACAACTGTCATGAAAACACCATGAAAGACAACATTACTGTGCATATTCCGCCATTACCTTAAAGGTTACTTGTTATCTTGACTATGCAAGGCATAAAATGACATATCCCTGTGAACATGAAAAGCAGCATGTAATGGAACTTGAATCATCTTTACTGTCCATACCTGAGCATGAGCATGCAAAGCACCACAACAACATGCATCATTACTTCAGGGCATAAAATGCAGCAGAAAATAAAAAAACACAGGAATCCCCAGATCAGTACCATGCGAGCCTAGATTACAGCGTGCCTGTGTTCATACTACAGGTTATATGGTAACTTCCTTTAGCCAGAGTAGAGCGCAGAAGCGGTTGCGATCCTACTATAGACAATACCGTGATGGCAACCGTTTTCCCGAAATGTGTCCAGTTCCTAAGCGAGGGCCCACGTCAAGAGCTCGCCCCACAATATCACCAACAAACAAAAGTTCCCCCAAGGTATGTCTGGCAACCCAGGAGATAGAGCGCACACAGTAAAGTATAGCTGGGAGACCCTCCTCAGGCCCCTATGTACTGAATAACCCAAGGTAACAACAACCAATTCAATGGGCACAATCCCCCAAAGGTACGTGTCACCAGGAGGGAGGGCATGCCCAAAATACTGTGGGCGCTGAGGGGAGACCTCTCTGGGTTCCTCGCCTCAAGCAGCACAAGGCGGCACCCAGCAATAATTTGGTGCAGCTCCTACTGAAGGCGGACTTCCAGTAGCACTTCCATGAGGGTATGTCAGCTGGCCTTGCTCACGGGGCCCGCATGATTAGGAAGGTAGTCTTGCTTCTGTATGGCTCCGTATAATATTCTGGCAGGGCAGGGGCCGGCAGTCAGCGTGGGCTTCCCTGGCCCCACTCAGCTAACACGCTCGAGGGGCAGGGCCTCACAGATGGAGTCCTGAAGTGCAGTGTGGCATCCAGCATCCCTGTCCAGCTGGCGGGGCCCAGCAGAGGGGGATTACCGCAGAGCATCAGGTGATGAGCCGTGCCGATCATCATACTCTTCATCTGACACAACAATCCTCAACAGCACAGGGCAACTAAGCAGAGGCCCTACTGTAAATCAGCAATCAAAGACAGCACAGTGCACTGAGCCCAGCGCAGGAGTTTCCCACACTGCCAATCAAACGCTCACCACCATAGTTGCAAGGGCAGCAACCAACTCTCATCAAGCCCTGGGCCCCTGGGAGAACACTGGGGAGCACGAGGTGCAGGCAAGCGGCAGACCAGCACACTGGGTCTCTCAGCAAAGTCGCAGAGTCCCTAGCAGTCACGCAGGGAAGCATGTCAGCACAACAGAGCCCAAACAGTCCAAGTGGCGATCTTTGTTGGAAGCTCAGCAGTCCTCTGGTGCAGCATGTAGAGCCAGCAGAGTCTGTTTAAAACTCCCACAAAGTGTCTAAAATCATGGGGACACAGCCCCTGTACCTATACACCAAATGTCTTTGTTCTGGAGGTAACAACAAACAACTTCAGGAGTGCACATCACCCCCATTCAATGCCCAGCCTTGGCTCAAGACACAGTACAGGGGGGGGGGGGCGGAGGGGGGGGGAGGGGGAGACAGCATTGTGAAAGGCAGGCACCACCCTATTCCGGTGCAGGATCAACTCCCTCCTGATTCTAAAACAAAAATACTTAGTGTACGCAGAGTTCCCTGGGTGGGCCCAAGTGAGAAGGACCTAGAGGGGGACTGTATCCTGATCAACTTTAGCGACACCTGGGTAAAAAATATCATCTGCTGTAAACCAAGATTTGCTAGAGCTGGGGATATTCAATGTTTAGGTCTAGAATATTTCTATCCAAATTTGAATCTTGCTCCCCCGACTTTGCTTTACAAAAACACTGGGCAGACATCTAACAGTGAAACACACCCTGGGTGGGCCCGGAGAAATAGAGCCGTATGGCCAAACCAAAACAACTGGGGTCCTCTGCAACAGAGTGATGGTTTCTTTAGGGGATCAATTTATAACAATAACAACTCTTCGCAAACCTGGTACAATGAACTAAGACCAAGATTCCAGGGGGAAGACTACCTAGGATGGTTTCCAAGTAATATCCCCCTAAGAAACCGCTTTGATGCACTTGCGGGCATGGAAGAGATAGATTGACCATCACTAAGTTCTCCTGGCAATACTAATATTCTGACAACACGAGAGCCCAGCCAGAGGGAGAAGGGAGAAAGTTGTAGCGATAACACACGGGAGAATGTTTCCGTTGGTGACGATCGTACTTCTAACCCCCAAGTCCCTGAGGCTGGCCTTACCAAAGAAAGCGAACCAAGTCCAATTATCCCAAGGCATAATCCGGAAGTATTACCTGAACCAGTCAGAAAGAACCAAAGTGAAGTAAGGATGCGCCTTATTTCCTGGAACATTGCTGGGCTCGCCTCAAGATTGGAGGATGAGGCATGGTTAGATTTTGTGGGTGACTGTGACATTCTGTGCCTCCAGGAAACATGGAGCCGATCCACTCAGAACATCGAGGGCTTCCAAGCCTTTAATACCCTAGCGATACCTTCACAAGCGCGCAGGGCAAAAGGTGGCCTAATGACAGCAACCTCTTTAAAACTATGCAAACTTGTAACTTCTATGATAGTTGACTCCCCATGGTTTCAAGTGCTAATGTTGGTTAATTTGTTTCCTGAACCATTGTTGTTGATTAACTGGTATTACAACATCTTTGACAACAATGAGACAAGCGTAATGTTGAAATTGGAGGAGGCCATAGCCAGGGCACGCCACGAGCAACCCCTACTATTTGTCATCTGGGTGGGAGATTTCAACTGTTCATTATGCACCTACGGGGACTCGAAGGTGTGTGGCTTGAGAGACTCCCATGATCAACCCCTGTTACACTTCAAACATACACCCCAGGGGGACGCCTTAAACAACATCATTATTTTAAACGATCTATGCATAGCGGAGCCCTGGGTTGGTCCAAATTCTGCTCCAATACCGACGTTTCAGGGAAGTAGAGGTATGATGAGTTTTATTGACTTTGTAATTGTCTCTAGTGGGCACTTTCATCATGTTGATAAGTTGGAAGTAATTGCTAATGCTGCCAGTGACCACAACCCTCTAAACGTATCCCTGCTTTGTCCCGTTAAACCCAAACATTCTGTTTGGGAGCAACCTGTAAAGTATAGTAGGAACCAAGGTATCACACTTAAATGGGGCAAAATAGACGCGGCAGGTCTTGAGGCAGAGATCCTAAATGGATATAGCTCTGAGTACGAGGCATGTCTAACACCTACAACTACCCCTGAAAAGGTCATAGGGAATTTCGAATCTCTATGTGGGCATGTAGCCGAACGCCTCACAAAACCAATTGGTAAAAGTAAAATGCTAGGTCCCAGATGGTTTGATGCTGCATGCTCGGCAACACACAGATCCTTGAAAGCGGCATTAAAACAAAAACCTAGGGACATAGAACTGGTTAGAGCATCTAGACTGGCCTATAAAGAAGCCATAAGAATAAGGAAGTTGGACTTAAAAAACCAAGCCTGGGAAGATCTAGAAAAGGCCTCGGATTTGAAGGACAGCAGGCTTTTCTGGGAAGTTATCAATCGCCCCCTTTTTACAAGTAATGGCAAGGATAATATTGTGATGCAGATTGCATGCGAAACATGGGAATCACATTTTGGGAACATTTTTAACCCACATGGTACTTTATCCAATGAACCATCATTAGGAGACGCTAGGGAATCGGTGGTCTCTCAATCTTCTTTGTCCTTGAGCTCATCGCTCACCTTACAAGAAGTGGAAGATGCTCTGTCGAAAGGCATACCATTAAAAGCACCCGGCCCTGATCTAGTGCCTTTGGACTTTTTTAAACACAATGTTAAGGTTTGGGCCCCCCTGTTGTTAAATGTTTTTAGAGCAGTTGTCATTAGCCGTATTCCGGCATCATGGAAAAAGGCAGTAGTGGTGCCAATTTTTAAGAAGGGCGATAGATCAGACCCCCGATGCTATCGCCCAATCTCATTAATTGATGCATCGTGTAAGGTACTGGGTAGGGTCATTTTAGCCAGACTAGAAACATGGGCAGATTCGGTGGGCCTTATCGTGAATTCCCAATATGGGTTCAAAAAAGGTAAAGGTACTGTCGAACAGTGCCTGAACCTGGCCCTGATCATAGGGAAATACATGAAGGCAAGGAAATCCTCCATCCATCTTGCCTTCATGGACCTTTCAAGTGCATTCGACACTGTGTGTCGGAGCAAGCTGTAGCAAATGATGGAGGTCATGGGTTTCGAGGAACCCTTGGTCACCTTGCTCCGTAGACTCCATGAATCCACTACTGTAGCCATAAGGTTTGGGCCAGGGGGAGAGAAAACTAAGTCTATCCTCTCAACTGAGGGCGTCCGACAAGGATGCATATTAGCTCCTTTTTTGTTTCTTGTGTACACCAATGGTCTGGAAAAATACCTGTTGGACCACTGTCATGATTTCCCAAAAGTCAACGGCAGGAGCATTCCAATGCTTTCTTACGCCGACGACACGGTACTTATGACACTCACAGGAAACAGCATGCAGCACTGTCTTGATGCCTTCCACAAATTCATGTTAGACCTAGACCTCAAGGTAAACTTTGCCAAATCCTTTGCTATGGTCTGTGGCCCAAAGGGTACCAAAACCAGAAAGTTTGTAGTCAATAACTCCACCATTGAAAAGGTTGAAAATGTTAATTATTTGGGAAACCTCTTCAACAACAAACTAAGCTGGGCCCCGTTAATGCAGACTCGAGTTCAAAGTGCTAGTCGCTCTATAGAGGGTCTGTTTCGCTTCTGTGGCAAACTAGGACAAAAACCTGTTATACATCTAAAAACCTTGTACAAAGCTAAATGTTTGTCGGTTGCTACTTATGGGGCAGGGGTTTGGGGGACTGAAAGCCCTGACACGATACAGATCATGGAGAACAAATTTTTAAAGCGTGTATTGGCTATTCCACCAGGCTCCTCAAACAGATTTGCCCATAACGAAATAGGTCTAACCTACGTGAGTGACATCATTCGCCTTTCCCCTTTACTGATATGGGGCAAAATATGTCTATCAGAGGACTTACAGCTCACCAGAGATATCCTCCGGGATTGTTTAAAATTGGCAAACATGAAACAGATCCCCTGGCTATCTTATGTAAATGAAATGCTCCATAAAATAGGCTTGGGTGACATTTTTGACAATCCCGAAAATATACAGGGAGATATCAAAGCTGTAATTAAAACAAATTATTGGAAATCACCGTTTGTGAACTCCCTGGTTAGCCCTTATGTTCCTAAGGCTACTTTGCAGCACCAGTTTTATTTAACCTTCACAAACCATGTGCAATGGCGATTCTACTTGACAAGGTTTAGGCTACACATCTTGCACTTCCTTTTTGCGTTTCCTAAACAGGGGGGCTGGTGTGAGAGACTGCCCCCCTGTCCTTGTAATAACAAAGATAGCCAAAGCACGATGCATATTGTTCTTTTCTGTTCCCTATATAAGGACCCGAGAATCAGGTTTATTAAGCCGATCCTTAAGGAAAAGCAACCATGCTATTATTAAGAGGGTTATGATTATTTATTATCCCTGTCTTCACCTGGTGTCTGCTGTGCAATGTTACATTTTATACGGGTGTCACTTTTGATTAGAAAACGGTATGGCTAAATCTGGCCCCAAGAAGCTGACCCTTTGATCATGTATATTGTATATTGTTGCATCGTGATTTTCTTATTTATTTTACCTGCCCTTCAATGTATGCCCCGGTACGAAGAATTTATGAAATCATCTAATTTGATTGAAAGTAAAAGCTATGGGGTCTTCATCTGCGATTATATTAACTAATGAATTTTATTAGTTTAGTGTTATAATTGTAAGACTGTCTTTTAAAAATGAACTTGAAATAATGCTTGTAAATGAAATTGTTTGACTTTTATGATTCTTTTGTTTTGAATCGAATAAAGTTTTTGAAACGAAACGACTATGCAAGGCATAAAATGACATATCCCTGTGAACATGAAAAGCAGCATGTAATGGAACTTGAATCATCTTTACTGTCCATACCTGAGCATGAGCATGCAAAGCACCACAACAACATGCATCATTACTTCAGGGCATAAAATGCAGCAGAAAATAAAAAAACACAGGAATCCCCAGATCAGTACCATGCGAGCCTAGATTACAGCGTGCCTGTGTTCAAACTACAGGTTATATGGTAACTTCCTTTAGCCAGAGTAGAGCGCAGAAGCGGTTGCGATCCTACTATAGACAATACCGTGATGGCAACCGTTTTCCCGAAATGTGTCCAGTTCCTAAGCGAGGGCCCACGTCAAGAGCTCGCCCCACAATATCACCAACAAACAAAAGTTCCCCCAAGGTATGTCTGGCAACCCAGGAGATAGAGCGCACACAGTAAAGTATATCTGGGAGACCCTCCTCAGGCCCCTATGTACTGAATAACCCAAGGTAACAACAACCAATTCAATGGGCACAATCCCCCAAAGGTACGTGTCACCAGGAGGGAGGGCATGCCCAAAATACTGTGGGCGCTGAGGGGAGACCTCTCTGGGTTCCTCGCCTCAAGCAGCACAAGGCAGCACCCAGCAATAATTTGGTGCAGCTCCTACTGAAGGCGGACTTCCAGTAGCACTTCCATGAGGGTATGTCAGCTGGCCTTGCTCACGGGGCCCGCATGATTAGGAAGGTAGTCTTGCTTCTGTATGGCTCCGTATAATATTCTGGCAGGGCAGGGGCCGGCAGTCAGCGTGGGCTTCCCTGGCCCCACTCAGCTAGCACGCTCGAGGGGCAGTCCCTCACAGATGGAGTCCTGAAGTGCAGTGTGGCATCCAGCATCCCTGTCCAGCTGGCGGGGCCCAGCAGAGGGGGATTACCGCAGAGCATCAGGTGATGAGCCGTGCCGATCATCATACTCTTCATCTGACACAGCAATCCTCAACAGCACAGGGCAACTAAGCAGAGGCCCTACTGTAAATCAGCAATCAAAGACAGCACAGTGCACTGAGCCCAGCGCAGGAGTTTCCCACACTGCCAATCAAACGCTCACCACCATAGTTGCAAGGGCAGCAACCAACTCTCATCAAGCCCTGGGCCCCTGGGAGAACACTGGGGAGCACGAGGTGCAGGCAAGCGGCAGACCAGCACACCGGGTCTCTCAGCAAAGTCGCAGAGTCCCTAGCAGTCACGCAGGGAAGCATGTCAGCACAACAGAGCCCAAACAGTCCAAGTGGCGATCTTTGTTGGAAGCTCAGCAGTCCTCTGGTGCAGCATGTAGAGCCAGCAGAGTCTGTTTACAACTCCCACAAAGTGTCTAAAATCATGGGGACACAGCCCCTGTACCTATACACCAAATGTCTTTGTTCTGGAGGTAACAACAAACAACTTCAGGAGTGCACATCACCCCCATTCAATGCCCAGCCTTGGCTCAAGACACAGTACAGGGGGGGAGGGAGGGGGAGACAGCATTGTGAAAGGCAGGCACCACCCTATTCCGGTGCAGGATCAACTCATCCCACCACTCTAAATCAGGATATGTAGGGCACATCTCAGCACCCTCTCTGACTGTCTAGAGGGAATACACAAAGCAAGCTCCTGTCAGTCTAAACCAGATGTTGATTGGAGTCAGGCTGCACAGCACAAAGAGTCATAAGCACACAGAAACGCCTACTTCTAAAAGGGGCATTTCTAAAATAATGGTACAAAATCTGCTTTCAACAAAAAGCAGGAGTTATCACTACTATTGCATACATATCAAACATGGCAACGCTGCCCCTTTCATATCAGAAATTACCACGGAAACACATATCCGGGAATTCCAAATGAAAACGTATGAGAGGAGTGGTCTCACAGCAGTGAGAAACTAAATAGGCTGTTTGTCACTACAAGGAAATGCCACACAACAAAGGCACATGTCCTACATTTTACCTACACAGCACCCTGCCCTTGTGGCTGCCTAGTGCCTATCTTTGGGGTGACCTATATGCAGTAAAGGGGGAGTTTCAGACTTGCAAAGCACTTTACATGGCAAGTCGCTGTGGCAGTAAACTGCATGTAGGCCCTGCAGGGGCAGAAGCCTGAGACAGGTTGAAAGGCTACTTGTGTTGGTGCTGCAAGCAGTGCTGAAGGCTAGGATACCACTGTACATGGGACTTACAGGTAAATTAATTGTGCCAACCCAGTATAAACCAATCTTCCAGGAGAGAGCATATGCACTTTTAGCACTGATTAGCAGTGGTAAAGTGCCCAGAGTCATAAAACCAACAACAACAGGTCAAAAAAAGTACAGGAGGAGGGCAAAAAGTTTGGGGTTAACCCTGCAAAAAGGGCCAGCTCCAACACACACATGCATGCACGTACACACACACACGCCCACACACACACACATATATGACAGCCCACTTCTAATCAATTAAGAAGGATCACTAGGAAAGAAAGGGAAAATCCTAAACTTTACGACCTAGTCAAAACACTAAGAAAATCTGCACAACTAGGCTTTTCTGCTTCTCAGTATTTGTAGATTTATTCAAATAATAGTATGATTACAGGAAGCGAAAACCAGTTAATTAAGGTATAAAACCAAAATTCTAATAAATTCAGTAATGTAATGTGCCTTTACAAAATTAAACAAGCACAGGCATAGATGTGCTGTGTCATCTGGTAAATAATCAGATTAATAGTGAATGGGTTTAAAAACAGAAAGGACCACAAGCATCTAACCCTTTCTAAACAATAAGCAGAATCACATAAAAAAGAAAATCTGGAGTAAAATCTAGCTCTTTCCAAAGAAAGCTAATATTTTATTGCATGATTTGCATGATGATGGGCAACACTAAAAATGTTACTTGGACAGCGCCAATAACCTTATCAATTTCAAAAGGACACGTACTCGCACAATAATTTCATTTGCTTTGAGAAATCATTTGTTTTAGTACTGCAAAAATATGAGAGAACAATGTCTGCACAAACATAATGGCAAAGTTTATCTCATAGCCTTGCAATGTTGCAAAACAAGTACATCTCTTCCCTGAGGCAGCCAGAGATATGTTACATTAGCATACAAGGAAAGAGACCGTGACTAACAACTGCATTTTGATTATTTTATGTATGCAAAATAAATACATGAAGTTGTAGCACATGCCGACCTAATAAACGTGCACTTTTCTCCAGTGTGACAAGCTCAAACCCATATTAGGCACAACTTTGTAACAAAATATTTCACTTCTACACAGACACACATGCACGCGCACACACACACACACACGACTTCACAAGGATTTATTAAACATATATATAAGTACCAGAGCACATGTCGGCTGCTTTTGCTTGTATAGATCAGATATTGTCTGTTTCTGCTTTTACAGACCGAACATTGTGGAAATAGAATAAAATAACTTCACAGTAAAGAAAAGTAGTACTGATATAAAGTCCATACTACTTTTCTTTACTGAATGGACTCTCTAAGCGTGCTCTAGTACTTATATTTTTTGTTTAAACGTTGCGAAGGACACTTTGTACTTGTATAGCGCCCAGCTACCCAGACCGGGTCTCCCAGCGCTTGTACTCATACCTCTAAGGAACCCTTCCTGGCTTTTCCCTGTGAAATGTCCACTCCTGTGCATCCCCAAGCTGAAGCCAGGCATCCCAGTGCTGTTGGGGCCGTTGTGGAGATTACGCATGCTATTTTGCAGCTGGGACCCATGATTAGAATAGGCACAGAGGTGAGAAATCAGGTCCGTGGAATTTAGAGCTCAAGACCCCGCCAATACTGGCCGAGGCGGGAATTGAATCCTGGTCCCGGGCCAGACCTCTGCATCAGGGTCTGCCGCTCTAACCATTGAGCCACACTTCTTAGGCAGCCAAACACCCCAGGTGGCAGGGTGTCTTTAGTACCATGGCTGAATCATTATCTTACATGCAGAAATATTGTGTATGACTTGCATCCCTAAAAATAGTGCTGAAAATTGGATGTGCAATTGTTGTGAGCATAGCCACAATTTGGACTTCACAATTGTGAACTCCCATCCTCCCACCTAGAACCTTTGTTTGTCCAGTTTAACCTTCTTTTAGGACACAGACTGACCTGCTATAGCTTGCTGATATTGGTGTACTGAACACAAAGGCCTCCTCTCTACTTCACTTGCTTTTGTGACTGTATCCCAGGAACACTGCCCCCGATGCTACATTAGAGTATGGTGAGAGGGAAAATCAAGCAGCAGTAGTAACCTAGAGGGCAACAGGGGAGCACAGCTTTCATACACATCCCAACAGTTTTTAGTGACCACCCATCATCCTGAGGTTACACACACATATGCTTGGAACCTCGGGGAGGGTGACAGACCGCTTCATGTTCAATTATGGTGAATGCAAAGAATTCACCAGCAGAGCTAGCAGACTACCTGTCTATCCAGAGGGCAGCAAAACAGGAATATTCTCCGAGAATAGGTTGAAATGAACCTTCACATGTGCACAGACCCTCCAGCCAGAGTTAGAAGAGCTGCTGCAGCACCTCCAGGTAACCTTCAAGGAGTTCACTTTGAAAATGACCTTAAAGAGGCCTTTGCACAATTGTCCTGCAGCTTGTAATATTTCCTCACAGAAAGACAGCCAGAGATAAACTTCTTTTGACAAGCTGCTGATGAATATTTTAGCAAAGTGTTTACTTTTGTAATCTATGACTCTAAGTAAATGTGTTTTGTAATTTGACCCCAGTGCGACTCTTGCTGGGGTAGAGGAGATGGTGAAAGGAGAATTCTGCAGAATGGCAATGTTTTAGAGCAAACATGCAAATAAAAAAACCTGATTGGTGTACAAACTAAACTTTTCAAGTATTTAAAAAAATAGCAGTAACAGTTAAACACTGTGGGGCTCGGTATGAGACCTACGTTATGTGAGCAGGTAACACGGAACCTAGCAAATACAGCTTTTTTTGTGGTATTTACCAGTAGCGGTATTACTTTCCCATCATAAGTCTATACCTTGGAATTAGGGATGGCAAGGTAATAACAAGGTAACCCCTGGTTCCTAGCTACAAAATTCAGAATATTGCTGGATGTCTCAAAAATCTGTTAGGTTTTTATCTGTCAAAGTTTGTGATGGGAAAAAGTGTGGAATGTTTGCACAAGTTGGAATCCAGATCCAAGGGCAAATGCCAGGACAATAACTCCACTCCACATTTTAGTCATGTACGTGGTAACATCAACTCTTTTGGACCTTGCTTTCCCACCCCACTTCACACAAAAGGAATCGCTCATGAAATACACTTGCTCTTTAAGTAGCACTTGGATTTTTCATTCCTCTATTTCTTTGGTGACTTGATGTTGCTGGCCAGCACCCAATTCTCAAAAGAGCTCCAGTACATTTCATTTGTAGCCCGCCTCCATTTCCAGCTGAATTCAGTAATCTGCTAGGATAACAAGTAGCAATCTCCCAGTGGGAGTTGTCCCCCATATGAATGATGTGCATTCATATTTAAAATTTCGGAGATGATTTGAACACGATTGGAAATTTGTTTATATATTAATACATAGGAGATATCATCCCTGAAAACAGTTCGTTTTTATTTTTTCATTTCCAGACTATTCACCTGATGAAGGGCTGGATAAGCCCGAAATGCATAGGGATGTAGAAAGGAAAACCGTGGATGTATTTACTGATGTTAAGGAATACTTGTACCACATGGAATAAGAAATTAATTTGGAATGAAAATCTGAATATTACAAATTTCAACATAAATTTGGAATGAACTTGGTGTTTGTTTGAACTTTATTATACCTTCGGGTATCACACAACGCGGTGCACTGGGGGACAACTCCCACTGGGAGATTGCTACTTGTTATTTATCCCAACGCTGATTTGTTCAGACAGCGAAGCCCTGGTTTGCACGCAACAACTTTTCACTATTCAACCTCTGGTTTACTGAATGGTTTGTGTCTTACCCTATCTATGCATAATCTGCTAAAATGCAATATGCAAAATACTTTGCAACACCTATCTGGAAAACATTCCAAGTTGAACAGAAATTAGGAGTAGGTTAGTACAGGCGTACTGTGCAGAAGATTTCTGAGTCCATGGCAATTACATACAGGAAATGAAAGCAGATCATGGTAGATGGAATGCATCTGTGAAAAACATATCAAATATATTAATGCAAGTGAACAAAAAAAAACAATAAACATAAATTCTGCCACAAAGGATCTACAAGTGGTTGTTATACATACAAAGGGCCCATGTTCACACTCCAAGCCTGATTACAAGTGTGTCGGTTAATTCCAACCCATGCGGAAACTTCTGTGCATGCCTATGTCGGAATTGTGCGTTTGAAGGTTTTTTACACATTCTATTATTACTGGATGTGTTAAATAGCTCAACCTTTGTTAACCTTCGGCAGATCAAACCTGCTGAAATTTAACAGGGAAAACATAGGGTATTTATTTACAGTATCATGCGGATTTTGGGGCCTTAAGCAACAAAGTCCGCACGTTATTTGCCACAATCTCGTAATAGGTGGTTTTTATCGGACCCAATAAATAGCGTACCCTGTGTTATCAGTATTTATCAGATGTGTTAAATAACACCTAAACTCATATCAGACCCTTAGTGTAAAGAAAAGTAGCAAACATGCATGACAAATTCAATACAATCCATGCATCAATTGAGGGCCAGTACCACATCAATCCATGCTGTATGCAGCAACCTCCCTGCTTGTCTCCAACATAAACCATCCTCGTAGGTCAATATGATGTTATGTTATGTTATGTTACACAGACATTTCTGGTGTAAAATCTGCCCATGGGAAATATTGTTACTTAATGGTAATGATATTACCCTGGGCGATTTTTGCACCCGTTTACAGGTTTCCCCATGGGAATGGGGAGTAATGTGTAGTAAATTTGCACATGGTACTCCACTTTCCGATTTTGGCCTGACAACACAAATTCTTCCATTCATATTTGGAGAAATCTTAGTCGCCATAACCCTGCAATTGATCATATCTTGGGCTCAGCCTGTGTTAGGTTAAATCATCGTTTGCACCCAATTTCAGATGTTGTGCTGCACTTAGATTTAGGTTGGTTGTATTTGTATACTGCATTCCCTCTATTGCTCTGGTCAATTTGAGGTTTCTGGGTGGAGTGACCCTATAGTGATGCTTGGCTTCCTGTAGACCACACAGTCTGTTGGGTGGGACAGAGTGTGGCTCATTGCTTGTATTCCTCTTATTAGTGTCACATCTTGTCTCTCTAGATATTTGTATATTTATAACTCAAAATGTGTCTCATGCACCTTAATTCCCCATGTAATCGTAAATGCCCTTCAGTGTCCTTGTCTCAATCTGTCTCTTCCTTTTGTGTCTGTTTCTTAATGTGCTCCCTTAGGTATTCTTCTTTCTCCAAGTCACTCCCAGTAACTCCAAGTGTCCCGTTTTGTTAGTGTTTCCCCATGTCCATGCCTCCATATTTCACCTAGTTTTCCCCCACTTATGTCTAGCGTCCCAAGTGTGATTTGTACAATTTAAAATATACAAAACATGGTACAAAATGATATTAGGATTGGGAACTGAAGACATAACAGAAGGTGTCCAATGGGCAAGAACAAACAAGATAAAACATCTATAGTGAAAAGTGTGGGGGGAGGCTAAAAGGTCTCAGTGGGTCCAAAGGTGTATGCGAAAACCGGATAGGTGCTTAGTGGTACAATTTGAACAGAACCAGATCTGCATAAAAACAAATACATACCACAGAGTTTGTACCGTGTTCGGTGTCGCGCTTTACCCCAATAACAACAGGAGCCTTAAGGAGAGTTAAACACATCTTTATTCTACTGTGTCTACTCCTTAACTGCACTTCCCCAATCCCGTTTACTCTTCCTCCCCACGCCCCTTCCTGTCCTGCCTGTCCTGTCGCAGACAGAGGTCAGGCAGTGATGATATGACACCTCCCCCGTTTGTATAAAGTCTTACTGTTTCTTAGATCTTTTCAATGAGGCGTGCTGGCCGTCTGGTCTGTCGCCTGGGGCGGTCGGGCTGCTCTGGTGTCCCTGCTCGGCGGCGCATGACATTGTCTTGTCTTGCTGGACTGAGATAGTTTTTGTCGCTGCTTCCGCTACCACTTTCTGTATCAGTAGTGTATTCCCAATGTTGACTTTCATTTCGCCCATGAGAGTTACATTTCTTGAAATGTGAAATGTTTCTGGTTATCCGTTTGTGGTCAGCTTCTGCCGTGATCATAGTTCCTTTTCGACGGCTAACCTTCAGGGGGTGAGCGAGGTAGCGACTGTCTGCCTTTGTTTTCCGATCGCGCCGGACCATCACCCAGTCTCCCTCTTGAATGTCCGTGTGTCTCGCGTGTCTACGTTGATCAGCGTATGTCTTCATTTGCAGTTTTTTTCCGTAATCTATTTTAACCAAAGTCTCATGATCGATGTTTGTAGCTTGAGGTTGGAGTGCACTGTCCAGAGTGGGCAGTTGGGTACGAGGGACCCTTCCCAACATCAGAGTGGCTGGACATTGATTGGTAGTATTGTGGGGCGTGGTGCGATATGCCCTCATCACTTCATTCAGTGCTTCCTGGATGTCTCGGTGAGCTAGTTCCGCTTGCTGTACTGCTTTCTTCAAAGTACCCATAACGCGTTCCACCATGCCGTTGGCTTGGGGCCATAGTGGTGTGATCTTTTGGTGTTTAAAATTCAGATGTTTTGCAAAGTCTGCAAATTCGTGCCCATTAAATGGGGGTCTGTTGTCCGACTTGACTCGCAATGGAATGCCCCAAGCTGCGAAGGTTTCATCGAGGACTGGAATCACTGCGGCTGCCTTGGTGGATGGTATTAGGTGTGCGAATGGAAACCGGGAGTACTCGTCCATAATGACGACGATGTATTGACTTGACTTTAGGGGGCCAAAGAAATCAACGGCGATTTGTTGCCATACTCCTTCTGGTAATTCCGACATCTGTAGAGGAGCCGGTGGTTCGTCACGGCTTACCAGCTGACATGAGACACAGTCTTTGAGTGTGGTTTCTACCATCTGATCCAGTGTCGGGAACCAGACGCGTTCTCGTAGAGCCTTTTTTGTGGCACTTATCCCTCTGTGGCCTTCATGAGCGAGGTTGATCACTCCTTGTCTCAGTCTTTGAGGAATGACAATCTTCCCCCCTCTCAGAATCAGGCCATCTTCGCTAATGGACAGTTCGTCATGAATGTGTTTGAATGCAGTTATCTCTTGTGACTTCTGGCTAGGGTCCTGAGATGTGTCCTTCATGTGTCGCCATGAGTTGTTGCGAATGCGTTCCGTGACGTCCTGAATGATTGGGTCTTGGATGGATGCTTCTCGAATTGCTTCAAGGGGAACTGTGGGTGGACACGCCGTGTCAATGACAAAGTGTATATATTCTTCAGCCACTGAGCGCTCCTCGTTGGTAGTTGTCTTAGGGTGTCGGGACATGTAGTCCGCTGGATTTTCCGACTTCCCGGGTTTGTGGACGATAGTATATATGTAGTCCTGGAGTCGCAGACCCCATCGTTCGATGCGCGGGGGCATCTTGGGATTGCCAAAAATGGTGACAAGGGCTTGGCGGTCGGTGATGATGGTAAAGTGTTTGCCATAAACAAAGAGGTGGAAATGTTCGCAGGCCCAGACCACCGCCAGGCTTTCCTTCTCTGGTTGAGAGTATCGTTTCTCAGTGCTGATGAGACTGCGGCTGGCATAGACGATGATGTGGCGTTGATCCGAGTCCTCTTGATATTGTGCCAGGATAGCGCTGAGGCCCACCGGGCTGGCGTCGACTGTAATCTCAGTTCGTTTCTTAGCATCGAAATAGGCCAGGTTGATGGCAGAGCTGACAGCATGTTTGATTTCGTGGAAAGAGCGATCGCAGGCATCTGTCCAAACAAAAGACTGACCCTGACAAGTGAGCTCTCTGAGGGGGTGGCTGATGGTGGCAAAGTCCTGGATATACCGTGCACAATAGCTCGCCATACCAAGGAAAGAGCGTAGGTCACTCACGTCTTGCAGCGTCGGTGTGTCTGCAAGGGCCGAGACTTTGTCAGGGTCAGGTTTCATACCATCCTTGGAAAAGATGTGGCCATAGAATTTCAGAGTCGATCTGTGAAACTCGCATTTATCTGCATTTAGAGTCAAGTTTGCATTCAGCAGAGCATGGCATACTCTGTCTAGAGCCGTGCCATGTTCAGTTTGATCTTTTCCAAACACCAACAGGTCATCGCTGTAGTTGAATGCATTGGGGATTCCTTGAATTACTCGTCTGATAGCCTCTTGAAAAATCTCGGCAGCTGACGAGATGCCAAAGTTCAAACTCTTATAGCGGAAAAGTCCTTGATGAGTTGTAAAGGTGGTAATGTAGCGTGACTTATCATGGAGTTCGAGCTGATGGTAACCCTTGTTAAAGTTGAGCTTTGAGAATACTGTGGCTCCGTTGAGGCGAGCGATCATATTGCTGATGTGTGGTCCAGGGTGGCGTTTTCTTTCAATGGCCACGTTGGGTGCACGCATGTCCACACAAAGGCGCACTTGTTATCCTATCCTTTTTTTGGTAGGACTACCACAGGCGACACCCATGGAGTTGGACCTGAAGTGCGCTCAATTATATCAGTCTTGAGCAGATCTTGGAGTTCGTCGTCAACAGCTTGCTGCAGATGGAACGGTACTTTCCTGTGGTGTTGTGCCACTGGAGTCACGCACTCATCAATATGTAATTTGACCTTGAAATGGTTTAACTTCCCTAGTCCCCTGAAAAGGTTTGGAAATTTCGCGACAATGTCCGGGGCATCTTCAGACATGTAGAGGAGTTCCACGAGCTTCAATCTTTCAGCCGTCGGCAGGCTGAGCAGGCAGTCAGCCACATCTGGGCCCTCGACAACATGGATGTAAGCTGGGATCTGTCGGTCTTTGTACGACAATGTCGTGCTGAAACGGCCTAGGCATGGCAGTGGCTTCCTGGACATCCATGTGAATATTGGAACAGCTGCTGGTTCTAGTTTGGGTCGTGGTTTCATGCTCTGGTATTCTAATGCGCAGATGTAATTTAATGAGGCTCCCGAGTCCAGGACAAACTTTGCTGGGTGTTCTCCTATCCGGATGTCCAGTTTTGGGTATTTCTTCAGACGGTCTGGGTCTGATACCATAGAGATGTATCCGTCACTGTCCTGTGACACGGGTGTACATGACGATGACTCGCTGCATGTTGATTTTTGTGATCGATATGAGCTTATAGACCGGACATTTGACTGGGAAGAGCTGGAAGAGCGTCCTTCTCGCCCCTTTACTGCACGGGCATGATGCTGTGTGGTAGTTCGAGTCTTTGATGACTTTCGCCCCGAGCTTTGGGTCTGACAGACAGTCTCGAAATGATTTTCCCTGGAGCAGCGGTGGCACCTTTGCCCGATAGTTGGGCATTGTCCTGAGTGAGGGTAGTCCTGGCCGCATCTGTAGCATGCGGGTGCCGTTTTGCTGGGCTTAGTGTGTCGTGATTCATAACGTGCCGCTGGCCTCCAGGAAGACGTAAAATGTGTTGGTTTGCTTGTTTTGTGGTGATCTGTCCGATGCTTCTTTTCCTTGTGCACTTGCAATCTGAAGGCTTGCTCCTTCCTATCGGTCTTGTTAGTCTCCATCTTCTTTGCGTAGTCCTCCGCTTGGTCGTTAATGCGTGTCATTTCCTCAATTTCTTCGAGGGTGTAATGCTTCTTCAGCAACCGCTGACGTAGTGACTCAGAGTGACAACCTTCAATTATGTGGAGCCGTAGCGCGTCCTCGGTGTTGAAGTTGTCGAATTCGCAGTGGCGAGCTAGCCGTCTGATGCGCACGATGAAGTCGCACATGAGCTCCTCTCTCTCTTGAGTGGCTTGATTGAACGTATTGCGTTCGTAGTCCACGTTATGTTTGTGTAGAAATCTTCGGTCAAGGGCTCCCTTGACATCATCGTACAGGGCGGTGGCCGCATTAGGCAGTTCTTTAATAATCTGCGCGATATCTTTCCCCACCAGGTTCTGTAGGGCTATTAGCTTCTGCTTGGGGTCTTGTACTTGGGACCCAGTTATGTAGTCTTCAAAATCCTCGGACCAACTCTTCCACTTAGGTCCCATGCTGTTACCGGATGTCAACTCCAGGGGGTCCGGTGGTCGAAAGTATGACACTCCCATGAGTGTTTGGTGTGCTGGTGCTACTAGTGGTGGGTTGCCTGGGGCTGCCGGTGCTCCTCCTGAGGCACCTGTTGAGCTGGTAACCGACATCTCTGTCTGTTAGTTTACTCCACAGGCTGCTGCAATTTCTAATCAATTAATGTAGCTTCTCCAGTGTCCAATGAGTCAATCTGTATCTATTGTTTGATGATGCCTGACCTCCAAATGGCCGACACCAAATTCCCAATGGATGTCTATGAGCGATGCCTGACCTTAAGATGGCCGCCGCTCGGGACACGTGATTCATGTAGACCTGCACTTGCAGCCTCCAATGCCTCTTGATGGGTATCTGGGAACATTCACTGTGCCTGCCGAGTTATGTAGTTCGATTCTCGGGCCTCCGGGACTCACCCTCTCACCACCGATCGTGGCGGTCGTCCCCAGGCGCTCCTTGACTTTCGTGCCGTTTTTTTAAATATTCTTGGTCGCTTCTATTGGCGTGCGCTGAGCGTCTCTCCAGCCGGGTAGGCAGTTGCAGAATTTCCCTATTGTCGCGCTGAGCAAGCATTCAGGTGCGGCGTGTGATGTCGCGCTGAGGCAGCATTCAGATGTGGCGTGCGAGCGTCTCGTATCTCGCGCTCTACACGCGCTGCTCCGACACAGGCTGCAGGCTCTCAGTTCTTGGCCGTTCACGGACGGCAGGTGTTTAGGCGATGTGGGGCTTTGAAATACATCCCACCCTTGTCGCCAGTGTCGCACTTTACCCCAATAACAACAGGAGCCTTAAGGAGAGTTAAACACATCTTTATTCTACTGTGTCTACTCCTTAACTGCACTTCCCCAATCCCGTTTCCTCTTCCTCCCCATGCCCCTTCCTGTCCTGCCTGTCCTGTCGCAGACAAAGGTCAGGCAGTGACGATATGACATTTGGTATATTTTAAATTGTAAACGTCACACTTGGGTCCCTAGACATTTAGCTGGTGTTAAGGTACCACTGCATAGGTTCACTACAAAGTTATCTTCCACTTAGCTTTTTGCCAAAAATCTTGCATACAGTTTATACGTAACACAGATTCCAACATGCCCGACACATGTCTTGCAGCTAAAGGAAACACAACAAGCAGGCATCACACTGGTTGCTAGAGCTTATTGGTCTAGTGAAGTTGTTTTAGCCCAGTGTAGGTTGTTGTGTTTTACTTAGTTTTCTTTCTGTGTTTTTAAAGTGTTAAATGTTATTTGTTTGATGTCTGATGTGTTCTTTGTTCAAACTCTAATTTGGTATGCATCACTGTTTAATTCTGTATCACTGTTTGTGGATGTGTATATTTATGTTATCTATGTTATAATTTTTCAGCCATGACGAAGTTCCACCTTTTGAACGAAACGCGTTGGCTGGAGCTCAGCTCATGTGTTTTTGACGATATTTGAAATAAAGGATTGCTTCACACAAAGGAACTGATCAGTCTTTTTTATTAAAAGAAGACAACTTGGAAGTGCACCGCTCCAGATTTGTATATTGTCTACATCTGCTTGGCAGTTTGCACCTCGCAGCAGCAGGTGCAGGAGCTGTTTGTGCACACCATCTCCAACCATCATTTTCAACAGTTACAAAAGAAACAAAGCAGAGAGGTGCGGCTATTGTGGTCCGCCGTTGGTTCTTAGCCCTTGTTGCATCCCTAGTGGCACTTTGGTATTACAAAAAGATCCACAGACAATTGTGTGGACCCTTAGAAAATACTACTCACACCAGAGCTAATTGTGGGTTGGTGCAAGCGCAAGGGGGCATTCCCTCATTTGAAGGGAAGCGTGACCATGTGCAAATGAGGGAACTCTTTGCACCTACGCCATATTACTGATGCAGGATCAGAGGCAAATAAGCCATCAGGAGCTGTACTGATTTCACCAAATGCAAGCGGTGCACACTCAGTGCACTCCCTAGAGTGCATTCCATGGGAGCGGAGAACAGGGAACCCAGAAACCCGCAGATATTCCCCTCCATCTTTCTTTCCTTGCCATTATGTCCCTGTGCTTTAAAGTGTCCCCATCTCCCTGTGTTTTCCAGGATCCCTCAGCATTTTTGTTTTCATGTTTTCTCGGGCATCTTTTACTTTAACATATTTTGTATTATATTGCCATAATCAGGAAAGGTAGATCAAAGCAACGCCAGTACATAACATGATCTTGTAACAGCAGTCTCAGCACACAGTTTCTTACAATTCTGTTTCATTTGATTATTATATATGATCATCCACCAAATCCTGTGGATGCTAACATCTAGTCGTGAATGTATTTTAAGTATGTACTCAACAAGTAAATACCTAGAGATCAGAGTTAAGATGTTCCTCGTTTCTAGTATAGTATCTTGGGTAGTCATTGTATCATTGACCTCCTCCACGGAACGTCCCCTACGGCATGGCAACCCTGTGAAGCCCCTATCGAGAAACTCCTGCGACGCAGATTGCGACACGGAAGGTGGAAGCTGAAAGGAACCGAAACCGAGGACTAACTCGGCATCTTTAATAACGGACGGGTTCCTCCCCAGACATCCCGATAAAATCTGAAACGGTGGACCATTGCAAGCCCTTATTACGACAAAAAAGGTAACCTAGAAGAACAAAACTACTTACACCTGACAAAACTAAGTTAGCAGACAGGAGTACGCCGCCGGTGGAACTCCGCAAGTCGTGCCCCACCCCTGGCAAGATCGCTGAGGTATCTTGGTAACCAAATTAAACAGATGGTGTTAGCTATATTTTGGAACCTCATAGGCAGCACCCCACCCCCTATATGATCGCTGAGGGAACCTTCCATTAAAACAAACTTGATCAAGGACCTTTAGTATTCCTTTTGGTGTTGTCCCTTACACCGCGGTACCTCTTCGCCCTGACGAAGGTGCGGCCTGACCTGGCCACTCACAGAAACGCGCGTTGTCGTTACCTGTGTATGAGGCAGAAATCTTTCTCCATCTTGGATGGTCTTGTTCCAACCTGACCTGCCCCATACCTCAGTTCGTCAAATGAAGCAATCTCCATCTTGGTTTCATTCATTGGCACTGATGTACCCTGGTGTTGCTGTTTTTAAATGTATGGAAGATAGTATGAATGATGTGAAGTGAAAAGGATATGTCTGGGAATTGAGGGTTGATGAAGAGTGTGCGGTGTGTGGGGGACAATATTACTGTTTATAATGACACATAACCTGATGTGTACCTTTATATGAAATAATTTATGTAAAACATTCCACTGAGAAAAATCATATATACTCGAAAAAAGATAAAAAAATGAATAAATAAAATAATTTGAATATAATCGACATTGTTGGATGCTATTTTGGTGTTGGTCAATTACGGTGCATATATACTAGGGATCCCATTATAGGACCCATATAAAGCGGCAGGGTATGTTTCCTTTTTTCTGTGTTGTTCTAACCCCTTCTTACCTGCCTTTATCTGATTAACCCACGGGGAACCCCCTTCTATTTTGTTGTTTATTGTATCATTGACCTGCTTATGCACTAACACTTTTCACCCTAAGTGGGACGGGTATGCTCAGACGTGGGTCCCTTGGTCACTGTACCGCTGGATTCAAGCTATCCTGGCTGATGAGTGGTGACATACCCCGAACCTTGTCCCAGGATGCTTGTTTCAGGTCCAGGGAGGACCTGGCTTGACAGTTCGGGCTGGACTGGTCCCATGAGGAATAGGGGCAAGACTGATTTGCATATGGCTGGGTCCAAACTGGGGTGACATAGTGGGCAAAAGAACAATGGATTTTCCCCAGATCTCTTGACTGGGGAGAATGTTTGAATCATTCAGCATTCCGTCCATCATTTGTTGCAGTTACACTGCTTATGGGGATGGCTGGGGAGGAGGGACGGGCCAGAGGGTTACGGTGCTCTTGGCTTTTCATGTACTGACTGGTCAGCTGTGTTCATGTGGGGGATCTTGTCCATCCACCTCAAATGTTGGGAGGGACATCAATACTCCTTCTTTTCTAAATTCTGGCTTTTGTTCCTTGAGTACAACAGTACTCTCACATTCTGCCCATTTGAGCAGCTCTTTATGCCACGTCCGATCACTAGGTTTGCCTACCGCCTTCCAGCTCATGGCTATTTGCGGCTTAGCCAGAGCAGAAACCAGGTTAGAAAACATACATATTGCCCAGTAGCGTATCAAGGATGCTATGGGCCATGGTGCAAGCAAAGAAAATTACCTCATTGACTTCTGTTGTGGCAGTAAACTACAACAAATATCAGGGTTCAATGGGCCCCTCAGGGCTCTGAGCCCAGTGCGTGTGTACCTGCTGCACTAATAGGAACTACCCCTGGAAATTACTCTGTTAGTCTTCGATCTTAAGTAAAATCCTTGTAAGCAATTTTCTGGCAGAACCTGGATAGTCATATCTGTTGTTGCATTGGTCATAATCTTCCCCTGTCTCCTACTGTCTTTTTTTGTATTCTCATATTTCCTAGTATCCATGTCTTTTAGCATCACCGTTGTCTACCCATGTCCATGGCATACTTTGTATCCTTAGATCTTACAGTGTTTCCCCTTGCCAGTAATTCTTAGTATTTGCCCAGGTCAGTGTCTTCATGTATGGTGCTCATGGCATCTGCCTGGCTAGTGTCTCCAGTTATCCTTTGGATTCTCTCAGTTTTCACATCTCCACATGTCTGTGTCTCACTTTGTTTTCATGTCAGTATCTCACTGTTTCACTTCTCCCTATTATCATGTTGGAAAACGAGGCAGCATCTGTGAGGCCTGCACAAAAACCATGACTACATTTGTCTTTCACTGGGAACCAAACACCCAATTATTGCACCTAACTCTCAGAGGGTAGCGTTGCAGAGCAGTCTGAGGCTTACTCAAGGGAGGGGTATGAGCTTGTATTCACCATTTGCAGGTGCACAGAAATAACACTCATTAATTGATTGTCCAGTCTGTACTTTGCTTTATAAAAGTAAGAGTACATTTATTAAACACACACACTACTCAATACTATGCACAAATTTACAAATATACATAAGCTGTTGGAATTACTTTGTGACATTGCATAACATCTCCACCCCTCCCGCAGGGGGAAGTGGGGTCTAGTACCACCACTCCCCTGTAGACACATCATCTTGCCCCTAATGCAGGTAGTTGAACATAACCTAGAGCGAGGGCCCTGCGCAATGGCCCCATCCCCGTTGCGACCCACCCCATTATCTCAACAAGCATTCAAAATAGGTAACACTGCCTTGGTGACGCATAACCCTGCCTGAGTATTTCCTACTGACCAAGTATACACCTCTACATCTTAAGGGATAGCAGCCTGGGTTCTTCACCTAAGCGCAGTAGCAAGAACACATGTTTACGCATCACTTTAGATCGACAGTACTCATCACATTTGTGGATCATTAGAATACATTGCAATTACAGCCCCTAAAGGCATCACAGATGAAATCACAGGATTACGCATATACAGCCAGACACCCTATCAGGAATGTCGGGCAACGTAACCCCACTTTGCTTATGACATCACTGTATAAAGGTACTTCACAATACACATGTGACCTTCAGTCCCTCTAAAAGAAAAAGCATTATGAAATGCACTTCAGGTGCAATTATAACCACTTCACCTCTAGGGGATGCCCTTCTCCAGACATCACCAACTCAGCCCTTCACTCCTTGATGCACTTCTACTGACACCCTCAGCTGTAGAACATAAATTCCAGCCCAGAAGGTGTTAAAATGCAGGCTGAGCCCTTGAGGGGTTATTCTTTTCAAGTCCCCATGAGACTAAGGGAGGGACTTCCAGTTTCATGCTGGAGGAGACTGCGCTTCTCCATCAGCTCCCCTGCACCTTTACGCCTGTGTGGTGGTGACCCTTTTTCCCTGGGGCCACCACATCAGAGAAAACCACTGAATGCCCTGGCACGCCGGTCCTGGCCTGCAATGCATTATGAGACTTTGTGCATGTTGGAACAGCGGCTCTCCGTCTGCTCCAGGGAGAGCCGCGATATGGGCCTCCAGCTTTGTCGGCTGGCCGTTGGAGAGTCCGGTCCCACCCGGACCCACAGGGGAGAAAAACGGCTAGGGGAGCCCACCCTGCGGCCGCCGATGCCCATTTTCAGGAGCCTGGTCCTACTTGGGCCCATGGCCGCACACTCCGTTCTTTTCGGGCCCCTGTCCCACCGGGGACCCCTGCATGCCATCTCGGTGGAGGGCAGCCCAGGGAGCCTACCCCAGGCTGCCCCCGCCAGCTCCTCATCCGGCCGCACCCTCATGTGCTGCCGTGGGAGCCGGCACTCCTCTTCTGGTCTGCCTGCTCTGGTGGGCAGACGCGCAGACCTTCGCCGGCTCCTCCGGCTTTCCAGGGGAGTGCAACGGCACTCCCCAACCGCCTGACAGCACTTGGGGCTCGGGGATAGGATCCCGGGCCCCCATTCAGCATTAACAAACAGGAACCCATGCACACTCTAATTGATAAACAAAAGTGTAAGTGTAGACATGTTGAGACAAAAGGAGACAAAGCGTTTAAATTGCAAACAATTAATAAGTTGTCTTGGAATCAGTCGTTAGAAAGGGTGTCTTTAATGTTCAAGAGAACCAGCCGACACAAGTTTTGTCGCGTCTGAGACAATCTTCCTGAGACTCCTCAGGGCTAAAGCGAAATGTAGCGTCGTAGGGAGAGTTGCTCTGTCGGTGATACTTCTGACCCGACAGGGCCCTGGACTGTTTGGCTATTTAAAACGGTGGTTGGTGGATTCTATCAAATTTTATCTCCGTAGTGCGAGATATACTAAGGTGAGCGAACACAACGTGGGACACTCCCAAAAACGTTGAAAAGTGCTGTTGTAGACGATTTAAAGTTATCGATCGGTGTGTCTCCACAGGTTTCTGGATGTTGGAGCAATATAAATGTAATTATCAGGAGTTAATCTTTTTTAACAAAAATATGAAAGCCAATATAATGTATACTGATATATGCAACTGCATGGACCTAACCAACTGTTCTGTGATTATTGCAATGTTTTCAAATTGTAACTGTCCATGATCAATACCGGAAATAAACATATTTAAAAAAAAAGAAAATCAGAAAGAGTTAATCTCTTGGTTAAACAGAAGGGTGCATCCGAATAACAGCTCTCCGTTCTGTGTACTGAGTGAGGCCGCCTAATCCCATCCAGCATTGGTGGGGGCCAGGGTGGGCTTTTCATGGGGAGCGTGAAGGCACTCCCCGACTTTGCTTTGGGGCCTAGGGATGGGATCCTGGGCCCCTTGAGACCTCTCCGCGGGGGCATGATGGCGCTCCCCACCCCCAGCTCCTCATCTTCTTCAGGGCCTGGGGATGGGGTCACAGGCCCCTTGCGATCCCATTTTTGCAGGGGGCACAACGGTGCTCCCCCTCCTCTTTGCACGCCCCGGTTTTGCTTCAGGCCCGGGACTGGGGTCCCGGGCCCCTAGATACCTCGTTGCGGGGGGATCAATGGCAACCCCTGCCCTCCGCTGTTGCCGGGGGCCAGGGTGGGCTCCTGGTCACCCGTTTTGGGGGACACTTCATGAGGAGCACGACGGTGCTCCCCGACATTCTTTCATGTTGGGGCAGCCCCCGGGACCAGACCCACCCCGGGGCATCTTCTAGACCAGCAGCGGAGCCCCACATGCTTTGTCGTCGGTTAGCCAAAGGTCAAAGGTCACCTACCTTCTGGGGCCCAATCTCCCCGTGTGACCGATCTTGTTGATTTTGGCCTCTTCTTGCTCCTGGTAGGGCTCCCCAGCCACTTGGAGCACTCTCTTTTGCCCTCAGGGTCTCTGAGAGGAGAGGATTCAGCAGGGAGCTGTCTTCACTGGCTCCCTGGGCCACCCTTTCGCCTTCTCTCTTCCTGGGCCTCTCTTCTACCTGCGCAGAGGTCCCTGCTTCTGAGCACTTGTCCTGGACTCTTCTCCTGGCGCTGTTCAGGATCCTGGGGGCAGTCAGGGGGTTCCTCCTTCCAACTGCCCATTGCGCCAGCACCCTCTGCCTCAGCAGACCACACCCCAGAGAGAGCTTCTCTTCCTGTGCAAAACACAGGGGGCTGGCAGGAAGTCTCTGTTGGCCTTATCACACTGCGACACATCACTTCCCTGCCCCAGCTCCCTCCTTCCTGCCCAGGCCTCTGGGTCGGTTCAAGATGGCATCGTCCAGGGTCTCTGGCCTCATGGTCTCTGAAAAAGCCCCTTCCCCCCCATGACTGCCTTCTCCCTGGTGCAGCCTGGTGCCTGGCACCCAGTGACAGCTGTTGATGGATGAGCCTGTAGCTCCACCCATCTTCTCTTTCCCTGGAGAGGAGGCCTTAGATCTTGGAAGAAAAGTTATCAATCTAGCCTGCTGAGGACAGCCCCCCGCCAGGCCCTGGTTATGGCTGACTCGAAGAAATATGAAATTTCTGGATGACCCAAAAGCAGTACAGACATGGCTTTGGACTCAGCAGAATACTTTTTCTCACACCTATTACAGTGGACTTTAGTGCGTGTCTGGAATCTGTAGGCCTTAGGAAAGTTAATGTAGCCCATGGACTCCACCGCCCATAGGGGAATAATGAAGTAAAAAAAGTACAAACTGACTTTTCCTGGCATGTTTCTTACCAGTGTATAAAGCCTATTCCATGTCACCACCCCATTCTGCATAAGTCCTGCCACACCAGTCTATCTGCACCTGCTTTTTTGCTGCTCACGCTAGGAATCTCCCCTGCGCAGCCTCTACATGCGTGCACACCCATGTACACATGTGTCAGCATGTAACCAGCCCAGTGTCCCTTACTCTAGCTGCTGCGCAGTTGCCTGGTCAAGCCAGGGGGACACCAGTAAAATCCTCATGCACTCTCTTTCATCCTGAGTTCACTGTGGGTGAGTCCCAACTTATGAGGCTCTCCCACAGTAAAAGCTCAACAATTAGATGCTCAAAAAGCGAATATTCTGGGCGGCCCACAGTGTCAGAACCACCTTCTAACACACATGCTTTATTATCCTTGCTTAACCCGATGTTCATATTTCCCCACTGTATCTGAGAGTATCTCTCTACATGTCTGTGTTTACTTGTGCCTCCCAGGATGTTTTGTGTCAGTGCCTCCCACTATCTGCTTGTTTCTTCCAATGTCTTTATATTTTCGTGTCCCTCTGTGTCTCCCAGGCTGCACCTCTTCCAGAGGTCCATGTGGGTCCATGGCCACAGTACATGTTTCTCAGGGTGTCTGTTTCTCCCTTTGTCTCAGGGTTTGCCACGTCTCCCAGTATCTCACTACATTTTTGTTGTGTCCTCATCTTGTGTTTATGGCTCCTTGTATTTCCATGAAGTGGTATCTCCTCTAGGCTGTGACAAACCATGGCAGTTTCCTGGCTTTGGCTGATACTCGATGCCCCTATCTTCCAGAAAACATGTTCCCTAGTTCTTGTGCACCCCCATGTATCAGTACCCCCATCTCCAGATGTCTTAAAATCCTTGTCCCAATGTTCATATGCATATGCATGATGGTCCTTCTTGTTGTTGTCTCACTGCCATTTTAATTGCATGCTCCCGTTTCCCCTTGAGGAAAGACGTTTCCACACACAGGCTGGATGAAGTAAGTACTGTATTGCATTTTTCCAACACACTTCTGAGGGGAGAAGCGGAGTGAAGTTGCTCTGAGTCTTCTCCTGCCAGTCATCAGCAATCATCTGTACATTTCAGAATGCACAGCTGATGAGCTGGCCTGCGGGGACAATATGTATGGTGTCCGGCAGAGGACACCTACGGCACAAATCACAATACCTTGCCCCAGTGTCTCACTGTGCCTTTGTTTCTATGTGCGTTTTTGAAATGTTGTGAAAAAATATCCAGGCAGATTTCCAAGCCCATCGCACCACTTTTGCACTGCCGTTGCATCACTTTTTGTGATGCAGCGGTGGCGTAAACAATGTGCCACGTTGCATCCGATATACAACTTGACGCATCTAGGTAGATGCTTCACCTTGTAAAGCCCTGCGCCACATTATACCTGTGTCAGGTATAATGTATGCAAGGTGGGCTTTCCCACGCAGGAAAGCCTCGTAGAATTGATGCAGTGAAATCTGCAATATTTCACTGCGTCACTTCTAGGACGCCACTGACTCAAAACCTTATGCCTGCTAGGTGTAGGCGTAAGGAGTGATGCAGCACAATAAGAATAGGCATCCACTTGCTTTGCTGGAGTTGCATCATGCTTGCGACACAACTCCAGCAATGCGTGACTTTTGCGACAACAGATGCATCAGAATTTCTGACGCATTGGTCAATGCTTGCGCCATGGTGCACCATATTGTGCATACGGCGCATCCATGGTGGAGCAAGGATTTCGCATGGTGACGCGGGTAAACTGATGCAGCTCTACAGATTTGTCAGCTTATTGTAAATCTGCCACTCTGTGTCTTCCTGCACCACCCCTGGATCCAATGCCTCTCTCTTCTGGCTCACGGTGCAGGTTAACGTACACACATTTGGTGCAGTGCTTCTGACGGACCATGTATGCACCACTGGGTGCAGGCTTGGAGTAGGTTTCTGTCTATTCGGGTATAATGAAGTTGTGTTCCAGGAGTTACTGGGATAAAGCGCCAGTGTGTGCAGGTGCCAGTGGGCTCACATGCCACAGGTGGGTGCAGTCGCTAAGGCATACATGTAGCTGAGGAAGCAAGACCACCAGATACCGGTGGCAGTGGACATAGCTATCAGTGAGTGTAGGTACCAGTGCGTGACTGCTGCACTATCACTGAGTAGAATGATAAATAGGAACAGTGAGACCAGTCGGTGTCGTCAATGTCAGTGTGCAGGACGGAGCAGGTGCCAGTTGGTTTAGTGCAATGCAAATAACCATTTGATGCGTGTGTGGTGCAGAGTGGCGCAGGTGTGGTTTTGATTGGGTTCAGAGTCTAGTAGGGATAAGAGATACTGGGTGGAGGTTCCAGTGGACTAATAATCCTGTATAACGTAACGCAACACAAGACATCATAACATCTGTGTCTGTAGAGCACTTGCTCATCTATGAAGGAGGTCTGTTGGTGCTAGTGACACATTATGCAAGATTTTTCCCTTGTCGATGTAGTGAAGTTCTAGTTTCTGCCACTTCTGGTTCAATACTGAGGTGAAGATGTCGGCGGGCGCCGGTGCTGTTCGTGCTAGCGCAGGTCCCTGGGCTGCAGGTGTTAGAGTGCGATGCAGTGCTGGTGGCAGCAGATGTGTTGATGTCAGTGAATGAACTCATGCAGTAGCTTCCAGTGGTGGTAGTCTACATCATGTAGAGGCGAACTCGGTGAAACTACCTACACTTGTGATTAGGCACGCAATGTCCATAGGGTTTTAGCCCACCGTCCCTCCCCCCGTCGTGTGTCTCAGCCCAGGCTGCTGCAGCTCATGCTGCTGTGGGCTCGGCTGGGCAGTGTCTTGAGTCTTATCTCCGGCACAACCATGTTTTTCACAGGTCTTTAAAGACCATTTGCATTTTTTCATACCATTGTAAACTGGTTACTGAGGCTTAGTTTTTTTTTCTCGTTCCAGTACCCCCTTGACTCCCACTCTGCCTTTTCCTTACATTTGTATTTTACATTTACTGCCGTAGTGTGAGAATGCATTCCATGAAAAGGAATATAAAGTAGGGTTGCCAAAAGAAAAATGCAAGCCAAGTGTTGTTTAAAGAGATTGCAAAGACCTCGTCCTGACACTAAATAGGGTTATAAATAAAAAAGTATGTATTCATTTGTAATGTGACTTTTCTATCTTTGTTTCCTTTAATTATCAGTAATGGATCATCCAGGCAGCCCTAGAACACAATTAAAAGTGCTTGCTATTTATATTTGCTGCTCGAAGTATGCACAGATACGTGCTGAAAATACGGCTGTAGGTGGCTGCTTATTTTTGTACCATCTGGGACATCAAAATAATGAGTTGCCAACCCTAATCATAAGACTGGAAGTTTGTTGCAGGATCAGCACATTATTTATTTCCTCCACTCTCAATCCCTAATTAATGCAATAATAGCAATAGTTCAACTTATATCTGAAACCTTACGCCGCCGTCAATAACATGCTGAGTTACTTCAAGTGTCTGGGAATGTACCCTGCATTCAGACAACTCACTCCTCATTCTCGCCCTTCACTTTCACGCTCACACCGCACTCACAGCGATCACAATGCACTCACACATATCACCATGCACTCACACTGATCACCATGCACTCACACCATTCACCCGCTCACCCTGCACTCACAGTGATCATTCTGCACTCACAATGCACTTGCGCTATTCACCCTGTACCTCACCCTGCAGTCAGATGAGCACACTACTCTTTCTGCCCTTATGTGATAATTCACTCACCTGTCCCCCTCACTGCTCAATCTCACTCAAACAAGCCCATCACTAACCATGTATTCATTCATCCCACTCTGCACTTACATCCACACCCAAATTCAAACGGTCACCTCACTCACCCTGCAGTCACTCCTCTTACCCTACTCTCACACTGCCGCATTGCTCACCGTGCACTCACATGGGCACTCCTGCCACCAATAAAGGGCATAGGGTTAATGTGCCTGTATGTGTACCATTTAGATCACAGAACTGAGTGTGAGTAAATGAGGAGTAACCCGATAAAAAATTTAATGTTTGTCAGAAAGGTGCTATAGAGAGATGAGGTACATTGTTGGTGAGTGGTAATGAGAGAATTAATGGAGAAGGAGGAAATGGGGGAGGGGTGCCAGAAAAGACTGCTGCACCATGTGTGACTAGTGCTAGGGCCAGCCCTGGCTGGGAGTGTTAGCCCTCCCCACCAAGTTCTGGTTTAGTTGCGCCCCTGCTCGTGATAATCACTGAACACTTCATCTACTACCAGCGCTTTGAGTCCACAAGCACCAGCAGTTCCCACAACGGACTACGGACATCACCTGTCTCGAAAAATGTCTCAGCAAGTGAGCTGATTCAAAGGGCGCTGACATAAATCTGGAAAGATTCAGAGGGGCTTATTTACAAGCCCTTTGCGCCGCTGGCGCGTCACTTTTAATATGGGAAAAAGTGACGTACCGGTGGCGCAAGAGGCTTGCAAATAAGCCCCAGAGTGCGGTCGGAGACTCATCTATTAATTCTATCAAGGTGCATTTCCAATGCATTTTTTCTGAAGCAAGAGGATGGCCTGGTTCTGGAACAGTCTATGGCGGTGCGTCTTGTCGTTCATGCAGGTTGGTGTCCTCAGATGAACTAATGTGTTATTTTTCCTTAATAAGCTTTAGAGGAGGAGATGTGGCTTAGTAGTTAGAGCTTCTGACTCTTTCAGGTTCGTATCTAGTAACTTTTAAAATCATCTACGGATACTTCAGGATGTCCAAAAATGCTAAGGTCTTTTGCTGCCACCTATTGCACAGGCGCGTAATTGCAGTTATAATACTACTGTGTTGCAAACAGGACTGCAAATATTTACCACGGATAAGATTTATTTATGTCAGTTATGGTTGTGTTCTCATGTCGGTGTGTGTGCACCGAATGAGTTAACGCTTTCCAGAGTACTTACTGTAACGATTGCCATGGCGTTAAAGGTACTGACTGAAAGTCATAGACGGGAGAAGTCGAAGCAGACCAGTGATTGCCTAGTAATAGTGTCTGTTTTTGGTTTATACAAAAGGAGAAACCCATTCTGCTCAAGGTCACGACATGAATGAGAGGCGTGATGCTTGCTACGTCGTCGACTGTCTAGTATAGTTCGAAATGCCCATCTGCCTTTCTAAATAAATGACTATCATCAAAGCTATCTAGCTTTCATTTTAAATGGGCAACACTACGCATCAAACGTCTTTTCTGGAAATTAGATCTTGCAGTGGAGAAAACCACTGGGAGGGCTTTAAGAGGAACGGGCCCTGTTGGTTCTCATGCCCGGCACCGACAGTGATTGAAAACTGACTTTGAAACTGGTTCATATATTCAAGTATTTAACCTCAATAGGAACAAACTTTGGGTGGGCTCAGGCTGAGGAGCTGTGTTTATGAAGGAGCACAATTTAGAGCCCAGGAGCTGAGGCTGAAGGCACTGCGAGTTTCTTACAGTGCCTGTCAGGAGGTAATATATGTCTTCAGCCTACATGCACATCCAGTCCTTGGCATCTCTGCGAAGCGCACAGAGCGATGGCCACATTTCATATATGTCATTTGTAATTCCTTTGGGAATTACAAATGGCATATATTGGGTGCTTGAAAGAGGTACAAGCTGCCCATATATTGGATGTATGACGGTACAACGCGTGCTTTTACAACGCGTACCGTTACGACGCAGGTTTTACAACGCAAGTCGTTACACTGACTTGCGTTGGGGGGCGCTGGATAGTGAATAGTTTAATTTACTATTCCAACTCCAGTCCCCGTGGATAGTAGGGAAGGTATTGGATAGTAAATTAAACTATTCCCTATCCTAGAGCGCCCTCCAGCGAAAGTCGTTGTAACGACTTTCGTTGTAAAACCTGCGTGGTAATGGTACCGTGTTGTAAAAGTTTCATGGTAAAGGATGTTCCCCCATATATTGTTAGTGCCAAAGTAAAATTAAATGCAGCATTTTAAGGTGAGTGGGTGGGTTGTGTTGTGAAGTGGAGGAGATGAAGGGAAGAATTTGCAGATCGAGAGAGGGAAAAGTCGGACAGTGACGAAGAGGCAAGAGCTGAGGGGTGAGCGGTGAAGATGGGGGAATCCTTAGAAAGAATGGTACAATAAATGGAGTAAGTGTCTACTGGAGGAAGGGGCTGCATACTAACGTGGTCTGAAGGGGAGAATAGGAGTGACTGAGACACTCTGAAGAGCATCACCCCTTCCAGAGACATTAGTAATCTTTCATTTTACATTCTCATAGTTTCGGTTTTGAAACATTTTCACTTCTAATTACTCACAACAAAAGCATTGTTGTTGCTCGTTTAGTAAATACATCCAACAAGCATTGTCAAAGGTCTGGCTTGTTTTGGCCATATGTCCATTGCCGCATTTCATGTCTGCATACAATTACTCACAGAGTGGCACCGATATACTAGTCAGGTGCAGGGCCGGACTGGCTACCGGGCGTTATGGAATACTGCTGAACTGGGGGCTGATTTCGTTTATGGGGACCTGCGTGTACTAAACGAAATTAGTTTTGCTTTAATTATTTCCAAGTACATGCAGGTCTCCATGAACGAAATCAGCTCCCACCACAGTGCAAGCAGCCCCCAGCTCAGCAGAATTCCAAAATGCCCGATTGTCAGTCCGGCCCTGGTCAGGTGGCATGCTGTGTGACCCACAGGGGTTTGATTTATGTGTCAAGCCAAGCCATTATTTATATTGGCCAAACCTATAGAAAGGATTCACAGTTATGCTTCTTTGGATATTTCCCTTTTATAGACCCTCTCCTTTTTCATCAGACGTAAAGCACTTCTACATGGTGTTGCCTCAGGTGATGATACAAAGAGATGAGGCACATGCTGACATATGTATGCAACTAGTTATAATTCTGGTGTAGTGACAACCACCTTTGTTGACATGTGTCTCTAAATGCTATTGTCTATATATTATGACATTTTTGCAATGGGGTAAAAGGGTTTAATTATCCCATGGATACCATGGGATACAAGTGTTTTGCTTTTAAGACTGTTTGATTTTGGACCTCTTTCGAATTTTTCAGCATGCTAACTTTCAGTGGCGGCTGGTATTTGAAGACAGTGGTGAGCGGGTTGTGGGGGCGTGGGGGAACAGAGAATCAAATAATAATTTTTAAAAATGCACACTGACCTGTAATGCAACCTGCATGGGGAACATGCAAAGTGCGCATGAATGTTTGCCAGCCCTCATGCGCTTTATGGAGTGCAAACCACTCCTCCCATCCCCTGCTCTGGCAGCAGAGCAGCCCCACCCCATCCTGCCCGCAATGCTGCTGCAACAAGGAAAAAATAAAATGATAATAAGTTGGAGTTATTATCATTTTATTTTTTCTCTATTGGCACTGCTTAAAAGCAGTGGGACAATGCTCCTCCCCCTTAGCCCGGGGGCAGCCACAGCTAACTTTATGTTCTAAAATTGTGTTTCGTTTCACTCCTAGCACAGCTTTTGCAGGGCTGGCTTTACTAGTGCCAGGTTTTAAAGATGACACTGGGACGTATCAAATATTACTAACTGACATATTTCAGTTTACTACAGGACTTTTGAACCACTTCAGGCCCCTAAGAAATGTCTGAGGTATGAGGTGGATGTTAGGATAATTTCCTCTCACCTTGAAATATATTTTGGAATGGGAGTAGTGCAGAAAAACAGCGAATAAACTGTCCAGTCCCCTCTAAATTTTTTCTAATTACATTTTATCTTGCCCTGGCCATTTATTTGATATTAATAGTGTTCAGGCACATTGGCATTGAAAGATCAAATAAGAAAAAAGAATGGGGTTATTTATTTTGCTACTTAAAATATTAGGGTTAGCTAGTTAGTGCTTTTTCCAGCCAAGACGGCTGTGGTGAGGTAGTAATACATGCTCTGTGCTGTACATGTAAATGGCGCTCTACGCGGGAGCCCCGACCAAACTGCTGAAACGACTGCAATGCATTCAGAATGCCTCTGCCTGCCTGATCCTCGACATCCCTCGCCACAGCCATATATCACCCTACCTGAGAGTCCTGCACTGGCTTCCCATCAACAAAAGGATCACTTTCAAGCTCCTCACCCACGCACACAAAGCTCTCCACAACACCGGACCAGCATACCTCAACAAATGGATCAGTTTCTATACCCGAACCGCCAGCTCCGCTCATCTCGCCCTTGCCACCGTTCCCCGCATCAGAAGAGCAACTACCAGCGGCAGATCATTCTCCTACCTGACCACCAAGTCCTGGAACACCCTCCCCTTCCTCCTACGACAAACCGAAGACCTACTAACCTTCAGGAGGTTACTCAAGACCTGGCTGTTCGAGCAGTAGCAGCACCCAACCCCCCCCCCCCCCAGCAGCCTTGAGACCCTCACTGGTGAATAGCACTCTTTACAAATGTCTTTATTGATTGATTGATAGATATCCCAAAGATATAATGATGTTTATAGAATATTAGGTAGAGCAAGTCTTTTTTTTCGATCTGATCTATTGTCTATATTCTTTCAATGAGTTAATATACTCAGGCTGGTATGAATGGCCCACAGCACCTGATCTTTTCAGTTGGTGGTCTCCTGCAGACACTCAGATTCTATTCTATGTGCAAATTCCTACATGTGGTGTCAAAGAAATAAAGTTGTAGACTTTAGTAGTAATCAGCTTCTGGGTGGGCCAGGTCCCAGGGGCATTTTTATAATTAAGGAGGGTATGCACGGGTACCCCTCCTGGGTCTCATTAATACCCCAGGGACAACCACCTCCTCAGGTATATTTAGTTAATAACAGGGGGTCTCTTGGACCCCCTGGGTCCCGGCAACCACCACCTCAGCAGGGGCCCATGATCAATTTGTATTGGGAGGCCTCAGGGATGCCCCTGGGCCCTGGGGACTACCACATTCCCAGGAGGGGTGCCACATTGCCCCCTCCTGAGCCGTTCTTGGCCCGTGGGACAGCCACCTCCCCAGGGCAGGATCTGCAAATTAGAAAGGAGAGGGGCCCCCATCCAGGAGCCGTATATAGCCCTGGGGACCACCACTTCCAGGGCTGGCTCCTGCTATGTCCTGGGGTGCCCTCGCCTGGGACATATCTGTTTGCTGTGGCTTAGTGGTATCTTCACTGCTCCCACCAAGCCACAGCAAATGCTTCTCTTCTAGCAAGCAAGAGCATTAAAAATGCTCTTGTTTGCTGTAAGTGGAGCAGAATTGCTTTTGGACAGAGGGAGCTTTTTAGCAGCTGCCTATGTCTAAAAGCAATGCCAGCTCCTGCAGGAGGTGGTGAACTGGTAGGGACCGCAGGGAAATTCAGGTTTCCCCAGTGGTCCCCAATGAAATTTACTGGGTACCCTGGGTGGGACCAGGGCACCCAGATAAGGGGTCAGTCCCTGGGGCCAAAATATATCCAGTGAAGGGGGGCCATGCAACCCCCTTCCCTAATAAAACAAAGAAAAAAGAAAAAAAACAGAGTGGCAAGTCGCTGTAGGCCCTGCCCCTTTCACCACCACTCTGCAAATGCACATCCTGGTGCACTACTAGTTGGGGGATGAAGTTCCATAGCATGCTGAGAGTCCTTGGGGGCCAGCAAGCCCTCCTGTCACCTCCAGTAAGTCCCACTCAGTGGGATTCCTGAGAGGTCATCGGCGGTCCCACCCCCTTTCACCACCAAGAAGCACTCCTGGTGCCTCCATTAAGTTCAGCACTTCTTCTTGAAGCCAATGGTGCAGCGCTTACCAACCTATCTAAGGGACACCCTGGACATTTTAAACCTGTTAAAAGATGTACCATTCGATCCTGACCATGAATTCTTGATAGGGCATGATATAGAGCCCCTCTATACGAACATTTCACAGCTGAAGACACTCAGGGTTTTGGAATCTTTACTTTTTGAAAGGGATTGGCCATATGAAACCCCACGGGCCTTTATCCTACATCTGGCCGAAATAGCCCTCACGAAAAACTTTTTCGAGTTTGAGTTGAGTTGAGTTGAGTTTTCGAGTTTGAGGGGGGACAATATCTTCAAACCCATGGCACTTCCATGGGGAGTGTTTTTGCCCCTAGCCTTGCAGGACTTTATGTTGGGGCTTTTGAAGAACTTACAGTGCTGAACACCAGTGGTCCATGGACGAACAACTTGAGGTTGTGGAGACGTTATATTGATGACGTCTTAGTGATATGGAGGGGCGAGAGAACATCTGTTGACCTTTTTCTTGACTGGCTCAATGCCCAGAATCCGTTCCTCCATTTCACTGCGACCATCACTAAGACCAACCTACCTTTCCTGGACCTGGTTATTGAACCTAGTGGCGGTACCTTAAAAACAAAGGTCTTTCACAAACCCACCGACAAGAACGCTCTACTGGCATTCAAGAGCTTCCATTCGCGCTCCTTACGGGATAATTTACCAGTAGGACAATTTTTCAGCATTCGTCGTAATTGCTCTGAAAAAGAGGATTTTACTGAGGAAGCGGAAGCTCTGACTACGAAATTACAACAGAGGGATACCCTATCCGAGTCATCAAAAAAGCCAGAAAAAGAGCGTTTAATGCCAATCGTGACGTACTATTGTCTAAGAACATGAGACCCTAAACCAAGAAACCGGTGTTCATATCCACCTTTAACACGGCATCACATCAAATTAAAAAGTTGGTTCTGAAGAATTGGAAGATACTAAATACGGGGGGCATGAAGGTTGAGACACCTCTGTTTTCCTTCAGACGCAGCTAGAATTTGAGGGATCTTCTCATACACACTAGACCCAGGGACCTGGGGCTAGTAAGAGAGAATACTACTGTGACAGGCTTACCCAAACTGACCGGACACACACGTTGCGGTTCATGTAGTGTCTGCCACTTGACTAACAACTCTACTTCACTTGATTTAGGGCTCCACACTCCCTGGGAACAGAGATCCCACACGAATTGTAATTCCCAGGGAGTGATCTACTTGCTAACCTGTCCTTGTCAAAAAATGTATGTAGGGATGACAAGTAGAAAGGTGCGCACCAGAATCATGGAACATCGGAGCACTATAAGATGTGGCAAGACAAACACGAAACTCACGGCCCACTTTTTTGAAACTGGACATAGTATAGAAGACCTTAGATGGACCGTGATAGAGAAGGTAAAATCTAGCAGACATCAAATAGATGACCAAAGGGTGCTACTACAGCGAGAACAACAATGGGTATACCGCCTGAGAAGCCACATAGTGGGACTAAATGATGACATTCCATGGCAGACACTGGGAAGACAATAAACAGAACACCTTGATCAATATTGACATGGATACTTTGACCACCGTCTTATTAGTAATTACTGAAGACATTTTCTATACACTACACCTGGTGGCCGTCCCCTATGAAATAACACGCTTGGGATATCATATAGTATATAGTCACACTACAGGTATAATCCCCGGCCGATATTCACAGTTAGTCACTACCATGGAGCATGAGCATTCTTTATTAACAACCCCCTTCATGGGGACGATTGTTCTGCCCTGGTGAAGCATTATGAAGTATGTCCATCAAACATTCCCTCACTCCATTCAGTCCCAGGATACCAAGATTTAATGGTAATGCCCTTTTTACATCATCTATGCACTCATTTTGAGTGCGGGTACAGATACTCGGGGCTTGGGGTATATGATTATAAATCACCAATTGACGTGCTCTCTCAATATCAATTTATCAATTTGACTACGAAATTACAACAGAGGGATACCCTATCCGAGTCATCAAAAAAGCCAGAAAAAGAGTGTTTAATGCCAATCGTGACGTACTATTGTCTAAGAACATGAGACCCCAAACCAAGAAACCGGTGTTCAAACCCACCTTTAACACGGCATCACATCAAATTAAAAAGTTGGTTCTGAAGAATTGGAAGATACTAAATACGGGGGGCATGAAGGTTGAGACACCTCTGTTTTCCTTCAGACGCAGCCAGAATTTGAGGGATCTTCTCATACACATTAGACCCAGGGACATGGGGCTAGTAAGAGAGAATACTACTGTGACAGGTTTACCCAAACTGACCGGACACACACGTTGCGGTTCATGTAGTGTCTGCCACTTGACTAACAACTCTACTTCACTTGATTTAGGGCTCCACACTCCCTGGGAACAGAGATCCCACACCAATTGTAATTCCCAGGGAGTGATCTACTTGCTAACCTGTCCTTGTCAAAAAATGTATGTAGGGATGACAAGTAGAAAGGTGCGCACCAGAATCACGGAACATCGGAGCACTATAAGATGTGACAAGACAAACACGAAACTCACGGCCCACTTTTTTGAAACTGGACATAGTATAAAAGACCTCAGATGGACCGTGATAGAGAAGGTAAAATCTAGCAGACATCAAATAGATGACCAAAGGGTGCTACTACAGTGAGAACAACGATGGGTATACCGCCTGAGAAGCCACATAGTGGGACTAAACGATGACATTCCTTGGCAGACACTGGGAAGACAATAAACAGAACACCTTGATCAATACTGACATGGATACTTTGACCACCGTCTTATTAGTAATTACTGAAGACATTTTCTATACACTACACCTGGTGGCCGTCCCCTATGAAATAACACGCTTGGGATATCATATAGTTTATAGTCACACTACAGGTATAATCCCCGGCCGATATTCACAGTTAGTCACTACCATGGAGCATGAGGAAACTTTGTTAACAACCCCCTTCGTGGGGACGATTGTTCTGCCCTGGTGAAGCATTATGAAGTATGTCCATCAAACATTCCCCCACTCCATTCAGGCCCAGGATACCAAGATTTAATGGTAATGCCCTTTTTACATCATCTATGCACTCATTTTGAGTGAGGGTACAGATACTCGGGGCTTGGGGTTTATGATTATAAATCACCAATTGACGGGCCCACTCAATATCAATTTATCAATTTATCAAATTAATCATTTTCACTGAACCTCACCGTGCAAGCACTCTTGATTAAGAATGTTTACTAAGAATGTTTATTTAGCCTGCTCGTGAGGGTTGATAGTGTCTGCTTCGCATACCAGCCCCCCTTGCCTCTGTGCGATTAAGCATACTGATCGGCGAGACAGTCGGTACTACATTTCCCGACAGCTCCTAAGTGATTGCCACGTCTAACGTCATGACGTCCTGGCGCACGTGATGTCAGTCGGCGGGGGCGGAGTAAGCAATGGTTCTTCGGTAAATACCTGATCTGACACTGCGTTCCCCATCTACGCGGTGCTCCAAGGTACAGGATCTTTTTGGCAGGGCTAGCCTTAAAGAATGGTAAGGAGAACGGGTGAGGGTTGCATAGACCGGCGCCTCATCTTGTGATTTGAATGACGCCGGCACAGCAGAAGGAATGACACTATATATCTTTCACGTTCCATTCCTTCGTAGATTGTGTTCACCGGCAGACCCTCCTGACGGACACCTGTTCGAGTTTGTGTAATACATAAACTCGGTAAGTTTCATTTACCATTGGGTTACTAGCCTAGATGGAGGCTTTTTAACAATGTGCCTATTTTAAGAGTGGTTCACTCATGGAGTGTGTGTGGGTTCATGGGAGTCCTAGGCTTGGCTATGGGAACGGGAGTGTGTTGCGTATATCATTACCAAATCACTTATCGAATAATATGAATTAAGATTAAGTGATTAAAGCTAATTACCTTGAGTGTTTGAAGTAAAAAAACCCGGGCTACAACACCATACTAATGAGTCTTATTATGGAACTTCTGTGAGCATAGTTCATTTAGTTGGAGTAACACCCCATTTAGAGAAACAGAAATCTTAAGGGATGAATTGAGTGAAGGGGGATAGTACTCGTACCTCTTCCATTACTCTTTACTTTTTTCTAGTGAATGTTCTCCCCTTATGTTGGGGTTTAATCTCCACTGAATGATCGGAAGATCTGGAGGAGTACGGATCTGCTAGACCTACTCCAGTCTGGAGGCCCTGTGACCGAATTACGGCAGGGCGATGAGTGGTTCTGATCGCGACAGTCCTGATGAAGACCGAAGTGACCTTTTGAGGCACAATTGAAGCGTTCGAAACATGTTGACTTCAGCAGTGGTAGGAGGGAAATCTTGAGGAACCTCATTTTCTCAATAAGACATTTCCCCATCCTTTTCTTATTTTTAATCCTGATAGGGGTATCAAATTGTGTATAATAAAGTAATTCTTCCTATTGGCACCCTTAATCAGTTTTAATCACATCCTTACTGCACATTTTTGTCGCACTATCAGTTTATCCACTAGGTGTTCACTGCACGTTCTATTACTCATGTGTGTTACTCGTTGTACGTATTGACTTATTTGGTTGTATGTCTCGTAGTGTGGAATTTATTATTTTTCCCCCTCCCTAATGCTCCGCCCTGGATGTGGCTACACCAGGGCGTTTGTAGCAGGCCCTATGATGAAGCATGTCACATACCTCGGTATGTGAGTGAGGGCAGTTTTTCCAAATTGGAGAATTTTCCTGTGTTGTGTTCTTGTTGTGTACTCTATATATCCCTTGTGTGTGATCATTTGGTTTGCTCTAGGGGGCCTGGGGTATTGGAGTTTAAACAATATTGGCCCTCCCCCCTCTTGTGTGTTGATGACCTCCAGGAAGTCCCACTCAGTGGGATTGCTGAGAGGTCATCGGCGGCCCCACCCCCTTTCACCACCAAGAAGCACTCCTGGTGCCTCCATTAAGTTCAGCACTTCAGGGTTCCTGAAAGCTGGTCAGAGACCCCACCCTCTTTCTCCACCACTCTACAAATGCAAGGACTAGTTAAAAAAACCATTCAAATTCACTTTTTATTTTTATTAATTAACATTTGTTGAGCACATGGCTACATAACCAAAGGTTATAGCGACCCTATCGTTAAGAAATAGCATTTGAAAAACATTGGAAATTCACTTAAAATAACCAAAGCTTACAGGGACGTTAAAGGTAGGAAATAGAATTGAAAAAACCTTAGAAATTCACTGAGAAAACCAATAGTTAGGACCAAAGTTCACTCGTACAAAACCATTGAAATTCAGCAGTTATAGTTACCTGAGCTAACTATAACTTACGCCCCTTCAATGTACTGCTTGTGACCTCACATATTGCATCACTCATGACATGGTCAGTGATGTCACTGATGGCATCTCAAATGACATCACTGATGACATCATCCACAGAACTCACATACTAACTCGCACCTTCATACAACCTTTTGTACGCCCACTCACACAACCATATAACCACTCACATACCCATTCTCAGACCCATATCAGTACTCACGTATCCACTCACTCTTCCACAGAGGCACTCACACACCCACTCATGCACTCATACAGCTTCTCACACAACAATTCACTCACCCATGCAGCCATTAATACAACCAGTCACTTACCTAGATGTTGTGAAGTCAGCATACCAGTAGTTGGGTGTGGGCGGAGCCAGGGGGTCAGAGGAAGAGGAGGAGCGGACGTAGGAAGTGGGCAGTTAGAGTAGGGACACCGAGTAAGCAGGCTGTACTAAATAAAGCTCTTGAATCTAAAATCAAGGTGTTTGTGATTATTGGTAGCTGGACGCTACAGCTGGCGACGAGGGTGGGATCTGGCACATCTGCCACCCACAGAACCCTGAAGGAGTGCCCTGTCCCGAGCAGCGTGAGAAAAGGAAGAAACGCTGCCGTGGGAAGCGAGGCTGCCGCCTAGATTGAGAGGCCAGCAGCACATGCCCTGCTCCACAGTTAGGCCACTGTGTAGAGCACAGAAGGAGCGGAAAACAAGAAGCGCTGGAGCACTGAGAAGAGGTGCGTCCGATCGCGCCAAAAACGCGACTCACCCCCAATGCGTGCAAGTTGGCACGCGCTGAACGAGCAGAGGTCGGGAGCTCACCCCGACTCTGCCTACCGCAATAATCCACGAAGGAGTGCCCCCTGATGCTGCCTGGTGCCCTCGGGAAAGCCCTGCTGATCAGCGCTATCGAGCGCCAGAAAGACAGAGTTGGAGCGATACACGACATCGGGACCTCACCCCCGATGCGTGGGACTCAGCAAGTTATCGCCAATTGAGTGCGGGACCCAGAGAGACAAAGTGGGAGCCCATCCCCACCTTACCTGAAACTCCGCGGCGGGGAAAGCTGTGTGGAGCGCTGAGCTAGCGTGAAGCTCCGTGCCTGGCCGGTGTTCGCGCGCTGGCGGTGATCACGCCAGATGCGTGAGGAAGCGGAGATGTGGTAGCGACGTCGGGAGCTCACCCCGGTCCTACCCGCTGAGAAGACATCCTGATCCTGGAAACGAGGGCCCGACCTCCTGCGTGGACCTTGCCCGACCGGTGAGTGTCTGAAGTTACCGGTGGTTGAATGCCCGGTGCAGGAGCCAAATCTCGTGGGAAACGAGATTTCAAGCGCGGCGGCCATCTTAGAGTCAGGCAGCTGGAAGGACATCCCTGTGAAATTTAGCGGCGGCCATCTTTAAGTCAGGCGAACAGTGGGAATAAGCATTGACAAAGGACAAACATTGGCAAAGACCAAACAACCATTGGCAAAGGCAACAGACATCCAAACAAGCACTGGCGACTACAAGAAACAAGCATTGGCAAAACAAACAAGCACTGGCGACTACAAGAAACAAGCATTGGCAAAATAAACAAACACTGGCGACTGCAAGAGACAAACCTTGGCAAAATAAATAAGCCCTGGCGACTACAAGAAACAAGCATTGGCAAAATAAACAAACACTGGCGACTACAAGAGACAAACTTTGGCAAAATAAATAAGCACTGGCGACTACAAGAAACAAGCATTGGTACATGCCAGTAAACAAGCATTGCTACATGCAAATCAACGAGCATTGGTGCATGCAAAGGCAAGTGAAGCAAGCATTAGTGACTAACAATACAAACATTGACCCATGCAAACAAACATTGGCAAATGCAAGTGAAGAATAAACAGACATTGGCACCTGTCAGAGGAAGCAAGCATTGGTGACGGCAACAGTACAAACATTGACGCATGCAAACAAGCGTTGGTGCATGCAAGTGGATATTAATAAAGTGCCGAAAAGACGACAAACCAGCCCATGCAAATGCAAGAAGCAATCTAAGAAGACGAGCATTGGTAAAGGAAAGTCACCAAGCATTGGTGCCTGTAAGGGCAAGCATTGGCCCAGAGCGAACAAACATTGATACATGCAAACAAACAAGCACTGACACGTGCAAATCAACAAACGGAAGCAGCGTTGACAGTGACCAAACTAACACGAGGGAAGACAAGTAAACAAGCACTGGTGCAGGCAAACAACCACGTGTTGGTGCGTACAACTCAACAAGCCTTGGTATGTGCCACTAAACAAATGCTGGTAAATGCAAAAGCAGTAAGCGAGGACAACGACACGTGGACAACATTGCACGAATCTTGGCAACCAACCAGAGTAAACACATGCTAACGCGAGAGTGTATCAATCAACAAGCACGAGCAACCACAAGAGTGACTCAACGAACAAGCAGCGACAAAACTAAGGTCAGCACGGGTGGAAACACGAACAGTGGGATACGCAAGTGACTGTGCAGTGGCGAACGTCAGGAAGTAACGCGCGTCCGTCAAATAGAGGAGGCCACAAACAAATATAAACCACGACAAAGCATAAGTGATTACTCCTGAATCAGCAACAAGCACGAGCCAATGCGCATGTGGGGCAGCCAATGACCACACACAACAAGCAAGGGAAATCCAAGGCAACATGGACAGCACAAGGTCCCGCGTCTACGACCGGTCAGGACTTCCTTCTCTCAGGGCGGGAGGAGACGTAAATCAATGCTTCACTCCACATCTTGAAGTATCGCCCCCAGTGGCACAGAGTGACGATTGGATTGAGGACCTCAAACGGCACTGGTGGCTGGAAGCATTGGATGATTTCTTGAAAGCCAACGGTGAGCAAAGGGAAAGAAAATGTCTACTGTTACTCCTCCGTCTGGTGGGTCCCGGGGGCCGATGCCCAATTAGAACATTTTCCAAGGAAGAAGCAGACACTTATGACAAACTCCAAGAGGAACTCCATGCCCATCTCAATGCACAGGCAGAGGTAGATCACAATCGCATGGTCTTCAACACGGCACGGCAGGAACCAGGCGAACCATTGCCGCATTTCATCATTCGGTTGCAAAGTCTGGTTCAAGGCTGTCATTTCAACACGTTTACGAATGAGGATGCCGTTCGGCTCAGAATAATCGAAGGCTGTGAAAACCCCGAAACAAGCCGCAAGATACTTAGAGGACATTGGTCGCTAAATGAAATTATCAAGAAAGCTGAAATTGGGATGCACGTCCATACAAGAGGCAAATGGAGGGATGTGCATCTGAGTACAAAACTTCGAAATACCTGGGAAGTGAGAACCCAGAATTCCAACAACCACAAAAAGAGAGAGAGAGAAGGCAGGCCAGAGAAAAGACAAAAAAGACAGCGGAGGAGGCACAGTAACATGGAATGCTCAGAGTCAGACTACTCAGCGTCTGGCCACTCGGAGAGAACCAAAGAATACTCGGAGTCACCCCAGAATCATCCGTCCTCCAGGAGTCCCTCAAGAAGTCAGTCACCGCACAACACACGTCACTCTGACAAAGAGGGAGCGTCCAGTGGGACAGACTGCACTCCTGGGCAAAACGACAGTCTGCACAACCAGTGGGGGAGAGAGACAAACAATAGGAGGAGCGGCAGTGATCAAGACAGGAAATCGACGTTGGAACATCAATCACCAAGGGGCAAAGATAAGCCCGAGGAAACAGCTAGCAGAAGGATGCACCCCCCACCGATCAGAGACACTAGATCACCAAACAAATGGAGAGGAAAAGACCCACACAGTCATGGGCCTCAAAGCATCCCTGGGCCCCGCGACAACGTAGAAACAGAGCGTGGATGGATAACATCAGACGAGGAGAACGAAGAGACAACCGCCTGGGATCAAGCGCAAGGAACAAGCGCGGAATCTTCAAACAGTCTCCCAAATGAGACAACCGTGAAAATGTTACGACACCGACACACGAAGAAGCCTTGCAAAGGCAATTCCGAGACGGAAAGCAGCTTGTCACGGACTACCCGGTTCCGAAGACCACCGGGTAAGACATTCCCAAAGGAGCACCCCTCTGATTCAGAGAGCATGTCGGTCCGATCCTTTGAATCAGGAGAATCGTGGTCCCGACAACGACCACACGCAACATTTTTAAAGAAACATCATCATCGGGAAGTGAGTGAGGACCCCTCTGACTTAGATAACATCTCGGTCCGATCTGTTGAGTCGACAGAATCGTGGTCCCGACAACGGCCATGGCGCCAAGCACCTGAACACATCAGCGAGCCAAGGGACACTTTTCCCGTTCAGAACAACGCGTCTAGCCCCAATGACAATGCACACTCGATTACTCCACCAGACAACCTGCCACATCGAGCACAAGTGCCTTACGACGCAAAGACTAAACCGTCCCCCCGGGTAGGGGCAGAAAGGCTGACTCGAAGGTCCTGGTCCTGGTCCCACAAAGGGGAAACAGACATCGTGGCCAGTAGCACTCAAATAAGGATGGACCAACCAGTTGATCCGCAAAGGAAGTCGGGCCCGCCTGGAGAGCCAAGTCATCATCAGACAAGAACGAAACACACAACTATCCAGCCGGTTCCAAAGTTTGTTTGGATCAGGTGCGAGCAGGAGTGGGAGAAGCAACCCGAGGCAACCACTCGATCTCCGAGTCATGCCAAGATGGCCTCCCCAAGTCATACTCCACCGGCTGGCATCCCAGACTCGAAACAGGAAGACAGTGGTGATCTCGACCTGACAAGGCAAAATGAAGCGACAACACATACAGATACTAGGAAGGGAACTAAAGTAACCTCCCCGTGGAAAAGAGGCCGAGCGTCAAGTGAGCGAGAGTCACAATGGGGGACAGACTGCCGATATCAAACTGAGCTCACCGGAGGCACCCCAGACATTGAAGGCCCCATCCCTCCAGACATCCACAACAGAGCTTGTCTAGTCAAAGACGAACCATTGGCGAATACTTATCACGACATACGTCCATCCCAGAGACTGATAGTGGAGATGGACTGAGAAGTCAGTTTATTTTATTTGTTTTGTTACAAAGGGGGGAGATGTTGTGAAGTCAGCATACCAGTAGTTGGGTGTGGGCGGAGCCAGGGGGTCAGAGGAAGAGGAGGAGCGGACGTAGGAAGTGGGCAGTTAGAGTAGGGACACCGAGTAAGCAGGCTGTACTAAATAAAGCTCTTGAATCTAAAATCAAGGTGTTTGTGATTATTGGTAGCTGGACGCTACACTAAAGACGCAAACCGTTGGTTTAATGATGAATTGAAGACGCAAAAACTAAATCTTCGCCGAGCGGAGCGTCTCTGGTGGCGGGACTACTGTCCCATCTCAAGAAATCATTATATCACCCTTTTGACCCGATATAAGAAATCCATTCTGGAAATTAAGAAGGCCTACTTCTCCTCCAAAATTCAGTTCGCCGAAAATCGGCCCAGAGAAATTTTTGCCATCGTTCAAGATCTAGCATATTCTGACAGGGCCACACTCAAGCCCTCTCCTTCATAGCATCTCTGCGACTCCCTCAACTCATTTTTTCCTGACAAAATCACCATGATCAGAGCCAACATTCCCCTACCGTCCCCCTCTTTTATCAATCCTCACTGTCCCCCAGCCACATCACGCCTAGATTCTATACCGCCTCTCACAACTGACTCTTTCCTTTCTCTCCTTCCCTTGGTCAAGTCTGGCTCCCCCTTGGATCCCTGCCCTGCTCATATTTTGACACAGATTTATTCTTTTTGCCCCTCACCACCTCTCACGTTTCTTAACAGCTCACTTTCCCAGGGTATTGTTACCCCCTCACTTAAATCGGCAGTAATTTTACCTATTCTAAAAAAACCTGGTGCTGATCCTTCGGTTTCAGCCAACTACTGCCCTATCTCACTCCTCCCTTTTCTGGCCAAGGTACTGGAACGCCATGTAGTAAGAACTATGAGCTCCTTTGTGGAAAGGAACAGTGTCTTGGCCTCCAGGCAGGCAGGCTTCCGCCCGGCTCACTCTACGGAATCCGTGGTTCTATCGGTCTTGGACAACCTCAGGGAGGGTATGGACTCGAATCAGCCCCAGGCCCTGGTCCTCCTCGATCTCTCCGCCGCGTTCGACACGGTGGATCATGCCATCTTACTTTCTCGTGTCGAAGCGGCGGGAATCGGGGGCGTGGCTTTGGTCTGGCTGTCCTCCTTCCTGAGCGGCCGCTCTCAAGCAGTTCGCTTGGGGGATTACTCTGCCGACTTTCGGCCTGTACAGTGTGGGGTTCCCCAAGGATCCTACCTGTCCCCATTGCTATTTAATTTGTATATCGCCCCTCTTATTTTTGCTTTACAGCAGCTGGAGGTCTCTGTGTATAACTATGCGGATGACCTCCAGCTTATTTTCTCTTTATCCTCCTCCCCTGCTTCAATTTCTAATTTTCATTCCGTTATGACCTTCATTCAGGACTGGATGAACCACAACCACCTGAAACTCAATCCCGATAAAACGGAATTGGTGTTGACTGGTGGTTGCTCCAGTCCATGGTCCTCTCTCTTTTGGCCCCCGTCCTTAGGTCCCCCTCCCACCCCCTCTTCCTCTGTTAAAACTCTTGGTTTCAAACTCAATGATCAGCTTTCCCTCCATTCCCAAGTAAGTGCCGCTGTATCCTCAGCTTTTCTCTCCCTCCGGACAATTCGCAAAGTCTCCCGCTTCTTTTCCCCTTCTGCCCTCAAACTCATACTCCTGGCGATGGTGACGTCCCGCTTGGACTACGGCAATGTCCTTTATTGTGGCATGCCGGCGTACCTCGTGAGGCGTCTCCAGATGGTTCAGAACCAGGCGGCCCGCCTCGTCTTCAATTTACCCAAATCTCATCACGTTACGCCCCTTCTTAAATCCTTACACCGGCTCCCTGTACAGCAACGTGCCCTGTTTAAACTGAGCTGCATCATTTTCAATGTTTGGTCTGGTTCTGCCCCCACATTCATTGGGTCTGCAATTCACGCCTATACCCCGTCTAGAGAACTGCGCTCGTCTACCCAACAACTCCTCGCAGTCCCCCGTTTTAAACAAAAAAAATGGGGGGATCCAAGTTCTCTACCTTGGCTCCTGCCTTCTGGAACTCTCTCCCGATCTATTTGCGATCTTGCCCCCAGTATTCCCTTTTTCGCAAAGCCCTTAAAACATTTCTTTTTACTCAGGCCTTCCCCTCTTAACTTTTCCCTGTCCCCCCAGTCAGTCTTTCCCTACTTGGGTTTGTAGTATTGCATAGCGCCATGAAACCGCTGGGTGTACGTGCGCTGTAGAAATATTTTTAAATTCAAACTCAAACTCAAACCTGTACAACCACTCACATTGCCACACACTCAACCACACATCTACACACACACACACACACACACTTATATACCTACACACTTACTCACACACCCACTAACTCACCCAAACTACCTTTCAGCACAACCACTCATTCACTCATACAAGCACTCATACAAACAATCACTCATCCATACAGTCACTCACACACATACTCACTCATACAGCCACACACACAACCATATACCCACTCACATACCCCGTCTCAGACCGATACCAGTATGCACATATCCACTCACTCTTCCATGAAGGCATTCACACACCCACTCATGCACTCCTACAGCTTCTTACACAACCATTCACTCACCCATACAGCCACTTATACAACCAGTCACTTACCCATACCACCACTCACATAGCCACACACTCACCCACACATCTACTCACACACTCCCTTTTTACCTACACACTTACTCACACACCCACTCAATCTAACTTTCAGCACAGCCACTCATTCACCCATACTAGCACTCACACAACCAATCACTCATCCATACTGTCACTCACACATCTTCTCACTCATACAGCCACTCATACACCAACTAACTCACCAAAATAGCCACTCATGTAGCCACTCATTCACCATTACAGGCACTCACACATCCAGTTATACAGACATACAGACACTTACACACAAACATACTCACCCATACAGCCACTCCCATTCCCAGTAGCTCACCAATGGAGCTACTCACACACCCGCTCACTTACGCATACAGCCACTCACTCACCCATTTAACCACTCACATGCCCACAGAACCACTAACAAACCCATTCACACATCACCTCACTAACCCATACAGCCATTCACACAGACACTTACGCTCTAATACAGCCACTCACACACCAACTCATTTAACCACAAACCCACTGAAACAGCCTCTCACTCACCTATACAGCAAATTACACACCTAGTACCTCACTCATACAACCATTCAGACACCTAACCACTCACCCATGCAGCCACTGATGCAGCCACTCACTCAGTAATACAGCCACTCGCACAGCATTTCAATCACCCACACAGCTATTCACACATGCATTTATATACCCATACAGACAAGGATACAGGCACACAACCACTCACGTAAAAGATGTTAGAAGTAGTATCACTCAGTAGTAGTGCTCTTACTATACTAATTTAGTTTTTGAAGTTGGTTACTATGTATGTTTAATACCCATAAATGCTTAAAAACACTTACACTCACTTGATGATGTCATTTGTGATGTCATCAGTGATGTCACTGACCATATCATGAGTGATGTAATATGTGAGGTCATAAGCAGTGCATTGTGACAGTGTCAGTTATAGTTAGCTCAGGTAAATGTAACAGCTGAATTTCACTGATTTTGTATGAGGGCAATCTGAGCCTAACTCTAACCTCCCTGTAACCTTAGTTTTTTTCACTGAATATATATATATATATATAATTATCTGAAAAAACCATAGGTTTTAGACCATATATAGTTAGGAATTAGCATTTACAAAACCTTAATTTACTCGCACAAAACCATAGAAATTCGCATATATAGTTAGTTGCAATAACTATATATCGCGCACCCGCAATCCACTGCTGATGATGTCACATATTACATCATTCATGACATGGTCAGTGACATCACTGATGACATCACTGATGACATCTCAAATGACATCACTGATGACATCTCAAATGACATCACTGATGACATCTCAAATGACATCACTGATGACATCACTTATGACATCTCAAATGATATCACTGATTACATCACTGATGACATCTCATTTGACATTACTGATCACATCACTGATGACATCATTCATGTGATAATATGATGAACCTCTTCAGACTCTAATATAACCTTAGATACACTCAGTGTAAACAGACACTCACATACTGTCACTCATCCATGGAGTTACTCACACACCTAGTCAGTCATGCAAAGAATCAATCACACCTCCATTTGCTCAACTATACAGTTATACACACCTTACTTATTCAAACATATTCTAACACATATTTACTCTTTTATACAATCCCTGATTCAAGTTTACAATGATCCATGCAGCCACTCACACATTCACTGGCTCTTATACACAGTAATTTATATATGTCAACTCTCACATGTACTGTGTTTTACATATGTACTTACTTTGACATGTAGCACTGAGATATCCATTCACTCACCAATACACTCGTACACAGTCAACCACCCATACAGCTGTTTCCACATGCAGTTTTGAACCCATAGATCTAGTGAATCAACTGTTCACACATGTATGCACAGAGTCACACACCTCCCAGCCACCCACACACACACTCAGTCTCCAATACAAATACTTGGGCAACCAATGAATAACCCATATAGTTACTCATATAACTACTGATCAACACATGCAGCAGTTTACACAACAACAGATATAATGATGCACAAATTAAGACAGTTTAGTCACTAACCCATGTACTCAGTGAGACACATTTAATCACTCTCTCATACAGTCAGTCATGCACCTACTAAATCCTTCATCCAGACACTTATACATCCACTCATTCTTCAATATGTAAGACATATTTTAACTTTACAGAAACATACAGTCACTGGATGTTGTTATCAGTGATGTCATCAGTGATGTCATTTGAGATGTCATCAGTGATGTCATCAGTGATGTCATTTGAGATGTCATCAGTGATGTCATCAGTGATGTCACTGACCATGTCATGAATGATGTAATATGTGACATCATCAGCAGTGGATTGCGGGTGCGCGATATATAGTTATTGCAACTAACTATATATGCGAATTTCTATGGTTTTGTGCGAGTAAATTAAGGTTTTGTAAATGCTAATTCCTAACTATATATGGTCTATAACCTATGGTTTTTTCAGTGAATTTCAATGGTTTTTTAATAGCAAATATCAAAAGCTGTCAAATGTCAAGTACGTGATAGGTAAAAACATTTTCGTGTTTATGCACGCTGATGTGCTTTGAACGCTGCCCCCCCTCCCCCCCTCTTTTCTCTTAGGAGTACTCTCTCTTTGCAGATAGTAAAGGGTAGTTAACGCAGGCCTTTGCCCCCGTTGTAATCCGTCGTGCCTGCTGCCCTCTCTATTTGATTGATTGTTATCCAAGCATTTACTGTTTTAGAATTGGTTCTCTTTGGTTCATTCTCTATTTACAAACAAGCACAGAGTCGCAATACTCAGTTTAGTCTTTGCAGATAGTGAAAAATCGTTTTAAAAAACAAAAGGAATCGAGCAAAATCAGTAGGCCACTAATGGGATCTCTTTTTGACCTCGCTAAAATAGAAACATTAAGAACAACCCCTTATGAGAAATACGAAACTAGTGAGATGAACTTAGCTCCACACCATGATGGCTGCAAGACAGCTCGGCTCCGCCACCCACCCCACCCAGGGGCGTAGCTAGAGCTTGTGGCGCCCGGGGCTATCCCTCAGATTGCCGCCCTGGGAGGAGGGTGAGGGGTGCTGGGGAAAAAGGACCGAGAAACACGTAGTATCGCCGCTAATAGTTACCTTGATCATGCGAGTTACATGCACATACATGACACAGTCCAAGGCTACACAGTTAAATACACCGGTGACCGGCACTACAAAGGAGAACACACAGACTGCCACCATGCAGGATTTCAGGAAGGGCCTAAAAACATGGTTATTCGATTACCGTCCCTCAACAGCAGCACTGCCCCTACCCCACAGTGCCTAGATAACCTCACAGGTGATATGTAGCGCTATGCAAATCCTGTTTGTTTGATTGATTGACACCTGATTTCCACACATCGTTTGTGCGCTATATTAGTTTTATCTGTAAAACTGTATGTCTGTGCAAGTTAGAAATTACCAGCATTTGCAGGGTTCTATACTTTATGGAATGTTCTCCGACACCCTACTGTACAACAGACAGCCATGTCTACGTTTCTGCAGTTGCAGAGCAATGCCTGCAATGTTCAGCTCATGGTTTGTGCATGTGGAGGGGCGCAGCTGGCACCGGAAGTACGGCGAACAACAGCAGGCCGGACATAAAGGAAGCATAGCTGCCAAAGTTTCAGATTGCTAAGTGTGACATTTTTATAATGTCAGCGTAACTATGAGTGACATTTCAACAACTATGAGCAACACTTTTTTCGCAGGGAAAATCAAGCAATAAAAACAACGGAAACATAAATATCCGAAATTACACCCATTTGAGCACCGTGAAACTGTAAGAAGATTGTTAAACGGCTGCAAAGCACTGGAAATGGAAGGGTACAAGGGCACAACCCCTCTGCAGACTGTAATTTATCTCAAAAAGACACACTGAGCAATTTGATAAAAATGGATTTGCAGATAACAGCAGGGTGTGCGGTGCCGACCGTTATTTATTCACAACCTGAGGCTGAAGTTGTATTGCTAGTCTAAGCAATTAACACTGAGACAGAATAGAGCATGGGGGTGCATGAAAGCCTCAGACAGCACTTTAAGTGGACCGGGTCTCAAAGGGTCTGAGCACCGGCAGTTTTTTAAAGGGTGCCTCAAAACGGGTCTCTATCGGGCTCTGTTTTGAGCCCTGGCACAGGTGGTCCGTTTTTTTTCCGGACTGCAGTGACAGCAGTTTGCTGTCACTGCAGTCTGGAAAAAAGTGCCAGGGCCCAAAACAGCCCGATAGAGACCCGTTTCGAGACAGCAGGCACATCGATGTGGCCTGTGAGCCAGCACTCCCATATTAAAGCAGCGGCATTTCAGGCAGGACAGCGCTACAATAAAGCAATTTTTGGCATTAAAAAATCGGGTGTCTCCTGCCTGAGAAGGGGCTGTTGTTATGTGCATATATATTTTACTCACCTCAAATGCGTGGCAAGGTATGTGCAACAGAAACTCGGGCTGATTGAAGAGTCATAAAGCATGCAAATTACCTACTTTAGATGTTGTGTGTAACATAACAACAAGCACATAGGTAAAAACACTTCAGTTCTACTTAGTAGAAACTGAATTTACGCTCCGCCAAAACCATCCTATTTCCATATTTCCTCTTTGTGTGTACCTGTAGCTGCACAGCGACTTTTCTAATCAGCCCAGAGTAATGCAACTTCAGCTGATATGACAGTTTCCCAGATCGTCAGGCCTTCGCATAACACAATGTATGGTAGATAGCGCGCACACCCGGCCATGAAGCATATTGGACCTGCAAATCATTCCATTACTCAAATCTGCCCGGGCCTAAAAACTAATTGTGAACAGTGCCACGTGACTGGTGCTACTTTAAAGCGTTTCTTCGGTTCAGATTCGCACTGTATAAAAGTCAAGTGCAAAATAAAGACAAAAAGAATGTGTTGTCAATACACGAAAAAGGTTTTTGTATGTCTACGAGAATTGGATAGGAAGTGGGCTTCGACTCACCACGGTAATATCATGTGATTGTGAACTAATGCAAACAATTGTAGGTGCAATGTGTTCACGCACTGGTCCCCCACCTCACTCCCATCCTTGGAAAGTTCAGGGATTTGCTCCTGCTAGAAACATGGGTATCTGGTTCCCCTACTTCGTAGAGCGGATATACCAGGAACACTACAGCTGTTACTGACACGTCTGCTCATAGTATGTATCTAATTCTTCTAGTCAGGTCTCTCTGCCTTATTCCTTCTCACTTTCTTCCTTCGTCCATCTTCATACGTCCCATTATTCATTCACTCCCTTCGTCCTTATATTTTCCCCCTTTCTCCCTTCCACTCTTTTTCAGCGGCCTCCTTTCCTCATTGTTTAACCTCTATTTTCCCCTTCCATTCTCACTCCTTTACTCCCGCCCTTATTCACATACTTTCTCTCACAATCTTTTCTCCTTCTGTCCCTCCTGGATTCCTACATTTGCTTCGTACTTTTCTCTACACCCCTTCTTTCCCTCTTCGAACCCTTACCTCTCCCCTATTCCTCTTGCCCCATTCCCTTATTTAAAAAGCCCCCCCTCTCCATGATAGGACAGCCTCCGCCCCTCTCGGCCCTATCCCTTTTCTCTAACCCTTCCTCCCCTCTCTCCTTCTATTTCCCAGTCTCTTTCTTATTTCTCCCCAAATCTTCCCCCTCTAGCCTCCTCTTCTGTCTCCCTCCCACTCACACGGTCATTCTTTCTTCACTTCTTTACTAATTCTTTCCCTGTATCTCCACCCTACCCTTCCCTCTCTCACGTCCTCAGTCCTTCCCTTCTTGCCTCCTTCTCTCTTTCTTACTCTTGTTTTCTCACACTTCTGTCTGCAGTCATCATGTCCCCCGGCCAAGGAAGACTCCCCTTGTCTCCTTTATGCTCTCCTTTCCCTCCCTCTTCATTCCATTGCTCTCCCCTTACATTCTTTTCATCATTTTCTTTTCCCCCAATCAGCCCCTCCTGCTTTACATTTCATTTTTTCCCCTGCCCTTCATTTCTCAACTTCTTACATCACCAACCTTCCACTCACCACTGTCCCAAACCTGTGTCTCATTCCGATCTCCATTTCACGCTCTCCATGCCATTATGTTCGACCCTCTTCAATTATCTCACTTCCCCATCATCTTTCTTGTTGCTGCTGGTGCTTTCTTTCCCTCTTCCATGACTTACCATCTCTTGTGCCCCCTCTCTTGCTTCTGCTCGCAGCCTCTCCCTGAAGGCCGCCTATTTCTTTACTTTCTTTTTTATTTAGAGCCCTCTTGTGCATCCCATCTTGCCAGTCACCAGTCTTCTGTATTCCTCTATTGATTATTTTATCCCCCAAAGAGCGTGAGCCTCTGCAGACAGCACCGTTTTAAAGATCGTGTATTTCTGCAGCAGCATGGTGTTAATAGAAAGTCGGGTGGCTGGTACTTACATCAAGTCAGTTTGCCACCCGCTTTCTTGGTCCGGGGCTGTCCTCAAGGTCTCGACAGTCCTGGCGGCGGCTGCTGGAACGGCCGGTCACCGACTCCAGGATGTGTTGTGAGCTCAGCTCGCCTCGGTAATGGATGAGTGAGACAGCACAGGACGGCGGCCAGGCGGCCTTGCAGCTGTGAGCAGGAGGCAGGTGCTTCAAGCTCCATAATAGAGGTGGCGCCCGCAGAGCCAGGCCGAGCCGCTTCCTGCTCCAAAAACTATCTTCCCCGCCTTTGGAAGCAGGACGTGACGTGACGTGACGTCCCCCCCACCGTGCCAGACTAACGGATGTGTCATCATTGCACAGCCTCAACGTCAGGATTTTATTTAATGCATTCTTTTACCCGAAGGTGTCAAAGCAGCACTGTACAAGCAGCACTGTACAATAAAAAGGCCACCGCAACGGGGCACACCAGTTACGCGCTGCTGCCACCCCCAAAACAGTGCCACCTGGGGCGGTCCGCCCCCCTCGCCCCCCCCTAGCTACGCGGCTGACCCCACCCAAAATAACGACAAACCCTATGCAAATATTATAAATATATACAACATACCAGCAAAGTAACAGGGTAAACCATTTTATTAAATAACTATTTACATAACTATTTTATACTTTTTGTTGCCCGATCCGGCTAGCTCAATCGATCGAGCATGAGACTCATGCACTCTGATCTCCTTGGCCTCAGTCAAGCATTAATAGTAAGATTTTCATACATGAGAGTACTTTTTGCCTTTTGGTGACTCTTCCATTCTGAACATTGTCCCACAATCCGTTTGACCTGAAACGATTACACAAATAAAACATTTGTGAGTTTTAAATTTCCGGAGAAGTATAATTCACCAATACCTTTCTCTGTAGATCTTTATCCATTAACAATCCCAGTTCCATCACCCGCCCAGGATATCACTACTGTTAGTTGTCATTGTTGCTTCTGTTTTAATAAAAAATGTTTTAAGGTGTTTACTGTTTTTGATGCGATGTATATATTTATAAGTTATTAAAGTCTTATAATCCTACTAATTTTTTATCGATTATTGCTCTTTGAGATATTCCCTGTCTACAAACAGAGAAGAATAGGAATATTCTGTCTCCCTTTGCAGATAGTGAAGGATAGGTAATGCGGACTTTTGTCCCCCGTTGTAATCCGTCATGCCTGTTTTTCTCCCCACTGATTGATTGATTGGCTGGACATTTATTGTTCAAGGAATAGTTCTCTCGAGGTATTCTCTGTTTGCAAATAACGTGGAATAGAAATATTCTGTCTAGTCTTTGCAAGTAGTGAAGGGTGGGTAATGCGGACCTTTGTCCCCCGTTGTAATCTGTCATGCCCATCTACTCCCCACTGATTGAGAAACTAGTTCCACCCGGACCATTTATTAGAGGTACATCATCTGGCTCAACCGGAGAGTACCCCTAATAAAGAAGACATATGAAAAATACGAAGTAATCACTGTATCCTGTTAAACAGAAACTATAGCATGAAACACACTTGAAAAGGAAGGGAAAGAAATCGAACAAAATCAGTAGGCCACTGATGAGTTTTTGACTTCGCTAGAAATAAGAAACATGAAAGTGGTGAAAGAAGCCAAGCTTGACGTTACAGCAGCCAAGAGGTAGATAGGCTCCGCCACCCCCCCACTGCTCCAAGCATGTCTGTCCCACCGCCCGCCACGCCCAATAACGGTAAAATGAAATAGATACAAATCAGCAGATACCTGCCCCCATTCCGGAAACTCCCGAAGTGCAACAGGTTCGCGGCTACGCCCATCCGGAAGACGAGGCCTTTGGCACGTGTAGGGCGAGTCCTGCTGGCAGCCGTCGGCCGGGGAGGTCGTGGGATGGTCGGCCCGGAATGTACTGGTCCTCCCATCCTCTTCTGGCACCCTGCAGGCCACGGGGGGGATGTCTTGCCTCTGCCTCCGCCCCCCCCCCCTCTTATCGCCTGGTCCGGACATCACAAATATCAACGCCAGATGTCGGCGTGGGGTGCGCTGGGAGGGAGAGGCAGCGCGAACGAGCCTCTCCCACCCCCACAGGTGGGGGCCCCTCAGCTGCACCCCCAACGCTCCACTCACCCAACAAAAGGGTTGTCGTGTAAGGTGGACCAGGAGAGGAGCCGAGGCCGACGGGATCCTTCTTTTTTCAATAATGGCTGCGACAACGGGGGGGATGTCTTGCACATGCCACCGACCCCCCCCCCCCCCGTCCCCTTGTATCTCCTGGTCTGGCCCTGGCTTGATATGAGCTCCCCGTTCGGTCCTGAAGCGGCGCCCTGCAGGCCACGGGGGGGATGTCTTGCCTCTGCCTCCGACCACCCCCCTCTTATCGCCTGGTCCGGACATTACGGATATCAACGCCAGGTGTCAGCGTGGGGTGCGCTGGGAGGGAGAGGCGGCGCGAACGAGCCTCTCCCACCCCCACAGGTGGGGGCCCCTCAGCTGCACCCCCAACGCTCCACTCACCCAACAAAAGGCCTCGTCCACTCTTGCGATGCAGCGGCGCTCCGCTCACCCAGCGGGGGTCTCGTCCACTGTTGCGGTGCAACGACGCTTCTGAGTTCAACTAGAAAATCAGTCCTGCGTCCAGAAACGTTCTCCTCAACTTTGAAGATTCTATAAGAGCCACGGGGGTCCCCGTCCCCCGCAGACACCCCCGATGGGGAATGACTGCCTTGATCACCCACGGAACGACCACGACGTAGCCGCGGGACGTCGGCACGCTCATGCCGGCGCCGGCCTCAGTCTTGAAATGACCAAAATCCTGCAAGACTACCAACTTGATCAGTTCCGGTGGGACACCAGTATGACCCGGTAGGAGAGATTGTTGCCTCCCACTCCACTTTGACTGATGGTTCATGTCGGCAGTCCCCTCTGCTACTCTTCAACGAAAACTTTTGGACTGCCGAAAGAGGTCCCGGTCCAACCACGAGTTGGTGGAGACATTTTGACTATACTTGGACCTTCCTGACCTCACCCAAAATGGCGCCGGTACAAATGAAACTCTCAACTCCTTGTTGTGCCCCGATTGCTCAGCCTTGATATCATGAGATATGTATGCAGTTTTTAGCACATGAATTGATATGGGATAAGACTGATTATATGTTCGGAAAATGAATTGATCCGGGATGGGTATTGATTATACGTTCGAACAATGAATTGACATGGGACGGGTACTGATTACACGTTCAGACAATGAATTGATATTAAGTTCTAATGCATCATTGATTACTGTATTTATTATTGAAGGTTCGAATTGTCGACACTTTTGGTACTTGCTCACAATGAATTATCGATATGATTTTGTTGCACTTGTCGCACTTTTTACTATGAAATCAACGACCACTGACTCTGTTATGTTTTTCACAAATAAATACCCCCCCCCCCCATTTACAGTTCCAGCCTGCTCCGTGGCCGGCCCACGGGTTTGTAGGTCCGTATTTGTGCACCAACATTTTTATTAAAGGTTTTTGAAAAAGCAAACGTAGTTGTAACACGTAGATTGGTAAGTTTCGAATAAATGGCCACTGTTTCCGATTTTTTTTTTTAAAAAGCAGGTGAAATGAAGCAGCTCAATTAGTTAAGGGTTAAAAAGTATAGTACGCAGAAACATTGAAAATATGAATGGTCCAGGTTTGTTGTATGTGTTTTTCATTTTTGTACAGCATAAAGCAATCGATAAAGATCCTGGTATTTAGCCTCTACTTTATATGCTACCTGTATCAGGGAAGTTGTTTTAAATGCCCCTAAGCCACCCTGAAGGAATGTCACCTGGCCCCCCTAGTACGAACGAAAATGACCCCGTACCACTGTAGGTTATCTCTCTTCCTCAAAAATGACAAAAATTACTTTTTAGGACGTTTTGGACATTGATGATTTTCATATGATCTATTTATTAAAGTAATACTCATCTCTCCGCATGAAATTAATTTTCCACATGCTACACAAGTCAATCTCATCTGCCCAAAGTTCTTTTGCAGATTTGGGACCGTTTCCCTTGCCTCTGACTCACTTATTGCTAAGTCATTGGTGGATGTTTTTGCCGGTCGGGGGTTATCCACCAAATCTCGAAGTTGTGCTTTAGAATAATTAAGAGGGTGCCACCTCTCCATGTGCCGATGCATGGTATGATTACAATAGCTATATTTTTTTTCGGTCCCTCTCGAGAGTTTTTTTTTGCAGATGAGGCAGGTAACGAACCTGGCATTAACTTTCTTTTCATGAGAAGGAAAAGAAAAAAATTGCCAGTTAAAATTCACTTTCACATGGGAGATTCTTGGCATTTCTTTCATAAACTTTTACATCACTGTGTCATTTCTTTGTCTATCCTGGTTAAAGCAATGTCATGTTTAATATAAGCACTTGGGTGCATTGTTATAAGGCATGCTTTAAAAGTGATTTTTTTTTTTTTTTTTTTTTTTTTGAAAAACCTTTATTTGTAGAAAAAGTACACCGCTATTCAGCCGTACATCCCGGAGGCCAGGCAGCATTAAAGTGGCATATAGAGTCATGTACAAAACAGCACGCAGAAGCAATCAGGTTTAATTTTCAATAGGGAACAACTCAGAAACCTTAAAGTGAAAGAAGGGCCCCGAAAGGCCACCAGAAACGAAGTGCCGAGGCACAAAAGGTTAGGAAGAAGAGAAAATAAAGAAAGAAATGGCCGAGGACAGAGCAAGCATAGTAAAGGGGCCCAGTGGGAGGGGGCCGGGGGCCGCACATCCAACTCAACTCAAGAGTACATTTGCAGTACGAAAGTACAGGGGGGATTCTCATGTCAGGATGACCTGTCTGGAGTCACGGGAAGAGTAACATTCTATGGGGAGGGCTGGACGTCCACTTCCGGTTCAGGCGGGGGTTCACATAAATCGCCCCGATAAGAGTTCCAGGCTCCCCACACTGATCTCCACATTCTGGGCTTGCCCCTGGCCACATACACCGTTTTCTCTCGCACCATGCACCAGTCCATACTGTTCTTCCAAAGGCTAAGGGACGGGGGTGCGGGCGCGCCCCATTTCTGGGCAACGTCCCTCTTGGCTACCATATTACCTAAGGTTACCCATCGGATCTGGGCCACACTGTAGTCATTCGGACACCACACATTGAGGAGGCAACGTCGAGCCTCGGCTGGTAGGGCCACACCCGTCACCTCCTCCATCACCTCATGCACTCGTCTCCAGTACCGGGCCACACCAGGACACTCCCAGATAATGTGCAGGAAGGTGGCAAGCATACCACAACCCCGCCGACACAGGCCATCCGTAGAAAGCCCCATATGGATGAGCCTGGGGCCGGTAACATATACCCTGTGGAGGATTTTCAGCTGGACCAGACGTAATCTCGCCGATATGGCCACCTCCCTGGGGGAAGAGGCCGCCGACTGCCATTCCTCATCGTCCATTTCTATACCGTCATTCACCCAGTGCGTCCGCAATCGTTCAAGCAAGTCCACCCTCACATTGATCAGTTTCTTGTAAGTCAAGGAAATGGCACTGTCCGGCATATGGCCGTCCAGCACCCGATCCTCCAGGGGCGAGGACTCAGGGATGGCATCATCGTCAGTGACGTGAGGGGAGAGGGCGTGGCTAAGCTGGGCGTGTCGGAAAAATTCCGTCGGTGCCAGCTGGTACTCGTGTTGCAACGAGGCAAACGACTTGATGCTGCCCCGCACAACCATGTCACCAACTTTAGATATGCCTATGGTGTCCCACCGGTCAAAGCCCTTGGTCTTCCATAATTTCCCCAGCACATCAGAATCATACAGGGGAGTGGCCATAGTGATCTTATCCTTCCAGCCAAGGGTGTCCGTCACCGTACGCCATACATGCACCATCGTTCTGGTGGGGCCTGTTAAGCGACGGTCCAACGACTTGGAGTAGAGAGCTCTGTAGTAATTGCCATCACCCACTAGCCATCGGTCCATAGCGTAGCCCGGACTAACCGCCGGGCCATAGAAGCCATGGTTGACCGCCGCGAGCTGGGACGCCCAGTAGTACCTCCGCATATCCGGTAGTGCTATACCACCGTCATAGCAGGGAATGGTCAGTTTGGACAACGATATTCTCGGCCGTCCATCCCACAACAGTGCCCGCTGCAGGGATTCGATCTCGCCAAAATACTTGGCAGGAACCGGGTCCTGTGAGTTCTGCAGGGCATATAGGAAGCGGGGTAGTGCCATCATCTTAAACAGTGCCGCCCTGCCCATCAAGGAGATAGGCAGTTTTTTCCAAATCTCGACATCCTTCTTTAGGCGCTCTAGCGGTGGCAAAAGATTGCGTGTGTAGCGGGCACGAGGGTCCAGCGACACGTAGATGCCCAAGTACCGGAAGCCCTGTTGGGCTACCTGAATCGAGCACCCGCGGGGGAGGCGCGGGGTGTCCCCACACACCGTATATAGTGAGGATTTGGACCAATTGATCACCAACCCCGAGAACGACCCAAAGACTCCCAGCAGGTCAAAAACCACGATGAGCGAGCGGCAAGGAGAGGTAAGGTAAAGGAGGATATCGTCCGCGTAAAGCGACACTCGATCCTCGAAGCCAGGCGACCACGTGATCCCGGAAACATCGGGGTGCGTTCTAATCTTTGCCGCCAAGGGCTCCAGCGCTAGCGCAAACAGGAGCGGTGAAAGCGGGCAACCCTGTCTGGTACCTCTGTGCAGCGCAAAGAAAGTCGAAAGTCTACCGTTTACGGCGACATTAGCCAGCGGTGCAGAATATAGCAGTCGGACCCATCCAATGTAGGAAGGCCCGAAGCCCAGCTTAGCTAGGACAGCCCACAAGTAATTCCACTCAAGGGAGTCGAAAGCCATGGTAGCGTCAAGGGAAGCCAGAACAGCCGGGTCACGAAGCAAGTGGGCACGCGCCAGAGCTGCGTGGAGTCTCCTCAGGTTTAGCGCCGTATTCCGGTGCGGGATGAACCCGGACTGGTCCGGATGTACCAGGTCCGTGATCACGCCCACCAGCCGGTTGGCTAACAGTTTTGCTAAGATCTTGGGTTCAGCATTTAACAGTGATATGGGTCTGTACGACCGGGGCAGGTTCCGCGGCTTCCCGTCTTTGTGGATCACCACTATGGTGGCGAGTCTCTGGTCTGGGGGGAGTTCCCCCCGCTCACGGGCCTCGAGGAACATTTTGCGCAGCGGTGCAGCCAGCGCGTCAGCCCGTAGCTTATACAATTCCACCGGGATACCATTCGGTCCCGGCGCTTTACCGGATCGTAACGAGCGAATCGCCAGGGCAACCTCGTCATCAGACAGGTCTCGGTCCATGTCCTCCCGGTCAAGATCAGAGAGGCAGGGGAGGTCAATATCTTCCAGATAGGAGGCCGAAGCAGATTCCGGGAGAGAGGTAGCAGAGGTGTACACCCCTTCGAAATATTCAGCGAAGGACCCGGCTATAGCTGCCGGGTCCGTCAAGGTTAAGCCGTCCTCTCCCACCAACTCCGGGACCACCCGGGACGCCAATTCCCGCTTATCCAACCAGGCCAAGAGCTTCCCAGCCTTATCACCGGAATCGTAGATCCTACCTTGCTGTTCCCTGCTTAGGGCCTTAGCTGCATCAATAGCGGTGGCCCGGAGTTCGGATTGCTTAAGCGAGAGGGCATGGACCAAGTCGGGCGACGGGCCCAGTTCCAGCTGAGCGTTCAGGCCTGCAAGGTCAGACTCCAGCCGCACCACGTCCTCATCGCGGCGGCGGCGTGCCTCCGCAATCAGGGAGAAGGCCTCACCATGAAGAACAGTTTTAAAGGCCTCCCATAAGGAGACGGCCGAGGCCACGGAGCCAGTATTCTCAACAAAGTACCGGTCTATAGCCTTGATCAGGAGAGATCGGGTTTTCGGATCGCGAAAATACCACGGGTTGATGGGGGCTACCCGCGAGGACGCCGGGACCTGGAAGTCAAACGAGATCCAAACCGGAGAGTGGTCCGAAATACCCCGGGCCAGGAGGCGCGCGGTGGAAACGGACTGCGCCTGGGCCGCCGGGGCCAGGACGTAGTCCAGCCTGGAGAAGCTACCATGGGCACCCGAGAGAAAGGAGTACTGTCGCTGTGTAGGGTGGAGCAAACGCCAACAATCAACCATCCCCATGGAACAGACAAAGTCAGGCATCCAAGACTGGGAAGGGCGAAGTACCCTGGGAGGAAAACGGTCCAGCTCCCCTGAGACAACTGAATTGAAATCCCCACCCACCAATAACAATCCCTCGGGAAGACCCAAAATGGCGCCCCCCAAGTCCCTGAATGTGGTCTCCTGCAACCCCGGGGGTACGTAAACCGAAACCAAAACTAGCGTGCGGCCCTCCCATCTACCCACCAAAGCCACGTATCTGCCTCTCTCATCGGCCAGCACAGACTCCACCTCCAACGGAAGGGACGCGCGCACCAGTATGCCCACCCCCCTAGAGCCCGAGGAAAAGCCTGCGTGAGCCACCATTTTGTAACCCCGTCTATTCAAGGCCTTACATGCATGACCCACCAAGTGTGTCTCCTGTAGAAATACTATATCTGGAGAGTACCGTTTAATCATTTGCAACACTACACCCCTCTTGATACGATCCCCCAGCCCGTTGACATTCCAGCTCAGCAAATGAAGCAGTTTACCCCCCATCGTCAAGGACTCTCCGCGTCCCCCCCCCCACCCCCCACATCAGCGCCCAGTTCAGCGATACAACGTAACAAGGATTCCTCAGCCAGGAGAAAAAATTAGAGAAAGAGAAAATACAAAACCACACATCCCAACTACCCCCCACCCTGCACCCCTGCATCAGACTAAAATCCACCCCAACTAGCAGTGTGCCTGTCGCCCCTAAACTAACCTACAAAAAGCCCACGAAGGAGAAAGGAGGCATCCCATCCCCTCCCGTCACCCCCCATATCAATAACAAAATGAGTCAATGTACATATCAGTGTCCAAAGTCGAAGCACCTCACGGCTTCCCAGTTCTCGGGGAATAAGTAGTCAAGAGTTCATTCCTGTGCAGCTGCTCCTCCGGTGGCTTCCTCCGTCCGGTCGGTTGATTCAGGTCGTTCCTGGGGTAGGGTGTCGAGCCAGTGTCCCGCGTCGTCAGGAAAGTCGAAGAAGAAAGTCCGGTGGTCGCGCTCAATGCGAAGCTTAGCAGGATATAGCATTGAGTACCGTAGGCCCATTTCCCTGAGTCTCCGCTTTACCCCAGCGAAGCTCTGCCGCTGTTTCTGAACGGCCTGGGTGAAGTCCGGGAAAAAGTTTACTTCCGAGTTCTGAAAATGGAGAGGGCCCGCGGTCCTCGAAGCCTGTAGAATAGCATCTCTGTCCCTATAGTTGAACAGCCTCGCAATGATGGGGCGCGGGGTCGCTCCCGACTTGGGCGGCCCACCCGGTATCCTGTGGGCCCTCTCTACCGAGAAGAACTTGCTCAGGCCCCCCGGTTGTAGGTTCTTAACCACCAGATCTTCCACAAAGAGTTCAGCAGAGTCCTCCTCGGCCCTCTCCGGCACTCCGGTGATGCGGACATTTTGGCGACGCGCGCGGCCTTCGAACTCATCCAGCCGACGCGCCAGTACGCCATTAGCCTGTTTCAAAGTGCGCACTTCCGCCTGGATGTCCGAGACATCTGTGACCAGGCTGGATGTCTTAAGGTCCAAAGATTTCACCCGGTCGTTAGTCTTCCCAAGGTCCGTCCTGATGAGATTCAGCTCGATTTTCAGGGAGTCGACCTTGCTGGATAGCTCCTCGCGAAGTGTGTGCACCTCCGTCCTCACCCCCGATATCGCACCCATGACGTCCCTGAGCGTTATTTCGGAATCGTCCGGCGACTCATCCCTTCTCGGGTCTTTTGTCCGAACCACCTGTACCGGCGATCCCTTAGACTGGGAGAAGCGCTCGGGAATAGTAGACTGGGATTGGGACGGCTTCCGATTGATCCGTTGAGTCTTGCCCACATCCGAGACACCCTTGCCCGCCATGTTGGCAACCACGGGACAGGGGGGGGGGGGGACACCAGGGGCGAGAGAGTCCAGCGGGGTATTACCAGTGCACACAGTACGGCTTTCGGGGTCCAAAATCAGGATCAGCCAGCAAGGCGATCGGAGCTCAGGTGCACGCCTCGGGCAGGAGAAGCACTGGCAGGGAGGAACTCCGTATGGACACCGCTACGATTCACCCTGGCACAGCGGTGCAGGAGGAGCCTCCGGGATCTTCGACACAACTGAGGCTAGGAATGTCCGATTTTCAATCCGAGAACGGGAGCCGCATCAGGCCCGGCTCAGCAACCGATTCCCACCATCGTGGGACAGGATAGACAGCAGGATTAATTCGGGAGATCGGGAGGTCTTCGGAGCTCCGAGCTCACGCGGCCATCTTGGTTGGCAGCGAAGCTCATCCCCCCTAAAAGTGATTTAATGAAATGAGCGACATTTCACTGAGTGAGTTCAGCAACACTGATATATGAAAACATTGGTGGAAAATGATATTAAATGTTACATGGTGTTCTTTGCAGGAGTTTAAGTCCTTTGTTGCAGTGGCAATTCTGCCTCAGGATTAGGGGGCCAGGGGGCTGAGTGGTACTTGTATGATATGTAGAGTGAAATGACAGGCTCTCCTCATGAGAAATAAAACTCTGTTCTTGTGTTCCTGCTTCCAGCGCCCGTCTCTTTATTTGGTAACCGTTCAAGATGGGAACTAAGTGGCGTCTTGTGCCAGCAGCCTGGGCATCGGTTGTAATCTGGGCTGAATTTTCCTCAGCACGGGGTGTGATTCTCAGGGAAGAGCAGCGCATATGGGAGGAGGTTTATGGCCCATACATGAGAGAGAGAGCGTGGGTGACCAGTGCATGGGGGAGATGCTTGCGAGGGTGGGGAGCCATGCTGAGGATCGGCGGCGTGCAGAGAGTGGGTCTGGTCAAGACATCTAAAATGGCTGCCCTGCACGACAAAAGTGTGGCATTGGAAAAAAAGCAAGATGGCGCAGACAATGTTTATCAATACGGATTAATTTATAACAATTATTTTTAACAATATATTTACTCGCAGTGTCAAAATATATATATATATATATATATAATTATAATTATATATATATTCACTGAAAAAACCATAGGTTTCACACCAGTTATAGTTAGCTGGAAATTTTACTGATATAAAACCATTGAAATTCCCACGTTATAGTTAGTCGGACTCACTATAACTTGCGCGTGCAATACACTGCTGATGACATCACATATTACATCACTCATGACATGGTCAGTGACATCACTCATGACACCATCCTTGTGACATAGTGACAGACCTCCTTTCACTATAATGTAACCCTTGAGACACATATTCAAAAATAGAAACTGAAATTTTTAATAAAATGGAGATACCTATATCAGTTACAACAAGCAATTCAGTAATTCCACTATCTATATACACATCCACTCATTCACCAACAGTTCTATATAGTCACTCATACATATACTCACTCATCATATGAAGTGATACACCTATACATCCTGTTACACACCGACATTCATCCAAAAGTTACTCACACACATATTCACACGTGCAAATAAACTATTGAACATCCATTTATTTGAATATAGAGTTATACACACACTTCCACCTTACTTCTATTTAAAATTACACATATTTATTCTCTTAAACAATCACTTATAGAAACACATACTTATTTAAACAGGAACTCTTACAATCTCTTACTCTCACATATACTCACTTATATACATCAATATTCATATATACTAGATTAAAACATATGTAGTTACTGATAAAGACACTAGTGAGACAGTCATTCACTCACTAACAAACACATATAGACACTCATCCACCCATACAGTCCTGTACATATGCTGTCTTCAAAACACATACAAACAAAGAGTCAGTCACTCATGCATCTATGTGCTAAGTAATACCCCCACCAAACCATATAGACACTCATACTGATACTAATAAAAATATCTAATAACCCATATACATACACATGAGTGGATGTGTATTAGATGGTGGTATTACTGAATTGGTTGTTGTAACTGGTATGGGTATATCCACTTTTTTGAAAATATTAGTTTCTATTTTTGAATATGTGTTTCAAGGGTTACATTACACTGAAAGGAGGTCTGTCACTGTGTCACAAGGATGGTGTCATCAGTGATGTCATGAGTGATGTCACTGACCATGTCATGAGTGATGTAATATGTGATGTCATCAGCAGTGTATTGCACGCGCAAGTTATAGTGAGTCCGACTAACTATAACGTGGGAATTTCAATGGTTTTATATCAGTAAAATTTCCAGCTAACTATAACTGGTGTGAAACCTATGGTTTTTTCAGTGAATTTAATAGGTTTTTTAAATGCTAATTCCTAACTATAACTGGTGTGAAACCTATGGTTTTTTCAGTGAATTTCATAGGTTTTTTAAATGCTAATTCCTAACTATAACTGGTGTGAAACCTATGGTTTTTTCAGTGAATTTCATAGGTTTTTTAAATGCTAATTCCTTTGTATATCGAGTTTCTAACCTTTTTTTTTTTTACAATTTGCTGTTTTTTTTTAAGTATTCATTTTTTCTTATAATTTTTTTCTTTTGCGCTCTGGGTGCGCGCTCCGGGAAGCTTTCAGCTAAGCTCTCCTGTAAGCTTCTCCGAGAGCTCATCTGAAAGCGCACCCAGAGCGCAACTGTCGTTCGTGAAAAAAAAATATGAATGAAAAGTTAATAATAATGCAAAACATTTCGTACCATACAAATAAAATTAGTTTTTTTTAATATGGAAAATGATTATGCATTTCTATAAAAGATTGATGACGTCACTTCGGCGCGCAACGTAAGTGCCCTCGGAAGCGCATACGTGCGCGGCGCATAAACGCACGGAAAAGCGCCTACGATCGCGCCACGTTTGCGCCCCGGAAGCGCCTACGATCGCGCTGCGTAAACGCACCCGGAAGTGCTCCGGAGCGCGCAGCGTAAACGCGTCGGGTCATGTGACCCTCAAATAACACTTTTCATTGGTTGCTAACAGTTTTTTTTTACAATGAATGAAATCCCCACCCATTTCCTTCACTTCTTCTTTCACTTTTGTGACTGAAAGACCTGCCTTTTTTGCTGCTCCATATTCCTGGATTCATCATGGCTGCCAGACCATCCAGCAGTGAAGATGACTTCATTGATGAAGAGCCTCCTACCCCAAAGGTGAAGGAACATTTCATTTGGAAATTTTTTAAGTTTCCAGAAGGCCAGAAGAAGGTGAATGCACCAAAAGTAGAGTGCAGGATCTGCAAACAGGTCCTGTCACGGGGTAACCCCCAAAAAAAATACTCTTTTGGGAACTTTACGATGATCCGACATGTGGAGAGGAGGCACCCCCAGAATTTTGCCCGGGAAAGTGTCAGGGCTCTGGCACAGGAGGTTCCCAGAGATGGGGCCTCTACATCAACAGGAGGAGCAACTTCTTCTGGAAGAGAACAATCTCAGGGGCAGGTAGCAAACATTCAACCTGCATTCAACCATGGGGTCGTCAAATGCAGATACTGCAATCAACTCCTCACCTATGGGGAGCAAAGTGTCCTGCTCATGGTTCGGGCATTGGAGAACCATCACTGCCCTTCCCACCCCTAATTTTTTTCTTTTCTTTTTGCTCCTGTTGAGCAGTTTCTATTCCCTGTTTTTGTTCCTCTTCAGTTAAAAGAAGAAAACCAAAAGTTCTTTTCAGAACTACCTCCAATTCTCATCAAAGAGCTATAATCTTAAAAAATGAAGAGTAAGTGAAATATACTGCATTGATAATTGAAAGGAGAATGAGTAAGAAAGAACAGAAAGGTATGAGAGGTGAAAGGAAGTGAAGTAGGAGGAATGAAAGAAGGTGAGTGTTAGAAAAGAAAGTTATGACACAGTGAATAAACTGGAGTATTTCTGACATATCTGTAAACACAAAAGTAACGCATTGCAGGAGTGCGTCACAAAAGTGACGCAACTCCAGTAATGTGTCCTTTCACATGGAAAAAGCACCATGTGAAAGGTTTGCTGTGAAGCAGGCGCAAGATTTTGGCGCAACTGCATCCTAAAAGTGACGCACTGCGTCATTATTACCAAGCTTTTTGCAAGGAACACCCCCTCTGCATGCATTATACCTGACACTATTTTTTAAAAAGTGACGCATCTAGGTACATGGGTCACTTTTTAAAACTCTGCGCCATATTGTATCTGCATCAGGTATATTGTATGCAGAGGGGCAATCCCGCGCAAAAAGCTTGGTAATAACAACGTACTGAAATCTATGAGATTTCCCTGCGTCACTTTTAGGATGCTATTGCGTCAAAATTTTGCGCCGGCCTCGCATCACTTTTATGTTTACACATATGTCAGAAATACTGACGTATCTGTAGCTCCTTGCAACATGATTCGTCATACATTAAATATGACACATCTGGAATGTCATAAGGACTGTGGACAGAAAAGTGACGCATCACACCAGCAGTGTAATAAAATGTGCCTCGTTGCACTATATTTAAAGGATGCAACAGCATCCTAAAAGTGACGCAGTGAAATCTCAAACATTTCACTGCGTCGCTATTACAAAGCTTTTAGTGGGAGAACACCCCCTCTGCATGCATTATACCTCACGCAGATATAATGTGGCGCTTGATTTTAAAAAGTGACCCATCTACCTAGATACCTCACTTTTTAAATATAACGCAACGCGGCACATTTTTTTACACTACTGGTGCAATGCGTCACTTTTCTGTGCGCACTCCTTATGACATTCCAAGTAACGCATTGCTGGAGTGCGTCACAAAAGTGACGCAACTCCAGTAATGTGTCCTTTCAAATGGGGAAAGCAGCATATGAAAGGTCTTGCCTCAGTCTAACACCTGCTGTAAAGCAGGCACAAGATTTTGACGCAACAGCATCCTAAAACTGACGCAGTGAAATCTGAAAGATTTCACTGCGTCGCTATTACAAAGCTTTTTGCGGGAGAACACCCCCTCTGCATGCATTATACCTGACGCTATTTTTAAAAAGTGACGCATCTAGGTACATGGGTCACTTTTTAAAACTCTGCGCCATATTGTATCTGCAACATGATTCGTCATACATTAAATATGACACATCTGGAATGTCATAAGGAGTGCGCACAGAAAAGTGACGCATAACACCAGCAGTGTAATAAAATGTACCTCGTTGCACTATATTTAAAAAGTGACGCATCTAGATAGATGCGTCACTTTTTAAATATTGCATAACAATGCGCATTTTTTTACACCGCTGGTGCGTCACAAAAATTGACGCACAGGAAGCGCAAAACTAACAGCGCAAGGCCTTCATAAATATAATCCTGGATTTTCCCCGTGCTTCGCCGGTGCGCGTACCATGCGCTTCCCCCGCGCAAAACGAAAAAAAAATTTTAATGCCCTGCAGGACCCTATTTTAGTCCCTACATCAAACCTAGGGGGTCAGAGGGGGTCTACTCTTCCCCCTTATGGTCATTTGCCCCTTTTTTTTTCAAACCCCTTGTGTCTCGATTTTACCGAGACACAAGATGGCGGCCGCTCCGGACTGTTTAGAATGTTTACAGACAACTGAGAGCCAATCAGCTTCCTGCGCGCAAGTCGCGTGTCGCGCCTGGAGCGCACTCGGGTGCGCGCACGGGAGAGCGCCTATAGATATATATATTTTTTTGAACCTAAATTACTCAAAATCCACTGGAGCACATATCTTGAGACATAGCAAAGGCACATCGGGCTACCAGTCCCTACAATTTTGCCAAGTTTGGTGGAAATCCATTCAGCCGTTCGGGCTAAAAGTGAAATCGACCGCCCTATGGAAATTAACATGGGGAAAACGCGTTTTGGGACCCCCCTTTTATCTCGGCCCCCGCTTGACGAATCCCCCCCAAACTTTCAGGGAAGGACCGGACCGCCATGAGACCATTTTCCTGAAAATTTCAGGCAGATTCGTCAACCGGCGCCAAAGTTATTCAAAATAGAATGTTGAGATTTAACATTGAAAATTATCCTAACTATAACTACCTACTGGCGACCGCCAGTAGGTAATATAATTATATATATATATATATAATTATATATATATATATAATTAATTATATATATATATAATTATATATATATATAATTATATATATATATATATATCTATATATATATATATATATATCTATATATATATATATATATATATATATATATATATATATATATATATATATATATATATATATATATATATTCACTGAAAAAAACCATAGGTTATAGACCATATATAGTTAGGAATTCGCATTTACAAAACCTTATTTTACTCACACAAAACCATTGAAATTCCATATATAGTTAGTTGCACTAACTATATATCGCGCACCCGCAATCCACTGCTGATGATGTCACATATTACATCATTCATGACATGGTCAGTGACATCACTGATGACATCACTGATGACATCTCAAATGACATCACTGATGACAACATCCAGTGACTGTATGTTTCTGTAAAGTTAAAATATGTCTTACATATTGAAGAATGAGTGGATGTATAAGTGTCTGGATGAAGGATTTAGTAGGTGCATGACTGACTGTATGAGTGAGTGATTAAATGTGTCTCACTGAGTGCATGGGTTAGTGACTAAACTGTCTTAATTTGTGCATCATTATGTCTGTTGTTCTGTAAACTGTTGCATGTGTTGATAAGTAGCTATATGAGTAACTATATGGGTTATTGATATGTTGCCCAAGTATTTGTATGGGAGACTGAGTGTGTGTGTGGGTGGCTGGGAGGTGTATGACTCTGTGCATAGATGTGTGAGCAGTTGATTCACTAGATGTATGGTTTCAAAAGTGCATGTGGAAACAGCTGTATGGGTGGTTGACTGTGTGCATGAGTGTATTGGTGAGTGAATGGATATCTCAGTGCTACATGTCAAAGTAAGTACATATGTAAAACACAGTACATGTGAGAGTTGACATATATAAATAACTGTGCATAAGAGGCAGTGAATGTGTGAGTGGCTGTATGGATCATTGTGAACTTGTATCAGGGATTGTATAAGAGAGTAAATATGTGTTAGTATATGTTTGAATAAGTAAAGTTTGTATAACTGTATAGTTGAGGAAATGGAGGTGTGATTGATTCTTTGCATGACTGACTAGGTGTGTGAGTAACTCCATGGATGAGTGACAGTCTGTGAGTGTCTGTTTACACTGATTGTATCTAAGGTTATATTAGAGTCTGAAGAGGTTCATCGTATTATCACATGAATGATATCATCAGTGATGTGATCAGTAATGTCAAATGAGATGTCATCAGTGATGTCATCAGTGATGTCATTTGAGATGTCATCAGTGATGTCATTTGAGATGTCATCAGTGATGTCACCAGTGATGTCACTGACCATGTCATGAATGATGTAATATGTGACATCATCAGCAGTGGATTGCGGGTGCGCGATATATAGTTAGTGCAACTAACTACATATGGAATTTCAATGGTTTTGTGTGAGTAAAATAAGGTTTTGTAAATGCGAATTCCTAACTATATATGGTCTATAACCTATGGTTTTTTCAGTGAATTTTCAAGGTTTTGTAAATGCTAATTCCTAACTATATATGGTCTATAACCTATGGTTTTTTCAGTGAATTTTCAAGGTTTTGTAAATGCTAATTCCTAACTATATATGGTCTATAGCCTATGGTTTTTTCAGTGAATATATATATATACATACATATATAAACATATATCATCTGTATATCTATATAAATACAAACATAAATGCATGCATACATATACTTATATGCATACAGATGCATGTTATTTACATGAAAGTTGAAAAAACACTAATAAAAGCAAAGCTAAAAAGCCACCTCATTACAAACAGAATGGCTTTAACTTAAACGAGGGCGAGATCTATTGCATTTTCAATGCTTGTTTACTTTGGTTCCATCAAGAAGGCATTCAGATGTGTCACACATTTGCCATTAATTCTGAATGTTAGCACTCTAGTTGCACATTAGATCACTGTAGTAAAGCTACTGCTCACCAGGGACGTCTGCTGCTGGTATTCAAAGTGCATGTTTCAGTCTGCATGTCAGAATTTTTTTAATGAAATAGAAGAGGATTTGAGAAGTCACTCAAAATGATCCCTAATGTTTCTTTCTGAAGCACTAATCATACTTTCTATGGCAAAATTAACCCCCTCATGTTGTTCCTTTTTAAATTGAGTGTTTTCAGACTCACCACTTCATTCCAATCAAGATGGCCTCTGGTGTGCCATACGTTTGTCATAAGTAAGACTGTTAGCGCTCTAGTTGTTCTTTAGAACACTCTGGGACATTCTGTCATTGGGCTATACTTGGGGTACATCTGGGTGATATTTGGGCTACATTTATGCTCTTTTGTCTCTGGTGGCCATCTTGGGAGACTGTATGTCAGAATCTTTTAATGAAATTTAAGAGGGTTTGAGAAGTCACTCAAAATGTGCCCTAATTTTTCTTTCTGCAGCACTAATCATAATTCATATGGCAAAATATACCCCCTCATTTTGTTCCTTTTTAAATTAAATGTTTTAAGAGTTACCACTTTATTCCAATCAAGATGGCTTCAGGTGTGCCATACCTTTGTAATAAGTAGGACTGTTAGCGCTCTAGTTGTTCTTTAGAACACTCTGGGACATTCTGTCATTGGGCTATACTTGGGCTACATCTGGGTGATATTTGGGCTACATTTGGGCTCTTTTGTCTCTGGTGGCCATTTTGGGAGACTGCATGTCAGAATTTTTTAATGAAATAGAAGAGGATTTGAAAAGTCACTCAAAATGTGCCCTAATTTTTCTTTCTGCAGCACTAATAATACCTTCTATTGCATAATATCCCCCCTCATTTTGTTCCTTTTTAAATTAAATGTTTTAAGAGTTACCACTTTATTCCCATCACGATGGCTCCAGGTGTGCTATACCTTTGTAATAAGTAGGACTGTTAGCGCTCTAGTTGTTCTTTAGAACACTCTGGGACATTCTGTCATTGGGCTATACTTGGGCTACATCTGGGTGATATTTGGGCTACATTTGGGCTCTTTTGTCTCTGGTGGCCATTTTGGGAGACTGCATGTCAGAATGTTTTAATGAAATAGAAAAGGATTTGAGAAGTCACTCAAAATGTGCCCTAATTTTTCATTCTGCAGCACTAATCATACTTTCTATGGCAAAATATACCCCCTCATGTTGTTTCTTTTTAAATTAAATGTTTTAAGAGTTACCACTTTATTCCAATCAAGATGGCTTCAGGTGTGCCATACCTTTGTAATAAGTAGGACTGTTAGCGCTCTAGTTGTTCTTTAGAACACTCTGGGACATTCTGTCATTGGGCTATACTTGGGCTACATCTGGGTGATATTTGGGCTACATTTGTGATCTTTTGTCTCTGGTGGCCATTTTGGGAGACTGCATGTCAGAATGTTTTAATGAAATAGAAAAGGATTTGAGAAGTCACTCAAAATGTGCCCTAATTTTTCATTCTGCAGCACTAATCATACTTTCTATGGCAAAATATACCCCCTCATGTTGTTTCTTTTTAAATTAAATGTTTTAAGAGTTACCACTTTATTCCAATCAAGATGGCTTCAGGTGTGCCATACCTTTGTAATAAGTAGGACTGTTAGCGCTCTAGTTGTTCTTTAGAAAACTCTAGGAGGCTGCAGTAGAACACAAAGGAATCAACTGACAGTCTCTGTCCTTGTTGGATGTACATGTTTTACTGAGAATGTCAGACTTCATTTTCACATGACTGAGAAAGATAATGTGAATTTACAGAAAATATGCTTTCAGTTTAGCTTATAGATCCCCTTCCAAACCACTGTGGGAAAATCATGAGATATTAGTTTTCTTCCAAACAATATTCATGATATCACAGCAGAAGGTTTTTTCACATGGTAAAATCACCTTAGAACCCACCACAATTCCTAAAACGAGTATGGTACCATCAACAAATGATTTATAATGTAACTAAAGTCCTAAAACCCTCTATTAACTACAATGCTTTTTAATGAGGTGCTATCATGTATATTGGTCCCAAGATGGCTGCCAACACTTCTTGGATGAAGTGCTGACAGCCAATCAGATCAGATGTGTGGTTAGGCTCCGCCCAGATATATATCTTTTTTTGAACCTAAATTACTCAAAATCCACTGGAGCACATATATTGAGACCTAGCAAAGGCACATCGGGCTAACAGTCCCTACAATTTTGCCAAGTTTCGTGCAAATCCATTCAGCCGTTCGAGCTAAAAGTGAGGCCAACCGCCCTATGGAAATTAACATGGGAAAAACGCGTTTTGGGACCCCCCTTTTTTCTCGGCCCCCCCTTGATGAAGCCCCCCCAAATTGTCAGGTGCTGCTCAGAAACAAAATGTTCCATTTTCCTGAAAATTTCAGCCAATTCCGTCCACAAACGCCAAAGTTATTAGACATAGAATTTTCAAAAATCCCATAGAGAAAAAATCCTAACTATATATACCTACTGGCGACCGCCAGTAGGTAATATATATATATATATATATATATGCAGACAAACCCCTCCATTACCGAAAGAGAGAGGCCACACGGGGAAATTTCACTTGGAAGCCTTTTATTTAAACAGATGTCTGGCACGATGCATTTCGGCTGGTTAGCCTTCCTCGGGTGCCTCTGTAATGACAGGATGCTGCCCCACCTGTGTTTTAAATAGTCCTGCATCCCTCCGATTGGTGGAAGCGCACAGTGCTCCTGGTCATGTGCTCGCCCCTCACAGTGTAATGCATTACACACTACATCTCCCAGAGTTCCTCTTGCCTGGGTGGAGGTTGCGCGGAGCCGGATCAAACATCATTCCTCCCTTCTCTACTGGTGCACTGCAGGGGAAACACAGGTGACAGATTGAAAGTATTCCTGGTTGCCGTTTAAAATCACAAAGTGCTTCCTTAAGTCCCCTTACACTCGAGCCTCTTGAAGATAGTGTCCACTGGGCTGTGGGTTTACATTGCAGTGAAGAAAACCCCTCGTGAAGTCACAAGCTGCACCTGGCAGCGGCCCTTGCATCTCCTACTTGCTGAGGGTGGCTGGAGAAATTCCGATACCTCGGATGAAAAAAGAGCGTTCCAGACGCAGGAGCCAGCAGTTCTCCAGCCAGCTTGCAGAGTGGGGCCTCTTGACACGCTTCTGGCTAGCGTGAAAATATGCAGACAAACCCCTCCATTACCGAAAGAGAGAGGCCACACGGGGAAATTTCACTTGGAAGCCTTTTATTTAAACAGATGTCTGGCACGATGCATTTCGGCTGGTTAGCCTTCCTCGGGTGCCTCTGTAATGCCAGGATGCTGCCCCACCTGTGTTTTAAATAGTCCTGCATCCCTCCGATTGGTGGAAGCGCACAGTGCTCCTGGTCATGTGCTCGCCCCTCACAGTGTAATGCATTACACACTACATCTCCCAGAGTTCCTCTTGCCTGGGTGGAGGTTGCGCGGAGCCGGATCAAACATCATTCCTCCCTTCTCTACTGGTGCACTGCAGGGGAAACACAGGTGACAGATCGAAAGTATTCCTGGTTGCCGTTTAAAATCACAAAGTGCTTCCTTAAGTCCCCTTACACTCGAGCCTCTTGAAGATAGTGTCCACTGGGCTGTGGGTTTACATTGCAGTGAAGAAAACCCCTCGTGAAGTCACAAGCTGCACCTGGCAGCGGCCCTTGCATCTCCTACTTGCTGAGGGTGGCTGGAGAAATTCCGATACCTCGGATGAAAAAAGAGCGTTCCAGACGCAGGAGCCAGCAGTTCTCCAGCCAGCTTGCAGAGTGGGGCCTCTTGACACGCTTCTGGCTAGCGTGAAAATATGCAGACAAACCCCTCCATTACCGAAAGAGAGAGGCCACACGGGGAAATTTCACTTGGAAGCCTTTTATTTAAACAGATGTCTGGCACGATGCATTTCGGCTGGTTAGCCTTCCTCGGGTGCCTCTGTAATGCCAGGATGCTGCCCCACCTGTGTTTTAAATAGTCCTGCATCCCTCCGATTGGTGGAAGCGCACAGTGCTCCTGGTCATGTGCTCGCCCCTCACAGTGTAATGCATTACACACTACATCTCCCAGAGTTCCTCTTGCCTGGGTGGAGGTTGCGCGGAGCCGGATCAAACATCATTCCTCCCTTCTCTACTGGTGCACTGCAGGGGAAACACAGGTGACAGATTGAAAGTATTCCTGGTTGCCGTTTAAAATCACAAAGTGCTTCCTTAAGTCCCCTTACACTCGAGCCTCTTGAAGATAGTGTCCACTGGGCTGTGGGTTTACATTGCAGTGAAGAAAACCCCTCGTGAAGTCACAAGCTGCACCTGGCAGCGGCCCTTGCATCTCCTACTTGCTGAGGGTGGCTGGAGAAATTCCGATACCTCGGATGAAAAAAGAGCGTTCCAGACGCAGGAGCCAGCAGTTCTCCAGCCAGCTTGCAGAGTGGGGCCTCTTGACACGCTTCTGGCTAGCGTGAAAATATGCAGACAAACCCCTCCATTACCGAAAGAGAGAGGCCACACAGGGAAATTTCACTTGGAAGCCTTTTATTTAAACAGATGTCTGGCACGATGCATTTCGGCTGGTTAGCCTTCCTCGGGTGCCTCTGTAATGCCAGGATGCTGCCCCACCTGTGTTTTAAATAGTCCTGCATCCCTCCGATTGGTGGAAGCGCACAGTGCTCCTGGTCATGTGCTCGCCCCTCACAGTGTAATGCATTACACACTACATCTCCCAGAGTTCCTCTTGCCTGGGTGGAGGTTGCGCGGAGCCGGATCAAACATCATTCCTCCCTTCTCTACTGGTGCACTGCAGGGGAAACACAGGTGACAGATTGAAAGTATTCCTGGTTGCCGTTTAAAATCACAAAGTGCTTCCTTAAGTCCCCTTACACTCGAGCCTCTTGAAGATAGTGTCCACTGGGCTGTGGGTTTACATTGCAGTGAAGAAAACCCCTCGTGAAGTCACAAGCTGCACCTGGCAGCGGCCCTTGCATCTCCTACTTGCTGAGGGTGGCTGGAGAAATTCCGATACCTCGGATGAAAAAAGAGCGTTCCAGACGCAGGAGCCAGCAGTTCTCCAGCCAGCTTGCAGAGTGGGGCCTCTTGACACGCTTCTGGCTAGCGTGAAAATATGCAGACAAACCCCTCCATTACCGAAAGAGAGAGGCCACACGGGGAAATTTCACTTGGAAGCCTTTTATTTAAACAGATGTCTGGCACGATGCATTTCGGCTGGTTAGCCTTCCTCGGGTGCCTCTGTAATGCCAGGATGCTGCCCCACCTGTGTTTTAAATAGTCCTGCATCCCTCCGATTGGTGGAAGCGCACAGTGCTCCTGGTCATGTGCTCGCCCCTCACAGTGTAATGCATTACACACTACATCTCCCAGAGTTCCTCTTGCCTGGGTGGAGGTTGCGCGGAGCCGGATCAAACATCATTCCTCCCTTCTCTACTGGTGCACTGCAGGGGAAACACAGGTGACAGATTGAAAGTATTCCTGGTTGCCGTTTAAAATCACAAAGTGCTTCCTTAAGTCCCCTTACACTCGAGCCTCTTGAAGATAGTGTCCACTGGGCTGTGGGTTTACATTGCAGTGAAGAAAACCCCTCGTGAAGTCACAAGCTGCACCTGGCAGCGGCCCTTGCATCTCCTACTTGCTGAGGGTGGCTGGAGAAATTCCGATACCTCGGATGAAAAAAGAGCGTTCCAGACGCAGGAGCCAGCAGTTCTCCAGCCAGCTTGCAGAGTGGGGCCTCTTGACACGCTTCTGGCTAGCGTGAAAATATGCAGACAAACCCCTCCATTACCGAAAGAGAGAGGCCACACGGGGAAATTTCACTTGGAAGCCTTTTATTTAAACAGATGTCTGGCACGATGCATTTCGGCTGGTTAGCCTTCCTCGGGTGCCTCTGTAATGCCAGGATGCTGCCCCACCTGTGTTTTAAATAGTCCTGCATCCCTCCGATTGGTGGAAGCGCACAGTGCTCCTGGTCATGTGCTCACCCCTCACAGTGTAATGCATTACACACTACATCTCCCAGAGTTCCTCTTGCCTGGGTGGAGGTTGCGCGGAGCCGGATCAAACATCATTCCTCCCTTCTCTACTGGTGCACTGCAGGGGAAACACAGGTGACAGATTGAAAGTATTCCTGGTTGCCGTTTAAAATCACATATATATATATATATATATTACCTACTGGCGGTCGCCAGTAGGTATATATAGTTAGGATTTTTTCTCTATGGAACTTTTGAAAATTCTATGTCTAATAACTTTGGCGTTTGGGGACGGAATCGGCTGAAGTTTTCAGGAAAATGGCACATATTGTTTCTGAGCAGCCCCTGAAAATTTGGGGGGGTTTCGTCAAGGGGGGGGGGGGGGGCGAGAAAAAAGGGGGGTCCCAAAACGCGTTTTTCCCATTCATTTTTCCATAGGGCCTTTGGCCTCACTTTTAGCTCGAACGGCTGAATGGGTTTACACGAAACTTGGCAAAATTGTAGGGACTGTTTGCCCGATGTGCCTTTGCTGGGTCTCAATATTTGTGCTCCAGTGGATTTTGAGAAATTAACGTTTAAAAAAACAGATATATCTGTGACAGCGTCCTAGATAGCGCTCCAGATCGCGTACTTTTCGCGTAACGGAGCTTTGCGAAGCGAAGCTGATTGGTTCTCCGGTGTCTGTCAACATTCTAAACAGTCCGTTGCGGCTGCCATCTTATCTCTCGGTAGGATCGAGAGACAAGAGGAGGAGAAAAACGAAGGGGGAATTTAATGAAAGGGGGCAAGGCAGACTCCTCTTGACCCCCTAGGAATGATGTTGGGGTTATTAAAGGGTCCCGTGGGGCAAATAATAAAAATTTGATTTTTCGCGGTAGAAGCGCTTCTCGGTTCGCGAACCGGGTCGCAAACTGGTAGCGAAACGTGAATTCGCCATTTTGTGTTTCGATTTAATTAAATTACTAGGTATAAGGGGGTACGGGAGACGTATCCTGACCCCTTATGTTTTCTGAGGGTGGCTGAGGAGGCTCATATATGTTGATACATGTCTTCCAGCGGCTGTGCGTGAGCGTTTTTTTTTGCCGCTTGACTTCTGTTAACGTTCGATTCGATGGAAATCAGGAGCTGTTGACCGCCATTTTGTCACTGCGAGTAAATATTTTGTTAAAAATAATTGTTATAAATTAATCCTTATTGATAAACATTGTCTGCGCCATCTTGCCTTTTTTGCAATGCCACACTTCTGTTGAGCACGGCAGCCATTTTAGATGCCTTGACCAGACCCACTCTCTGAACGCCGCCGATACTCAGCATGGCTCCCCACCCTCGCAAGCATCTCCCCTACGCACTGGTCACCCCCGCTCTCTCTCTCATGCATGGGCCATAAACCTCCCCCCATTTGCACTGCTCTTCCCTGAGAATCACACCCTGTGCCCGCCCGACACCTCCCTTTCACCCTATTCACTACCGCACCCTCTGACACTCCTCTTCCTCTGTGTCCGATTGTCCAAGCCGGTCCCAGGCTATCACCTAGCCCTGCAGATGTAGTTTATGGACCCAGCTGTAGAGAATCACCCCTCTTCAAAGGAGTTACAGTAGATCAAGGCCCCCACATGATGAGATCCGTCACACCACACGCGTTCCTACTATCTGATAACCATCCTGTATTGTGCTTGGGGAGGGGATTCTCACTGTGAGGGTGTGTGGGTCCGAGCCTGAAGCGGAAGATTCCAGGGATGCCTTTTTGTACATCAAAGTCTTCACAATTATGTGTCACATTAAAAATATATAGCACTCCAACAAAGTTGTAGGATTATAACACTTTAATAACTTATAAATATATACAACGCTCCAACAAAGTAAACACGTTAAAAAAACTTTTTAAACAACTATTTACATGACATTGCTTTAACCAGGATAGACAAAGAAATGACACAGTGATGTAAAAGTTTCTGAAAGAAATGCCAAGAACGTCCCATGTGAAAGTGAATTTTATCTGGCAATTTTTTTCTTTTCCTTCTCATGAAAAGAAAGTTAATGCCAGGTTCGTTACCTGCCTCATCTGCAAAAAAAAAACTCTCGAGAGGGACCGAAAAAAAATATAGCTATGGTAATCATACCATGCATCGGCACATGGAGAGGTGGCACTCTCTTAATTATTCTAAAGCACAACTTCGAGATTTGGTGGATAATCCCCGACCGGCAAAAACATCCACCAATGACTTAGCAATAAGTGAGTCAGAGGCAAGGGAAACGGTCCCAAATCTGTAAAAGAACTTTAGGCAGATGAGATTGACTTGTGTAGCGTGTGGAAAATTAATTTCATGCGGAGATATGAGTATTACTTTAATAAATAGATCATATGAAAATCATCAATGTCCAAAACGTTCTAGAAAGTAATTTTTGTCATTTTTGAGGAAGAGAGATAACCTATAGTGGTACCGGGTCGTTTTCGTTCGTACTAGGGGGGCCAGGTTACATTCGTTCGGGGTGGCGTAGGGGCATTTAAAACAACTTCCCTGATACAGGTAGCATATAAAGTAGAGGCTAAATACCAGGATCTTTATCGATTGCTTTAGGCTGTAGAAAAATGAAAAACACACAACAAACCTGGACCATTCATATTTTCAATGTTTCTGCGTACTATACTTTTTAACCCTTAACTAATTGAGCTGCTTCATTTCACCTGCTTTTTAAAAAAAAAAAAAAAAAATCGGAAACAGTGGCCATTTCTTTGAAACTTACCAATCTACGCGTTACAACTACGTTTGCTTTTTCAAAAACCTTTAATAAAAATGTTGGTGCCCAAATACGGGCTTACAACCCCGTGGGCCGGCCACGGAGCAGGCTGGAACTGAAAATGGGGGGTGGGAGGGCATTTATTTGTGGGAAACATAACAGAGTAAGTGGTCGTTGATTTCATAGTAAAAAGTGCGACAAGTGCAACAAAATCATATCGATAATTCATTGTGAGCAAGTACCAAAAGTGTCGACAATTCGAACCTTCAATAATAAATACAGTAATCAATGATGCATTAGAAGTTAATATCAATTCATTGTTCGAACGTGTAATCAGTACCCGTCCCATGTCAATTCATTGTTCGAACGTATAATCAATACCCATCCTGGATCAATTCATTGTCCGAACATATAATCAGTCTTATCCCATATCAATTCATGTGCTAAAAACTGCATACATATCTCATGATATCAAGGCTGAGCAATCGGGGCACAACAAGGAGTTGAGAGTTTCATTTGTACCGGCGCCATTTTGGGTGAGGTCAGGAAGGTCTAAGTATAGTCAAAATGTCTCCACCAACTCGTGGTTGGACCGGGACCTCTTTCGGCAGTCCAAAAGTTTTCGTTGAAGGGTAGCAGAGGGGACTGGTGAAATGAACCATTAGTGAAAGTAGGGTGGGAGGAAACAATCTCTCCTACCGGGTCATACTGGTGTCCCACCGGAACTGATCAAGTTGGTAGTCTTGCAGGATTTTGGTGATTTCAAGACTGAGGCCGGCGCCGGCATGAGCGCGCCGACGGTCCGCGGCTACGTCGTGGTCGTTCCGTGGGTGATCATGGCAGTCATTCCCCATCGGGGGTCGGGGGACCCCGTGGCTCCTATAGAATCTTCAAAGTTGAGGAGAATGTTTCTGGTCGCAGGAAGCTAGAAGCGTTGTTGCACCGCAACAGTGGACGAGACCCCCGCTGGGTGAGCGGAGCATCATTGCCTCGCAATAGTGGACGAGACCTTTTGTCGGGTGAGTGCAGCGCCGCTGCATCGCAAGAGTGGAGGAACCCTTTTGTTGGGTGAGTGGAGCGCTGGGGGTGCAGCTGAGGGGCCCCCACCTGTGGGGGTGGGAGAGGCTCGTTCGCGCCGCCTCTCCCTCCCAGCGCACCCCACGCCGACACCTGGCGTTGATATCCATGATGTCCGGACCAGGCGATAAGGGGGGGGGGTCGGAGGCAGAGGCAAGACATCCCCCCCGTGGCCTGCAGGGCGCCGCTTCAGGACCGAACGGGGAGCTCATATCAAGCCGGGGTCAGACCAGGAGATACGAGGGGAGAGGGGGGGGGTCGGTGGCATGTGCAAGACATCCCCCCCCAGTGTGGTCCCAGCCATTATTGAAAAAAGAAGAAGATACCGTCGGCCTCGGCTCCTCTCCTGGTCCACCTTATGCGACGACCCTTTTGTTGGGTGAGTGGAGCGTTGGGGGTGCAGCTGAGGGGCCCCCACCTGGGGGGGGTGGGAGAGGCTCGTTCGCGCCGCCTCTCCCTCCCAGCGCACCCCACGCCGACACCTGGTGTTGATATTCGTGATGTCTGGACCAGGCGATAAGAGGGGGGGGACGGAGGCAGAGGCAAGACATCCCCCCCGTGGCCTGCAAGGCGGCAGAAGAAGGGAATCAGGAGACCAGTACATTTTGGGCCATCCACCCCACGGCTGCCCTGCACGTGTCGAGGCCTCATCTTCCGGATGGGCGTAACCGTGGCCCTGTTGCACTTCGGGAGTTTCCGGAATGGGGGTAGGTATCTGCTGATTTGTATCTATTTTATGTTACCGTTAATGGGCGTGGCGGGCGGTGGGACAGACATGCTTGGAGCAGTGGGGGGGTGGCGGAGCCTAGCTACCTCGTGGCTGCCGTAACGTCAAGCTTGGCTTTTTTCACCACTTCCATGTTTCTTAAGGTATTGGCGAATTATACTTCTCCGTAAATTTAAAAGTCACAAATGTTTTATTTGTGTAATCGTTTTAGGTCAAACGGATTGTGGGACAATGTTCAGAATGGAAGAGTCACCAAAAGGTGAAATTGTTTTTGATGGTAAAATTATGTGACTCTTGCAATGTGTCGCTTTTGCGGAACAGATATATGATGTAATTGTGTTGTTAATGTTACGGTGTACATGTAAAAAATGATGCATAAGTGTTGCACGGGCATTGTAGATACTCTCCTATGTGTGCTTAGCAATTTCAAGTCACTTCCCCCGGGTTCAAGGGCCTTGTAAATACGTCCCCATGTGTGTCTGATCATTTGAAGTCATTTTCCTTGTAGTGTAAGGCCCTTGTAAATACGCCCCCATGTGTAAAATTAATTAATTTGCCCTTAAATGTTGCGTTTTCGGTAATTTTATTGAATCGGTAATTTTACCGATTCGGTAATTTTACCGAAAATGCAAGATTGAAATGTGGGTAGCCAATTTTCCAGTGGCACATGGCTTTCAGAATCGGTATTTTACCATGGAATACAAATCCATGGTAAAATACCGATTCCTGTGTACATGCACATCTGTGCATGTACACATATGCCATGTGACAGACAGACGTGTCCTTAGGGCATGTCTGTGTGCCACATTGCACACATGCCCGTTTTGGGGGTGCTAGATGGTGTCAAAGTGATACCCCCTGCACCCTTGACAAATTCGGTATTTACCGACTCGGTAAATACTGAATCGGTATTTGAATTGAATCCTATGGGCTAAAAGGCCCATAGGATTCAATAGCAAATACCGAATCGGTAAATACCGAATTTTTAAGGAATCGGTAATAAATCAGATGTTGGTACTTACATCCCATTTAACGATTTTGAAATACCAAATCGGTAAAATTCGGTATTTCAAAATCAGTAAATGTGATTTACCTACATCTGGCACTAGGTGTATTATTGTTTTACATAAAATGTTTTAAAACTTTGTTTGAAATCAAATGCATGCACACTTAGGGCCAGATGTAGGTGGTCGTTTCAGGCCATTTACCGACCGGTTACGGCCGTTTTCGGCCGTTTCCGATCGTTAAATGGCAAATCGGTATGCAGGGGCTTAAATCCAAGGCCACGTGTAGGTAAATCTACATTTATAGAATCGGAAAAATTATTTGTTCGGTAAAATAACGAATCGGTAATTTTACAGATTCTGTTAATTTGTTATGTAGGGGGGAGTCTTCTGAGTCCCAAAGACCTTAACGAATCGGTATTTTAGCATGAAATGAAACTTCATGGTAAAATACCGATTCCGGTGTGCATGCACATGTGTGCTCGCACACCTATGTCATGTGAAAGGCAGACCTGCCCTTAGGGCTGGTTTGCTTGCCACATGGCACCTGTGCCTGTTTTGAGGGTGTCAGAGGGTGTCAAAGTGATACCCCCTGCACCCTTGTGCCTACTTTTTTTTTTTATAGCATTGTCGAATCTAGTTCTTACTGTTATTGATTTACTGTTTGGTAATAGTGGTTAATAACATTTTTTATTATATTTCACCACAGATTTAACTGCAGATTATTTGGGAATTAGACAATGCCGTCTAAGGATAGAATTCGAAAAGCTACAGAACGTCAAAGACAGCTTGACCCCGGGAGCCGGCCGCCTATGTCGGGTGCGATCTCAGGCTACACCAGGGCTATAAGACTTGGGGAGGGGGTCGGAGCCAAGCGTCTTCTCCGAGTCCGTGCCATGACACCGCCCCTCGGGGGCCTCCGTCATGCGGTTTAGGGAGGTACCGTATCACATTGTTTTCAAATGCAGTCAGGTCCACAAACGGCCCCCACTTACTTTGAGAATAGTGAAGCTGCAGCAGGTGCAAATAAGGTTTAGACAGTGTTACAAGCGCTGCTCAGAACTCTGAAGTATGGCACCCAACATCCAGGAATTATGCCATTTGTGCAAGGCAGTGAAATCGAAGCAACTCAGGGACCAAAACCATGAACGAACACTCATGTATTAAAATTTTACTATTGATGCTTGACTGAGGCCAAGGAGATCAGAGTGCATGAGTCTCATGCTCGATCGATTCAGCTAGCCGGATCGGGCAACTAAAAGTATAAAATAGTTATGTAAATAGTTATTTAATAAAATGTTTTACCTTGTTACTTTGCTGGTGTGTTGTATATATTTATAATATTTGCATAGGGTTTGTCGTTATTTTGGGTGGGGTGGGTGGCGGAGCCGAGCTGTCTTGCAGCCATCATCGTGTGGAGCTCAGTTCATCTCACTAGTTTCGTATTTCTCATGAGGGGTTGTTTTTAATGTTTCTATTTTAGCTAGGTCAAAAAGAGATCCCGTTAGTGGCCTACTGATTTTGCTCGATTCCTTTTGTTTATTAAAACGAATTTTCACTATCTGCAAAGACTAAACAGAGTATTGCGACTCTGTGCTTGTTTGTAAATAGAGAATGAACCAAAGAGAACCAATTCTAAAACAGTAAATGCTTGGATAACAATCAATCAAATGAAGAGAGAAGCAGACACGACGGATTACAACGGGGGCAAAGGCCTGCGTTAACTACCCTTCACTATCTGCAAAGAGAGAGTACTGCTAAGAGAAAAGCGAGGGGGGGAGGGGGGGCAGCGTTCAAACTACATCAGCGTGCATAAATACGAATATGTTTTTACCTATCACGTACTTCACATTTGACAGCTTTTGATATTTGCTATTAAAAAACCATTGAAATTCACTGAAAAAACCATAGGTTTTAGGCCACATATAGGTAGGGGTTAGCATTTACAAAACCTTAATTTACTCGCACAAAACCATAGAAATTCGCATATATAGTTAGATGCAATAACTATATATCGCGCACCCGCAATCCACTGCTGATGATGTTACATATTACATCATTAATGACATGGTCAGTGACATCACTGATGACATCACTGATGACATCTCAAATGACATCACTGATGACATCAATCACAGCAGTAAATCATCTCGGGACTACCAATTCCAGAATGCCATACGATAGTTCAGAAAATTATCCAGGAGTTTCCGGCTATCTTAAACAATTCGAGGTTAAATCATGGATGCAATATGACCAGGGTCAGGGCGAGAGTCTCAAAATCTAAAAGACGAGCAGTATTTGAAATGCAGTAATTACCAGGCACAAACCCTGGGTTGAAGGGGGCCGATGGAAAGAAAGGGATGAAAATGCCAAACACACCTCACCGCTTCGGCGTAGGCGTCAGCAGTGCCCAGTCACTCTACCATTCCTATGTGACTCTTAGAGTATATCCATTCGTATCCCTTCCCTATGTATATAGAGATAACTCTAATCACTAGTATATGCAGTAGACCATTGTACTCTCTACCATTCCTATGTGACTCTTAGAGTATATCCATTCATATCTCTTCCCTATGTATATAGAGATAATTATAATCACCAGTCTCTTCTTTGTGTGACTTTACATCTTGTACATTTGCAATTTTTTTTCTGTGTGTATCTTTTATGTAACACATGTAATCCTAAGTCCTTATGTTTTGCAACTGGTTCTTATGTAAAGCGCTCTGACACCTTCGGGTAAAGTTTGCGCTATATAAAATCGCATTAAATAAAATAAATAAAATAAATATATATTTATATATGTGTCCAAACGTTGCCTCCCACGAAGCCCCAGGAAGCGAGTTCCCACACGAACAATTGGCACATCCTTTTATTTTTTTGGATGCACGGACCAAAAAGCATTTCCCTATGCGTTTCAGTATGAGCCTTGTTCACGGGAATCTGTTGCTTTACATCGGTACACCCCGGTATGTTCTACCAAGCTTTAATTACACAGCCGTCTTTAGGCCCGCCCTCATTGAAGCAGAGCATGGTGGTCCCAGTAGTCCCGAACAAAAAATAATCAATCCTTGAATAGGTTGCATGGTCCATGTACTAACATCACTGCAGAGGGCCAATGTTCCCTTTAAGGCACCTATTAACATCAAGAAGGGCCCAGAAACGCAGTGTATCTGCGATGGCACAGACAGATTCCTTTTCCCCCAAGGATGGAAAAAATCAGTTACGGACACAAATAGCTTTAGTGAGATGAGTTTATTGTTCAGAGGATCTCCACTGCATGATGCATTTCGGCCGGGTTACCCCGGTCTTGATCACCTGACGTGCATACAAACTGGTGTGTCTTACATAGTGCTATACAAATGACCACTCCTACCAGGATAATAGACATGGTAAACATATTATCAGTCGCCACTGAGCATTTAAAATGATACAAGTAAATACAATAGAATGCATAATATGGTGGGCAGACATAAATAGTATTGAAAATCGATGTATTAAATGTTCTAGTCGTAAAGCCAAGTGGTCAATAGTGAATAACATACATTTCACAATAACAAAATCAAGATTCATAGCATCACAGTTATTGCAGAAAATGTCATCAATGTCAAACCAACCATGAGGGGGAGTGGGTGCCTCGGAAAAAGTGCAAGTGCAAAGTAAAGTGCTTTGCGTGACACATAAAATATATATTTCAATATCATAGGTTCAAAGGGACAAGTTGGGGGCAGCTGGTTACTTCTTTAACTGTGAATGAATGGGATGCAAATCTATGTCATAGATTGCAGAGTATAAGTTAACCCCAAGTTGGAGATGTTAGAAACGGGCAATCATAATATAATGAGCAACAGGCCTGTGCAACTAAGCCTAGTTACACATATATGTGCATGATGCAGAATCTACTGATAAGGAGTCCAGGATTAAATCCAGTATCGAGAAGTTGTGCAAAAATACAGATAAAGTGCAAAGTGGTAGTAGCATATAATGTAGTTGGTGAAGCATAAGTACCATAAATATAAACATAAATATAAATATGAATATAAATATGTATGTATATACAACCGATAAGTGTGATATCCAAAATAGTCTCCATAAAATCCTTCTAAAAACCAAGCTTCTAAAATCCCGTAAAACCAGTTAAAACCCGAATGATTGGCTAAAACCGAGTAAAACGGGGGTAGATCACAAGGTCGCAATAGTCGGATATAAGAAGCCCCAATGGATAAAACATATACATGCTTCATTGTACCATTCCAATACAGTATAAGATGACTAAAATCACGGCCAATTAAAACAGGTTAGTACAGCAATCTCAGGGTGAATGCTCCCAATATATCAAGAACCTTTTACAAAAAATTGTGCACGTCTTCACCCGTATTTAACCCATTGGGCATCTTGGTATCAAGTGTCAGGATGTAATGTGACTCTAACTGGTGCAGCCTCTTTTCTCTGTTACCTCCTCTAGGTTGCTTAGGGACAGCATTAATTACAAAATAGGTGAGATCTTTTAAGTTATTGTTGTGTACCAGAGTAAAATGTCGGGCAACAGGGTAGTTGTGGTCCGGGTTAACGATGGCACGCAAGTGTTGCAGGATGCGGTTAAATACCTGCAGGATGCGGTTAAATACCAGCTCCCCACGTATTTAAGATGACAGGTGCACTTGAGTATGTAAACCACGAAATCTGTGCGGCATGTGTACCGGCCTTTGATTTTACCAGGTTCTGGATCAAATGCATCAGTATACTCATGTTTGTTGATACTGAATTTGCAAGCTCTGCAAGTATTGCATTTGTAAAAACCTGTTCTTAGCGATAGCCAAGTGGTGGGTGTCATCATGATCTCAGGACTAGTCCTCACTAAGGTGTCTCTCATCGAGGGAGCCCTTCTGAATGTAATGGAGGGAGTGTCTGGAAGAATGTGTGCAAGAGTCAAGTCAGTTTTGACAATATGCCAATTGTTGAGTATGCTTTTTGTTACTTGATATTCCTGATCACTGAATGTGGTTATAAGTCTTACCGTGTTTTGATCAGTTGGATTGGCAGTTGTTATTGCTGAATCAGTTTGACTAGTTATAACTGTTGGTGACTCATTAGTATTGCCCTTAGACAGAGCTGTAACTAAGACCTTACTATGTATCCTCTCTGTAAGAATCTTTGGAATGCTTCTGCTTGGCACCTTTTGCGATCTGCTTCAGTGCTACAGATTAATTTCATTCTAAGGAACTCCTCATAGGGGATACTCCTGATGAGATGTCTGGGGTGAGCACTGTGGGCATGTAGAGTGGAGTTACCTGTTGTGACCTTTCTGTGCAATTTAGTCTGTATTGTGTCATTCATGATATAAATTTCAACATCCAAAAACTTCAAACTGCGGTCACTAATATGCGCTGTAAATTGTAAATTAGAGTTATTGTTATTGATGGTGTTAACAAAACTCTCAGCAGATTTCAAAGGGCCTTGCCAGATTACCCAGATGTCATCAATAAAACGCCACCAATTGATAACGTGTGCATCAAACAGCTGTTTGTGAGTGTGTCTGAGGACATGCTCCTCCCACCAGCCCACATGTAAACAAGTGTAGCTGGGAGAGAAGCAGGCCCCCATGGCCACTGCGCGCAGCTGATGATACAACTCCTTATTAAATAGGAAAAAATTGTTTTGCAGACACAGTTCAATCATTTTCAATATCATTCCATTATGGTGGTAACATTGACTGTCTCTGGAATCTAGGTAATGCTTGACAACTGTGAGCCCATCACTGTGCCGGATACTTGTGATAGAGCGCGGGCTCACCCGCTCAACATACTCACCTGGGCCCATATATCTATATATTAAACAGGTAAACCTACACACTCTATTCAATTGGGGTTTTTACCATTTGGATTTTTTATACCATTTATCTTACCAATCCAAGTCACCAATACCTAAAGTCCTAAAGGATCAAGGGAGTTAGAGAAAAATAGATAGCAATAATAACATTTAGCATTTCATAAATAACCACAAACTCGGAAAGGTTTTAAAATCTTTATCTAAGTAAGTCTCTGAAAGACTTATAAAACATGAAACTCAAATTAATTTCTTATTATGTTTTAGACTATTGCAGATTTTTAAAACAAACATTTGCAATAACTTGGAGAGAAATTTTCATTAAGCATTTGAACAGAGGGTGAGTGAGAGAAAAAGGAAAACAGTACAATGACAAACCCAAACTTAATAGTTACCTATTCCGGTGTGATGACTATACCTGGTCGTAGGCTGAGACAAAGAAATTAGATCCCAAAGTACAGGTGCCAGCAGAAAGGAACAGGTGCAAGCCAGAATCAGAACCAGGACAGGATACGGACCAATTTGGATCAGGACAGGACCACCACAGGTTAAGACACCAGAGTTAAAGTTCAAAATGCCAGCGTTAAAAATCCTCTCTGCAGCTAACAGTCGAACCCCGATTGGGTCATCGATCTCCTTCCCAATAACTCTGATTGGATTATCGAATCTTCTGACAGAGTGCTCCGCCAGCAACTCTGCTCTCGATATCCTATTGAGTGCGTTGGGTCAGTGACAGGTCAGCTATTCGGACAAGTCGGACAAACTAGCTAGCTACATCTACCCTAGTTATACTATTTTTCAGGTCAGTGTACAACCCCCAAATGTTGCAAATGTGTGGATCCCACAATGTTATTGGACAAGAACGAGGAGTAGCCATCACACCATATTTTTCTAGAGGCAACTTGTCAATCATGTATTCATGACCTCCCCTCCCATAACTTTATCAACCCATGTTCTTTTTATTCCTCCCGGTAATACAATGTATCACATGTTTTATTTTAATAAACAATTTTATCAATTCAGCTTCCTCTGTCAAGGTAAGAAGTTCATTCTTCTCCGCCTTCCATATACGTCTTGGCCATGATTCAAGGCTACAGCTTCTGTAACTTCAGGACTTGTCGCGCAGCCGCAGTTTCTCCAAAGATGGAGCTCAGCAAAGCATTTAGGCCCATTCAGTTCATCATGTAAAAATAGAAAAGAACAGTTTTGAAGACACAGAATAAATGAATACACTGTATACCAATTTTTTCTACTCTACACCCATTAATTATTATATACTATTGCGTTCGAGATTATGCGAAACAGGCAGCTTAGCAAGGCAGTGGTGCAAGCTTCTTGCACATTAGGACATATAACGGCCATCTTAGTTCTATTGCGCAGAAGCCGATGTTTTCCCTCTAAGCATATCACGTGGGCATGCAAGACGCATGCGCAGTAGAAAATTTTGAGTAACAGCAGCCATTTTAGTGCAAGCTGATTATTGTTAGTAAAAGTACATTGACAAGCTTCCCCTAGGTACCTATTATGTTGTGTAATGCAATATTAATAAGACAAAAACATGTTAATTAGTACATTAATGTTATTACGAGATGGTTGAGTACAAGCAAGTCATTTTACGTGTAAAACCTTGCTCCATCAATCCCCTCTTTGATGATATTTATATCATCACTAATTAATGAAACAGATGCCAACTTTACACTTCAACCATTTCAATTTCTTCAAACTTTCTGTTATTATTCCTTTCATTCTTCATATGAAAGTCTTTCACCTTTGTGTATAAATGTCCATTGTATTCTTCTAATTCTATTTATTTGAGATTTCTTTTGTTTTCTTTTTTATTTACTTCATATGTCTTCTTATGTTTATGACATTTACAACAAATTATTATTCCTAAAATCATTAGGGCTATTCACACCATTGGCATCAGTGTTTTACCTACAAAACGTTTCCCTATATTAGAAAACCAACTACCTATGGAGAAGAGACCATCCAATAATCTCTTCCATGCACTGTCAACCTCCAGTGGTTTAAGTTCTTTCTCTAAATATGTAATGTTCCTTACATACTTGTTGCGCCCTTATCATTCTGTAGACTCCGCCCTCTTTTGCAAGTCAATTTTGTAAAACCATTGATCTTACTGCAACTAATTCAGTATTGATCATCAAAAATCCTCTAGCAGTGTCAGTTGATCGATCCACTACTGTCGACAATTTGCAAATTCTTTCAGTATTTGAAATCACTCCCACTGAAGGTATCAATGCACTAAATATGTCACCTACAATTTCTGCTATACCAGCTCTTTTACTGCGTATTAGTTCATTAGTATCTTCATTGCTTCTAGTGATTCTATTTATGTGGTATACCTTTGGGAATACTATTCCAAAATAGCAACTCCCATACCAATGATCAGACAATTTGTAATATGCTTTGTTCCCACAAATATAATAAATTCCAGGAAATACCGGTTCAGTTCCATATTTGAAACCCCAACCCCCAATTACTTTATAATTGTGTTCACATTCACTAGACCCAATGAATATATTGTTATCATAACTTGTTTTCTCCCTGTGGAGACAGAGTTTCCCTTTCTTTTCAAAGTCCAGTAACATAGCAGCATGAGTTTTGCCATTCAAGGTGTATTCTTTATTTTCTGCCCATTTAGGAATTTCTCGTTTCTATACTGTAGCTTTTCTTTGGAAATCCTCTCTCCTTTTCTCAACTAAATTCAAAAATGTTTTCTCTTCTTCATGTAAAATGCATGTTAAATTATTCGTGTGTGCCTCAGTTATATCTATTGTACCTGTTGTTAAAAAATATTCTCCCGTATAACAAGTTATGTTACCTTTACTATGTACAGGATTCAGGTTAGTATGAATAGGAAGTTCAGAAAAAAAACACATCTAAATTAGAATAATAATATTGTAAGGATCCTTTCTTGTAAAATAAACTAGCTAAAATACTACATGAAATACCATATGTCAGGGGCAAATGGTGATAAGTAACGTGTTCTGCTACAGACAATGGTAGCTTCATACACACATAGCAATCGCTTATTTCCATTGCCTCTACATAATGAACTAATACATTTGCAAATACATTCAAATGTGTTCTATTTCTAACTTTATTGTAATGCAATCCTTCCTCATCTGATGCTTCTACTTCTATTTTTTGCTGCCTAACATTGTCTATATTTCCATGTGTGTCTAATTTTTCAGGTGCATCTACCTTCTCATGAATGTTAGTATCATTCTTCTCACTTTTACTCATTATGACGTAAATAATTAATTTACTCTCTTAATTTCTATGCAGGTAAGTACTTAATCAATAATAACTCAATCGGAAGGAAAGAAAACAGAGTCCGTGGTGTTAGAGTTTCTAAGGGTTTTATTCCTCATAAAGGAATCAGGATATCATGTTCTGACCACCACAGGGGTGACAGAAGGGATAGATGAGCGCGCTGCCGTTTATTGACAATACATAGCTTATATACTTTATTTACATCATAATGTTCAATGTAAGAGGCGTAACAGCTGAGAGAAGACAAGATAACAGTATACACGTGGTACCAATACATCATCAAGAGGCGTAAACTAGGCGTGAACTAGAGGTGTGTGCTAGAAACGTCACTGATAGGTGACGCAAGTGGGTGGCACCAAGGGGTGGTGCTAACAGAATGTTGCAATGTCAGCAGAAATCGGAAGCTTGGATGCGCACGCAGCTGCATGACGTGTGATTGACGGGGTGCAGGGGTCTTGACATTTACACTGACGGAGAGAGACAGAAGTCTGGCATGTCAGATCAACTTGTACTTCTGTCATATCTAATATCTGATGTTTAGGAACTATACTATCTGGGCGGAAAGGTCTCTAGGGTAGAGGCTATTCTATGCTAACTGTGGATGCGTGTATAAGCGCCTGAATGTCTACATGTGAAGCGTGGGGCACGGGGCCTTCCATGGAAGCATGGCAACGGAGGCTATGAATTACTTGCATTGAGACAGGTCGGCCCTTTTGGCTCTGCAGCTGGAGAGGATGTTTACAGGATCTGGTAGGCAGGAATGTATTCTCGGGGAGCGGAACAGATAACTCGAAGGTTATAGTCAGTCTTGGCAGAAAGCAGGCTTGAGCTGAGCGCGAGGGGCCGCGCTGAATGTAGGACAAAGTTCACGAGTACAGAGGTAGCCTGGGCAGAGCCGGGAGCCACAAAAGAGGTTCAGATGGCAGGAATTCAGGGCCTACTCTGACTAGAGCAGGAAAAAGTGAAAAGTGTACTACAAAAAGACGTTGGCATAGCATACTTAGGAACGGACCATATAATCCATTCATGGTGCATCTGAAAGAGGACAAGTTAACGGTGGACGCAAATGTATTTGCGTCTTCATAGCTGGCACAGGAGGGAAGTTGCATGCACTTTAAGCTGGTACATGGAGTCGGTGGGGTACGCGCTAGGGAACACATCATGGCCAAAATTTAATTTTCCTCATTCCCTCCTTGTTCCCTACGGACCCTTCATGAAATATCGATCCTCATGAATCGATCAGTCTGTTCTTGTAACATCATTTGTTCTTCTTTCTTTTGGTTACGTTTTGAGTGGAAACTGGAATGTTCAATACAAGAAGTGGCACACAGTCCACAGATCGCTGGCCCACACTGTAGGCACAGGCAGCAACTGAATACTAGGACTAGGCCAATGCCTAGGAAGGATAGGATCTTCCATCCCCAAGCTGTTAACGTTGTCCAGAACCAACCGGACCAAGTCCAGGTGCCTGGATTCTGATGTATCTGATTTGCAATTTTATGAAGACGGGTGATAGCTTGATATACAGAGGGTGCATTTTGTGGAATGAAAACACAGCAGCTTGACCCGATGACCTTACAGGCTCCACCTCTATCTGCCAAGATGACGTCAATTACAAGACGATTCTGAAGGACAACAACCCGCATAGCGGACTGCTCTTCTGTTAAGTTACCTAAGGCGGAGGTAGTTTCATTGACTACGGCTTCAAGTGTTCTAGTTAATCTGCGTATTAATTTACTATTCTGGACAGGGCCTAAGAAGAAAAAGAATCCTTTATTAAAATCAGTGTACTGTTCCCATGCCGTTTCTGTGTAGTCGACAAGGGGGGCATCTCTTCTGGGTCTATTCTTTACTAGATTGCTATTTCTATGGTAATCAGAAGGAGCTAGAAAAACGGGTGGCAGAAGGAATGCAATGTAACAGGTACCATCCCAATCTGGAGGTAGACGAATGTATGCGGTATGACCACAAACAAAGTAAGAATGACTGATAGCTTTGAAAGATGACTTTCCATCATCACTGAATTCGACCACAGTAGTGCATTTACTATGACCTAAGTGTACTGAACCTTTCTTCTTGATACATAATTCACCAGTGACTGGTAGTACTGACATAATAGGTAGAACTGGTGCGGCTTCGGATTCGACAGTAAGAATCATAAGGCTAATTGTATAATTACCTAATCCATATACTTCATTTTCTAGATCAGTTCCTATTCTAATGGGGAGTCCCTCCTTATCCGGGTAACAGACGTCTAGTAGGACCAAGTTCAGGTTTCCCCAAACCCAACCCCCATCGAAAACAGCAATATCGGGATCTAAAGAATTAATTATCTTAAACCATGCTCCGCAGGAGCCATTGTGAGTGAACGGGTACGGAAAAAGAGGTAGAGCTCCCTTGTAATTCTGGTAGGGAGGGAGTCGGCCACATATCCAGCAATTTGTAGCATTGTTAGTTTGATGAGAATGATGTAACATACTAATGAATGTATTGTTGCGCAGCGCAAGTCTGTAGGAAAGCTCATGAGGAGGTAATTCACTAAAAGTGTGTTCAGCAGAGACATTGTAAGCAGATTGTTCACGCTTGAAGATAGGATAGTATATGGGTAACAAGACGCTAGCAACAATTATTAATATACTGAGAATAAACATAATTATTAGTGTCACTATGCAGTGACTACGAAGTGATTTGCAATATGTTCTTTTCTTTTCCTCTCTCTCTCTAACTCGATCTAGGGGATACATGTCAGAAACTATTTAACCGATTCACCTAGGGGAGGACTTAAACAATTAAACTGTCTGACTTGCTAGATCGTAACTTCATACGATATTGTTCTTGAGGAGTTTTTTCTCGTTTGGGTTCGGAAAAGTCTTTGGGATCACAGTCTTTGGTGGGGGTGGGTGTGTCTTGTTCCGGTTTCAGTCCTGGGAATGTTTTGATATGGCTTAGGTGAACCCACCCCTTTCTTCCTTCCAACTTGACGGCGGTCCTTGTCGTAAGTAGAACGGTCTTCGGAGACTTCCAGCGGGGCTCCAACGGACTTTTCCTGTCGAAGTTACGAACTAGAACAACATCGCCGGGGCGGACGTCATGCTCCTTCACATCGGTGTTGTCAGGGAAGGCTGCGGCAACCTGTGAACGACATGATTGGAGTGCAGACATCAAGGAGGCAAGGTAATCTGTCAACATATTAGAATCAACATCGGTTATCTTTTTAGGAATGGGCGTCCCCCACATATTCGGTGGTCTTCCAAAGACCACTTCGTACGGAGATAGCCCTGATCTCGAATGGGCGACCATTCTCATATAGAATAGTGCCACCGGCAGGGCGACTATCCAGTCGACCCCCTTTTCCTGACATATTTTGGCAAGGCGAATCTTTAATGTCTGATTATGCCTTTCAACAAGGCCTGCGGCTTCTGGATGTCGGACACAATGGAACTTCCACTGGTATCCCAATAACAAGGAAACTTCTTTCATTAGTGCAGATGAGAATGGCTGACCGTTATCTGAGTACACGACACGAGGCAAGCCGTACCGTGGGAAAAATTCACGAACCAACTGTTTGGCAGTGGTCGGAGCAGTGTAATCGGGGACTGGGTATGCTTCGGTCCAGCGGGACAGAGCACAGACAACTACGAGAACATATTTAAATCCTCGACAACGGTCCATCTGGATATAATCCATCTGGAGGACTTCAAAAGGGTGATCGGGAGGATGAAATCCACCTTGCTCTACAGGGACGCTTTTACCTGGATTGAACTGACAACAGATCATGCAAGTACGCACTTTCTGTTTTGCGGCTGCTCGTAAGTGTTTATTGTACCAGAGATTTTGTAAACTGTCTAGCATGGCTTTCTCTCCCAGGTGGGCAGGACTATGTGCTGTATTTATCATGACTTGTACCATAGAGTCAGGGAGAAACCATGTAGATTTTCCCGTCATCCAACCTTGATCTGTCTGGATCCCTCCTAGTTCGGTCCATTTCTTTATTTCGTCTGCAGTAGCATGTGTCTGAATGTCAATAACATCTAGTGTGGGATCTCTGACTGTCATACAGTTTGTCGGATCTGTTGTCTTTATCGTGTCAGTTGTCTGAGTGTGAGTCAGTGCTGTATGTTTTGCAGTTTGATCTGCCAGGTCATTACCCTGGGAAACAGAATCTGTGGCTTTAGTATGTGCCTTACACTTCATAACTGATATGGCTGAAGGCAGATGTATTGCTTCTAACAGTGCTTGAATGAGTGGACCATGCTGTATCTTTGTACCATGAGAGGTCAGGAAACCTCGTTCCTGCCAGAGCATGCCGAAGTCGTGTACGACTCCGAACGCATAACGGGAATCTGTATATATGTTAACATTTCTGTTCTTTGCTAGAATACAGGCTTGGGTCAGAGCGATGAGCTCTGCCGCTTGAGCAGACAGTGTATCAATACGATGTGTTTCTTTAACTTCAGTTTCAGTGGTCACGGCATATGCGGCCACTAACTCTCCTGTACTTGTTCTCATGCATGAACCATCCACATAAAGTGTCAGGTCTGGATTTGTCAATGGAACATCTGTTAAATCTCGTCTGGGCTTTGTTACTGCATTAATAATCTCTATACAATCATGTGGAGCTGGATCTGTCATAACTGTAGGTAACAATGTTGCTGGATTCAAGATACTGCAGCGTCTGATTTCTATGTGTGGCTGGAATAATGTCAATTCGTAACCTGTCAGTCGTGCTATAGTTAAGTGTTGAGTCTGGGTTCTGTTTAACAGAACCTCTACAGAATGTGGAACTTGTACTGTTAACTGATGACCTAAAACAATTGAATCGCTTTGTCTGATTGCTAACGCTGTTGCTGCTACTGACTTTAAGCATGCAGGGAGTGCCTGGGCTACGGAATACAATGTGCTTGAAAAATAAGCGCAAGGCTTATGTGAACCTGCTTGATCTTGAGTGAGGACAGACAACGCTGTACCATCACGTTCTGTAACAAAAAGTGTAAACGGTTTGCTGTAACATGGTGTCGCTAAAACTGGTGCTTGGCATAAAGCTTTCTTTAATTCCTCAAAGGCTTGTGTGTGTTCCTGAGTCCAAGGGAGGACAGTCGAAGTTGCTGCCTCCTGTGTCGTTAACTGGATGAGTGGTTTAGCTAGAAATGCATATTGGGGAATCCATTGTCTGCAGTACGAGGTGAGGCCTATGAAGGCCCGCACTTCTTTTTGTGTCTGGGGTCGGGCATGTTTACAATTAACTGAATGCGATCGGGAGTGAGCTGTCTCCCCACTTTGGACAGCAAGTGACCCAAGTACACAACTTGCTGAACACAGAATTGTAGCTTCGAAGGAGACACCTTGTGTCCCTTGTCGGCCAGAAAATGCAAAACTATCAGAGATGCTTGTTCACATTCGCGCTCACTTCGTGCGGTGATCAGCAGATCATCGACGTACTGTAGTAAAGCGGTATTAACTGGCATTTGGATACAATCTAGTTGTCTTTTCAGTGCTTGACTATAGATGCTGGGGCTTTCTGTAAATCCTTGAGGTGCGCGGGAAAATTTGAAACTTCGTCCATTTAAACTGAATCCGAAGAGATATTGGCTCTCCGGGTCAATGGGTACACTGAAGAAAGCGTTCTTGAGATCGATTACAGTAAAGAACGTTGCTTCTGAATCAATGGCAGTCAACAGGGAAGAGATATCGGGGACCACAGGATACTGTGGTACAATGCATTTGTTCAGTTCTCGAAGATCAATCACCAGCCGATATACTGGCGGTGCATTGCGGTCTGTACGTTTAAGAATTGGAATGATAGGCGAATTACAGATATTGGAGTCGGTCTCTACGACCACTCCTTGGGCAATAAGCTCTTCAATGATTTTCAGTAAAGCCACTACAGCATCGGGTGGTAACTTGTATTGTCTGATTCTGGGTAGAACAACTCCTGTCTTGAGTGTAACACGGTATGGAGTGATATGCATACAACCTACATCAGCTGGGCCTTTTGCCCATAAGTGATCTGGTACATTTTTCAATCTGACATCAAAGTCACGTAGAACATAATGACCCTTGAAATCCCGTAGAAAGAGTCTGACTCCCTCCGGGGAACAGCAAATTATAGCTCCTAGAGCCTTCAGTGTTTTAATTCCTAACAGATTTTCGGGACATGATTTCGTAAGTAACAAATCTGTAACTCGAGATAATGGACCCACAGCTAGTGGTACTGGTTCTGATACTTCATTTACAATAGGCTGTCCTGAAAAACCAAGGGAAACATTCTGTGAGCCTGAGAGGGGTGCCCCTGGAACTTCATTATGACTTATAGTAGTGCGACTTGCCCCTGTGTCAATTAAAAACTTTCTGTCTTTTCCTAATACGTGACTATGTACATAAGGACCTTCTTGATCTACAGGAATTTCAATAAGAGGCAAATCACTTTCCCTCCCTAGGCTGTTTCATGTATAACGCTGATACTCTGGATATGCCGACTGGGCATACTGGTACATCTGTTGTGATACTTGTCTTGTTGCGGCAGCGGGCTGTGTCTGAGCATGCTGTGGCTGCGGTACTGCTACTGTCTGTACTGTATGGGACTGATCATGCATAGGCTGTGTATTCTGCATTGGCTGTTCGTTCTGTGGGGTCTGTTGTTGACCCTGTTCATGTCTAGGCGGACGCGGTCTTTCTTTAGTTTTACCTGTCTCAATGTTATGTTTCAGGACTGGACATTCATGTACGTAGTGACCTGGCTGCTTGCAATAATTACATGTCCCTTTAACGGGAGCAGCAGAATGATTTGTCTGGGCCCCACCTTTTCTATGACCCTCGGCTGGAATTGTCTGGGCTACTAACATTTTCATTTTCGTGTCTTTCATACGTTTCTGTTCCTGATCCTGTTCTTCCCTGATTCTATTCTGGTGGTATTGTAACATTTGTAACATCTGTGATGGCGTATTTGCCTGCCAAGTACTTTCAACCTTGTACACTCTATTTTTAACTAGTGGTAGGGCGTTCTCTACTAATTTTGTTACAAAAAGGTGTGGATATGACTCGCTACTAGTTTTTAGGCCACTATTGATAATGAAACATTTCTCGAATCTTGAATAAAAGTCACTAGTATCTTCATCTTGTTTCTGTTTGCAGGACGAGATTGCGTCCCAATCTTCCTTTCTAGTTGTCAATAATCTTGGCAGAACCTGTACTATTAAACCTGGTAATGCTTTAGTCAGATCCCCAAGGCCTAACCCTGGGACTCGTTTCTTTTCTTCGTCTTCTATCTCCGCCCATGCTATCTTTGACTCTCCCACTTCCCAATCCTTCTCCTTTAATTTCTCGTAAATGCCCGTGGGCAACAGTACTTTTAACATTTTCATAATATCATCATACGTGTAATCTCCCATCAGTAACATGTCTTTAAGCTCTCTGTGAAAACCCGCAGGGTCTTTATCATGGCACGGAACTAATTTCTTCATTTCTAATAGTTCTAACTTAGTCAGTGGTGTGTGAACATACACACGTTTCAGAGTACGATCCTCACCCATAACTGGATGTACTTCTCGTAAGGGATTCTGACTTTCAAGGCCGCCACCGCATTGCATGTGGTACATTTTTCTTTCTTGAGGCGGGGCTGGAACATATTCGGAGCTTAGGAAGGTGTTATACTTGCGTCGTTGTTCTAGAATTATTTGTATTAATTTGGTACTAAAACCTCTCCATCTATCCATGAGTAGTGCTTCTAATGTTTCGTGTAAGGGACCTGGATCAGAATGATGATTTCTGAACTTGATAAGGAGGTGCTGAATCATGTATACACCTGCTATTTTCTGCTCTTCCGGGGAAAGGTTCAAGAATGTCTGCACTAACGTGTCATCATTATATATGTCTGCGTTTTCGGCCCACAATACGGCGGACCGGGCTAGTTCCTGTTCATCCATAGAATTGAGTATATGGTACCCTACTCGATCTCGAAGCCTTTTATCAGTTTCCTGGAACTGATGTTCTGAAGAATTCGGATTTGTCAAAGCGGAGAAAAGAACTCTCTTGCTCTCCGGACGGATGCCTTTCCTAAGGTAATTTCCCTTACCTACATACGCTATTATATCTGTAGACTTTTCTGATGTTTCATCTTCATCTTCCTCCTCGGAGGAAGTTTTATCATTTTCTTCCTGATGTGCAGTTAATACTGCCTTTCTAATTTTCTGGGACATAGTGGCTATGCAAGTCCCCTTGTCATGTTTCGCGTCTGCTATATTTGGGCCCCACTTGTTTAATGCGTCTAACTCACTTTGATCTGTCCCGGGCCTGTCTCGTTCTCTTATCACACAATTAATGAAGAATCGTAATATCTGTTTTTGAATGTCGACTTTCTGTTTATACATGGCAGCTTTAACACTGTCGGGGTCTTTCCCTGTCTGTATGAATTTGTATAGTCTGTCGAGAGCTTCCTGCATTCCTACACAGCATAGCAAGTTATCGGTGGCAGATCTTAAGCGCAGTGATGCTAATACCATTAGATCGTCTTTTCCGGGTACTGGATCATATCTGCAAAATGACATCCTATTTTTGAATGCCTCAAGCCGGGGTGAGTAGGGGGACTGGAAAGGATTCTGTGTGTCCTTTAAATGCAATCTGTGTGTCGGTGGCGGGGTCTGTAGACCCGCTGTCGCACCTCCTGAGGCGGATGCTTGGGCATTATCTCTCCGCGGAGTCTGTATCTGGACTTGAATCTGTCTTTTAGTAAGATCGGGTAATACTGGTTTCGGTAGATCCGTCTTGAGTGGAGGAAGTGGCGGAGGTGGCGGAACAGGGGAGGTCTGTCGCGGTACCGGCGGAACATTATCTGGGGGCGCAGTGCCACCCCCATCCCTGTCAGTAGGCAGGGCACGAACAGGCAGATTGGTGTAAGCTGGCGCTACATCCTCTAGATACGAATTCAGGAATATGTCTTTAGTAGTTTTATGCATTACTTTAGTTGGAACTAATGGTGTCGGTAAGTTTTTCGGTATCTCTGATTCAGTTTCGGATGTGCCATCTGCTACGAGATACATACCGTTTACAAGATTATTTCTGGCACGGTCTATTTGTTCTGTTTTTACTCGGATCCCTTCAGTAACTAATTCGTTTTCTCGTTCCTTATCTGATTCTTTAAGTCTGTCTTCTCTACGGAGTGCTTTGTCAGCACGCTTACGTGATTCCTTACGCCAAAATTCTATGGCGTCCTTCTGAGATTGTCTAGCTTTCTTTTTCCATAATGCTTCCTCTACCCTCATGATGCACTCGGCATCCCACGTTCCGGTAACAGGCCATCTGTGTCTTTCGTCTAGGTGTTTGGTGTAATCGGCCCATAAATCTAGATATAATATGGCATCTATGCCATGCTTTTGATACATAAAATTTCCTGGAGTGTCCCTAGGGGGGATAGGAATTTCTTCCTCTAGTAACCCTTTCCTAGTTCCGATCTGTTTTAACTTGCTGAGGAACGGCATCCTGCTTACTTATTGCTTGAACGCTAGTCTTTATTCCTTGATACGAGTTGCTAGTTGATACAAGAAATACAATAATACACAGTAAAACAGTCACATTCATACCACGACATTAATCACATAAAAACATTAAAGACATAGCTAACTACCCCCTACACTGAATGTACCGCTCAACGGTACGGATACACTGGTGTAACAGTGCAAAAATTCGGAATACTTTATATACTGCTAAACAGTACAGATACACTGCCTAAAAACAGTGCAGACCGGACTTGCGTACCCAAACCCGTCTAGATACGACCCAGCAATGGTACTCACCGGGAAGCACGGAAACAGAAGGCCTCGGAAAACTCGACTGGACTCGACTCGGAACTTCGGAAAACTTCGGAAAACTTCGGAAAACTGGTGGGCCTCTTCACACCTCGGACCTTGCTTCTTTCGGCTGGGCTCTGGTCGGGATCCTCCGCACTCCTCACCGCCTCGTCTGGGCACTGATCGCAGTCTTCGTCACCTCCGTGGGTCAGAGGGGGATGCAGGAAATCCTGCCAGTACACGTGTAGTCCGTCTAACTGATGGCAGGGGACACGGATTGCAACGCACCTTCCGGCGCGTGAGGTGGGGGAGGGGTCCCTATTCGGGCGCCAAAATGACGTAAATAATTAATTTACTCTCTTAATTTCTATGCAGGTAAGTACTTAATCAATAATAACTCAATCGGAAGGAAAGAAAACAGAGTCCGTGGTGTTAGAGTTTCTAAGGGTTTTATTCCTCATAAAGGAATCAGGATATCATGTTCTGACCACCACAGGGGTGACAGAAGGGATAGATGAGCGCGCTGCCGTTTATTGACAATACATAGCTTATATACTTTATTTACATCATAATGTTCAATGTAAGAGGCGTAACAGCTGAGAGAAGACAAGATAACAGTATACACGTGGTACCAATACATCATCAAGAGGCGTAAACTAGGCGTGAACTAGAGGTGTGTGCTAGAAACGTCACTGATAGGTGACGCAAGTGGGTGGCACCAAGGGGTGGTGCTAACAGAATGTTGCAATGTCAGCAGAAATCGGAAGCTTGGATGCGCACGCAGCTGCATGACGTGTGATTGACGGGGTGCAGGGGTCTTGACATTTACACTGACGGAGAGAGACAGAAGTCTGGCATGTCAGATCAACTTGTACTTCTGTCATATCTAATATCTGATGTTTAGGAACTATACTATCTGGGCGGAAAGGTCTCTAGGGTAGAGGCTATTCTATGCTAACTGTGGATGCGTGTATAAGCGCCTGAATGTCTACATGTGAAGCGTGGGGCACGGGGCCTTCCATGGAAGCATGGCAACGGAGGCTATGAATTACTTGCATTGAGACAGGTCGGCCCTTTTGGCTCTGCAGCTGGAGAGGATGTTTACAGGATCTGGTAGGCAGGAATGTATTCTCGGGGAGCGGAACAGATAACTCGAAGGTTATAGTCAGTCTTGGCAGAAAGCAGGCTTGAGCTGAGCGCGAGGGGCCGCGCTGAATGTAGGACAAAGTTCACGAGTACAGAGGTAGCCTGGGCAGAGCCGGGAGCCACAAAAGAGGTTCAGATGGCAGGAATTCAGGGCCTACTCTGACTAGAGCAGGAAAAAGTGAAAAGTGTACTACAAAAAGACGTTGGCATAGCATACTTAGGAACGGACCATATAATCCATTCATGGTGCATCTGAAAGAGGACAAGTTAACGGTGGACGCAAATGTATTTGCGTCTTCATAGCTGGCACAGGAGGGAAGTTGCATGCACTTTAAGCTGGTACATGGAGTCGGTGGGGTACGCGCTAGGGAACACATCATGGCCAAAATTTAATTTTCCTCAATTAGATAAGGAATAGCTACTATCAATCCTAACCATACTATGGGTATTATTATTACACTACATGTGCATATTCTATAGCATGTTTTTAGGCAATTTCTTTTCGGTTTTTCCTTTAACAGTATTATCAGGCATTTTTCAATTAAGGAGACTTAACCCCTCTTTGAGACTTTTTCACAGAATTTTAACCTGCGAATTTTCAAGTTGGTTCTACTTCTTCGTCTGCTAGTTGGTCAATTAATTTATCACCTTCTTCATCACTCAATTCTAGTTTTTCAAGATCTTCAAGAATGACATAAGTCCATTTAGGGCCTCTGAACTTATTATTCAGTCATTTCAAACGCGCACTTCTTCATTTCGGTTGTTCTGTGGAAAACCCAGTTTGTCTTGATATTTCGTTTACTTGCTCTGGTTCTTCATTTATTGATTTGAGACAATATTTTAATTTCCTAACAAAACCAGGCCAATCATCTCCTTTTTTGAGTCTTTTAGCTGGCACTATGCTTTGTTTTTCTTCAATTGTTCCTTTGTTTTCATTCAGTTGTGGCACAATTTGTATATCTTTGTCATCTGTTTCCCTCTCTATCTGACTTGGTCCAGGTTTTTCTTCTATTTCTTCTACCTGGATACTAATCTTATCTTGTTCAGGTATGTGCTGCAATTGACTTTGATTTGGTTTGTTTTCTTCTTCCTGAACACATTTGTCTACATCTATCTGATCCTGCTCAGGTATCTCGATCTCTTGCTCTTCTTCTTCCTGAGCTCTCGTCCTTTTACCTATCTGTTCCTTCTCAGACTCTGGAGCTGTGACAGGTATTTGGAATGTCTGAGTATATTGATCTTTCCTTCTCTGTTCCTCCTCAGAAATACTTTTGGCTTTGATTTTTGTCATCTGAGTACATTCTTCTATTCCTGACTCATCCTCATTATCACTCTGTCTATCTAAGTAGGTTTGGCTTCTGGTTCTCACAACATCTACAGGAATGTCAATTACTGGAATCCATTCATCCTGACTAGTGCTCGGTTGTTCATCATCAACTACTTAAGAATCACTTTCTCAAGACTCCTCAGCTGCACAACCTTCAGCTTCAGTTTTGTCAGGTTCAGCCACTCTTTTTGTATGGCTCGCATGAATCCAATTTGGAACTCCTTTACATTTTACTGCTGTAGTGGTAACCATTATCATTTGTGTTGGTTTTTCTTACCTTGGAGCTATGCAAGATTCTCGGGTGTGCTCCTTTATTACAACCCAGTCACCTGGAATCAGATCGTGTGCTGGAGTTGTTTTCCTGGTGACAGCGTCTTCTTCAACCTGGTGAGAGATAGAACGCACTTGGTCAACCAGTTCTTTGCAGTACTCTAGTACTAAATCATCAGATATATTTATCAACTTATGTCCTGGCACACATGCCTGTCTCATTGCTCTTCCCATGAGTATTTCATGAGGACTCAAGCCTGTTTTTCTGTCTGGAATGCTTCTGAGTCCCATCAGAACAAGAGGTAAAGCATCTGGCCACTCTAATCGAGTTGATTCATAAATCTTTCCCAATCTTGACCTGATTGTGCCATTCATTTGTTCTACCACTCCAGAAGCCTCTGGTCGTATGCACAATGCAGCTTTTGCTCAATTTGAAATGCTTCACAGATTAGACCAATTTTTTCATTATTGAAATCTCTCCCTTGGTCTGACTCAATCGTTACTGGAAAACCGAAACGTGGTATGAGCTCTCTAAGTAGTACTTTTGCTACTGTGATGCTATCATTCCTACGTGTAGGGTAAGCTTACACCCATTTTGAAAATAGGCAGACAATGACAAGAACGTACTTCACTCCTCTGCAAGGGGGTAACTGAATGAAATCAATCTGAAGTCGAATAAAAGGACCTTCTGCCTTTCAGATCTTCCCTAACAATACTACAGTTCTTTTCCCAGACACCTATGACAAAGACTCTCTGCAAGGTTCCTGAACTTTGCATTGAACCAAGTTTGTCTGAATAATCTAATCATAGCATCTCACCCTATGAGAATCACCATGATACATCCTAGCCAAAGGAGCAAGCATACAGTTTGGCAACACAGGCCTCCCATCAAGGTAAACAATGACACCATCTCCAGCCCTTCTCTGACATCCTATTTTCGCCCATTCTTCCTTTTCTTCCTGGTCTGCATCATTTTGCAAATCTTTCACTTCTTCCCACGTTTTCACTCTCTCAAGCAACATAGGTTGGCAGCTGTTTCTTTTTGGTTCAATTTTCGTGTTTATTGCCATTTTATTTTTGGCACAATATTGAGCTAGTTGGTCAGCATATCAATTACCTGCTCTCACTTTGTCATTGCCAGATTGGTGAGCAGCACACTTGACCACAGCTACAGTTTCTGGTAATTTTAGCAAATCTTTCACACATTTTTCATTTTTGATAGGAGTACCTGATGAAGTCAGAAACTCTCTTTGCATCCAGAGGTGTCCAAAATCATGCACAACTCCATAGCAATATTGACTATCAGTAAAAATGGTTACTTTCAGATTTTTTTCCAAATTTACAAGCTTTTGTCAATGCAATTAGTTCTGCTACCTATGCAGATTTTACTCCTGGTAAATATGATGCTTCATTTGGACCCCATAGAGTGCAAACAGCGTAAGCAGCACTAAAACCTCTTTCTTCATGTTGCATACATGTACCATCTGTGGAAAAAATATTATTTTTCGTAGTTTATGTACCATCATACACCCTCTGAGTCACGTCCCCAAGCCCCTCATGTCGGAAAACAAGCAAACGAGAACACGAGCAAACCCGATCACGCGCACACAAAAGTTGCACATGCACTCTCCTTCCTCTAAAATTCAAAGGTACATTCTCATGGTTAGGGCGATGCCAAGAAACAACTTCCTCACTCAAACTGTACATTCCTATGGTTAAGCCGATTCCGAGAACAAGACCCCCCATTTGTAACCATTTCCCTACAATCGGGCCGATTCTGAGAAATAGGCCCCGTTCTGCTAAACCACGACAACCAATTCCGAGAAGAAGAGCCCCCGTTTGCTGAAAGACACGACACCAGACATCCTGTCAACAACCAGTTCTCCTTTTTCTCTCTCTCTCTCTCTCTCTTATCTAAGGAACCAGCCTAGGATTATTTCTCAATGCTCTGCTTCTGCTGTGACTTCCTCATGATTAAAGACACACTCACGCTTCTTCCTGTCATGACTTTCATATGATTTCGACACAGTAACGTTACTATGATTTCTGTAAAATTGTGACACAGCTATTCAAGTTTTACTGACTTTTGTATTGTTGCAAACACAGCTATCTGAGTTTTGCTCAAGGGAAGCTCCTTCCTCTTTTCTGTGTATAAATGCCATGTCCTCTTTGATGAAAGTTAGAGATTCTTCCGATCCTCCTCAGGTGACGGAGCTCTCCCTTAACTCGAGTTACCGAATAAAGACCCTTTATTCAAACCACCACGGACTCTGCTCTTCATACTTGACCTTATTGATATTATAAAAATTTCGATCAAGGTAAATTACTAAAATATTTACCACAGCAAATTGGCACCCATCGTGGGGCTTCCCTTTCTCCCCACACGCCGGTGATGCGGACCCAAACCAGTCTCTTCAAGACATCGATGGACTTCAAAAGAGTGCACGCTGCAGGGTGTTCCTGCATGAACTCCTTCGTGTCCGAGAGAGACTGTACCGAGGTCTTAGCATCCATACCAAGTGGTGAGGACGATAGCGGAAGTCTCGACCCAGAGCCCGAAACCTGTGAAGATTGCCGAGTCCGAGGTCTTCAGAATCCTGCCAAGTCCCCCGACCAAGAGCGCAGCGCAACTAGTCCAGTGTCCAGATCTTCAAGATCTTCAAGTTCTCTGCACCTCGGTGAGTACTGCTGGGGGTGTATCAAGACGGGTTCTGATTTATTCAGAGCACGGTCAAGACGGGTTCTGATTTTTCAGAGCACCATCAAGACGGGTTCTAGGTTTCTAGAAAACGGTATGTTTGTATTCTGATACTCAGAATATATCAAGTTATCAAGTATAAGTTTTTGTTGTTTGTTGTCACAATGCCTTTGTTTTCAAAGTTGTGTAAACTGAGTACCCGTAGGGGGTTACTCGAACAAGATGTACCAGTCCCCCCAAAGGATACTCCTGGTTTTCTTATGTATACAAAGTACGGCATAGGTGCCGTTTTATATTTGGATTTGTGGAAAGAGTACACTCAAGATTTAGAAATTGCAATTAGATGGCCAAAGAGTGGCACATGGGATTTGAATTGTATCATTGCAGTTGAAAATAAATGTTGGGAAAAGAAAGCAAGACCCTCGATGTTAGAGAGTATTGAATTATGGCGAAAGGAAGCACATCAAAGGGAACAGAAAGAGCAAAGGAAAGTAGAGAAAGCAAATAGAATGTCAGAAGAAAGTAAGATGAGAAAGTTACGAGAACAGAATGCGGATATTAATTTTGAACAAATAAAGAGGGAGGCCTCGGCCTATGTGACAGGAATGTATCCCGTCCTTTCACAAAAGACAGAGTCCGATGATAACCCTAGTACTCCCACAGCACCCCCATGTCCTAAGAATACTTCTGCTCCCAAAGACTTCATTACCACCTACTTAATGGAACCTCCTCCTGCTTACACCAATCAAATAATGGGTAGACGAATAGTCACCCAGACCGAAACCATCTCTGACACCTCAAGCAGGGATCCACCCATGTTAGAATGTGATTATGACCCGACCCCAGGGGAAGGTTCACAAGCAGATATCTCCCTTCGTCTACGAGAAGCCCTAGAAGGTATACGAGAAGTACCGAATGTTGCAAATTGCCTAAACAAGATTTACGAAACTCTCCGAACAGGAGAAAATTTAGAAGCCCTACAGGAAGCTATCAAAAATAGACCCATAGCGCATAGAAAATGCCTCTCACGATTCATGATCACCTGTTTTATCAGAATAATAGCCAGTGCAGAAAAAAGAGTTCCTGATGATTTCTTACAACTAGATCGAGCAGTGGTTACAGGTAGTTATAATAAGATAAAAGAAATAGATCTCTTTATTCCACTCTTTACTAGCAAGGTTTCTGACTTCCACCAAAAAGACACCCCTACTCAGGAAATAGAGAACGAGAGTACAGACGGGGAAGAAGAAAATGCTTTTCAAGGAGCAGTACGCTCCCATATCCCTCGTTCCCAGAATAGTAGACAAAAAAGGATTAAAAATAAGAAATTGTCAGCTCCTACAGATAGGTTGTTCCAAAGAACACAAGACACTCTAGATGACTGGATGGACGACGAACCTCCACTCACTACCCAAGAAAAAGAATTAGCCCGATCAAGCACCCATTGGGTATCTCAATACTCTATATATGGCACTGATATAGTCGCTCAAATGTTTTTATCGATCCCTTTAACATCCCAAAGGCTAGCAAGCATCTATATGGTTCAACACCTCATTACGATGTACGAAGATACTGGTTGCCCGCCCCAAAAAGTTACATTCTCTCTTACAAGACTGCTTAGAAGGGAGGTGGGTGGCCAGGGGACAAGAATTCCTTAATATCTTCCTTGACCTACGACAGCGATATGTTCAATACCTTTCAGACAGTTATGACGCAAATCCCCATCACTATGACCAAGGACAGTTCCCCCTCCGAGAAGTACATCCCGTTGTAGATTCTGGAGGAAAGCTACAACAAACATTTGTCTACACACCCCTGACAAAAATAGAAATACTAGAAATGAAGAAAATGGTCCCTTCTCACGAAAAAGATCCTTCGGGTTTTCATAGGGAACTCAAGGATATTCTTCAAATGGGTTCCTTTACCTATAAAGATCTCAACATTCTCCTCAAAGTCCCACTACCTCAAGGGACATACGATAAACTAAAAGGAAAAGATTGGGAGGTAGAAGGGAAAAAGATAGTATGGACAGCTTTAGAAACAGAAGAAAGTACTCGTGCCGCTGGACAAGGCCTGGGACCTCTAGTCCTAGAACTCCCTCGCCTTCTCCCGAAAATACTCTCCCAGTTGCTGACTACTAAGAAAGAAGATTGGGATGCTATCTCGGCATGCAAACAGAAACCAGATGAGGATATAGGGGACTACTATATCAGGTTAGAGAAATGTTTTCTCATCAACAGCGGCCTCTCCTCACGTGGAGATGCATATAGTGGATTATTTGTCCCCAATAAATTTGTAGAAAATGCGTTGCCTTCGATCAGAAATAGAGTACTAAAGGTAGAGAGTACTTGGCAAGCAAGTTCCCCTTCACAAGCACTTCAGATGCTCTAATATCACCAAAATAGGATTAGAGATGAACAAGAACAAGAAAAGAAAATAACAAAAGATACTAAAATGAAGGTATTGGTAGCACAGACTAATACAATCCAACAGACCCCTAAACAAGCTCAAGTGTCACAAGAAAAAGTTACTTGCAATTATTGAAAAAGGCTAGGTCACTTTGTGCGTGACTGTCCAGTATTACAACATAATATTGCCACTGGGAAGACCCAACCCCGTAACTATCCCCCACGACCCTCTGTTCCCACATCAGCTCCTCCGACTGATGCTAAACCTGCCACCCAACTCTATCAGTACCCAGTGTCATCCTATCCTGAATTCCCCTCAATTTTATGAGACAGCTGGGAGGAACACGACAGTCGTCCACTGATCCCAGTCCCGGTCGACCAAAAGGGTCCCTATGTAAATGCTAACCTCTTAGGTAAGGAAACAAAATTTCGAATAGACACCGGGGCCAGTAGGACGACAGTACAGCACAACGAAGTTCCCAAGGTACCCCTCTCTGGCTCGAATAGTATTTCCTTGGGTTTCTCAGGTACACCAGTCATCAATAATGTTTCAGAACCAGTATCACTTCAAGTTGGTCCTCTCACAACATCCACTGATTTGGTACTTACTAAGTCATGTCCCGAAAACTTACTCGGCATCCAGACGTTAAAGGAACTGGGTGCTGTGATATGCTGTTCCCCGGAAGGAATACGACTATTCCTCCGAGATGTCAAAGGCCATTTCACCACACGAGAATTAGACATCAGACTAAAGGACATTCCTGCTACATTATGGGCGACAGATCCGACTGACGTAGGGTTCATGGACATCACACCACACATGGTCACATTGAAAGAAGGTGTTGTCCTACCTTGTGTCCGACAATACAAGTTACCTCCAGATGCAGAACAAGCCCTCATCTATATTATCGATGACTTAATACAGAAAGGAGTAGTCAGAGAAGTACCTTCCAACATATGTAATTCACCAGTCTTACCAGTAAGAAAGAAAACAGATGACGGTGCACCACCCGTTTACCGACTAGTGGTCGACCTACGTGAATTAAACAAGTGTGTGGTACCACAATACCCTGTGGTCTCTGACATCAGTACTCTGCTAACAGCTATAGATCCTGAAGCCACACATTTTACTGTAATCAACCTGATAAACGCTTTCTTTAGTGTACCCATTCACCAAGACAGTCAGTACCCATTCGGATTCTCACTACAAGGTCGTAGCTTCTGTTTCACAAGAGCTCCTCAAGGGTACACAGAAAGTCCCAGTATCTACAGTCAGGCACTTAAAAGACAGTTAGATGACATTGTTATGCCCTCAAATATAACATTGTTACAATATGTCGATGACCTACTGATCACCGCACGCTCTGAACCAAATTGTGAACAAGCATCACGGATTGTCCTAATGTTCCTTGCACAACATGGCCACAAGGTGTTACCCTCGAAATTACAATTGTGTTTACAGCAGGTGGCCTACCTAGGACACCTACTGTCAAAGCAGAGTAGGGCACTCACACCTGAAAGAATTCAACTCATTTTTAACATTCCTGTCCCTAAGACACAGAAAGAAGTCCGTACCTTTATTGGCCTCACGTCCTACTGTAGACAGTGGATTCCTCAATTTGCATACTTGGCCAAACCCCTGATACAGCTAACAACCACAACCTCTTCCCCATTGCCATGGACACCTGATCATACTTTTGCTTTCAAAACTCTTAAACAAGCACTATGTTCTGCACCAGTCCCTGCTACACCCGATTATGCCAAACCTTTTGTCCTCTTTGTCACAGAACGGGAAGGTACAGCCTTGTCAGTGCTCACACAAACACAAGCCAACAAACATCGTCCCTGTGCCTATTTTTCTAGCACTCTTGACACTGTTGCACAAGGTTTGCCTGCCTGTCTGAAATCTGTCGCAGCCACAGCTCTAGCAATACGACAAAGTGATTCCATAGTACAAGGACACTCTCTCGAAGTACAAGTTCCACATGCAGTAGAACTACTCTTGAATAGGACCCAGACACAACACTTGACCATAGGCCGCCTCACAGGTTACAAAGTCACTCTGTTCCAACCTCACATTATCATCAAAAGATGCAATATCCTCAACCCAGCTACATTACTGCCTACTATTCCAGTTGACAATCAGATTCACGACAGCTTGGAAGTAGTCAAACTAGTCACAAAGCCCCGGTCTGATCTTACAGATGTCCCTCTAAGTACACCAGAACACACACTGTTTGTAGACGATTCCTGTATGCGCCTCCAATCAGGCAAACTTTCAGCAGCCTATGCTGTCACTACAGAAAACTCAGGGGCATATTATCAAGGGGGTTTATCTCCGCTTTTTTGGCTTTAAAAGCCAAGAAAGCGGAGATAAAATTATCTCCCTATTACCAAGCTGTCGCTAACACCAGTTAGCGACAGCTAGTAGGAGATAGCGACCATCTTGGGCCCCACTTTGCATGTCAGTGATATTTATCACTAATGAGATGCAAAGTGGGCGTGCCAAGATGTTAGAGACTGAAAACAGTCGCTAACATCGCTATCTCCTATTATCAACTTTTGGAGATATTCACGCTAAGCGGGAATATCTCCAAAAGCTAACACCTGCCCTGAGCAGTTCTTAGCCATGTTATCCAATGGGAGGTGGATAACATGGCTAAGAGCATTTGCTCGATAATGCATGAATATCGCTGACTTTTCAGCGATATTCATGCATTTCGGCCGTTTTTTATCGCATTTGCGATAAACCTTGTTAATAGCAAGGTTTATCTGCGGTAAAAATCGCCGATGTGCGGCGATAATTTTTGTCTCTAAACAAGTTAGAGACAAAAATTATCGCTAGTTGTTGGTAATATGCCCCACAGTCCTCTTAGTAGCTAGGACATCCGTACATTCAGCACAAGCAGCAGAGCTAATAGCTCTCACACAAGCATGTAAGTGGTCTAAAGGAAAACAAGTCAACATCTACACTGATTCACAGTACGCATTCGGGGTCGTCCACAATTTTGGCATTCTGTGGAGAGAGAGTGGTTTCCTAACCTCTCATTGAACAAAGATCCAACATGGAGATCTTATCCTCCAGCTACTAGAAGCAGTACACAGACCCACAGAAGTAGCTATACTAAAATGCAAAGCACATACCAAAGTCATAGACTCTATCACTAGAGGCAATGCTCTGGCGGATGCCACAGCTAAACATGCTGCTCAGACAGGAACACTAAGCACTGAAATCATCACTAGAACTATCTGTCCAGTTATCGATCCCACCAAAGATATAGTAGACATCCAAAACCAAGCCACAGAGACCGAAAAGAGAAAATGGGAGGAAGAGGGAGGTACACACACAGATCAAGGTTGGGTAACAAAAGACAAGTCCAAATGGTTTCTCCCTGAAATAATGGTTCCCGTAATGATAGAAACTGCCCATGGCCCTGCCCACCTAGGAGAAAAAGGAATGTTAGTCTGAGTTTGATATGGCACAACAAGCATCTGGGTGCAACAGCCAAACAAAAAGTACGAACCTGTATGATTTGTTGTCAGTTCAATCCCGGGAAAAGTGTATCAGTTGAACAAGGAGGGTTCCATCCTCCAGATCACCCCTTTGAAGTCCTCCAAATGGATTATATCCAGATGGAAAGATGTCGAGGATACAAGTATGTCCTCGTAGTGGTCTGTACCTTAACCCGATGGACTAAAGCTTACCCTGTCCCAGACAATGGTGCCCAAATGACAGCTAAACAATTGGTTAGAGAATTTTTCCCAAGATACGGGTTGCCCAGAGTCATCTACTCTGACAATGGACAACCCTTCTCCTCTAAGTTAATGGAAGCAGTTTCCCTACTGTTAGGTTATGCCTGGAAATTTCATTGTGTCAGACATCCCCAAGCAGCAGGCCTGGTGGTGCGGCACAACCAAACACTAAAAACCAAACTGGCCAAAATTTGTGCTGACAAGCAAATAGACTGGGTGACAGCTCTTCCAGTTGCCCTGTTCTACATGCGAATGGTGGCACATTCTCGGATGGGCCTGTCACCCTATGAGATCACATATGGGAGACCTCCAAATATCTGGGGGGTCCCATCTCCTAAAAAGCTAACTGACATTGAAACAAATGTACAGATTACTTGGCTTCTTTGATGTCTGCACTACGTTCTTGCCGTTCACAGGCGGCTGCAGCCTTTCCAGACAAGACCACGCCCGACGAGCACCCCCTTCAACCTGGCCAATGGGTGCTCGTCAGAAATTTTGACCTAACCAGCCCTCTGGAAAGAAGGTGGACGTCTCCCAAGCTGGTGCTGCTCACAACGAGGACTGCCGTCACAGTCGAAGGACGAAAAGGATGGCTCCATGTGAGCCACTGCAAGCCCTTCCCCAGACCAATTCCTTCGGACGCTGTTGCTGATCCAGAGACCAGAGACACTAAACCATCAGACTTTAAAGACACTGAAACAACAGACTTTATTTCACCCCTTCCAGAACTTTTGCCCAAAGAAGAGTACAAATCGCGGCTGCGATCGTACCCAAAACAGACTTGAGACATTGTGCCTGACCTCGACCTACCAGTGGATAATTAAGCCCAAGACGGACGCTTGGTGAAGCGGTTGCTGGGAAGTGTCCGGTCACTGGCGCATACTTTACTCAGACTAAGCAGCCGAAATCATGAAGACCAAGACTCATTTCAAAGAACTATTTCTAAACAAAGTTCCTATTTTCCTTTCTATCATGATTCTTATTTTCTGCATCATGGCTTGTCTAGGTTAGTTCCTTCATCTATCCTTCCCACTTTCTTCCCCTACGCTTTTGACCAACACTGCTATGCATTCACACCTAGATCTTCCCTCGCATCTCGAAAGTAGGAGAAAAGAATTCTTCAATAACACAATCAACACCAACTAGTTATAACAAAACCAACTGTTGGGTCTGCGGCTTAATGCCACACTCCGTACACGGAGGTATGCCTTTTATCCCTCTCCCTTTCGGCTATGCTGGATCTACCTATGCTCTCTCTATGATATTCTCCGCCTCTGTTAAAAACATCCCGGAAACCAAGACCAAGAGCACTAGTACCTGGAACGAGATAAAAACAAAGACTGTGCGCGCTGTTCAAAAGATGGTAGATTTCACCGTAACATGGGGACGAGCAGATAATAGTGAAAACACCAGTTATTCATTCTTTAACAACACTACCTCCTTTAGAGAAACATTCTCAGTTCAGAAGAGACAGACAGAGCAGGGAGGATGGGCTGTGCCTCATAAGGGCCTGTTTTGTGTAAGAGGTAAGGGCAAGGGTCAGAAGATGGGAGATGAGTGTAATAAGACGTACACCTTACCTGACTTAAACTTCCCAACAATGACCACCGCCCCCAACACTTATTTTATTTGTGGACCTCACACACATACTTGGCTACCTCAAGGCTGGTCTGGGAAATGCTAAACTGCATTTCTCCTCCTCTACCTACACCGCCCCAGCAGATTATCATCTAAGTGATCCTCCGACCGTGATTAATAGACGGCGAAGGGGGGTCATGGATGCTGAAGACACAGTGGATCAAGAGGCTGACGATTTCTTCAAAGGAATCATCCCTTTCTGGGGGCCCATGATCAATAGCCGCCACATAAGACAACTAACTCGTGTAGTTCAGGGAGCCATAAACGAAACAGCTGGTGCGTTAAACAACATCACGGCTGAGATGGCTTCTGATAGACTCATGACGTTACAGAACCGTATGGTCCTAGATATCATATTAGCAGACCGTGGTGGCGTATGTGAACTGATCGGATCCAGCTGCTGTAAATACATTCCAGATAATGCTCCATCAGTATATGCTGCCATTTCCCGCCTTCATGTACTTTCAAAGAAGCTAAACGCAGACACCGGAGCCTGGTCCCTGACGGGATGGCTCTGGGGCCACCTGTCCTCATGGGGGTGGAAGATCCTTACGATACTAGGTCTTGCACTAGCCATTCTCTTCACCTGTTGCCTCTGTATTCAGTGTGGCCCAGCTCTCTGTAGTTTCTGAATCACTACCTGCATTCCCAAACCCCAGTCCAGAAATAAAGAACAGGAAAGAATCATGCTAAAACTGCAAATCCCACAATCCGTTGCCTACAATAACCTACAAGTCCAATAAACATTCTGATTTCTTTCTGTGTTTGAGGTAGATTCATGTTTTGAATTATTCTGATTCTCTCAGAGGTAACCTTTCTGACACCTCTGTCTATCTGGTGCCCCAAATATTTCAATGATGCGGTACAATATTGCAAGGTTTCAGGTGATACTTTGTGTCCACCTTTACCTAAGTGGTTCAGCAAAGCAATTGTATCAGTAACACAGTCTTTTTGATTCTTAGATGCCACTAGTAGGTCATCTGTATACTGCACCAAAACTGACTGTCTGGGCAATATTAGAGATTCAAGAAATTTTTTCAAGATCTGATTAAAGATCGATGGACTATCTGTGTACCCCTGAGGGACGCGATTCCAAACGTAGATATGATCATCGAATTTGAAAGTAAAAAGATACTTACTGTCTGGGTATCGAGAAAAATGTGTGACAGAGATCGATTACAGTGACCCAACCTGCTGCCCATGGTATTTGATACAGAATCACAGCAGGGTTTGGTACAACTGGACAACATGGGACAACAATTTTATTTATTTTGCGGAGGTCCTGTACGACTCTGTATTTTCCGCTTGGTTTCTTGATGCCAATTATGGGTGAATTACACGAACTGCTCATTATTTCCTTTAAAATTCCTGCTTCAACCAGACGTTTTATTTCTAATGCAACTCCTGCTTTTATTTCAGGGCTCATTTTGTACTGTCGAATATTTGGATAAACTGCACCTTCTTTTACTGTCACTTTTACTGGGTCAACATTTGCCATTAATTCTACATCTTTTCCTGTGAAATTCCATTCTATAGAATCTACCATATTCTGTAATTCTTTTGGCAAGTCTTCAATGGTAAACTTTGGTTTTTCAGTTGTTTCTTGTTTTGCTAACAGGATTTTATAAATCCCGTCTTCATCTGGGGTTTGAATTTCAACACCATTTGGTGTACAAAAGATAGTGCGATTCATTTTGCACAGCTAGTCCCTACCTAACAGATTTACAGGACTAGAAACACATACAACAAATGTATGCATTTCTTAAAAGTTGCCTATTTTGACTTCCTTTGGTTCTGTAACTGGGGCACTAATTTGTTTATTAGAAACGCCCACTACTTGGATCGCTTCTCCCGAGATGGGTAGGTTTGGAATGTCTGCTGTTCTCACAGTAGAACGGGTAGCGCCAGTATCCAACAAAAAGGTAACATCATTTCCTTCAACTTTTTCCTCAATGTATTGACCTGACTGATCTACCTGCAAGGATGCACCAATTACGCACTTCTCATCATCCCCCCTCAGGCACCATCAGAAACTGTCTTCATCAAAGTACGAGTCGCTCAAAAGAAATTGGGGTGTCACTGTGTCCCTTTTACTATTTCCTTCCCAGCTTGTGGTATCTACACTGTATGCTGGTTGACTCCCAGGGTTTGGCATTGGCGCTAATGGTAATTGATTTTGTATTACCTGTTTTTGCTGCTTTTTCAATACCTCATTCTGCCTCTGTGGATTAAAATTGTTATTATCATTTAGCGCAACCTTACACTCGTTCTTCCAATGCCCCAACTTGCGGCACCCATGACAAGGACATTTTTTCTTAGCCTCTTCTCGATTCAATTTAGCTCTAGATTTATTACCATTTCCATCTCCTTAAGTCTGCATATTTTTCAATTGTTGTTCTTGTTGTTCTACTAATTTTACCTGTGCCCACATTACTTTTTCTTCCAAATTCTTTCGTTTATTGTCCAATTCATCTTCACAATATTTTGCATATTTCAATATTTCATCTACAGGTTTGGCCTGCCAACAGATTTCATTATCTTTAATCCATTTCAAAATTTCTGGTCCTAGCCCAGACACAAACCGATAGATAAAATGTGTCATATCTTTGGTGTCAATATTCTCCAAACCACTATACTGTTTAAAAACCTGTAAAAGACGTTCATAATATTCATGCACAGATTCAGCTTTGTTCTGGGTAGTTCTGTCTATTCTAGTCCAATCTGTCTCTTTTGGTGGTACTTTCCCTTTCAAATACAGTATAACCTGATTATACTTTCTCATCACCTCATCTGACGGTGCTCCTGTTTTTGGGTCTCTAGGATTTTCTTCATTTGGCCATTTTATTGCAATTTTACATTCTGTCCATAAATCGACAGGAACAACAATGTCGAATAATCCATCTAGATCCTTTAATAGCACTTTTGAAACCTTTACAAATCTTTCGACCTGTCTGTACCAATCTACAGGTTTCTCTCTAAGTTTTGGAACGTCATTTGTAAATGACAATATATCTTGTCAGGACCAAGGAACATGCACATAACCTCCACCTGGTACTTCTCTCATTGGACACAACCTTTCCTCTTTTTCTGTTTCCTTTATTATATATTCTGATACAGTGCTTTTTCCTTGGGCTTTTTCCTTTTTCTTTAAGCACCTAGCTTTCCAACTGTGTACGTCACCCCATTTTTGCAACAATGTTAGCAATTCTTTGATTTGTAATTTTCAACCTGACACATTCATATTTTCTAAATCTTTGTCAGAAAATTCAGCTCAATATGGTTTCTGTAACACTTTTGATTTACCAATGTCAATTCCCATTTCACTTGCCAGACTCATGAAATGTTTTTGTATTCCGGGTGATACTCCGACATATAAACAACAATTCATCTTCATTTAATACATTTAATCGATATACTCCCACATTTCCAGCAATCATTTCTTCTAGTTCAACTCTTAATTTAAAAATATCCAATGTCTTTGACTGTGATTTTTGTTTTTCTATTTCTCGTGACCATCTTTCACTTTCTTCTGGAGTATCTACAGTTGCACTTCTCATACCTGAAGAGCTTTCTATTTGTACCTCTCTAGTATTTACAGGTGTGGTTTTCCTAACTGAACTACATACTGGTTCTCTTATAGATAAATCCATCAAAGAACTTTCTGACCCACATTCACTTGCTTGGTCATCCACTTTCCTTGGTTGTACTACAGGTGTAGTTAGAACAGGAGGTCTGGGACTGGGACTAGTTTGTTTTTCTCCATATAAAGGAACAACTGGACCTATAGCTACTGGAATTGTCAAGGCTTCAGGACTGACATTTATCTGTGTAATTTTCTGAATTAATCCATTCCTTTTCTTAATTATTACTTCTCGTTCTTTTTCCTGTAATGTTGTTTCTAATGATGCCTCATGTAATACTTGCAGAACTAAAGGTGGATTTAAAAACGGGGCACTACCCTTTGTCTGATTCTGCTCTTCATTATAAGGTGGCAGATGATTTTTCATTAATAAATCCTCCAAGTATTCAGCTTCTGGATCAGTACTCAACATTACATTTTTTGTTTTCTCAGTACTTTTACTCCCTGTTTGTTCTTCTAGAGCTCGTACAGGATATAATCCTTCCACTAACATGGACTGTCTCCATTGTTTCATCTGCTTATCTCTTGTCTCTTTAGGAAATTTAGGATAAAATGTACTAATACTTTTATAATTTCTGAATCTGTCTTGCTCAAAAGCCTCTATTTCCCATTCCTTCAATGCCTCATATTGGGTTAATCTAGGTCTTGGATCTAATTAATTCATGCGTGTTCTTAAATTATACAAAACTCTATCATTAAAGGTACCATTTTCTGGAAATGCCAAAATTCCATCATCTTTTGTATATTCTATCCAGTTTTCTAACCTTATACAAGTATGGTAGCCCCTTTCGACCTTCATGTATGAGATGGACGTTTTCGGTGGTGGAATAATAATCTCTTCTCTGGTTTTGATTGACTTATCCTTTTTAGAGAAGTTTTTAACTTTCTTGGCAAACAACATTTTTCTTTTATCTCCGTGCATGATATAAGGTCTTCCTCTTATCATCTGTTCTTTAGCAAAACCTAGATATTTTCTCTCTGGTCGATTTCCTATAAATCCTGGATCTAAATGCCACATATATTTTATGCCGCTTTACTTTGTGATGACACTCAGTTTTTTTACGAAAAACTTCCAATGCAAAAATGTTTCTTATTTACAATGGCCAATCAATGATTAGAATACAAACAAGTTCAACCAATGGTTGCGCGGCTTTTCTGTGAGATGAGTTCTCATGCTCCTGTGCTCACCCCTCCTTTACAAAATTACCTCAACTACACACCCACTGTTTCAACCAATATCAGTGACGTCAGAGCAGCTCCGCAACTGACTCCGTCCTTTGCAAGGTAATACGAGAGTTTATTTCGATTCACTTTAAATGCTCATTTTATTAATTAACAACGTATAAACATTCGCCACTGTGTCTGAGTAACTGATTCAAAAGGAAAAAATGAATTTTAATTCACTGCAAGTAACTCCCTTCCGTTTACTCTTCACACACTACAAGTAGATCCCTTCCGTCTACCTTTCATACAAGCATCAGAGAACCTGTTACTTCCTCGGGCTTACCCTATCTAGGTTATGTAAGGCCAAAGTTTCACCAATGAACCCTTTTGCTCTTAATCAAGCTCAGAAGAACCTGCTACTCCTCCAGTGTGACTCTTTCTAGGTGATATCACACCGAAGTTTTACTAGCGAACTCTTTGCTATCAATTATTCACACATTTATTCAGAAAAAAATCCCTAAAATAGTGCTTCCGGTTTTACCTAACCATGGACTTACTACCTCGAACAAGTGCCCTTACTAAAGAATGGCTTCCATTTACCATCTGCATTTCTGCCCCCGGGGTTTCCGAGCAAAACATAAATCAGATACAAACATTTTTGGTTATTGCATAAAATCAATAAAATCAATAACTAATATTTAAGCAATAATCAATATATACTATCTATCTATCTACACTAATCGCTAACCATCCTCTGCTACCAAAATAACTGATAGAGCGCGGGCTCACCTGCTCAACATACTCACCTGGGCCCATATATCTATATATTAAACAGGTAAACCTACACACTCTATTCAATTGGGGTTTTTTACCATTTGGATTTTTTATACCAATTATCGTACCAATCCAAGTCACCAATACCTAAAGTCCTAAAGGATCAAGGGAGTTAGAGAGAAATAGATAGCAATAATAACATTTAGCATTTCATTAATAACCTCAAACTCAGAAAGGTTTTTAAATCTTTATCTAAGTAAATCTCTGAAAGACTTATGTTAATGTTAATGTTATATGAACTTGTAAAGCGCACGGCTGCCCCAGCCAAGGGGCGTCCCGGCGCTAACAGTATGAAACTGAGCGGGAGGAAATGCTGAAGACAGAAGTTGGGGATATTACAAATTAACAAAAGAGATAAGTTTTTATGGCTTTCCTGAAGAGTAGCAGATCCTCCATTCCCCGTATTTGGGTAGGGAATTCGTTCCAGAGTTTTGCCGCAAGGTATCTGAAAGAGCGGCCGCCCATCCTGGCTAGTTTAATTTGAGGCACTACAGCTAGATTCTGTCCCTCCGAGCGCAGAGTGCGTCGGGGAACGTAAGATGAGAGGAGTGGACATAGTGTGGTAAATAAAGATTTACCTGCTGAATTTCTATGCGGTAAAGTTCAATAAAATAACTCAATCGAAAAATGAGAGGCAGAGTCCGTGGCATCTGAGTTTATAAGGGTTTTATTCCAAAAAATGGAATTGGTTCGAACCAGGCATCATGTTCCATCACCACGAAGGTTCAGGAAGGGATAGACAATGATTTATTAACAGAGTACAATATATATAGTAAATGCATATAATGGTGATGGATACAGAAGGCGTAATAGCTGAGAGAAACGAGATAAGAACACATGTGCGTAATAGAAGGCGTGCACGAGGGCGTACACGGAGGTGTGTGCTATAAACGTCACAGAAAAGTGTCACAGGTGGGTGGATCCATAGAAGAATCCTGCAGTGTCAGCAGAAATGTTGGGCTAGATGCGCGCGCAGGCAACATGACGTGTGATTGACGTGGAACTGGCGGGTGAAGGGGACTTGACATTTAGCATTATATGTGGAGACAGAAGTCTGGCGTGTCAGAACAACCTAATCCCAAATCAAATCTGGTATCTTGTGTTTGAGGAACTGTATTATCTAGAAGGAAAAGTCTCTCGGGCAGAGGCTATTCTATACTGACTGCTAGTGCATGCATATGCGACTACGTGTCTACGTGTAATGCGAGGGGGCCATGGTAACGGGAGCAATGAATTACTTGCACAGAGACAGAAAGGCCGGGCCCTTTGCTCTGCAGCTGGGGGGGTGTTTACCTAAACCACTAGACAGGAATGTATTTTCGAGGAGCGGAGGAGATAACTTGAAGGCAAAATACAGTTTTGGCAGGTAAGCAGGCCGAGCCAGGCACCGCTCGCCGCGCAGGGAGTAAGGCAAGGGTCATGGATACAGATCCAGGCTGCAGCTTTCAGAGACAGAAGGCAGAAAAGGCTCGATGGCAGAAATCAGGGCCTAGCTCGCCAGAGCCAGGAAAACGTGAAAAGTGCACCATGTAAAGACGGTGGCAAGGCATACTTAGGAACTGAATAATCGTTCCATTCATGGTGGATCTGAAAGAGGACATGTTGACGTTGGACGCAAATGTATTTGCGTCTTCATAGCTGGTTGTGGAGGGAACATACATGTACTTGAAGCACGTACATGGAGCCGTTGGGGTCTACGTTAGGGGACACAATTGACCATAAAAATTCATATTACCTTATTCCCTCCTTGTCCCCTACGGACCCTTCATGATATATCAATCTTCATTAGTCCATCTATTTGTTCATATAACATCATTTGCTCTTCCTTTTTCAGGCGGGATTTAGAACGTGAACTTGAATGGGGAATACATGATGTGGCGCACAAGCCGCAAATCGCTGGCCCACACTGCAGACATAGACAACAACTGAATACTATGAGAAGGGCTATTCCTAGGAAGGATAGGACTTTCCATCCCCAGGCTGATAACACGCTCCAGAGCCAACCGGACCAAGTCCAGGTGCCTGGATTCTGGTGTATCTGACTTGCAATCTTGTGGAGACGGGTTATGGCTCTATATTCTGATGGCGCGTTTTCTGGAATGAAAACACAGCAACTCGATCCGATGACTCTACAAGCTCCGCCCCTATCGGCCAGGATGACGTCAAGAACAAGACGATTTTGAAGAACAACAATCCGCATAGCAGACTGCTCCTCTGTTAAGTTGCCTAGGGCAGAAGTAGTTTCATTCACTACAGCTTCAAGGGTTCTGGTCAATCTACGTATCAATTTACTATTATAGGCAGCACCAAAATAGGGAAAGAAACCTTTATTGAAATCCACGTATTGCTCCCATGCTGTTTCAGTATAGTCGACAATCGGGAGATCTCTCTTGGGTCTATCATGTACTAGATGGGAGTCCCTATGATAATCAGGAGGGGCTAGGAAAACAGGTGGTAGAAGGAATGCAATGTAACAAGTACCATCCCAATCTAGGGGTAAGCGTATATAAGCTGTATGACCACAAATGAAATAGGAATGACGGGAAGCTTTGAATGTAGACTTGCCTTTATCACTGAATTCGATAACAATGGTACATTCGCTATGACCTAGGTGTACTGAACCACTCTTTCTGACGCATAATTCACCTTTGACTGGTAATACTGACATAGCGGGCAAAATTGGTTCGGCTTCGGACTCAACATTCAGAATCATGAGGTTAAGTGTAAAATTACCTAATCCATATACTTCGTTTTCTAGATCGGTCCCTGTCCTTTGGGGAAGACCCTCCTTGTCAGGGAAACATACTTTATGCAAAACTGTGTTCAGGTTTCCCCATACCCAGTTGCCCTGGTAAACTACGGAATCAGAATTTAAAGAATTAATTAAACTAAACCATGCACCACAGGAACCATTGTGTGTGAACGGGTACAGAAAGAGGGGCAGAACTCCCTTGTACTTCTGATAGGGAGGGAGTCGGCCACATATCCAACAATTGGTAGCATTGCTGGTCTGATGGGAATGATGTAACATACTAATGAATGTATTGTTGCGCAGCGCAAGTCGGTAAGATAACTCGTGAGGGGGTAATTCACTGAAAGTGTGCTCGACAGTGTCATTTGAAGAAGAATGTGCACGTGTGAAAATAGGATAGTATATGTGAAGCAATATACTTGCAGCAATAATCATAAGACTCAGAAAAAACATAATCAATAATGTCACAATGCAGTCACTACGGAGAGAGTTACAATATTCACGTTTCTTGAGCTGTTTCTGTCTATCTCTCTCTCTATTGGGGTCTAACGGGTACATGTCAGAAACTTGTCTAACCGATTCACCTAGGGGAGGACTTAAACAATTAAACTGTCTGACTTGCTAGACCTCAACTTTGATTTCTACTCCTGAGAAGGAGTTTTCTCTACCAGGGGAAGTTTAGTATCAGTTTCTGGAAGGGGGCCGGGCTGGGAGTCTAGTTCTGGCGGCAGTCCATGACATTTCTTAACGTGACTCGAGTGAAGCCAGCCCTTACGGCCCTCCACCTTGATTGCTGTCCTTGTAGTTAGTAAAACAAGCTTCGGCTCTTGCCAGCGGGGCTCCAGCGGACTTCTCCTGTCGAAGTTCCTGATGTATACGAGATTCCCAGGGACGATCTCGTGTGGCTTCACCTCGGTGTTGTCGGGAAAGGCTGCAGCTCCTGTGAACGACATGATTGTAGTGCAGACATCAAGGAAGCAAGGTAATCTGTCAGCAAGTCACAGTCAACATCGGTAATTTTACGAGGCAGAGGCGTCCCCCACATATTCGGTGGCCTGCCAAAGACCACCTCGTACGGGGATAGCCCTGTTCTTGAATGAGCTACCATTCTCATGTAAAAGAGTGCAACGGGTAAAGCTACTATCCAGTCTACGCCCTTCTCCCTACATATTTTAGCGAGACGAATTTTCAGGGTCTGATTGTGACGTTCCACGAGACCTGCTGCCTCGGGATGTCGGACACAGTGGAATTTCCATTGGTAGCCTAGCAGGAGTGATACCTGCTTCATAAGCTCGGACGAGAATGGCTGACCGTTATCTGAGTACACGATACGGGGCAAACCATACCGTGGGAAGAATTCACGTACCAGCTGCTTGGCAGTGGTTGGAGCAGTGTAATCTGGGACTGGATATGCTTCTGTCCATCGGGAAAGTGCACATACAACTACGAGGACATACTTAAATCCTCGACAACGTTCCATCTGGATATAATCCATCTGGAGGACTTCAAAAGGGTAATCGGGAGGATGACATCCACCTTGCTCTACGGGAATGCCTTTACCTGGGTTGAACTGACAACAGATCATGCAAGTACGCACTTTCTGTTTTGCTGCTGCTCGTAAATGTTTATTGAACCAAAGGTTTTGAATACTGTCTAACATGGCTTTTTCTCCTAAATGTGCAGGACTATGTACTGTGTTAATGATAACTTGGACCATAGAGTCGGGGAGAAACCATGTAGATTTTCCCTTCGTCATCCATCCCTGTTCTGTCTGGATCCCTCCTAGTTCAGTCCATTTCTTAATTTCCTCTGGTGTAGCATGTGTCTGTATGTCAATTACATCTAGGGCGGGATCCTTAACTGTCATGCAAAGTGTCGATGTCGGGACTATTGTCTTTGTCATGTCAGTTGTGTAAGTATGAGTCTGAGCTGTATGCTTGGCTGTTCGGTCTGCCAGGTCGTTACCCTGGGAAATGGTATCTGTGACTTTCGTATGTGCCTTACACTTCATGATGGCTATGGCTGTAGGCAAATGTATTGCTTCTAACAGAGCTTGAATGAGGGGTCCGTGCTGGATTTTGGCACCATGAGAAGTTAAAAAACCTCTTTCTTGCCAGAGAACTCCGAAGTCGTGTACAACTCCGAAGGCATAACGAGAATCTGTGTATATGTTGACTTTCTTGTTCTTGGCTCGAATACAGGCTTGAGTCAGAGCGATGAGCTCTGCTGCTTGAGCTGACAGGGTGTCAATACGATGTGTTTCTATGACTTCAGTTTCTGTCGTTACTGCATATGCGGCCACTAACTCTCCTGTACTTGTTCTCATACATGAACCATCCACATAAAGTGTCAGGTCTGGATTTGGTAATGCGGTGTCTGTCAAGTCTTGTCTGGGTTTCGTCGTAATGGTGATGACTTCAACACAATCATGCGCCAAAGGGTCTGTCTCACTTAGTGGCAAGAGTGTAGCCGGATTCAATGTATTGCAACGTCTGATTTCTATGTGTGGCTGAAACAATGTCAATTCATAACCTGTCAGTCGTGCTATAGTCAAGTGCTGAGTCTGTGTACGGTTTAAAAGAACTTCCACGGAATGTGGAACTTGTACTGTCAATTGATGTCCTAACACTATGGCATCGCTTTGTCTGATTGCTAGAGCTGTTGCTGCTACAGATTTCAAGCACGCAGGCAGAGCCTGGGCTACTGGATCTAATGTACTAGAAAAATAAGCACACGGTTTGTGTGAACCTGCTTGATCTTGGGTGAGTACTGATAATGCAGTACCTTCGCGTTCTGTGACAAAAAGTGTAAAAGGCTTGCTGTAACATGGTGTCGCTAAAACTGGTGCTTGACATAAGGCTTTCTTTAAGTCATCAAAAGCTTGTGTATGTTCCTGAGTCCAAGGGAGGACAGTCGATGACGCTGCCTCCTGTGTTGTCAACTGTATGAGTGGCTTGGCTAAGAATGCATACTGAGGGATCCATTGTCTACAGTAAGAAGTAAGGCCTATAAAAGCCCGTACCTCCTTTTGTGTCTTGGGTTGTGACATGTTTACAATTAACTGGATGCGGTCAGGTGTTAGCTGTCTCCCCCCTTTGGACAGCAAGTGCCCAAGGTACACCACTTGCTGAACACAGAATTGTAGCTTCGAAGGAGACACCTTGTGTCCCTTGTCAGCCAGGAAATACAAGACTGTCAGTGATGCTTGTTCACATTCAGGTTCACTTCGGGCGGTGATCAATAGATCATCGACATACTGAAGTAGGGCAGTATTAGCAGGCATGTGGATATTGTCAAGTTGTTTTTTCAATGCTTGGCTATAGATGCTGGGGCTTTCTGTGAATCCTTGAGGTGCACGTGCAAATTTGAAGCTTCGGCCATTTAAACAGAATCCGAACAGATATTGGCTATCCGGATCAATGGGAACACTAAAGAAGGCGTTCTTCAGATCAATTACAGTAAAGAACGTTGCCTCAGAATCAATAGCTGTCAATAATGAGGAGATATCTGGGACCACAGGGTACTGTGGTACAATGCATTTATTCAATTCGCGTAAATCGATAACTAATCGATAAACTGGAGGTGCACTTGGATCAGTGCGTTTAAGAATCGGAATGATAGGGGAATTACAAACATTGGAGTCGGTTTCTACAACTACTCCTTGTGCAATGAGCTCGTCAATGATTTTCAGTAAAGCCACTACAGCATCTGGTGGTAACTTGTATTGTCGAATTCGTGGTAAAACAACACCTTGCTTGAGTGTAACTCGATATGGTGTAATGTGCATACAACCTACATCAGTGGGGCCTTGTACCCATAAATGTGCAGGAACATTCTGTAATCTGGGATCAATATCTCTCAACACATAGTGACCCTTAAAGTCACGCAGAAACAATCTCACTCCTTCCGGAGAACAACATATTACAGCTCCTAGAGCTTTCAGTGTCTTGATACCTAATACGTTTTCAGGACATGATTTAGTTAGCAACAAATCTGTAGTGCGAGACAACGGACCAACTACAAGGGGAACTGGTTTTGAAACTTCATTAACAATAGGCTTTCCTGAAAATCCAAAGGAAACATTCTGTGAGCCTGAGAGGGGTGCCCCTGGAACCTCGTCGTGACTGATTGTCGTCCTGCTTGCCCCTGTATCAATCAAAAACTTTCTATCTTTCCCTAATACCTGACTATGTACATAAGGACCCTCTTGATCTACAGGAACCTCAATAAGAGGCAAGCCAACCTCCCTCTCTAGGCTGTTTCATGTGTATCGCTGATAATCGGGATAGTCAGTTTGCGCATACTGGTACATCTGCTGGGTCGTATGTTGTGTTGCGGCAATGGGTTGTGACTGTGGTACCGCTACGGTCTGTACTGTCTGTTGTGCAGCATGCATGGGCTGTACATTCTGTGGTACGTGTTGTTGGGCCTGGTCCTGTCTAGGTTGATGTGGCCTCTCTTTAGTTTTACCTGTGGATATATTGTGTTTCAAAACTGCACAATCGTTTACATATTGACCTGGCTGTTTACAATAGTTGCATGTCCCTTTAACAGGAGCTGCTGAATTATTGGACTGTGTCATGCCCTTTTTCTGACCGTCAGCTGAAACTGACTGAGCTACTAACATTTTCATTTTCGTGTCTTTCATACGTCTTTGTTTGTGATCATGTTCTTCCCTAATTCTGTTCTGGTGGTACTGTAACATCTGTAACATTTGTGAAGGCGTGTTTGCTTGCCATGTGCTCTCGACTTTTAATACACGATTCTTAACTTGGGGCAGGGAATTCTCGACTAATTTGGATACAAAAAGATGCGGGTATGATTCGCTACTTGGTTTCAGGCCACTATTAATAACAAAACATTTCTCAAATCGGGAATAGAAATCACTAGTGTCTTCATCGGGTTTCTGTTTGCAGGCTGAGATTGCATCCCAGTCCTCCTTTTTAGTTGCTAATAAACGTGGCAAAACCAGTACTAATAATCCTGGCAATGCTTTAGTTTTATCCCCAAGCCCTAGGCCTGGGGTTCGAGTCGTTTCTTCATTTTCTAATGCAGCCGAATCAATCTTTTGCTCTCCCACCTCCCATTCTTTTTCTTTGAGTTTCTCGTAAGTACCGGCAGGCAATAATACTTTCAATATTTTCATAATGTCGGGATAGGTATAGTCTCCCATGAGTAACATGTCTTTTATTTCACGGTGGAAACCTGCAGGGTCTTTATCATGACTAGGCACTATTTTCTTCATTTCCAATAATTCCATTTTAGTTATGGGCGTGTATACATACACACGTGTAAGGGTATTATCATCATTCCTGACTGGATGTACTTCTCGCAAGGGATTCTGTCTGTCTATGTAGAACGTTTTCCTTTCTGGGAGTGGAGCTGAAACAAACTGCGGGTTCAGGAAAGCACTATATCTGTGTCGATGTTCTAAAATCACTTTAATTAAATCGGTACCTAGACCTCTCCTCCACTCCATCCCTGGGTGGGATGGGAACAGCTTCCTTGAGTATCCCTTTTCTAGTTCCTATCTGTCTCAGTTTAGAGAAGAGAGGCATTCTGAACCTTGATACTTGATACTTGATACTTGATACTTACTCGAACTTGAACACAATTAATACAATAAAACACAGTAATGAAGATCAAACAATCACTCATACCACGACATTAAGACACATTTAAAACATTTCAGAACGATCAATAACTAGATAACTGGATACTGGATATACTGCTAAACAGTACAGATACACTGCTAAAACAGTGCAGACCGGGTCTGTGTACCCAAACCCGTCTTGACCGGACACAAATTAATGCACCCGTCTTGATGCATCCCCAGCAACGGTACTCACCGGGAAGCATGGAACGGAAGGCCTCGGAAACTCGACACTGGACTGGACCGGACTGGACTCGACTCGACTCGTGACGTAGGTACTTCGGGACTGGTGGGCCTCTGAACACCTCGGACCTTGCTCTCTCGGCTGGGCTCTGGTCGGGATCCTCCGCACTCTTCACCGCCTCGTCTGGGTGTCAATCGCAGTCTCAGTCACCTCCGTTGGCCTGAGGGAGACACAGGAAATCCTGCGGGTACGCGTAAACGTCCGTCACGGCTGTGGCAGGGGCCTAGGCCTGCAACGCACCGCCGGCGCGTAAGGTGGGGGAGGGGTCCCTGTTCGGGCGCCAAATTATGTGGTAAATAAAGATTTACCTGCTGAATTTCTATGCGGTAAAGTTCAATAAAATAACTCAATCGAAAAATGAGAGGCAGAGTCCGTGGCATCTGAGTTTATAAGGGTTTTATTCCAAAAAATGGAATTGGTTCGAACCAGGTATTATGTTCCATCACCACGAAGGTTCAGGAAGGGATAAACAATGCTTTATTAACAGAGTACAATATATATAGTAAATGCATATAATGGTGATGGATACAGAAGGCGTAACAGCTGAGAGAAACGAGATAAGAACACATGTGTGTAATAGAAGGCGTGCACGAGGGCGTACACGGAGGTGTGTGCTAGAAACGTCACAGAAAATTGTCACAGGTGGGTGGATCCATAGAAGAATCCTGCAGTGTCAGCAGAAATGTTGGGCTAGATGCGCGCGCAGGCAACATGACGTGTGATTGACGTGGAACTGGCGGGTGAAGGGGACTTGACATTTAGCATTATATGTGGAGACAAAAGTCTGGCGTGTCAGAACAACCTAATCCCAAATCATATCTGGTATCTTGTGTTTGAGGAACTGTATTATCTAGAAGGAAAAGTCTCTCGGGCAGAGGCTATTCTATACGGACTGCTAGTGCATGCATATGCGACTACGTGTCTACGTGTAATGCGAGGGGGCCATGGGCCTACCATGGTAACAGGAGCAATGAATTACTTGCACAGAGACAGAAAGGCCGGGCCCTTTGCTCTGCAGCTGGGGGCGTGTTTACCTAAACCACTAGACAGGAATGTATTTTCGAGGAGCGGAGCAGATAACTTGAAGGCAAAATACAGTTTTGGCAGGTAAGCAGGCCGAGCCAGGTACCGCTCGCCGCGCAGGGAGTAAGGCAAGGGTCATGGATACAGATCCAGGCTGCAGCTTTCAGAGACAGAAGGCAGAAAAGGCTCAATGGCAGAAATCAGGGCCTAGCTCGCCAGAGCCAGGAAAACGTGAAAAGTGCACCATGTAAAGACGGTGGCAAGGCATACTTAGGAACTGAATAATCGATCCATTCATGGTGGATCTGAAAGAGGACATGTTGACGTTGGACGCAAATGTATTTGCGTCTTCATAGCTGGTTGTGGAGGGAACATACATGTACTTGAAGCACGTACATGGAGCCGTTGGGGTCTACGTTAGGGGACACAATTGACCATAAAAATTCATATTACCTCAATAGCATGGGGGGGAGGCAGTTTTCAGGATTTTGAATGCTAAGCATAAGGTTTTGAAGTGGATCTTTTTTTCCACGGAGAGCCAGTGGAGTTTCGTAAACATGAAACTCAAATTTATTTCTTATTGTGTTTTAGACTATTGCAGATTTTTAAAACAAACATTTGCAATAACATGGAGAGAAATTTTCATTAAGCTTTTGAACAGAGGGAGGGTAAGAGAAAAAGGAAAACAGTACAATGACAAACCCACACTTAATAGTTACCTATTTCAATGTGATGACCAACCCTGGTCATAGACTGAGACAAAGAAATTAGATCCCAAAGTACAGTGCCAGCAGAAAAGAACAGGTGCAAGCCAGAATCAGAACCAGGACAGGATACGGACCAATTTGGATCAGGACAGGACCACCACAGGTTAAGACTCGCACCAGAGGTAAAGTTCAAAATGCCAGCATTAAAAACCCTCTCTGCAGCTAACGGTCGAACCCCGATTGGTTCATCGATCTCCTTCACAATAACCCCGATTGGATTATCGAATCGGCTGACAGAGTGCTCCGCCAGACACTCTGCTCTCGATCACCTATTGAGTCCGTTGGATCAGTGACAGGTCAGCTATTTGGACAAGTCGGACAAGCTAAGTCTACCCTAGTTATACTATTTTTCAGGTCAGTGTACCTCCCCCAAATGTTGCAAATGTGTGAATCCCACAATGTTATTGGACAAGAACGAAGAGTAGCCATCACACCATATTTTTCTAGAGGCAACTTATCAATCATGTATTCATGACATCCCCTCCCATAACTTTATCAACCCATGTTCTTTTTATTCCTCCTGGTAATTAAATGTATCAAATGTTTTATTTTAATTAACAATTTTATCAATTCAGCTTCCTCTGTCAAGGCAAGAAGTTCATTCTTCTCCGCCTTCCATGTCCGTCTTGGCCATGTTTCAAGGATACAGCTTCTGTAACTTCAGGACTTGTCGCGCAGTCGCAGTTTCTCCAAAGATGGAGCTCAGCAAAGCATTTAGGCTCATTCAGTTGATCATGTAAAAATAGAAAAGAACAGTTTTAGAGACATAGAATACATTAATACACTGTATACCACTTTTTTCTACTCCCATTACTTTATTTTATACTATTGTGCTGGAGATTATGCGAAAGAGACAGCTTAGCCAGGCAGCGGTGCAAGCTTCTTGCACGTTAGGACATATAACGGCCATCTTTGTTCTATTGCGCAGAAGCAGAAGTTTTCCCTCCAAGCATATCACGTGGGCATGACAGACGCATGCGCAGTAGAAAATCCTGCATAGCAGCAGCCATTTTAGTGCAAGCGGATTATTGTTAGTAAAAGCACATTGACAAGCTTCCCCTAGATACCTATTATATCGTGCAATGCAATATTAATAAGAAAAAAACATGTTAATTAGTACATTAATGTTATAACGAGAGGGTTGAGTACAAGCAAGTCACTTTACGTGTAAAACCTTGCTCCATCACTTTTATACAATGAATAAATGCAAAAAACAATAGAGGGACCCTGAAAACCTAAGCAGAGTAAAGGCAAGGGGAAAAACCCACCAGGGAAGAAACGTATTGCAACAACATGGAAAGGGGCATCCCCGAAGGATAAGAAACACACATATAGAATCAACCAAAAACCCACAGAACAGCTATTTTATTTTAGAAAATGTATTTTTATATAATCATTTTTAGTAAGATTCTCAGGATAGTGAACACAGAAAAATTCATATTAATCAGCTTATAATACATAAAAAATTCATTAGGTAGTGCAGGAAAAGAAAAACATCAGCCCAAAGGCTAAGAGAACAATAAAACCATGCCACACAGTTCAGTCATTCAATCAATCAACCACAAACTCACTATCATACAATACATACATTCATATTCAATCGAATCGTCATTTCATCATACAGTTGAGGAAAAGCGCCGACGCGCGTTTCGGAAAAGAAAGTTATTTAGAAAATTCCTTCATCTGGGCACATATCATCAATCCATTGATCTACGCGGTCTTTAGAGATCCAGTTTGTAGTATAAAGTTAATTTATCAAATGATTTATGGTCTCAGGTAGGGCTGACGAAGCATATCTCGACGCACGGCGTTGCTAGATATTTCTTGAGTGTTTAAAAGGGATACATATCCCAAAAAAGTTCAACGAGACACGGTTGATGCGGGAGAGACGCTAGACAGACCACACTATTCCGCATATCTGTCTTTCATATCGACCAAGATGGAAAGAGACGATCTCAATCCAGTGTAAAGAGTTGTTCGAGTCTTTTCTGAATGAAAGGGTGTATTCAGCAGTAGAATTCCAAGTGTTTCCTCCTGGTAATGTCTAAAGAGACACATGTAGTTGTTTTAAGATATTCGATCCATGGCGGGAAATCACTGCTCCCTGAGGTGAATTCTCCTGTACGGCAAATAAGCGCGTGGATTCAATCTGACGTGTAGCGAGAAACCTCCGCATACATTCGGAAGCAGGGTAGCAACAATGAATAAATGTCCATCACAATCAAAAGATAGTCTTTTTTCCACGTTATAGTTCTCAGTTTTGTAAGGAAGTGGCCGGTATCTTTGATAAAAGAATGCAATTTTTCCACAGTCTTGTAGGTAGAAAACAACATATTTGGATGTGGCGTCAAGTACGCTCTATACATATATATATATATTTTAAAACTCCCGGCTGGGAGTTTTTATAAAATGTTTTGCACATATGCACTTTATTTAGGCACAATTAGATGTTTTTGCACATTAATAGGGCAGCCAACCACTAAATAGCAAATAAGCAGCGAGGGGTGCAATTTTAGAAAGAACATACTGTCAAAGTCAATGTTGAGTTTACATGATGGAGTTAAATGTATAGAAAATTATTGTCAATATCAATTTTATAATTTATTTGATATTGTTCCATTTAAAGCACTGATTTATATGTATTTATATGTTGTTATGTATATACATATTTTAATATGTGTTTTTCTAATTGTGACAGTTTAGTATGTGATTTCCTTTAAGACAAGTTGCAAATAAGGGAGTCTGTCTTTTATACTATGTACTCCAATGGCCTATGCCTGCTGTAGTCTGTTGACAATGTTTATTAAATGGATGGTGGCCGGGGATTGGTAATACTGAGTTTAAAACATAGAGGGGGTGTGAGCACTAACTGACCAGCGAGCAAGGCGACTGAGATCGCCGAAACGCGTTTGGTGGAGTGCATAGCAACGCACTTAAAAGAATGAAAAAATAAATAAAGTTACAGCGGCTGCTGTTAAATTCAAGAGTCCGTCTCTCTCGTCTTCTTCGGCGTGGATATATATCACGTAGAGAGTGGTTGTCGGATATATATATATATATATATATATATATATATATATATATATATATATATATATATTCACCCCTTGGCTCCCTTCCTCTCCCGTTAGGCGCTGCTTTTTCCTTGGTCGCGTTACTCCTGCGGTTGAGCCAACCTCTGACAATTACAGCAGATTTCCCCAGTCCTGAGGAGGTTTGGAGTTGGTTGTTTTTGTTTTTGATCCCCCAATGGATTGATGGCATAAACACAATACTGTTACGAAAGTAAGCGATTGATTCCGTTTTTTCTACGACTCCAAACCTCCTCAGGACTGGGGAAATCTGCTGTAAATATATATATATATTACCTACTGGCGGTCGCCAGTAGGTATATATAGTTAGGATTTTTTCTCTATGGGACTTTTGAAAATTCTATGTCTAATAACTTTGGCGTTTGTGGACGGAACCGGCTGAAATTTTCAGGAAAATGGCATATTTTGTTTCTGAGCAGCCCCTAAAAATTTGGGGGGGTTTCGTCAAGGGGGGGCCGAGAAAAAAGGGGGTCCCAAAACACGTTTTTCCCATTCATTATTCCATAGGGCGGTGGGCCTCACTTTTAGCTCGAACGGCTGAATGGATTTGCACGAAACTTGGCAAAATTGTAGGGACTGTTAGCCCGATGTGCCTTTGCTAGGTCTCAATATATGTGTTCCAGTGGATTTTGAGAAATTTACGTTTTAAAAAACAGATATATCTGTGACAGCGTCCCGGGTAGCGCTCCGGTTCGCGTACTTTTCGCGTAACGGAACTTTGCGAAGCGAAGCTGATTGGCTCCCTGGTGTCTGTCAACATTCTAAACAGTCCGGAACGGCCGCCATCTTGCCTCTCGGTAGGATCGAGAGACAAGAGGAGGAGAAAAACGAAGGGGGAATTTAATGAAAGGGGGCAAGGTAGACCCCTCTTGACCTCCTAGGAATGATGTTGGGGTTATTAAAGGGTCCCGTGGAGCAAATAAAAAAAATTTGATTTTTAGCGGTAGAAGCGCTTCCCGGTTCGCGAACCGGTAGCGAAACGGGAAATTCGCCATTTTGTGTTTCGTTTTAATTAAATTACAAGAAAAACAATGTGAGAAATGGGTATAAGGGGGTAGGGGAGACGTATCCTGACCCCCTATGTTTTCTGAGGGTGGCTGAGGATGCTCATATATGTTGATACATGTCTTCCAGCGGCTGCGCATGAGTGGATTTTTATTTTTTTGCTGCGTGACGTCTGTTAACGTTCGATTCGAAGGAAATCAGGAAGTGTTGATCGCTATTTTGTCACTGCGAGAAAATATATTGTTAAAAATAATTGTTATAAATTAATCCGTATTGATAAACATTGTCTGCGTCATCTTGCCTTTTTTCCAATGCCACACTTTTGTCGTGCACGGCAGCCATTTTAGATGCCTTGACCAGACCCACTCTCTGCACGCCGCCGATCCTCAGCATGGCTCCCCACCCTCGCAAGCATCTCCTCCACGCACTGGTCACCCCCGCTCTCTCTCTCATGCATGGGCCATAAACCTCCCCCCATCTGCGCTGCTCTTCCCTGAGAATCACACCCTGTGCCCGCCCGACACCTCCCTTTCACCCTATTCACTATCGCACCCTCTGACACTCCTCTTCCTCTGTGTCCGATTGTCCAGGCCGGTCCCAGGCTATCACCTAGCCCTGCGGATGTAGTTTATGGCCCCAACTGTAAAGAATCACCTCTCTTCAAAGGAGTTACAGTAGATCAAGGCCCCCACCCCATGAGATCCGTCACACCACACGCGTTCCTACTATCTGATAATGATCCTGTATTGTGATTGGGGAGGGGATTCTCACTGTAAGGGTGTGTGGGACTGAGGCTGAAGCGGAAGATTCCAGGGATGCCTTTTTGTACATCAAAGTCTTCACAATTATGTGTCACATTAAAAATATATAGCACTCCAACAAAGTAGTAGGATTATAACACTTTAATAACTTATAAATATATACAACGCTCCAACAAAGTAAACATGTAGATCATGGTAAGGGGCGCCCCACACCACCTCGGTGCCATCCGGATCTCGGCGCGTTGTTCTGCCTTCGGCCTACTGTAGCAGCAAGTGCGGGCGCAACTCAGCTGGACGGCGAGGGAAACGCTAAGGGGCGCCCCACTGCAGATGAGGTGCCTCCACCTGGGGAGGCGGGAGAGGCCAATTCACGCCGCCTCCCCCCCCCCGGGCACCCCACGCCGTCTTTCGGCGCAGCATTGTAGGATGGCCACACCAGTACAACAACTTGCTGGACACCACCTCGGTGCCATCCGGATCTCGGCGCGTTGTGCTGCCTTCGGCCTATTCGCACATCGGTCCGCTACTGACGCCGCCTCACAGGCCAACGTATTTTGTAGGCTTTTTATAGCCCAAAGCCGCATAACAGGTCATGTGACTTGTTTATAAAACTTTTCATTGGTTCATTTTACTTTTGGTTTCCTAATGATGGAAGGCTTGATCATATGACTTAAAAATAACACTTTTCATTGGATTGAAATATTTTTTTTCCCCAAATGATGAAAGCCCCACCTTTTTTTTTCTCACTCGGCAGTCCAAAAAGGTTCCGTTAGATGACAACAGAGGGGACAGGCAACAAGAACCATCAGTCAAAGAGGGGAGGGCAAGTTCTTCTCTACCGGGTCACGTTGGGGCTCCACCAGAACTGATCGAATTGGTAGTCTACAGTGTTTCTGGATGTTTCAGACTGAAGCTGGCGTCAGCATGAGAGCACCACCATCTCGTGGCTCCATCGTGGCCATTCCGCGAGCAATCATGGCAGCCGCTCCCCACCGGAAGCTTGCGGGAGTCGGGGGTCCCGGTGACTGTTGTAGAATCTTCAAGGCTGAGGGGACGCTTTCGGGAATGGGGCCCATGTCCTAGCAGTCAAGCGTTCGAGTTCCACGGTTGCCCAGAGCCATCTTTGCAGGCCAGGCCCAAGTCTGTGGAGCCGACCGCCATTTCGTGAGCTCCATAGCAGCCGCCTGTCGCTGTACCGCAAGATTGGGTGCAATTCCGTTGGATGGCGGGTGAGATGTTGTAATAGCAAGAGCAGGCGCAATTCAGCTGGCCGAGCGAGGCACTGTGTCGCAAGAGCGGGCGCAAGTCAGCTGGTCGAGTGACGCGCTGGGGTGTAGCTGAGAAACCTCCACCTGGGGAGGTGGGGGAGGCTCGTTCGCGCCGCCTCTCCCTTCTAGTGCACCCCACGCCATTTCCTGGCGCAGGTATATGTGATGGTCGGACCAGGGCACCGCAGGACGTGTCTTCAGGTCAAACGGATTGTGGGACAAGGTGTGGAGCAGGCGCAATTATCTCGGGGGCCTCCGTCAAGCGGTTCAGGGAGGCACCGCATCACATTGTTTTCCAATGCAGTCAGGTCCACAAACAGCCCCCACTTACTTTGAGAATAGTGAAGCTGCAGCAGGTGCAAATAAGCTTCAGACAGTGTTACAAGCGCTGCTCGGAACCCTCAACTATGGCACCCAACATCCAGGACTTATGCCATTTGTGCAAGGCAGTGACATCGAAGCATCTCAGGGACCAAGCAACATACCATATCCAGAGTCCTTCCCACAACCTCTGCCTTCCTTCTTACCTAGTTATTGTTCTTTCACTCCCACTCCAGGCTTTTAGTCTGTGGATGGAAAACCATGAACCTACACTCACCTATGAAAATCTTACTATTGATGGTTGATTTTGATCCACAAACACAAAGGCTTGTTTGGATCGATGTTGCAGCAGGCTGCCATGTAAATAGATATTTAATAAAATGTTTTACCCTGTTACTTGTTGATTTTGAGCCCCAAATACAAAGGCTTGTTTGGATCGATGTTGCAGCAGGCTGCCATGTAAATAGTTATTTAATAAAACGTTTTACCCTGTTACTTTGCTGGTGTGTTGTATATATTTATAATATTTGCATAGGGTTTGTCGTTATTTTGGGTGGGGTGGGCGGCGGAGCCGAGCTGTCTTGCAGCCATCATGGTGTCGAGCTCAGTACCTCTCACTAGTTTCGTATTTCTCATGAGGGGTTGTTCATAATGTTTCTATTTTAGCGAGGTAAAAAAGAGATCCCATTAGTGGCCTACTGATTTTGCTTGATTCCTTTTGTTTTTTTAACGATTTTTCACTATCTGCAAAGACTAAACAGAGTATTGCGACTCTGTGCTTGTTTGTAAATAGAGAATGAACCAAAGAGAACCAATTCCAAAACAATAAATGCTAGGATAACAATCAATCAAATGGAGAGGGAAGCAGACACGACGGATTACAACGGGGGCAAAGGCCTGCGTTACCTACCCTTCACTATCTGCAAAGAGAGAATACTCCTAAAAGAAAAGTGGATGGGGGGGGCAGCGTTCAAAGCACATCAGCGTGCATAAACACAAAAATGTTTTTACCTACCACGTACTTGACATTTTAAAGCTTTTGATATTTGCTATTAAAAAACCATTGAAGTTCACTGAAAAAAACATAGGTTATAGACCATATATAGTTAGGAATTAGCATTTACAAAACCTTGAAAATTCACTGAAAAAAACATGGGTTATAGACCATATATAGTTAGGAATTAGCATTTACAAAACCTTATTTTACTCACACAAAACCATTGAAATTTCATATATAGTTAGTTGCACTAACTATATATCACGCACCCGCAATCCACTGCTGATCATGTCACATATTACATCATTCATGACATGATATATCAGCTCCAAGATTTCCCCCCGCAATGGAAGGAATGGCCGCACTTGCGTGGTCAATTTAGCAAATTCAATTTATTTGCACGAAAACAGGCCGCGTTTCGGCATACGTGACTTTTTCCACTGTGTTAACATAACTTAAAACAACCGCCATTTTATACACATCATTCTCGCGTTGTTACTCAGAGCCTCCATGATCATGGACATGAACATAAAAGGTGGACTACTCGTCATCATCACTGTGAGCGCCATCTTTGAATGTCAATATATGCAGTATTTATACAAGTGCTATTATATATGCAATTATTATCTCAGTAAATCAAATTGATATTTTGTAAGTTTCAATTCAATGGCGCAAGATTGTGCCCTATATGGGCTTATACTTCAACATAATTATACACAAAATGAAATTCTTGCGTATTTCTAGCAATTCATTCCACCTTATGTTTATACACTATTTACATAATTGAGCCCTGGATGGGCAAACTCATTACTGAAAAGGAGTTGTTTCCAATTCAATCAATTCATTGGGAAATCATTGGTGTCTTCATTAATGTAATTCAAAATCATAATTAACAATTTAATGTTAAATCAGAAAAGGAAAACCCATATGTTAATATAATACAAGAACATCTATATTACATTTAAGGAATTCACTACCTTCCTACTCTAGTTACTTCAGAACCTCCTTAACCCAAGTGTATCGACAGTTCTTCTTCAGTATTTAGACCCAATGGGATATTGTATGTAGGTCGATTATGTATCTTGATTTGAGTCTACGTAATCTTAATTCCCTGTTACCGCCATCTCACTTATAGGAACGTGGTCAATGCAGAAAACTTTCAGAAGTGTACGATTACTATTGTGACATTTAGAAAAGTGCCTCGCTACCGGGTATGAGGGATCCTTGTTCTCAATTGCACAAGCATGCTCCAGGATTCTAGGCCTGGTAGGGTGTATTGTACTGCCTATGTAGGTTTTCATACATGGACATACCAGGCAATAAACACAATAAGGTGTATTGCATGTTAAGAACTTGTTAATTTTCTTCGTGCCTTTCAGGTCCGGAACCTGATAAGATAGAACTTTAGTACTACTTCTGCATGCTTTGCATTTAGAGCAGGGGAAGAATCCTGTCAAAGTGCTCAATTTTGGAACAAAGGGGACTGATTCGTAATATATATATATATATAAGGTCTGTTGACGTGGCTCCTCAATTTGCTGGTGCTAGCTTGAAAGGTCAGACCTCCTTTCACATATTGCAATCCAATTAAGTTAAATGGCAATCAGCCGGGTCAAGTCTTTCCCACAAACAGATATGGGCGAGAGCTAATTAAAATATGTAATAGCTGACATAGAAACAAAACAGAACAACAAAGTGACCCAGGGTTGTAACAGAGGGCCAAAAGATTAGTTAACATGGAGGCTAGAGTGGCATAACTTTCTAAAGATGCAGAATTGCTCTTTACCAAAACCACCACCAACACAGAATCTGACAAAGGACAAGACAGCACAGGTGTTGATCAAATGGGGTTAAAATAATTGTTTGGCAATCTAGAAAGGATATCTAAAGAGGAAATAAAAGCTGGAAATGTATTACTCTAGAGAAATATTTAGAAGCACACAGAATACCATGTGGCTTAAGATTTTTTGTGATGCCTACTCACCCCAATACAAGCATGGAAATGCTTGAGGAGTGGGGATAAACGGTATGAAATGCTTAAAAAAAACTCATTGATGTCTTGAAAAAATATACAATAAAAAAATCTTCAAACAATAACTACTGAAATAAAGGAATATGAATATAAAAGTACTACATTGAATCAATCAGGAAACACAAAAAAGCTAAGGAAAGATATGGAAATGAGACTGGACAAGTATGAGGAAGATATAAAAAAACATAGAAAGGATAGAAAATGTGTGGTCAATGAGAGAGATTACATGCAAGCCACAATCTACACATTCTTTAAGTGTTTTTATATTCTCAAACAACAAAATTCAAATTATAAACAGGGCCACTGCAATTATGCGATAGTGGATGGCCAAACTATTTGGCCTTGTTCAGAAAAGTAAATGGCAAGAAAAGAGAATCATGCAGCGTAATTTGGCAATGTGTGATATTACTTCATTATTTCTTCATTTTGCCACTAGATTAAGGCTTTCTGAACATTGGTTGCACTTCATTAGTGCCACTTTAACATCAAAATATAGCAATAAGCAACAGAAAGGTGGCCAGTACAACTGTGCAAAGGGCCTTCCACCGTAAGGAAACAAGTGTCACAACATTATTAGTCACTTTCAAACTATTTAACACCTTGGCTGCTAGGGGTTTTCCCCTCCTGTGCCGAAGGATCTAGATCCCCATTGTTCATGACAAGGTCAGCTCGTCATAAGCACAGCTCCACTGTGCCTCATGACGAGCTGACCTTGTCATGAGCATGGAAGGGGTTAAACTCATAACATTTATTTTTGTTAAAATCTGCAGAGGATGCAGTAGATGATGGATTACAAGGCAAATGCGGCAAATAAATAATTATGCAAAAAATGCCGCAACTGTACAATCGCATAATTCCAGTGGCCCTGATTAACAAATTCCAGTGGCCCTGATTAACAAATTACAGAAAGAAATATGTCAACATCGCAGTTATCCATAGAACTAACAAGTGGATCAGAAACAGAATACAATGGACGGAAGGTACATCTTCTTCATGCATTTCAAAGACAATTTTTTAGAAGAAATGAAACTTATCTATGTGGACTAACAAACAAGAGGATGGGAACATGGCCGCATGAGAGGAAAAGGAAGGTCAGGAGAGGTCACAGAAAGAAAATATTGTCTCCAAAATCGAAAGAAGCAATGGATATAGATAACCAGAATTCAGTGGTTATGCTTTCGGAATACAACTTAAATAAGCTGAACACAGAGTACTAAATAAAGATCTATGGTTCTGTCTGGAAACCCACTTCAATTTGTAGAAGCCCAAATTGACACATACAAGTTTGTACAAAAAATAAACTAGCAAACATACAAGCACAGAAAAAGGACAAGGGCATTCCCTTAACACAAGGATTTAGCCCGGAGACCGATTTGACGGTGGATTGTATATTGGATCTGAAGAACATATTAGAATTAGAAAACAAAATAAATAAAGACAAGTTAAAAGATACTTAGGTGCTAGAGGAGTGTTAAATAAACATGTTCACGTATACACACAGCAACATGAAAACAAAATTAAGAATGTGTCCAATTCTACCACCAGGAAACAAAATTGACACATTTCATGAACTGGTGGCCACAAAAATTGTCAAATTGAAAAATGAACAAGGCAGGACAAAAAGAAAACTTATCAAGGAAGAGAGGAGAGCATTCACATCACCACCACAGATTGAAAAATATTATCATTAAGCCATCAGAAAAAGGTGGTAATATAATTGTACTAAACAAGAAAGCATGGGTGACTGAAGCAAATCAACACCTTAACGAACCATCCAACTATGAGAAATTAGATTCAAACGTTACAATGAAAATCTTTTTTTGTCTTAAACCATGATAAATACCTGCATATTCATAGGAAAAACAGACTTGCGAAATAGAAAATGACAAACTCCACTCTGAGAAAAAAATTGATGTGATCAATCACCTATGGAATGCAATCTTATGAGAATAAAATATGTAATTTGGACTGCATCATGGAAAATTATGGTAAAGACAACCAAACTGAGATGAACAAGCAGTGTGAGACTGAGAGAGTGGACCGTATCCTGCCACATTGGTTGATTACTTCAATAACAAGGTTTTACATACCTTTCATTAAAAGTAAAATGAAGAGAGGACTGATCTACAATGAAATATAATGACATGAGAATTGGGTACACCGCCTGGACTCCATTTCTGAAAATCATTTTGAGAAGATAACCTAACCGAGAGGAGGTGAATATTAAGGGAGATATAATTTAGAAATACTTTGCCTCTCTTTAATAGACAGTTTAGATGTTTTTTAATAGATTTGACAATCATGAACTACATTTTCCAGAATGCCTCATTATGGTCAGGGTGATCTACCATAAATGTGAAGACTAAAAAAGGACTACCAGCTGTGAACAAGACCAAGTGGCTAAAATGCGTTGGCTGCCTTTGTTGTTACCGTTACCCTCGCTGAATAAATATGAACATGAAGATTAACCCTCTCGAGTGCTGTTAACTTTATTGGATTGTAATATATATATTGATTCAAAAATATCGAAGTAAAAAATTTAGATATGAAAAATATTAAATAAAAAATGTATATTGAATAGGATAAGATATGAAATATATTAAATAATATGTTTAACAAACTAAATTAAAATTATTTAACATTTTAACTAAATATTACAAATAAACATCAATTAAACAATATACATACAGAAACATAATATTTTATACATATATTTATTTAATTTGTAAACTTTAAAATTCTATAAAAATTAAATATATATATCAATATTTTAAAATAAAAACACTCTATAAATTTAATTCTTTAAAAAAAACATAAAACATACAATAAATGCAACAGTAGGGAACATGTTGGATAGCGAAGGGGTAAAAATTACTATTCCCACTCCAGTGAGTAAACAGTAGGGTAAGTGATGGATAGTGGCGGGTTAAAAATTACTATTCCCACTCCAATGAGTTTAACAGTAGGGAAAGTGCTGGATAGCGGAGGAGTACAAATTATTATTCCCACTCCAATAAGTTGAATAGTAGGGAACGTGCTGGATAGCGGAGGAGTAAAACTTACTATTCCCACTCCAGTGAGTGCAACAGTAGGGAAAGTGCTGGATAGCTCCAATAAGTGTATTAGTAGGGAAAGTGCTGGATAGCAGAGGGGGTAACAATTACTAGTCCCACACCAGTAAGAGAAACAGTAGAGAAAGTGTTGGATAGCAGATAGGAAAAAATTACTATTCCAACTCCAATGAATGCAACAGTTGGGAAAGTGCTGCGTAGCAGAGGGGTAACAATTACTATTCCTACTCCAGTGAGTGCAACAGTAGGGAAAGTGCGAGACAGTGGAAGGGTAAAAATTACCATTCACACTCCAGTGAGTGCAACAGTAGGGAAAGTGCTGGATTGCAGCAAAACAAAAATTACTAATAACATTAAAACTATAGAATTCTTTTTAAAAAACATAAAAATAAATAAACAATATTTAAAAAATACACATTCCAATACATTAAATATATAAAATAAACATATTATAATATAAATAACATATAACAAAAAGCTACAAAAAATATAATAAAAAATAATAAATACAAAAAGCAATAACTATTTAAAAGGAGCAAATATTTACAGAATTGTGTAAAACCTAAATGTATTTATATAGTTTACTCCCCTAAAACACCACACCAATAAAAAAAAACGTAAAGGTTTTATATACATTTATTTCCATAATTAACATAATTAATAATAAATGCAAAAACATTATTATTAAAAAACAATAAACACTAATTAAATATACATGCTTTAACACTATTATATCCACAACACACACCTAAAACTAATTTTAAAATTACCATAATTAATTTCTAAATAACAAATTTAAATTAATTAACTAAATAATAATTTATCAATTAAAAATAAATTACTTCCTACCCGTCCCACCATTTACACCAGTAAACACCACAAGACACACCTAAACCTATTTTCAAAATGAACATAGTTAATTACTAATTAATTATTTAAAATTAATTAACAACTAATTAGTAAATCATCAATTAAAAATAAATTACTTCACACCCATCCCACCATTTACACCCATACATACCACTAGACACACCTAAAACTAATTACACAATTATCATAATTAATTAATAATTAATTATTTAAAATTAATTAACAATTAGTTAATTAATTTCTTTCCACATTTCCCACCTATACATACCACAACACACACCTAAAACTTATTACACAATCACCATAATTAATTACTAATTAATTATTTGCAAATATTTAACAACTAATTATTACATCACCAATTAAAAATAAATTACTTTTCACCCTTACCACCATTTACATCTACACATACCACAACACACACTTACAATTAATTACACAATTACCAAAATGAATTGCTATTTAATTAATTTAAAATTATTAACAACAAATTATTAAGGAATTCCTAAAAAATTACTTTCCACATTTAACACTATAAAATCTCAATTAAACAAATATTAATGAATTAAAAAATATTTAATACATTTAATATAATTAAATTACTTCCCTCCCTATTCCCCTATAAACCTACAACCCGATACAGTACTAAAAACGTAAAATTCAAATATTTTTTTTATAATTACTGAAAATAATCAATACATTTAATATAATTACATTATTTCCCACCCTATTCCCCTATAAACCCATAACCCGCTACAGTACTAAAAACGCAAACTTCAAATAAATGTTTTTTTAATAAATACTAACATTTTTACACATATAATAAAAATACAAACAATTCTTATACAAAAAACACATCACATACATATAAAATATATACTAAAATACATAACAATAATAAAAAATCGATAATTTTAACAACTATATTTTTGCAAACGATATTAAACACTTCAATATTTTAAACAATGATATTTTTACAAACAATATTAAACACTCCAATATTTTAAACATCGATATTACTTACCAAACAATCGATATTCTTCACCACAATATTTTTTCTGGCAATATTTCTCACCAGCCGCGGCCCGTGGAGGGAGTTCTGTGGGGCAGACAGGCGGGGCGGGGGAGTGGCAGGGTGGGGGGTGGTAAACACTGGAATATGGATGATTGCTTGTAAGTAAACAATTAAATTAATAAAACAAATTTCGTAGTGTGCCCTGCATTGCCCTCCCTTTGTTCCATCAGTGGATATTTAAGGTTTTTAAATGTTATTTCCTAACTATAACGTCCCTGTAAACTTTGTTTTTTTAATTGAATTTCAAAGTTTTTTAAATTGTATTTCTTAACTGTCACTTGATTCTTTGAGAGTGGGTGTGTGAGAGGTTCTATAGCCCGTGAGTGGGTGTGTGGGTGGTTGTATGAGTCTGTGAGTGGGTGTGTGTGAGTGGTTTTGTGGGTTTGTAACTGGTTTTATGGTTCAGTGAGTAGGTGTCTGAGTGGCTGTATTGGTCTGTGAGTGGGTGTATGAGTGGCTGTATGGGTCTGTGAGTGGGTATGTGAATAGCTGTGCGTATCAGTGACTGGGTGTGTGAGTTTCTGTATGGGTCTGTGAGTGGGTGAATGAGTGGGGTGTGAGTTGTTTTGAGGGCATGGGAGTCGTTGTATGGGTCTGTAAGAGGGTGTGTGAGTAGCTGTCTGGGTGAGTTTGTGAGTGGCTGTATGGGTCTGTGAGTGGCTTTATGGGTCTTTGAGTGGGTGAACAAGTGGCTGTATGGGTCTGTGGCTATGTGGGTATGTGAGATGCCGTATGGATCTGTAATTGGGTGTGTGAGTATCTGTATTGGTGTGTGAGTGGTTTTGGGGGAGTGTGAGTGGGGATGTGAGCTGCTGTATGGGTCTGTGATGGGTGTGTGAGTGGTTATGTAGATGTGTGAGTGGGTGTGGGTGTGGTGTGACTGTATGAGTCTGTGATTGAGTGTGTAAATGGTTTTGTGGGTATGCAAGTGACTGTATGGGTGTTTGAATAAGTGTGTGAGTGGCTGTGTGAGTTTGTGGGTGTATCTAAGAGTGGCTGAGGGTGTGTGTGAGTGGGTGTTTGAGTATCTGTGTGGGTTTGTTGGTAGCTGTGTGAGTGATTGAGCCAGACCAGAAACTCATGTAATCCTTTATCCAACAAGAGTCCACAGACAAGAGTATACATTGTTGTACTAAATGTCTACCCAACTGGAGTACTTTTTACATGTAAATTAGTAAGTGCTAACTTGTTGGGCAAATGTCTAGTGCATATTCTACACTACAGCTTCGTAATGGACCAGGAGGAAATGTCTTCTCTGGCCTTGTGAGTGTTTAATTTCAGAAATGTGATTGTCCCTCAATCTTTTTCTTCCAGAAATCTGTGACAACATGAATCCCATTGTAGAGAAGATGACTAGACTAAAAAGAGGTGAATCTCCACTAAACAAGAGTACTTCCTCTTAACTATATGAAGTAAGTACTTCTTTGTTTGGTAGAGATGTCCTCATATTCTTCAGCATAAAGAAAGTGTCCCCAAAGTCAGTGGGAAACACACGGGGGGGCCTTTTGGTAAGCTATCCATCATCCTGGCAAAAGGTGGGTAGACCTTTCCATACTTCTAAGGTGGACGGGGTAGGGCCAGTCTTCCAGGTGATTGTGTACATTTGAATACTCATAGTCATTTAGGAAAAACCGTGGGCTCTGCTGTCATCAGGAGAGGCCAAGAAAAAACCCACTCATCACAGTCACTACAGACTGCACCCAAATAAAAAGGGATGGGGCCCTGCATCCCCCCTCTCAGGGCTGATTTTGACCCCAGGCCTAGCAACTTGATGCTGGGTGCCCTGGAGCCAATGCAGAGCACCCAGTATTTACTGGTATGGCATGGGGGCCTAAAGCCCCCATGGTCCCTACTGGCTCTCTGCCTTCAGCGGGAGCCGGCATTGCTCCTGCACGCAAGAAGCAGCAAAAATGCTGCTCCTTACATGCAGAAGCAATTCTTTCATCTGTTGTCCTGCACGCTTGATAGCGGTCAGGAAAACAGATGAAAAATCCCCTCCTCATGGCTGGGAGCAGTTTTCCTCCTCCTGCCCTCTGGGAGCAGAATTACTGTTTGCTCTCATTGTGAAAGCTCCTGCAACATGAAAGCAAACATCTATGTCCTGAGGGTGGGCAGCTGGTGAAATAGGGAGCTGGCTCTGGGTAGTGGCAGTCCCCAGTGCCATTAATGGCTCCAGAAGTGGGGCTGCATGTCCCTCCTCCATTGTTATTACTGGGCCTGCCCCGGGGAGGTGGTGGTGGGGAGGAGGTGGTGGTTGAGAACGGCCTGGGAGGGGGCTTGAGTGGCCCCCTCCCTTCTAAATGTTGTCCAAGCCCTTTGAAGGTGGTCGTTAATGGCCCAGATGGGGGACTGTGTGGATCTCCTCCCCTTTTATTTTCAATCGGCCTGGCACAGGAAGATGGTGGTCCCCGGGGCCCATATCAGCCATGGGGAGGGAGGGCCACATGGCCCCCTCCCTTTTAAAAATATAACCAAGCCCCCAGGGAGGTGATGGTCCCCAAAACCTCAAATGGCCCGGGAGGGGGGCCCAGTGACCTGTCTCCCCCTTTATTTCCAATCTACCTGGCCCCAGGGAGGTGGCAGTCCCAGTGATCCTTATCAGTGATCGGAAGGGGATGCAGCATGCACTCCCCTCACTATAATATATATTGAAATATGCCCCGGGGACTTGACCTACCCGGGGTTGAAATGCTAACAAGCGCCTTAGACAACACTTGTTTTTTTTTCAATTTTGCAGCAACTTCACTGATTCACCCAGAAATTTGCAACAAAATTGGAAAAGAAAATCTGTTTGACCCCTCCAGCACCAGGCCTAGGGGGTCAGGGTATGCCTACCCTTCCTCCTTTTGTTTATTTTGTACTTTTTTGGGACTCAGCTGAGTTACAGTCCCCAAAATGGTTGCCAACACTTCCTCGTTGAAATGTTGGCAGCTCATCAGATCTCAGCACACGTTCTCTGGATCTGCGGAGGATTTGTGTCCCTAGATATCTATATTTCTTTTTTCTTTAATAACCATGAAACTACTGAATGGATTTACACAAATCACAAAAAGCACTCTTTCTGGACCAAGATCTAGCTTTCTGCCATATTTGGTGTTATTCAGCCCAGCGATTCAGGCTGTAGTAGTGCCTAAAATCCCTATAGGAAATTGCATCGGAAAAACATAGTTTGGGATTCCCCCTTCTTCTCAGCCCCACCTGAAGAAGCACCTTGAAACTTTCAGCACAGCAACTAAAGTGAGTGGCAAACTAGTTTTGAAAATGTCATGAGGACTCGTCAACTGTCTCCAAAGTTATTGTTAAAACAAAAAATGCTATTCCTATGAAAACTAGGCCCTAACTATGACTTCCTACTTATATATTTGTTGTTAATGTTGCTGCAAATTCATGAAGGATCCGTGGATAAACTGCAACAATTAAAAAAAAACAAGTGTAGTTTCCCACCCTTATTTTTTTTGCCTCCCAGGTGGACCAGGTGCTGGGGATCGATTTATAAATATAATTGGGGAGGGGGCACTTGGGGCCCCCTCCTCAGTCCAATGTTGGCCCCAGAGACCCCACCCCTGAGGCCTGGCTTAATACAAGAAGAGGAGGGGGCTGCATGACAAACCTCCCAGGCCGATTTTGGCTCCCAGGGCCCGGACTTACAAATTAACTAAATGTAAATAAATGTAAATCCATATTTGTAAAGCACGAACTACTCACCCTTACAGGTCTCAAGGCGCTAGGGGCTGACGTGGAAATTAAGTGAGTTATTGCCCAGAGTCACATGGTGCTGAGCTGAGCTGCCGCCGGAGCCGGAGATCGAACCGTGAACCCTGTGCTATGAAGTCAGCTGCCCTGGCCACTGCACCACACCTTTGCACTCCACTGGAAGGGGCCATTCCCCATGGCCTGGCTCATATTAAGGAGGGTGGGGGGGCCTCCCTCCCCAGACCAATTGTGATACCTGGATCCCATACCCTCAGGCCTGACCTTAATATAAAGTGGGTGAGGGGCATGTTGCACTCCTCTCTGGCCAATTTGGGGCAGGGGGACCCATCCCCCAGGGCCTGGCCACAATTTGACCTGGCCGAATTCAAGAAGGGGGAGGAGAACTGCATGACCCCCCCTTCTGGGCCGCACAACCCACACCCAGGAGCCATTGGTGGCCGTAGGGACCACAGCCCCCAGGGCTGGCTCCTGCTACATCCCAGGATGCCCACCCCTGGGACATAGTGAGTTCCAGAAACCTGTGTTTGCTCTTGCTTGGCGGGAGCAATTTCAAAGCACCTGCCAAGCAACAGCAAACACAAATTCTGCTCCCAGGTGAAGGGAGCTTTAAAAAAGGCTCCCACCAGCTGGGAGCGGATTTCAGCTCTGTTTCCCTGCATGCAGTGATGCAGGCAGGAAAAAAGATCTGCATGCTGCAGGTGGGAGCTATGCTGACTCCGGCTGGATGCGGGGAGCCGGCTGGTGCCTTGGGGCTCCCCTCAACATGGAGATGATGGGTGCCCTGGGTAGTCACCCACCCTTTTTACAGGAACATTATAGTTAAGTTAGAGCAATAAAAAATCATAGAAATTCACTGAAAAAACAACCATTAATGGGACGTTATAGTAAGGAAATGGAATTAAAAAAAAAACTTAGAAACTCACTAAAAACAAAGGTTACAGGAACGTTATAGTTAGGTTCAGATTTTACACACACAAAAACATGGAAGTTCACCAAATATACTTAAAAATATCTCAAATAACTATAACTCATGCCCTAAGGTACCTTAACTCGCATCCTCGCCATGCGATGCTAATTATCCAACATATGTTGTTTATGTTTATGTTTAGGGAATGTATTAAGCGCATGTATACCAATGTTCTATTGTCGCTGTGAAGAGAGGGAGAGCTGTCCTACGGGGCTCTATCAGTAGGCTACAGTGAATAACCATGTTTTCAATTTTTTCCTAAAACTGGTATATTCAGGTGTTAATCTTATTTCTATTGGAAAGGAGTTCCAGAGTGTGGGGCCAAGTACCGAAAAGCGAGAGACACCCATTCTCCTTCGCTTGAATCTAGGAATAGTCAGCATATTCATAGTGGCTGATCTGAGATTCCATTTAGGTAAGTATCTTGAGATCTTCGTAGATATGAATTTGGGGTCAGTTTCATGAAGTGCGTTAAAAACCATGCATCCAGTTTTAAACATGGACCGCTGAATCACAGGAACCCAATGGAGCTGCTTCATTAGTGGCTTAGTGTGACAGTGTCTCAGTTGCTGAAAGACTAGCCTGGCAGCTTGATTTTGGATCAGCTGTAGCCTATGAGTTTGATTAGCAGGGAGTCATAAATAGATGGTGGTGGCATAGTCCAGCCGGGAAGTTATCAGGGCAAGCATGATAGCTATGCTTGCCTCTCTGGTGAAAAATGTCCTAATTTTCTTAAGGGTCCTCAAAGGACAAACACATGAGGACGTAACCAGGTTAATCTGTTCCAACATGGATAGATTAGCATTTATCTTAATGCCCAGACTTTTGACTGATGTTTTGGGGATAGGTGGAGTACCCAGTGCAGCTGGCCAGTGTGCAGGTGTCCACTGTTCTATTCTGTTGTTAGAGGAAATTATCTCAGTTTTGTGCGAGTTTAATTTGAGATAACTATGAGTCATCCAGTCTTTGATGAAAAGCTTAGTGTGTTGGAAATAATTCTTGGAGTCATTCGTTTCATCAATCGGAAAAACCAGCTGCATGTCATCTGCGTAATTATATACCTTTACTCCCCTTTTTTGAAGAGCTTGGATCAGAGGACAGATATATATATATTGAACAGATGGGGGGACAGGGATGAACCTTAAGGTGCCCCACAAGTAGTATTGGCCCAGGCTGAGTTGAAAGGTGCCAGCCTAACGGACTGGTTGCATTCCCCTAAAAATGAGAGCATCCAATCCAAAGCTGTGCCCCTTAGACCTGCAGCTGCCATTCTGTTCGCTAAGATGGAATGGTCCACGGTATCAAATGCAGCGGACAGGTCTAGTAGTACCAAGGCCTGTGTACATCCCCTATCTGCTCCTTCCTTCAGATCGTTCAGGACACTCAAGATAACTGATTCGATAGAGTGCAATTATCTGAATCCTACCTGATGAGAATCCAGAAAATGTGATTCTTCGATGAAAGCGCAAAGAAGTTTTGCTACATATGCCTCCAGCAATTTTGCCAGGTACGGGAGGTGTGAGATGGGTCTGTAATTGCTCAGAAGGCTGGGGTCTACTCCAGCCTTATTTTGTAATGGGACTAACACTTCCTCTCTGAAGGCACATGGGACTACCCCTTGTTCTAAGGAGATGTTGAGAAGAGAGAGAAAAGTAGCCGGGAAGAGAAAGAAGTTCTTTTTGGATCCTAGCAGGATAATGGTCATTTGGGGAGCCAGATTGTATTACATCACTCATAACATCTTCTATGACATCACTGATAACATCAATGCAATATTTGCTGTAAAGTTATTGATGAGAAATCTCTGCATGGTGGGGGTGTGAGTTATAGTCACCTTAGGGCACGAGTTATAGTTACTTTAGATAACTCAAATTCAAACTGCTGAATTTCAATGGTTTTGTGTATGTGTAAAATATAAACCTAACTATAACCTTTGAGGATATCAGAGGGCAGAGCAATGTTAAGCAGACCACTCTATCTAATCATACTTTTAAGTCACGTGTGGGGGAGTATAGTGAGTAGAGCCTAATGCCGATGCTGAGGTGATACCAGATATCGAATAGGAACCACTGTTGAAGCCAAAGTGTCAGGCCCTTTGCAATATATATTGTTTAGGCTAATAGGAGGGGTGGATCCAGTATACAATTCAAGTATCCTTCAAGTAACCATGTCATATGTGCCCATCTCACCAGGCATTCTGACAGCTGACTAAGGAATTTGCTTGTTGTTCAATGTATAGGGCATAACAACTACCAATGCCAACTGGGTCTCCGTTCAATCTACTCTCAGCCTAGACAAATGTACCTTCCCAGTCTGATATGAACACATTCACCTCAAACGATGCTCCTGCTCCAATCCAGATTAAAGCTCCCCGGTGTAGGGAAAGAAATTGGTGGCAAAGACTTAACGTTGCAATAGTTTCTGGAGCTTAACCCCTTGAACAAGACTTTCATGTATTCCTGAAGAAAGGTAATCTGGATTCCTTGGCGTTTTTGAAAGGAGTGGATTCTGCAGTATTTGTTTGGCGTATGCATCCCTCCCAATGTTCCATGTCACTAGAGTGAAACTATTTTGATGCACCATGGGGTCGGTGGTGGTGCGAATATTTGTGTAATACAAAACCGCCCTGCACTCCCCATTATAGACAGGGAAAATGTGTTTGCTACCCTTAGGGATCCCTGAGTAGGGCCCATAAGTCTACGCAACTCTAACCAAGGGAAAACTAATACATATAACAACAAAAAAAATGCTAGGGACAGAAAATAAACAACAGATTGTCTAAAGAAAAACAAAGAAAGGTGGTCTGAGCAGCTTGTCTCAAACTGGGATCTTCCAATTTTAGGTGTCGCAAAGGCTTGTGAGTGACCACAGTTTCAAGCATATTTGTACTGAGGCAGACATTAACATACCAACACCCTTGTAACGTCCAAGAAATATGAGCAAGGCGTGCTCCCTCTTTGGGACTCCCAGTAAGAGTAAATCTCAACAACTGAACCAATGGTTAAGGTGGGACCATGCTTGCTCATTCTGGGTCCAGAAAGGTTGGCATAGGTTTTTCTTGTCCATTACAGGCGATTGTCTGTCATCTGCTCCGTCCACAGACACGCCATCGAACTCTGGAACCTTCTAGACGCCACAGCCCCTGACGTTGCCTTCCTCACGGAGACCTGGATGAACGCCTCCTCAGCTCCCGACATCGCCATCGCTATCCCAGAGGGCTACAAGATCGTCCGGAGGGACCGAAACGCCAACCAGATGGGAGGAGGCATCGCCATCATCCACAGGAACACCATCCGTCTCACGACCAGCACCGACAACACCCTGACCAGCGCCGAACACCTGCATTTCCAGATCCACACCAACCCGAACACCACCCTCAGAGGCACCCTGATCTACCGACCCCCTGGACCACGCACACAATTCAGCGAGGACATCGCCGACTTCGTCAGCCCACATGCCCTCCCCTCCGCTGACTACATCCTCCTGGGAGACCTCAACTTCCATCTAGAAAACAACAACGACCGCAACACCAGCACCCTGCTCGACAACCTCGCCAACCTGGGACTCAAGCAACTGGTGTCCACCCCCACCCACCTCGCCGGACACACACTCGATGCAGTCTTCTCTTCCAGCACAGACATCGACTTCTGCCACGCCACAGAGCTTCATTGGACGGACCACAGCTGCGTCCACTTCACCTTCAAGAGAACAACGACCCACCAACACCAGCAACAGGCCGCCCACAGAAGCTGGAACAAGATCACAGCAGACCAGCTCGCCACCTCCCTGAGACAGCACCCTCCTGCCAGCTCAGCGAACCCCAGCCAGGCCGCCGACAACCTCACGAAGTGGATCAGCAACTGCGCGGACGAACTCGCCCCACTGAGGACCCCGCCTAGCAGACCCGGCAGCAAGAAGGCTCCATGGTTCACCGACGAACTCAAGAGCTCCAAGAAGAACTGCCGAGCCCTCGAGAAAGTCTGGAGAAAGGAACCGACACCGGACAACAGGACCTCCTTCAAACTTGCCACCCGGAAACACCACCAGCTGATCCGCGCCGCCAAGAAAACAGCATTCAAGGACCGGTTGGACAACAACGCACACAACTGCAAGGAACTCTTCAACATCGTGAAAGAGCTCTCCAACCCCAGCGCAGGAAACAACGACATCACCCCATCGCAAGACCTCTGCAACTCCCTCGCCTCTTACTTCCACAACAAGATCGCGGACATACACAGCAGCTTCAACAACCAACCAACGCACACCATGACCGAACAACCACACCCCACCACCACCCTCCACGCCTGGACCCCGATCAGCACCGAAGACACCATCCGCACGATGAACTCCATCCACTCCGGATCACCGACCGACCCCTGCCCTCACCACGTCTTCAACAAGGCCGACGCTGTCATCGCACCCCACCTGCGAGACATCATCAACACATCCTTCGACACCACCATCTTCCCTGAGAGCTGGAAACACGCCGAACTCAGCGCTCTACTCAAGAAACCAACAGCGGACCCCACCGACCTCAAGAACTACCGCCCCATCTCGCTCCTCCCGTTTCCAGCCAAAGTCATCAGGAAGACCGTCAACAAGCAGATGGCCGCCTTCCTTGAGACGAACGGATCCCTCAACCCCTCACAGTCCGGCTTCCGAGCCAATCACAGCACCGAGACCGCCCTCATCGCCGCCACCGATGACATCCGAGCCCTGATGGACAATGGAGAAACAGCGGCCCTCATCCTCCTAGACCTCTCCGCGGCATTCGACACGGTCTGCCACCGCACCCTAGTACGGCGCCTCAGCAACATCGGAATCCAGGACAAGGCGCTGGAATGGATCATCTCCTTCCTCGACGGAAGAACTCAGAGAGTCCGCCTACCACCGTACAAGTCAGAGGCCTCCGAAGTCATCTGCGGCGTCCCTCAAGGATCATCTCTGAGCCCCACCCTCTTCAACGTCTACATGAGCCCCCTCGCAGCCATCGTACGCAAACACAACCTCAGCATAATCTCTTACGCCGACGACACCCCGCTGATCCTCTCCCTGACCAACGACCCCACCGCCGCCAGAGCCAACCTGCACGAAGGGATGAAAGAGGTAGCCGAGTGGATGACGACCAGCCGCCTGAAACTGAACTCGGACAAGACGGAGGTCCTCATCCTGGGCCCCTCACCCTCCACCTGGGACGACTCCTGGTGGCCTCCCGCCCTGGGCACCGCACCCAAACCGACAGACCATGCACGCAACCTGGGCTTCATCCTGGACTCCTCCCTCTCCATGACCAGGCAAGTCAACAACGTCTCCTCGGCGTGCTTCAACACCCTACGCATGCTACGGAAGATCTTCTGGTGGATCCCCACCGAGACCAGGAAGACCGTCACCCAGGCCCTCGTCACCAGCCGACTGGACTACGGCAACGCCCTCTACGCCGGTACCACCGCCAAGCTCCAGAAGAGACTCCAGCGGATCCAGAACGCCTCAGCCAGACTCATCCTCGACATCCCACGAACCAGCCACATCTCCGGACATCTGAGAGACCTTCACTGGCTCCCCGTCAACAAAAGAATCACCTTCCGCCTCCTCACCCACGCACACAAAGCCCTACACGACCAAGGCCGAGCTACCTCAACAGCCGAGTCAACTTCTACGCTCCCAAACGCCACCTCCGATCAGCCAACCACGCCCTCGCCGCCGTCCCCCGCATCCGAAGAGCGACGACAGGAGGAAGGTCCTTCTCCTACCTGGCCGCCAAGACCTGGAACTCCCTTCCGACCGACCTGCGCCTGACCCAAGACCACCTCTCCTTCAGGAAGAAGCTGAAGACCTGGCTGTTCGAGCAGTAGCGGCACCCCCCCCCCCCAGCGCCTTGAGACCCTACGGGTATGTAGCGCGCTTTACAAGTGTCATTGATTGATCTGAGAAGTTACCACGGGGTACACCAGTGCCCGAAGAGGTAACAGAAACAGAAAGGAATTATCATCTTCAGACTTCTATGAGGATGTGATGGTTGGTGCTGTAGTCGGTTCTCAGAAGGAGGGTGTTGTCTCTAGTGCTGAGCATTTACTATCTCAGGCCTCTTCCCAGGAGAGAATTACCACTGGACATCTGTGCCATTACCTGGTCAGCTCAATCCCAGGCCACCGCTTGCTCGACGAAGGAGTAAATCTTTTCCGCAACAAAACCGTAAGTTTGCCTGAAAACAATAAAGAGTATTTCAAGCCCTTTGATCCCAAGAAAAGAGGCCCGATGGTGTTGCACAGCTAGTGTGTAGTCCGGAAAGACAAGGAGCTGATGGTTGTATCTTAGAGATACCCAGCCTGCAGTGCTGCCCATAGAATTTCATTGAGGTCCTTGAAGTGGAATAATTTAGCAACTATTGGCATCAGTGGGATGCTGGGGCTGGGGGGAGGGGCAATAGGCCCTCTCGATTTAAAAGAAGGGGAACATTTTGTGGGGCACCATAAAACTTTTGATCCACCATCTCCTGCCCTTCAGAGCCTTCAGGCATGCCAGTGATTCTGATACTACTATGCTGGGAGCGCGCCAAATGCGTTTCAGCGCACACAAATAAATTCATTTTATTTATTTACATTACTCCGGTCGGCAAGAGCCAGAGTTTACTACCCCCACCCTGCGCCCCCCATCCGCACCCCACGGCACTCCCTCCACAAGCCGCTATTGCCACCAATGGTAGGCTTACCAGCCATTAATGTACTCCTAGTAGTAGTCAGGGAATCATCAGTTGGTGGAGAGAGGAGTGTTGTTGGTTAATAATGGCTCCTTTTGGTTGGTTGGTTCCCTATTCTCTTCTGTCCACTCCATCTGCCAATCTTCTGCTGTTTAGGAAGGGATTGAAAACTTGGCTTTTTACTCTTTAGTCTATCTTACTCTGTTGTTTAGGATGTTTTTAGCTGTTATGTGTTCTGCTTCATGAGCTGCCAATCTAAAGCGCCGGGACACTCCTGTGGAATAAATAAAGTGTAAAATAACATAACATAACATAACATCTGAGGCATAAATTATGAGGGTCCGGCCGGGAGGCTCAAAAGAAAGATCTGGAGGTTCCTGGTATTGGGGGTTGGGTCCCCTCTGCATGATTTCAAGCCCACAGCATAGGCCAGAGGTCTAAAAAGCCCACCCATTCATTCAACCAAGTCCAAGTCTATCAGTGAAGCTGCCCTAGTCATAAGGGGTAGGACAGTGTTCAGCTCCGGCAGCTGGTTGCCTGCGCATGGAACACATGTATAACTTCTGGATGTGCAAAAAGGTGGGAGACGGGCCCCTTCGCCTTTTAGGCTGGCTGCTGCTTGTCCCCATTCTTATGTTGAAATCAATTCCAAGTGAATGAGGTCAGAATGAGGGATAACCTGCACCTGTGGGCTCGACACACACAATTACCACAGCTTTTCCACTGTCTCTTTTCCCAGGAAAAATCGGCAGTACACAAAAGGGCTTATTTACAAGGAGATTGCGCCATGGGAATATCACTTTTTTTGACTTTTTGGTGGCAGAAATGCCATGCATCATATTTACATATTTAAAAAGCGGTGTTAAGCCACTTTGAATGGCTTAACGCCGCATTGTAAATATAGTACCCATTCACACATGTATCTGCATGAAAGAGCCATGCAATGGGTGTTGCTGTGGGCGTTCCACTGTAAGGATGTGTTAATCTGATGAAGAGCTAAAACTGTACACCATGTAAAGGCAGATGTTAGATTGGCGCAACCATAGTTTTTTGCTCTTTCTCTGTATGCTGCATTCTGCAACAAACACAGAAACAGCAAAGTTCGTAAATCTCGGAATCATAAATCAGCCACAAAAACTCATTTGCGTCTGATCCGAAATCATAGCACCCTCCGAACGATCTTGATTTGGGCCCGCTGGGAAAATTTTGAAAATACAAAAAGCATCTTTTTCTTTCTGTACATAATGTTAAGATTTGTTTGGTAGATAAAATCGGCTTAATAAATAAACATAGATATGAATAGTGAAACACATTGCCATTCAAATCACTTTCATATACTAGACCCTTAGATCTTATTTTCAGACAGGGAAGGGCTTAAGGACGCAGAACGACTCTGTGCTTTTCTTGAAGTAAAACCTCCAGAGAGATCATCGTTACACCCTCAAAGGAAAAAGGAAGAATCAGTACAGAAGAGAAATGAGGAGACGATTCTAATTCTTCAAACACTAAATCAAGCAACAAAGGAAAATTCTATTTGGAAGAAAAATGTAGAGAAATGAAGGTCAAATTAAAAACATTGTAATAGATGGGATGTTAGTCTGTGGAGAATAGAGAATGCTCGGAAAGTTCCAGAAAAGGTTAAATCCCGTCCAAAGTATTAATCAAATTATAGCAATAAATACAGGCACATGGGATGAAAAATACTGTAAATTGATGGTTAACAGCGGCTCTTTTTGTGGTTAGAACAATAGGTATTTTAACTTGTGAACTGTTCTCTTACATATTCGAGTACTTTCAGTCCACTCTCAGGGTTGGGCTGGCCTATAGGGCAATCAGGCAGTGGCCAAAGGGATGATCTGACAGATCAGTGCGTAGGCCGGTTTTTAGCAGTTTTTTTTAGTTTTAGTTTTATATAGCGCTAACTAGACCCGAAGGTAGAAGAGCGCTTTACACGAGCATCAGTTGCGTAACAGACCGACACATTCATTTTTGTGTAGTTTATGAGCCTATTTTATGACCGTTTTTTTCTTTTTTACTATTGATTTACATTATATTACCACAAACATTGGCTGTAGTAAACACAAGTGCAGGCAGTCTCCGATGCTTTGCAAAATACCCATACATCGGGTCTTAATAAGGGCAACACAGATTTGATTTGCAAATATAGGCCAGTTTTTAGCTATCTGATTTCTAATGGGGGCCACTTGGTGTCTGGGCCTATTTTTGTCCCTGTCTGTCCACTCTGATGTCTCACTCTTACTTGTTATCACCTGGGCTTGTTTATCACCAATGCTTTTTAACCACAAAATGCTTTACTTCCGTTGCACCAACTCCTTACGAGCTCTTGTAATTGTAGTTTGCAGACTATTAAGCTTCCCATCACAGGCATGTGTTCACTTCCTTGTAATTAATGTGCATGATAATATGATCTTGCTATGCTAGTCATGTTTAATGTTTGGACTCAAAAGCTGATTTACAGTAGGCACAAAAGTATGGCTAACTTGAACTTTCAACTGTGAAAAATTGTGACCCTCAGTTGACTAAAGTTTTCAAAGGCACTACACAACATAACACATTTAGCACTGCACAATCAGGCCTTTAAAATGGTAAGTAAATTGATGCTATCCTACTGCGTTGAGTAAATACCAGAGAAAAGCTTTAGTAAATGAGGGCCAGTGTGTCCCCATAACAGATTTGTGTTTTCCCAAACCACTTCACCAGTTGCACAACCACACCTTTGTGAATGTCTAGGTTCTCCTTATTGTCCCCTTTCAGCTCTGATACCTGCTTGAATGCGCACAACCAATCTACCTCCAAACTATGCCTCTACAGGGCTATTTTCCTCGGAGGACTGCATTATTTTTCATTTAATATTCTCTATCCTTCGCCTACCTATTGGAATAAAGCTCATGATTCAAAGATAGCTTCCTGGAACTTGCAGAAGCGCTACCAATGATAATATACCCTGCATGGTGTCAGGATTTGAGCTTTCTCTTCATGAAACCATTGTTTTAGTAGCAAGGGCAATGTCACATAAACAACAGAAAGAGGGAAAACAGGTTCTGCTCACTGTGGATGTGCACATTATTAAAACCTCAGTCTTCAAAGGGCAGTCCACTGCTTTGGTGGTAAAGCTGTTGTAATAGACCAAATTGGTCACCAAACACATTCAAATTATTCATAATGTTACTGCCATAAAGTCTTATGGTCGATTCTCACTTGCTTCTATATTGTATTGTATTGTATTGTAATTGCATTTATATAGCGCTTACTACCCCTGACGAGGCGTCGAAGCGCTTTTTCGGCGGGTAGCACGCTACTCCGGGACCCACAGAGGATTAGTGTTGAATTAGTATAGTGAAACATGCAAGTACATTTTAAGTGGTGGATAGGTTAGTCAGTAATTTGGATTTGGAATGATAGCAGAAGGATAGAGTAGGACAAAAGTTTTTATTTATTTATCGCTCGCTTGTTGACGCATGCTATTCAGGGAGCCTATAAAGGATTAGTGGTAAATTAATATGGTGAAATATGAGGTTTTTCAGTGGTGGATATTAGTCTGTTACTTGGAGTGAGAAGTATAGCGGATGGATAAGAGGGGAAGAAAGATTTGCATTCATATAGCACTTGTTACCCCTGATGGGTGTTGAAGCGCTTTTTTGGCGAGGAGCACGCCACTCCGGAACCCATAAAGGATTAGATTTGAAAAAAACAGGTTAGTATTAGATTCCCCACCCCAGAACACCCTCAGGTGTCAGACCGGATCCGGAAACCTCCGCGCAGCAGCACCCCCGCACGTTGGCAGGCGCCGTTCGCGGCCCTGCGTCCATCGTCGGCGCCGCGGGGTGCCGCGATGACGCCGCCGGAGCACCCAGACGGCGCCTCCGTGCGCCGACGCCAGCTCCTCTTTTTTCCACGCCAGCAGCGCATATCCGGAAAAAGTGGTACCATAGTCACTTTGTGACAAAACTTTTTTGAGATCTTTTTGATCATTTTCGAGCCTTCGACTGCGATCGGTGCCGGTAGGGATGCCAGGTTTTAAACCTTGTGAGAACTGCGACCGGCTGATGTCAGTCACCGACCCTCACCGACGGTGCCTCCACTGTCTCAGCGTCGATCATGACGACAAGACCTGCTCCGACTGTCAGGCCTTAACATTGAAAGCTAGGCGGGAGCGGTCCCGCAAGCGGCTCGAGCTCCGGCAGTCGGCCCCGCGCCGTGAGAGGTCCCGGTCCGGACGGAGGTCGAAGGACCGGTCGCGGGGGCGGAGCCATCATAGCTCCGATTGCTACTCTTTGTTTCCCTTCTCGCCCCAATGGCAAGCCTCTTTCTGGCATAATATTCCATTTGTGGTTGTTATTTTGTAAAAATCTTGACATTTCACTTCTCCCCAAATTCAAATGCGTTGCTCATGTGATCAACTCAATATCTTTTCCCAATATTGAGCATTAGTGCAAAGGGTGTAGAGACAAAATATCGAGTTTTTAATATCGACTAGACATAATATTGAGTAAAAAATATAGAATGGACATAATATCGACTAGACATAATATAGACAAAAAAAATATCGAATTTAAGGTAAGTTAATATTAATTTTTATTTTTGTGTAATATAATTCTGTAGCGGGTTGTGGGTTTATAGGGGAATAGGGTGGGAAGTAATTTAATTATAATTACCTAATTATGTTATTCTATTCATTGGTATTTATTTAGAATTAATTGTTAATTAAGTACTAATTGGTAATTAATTAAAATATAATTGGTAATTCATTTTAATTGATTAATTGATAAATATTTTAATTTTAGTAATTTATTTTCTGTAGCGGGTTGTGGGTTTATAGGAGAATAGGGTGGGAAGTAATTTAATTATAATTAATTAAATATGTTATTCTATTCATTGGTATTTATTTAGAATTAATTGGTAATTAATTATTAATTGGTAACTAATTAAAATATAATTGGTAATTAATTTTAATTGATTAATTGATAAATATTTTAATTTTAGTAATTTATTTTCTGTAGTGGGTTGTGGGTTTATAGGGGAATAGAGTGGGAAGTAATTTTATTATAATTAATGAAATATGTAAATACATTTTTGGGTATTTATTTAGAATTAATTGTTAATTATTTATTAATTGGCAATTAATTAAAATATAATTGGTAATTAATTTTAATTGATTAATTGATAAATATGTTAATTTTAGTAATTTATTTTCTGTAGCAGGTTGTGGGTTTAGAGGGGAATAGGGTGGGAAGTATTTTAATTATAATTATTTAAATATGTTAATTTAATTATTTGTATTTATTTAGAACTAATCGTATATTAATTATTAATTTGTAATTAAATAATATATATTTTGAAATTTATTGTAATTGATTAATTGATAATTATGTTACTTTTAGTAAATTAATTTCTGTAGTGGGTTGTGTGTTTTTTGGGGAATAGCTTGTGAAGTAATTTAATTGTAAGTAATTACATGTTTTAATAACTAATTTATTGAGTTAATTTTTAAAAATACTTTCAAATTGTTAATTATTTTATTTTTAATAGGTAAATAATTATTATTAGTAGGTAATTTTTATTATTAAATATTTTTTATTTGTATTTTAAATTGATTATTTAATATATTTTACACAATTGTAAAATATTTTAATTAATTTGAAATTGGTGTTACTATTTATATTATTTATATTTAAATAATAAGTATGCTACCCCTACCCCTACGCTATCCAACGCTTTCCCTACTGTTGCACTCACTGGAGTTGGAATAGTAATTTTTACCTCTACGCTATCCAACGCTTTCCCTACTGTTGCACTCTCTGGAGTGGTAATAGGAATTTTTACCCCTACGCTATCCAATGTTTTCCCTACTTTTGCACTCTCTGGAATTGGAATAGTAATTGTTACTCCTACGCTATCCAACGCTTACCCTACTGTTACACTCACTGGAGTTGGAATAGTAATTTAAACCCCTATGCTATCCAAAGCTTTCCCTACTGTTGCACTCACTGGAGTTGGAATAGTAATTTTTACCTCTACGCTATCCAACGCTTTCCCTACTGTTGCACTCTCTGGAGTGGTAATAGGAATTTTTACCCCTACGCTATCCAATGTTTTCCCTACTTTTGCACTCTCTGGAATTGGAATAGTAATTGTTACTCCTACGCTATCCAACGCTTACCCTACTGTTGCACTCACTGGAGTTGGAATAGTAATTCAAACCCCTATGCTATCCAACGCTTTCCCTACTGTTGCACTCACTGGAGTGGGAATAGTAATTTTTACCTCTACGCTATCCAACGCTTTCCCTACTGTTGCACTCTCTGGAGTGGTAATAGTAATTTTTACCCCTACGCTATCCAATGTTTTCCCTACTGTTGCACTCACTGGAGTTGGAATAGTAATTTTAACCCCTACACTATCCAACGCTTTCCCTATTGTTGCACTCTCTGGAGTGGGAATAGTAATTTTTACACCTACGCTATCCAACACTTTACCTACTGCTGCACTTACTGGAGTCGTTAGAGTAAATGTAACCCTTTCGCTATCCTACGGTATAGATATTGTATATGTTTTGTAAATAATATGTATATATATATATATGTATTAAAAATATATATATTTTTTAAAGTTACATTAATTATTTCTCAATTTTACGTTTATTTAAGTATTTTAAATATGTTTAAATTAATTTAATTTATTATTATATTACTTTTAATTTACTTTTAAGACATTTAAAAAATTCGATATTTTGACAGTCCATATTTTTTACAGTCGATATTTTGGAGTCGATATTTTTGTACTTACCTGTTTGAAGGTAGGAAGTCGATATTTTTGCAGTCGATATTTTGACCTCGATATTTTGTCCTCTCGATATTTTGTCTGTCGGTGTTCTGTCAGTGATCCAATGCAAAGCTAGGCCGGCTTTAGGGAGGTGGGAACGATGCAGCCACACCTGGTGGTGAAGTGAAGTTCTGTATTTAGAAATAACATATTGGTTTAAAAGCATCTGCTGCTGTTTCTTGTGTATCCAGCAGATTTCAGGCAACAATAAAAATGTCAAGATAACTCTGGTGATTAAGGTTCTTGTTGGAGAGTGATCCAGTGGCAATTTTGAATTGTCATAAAGTGGCACAGAGGGTTGATATGCCTGCTGCAATGAAGGTGTACCATGCGGATCAGAGAACTTTTTTGTATGTAGATACTTCAGTGGGTTACTGCTTTTCTTTTTCTTTTGTTACTTTCAGTTCATAAACTGCAGTCCTAATACAGCACTGTAACCGATGAACTGCCATCTAAGCACTGCATGCACACTGCATGGTATAGATGGTATAGGTTTACAACATGAGATTCCTACACCTTGCAATTCTTGTAACATTTCTATAGACTGTAGAGGATAAAAACTGTATAAAGACACATTTGAAGAATGTCTCATGTATTATCAATCACAAATAAACGCACATAGATTTCTACATGAATACACAAAAGAGACAAATCACACACACATATAATCGAGCTATATATATGCACTCTAAATCGAAATGCTGATAAAACACACAATCTCAAGACACATACACACTGTCCATTCTAAGGGGAATGGGAAATGTATTACAGCATATGTACTACACCCCTCCACAGCTACACCTTATAAAAACATCAACTAATCCCACACAGGCCTGCACGATAAGCCATACATTGGCAAAATCAATTCCACTATGCCACTTGAGTGTTTGTGTCACTTCCTCTTGCCCGGAGAAATAACAATCTGATGAGTAGAGAGAGGGTATAAAGACAAGGATAATGGGGCATATTATCAAGGGGTTTATCTCCGCTTTTTTGGCTTTAAAAGCCAAGAAAGCGGAGAAAAAATTATCTCCCTATTACCTAGCTGTTGCTAACACCAGTTAGCAACAGCTAGTAGGAGATAGCGACCATCTTGGGCCCCACTTTGCATGTCAGTGATATTTATCACTAATGACATTCAAAGTGGGCGTGCCAAGATGTTAGCGACTGGAAACAGTCGCTAACATCGCTATCTCCTATTACCAACTTTTGGAGATATTCGCGCTAAGCGCGAATATCTCCAAAAGCTAACACCTGCCCTGAGCAGTTCTTGGCCATGTTATCTAATGGGAAGTGGATAACATGGCTAAGGGCATTAGCTCGCTAATGCATGAATATCGCGGACTTTTCAGCGATATTCATGCATTGCGACCGATTTTTATCGCATTTGCGATAAACCTTGGTAATACCAAGGTTTATCTGTGATAAAAATCGCCGCAGCTCGGCGATAATTTTTTCACGCTAACCAAGCAATAGCGATAATTATCGCTATTGCTTGGTAATATGCCCCAATATTCTATGGAGGTACCTTTCCCTCAAGGTGTGACCATGGATATGGTAGTAGAATGGTAACTGGAGCTCACTTAATCAATCGTCCCCTCCCATAACATCCCTGCCCATTTCGCAGTTCTGACTCTGCTCCACCATTGGCTACTGGATCATTTCTAAGGACCAGTGGAATATTACAGGTCACCCAATCCCAGAGCATGTACTAGGGATTGAGGTGCCTCACCAGTCGAATGCATCAGTACAAACACTATGCTACTGCCACTTTTGGTAAGATACATGTGGCTGAAAAGATCTATAAAATAGCTTATTTTCCCCATGTGCTAGGAGCTACTAAATGCATTCAAGTGGCTTCCAGCCACTGGAGCAGACCTCACATTATCACAACTGACACCGCTGGCCCCCATGAACGTGCAGGCTCTCTGCGATGCAGTACATGATATCTTCATCTTCTGTTAGCCATCAATTGCACATCAGTTGCTTGCCAGGGATTACCATGACACATTGTTGCTGTGTGAGTACTGCATACACACAGGGACTGTATGTTTACATGATGCGTGATGTCAAGATAACTGGCATACCTCCCACCACTGTTCCCCACATTCCTCTGAAGTTGACTCCTTGCATTAGTAAAGGTGAAGAAATGAGACTATAGAGCAACAGCATTCTACTTATGAATGTCTTTTTTGTAGGTGAAGGTGTATATGACCTTTCTCCCCAAATCCTCACCTCCTTCAGACGTCCAACCACTATGCCTCAACACACAACAGAGCATACACACTGACCTGAGGACTGTTAGATTGCACACTTGGCATTCTTAAGTCATGACTTAATTGCACGGGGTGCTATTGTACTCCCCTGCATTAGAGTGTAGGATCTACTTGTAACAAACAAGGGTTCCCTGTAATGAAGATAATGAAACCCCTAGGTCAGGGAGAAAGCAATGTGTAGGTATCAACCCAGGCGGTAACAGACAAAACTTGCCCACATAGTAGTGATAGGACGCAACAACCTACTTCCATAGAAAAGACAGTTTATTTTAATTAAACAAAATACATAAAAATCTACAAAAGTAATTGTCTTTAGATTTAAAAAAAAATATGTAAAGAAGTACAATGCACATAAACAGATAAGGAAATACAATAAAAGCAAATAAGACACAACAGTCACAATTTCATAAAAACATAGTATCAGTTCTTGAACTAATTATAAAATATGTTGTCGACGCGCGTTTCGGCGACCAGCGCCTTCCTCAAGACAAACAGATTTTCAGGTTCTTGTGAGCTAATACATAGACACAATTTGTATTATTTGACACAACTTCTCACATAAGGGAAAAACCTACGATGTATTAGGTTGATGCATATGGATAGTTCAGCATCAGTGGATTTTGGTTGCAGTCAGGGTAATCTTTATAGATTTCAAATCTCTCGAGAGAAATTGTTTACGTGTTAAGATTTGCTGGCGAAGAATGTCAAATTGATAAAAAAGCACTCTCCTGTATATCCTTTTTCAAATGAACGACATAGATATAAAACAAATGGGCCTCGCCTTCACTGTTCGGAACCGGCATAGATAGATTAGCTCTAGTTCGCGTTTTCCGTTACTCCGAGCATATGCATTTATTTAGGAGGATATCTTGCCGATTCCTGCGTTGCTGGCTAACGAGGATAAACTCGCCAGTGCTGCTTAAAAGAGACAGACCAGCGTGTGGAGGCTTGCTAGTTCGGTAAGCGTATCTGGGTCACTATCGACGATGGGGTAGACAGGAAACCTAGTAGGATCGTCATTGGTTGCTGTGTGTTGCACAACATAGCCATGCGAGAGGGTATGCACAAAGATTAACAACATCCAGATCCCGAGCTTGCCCAATGCCTGGTGATCAAGGTCTGCATATATGAAAACAAATAGGGCCTTCCACCTGATCCACATGTCTAGTTGCTTAATTATAGCAGTAAGAGAATGTTGAGTCAATGGGGAAAGGTGGATCAGACCTCATACTTAACATCCTAAGACACCTCTGCTCTCTACCCCCTGATGCAACAGAAAGGCATGTCCATGTGAACACACAACCCAAGTAGGTAATGTCACTTATGTGTTGTTTCACTTAGTTATGTGACCTGACTCTGTCAATATATTTCTCACCAGTTGGCATATGCAAATGAGTACATCAACTTAATGTAGCAATCCAACTGTTCTGAGGGGAATTATTCTGTATGGCATGCCTATGGAACACTCTATGCAGAAGGGCTGTTTTCATATGGTCTTTTCATTAGATACTATGCGGATCACTGACAGAACATCGACAGACAAAATATCGAGAGGACAAAATATCGAGGTCAAAATATCGACTGCAAAAATATCGACTTCCTATCTTCAAACAGGTAAGTACAAAAATATCGACTCCCAACTATCGACTGTCAAAATATCGAATTTATTAAATGTCTTAAAAGTAAATTAAAAGTAATATAATAATAAATTAAATTAATTTAAACATATTTAAAATACTTATATAAACGTAAAATTGAGAAATAATTAATGTAACTTTAAAAATATATATATTTTAAATCATATATATATATACATATTATTTACAAAAAATATGCAATATTTTTAATGTAGGATAGCGAAAGGGTTACATTTACTGTAACGATTCCAGTGAGTGCAACAGTAGGTAAAGTGTTGGATAGCGTAGGTGTAAAAATTACTATTCCCACTCCAGAGAGTGCAACAGTAGGGAAAGCGTTGGATAGCGTAGGGGTTAAAATTACTATTCCAACTCCAGTGAGTGCAACAGTAGGGAAAGCGTTGGATAGCGTAGGGGTAAAAATTACTATTCCCACTCCAGTGAGTGCAACAGTAGGGAAAGCGTTGGATAGCGTAGGGGTAAAAATTACTATTCCCACTCCAGCGAGTGCAACAGTAGGGAAAACATTGGCTAGCGTAAGGGTTAAAATTACTATTACCACTCCAGAGAGTGCAACAGTAGGGAAAGCTTTGGATAGCGTAGAGGTAAAAATTACTATTCCCACTCCAGTGAGTGCAACAGTAGGGAAAGCGTTGGATAGCGTAGGGGTTTAAATTACTATTCCAACTCCAGTGAGTGTAACAGTAGGGTAAGCGTTGGATAGCGTAGGAGTAAAAATTACTATTCCAACTCCAGAGAGTGCAATAGTAGGGCAAGTAAATACTTATTATTTAAATATAAATAATATAAATAGTAACACCAATTTCAAATTAATTAAAAAAAATTACAATTGTGTAAAATATATTAAATAATCAATTTAAAATACAAATAACAATTATTTAATAATAAAAATTACCTACTAATAATAATTATTTACCTATTAAAAATAAAATAATTAACAATTTGAAAGTATTTTTAAATATTAACTCAATAAATTAGTTATTAAAACATGTAATTACTTACAATTAAATTACTTCACAAGCTGTTCCCCTAAAAACACACAACCCACTACAGAAATTAATTTAAGAAAAGTAACATAATTATCAATTAATCAATTACAATACATTTCAAAATATATATTAATTAATTACAAATTAATAATTAATTTACAATTAGTTCTAAATAAATACCGATAATTAAATTAACATATTTAAATAATTATTATTAAATTACTTCCCACCCTATTCCCCTATAAACCCACAACCTGCTACAGAAAATAAATTACTAAAATTGACATATTTATCCATTAATCAATTAAAATTAATTACCAATTATATTTTAATTAATTGCCAATTAATAATTAATTAACAATTAATTCTAAATAAATAACAATAAATAAAATAACATATTTATTAATTATAATTAAATTACTTCCCACCCTATTCCCCTATAAACCCACAACCCACTACAGAAAATAAATTACTAAAATTAAAATATTCATCAATTATTCAATTAAAATTAATTATTAATTATATTTTAATTAATTACCAATTAATAATTAATTAACAATTAATTCTAAATAAATACCAATAAATAGAATAACATATTTAATTAATTATAATTAAATTACTTCCCACCCTATTCCCCTATAAACTCACAACCCGCTACAGAATTATATTACACAAAAAATAAAAATTAGTATTAACTTACCTTAAATTCGATATTTTTGTTGTCTATATTATGTCTAGTCGATATTATGTCCATTCTATATTTTTGATTCGATATTATGTCCATTCTATTCAATATTAAAATTTTCTAGTCAATATTTTGGTAGTCTATATTATGTCTAGTCGATATTATGTCGATTCTATATTTTCTACTCGATGTTATGTCTAGTCGATATTAAAAACTCAATATTTTGACTCTACACCTACTATGCAATGTACGCATGCCAGTATCCATCTCCTTCATGTTGCTCTTTTACATTGGATTCACCTCCAAGTGATTGAGGAGAAGGCTGACAGGGTCCCCCAACTGTGAAAAGGAGGAAGCAGACATCATTGGGCATGGGTCCTCAAAAGGTTCCACCAGCTTTGCCTGGGAACTGGCATCTGGCTTACCAAGAAGGCATGCCTGACAAACTGGCAAGATATTGTCAGGAATTGAACTGCGGCAGGATTTGCCATTAGAGAACACCAGAGGTCTGCAAGCACTGAGAGGATTTCTGCAGCTGACCCTGGAGCCAGGGTCTATCCATCCTAACAGGGTATGTCCAAGCTGGGCCCCCGCAAAAGCCGGTTCCAGGTCACTACAGAGGAGAGTCCCGGATAAGGCTTGAGTGGACCTCTGTAGTCAGCTGGAGGGTGCAATTTTACATTACTAAATATTGCAATGTGCATGTCATTCACTAAAGTGTCATGTGTTGTTAGTAAACCTGTGCAATATCTCTGATGTCATATTTGTTTCATTAAAATAGTCAGATATGCTTCACATGCCCATGTACATGCAATCGCAAATATGTAGAACAGTGGCACAACCACAAACTGCAAGCAACACATGAGTAAGTGTTACAACTGCTCCATGGTGCCTGCAGCCATATCACCAAACTATATAATGCATTGTTGTCATCTTGAATCTTTCTGGAAAACTATAATGTTTCCCACTACCCATCCGCACGGGAAGTGGCATCACTGAATTTCCCATCATATATCTGAACAGGAAGTTCCATTACTGGTTTTACCGCCAAAACCGTCTTTAAAAGAGGAAGCCAAGCAAGAGGACTTCATTTCCCACCACTCATTAGCAAAAAAAGTAACATCACCGGATCTTCCACAACCACATGCACAGGACGCGACATCACTGAATTTCCCATTACCCATCTGGCTGGACAAGACGTGACATTACTGGTTTTCCTGCTGAAACCGTCTTTAACCCTTTCGATGCTGATGACGAGCTGGGCTCGTCATGGTGCACGGTGGTCGTGTGCTGATGACGAGCCCAGCTCGTCATGAGCCCCACCCTCGGGGGAAGCGCTGGCGCTCCCCCCGAGGTTCTCTGATCTTCATTGTTTTGCTCGGGGCGGCAGCGGAAGAGCTTCCGCTGCCGCCCCCGCCCCCCCCCCCCTGGGAATCCCTGATGACGTCAGCGCGCACCGCGCGCGCTGACATCATCAGGAATTCCCTGCGCTCGGGAAGCCATTTGCTTCCTGCGCGCCAAGGTGGAAAGGTGAGTTTCTCGTGTCCGGCGGGGGTTTGGGGCCGCAAAGAGGCATCAGGGGAGAGGAAAGAGATTTTCCTTTCCCCTGAAGTCTCTTTGCAGGGCATTTCTGCCTCACGATCGCGCACAGCGTCGCGATCGTGCGGCGGAAATGCCCCCACTAGCACCAGGGATTGTAAATTTAGCTTTTCGGGTGGGCAGACATTTTCTTGACGATTTTCTGCCCCCCCTGGGGGCAAATCGGCCCGTTATTTCGGCCATTTTGCCCCCAGGGGGGGCAGAAATAAACCACTGGCACCAGGGATTATTTGTTTTGGCAATGTTTGTTTTTGGAAGCGACCCCTTGGGTAAGGGTCGCTTCCTGGGGGCCTTTATTTTGTCGTTTATTTTCTGTCCCCCCTGGGGGCAAATCGGCCCGTTTTTTTTGCCGTTTTGCCCCCGGGGGGGTCCGAAAATGCCCACTAGCACCAGGGATCGTGAAATTAGCTTTTAGGAAGCGACCCCTTGGGCAAGGGTCGCTTCCAGGTGGGCAGCCATTTTATTTTCGATTTTCTGCTGACCCTGGGGGCAAATCGGGCCGTTATTTCGGCCGTTTTGCCCCCGGGGGGGGGCAGAAATAAACCACTGGCACTAGGGATTTTTTATTAGTGCATGTTTGTTTTGGGAAGCGACCCCTTGGGTAAGGGTCGCCTCCAGGGGGCCTTGATTTTGTTGTTTATTTTCTGCCCCCCCCCCCCCCTTGGGGCAAATAGGGCCTTTTTTTGCCGTTTTGCCCCCGGGGGGGGGGGGCAGAAAATGCCCACTAGCACCAGGGATCTTGAAATTAGCTTTTAGGAAGCGACCCCTTGGGCAAGGGTCGCTTCCAGGTGGGCTGTGATAATATTTTTGTTTTTCTGCCCCCCCGGGGGGCAAATCAGCCCGTTTCTTTAGTTGCTTTGCCCCCAGGTGGGGGCAGAAATTCCCCACTGGCACCAGGGAACTGTTTTGAGGCAATGTATATGTTTTGTAGGCGACCCCTTGGGCAAGGGTCTCTTCCTGGTGGCAAGTAATTGTTTTTGAATTTCTGCCCCCCCTTGGGGCAAATCGGAGTGGTGTTTGCCTGGCGGTGTGTGTAGTGGTGCTTGGCTGGATGGTGTGCGTGGAGTGGTACTTGGCTGTATGTGCACGGAGTGCTGCTTGGCTGGCGGTGTGTGTGGAGTGGCGCATGGCTGGATGGTGTGCGTGGAGCGGTACTTGGCTGTCTGTGCACGGAGTGGTGCTTTGCTTGCGGTGTGCGTGGAGTGGCGCTTTGCTTGCGGTGTGCGTGGAGTGGTGCTTGGCTGGCGGTGTGCGTGGAGTGGCGCTTGCGGTGTGCGTGGAGTGGTGCTTGGCTGGTGGTGTGCGTGGAGTGGTACTTGGCTGTCTGTGCGTGGAGTGGTGCTTGGCTGGCGGTGTGTGTGGACTGGTGCTTGGCTGGCGGTGTGCGTGGAGTGGTGCTTGGCTTGCGGTGTGGTGCTTGGCTGGCGGTGTGTGTGGAGTGGCGCTTGGCTGGATGGTGTGCGTGGAGTGGCGCTTGGCTGGATGGTGTGCGTGGAGTGGCGCTTGGCTGGATGGTGTGCGTGGAGTGGTGCTTGGCTTGCGGTGTGCGTGGAGTGGTGCTTGGCTTGCGGTGTGCGTGGAGTGGCGCTTGGCTTGCGGTGTGCGTGGAGTGGCGCTTGGCTTGCGGTGTGCGTGGAGTGGTGCTTGGCTTGCGGTGTGCGTGGAGTGGCGCTTGGCTTGCGGTGTGCGTGGAGTGGCGCTTGGCTGGCGGTGTGGTGCTTGGCTGGCGGTGTGGTGCTTGGCTGGCGGTGTGTGTGGAGTGGCGCATGGCTGGATGGTGTGCGTGGAGTAGTACTTGGCTGTCTGTGCACGGAGTGGTGCTTGGCTGGTGGTGTGTGTGGAGTGGACCTTGGCTGGATGGTGTGCGTGGAGTGGCGCTTGGCTGGATGGTGTGCGTGGAGTGGCGCCTGGCTGGATGGTGTGCGTGGAGTGGTGCTTGGCTTGCGGTGTGCGTGGAGTGGTGCTTGGCTTGCGGTGTGCGTGGAGTGGCGCTTGGCTTGCGGTGTGCATGGAGTGGCGCTTGGCTTGCGGTGTGCGTGGAGTGGCGCTTGGCTGGCGGTGTGGTGCTTGGCTGGCGGTGTGGTGCTTGGCTGGCGGTGTGTGTGGAGTGGCGCATGGCTGGATGGTGTGCGTGGAGTAGTACTTGGCTGTCTGTGCACGGAGTGGTGCTTGGCTGGTGGTGTGTGTGGAGTGGCGCTTGGCTGGATGGTGTGCGTGGAGTGGCGCTTGGCTGGATGGTGTGCGTGGAGTGGCGCTTGGCTGGATGGTGTGCGTGGAGTGGTGCTTGGCTTGCGGTGTGCGTGGAGTGGCGCTTGGCTTGCGGTGTGCGTGGAGTGGCGCTGTGCTTGCGGTGTGCGTGGAGTGGTGCTTGGCTTGCGGTGTGCGTGGAGTGGTGCTTGGCTTGCGTTGTGCATGGAGTGGCGCTTGGCTTGCGGTGTGCGTGGAGTGGCGCTTGGCTAGCGGTGTGGTGCTTGGCTGGCGGTGTGTGTGGAGTGGCGCATGGCTGGATGGTGTGCGTGGAGTAGTACTTGGCTGTCTGTGCACGGAGTGGTGCTTGGCTGGCAGTGTGTGTGGGGTGGCGCTTGGCTGGATGGTGTGCGTGGAGTGGCCCTTGGCTGGATGGTGTGCGTGGAGTGGTGCTTGGCTTGCGGTGTGCGTGGAGTGGCGCTTGGCTTGCGGTGTGCGTGGAGTGGTGCTTGGCTTGCGGTGTGCGTGGAGTGGTGCTTGGCTTGCGGTGTGCGTGGAGTGGCGCTTGGCTTGCGGTGTGCGTGGAGTGGTGCTTGGCTTGCGGTGTGCATGGAGTGGTGCTTGGCTTGCGGTGTGCGTGGAGTAGTACTTGGCTGTCTGTGCACGGAGTGGTGCTTGGCTGGTGGTGTGTGTGGAGTGGACCTTGGCTGGATGGTGTGCGTGGAGTGGCGCTTGGCTGGATGGTGTGCGTGGAGTGGCGCCTGGCTGGATGGTGTGCGTGGAGTGGTGCTTGGCTTGCGGTGTGCATGGAGTGGTGCTTGGCTTGCGGTGTGCGTGGAGTGGCGCTTGGCTTGCGGTGTGCATGGAGTGGCGCTTGGCTTGCGGTGTGCGTGGAGTGGCGCTTGGCTGGCGGTGTGGTGCTTGGCTGGCGGTGTGGTGCTTGGCTGGCGGTGTGTGTGGAGTGGCGCATGGCTGGATGGTGTGCGTGGAGTAGTACTTGGCTGTCTGTGCACGGAGTGGTGCTTGGCTGGTGGTGTGTGTGGAGTGGCGCTTGGCTGGATGGTGTGCGTGGAGTGGTGCTTGGCTGTGCTTGCGGTGTGCGTGGAGTGGTGCTTGGCTTGCGGTGTGCGTGGAGTGGTGCTTGGCTTGCGTTGTGCATGGAGTGGCGCTTGGCTTGCGGTGTGCGTGGAGTGGCGCTTGGCTAGCGGTGTGGTGCTTGGCTGGCGGTGTGTGTGGAGTGGCGCATGGCTGGATGGTGTGCGTGGAGTAGTACTTGGCTGTCTGTGCACGGAGTGGTGCTTGGCTGGCAGTGTGTGTGGGGTGGCGCTTGGCTGGATGGTGTGCGTGGAGTGGCCCTTGGCTGGATGGTGTGCGTGGAGTGGTGCTTGGCTTGCGGTGTGCGTGGAGTGGCGCTTGGCTTGCGGTGTGCGTGGAGTGGTGCTTGGCTTGCGGTGTGCGTGGAGTGGTGCTTGGCTTGCGGTGTGCGTGGAGTGGCGCTTGGCTTGCGGTGCTTGGCAAGTGGTGCTTGGCTGGTGGTGTGTGTGGAGTGGACCTTGGCTGGATGGTGTGCGTGGAGTGGCGCTTGGCTGGATGGTGTGCGTGGAGTGGCGCCTGGCTGGATGGTGTGCGTGGAGTGGTGCTTGGCTTGCGGTGTGCGTGGAGTGGTGCTTGGCTTGCGGTGTGCGTGGAGTGGCGCTTGGCTTGCGGTGTGCATGGAGTGGCGCTTGGCTTGCGGTGTGCGTGGAGTGGCGCTTGGCTGGCGGTGTGGTGCTTGGCTGGCGGTGTGGTGCTTGGCTGGCGGTGTGTGTGGAGTGGCGCATGGCTGGATGGTGTGCGTGGAGTAGTACTTGGCTGTCTGTGCACGGAGTGGTGCTTGGCTGGTGGTGTGTGTGGAGTGGCGCTTGGCTGGATGGTGTGCGTGGAGTGGCGCTTGGCTGGATGGTGTGCGTGGAGTGGCGCTTGGCTGGATGGTGTGCGTGGAGTGGTGCTTGGCTTGCGGTGTGCGTGGAGTGGCGCTTGGCTTGCGGTGTGCGTGGAGTGGCGCTGTGCTTGCGGTGTGCGTGGAGTGGTGCTTGGCTTGCGGTGTGCGTGGAGTGGTGCTTGGCTTGCGTTGTGCATGGAGTGGCGCTTGGCTTGCGGTGTGCGTGGAGTGGCGCTTGGCTAGCGGTGTGGTGCTTGGCTGGCGGTGTGTGTGGAGTGGCGCATGGCTGGATGGTGTGCGTGGAGTAGTACTTGGCTGTCTGTGCACGGAGTGGTGCTTGGCTGGCAGTGTGTGTGGGGTGGCGCTTGGCTGGATGGTGTGCGTGGAGTGGCCCTTGGCTGGATGGTGTGCGTGGAGTGGTGCTTGGCTTGCGGTGTGCGTGGAGTGGCGCTTGGCTTGCGGTGTGCGTGGAGTGGTGCTTGGCTTGCGGTGTGCGTGGAGTGGTGCTTGGCTTGCGGTGTGCGTGGAGTGGCGCTTGGCTTGCGGTGTGCGTGGAGTGGCGCTGTGCTTGCGGTGTGCGTGGAGTGGTGCTTGGCTTGCGGTGTGCGTGGAGTGGTGCTTGGCTTGCGGTGTGCATGGAGTGGTGCTTGGCTTGCGGTGTGCGTGGAGTGGCGCTTGGCTAGCGGTGTGGTGCTTGGCTGGCGGTGTGTGTGGAGTGGCACATGGCTGGATGGTGTGCGTGGAGTAGTACTTGGCTGTCTGTGCACGGAGTGGTGCTTGGCTGGCAGTGTGTGTGGAGTGGCGCTTGGCTGGATGGTGTGTTTGGAGTGGCGCTTGGCTGGATGGTGTGCGTGGAGTGGTGCTTGGCTTGCGGTGTGCGTGGAGTGGCGCTTGGCTTGCGGTGTGCGTGGAGTGGTGCTTGGCTTGCGGTGTGCGTGGAGTGGTGCTTGGCTTGCGGTGTGCGTGGAGTGGTGCTTGGCTTGCGGTGTGCTTGGAGTGGCGCTTGGCTTGCGGTGTTCGTGGAGTGGCACTTGGCTTGCGGTGTGTGTGGAGTGGCGCTTGGCTGGATGGTGTGCGTGGAGTGGTACTTGGCTGTTTGTGCATGGAGTGGTACTTGGCTGTCTGTGCATGGAGTGCTGCTTGTCTGGCGGTGTGTGTGGAGTGGTGCTTGGCTGGCGGTGTGCGTGGAGTGGCGCTTGGCTGGATGGTGTGCATGGAGTGGTTCATGGCTGTCTGTGCACGGAGTGCTGCTTGTCTGGCGGTGTGTGTGGAGTGGTGCTTGGCTGGCGGTGTGCGTGGAGTGGCGCTTGGCTTGCGGTGTGGTGCTTGGCTGGCGGTGTGTGTGGAGTGGCGCATGGCTGGATGGTGTGCGTGGAGTAGTACTTGGCTGTCTGTGCACGGAGTGGTGCTTGGCTGGTGGTGTGTGTGGAGTGGCGCTTGGCTGGATGGTGTGCGCGGAGTGGTGCTTGGCTTGCGGTGTGCGTGGAGTGGCGCTTGGCTTGCGGTGTGCGTGGAGTGGCGCTTGGCTTGCGGTGTGCGTGGAGTGGTGCTTGGCTTGCGGTGTGCATGGAGTGGCGCTTGGCTTGCGGTGTGGTGCTTGGCTGGCGGTGTGTGTGGAGTGGCGCATGGCTGGATGGTGTGCGTGGAGTAGTACTTGGCTGTCTGTGCACGGAGTGGTGCTTGGCTGGATGGTGTGCGTGGAGTGGCGCTTGGCTGGATGGTGTGCGTGGAGTGGCGCTTGGCTGGATGGTGTGCGTGGAGTGGCGCTTGGCTTGCGGTGTGCGTGGAGTGGCGCTTTGCTTGCGGTGTGCGTGGAGTGGTGCTTGGCTTGCGGTGTTCGTGGAGTGGTGTTTGGCTGGCAGTGTGCATGGTCTGTCGCTTGGATGGTGGTGTGGGTGGACTGGCGCTCGGCTGGCGGTGTGTGAGTACCTACTTTCTGTTGGTCACTACACACACTGCTAGTTGAGTGACACTCTACTCAGTCCATCATTTTGTGTAGTTGCTGTGGCAGATATTTGGGTGTGTGAAAGTGATGGGCCCTTGAATGGCGCTGTCTGCTGGTGTGAGTGTTGTAATGTGATGGGTCTGCGGCTGGTGGTGTGAATGTTTTGTATGTGTCACACGTACGAAAGGTGTATGAATGTCCTTACTGCCCCCGTGTGATGGGGGTATTGGTAGGAGCAGAAGACCGACTGGCACCAAAGGGGTTAGGCAGTAAAATAAATTCAAAAAATTAACCAGTGTCTTGATGTTAAACCTCATCTAATCCCAATTGGTCTTTGCCCTATTTGATGGCCCCTCTGTGCAAATGTAAATTTGGGGGGCAAATTTGTGTGTGGTTTTTTCAATTGTTATATTGTTTGTGAAATGTGGTAGTAATTTTTTTATCTTCTCCATTTTTGCCTTGTTCCAGGCTTTTGCTGTTTGGATTGTTGTAGGTTGCGGGTCCGTTACTGTTGGTTTTGCAGCTTGTGTAGTTGCTTGTGCTTGGTAAGTGAATGTATTTTGTACTACTTTCCCTTGTTTTTTGTCTTTTTGAAAAAGGTTGTACTTATATCACTTTGTGTGGCTCTGTTTCTTTTTTTCTTCAGCATTAGTGTTTTATGTGCACTTTGATTTCTAATTTGTTTTTTTTCTTTTCTTTCTAGTGGGATATCATTTCTTTTTGCTGTGTCTCAGCAGAGTAGGTGCTGGTGAGTGTAGCTGTATTTGGTAAGAGTGAAATTGTTTTGGATTGTATTGATCTTTGTGTGAAAGCCTTACCTTGTTTACTTCTTACTTTGCACAGTGTAGGTTGTTGTTCACTTGTGTGTGCTGTCTTTCTTTGTAAGGATAATGGCTAGTCGCAGGATTACTGCTCAGCAGGTTCTTAGTTTGCTTTTTGAGTCTTCCTCTGACCATGGTTCAGAGACTGACTCTGATTCGGATTTGGAGGTTGGTGGAGAAGATTCAGGCAGTGAGTTTTCTCTTTGCCTGCATTCATCATCATCGGATGAAGAATCTTCTTCTAGTGCTGATGAAGTGTCTATGGTAGCGGAGGACATTGTTGCGCCGGTAGTGGACCAAGAGGCAGCTGTGCTACTTCCTAGGGCTGCAAGGTATCCTTTCTTTTTACGTCGGCATGAGGCAGGTGGGCTGCAGCCTGCGCCCAAAAGGCTTCACATTGCTGTGGTGCGCCAAGCGGCATCTGGTGCTGTTAGGCCTCCTATTGTTGTAGAGCGGCAAGGTGCATCAGGGTCTGATTTGTTTTACGGTGGTGTAGTGCAGCAAGAAGCTTCTCAGGCTGCTGGGCTTCCCATTGGTGAAGTGCTGCAAGAGGCATCTGGGGCTGGTAGGCTTCCCATTGTTGTAGAGCAGCAAGATGCATCTGGACCTGCTTTGTTTCCCGGTGGTGTAGTGCAGCAAGAGTCTTCTGGGGATGCTATGTTTTCTGTTGGTGATGTGCAGCCAGAAGTATCTGTGGATGTTAGGCTTCCCGTACGTGTACAGCAACAAGTGGCTTCTGGTCTGCAGGCTGAGGTGGCTGCTCCCCCCGTTCATGGGGATGGCCTCTGGGTTCCCCCTGGCATGGTGCAGCCGGCATTGCCAGAGTTCACTGGTGTTCCTGGGTGTAGAGTGAATACTGAGAATTTTGAGCCAATACATTTTTTTCAGTTGTTTATGGACGATGTGTTTTTGCAAAATATTGTTGACCAAACCAATTTGTATGCAGAACAGTTTTTGAGGGACAATAGTGCCAGGCTTAAGCCCCATTCTAGAGCTACTCTGTGGACTCCCACAAATGTTGAAGAGATGAAGAAGTTTTTGGGTTTAACTTTTTTGATGGGCTTGCTAAGGAAGCCATCAATGTCTTCATATTGGTCCACTAGTCCCTTGATGACAACAGCTATATATCCAGCAGTCATAAGTCGTGATCGGTTTTTGCTTCTTCTTCGGATGATGCATTTTGTTGATAATGGTTTAGCCTTGGCACGCGATCACCCTGATTGTGACCGTCTGTTTAAAATTCGGCCTGTCCTTGATCACTTTGTTGATCGTTTTTCTGAGATCTTTGCTCCTGGAAAAGAAATTGCAGTGGATGAGTCTTTGCTATTGTTCAAGGGCCGCTTGGTTTTTAGGCAGTACATTCCTAGTAAGAGGGCACGCTATGGAATCAAACTGTATATGTTGTGTGACAGTGAGACTGGATATGTCTACAATTTCAGGGTGTACACTGGTAAGGAGTCCAGCATTAACCCTCCTGGTTGTCCTTCCACTTTTGGAGTGACTGAGAAGATTGTATGGGAACTAGGTAGAGGATTATTTCACAAAGGCCACCATTTGTATGTAGATAACTTCTACACTGGTGTGCGGTTGTTCAAGGAGTTGGCCAAAGTGGGCACTGTTGCTTGTGGCACAATGCGCAGTAACCGGAAAGGTTTCCCAAAGGAACTTGTTTGCAAAAGGCTTGTGAGGGGACAGTCTACTGCATTGCGATGTGGGGAGCTTCTGGCTGTGAAGTTTTCAGACAAGAGAGATGTGTACATGCTGACTACTATCCATGACGAAAGTACTGTACCTCTGCCTGTTTGGGGTCAGGTTGCTGAAGTGCGCAAACCTGTGTGCATTCTAGATTACAATAAGTACATGGGTGGTGTTGACCGAGTAGATCAGAGGTTGGAACCTTATGATGCTATTCGAAAGGCTTACGTTTGGTACAAGAAATTGGCTATTCATCTTTTCCATTTGGCATCCTTCAATGCTTTTGTTGTGTTCCAGAAGTCTTGTCCTGAGTCGAAGATGCCTTTTGTTAAGTTTCAGGAGTCTGTAATAGCCAGCCTTGTACTAGTGGAGCAGGCAAGTGTTCCTAGATTTGGAGTGGTGGAGGAGGTGGCTAGATTGAAAGTACGCACAATGCGAAGGCAGACGCCGGTACAATGCGACTTCGTTTAAAACTCCCGACAGAGTTTAAACACGCGGACTAATAGCGAGATCCTGCTGAAATAACACAAGGCTCGCAGATTACTTCAGCGCTACAACTAAAACGCTCATGATTAACAGGTTGTAGCTCTCGTTACCAAGACATTAAGAATTTACAAAGAAATTGTCGTCAACATTAATTCCTACACCAACCAGTCAGTTCGGCCCCTGACGAAGGGGTTCAAACCCCGAAATGCATTGGGTTTTGGACTAAAACTGTGTTGTGTTCAAACTATTGGAAAATGTACTATCAATGTTTACTAACTGTATGCTGATCACATGTATATGTTGCTATAAATTGCACTATATTCATTTGAATTTAAAATGAATTAAGATACAATGTATGGTTGAATTAAAATACAAGACAAATGATAAATTTGAAATACGTATTCTTTAGTTGATGCGCACTAGAGTCCTTGGGTTTTTCCAATCCTAGGCCATATACAGTAGATTGAAAGATCGCCACTTTGCTGAATTCATTCCTCCCACTACCGCAAAAGACTTTCCGACTAGAAGATGCAGAGTCTGTTGGCGTAGAGGCGTGCGGAAGGAGTCTCGTATGTACTGCCCTGACTGTCCTTCTAAGCCTGGATTGTGTCTGTCAGCTTGTTTTAAATCATACCACACGAAAAAGAAGTATTGGGAGTTTTAATGAGCTGTGAAGTGAATTGCCTGGTCTGTATTCTGTAAAACAATTTGGTTTGTTTCAAGGTTTGGCTTTAGTGCAATGTGTTTGGTTTTAGAATTTGCGTAAGTTGATTTGTAGGTATTTCCATTTGTTTAGTGTTTTTTTGAAAAGAATAATTCTAAATGTGATTGTGGTGTGTGCAGGCTGGCGCTTGGATGGCGGTGTGCGTGGACTGGCGCTTGGCTGGAGGTGTGTGTGGATTGGTGCCTCCCTGGCAGAGTGCATGGTTTGGTGTTTTGCGGGTGGTGTGTGTGGATTTTTGTTTGGCAGGCGGAGTGCATGGTTAGGTGCTTGGCTGGCAGTGTGAGTGTATGGTGCTTGGCTGGTGGAGTGCAAGGAATGGTGTTTGGTTGGCGGTGTGTGTGGAGTGGCGCTTGGCTGGATGGTGTGCGTGGAGTGGCGCTTGGCTGGATGGTGTGCGTGGAGTGGTGCTTGGCTTGCGGTGTGCGCGGAGTGGTGCTTGGCTTGCGGTGTGGTGCTTCGCTGGCGGTGTGTGTGGAGTGGCGCATGGCTGGATGGTGTGCATGGAGTGGTACTTGGCTGTCTGTGCATGGAGTACTGCTTGGCTGGCGGTGTGTGTTGAGTGGTGTTTGGCTGGCGGTGTGTGTGGAGTGGCGCTTGGCTGGATGGTGAGCGTGGAGTGGTACTTGGCTGTCTGTGCACGGAGTGGTGCTTGGCTGGCGGTGTGCGTGGAGTGGCGCTTTGCTTGCGGTGTGCTTGGAGTGGTTCTTGGCTGGCGGTGTGCGTGGAGTGGTACTTGGCTGGCGGTGTGCGTGGTGTGGTACTTGGCTGTCTGTGTGCGCTGAGTGATGTTTGGCTGGCTGTGTGCATGGTTTGGTGCTTGGATGGTGGTGTGGGTGGTCTGGCGCTCGGCTGGCGGTGTGTGAGTACTAACTTTCTGTTGGTCACTACATACACTGCTAGTTGAGTGACACTCTACGCAGTCCATCATTTTGTGTAGTTGCTGTGGCAGATATATGGGCGTGTGAAAGTGATGGGCCCTTGAATGGCGCTGTCTGCTGGTGTGAGTGTTGTAATGTGATGGGTCCGCGGCTGGCGGCGTGAATGTTTTGTATGTGTCACACGTACGAAAGGTGTATGAATGGCCTGTAAAGAGGTTGGTGCCTTGACGTGGCTTTACAGCTCACGAGCTGTGAGTCAGTGGTTCAGTTTATCATACTTTCAATTATACGCAGTGTATTTCATTTTTGTGAAATTACTTGCAAATAAAATTGTATGTACTGAATCATCACTCATCCTCGTGCCAAATCCAACCAGTATGTGTGTGTGTTTGCGGTTTAGATGGCTGTCCAGTAATATTTGTTTTTGTTTTCCCTTTTAGAAGTAGGGTGTACCTTGTCCCTTTTTGTGAATGTTGTAATGTGTTGCTTTTCCTTCCGGATGGTGTCAATGGTCTGGTGTGTAACAGGTATGAAAGGTGCGTGAATGGCCTGTAAAACGGTTGGTGCCTTGTCGTGGCTTTACAGCTCACGAGTTGGGAGTCACTGGTTTGGTTTTTATGCATTTATTTATTGACAGAGCATTTCATTTTTTGAAATATCTTGTTAATAAAATTTTATGTACTGAACCATCACTCGCCCTCGTGCCAAATCCAACCTGTATGTGTGTGTCTTTGAGGAATAGTTAGCCGTGCTTGAATGTTTGACTTTTGAGTAACTCTGTTACGGTGTACATTATAGCTATAAATAACTTACTAAATTTAGATTTTATTGTTAAACCATGGAAGTATATGGTCATGTCTTTCTGGTGAATTTTATTGATTTTTTTCCACAATCTCCTGCAAACTTGAAATTGTCGGTCAAAATTTCCTTGAATCACACGCTCTCAAATTGAAAACTTAATTCGCCACCGTACAATTTGGACCGTTTCCTTTTGCAGCCACTATGCCTACCAACGCAAGTGAGGTACCATTTTTATCGGGAGACCTGGGGGAACGCTGGGTGGGAGGAAATTTGTGTGAGCCCAGTGACGCCACGCTTTCCCACGCAAAAAAAGTATGTAAACACTGATTTTTCCAGCAAAAATTGAGGTTTGCAAGGGATTCTGGGTAAAGGAACGTTGGAGGATCCACGCAAGCCATACCTCCTTGGAAGCCCCTGGGTGTCTACTTTTCAGAAATGTGTGGGTTTAGTAGGTTTCCCTACATGGCCGTCTCGCACGGGGCCAAAAACCCAGGTAACCTCTCTTTCAAAAGCTGGTGGTATTCAATGTCAATACCACCAGCTTTTGCAAGAGGGGTTACCTGGGTTTTTGGCCCCGTGTGAGGCGGCCATGTAGGGAAACCTACCAAACCCACACATTTCTGACAAGTAGACACCCGGGGGCTTCCAAGGAGGTATGGCTTGCGTGGATCCTCCAACGTTCCTTTACCCAGAATCCCTTGCAAACCACAATTTTTGCTGGAAAGATCAGTTTTTACACAATTTTTTTTGCGTGGGAAAGCGTGGCGTCACTGGGCTCACACAAATTTCCTCCCACCCAGCGTTCCCCCAGGTCTCCCGATAAAAATGGTACCTCACTTGCGTGGGTAGGCATAGTGGCGGCAACAGGAAAAGGTCCATATCGTACGGTGGAGACATTACAATAACCAATAGCAAGATTACCTTCTTTTTTTAGGGGGGGACTGAGTTTTTGGATCGGGGCTCGGCGGGCATCTTTGGTAACTACCAAACCCAAACATTTCTGAAAACTAGACACCCGGGGGAGTCTGGGGAGGTATGGCATGCGTGGGTCCCCCAATGTTTTCCTACCCAGAAATCCCTGCAAACCATAAATTTAGGTTAAAAAAACAGTTTTCCATACATTTTTGCGTGGGATCGCCGTGTCGGCACAAATGTCCTACCACCCTGCGTTCCCCTTGTTCTCTCGAGTAAAATGATACCTCACTTGTGTGGGTGGGCCAAAGGCCTGTGACTAAGGCAGGGGGGCTTAATTTGCAACACTGAAATACTACTTTTTTCAACATTCATTTTTGGCCTGTTCTGCTTTGGGGCACCCACACAAGTGAGGTATCCTTTTACTCGGGAGAACAGGGGGAGCGCTGGGTGGTAGGACATTTTTGCCGGCACGGTGATCCCACGCAAAAAAGTTTGGAAAAGTGATTATTTTACCTAATTTTAAGGTTTGCAAGGTGGTCTGGGTAGGAAAACGTTCGGGGACCCACGCATGCCATACCTCCCTGGACTCCCCCGGGGGTCTACTTTTCAGATCTGTTTGGGTTTGGTACTTTCCAAAGAATACCACCGAGCCCCGGGCCAAAAACTCAGGTGCCCCCCCCCCAAAAATGAAGGTTGTTTAGCAATTTGGTATGGTAAATTCACCACCGTACAATTTGAACCATTTCCTTTCGCAGCCACTATGCCTACCCACGCAAGTGAGGTACCATTTTTCTCGGGAGACCTGGGGGAACGCTGGGTGGGTGGAAATTTGTTGATCCACGCAGATTCCGGAACTTTCCACCACAGAAATGTGAGGAAAATTTGTTTTTTTTCCGATTTCTTAGCTTTGCAAGGGATTCTGGGTAAGAGAACCTGGGGGTAGGCAGTCGAGTCACCCCATCCTGAATTCCCCTGGGTGTCTACTTTTCAAAAATATATAGGTTTGCTAGGTTTCCCTGGGTGCCGGCAGAGCTAGGGTTCAAAAACAAAAGGTAGTCTCTTTGCCCAAAAAGGCCACAATTTCACAGAAAAATTGAGTTGTGACCACATTGCGTTTTGCGCTGTTTCCTGTCGCAGCCACTATGCCTACCCACGCAAGTGAGATACCATTTTTCTCGGGAGACCTGGGGGAACGCTGGGTGGGTAGAAATTTGTTGATCCATGCAGATTCCGGAACTTTCCACCACAGAAATGTGAGGAAAATGTGTTTTTTTTTCCAATTTCTTAGCTTTGCAAGGGATTCTGGGTAAGAGAACCTGGGGGTAGGCAGTCGAGTCACCCCATCCTGAATTCCCCTGGGTGTCTACTTTTCAAAAATATATAGGTTTGCTAGGTTTCCCTGGGTGCCGGCAGAGCTAGGGTTCAAAAACAAAAGGTAGTCTCTTTGCCCAAAAAGGCCACAATTTCACAGAAAAATTGAGTTGTGACCACGTTGCGTTTTGCGCTGTTTCCTGTCGCAGCCACTATGCCTACCCACGCAAGTGAGATACCATTTTTCTCGGGAGACCTGGGGAAAAGCTGGGTGGGTGGAAATTTGTTGATCCACGCAGATTCCGGAACTTTCCACCACAGAAATGTGAGGAAAATGTGTTTTTTTTTTCCAATTTCTTAGCTTTGCAAGGGATTCTGGGTAAGAGAACCTGGGGGTAGGCAGTCGAGTCACCCCATCCTGAATTCCCCTGGGTGTCTACTTTTCAAAAATATATAGGTTTGCTAGGTTTCCCTGGGTGCCGGCAGAGCTAGGGTTCAAAAACAAAAGGTAGTCTCTTTGCCCAAAAAGGCCACAATTTCACAGAAAAATTGAGTTGTGACCACGTTGCGTTTTGCGCTGTTTCCTGTCGCAGCCACTATGCCTACCCACGCAAGTGAGATACCATTTTTCTCGTGAGACCTGGGGGAACGCTGGGTGGGTGGAAATTTGTTGATCCACGCAGATTCCGGAACTTTCCACCACAGAAATGTGAGGAAAATGCGTTTTTTTGTTTTCCAATTTCTTAGCTTTGCAAGGGATTCTGGGTAAGAGAACCTGGGGGTAGGCAGTCGAGTCACCCCATCCTGAATTCCTCTGGATGTCTACTTTTCAAAAATATATAGGTTTGCTAGGTTTCCCTGGGTGCCGGCAGAGCTAGGGTTCAAAAACAAAAGGTAGTCTCTTTGCCCAAAAAGGCCACAATTTCACAGAAAAATTGAGTTGTGACCACGTTGCGTTTTGCGCTGTTTCCTGTCGCAGCCACTATGCCTACCCACGCAAGTGAGATACCATTTTTCTCGGGAGACCTGGGGGAACGCTGGGTGGGTGGAAATTTGTTGATCCACGCAGATTCCGGAACTTTCCACCACAGAAATGTGAGGAAAATGTGTTTTTTTTTCCAATTTCTTAGCTTTGCAAGGGATTCTGGGTAAGAGAACCTGGGGGTAGGCAGTCGAGTCACCCCATCCTGAATTCCCCTGGGTGTCTACTTTTCAAAAATATATAGGTTTGCTAGGTTTCCCTAGGTGCCGGCAGAGCTAGGGTTCAAAAACAAAAGGTAGTCTCTTTGCCCAAAAAGGCCACAATTTCACAGAAAAATTGAGTTGTGACCACGTTGCGTTTTGCGCTGTTTCCTGTCGCAGCCACTATGCCTACCCACGCAAGTGAGATACCATTTTTCTCGGGAGACCTGGGGGAACGCTGGGTGGGTGGAAATTTGTTGATCCACGCAGATTCCGGAACTTTCCACCACAGAAAGGTGAGGAAAATGTGTTTTTTTTTCCGATTTCTTAGCTTTGCAAGGGATTCTGGGTAAGAGAACCTGGGGTAGGCAGTCGAGTCACCCCATCCTGAATTCCCCTGGGTGTCTACTTTTCAAAAATATATAGGTTTGCTAGGTTTCCCTGGGTGCCGGCAGAGCTAGGGTTCAAAAACAAAAGGTAGTCTCTTTGCCCAAAAAGGCCACAATTTCACAGAAAAATTGAGTTGTGACCATGTTGCGTTTTGCGCTGTTTCCTGTCGCAGCCACTATGCCTACCCACGCAAGTGAGATACCATTTTTCTCGGGAGACCTGGGGGAACGCTGGGTGGGTGGAAATTTGTTGATCCACGCAGATTCCGGAACTTTCCACCACAGAAATGTGAGGAAAATGTGTTTTTTTTCTCCAATTTCTTAGCTTTGCAAGGGATTCTGGGTAAGAGAACCTGGGGGTAGGCAGTCGAGTCACCCCATCCTGAATTCCCCTCGGTGTCTACTTTTCCAAAATATATAGGTTTGCTAGGTTTTCCTGGGTCCCGGCAGAGCTAGGGTTCAAAAACAAAAGGTAGGCTCTTTGCCCAAAAAGGCCACAATTTCACAGAAAAATTGAGTTGTGACCACGTTGCGTTTTGCGCTGTTTCCTGTCGCAGCCACTATGCCTACCCACGCAAGTGAGATACCATTTTTCTCGGGAGACCTGGGGGAACGCTGGGTGGGTGGAAATTTGTTGATCCACGCAGATTCCGGAACTTTCCACCACAGAAATGTGAGGAAAATGCGTTTTTTTTCCAATTTCTTAGCTTTGCAAGGGATTCTGGGTAAGAGAACCTGGGGGTAGGCAGTCGAGTCACCCCATCCTGAATTCCCCTGGGTGTCTACTTTTCAAAAATATATAGGTTTGCTAGGTTTCCCTGGGTGCCGGCAGAGCTAGGGTTCAAAAACAAAAGATAGTCTCTTTGCCCAAAAAGGCCACAATTTCACAGAAAAATTGAGTTGTGACCACGTTGCGTTTTGCGCTGTTTCCTGTCGCAGCCACTATGCCTACCCACGCAAGTGAGATACCATTTTTCTCGGGAGACCTGGGGGAACGCTGGGTGGGTGGAAATTTGTTGATCCACGCAGATTCCGGAACTTTCCACCACAGAAATGTGAGGAAAATGTGTTTTTTTTTCCAATTTCTTAGCTTTGCAAGGGATTCTGGGTAAGAGAACCTGGGGGTAGGCAGTCGAGTCACCCCATCCTGAATTCCCCTGGGTGTCTACTTTTCACAAATATATAGGTTTGCTAGGTTTCCCTGGGTGCCGGCAGAGCTAGGGTTCAAAAACAAAAGGTAGTCTCTTTGCCCAAAAAGGCCACAATTTCACAGAAAAATTGAGTTGTGACCACGTTGCGTTTTGCGCTGTTTCCTGTCGCAGCCACTATGCCTACCCACGCAAGTGAGATACCATTTTTCTCGGGAGACCTGGGGGAACGCTGGGTGTGTGGAAATTTGTTGATCCACGCAGATTCCGGAACTTTCCACCACAGAAATGTGAGGAAAATGCGTTTTTTTTTCCCAATTTCTTAGCTTTGCAAGGGATTCTGGGTAAGAGAACCTGGGGGTAGGTAGTCGAGTCACCCCATCCTGAATTCCCCTGGGTGTCTACTTTTCAAAAATATATAGGTTTGCTAGGTTTCCCTGGGTGCCGGCAGAGCTAGGGTTCAAAAACAAAAGGTAGTCTCTTTGCCCAAAAAGGCCACAATTTCACAGAAAAATTGAGTTGTGACCACATTGCGTTTTGCGCTGTTTCCTGTCGCAGCCACTATGCCTACCCACGCAAGTGAGATACCATTTTTCTCGGGAGACCTGGGGGAACGCTGGGTGGGTAGAAATTTGTTGATCCATGCAGATTCCGGAACTTTCCACCACAGAAATGTGAGGAAAATGTGTTTTTTTTTCCAATTTCTTAGCTTTGCAAGGGATTCTGGGTAAGAGAACCTGGGGGTAGGCAGTCGAGTCACCCCATCCTGAATTCCCCTGGGTGTCTACTTTTCAAAAATATATAGGTTTGCTAGGTTTCCCTGGGTGCCGGCAGAGCTAGGGTTCAAAAACAAAAGGTAGTCTCTTTGCCCAAAAAGGCCACAATTTCACAGAAAAATTGAGTTGTGACCACGTTGCGTTTTGCGCTGTTTCCTGTCGCAGCCACTATGCCTACCCACGCAAGTGAGATACCATTTTTCTCGGGAGACCTGGGGAAAAGCTGGGTGGGTGGAAATTTGTTGATCCACGCAGATTCCGGAACTTTCCACCACAGAAATGTGAGGAAAATGTGTTTTTTTTCCAATTTCTTAGCTTTGCAAGGGATTCTGGGTAAGAGAACCTGGGGGTAGGCAGTCGAGTCACCCCATCCTGAATTCCCCTGGGTGTCTACTTTTCAAAAATATATAGGTTTGCTAGGTTTCCCTGGGTGCCGGCAGAGCTAGGGTTCAAAAACAAAAGGTAGTCTCTTTGCCCAAAAAGGCCACAATTTCACAGAAAAATTGAGTTGTGACCACGTTGCGTTTTGCGCTGTTTCCTGTCGCAGCCACTATGCCTACCCACGCAAGTGAGATACCATTTTTCTCGGGAGACCTGGGGGAACGCTGGGTGGGTGGAAATTTGTTGATCCGCGCAGATTCCGGAACTTTCCACCACAGAAAGGTGAGGAAAATGTGTTTTTTTTTCCGATTTCTTAGCTTTGCAAGGGATTCTGGGTAAGAGAACCTGGGGTAGGCAGTCGAGTCACCCCATCCTGAATTCCCCTGGGTGTCTACTTTTCAAAAAGATATAGGTTTGCTAGGTTTCCCTGGGTGCCGGCAGAGCTAGGGTTCAAAAACAAAAGGTAGTCTCTTTGCCCAAAAAGGCCACAATTTCACAGAAAAATTGAGTTGTGACCATGTTGCGTTTTGCGCTGTTTCCTGTCGCAGCCACTATGCCTACCCACGCAAGTGAGATACCATTTTTCTCGGGAGACCTGGGGGAACGCTGGGTGGGTGGAAATTTGTTGATCCACGCAGATTCCGGAACTTTCCACCACAGAAATGTGAGGAAAATTTGTTTTTTTTCTCCAATTTCTTAGCTTTGCAAGGGATTCTGGGTAAGAGAACCTGGGGGTAGGCAGTCGAGTCACCCCATCCTGAATTTCCCTCGGTGTCTACTTTTCCAAAATATATAGGTTTGCTAGGTTTTCCTGGGTCCCGGCAGAGCTAGGGTTCAAAAACAAAAGGTAGGCTCTTTGCCCAAAAAGGCCACAATTTCACAGAAAAATTGAGTTGTGACCACGTTGCGTTTTGCGCTGTTTCCTGTCGCAGCCACTATGCCTACCCACGCAAGTGAGATACCATTTTTCTCGGGAGACCTGGGGGAACGCTGGGTGGGTGGAAATTTGTTGATCCAGGCAGATTCCGGAACTTTCCACCACAGAAATGTGAGGAAAATGTGTTTTTTTTCTCCAATTTCTTAGCTTTGCAAGGGATTCTGGGTAAGAGAACCTGGGGGTAGGCAGTCGAGTCACCCCATCCTGAATTCCCCTGGGTGTCTACTTTTCACAAATATATAGGTTTGCTAGGTTTCCCTGGGTGCCGGCAGAGCTAGGGTTCAAAAACAAAAGGTAGTCTCTTTGCCCAAAAAGGCCACAATTTCACAGAAAAATTGAGTTGTGACCACGTTGCGTTTTGCGCTGTTTCCTGTCGCAGCCACTATGCCTACCCACGCAAGTGAGATACCATTTTTCTCGGGAGACCTGGGGGAACGCTGGGTGGGTGGAAATTTGTTGATCCACGCAGATTCCGGAACTTTCCACCACAGAAATGTGAGGAAAATGCGTTTTTTTTCCCAATTTCTTAGCTTTGCAAGGGATTCTGGGTAAGAGAACCTGGGGGTAGGTAGTCGAGTCACCCCATCCTGAATTCCCCTGGGTGTCTACTTTTCAAAAATATATAGGTTTGCTAGGTTTCCCTGGGTGCCGGCAGAGCTAGGGTTCAAAAACAAAAGGTAGTCTCTTTGCCCAAAAAGGCCACAATTTCACAGAAAAATTGAGTTGTGACCACGTTGCGTTTTGCGCTGTTTCCTGTCGCAGCCACTATGCCTACCCACGCAAGTGAGATACCATTTTTCTCGTGAGACCTGGGGGAACGCTGGGTGGGTGGAAATTTGTTGATCCACGCAGATTCCGGAACTTTCCACCACAGATATGTGAGGAAAATGTGTTTTTTTTCCAATTTCTTAGCTTTGCAAGGGATTCTGGGTAAGAGAACCTGGGGGTAGGCAGTCGAGTCACCCCATCCTGAATTCCCCTGGGTGTCTACTTTTCAAAAATATATAGGTTTGCTAGGTTTCCCTGGGTGCCGGCAGAGCTAGGGTTCAAAAACAAAAGGTAGTCTCTTTGCCCAAAAAGGCCACAATTTCACAGAAAAATTGAGTTGTGACCACGTTGCGTTTTGCGCTGTTTCCTGTCGCAGCCACTATGCCTACCCACGCAAGTGAGATACCATTTTTCTCGGGAGATCTGGGGGAACGCTGGGTGGGTGGAAATCTGGTGATCCACGCAGATTCCAGAACTTTCCACCACAGAAATTTGAGGAAAATGTGTTTTTTTTCCAATTTCTTAGCTTTGCAAGGGATTCTGGGTAAGAGAACCTGGGGTAGGCAGTCGAGTCACCCCATCCTGAATTCCCCTGGGTGTCTACCTTTCAAAAATATATAGGTTTGCTAGGTTTCCCTGGGTGCCGGAAGAGCTAGGGTTCAAAAACAAAAGGTAGTCTCTTTGCCCAAAAAGGCCACAATTTCACAGAAAAATTGAGTTGTGACCACGTTGCGTTTTGCGCTGTTTTCTGTCGCAGCCACTATGCCTACCCACGCAAGTGAGATACCATTTTTCTTGGGAGATCTGGGGGAACGCTGGGTGGGTGGAAATCTGGTGATCCACGCAGATTCCAGAACTTTCCACCACAGAAATGTGAGGAAAATGTGTTTTTTTTGTCATATTTTTAGCTTTGCAAGGGATTCTGGGTAACAAAACCAGGGGGTAGGCAGACGAGTCACCCCATCCTGAATTTCCCTGGGTGTCTAGTTTTCACAAATGTATAGGTTTGCTAGGTTTCCCTAGGTGCTGGCAGAGCTAGGACTCAAAAACTAAAGGTAGTCTCTTTGTCCAAAAAGCACAAGATTTCACTGGGAAATTGAGGTGCAACCGCGTTGCGTTTTGCGCTGTTTCGTGTTGCAGCCACTATGCCTACCCATGCAAGTGAGGTATCATTTTTCTCAGGAGACCTGGGGGAACGCTGGGTGGGTGGAAATTTGTTAATCCACGCAGATTCCAGAACTTTCCACCACAGAAATGTGAGGAAAATGTGTTTCTTTTGTCATAATTTTAGCTTTGCAAGGGATTCTGGGTAACAAAACCTGGGGGTAGGCAGACGAGTCACCCCATCCTGAATTTCCCTGGGTGTCTAGTTTTAAAAAATGTATAGGTTTGCTAGGTTTCCCTATGTGCTGGCAGAGCTAGGACTCAAAAACAAAAGGTAGTCTCTTTGTCCAAATAGCACAAGATTTCACTGGGAAATTGAAGTGCAACCACGTTGCATTTTGAGCTGTTTCGTGTCGCAGCCACTATGCCTACCCACGCAAGTGAGGTACCATTTTTCTCGGGAGACCTGGGGGAACGCTGGGTGGGTGGAAGTTTGTTGATCCACGCAGATTCCAGAACTTTACACTACAGAAATGTGAGGAAAATGTGTTTTTTTTGTCAAATTCTAAACTTTGCAAGGGATTCTGGGTAACAAAGCCTGGTGGTAGGCAGTCGAGTCACCCCTTCCTGAATTCCCCAGGGTGTCTACTTTCCAAAAATGTATAGGTTTGCTAGGTTTCCCTAGGTGCCGGCAGAGCTAGGGTGCAAAAACTACAGGTAGGCACTTTGCCATAAAAGGGTCAATTTGTAACTGCAAAATTGAGGTGTGACCACGTTGCATTTTGCGCCGTTTCCTATCGCAGGCACAAGGCCGACCCACACAAGTGAGGTACCGTTTTTATTGGGAGACTTCGGGTAATTCAGATTTGTAAATCAACTGTTATTACCAAATGAGATTTCTAGCATTTCTCCCTTTCAATGACAGACATTGTGTAAAAAAAAAATGTTTTTGAAAAATGACCAATAATTCTCAAGCTAGTATGGGTATTCCCAATTTTGAAAATGTGCAATTATATACTGTTTCTGAACTCTATATTTTGTACCCAATTCAGAAATACATAGGTGTCTTTCATACAGATTTTTCCATGTATACATTTTCTAAGACAAAGTGCTCTATACCCAGTAAAAGAAAAAAAAACATTGCAAGTTGCTGCTCAGTTTTTGGATCTGGGTTCGTTGGGTTCTTGGTGAAACTACAAGTCCTATATATCCCCACAACCAGGAAGGTCTAAAGGATGTAACAGTATATTGCTTTCCAAGAGCTGTCAAGATTAGAAAAAGTTATAGGTGAAAACGTTGAGACAAAAGGCTGTTTTTTTCAACAAATTTTCTATTATTCCAAGATTTAACTGTTACTTTCGATAAAGAATCCTTCATGGATTTAGACAAATGACCCTTTTCTGAATTTAGAATTTTGTTTACTTTCCGAAATTGTACAGCTTTCTAGGATTCATTATTGCTTTCAAACTCTTTTCTACCATTAATTGGAAGGAGGTGGAAAGCTCTAAAAATAGCAAAAATAGGCTATGTCCCAGAAAAATGCCAAAACTGTGTGAAAAATGTTGGTTCCCTGACAAAAGACTGTCATTCCTTGAAAGCTGAGAAAACGGAGATTTCAGCCCCACAAACCCTTTTTTGATACCATTTTCAGGGAAAAACCCAGAGGCTTTCATTTGCAGCCCATTTTTCTGAAAAAAACAAAAAAATCACTATATTTTGGTTAATTTCTGGGACCTCTCCAAGGGAATCCACAAACCCTGGGCGCCTTTGGAATCCACATGATGTTGGAAGAAAAGGACGCAAATTTGGCGTGGATAGCTTATGTGGTCAAAAAGTTACAGGGGCCTAAGCGCGCACTACCCCAAATTGCCAAAAAAGGGCTCAGCACAGGAGGGGAAAAGGCCCAGCAGCGAAGGGGTTAACAGAAGAAGCCAAGCAAGAGCACTTTATTTTCCATCACCCATCAGCACAGGAAATGAAATCATGTCACCTTGTACTCCTCTCCCAGGACCTACTTAATGACAGCTGCAACATGGATGCACAGCAGGCGTGCCACTGGTACACTGAAGACAAGCTCATCTGCGCCCGTCCACACCTGGTCCGTGCCTTCATCGGGAACCCTGGCGCGATCACTGCCCAGCAATACTCTGCAGCGCTCCTTAGTTTGCTAGACCTGGATGCCATTGCCCCATTGCTGCCACACCACACCTCACATCACAGTAGGAGCTTTCACCTGTACCCACTGCTGGTTCTCCAGCATCCACCCACCCACACCTCCCACACAAATACTAACAAAGACCTCAACAGCCCTTCCCAACACACACTCACACAAGAACCAACAATGCCTACATTCCTACCCTACACCACATGCCACATCAGACCCTTACGTCAACACCCACTTGTATGCATGCTTCTCGGCACACAATCACTCACCAAGTACACAACCAGAATATGGTACCTTCTGAGCAGGGATGTACCCAACATCCTCTTTATCACAGAGACTTGGCTCGACCCCTCATTGGCTCCCAACATCGCCATGGCAATCCCAGCAAGCTACAAGATCGCTTGACAGGACTGCCTTCACAAGCCAGGAGGAGGACACGCTATAATCTACAAGGAAACCATCAAATGCACAACATCCATAAAGAATGATGCCCATTCATGGCACAAATGCACTTAAAGCTGTAAAGCTCCTTAAAAACTCACTCTAAACTGAACCATCGCCTACAAGGCACCAAGAACACGAGTCGCCTTTACCAACCTCATCACTGACTTTGTTGCTCTGCTCACCATCGACTCCAGAGCCTACAATCTCCTCGGCGACCTCAGCTTTCACCTGGAAAACCGAAACAACCCCTGCTCCACATCACTCCTCAAAAGCTTGAGTAACATAGGACTCACCCAGAACCAACACACACAGCAGTACGCACACTGGACCCCATCTTCACCACAAGTGACAGCATCAAATACAACTCCACCAAACAGCACACATGGACAAACCACTCCATCATCCACTTCCAGTTACTACACCCCAAGTCAATAACCCTACTTGGTTCAGCGATCGAAGCAGCAGCTGGGGCAAAATCACAGAAGCAGACTGGCTCAGCGCCCTCAGCATTGATCAGCCTAGCCCCACAGACAGCCTCAACAAAGACATCAACAACTTCAACAACTGGATCAAGAACTGTGTGGGTTCCTCCATACCTATCAAACCCAACAAGAAAATCAAACAAGCAGGCCAGCTGGTACACAGAAGATCTCCAAGACACCAAATGACAATGCAAAAAACTAGAAAGGAAATTGAGAGCCAGCCATGACACCACCGACAGAACTTCCTAGAAGGCTGCACTGAGACACTATCCCCAGCACATTAGTGACTCCAAGGAAAAAGCCCTAGTGGACTGCATTGAAGGAAGCACCCACAGTTGCATGAGATCTTCTTGATCATCAAGGATTTCACCACGTTCTCAGCCACTGGCAACATCATTGCTGCCTCCCAATAACTCAGTGACATCCTGTCTAACTTCTTTCACAGCAAAAATCACAAACATCTAAAACACCTTTGCATACCACCCAAACCCCAGAGAAGTCAATGCTAACCTACCCACCACCAACCGAGACAGCCACCTGACTGAACAGCCCTCACACACAGCGGCAATCTTGTGGAGCATCCACTCAGGGGCCTCAACGGACCCATGCCCCCTCCACTTCTACGACCTGGGAACATCACCAATCGGCACCTCCCTGACCCATATCTTCAACACTTCCATCACATCCGCCACTTTCCAGAATAAATAGAAACTTGCAGAAATCAACTCCATCCTCAAGAAGCTCACTGTCAACCTAAATCAATTGATCAAATTCTGAACAGTCTCCCTGCTCCCCATGCAGCCAAAATGATTGAGAAGGCTATTAACAAACAACTAGCAACCCACCTCGAACTTCACCATGTTCTAGACAACATACAATCAGGTTTCAGAAAGAACCACAACACTGAAACAGCACTCAACACTGACGACATTCGAAACATCCTGCACTGAGGAGAAACAGCTGCCCTCATCGTGCTCGAGCTCTCAGCAGCCTTCAACACTCTCTCCCACAAGAAAGGCATACAAGGATTCGTTCTCAAATGGATCTGCTCTTTCCGCACAGGGACAAACACAAGGGTCAGGCAGCCATGCTTCCCATCAGAAACCAAGAAACTGATATTCAGTTCCCCACAGGAATCATCCCTCAGCCCCACTCTTTTCAACATTTGCATGACACCGCTCACCAACATCATCTGATCACAAGACCTGACCATCATCTCCTATTCTGCTGACATCCAACTCATCCTTTCCCTGACAAATCGGACAAACACCCCCAGAACCAACTTCACCAACTGCATGACCATAGTTGCAGACTGGATGTAAACCAACTGCATGAAGTTCAACTCAGACAAGACGGAAGTACTGGTCTTCAGCAACAAGACCTCCCCATATGATTCAACCTGGTGGCCATCGGAGCTGGGACCAACACTCAAACCACCAGACCAGGCAAAAAATCTAGGGATTGAATGACAAGCTCTTTTTTTTTTTTTTTTTTTTTATTAAACAAGCCGTAGGATAAACATTGGTACATTAATTACTTCATAATTAGAAAAAATTTCCAGACAATATACAAGAGACAAAACTACACAAACTGCAATAACGTATGACTAAACGTTTTTCCTTTCATAAAATGCTAAAACAAAAACGTAGTCAGATTGAAAATATAAAAACTATTGGTATGGAACAAACATCAAGATTACAATACGGATTGATAAAGTGCTAGTGCAATGTAGTATGGAAGCCGCTAATTTAAAACAGCAAGAATATTATTGTACATTTTTTTTTTTTTTTTTTTTTTAAAGTGCTAGTGCAGTAACATGTAAAGTTGGCATATGTAAAGAGACTAGAGCGTTAAAGTGGGTGGACCGACAATATATATCTCAGGAGGAGTATTATCCTATTTCTTTAAAGTACAAATGCAAAATCGCACAACGTTAACAAATAAATATATCTAAGATGGAATACACAAACGACTGGTATAATATAGCAGATTAAATATGTAGTTGAAATTCTTAAAAATGTAGAAGCAATACATTCTAAAAATTTGACTTAAATAAGACTATTAACTTCCTTTTATCGATTCAAGCATCTCAAAATATTTCCAGTTCCTTTCAAACCTAGCAATCGCTCCCACTCTACCTGCATAGGCTCTCTCAAAGTTACATGTTCTTCTCATTTTATTAATCCATTTTAATTGGCATGGGGCTATCATAGATTTCCAATTTTGTAAGATTAAAGATCGTGCTACCGCCGTAGAGATAAAAATAAACACTTCTTCTGATTTGTTAAACCTGTTCCTATCTTTACAGATACCGAAAAGGGCTATCTCTACCTCTGGTAGTAGAATTTTCCCAATTGCCATCTCTAAGTCTGTAAAAATCCCCTTCCAAAAGGATTCTAACTTAGGACAGGAGAAGAAGATATGATGCCAGCCACCCTGACCCCAAGTTTTACATCTGAAACATTTGTTCTGGTATGCAGGGAATATTCTCTGCAAAGCCTCAGGGGTATAATATAACAACCAACGAGAAAAAAAGGACATACGTTTAAAATTAGCTGCACGAAGTGCTTTGTTTCCTAAATGACATATAACTTCCCAGTCTTTATCTGTAAAAACACACTGAGTCATAAGGCTTATTTTTTCTAAGTGACAAGCAGTTATAGGAGATGGTCCAGAGGGGAAGAGCTTTTTATACCAGAATCCAATACCTGTATGTTTCTCCCCATATAGAGCTGTTAACAAAACATTAGGTGTTGTATCTAGCCCTCCTATTTCTTTTTTTATAAAATTGACCAGTTGTATATATTCGAAGAACCTAATACGTCTAGGATGTGCTCTATCTATTACCGTTTGCCAGCCAATTACAGAATTTTGGATGAGTAGGTGCCTTATTTCCCCAAATCCAGCGGATTCCCATTCTAGCAGGTGATTCAATGATATCTGAAGACCCATCTTAGCACATTCTATCAGTTTCAAATGGATAGATCCATCTGAACCATATTTTTTAAATAAGAGCCGTAATCTTGATGCATATCCCATCAGTGTCTTATATCTGGTTTTCTTAGGAAGCTTTGCAGTTTTTAAAAAGAAAAAAATTTGAGAGCCTGATTCCTCAAGCATTTTATCCAAAAAAAATTGTCTCTTGTCTGTCTATTCCTTAATAATCCCGCCACTATGTCAAAAAAAGCTGCTTCATAATATGTTTTAAAATGGGGCAGAGCGAGTCCACCTAGGTTTACTGAAAGTTGTACCACCGAGAGCTTGGCTCTTGAGGCCTTTTTATTCCAAATAAATCTTCTCAACATGGATTCAAGTTCATTAAAAAAGGCCATGTTAACTTTAATTGGGATATTGCTAAACAAGAATAAAAGCAAGGGCAGTACGTTCATCTTTACCAAAGCCACTCTGCCAATCAAAGACAAAGGCAACAGGTCCCATTGTTCAAGTAAGCTCTTGATTTTGTTCTTCGTTTTTAAATAATTTAAACGAAAAAGTTCTTGATACTCCCTGGTTACATAGATCCCTAGGTATCTTATTGGATCCCGTTTTTCTGCTTGGGGCTGAAGTTCTAGCGGAAGAAAATCTGAATTTGAGCATAAAACAAGAACTTCTGTTTTTTTCTCATTGATCTTATAACCCCCAATCTTTTCGTATTCCTTAAGATCTTTCATAAGATGAAGAATATTTTCTTTATCGGGGGCCATATATAAGATAATATCGTCTGTGAATAATTTTAGTTTTGACATTCCAACGATTGGGGGAGATATTGCTACATTATTCCTTAATTTTATTACTAGAGGTTCAATAAAAAAAAGTGAAAAGCAAGGGGGATAAGGGGCACCCCTGTCTAGTGCCTCGATTAATTTTTATCTTCCCTGCTTGCCTAGCATTAATTATAACCTGGGCTGATGCCCCTTCATAAATATTCTGTAGCATATTAATAATTAGAGCAGGGAACCCAAAATAACCCAGGGAAGTAAATAAAACTGACCAGTTAACTAAATCAAACGCTTTTTCTGCATCAATCATTAAGATGCATGCAGGGATTGAGTTAATATTAAAAAAATCTAACGCCTGAATCAAATATTCTGTATTAGCAGCCATATAGCGACCGGCTATAAACCCCGTCTGGTCTTGATGTATTACCTCCTGAGCTGCGAACACAAATCTTTGAGCCCAGATTTTCATAAAGATCTTATAGTCCGAGTTCAACAGACTAATTGGTCTAAAGGAATTCACATCCTCGGGGTTTTTATCTTTCTTCACGAAACTAATAATTGTGGACTCTTTGAACTCTAAAGGAACCGTCCCGCCAAGTCGAATATAATTAAATAGATTTTTCAAGGGGTCTTCTAGTTCCTTCAAAAACACCTTATAAAACTCAATTGGGAACCCATCTATACCTGAGGCTTTCGCTCCCGCTGTTTCCTTTATACCATTTTGTATTTCTAGGGAACTTATTTCGCTATTTATTTGATTATGCCTGGAGACAGAAATTTTGGGTATATCCAGATTGTCAAAATATTCCCTGATTAGTGTTACTTCCACTTGAATAGCAGGAGAATAGATTCTCTTGTAATGATCTAGGAATATTTTCGCGATCCCCTCACTCCGAGTCTCTGTGCCACCGAGGGGATCCTGAATTTTCAAAATAACAGAGGACTCTTGTTTTTTTCGGATTGAGTTAGCCAAAAGCTTCCCCATCAGTTGACTATCTTCATATAGTTTTTGCTGGAAGGCCTTTGAGCTGTTTATCTCTTCCAAAATAAAGAAGTCCCTGAGCGATGCTTTGGCTTGTTCCCATTTATTAGGCATTTGATGCAGTTTTAATGCGTATTCTTTCTCAGCGATACACTGAAGGGTAGATATTTTTCCCTTACGGACGTTTGCCTTGTTGCTGGAATATGCTATAATCTGTCCTCGGGCTGCAGCTTTAAATGCGCCCCATACTGCAAAAGGCTCTGCTGAATCCTTATTGACCAAAAAAAACTCTTTTATCCATTCTCTGAAGCTCTCTACCCATAATGTATTCTGTAAGAGGGTACGATCCAGCTGCCACCTGGGACGCACCCCCTCCATACCCTCCAGAATCAATTCAATTTCAATCCTCCCGTGATCTGAAAACGGATTACAACCTATCAATGCGTTGGAGATTTGCAACGATCTGGAGGATAGAAATAAGTCTATTCTGGAGGCTGTCTGAAATCTATTAGAATAACATGTGTAATACTCAATGTTGGGGTTCAGTGAGCGCCAAGAGTCCCGCAGTTGGTATTCTGCCATAAAGGCCTCTAGCACCCTTTTAGTTTTTGGTTTTAATTGTTTCTTATTCTTGTTAGAGGTATCCTTCTTTAAATCCTGAATGTAATTAAAATCACCCCCTATTATAATTTGCCCCGGAGTACCCCTTAACGTTTCACTAATTTCAGTCAGGGCTGTGGTGTCATCTAAGATTGGGCCATAGTAATTTACAAGGTTGAATGTTTTTCCCAGCAGTTTTACTACCACCCAAAGCCATCTACCTTTAGGATCTCTTTGCACCTGCACAATTTCCCAGGGTAGGTTTCTTGAGAAGTAGATTGCGACACCCCTCTGCGCCACCCCTGCTGAGGAGAAGAACCCATGGGAGAAATATCTTGGCAGAAACAATTTTGGATAATGTGTTTTCAGGTGTGTCTCCTGGAGGAAGACCACCTGGGGTTTAAGGGCTGTAATCCATTTTAAAAGGGCACCGTATTTCTGTTTGTTGAGCAGCCCATTTGCATTTAAGGACAGGATTTTGCATGGATCAAAACCCATCTATAAAAAAAAATCTTAAACATATTCTGTACCAACTAATTTCTAGAATAACAGACCTACTGTGCTTGTATTTTTTTACTGCATTTACCCCCCCCACCCTACACCTCCCCAGTGACGTGGGAGCCCCCCCTCCGTCCACGCAGCCCACATCTCCCCCCCCCATAGCTTCTTCAGGTGTCTTCTTGCGCCGCCTTGGTTGTTTCCTTCTTTTTTATTTACTTTTATATAAATATATATATATATATATTTTTTGTTTTTGCTAACAGAATACTCGGATTTCTTAAATGTAATCGCTTTTTAAGTTTTTTGAGCTTTTGAGCCTTTTAAATTAGGCCTTTGTGGATATTTCATTGAGAAGAGTCTGGGCCTCTTCAATATCGGTAAACAAAAAGAATTTTCCCTTTACAAGAACCTTCAGCTTTGATTGCTGAGCAATCGAGGCCTGGGCGCCATTAGCTTTGAACAGTTGTAACAATTTTACAAATTCTTTCCTTCTTTTGGCTGCGGCCGCAGTCATGTCTGAGAATATCCTACATTTAATAGTTTCTGAAATAGCAAACTGACGTTGTTGATAGGCCTTTGAAAGAATCCGCTCCTTAATCCTGAAGTCCGCAAAATTCAGTAAGATAGTTCTTGGAAATGGAGAATTTGGGAAATGCTGAGCCGGTACTCTGTGGGCCCTTGTTATTGTTAGGTCTCCCTCAAAGTCTGGTAGGACTACTTTCTGGATGAAAAAGTTAACCCATTGTATCGTGTCTGGGCCTTCTGTTCCTTCGGGATCCCCCACAATTCTCAGGTTTGATCTACGAGAATGGTTTTCCAACTCCTCAAGTTTATTTTCCATAGAGATCCTCTTCTTTACAGCCTCCTTGGTTGCTCCTGAGGCCCTATTCATTTGATCTTCCAAGCTTGCTATCCTTGACTCAGCTTCCTGAACCCTTATAGGGAGTGCTAATGTTATTTCCTCCAGCTTATCTATTCTGGCATGGATGGCAGCTAGCTCAGTTCGTTGATTATTTTTAATCTCACGAATTTCGTCGAGAATTAAATTGAGCATCTCACGAATGTCTAGCTGGAATTTTGCTTCAGATCTCCCTTCAGAGTCCAGTATACTTAAGTCGAGCCCTGTTGCTTCTTCATTCCTGGGGGTTATCGCTTGTATGATTTCCCCATCCCTTACTTCCTCATTTGCTGTTGGAAGCTGGGTTTGAGGTGCAGATACTGTCTTGTCGGGGCCTTTAGATAAGGCACTTGGGGTAGGTGTATCCTGTGAAGAGGAGGGGAGGTTCAATTTTGGAGTTGTTTTTTTCGCAAAAAGTGGAAAATCCTTCACTTCCTTTCCTCTGGTTCCACTCTTTCCACCCCCCTCTTCTGTCTGGGCTGCTGGTATCGCCGGAGTTGGAGAAGAATTTGGGGGTTGAGGTTGAGGATGAACTACCACCTCTAGCTGAAGAGAAGGAACTACAGTATTAAGGTCAGCCATGTTGCCCTCCTTGATTACTGCTTTACACTGTTCTTCATGCTGTTGGGGGGTAGAGGAGAGAGGCAGTTCATCATCTGAAGACTCGGGTGTTGTATCTTCAGGCACAGGGCTTTCCTCCCTGTTGCCATCCTCTTTTTTATCCTTAGCAGCCTTGCGTGCCGCCTTTCTAGCCAGAGCAAGGCGAGTTTTAGCCTTCTGTCGGGCAGCCGCTTCCACTTTACTGAGTTTGACTGCATCCTCACACTCTTTCTGCGGTTTGCCCATTCTTAGAAGTGCAACCTCTCCTTTATATATATATATATTTTTTTTTTTGCAAAGAACTTATGAAGCTTTTGAGACTTTAACTGTACAATTGCGTGACCATCAAGAGTTTTTTTTTTTTTATTTGATTTTTTTTCCCTCACAATTACAGCTTGGCAGTCTTTATAAGGCCCTGGAGTTGAGAAACTCCGCTGATACTTTACAGCCGATTTTCACGAAATTCTTGTATAAAGTGTAAGACGCTTTATCCAGCTTCTGCTAATGAGAGGGTGAGATTGACATTTTTTTCATTTTCCCCCTCCGCTTTTGCCAACCAATCCCTAACCCCAGTCCTTAATTCTCACAGTTGTCGCGGTGCTGGTATCACTGAGGGAGTGCTCACCTCGGGCATTCTTGGAATGCGCTCTCCGCCGACAGTCCAGGAACGTAGCGAGTATAGTGATGCGGTAATTGACAGTTGAGCCGGACTCGCGGGGCAAAGCTTTAAAACGGCTCCTCTGCTTTCAATCCTCGGAGGTTTTCAGCCGCGATTCTGATGTGATTCCAACGCTTCCAACGCTCATTTCCTTGCTTCGCGGCGGCCAGTGCAGAAGCAGGCTGTGAGAGCAGCGGGAGGCAGCTAGCGTCTCTGAAGCTCGATCGCCATTCCTGAAGGCGGGGCCATGGGTCGTGAGTCACGGGAGACTACGCAGAGGCGTGGATCTCTGCAGTCCCCGTCATCCCCCCCTACACCGACAAGCTCAACATGATGGCTCAAGTTAACACAGTGGGCACCTCCTGATTACTCATCCTATGCATGGTGCAAAAGATCTTCAAATGTTTGCCTCAGAATGCCAGACGAACCATCACACAAGCACTCATCACCAGGAGGATGGACTACAGCAACACTCTCTATGCTGGAATCTCCTACCAACTCCTACACAAACTCCAGACCTTCCAGAATGTAGCTGCAAGACTGATACTTGACCTCCCATGCTGCACCAATATCACGCCGCACCTTCTGAAGCTTCACTGGCAGGAAACATTATTTACAACGCATGCGATACATCACATGCCATTACAACGCAAGGCGTTACAACGACTTGCTGTAGGGGGCAGAATGTGTCAGATTTGTTGTATTTTCAATCCAACACCTTTCCAACACCTTTCCTACTGTTGCACACACTGGAATTGGAATTGTAAATTATACTATTCAAAACTCCAGCGCCCTCCCACAACAACTTGCATTGTAATAACATGCAAATCAACAACGTGTCGTTGTAACGACCTGCGTTGTAATGGCATGCGTAGAAAACACATGCTATTATTCACTGGCTCCCCATTCACAAGCAAAGCCAATTCAAGCTTCTCACGCACACATACAAAGCCCTACTCAACATAGGACCAGAATACCTGACAGCCTCAAACACTTTCATCAACTCGCAGACATTTATGCTCTGCTCCACTTGCACACACTCCCTGCATTAGCAAAAGCACAACTGGAGGTTGCTCCTTCTCCTACATTGCACCCTAGACATGGAAAAACCTCCCTAAAAACACCAGATCCTTCACCTCACTTCTTGAGTTCCGCAAGAAGCTGAAGTCCTGGCTCTTCATATAAGCACCTTGGAACCACACACCTAAACACCTTGCCCAAGCATCTGTATACCCTTTCAGGTGATTAGTACAATATACACATCAATATAATATAACATAACATAAAGTTGGAGTTGTATCCCCTGTTTTGAAAAATACTAACCTCAGCACAGGTGATCCAGCATATTTTCAGCCAATTGCTCTTCTATCTGCCCTCAGTCAAATCTATACTACTATTATAAAGAGAGAACACAAACCTTTGAGCCAGGTAAACTCGAAAAGTACACCACCAATCAAAACACCCACGACATCGTTGAAAACCTCAGGGCAAGCAGAAGGACATAGGCTATTAAAAATAAAAAATATACGTTGTTTAAAAAATTTAGAAATAAAAATAAAGTAGTCCCTTGCAAGTAGCGCCGGCCGCGACGTCTGCGTGATGACATCATTTGCGCCCCCAGGCAACACTTCCAGAAATGGCGCTGAAGATCGTGACCTGCTGGGAGAACTGCCGCGGCCCTGCTTGCTGCTGTGCGAAGTGGTGGCCTGTGCGGGTGGGGACCCTGGAGAGTGGCGGCCTGTGCGGGCGGGGCACCTGGAGAGTGGCGGCCTGTGTGGGTGGGGTGCCTGGAGCGGGACCGGCGGCTGAGGTAAGGATCTCCGGGACACGGGCTGGAGGGGGCCAGGGCGGGAGGGGGCGGGAGGGGGCCGGGGGCAGAAGTGCACGCAAGCCTCAAATGCTGCCCCCAGCCCCTTTCTGCCCCAGGCAACGCTGGGGCGGGCTGCTAGTACTTAATAAAGCTGTAGCATCTTGGTTAACCAAATACCGACAGGAAATCAATATCTTAGTTCAGTTGTAATTAGGATTCAGGCTAAAGCGTGGCCCGGAAAATGCACTCCTCTTTGTGGACATTTGCCAAATCCAAGATGAAGGAGATACTGCAGCTCTGATTTTATTAGACCTCTCAGCCACTTTCGATATTGTCGATTACGCCATACTGATTGATCAATTGAAGGAGATTGATTTTCACTGCATTGTTGTAGTTGTTTTTCTGTATTTTCTGTTCAAACATGACCACCTACTATTTCTTATAGCATACCTTTCAGAGGAAGTCCCTGTTCAATGTGAAGTTCTTAGGGATTCATCTCTGTAGCTGGTTCTGTTCAAAATGTTTGCTTGTCCGTTATCACAATTGAGTAGATTCTTTGACCTAAAGCTCTGTAGTATGCAGACTACACCCAGGTCATCATCAGATTAGATCAAATCGCCCCTACCTCAGCCACTAGAATGAAAGATGGGCTAAATGCAGTATAGAAATGGATGAAATCCAATTTCCTAGCACCTAGTGGAGGTAAAACAAATACTGCTTTTGTATAAGTATCCCATCATGTGGAGTAACATGTTTTGGTCTAAATACTAGAACCCTCTCTGTGGCTGCTTCCAAAGCCAAAGTATTGGGAGTCACAATTGGTGCTTTCCTTTGAAGCTGAGAGTTGCAGTTAACAAGAGAATTGATCACTGGGGACCTTGGATAAGTACATATACAAGAAACACTGTTCCCACAATTGAAACCAATACAATCAATACAAATGAACAAAATGGCTATTTTATTCATTAGTGATAATAAATCACATATAAAATACTTTCATACAGAAACATTTACTTTGTGATGGCGCAGTGGGTGTGTAGTGAGAAATGTGATTGGTGCTCTCATCAAAGTGATATACATATGTGAACAAATTCAGTGATCACATTTGTGTATCTTAAAAACAAGAACAACATGGCCCATTTATATATATTATAATATGTCTGGGGTCTGCAGTTGTAGTCAACAAAGTTTCAATCCCTCAAGAAGACCAGGGGACCATCATACCGACTGATAAGATAAAGAGGACCCCAAACAAGGAGAAAGGGCTGAAAGAACAAATAATAATCATAGAATAGTATTACAGTGTTAGGGGTAAGCCTTTGATATGGAGTATACACCCCCAGAGCAAAGACTGAAAGCTTCTATGGGGAAGAAAGGCAGCTGTCCCTGAAATAAGAGGTCAGAGTTCAAGATATAGCCATAAGGCTGCCCAATAAAAACAAAAACTGCGAAATGGGGAGAACAAGCTGTACCTGGATTCTGGTAGGTCGAATGAACAGCTAACAATATTGAAACTGTGATGTCGCTCCCACTGGATAATGGCTGAAAAAGACAACAATAAACATGCTTTGGCAAAGCCAATAGGTCGCAGCAATGCAAGAGCTATTGGGGTTGTCAATTTTTTTTAGGCCTGGTGAATAGCAGCAGGGTTGTTGTTCAGCATGGCTGAAAGTCATGTACAAATTCTAAGCATATGGCAGCCACTTCAGTTTTTTCCCTGAAGTGACACATGAGCAAGCACATACACACCAAAACCCCAGAGCTGTTCTCTCAGAAAGTGGGAGAGACAAGACAGGTGGAGCTTTGCTCAGGGTGGATTTATCTTCTTTTCAGTAGGAACGGAAGTGCAGGAGAAGATGGGTTGAGAGGCATAAAAAAGAGAAATGAAAGCAATTGCCATCCTCAATACCTACAAAATTGAAAATTGAGCAGTTTTCATGTTTATATTCTGTTGGGAGAGGATGTGGCAAAATAGTTAGAGTGGTCAACTTTGAAGCTGGGGAACATGGGGGCATATTATCAAGAACGTCGATAAAATTATCCCCGCTTTAATGGCAGGAAACTGCCGCTAAAACAGCGATAATGGGCTTGATAATATGCTCTTGTGAATTCCCATAGCAGCCCAGGTTCTGGTGTTAACCTGGGCTGCTATGGGAATTTACAAAGGCATATTATCAAGCCCATTATCGCCGCTTTAGCAGCAGTTTCCTGACGCTAAGGAGGCGACAATTTTATTGCCGTTCTTGATAATATGCCCCAGAGTTCGAGTCTCGGCGGGAGGCTCCACATTCTGTGATTCTGGGCAAATCACTTAGGGCCAGATGTATGACTGCTAGGATTAGTGACTCACAATTTGCAAAAAATAGCAACTCGCAAATTACAAGTTGCTAAATCTAAAGTATTTAACAAACTGGTCTCCTAATAGCAATTTGCAAAAGAGTAATATTGCTGTTACTGAACTCGCAATTTACGAGTGGGTAAGTGGTCGCAATTAGAAACCATGCTTTAAAAAATGTCCTTCACTTCCTGTTACCGCCGAAGAGCCCCAAACCAGGAAGTGGTGGCCCTAGAGAATCCTGATCAGCTGTCAGAGGATGTTGGGAAGCCTGCAGCACAGTCCAACACTGCTTCCAAGCACCAACCAGCCACTGGAGTGAGAAGGGAGCAAGTGAACGCATCCGCAAAACCAATTTTTCAGAAAGGGAACTTGAAATACTTACAGATGGTTGCTGCAACAAACAGGAGAAGCTTTCTGAGCGTGCTTCTCAGAATGTCCCAGAGTATGAGAAGAGAAAAATATGGAGGGAGATGCAGCAGCAAATCAATGCCCTGGGGGTGTAAGACTGGTCTATTGATGAGCTGAAGAAACGGTGCTATGACCTGCACTCTTTGGCCAAGGAGGGGGTGGCAGAATGGCTGCTGGACATCCAGGGAACTGGAGGAGGTCCGTATAATGTCCCCCCACCCTCATCTTTGGAAGCAATGGTGGAGAGTACTCTGCATACAAAGGCAGTTTGCGGCTTTGGGTCCCTCGAAATGTCTGAACACCCACCATCCCGGGTAAGTGCAATATGTCAACATTCCTACCGAAACCCTGCTGTCCACATGTCTACAACACACCCTCACCCAGATACACCTAGAAGCTCAATTTAGATGCACTAAATGTCACAGCTCGTGCATTATGGGAAACGTACTCAGATACCTAAACAGTGCAGTCACTGTCAGACATAAGTTGAATAACATAGTACGATCACTGAGATAGTTTTTCACACCTTCATTTTATTCATTTCCCAATTTGCCACATAGATACAACTTTGTGAGGACAGGAAAAGCAAGATGATGCAGGTGAAGTCCAGGACCAGGCTGAGATGGATGAAGGGCAGGATGGGCTGACAGAGAGTCAGCCAGGTTTTTCAGATGACCAAGCCAGTGCTTTATCCATGTCACCTTGGGCAGCCTGTGATCAGGTAATGGCCTTCCACCAGCCAGCCACACTGACACACAGTCCTGTCACCAGGGCCTGGCAGTTGTATCCAATGCAGCGATCACAGAGGCAGTATCATACAAGGTCTTACGCCCACTGCCAGGCAGGAACCGGCAACCAGGCGGTGTTTGGTGGCCTAGAACAGGCCATGCTGCAGATTCAGCACCTGCAGAAGAAACAAATGAGGCTCATCAAGCACAAGCTGGCCCAGGTCTTGAACAACATTTCCCTCCATTTGGATGACAAACTTTTAATGACCGTTTTATTAGAGCCCAGTAGTAGCCCGTTTCAGTAGTCCAGATGAGATAGAACCATAGATTGAATGATTACTTGGCGGGTAGAGGGCTAAAAAAATCCCAGAATGGGTTTGAGGCCGCGTCTGCGGCCAAAGCACGTTCCAGCAACTTTTTTTGCTTGAAGCTCGAATGAGAGGGAGTTGTTCATTAGGACCCCCAAATTCTTGACTGCCTCTTTAGGTTGAGGGGGAGGGCCCATAGTCGAAGGCCACCACTGGTGATCCCTCTTATGCGAGTCGCGGCCAATCAGGAGCACCTCCGTCTTTGAGGAGTTGAGTTGAAAATAGTTCTCCGCCATCCAATCCGAGATGGCCAGAACATCTTCATGGAATTTTAACTGGTCTAACACGGTGTTCTTAGAAAAGGTAAAGATCAGCTGCGTGTCGTCCACATATGAAATCATTTTGATCATCCGCTCTTCGGCCAAGAGGGCGGACGTACACGTTAAACAGCGTAGGGCTGAGGGCAGAGCCCTGAGGGACACCACTGTTGAGTGGGTGCATGCTGGACAGATATGGCGGGGCATGAATCTGGAAGGAGCCGTCCGATAGAAAAGACGCAAACCAAGCCAGGGCCCCGCCACGACCCTGGTCTCCCCGATGTGGTGGAGGAAATAAAAGGGAATTCCAAAAGAATGATCCAAAGGCAGCAGTTCTGCACTCAGGTAGGGAAAATACTGACAAGGGAAGCTGTCCTCGGTTATACAGACAAGCATCTCTCATTTCACATGCTCAGTGGGGAGGCCCAGAAGGCCATGATATAGTTCTGGAGGGCAAAGAAGAGCAAATAGTCAAATGGCCGTCATATTAGGAGAACACAAATTGACTTATGGAAAGGTCACTGGAAAGAAGAATAGGAAAAATAGTTAGACCAACAGATTAGAAACAGGTATATAGTCAGGGAAAAGAAATCAATAGAATTCAAGTGTAACTGCACAATATACTTTACATGATGAATGCTGCAAACAGGCAGGTTAAACCGCTTAATCAGATCAGATCATCAAACACAAGGCAAAATCAAGGGAGGAATGACAGAGTACGAAGTAGTCAAGTTGAAAATCCAGCACTAATATCAGGATAATTTAAGGGTCCATAATGAAAGTGCTGATCGCCACACACTGGGAATTGCTTAAATCAAATAAGTGTAGTATTCTTGCTCGTTCAGGCTGGTCCTCATCATGTCCGTTCTGAGTATCCATGTTAATTCCTCCTCATTGAGTGCTGTTCCAAATTGCCCTCTTTCAGGTAACACTGATCACCTGCCATATTGTGTCATTCTCTGTGTGACCTGCAGTAATAAAATGTTCTAACAGGAGGGCCTTGGAGACCTTGCAGCAGACACAACTCCGATGTTGACAGATACGTATTCCGATCTATTGGGTGGTTTGCCCAATATATATTTTACCTCATGGATACTTTATATTAAAGATCACATTACGGGTATTGCAATTGGAGGGCCCATTTAGGGGTATCTCAATTATGGTATGTTGAATTGATTTAGATTATATGAAGAATGGGGATACAATACAATGGCCACATTTAAAGTATCAAATGACTGGGAGTAGTGCCTAATGATCGTTTTCATGCAAGTTTTTTGGTGTGAGGGACAACATCTCTTCAGTACACTTCTGGACCCCTGGAAGGCTTTGCTAGGAAGAAGGACTGCTGCACCACTGAAAGGACTCTACTGGACTGCTGCTCTGAAGGGCTCTGCTGACCGGCTTGGGTGAGAAGGACTGGACCTGCAATGTGAACCTAGGACCACTAGAGTTTCTCCAAAGTTTATCTTGTAACCAGCACCTGGACTCTGCAACTGTGAGTACTACCCTACCAAGTGGTGCCACCCCAGTCCTGGACCCTTTGATGTGGTCCTGAAGATGCACTGCCAGCTCATCTGTGAACCTAGCAGAATCAACACATCTCCTCTGCTGTGTGGTGCAATCCCGAGCAGAACTGATACATCTCCTCTCTGTGTGGCACACTCCCAAGTATAACTCACTCATTGCCTCTGCTGTGAGGGTACTCCCAGCACAATGACTCCAAATTAACTTCTCAGCTTGCATCAGAACCGCCGCTTGTGTGACCCTTTCCCAAGTCAGGCCCTTGCAGCACAAAACTCTTATTGGACTTGGCCCTTTTTGCAGGGTTATCCCTGAACTTGTTGCCTTCCTCCTGTATTTTGTCTGACCGGTTTTTGTTGGTTTTATGACTCTGGGCACTTTACCACTGCTGATCAGTGCTAGAGTGCATATGCTCTCTCTATGGTAAATTGATGTATGGATTAGTGATTTCATGATTGGCTTGTTTGGTTTACTTGTCAGACCCTAGTACACTGCACTGAGTGTGCCCAGGGCTTGTAAATCCAAATGCTGCTAGTGGGCTTGCAGCACTGGTTGTGCCACCCACAGAAGCAGCCTGTAAAAGTGCACCTCGGGTCTGCCATTGCAGAGCCTGTGTGCAGTCTGGTACTGCCATGCTGACTGGGCAGTGCACCAACTTGCCAGTCCCTTAGCCTGCTCTTTTCTTCATATCAGACACTCCTATGGTAGGCCCAAGGGCAGGGTGCTTTGTAAGTAAAAGGTAGGACATGCCCTGTTGTGTGTGGCATGTCCTAATAGTGAATTACAGCCATTTTCATTTTTCACTATTGCAATGCTACCTGTTCTCCATAGGCCAGAATGGGCAGTTAGATTATTACATCTTATAATCCTAACTGACTCAGGGAGCATAGTAGAAGTTCGAGTTTAGTATGCTTGAACTCAGAATGATAAAATACATCTTTTAGTGAAGTTGGTTTTAACATTCTGTGTTTGAAAATACCACTTTTAGAAAGTAGGTATTTTCTTGTCTAACTATCCAAGCCTGCCTCTGCTGGGTTGTGTATTCCTTGTCTGGGGTATGAGTGACAGGCCTGGGGGGTTCCAGGGGACAGGGTGAGTCAGCCCAGTGGTGAATAGAGACATCTGCATCTAGATGGGAAGGAGGAGTTGCACCTGGGACCTGAATAGGACTGTGCCTTCCCTCCACAATGCTGGCTCCACCTCCTGCGGGGCTTCTGATGTTTCAGAATGCTCCAGAACTGGTTTGGACTGTGCAAAGGCCCCTCTGCCCCCAGAGGAAGAAGGATTTTGGGGTATAAGTATTGGGACCCTGATCCCAAGAAATTAGATCACTTTTGGACAACAATAAGAAACCTTTGCTGAGGAGAGGAACCTGAAGAAACTGAGGAGAGACTATCCCTAAGTTGAGGTGCTGCTTGGGGGATTGGCCTGCAGTGTTTGCCTGACTGCCAAAGAAAGGAGAAAGAAACTTTGTGTGCTTTATTTCAACTTGTGAAGGATCTCAAAGGGCTTGAGAGAAGAGCTTGCCTCCTGCTGAAGTCTCAGGGACAACAGACTTCAACCCCAGCTCCCCAGAGTTCTTTGGAAGTGCCTGCTGCTGGTTTGGGCCTTCTGAGGGACTGCGTGTCGCAAGGAACCAGAAGCACAACTCAAGAGGAAGAAGGCGTGTTGCAGCCCCTGCCGTCGCATCGTAGATGTCACCGCTGTACCTGACGTATTGCACCGCATCTCAAGAAACGTCCCACAACCCTGAAGAAGAGTGTCGCAGCCGCTGCCATCGCATCGTGGATGTCGCTGCTGTAGCTGACGCATTGCACTGCATCAAGAGAAGCATCCCGCAATGAGGAAGAAGCGCGTTGCCATCGCAGCCGCTGCCGTCGCATCACTGAGTAAGGATGTCGCCGCTGTAGCTGTCGCATTACACCGCATCACAAGAAGCACCTTGCATCCACGGAGAAGCGTGCCCCCGTTGGAGCTGCTGCCATCGCATCACTGAACAAGGGTGTCGCCACTGCAGTTGTCGCATTGTGCGGAAGCGTCTTGCATCGTCGGAGAAGAGTGTCGCTGCCAAAGCTGCTGTCATCACATCACTGCAGAAGGGTGTCGCCGCTGCAGCTGAAGCATCAAGCCGAGACTTCTCGCAACATCGGTGAAGCATGCCGCATCAGGAAGAACTTGACGTCTTTATTTGTTTGCACCGGATTTTTGCCGCATTTCCATCTTGCAACACTTTTGTTGCCCTGCGTGTCGCATCTTAAGGTACATTGACTCAAAGTGTCGCATTTTAAGAACTAAACTAAAGAGAACTGAGCTAAAACTACCATTTTAAGTACAGTATTGTGGTTTTCTGTCGTTTTTGTTCTTGTGTTAAATCTTTATAAAGAATACTTATTTTTAATATACAACTTGTGTTGTGTCCATCTGTAGTGTTGTCACTTACTTTATGTGTCACAAATGATTTACACACTACCTCTGAGATAAGCCTGTTTGCTCGTGCCAAGCTGCCAAGGGGGTGAGCAGGGGTTATTTTAGGAGTGTACCCCCTATTTGTCACAAGTACCTACCTGTGCCAACTAGAGACCCCCAAATCTAACACCTCTCATCAACGGCAGTCTCAACCATGATGCAGGTTCTTGCATCACAGTCTCCGAGCTCTATGGAAATGATGCATCACCCTGATGTGCACAACAGTTCCTCGACACCGGAATTTGCATCACAAGTCCGCGTTGATGGAATCCTTGATGACATGGCAGGACCTTGCAGTGCACCTTCACAGCTTCTTAGAACCAAAACATACTCTCAGCTGCGTGATGCAGCTGCAGCACTGGTCCTCTCATTGCTCCTCAAACCAGGACTTAAGGCACTCTCATTCAGTGGGCCTAACTGGGTCTCTATAGCTGGACCGCACTTGTGATCTAACTGGGTCTCTATAGCTGGCCCGCACTTCATTGCAGTCTACCTGAACTTGTGACTTTGTCCCAGTCCGGTGCGACAAAATAGCCACAGTTGGTGCGTTGGTCTTTTGTGCTATTTTCACTGAAATATTTAAGCTTACATATCTCCGGTTCTACTGATTAGATTTTTGTTGATTTGGTCATGTTTTATTTACTAAAAACTACTCTATTTCTCTTACCTGGTGTTTAATCTTTTTTGGTGTGTTTTCACTGTGTTACTGTTTGAAGTGTTGTTATTAAACAATGGGGTAACCCAGCTACGTGCAGAACCTGGGGATAGATATGTTAAACGAGCAGAGGTTCTGCCACAAAAACAAACTACAATGAACTCTTTTTCAGTCCCCTCTTAAGGTAGGACTTCAATAAATGATCAGGGTTGGACTGGGAACCAAATCCAGCCCTGGCAACGTGCTCGGTCGACCTCCCAAGGGGGAGGGTTGTGGCCGAACTGTTCACCATGGCCTGTTTCGGCCAATTTCGTTACCACAACTGATATTACAGCCCTGTAACAAACTCGCCCCCAGGGGCCCAAAACCGGCCAACAAACCTGACGGCCCACCAGGGAAATGCCCATTGTCCGCTATGGCCAGTCCGACACTGTAAATGATAAACACAAAGGTTTTGAAAGGATCTGTCTAAACACTGTTTTTTGCAAAACAAACCAATAACAACCTATTGAAATGTGATTAAAGTTTATAAGAGAAAATCATATTTTTAATGAAGAACAGGACATATGCACAGAAAGATACAACTTATCCAAATCTATTTTTTGCATAGGTGAGACACAAGGGAAGTGAAGCAGGGGCGATATACACATACATCACAACACAGTTGAAACATAACTAATACTACATATAACAAATAATACATTTAGGCACAGCATGGAATTCATGGTGAAACCACCCTGAATTCAGGACGAAGGGCACAGCGTTCTCACAAGGAATCTCCGGCGTCTTGCGCTCGGGGTCATCTGTGTATTCACATTCGTCAGTATTTAAAACTTTCTAGAATAGTTAGGGGCCCACAGCCTCCATGGAAACATTTAGGCAATGTCCAGGTGCAACCTTGCTCCCTTGGACCCATTGGCGTCGTCAGGCCCGTACTGGCCATAGCGGGCACCGGGCAATCCCCCGGTGCGCCGCACGGGTGGGGGCCGGATTTGGGCCCCTGAGGGCCGATTTTGTTACAGGGCTGTTTATGCAGCATAGCTGCAAAATCAGCCGAAAACCGGCACTGGCAAAGAACTCAGCCGCACCCCCGATCCCCGAGGGTTGGCGACCGAGCACTTTGCCAGGGCCGGTTTTGGTTCCCAATCCGGCCCTGGGCGTCGTGCGCTCAGGGCATTTTGGAGAAGCGTCCACTGCACAAATATTTTAAACATTGCCTCTGAGTTAAGCCTCACTGCTCTGTGCCAAGGTTTCGAGCACAGGTTAATTTGGGGTTGACTTGTGACTTCACCCTGATAAGGATTGTGGATGCAACTTGAGTACGTTTTTCCCCCTTAACCAATAACCCAGTTTCTTACACCGCCTAAGCAATTTTTACGATTTGGAGTCAAAACAATACACACATGTACAGAAATAAGACTACAACAAATGAATGCACAAATCCCATAATATACAATTTCTTTAATTTTAATGGGGAGTTTCGAGGTTTCAAAATGTGGCATATTTACTAGTTACTAGAAAATGATGCAGCACAGTGCTGCAAGCCATCTTGTTGAGCAAAGCTGCATCATTAGGAAAGTGCAGGGATGAGATGTATTTACAGCAATACGATGCATCCTTGTGCTTTTCTCTGCACTGGTGCACAATTGGCTGCCAAGCGCCAACCAGGCACCATTACACCATGGTGCAATGGTGCCTGCGTTGCAAGAATAATTGTTTTTGTGCAGAAAGGGACATTTTCCAACACCAAAATGCACAAAAAACAGTCATTGATGAAATTTTCCTCCTTCTATGTGTGCTGCAGAATGCAGCACACACAGAGACAGCACAAAAACGAGGAGAAGTAAAGGTATTTCTCCTCATTTCGTAACTTTAACGCCTCCCCTGGAGAGGCGTTTGAATCGGACGCAGTCCCAGGTTTAGGAAACCTTGTAAATCTGGAAATGGGCGAGAATCCATGGGTGTTGCATGGGAACATCCACAGCAACATCCATGGAGCGCCCACTTTCACGCAGAGTAGTGTGTGACAGGGGGTCATATTTACAAAATAAAATTATTATTAATATGGTCATATTCACAAGACCATTAAATGCTGCTTTGGCTTTGCGTGGTCTTGTTAATATGGCTCAGCATTGTGCGGACCCGGAGGACAAACAAAGTGACGCTGTGGTGTCACAGGGTCCTTTAAATATGCCCCTGTTTTATTTCTAACATAAAGCAATTTGCTAAACTCTAGCATATCACTTTGGCGTTTTTGCTCCTCATACTCTTGTTTTGTGAGCACATACCAGTACTTCAGCTTAGGCTACCATGTTCATCCATGCTAAATTCCCTCTGATGTACTTATATGCTCCCTCAATTCATGCGAAGAATATCAAAAGTGGTTTAACTTCCTATTTCAAACTCCTACAGAGAGTTTAAAAAAAATTATATCTAATTTTCTGAGGAGCTTCAGACCACCTATGAAGACATTGTGGACCCCAGGCATCTGCAGAGGTCAGGATAAAAAACACTACAATAAAGTAGTTTAATTTGCTTTAATTTAAAAACTATTATTTTAGGTATTTATTAAGCACAAACAGGTTTCCTGCCATTAAATAACTAAATAAGGAGGAGTGAGATATACTACATAGGATTACATAAAAGATGGGTTTTCAGGGTACTTTTTAACGCTGGATAGTTCTGTGGTGCTCCTACTTCAATGTTAATGAATTTCAAAGCATGGAGGCTAGATGGGAAATGAGTCACCATCCAATTGTGTCTTCTTTAATCGAGAGATGGAGAGTAACAAATAGCGAACAGACCAAAAGGAAAGGGTGTGTAGTCAGATTTTTCTAGGCCATAACAAAACATGTTGGCGATACACAGAGTCTTAATGAGTATTAATTACACAGTTGGTAGCCAATGTTGTGGTGGACATCCATAATGTGATAGAGATCTAGAGCGTACACACCAAGCCTACATCTAATTTTTGGATGAGGTGAAGTATGGCAAAATGATATCCCTAGAGATGTAAGTATAGACTACTGCAATAATCTAGGAATAATGGTGTCAAGGAGGAGATCACTGTTCAATGATTACTTGCAAGCAAGAAGGGAAGAATTTCCAAGGAGCAGGGCAGGGGCAAAGTTGTATGCCCACTCAAATGCGCAATGACTGTTTGGTCGGCCCGCTTAGGCCGCCCAAAGCAGTCATGCACACTTCCCTGTTCGCAATGCCGGCTGCAAGACAGCCTGCATGGAGAACATGCCCACCCCTACACCCCCTGGCAGAACGCCTTGTCACGGCGCTTAAGAACAATCCCAACGCTGCATTGCAGGGTTGTGATTGGCTTAGGGGAGGGAGCCTGGCTGCCTGCTTCCTTTTCATGGAAGCAGACTCAGGAGAGCAGGAGCAATGAAGGGACGGGACTCTGCCTTGAGGTAAGATTTCATTCATTAAAATATTTACTACACCCGCTCACACACACACCCTCATCCCCACTCCATCTAGTGTCCTTTCCCGTGTTTCCCACTTCCCAGCTGTCCAGTCCCCCCGGCAGCACTTCTCAATGGTGGCTGCTGTGCGCCCATGCCCGGCGGGCGTACCACTGGTGTGCCAAAGATATATATGACATTAAAAGGCATACCATTACATAGCATTCCATTACAATGCATACTAATACTATGCATATTGCGATAGTAAGGAAAGTGCTGGATAGCGGTGATGAAAAAATTACCATTCCCACTTCAGTGAGTGCATCCCTAAAACTAACCCTTGCACCCCAAAACACACCCTGAACCCTAAATTTAATCTTTGACCCCCCAAAGCACACCGTAAAATTCATATTTGACCCCAATGCACACCTCAAATTTCATTGTGAATTTGGTTGGATGAGAGGAAATATAGAGGCACAGTCAATTATGTACACAAGAACACGTAAATAACAAGCATATGCAGATGAATGTTAGTTTGGTCTTTTTATTCTTTGTTGCGCTTCATATGATAAATTCAGCCGACGCGTTTTGCCAAAACATGGGCTTCTTCACGTCTGTAATGGCATACAACATGAGGATATTTTAGAATTGATAGTATAAGACCACGAACAGCATTATGTACAAATGAAAAAAAGTGGGATTTGTTGGAAGAGAAAGTTAGTAGAGAGTAGAGAATCAGAAACAAACAATAAGTGCAAATTGTGAAAAAATGAAGGTAAAAGAGAATATGGGGGAAAGATCTAGTGGACAGTTCATATTAAAGTGAGCAAGAAAGTGTGTTCTGGTTAGAGCCAAGCAGAGGTAGGGGAAAAATAAATACTCTGCATTAAAAAGTGACACCAAAAAGTGAGGCTACCTTATAAACCAGTGCCAATGTGCCGAAAGATCTACTGTTGCTAGATAAACTAACTTACCAATGTGATTTTGAAATGGACGTGTCCTTCAACACGTGTGTCGAAGAAGAAAAATGAATCCTAAACAACGCCAATAAAATTTAAATTGAGCATGGCCACAACCACAATGGAAAGAACAAAAGCTAGGCAGCGCCAGTCAAGGGTGCGCCATCTGCGCAAAACCTAAACGTTGCAGCTGCCCACTACTTGCTGGGCAGCTGAGAACAAGAACAGGGCTTAAATGCTGCAGCTGGCACTAAGTGCTGCGCAGCTGGGGAAGGCCTGGCACCTCTGTGCCACCTCTGGCCCTCTCAGGGGCTCTCTCCTGAATTGCGCCTCACGGTGGAGCCATCTGGCTCTGAAATACAACCATGGGGAGCGTTGGAGCCACCTAGGTTCTAGGAACAAATAAACAGGCAACACGTTGGAGCCATCTAGGCTCTTTAAATAAACATGCCCATAGTTGGAGCCCTCTGGCTCTGAAACAAAACATGCCCATTGTTGGCGCCCTCTGGCTCTGAAACAAAACATGCCCCCCATGAGTCACTGGCACTTCTTTAGGGAAGTACGGGCACCACTGGCCCTTGGGACCCCCCCTGGGGCCCTTCAACAAGGTATGCCCCCTTTGTTGGAGCCATCTGGCTCTGATTGCCGATGCCAAAAACGTTGCAGCGTCCCGCTGATAGACGGGGACGCTCTTGACTGCCACGGGGCCCTCACTGATCCCACAAGCAACCTCCACGCCTTAACCTTGCTGGGGCGGCCCTCTGCCAGGCGGGGCCGCCCGGTACACACACACAGAATGCCCATGACACTCACCGGGTCGGTGGCGGTAGGCTACTCTGCTCTCCTCTGGTGGCCGGGAGCTGGGGCTGCCCTGCGGGACTCCCTTTTCACCAAGGGGGTCCCGCAGGGCACATTTCTGGGTTGCGGCCTGCTCTGCCCGCCTCATGGAACCCGGGGCTTCCATATGCGGGGCTCTCTCTCCCTGCCCAGCACAGTCCAGCCCGGGGTGGGCTCCCGGCTGGATTCTTCCCTCCCTTCTCTGGTGCCGGCGGCGGGCGCGGGACTTCCCTCGCAAAACCGGACGTCCCGCCCGCCGTTAGGCAAAACATCGCCTGACTTCCTGTTTTCGCCACGGGCCGCGGCGGTGAACTTGGGGGGCCAAAACGAGGGGCAGGCTCCCACTCCACCCATAAAACAAAGTCAAGGGGTGGGCACCCGCGGACTAATAAAAAAAAATGCACCAGGACACAGGGTGGGCACCTGCTCATTTAAATAAAAATAAGCGGGGTGGGCACCCGCATTGCAGGTGTCACTGGAGAATCCCTAATCTGGGGATTCCCTCTCAGCAGCGTGATGCTGCACAGCCCCAGCTATTCCTCCGTCCTTGGGGAATTGAAAAACACAGTGCTCAACAGTCACTAAGAGGAGAGTCCTAGAGGCAAAGTGGAGCAAAGGGGACTCCAAGCAAGAGATCCTTCAGGCATCAAGGGGCAGGGCAGGGTCCGGGGAGGCAAGCCTTCCCCTGGGCCCCAGCAGCAGCACGCCCCTGGTAGTTTCAAGTTGAAAAACAAGAACATTTTTCATGGGGTCACAGCCCCTTTTTATACACAGAAATCCTTTCTTAACAAGGTGCAGGCAATGGGAGAACCAGCTACAGCTGGTTCAGGGGAACTCCTGAGCACTTTGTTTTGCTCAGCCCCACTCTCCCTTTCACTGGCCAGGCTAGGGACATCAGACGCTCCACAGGAGCCAGCATTGTGCAGGGAAGGCACAGCCCTATTCAGGTCCCAGGTGCAACTCCTCCCTTCCATCAGCATGTAGATCTCCCCATTCACCACCGGGCAGACCCATCCTGACTCCTGGAGCCAAGCACACCAGCCAGCTCCTGTCAATCACAAGCCAGACAGTCCAATTCACATTCACTGCACACAGAAATGCCAACTTCTAAAAGTGGCACTTCTACACTAGACACAATAAATCCGTGCACATCATCGCGTAGCATTTAATCTCACGGGTTTGCACAAACCAAACTCGCCCCTGCATTCCCCACACATCAGGAACTACCATGGACACACATATCCCCATACATTCCTATGGGAGGGCAGGCCAGTCTCACCACACATACACAGAGAGCGCACGCACTTTACACTGGACCACAGTGAAAAGTGCGCAGAGGCCTAAAATCACCAACACGAGGTTACAGAAACAGGCTAGGAAAATGCAAAAAGTTTCAGGGTAAACCTGCCAAAAGGGCCAAGTCCAACAATGCTTATGACACAACTTCAGCAATGCGTGCCTTTAGTGCTGACAGATACGTCAGAATTCCAGACGTATCTGTCATTACTTGCAACATAGAGCGCTGTCTAGTGAATACAGCACATTCATGGAGTCGCAAGAAGGGCATAGTGAAAAGTGTTGCAACTCTGTCTTGTTGCAGCGCTGCAACACTTTTCATGACTGAGGCTCAGGAAGGAGCACTATCTTATTGATGGTGCACATTCCTGCCCTGTAGTTTTGTTACAGGGCAGTGCAGCAACATTACTTGCAGCGCTGTCCAGCACCAAACCCTGCTGTAATGAGGCCCCAAGTGTTATCTCCATTTTCAAGACCAGCTATTTTCTGGTCTAAAAAAACTGCCTCTAACTGCAGATAGAGGCAGTTTTTTTGGTCTTCTAAACTTCAAGAATTACCTTGTAAATATGACGAAATGGGGTTAGTGGGAGTTTTTGCACAGGAAGTGGCGATCTTTTTTATGGACGTTTTCGGCGAAAAACAGCCACTAACTGAGGTTAGCAAGAGCTTGTACATATGGAGATAAAAAAATTGCTGCACTAACGCCAAAAAGTGCAGCTAAGGCAGTGTTAACTTCTTGTACATATGCCCCTGAGTTTCTTATGATCAGTGGATGGAGGACTGCAATCAATTTCAGGAAATTAGTGTTCAATGACTCCTGAATTGACATCAATCCATCCCTCTGATGTAAAGCAGATAAAGGGGCTTCTAGAAATTTTGATAGGTGAGCAGCAACAGTCTCCCCCAATATTTTCGTTGGGGCAAGTAGAAGCATGATGGGTCTAGTTGGTATCGAGGATGGCTTTTCTCAAAATAGGTAAACTATCCCCACCTTCCATTTCTGAGGTACAATTCCTGTTCATGGGCATGAGTTAGAAGTTTGGTAGAGTGGTTACTCAGGCCTACTGCCAGCTTCTGAATCAATGTGTCTTCCAAAATTACTTTGTTAATAAGTTCCACCGTGTTTGAAGGCTGTAACACCTTAAAGTCTGACCATAGGACATGTTCCTTACTTTCCACACTAAGGTCTTCAATTATGAGGCCATAGCGGCACTTTTGCACCACTGGAGCGTCACTTTTTGACGCTCCAGTGATGCAATATGCCGCAGCATATTTACAAGGCCAAGCAAAGCCACTTTACATGGCTGTTCATGACCTTGTAAATTTGTGCCCCTTTCACGCAGAGCACTGCATAAAATGGGCTTTCCATTGTTGTTGCTGTGGGTGAGCCCACCCAACACCCATGGATTCTGAAGCATTCCCAGATTTACGAGGAATTGTAAACATGGGAATGCGTCAGATTCGCACACCTCTCCATGGGAGGCGTAGAAGTGGCACAATGAGGTGAAATACTTTTATTTATCCGTATTTTTGGCTCTTTATATGCATGCTGTATTCTGCAGCACGCATAGAAAGGGGAAAATGCCATCAATTATTGTTTCTGTGCAGGAAGGTTCCCCTTCCTGCACAAAAACAATCATCCCCACAATGCAGGCACCCCTGCAACATGACGCAAGGGTGTCCGCGTTGGTGCACAGCTGCTATTTGTGCACAGGGGATAATAACAGGAATGCGTCTGCTGCGCTGTGTGCATCAAAAGTTTGTAAATGAGGACCAAAGAGGTTAAGAGTGTGAAGAGAATGATTGATCTTGAGACTGTTATGAATCAATGTGATTTTGGTGATGAAAAATATGTCCAATGTATTTCACAATTCATTCGATTGTGAGATAGTGTTGTCAAGGAAGTTTGGTTTCATAAAAGAAGAGCTTACTTTGAAAGTTTGGCATAGAGAATTTGGTAATTCTATTCTCTGCAATGTTTTCTATATCTTGCAATACTGTAAATTGAACTTTTCCCCGAAGTCTTTTTTCTATTGTTATATGTTTACAATTTTTTAGCACAGGAGCATGAAATGAGGACTAGAAAAGCAGAGTCGTGGGAGCTCTTAACATAAAAATAGAATACATTATAAAATGGTTGAATCGTTGGACTTCAGAGCCAAACGAAGAAAATAAGCACAAGGCAGCAGCTGTAAAAGACCTCTGATAGAAAATTAGAAATGACTGAAGAGGCATTTAAGGACAACTCTTCAGAGCATCAGAGTATCATTCCCAGTTTCATTTTTACTGTTATCCGTTTGACTGAGACTGTAGATATGTCTGTCAATGGACTGAGAAATGTGTGCTTTTGTTGGGGAAAAGATAATGTGCTAATATTTAATATGTATTTCCAGGCAACAATGTGTAATATTGCAAGTCACATTTTAAATGCAAAGCAGCATTATAAAGAAAGGTGCTTTTTTGTAGTACATTGGCACTTCAGAGTATGGTTAACAAAACTGAAAGAAGTAACACATTTGATGTGTATTTTAGGCTTTGCTGACAGCATTCTGTTTTGATAGTGTTTATTTTCACATCCTGGGCAGTCATTGGTACAAGGATGTGACTGCAAGGGTGAGCTTGTCATGTGTAGTGATTAACGCTGGGAGAGCAGCGTCGTCATAATGAAATCTTTTTTTTTTTTACCAACATCAAAAGGAAGAAGAAATGCTGTGTTAACCATTCATTTAATTTTTATTTTTTCAGAAGAACTACATTTCCTACACATAAAGCCAGTCATGAGAACTAGGGTTGTATATTATCTGGATAAAAATCCAAAACGTAGAAGATGTTTCTGATTAATTTATTTTATCAAACCATTGCTGATGATTTTTTGTTTTGAAAATGGCTTTCCGTATGTTGACGTGATTGACCTGCTGAAAGCCATTCTTGAAGAAAAGTGTTTTCTTTAGTTTTTTTATTTTGTAGACTTTAAGGGGGCAAGGGTATCCCCCTTAACATGTGTCCATTGATTTGTTTTCAAGATTTTCGTCCCTATCTTGCAAACCCTTTGAGAATTCCCTCTCCCACGTGACTCCCATTTTCTACAGAGCTCTTGTTCCCAATTTACTCCCTTTTTCAAACCCATATTCTCCCTCCAGATTGCTCTCTTTGTTTTCCACCTAGTTACTCCCAAACTCCTGCTTTAATCCTTTTTTCATCATGCCCATTACTTGCTCTCCTGCTTTCCTTCCCTTTTTTGCAAACCCTTACTTCCACTCCCACTTTACTTCCTTTATTTTCAAACCTTTTGGTCTTGTCCTGCTTTACTTTCTTTCCCAATTTACTTCTGTTGTTTTTTTTAAACCTCCTACTCCTGATCCGGCTCTACTCAGTTTTTTCAAACCCCTTACACTCTCTCCCACTTTACCTCTTTTATAACAAAACCCGTAGGGGCATATTATCAAGACAGGCGATAAAATTATCGCCGCTTAAGCGGCAGAAAACTGCAGCTAAAGCGGCGATAATTGGCTTGATAATATGCTCTATGGAATTCCGATTGAAGCTCATGTTAGATGTCCGCAAAAAACACAGTTGATGGACAGAATGCAGAACAATGTCTTACATTCACCCCAGTACAAAGATCTGGGCCTAAATCAATCATTTTTTTGCACTCCACACCACCCTAGGTCAGTCAATGGCTATATGCAAATCAGCCTTGACCCTGTGCCTCATGGGAACAGTCCAGCTCGAACTACCAAGCCATGTCTTTCCTAGACCCGAATCAAGCATCCAAGGACCGGTTTCTGGTTATCAGCCTTCTTCAGCCTGGATAGCTTGACTCCAGTGATGTGGAGAGCCTGGGACTCACGTCTGAGCATACCCAGCCCACTCGGGGTGAAAATTGCAAAAAACACAGTTGATGGACAGAATGCAGAACAATGTCTTACATTCACCCCAGTACAAAGATCTGGGCCTAAATCCATCGTTTTTTTTTTGCACTCCACACCACCCTAGGTCAGACAATGGCTATATGAAAATCAGCCTTGACCCTGTGCCTCATGGGAACAGTCCAGCCCGAACTATCAAGCCTTGTCTTTCCTAGACCGGAATCAAGCATCCAAGGACCGGTTTCTGGCTATCAGCCTTCTTCAGCCTGGATAGCTTGACTCCAGTGATGTGGAGAGCCTGGGACTCACGTCTGAGCATACCCAGCCCACTCGGGGTGAAAATTGCATGTTAGATGTTCTTCACATTTAACATGAGCTTCCGTTGTAATTCCATAGAGCATATTATCAAGCCAATTATCGCCGCTTTAGCAGCAGTTTTCTGCCGCTAAAGCAGCGATAATTTTATCGCCTGTCTTGATAATATGCCCCCGTAGTTCCCCTCCTTCTTTACTCCCTTTTAATATTAAAACCACTTACACTCTCGATTCCTTTACTCCCTACTCTGCCTTCCGATTCACTCTCCTTTATTTATTTTCATACAAAACCCTTTTTATTTTTTATTACAAACCCACTTACTACCCCTCTACGTTACCCTGTATTGTATACCCACCCCTTTACCTTCTTCCCTCATTGGCATGCTGTGCTCTTCTTTCTCTACATTTATCTTCTTCACAAAAACATTGTGATTTAATGGAAAAGGTAGTATTTCCTCATTTTAACTTCTCATTGAAATGAAGTTTTGTCAGCAAGTTTTCATTAGGCTGACTTCTTCACTTTGGGAAATGTGCAAAAATGACCGATCACTGTGAGTCAGCCAACATATTTCACAGCGAAGAACCCTTTTCTGTGAAAAACGACATTTGAAACGACCTGTAAAACATTCAATACAAAGGTGTACATACATTTTTAAAAATCTATCTATCTATCTATCTATCTATCTATCTATCTATCTATCTATCTATCTATCTATCTATCTATCTATCTATCTATCTATCTATCTATCTATCTATCTATCTATCTATCTATCTATCTATCTATCTATCTATCTATCTATTTTTCTATCCATCTATTTATCTCTACTTTCCTAGACTCTGTTTTTCTCCGGCATCCTCTCATGTTTGCTACCCCATGGACACCCTCTGCAGCTCTGTCCCATCCTGTACTTTGCCCTGCTGATCTTTTTTGCCTTTGTGCTTGCCAAACATCTTGTGCACCAGTGCAGTGCCAACAATCAGCAATCAGTCTGCACTGGCTCACACCCTCCAAACACTACCTTGCTCCAACTCCCATTGACCCTTCATCTCCACCCACAGAACATGTGCTGCTCCATCCTCTGGATCCATCCTGTGCTATTCCTACAGGCTTCGCCTTAGGATCTTGTACTTCCACTCCCCTTAGCTCTGTGCTGCTCCACATCCTAAACCTGTACAGCCCCAACTCACCAGCAAAGGCTGGCACGGATCAGAGGTAGGAGGGCGGGGGCGGGAGGGAGAAGGGGGTAAGAACGACAGGTCAGTGGGTACAAGAAGATAATAAAATAAAAACGTGTCTTCTTACCGCTTACTCGCCAGGTCTCTCCTCCGTAGTCTTCCCTCTCTCGGCTGCAGGAAGTACACCCAGGTTCCCTGTCAGCCAATCACAATGCTGCCTTAGCAGCAATGTGATTGGTCTGAACACCGTGTTTCAGTGCTCAGACGCTGACTGGAGGCCTGGGCATGTTCTCCACATAGGCTGCGGTGCAGCCTGCATGGAGAACATGTGAAGTACTCAAGACTGTTTTGGGTGGCCCGAGAGGACCGGCCAAGAAGTCATTGCACACTTAGGAGGCTGCCCCCTACCACTCCTCTCCTACCCCCGCCCCTCACATAAAGCTGCGTAAGTAGGAGAAAACAAAATAATACAAGATATTATCATTTTATCTTCCCTTTGTTTCACTGCAAAAAAGCAATGAGTCGATGTTCCTTCGCCGTCGGGAAGGAGCCGCCACTGCAACTCACCCACGCTCAACTCTCCCACCTCAACCACCCTTAACCTTGCTCTGCTCCCTGTGCCTTGTACCATGCCCACATATTGTACTACCCCCCATAATGCCACACATTGTTGATTTTTTTCCTGTGAAAAGTATTCACCATACTTTACTAAACTACTACAAAAGTACAGGAAATTCAGCAGCAGTGCAAGTCTCATTATAGGTTTGAAATACGTATCAATGTATTATCCCTTCTCTTTATCACTCAAGTTTCAAAGTCTCTTCAATATAAACATGTTAAAATGATTGCCATTTGCAATGCTTGCATTGAAATTGTATTGAACCACAAATAGTAATGCTTCTCTAAACAAGTCACTCAAACTGTAAAACAGCCTTTACAACGCGGCTGTTTCCCCGCAATGCCGTTACATCGCACGCGGGGCAAGATCTGCGATGTAACAACGCGTAGCCATTACTACGCGTGTTTTTACATCGCATGTGCTGTTACAATGCATGCGATGTAATGCCGATCCACATCTTTGTTTTTTCCAAAAATCTTTATTGCACCATTAAGTTACACAGCGGAACGCCTACAACCCAACAGGCTAGCCGCTATATCAGTTCGTAAGTCACATTGCAGCATTATAAAGTCTCTAGTAAAGTGTCCAATATTGCAGTCTGTAGTTTTAGCTGCTGTGATGAAAAGGTGCAGCATATACATAAGTGTCTCAGATATTAGTGGTTTTTGATTTCCCATTTTTTATGAACAACAACAAACCAAAGTAACTGTTAGGAATAACAATGCGGTCGTGTGTATAGCATTCCTGATCGCTTGTAGTTACCTCACCAAGATGTCCCATGCAAGTCCCCTTCCCACTCTCGCTAACAGCGCCTGAAGGCCATGGTTGTGCTAGATTAGATACCCCACTTAACTGGTGTTTCATGTAGTCCCTCTCCTGTCTATCCCGCATTAAAATGTAGTGAAGAAGCCACTCTCACAGACCCTGGTTTCCTCCCCTCACAAAATGTCCATAATACTAGCCCTTTTCCTCACCCTCATCCGAGTCATCTTGATCGTCCTCCGGCAGGGGATCACAAATCTCCCCTCTGTATACATTCCATTTGGTCCAGATTCTATTCCACTTCCCCGGGCAGGCACGGTTAGTGTACACAGCCCTTTCCGTTATCATTACTTTATCCATATTTAAACACCATAGTGACTTGGTTGGTCCTTCTGCCGCTCCCCATCGTTGTGCGATATCTCGTTTTGCTACCATCAATCCCACTGTAACCCAGAGTTGCCCATGCCTAGAAATATCCGTAGGTTCCCACACGTTTAGAAGGCATCTTTACGGTTCAGGTAATAGCGATATTTCCGATCCACCTCTTTGTGAGGAAACAGAGGCTCTTCGGTTTCCTCATAACGACATGCACCGTCCCTCGACGTGAAGCAGGAAGCAGGAACTGGGATCAGATATGTTGACACTGGAGAGGAACCACGAGGAAAGAGAGGTAAGGGTTATTGTGCTTGGGGTTGGAGTAGTGTCGGTAGTGACTTAGGGTAGTGTTGTAGTGTCGTAGTATTTTAGGGTTCATGGTAGTGTAGTGGTGTTTGAGTAGTGTAGGGGTTTGTGCTAGGGGTAGTGTTTCAGGGTTAGGGGTAGTGTAGGGGTGGGAGAAGTGTGGGTAGTGGTTTAGGATAGTGTTGTAGTGTCGTAGTGTTTTAGGGTTTAGGGTAGTGTAGGGGTGGGAGTAGTGTGGGTAGTGGTTTAGGGTAGTGCTGTAGTGTTTGTGTAGTGTAGTGGCTTAGGGTTAGTGTAGTGTTGTAGTGTTTGTATAGTGTAGTGTTTTATGGTTTAGGGTAGTGGTGTAGTGTTTGTGTAGCGTAGTGATTTAGGTTAGTGTTGTAGTGTTTGTGCAGTGTAGTGTTTCAGGATTTAGGGTAGTGTTGCAGTGTTCGTGTAGTGTTTTAGGGTAGTGTCGGGGTTCGTGCCGGGTAGTGTAGTGTTATTGTAGGGAGAAGACTGGGGTCGAGTAGGGTTGTGCAGGGGGTAGGGTAGAGTCACTTACCTTGCAAACTTTAACCATGAGTATAGCTTTACAGTGCATTATTTTGTGTTGTAATGGCATGCGTGGTAACAGCATAGGCGTGATAAAATGTTGCTTTGCAATGGCATGTCGTTGACATTGACATTGACATCACGTAGTAATACCTGCGTTGTAATGGCACGTGCGGTATTGGTATGCAATGTACTGACATACATCCCTCAAATGCATTTAGAAAGAAGCCTTACAACGCCCTTCTTTATCTTCGGCCATGGAAGGTATGAGATGCTTTGCTAATGCCTTACGGTACATGGAGTCCAGCACTTATCATGGGAAAAATACTACACTCTCAAAGAAGGATGGGTACGTTGGCATGGGACAAAATTCAACAGCAGCATGTGTCCACTTAATGCACATAGATTTCTGCTTTCTATTGTACAAAAGTGTGTGCCCCCATTATACATAGCCTGTGCCCCTAGATGCCCATAACCTCTGATTGTATAATGCACACAGGTCTGCACTCTTGACCTGTGCTTTTCACAGTCAGGCACTGTTTCCATTAGTTCTCTATTGAAGCAAAATAAAGCTAATCTCACCTGGTGCATATCACTCTGAGCTTCCATGATGCACGTCACATGTCATAATCAGGTTTACTATAAAGTGCAATGCATCTAAACATGGGCATCCAAGTGCTAAAAAGAGTGTTGTGATGATAAAGAGGTAGAACACGAACAAGTGTATCTGCATCCTGACAAAGAAAAACTACTGCCCAAGATGCATATCGCCTTCTCCATCCTGCTGTACAAGATTGATGCCCCTATATTTCTTGGTCTATGTGCATTAGTGCTTATTGGTTAGTTGTTCTTGTTTTAATTGTATTTCTTGGGTATGCTGGTATGTATATGCTTCCTATGTATACGCTTGGCATTGTGGCTCTCATTGGAAACCTCCTCTTGAAAAAACTCCTCTAAGCAAGTGTCAACATCATGTAAAATAGGGAATTCTCCCAGTACACCCAGTCTGTTGCATAAGTACGTTCCTCAAGTTAGGATCAGAGAGCGAACATTTTACATGGGGTCACAGCCCCTTTTATATACACATTTCCTTTGTCTAAGCCTGTAGGGCAGGGGAAGAACCAGTTACAACTGGTTCTTGAGCACTTTGTTTTGCTCAGCCCCTCTCCCCATTCACAGGACAGGCTAGGGACATCAGACGCACCACGGGGGGTGGAGCCAGCATTGTGGAGGGTAGGCCCAGCCCTATTCAGGTCCCAGGTGCACTCCTCCCTCCCATCTACATGCAGATCTGTCGATTCACCACCGGGCAGATGTATCCTGACTCCTGGAGCCAGGCACACCAGCCAGCTCCAGCCAATCACAAGCCGGACAGTCAATTCACATTCACTGCACAGACATGCCAACTTCTAAAAGTGGCACTTCCTCACTAGACACATTAAATCTGCGCACACCATCGCGCAGCATTTGATCTCACAAGTTCGCACATACCAAACTCGCCCCTGCACTCCCCACACATCAGGAATTACCATGGACACACACATTCCCCATGCATTCTTATGGGAGTGCAGGGCAATCTCACCACACGCACTCAGAATGCGCACGCACTTTACACTGGGACACAGGGTTAAAGTGCGCAGAAGCCAAAAACAACTAACACCAGGTCACATTTAAAAGCAAAAAGTTTAGGGGTGAAACTGCCAAAAGGGCCAAGTCCAACAATTGTTGAATGACAGGCAAAGTTGGTGAAAAAATACTATTATTTTATAATTAAGGCTCCCAGTTTTCTTTCTTTTTTTTTAAAACTTATTTTTATTAGCATTTTCAATTAGGCATCTCAGTACAATATGTAGTTACATTTTTAGTGGTAGGTACGTCATTTAACTGCTTATACAGTCATCTTATCATGTAAAAATCTGCATTACAGTATACATGTGATGTGACCACGAAGGGGCCGAGTATAGTTCCGAATTAAACTATTATACTGCATTCAGCTCAAAATTACTCACATCTTTGCTACCCATACATGCCCACCCTTGTTATATATCCACCTCCAAGTTTTCTTTTAATTGATTTCTACAGATAAATACAGAAAAACAATGTATTTTATGACTATTTATTTTATAGAAGTCGAATAATACAGACAATAGTGCAGCTTATGAGTGACAATTTAGATTTTTCACAGCCTGCTGGGCAGAAAATCGGGATTTTATTATGCCTTCCCGCCGTTTGCATTGCTTCCTCTGCTTCTCCTTCATGCTCGACGCTACAACAACATTATAACTGTAATAACTCCTCTTTGGATGTCCCAAGCCTGGTTTCCAGTCATTCTGGAAATGAGCATAGACTTTCCAATTCTGATACCCTCGTTCAGGGAAATACTCTTGGGTCCAGTGGCGAATCCCTGGGCTTTCGCCAAACGCTTTCAGACTCATCTCTGAGTCATGGGCACAAGGCACAAGGAAGGCATGTCGACTGGCGTGGAGCAAATGGGTTCGCTGGTGTCTTCAACGAAGTCAAGATCCCGTTTCAGTTGATCTAGTTCATGTTATTAACTACCTATCTCAACTCTTTACTTCAGGACTCTCTTATATAACCGTCAATGTCTATAGATCTGCAATTTCTGCAGGACACTCCCTTGTTGATGGTCTCTCCGTTGGACAGAACTTACTTTCTAAAAAGATTATGAGAAGCATGAGAGTCATTAATCCTCCAATCGCTAAATATACCGCCCTAACGTTACACTGGTACTCCGAACCTTATCATCCTGGGGAGAGAATTCTTCTCTCTCCTTGAAACGTATCTCTTTTAAACTCACTGTCTTATTATGCCTGGTATCTTTCAGAAGAACCTCCGACGTCAAAGCTTTAGATATTTTCAGCAGATCTTTTCAACCAGAGGGTGTATGTTTCTACCTTAAGAGAAGAACCAAAACTTTATCTTCTTCTATCTTTACCCCTTCTTTCCTCAGAATGAAAGACACTGCGTAGTTAAATGCCTGAAACAGTATTAGAGGAGGACTGCTAATCTAAGATCGAATGAAACTCAATTATTAATTTCCTTTAGATTTCCCCATAAAGGAGTTTCTTCACCAACTCTGGCTAGGTGGGTGAAGGGAGTTATGTGTGAAAGTGGTGTGAAATCCTCCATTTTTGGAGCCCATTCTCTTAGGGGCGCTTCTGCTTCTAAAGCCTATTTCCTTGGTGGTGGTTTACAAAAAATCCTTTAGGCAGCAGACTGGTCTAGTGATAGTATGTTTAAATCTTGTTATTTTAGACCAATCTCTAATGTGATTGATAATGTCCTTAATGCACTTTGAACTTGCAGAATATGGCCTCCATGTCGTGCCATAAAATTTAGATTTTTCACAGCCTGCTGGGCAGAAAATCTGGATTTTATTTAGGACACGGAGGCTAATATTATCCCACCTCTATTTTGGTATGAATTATAACCCACCCTTTTATTTGAACAATGTCTCGGAAATGTATTCTTCTTCTTCTTCTTTCAGAATAAGAATCTACTTCCCTCTGGACTAGGAGTTGAAAATGTATTCGTTGGAATCCTGTTCCTTTCTTCATGTTGAACATCTTTCTTCGCAGCCTGACAAGAAGGAAGATACCTGATCAGAGAGGGACTGATCATCTCTTCAGAATGTTCACAAAGTTCTATTCTATTGTTGCTGCTGAGCTGTGGTAATAAAGGAGATATGCATAATATTAGCCTCCGTGTCGTGCCATAAAATCCATTCTGTCCTAAGTGACTTCCAGGCCAACAGCTGAGCAGATAGCACAAGGAGTTAAAAAACAGGATGAAAATCCTTAAACAGTTATTTAATGCTAATATGTTCCTTCAGATGTAGTGTTTTGTTATATTTGGTGGCTTAGTTTTCTAAATGGAATAGGCATAAATAAGAGTGAATGTTTATAAGTTAAATAAATGAGGAAATATATCATTTTACCACACCATGTTTTCTCAAACTTAAAATAAGTATAGAAAACCACCAATAAAATGGTCAAAATAGAAATATAGATAAATACAGACAAAACTGCAAAAAAATATATATATCATAAATCTTGGAACCCTATTCAAAAGTAACCGATGTTATATATTGTAAATGGCATAAAACACAACTTGTATTTTGAGAAGGTCAGCAATTTTGAAGAATTATGAGAGCAGAACTTCTTCCAACAATTACATAAGGGCGTGAGGCATTACAAGGAATAAAATTAAATTTACTTGATAAAATTATTAGCCTCCCAAAAAACACTTCTCATTCTCAAGTTAGAATAGGATTAGAATACCGAAGCAAAATATAGTGCGGCAAGCATCCTATCTCAGAAATGTTACAAAATTAGAGCATCACATGAACAAACATTTCAATTCGTCTGAAAAAATGAATCAAAAAAAAAAAATCCTGCAATAGTCATTGGGCCTTATTGCAAGTACGGCGGTCCTGGGAATGCCGTACTTGCAGTGGAGGTCCTACCACCGGTGTTCGCCCGCCGAATTACAATTACTGTGGTCAGACCACCAGCAGCCCGCCATGACACCGCCAGGTTCCTGGATCCTGTGGTGATGCCAGTGTGTGACGTGGGGAGGAATGGAGGCGGTGCCAATCCCAGCATCACCGTACATATTATGGCTTGCCTTTCCGAAAGCCTCTTCGTGGTGGTAATCCTGCCGAAAAATCTGGTGTAAGGACAAGGAGTGGGCCCCCAAAAGGGCCTCTGGTGGAAACTGCCCCTGGAGGTGTATGAAGGGGGCACATGATGTGCCCCCACCACAAGTGCATGGTCGTGCATGCACTGTGTGGCATGCACAACATGTTGCATGCCACACCATGCACGGGCGAGCACTCAGCAATGTCATAGCAGCTGTATGCTGTATAGGCTCTCCTATGAGCCTTACATACTACCGACATGAGACCACCATTGCACCGCCTGCCCACCCTATATTGAAGTCATAATCTGGCAGGTGGGTGCACCACTGGCTTGGCAGTCTTCCTCGAACCGCCGCATTGGCAGTCCCAGATGAAGACTGACAAACTCATAATAAGCCCTATTATCTTGACACCGTTTAACAAAGCCTGCAAATTAAACAGCTTCCGTCTTTGACAGTTAGCTTCAAAGGTTTCTGAAACACACATTAAACTCAACTTTAAAATTGATGCCTCGTCTGTAACATAAAAAAAGCGCTCACATGCTTGGATGATGCTTAATAGTTATGAATTTACCAAGTGGCAGGATTATTTTCGCATAAAATTCTCAAAACTCTTAAAATGCAAATTGATGTCTAGTAGGTTTGGAAGAATTTCCACAGCGGATTTGAATCCACCGTAGACTAAACTACAGGATAGTAACAATTGTAGTCTGTGTAAGTGCAAGACTGAAACAATCCTATACATCATATGAATATTTTACGCCCTAGCAAATGAGCAGAAAAGCTTGCTGCGAACTATATTTAATCAAATGATAATTCGTACTTGCTGACAGGCATTAATCCAAATAATCCATTGTTTAAACGGAAAGAACATGCAATTGAAAACAAGATTCATAACATTTACCAAACACGCAAACCTAAAGTTTGAAGGCCAAATAACTATTGATTTTGCAATTTACACCCCATACATGAAATGCGTTTGTAACAACTCCCCTCCTAACCCATTGACTGATTTTGCCAAGTCTTTTTTCACAATTTTTTTACATGTTATTCTTTTAAGTTAATAGACATGTAAATAGCCACATGAAATTATGATAAAAAAGTTGATAAAACCCTCTGCACCCTATTGAGTTTAATAAGTCAGACGGTTGATTAGAGATGAAATGACCAAATATTCATAGCATTATTTTAACACTCATTTTATTGTGAACATATGTAAACTTTGTTGAATCATTGTAATTAGTTTTATTATCCACACAATAAAGAGTTATTTGACTTGATTTGCAAACAAGTGTTGGATGCTAACCTTTAGGCTTTCTCAATGCTTATTTTGTTTGGCCGAACTTTTTCTTTTTATAAAGGCACACATTGTATGAAAGTAAGTATTGTCTACAATTCAAAATGTATAATATTTATGTAAACCACACATTGCACCAGTACTCCCTGGTACTGATTGGGACTACTTATTTTGCAGATTGTGTAAGAGCAGAATGCTGTCACATACTCTCAGATAAGCCAATGACTGAAGTGGACTGACCCTGTGTCACAGGCTGTATGCAGTAGTGGCTGGAGGCAAACAATTAATGACAATACAGCAGACCAGTGTATGGTATGGGGTGACTAAAACCCCCTGTGCATGCATTTTATATTTTTTATTAAAAACAGACGGTCTTGGCTAAATCAGACCAAAAAAGTAAATGTGTGGAACCAAAGTGACTATTCTTTCAATAACGTATAATTTTCTTCCAAAATTGTTCCCACCTTCGAACAAAATGAAGGCTGGAGATGCAGATTATGGCTCAGTCAGTTGAAGGTTATTTTCTAACATTTCGATGATTGCTCATGTGACACTTATCTTGTAAATATTCCTCAACCGCAAACTCATATGTCATTAATAGTCTGGAATTAAATGTGTGAACCATTTATTTTCACACCCAATCAGTTTTTATAACACAATTGCTATTAGACAATTTAAGGGCTTGATTACGACTTTGGCAGTGTGGCAGCGGGCTGCCACACATGTGCCCACTGCCACACCGCCCAAGCAGTACTGGCACCACCTGCCAGATTAGGAGTTTTCTCTGGGTCTGGTAGGCAGTGCTTTGGTGGTCCAAAGCGGTGAGCCTTAGAAAGGCACCACAACAGGAACATCAAAGCAAGTTCCTAAACAGCATTGACTGTTAGGTTCATGCAGTGCAGGAACTGGGTGTGCATGCAGACATGGGGCACCCCTGCATGCATTCCCAAGGCCGTGAACCATGGCCGCCTTAGTTTCCTCACTGCCACAGTTTTCATGGCGGGCTCAACACCATGAAAACTGTGGTGGTGAGGAAAGTCGTAATATGTCTAGCGGTGCCACAGTGCCAGCATATTGCGGGCCTCAGACCGCTGCAAGACCACCAGGGATTGCAGATCCTTGGTGGTAGCAGCGGTCCCAAGGTGGTCCAACCCCCACCTCATAATAGGTTAGTCAGTCCGCAGGTGTGACGGTGCTCACACTGCCACCATGGCTATAGAGGTCCATTAGACCACTGTAGTCATAATGAGGCCCTAAATCTCATGATTGCAAGCACTTATCCTTTCTCTAGTCAACAGTGTTCTGGGAAAACTTTAAATTCAAATTGTTATCCATCATGTGTATCTCTATACCACTTTTATTTAACAATGCACATTCGATATTCATTGCAGCAATGCCCCGTCTGTATCTCAATTCTCTCTAAGTACTGCAGCTTCCTAAATTGCTTTTACTGTTAGACAAAGTATGATAACATATAGCTACATTTTGACTCAGCACCGTTTAAATTGACATTAGTGAATATCTCCTCTCTTTTGAGTTAAATCCTCCTAAATTTTGTTCACATGTACACTGTTTCAATAAAATGGTAAACGTTTTATCCTGACCACTCGGAGGTGCACACAAGACTCTTATTCGTCTGGAAGCATTGTTTCATCTATTTAGGAAATATTGCCACTACACATTTTATTTTTGTCTTAATGAAGAAACTTTTCTTACTTATTTTGTATTGTATATCTTTGTATTTTTAATATTATGAATCACTTATAAAACGTGCAGGCTATCTTTTCCCGTTTGAAACACTTGATGCAATAACTCAAGTAAGTATGCCAATTTGTATCAGTGCCCATTTCACAAGTGTTTAATCCCTTCGCTGCTAGGCCCTTTCCCACGTGCTAAGCCTTTTTTGGCTATTTGGGGTAGTTTGTGCTTAGGCCCCTGTAACTTTTTGACCACATAAGGTATCTATGCCAAATTTGCGTCCTTTTCTTCCACCGTCATGGGGATTTTAAAGGTAACGAGGGATTGTTGATTCCCCTGGAGGGGACCCAGAAATCAGCCAAAAAACAGCAACATTTTGTTTGGTACAAAGCGCTGCAGATGAAAGCGTCTGTTTTTTTCCCCCTGCAAATGGTATCAACAAAGGGTTTGTGATGCTGAAATCACCATCTTCCCATCTTTCAGAGACTGACAGACTTTTGTCAGAAAACCAAAATTATTTACACAGTTTTGGCATTTTGCTGGTATATAGCCTATTTTTACTATGTTTTGTGCTTTCAACCTCCTTCCAGTTAGTGGAAGAAATGGGTATAAAAGCAATAATGGATTCTGGAAAGCTATAGATTTCAGAAAAGAAGCTGAAATTCTGAATACAACAAGGAGTCATTTGTGCAGATCCTTCAAGGTTTTTTTTTATAGAAACTGACAGTTGAAAATAGTAACAATTGAAAATGAGTTGAAAAAAACTCCCATTTGTGCTAACAATTTCACATGTAACTTCTTCAAAGTATGACAGTTTTTTTTAAAGCAATACACCATTATATCCTATGGACCCTTCTGGTTGTGGGGATATATAGGACTTGTAGGTTCACCAAGAACCCGAGGAGCCCAGAGCCAATAACTGATCAGCGTCTTGCAATGGTTTCTATTGTGTACCGGGTATATAGTAATTCATTTGGGAAAATATAAACTGTGAAAAATTGGTATGAAAGACACCTGTGTATTTCAGAAATGGGAACAAAATAAACAGTTTAGAAACAGTAGCTATTTGTAAATTTCTGAAATTGTGGATACCCATAGTAGCATGTGAATTAAAGGAATTTTTTTTTATAACTTCTTTTTTTACACATTGTCTTACATTTGGAAGGCAGAAAAGCATCGGAAGTCAATAGGTAATAACACTAGCTCCACAATGCTGTGTTTTCCTAATTCTCCCAATAAAAATGGTACCTCACTTTTGTGGGTAGGCCTAGTGCCTGCGACAGGAAACGGCACAAAACGTAATGTGGACACTCCACATTTTTACATTGAAAACAGATTGGTTTTTTGCAAAGCGCCTAGCTGTGGATTTTGAACCCTAGCTCATCTGACACCTAGGGAAACCTATCAAACCTATACATTTTTGAAAACTAGACACCCAGAGGAATCCAGGAGAGATGACTTGTGTGGCTCTAACCAGGTGGTTCTGTTACCCAGAATCCCTTGCAAACCTCAAATTTGTAAAATAAAACACATTTTCCCAACATTTCTGTGATGGAAAGTTCTGGGATCTGTGTGAATCATCAAAATTCAATCCACTCATTATTCTCCAAAGCCTCCTGATAAAAATTGCACCCTTCTCGTGTGGGTGGGCCAAGTGCCTGCAGCAGGGAAAGGCCCAAAACATATTGTGTAGACATCACAAATACCTATGACAAAACAACCTGGTTTTGCAAGGGGGTCACCTGGGTTTTTGGCCCCGGGCTCGGCGGCCATCTAGGAAAACCTACCAAACCCTCACATTTCTAAAAACTAGACACCGGGGGGAGTCCAGGGAGGTATGACTTGCATGGACCCCCCTAATGTTTTCCTACCCAGAATCACCTGCAAACCTAATATGTGCTGAAAAACATCACATCCGAGAATCTGGCCCTTTGCGAGACGCTCATTTGCGTACTCAATTAAAATCTGGCCTCAAATGTGGTGCCCGTACTCTGCAGTCCGACATTTGGTTATTCAAGTATTTTGTGAACAGAACACAACACGTTTTGGGAATTGGGCCCTCGGTATTCCAGTGCCTGCTGGGGACACTCCGGGTGACCCTGTGCACCAGCTGTAAAACTGGCTCATAGAAACAGGCCTAGGTTCCTCCAACCTGCTTTATGTCCTACCTACCACAACGTCTCAGAGTCCAGTCCGTCTCCGCTGTCGTAGGGCACGTGTTTGAGACCACCAAAACCGCACCCTCCATGCAAGCTCATTTCTACAGGCACTGGGACTAGTGAAATTAATTATTTTGTGCATTTACTATGCTTCATATAGCACCTTCAATCCACATTTTCGGCTGCTTCAAGGCGCTTCGAGAACAATAGTACATTCAATCAACAAACCAGATAAATGCTTTCATCATGTTGCCATGTCAGCACAAATTGATAACAGGCCTTAACAACGCAAAATGGGAAATACTAATATTTCAACGTTGCAGTGTAGAAATCAATGCAGTGTACAGCCATTGAGCAATGCAAACATCTGAAAACATTTTGTGTCAAAAAATAAACACATTATTGATTGAGCCAACACCCAATGAAACTCCAGGAACTGCTATCACCATGCATAGGCAGGGAAGGTGTGAGCACAGCAGTAAACTCCGCTCCGCAAGCAGTTGGCAGAGTATTGAGGAACTCCGCGCTCCAAGTGGAGCGCAGAGTAGCAGAACTCTGCAAATTTAGCCAGCTGAGCAGAGTTCACCGCCTCCCCTAGCATTGATTTTCCCGATAATCCTAGATTGTGCTTGTTGAATTGCCAAAGAATATGTGAAAGCCTGACTAGAGAGCTAATACCTAGGCATGTGAAACAGTTACTGATGTCCCCACAAAAACATTTACCCCAGTGTCATATCCAAATGAGTAGATGGATTATGCAAGAGCCCAGCATTAATACTTCTAGATTGGGGGTGCATTGTGCTAGAATAGCTATAATGTCCTAGGCTTTTGTGGGATGTGCAAGGTTACAGGATATTAGGAATTGTGTCTAATGATGGATAGAGTTTACTTTTAAGCCATTTTAATAGTTTAAATTTAAGCTTGTTGCAGAGGTAACATCTTTGGTAATAAATACGTTTTGAAAGTGCAATCTCTTTGCCTGGTCATGACATACAATATAAATTCCTGAGCTCTTGTAAGGAAAGGTAGAATTCCATTAGGGACATAGAAGCAAGGATTATCCAACCCTGGAGTTGGATAGATTCTGATGCTGCTATGCCTTTCGATTTAAATATAAACAATGGTTCCGTCGGGTAATATCAATTATAAGTAAGGAACAAATCTTTCAACAGACATATGCGTTATAAATCAACATATCATGTGTTTTTATCAAGAGAGATACATCAAATGCAAAACCAACCAAAGGAGTAAGGGTCATGAACAGTTTAAATCACTGTATTGCTTCAATTTAACGTTCATATTATGCATGTGATAGACCCTATATAAAAGGCTTTGAAAACACAGAAAAAGAAGCAATTAATACTTCCTCTTAAACGGCGCAACAATATAAAAAGTGAATAGTGACATTCCGTGACTTTAGTGACATAAATAGTGCTCTATATACAATTGTGAAAAGATAAAGGGAAAAGGACAAAGATTATTCTGTCAACAGGTCAGTTTCCAAATAAAGTCTCTTTGGTCAAGCAAGCCACCCTAGTCGACTAAATTGCTTGACCCCAGTATACTGATCCTTTTGGAATAATTCGTCGACGTTTCGACCCTGGTGACGCCTAAATTGTGGGTCTTAACGGGTCTTCTTCAGGACGGGGGAGTGGGGTGAAAATGGCGCCTGTGAATTTAAGATGGAGAAGCCATCAGGTTGGTAATGCATTTCTAATTAAAGCCTTATTCAGACTATCTGCTTGAGTAAATAAATAACTCAGCTAAATCCTGTATTATTGGAAAAATTCTCCAAAGGACTCCTAGTTCATATCACAAGATTTAATCTGTTGAGTATGATATTGTGATATAAGGTTATGGACATTAGGAACACTCTTTTAATTTCTAAGCCCACACCATAACTAAACAACTAAAAGACTTATGGTGTGCCACTCACCTCATGGGGCTGTCATTTCAAATGTGGTATTGGTTCATTGCGTGGCTCGCATAACTTCAAAGCCTCATGACCTGTAGTATGCCCATTTAATTGGGGCAAGTCTAAAAAACAAACAAACAAAAGGGACAACCCTATTTGTAAACCAGCTCCATACTCGATAGTCTGGGACATTGTATTCACTCTTAGGTGCTGCACTCACCCGTATATAGTGGTTCCACCGATATGTGGCGATGTTTATCAATGAGGTACCGTTCTATAAAGGATTTTCTGAAATGTTGAACGAAATTAAATTAATTAGTGTGGACTTACAATGCGAAAGAAAGGCCACCAAACTTCAGTTAACACAAAGATGAGGCTGTTCATGAGCACTCACCAAAGGGCCGACAAGCAGTCCCGATGACCGGCAGGAATCACGGCGGCGTGTTGCTGAAGCTCGCCTCGAGGACGTAGTCTTGGACCTGGCCGGTGCAGTCGGCATACGCCATAGGCGTTGATATGTAGCCTAGCAACGACGCCTACAACACCCTACGTCAGTCAGTGACGTGCTCAGCATATGTCTGTTGAAAGATTTGTTCCTTACTTATAATTGATATTACCCGACGGAACCATTGTTTATATTTAAATAGTACTGCCCAGGTTCTGAGGGACACTGGGTTACCCCATACTACGGTTGCTATGCCTTTTGAGTTCTTTGATCATGGAAGAGTTTATGTGGAGGTAACTTCCTTGATATCTAATATGTGCACATATTAGCATTGTTAGTTGCGATATGAATAAAAAAGGGGAAATGGCATAATCTTCAATGCTGTGTCCTAAAGATAATTATTACCTTTCCTGTTTGACAGCTCGAAAATGTAAGATTCTATCTGAAAACCTGCCCATGATTCTACACATTGATTTAAAGAACGTACCCCAAAGTAATGTCCAGCACTGCTGTTGCAATTCTGTACACAAGTATTAACAAGTCCTATAGGTGTAGTGTGTAATTAATGGTATGTGTATTGATTGTTGAATGGTAGGTAAAGTTGATGAAAAAAGGCTATTATTTTATAATTTATGCTCCCAGTTTTCTTTCTTTTTTTTTAAAACACATTTGTATTAGCATTTTCAAATAGGCATCTCAGTACAATATGTAGTTACATTTTTAGTGGTAGGTACGTCATTTAACTGCTTATACAGTCATCTTATCATGTCAAAATCTGCATTACAGTATACATGTGATGTGACCACGAAGGGGCCAAGTATAATTCCGAATTAAACTATTATACTTCATTCAGCTCATAATTACTCACATCTTGGCTACCCATACAAGCCCACCTTTGTTATCTATCCCACCTCCCATTTTTCTTTTAATTGATTTCTACAGATAAATACAGAAAAACAATGCATTTTATGACTGTATTTATTTTATAGAAGTCGAAAAATACAGACAATGGTGCTGTTTGTGAGTGACAATCCATTCTGTCCTAAGTGACTTCCAGGCCAACAGCTGAGCAGATTGCAGAAGGAGTTAAAAAACAGGATGAAAATCCTTAAACAGAGGTAAATGTTATTATATATTTATTTTAATGCTAATATGTTCCTGCAGATGTAGTGTTTTGTTATATTTGGTGGCTTAATTTTCTAAATGGAAAAGGCATAAATAAGAGTGAATGTTTACAAGTTAAATAAATGGGGAAATATATTATTTTACTACACCATTTATTCTCAAACTTAAAATAAGTATAGATAACTACCAATAAAATGGTCAAAATAGAAATATAGATAAATACAGACAAAACTGCAAAAACATATATATATCATAAATCTTGGAACCCTATTCAAAAGTAACCGATGTTATATATTGTAAATGGCATAAAACACAGCTTGTATTTTGAGAAGGTCAGCAATTTTGAAGAATTATGAGAGAAGAACTTCTTCCAACAATTACATAAGGGCGTGGGGCATTACAAGGAATAGAAGTACATTTACTTGATATAATTATTAGCCTCCCAGAAAACACTTATCATTCTCAAGTTAAAATAGGATTAGAATACCGAAGCAAAAAATAGTGCGGCAAGCAGCCTATCTCAGAAATGTTACAAAATTAGAGCATCACATGAACAAACATTTCAATTCGTCTGAAAAAAAATGAATCCAAAAGAAAAAATCCTGTAATAGTCATTGGGCCTTTATTTATTTATTTATATATTTACTTGGAATTTTGTATAGCGCGTAGTTACCCTCGGGCATCCCAGCGCTTGTCCAGGCAGCAACAATAACAAGTACGGCGGTCCTGGCAATGCCGTAGTTGCGGTAGAGGTCCTACCACCAGTGTTCGCCCGCCGAATTACAATTACTGTGGTCAGACCACCAGCAGCCCGCCATGACACCGCCAGGTTCCTGGATCCTGTGGTGATGCCATTGTGTGACGTGGGGAGGAATGGAGCCGGTGCCAATCCCAGCATCACCGTACATATTATGGCTTGCCGTTCCGCAAGCCTCTTCATGGTGGTAATCCTGTCGAAAAATCTGGCGTAAGGACAAGGAGGGGGCCCTCAAAAGGGCCAATGGTGGAAACTGCCCCTGTATGTGGGTGAAGGGGGCACATGATGTGCCCCCACTACAAGTGCATGGTCGTGCATGCACTGTGTGGCATGCACAACATGTTGCATGCCACATCATGCGCGGGCGGGCACTCAGCAATGTCATAGCAGCTGTATTCTGTATAGGCTCTCCTATGAGCCTTACATACCATCGCCATGAGACCACCACTGCACCGCCTGCCCACCCTATATTGAAGTCATAATCTGGCAGGTGGGTGCACCACTGGCTTGGCAGACTTCCTGAAACCCCCGGTCGGTCCCAGATAAAGACTGCCAAACTCATAATAAACCCTATTATCTTGACACCGTTTAACAAAACCTGCAAATTAAACAGCTTCGGTCTTTGACAGTAAGCTTCAAAGGTTTCTGAAACACACATTAAAATCAACTTTAAAATCGATGCCTCGTCTGTAACATAAAAAAAGTATTTTCTATGCGCTCACATGCTTGGATGATGCTTAATAGTTATGAATTTACCAAGTGGCAGGATTATTTTCGCATAAAATTTTCAAAACTCTTAAAATGCAAATTGATATCTAGTAGGTTTGGAAGAATTTCCACAGCGGATTTGAATCCACCGTAGACTAAACTACAGGATAGTAACAATTGTAGACTGTGTACGTGCAAGACTGAAACAATCATATACATCATATAAATATTTTACGCCCTAGCAAATGAGCGGAAAGGCTTGCTGCGAACTATATTTAATCAAATGGGAATTCGTACTTGCTGACAGGCATTAATCCAAATAATCCAGTGTTTAAACAGAAAGAACATGCAATTGAAAACAAGATTTAAAAAAATGTACCAAACACGCAAACCTGAAGTTTGAAGGCCAAATGACTATTGAATTTGCAATTTACACCACATACATGAAATGCGTTTGTAACAACTCCCCTCCTAACTCATTGACTGATTTTGCCGAGTCTTTTTTCACAATTGTTTTACATGTTATTATTTTAAGTTAACAGACATGTAAATAGCCACATGAAATTGTGAATAAAAAAATTGATAAAACCCTCTGCACCTATTGAGTTTAATAAGTCAGACGGTTGATTAGAGATGAAATGACCAAATATTCATAGCATTATTTTAACATTCATTTTATCGTGAACATATGTAAACTTTGGTGAATCATTGTAATTAGGTTTGTTATCTATACTACTATTATAAAGAGAGAACTTGCACCTTTAGGCAAGGTAAACTTGGGAACCACAGCGCCAATCTACACACCCGATACACCGTTGAAATCGGCAGGGTGTGTAGATGGTCATAGGCTTTAAAATTTTTAAAACTAAACGTTATATAAAAAGTTACATTTTTACAAAAAGTAGTTACCCCAAAGTAGCGCCGGCCGCGACTGTGCGTCGTCATGTCAGGAGCAGGGGAGGAGCAGCGTCCCAGGAGCGGCGGACATGGCGCGCAGGGGAGGAGCGGTGAAGTGAGGCCAGCGGCAGAGCGGAGAGGCGGATATGGCGCGGGGAGGAGCGGCGGCGGACAGGTGGTGAGTGGCAGAGCGGCGGAGCGGAGAAATATGGACCGGCGGTGTGAGCAGCAGAGGCAAGGTAAGAATCCGGGGTAGCCAGGGTCGGGGCGGGCGGGGCACGGGCTGCTGGGGAATGTCAGGGCAGGCGGGGGTAGGGGAAGCCAGCATTTCAGGTTTGCGTGCTCTCCCGCCCCGGCCCCCACCCGCCACAACATTGTCCGGGACACAGACAATGTTATGGCGGGCGGGGGCCTGGGTGGGCGAGCACGCAAACCTGAAATGCAGCCCGCCCCCCTTCTATCCCAGGCAACGCTGGGGCGGGCTGCTAGTCCACACAATAAAGAGTGATTTGACTTGATTTGCAAACAAGTGTTGGCTGCTAACCTTTAGGCTTTCTCAATGCTTGTTTGGCCGTACTTACAGCCCGATTCATGAAACTAAATTGCGCTCGCAAAGGGCCAGATTCTGAGAATCTGGCCTTTTGCGAGTGCGATTTTTGCATTTGGGATTCATCATCCCAAATGCAAAAATCGCTATTTGCGAAATCGCATATTTGCGAGGAATTGGATTTAAGGAATCTCAATTAGAGATTCCTTAAATGCAATTCATGAACCAATTCTAAATTGCGAATTCGCAATATTTGGTCGCTATTTACCACGAAGTCTGACTTCGTGGTAAATAGCGAAAAAATAGTAAAAAGCACTTTAGTGCATTTTTTACTGTTGCATGTTACACACAGCAACACCTGTTTAAATTTGCATTTCAGGGGTGCTACAGGGTGTCCTTTGGACACCCCTGGCACCCTTGAAATCGCTATCTCATTTGCGATTAGCTAATTGCTAATCGCAAGTAAGGAATAACTCCCCATTCATTCCTATGGGCCTTAGGCCCATAGGAATGAATGGGGAGTTATTCCTTATTTGAGATTAGCAATTAGCTAATCGCAAATAAGGAATGTGTAGGAATCGCAATTTATTTTGCGATTCCTACATGAATCCAGTTTTGCGAGTCTGTAATAGCGATTCCTTATGAATCGCTATTAAAGACTTGCAAAACGGGTCTTTGATGAATTTGGCTGATCTTCTTTTTATAAAGGCACACATTGTATGAAAGTAAGTATTGTCTACAATTCAAAATTTATAATATTTATGTAAACCACACATTGCACCAGTACTCTCTGGTACTGATGGGGACTACATATTTTGCAGATTGTGTAAGAGCAGAATGCTGTCACATACTCTCAGATAAGCCAATGACTGAAGTGGACTGACCCTGTGTCACAGGCTGTATGCAGTAGTGGCTGGAGGCAAACAATTATTGACAATACAGCAGACCAGTGTATTGTATGGGGTGACTAAAAACCCCTGTGCATATATTTTATATTTTTTATTAAAAACAGACAGTCTCGGCTAAAGACAGACCAAAAAAGTAAATGTGTGGAACCAAAGTGACTATTCTTTCAATAACGTATAATTTTCTTCCAAAATTGTTCCCACCTTCGAACAAAATGAAGGCTTAGGATGCAGATTATGGCTCAGTCAGTTGAAGGTTATTTTCTAACATTTCGATGGATTGCTCATGTGACACTTATCTTGTCTTTAGTAAATATTCCTCGACCCCAAACTTATATGTCATTAATAGTCTGAAATTAAATGTGTGAACCATTTATTTTCACACCCAACCAGGTTTTATAACACAATTGCTATTAGACAATTTAAGGGCCTGATTACGACTCTGACAGTGTGGCAGCGGGCTGCCACACATGTGCCCACTGCCACACCGCCAAAGCAGTACTGGCACCACCCGCCAGATTAGGAGTTTTTTCTGGGTCTGGTAGGCAGTGCTTTGGTGGTCCTAAGCGGAGATTCCTTAGAAAGGCACCACAACAGGAACATCAAAGCAAGTTCCTAAACAGCATTGACTGTTAGGTTCATGCCGTGCGGGAACTGGGCGTGCATGCAGACATGGGGGCACCCCTGCATGCAACCCCATGGCCGTGAGGCGTGGCCGCCTTAGTTTCCTCACTGCCACAGTTTTCATGGCTGTCTCAACACCATGAAAACTGTGGTGGTGAGGAAAGTCGTAATATGTCTAGCGGTGCCACAGTGCCAGCATATTGCGGGTCTCAGACCGCTGCAAGACCACCAGGGATTGCAGATCCTTGGTGGTAGCCGCGGTCCCAAGGGGGTCCAACGCCCAGCTCATAATAGGGCAGCCGGTCCACAGGTGCGGCGGTGCTCACACTGCCATCATGGCTATAGAGGTCCATGGGACCACTGTAGTCAAAATGAGGCCCTAAATCTCATGATTGCAAGCACTTATCCTTTCTCTAGTCAACAGTGTTCTGGGAAAACGTTTCTTATTAATCAAATTGTTATCCATCACGCGTATCTCTATACCACTTTTATATAACAATACACATTTGATATTAATTGCAGCAACGCCCCGTCTGTATCTCAATTCTCTTTAAGTGCTGCAGCTTCCTAAATTGCTTTTACTGTTAGACAAAGTATGATAACATATAGCTACATTTTGACTCAGCACCGTTTAAATTGACATTAGTGAATATCTCCTCTCTTTTGAGTTAAATCCTCCTAAATTTTGTTCACATGTACACTGTTTCAATAAAATGGTAAACGTTTTATCCTGGCCACTTGGAGGTGCACACAAGACTCTTATTCGTCTGGAAGCATTGTTTATTTAGGAAATATTGCTACTACACATTTTATTTTTGTCTTAATGAAGAAACTTTTCTTACTTATTTTGTATTGTATACATTTGTAATTTTAATATTATGAATCACTTATAAAACGTGCAGGCTATCTTTTCCTTTTTGAAACACTTGATGCAATAACTCGAGTAAGTATGCCAATTTGTATCAGTGCCCATTCCACAAGTGTTTAATCCCTTCGCTGCTAGGCCTTTTCCCACGTGCTAAGCCTTTCTTGGCCTTTTGGGGTAGTTTGTGCTTAGGCCCCTGTAACTTTTTGACCACATAAGGTATCTATGCCAAATTTGTGTCCTTTTTTTCCACCATCATGGGGATTTTAAAGGTAACCAGGGATTGTTGATTGCCCTGGAGGGGACCCAGAAATTAGCCAAAATACAGCAACATTTTATTTGGGACAAAGTGCTGCTCTTGAAAGCGTCTGTTTTTTTCCCTGCAAATGGTATCAACAAAGGGTTTGTGATGCTGAAATCACAATCTTCCCAACTTTCAGGGACTGACAGACTTTTGTCAGAAAACCAACATTATTTAAACAGTTTTGGCATTTTACTGGTATATAGCCTATTTTTACAACTTTTTGTGCTTTCAACCTCCTTCCAGTTAGTGGAAGAAATGGGTATAAAAGCAATAATGGATTCTGAAAAGCTACACATTTCAGAAAAGAAGCTACAATTTTGAATACAGCAAGGAGTCATTTGTGTAGATCCTTCAAGGTTTTTTTTTATAGAAACTAACAGTTGAAAATAGTAAAAATTGAAAATGAGTTGAAAAAAACTCCCATTTGTGCAAAAAATTTCCCCTGTAACTTCTTCAAAGTATGACAGTTTTTTTTAAAGCAATACACCATTATATCCTATGGACCCTTCTGGTTGTGGGGATATATAGGACTTGTAGGTTCACCAAGAACCCGAGGAGCCCAGAGCCAATAACTGATCAGCGTCTTGCAATGGTTTCTATTGTGTACCAGGTATATAGTAATTCATTTGGGAAAATATAAACTGTGAAAAATTGGTATGAAAGACACCTGTGTATTTCAGAAATGGGAACAAAATAAACAGTTTAGAAACAGTAGCTATTTGTAAATTTCTGAAATTGTGGATACCCATAGTAGCATGTGAATTAAAGGAATTTTTTTAAGTGACTTATTTTTTTACACATTGTCTTACATTTGGAAGGCAGAAAAGCATCGGAAGTCAATAGGTAATAACACTAGCTCCACAATGCTGTGTTTTCCTAATTCTCCCAATAAAAATGGTACCTCACTTTTGTGGGTAGGCCTAGTGCCTGCGACAGGAAACGGCACAAAACGTAATGTGGACACTCCACATTTTTACATTGAAAACAGATTGGTTTTTTGCAAAGCGCCTAGCTGTGGATTTTGAACCCTAGCTCATCCGACACCTAGTGAAACCTATCAAACCTATAAATTTTTGAAAACTAGACACACGGAGGAATCCAGGAGAGGTGACTTGTGTGGCTCTAACCAGGTGGTTCTGTTACCCAGAATCCCTTGCAAACCTCAAATTTGTAAAATAAAACACATTTTCCCAACATTTCTGTGATGGAAAGTTCTGGGATCTGTGTGAATCATCAAAATTCAATCCACTCATTATTCTCCAAAGCCTCCTGATAAAAATTGCACCTTTCTCGTGTGGGGGGGCCAAGTGCCTGCAGCAGGGAAAGGCCCAAAACATATTGTGTAGACATCACAAATACCTATGACAAAACAACCTGGTTTTGCAAGGGGGTCACCTGGGTTTTTGGCCCCGGGCTCGGCGGCCATCTAGGAAAACCTACCAAACCCTCACATTTCTAAAAACTAGACACCGGGGGGAGTCCAGGGAGGTATGACTTGCATGGACCCCCCTAATGTTTTCCTACCCAGAATCACCTGCAAACCTAATATGTGCTGAAAAACATCACATCTGAGAATCTGGCCCTTTGCGAGACGCTCATTTGCGTACTCAATTAAAATCTGGCCTCAAATGTGGTGCCCGTACTCTGCAGTCCGACATTTGGTTATTCAAGTATTTTGTGAACAGAACACAACACGTTTTGAGAATTGGGCCCTCGGTATTCCAGTGCCTGCTGGGGACACTCCGGGTGACCCTGTGCACCAGCTGTAAAACTGGCTCATAGAAACAGGCCTAGGTTCCTCCAACCTGCTTTATGTCCTACCTACCACAACGTCTCAGAGTCCAGTCCGTCTCCGCTGTCGTAGGGCACGTGTTTGAGACCACCAAAACCGCACCGTCCATGCAAGCTCATTTCTACAGGCACTGGGACTAGTGAAATTAATTATTTTCTGCATTTACTATGCTTCATATAGCACCTTCAATCCACATTTTCGGCTGCTTCAAGGCGCTTCGAGAACAATAGTACATTCAATCAACAAACCAGATAAATGCTTTCATCATGTTGCCATGTCAGCACAAATTGATAACAGGCCTTAACAACGCAAAATGGGAAATACTAATATTTCAACGTTGCAGTGTAGAAATCAATGCAGTGTACAGCCATTGAGCAATGCAAACATCTGAAAACATTTTGTGTCAAAAAATAAACACATTGTTGATTGAGCCAACACTCAATGAAACTCCAGGAACTGCTATCACCATGCATAGGCGGGGAAGGTGTGAGCACAGCAGTAAACTCCGCTCCGCAAGCAGGGAGGCAGAGTATTGAGGAACTCCGCGCTCCAAGCGGAGCGGAGAGTAGCAAAACGCTGCAAATTTAGCCAGCTGAGCAGAGTTCACCGCCTCCCCTAGCATTGATTTTCCAGATAATCCTAGATTGTGCTTGTTGAAGTGCCAAAGAATATGTGAAAGCCTGACTAGAGAGCTAATACCTAGGCATGTGCAACAGTCACTGATGTCCCCACAAAAACATTTACCCCAGTGTCATATCCAAATGAGTAGATGGACTATGCAAGAGTCCAGCACTAATACTTCTAGATTTGGGGTGCATTGTGCTAGAATAGCTATAATGTCCTAGGCTTTTGTGGGATGTGCAAGGTTACAGGATATTAGGAATTGTGTCTCATGATGGATAGAGTTTACTTTTAAGCCATTTTAATAGTTTTAATTTAAGCTTGTTGCAGAGATAACAGCTTTGGTAATAAATACGTTTTGAAAGTGCAATCTATTTGCCTGGTCATGACACACAATATAAATTTCCGAGCTCTTGTAAGGAAAGATAGAATTCCATTAGGGACATAGAAGCAAGGATTATCCAACCCTGGAATTGGATAGATTCTGACGCTGCTATGCCTTTCGAGTCCCTTGATCATCAAAAAGTTCTATAATGTTTATGTTTGATTTGGAGTTTATGTGGAGGTAAATTCCTTGATATCTAATATGTGCACATATTAGCATTGTTAGTTGCGATACGAATAAAAAAGGGGAAATGGCATAATCTTCAATGCTGTGTCCTAAAGATAATTAATACCTTTCTTCTTTGACAGCTCGAAAATGTAAGATTCTATCTGAAAACCTGCCCATTGATTTAAAGAACGCACCCCAAAGTAATGTCCAGCACTGCTGTTGCAATTCTGTACACAAGTATTAACAAGTCCTATAGGTGTAGTGTGTAATTAATGGTATGTGTATTGGTTGTTGAATGGTAGGCAAAGTTGGTGAAAAAAGGCTATTATTTTATAATTTAGGCTCCCAGTTTTCTTTCTTTTTTTTTAAACACATTTGTATTAGCATTTTCAATTAGGCATCTCAGTACAATATGTAGTTACATGTTTAGTGGTAGGTACGTCATTTAACTGCTTATACAGTCATCTTATCATGTCAAAATCTGCATTACAGTATACATGTGATGTGACCACGAAGGGGCCAAGTATAATTCCGAATTAAACTATTATACTTCATTCAGCTCATAATTACTCACATCTTGGCTACCCATACAAGCCCACCCTTGTTATCTATCCCACCTCCCATTTTTCTTTTAATTGATTTCTACAGATAAATACAGAAAAACAATGTATTTTATGACTGTATTTATTATATAGAAGTCGAAAAATACAGACAATAGTGCTGTTTGGGAGTGACAATCCATTCTGTCCTAAGTGACTTCCAGGCCAACAGCTGAGCAGATTGCAGAAGGAGTTAAAAAACAGGATGAAAATCCTTAAACAGAGGTAAATGTTATTATATATTTATTTTAATGCTAATATGTTCCTGCAGATGTAGTGTTTTGTTATATTTGGTGGCTTAATTTTCTAAATGGAAGAGGCATAAATAAGAGTGAATGTTTATAAGTTAAATAAATGTGGAAATATATCATTTTACCACACCATTTATTCTCAAACTTAAAATAAGTATAGATAACTACCAAAAAAATGGTCAAAATAGAAATATAGATAAATACAGACAAAACTGCAAAAATATATATATCATAAATCTTGGAACCCTAGTCAAAAGTAACCGATGTTATATATTGTAAATGGCATAAAACACAGCTTGTATTTTGAGAAGGTCAGCAATTTTGAAGAATTATGAGAGAAGAACTTCTTCCAACAATTACATAAGGTAGTGAGGCATTACAATAGAAGTAAATTTACTTGATACAATTATTAGCCTCCCAAAAACACTTCTCATTCTCAAGTTAGAATAGGATTAGAATACCGAAGCAAAATATAGTGCGGCAAGCAGCCTATCTCAGAAATGTTACAAAACTAGAGCATCACATGAACAAACATTTCAATTGGTCTGAAAAGAAATAATCCAAAAGAAAAAAATCCTGCAATAGTCATTGGGCCTTATTGCAAGTACGGCGGTCCTGGGAATGCCGTACTTGCGGTGGGGTCCTACCACCAGTGTTCGCCCGCCGAAATACAAATAATGTGGTCAGACCACCAGCAGCCCGCCATGACACCGCCAGGTTCCTGGATCCTGTGGTGATGCCAGTGTGTGACGTGGGGAGGAATGGAGGCGGTGCCAATCCCAGCATCACCGTACATATTATGGCTTGCCTTTCCGCAAGCCTCTTCATGGTGGTAATCCTGGGCCTTATTTATGAAGGCCTTGCGTCAGTTTTGCGCCGCCGGTGCGTCACTTTTTGTGACGCACCAGCGGTGTAAAAAATGCGCCCTGTTGCGCCATATTTAAAAAGTGATGCATCTAGGTAGATGCGTCACTTTTTAAACCCCTGCGCCACATTATACCTGCGTCAGGTATAATGTATGCAGAGGGGGCGTTCCCCCGCAAAAAGCCTCGTAATAGTGACGCAGTGAAATCTATGAGATTTCACTGCGTCACTTTTAGGACGCTGTTGCGTCAAAATCTTGCGCCTGCCTCACAGCAGGCGTAAGACTGACGCAAGCCCTTTCACATGGGGCTTTCCCCATGTGAAAGGACGCATTGCTGGAGTTGCGTCACTTTTGTGACCCACTCCAGCAATGCGTCACTTTTGCGCTTACAGATACGTCAGAAATACTGACGTATCTGTAACTCCTAGCGACATGATGCGTCATACGTTAAATATGACGCATCAGGAATGTCGCAAGGAGTGCGCAGTAAAAAGTGACGCATCGCTGTTTTCACGCAGCGATGCGTCACTTTTCATAAATGAGGCCCCCTGTCTTAAAATCTGGCGTAAGGACAAGGAGTGGGCCTCTGGTGGAAACTGCCCCTGGAGGTGGGTGAAGGGGGCACATGATGTACCCCCACTACAAGTGCATGGTCGTGCATGCACTGTGTGGCATGCACAACATGTTGCATGCCACACCATACACGGGCGAGCACTCAGCAATGTCATAGCAGCTGTATGCTGTATAGGCTCTCCTATGAGCCTTACATACCACCGCCATGAGACCACCACTGCACCGCCTGCCCACCCTATATTGAAGTCATAATCTGGCAGGTGGGTGCACCACTGGCTTGGCATACTTCCTGAAACCCCCGGTCGGTCCCAGATGAAGACTGCCAAACTCATAATAAACCCTATTATCTTGACACCGTTTAACAAAGCCTGCAAATTAAACAGCTTCTTTGATAGTAAGCTTCAAAGGTTTCTGAAACACACATTAAACTCAACTTTAAAATTGATGCCTCGTCTGTAACATAAAAAAAGTATTTTCTATGCGCTCACATGCTTGGATGATGCTTAATAGTTATGAATTTACCAAGTGGCAGGATTATTTTCGCATAAAATTCTCAAAACTCTTAAAATGCAAATTAATGTCTAGTAGGTTTGGAAGAATTTCCACAGCGGATTTGAATCCACCGTAGACTAAACTACAGGATAGTAACAATTGTAGACTGTGTAAGTGCAAGACTGAAACAATCATATACATCATATGAATATTTTACGCCCTAGCAAATGAGCAGAAAAGCTTGCTGCGAACTATATTTAATCAAATGATAATTCATACTTGCTGACAGGCATTAATCCAAATAATCCATTGTTTAAACGGAAAGAACATGCAATTGAAAACTTGATTCATAACATTTACCAAACACGCAAACCTGAAGTTTGAAGGCCAAATGACTATTGAATTTGCAATTTACACCACATACATGAAATGCGTTTGTAACAACTCCCCTCCTAACTCATTGACTGATTTTGCCAAGTCTTTTTTCACAATTGTTTTACATGTTATTATTTTAAGTTAACAGACATGTAAATAGCCACATGAAATTGTGATAAAAAAATTGATAAAACCCTCTGCACCTATTGAGTTTAATAAGTCAGACGGTTGATTAGAGATGAGATGACCAAATATTCATGGCATTATTTTAACATTCATTTTATTGTGAACATATGTAAACTTTGGTGAATCATTGTAATTAGGTTTTGTTATCCACACAATAAAGAGAGATTTGACTTGATTTGCAAAAAAGTGTTGGCTGCTAACCTTTAGGCTTTCTCAATGCTTGTTTGGCCGTACTTTTTCTTTTTATAAAGGCACACATTGTATGAAAGTAAGTATTGTCTACAATTCAAAATTTATAATATTTATGTAAACCACACATCGCACCAGTACTCCCTGGTACTGATGGGGACTACTTATTTTGCAGATTGTGTAAGAGCAGAATGCTGTCACATACTCTCAGATAAGCCAATGACTGAAGTGGACTGACCCTGTGTCACAGGCTGTATGCTGTAGTGGCTGGAGGCAAACAATTAATGACAATACAGCAGACCAGTGTATTGTATGGGGTGACTAAAAACCCCTGTGCATACATTTTATATTTTTTATTAAAAACAGATGGTCTTGGCTAAAGACAGACCAAAAAAGTAAATGTGTGGAACCAAAATGACTATTCTTTCAATAACGTATAATTTTCTTCCAAAATTGTTCCCACCTTCGAGCAAAATGAAGGCTGGAGATGCAGATTATGGCTCAGTCAGTTGAAGGTTATTTTCTCACATTTCGATGGATTGCTCATGTGACACTTATCTTGTCTTTGGTAAATACTCCTCAACCCCAAACTCATTTGTCATTAATAGTCTGGAATTAAATGTGTGAACCATTTATTTTCACACCCAACCAGTTTTTATAACACAATTGCTATTAGACTATTTAGGGGCCTGATTACGACTTTGACAGTGTGGCAGCGTCACATGTGCCCACTGCCACACCGCCAAAGCAGTACTGGCACCACCCGCCGGATTAGGAGTTTTCTCTGGGTCTGGTAGGCAGTGCTTTGGTGGTCCCAAGCGGTGAGCCTTAGAAAGGCACCACAACAGGTACATCAAAGCAAGTTCCTAAACAGCATTGACTGTTAGGTTCATGCCGTGCAGGAACTGGGCGTGCATGCAGACATGGGGGCACCCCTGCATGCAACCCCATGGCCGTGAGGCATGGCCGCCTTAGTTTCCTCACTGCCACAGTTTTCATGGCGGGCTCAACACCTTGAAAACTGTGGTGGTGAGGAAAGTCGTAATATGTCTAGCGGTGCCACAGTGCCAGCATATTGCGGGTCTCAGACCGCTGCAAGACCACCAGGTATTGCAGATCCTTGGTAGTAGCAGCGTTCCCAAGGTGGTCCAACCGGCCAGCTCATAATAGGGTAGTCAGTCGCAGGTGCGACGGTGCTCACACTGCCACCATGGCTATAGAGGTCCATGGGACCACTGTAGTCATAATGAGGCCCAAAATCTCATGATTGCAAGCACTTTTCCTTTCTCTAGTCAACAGTGTTCTGGGAAAACGTTTCATATTAATCACATTTTTATCCAGCACGTGTATCTCTATACCACTTTCATTTAACAATGCACATTCGATATTCATTGCAGCAATGCCCCGTCTGTATCTCAATTCTCTCTAAGTACTGCTGCTTCCTAAATTGATGTTACTGTTAGACAAAGTATGATAACATATAGCTACATTTTGACTCAGCACCGTTTAAATTGACATTAGTGAATATCTCCTCTCTTTTGAGTTAAATCCTCCTAAATTTTGTTCACATGTACACTGTTTCAATAAAATGGTAAACGTTTTATCCTGGCCACTCGGAGGTGCACACAAGACTCTTATTCGTCTGGAAGCATTGTTTCATCTATTTAGGAAATATTGCCACTACACATTTTATTTTTGTCTTAATGAAGAAACTTTTCTTACTTATTTTGTATTGTATATATTTGTATTTTTAATATTATGAATCACTTATAAAACGTGCAGGCTATCTTTTCCCTTTTGAAACACTTGATGCAATAACTCGAGTAAGTATGCCAATTTACATCAGTGCCCGTTCCACAAGTGTTTAATCCCTTCGCTGCTAGGCCTTTTCCCACGTGCTTAGCCTTTTTTGGCTATTTGGGGTAGTTTGTGCTTAGGCCCCTGTAACTTTTTGACCACATAAGGTATCTATGCCAAATCTGCGTCCTTTTTTCCCACCGTCATGGGGATTTTAAAGGTAACCAGGGATTGTTGATTCCCCTGGAGGGGACCCAGAAATTAGCCAAAATACAGCAACATTTTGTTTGGGACAAAGTGCTGCTCTTGAAAGCGTCTGTTTTTTTCCCTGAAAATGGTATCAAGAAAGGGTTGGTGATGCTGAAATCACCATCTTCCCAGCTTTCAGGGACTGACAGACTTATGTCAGAAAACCAACATTATTTAAACAGTTTTGGCATTTTACTGGTATATAGCCTATTTTTACAACTTTTTGTGCTTTCAACCTCCTTCCAGTTAGTGAAAGAAATGGGTATAAAAGCAATCATGGATTCTGGAAAGCTATACATTTCAGAAAATAAGCTAAAATTCTGAATACAGCAAGGAGTCATTTGTGTAGATCCTTCAAGGTTTTTTTTTATAGAAACTAACAGTTGAAAATAGTAAAAATTGAAAATGAGTTGAAAAAACTCCCATTTGTGCTATCAATTTCCCCTTTAACTTCTTTTAAATATGACAGATTGTTTAAAACAATACACCATTATATCCCATGGACCCTTCTGGTTGTGGTGATATATAGGACTTGTAGGTTCACCAAGAACCCGAGGAAGCCAGAGCCAATAACTGATCAGCGTCTTGCAATGGTTTCTATTGTGTACCTGGTATATAGCAATTCATTTGGGAAAATATAAAAAGTGAAAAATTGGTATGAAAGACACCTGTGTATTTCTGAAATGGGAACAAAATATACAGTCTAGAAACAGTAGCTATTTGTACATTTCTAAAATTGTGGATACCCATAGTAGCATGTGAATTAAAGGAATTTTTTTAAGTGACTTCTTTTTTTACACATTGTCTTACATTTGGAAGGCAGTAAAGCATCGGAAGTCAATAGGTAATAACACTAGCTCCACAATGCTGTGTTTCCCTAATTCTCCCAATAAAAATGGTACCTCACTTTTGTGGGTAGGCCTAGTGCCTGCAACAGGAAACGGCACAAAACGCAATGTGGACACTCCACATTTTTACAGTGAAAACAGATTGTTTTTTTGCAAAGCGCCTAGCTGTGGATTTTGAACCATAGATCAGCCGACACCTAGGGAAACCTATCAAACCTATACATTTTTGAAAACTAGACATCCAGAGGAATCTAGTATGGGGTTACTTGAGTGGCTCTCAGCATGTTCTCTTACCTAGAATCCCTGCACCTGAAACTTTGTAAAAACACACATGTTCCTCACATTTCTGTGATGGAAACTTCTGGTATCAGTGTGGATCCACAAAATTCCTCTCAACCCGCATTCCACAAAGTCATCTGAGAAAAACGGTACCTCAATTATGTGGGTAGGCCTGGTGCCCGTGACAGGAAACAGCCCAAAATAAAACGTCAACCCACCACATTTTTACAGTGAAAACTTGCCCTTTTTTTACAAAGTGCCTAGCTGTGATTTTGAACCCTACCTCTGCCAGCACCTAGGGAAACCTAGCAAACCTACACATGTTTGAAAAGTAGATACCCAGGGGAATGCAGGATGGGGTGACTTGTCTGGCTCGCACCTGGGTCTGTTACCAGAATCCCTTGCAAACCTCAAACTTTGTAAAAAATTAAAACATTTTCTTGACATTTCTGTGATGGAAGGTTCTGTAGTCTGCATGGATCCAAAAAATTCCACAAACCCCACATTCCCCAAAGTCTTTCGATAAAAATGGTACCTGACTTGTGTGGGTAGGTCTAGTGCCGTGACAGGAAACAGCCCAAAAGGCAACGTGGACACACCACATTTTTACATTGAAAACTGACCACTTTTTCGCAAAGTGCCTAGCTGGAAATTTTGAAACCAAGCTCTGCTGGCACCTAGGGAAACCTAGCAAACCTAAACATGTTTGAAAACTAGATACCCAGGGGAATCCAGGATGGGGTGACTAGGGTGGCTCTTACCAGGTTCTGTTACCCAGAATCCCTTGCAAACCTCAACCTTTGTAAAAAAACAAAACACATTTTCCTCAAATTTCTGTGAGGGAAAGTTCTGGAATCTGCGTGGACCCAAAAAATTCCACCTACCCAGCATTTCCCAATGTCTGCCGATAAAAATGGTACCTCACTTGTGGAGGTAGGCCTAGTACCCGTGACAGGATATGGCCCAAAACGCAACATGGACACAACACATTTTCATTTCATAAAGCTTTATTCGGAGCATTTAAAAACATGTCCATAAAAGCACACATGGTTACAGATACTAACAATTCTTACAAAATTTCATTAAATAAAGCACACAATAAAAACAATATAGAATAACAATTGTTAATTACAAAGAATTCATTACACAATACATATATCATTTGAAAAACATATAATGCAAAATATCCAGAGGGGGATGGAATAAATATTTAAAATAGACCGTTATTTTAAAAAACACATACTTTTCCTAACGCTTATAGCTTTGAGCAGAAAGGTAGCAGTAAAAAAGCAAATGTCCGGATGATTCAGATTAAAAAGCAGCTTCATAGCATCCGTAGTATTTCTCACTCCAAATCTGTTTAACATAGACTTCAGGTAGAATTTCCGTAATTCCCTATACAATTTGCATGTTAGTAAAAAGTGCTTAGTGCTTTGTTCTGTTTTATTATCACATTCACATGGGCCAATAGGGCGCATTTTAATGTTGGGGCACGCAACCAGATAATGTACTATTCCCATCCTCATTCTGGTTAGTACAAACTGGTGCGAAACTCTTGTTACTTGTGACAAATATGGACTAAAACCAGTAAATTCATTCATGCTATTGTACAGTGCACATGTAGTTAACTTAGAATCCTCCAGACGATGCCTTTCATTACAGTAATTCAGAAAGATTGTTTTCACATTAGATTTGGATATATCCGAGACACTATAAGGGTCATCAAGCACATTGGCCCCGAGAATCTTTTGAGAGCATTCAATAATATATTTGATCCAGGGGATCTTTAAGTGCTGGTCCAATGAAAGACAGTCCTCGATAATTGCTCTATTCAATGAGGTACCGTCGCTAAGCCAAATAGAGCGCCACAATAGTAAGGGCCTTAACATAATCAAATCACTCAGGGCTTGGGTCCCTGTTTCCCTGTGAACCAAGGAGTTGGAGGTAGACTTGGGCAAACACAAGAGCCTTTTCAGGAAGATATTCTCCTCTACTTGAAGGCTCTTCGCAGATGACACACCCCAGACACCTGCCCCATATAGGGCCGCAGAAAGACATTTAGCTTGATAGATTTTTAGCATGTCTTTAATACGTCTATTCCCCAACTTCTTTGCAAACAAGAAGACCCCATTGGCACTCCTAATCATCTTTGTTCTGACGACTTTGTGTTCAGTGGCCCAGCTCCCGTTATTAGAAAAGGTAATTCCTAGGTAGCAAAAATGTTCAACTTTTTTAACCCGTTCACCCTCAATCAGATAGTGAGTTTTACCTTTAATTTTTGCTTTACCCGGCCCGCACTCCATTACAAATGTTTTAGACTTATTAATCACCAATTTCCTATTTTTGATGAAAGATACAAAACAGTCCATCAAACGTTGAAGACCCAGGGGAGTCCTTGACAGTAACACTGCGTCATCCGCATAGAGTAGTACAGGTATATTAAAATTATTAACTCTCGGGACGTCCGCAGCGACTGCTTGCAGGGCAGATTCAACCTCATTAATGAAAAGAGTAAAAAGCAGGGGTGCTAAAACGCACCCCTGTCTTATACCTCTTCCAATCCCAAACTTGGTCGTACATTCCCCATTGGGTCCATAACGGACGCTGGTGCGGAGCTTTTCATACAGGCGGGCTAGGAAATATATTATGCCTTCAGGTGCCCCCATTTCTAATAATTTGACCCACAAAATAGCGTGATCCACCAAATCAAAAGCGCTACTAAGGTCGGCGAAGCATAAATAGAGCGACCCTTTTTTTGCCTGGGTATATTTCCCTACCAATAGCTCTAAATTCAGACACTGTTCGATGGTACCGCGGCCTTTTCTGAAAACAAACTGACAGTTACTTAAGATCTCGTTGGTTTCTGCCCACTCCTCTAATCTTACTAGGAGGACCCTACTCATAATTTTAACAGATGAATCCAGTAAGGATATTGGTCGGTAATTTTTTGCATCCCCCCGATCGCCTTTTTTATGAATGGGGATGATTATTGACTCTTCCCATGTGGGCGGTATTTTACAGCATATGGCTGCATTAAAGATTTTGGTCAGCAATGGGCCCCAAATCTCCGGTGCAGTCTTATACACGTCCATGGGAACGCCATCCGGACCCTGGGCCTTACCTCCTTTACTGGTTCTTATACTAGCCATAACTTCTTCAATAGTAATATCTAATGCTAATATTGGCCAGCCTTCTACAGGTGAAACTGTTAAATTACTAGAGTCGAAAATGTTGGAAAAATGATTGATCCACGACTCCATACTCACGTTAGATGTGAGTTCTGGGACCTTGTCATCTTTTAGGAATGGGTTATTCACCGTGGACCAGAACAGGGTACAGTTATTCGTATCCGCAGCTTGGGCAAGGTTATCCCAGGCTTCCTGCTGTAATTCGGCTTTTCTACGTTTGAGGGTCATATTATATCCCTGTCTAAGTTGGACCACCAAGTTCTTATCCCTTGGTTTGGCAGCTAGAGCATTTTTGAGATCAGTCCGGGCAGTAGAGCAAGCATGATCAAACCAGCCCCTTTTACACCTAACCTTAGCCCCAGCCTTTTTAGTAAACTTCTCGTTGATGGTTGAATTGATTTTGTTGAAGTGGTCAATACTGTCAGACGAGGCGTCATCCTGTTCTAATATTGCCACGATCTCTAACAGACAACTAGAAATGATGGAGTCTGATGTTATTTCCGCTTTTTCTCCCTTCCACCTCAGTCTATATCCATTCTGTCTATGGGGTTCAATATTAACAATTATACCCTGTTCACTACCATAAACATTTTCCCAAAAAGTTAATTCGGTGGTCAGACAGTTGTGGTCACTTAACATAATATCAATCACCTTAGGCATGGGGCATAACGGAGCAATGGTTGAAGACATGCACATAAAATCGATAATGGTGTTGGCGCCCCTTCCTATAAAAGTTGGTATATTTTCATCCATATCGTTTTTAGCATTGTCCATAATTTCCATGTCATATTGTACCAGAAAATTATTCAAGGTTTCCCCATAGGTGTGATGAGGAAAATGGACTTCAGCTTCCCCCAGTCGGTTATACACACCGCAAACCTTCTGAGAGGAAAGTGGGCACACAGAAACATTAAAATCCCCCACAAAAACAAATTCAAATACACCATTAAAATTCTTCACAAAATTATTCAGTGTTGTATCTAGTTCATTAATTGCAACATGTCTAGTGCCATCAAAAATATTGTTATAGAAATTAATCAGAAGAATATTTCTGCCAGTTTCTTGAGTAAGCCATAAAATTTGTGAATGAGCCCCCACATTAACAAACTTTTTCACTGAGATGGGTAATTTGACTGAAATCAACACCATCAACCCTCCTTTAGCTCTACCGTGGGTTGAAGGCGATGCTGGTAGCTCATATGACACATAGCCATTAATGCCTTTGAACTTTTTGCACCAGGTTTCCTGTAGACAAAGAATATTAAATAGATGCACAAATTCCTTCCATCCTAACGCATCCTCCTTGGCCGCAATTCCAGCGATATTCCAGCTGGCAATGTGACAAATTACCTTCACTCTCTCCTGGCTAACAATAGGCTGTTCAACACTAGATATGGACATGTTATTCCCTATATTAAAAGGCTCTACGTTGGGTAACAAATTTGAGACTTCATCCCCTGACAATGTACAGTCCAATTGCACATCATTGCCCGATTCATCTATAGGCGAAATTACTTCATTGTTCAAAGTACTATTTACTGCACCCCTTAATGGGTCAGCCTCATGTCAGTCATTTTGATCTAGATAACTCAGGGACTGAAACCTGTTCTGAGTTGGAACCTGATAAACCATTCTACTATCGAACATAGGGGTACCCAGGGGGACGAATGGGTTGGGGGTATGTATTAAGGAATTATTCCCCCCTAACATAGAATTCCCCATAGGCATTGGTGGGGTGAATAAACCATTTTGTAGACCTGGGCAAAAGTTAGGCATCACAGGTCTGTTTACCAGAGATGGATAGGTAAAATTACTCAATACCCTCTCCTTACCATTAACGGGAGGTTGCCTACTTAGATGGTTATAAAAGTAGCCCAATGGTCTAGCAACTACTTCTGTCTCGGACTGTGTGATTGCGGCTGCTCTAAGCAAGACAGTCGCAACATGTTGCGGGTGCTTGAAATTAATTATCACACAATCCCCTCTACAGACTTTTTTGGTATTACCGATCCAGTTGACTCTTCTGATAGAGATGATTTGATCAGAGTAGCCAACTGGATAACCACAGTGACGATTTAACGAGGAGACAGTTTTATTCCTCAGAGAATCTGCTGTCTCATGATCATTTGGGGGCTGGGTTAAGATCGGGACATTAGTTAAAACCACAACGTAAGGTACACAATCAGGTGGGAGATCAACTGGACGTCTACATATCCGTATTGGTACCCCGTTGGGTCCCCCTGTCGCATCCGGTGGGGCTAACACTACAGGTGCCGTTGCTGGCATGGGGGCTGATGATGTGGCGCCCGCCATTGTGCTTGTGGCCCCAACATTCGATTGCTTTGAGGATCTACTTGCCTCCTGGCTCGTAGTAGGTAGTGGTTTTGGAGGTTCTTTAGAGGGGTGTTTCCTGATGTTATTGGGAGGAGCACTAGTTGAAGCTTGTGGCTGTTCCTTATTTTTAGTGGAGACAGAGGCTAAGCATGCTGGCTTTTTAATATCTAGTAAAGACTTTTCTATTTTGTCAGCATGCTTGTCCACCACACCCCTTAACCTAGCTACTTCCTCCTGTAGATCTCCTATTTTGGTTAGCAAAGGCTCAACCACCATACTAAATTTACTAAGAATAGTACCCAATAGTTGATCAATTTGGTCAGGCTTGATGGAAACATATTTATCTTGACTCAGTAGTCCTATATCCTCAGTATTCTCCATATGTATAGTATCTTTTTTCTTTCTTGTAATGTGACTACCTCGCTTAGGAGCCGTTTTCCTACAGTCTCGCATAAATTTGGTAGCCCTACCAGATTGTTATGGGGTTCCCCCAGAATTATCACATGGGTCGTCATCCCCCCTTATCGATTTGTCAGGAACCATAATTAAATCAACATTAATACTCTTATCAAGCTCTACTACAGTGTCCGACTCCTTGTCGGTATTGTCTAAGTTAATACCGTTGGTGTCAACTAAGGACAAAGTCGGTGGGGGGTCTGGAACAGTACTTTTTCCCAGTGATTTCCGTCTGTCACTATTAATTCTGGAGACCACTTTCAGTAAATAGTTGTCCGGTAATGTACTTTGGACTGACATCTTAGGGCTTGGTCAAAAGTCTCAAGTATATAAGTATTAAAACAAGGGGAACAAACAAAATTAACACGGAATGTCCTCTGGAAGTACTCACAGTTCAAGCCAAGGGGGGTGGCCCTGCCCGGCCTCCTCTGGCCCCGGACGGCCACAGACGGACCCGCCCTTGTCCCGGGCTTCTCCCGGACGCTCCCGCGCGCGACTCGCGGGGGCGAGAGGGGGTGTCAGGCTTTAACTGGCGCCTCCGGGCGCTCTTTGCGTGTCACGGGCGCGCTGTAGGCACAGTGAGTGCTGGGGAGTGAAGTCCGGTAACACTGGACGCCTCCCTCCGCCTCCCGGCGTGTTGTCGTCCCGCCGTTTTCCTCACGGCAATGCCCGTCGGCAGGAAATTCCGGTAAGCTGCTTGGTGTTCCCCCACTAGGCTCCCGGGGGGTCAGGCTTTAACTGGCGCCTCCGGGCGCTCTTTGCGCGTCACGGGCGCGCTGTAGGCACAGGGAGTGCTGGGGAGTGAAGTCCGGTAACACTGGACGCCTCCCTCCGCCTCCCGGCGTGTTGTCGTCCCGCCGTTTCCCTCACGGCAATGCCCGTCGGCAGGAAATTCCGGTAAGCTGCTTGGTGTTCCCCCACTAGGCTCCCGGGGGGTCAGGCTTTAACTGGCGCCTCCGGGCGCTCTTTGCGCATCACGGGCGCGCTGTAGGCACAGGGAGTGCTGGGGAGTGAAGTCCGGTAACACTGGACGCCTCCCTCCGCCTCCCGGCGTGTTGTCGTCCCGCCGTTTCCCTCACGGCAATGCCCGTTGGCAGGAAATTCCGGTAAGCTGCTTGGTGTTCCCCCACTAGGCTCCCGGGGGGTCAGGCTTTAACTGGCGCCTCCGGGCGCTCTTTGCGCGTCATGGGCGCACTGTAGGCACAGGGAGTGCTGGGGAGTGAAGTCCGGTAACACTGGACGCCTCCCTCCGCCTCCCGGCGTGTTGTCGTCCCGTCCTTTCCCTCACGGCAATGCCCGGCGGCAGGAAATTCCGGTAAGCTGCTTGGTGTTCCCCCACTAGGCTCCCGGGGGGTCAGGCTTTAACTGGCGCCTCCGGGCGCTCTTTGCGCGTCACGGGCGCGCTGTAGGCACAGGGAGTGCTGGGGAGTGAAGTCCGGTAACACTGGACGCCTCCCTCCGCCTCCCGGCGTGTTGTCGTCCCGCCGTTTCCCTCACGGCAATGCCCGTCGGCAGGAAATTCCGGTAAGCTGCTTGGTGTTCCCCCAATAGGCTCCCGGGGGGTCAGGCTTTAACTGGCGCCTCCGGGCGCTCTTTGCGCATCACGGGCGCGCTGTAGGCACAGGGAGTGCTGGGGAGTGAAGTCCGGTAACACTGGACGCCTCCCTCCGCCTCCCGGCGTGTTGTCGTCCCGCCGTTTCCCTCACGGCAATGCCCGTTGGCAGGAAATTCCGGTAAGCTGCTTGGTGTTCCCCCACTAGGCTCCCGGGGGGTCAGGCTTTAACTGGCGCCTCCGGGCGCTCTTTGCGCGTCATGGGATTGGGAGTCTGTGGGCGATTCAGACGTCCTCTGGAGTCTGGGAGCGCCGCATGTTGTAATCAGGCTGAGATTACACAGCCCTGCCGCCTCATTGCGCGCTTACTCGCGCTGGACCTATGCGCTTGCATTTTAATACTGCTTCCATGCTGTACAACACTAACCCCTCTTTTGTTGTGCAGGTCCCCTGGAGCTGTCTTGCTTTTATTTGCGCCGCCTGTTCTTAATTTTCCTTCGTCTCTGGAGTGCGCGCTGGGACCCGTCCGGTCGCGCTGCATTTCCACCAGCTGATTCCGCCTCCCGGCCCGCCCACTGCAGCCGAGTAAGGTGCTGCCTGGGTCGCGACCTGGTGAGCCGCCATCTTGGGTGAGGGAGTAGGCGAGCGGTGCAGCGCTCGGCCCCTCCCGCCCTCGTCCTCATAAAATGGTCCCTCTTCATAGGGAGCGCAGCGGACGGGCGCAGCGGGCGCGCCGTCATCGCGCCGAAGTCGCGCCTAAGTCCCGCCCGTCTGTGCCCGTCCGTGCCCAGACGGGCGCAGGGGCCAGAGACGCTGTTGCTCCTATAACTTACAGCGCTGAGGCACTTAAAGCCTTCCAGTTCCCCTCCTGCCCCCTCCACCCCATCACTTGGGCGCGCATTACCTCTTTGGAAATCATGGGAAGCTCACCCCCTCTATTAGGGGCTGTCACACCTGCTACCCACGAGTCTAGTCTCCGCGTTCTGTACCTCAACACTCGCTCCTTCACTAGGCACCAGATCGACATCTTCCTTTTATTGACTACCGAGAGCCCGGATATACTCCTACTCTCGGAGACATGGCTCTCGGAAGACTCGCTCCCAGATATTCTGGCAGCGTTACCTCCCGACTACTACATGCTGAATGCCAATCGATCAGGTGGTCGTCAGGGAGGGGGTGTTGCAGCAGTAATCCGGAAAAACTTGCAAATCGTCTCTACCTCCTCGCTCATTCTCCCAGCAGTTGATAACCTTGTCATCAACCTGGGCACGAAAGAAGGCGTCGTCACGCTCGTGGTGCTATATCGCCCCCCCTACCCTATGCCTCTATTTCCCCCTTCTTTCGTCGAACAAATAGCCAATCTCACCACCTCCTCCCCTCGTGTAGCCATTTTTGGGGACTTCAACTACTGGTATTCACATCAGGACGCTGGCCCTCAGGCCACTGAGCTCTTTGAGGCCCTCTCGTCCCTTACCTTAAAACAACACATTGACGTCGCCACACACACCGGAGGCCACATTCTCGACCACATCTGGACCCATGGGATCAAGCTTTCCCATCCGGTGATCACTCCCTGCATCTGATCCGACCATTTCCTGGTCGACACCACCCTCACTATTTCTGGCCACATCAGAGCCCCTCCCTCAGAGGGCGGCATGGCACGAAAATGGAGGGCTGTAGATACTCAGGTCCTTCTTGACCTTCTCTCGAAATCCCGCCCTTCCCTCACGTCCGACCTCAGCACTGACAAGCTAGCTCATGACATCTCTCATTGGCTTGTCTCGGCTAGCGACATCTTAGCCCCCCTCACCAAATTCCCTCGGTCACGGCACAATCACTCCCATAAGTGGTATAACCCCGATCTTAAAAAGCAACACCTTGAACTTCGCCAACTGGAGCGCAGGTGGAGAAGGGACTATCACATCTCAAGCAGGGAGTCTTACTTGGTCGCGCGCAACAAGTACAAGAAAGCCATCATTGCGGCCAAATCTGCATATATCGCGGAAAGAATTCTCTCTGCACCCATTCAATCCAAAGAAATCTTCAAAGTGATTGGGGAACTCACCACTGACACCAGGACCCTCCCTACCCAGGCCCCTACCCAGGAATCTTGCAATGCCCTTAGCTCCTTTTTTGTTGAAAAAATTGTTATGATTAAGGACTCTATCACCACCCCCTCTCCTGACGCTGTTACTACTCCGGTTTCCCATAACCCTTCCTCACTTCTACACTTCCCTATTCTTGACTCGACCACCCTAGCAAAGCTAGCTACTCGGGTCAAGTCCGGTTCCCCGGATGACTGTTGCCCCCCGTCTATTCTGCGAGACATCTGTCTCTCCCTTCCCGAAAGCATTCTTCCATTGCTGAACTCATCTCTTTCCTCGGGCACAGTGCCTGGCTCCTTTAAGGAGGCCGTTCTAGTTCCTCTCTTGAAGAAGCCAGGGGCCGACCCATCGGTCCCTGCCAATTACCGACCTATTTCCCTCCTTCCCTACCTTTCCAAAATCCTGGAAGCCCATGTTACGGCTAGCCTCTCACAGTTTGTCGAAAACTCGAACTTCCTGGAGCCTAACCAAGCCGGATTCCGACCCGGCCACTCCACGGAGGCAGTCATCTTAGCCGTGCTCGACACTCTGAGAGACAATGCTGACAAGGGCATTCCCCAGGCCCTGGTCTTGTTAGATCTGTCGGCCGCGTTCGACACGGTGGATCATGACATTCTTATCCGCCGTGTCGAGCAGGCCGGCCTCCAGGGCCCGGCGCTGGCTTGGATCCACTCCTTTCTATCTGGTAGGTCCCAGACGGTTAGTCTGGGGACCTTTCGTGGACCCAAAGTCTCCTCCACTTGCGGTGTCCCCCAGGGTTCTTCTCTGTCCCCCCTCCTTTTCAATCTTTATCTTCGCCCTCTTCTTCTTTCTCTGAGGCAGTGGGACGTCACCGTCTTTAATTACGCTGACGACCTACAACTCATCTTTCCCCTCTCCACCCCTTCTGCTGTTTCTAATTTCCATTCTGTTATGTCCCATATTCTTCTCTGGATGAGCCAAAATCAGCTTAAGCTGAATCCCGGAAAGACAGAGCTCCTTCTTCCTGGTAGGAGCTCCGTCCATTGGGGTCCACACTTTTGACCTTCTGGACTTGGCCCTCCCCCTGTCCCTGTGACATCTGTGAAGAGCTTGGGTGTCATTATTGACTCCGAACTCTCCCTCAAGGCCCAGGTGGGGGCAGTGGTCTCTTCCTGCATATATCAGATCCGCAGGATCAGGAAGGTCGCGTACCTACTGTCCCCCGCAGTCCTACTTCAAGTCACTCTGGCCTTGGTTCTTTCCCGTTTGGACTTCTCCAATTCTCTTTATCATGGCCTGCCAAAAACCCTGCTCTACAGGCTACAGGTCGTGCAGAACCAAGCGGCGCGTCTTGTATTTAGGACCCCTAAATGGCAGTCGGCCAAGCCCCTCCTTGCTAAACTGCATTGGCTCCCTATCAACCTCAGGGCTGCCTTCAAGATCGGCTGCCTAGTATTTAAGTCCCTCACTGGCCCTTCACCTAGTTTTCTGAAATCTCTTACCACCCCCTACCGTCCCCCCCGCACTCTCAGATCCTCTCATCTTCACCTCTTGGTCATCCCACCCTTTAAGCTTACAAGGATGGGAGGCCGAAGCTTCTCATATCTTGCCCCTACATTCTGGAATTCTCTCCCCTTTTCTCTCAAATCTGCCACATCACTCATCCTTTTCCGCAAGTCCCTCAAAACTTGGCTTTTCCCCCAATCTGGATAAACTCTAATCTGCCTTTCTCAGTATCCCAATCAGCGCCAGGAAACCTACGGTGATAGTGCGCTTTACAAAAACCTCCTAACATAACATAACATAACATGGGCGCGCTGTAGGCACAGGGAGTGCTGGGGAGTGAAGTCCGGTAACACTGGACGCCTCCCTCCGCCTCCCGGCGTGTTGTCGTCCCGCCCTTTCCCTCACGGCAATGCCCGTCGGCAGGAAATTCCGGTAAGCTGCTTGGTGTTCCCCCACTAGGCTCCCGGGGGGTCAGGCTTTAACTGGCGCCTCCGGGCGCTCTTTGCGCGTCACGGGCGCGCTGTAGGCACAGGGAGTGCTGGGGAGTGAAGTCCGGTAACACTGGACGCCTCCCTCCGCCTCCCGGCGTGTTGTCGTCCCGCCGTTTCCCTCACGGCAATGCCCGTCGGCAGGAAATTCCGGTAAGCTGCTTGGTGTTCCCCAACACATTTTTACAGTGGAAACTGACCCTTTTTTTGCAAAATGCCTAGTTGTGTATTTTGAACCCTATCTCTGCCGCCACCTAGGGAAACCTACAAAACCTATACATTTTTTAAAACTAGACACCCAGAGGAATCCAGGAGAGGTGCCTTTTGTGGCTCTAACCAGGTGGTTCTGTTACCCAGAATCCCTTGCAAACCTCAAATTTGTAAAATAAAACACATTTTCCCAACATTTCTGTGATGGAAAGTTCTTGGATCTGTGTGAATCATCAAAATTCCATCCACTCATTATTCTCCAAAGTCCCCTGATAAAAATTGTACCTTCCTCGTGTGGGTGGGCCAGGTGCCTGCAGCAGGGAAAGGCCCAAAACATATTGTGTAGACATCACAAATACCTATGAAAAAACAACCTAGTTTTGCAAGGGAGTTACCTGGGTTTTTGGCCCCGGGCTCGGAGGCCATCTAGGAAAACCTGCCAAACCCTCACATTTCTAAAAACTAGACACCTGGGGGAGTCCAGGGAGGTATGACTTGCATGGACCCCCCTAATGTTTTCCTACCCAGAATCACCTGCAAACCTAATATGTAGCTGAAAAACGTCACCTTTTTCTAAAATTTCTGTGTGGGAAAGTTGTGGGATCACCTGGCTGACACAAATTTCCTACCACCCAGTGTTCCCCCAGGTCTCCCGATAAAAATGATACCTCACTCGTGTGGGTGGCCCAAGTACCCGTGACAGGCAAGGGCCCAAAACATATTGAGGAGACATCAAGATTACCTATTACAAAAGACCTGGTTTTGAAAAGGGGCAACTGGGTTTTTGGCCCCAGGCTCGGCAGCCATCTAGGGAAACCTACCAAACCCAAACATTTCTGAACACTAGACACGCGGGGGAGTCCAGGGAGGTATGACTTGCTTTAATACCCCAACGTTTTCCTACCCAGAATCTCCTGTAAACCTTAAATTCTGCTGTAAAAAACTAATTTTTCACATATTTTTGTGTGGGATAACAGTACTAGCACAAATGTCCTACCACACAGCATTACCCTCAGGCTCCTGAGTAAAAAGATACCTCACTTGTATGGGTGCCCAATACAGAGTAGGACATTTGGGCCTGCATGGTGATCCCATGTGCAAAATGTAGTTTTTTCAGCTAAATTTGAGGTTTGCAGGGGATTCTGGGTAAGAAAACACTGGGGATCCAAGCAAGCATCACCACCAGCCAAGAGTCAGTACACGCACACAACCATCCACACACACCACCAGCCAAGTGTCATCCACCTACACCACAAGCAAAGCGCCATCCACACACACCGCCAGCCAAGCGCCATCCATGCACACCACCATCCAAGTGCCCCCCACGCACTCTGCCAGCCAAGGGCCAAGCCCGCAGCCAAGCAGGGCCAGACCGGCCCTGGGGGGGATTGCTAGTAAATAGCACTATTCCCACTTTTGTTACTGGGGCCAGATATTGCAGCGCTGCTGCAAAATCGGCCCCCAGTGATAAAACCATCACCCACGGCCAGAAAACTGGCCCCCACCTCTCCGGCCCACCGGGGAAATGCCAGATGCCCGCTGCAGACACTGGCCCCCACCTCTCCGGTCCACCGGGGAAATGCCAGATGCCCGCTGCAGACAGGCCGGCTCTACAGCCAAGCACCCTCCATGCACACAGCCAGCCAAACACCAGTCCACGTACACGGCCAGCAAAGCCCCACTCCATGCACACCACCAGGCAAGCGCCACTCTACATACACCGTCATCAAGCACAAGTCCACCCACACCATTAGCCAAGTGCAGATCCGCACACACTGCCAGCAAAATTCCAGCCAAAGGTCAGTACACACAGATAATCAGCCAAACTCCAGTTTACACACACACAAACTCTCCATTGTTTCTAGGGGTTTTCTGCCCCGCTTGGGTGTAGATTAGAATAACAATATCACAAAAACAGCCAAAACATATGCCTAAAAAAAAGTGAGCTACTCTTGCCTATGGGGCTTCTCACTGGCATACCCGTAAACATATCCCTGGTGCCTAGTGGGCTTTTGCCCCCCCGTGGAGGAAGATAAGGGGCTATTGCCCCAATCTGCCTACCGGGGGGGCAGAAAGCATTTTTTGGTGGTGGGGGCATTAGCATGCCCATTCTCGGCAGCTCCCACCCCTCAGCATAAAAAAAAGAAACACTCCCTGGAGCCTAGTGGGCTTTCTGTCCCCCCCGGAGGCAGATCAGGAGGGGAAGAAACTGTAGACTGTGATATTGTTTTTACAGGTGAGAGCATTGGCATGCCCATTTTTGGCAGCCCACACCTCTAAAAACAATAAAAAAAGAATCTATGGCATCTAGTGGACTTTCTGCCCCCAGGGGGTGGTGCAGATCAGGGTCTACTGCCCCCATCTGCGTTCCAAGGGGGACAGAAAGACTGTGGGATTTTGCATGGGGTGGGTCCATTGGCATGCCCATCTTAGGCAGCCCCCACCGCTAAATCCTATGAAAAAATTCCCTGGCATTTAGTGGGCTTTCTGCTCCCCTGGGTGATAGAAACACTGGAATTTAGCTGGGACATTGGCATGCCCATCTTGATCAGTCCCCAACCCTAACTGCAGTGAAAATAAAAATCCCTGGTATCTAATGAGCTTTCTGCCCCCCCGGGGGCAGATTGGGGGCTGAATTTACCCAATTTAATATTGGGGGAGCAAAGGCATCTTCTGAGGTCATGTGTTACTTTACGTGCCACAAAGGGAAGAGTACAGCATACCCGGACAGCCACCTCCGTGAACCTTGGGTAAAGCCAGAGTGCCAGATCCCACCATATCCATATTGCACCAGAAAGGGGCAGTGATTGCCCGCTAGGTGGGTCTCCTGGATCATCAGAATGTCCACAGTGTGCCGCTGGGCATACTGCAGGACGGCAGCATGCTTGACATTCCAGGACATAACGTGGAGCTATGCGAACCCGGTATGACCCTCAGACATGGGGAGACTGGGAGAGGGTCGGACACCCGGCTTGGGCGATGGGCACGAGCAAGGTGGCGTCCTCGCAAGGAGTAGCGGGTGCAATTCTATAGCGTCGGGCTCTGTGTGTACGCTTTGGAGCTGAGTGAAAGTGCTGGTGTATTGATCAAAGGAAACAAACAATGCAACTCGGGACAACAGTCCCCCCTCCCCAACTCAACTCCCACCCCCACCCTATACTTCAGGAACGGAAGCATCTGTCACCCTAACAGTGGAGAACTAAGAGAGAACCAAACTAGAATGCTTGGGAATGGGGAAACGTGGAGGACCCCTCCTCATATTAGGATGTGTATAGTTGTGTCCATCAGGAATTAAAGTAGTAATGAGCTGGTGCGCAGCCCCCGGTGGCGGAGCCAGATGCAGCCAGAAGACAGAGGCGGGCTCATGAGGGGTCCATGAGAAACATGGGGCTACGAGAGAGATATGTGTCAGGCAGGTCCAGCAGTGATGGCCGAGGTGAGGCACTCCCAGGTCCTGATCGGCCAGAGGAGCCAGATCCCTGCACAACCAAGGGGCCCCCAGGGAGCGTCTCAGGTGTCAGCTGGTGAGAGGGGCCCAGTGGTGAGTCTGGGCGGTTCTGCCTCTGTCCTCATCGCCTGCTCGAGCAGTTGCAATGCGTCCGGGGGGCCGGGGCTTCTCGGCGTGCACCTCCGGCGGTGCTCACGGTTGACAGGTTCCGGTTGCCGGTCTGTAGGGGTCGCTCCTCAGTTGCCCATGTCCATGCTTCCTCAGGGGTATCAAATAAGAGGGTTTTATTGGAAAACGCGACTCGAAGGCGAGCTGGAAAGAGGAGTCTGCATTGTATATTGAGAGCACGCAGCTTCTGCTTGACCTCCCCAAACGAGCACCGCTGGCCCTAGACCTCACGGGTGTAGTCTGGGAAAATCATGATCACTTGATTTTCATATTTGAGGTGTTGCAGCTTTCAGGCTTCGGCCAGAACCGAGTCGCGATCTTTAAATTTGAGGATTTGCATTATGATCGGCCTGGAGGGTGCCCTCAGAGGCAGCTTAAGCGCAAGTGAGCGGTGTGCCCGTTCAACGGCGAATCATGGGGAGAGGTAGCCCTCGGGATCCATGAGCGCAACCACCACTCCACAAAGTCTGCCACCCGGCCCTGCTCCGCACCCTCCATTAATCCCACCAAGCAAAGATTGTTGCATCAGGACCTATTTTTGGCATCCTCCGCCCGCCGATGAAGCTGGAGACTGGAGACGGGCTCCACAAAGTCTGCCACCCGACCCTGCTCCGCACCCTCTGTTAATCCCACCAAGCGAAGATTGTTGCGTCAGGACCTATTTTTGGCATCATCCGCCCGCCGATGGAAGCGTGAGACTGGAGAAGGGCGACTTCGCTTTTAAGCTGCTGGACCTCATCCTCCTCAGTGGATATGCGGGATTCAGCTTCTGTAATCCGGGCCATGGTATTTCAAAGATCCTGCCGGATGACAGTCACATCGACCCGGACTTCGGCTATCTTGCCCTCCACCGAGGCTTGTGATGCATGGATAGCCTGAAGGATGGTGGAAAGATCCGCAGCGGGTGGGGCATCTTTATCTTTGGTTCCTCCATTCACCCCAGAGTCCATGGTGGTGAATTGGTCTATTTTGGTCTGGGTGACTGGGATTTTGGTGGACTTGTCTCGGCCCATGGTTGTCGCCCAGCAAGGTAGGGGGCCCAAACGTGTCCCCAGCTGTCAGCGGGGAGAAAGGATAAGCCCCTGAGGATAAGGGCGGGGAGGAAGGAGGGGAGAAAGGCTGGATCACTCCCGGTCACTCCACCGGTCAGTCAACGGACACTAGTCCACTCCCACTCCGGCAGGGCCGTCCGCATCCCCTCTCAAAATTGAATGTGCAGAGAGCCACAGGTAGCACAGGATTTACGTCAGGGCCAAGTCTCTTGAGATGGCTCAGGTGAGAGAGCAGGGCTCAGTTCCTGGGTGCGTGCGGAAGGAGCCAGCCAGGGGGTGGGGGGGGGAGAAGAAAGGAACAACAGGAGTATCCACAGGCGCCATCCTATGTGATGGCTCCACCCGTCCGGTGGGCACGAGAGCCCCGACACTGCCAGAGCACCATGCAGGATGAAGACGAAAGAGGTCTCCGCCTGAGAAGAGATGGACCCCTTTGCCGATCAGGCTCATGGCCGATCCCCACCACCCAGGGCCAGTTAATCACGGTAAGGGAGGAGAATTATTGGGTGACCCCACTCCTCACCTCCGTAGTCCACTGTGTGCTGCAGTACAGAGGCCCTCCAGAGGGTCTTGTTGGCGGGTAAGGGGCCCTTAGCTAGTCCGGGCCTCAGAGGTCGCTGCTGGGGGGGAAGAAAGGCCCCACAACAGGAGCACAGGGGGACCTAGCTAGTATTCCGTCTGGCCCTGGGATCAGAGGACTCGTCCCAGGGCCCGGATCCAGCAGCCAGCCGGGGCCAAAGTGAGATCCACAAGACCAGGACACCCAGTGGCGCCAAAGAACTAGCGCCTCTCTGTGCTGCTGCCCGATCAAAAGGAGATCACACGCTTGACGAATTCAGTGCCACAGGGACCCTCTCCAGTGCGCAGGAGTGTGTCTGGGGGGGAAAGGCTTCACCTCCCTCCTGCTGTTGCCTCGCCAACAGCTGAGGACCTCACAGGGGACACCGCTTCCAGTCGGGGCAGGTGAACTCCCAGAGCAGCCTCCGTCCGATCCAGAATGTGGATAACATTCTAATTATATTCCACGCAATCTGCAGCTTACAAACGTTCACCCTGCAAGAAGGTGGCATTGAATAGTTTAACACAACCCTTCTGGCACTGTAACTTGTCATGTTGCTGCCTGTAGAGACGTGCTTGGGCTTCAAGGTCCTTCCAGCATGAAGGGGGGAAAAGAAAAGATGCTGTGCAGACTCATATCCCTACTGTATCAATAAACTGCTGGTGCACATCTAAAATAAACCAATGGCTGATGAATGGTGACTAATTAGTAATCAACAAAAAAAATTATTTCACTTTAATTAACATTTCCGCATTGTGAATTACATTTACAACAACCAGTGGGTGAGGTGGACTGCACATTTATCTATCTTACTTTGTGTAGATCCTATAAGCGCTGCAAGACAACATAACTATACAGAGAAGCTGGACCTATTGGCTTTGTGAATGCTAGCTAAAGATACCTGAGCAACGGATCCTTTAGAAGATCACAAATTAAATATTTTGAAATGTGCAGCTTTAATACTTCAAATATTGTAACTTTGATGTTCGTGCACCCTGACAGACATTTCTCTCTTGAAATGAAATGTTTTCCCCCTATTGAGCACCAACGCTTGTAAGCATATCTGCCCATTTACTTGGTTCACACTCGCAGAGAGAAAATTAGGAAATTTCCCACCTCTTTATAATTGAGTGACCTTATGAAGTTACCCAACCTACAACTTTGTGTCTCTGATTTGCAGTACCTTGACTGTGCAACGGATTCCACAATTATGGATGGTATCACTAGTACACAGCCCAAACGCTTTTGATCCCTAATGAATAGCGATTGTGTTGGAAAGTGTTGTGCAGCCAGAGAAAGAGAGGAAATGTAAGAATCCCACAATGTGTTTAACTGTATTTCTATTCAGAGACTTATAGTATTTTTTTAATGAACTGTAAAGTGAAAATGACTAGGCATGATTACATCAAGATTGGCATCTAGGCAGTTCTTGGTCCAGTGATAATTTTTTGTTGTTGTTTGGCGCAAATCTGATCGGTTGCTTTTTAAATATATACAAGTTGTTTCTAAAGAATATACTGACAGTCGGGCTCACAAATTGGTTTCCAAAACCAAATTCGAATTTAAAGTTTATTCTGAAGGGTTGAGGCAATTTTCTCCAACTGACTATTTTGTTGCTCGTTAACTGTTTTCTCTGTTTCACAAATAGCTTTGTGAAAAAAGTGATGTGCGTGTAGGGTGACCATTTCCTGACCAAAGGGGGCGAGGGCACACCCTAGAAGTGTTACAAATGTGTTTTCCTTAAAGAGAATAACATTTAAGATGTGGTTCTTTTGATTCATTTTATGAACATCTTACATGTTCGTGAAACATATTTTTCTAGTTCATTAACTCTAGACAAAAACACTTGTAATGCTCTCAGAGAAAGCTCAAAACTCTACAAAATACGTCTCAGGTGGACTGAATTGAAGGTGTGCAGGAGGCATGAGACCGGGCACTTGCCAATGCGAAAGGTCCTGCCCTGTGGGCTCTGGGCAATGGTATCGGCCGAAGTGCAGGACCAAAAGCCATGCCTTGCACCCAGAAGCTGATGTCTGCGACTGAAGGCCATGTGGCGTTGTGGGCCCTAGGCCCACATACTGCTAAAAGACTGACACCGACACCGTGGTTATGGCTAATCAACTGGCCACGAGCACATGCACTCGGTCCTTTTTATTGACGGGGCCACGTCACTCGTGGCACCCGTGATGGATTGGTGTGAGGGTGCGGTGTGTCCAGCCCTCGAGGGAGTGGCTGGGATTACAGCTTCCTGCGGGACACTAGAACGTGTCCCGCAGGACACTACATTCCTTCCCAACTTTATAAAAAAACAAACAACATGTTAGTCCAATCTGTAGGGGCAAACAGTTAACTAGAACACCACAGGGTCCATCAGTCCTCTGAGACAGGTGGCAGGAAGACGCCAGATGTGGGCTGATGATTCTGCCTGCAGCAGGACCTTCTCAGTTGGCACTCGTAGTTTAACCTGAAGGGTCCAGGACACGACCGCTGACTTGGAGATGTCCGCTGCATAGCGTCAGTTCACTTGTGATGACATGTCTTGCATGACTTCCCTTTTAGTTGACGTCGGTGATGGTCCGTGGTGAATTCAAACAGTTCTTTCAAGGGGATGTGTCTGAGCATGGCTGGAGTTCATTGTGACGGTTCGTGGGGGTGTTGCCTGATCACTTGTCTCTGTGGACCCTTTTGGCTGCAACCGATGACCCGTCGGTGGGGTAAAGTCTCTTTTCACTCTCCTGCCTGGAGAGGCACGTTGCCGGGGTTGCTGCGGGACTGCAGGAAGGCTATGCTGAGGCCACTTGTGTGCCGACTGGGGGCAGCTGCAGGACCACCTAGGAGCCATTACTGGGTCGCACGCACAACCCTCTAGGGTGGAGGTGTCTTGGCCGATGCTAGCTCTTGCTACCACTGTTCAGGGGTGTGCCCAGTTCACAAGTAGCCTCTGGTCTCTTCTCTCGGCTGTTGTGGCATAAGCGTGGGACTCCAGTCCATCGATACTCTTGGAGTGGTGTTTGACGCATGTGCTGATGGCTGGCGTGATGGCGGTTACCAGCCATGTGGTGACTCAGGATGCGAGGTGACGGTGACTTGCTGGGAGAGTTGGATGTCAGGAAGGACTTGGCAGCCCTGTGCCTCTGCCTTGCTGAGGTTGAGTTTCAGTGATGACGTGACACGTTGAGTGTGTGGATCCTCTCTTGCCTGGCTTGGGGCCGCTACCGACTCCGTCTTGAGGCGGTGTGAGGAAAAGTCACTCGATACCGATCTTCACCCATGGCATCTGCATTTTGGAGCAGGGATGCCATTTGGCTTAGACTGTTAACACTCTGGGGTGGACGGTCACCTGGGGAAGCGGTGGGATGATACACAGTGTGCGCTTGCTGCGGATTATGTTCGGCTCTCCCTTGAGGCTGTATCCAGGGATGCCGATTGACGCTCACCTGGGGACGCATTGGGCTGAGACTCAGTTTGCGCTTGCTGTGGCTTACTCTTGGTTCTCCCTTGAGCCTGTATCCAGGGATGCCGATTGACGCACACCTGGGGGAGCGGTGGGATGAGACTCGGTTCGCACTTGCTGCGGCTTACGTGTGGTTCTCCCTTGGTGCTGTCGCCAGGGCCGTCGGTCCGACTTGGTGTCTGTTTGATGCCTTTGGAGGTGTTCTTGGGTTGTGGTGCTACGAGTCCTTGTGCTTCTCCTCTCATCTTTGACGCACCTGCGGGTGTCCAGCTCTCCTGGGTGATGCAATTTCCACTCTTCTTCTGAGGCAGTGACATGCACCATGTTCTAACAAGGCCAACGGGCCTATTAACTTCAATGGTCTCTGAACCATTCCTTCGAACCTTCAATAGCTGTTCTCGGCTGCGTGGTGGGCAGCCACTCATATTTGGTGCTTCACTTTCGGTTGTTCCCTCTCCAGGGAATAGCTTCCACGGACAGTGGTAAGCTGTGGTGGCGGCTGGCCACTTGTGGTGTACGACTCTCCACTCGTCAACCTTGGGTCACTGATGACTCCTGCTTGCGGCAGTGTGAGGGAGGCACTCTGCTGCGTTTTGGCCCCGTCTGGGTTCCATTGCTGTTGCTGCTGTGGAGATGTATGTGATCTTCCTGCTGGTTTCAGCAGTGCTTCTTTTCTTCAGAAATGTTCTTTTCATCCTGGGCACTTGCCCATGTCGACGCGCTTCAGGGTGCTTGTGTGATGCACCTCGGACTGTGCATGCTTCGTCCTTTCTTGGGTGCCCCTTCTGGCACCTGGCGTGTCTGCTTTCCTTCCTTGCAGTGGTGCTCGTTCACCGCCAGGGGCGGTGGCGCTCTCTTCTCACTTGCAATTGTGTTGGGCCGGCGCTGGTGGCGCACGATCTGCACCAGTCGTTTCGTGCGCTGTCAGTGGGGATGGCACCCTCAAGACATTGATGTGCGACTGGTTGTCCACTCTTGCTAGTGGGGTTAGTGACACTACGTCTTTAGTGCTGCTTGAGCTTGGTCAGCGCAGGCTTGGGCAGGCGAAGCTTCGGGCTTCCTGGGAGCCCTTGATGATGTGCCAGTCTTTTTCCTCACGGTGTCTTGGCAGCCTGTTGGGTGATATATGATGCACCCAATCTTTGTATGCTTCTCCTGGGGCTCCTTGTTGAAGCTGCCAGCCTCTTCCTATACTTTGCCGAGAGGTGGCAGTTAGGGCCGGCTTGTGACTGTACTCCTTATCAGCTTGTCGCTTGTCTGGACAGACGTCGCTTCGGGTTCTGGTGGTGCTCTTGCCATGTCTCTGCACCCTTGGTGAGTTCCCATCTGAGTAAATTGGTGCCTCTCACTGAGGTCTGGTATGCCTGCGTTTCCAGCTTGGTGTTGAGCAGGGGCAGTTGTGTGTTACTTCAGTGCTTTCTGCGCTGGGCCGGCACTATTGTCTGCATCGCCATATGTCTCCCTGCTGTTTGGTGTGGGACCACTTCCGGTCTTTCTTCCCCCCCTTTTAATAGCTCTCAGAGCTTGCAGTGCACTCCCGGGATGCTGTAATTGGGCAGGTCTAGAATTGCCTCTTCCTCCACTGTCTCTGTGTAATGCAGCAGTTGTCTCAGTGCTGCCACCTGTTTCTGTGTTTTGCACGAGTCTTCCAAGTTTGGTGAGGTGACCTGGCCTCTGGGTGGCTCTCACGTTCTTTTGGGCATTTGAGCTGTTGACCAACCCTCTGGCCTGCTGCATGCTGGACGTGCTCTGATTGCAGGTCTCCACGTGCTTGGGGCTGAATCCGGGAAGGCAGCGCTTCACCTACAGCGCTTCTTCGTGGGAACAGCTACCATCGGGCAAGACAGCCTACAATCCCGAAGCAGGTAGGGGGCGCGGACCCATTTCCCCGCCGTGCTGCTTCACTTCCCCGTCCCTCCACGCACTCATAGGGCAGTTACTGTGTGGGGCGCAGCGTGCTCTCGCGGGGCAATTCCAGCCCTACCTCAGGTGCTCTTGTGCACCGGTGTCCATAGGCACTCTTCTGTGGCGGGATCCACTGACGCCTGCGCTCTGCGGGGGTGCTGTAGAGTTGCCCACTCTTCACACTTGCGTGGGTGCTTCAGGGGTGTTATGCTGTGCGTGAAGCCTCGCCAGCCGGCCGACGCTGCGGCTTACCGACACTGCACTCGGGGTTGATGCAAGCGTCACAGTGGAGGCAGCGGCCTCTTCACGCTCTCGCCGGTGCTGGGTAGCGGAATTCCCTCTCCTTTTTCACCCACACCAGGGAGAGTGGGAGACAGCCAGTGTTTGGTCGTCGCTCCGTGACGATGTTGAGTTCACTCTTCAGGCTATGGGAAAGTCTCAGTCCGGGCTCATTCTCTCCCCATGCGGGACAATGAAGCGCCAAGACGCCGGCACTCGGGGTCAAACCTGCCTCGTCGCCAGTGTGGCGTTGTGGGCCTTAGGCCCACATACTGCTAAAAGACTGACACCGGCACCGTGGTTATGGCTAATCAACTGGCCACGAGCACATGCACTCGCGCCTTTTTATTGACGGGACCACGTAACTCGTGGCACCCGTGATGGATGGGTGTGGGGGTGCGGTGTGTCCAGCCCTCGAGGGAGTGGCTGGGATTACAGCTTCCTGCGGGACACTAGAACGTGTCCCGCAGGACACTACAGGCCATACCCGGCAGCCATTTGCAGGAGGGAAAAACATGAAGGGTATGACATTTTTGAATATCTGGGCAGGGGACTGGCTGCCACATAATTGAAAACAGTGTGAAGTGGACAGGGGTCATCAAAAACGAGACCGTTTTTTGGTGTATCATTACAAACACCAAAAGATTCACCTTTTGTTATTTAGTGAAATGGATGCCTCTTAGGACCAATGATCCATAATTAACAAACAGTAAAAAAAGATATCAGAAGATGTTGTCATATGTGATGTTTTGTGTAGAGTATTGGGTTTATGGTTCTATAACTCACCATAACTGGGGAATGCCAGAGGATTTTCAGTGTTGGATTGTAACAATAAGGTGCCTTTAATTCAAATGTTTTAACAAAATAGTGTAAACATTACAAAACATCTATGTCAGGCAAATACATAACTCCATTCTAAGTGGTTGAAGTTGCTCCAAACTGGATAAGCCATGCTGCCTTTTATTCAAGGGCGTTGGTTGCTACTCTGCTTTTACCAGGCAGCAGTGACAGACGACTGTATAGTTTTATTCATGTAAATGGAAGAATATTCAAATATCACTTCACACAAAAGTAAAGAAAACCTGCTTTTATTTCACAGAAATTAATCAGACTGAAGCAGGGTCACCCTGGTCCTGTATGTGGAGTCTGGTAGCTTTCCAGCAAATCAACCTGGCATGATTCATGGATGAACAAGGAAAAATTGACAACTCTCACCAGAGTAAATTAAACATCGCACGTGTACGAAAGACGAAAAACAAAGCCAAGTCTGCAACCAAGGTGAACAAAGGTACAGGGCTAAAACAGGACACTGTATTTATTACATTCAACTTCAAGTGAGAAAGTGCAACATAATGAGAGAACAAGAGAAAACTGTCACGACTAGCTGTGGTCAATTTACAAAGCTGCTCTTTCCCTTTTCTATGTCTATGAAATGACAAATGTACACGGGTGCTCAACCAACCTCTAGGATAAAAAATGCACTGAGAATTCCCCTTTAATGAAAAGTAATAGAGCTGTTAGCAGAATATATGTCTGTTCACTGAGCCAAATACTGTTCACTTGATTCATTTAATACCCCAGGAGCAGCTTTGGAACTCGAAACAATGCACAATGTGGCAACATGAATTACTTCCGAACGAGAGGACACCCAGTGAGTCTGTAAAAAAGATGTTTTATCAGCCAAATATTTCCATAGCAGGAGTTTCTTCTATTAGTAGAATCTTGGAAGAGATCCTCAGATAGCTCTCTTGAAGCAAAAAATATATTGTTAAATAATAAGCCTTGCATGAACTTGAAGGTGCCATAAAAAGCACAAAACATAGGACGTGCTTATTTCGTTGATTTGATTAGGGCACATGTGAAAGTGTCTACTATCATAGACTAGATGTGTGTAGTAATTTACTCCCATATTCTACTTTTCACTAATAACTAAATATCGTAATGTTCTGGCCCGCATCACTCGGGACACTGTTAGCCAATCCTGGATTATTAGCCAACTGCCATGGGCATTTTTGTAGTAGTTTGCTTTTCCACTTATAAATATATGTATGGGGACACAAGTTCCAGAATGCAAAGCGTTGTTGCACATCAAGATATAGGGCTTGCTGTGGGTGTGCCACTTCACATGAGAATAATAGGTAGCTAAAATGGAAGTAATGTGACCAACATTCATATGGCGAATGCGGTTGGGGGTGATGCTGTTGTTGTGGTTCAGAGGTTTGGGACACAGTAATGAAGCCAACAGAAGATGTTAAGGTCAGTAGAGTGAGTTCAGGTAACGGTACTTTATCATCTATATCAGCTGATCTTAACCTTTTGTCTTCTGTGGATCCCAACTGAATCGCTACTGGAGCCCCACCTAAGAAATGTCTATGATTTGAAATTCAAAAAAATACACAAAACATGTGCACATCAAAGACACACACATTTTGAAATAATGTATTTAATTAACAAAAACATATGCACAAATCTAAAATCTACTATTACAATTGTTTGCCATTCACACATGTATTCCACGAATAGTATCTTTATGACTGCAGAGTTTCTGCACATAAAAATTTAGGACTATGATATTTTCTTAAGTGCGGAAACTCCTCAGTCGTAAAAATACGACTGGTAAAATACCTTTGTGAACAACAAAAAATCATAAACTTACACAAAAGTGTAATTTTACCTTTGTGAATCAGGCCCACAGTGTCTAGTCTAGCCGCCCAGGGCTGCTTATAGTTTTGATGTTTTATATTCTTGTGCGTAGAAGTTGAAGACCATCTAATAAACCTTTCACAAATGGTTGCATTCTACTAGACAGTTACTGCATGGAATTTTGCTCCTGTTAATTCTGGGTTAGATTTTTCCACACCTGGTTTTCTCAGGTGTGGAAGAACCAGAACCAATTTTTTTCAACCACTAACTCCGGGCAGAAAAATCTCACAAGATTTTGGCTATAGCAGCTGCAAAGCCTCATTCGACTTTTTTTTTTACTAGGGGTGGGGGAAAGGAAGCATGCAATCCATGATGCTAAACAATACCTTTCTCTGCTTGCTCAGTATATATTGCAAATATGCTCATTAAGCCCCACTGAATTGGGAATTTTGTGTGGTTTTATGACTGGAAAAATTGGTCCCACGTTGCAATACCCTGTTCCAGGGGTTTTAACTCATAACTGAATGGCCGTGCATTGGATTTACTGCATAGTACCGGTAGAATCCCAGGAGATTTTACCATTATCACAGTACAGTCTAAATCATAGTCAAGCCCAGTGTGAGCTTGCTCTCAGTTGTAAAAAAAACGAAATATGGCCCCACCTATTGGTTTTGCCAATGCCTGTTTTATCATGTTGTGACTTCTATTAGGATTTCTTGATATTTTCGTTTCATTGTTGAAGAGGTTTACAAGCTTCTAGTTTCTGCTGACTTTTTATCATGTTTAACTGTTTATACATTTCAAGCTTAAAAATGTATTTAAAAGAATTAAAATGTACTACTCAATGTACAGCCCATATATTGATCCCCAGGTCCCTGGCTCTCGGTCACCCTTAAGACTCTAAAATGACACCTAGGCTCTCATCGTGAGTGGCCTGGAGGAGAGTGAGCTTTTATAGCACCCAATAAAATCCAACAACGCAGATGCCAACATTTCTCAGGTGTGGTAAGTAGCACCTAGTATACGTTTTTCTATGATAATGGGGAATAACATACAATTTTGTCAGGGCCTCATTTATGAGAAATGACGCATCGCTGCGTGAAAGCAGCGATGCGTCACTTCTCAGTGCGCACTCCTTGCGACATTCCTGATGCGTCATATTTAATGTATGACGCATCACGTCAGTATTTCTGATGTATCTGTAAGCGCAAAAGTGACGCATTGCTGGAATGTGTCACAAAAGTGACGCAACTCCAGCAATGCGTCCTTTCACATGGGGCAAGCCAATCTATGAGATTTCACTGCGTCACTAAAAGTGACGCAGTGAAATCTCATAGATTTCACTGCGTTACTTCTACGACCCTTCCTTGCGTCAATACGCCCCCCTTGCATACATTATACCTGGCGCAGGTATAATGTGGCGCAGGGGTTTACAAAGTGACGCATTTACCTAGATGCGTCACTTTGTAAATATGTCGCAACAAGGCGCATTTTTTACGCCACTGGTGCGTCACAAAAAGTGACGCACCGGCGGCGTAAAAGTGACGCACAGCCTCATAAATGAGGCCCTTAGTGTTCAACGCACCAAAGTCTGCGTGTTCCGATATGTATCTGGCATTTGTCGCTGTTAAATGTTAGCTGCTTTCGCCTACCAAACCTTGGCATTGTTCACAAACATTGGACTCAGTGATTACCAGATGCATCAGACTTACTATTCGCATAACTTACAATTCAGTGTGCAAACTTTGAAAGAGCATAAGATCACTGTGTTGTAGCGTTGTTCATACTGTTTCTGATGTCACGAAGAGTGGGACTCACAGAGTATGCAAAACAGTGAAAAAAGGTGGCGAGTGCAAAGAGGTCTCCCTCGGTATCGCAATGAAATATTAATGAACAGCCTCTCTGCTAATAATAAAACGCCTTTTTCATACCATGAATCTCTAAAAAGGTTACTTGGATACTGGAGAAAGTAAATGGAGCACATATATGGCAAATATAAATGGATTTGGGAAAGAATTTTTGCGTCACTGAAACTCATTTATTCATTTATACTTACTAGCTCCCACACATAGCCCAAGCGCAGGCCGCAACTTGCGCCTGGGCAAGTTGGTAACAAAAAAATGAACACAGAGCAGCTCAGAGTTGCCCTGGTGAACTAAGCTCCGCCCACATCACCCGTGATAATGACTCAGGTGCAGTAGCATAACAAGGATGCCATGGGCCTTGGTGCAAGCAAGGAAAATGGCCCCCTTGACTGCTATGGGGTAATAAAATGCAGCAACTATCAGCGTCCAATGGGCCCTCAAGGCTCTAGGCCCTGCTGCCACTGCAAGTGCTGCACCAGTGGCAGCTACCCACTCCACATTTCGAAAAACCTAACTCCTTAGCAGGGCAATGGAGTTTTGAAGGCGGTTTTTGTTCACCCAAGCTTGCTCCAGGTCAGGGAATAGAATAAAATATTTTTTCCCCGCTGATTATCAAGCCCACAAAGGCCGTCTCTACATACACAAATTTGGGATTTCTTATCATGGAAGTAATTTAAGTACGTGAGACCATAAAGAGATGTTTAATTGGCTGTGCATTGAATGTGAATTATGGAAAAATATTTTTTTAATTTGTGAAAAAAATCTAAACATATGGTGATGAGGTGTGACTAAGTACAAAAGATGAAGACAACGAGGACCAAATTTATCAAAGAGATGCATCACCCTTACGCCGCGCAATGGGGCGAAGGAGTGGCACAACTCTTAAGTTAGATTTATCAAGCCACACAAGGCCACCTTGATAAATCTAGAATACTGCAATGCAGTGCAAATTGATGCGTTGCGTTACACTACCCAGGGAAGTGTTCCAGGAGTGGACCGTTTGTGTTTTTTTATTTTTGTCATAGTTCTATAAAGCGCAAACTTGACCCAAACGTATCAGGTATCAGAGTGCTTTACATGAGCACAATTGCATTACACAAGGACACATTATTTATTTTTGGTAGGCGCGGGTAGATTTAAGTGATTTCCCCCAAATCACAGGATGTTGAGCGTCATGGCTAAGACTCAAACCCAGTTCCCCAGATTTGAGCTAGTAAGAAAATCAGCAACGGTGCTACTAAATCTGGGTAGTGAACTCTGCTCCACATGCGGAGTTTGCAGAGTTTTCTGCACTCTGCGTTACGCGGAGCTCGGAGAGCTCCAAAAAACTCCCCTCCGCGGAGCGGAGTTTCTTTACTCACTCACGTTCGTCAACGTTAAGTTGGCAAGTACAGGCGAGGAAAATCCACCCCTATGAAGATTTTTCCTCATTGGGGATCGTTAACACCAAGTTGGCAAGTGTGGATTTCTCAACACAGGCGGTCAGATTTCTCCTTGCTAATGGACGCATATGCTCACGACTGCTCACATTCAGAAACCATCGGATCGCGTTGAGAAAGCTGCCGCTCAAGTAAAAATCTACTCAAGTGGCAGAAAGGAAGCAGCATTCACTTGCACTCTGCATGGTGCGGTTTGCGAGGATTGCACAGTGCAGACAAGCACCTGGCACTGAAAATCACACAAACAGCATTTGTCTAACACACTCTGCTGCTCGCAGAGCTCTGCGTAGCGCAGTAGCTTTTTTTTGTTGCACTTCTCGGAGTACGGCAAACTCAGCAAACTCCACCCAGGTTTAATTAACACTGCCCTTCCGTGCCCATCCAAATGCTGAGGGTGTAGTTTGCATGCATACATTTGCTCCCATACACCACCCTGCCTTGCTTAAGGGCATAGGGTGTTGAATATTTCCTCTCTGCATTGTCAAAGTGCTCCCTCAACACCCACTTTCCTCAAGGACAGGCGTCGTTTAAAAAAACGAGGGGGACAGCTGGGGGCATAATTACAAGCCCCTATTGTCACAGTAACGTAATTTTTTCCAAGTTCCTGTGGTGATACTGGCATCGCCTTATTTACAAGGCAGTGTTAAGCCATGCTGCCTTGTAAATAAGGCACCCTTTCACGTTATACTTAGCGAGAAAGGGGTGGGCAATGGGCATTGCGGTGGGTGTTCCCCTGCAACACCCATTGATTATGACTGCACCATATTCACAAGAGTGGCGTAAATATGTTGCAATGCAAATATTTGACCAAAAAAATCTGGTCTTAACATGGTGCAATGAGAAGTGCTATATTTCTCCTTGTTTTTGCTGTTTCTATGTGTGCTGCTTTGTGCAGTACAAATAAAAACAGCAAAATACCATGCATGATTGTTTATCTGCAGGAAGGTGTCTCTTCCTGCAAATAAAAAATTATTTTTAAAATTACGAGCCTTTTATGTGCGCTGTACAAATCGGCACAAAAAGAAGTTACAAATCGCCATTTAAGATTGTTTTTGTTTAGTAAAGTATACCTTTCTGCACATAAACAATCATTTCTCCCAATGCAGGCATCCTTGCACTATGGTGCAAGGGTGCCTGCGTTTGCGCTAGGCAGCTGTATTTAGCGCCAATGCAGGGGGAAACGCAGAGCTGCACCATATTGTTTTAAATACGGTACAGCTGTGTGTTTTATAAGTGGTGGAGCACGTTGTTAAGCCAAGAAAGTTAACACCGCGCTCTGTCACTTTTCTTGTAAATATGCTCCTCACTCTTGAGTGCCCTGCGAGGACTTGTCCCGTTCCTGCTGCTTTTTATTGCATATTAGATGCCTAGCCTTTAAGCAAGTAGTGGTGGAGCTTACCGCCTTTAATGGCCCCTTCCACTCCCAGGAGCATTGGAGTCTAAGAACACTTACCTCATGACAATTAACTTTGTTAATTCCTCCACAAACATCGGATGAGATAAAAAAGGAATCATGCATCATGTCAACAAGACAATCGAGAGAGAACAACATCCAGGACCGCACATTGCTGATCCGATAACTCAATTGAATGGTGCATAGTATTTTTCTTGACTCAACTTAAACAAAGGATATCACCAGTAGAACATGAAGAGAATTGTAGGTACATTACAACCTTTTCTACCCACATTGGTCTGTTTCGCTAAAGAGACAAAGTTTTGGTGTATCCTCTGTAATTCAACGTATCATACAGCCTGCTGTAAATGCCTTCAACTATAGTGAGGACATGTTAGTCTTTGAAGCTACTGATAAAGAGCATGACAAAGCTCTCATTCAAGTATGTCATTTGCTAAACGATGCTGGTTTTACTTTGAATGCTGACAAATGTGAATTCCATAAGCCAAAATTTAAATTCTTTTGCCATATCTTTTCTGATGAGGGAATGACGCCTGAGCCAGCCAAAGTGCAAGTGCTATCTACTGCTAATCCCCCCCAGGACAGTTCTATATTATGTGCATTCCGTAGGATGGCCAGTTACCGTTCTAGATACATGTAAGACCTTGCCACAGTCAGTGCAATGTAGACATGAAGACCTGTGATGTAAGTGCTGGAGGGTAATGAAGTGAATGCAGGTTTAGAACGTTGAGATACACGTCTGGTATTAGTTTCTAAGTATTCTGTACAAAAGTTTGAAAATCAAGGAATCCATACGCAAACATTGGCCGCTTTTACAACTAGGAAATTATTTTCACAACGTTTTTGAGAACTTCCCCATATTTGCTTATCAGCGTTTGAAAAACATACAACAATTACTGAGAGCACCTAAAAGAACACCAAGCATCTCATACAAAGGAACTTTGCCATGCCACAACTGTGGACACTGTAACAGTATAATCAAAGGCAACACCATACCACACCCAACCCAAGGAACCCCCATAAAACTTAAAGTGAACGCTACATGTGACACGACTAATGTCATTTACCTTCTTAAATGCCCCTGTGGCCTCCCATATGTGGGTAAAACCGAACGCAAAGTTAAAATCAGATTGACTGAACACAGCAGCCATATCCGCACCACAAATTTAAAATCTTGTATCGCAGCACACTATGTTAACAATACACATAATGCCAGTCAAATCCGTTTCTTAATTCTGGAAGTTGTTGAGAAAACAGAAAACAGAGACAAGCATCTACTCCAATGAGAATTATATTGGATACATAAACTGAGAGCCCTACATCCAAGTGGACCTAATGAGAGATTAGAATATAGTTGCTTCCTACAACTTGCTGTACCCTTTGTAATTACTTCTCTCTTACTTCTACCTACTGCACTCTCCTTACACCTTTTCTTTAGAACCTCTTTTCACATCCGTTTCCATTTGCTTTAACATTCCTTAGTTTTCTTTATCTTCTTTTTCTTCTTTAGTTCGTGCACACTCCACGCTATATTCTGTTTATCTAGCTATATTCATTTCATTTGCTCAATTTTTTTCACTTTGACACTTTTTCTCACTTTTTTCCTTCTTTCTTTTGTTAATATAACTTAATTTACACTTCTGATTTTCAGACCCCTTTTTTCATTCCAATTCGTGCTGCATTACTTATGATCCTATTTTCTTTCCCCTTTTCCCTCACTCTCCTCCCAACCTTTATATCTCTTGCTGCCTATTTTCGTTACTTGACACCTGTTTTTGGACAGTTTACCCCTGTTTGATCCAGTCTTCTTGGATATTTTTTCACTTGTATGATGACCAGGGTGGGCGGGCGCTCCGCTCTCATGAGTTTGTTCTGTTTTTATTATTTATGTACTGTGTTTACTATTTGCATCCATACATGCTTCGCTATAACGTTTATTTGTTCTCCAGTCTTTCTTCCGTTGCTCTCCGTCTATTTCGCGGAGTCCTTTTTCCATTTTCACTAATTCGGCACTCTAATGCACATCCTATTTCAACCCGCGTCTTCCGGGTTCTGTTTATCCTCTTGCTTGTATCGTCGGAAGAGCACATGCAACTCAAGTTTTGAGCGGGTAAGCTCCATTTTTCTATGGAATACTCACGCATCTCTAATTTTTACTAACAGCCTACTGTAGCTCTATAGATAACTATCTAGCGTGCCCTCGCGGGTTTGCATGTATTATTTTCGTTTCAAAGTTCCACTCCATTTGTGTTTCCGTAACACACAGTGTTTTTTTTGGGCATTTTTTGTCATGTTTTTATGGGCTTATGGCCTTTTGGCACTCAGTATTTCACTCACGGCTGAGACCCCACACTTGTTACTGCACTGTTTTTAGTTCAAATCTCACACCATCAGTGCTGACTCGTCACTTTTTGTTTACTTATCGTTTCCTCTCTCTCACTCTCTTTTTAGCGCACATTTTTCCGCCTCTTCACACCATCTATATAACGTCTCCAGAATTATTGTTTTGTGCATTCTGAGTTATCGCAGATCAGCGATAGACTTTTGTTTTTGTTATTTTTTACAGATTCCCCCTGATGAAGTGCTATGCACGAAATGCATAGGGGATAGTGCTCACTTCTGTGAATTTTTTGAAAAGCTTGGATTATGAACGATTGATGTATATATGGGGAGAAGCCAAAAACTTACCTGCTGCTGACGCTGTAACGCTGCACTAGCGAGGAGCATTTCCTTGGGGTCGCGGGTCACCTGGTGAGAAGCCGCCACCGCCGAGAGTCATCTGCACACAATCTACACGCGCCGCCGCTCCGGGACTTCAATTCCCGGCAGCCTACGCGGCGGCGCGCTTTCCACCGACGCCAGGGCGCCAGGAGGCGCACAAAAGCGGCGGAGACACCGGCGGAGCGGGGGAGAAGCCAAAAACTTACCTGCTGCTGACGCTGTAACGCTGCACTAGCGAGGAGCATTTCCTTGGGGTCGCGGGTCACCTGGTGAGAAGCCGCCACCGCCGAGAGTCATCTGCACACAATCTACACGCGCCGCCGCTCCGGGACTTCAATTCCCGGCAGCCTACGCGGCGGCGCGCTTTCCACCGACGCCAGGGCGCCAGGAGGCGCACAAAAGCGCCGGAGACACCGGCGGAGCGGGGGAGAAGCCAAAAACTTACCTGCTGCTGACGCTGTAACGCTGCACTAGCGAGGAGCATTTCCTTGGGGTCGCGGGTCACCTGGTGAGAAGCCGCCACCGCCGAGAGTCATCTGCACACAATCTACACGCGCCGCCGCTCCGGGACTTCAATTCCCGGCAGCCTACGCGGCGGCGCGCTTTCCACCGACGCCAGGGCGCCAGGAGGCGCACAAAAGCGCCGGAGACACCGGCGGAGCGGGGGAGAAGCCAAAAACTTACCTGCTGCTGACGCTGTAACGCTGCACTAGCGAGGAGCATTTCCTTGGGGTCGCGGGTCACCTGGTGAGAAGCCGCCACCGCCGAGAGTCATCTGCACACAATCTACACGCGCCGCCGCTCCGGGACTTCAATTCCCGGCAGCCTACGCGGCGGCGCGCTTTCCACCGACGCCAGGGCGCCAGGAGGCGCACAAAAGCGCCGGAGACACCCGCTTCGCGGGACGCCCGGACGAAGCCCGGACAAAGGGCGGGCCGTCTGAGGCCGTCCGAGGTTGGCCACGGTTGGGTTGGGCCAGGGACTTTGCCTCTAATTACATCATCTCCAACACATTAAGGCAGACCAGGCTTACTAAGCGCCAGGTAATCTTTAACCCCACTATTTGTAGTACTTGTTTTTGTCTCAAGAGGATTTCTGTTGCCAAATGCCTGCAAAAAAGCAACCCACACCTTCTAATACAATGGAGAACTATCTTGTACAAGTTGTGGCAAAAATCAACACTGATAGAAGGACCTCACTGGGTCTGGAATCACCTCTACAATCACCACTGGTAGTTATTGAGAACGAGGATTCATTCACCTTGTTAAATAATAGCCTCCACGGTGGGGCACATGCCTCCCTCCAGGATTCAAATTGCATTCAGCCTAGCGGCATTGTTGCTAATATAGAAGAAAATAGTGACACAGATGCATCAACTGTGCTTTCCGTAAATAGCGAGTCTGCTATTTCTACCGCTCCCCCCATCCCCGCACCTAGGGTTTCAGGGGGTAAAAGGAAAGCCATACAAAAGAGAGGAGGCTTAAGGTCATCTAAAAACAAAGTCGCGTCGCCACCTAGGAAATCTATCAATGATGACGAAGAGGACTTGAATGGGGAAACTTATGTGACTCTTTCCGACGATTTATTGCAAAAACTTTGTTGTCTGATGGATACAAAAATTAAAGGGATGGTAAAACCCCTGATCAGTAAAATCGACAAATTAACTGCTGAGGTAAGCAAATTGGAGGGTCTATTGGGAAAAACTTTGGGGGAGGTGAGAAAACTTCCAGAAGTCATCTTAACATGTGTCCAGCCTCTGATGAGTGAAATTCAATCTAACCACTCTAACGAACCGACTTCTGTTGTTACACAAAATCCCCCGTTGCCCTTACTGGCAAACTCATCTGATAGGCCTCCCGGAGATGTTTCATCTGCCTTACCTTATGGGGAATCAAATACCACGAAAGGAGCATCAGAGCTCGTCGTTGAAGCCTCACCATTAGTTCTTGTTCTTGCTAATGTACCCAAATTAGCCCCCGGTGATGTTGAGTCGACTGCGTCATTACTCAATAAATCGTTATCATGGCTAACTAATAACATGGCCATAACACCCTGGGGCAAGGAGCAAGGAGCGGAAGAACTGGTGAATGCACGAAGGGTCGAGTGGATTGGCAACAGGGCAAAAAAATTCAAGGGGGATTGCGTTGTACTTAACTTCTCTGACCCCGAGGTCCTGCCAAATATTTTACCAAATCTCCACCCGCCCCAGAAAAGATTTACCCCTATTGTTCCTCTGACTTTAGATTTCTTTTATCCTAGGAAAGGTAGAGGTCCTAATTGCAGCACTCTCAGAACAAAATGGAACGTTGTAACCAAGAGGGGCAGCAAGAACTCTGATCTTGCTGAGTGGGGTCTAGGAGTGGAAAATAGATTTGCTGCACTCTCCAACCTAGACGCTTGTGATTGACTACCATGCACCTCTACCACCGTGTCGCAAGTTCCTATGGCTGCAAACTATATAGTGGTTTCGAGTTGTCCTAAACCATTACAGGATGTGACAGGCACTACTGTACCTAGAGCTGGTGTAGCTATTGCAAATTCTAATGTATCTGGCAATGTTGATCTATTGTTAACAGGGTCGGATCATTGCACTTGTTCTATAGCAGCAAACACAACCGGGAATTTATTGTCTTGGAATATTGCGGGGCTTTGTTCTAAATTGGATTGTGGTATATGGTCTGGTTTTGTCAGCCAATACGATGTCTGCATTTTCCAAGAAACCTGGGCTGTAGATCCTGTATTTGCGCTTGGTTATTTGAATTTTTACCTCCCAGCCACTAAGGGTCCTAAAGGGCGACCGATGGGGGGACTTACGATATGGGTGCGCCAGGCTCTCATGGTTGATGTGAGTAACATTGAGCTTCACCAAAAAGACATTCAGCTCATTCGATTAAAGGGTAGCTCATCTACCTCCATGGACATTTACAATATATATGCCAGGGGGGGAAATGTAAGAAAATCTGAGGTCCTTTTGTCTTTGTATAACTTAATAGAAACTCACTCATCAGGGAATAATATATTAATAGCCGGCGACCTAAATCGCACTTTTGAGCCTTTAGACACTGGTGATGTACAATTGGGTATGGAAGAAGACACCCTATGGGATATCCCCGCTCTCACTACAGTCCCAATAACTCGTTGGACTGAGGACATCCTTGGCCTAAACGCTATGTGTTTTGAACACGGGTTAAGGGCCTTGAATGGCCGGACAAAGTCTGACAGAATACCAGCTATGACTTTTAACAATGGAGGAAATAAGAGCCGTATTGACTACGTAATATGCAGTATGTCTCTATGGCCAAAGGTCATTGATATGGTTGTGTTGGAAAGGTTAGAGAGCGATCATGACCCTTTATGTGTCCTTCATAACTGGTGGAAGTCTGATGCCGTTTTAAATACCTGTGCTGAACCTCTCCCGCCATTGATTATACCCACTAATGATATGCGCAGGCTGAGGTGGACCAGTGTTAAAACTGACCTGCTAGCTTTGGAAAAAATAAACATGGCAACTGACAAGGCCACTGTGGCCCTTGAGGGTGTGGTCGGGCTACCCCCTACCCAAAACATAGTTACCCAGGTCCACAACGACCTTTTCAAAGAAATACAATGCCACTTTTTAAAACCGATTAATAACAAAAAGCCAGGGAAACTTAGGCCAGCCAAATGGTATAACCAAGACTGTAAGGGGGCCAGGGCCCGTTTATGGGCCGCGATTAAAAATAAAAACAAGGAGGCCACCAGGATGGCTAGGGCACAATATAAATCCTCCATAGTTAAGGCTAAAAAAGATTGGGATGAAGCCCACTGGAATATGTTACAGAGTGTCAGTGACCAAAATAACTCTAGGTTATTTTGGCATATAGTTAAATGGGGCCACGACAGGATTGAAGACGCCTCTACAAATAACGTCCCCCAGGATGCCTGGGTTAAATTTTTTAGTGAACAATATGCTTCGAGCGACCTGGCTACGGATAGCGTATGTGAACCCCATGCCACGACGGAAGCTGACACCTTTACGCAACACGAAATAATAATGGCACTCAAAACTGTCCATCATGGTCGTGCTCCTGGCATTGACGGTGTACCTGCAGACGTTTTTTTAAACGATACTGCAAGGTGGTCTAAATACATTCATCTGTTAATCAATCACATTGCCAGAGGTGCAGATATCCCTGTAACATGGAGGGGTGCCGTTATCATCCCGATATACAAGAAAGGGGATCGCGCTCTGCCCAGCAATTACCGTCCGATTAGTTTGATCGATACTGTTCAAAAGATAGTTGGTCGTGTAATTGTTAATAGGCTGCTTGATTGGGTTGAGGATAATAACATCTTATCCCCCTTCCAGGCTGGCTTTCGCAGGGCAACCAGCACTGTGGACCAAGTCTTCCGTCTTCAGCTGATTCAGTGGAGGACCGTGGTGCTAGGTGGAGGCAGCCTGTATGCAGCTTTTGTTGACTTGCGGGCTGCCTTCGACCTGGTTCCAAGGACAAAACTGTGGGAAGTTCTTGTGACACTTGGGGTCCCCGGGGAATTGTTGTCCTTAATCATGCGGTTGCATGAGGGCAATTATGTCAAAATTCGCTGGGGTGGGTATGGTAATGACACCGTTGAATTTCCAGTTGAGCGTGGGGTTAGGCAGGGTTGTTCAATGGCGCCTACTCTGTTCACTCTTTTTATTAACGGTGTGGTTTCTTCAATGCAGTCCCAGGCAGTGGATGCTCCTTCTCTTGCAGGTGAAAAAGTTCCAATTTTAATGTTCGCCGATGATACTTTAATTTTATCAAAAACACCAGCTGGGTTGCAAAAAGCATTGGCAATATTTGATGATTTCTGTGTAGCCCACGGACTGGAGGTAAATGGGTCCAAGACAAAACTCATGGCCTTCAATCCTCACAGAAATTTTAAATCTAATATCTCGTTGGGTGGTCGTACCCTGGAGGTTGTTAAATCCTTCACCTACCTAGGGATACATATTTCCAACGATAATAGGTGGCGGTCTCACCTTAATATCGCTACATTAAGGTACAAGCAAATAGCTGGCACAATCATTAAAGAGCAAAGGAAATCGTTCACTAAGCCCATCAAACCACCTCTGATAATCTATGAGGCAAAAGCAATAGGGTCTGCCCTGTATGGTGCGGAACTATGGGGGTATGAAAACCTTCAGGAGCTCCAAACCTCAGAAAATAAGTTTTATAGGAATCTGATAGGCGTCCCTCAGAGCAGCCCGCAATTGCCTCTAAGATATGAATTAGGTAGGAGAGCAATTTCTGATAAAGCTAAACTACGCCCGATTTTATATTGGCGTAGGCTTTGGACTACGCCAGAGCTCTCTCACTATGCAAATGGGTTTAAAGACGTTGTCACAATTGACTGCTACAACAAAATTAAATGGTTTAAATCATTGAAGACCGCCTTGTTCGATATAGGACTTAACGCTCTTTGGGTTGACCCAGCTGGGGCCCTATTCCCTTCCAAATCCACTATAAAAAGTATCTACTGGGAACATGTTGTTAATAAAAGTATGCTTAGTTTAAATAGTGGGTCTATGACCACCAGCTACTTAGAGACCAAGTTGTACCCAATTTATGAAATGTACTGGGATTACATATTAAAGCCCATGGACAGGAAACTGCTTTTCCAACTGAGGGTTGGTTCTTTGCCTTTATCCAACTTAACATCTAAATGGAAAGCAGGGGGCGCGTCAACATGTCCTGCATGTGGGGTAGGTAATGAGACTCTTGGTCACTTTCTGTTCTCTTGTTCAAGGTACTCTATTCCTAGGAGAGTTTGGTTGGCTCCAATGTGTAGGAACCTAGGTACAAAAAATAGCATGGTAGCATTGCGGATTTTAAGAACTACATCTGCTAACTGGATTATTATTGCCGTTGCAAAGTACCTGGGGTGGGCTTGGGTTATAAGACAGAGAGCGATTAGAGGGCAATAACTCATTCTGTTGTTTACAGGAATTGTTAGTACACGTCTATTCTCTGTAATAATTTATGATATATCCAGAGACTGCTAGGCCATAGTCTATTCTCTGGAAAAAATGATTATTTGGTCAGAGACTGCTAGACTTGTATCTATCTTTTATTTTCTATAACATATCTAATTCTAATGTATCATCGGCTAGAAATTTTATGATATATCTTCTTTTTTAAAAAAAAAATTTTGTTCATCTATGATCACTATTTTGGCACTTTTTCATATCAATCCTGCTTTTGATAATTCTCTTCCTATGTATTGTGTTTTTTATTAACTGTGTGCTTAAGTCTAATATGACGCTGTAAATTTAATTGTTTTTTATTATATGTATGTTTGTCTGCTTTTATGAGTAATACTCGAAATAAAGCACTTTGAAATGAAATGAAAGTATATATTTAATCAAGGACATTGAATCATATGCTGGAATATGACGATTTCATATGATAACATTGAGAATTAAAAAGATAAGAGTATGACCTACAAACTGTTCAGTTTACTAATTTCTACAAAAAACCTATGCGCTAGGGTGCTATTGGAGTGCACAAGGTTTGACCTTACACAGTGTAAGGCTTCCTTGTGGAATGACACCTGAACCAGCCAAAGTGCAAGTGCTATCTAATGCTAATCCCCCCAGGACAGTTCTATATTTCGTGCATTCCTTAGGATGGCCAGTTACCGTTCTAGATACATATAAGACTTTGCCACAATCAGTGCACTGTAGACATGTAGACCTGTGATGTAAGTGCTGGAGGGTAATAAAGTGAATGCAGGTTTAGAACGTTGAGTTCTTGCTTACATGTCAAGGAATAATTAAATGTATAATTACACTCCTTGTGTGCCGTAGTTATTGGTGAGTGTCCCGGCTGGATAGGACACTACACCATTCATTCCACTTGCCAATCTGGGACCTGTCAGAGCCAGGAGACTGGAAATCACTGGGCTGAGCCGAGAGTCACAGGTTGAATATAAGTCAAAGGTGCTGGGCAAGGTTTACTGTGATTGACTGGAGGTAACTCATTTGAACTGTGAGGGCCTGATTCACAAAGGTAAACCTACACTTTTGTGTAAGTTTACGATTGTTTGCTATTCACAAAGGGATTTATGAGGAGTATCTGCAGTAAAAATATAGGTTTTTTATGTGCTGGGACTCCCACTTGTCAAGATACTATTCGTAAATCCTTTTGTGAATAGCAAACAATGGTAAACTAACACACAAGTGTAAATCTACCTTTGTGATTCACGTCCTGAGTAACTTGGCTGGACTGCAGTCGTCTAGGATGGACTGGAATTGGAAGATTTTATTTGTCTAGAATAGAAGTCACTGAACCAGGAAGGACGATATTGGGTCAGGAAAGAGAGGGATGATAAGTTCAAAGTGGCAATCATTGAGCCAGGTCAGGGAGTCATGACATTGAACTTGTTGTCACTGGGCCAGAATAGACTACCACTCCCAGCATGCCTTGTTCAATGCCGAAACGAGGCAGGGACATAAAACGGCATGCAGAGGACTCTATGATCAACCATTTCAGCTGCCCAGATGAAGAGGCTTCCTGCCTCAAAACGTGTTGGCACTCAAATTGTTTACAGAAAAGAGCTGTTGGTATGCCCTGTGAAATAAACCTTCTGTTTTTAATCAGCTGTGTGTGCGTCCTAAAATGTCATGGGAGTTTGGTGAGAAACATATTGTGCGTGTAGGCCCTTTCCTCGCAGGACAGCACCATCTTTGAAAACTCGAGGAGGCTGCAAAGCGGAAACTATTTCATGCCCGATATGCAGTGCAACTGATTTGGCGCATGAAGATCAACGCTCGCTCTGGATGCCTACTATAGGGAAATCGATATGCTGCATAGAGAATGTCATAGACCCCACTTGGGGTGAAAATGAACACGAGGGAATGGACTACCACTCCCAGCATGCCTTGTTCAATGCCGAAACAAGGCGGGGATATAAAACGGCATGCAGAGGACTCCATGATCCTCCATTTCAGCTGCCCAGATGAAGAGGATTCCTGCCTCGAAACGCGTCGGCACTCAAATTGTTTTCAGAAAAGAGTTGTTGGTATGCCCTGTGAAATAAACCTTCTGGTTTTAATCAGCTGCGTGTGCGTCCTAAAATGTCATGGGAGTTTGGTGAGAAACATATTGTGCGTGGAGACCCTTTCCTCGCAGGACAGCACCATCTTTGAAAACACGAGGAGGCTGCGAGGCGGAAACTATTTCACGCCTGATATGCAGTGCAACTGATTTGGCGCATGAAGATCAATGCTCGCTCTGGACCCCTACTATAGGGAAATCAATATGCTGCATAGAGAATGGCATAGACCCCACTTAGGGTGAAAATGAACTCGAGGGAATGGACTACCACTCCCAGCATGCCTTGTTCAATGCAGAAATGAGGCGGGGACATAAAACGGCATGCAGAGGACTCTATGATCATCCATTCCAGCTGCCCAGATGAAGAGGCTTCCTGCCTCAAAACGCGTTGGGACTCAAATTGTTTACAGAAAAGAGCTGTTGGTATGCCCTGTGAAATAAACCTTCTGGTTTGAATCAGCTGCGTGTGCGTCCTGAAATGTCATGGGAGTTTGGTGAGAAACATATTGTGCGTGGAGACCCTTTCCTCGCAGGACAGCACCATCTTTGAAAACACGAGGAGGCTGCGAGGGGGAAACTATTTCACGCCCGATATGCAGTGCAACTGATTTGGCGCATGAAAATCAACGCTCGCTCCGGACCCCCACTAGCACATTCAGAATGAGATCTTCACTTAGTCTCTTTTTAGGCCTGATGTCATCCTAATATTCATAGGGTAGTAGTTTGGAGTCAATTTGCTTAGTACAGCTGATAAAGATCCTGGCAGTAATCCTCTCAGTATAAAGTTCGCGTATGCAATCGCATTCTGAATGTGCTGAAAATTGAAGATAAGAGTGTAATTGGAAGTACCACTACTGGAAGTCTCTGAGACAGTGCCAAGGCTTGAATGTTTGAATTTCTGGAAGGGTCATTGTTATAATGCAGATTAAGTTTGTCCTGAAGATGGTCTAAAGGATTTGCACGATAGAAGACCGAAACTTCTACTATATTATCCAACTCCTTATGTATTAATCTACATCAAGTGACTGTGTTATTCAGTGAAAATATTGGTCACTTTTCTGATTTTATTAGGAGAGGATTTTTACTTATGAGATTGAGGTGTAAATAAGATGTACCTTTTTTCATTTGTTTGCATTTCATATCAACCTTAGTGTTGAATGTACCCTATACATTTTTCACAAAAAGAAAATATACTTTTCAAAAAATATCCCTCTGTTTGTTTTCTGTTCCTGATCAAATTGCTTGTGCATTAAATGCCTAATTTGATGATTTACACATAGATGACCACAGTATTCATTGTTGTTGAATCTGTAGAATCATTGGAAAGAATTGTTCTGTCCAAACAAAATCCCTTGCAAGGCATCTCTACTTATACTGTCATTTCTGCCCAAGCCTCCAAGGGTATATTGGGTTTCCCCATGTCCTTGCTAAAAACTTTTAGAAGTTTGCATTTCTGTGTACTGTGTGGCTGTCCGCCTGATGTGAAATTGCATGTCTGGCTTGTGATTGACCGGTGCTGGATGGTGTGGTTGGCTCCAATAGCCAGGATGAGTCTGCCCAGTGGTGAATAGGGAGATCTGCATGTAGATAGGAGGGAGGAGTTGCACCTGGGACCTGAATAGGACTGTGCCTTCCCTTCACAATGCTGGCTCACCCCCTGTGGTGCGTCTGAGCACCTAGCCCCCATCTGACAAAGGAGCAAGGAGCTGAGAACAACTAAGTGCTCCCAAGTTCCCCTATACCAGTTCTAACAGGTATCCCTAAACCCTGTGCTGTGACACAAGGGGATATGTGTATATGTGACGGGGTCAAGAGGAATCGGCAATAGGCGGGTCTTAGTTTTAACAGGTTTTATTATGTTGTACAGGTGGTCAGTACACGTTTTCCTTAAAGAGGTATTCCGTCGTGGAGATCTACATGTATTGGGCAGCCTGTGATGACGTTCAGATGGATCGAGTCGGCGAAACCCTTCAGGACTCCGTCGTGGCTTTACGTCTGGGTCCGTTTTGACTCTCGGATTAAACAGACAGAAATAGTCTTTCGTGAGATGGGTGCTTTACATATATATACGTGAAGGGGAAAGGGAGTGAGGACACAATAACCAGTGTAACACCCTTTGTGACGGACTACTGAAAGTGTAGGGTAGTGCTCGGGAAAAGGTACACCGGGCCAAGGAGGGATCAGGATTGATTAGGCGAACCGTCCTTACGTCCCACCCAGTTCTGGATAGTTTCGCGTACCTGAGTTAGCCACACACCTCCCCTGGGTGTGTGGCGGGGCGACTCGTAAAGTCATTGTCCTCCTGGCTTCTCGTCCGTTCTTGAGGCCACAGCTTCGTCGCACTCCAATTCTTCCGGCCTTTCTGCCTCCACGTCCGTACTCCTCCGCTCCTCGTAAGGTTCTCTCCGCACGTCTTCTTCTCTCCGGGTGAACAAGCACACCTGGTGCTGGCGTTCCTCCGTATAAGATGTCTCCGCCTCATCATACAGCCCAGCCCATTCCTCTGCTGTCTCCTCGTTAAAGGGCCAGTGTCTCTCCTCGTTCTCCTGCGTGCTGGCTTTGGTCTCGACGTTCTGTGAAGGGTAGAAGAGGGGTGTTGAAGGTGGAAAAGCGTCCTGCAATGTCTCTTTAATATATACGGGGTCATCCTGTACTGCCACTCTGTTACACACCTCCCCCCTTAGACATTCACGATCGGGGAGTGGGTGGCGTGATAGAAAATCATCCCCGATATTGTCCGAACCTTTGCGATGATGGATAGTGAATTTATAGGGCTGCAGGGACAAAAACCACCTCAGAACCCTGGCATTGTTCGATTTGTTGCGAGCCATCCACAACAGGGGGGCATGGTCAGTATACAGTGAAAATGTGTTCCTTCAAGATAGTATGCAAGTTTCTCTACCGTCCATTTAATGGCAAGGCATTCTTTTTCTATTGTTGCATACTTCAGCTCACGGGGAAAAAGTTTTCTGCTTATGTATAATATGGGATGTTCATGATTGTCCGACCCCATCTGAGAGAGTACCGCGCCAATGCCATAGTCTGAGGCGTCGGTGTGTAAAATAAAAGGTTTGGAGAAGTTCGGAGATGTAAGGACCGGGGTAGATGTGATAATCGACTTCAATCTATGGAAAGCGTCCTGCATTTCAGTCGTGGGCTTAATGGGAGTCGTTGATTTCCCTTGTTGCTTAAGTGAGAGGGGCAGCCACGTGAGCAACTGGTAGTATCCAACCAACCCTAGGAAGGCCCTCATTTCTCTTCTGTTCGTAGGGAATGGTGTTTCAGCTATGGCCCGTATTTTCTCTATCTGCGGTTCAATAGCTCCATGTCCGAGTAAATAGCCCAAGTACTTTACTTTCTGAAAGGCCACTTTGGATTTTTTCGCATTGATCTTTAATCCGGCGTTCTCCAAGACTTTGAAGACAGTGTGTAAGTGTGATACATGTGTGGATCAATCTGGGCTATATATGACAATGTAGTCAAGATATGCCAAAGTGAAGTCCGTCAAACCTTTCAAAACAGTATTCATTAGGCGCTGAAACGTGGCGGGGGCCGCTTGCAAGCCAAAGGGAAGTACTGTAAATTCGAAGTGCCCATCTTCAGTGGAAAAAGCAGTTTTTTTCATGCCATCCTCTTTGAGGGGCACGAGGTCCAGCGTGGTGATGTATTGGGCATCACCCAGTTTCTCAATAAGTTTGTCTACCCGTGGAATCGGATATGCATCAAATGTTGAAATTTCATTGAGGGCACGAAAATCCATGCAAAAGCGTCGACTCCCATCGGGCTTCGGAACCATGACAATGGGGCTCAACCAGTTGCTCTTGGAGGGGCGGATAACCCCCATGTCCAACATTTCGGTGATTTCCTTTCTGATGGCTGCCCGTCTCTCTTCTGGAATTCTATAAGGGCGTATCTTCACTCTCTTACCGGGAGGTGTGTCTATACAATGTTCAGCCAGAGTAGTTCTACCTGGCGTGTTGGAAAACAGGGAATCATGTCTCAACAGTATGTCCTAAAGGTCGTTTTGTTGCTGTTCATTAAGTTCATCATTCAGGATCAGTTGATCACGAGTAGAGGAGCTTTGTTGCGGATCCGATACCATGTATAACCCTGCAGGCAGTGGGCCCAACCACTTCTTGAGCAAATTGATGTGGTATGTTTGCTGTTTGTTCGGGGTCACCTGCAGTTTGTAGCTTGTTCTTCCAATCGTTTCAACCACTTTATAGGGTCCGACCCACTCAGCTCGAAATTTCTGTGTGGAGGAAGGGAGGAGAACCAGGGCCCAGTCATCCACGTTAAGTTGTCTCCGTTTCTTTCATTTATCATAGGCCGTCTTCTGACATCTCTGACTCTCCTCTAGTTGAGTCAAAGCCTATTCTCTCAGTTTACCCAGTCTGGATCTCAGATTTCTGGCATAGTCTAGTGTGGCGGCCGTTTCCTCCGGAGTCTCATTCTCCCATGCATCTTTGGTCATCTCCAGGAGAGAGCGTGGAAGGCGTCCATACAGGAGTTCGAAGGGGGATATTCCCATACTGCTATGCTTCTGACCCCTTATGGTATACATTGCTAGGGGCAGCATTTGGTCCCAGTCGGACCCACTGACTTCCGTCATCTTCCTGAGGGTCGCCTTCAGAGTGCGATTATAACGCTCCACCAGACCGTCCGTCTGAGGGTGGTATACAGAAGTACGAATCCCGTGGATATTCAGGTTGTGGCAAATTTCTTTCATCAATTTCGACACAAACAGCGTGCCCTGATCCGTTAGGATCTCCTTGGGGAATCCCACTCGACTGAATAACTCAATCATTTTCTCACCAACTTGTTTAGACGTAGTGGTTGTTAAAGGAAAAGCCTCGGGAAACCGTATGGCATAATCGACTATCACGAGTATGTGTTGGAAACCTTTTCTGGTCTTGGGTAAGGGTCCAATAAGATCCATTCTGACTCTCTCGAATGGTTTACCAATAATAGGCAATGGCTACAACGGGACCGATGGAGGTTTGGTCATGTTTTTCTTCTGACATATCCCGCATTCCTTGCAGTATATAGAGGTGTCCTTATATATTCCTGGCCCAAAAAAATTATTGAGGATATTTTGTGTAGTTTTCTCAGTACCTGTATATCCGGCTAGCAAATGACTGTTTCCGAAAAATAGTACTTGGTCCCAAAAGGGTACGGGTACTAGGAGTTGTAGAGGATCATCTGGTTTTCCTAGTCTATACAGTAGATTGTTTGGTATCACAAATTTGATATACATTGATATCTTTATCCTGATTTTCAAGAGCCTGTTCCCAAGCATTGTAGAGGGTAGGATCGTTGATTTGTGCGAAACGAAAACTTTTGTCTAAGACCCATGGATCTGGGGAGAGTAATGCTGGAAATGTACCATGTTGTTTGTCTGTGGATCCAAAACCTCCTGAACCCCGTTCAGTGTCATCCAGAACGTTTAGTTCCTCCAAGGTGGGGTATGATATGCGCTCACAAATCAGTTGTGCTACTCGATCACCTTTTTTTACTTGAAACTCTTTTTTTCCAAAGTTAAAAAGGATGATTCCCACATTTCCTCTGTAGTCTTCATCAATGACTCCAGCACCTACATCAATGAAATGTTTCGCCGCCAGTCCAGAGCATAGGGCGAGTCTTCCGTAGCAGCCTGTGGGAACAGCAATTTGAATGTCGGTTTTTATCAGTGCTTTTTCTAGTGCAGGAATTATATAATCATAGGCACTGTATAAATCATAACCGGCTGCTTTACTGGAGCCTCTTGTAGGAGTAGTGGCATTTTTAGACAATTTTACGAAGCGTAAGACAACAGCATTTGTTTCTTTGTAGTTAATTCCTTTTGAGTCTGGTTTTTTTCGAAAAACGTCTTTGTGTTGAACGTATGAATCCTGTTCCAAAGTTTTTTTAAACATTTGTAAAAACCTTGGGTTATCTGTCCCAATAATCAAATCTTCAGGGAGAGTTGCGAGGACTCCTACTCTAATAGTATGAGGTTTTCCCACGGTGGGTTGGATTGGTACGTCGGCCAAAGGGTAAGGTTTAATATCCCTGTGTACACACTTGATATTTACTTTCTCTTGGGGAATATACTGATCAAGGGGTTCGTGCTGGGATTGGATAACTGATTGCAGACAGCCTGAATCCAAGATTGCTTGTACAGATGAACCATTCACGTTAACACTTACTCTGTATGAACCTCCCATTTCTGCTGAATATAGTACAGCTCGGGGTAGATAGCCCACCTCCATCGGTTCTTCTGAATTTCTTCTTTTTGGGCATAACCGGGCGATATGACCCCAGTTACCGCAGTCGAAACATTGTGGTTCTGATGGTCCCGCATGTTCTGTTCTCCATGTGCGAGATCGCAGAGGGTCCACTGGTCGCGTTAACCGTTTTTCAGTTTTTGGATTTGGTTTGTAAGATTTTTCATAATCCCAACTGGGATTCTTAGGTTGAGCTCGGGAAAATGTGGAAGCCATCTCGACGGCTTGGTTGGTTGTCAGGTTATGGTGTTGTCTAAGCCATTTCTGAGTGGCATATGGGAGAGCCTCTAGGAATTGTTCAAGGTAGATAAGATCTAGTATTTCTTCTTTACTACTGGTTGCTGGAGTGAGCCACTTATCAGCTGCCATTTTTAGTCTAACAAAAAGAGTTTTTGGATTTTCTCCCTGGTTCCCTCTCTCTTTTCGGAACCGCAGTCGATAGGCTTCTGCATCGAGACCTAGGTGGTCTAATATTATTTTCTTTATGTCATTATAAGGAGTATCTTCGGTGGGGTTCGCTACCTGATATGCGGCCTGTGCTTCACCTCCTAGTAATGGTGCTAGGAAGAAGGGCCACTTACTGATGGGCCACCCGCATGCTCTAGCGGCTCATTCAAAGTTCAATAGGAAAGAATCGGGGTCTTCTCCAGGTTGATATTTTTGGAGGGAAACTGCTGGTGCTCCATGTGTGACGGGTCTTTCTACATTCCCCGTTCGCTGTACTGGGTCAGTCCATGGGGGAAGAACTTCGGTTTGTGCTTCTAATGCTTTCTTCCAGATCTCTCGGTCAGCTTGTGCAGACGATAGTTGTTGTTCTACTACCCACTCAAGATTCTCTTGACCCTTCACTAGTTGCTGAACGACTGTTTCCATCTTTTCTATACAGATGGTGTCGGTGGCCGCATTCTCCACCACCGTGACGGGGTCAAGAGGAATCGGCAATAGGCGGGTCTTAGATTTAACAGGTTTTATTGTGTTGTACAGGTGGTCAGTACACATTTTCCTTAAAGAGGTATTCCGTCGTGGAGATCTACTTCTACTGGGCCGCCTGTGATGACGTTCAGATGGATCGAGTCGGCGAAACCCTTCGGGACTCCGTCGTGGCTTTACGTCTGGGTCCGTTTTGACTCTCGGATTAAACAGACAGAAATAGTCTTTCGTGAGATGTGTGCTTTACATATATATACATGAAGGGGAAAGGGAGTGAGGACACAATAACCCATGTAACACCCTTTGCGACGGACTACTGAAAGTGTAGGGTAGTGCTCGGGAAAAGGTACACCGGGCCAAGGAGGGATCAGGATTGATTAGGCGAACTGCCCTTACGTCCCACCCAGTTCTGGATAGTTTTGCGTACCTGAGTTAGCCACACAACTCCCCTGGGTGTGTGGCGGGGCGACTCGTAAAGTCATTGGCCTCCTGGCTTCTCGTCCGTTCTTGAGGCCACAGCTTCGTCGCACTCCGATTCTTCCTGCCTTTCTGCCTCCACGTCCGTACTCCTCCGCTCCTCGTCAGCTTCTCTCCGCACATCTTCTTCTCTCCGGGTGAACAAGCACACCTGGTGCTGGCGTTCCTCCATATAAGACGTCTCCGCCTCATCATACAGCCCTGCCCATTCCTCTGCTGTCTCCTCGTTAAAGGGCCAGTGTCTCTCCTCGTTCTCCTGCGTGCTGGCTTTGGTCTCGACGTTCTGTGAAGGGTAGAAGAGGGGTGTTGAAGGTGGAAAACCGTCCTGCAAAGTCTCTTTAATATATACGGGGTCATCCTGTACTGCCACTCTGTTACAGTATAAAAGAAGGGGATGTGACCCCATGAAAATATTATGTTGTACTTACCTGGGTTGGGGGGAGACACTCTGCCAGTAGGAACCACTGTGGGACCCAGCTGCTGGTTCTTTGGGGTCCCTGCGTGCTGGCCTGCCTGGCTGCGCCCTGCAGGGGTGTCTTCAACCCTATGAACTTGCTGTTCTCTGACCTTTTGCGAAATTGGGGGCCCTAGCACTTAGAGCAGAGGTCTTCAAACTTTTGGATGCCGAGACCCTCCTGTCAACATTTTCAGACGTAAGGACCCCCTCCTGACAAGCATTTCTAGAACTTGATACTCATCATTAACAATAACCATTCACACTCCCAGTTCCCACAGAAAATCATTTTTACAGTGGGGAAATATTATTTAACAGTGTTTAGCAAGTCAAAGGTTTGTGGGTAACAAATCAACAGTAAAAACAGTCCACCAGACCATAAAACAGGACAGCAAGCAGCCACAAAAAGACCACACACTGACCTGCCTGGCCACCCCATTGGGCACTTTTTAGATTGTCCTGTAGGCAGGGCTATTGGCATTATGAGGCAAGGGAGGATCAAATTATGTGGCAGTTTTAAACTTGTAAAAGTCGAGCTGTATAAGTGTTTTGCAAGGAAAGGGAAACTGCATGCATTCATGCTTGCTGCAGACAATATTGTGGTCATAGCACAGAAATTAACAGTAAAAACAACAGTCCACCAGACCATACAACAGGCAAGCAAGCAGCAAAAAAATAAAACCCCACACATTGACCTGACTGTTCATCACTTTGGGCACTGCCATCCTGCCCTAAAGGCAGGGCTACTGGAATGATGAGAAAGGGAAGGGCCAAATTATTCAGGATTATTGAGTTGTGTGGTGAGAAAATGTAAATAATGCTATGTGATGCAGCATATTTTGGGATAGTATTGCTTAATTGTTTTGACTTTTTTTAAACACGGTAACACTAGGCAAAAATTTCGCCTCATCAGTACCAGTTTATAACCAAAATACAGCAATAAACAACAGAAAGATGTCTAGTCATCCTTTATGAAGGGCCTTCCACTCCGCAGTGTCGCCACATTAGAAGCTCACCTGGCCCTGGGTCCCTTAAAACCCTGGTAGTCTTGTGCAGAGCCAAGCAGTTCACACCCACCTCTTTCCTCCCACCCCATCTCCTTTATCCCTCTCTCTCTTTGCAGGCCATTTTCTTTCACCCCTTTTTACAACTGCTGAACAATCCCCATTCAATCTCTTACTGCACCTTTAATCATCTCTCGATGTTCTGTATTTTCAATCCCCTCATCTCTAACAGTCTCTCTTATTTATCTCATGGCCTCCCTGGCCCCACCTCTATCTCAACCCTCAGCACTTCTCATTCACCTCAAGTCTCTCCCTTCAAATTTCTGTCTTATCTATTTGTATCTTATACTTCTCCAGTCCCACCATTCATCGTTCACATCTCACCTTTGTTCTTCCACACCTTCTTCAACTAACGTTCCTCTCACCTGTTACCTCAGCACCCACCCCAGATTTCCCTATATTCCCCTTTCGCTGCTCCCCCTCACCCATGTCGGAACAAATTCTCTTTATACCTCATGGATCACCTCTCAGCTATCTTCTCTCCCCCTTTAATGGTAGCTCTCCTCTCTGCCTTCACTTTTCTCTCACACTCACCTCTCCTATTGTGTTTCCGCACTTCCTTCGCCACTTCAGATTTATCTATTTCATCCCTGACCTCCCAAATTGAATTCTCTGACTCCCTTGCTGCCCTCCTGACTTCTCTCATATGTCTTCTCCCATCCAGTCTCCCTCACCCTCAACTCTCCTCACCTCTCACATCTTCCCCTTTCACCCCTCCCATGTGTCTCACATTGCCTCTCCTCAATTCTCTCACACCATCCACCCCTTCTCCCCAGTCCCCTCTCACGCCTGCATCCCGCCTTTCACCTCTAGCTCCACACCTCTCTCCTTGACTCCCATTCGGCCTCGCACACCCCCATCTCCTGTCAGTTAAAGTATGTCTGGCCCTGACTTTCAATACTAATAATCACACACACAGTGCCTTGTCGGTTCAGGCTCCTCCCCTTCATCCCTACAGTGTTATTCCCCTTCAAACCCTCCTCTGTCTCAACCAAGCACACTGCCCTTCTGTCAGCTGCATGATGGCGGTGCCACTTCTAAAGGGGGAAGAGCACCTGCAGCCTTCACCACAGCCGCACTGGCCCAGCCCTGCCTCAGGAAGAAAGTAAAAGGCACACACCTAGCACACAACATGTGACGCCTCTGGTTGGATTCTCCTTATTTTCATATGTTGAATACTCAATGATAACACATGATTGAGTTTTTTTAAGAATGGCTAGTTTTGTGTTCCAAAAACCTTTTTTGTTTGAAAAGATTGTTCTTTACTGTGAAGCAGTTGGGAATGTTACTGCCTACCTTGGGAACTATAAAGCACAGATGGAAGTGTCAGATTGAAAAGCATGTGGGATAACATTGCAATAAAAGTCGAATAACAGAGGTCAGTAAGTGAAATTCATGCTATTTACCAAATGTAACTGGCTTGGTAGATGCCAGTGGGACAGTGCACAGTAGGGTTTTAAGGTGTGTAGGCAGTTGTCAGGGAGAACTGAGCTGATTGCTCAATGGCCATTTGACTCAAAGGGCTTCAGCTCCAGCCTCCATATCCTCCCCCCCCACCCTTGTATGTGTCAGCCTGGGCTGAGACAGCTTCCCTGGCACACACAGAGACAGTTTTTGAGCTGTTGTGGTCTGGTATCAGTCTCATCGCAACCTCACTCAAGTACTTCACAGGTCTTTAAAAGACCATTTACTTGTTAACAAGGCTTTGTTTTTCTTTCACCCGTTCTTACAGCACCTGCATCTTCAAATTGCCAATTGCTAGAAGAATTGCCCCCCTTCAAAGGTTTTATTAGCCCCCCTGAAACTTGATACTAGTTGCGCCTCTGGGCCTGCATGCTCACTACCAGGGAAGCAAGTACACAGAGTAGTGTGACCTACACAGGGATTTCCATTTGCACATAGTGCATTTACCTCTGGGGTTTGTTTGGTCCTTAGCTTTTGTTAAAAATAGCTAATTTTGTTTTTGAAAAACCCCTTTTTGTTTGAAAAGATTGGTCTCAGTGGCGCAGGTGGGAGTCTGACTGCCTCCCCCATCCTCCCCTCCCCCTCCAATTCCACCCTACACCAGAGCCCGGGATAGCCTATGTGGACTTTCCCCAAGCCAAAACGGAGGTCAGAGTACCGCAAAAGTTAACAACGCGAGGTCAGAGCAGAGTAATTTCAAAGACAGCAGTGTGGGAAAGGGCGGGCGTGAAAATAAACGAGTGTTCTGTATTCCAGTTCCCAGAAGTGCAACCGATAATGCGCGACTCCTGATATATGACTCCATGCCCCCCGGGGGTCGTGCCCCACAGATTGAAGACCCCTGCCTTATGGTATAACCTAGCTGGGTAGAGGAGTCAAGAAAAGCACAAGGGTGATGCTGCTACTCCGGGGGGTGAGTGGGCTTAGGTGAGAAAGGCCCCCCTGCAAGGCCCCTACATACTCCCACCCTCCCCACACCCTCCATGGCCTGAAATAGTTGGCCCAGCAGGGGAATGACTGCTTCTGGGCCGGGCCGCCACACAAGGTGAACCCTGGTGCTGGAAACCAGGGTTCGAGCCTCAAGGTCGCGTCCACATCCTGTGATTCTGGGCAAATCACTTTATCTTCCCGTGCCTGAATGTGTAATGTAAATACGGTGCTCATGTAAAGCGCTCCAACACCTTCGGGTCAAGTGCGCGCTATATAAAAAATATGCAAAAACAAAAAACAAACAAAAGAAAAAATGTGCCAGAACAACACCTAGCCCCCAGCCTCAGTTTGACAGCATGGCATGGGAGTTCCCATGATAACGGTGACACTTCACAGGTCCTGGACTTGAAAAGATAGTACGTTTCTGTGGGCCGGTTTACAGAGGCCCTAAAAAAGAGCCCACAGATGACCGTGAGGCACCGGCCCATCCCTCTATGCCAGACTGTCCTCCTTCCCAATCCGAACCTGCCCCTGGGTGCCTAACTTACTGTTGAACCTGACCTGTACAGTTTTAAAATAGACCTCTGGATTTGAAACTCATACTACATTCAAAACAGTCATCTCTTCAAGCTTTCAGATTTTCCTGTCCTGTCCTGCCTCCAGAGCACCCACCCCCGCTGATATTCACAAAACTGAACACAATACTTTTTATCCCTGCATAGCCTCCACCGGTAGTGGAGATCTTACATAACAAATTTCAGATTTCATCTTTCTACTGTCAATTACTCATTCATTACTAAGGTTGCTGGACTTCGGCTATACAAACTGTAAGCCAGGATAGTGAGCAAAGTTGTCAGCTATAAAAGACTTAGCAAAGAGGTAGCACGCTCTCTCCATGTGGTGCTATCATCTATTTGTTTAAATACAGGATAACTGTATTGAAGGCATTTGACACAAGCTTAGGTAAAATTACTTTTCAAAACAGGGTTGTTTAGAGCCAAAATGGACAGAAAAGATGATGTAAACACGTTTGTGTAGTGCTTTTCAAAACTGACTAATTTTGTTTTCGAAAAACAACCTTTTTGTTTGAAAAGATTGGTCTCTGTGGCGCAGGTGGGAGTCTGACTGCCTCCCCCATCCGCATCTCCCACTCCAACTCCACCCTACACCAGAGCCCGGGACAGCCTATGTGGGCTTTCCCCAAGCCAAAACGGAGGTCAGAGTACCGCAAAAGTTAACAACGCGAGGTCAGAGCAGAGTAATTTAAAAGACAGCAGTGTGGGAAAGGGCGGGCATGAAAATAAACGGGTGTTCTAGATTCCAGTTCCCAGAAGTGCAACCAGGAATGAGTGACCCCCGATCTACGACTCCACGCCCCCCCTGGGGGTCGCGCCCCACAGATTGAAGACCCCTGGCTTATAGGGTGCTTCTGTTTGTAATTTGCAGCACGGAGAGGCTGCCTGGGGATTCCCCAGTATTTTATCATCTAGCGGGTGCCCACCCCGCATCTTGGCTGTTTGTTTGGTATATTTAAAACAGCGGGTGCCAACCCCGCTGTTTCCTGGCTCCAAGCGGGTGCCCACCCCACATTGTGGTGCTCATTGGCGGGTGCCCACCCCGCAGTTACTTTTGTCTTAAGGCGGGTGCCCACCCCACATTTTGGTGCTCATTGGCGGTGCCCATCCTGCAGTTACTTTTCTCAAAATGGGAGCCTACCCTGTACTGCTGCCAGAAGGACCCACTGAAGCCATGTGGGCCGCCGCGCTGCTCGCGGCGACCCGAAAGCTGAACTTTGCAGCCTTGGTTGCGGGTGGGGCTTGGGAGCGGCCCGCTAGAGGAGCACCGGTCGGAACACAGGCGGAGCCGTGCCGGTATTCCAGGAAGCCAAAAAGCCAGGTAGGAGCCTACCCTGCTCTGACAACCACCCAGACGCCGCGCAGCCCAAGAGGAAGCCTGAGCAGGAAAGCGGGCCCCCATGTACCGGAGAGAGCCCCGCCAACGTAGCTGACATTAAGTAAGGCGGAGGGGGGCCTGAGGCGCATTGTCAGCACTTGCCCCCACCGCATAGGACAGCTGCCGCGAGACCAGAGGAGAAGACCAGAGGAGACTCTCCCCATCCAGCGAAGAGCCCGGTGAGTGAGGGATTCTCCTTTGGGTGTCTTGTTTTTAAGCGGACCCGCGGGAGAGCGGGTCGCTCCAACGTTGGGGGAGAAGAGGCAAATTGGATTCTGGAACCCCAGCAGCGGGCTCCAGGGCACTGTTCTACGCCACAGCTGCACCATCATAGCGGGCAGCTGCAACAGCGCCCATAGTTTATTCTTAGGGCCCCAGTGAGGTGCCAGGGGCACAGTGGTGCCCGAATGTGCATTGGTAATTTCAGCTGCCCTGTGAGAGCACAGCTGCAATTAAGCATGGGCGAATTTTGCGAATCTGGCATTCGCGAATTTGCGTATTTGCGAACTCGCAATCTGCAAAATCCGCGAATTCTCGCAAATTTGCGGATTTTTTTGTTTTTACAGTGTTCGCAAGGGTTTCTGCCAGTTCGCGAGGATTTTGTACCAGTTCGCAATTGCGAACTTACTTGTCGGTACGCAACGGTCGCGACTATGTTGTTTCTACGTCTGGTTCATCATCACAGGTTCACAGCACCCTCTGTTTCAACACTGCCACCCTCTGTTTCACCCATGCCACCCTCTGGTACATCAATGCCACCCTCTGGTTCATCATCATCACTGTAGATTATGGGGGGGAAAAGCAAGCACACCTGCCCTGCTTCAACTCACATGAATTAATTTTGGGTTGATTTATTAATGTGTCACTGTTTTAAAATTCCAGTCTGGCACCTGCTTCCTTATCTGTAATTTGCTTTCTGTTGCAGTGCAATTTTTTTTCCCAGGATCTTTGTGGCCTACTTGTAGCTATTCTATGATCCGGCTGTGAGGGTCAGAGCAGGGTCATACAATTGTTGCAACTAGCAACTGAACTCTGGAGGGGCCCCAGTCAGGAAGCACTACAGGGAATGGTTACTAATGATGAATTTGAACTTTTGCACCTGCTGAGTGCTTTCAGTTTAGCAAAACTCGTTTTTCTGCAGAACAGCAAATGTAATGCCCCAAACAAACTTACTTGTGAAAGTTGATTTCTAATCCAAAAGTGATCCAAAGAAAGTCAAAAGGCCTGAAATCCAAAAAAGGGCAGGCAAATGTCAACCTGAGGAGTTATTCTGATAAAAATCATCATTTTCAGAAGGTATATGCTGCTTGCTAGTGGATTTCTTGTGCAGAATTGCAAATTTTGTAATTTCGCGAGTGCGAGATTGTTGCTGCACCTACATGTTCGCAATTGCGAACTTACGCCGCACGCCGCAAAATTGTATCACCAAGAAAAAAAAATCCGATGCGTGCGAATTTGCGGATTTTCGGTAAATTCGCGAGCGTTCGCGGATCGCAAATTTACCGAAAATCCGCAAAATCCGCGAGCGGAACAGATTTTCCGCCCATGCTTAGCTGCAATGTAGGGGCAGATTGTTGGTTGAGAAGCCCCAGTGGGAGCCCAAGAGGCTCCAGGAGTGCCAGACAGTAATTTCGCATTTTTGCAGCAGCCCTGTGAGAGTGCAGGTAGCTGCAACCTTGGGAGCATTTCCTTTTGAGGGCAGTTGGCACAGGGAGTGCTGGTGCCCACATTTGTGCCTTCGCAGCTCCCCAGCAATTAGTGGACAGCTGCCACATTTAGGCTTGAGTCATTGCGCCTTCTGCTTTTGCTGCATGCGCAGCCAGCCCGGACATTTTGGACATTGGGCATTTGAGCCCCTGTGAGAGGCCAAAGGCCAATTGGCCTTGGACCAGGTTCAGTGCGTTGTGCCCCCGATTGGGGCACCCTGTGTTTATGCCAATTGATTTCCTAAGGTGTTTACGCTTGTGATGCCTAATGTGATGCTATGGTGCTTATGCATAATGTATTTATACCCCCGAGGTTTATGCAGGATATGTTTTATATCTAATACTAAGGTCATTCTTTTACCAGTAGTTACTGGTTGTAATCGACATTTACTATTTTTGCTACATCTACTATTTTTACTAAGTGATGATTCTGACAGTGGTCCATGTGGCCATGTCATGTGTATATAATCCCCTGTAAATATTGCTCAGTGCCAGTTGGCCCAGTTTATATTGTTGGCTTACTATTCTATTGTGTTTCTTATAATACAAAGGCTATTTTATATATAACCTTGTGTGGAGTTCCTTTGTGGTGCGCCTAGTGTGTTGCTGCTGTGTGTGTTGCGCAAACGCCTTACACATTGCCCCCGGGATAGGCCTGACCGCTTGTGCCAAGCTACCAAGGGGGTAAGCAGGGGTTATCTTGGTGTGTAACTCCCTTTCCCTGACTAGAGTGGTGGTCTCTGCCTGGCTTTGGTGCAAGCCTTAGCCAACCGGAGATCCCATTTCTAACAGCTGTCCACCTGGATGGGCCAGCAGCCATCTTGGGACCTGGGACTTAGCCCCAAGTTTAAAAAAAGGTGAAAAAAAGACATAAGGGACCAGGGCAGAGATACCTTGACCCCCTAGGCCTGATGACGGGGTCCCAAAGGGCCCCAGCCAGGGGCCTAAACAAGTTCAAAAAAATTGCCACTAATTTGTAAATGATCTGTGGCTATTTTTATTTTTTAAAGTACAGGTCCCCAGCGACTTTATAAAAAGCCCTATTGGGGAGATCCAGGACACAGGGGGCAGTGCAAGTATTTTTGGGGGGAAGGAGACATGTGACCCCCCCTCCCTGAGCCTTATTAGACCCCATCCCCTGTGGCCCAATTGCATAAAAAGGGAAGGGGGCCACATTCCTTGGGGACACATTTTGTTAAAATTGTGGGGGCTTGCAGCCCACTCTCTGAGCCTTAATAGGCTTGGGGTTCTCATCTCCTGGAAACACTTGTCAATTAAAAGGGGGGGCAACAAGCACCCCGATGAGACCTAAAAGTCCCTGGGGTTGAACACAACTTTAAAAGGAGTGCCCCTCAAGTCTGTAAAGGCACAAGGACCCCATCCCCTGGGGTTGGCTCAATTACTGTGTCCTTAGGAGCCCACCCCGGGACACAGTGTTATCCTGCCTATATCAGCGCCGGCAGGGAGAAATATGTCTGCTCCAGCTTGGCGGGTGCATTTATAAATCTCCCGTTGGATAGGACATGCATGCCTTTCCTGCCTGCAGGATCGTGGACAGGGAAGGCCTATCTGCTCTCACTTAGCAGAATTACAAAAATGTGCCTGCTGGGTGGGAGCAGGCTTCTGTTTGCCTGCTAGTACTCATGCAGGCAGGAAAACACATATTGCTCCCACCTGGCAGAAGCATGTAGGAACAGCTGATTCTGCTGGATGGTAGCAATGCCGGTCCCTGCAGTATGGGAGAACAGACTGGGGCAACGGGGGCCCTAGGGCTCTCCCCACAGTTCCCAACCTGCGGCTAGGTGGATGCCCCAGGTGGGCACTGGGTCATCTACCTACAAATAAGATGAGGACCCAGAGCATGGGGTCCACTGGGCTACAATAGGCTTGGAGATGGCCTATTAAAGGTCAGGGTAGGGGGCCTTATGGCTCTTTCCTCTTTGTATTAGAATTTGGCCCAGAGAATGTTTCTGGGGCCTATAAGGTTCGGGAGGGGAGCTGCGCACCCCTCTCCTCTTAATGTATATGTGGCCCCAGGGCCACTATTGACTTGGGGAAGGGGTCACATGTCCCCCTCCCCTTGAATTATATGGTTTTGCCATGGAGGATAGGCTCCATTGGGCCACTATTGATTCAGGGAGGAGGACCGTGTGCCCCCTCCCCTTAAAGGAGAAAGGGTCCAGGTGCCTCCTCTGTCTTGTGGAGGGGGACCACGTGCACACTCTCCTTTACAAATATCCTTTGGCCCCATGGGATTGGGTCCCCGGGGCCTGAAGAGGCTCTGGAGGGGGCTGGACACCCCATCCCCTTTGAAAAGTCCAGGGAGATGGGGTCCCCAGGGCCGAAGGCCAACCCTACACCATGCACAGCTAAAGGCTGTGCGCAGTGTGGGATAGTGTTCCTGCGGCAGTCGAATGTGGGGTGTAGCTGCAGGCCAGACCATACAGCCAACCCTATGCCACATATGGTCAAGGACCATGAGTGGCATGGGGTTACAGCCTGTGGGGTTTGGCCGCAGTGCCTGGCCTCAAGCCAGACCCTATGGCCAACCTCCTGCCATGAATGGCCAAAGGCTGTGCCCGGTGAGGGGTTGGCTTTACATATGGTAATAAAACATTACTTTAGATTTTTTTAAACCTAGAAATTGAATGACAAAAAACAAAGGGTAATCTAAAGTTCTAGGTAGAAATTGTAATTATAGCCTATTTTGCATTAAAAAACGACCTTAGAAATTTACTGAAAAAACTAAAGGTTTGTTATAGTTAGGTAAAAATGTCAGCTAAAAAAATCACCAGGTATGGTTATCTCAAAGAACTATCAGCCTGATTCATGTAGCTAAATTGCACTCGCAAAGGGCCAGATTCTCAGAATCTGGCCCTTTGCGAGCGCAATTTTTGCATTTGGTATTCATGATACCAAATGCAAAAATCGCTATTTAAGAATTCGCATATTTGCGTGGAATGGCATTTAAGGAATCTCTAATAGAGATTCCTTAAATGCTATTCATGACACACAACAAAATAGCGATTTTGGACTTTTGGGGCCGCTATTTACCGACAGGTCAGACCTGTCGGTAAATAGCATAAACTCAGAAAAATGCTTTTAAAAGCATTTTTCAAAGTTGCATGTAGCACACACACATGTCCTTTGGACATGTGTGTGCGCAACACCTGTCCAAAAGTGCATTTTAGGGGTGCTACAGGGCGTCCTTTGGACGCCCCTGTCACCCTTAAAATCGCTATCTCAGTTGCGAGTAGCAAATTGCTACTCGCAAATCCCCAATCATTCCAATGGGCCTCTTGGCCCATAGGAATGAATGGGGAGTATTTGCGAGTAGCAAATTGCTACTCGCAAATAAAGAACATGTAGGAATCGCTATTTAAGTAGCAATTCCTACATGAATGCCGTTTTGCGTGTCCTCAATAGCGAATCGCTATGATTCGCTATTAGGGACACGCAAAACGGCCCGTACATGAATCAGGCTGTATAACTTTTGCCCTAAAGTAAATATAACTTGCATACCTTGCCATGCACTGCTAATTACCTCACCTATTACATCACTCAAGACATGATCTACAACATCAATGATAGCATCACTGCAACATCTAAAATTACATCATTGATGAAAACACTGTGCATGGCGGGGGTAAAAAAAATAGTGTAGGGGATACCCTGTTTCCTAGGCCTGGTGGAGGAGTCCCAGAGGGACTTCTGCATGGGCCAAATCTGATTTTAAAAAATGCTCCCTTGAATTTGCAGAGGATCCAGAGCTCCATAGTAAAAAATGTTTTAAATTGTGGGCTCCCCTCACAGACCCTAACAAAATTTTAAGAAGCAGGAGTCCCGGGTGGGCACAGGGGGAACCCCCCAAACAAAAGAATAAAATATTAATTAGTGAGGGTCAGGAGCTGCTCCTTTATTATTCACTGTTACGGCATGGAGTGTGCATAATGCAATGCAAGGGATTGTTATTTAGATATTTTAATTTTAGTTTTGCCCCTAGATGTGGCAATGTTGTGGGGGCTGCAGGATGCGTATTAAATGCATGACCCCAGGAGAACTTACCATATTCTTTTAAAGCACTCCGAGGTGGAGCTCTATGCTCTTCAGTCTGAGTGAAGGGCCACATTCTGGTTGTTTTTATGGTTGTATTCTGCGGCTTTAAAATATTAAAAGAGAGACTCAATGTTCTGTTTTTGTAGGACTTTATTAAAAAATGTTTTATGACAATCACTTTTATTATACATTGCATTTTGAAAATTAAAGAAATATACATTGCTTTTGAGAAGGTCGGTTGTGTTGGGCCCATCCTAGAGGTGGAAGAATCCCCCACTAGCCCCCTGTCCTCCGGGACTGGATCGATTGATATTAATATGGAGTGGGCATGTATGGGACATCCTCCCTGAATTACTTGAAGACCCCCAGGGACCAACACATGTTTAATGGGGTCCGTAGACCCTATCTGAGGGACTGTGAAGTATAGAGGGGGATGGCAGCATTGCACACACTCTCCGATTGCGGTGTGCTGCCCTTAATTAACTGAACTGCGGAAGCAGGACACACACCACAGTACAAGGCTGTAGGTGCACTGTGGTGGCCGAAGCACCCTTGCCAAAAAAAAAACATGGTTTGAGGCTGCAAATCATTGCTGATGACATCTCAAATGACATCACTGATGACATCATCCAGTGAATGTGTGTCTCCTGTTATAGTTAGCTGAACTAACTATAACAGGGGAATTTCAATGGTTTTGTAGGAGTGAAATGTCCAGCTAACTATAACATGTGTGAAACCTATGGTTTTTTCAGTGAATTTCTAAGGTTTTTTAAATGCTAATTCCTAACTATAACGTGGCTGAAACCAATGGTTTTTTCAGTGAATTTCTAAGGTTTTTTAAATGCTAATTCCTAACTATAATGTGGCTGAAACCTATGGTTTTTTCAGTGAATTTCAAAGGTTTTGTAAATAATAATTTTTAAATGTATTAATTGTTATATTTTTTCATACTGATTTACTACATTGTTTTAAAGTATTTATTTTTAGATATTTTATTTTTTACATTACAATACATATTTTTAATATAAATTGAAAATAAATGTTTTTAAAAATATTGAAATTGTAATATATATTTAAAATTTTTGTTTTAATGTATATATATTTTATATAGCAGGCAATGATATCCTATGGAAGGAAATTCAAGTTAATGGTAAGTACGGTTAAAATTACTTTTCAGGAACAGTAGTGAGCTGAAAGATGCAGCACTGAGGTCTCTCCTGATCACAGTTGAGTAAATCGGAATTTGTACTTCGGCTGATTTTTGAGGAATTTTTTAAAGTTCCAAAACTCCACACTTAGAAGAATTTCCAAAACTCCACACACCTCCAGTATGCGCCACGCCCCTTTTTACACCTCTCTGCAACGCAGCCCCCTGGCCCATACTGGAGGCTCCTGGTGGGTTAGTTGGCCCCCATGAACCCCCAGTATGCAAGGGGAATTAGTTCCAGAGGGCGCGTTTGCAGAGAGGTGCAGGGAGGGGGCGTGGTCTCCTCCCGATCTCGTTTTAAAAAAAATGTACTTCTTTTTCTTTTTTTTTGGCCCTGAGGACCCCATCCCTCAGGGCCTGCTCCCAATTTTTTTTTTTTTTTTAAATCGGGAAGGGGGCTTAGCCCCCTCCCAAGGCCATACTCTGCCTCGGGGACCCCATCCCCCGGGGCACATTTTTTTTTTTTTTAAATTAGATGGGGGGTTGCTTTGCCCCCCTCCTGTGGCCACTCTTGGCCCTAGGGACCCCATTCCCCGGGGCCGGCCATTTTTTTTGGTGGGGAGGGGGGCTGCCTTGCCCACCTCCCGGGCCACTTCTGGCCCCGGGGACCCCATCCCCCGGGGCCTGGCCCTCCTCATTGGGGGCCGTGGGGGGTCCCCAAGCCCCCCACGGTCCCTGCCGGCTCCCCACATCCTGCGGGAGCCGGCATTGCTTTTCTGCTTGGGAAGCAGCTAACATTCTGCTCCCCATGCAGAAAAGCAATCTGCTCTCTTTCAAAAACCATAGCAATTTGCTATGGTAGGGTGGGAGCCGCGAGGCTCCCGCCCTACTATAGCAAACAGCAGTGTCCCCAGGTCCATCAAGGGCTCCAGGATGGGGGCTGCACGGCCCCCCTCCCAACAGTTAAAAGCCCCGGGGGTGGTGGTCCCCGCGGCTGGGGGGTCCATCACGGACCCCCTATTTTGAATATTATTGCCCCGGGGAGGTGTCGGGTCCCTGTCGGCTCCCCACATCCTGCGGGAGCCGGCATTGCTTTTCTGCTTGGGAAGCAGCTAACATTCTGCTCCCCATGCAGAAAAGCAATCTGCTCTCTTTCAAAAACCATAGCAGTTTGCTATGGTAGGGTGGGAGCCGCGAGGCTCCCGCCCTACTATAGCAAACAGCAGTGTCCCCAGGTCCATCAAGGTTTCCAGGATGGGGGCTGCACGGCCCCCCTCCCAACAGTTAAAAGCCCCGGGGGTGGTGGTCCCCGCGGCTGGGGGGTCCATCACGGACCCCCTATTTTGAATATTATTGCCCCGGGGAGGTGTCGGGCACCGGGCGTCTGGGGGGGCTTGAGCCCCCCACATAGGTTTTTTTGATGGCTGTCAACACTTCTGGTTTGGAGTGTTGACAGACAGGTTACAGCCAATTAGCATGCAGCACATGCTGATAATGGTACGCTGTAGCCTCACTTAAAGGTCCCTATGGAAAATTGCATGGGGAAAACATGTTTTGGGACCCCCCTTTTTTCTCGGCCCCCACTTGACGAATCACCCCGAAACTTTCAGGGAAGGAGCGGAGCAGGCCATCTTCTTTGAGAATTTTGTGAAGATTCATCGACCGGCGCCAAAGTTATTCTAAATAGAATGTTGCAGATTTCCTATGGAAACTAGGTCCTAACTATAACTACCTACTGGCGACCGCCAGTAGGATATATATATCTATATATATTACCTACTGGCGGTCGCCAGTAGGTAGTTATAGTTAGGACCTAGTTTCCATAGGAAATCCTCAACATTCTATTTGGAATAACTTTGGCCCTGGTTGAAGAATCTTAGCGAATTTCTCAAAGAAGATGGCTCGGTCCGTTGCGCTCTTTCCCTGAAAGTTTGGGGGGGATTGGTCAAGTGGGGGCTGAGATATAAGGGGGGTCCCAAAAAGTGTTTTCTCCATGTTATTTTCCATAGGACCTTTAGACTCGGCTACAGGTCGAACGGCTGAATGGATTTATAAGAAATTTGGCAAAACTGTAGAGTCCGGTTCGCAGATTACGCTTTTTTTGGAATGGTGTAAATCCGTTCAGTAGTTGTTGAGAAAATTAAAGTTGAAGTCAATTATATATCTATAGGCGCGCACGCGTGCGCGCACCCAAGCGGCTGCGCGTGAGCGGAATTTTGTGACGTCTGTTAACGTTCGATTCGAAGGAAATCAGGAAGTGTTGACCGCCATTTTGTCACTGCGAATAAATATATTGTTCATTTCAAAGCGTTGAAACATGGAAAGGGGAGAAGGTAGAGATAGTCTTGCTGCGTAGGTTTTCTCGGGGTGTGCGGTAAGGCCCTTAAACGCGAAAAGATATATATATTTTTTTTTAAATGTTGCGGGGTGCGCGCACCTGGTCGCGCACACCTATTCACAAGAGTGTGAAAATGGAGATAAATCAGAAGTTTGAGTGCTTAGATATAAGGTGGCTCTGAAAAGAGCCCTTGTGTTAATTGAGTGTTTTCTGCATTTATAAGTAAGTACCGATGCAGAGCCTGATGTTGCAGAGGAAGATTCTGTTTCCCTCATTCGTGAAATGAACACCGTCTCTCCCATAGACGGCTTGCATGTGGTAACGCAAGTTGTTGTGGTAAATAGAACCCATGCTATAATCTCTGAGGAAAGCAGAAACAGATTTATTTACATGTCTCCTTGCTTTCTCAATTTGTGCACAATGTTGATTGGACCAATTCCATTTCTGTCTTTGGCATATATTGGAATATACCAAGGCAGTTCGAGGAAAAAGTGTCATCAATTGTCGAAAGGTGTCTTTTAGAAGCATTTCCAGACCTACCCCAGTGATTGTGCCTAGATCGTTCCCACCACAGTGCACAATTATAAGGTCTGGTTCTGGGAGATGCATAAAAGTTTTCACCAATGGAATCAATTGGTGACATTTCAATCCTATTTTGCCAATCCACGTTATGTGTACATTTGGTAAGCCAAGGTTGCAAATTCGTCTGCTTACTGCATTTTTTTCACTCCAGTGAATATAACTGTGTCCTATTAGCCAGACCTTCATTTTCAAGGGATTTGTAGTCGTCCTCCGATCGGTTCTGGAAGTGGAATGGTAGTTAGAAGCTGAAAGTCAGGATAAAAAAAAAGGATGAGGCTGGGTGTGGTTAAAAAAATAAAAATGATTGGTTGATTGTAATAAGTGGAGATTGAAGAGTACGTTGCATGTTAATGTTTATGTTAAACGAAAAGTACTATTGGGTGTGAAAAAAAAAGACATGTAACAGAGCTGTGGATTGGCAGGTGTTTCTGGAGGGGAAACAGTCTTCTTAGTTTGCTGTAGAACGTTGAGACATGAACTTTTGACCTGTGCCTTCAGCCAGGTGCAGAATGAGGTGTTACCATGGAAACAGCCGGAGATGGCAGTTGGTGATGGGTGACTCTCACGTGAGATTGAAAATATTGTGAAGGACAACCAATTGAAATGTAAATCTGATTTTACAATTTTGCGTAAGGAAATGTGATTGGCTGAAGAGAGTTATATGAGTGTGTATTGACTGAATATCTGTGCCATTGAATTTTGGTTGCAGTGATAGAAGCTTTATTCAGAGTTCCGCAAACGAATATCTGTTTTGTGACTGTCACTGTTCTACATCGTACAAAGCATTGGTAAAGGTAAGTGTGTAACTGTTTGTTTTGTCATGTACCGTATAATATAGTTTAATCTTAAACAATGATTGATTTTCCACGTAATAACTAATTTTTGGCTGTCATAATGTAATAAAAGTAATTTCTTCCATTTAAATGTTGAATACGCAGTAAAAAATATTTTTAATATAGAGAGTAATTATTTTTGAAATTTCGAAGCGTTTATATATAATGAGAGAAGTTGTTCAGGAAGTGAAGAAATGATATTAGCAGAGAGACAGATAATGCAGAAAGAGAGAGAAATGGTAAATTACTAGTGATACCGTTGTCAAAAAATGCTAATGGTTAATGAATTCGTAAACTTTTTGTCAGTCGACAAAATTTCAGGCTGGTTGGTGGCCGTGCCCTGCACTGGTGGGGGTGGGGCGAGAGGGACGGGGAAGGGGGCTAAAGTGGTAATGATTAAGGAATTCACAAAGTTTCTGTTAGACGACAAAATTATAGTGGGGTTTCTGGTCGCCGTTTGCAGTGGTGGGGTGAGGGAGGTGGTCGAGTGAAATAAAATGAAAAGTTTTGACCATGAGGTTGTACAGAGATTTGTGTAGTAAATGTGTTCGTATATTGAGGTAGCAAACGGAGTATATAAATATCTCTCTCAGTCCTGCTGTTTGACTGCATCTTCATGTCCCTTCTGTTTTCCATCTCCGTTGCCCTGTGTTATCTTATTGTCTGTGTGTCTGTGTGTGTCTGCCTTCAGTCCGGGCTGAGGAAGTTTGCTGTGGAGGCACACACAGATAGTCCTATTAAAGTAATTGGAACGTTTTCAAAAAAATAATTATATAATTGCATTGGTATTTTTAAAGCGCTACTGAATGTTTTCTTTCACAATTACCGCTTGGTTGCTTTCTCAGAGCAGAGGGTATGTCGTATTTCACTCTTTGGTGCCTCTGCATCTGACTCTGTTCTCTGGTGGCTGGCGGAGAACTGTTTGTTATTGTGGAGATGAAAGGGTGATAAGGAGAGAAATACGACATAGCGTCTGGCCTGTAGAAGCGTGGGAGCAGTGATTAACTCTGAGTGAAGCGGAACTGTGGCGGTGCTTGGTAACAGTAATACATTTTTTTTAACAGAGGTACAACTGTCTGTACGGTGCGCGACCTACTAAGAAAGAGTTCACGGGCCGTAATTGGCTTGCAGGTTCTAGTATCAGTAAGTGAGGTCAAGAAAAGAAAACATTCAGGGCTTTATTTATGAAGGCCTTGCGCCACCGGTGCGTCACTTTTTCCCATTTTAAATAATGAGGCACCGGCGGCGCAAGGTCTTCATAAATAAGGTCCTCAGTTAGTACAGTTGAGGTTACGTGGAACACATGAATAGTTTTTCAATATATAATCATTTCAGTTGAGATTATGGATTAAAAGAGAAAACGTGAATATTTGAAATGTTTATTCAGAAATGCACTGTTTTGAAGGCAAATCATTATGTAATATGAGTACAGATATTGCAAAAAACACAGTAATTGGTTTTGTCAGTAGTACATGGAATACAAACGCTATAGTTGAAGAAAAATGAATATAGTTTGGAAAACAAATTGTACACTCTTATAAGGAAGTATATTATATTTTAATAAATGGAAGATGGTCTCTGGCCTTTCAGTTTAGGAACGATATATGAAAATGCAAGTGGTTATACATCATCACTTTATCAATCAGCTGTCTACATGCGAAGCACTATCAAGTTTGTGTTATGTTACTGTGTGAGGGGAAAAAAAGGCGCCAAAAGCGACAAAATGGTGAGAGGTGCATGTATGTAATCTGTTGGATGGTGCGCAAATCACTATTGAGGAGAACTACTGTATTGAGATATCTTTTGAAGGTTGCAGTATTGCATTTGAAATACAGCACAAGTAACAATGGAAATATTGTTTAAAGAACATATTTTTCTGTAAAGTATTTTAACAAAATAATTTTATAGAAAATTAAAGGAGCAGAGGCGTGTGAGGCGGAAATAAGCAGTTGAGATGCAAAATGGCGTTTACAGTTATAATAAACTTGTTTAAAATTTACACATTAATTAGGGCACATGTAGCATATATTAGCGAGTTTTGCATCGAGTACGTTTGAAATAACATAAGATAAGATATGCCATAGAATTGTTGAGATTAGAGTGTAAAAAAATAAAGTTGAAAATCGATTAGCTGAAGAAAAAAATGTAGTCCACATAAAAGACCAAAATTTAACCAGCACGAAATCATAATGTCCACTGTTAGTAAAGCCAATAGGTCTGTTCTTCATAAGAAAATATGGAAAAGAACGTGAAGAATATAGGGAAGCAAAAGGAAATGAGGACGTCAATGGCTTGCATAAGAGTTATCGAAGCATTGTTTAGGCAAAGTAGGTAGCTTCTGCTTCTAACAGGAAATCACTTTTATCATTTGAAAGTATGTCAGCTATCCAATGGAAAAGAGTAAAGCAGTACTCATGATCTGTTATTATCGGAGCTTCTTTTACCATCACAGGACAGCTCGGTGGGTTTTCGATGTAGCTCTCTGTTAGGAAAGAGTTAACCGTCCATTGTGTAGGCAAAGTAGGCAGCTAGTGTTTCTAACAGGAAATCACTGTTATCATCTGAAAACATGTCAGCCATCCAATTGAGCAGAGGAAAGGAGCATTCATGATCTGTCATTATCGGAGCGTCTTTTACCCTCAGAGGGCAGCTCGGTGGGTTTTCGATGTAGCTCTATGTTAGGAAATCTTGCGCCGCTGCGAATATATTCCAATGACCCAGAACTCCTTGTATCGCTGCAAAGGCCATAAACCCTCCGTTGTAACAAAGCTGTTCATGATCAAGTAACGGATTCATGAGGTGATTGTAATTCGCTTCAGGAGGTACCAAATTGCAAAGACATAAGTCCAGGGCCCACGTGAAATCACAGCTCAGGCAATGAAATACAGGTTGCACACAGGTGAAATACGAATATCGAAATGATAATCAATATGAAGTATTCAAAGTTGAGAGTGCTAAGGTGCCGTAGTAGAGAAGCATTCTCTGTCGAAATAGTTCTAAGTGGTCCGGCTCGTTTGCGAAGGCAGGAGGGACATCCATTTTGAATTTACCAAGATGGTAAAGGAAACGGCGCAGCACTGCCGGTTCTATAGCAACTCCACAGAAATAGGTCGCCGGCTATGCAGTGGAGAGGAGCAGAATGACTTGATAAATTTTCTAGCAGTCTAGTCACTTAAATATTGCTTAGTAGTTATCAAAAAAATAGCCTGTCTTGAAGTGGAGGATGCGTTAAAAAATAAGGGAGTCATTTGAGCAAATTGTAAAGGAAGGTCAATTTTTTTTTACACCAATGCTGTTTTCTGTGAATGTTAGCTAAGTGAAAGATATGTGTGTGAGCAGATGCTACGTTCAGTTTTAAATGTGACAATGGAGCTCTTGTTCATGTCTTCCGATTCAAGGTCGGTATTCGCTGCCAAATGCAAATATCAAGGAACGCATGCGTGGGGTACATAATCTACATTCTTAAAGGAAAGCAAATGGAGAGTTATTTTTACCGCGTTAGCATTGTTGTTTGAAACGTTACAGTGATTTTCATTATTTGTTAAAAAAGTATCACTGATGAAGAATGAAAATAAATCCTTATAAATAACAGGGACTGGTGTATTTCAGAAAAGGTGTGTAACATTACATGAATTGTAAATAAATAAATAATGTAATTGAAAGTGTATGGTTTAAAAATGAAATGTAAAGGTTTATAGTTGACGTTTTGAAATCGGTTCTAGAGGGCCAGTTGCATGATAGATTTAAAAAAAATACTACATGTTTTTCAAAAGTATTATGTAAAAAATATGTGTCTTTATGTACTATTTAGTTTATCTGCCTGTTGCCTATTCTTTGAGTTTTAGTAATGCTGTGTCTTATAACTTTACCAGGGGCGGTTTGAGGCTCATGGTGGCCTTGGGCAGGGAGGGTAGGTAGGGGGTTTGTAATAGGGGGTCTGGGTGGGGTGGAGTGCGGAGTTTAGTGAAGAGGGAGGGGGGGTTAGGGTGTTTGGTAGTGGATCAGAGTCAGAGGACGCTAAATTTCTGTTATGGGCTGCCACGCAAATATGTATCCATTTTCAGAGGTTTATTATATTAAGGATATATATTAACAGGATTGGTGTCAGTACAACGCGATGTATTACAACGCGTTCCGTTACAACGCAGATTTTACAACGCGGGATACATTACAACGGATGTCATTACAATGCATGGCATTACATCGCAAATGCTATTACAACGCATGGCATTACATCGTAAGTATAGGTAAGTATAGCTTTTTTAAAAAATGTTATTTAGTTTATTATAATTAAATTATTTCAAATAATTTAATTAAAACACATTTTAAAATTGTCATTAAATTAATTTAATTAAATAATATCTATTTAATAAATAATATCTATTTAATAAATGTAATTTTAATAAAAATAGTAATTAATTTAATTTAATAAAAAAAGGAAATTAGTTTAAAGTACATATTTTTGATAATGAAATTAAATTAAATTAATAACAATTAATTATTTAATTTAATTAATTTAATTAAATTTAATTAATTAATTTAATTAAAAAATGTAATTAGTGTAAAATAATTAATTTAATTTATTAAATATATTTTAATAAATTTTAAAATAGTAAATATAATTTAACTATCCCTAAACACAAACCCTACCCTAAAACCTAAAAACACCCCTGTACCCCAAAACCCAAACCCTACCCTAAAACCTAAAAACACCCCTGTACCCCAAAACCCAAACACTGCCCTAAAACCTAAAAACACCCCTGTACCCCAAAACCCAAACCCTGCCCTAAAACCTAAAAACACCCCTGTACCCCAAAACCCAAACCCTGCCCTAAAACCTAAAAACACCCCTGTACCCCAAAACCCAAACACTGCCCTAAAACCTAAAAACACCCCTGTACCCCAAAACCCAAACACTGCCCTAAAACCTAAAAACACCCCTGTACCCCAAAACCCAAACCCTGCCCTAAAACCTAAAAACACCCCTGTACCCCAAAACCCAAACACTGCCCTAAAACCTAAAAACACCCCTGTACCCCAAAACCCAAACACTGCCCTAAAACCTAAAAACACCCCTGTACCCCAAAACCCAAACACTGCCCTAAAACCTAAAAACACCCCTGTACCCCAAAACCCAAACCCTGCCCTAAAACCTAAAAACACCCCTGTACCCCAAAACCCAAACACTGCCCTAAAACCTAAAAACACCCCTGTACCCCAAAACCCAAACACTGCCCTAAAACCTAAAAACACCCCTGTACCCCAAAACCCAAACCCTGCCCTAAAACCTAAAAACACCCCTGTACCCCAAAACCCAAACACTGCCCTAAAACCTAAAAACACCCCTGTACCCCAAAACCCAAACACTGCCCTAAAACCTAAAAACACCCCTGTACCCCAAAACCCAAACCCTGCCCTAAAACCTAAAAACACCCCTGTACCCCAAAACCCAAACACTGCCCTAAAACCTAAAAACACCCCTGTACCCCAAAACCCAAACACTGCCCTAAAACCTAAAAACACCCCTGTACCCCAAAACCCAAACACTGCCCTAAAACCTAAAAACACCCCTGTACCCCAAAACCCAAACACTGCCCTAAAACCTAAAAACACCCCTGTACCCCAAAACCCAAACCGTGCCCTAAAACCTAAAAACACCCCTGTACCCCAAAACCCAAACACTGCCCTAAAACCTAAAAACACCCCTGTACCCCAAAACCCAAACACTGCCCTAAAACCTAAAAACACCCCTGTACCCCAAAACCCAAACACTGCCCTAAAACCTAAAAACACCCCTGTACCCCAAAACCCAAACCCTGCCCTAAAACCTAAAAACACCCCTGTACCCCAAAACCCAAACACTGCCCTAAAACCTAAAAACACCCCTGTACCCCAAAACCCAAACCCTGCCCTAAAACCTAAAAACACCCCTGTACCCCAAAACCCAAACACCCCAAAACATATACTCCTATACTCATACTTATTTAAAAAAATACTTAAATTAATATATTTAATTTATAATATTTAAAAACGAAATAAATATTTTTTTATAATTAATAATAATTAAATCAATTATAAAATATTAAATAAAATAAAAAAAAAATTAAATACTTACCAATACTTACGATGTAATGGTATGCGTTGTAATAGCATCTGCTATGTAATGCCATGCGTTGTAATGGCATGCATTGTAATGGTATTTGCGATGTAATAGCTGCGTTGTAACAGCATTACGTTGTAAAAGATGCGTTGTAGCAGTAACACACCATATTAACATGGTGGCCCTTGGGGTTTTGTGGTTCTGTGCAAGTGTACTGCTTGCATGTGTATAATGCTGGCCCTGTAGTTTTTGTCTATGGACATGGGGCCTTATTTATGACGGCCTTGCGCCACCCGTGCGTCACTTTTCCCATGCTGAAAGTGACGCACTGGCGGCGCAAGGTTTTGGCTCATGGTGGCCTTGGGCAGGGAGGGTAGGTAGGGGGTTTGTAATAGGGGGTCTGGGTGGGGTGGAGTGCGGAGTTTAGTGAAGAGGGAGGGGGGGGTTAGGGTGTTTGGTAGTGGATCAGAGTCAGAGGACGCTAAATTTCTGTTATGGGCTGCCACGCAAATATGTATCCATTTTCAGAGGTTTATTATATTAAGGATATATATTAACATGGTGGCTCTTGGGGTTTTGTGGTTCTTTGCAAGTGTCCTGCTTGCATGTGTATAATGCTGGCCCTGTAGTTTTTGTCTATGGACATGGGGCCTTATTTATGACGGCCTTGCGCCACCCGTGCGTCACTTTTCCCATGCTAAAAGTGACGCAGTGGCGGCGCAATGTTTTCATAAATAAGGCTTTTGTTTTTTTGTGACTTGGCCTTTTAGTTATGAAAGCCTACTGTTGTAGGTGCATGAATTTTAACATGGGGAAAAGTGACATATCTGTGGCACAATGCTTTTATAAATGAGAAATTTTGTATTTATTTTTAATGGAGAGGATTTTGGGAAACTTATTAGTTTTGCTTGTTCAATGCTATAATGATTGTATATTGTGTAGGAAATAAGTTTGTAATAAGTTAATAAAATGTTATTATTTCCATTTTTAGAGTGTTTGGTGCCTGAAAGGAACAACCTGCTATTTGAATTCATATATTGAGAGTATATATTCTTTTTTTCAGGTGAGTTCCTTTTTTTGCTTTGGCAATTTCTGTGGGTGGTGATGAAAATAATAAAGAATAATTTTTAAATGTTTAGAACATGATTTTATCTTAAATTTTTCACATGTGGTTCTATCTGCTTATACTACATATGTTTTTTGAGATGTTCTCCATTGACAGTTCAAATTATGTTTTAATGAGCTTGGTACATGTGTTCTTTTGCAAGGAGTTCAGATTTAGAAATCATTGGAGTATAATTATTTCAGGTTTGTTTTAATTAATAATTGTGAAGTGCTCATTATTTTTGAAATCTTGTTGTATTATGTTTGGCAGTGTTCCACCTTTATTTACAGAGAGGTATTATGATATGGATCTAAATGTAATGCTCATGTTTCCTGCATATCTGTGAATATACTATGTATAGGCACTTTTTTACATATTAATGTAGAGCTTTATTATGAGGTGGTTGTTCATGGTTAGTATGACATTTTGCATATGCTAAGACATTGACATGGTGAGTATGCTGTTGTAACATAAATGGAACTGTCTCTGTGGGAAGTAGTAATCTGTTAAGTGAATTAAATGGTTTGTATAGTGTGATCCATTTCTTTAGAGTGCATAAATTTATATTGCACTTTGTAGTGATGAAATAAAAAAAATGGGTCTCTAAAAATTATTGTACAGGTAATAAATATTTCAAATATCTAGAAAATCTAAAAATAAATTTTACAGTGAAATGTCTTTTATCAACAGTAATTATTTAATTGAAAAAAAGCACAGTGTCAATGTTTAGAGTTATATTGCCAATTTCTTTTTCAAAACAAGAGGAATGTGGTATCTTACAATATATAGAGTTAATAAGTTAGAGATTATAAAATTATATGTAGTTTAAAAATTAGTAAAGGTAGTTTTCAGTTATACACTTATGGAGAAAGATATAATTTAGTCTCTATATTTTTTTAAAAGGATAAAGAAGAATTTATTCAAAAATTACTATGGAGAATTTTTCAGAAGATAATGAAGTTCATTTTGATATAATAAATGAACTGATGGAGGAAATATTAGACGCGGTTGTTGGAGAGGAAGCGGATGAAAATTCTTTTTTTATGGACATTTCCTTAGATTCAGCCTATTTAGAGCTGATAGAAGAAGATGAGGACAATGGACTTGAAGAAGTCCCTGATGAACTGATGTTGGAAGTTCTTTTAAATAATGAAGTTTTGAATAAATAAAAAAAAAATGATAGCGAAGCATTCGTGATGATAGTTTTCTTGATATATTCGTCGATGAAGTGCTTCATGAGAGTGATAAGATATGTTCTCATGAAGTGTAAAAGAGATCGTAGAAAAAAAAGATTAAAACACTTATGATGACCGATAGTTCTTGAAAAAAGTGTACTGTTTGTATGCTTTAAAATTTTTTTTAAAAAATTGTCTATAAAGTTTAAAGAAATATAGAGTGTGATAAATTTACAAGGAAAATTCACTACAGGATTTACTACTTTGTTCAGAGATTTTCTGTTATTATCTGTATTTTATTAGAAAATGAATGTGTGGTTTTAATTTGTACGGTATATGCTAGTAGTGAACTATAATATTTGTTATTTTTGTGTTTTACAGATTCACAATTTCATCAAAATTTTAAATTAAGATGCCGACCAGAATTGAAAAAAAGAAACTCTGCAAACGGACTTATAGTTTGAAGAAGAAAAGTACAGAATTATTTTCAAAGAATGAGAGGACGGATACAAAGAAGAGTGCTCCTGGTAAGCAAACTAAAAAGTTTTTTAAAAGAATTTTGGGAAGGAAAAATGTAAATACTGAAGTTCAGAAGGAGAAAACGATATCATTATCTAAAAGGAGATCTGGAGTCAAACATAATACTGTTTCTGGAATTAGGAAAGATGAAAGTGTGTACAGTAAATCCCGGAGTAATCAATTCAGCCAAATCAGGAAGCGTATGTTTTACAACAAGTCGTTTTGAATTTATTACAAAAGGAGAAAGTTTCTAAAAGAAGATCTGCTTTTCCTAAAAAAAAACTATATATAGAGGGTATCGTTGAGCGCGCATTTGAGACAAAAAGAAAATTATTTATTTTAATACTTAATAGAATAAATATTTTAAATAAGGCGATTCGAGTTTTCAAAGGTAAAAGTAAATGGAAGAGACACATAAATAGGAGTAATTTTTGTAAAGTGTTTTCTGGGAAGTGGATGCATACTTCAACTTCTGAGCCATTTTTTAATGAAGAGAGTTACTTTCAAAGTAACGATCTGTTGCATGCAGTTGACACCAGTGGTCGAGCGTATGAGGTGAAGGATGGTTGTGTTATTGAGAAAGAGAAAATTGTGGTTAGAAATGCAGAAGATGTTATGGCTAGAGAAGCTTTAGAGGGACGTCCTAATGCTCCTGTTTACAGTTGGAATTGTAGTAGCATTTGTAGTGTACGACAGGATTCAATTGATTTCTTTCGCAATTTCTTACGTAAGTACACTAAAGAAAGTCTAAAAAAAAAATTACAATGTTGCAAGAATTAGATGAATGCAGAGTGCGCGAGAAAATAGGTCTGCAAGGCCATTCTCTGGCTTGTCTCTCTAAAAAAATATGCCAGAGTGTCTTTCATCACTTCCGGATGTTAGCAGTGCATCATACTAAAATGAGAAAATTAGTGAGAAAGTTGTACTATGCAAAAAGTCCAGCACTTAAACTTAAACAGTTAAATAGTGCTCTTTTGTATGGATGTGAATTAGATGTTAAGAAGATTTGTGCAGAAATTGAGGTAAGTTATTTTGGTCCAGAGGAAGATAATGCAGAAGCTGATATAATTATAGAAGGAAATGTGTTAGAAAATGTTGGAAATGTAAATATTGAAAATTTTGAACAGGAAATAATAAAGTTTAAGGTAATTGCAGGTGAGAAACCAAATTTTTCTTGTGTCTGTTGCCGACGCATTCATTACAAAAGTCAAACGAGGCTAGTTGATTTATATTTAAAAAGTGAAGATGAAAGTAATGGACAATGGAAAGATTTTGCAACTTATTTGTTGGTGGAAAACTATTTTGATTTGGGTTTTCAGCAACGTGTTTGTAAATATTGTTATAATAAATTAAATGAAAATAAAATGCCTGCTAGAGCTGTTCATAATAATCTAGAGTTGGTAAATATTCCATCAGAATTGATGGATTTAAATACTTATGAGACGATTCTGATTCAATGTGTACATCCTTTTCAGGCTATTGTTCGAATGGAGCCTAAGACTGGTAAATTAAATCCTTCAGACTTACTAAGAGGATTAAAGGGTAGAGTTGTGTATTTGCCTCTTGATCTAAAAAAAAATATGGAAACAATTGGTGTTGAAAATGTAGAAGAGGAACCTCTAGTTATTCTAGTTAATGGTGTACCTACAAAGAGTAAGAAAATTTGGCAAGATTTAGTGGATGTTAGGAAAGTGAAAAAGGCAACGTTGTATTTAGTGCAAAATAATAAGTATTACAAAGATGTATACGTAGAACAAGAAGATGTAAGTGAAGAAGAGGATAGTGATTTGTCTAGTGGACAAATTGAAAAAGTTGATGTATCCAGATCTGAAGAAATTTATGAACATTACAGTGTTCATCCACTGCATTCCAAAGAAGCAATAGGGAATGCTATTGAATTATTTCAGATGAAAAAGGCGAAAGGAAATCCTATTAGTGTCTGGGAAGAAAGTTTGGAAGGCCGTTGTTTTCCACAGTTATTTCCTACAGGTACACGATATGATGATCGACCTATGCAGATTCCTGCATCTGAGTACCGGACAACAAGATTATATGCAGAAGATCCAAGGTTTCGCCAATGCATTCCATATCTGTTTCATCTTCTGTTTGAGAGTGACTTATCTGGTCTGTCTTATGCAGTAAATCATATCTTAAAAAGTGGTGTACATATGCAAAATATTTCAGCAAAGGAATTTATGGATAAAGTGCAACAGAAAGATAGTGTTTTGGATTCACATCTAATTAATTTAATGGCTTGTCAGCGGGGTACTAATGAGTATTGGTACCATCGTCATGGAGATTTGAAGTGCATGCTTAGAAACTTAGGAGCACCAACATGGTTTTTAACTCTAAGCTGTGCAGAGTATGCTTGGGAAGATTTAATTGAATTTCTTCGGGAGGCGAATGCAAACATAGAAAACATAAACTACAAGACACCTGGAGAACTGTGTTCATTAGATCCAGTTAATGTTTGCAGATATTTTAATCATAGATTTGAAGCTATGATGTCTTTCATTACTAACAAGAAAAATCCGCCTCTTGGTGAAGTACTGGATTTCTTTTGGAGAAAAGAATATCAAGCAAGAGGTGCTCCTCATATTCATATGCTGCTATGGATCAAGGATGCTCCTAAATTTGGAATAGACTCGGATGAGACTGTACTGTCTTTTATTGAACATTATGCCACTTGTGACATACCTAATAGTACCACTGATAAGGACTTAAGAGGAAAAGTGTTACGTTTTCAAAGTCATCGCTGTGGAAAATATTGTCGGCGAAAATTCAAATCAAAGAGCAAATTTTACACCAAATGTCGCTTTGGATTTGCACGACCGGTACTTTCAAAAGGAAGAGTCAACAATTTGATGTCATGTTTGCGACATAATATCAGAAGGAGGTCACCTAAAAATACGTACAATTTAAGAAGAGGTGAAGAATCGAAATATATTAATGACTATAACCCAGTCATTTTGTCCATGTGGAATGCTAACATGGACATACAATATGTTGCAGACAACTCTATTGCTGTGGCTCGATATGTAACGTCTTACATCACGAAATCTGAAAAGACGGAACTGAAGGAGATGTGGGAAGACATTTCTCATGAAAAGAGCCTGAGCAGGAAATTGTATACGTACAGTTTGAAGATGCTGTCTTATCGAGAAATTGGAGCATATGAATGTTGTGACAGATTATCATCAGCAAGTCTTTATGCGAAATCAAGGACTATTCTCTGGGTGAGTTTGGGCCTAGCAGAAACACGAAACCGTGTTCTGAAACCTGTGCAAGAAATTGAGTATTTAGCCCAGAAAGAACCAAACAGTACAGACATTTTGAAAACAAATATGTTGGATACATACTATCGAAATAGAAGTACTCTGCTTGAAAACATTTGTCTGTATGAAATACTTCAAAATTATACTTTTAAAAGAAATGTTACGGAGAATATTGATAAAGGTGTACATGCTGTAATTGGACATGAAGGATGTCTGGTAAAACAAAGAAAAGGACACTTGATAAATCATCGGAAACTGAGTTGCGAAACACCTGATAAAAGAGAATTTTACTATTTTGCTCTTTTGCAACTCTTTAAACCATGGCGTAGAGAAGAGGAACTACTTGGAGACTTTGATAGTTATGAAGATTCATTCAACGCATCTAAAAGTAATATTGAATGTCCTGTTTTTAGTACTTATCTCCAAATGTTGAATGATGAAATAGAGCAAGAAGCGACAATTGCAGCGGAGATTGCTAGAGATAGTTCACAAGGTAGTCAAAGTTCGGCTTCATTAAGTCAAGATCCACTGGGACAACCAATTATCCAAAATGAAGCAGCCACCGCCATGGATGAGGTGAAAAGAGCAATGCAGCAAGGTCAAGAGGAAATAATCGACTTAGAAGAATTAAAGAAGCAGCTAATGTTGAGCAAAGACAGATATATGATGAAGTGACAGAGCACATTGAGCATGGCTTTCGTCATGAGAGAAAAGATTGCTCATGTATGTCATTTGAACCTATTCGATTATATGTAAGTGGAGAAGCTGGGACTGGTAAAAGTTTCCTAATTAAAGGAATTACTACATATTTACAGCAAACAACTCAGTCAACACTGTCGTGTGTTGTTACTGCTCCAACTGGATTGGCAGCACATAATATTAAAGGTGTTACTTTACATCGTTTACTGATGCTGCCAGTTGAACATGAAAATAAATTACAATATCAGAAGTTATCTGGAGAAGCTTGTTTTGAAGTTTCTAGAGTCCTTAAAAAAATGAAACTTCTTATTATTGATGAAGTAAGCATGGTCTCCAATTTAATGCTTGCTTTTGTGCATTTAAGAATGCAACAGACACTTAAGACAGAGTATGATGTGTTATTTGGAGGTAAACATGTCATAGTTTTTGGAGATCTACTGCAGCTAACTCCTGTGAAAGGACAACCTGTATTTGAAACTGTTACACATCAGGAGACCAGAAAGTGCCTGGGCAGTATTGGAAATGTAAATATATGGTCACATTTCAAATATACTGAACTGATTCAAAATATGCGACAGGCAAAGGATACTAAATATGGAAGTATTCTTCAAGATATTAGGATTGGAAAATTAACTGAAGATGCGAAACAAACTCTACGAACCCGATTACTTTCCAAGCTGTTTCCTAATGAAGATAATGTACCTGAGAAAATATATAGTAAAGAGGTAGCAGATAAGTCAGTGATATGCTTGATGCCAACTCTGAAAGAATGTTCAGTTTTTAATGAGAAAATGTTGAATTTAGAAAATCAAGAAATTAAGAAACTGGAAGCTAAAGATAGAATAGAGCATGAAGGTAGTACTATTGTTTTGTCTGAAAAGTTGAAATTAAAATTTGATTCTCTTCAAAAAACTATATCTAAAACTGCTGGTTTAGAGAAAAATCTGTATGTATGTTTAAATTGTAGGATAATTTTAAGGAGAAATTTACATGTAGAAAGAGGATTGGTAAATGGAGCAATGGGTAATGTTGTTGGTTTTGTCAATTATACAAATAGAGATGAGATTGAATTTTTGAGGATAAAATTTGATGGGATTGAGGAAGTTCAACAAATTAGTCGATGTTCAACTCGTTTTTTGCTTGTGAAAGACTTATATGTCCATCGTAAGCAATTTCCAATTTGTTTGGCATATGCAGTGACTATACATAAATCTCAAGGTTTAAGTGTAGATTGTGCTTTGGTAAATATTGGAAGCACTGTATTCAAAGAGGGTATGGCGTATGTTGCTCTATCGCGAGTTAGAACTTTATGTAGGCTTTATCTAATGATATATATGATTATGATGAGACAAAGATTAGTGCAGATTTAAATTGTGTCAAGGAGTATAATAGGTTAAGAAGAGAATATGCTCCAAGTTTACCTCAATATCCTTTAATTGAAAGGCGTATAGGTCAGAAAAGGAAAAATGAGGACAAATGTGCTAAAGTAGTTGAGAAACGACGAAAAAAAGATGTAGCTGTTGTTGGTAGCAGTAGCAAAACTGTTAGTATTGAAGAGATTGTTGGATTTAAGTCTGAAAATAGGTCTGGTGTCAACTGCTATGCAAATGTAGTAGTTAATGTTGTTTTCTTTCTGAAATATGTTAAGGAACAGATTATAGAAAATCAGGAGTATACATTTTGCTATTCTTTAAATTCTATATTTGAAATGTGTAGTAGTGGTGATAGTGAAGTAGCAAGTGTTTCAGAACTAAGGAATGTTTTGGACATATGTGCAGGAGTAAATCAATTTTCTCAGAATATTCAGCAAGATTGTCAGGAATTTATCATGTATATGTTTACAGTTTTGGAGGATGAAGCTGTAGATATTGATAGTCTTTTTGGCCTTTCTTATAAATGGGAACATAAGTGTGTTAATTGCTCATTTTTAAGTAGTACTGAGATACCCAGTGAAAGATTTTTATATTTGACATTACCAGACTGCAAAGAAGTGCCTTTTAATAAACTAGTTAAAGATGCGCATCAGAACATGGTCTGTTCTCAATGCAAGTCTGAAATGTTATCAACTTTATTTATCCATAGATACGGACAATATGTAATTTTAATGTTTCAATGATGCAGAGCTGATGGGAGTAAATTGTCAACTTTAATTAAACATTTTGTGGCTTCTCAAGTTTCTATTTCTAGAAGAACATTTGTAACTGTAGCCATTATTTTTCATGAAGGGCCTTCTACATCATCAGGACATTATACAGCTTATTTGAAGTGTGCTAGTGGCTGGACGCTTTGCAATGATAGCCAATTGACTTTTAAAAAACGTTTGCCTTTTGCTTTAACTAACTCTTATCTGTTATTTTTGGAACCCAAATTTCAGTAGAATGACTTGCTGTAGGAAGATGTATACTGTAAAGATCTGAAACTTACTAGTTTACAAATATCATGTAAATGAGGGTGTACAAATTTATAAATGTAATTTGTTTTTGGCATAGTGATAACATCAGGTACAAATTTACTTATTGTTTGATGGTATAAAACATGTTACAAATTTTAATTGTAAAGGTTCAGAAAACAATAGATAAGACTAAGATTAAATAATTTCAGAAAAAACACTACTTAACTCATAGTATTTGGCCACGTGGAAAAATATGAGAGAAGAAAATGAGTACTTTTGAAAATTATTTTAAAACTTATATGGACGCAAGTTTTTGGGAGAGGTATTTAAAAGATAATGAGTTAGCTTATACAATTTGGCCACGCGGAAAGGTATGAGAGAAGAAACTGTGTCTTTGAAATACATTTTTTATAGGAGATACCTGCACGGGGCTTTGTTGAAATATCTTGAAAAATAAGTGGTATACTTTAATTAGTTTGTAACTGTGGAACATGTAGTGTGCTTACTCAAGAAATTGCGAATTTGAGGAAAACATTTAAGACATGTTTTTTTCAGGTATTTTTAATATGTATGCAGATTTTGTATGGGTTTTTTAAACACAATCATTTTGATTGTGTTTTTTTTTCCCCGCTGTTATATGATGATTAATATTGAAATCACTCTTGATAGTGAAAATCAATGTATTCTGAGGACAGCAAAAATAAATCATTTAATATGTTGTTTCACTTATTTTGTTACATTGCATTCAGAAATATGTATTGTAACAGATTTTTTTTTACTCTCCTCCACAGATATTATATTTATAAGGTAAGTTTAATTAATAATATCTGAGAGTTTTCAAGTCAAGTCAAGTCAAGAAGTCTTTATTCGATTAGTTCATCATAAAAGACATAAAATACAGTATAAACACATAAAACATTTAAAACAAGTATTAAATCATTGACAAGCTAATCAGCTTCTTGAGGAACTATACAAAACTTAAAAAGAGGCTCGAGTACAACCATAAATCACAGAATACAGGATATTTAGGCAATCACCATTTGGTTATTTTTAATGAGCCTGCTTCTAAGCACCCAGGCCCACCCGAGAAACTTAGCAACCCCCACAACAATAAGGGGATCCAGGTTAGTTTTTAACAATCTCATTGCTTCCACAGCCGATCTGGTACCTAGGTGTCTACATACCGGTCTTAGCCATTTGGCTCTGGGGGCAGAGTATAGTGAAGTAGTGTGGCTCACCGGTTAGAGGCGGCAGACCCGAGAGCAGAGGACGGCCCGGGACCAGGGTTCGATTCCCGGCGCGGCAGGTTTCTGGACCAGGGTCAGCGGACTCAATAATTCTCTCGCCTCGATGCCCACTCTGATCAGCGATCACACTCGGCAACTCTGGGCATTAGCTTGCCTCATCTTCACTAACGGCCCCACCAGACCGCCGGGGATGCCTGGTCTCACCCTGGAGATACCCATTAAGGGACCATCTCTCAGGGAAGCCAGGAAGGGTTTCGCAGCGGTCGAAGCGCCTTGGGACCCTCCGGGTAAGTAGTGCGCTATATAAATGCCTATACATACATACATACATACATATAGTGGACACACATACAAAAAGTGATTCAGGCTTTCCCCAGTACCATGACACTTAGGACAGAACCCCGATCTATCTGTTCCCCACTTTTTAGTGAAGTCCCCAATGGGAAGTGAACCGCATCTAAATTGAAAAAATAGTTTGCGGTCCAGGGGTTTTGTAATAGTGTCCCAGTACCCTTCTAACTTGGGAGTGTCCTTATGTACAATAAACAGTCCAGTGAGACTGCTCGAGCTCTTTTTCGAATACATGTTATGAGTCACCCATTCCCAATAGCATTTTTTAAGTTCTTTTTTTGATGGGAAATTGGCTGACTCAGGCGAGGACCACAAATCGCCAAAACCCAAAGCAAATAAGGTGGCCTTAAGGTCTCTAAACCATCCAATATTTGTGGCGCCAGAGCTATTTTTTACCTCCAAGCAGGCTTCTGCGTAATGATGGAGTTCTGGCGTCGTCCACAGGCGGCGCCAGAATGTTAGTGGGCGAAGTCTTGCTTGATCCTCCACCGTGTGACACCCCAGGTCGTAGAGAAGGGGGGTTAGTGGTGTCGACTGAGGCAGACCTGTAGCCATTCTTAAGAATTTATTTTGAGCATGTTTTAGCGAATCCAAATTACTTCCACCCCAGAGTTCCGCACCATACAGGACTGCTGATAAAACCTTACCTCCATAGATCTTAATGAGCGGGGACATAGGCCTCGTGAATGACCCTTTATGTTCCTTGATCAGAGCCCCGCCCAACTGTTGGTGTTTCATGGTCATAAGCTCGATCTGATGGGTCCAACTCAAGGTGTCACTGAAGGTAACTCCCAGATAGGTGAAGTGCTTTGTCTGCTCCAGGGGGGTATCCCCCATGCAAACCCTGGCCTTTATTGGTTTGTGCCCCCTTAAAACCATAAATTTGGTTTTGGACACGTTCACCTCCAACTCATGTTCGCTGCAGAAACTCTCGAACCTTGACAGTGCATTCTGCAGGCCCTGTCTGGTTCGTGAAATCAGGAGAGTATCGTCAGCGAACAGGAGTAGGGGGATTTTCATGCCAGTCAAACTTGGAGCATCCGTGGAAAAGTTGTCATAGTACTTGGTAACTCTATTGATATATAGAGAAAACAAGGTAGGTGCCAAAACACAACCTTGCCTGACACCTTTAGCCACTGGAAAGTTCTCTGTCACCTCACCTGGTTTGCCCCATCTTACAAATGCGTATGTCTGTGCATGGAGGTTCACTATAAGGCGGACCAAAATGGGAGGCATGCCCATATCTAATAGGCAATTCCAAAGCCCGGCCCTCGGGACAAGGTCAAACGCAGACCTAAGGTTTACGAAGGCCGCAAATAAGTTTCCTTTACCCAAGGTAACCGTCTTCCAGTGCAAAAGCATGAAACGAAATGCCTGATCCAGGGTGCTCACATGAGGTCTAAACCCAGCTTGAAGGGGAGTAAGAATGTTGTGTTCCTCTATCCAGGCCTGAACCCTTGACAGAACAAGACGGGTTATGATCTTCTGGACCGCGTCAATAAGACTGATCGGCCGGTAGTTCGATGGAACCGACCGGTCACCCTTCTTAAAGATGGGCAAGATCTCAGCACCAGCCCAAGAATCAGGTACCCTGGCACCCCTGGCCAGCGCATTTACCAGTTGCACTAGATACGGTACCCATAGATCTTGATCCTGCTGGAAAATGTCTGCTGGGATGCAATCCGGACCAGGCGCTTTACCCCTAGGGATGGCATTCAGGACTGTTTCAACTTCTTTGGCCGAGAACACAAGTGTGTCAAAAGTTAATGGCCAACTAATAGGATCTTGCATGGCGCTATGACATCTAAACTGTTCCTCAAAATGGGACACCCATTTCTGTTGATCAACAGATGCGGGGCTTGGGCGATCGTCCTGTGACTGACCCCACCTAAGGAGATGCCAGAACTGCTGGAGGTTCCTGGAGCCACAGGCCTCAGCTAATAGTGTCCAGCGCTCATCATCCCATGCGGCTTTAGCCCGACGTTTGGCTTCATTATATGCCTTCCTACTGGTTTTAATTAGGGCTGGGTTCTTTGATTTTAAAGCCTTAAACAGAAGCGAATGGGACTCTCGGCAGGCTTCGTTGAACCAATTAGCAGGTTTCCTTGCCTTCCCTATACCCTTGTTAGCTACAAATTTAACAAACAGTGATTTTAGGGACAGAAACAGGCTGGCATGAATGTCAGAGATATTTGAGATTATCAGTTCCAGGTTATCACACTTTTCAATTTCCCTTAAAGAATTTGAAACCAGGGTTCTGATCTTTGTGCGTGCATTCACATCTACAGAAACCTTTGGCCAACGAACCCTCCTCATGTCATTTGTTAGTACCACGGCCTCCTGTACGGGGTTGGGCTGTCGCACGATCGGCCCTGCAAAGCTAAAGTCCTTCAATTCCGCTATGAGTGGTTCGTGGTCACTTTCTGGTCGTGGCTTAACTATCATGTCCAATACTATGGGCCACAGGATGATGTCAACTAGGATGTAATCAATGCGACTGCTATGTCTGCCATTGAAAAATGTGGGGTTGCCCATCCTATCCGAGCTTACGCATCCGTTTAGGGCACGCAACCCCCAGTTCAGGCAGAGACCTTTGATGAATGTAGCGGCTTGAGACCACTTAGTGATCGGGGGTAACTCAAGTTGTGGGATCCCCCACATCATGTCCTCTGCCTCAGTTAATAACCCATCCTCTTTGCTTAAAGGTTCAAAACAAGAATTAAGATCACCCATTACAACCACATGACCTGTTATTTGAGTAGAGCCCAAGAAATCATCCAAACATGTGAGGGTGGTTGATACTCGACCACCCGGAATTCCTCTAGCGTATACATTGATCAACAGTATGTCCAGCCCACTATTTGTTTTCATGCTGATTATCAATATATCAGGGCAATCGATATAAATTTCCTTTACAGAAACACCTGCAACTTGACGAACCCAAGTAGTGAGGCCCCCCATGGCCCTGCCTCTTTGGCCTCTAACTGCTAGTTTGTTAAAGCTCAAGAAGCCTGTAAAATACACTGGTAGGGTTGCCCAAGTCTCCTGAAAAGACCAAACATCACCTTGTCGGATGAAATCAGCCCAATCAGGAGTGCATATACAGGATTCAATTCCAGCCACATTCCAACATCCCATAGTGGTACCCTTTTCACAAACTTGGTCACACAATTCTGTTGCGGCTATTGGGAAGGGTTCGCTGGGCTGGAGAGAGGATTCTACAAGCAGAGGTGCATCTGTAATCAACCCTTCCATTGGCAAGCATATTGACCCAGCCTGTGTGGTTGACTCAGGGTGTGCGCCCACGCTAGAAACAGTGAGAGGCAATGAGGTGGGTAGCAAAGCTGGTATATCTGGCTCTCCTGAGTAAACTGTACATCCCTCCACACAACGATGGGGTTGGTCTTTAGGACTTTCAACAATACTTGGTAGGATACTCAGGTCATCTCCCACACTCGGAAACTCAGATTTAGGGTCGTCATCCCTTTTCACAAGTGCTGGTCAATCATTAGTCGACAGCCCTGATAATGGGTCGGATAGGTTTCTCAGTGGTATGTTCCAAAGCTCTTTGGGATGGGTGAGCCTATTGGGATAGGGGTTTGCTGGATAGAAGCTTGGGGGCTGTTGTATCTGTATGAAGGCGGGTGTTGTTGGAACCATAGGATACGGGGGCTTGTTGGGGAATGGCAGATCCAATAAGGCTGGGGGACCTATGGGCTGGGTATTAAACTTAGCCCAGCCTGGCGTTTGTACAGGGCAGTTGTAGCTAGATTGAATGTAGGAGCGATACTGCGCCTCTGGGTTAAACTGGGGTCCATGAAAGCTTGGTGTAAAATTGGACCATTTGAGGAGGCTTTTGGTGTTTTTATTATTTCTAGCAGGAGGTTGATCTGTTGGATTGATCAGGGTCTCAGGATAGAAATAACTCAGGTTCCTTGTGGAGATCCCTCCCTCATTATTTCCCACATACCAATCTGTGAGATGGGATACTACTCTATGGTCCCTAAAGTTAATGATCACTATATCCCCCTCTATATCCTTAGGGCAAACCCCAACCCACTGACATCTTCTGACCGTAACAATATCCCCATTAAGATGAAGGGGAAGGGGTCTATTTGTTTTCAGCCAAAAGATGACTTTGTTTTTTAAGCTTTCGTTGTTTTCCCTATCCCCTTCCGCAACTGGTGGCACACCCGTCATAACAATAACATAATTCAAGGAATCTGGGGGCAAGTCTACATTTTTCTTCAGTGGTAGGGGTTTATTAGTTTTACCAATGGAGATAGCAGGTTTACCCATCCCATTCTTTGACTGTGGCGCTACTCCCTTAGCAGGGGGTTTGCTGGCTACCACCTTAGGGTTTGCTTTGGCAGTAGTGGTTGTTCTAGGAGGTTTAGCAGCCACAGTCAAAACTTTATTTGAGGTAGTGGCTGCTTTGGTAGCATTATTAGTTTGTTGACTGGTGGTACTAGTTATATTGCCAGCAACATGGGATGATCCGGGAGGTTTGTTGGATGGGCCCTTGATCTTATCCATGCTAGAGGAATGTATAGGCTCAATGGTCGCCAATAGGCGATCCAATTTTTCACCCATTGTCCTAACACGCTCCAGCAATGGTAGCATATATGATTTGATAAGCTTCTCTATAATACCATAGGATGCCTCATTAATCCCTACGATAGCTAACTCAGGGGTTACCAAATCATGTATGTCTGGTGGCAATGACTCTGCTTTAGGTGGGATCCCTAACTCATTATTTGATTTGGGTAGGGATGGTGGTGGTGTCTGGCAGCTTCGTCCTTTCCTTTTTACCCCGCCCTTTCTCCTTTTTTTCCTAGGTGGAGAGTGCACAACCCTCTTGGCCTTTTCAGGCGTGATTCTAGTTTTACATATACTCGTTTGAGGTATACTCTCGCCTGGGTCAATACAAACCAGTGACAGGTTGGGCAACATGGGACATGGTTCCGATTCCCTGAATTGGGTATCGGGGATGTTTGTTTCGACAAAACTTGAGTGATCAATAGGGGGACAAACTAGGTGACCTCCACTGGTAGCACTGGCACAGGGCGGGGAGATAACAGGGAACCTAAATATACTAGGGGTTTGGTTAAGATCAGTAGCATCGACCTCAATAGAGCTCAATCCTTGGACAGCCAATTCGTGTGTATTGTTTGAAACTGACTGTGCGGGCAATGGATTTTTCTTTAGCTGCTCAATTGAGCGTCGATGCTCTGCTCTTCTCTCTGCAAGGAGTAAGTCCATATCTACCTCCTTGGTAGATTTCTTAAAAAATTTATCTAAAGCGCCCAGAACAGAGACACCCACACCTGGGGGAGCAGAGTGACTCATAACAAGGGAGGATAGGTTAAGCTTTCACAACTCGATGAAACAAACTTAGAACACTACTGGCAGAAAACAGAGTGATGGTCAATGACACAGTATGCAACAACAAGATGAAAATGACCTGGCCCAGCCCGGCCTCCTGCGGCCCCGGACGGCCACAGACGGTCCCGCCCTTGTCCCGGGCTTCTCCCGGCGCCCTCCCGCGCGCTCCCGCGCAGCGGGAACTGTACCTCCTTAATAAGGCTATCCAAAGGGCTAGCGGGTGGGCGGGGCCGGCAGGGAGAGCAGCCCAGCTGGTCCTAGGGCGCGCAGGGACTCCTGGTCCTCGGAGTCCCCGCGAATGCTCGCAGCCCTGCCGGTCTGGAATATGCCCCTTTGACAAAGTCACAGAAGTAACTCGGAGCCGCGCTGCGGGACCCGCGAAGCGGGTCCGGCGAGGCGTGGGCTGCAACGAGTACGGCAGCAACTGGCTCCCTTGCGCCAGTAAAACAGGGTCCTCGTGGGTTGAGCGGCGTGACAACAAGAAATCTATATTAATATCTAATAATATCTGAGAGTTTTCTCTGCATCTCTCTTATTGTCTCCTATTGTTTTTTCTTTAATACATATACTTTATAATCTTATTTTTAATTTTCTTCCACAGGTGGTACGTTTTAATAAGAAATTTACTTTTTTTTTTCTTTTTTTTAGGTAAGTATATACAATAAAGAAATTTTTACATCATTGTGTTATTTATTTGTCTATCCTTGTTAAAGCAATGTCATCTTTTATATTAAACACTTCCACATAGGATTGGGTGCATTGTTAGAAGGCATGCTTTAAAAGTGATTTAATAAAATGAGCGACATTTCACTGAGTGAGTATAGCAATAGTGATATATGAAAACAATGGTGGATATGATATTAAATGTTACATGGTGTTCTTTGCAGGACTTTAAATCCTGTGTTGCAGTGCTAATTCTGCCTCAAGATTAGGGGGCTGGGGGGCTTAGTGGTACTTGTATGGTCATGATAGAGCTACTCCTTTCTGAGCCATGGTTGAGGTGTGTTCATGATAGAGTGGTTCCGTCATGGTTCTGCTTAGTGAATAGAACGTGTCAAGGAAGCGCAATGTTAGTGTTGCGCAAGCACAGCGGCATGTTCATCACAAATGTTGTCCGTCCTGAGGACAGCTGAGGCAATGCTCGTGATGGAGCGGCTTTGTGATGAGTATGGAAGGATTTAACAGCTGTTAAAAAAACATGAGGGGTCTCTATAAAGAGGAGATATGTGTCATTCTAAAGCGCTGTATCATAAAGAAGTGTTCCTCTGAAGTAATGCGTCTTGAAAGTGGCTGACTATAATTTATGAGATTTTACTCAATGACTTTCAGGCCCATGCTGTTTCAAAACTGTGCATGTGATTGAAGCAGGCGTAGGTCTTGACGCAGCAATTTGAATATAGGGGTATATTATCAAGAGGGTTTATCTGTGTTTTTTGGCTTTAAAAGCCAAGAAAGCAGAGATAAAATTATCTCTCTATTACCTAGCTGCCGCTAGCACCAGTTAGCGACAGCTAGTAGGAGATAGCGACCATTTTGGGCCCCACTTTGCATGTCAGTTATATTTATATCTAATGAGATGCAAAGTGGGCGTGCCAAGATGTTAGCGACTGAAAATAGTCTCTAACATCGCTATCTGCTATTACTAGCTTTTGGACATATTTGCGCTAAGCGGGAATATCTCTAAAAGCTAACACCTGCTCTGAGCAGTTCTTAGCCATGTTATCCAATGGGAGGTGGATAACATGGCTAATAGCATTAGGTTGCTATGTATGAATAATGCTGACTTTTCTGTGATATTCATGCTTTGCAATGATTTTTACCGCATTGGTGTTAAACCTTATTAATACCAAGGTTTATTTGCGGTAGAAATCGCCGCAGCGCTGCGGTAAATTTTTAGTCTCTAACCAAGCAGGAGGACTACTACATACTTGAATATTGTTTAGTGCTTATTTTCATTGAGACCGTCACATAAGTTCAATGGATCCGAGACGCTGTTCTTGTGGATCTTGGCGACTGCCAAGCCGTTGTAGCAGTGGGAGTGAGGCCTCTCCGAGGGGCGCTGCGTGGCTCCTTTTGATGTTTACAATTGCAGATAGCAGGGTAGAGATGTCCGTGGAATTTATGGATGCTTAGTCACAGTAGAGTGTGCGTGGTGCTCTTAGCACCTCATTACGACACACAGGGGAGTCGCGTTGCACAGTTGGAGATCAGAGACTTAGGAAATAAAACTTTATGATTGCATGAGCTCTAAGCGATACAAATCGCCCGTTCTCGGTGTAAAAAATATCACTGCTATTGGTGGTATTTTCTACGGTGTTAATGCTTGAAGGAGAATGGTAACATATATGTGAAAGAAAATTCTGTAACAGGCTCAGTATTTCACATTATCGCGTGAAAACAAAAGTTGTTTTCACATAGCAATATGTCTCTTGTAATTAAGGGACGGAGTGTATCTAGTGTTATTTACTACACTGCTATGTGAACGATGTCGAATGTTTGATAAGAGGAGGGTTTAAAAGTTTCTCCAGGGAAGTGGGTGGAGTGTTCCGTGTAAATTGGAGAATAGAAACTACTAAGAACCAATTGGAAGTGTTCTTTTGAAGTCACATGATTTCACATGCGTGTCTCGATGCCTGTACGCGATAGGTGGGTGCGCGCACCCGGTCGCGCACTAAAAGAAAGCGGCGAAAAAACATCTCATAATATGCTCTTGGAGCTCGTTTTGGTACAAAGAGTTAGTTCTGAAAAGAACTTTTTTTTTTTTTGGAAACAAGTGTTATGATGCTTTCGATTTCTTAAAGTTGCTACGACATTTTTCAGTATGTCATACTATCAAAATAAAGTGTAGAAATTTAACTTTTCTCGGAGCATTTATGACTCTCAATTTTGAGTTTAATTAGAATAAGGCTTTGCTCTCCGTATAGAAGAAGTTTTCCACAGTTCTTGCATTTCATGTGCACGTTCGCAAGATATGGTCTCAAGTCCATCTCAGCACTCGATGGAGATACAGGTCGTCCTGCAGAAGATGTGCTGGTCACTTCTGATGGTAATAGCGTGGCCTCCTTTTTTCTTCTCAAAGGTGGTCGCTCATTTCCTTCAGATTCGGAAGATGAATGCGGAACGGCAGCCATTTCAGCAAAGTCTTCGGGAAGATGTTCGACGTTGTTCTCTCTTGAGAGTAGAAAAGAAAGTGATGGAAGTGGGTGGAGTGCTGCGTGTAAATTCCAGAATAGAAACTACCAAGAACCAATTGGAAGTGTTGTTTTGAAGTCACATGACTTCACATGCGAGTCTCAGGTCCTGTACGCGATAGGTGGGTGCGCGCACCCGGTCGCGCACTAAAAGAAAGCGGCGAAAAACATCTCATAATATGCTCTTGGAGTTCGTTTTGGTAGAAAGAGTTAGTTCTGAAAGGAACTTTATTTTATTTTTATTTTTTTATTTTTTTGGAAACAAGTGTTATGATGCTTTCGATTTCTTAAAATTGCTACGACATTTTTCAGTATGTAATACTATGAAAATGAAGTGAAGAAATTTATCTTTTCTTGGGGCATTTATGACTTTCAATTTTGAGTTTAATAAGAATGAGGCTCTGCTCTCCGTACAAAAGAATTTCTCCACACTCGTTGCATTTCATGTGCAGCTTCGCAAGATATGGTCTCAAGTCCATCTCAGCACTCGATGGAGATACAGGTCGTCCACCAGAAGATGTGCTGGCCACCTCTGATGGTAGTAGCGTGGCCAGGGCTCTTGTCGATGCTTTTGCATAATGCTCAGGGTGCCTTTGTTTAACATGCCGCTGCATGGTATGTATAGAAAAGGAATATTTTCTATTTGGATTTCCCCTTGAGAGCTCCGAATTGCATATCGTGCAGGTTACTTTTGGCGCATTCACTTTCTTTTGATCTTCAGGATAAGTGAAAAATTGCCAAAAGAAAGATTCCTTTTTTCTTCTTAAAGGTGGTCGCTCATTTCCTTCAGATTCGGAAGATGAATGCGGAACGGCAGCCATTTCAGCAAAGTCTTCGGGAAGATGTTCGACGTTGTTGTCTCTTGAGAGTAGAAAAGATAGTGAGGAAAGTGGGTGGAGTGCTGCGTGTAAATTCCAGAAAAGAAACTACTAAGAACCAATTGGAAGTGTTGTTTTCAAGTCACATGACTTTACATGCGCTTCTCAGGACGTGTAGGCGGTGACACTATCTAGTTACGAACGTGATTTGGAAGTAGCGATGTTCTTCAGCGAAATTTAAAAACATGAAAAGAAGTGAATTCAAACACATACGGATTTCACATATTTTTAGAGCTCGATTTAAGTATACAATTGTTAAATTATAAAACCTTTTATATTTTTTTAAAGAAATATTAAGGTGTGTACAACCAGTCACGCACGAACGATTAAAAAGAAATTCGGCTCCATTTAATTAAAAGGATTATATGACAAAAAAAAAAGCTTAGGTTCAGTGTCTTTAACGTACTATAAGTTCTTTCATTGGTCTATGAAGAAATTCATTAGGTTTAAATTGCAAAGCTTTCATGAAATAAATAGGTGGCTGCGTGCACTCGGTTGTGCACGTAAGATTGGTATGTCGATATTTATTTCAGGTATATCCTTCATACTTAGGAACTAGCATTCAAAAAACCTATGAAATTCACTGAAAAAACCATAGGTTTTACACACGTTATAGTTAGGAAGTAGCATTTGAAAAACCTATGAAATTCACTGAAAAAACCATAGGTTTTACACACGTTATAGTTAGGAAGTAGCATTTAAAAAACCTATGAAATTCACTGAAAAAACCATAGGTTTGACACATGTTATAGTTAGCTGCACATTTCACTCATATAAAACCATTGAAATTCCCCGTTATAGTTACTTCAGCTAACTATAACTCGCGCGCCCGCAATGCACTGCTGATGATGTTACATATTACATCACTCATCACATGGTTAGTGACATCACTCTTGACATCACTGATAACATCTAACATCTCACATATGCTGCCTACAACATATAGGAATAGTATGTCACTGATTCTTGCATGTATACAATAAGTAAAATCTCCTAATGTAGCATATTAACACTTAGATACTGAGACACTCTTGGTAATAATAAAGAAACAATAAACTATATAGATATAATGTATCAGTGATATAGCTACTCATCAATACATTCAGCCACTAAGATAGAAACTGATAGACTGACACAGATATGTATATATTTAAATATTACTCAGTAACTCATGTACTCATTAAGATATATTTAATCACTCAGTTATAGAATCTATTTTTCACCAAAAAACTAACCGTTTATACACTTATATACTACATTTTTGTTCAACCAACTTTCAGATCTACATATATAAAATATATGTAATTTTCAAACAAACTCATTTAATAGATGATGTCATGAGTGATGTGATGTGTGACATCATCAGCAGTGCATTGCGGGCGCGCGAGTTATAGTTAGCTGAAGTAACTATAACGGGGAATTTCATTGGTTTTATATGAGTGAAATGTGCAGCTAACTATAACATGTGTCAAACCTATGGTTTTTTCAGTGAATTTCATAGGTTTTTTAAATGCTACTTCCTAACTATAAGGTGTGTAAAACCTATGGTTTTTTCAGTGAATTTCATAGGTTTTTCAAATGCTACTTCCTAACTATAACGTGTGTAAAACCTATAGTTTTTTCAGTGAATATATATATATATATATATATATATATATATATATATATACATATATATATATATATATATATAAAATATCCAATAAAAATAGTCACAGCCTCTGTGCTTCAGTAGGGGAGTTCAACCATAATTCCCTGCTTAGGCTTTGTTAGACATTTAAGAGTTTTTGTGGTGCTCCAAGCAGGGGCACCACCAACAATTAATTTAAGTACTGGGGGGACTGCAAGAGCACATCAGCCCCCAGAATGTGTAAAAAACACTGTCTCCAGTGTCATGGAATGCATGACCCGAGGAGAGCTTACCAATATTTTCAGAGTACTCCCAGGAGTACTCCCAGCTAGGGCTGTATGCTTTTCAGCTGGAGTGTGGGCCCCCTTGTCATTGGTCCCATGTCTGCATTTTGCATCTGAAGAGCGAAAAAGACAGTCGGAAACACAGATTTACGGTTGCTTTGAATGAGCATGTGCTATTTTCAATATTTGTGTGATGTTATGTTATTCACATTTAAAATAGCGCACAACTTACCCATGGGCATCTTGGCGCGGAGCTAGTTTAACAAGTATCAGCAGAAAGAGGAATATAGGGATTAGAATCGTTTGGATTCTATTTATTGATAAATGATTGTGATGACTTTTTCACAAAATCCATAGGTCTGCCTTATATATAGTGATGTGCTAAGCTAACTCCCCTATTAAAGTCAATATGCTTACCTTCTACATATGTATGTGCTCAACACTTGATGAAGCCAGCAGGTCTGCTTTATTTAAAATGTCACCCCCCTTTATATAACTTTCTGTTAAAAGAAAAACAGAAATTCACTGAAAAAACAAAGGTTAAAGTGACGTTACTGGTACGTAAAAATGCTAGTTGAAACCTAACATTTTAAATACAAAAACCTTTCGAATTCACTAGTTATAGTTAATTGAAGGAAATAAAACTTTCGCCTTCACAATGCAATGCTTATCACCTAACAAATTACAATATTCATGCATATTCTATGAAAGCATTGGTAAAATCACTAGTTGCAACTTAAATTACACCATTGATGACATCACTGTGCATAGCGAGGCCGCAAGTTATAGATACTTAAGTTAATTATAACTGGAGAGGGTGATATCAGGTCCTATATTTTTTCCTTTGCACTTATATGTAAATTATGGCCATTGATATTGCTGAGGGTTTGCGAGCATCAAACCATGAATTATAGTAGAATTGTTTTGCCTGGAACTTGACGTTAAAAGTATTTTCCTGTAAAACCATTGAATGTATTAGGCTATATAGTGAAATTGCAATCTCTTGTAGATTGCGGGTTTTCTTCAGGAACAAAAGAAGCTGCGTATCTTATTAAGGGAATATATTTATATTTCAATCTCACTTTATTCTGCTTGATAGCGTTTGACTACAGACACAGTGATCCTGCAGCTTATCTGTGGCAGAGATAAGCTTCTTATTGCTGGCTTACTTTGCATATCACTTGAAATGTCAAAAGAAATGTTTTAAAGTTAAGTTATGTTGTTTCCGGTCGTTGACTCATAGTATTAGGCTCTGACATTACAAGTGTACAAGACACATCATGCTCAAGTGGTGGCATCATGAAGAAATAGAGTATGGACCAACATGGAAATTGAAACATTGAAATCAAACTATGGATCTCATTGGTCAACAAACACTGTCCACAATTTAAGAATGGACCCAGAACTAAGTGAGGGATGCAGACGGAGCACCAATTACAGTTAAGAAACAGAATGTGAAGTTCCGGAGGAGGAGGACACTACGTCACCCGTCCACCTTACGTACACAAATGCATGGAAGGATAGGTGGCGCTGCAATATCTAAGTGTTACATATGGGACTATTCTGACTGTGAACCTTTGTGCATATGAGCATTTTTTGATTACTATAGTTATCCCTTTTTGTTTTTTTTTAACATTTGTCTAATATCAAAATTCGAGAGAGGTCAGTGAATAGAATGAATAAAAAATTATTTATACAGGAAATGAGCTGGTCTTTCCAAATGTCAAACATTCTGCCAAAACACAGACTCCAAAACATAGACAGCCAAAACCACGAAAATTACCTACAACAGTTTCAGTCTTTTATAGTAGGTTATGATTTAATTGACTGTTTTTGTAGTTCCTGCAAAATAAAGGGGCAAGTTGTTAGTGGGTTTATATGCAAGTCAAAAGTTTCATGGGAAGATATTTATGCTTGGCAGATATGACAATCAATGCTTCATCATATATAAGCCTGATTTAGAGGGCAGCGGTATTAAATGTTCCACAAAATAACAGATTCTCTGTCGCACTTCTAGGGTTCCTACTACCTTATTTTAAGCTTCCTAGATGGCGCTCATTGCCCTGGTGGCAAAGAATAAACTGGCTCAGTCAACTTATCAGCCAAGCTGAAGAGGTAACCCCCACCATAAATGTTAGCAGATCAGCCACTGATGAATAATGGGAAATCATCCACCTTGATGGGAGATGTGCCTCTATGAAAGCCCATCCTGGAAAGGGTGGTGGACCTTTAGTAAAAGGTGAGTAGTGTCTCTAAGTAGTTCGGAATCCCCCTTCAAGCCTACTAGGGAGACCAAGACTGTTGGCACTGACAACATTGACCAACATGGTAGGTGTATTTTCAGTGTCCTTGTTTAGTGGCAGAAATGGCAACATCTTACATGTTCATTGATAGAATATTTGGCAAATACCACGTCCCCTGATTGTGGCAGGAAATATAGAGTCATGAATATCAATAGGACAGGATATCATTACAACAATATTGAGGGACAAAATATCATAAGGTGAGTGCACAGAGAGAGGTAAGGATTTACTATTCTCAATTCCATATCTATGTACCTTGAAGAAATATATATTACCTACTGGCAGTCGTTATAGTTATAGTTAGGACCGAGCTTCCATAGAAAAGGTGTTTTTTGACATGTCCATATTTTTTGTGTGGTTTGGCGAATCATCACAATTTTTTTTTTTAAGTGCCCTGGGGATTCTTGTGGCGCATGGAAAGTTTTGGGGTGATCCATCAAGTGGGGGCCAAGAAAAAGGGGGGTCAAAAATGTGCGTTTCCCATGTTAATTCTCAAAGGGCGTTTAGACCCAGCTACAGCCTGAACTGCTGAATAGAATTAAACCAAATTTGGCAGATAGGCATATGTTGGTCCAGGGGAGTGCCTTTTTGTGATTTTGTGTAAATCCATTAAGTTGTTTTTGAAATAGTTAGGAAAATCCAAATTTGTGTATATAGGGATGAGGAGGATCCGCAATCCCTCGCAATCTGTGCTGAGATCAGATTGACTGCCAACACTTAAACCAGGAAGTGTTGGAAGTCATCTTGGGACTCGGCTTGAGCTGAGTCCCAGAAAAAACATTAAAAAAAAGAAAAAGGGGCAGGGTAGAAATGCCCTGACCGCCTAGGCCTCTTAGATGGGGGGCCCCTAGGGATCCAGCAGGGCCCCAAAAGCATTTTTAAAACGTTTTCAGCTAGAGTAGCGTTGGATCCCCGGATTTCATTAAATTGTTTTTTTTAAATGAAGCACAGCTACTGCACTTTGTTACTAATCGGCCACCAGGTGGACCAAGTCCCAGGCGCATTATGAATTAAGGAGGTGGCATACGGGACCCTCTTCTTGGGCTGATTAATGCTCCAGGGACCAACCACATCCATGGGGCTTTTCTGTATAAATTAAGGTGGCGAGGCCCATGCGGCTTCCCCCACTGCCGGGGAACATAACCTTCCAGGGGCCACATTCTAAAATCAAATCAGAGGGGCCTTTTGGACCCCCGTGCTCGGGGAACCACCACCTCTGCTGGGGCTAATGTATTTTTATGAGGCGGACCTCGCAAACCCCCTCCTCCCATTGCCCTGTGGGCTACCAACTTCCCGGGGCCAATTTCTGTATAAAAAAATGGGATGGGGCCTTGGGACTGCCAACTTCCTGTGGCAGGGCCTACAATAAGAAAGGTGGCCCCCCTCCTGAAGCCTTATATGGCCCTGGGGGAATGCCGTCTCTGCTATGTCCTAGGGGGGCCCATCCCCGGCACATGGCTATATGCAGAGGCTTGGCAGGAGCTTTGCCACATTAAAAATACTCTTGCCTCCTGGAAGCAGAGCAGAATTCCTTTCACACACTGGGAGCTGCATTTCCAGCAGCTCCTTGTGTGTGAAAGCAATACCAGTTCCCGCATGAGGCGGGGAGCCGGCAGGGACCGTCAGGCCTTCAGGCTCCCCCCATGGTCCCAGTGGAGAGTGGGTGTAACAAAGTGGCAGGTCCCAGGAGATGGGGTCTCCGGTGCCGAAATCAGCCATGGAAGGGGGCTGTGCGAGTGTGTGTGTTTGTGTGAGCATGTGCATATGAAAGAAAGTGAGTGTCAATGACAGGAAGTGAGTGATAATGAGTGAGACTGAGTGTTAGAAAGTGAGTATGAGAAAATCAAAGTGAATCAGAATATATGAGTGAGAGTAAGAGTGACTGCAAGTGAATGAGTAAGAATGAGAGGAGGGAGTGAGAGCAGGTGACTGAGAATGAACGAATAAGAATGAGAGGAGGGAGTTTTACAGGGTGTGAATGAGAACAAGTGTCATTGAGTGACAGGCAACTTAAATGTAAGTGAGAATGAGTGATCAGAAGGAGTGAGAATAAGTAAGAATGAGTGAACTGGTGAGAAAAATACAGGGAAAGAATGAGTGAAAGAGAATAAAACTAATGTGATTAAGAGTGAGTATAAATGAATGAGAGCAAGTGAGCCAGATTTAGAATGACTGAAAATGAATGCAAATGAGGGAGGTAAAGTAATAGTGTGTACAAGTGGCAAGTGAGTCTACATGAATGAGAAAGTATAAGTGAGTTAATGAGAATGAGAATGACAGAATGAGTGAAAGTAATAGGGCAAGAGAGTGAGTGAGAATGGATATGTGATTGTGAGTCAGAATCAATGAGTGAAAGTGTGTGTGGGTGAAAGTGTGAGTGAGTGAATTGATGTAAGTGAGCATAAGTAAGAATGTGGTGTTATGCTTGAGTCATTCTGAAGTTATTTCTTGAGGCTATTTTGAAGACTCGAGTTGCGTCGCTCATGCACCACGCAATAAGGTGCGGGAGCGACACAAACCTTTAGTCAGGTTTTGTAAGCCTTGCAAAGCCACTTTGCGTAGCTCTGAGTGGCTTCAAAAACCTAGAGTAACACAACACAGTGCAAATCACTGAATCGCGTTACTCTGCCTTGGGTAGGTGTTCCATGGGTGTTTCATGGGTGTTCCCACACATCTCCCATAGTTTCTGATGCATTCCCAGATTTACAAGTCCTTGTAAACCTGGGAATGTGCCAAAAAGATATGCCTCCCAGGTGAGGCGTAACGAGGAGCAATATTTTATTTCTCCTCGTTACTTCCTCTTTCTACTTGCACTGCATTCTGCAGCACACATAGAGAGAGGAAAAGTCCAAAATGGACGGAGCAGGAGCACCTCCAGCGAGCTCCTGTGGTAGACATCTACGTTAAATCCCTGTTAAACCCAGGCCATTGTGCCAAATAAACGAACCAAGCATCAAGTAAAAGGATTTAAACATTTCTGTACATTTGGCCTGGATTTTTGCAACACGGAGGTCACTGGATTCGACGACCACCTTTCTTTGGTCTCTATCAGCAGACCCCGGACTGGCACTACAGGCTGCATTAGCAGGGTCCCTCTGAGGCTGCTCTCTCTCCCAGGCAAGTCAAACGGATGCCAGTCTCTCTACCATTGGACCGGGAGTAAAGCTGGGCCCAGCCTCGTTAGTTCCTTCATTTCCACGCTCCGACTTAGGAGGTCCATCACCCTCGCAGGGATTTGCTGCCTCCCACGGAGGCGAGCGTGGGTGGAGAATCAGGCCCAGATTCGCCTTTGCGTACTCCATTACCAGCCCTAAGACTCTACCGGCCTCCGCTTCCAACTCAGAGACTCCAAGGATGGACGACCTGCAGTGATTTGGACGGCCCCCATCGTCCCGCAAGTACAGTACCAGTCCCCCAGAGTCTTTTTTACCGCGGCGGGATCTTGAACATAGAAGTGGCAGCTTCTCCGCACCAGCGCATCACCGGAGGCGGATCGCAGAGTGCAAGAAGCACAGGAGAGACAGAGTGTACGTCCAGATACTTCCGTTGGTCAAAGCAGCTGATTGGTGCATCTCTGTCATGATTGGCCGCATCATTCTTCCGATCGTCTGCATAAATATGGGCACCAGGTGGTAATCGTTGGCCCCACTAAGTTCACCGCGGCGAAGACTTGGATGAAGGAGGGGGCAACCCCCCCTCCCCTGCAAGAATGCGCCTGTAAGACTGAGCAAGCAGCTGGAGTCCTTCTCTGCATGAGTCCGCCCGTGAGACGGAGCGAGCAGCTGGAGTTGTTAAGCTCGCAAGTTGAAGATCACCCACCGATGAACACGTCGGAAGCCAGATTACACAAGTAAGATCGAGCAAGCATGTGTATCGTCAATAGCTCACCAATGAACAGTAGAGCACAGAAGAGTGGTCATGGGAGTTGAGACCCTTGACCTTTTAACAATATCACTGGCCGATTGGGCATCCCCCCATACATGCTGAGCTAGCATTTATGCCTACACATGCATATTTGGCACGCTGTCGACCCGCTGACTGAACAATGTCACAATTTTTAAGCATGTTCTTTAAAGAATACAAGCTCCTTTCCTAAAATGGCTGACTCACACATCTAAAAAAGAGAGAAAAGACTACTCAACCCTCCACAACTCGAGGAAAGAGAAATAGGACTTCACCCAACACCACATTGGTTGGGATTCCAGGGGCACTGTTTTTCTAACGCTGGGCTGCTCTGCCTCACCTCCACAGTAATTTCTGCTGCTGGCAGGCCACACATGCTACCATCCACCTCTCTACATAATCCTCATGGAGTGACCTTTTATCTCTCTCCATGGAATTTGTAAAACGGGACAACCTATGGACAAAAAAGATAGCAACCATCTTGGATTGATTAATAGTTGACACTTCCCCCATTATTTAGTCCAACCATTCAAAGCAAAAGGACACAAATGTGCAACCAACCTCTCATACCCATAGATTCATATAGAGCCTGATCTCTTAATCTTTAACGGTGCACCACCCTAACCCCTCCCGGAACTCTAAACTCGTGCATTACGGACCCAACTCAAGGTCCATAAAGTGCCCAGAAAATCTGACCAGTAATGCTAAAAAGAACCTAAAGCATGGTACCCTAAAACAGCACCCGGAAACACTTATAGTAGAAAACTATCACACCGCGACTAACAGCAACATGAAAACTAACTTCATCTTTTACACAAATCACCCGATTAAGTGGAAGAACACCTTCCTTCTTCACTTTCAAGTCACCAAATCAGTAAATATTCCCTATGGTGAAAAAATCTCCACAACAGGCACCTTGTCGTGTCTTTGTTGATGAAGCATGACAGGAGTCTTATTCTTGATTCAGGTACCTTTATTTATCATTACCTGCGCCGGGCTACACGTCCTGCCTCAAGCCCTGTACCTAGCTTTCTGCCCGTCCCCCACTCCTTGACCGGAAGTGGTGTCCGGTCCCTTGCCCCGTCCCCACCAGTCGGGTCCAGGGTCCTAGTGCCCTGTGCCCTGGTCACGACACACCTCTACCTTTAAAGGGGAACTCACAATTTCTATCTTCAGAACAGGAAACATTCTCATACCGGCCACTGACCTGCACCTCACCATCTTTGATTGGCACTTCCCAACATTACTCTCCTCTCTAACTCATCAGTACCATCAAACCTAATCCCCCCATGCCCCCCACCCAGGCAGAAAACCCAGACCCGACCCAATCTCCCTCCCCGTACAACCCACGCATCAACTCTTGGACATCCACCATTACTAATTATAATCTTACTACCCCTATCATCACACTCCTCAGTCAAACACACTCTACAATGGCTTCAACCGATACCACCAGGTCCAGCAAACACACAGCTAATAAACACTACAAGGCTGATCCTGAGCCAAGGCAGATAGGACTCAAACGACATTCTTTCAGTGACTGAACCCACTACAGGCACCCCCCCCCATCGACTTCAGGAGACCCTGCTCTACCCTCGCAAATTATCCTCAACTTCATGACTATGCCTACTCCTCCTGCTCAAACCATCTCCATGCTCAATGTCACAGATAATTCCTCATACACTGACCTCCCGCTAGCCACTGCTCACTCCCCCATCTCACCGCCACATGCTCAAACCACCCCAACTTCTATTCACACTGTCAATTCCCTAGACATGGACTTCCTCCTTACCATTACTTAGTCCCCTCCCTTGGACTCAAGACCCACAACACCTCCTCCTAACCTCCTGACCAAAAGCAACAATGACCTGACTCCTCATGTCCAATCCATCCCCACTCCTAAACCCAATGATGCCATTCAATCCCACAACCTAGTACCCTCTCCTTCCACATACACTAGTCATACATTGCTCCTGACGAAGTCAACATGCCTTTTCAGCACACTTAACCAGCTACTGACCCGAATGGAGCAGAAAATGGACTCCCTAGCGGCAGATATCCTACACCTACAACAAAACTTCCCCAACCCGATTGAGCCCCCTTGCTCACACACTCCGAGTAACTACACACCTTCCCCAATACAGCCTCTTCCATGGCCCCACTGGGCACCCCATGGCCCACCAATACTATGAGGAATCAGGCACATCTACCTAGCTGATATCTCCGACCCATTTCAGAATGAGAAGCAGATGATATCAACAACTCTTACCTCAAAATTAGCCTGAACACGGCCCGTTTGCAATCCCAGTTTTATTGAGCACAAATAGAATCCCTAGACCTGCCCTCTCGCCCAGACCCCCTGCTCAATACACTTCTATACTTACAGAACACACCAACACTAAGGCGCCCCGGCCTCTATCGTGCATGCTCCTCAACTGTAGATCAGCAGAACAACATGCCACAGATATTGCTGAAGTTATACTCGCGGAAGATATAGACATCACATTCCTCACAGAATCCTGGTTCAATGACCATTCTACCCCCATCCTAGACCTTCTCTACCCGCCAGGCTATAACATCATCAAACAGGACAGACTGATCAAAACAGGTGGTGGTCTAGCTATCATTCATAAAGAAGGAATACAGCTTCCCAGATTAAAATCCACAGAATACCTGACTCTTGAGTACCTAGGTGTTGAACTTACAGTCAAAGGCACCACGCCCATCAAATTTCACACCATCTACCATCTTCCTGGTGAACGTGCCCTCTTCGCTGAAAAACTAACCAACCTAATAACTCGTTTCTCCTTAACAGACACAGAAGACGTGTTACTGGGTGACTTTAATATCCACTGGAACAACCCAGAAGACACTCCAACCCAGAACCTCTCCAACCTGCTTGAAATTAACAACTCTGCAATGAACCAACCCACATCAAAGGGGAAACTCTGGATACGATCATCACCAAAAATGAGATGGTCTCTTTGAGATCAATTTTTACCATTGAGTGGCCTGACCACCACCTCAATCTGTTTATTATTGACTCACATGTCAGAAAGCAACCAAGACGACCTGACAAACCTAAGCATTGGACCAGGAACATCAACAGAGTCCCCATAACTGAACTGGAATCCAAGATTCATACCCACCCACAACCCCAGCCTTCCAATATGCAGCCGCTGATCTCACAGCCCACTTTAATTTCACAATGGCAGAGGTGTTAGATCAAGTAGCACCACTCAAAAATTTCAGATCTACAAAATCCAAATCTTGATTTAACAAGGATCTTAATAATGAAAGAAGACAACTCAGACAATCAGAAAGGACTTGGAGACTTAACCCGTAAACTCTTGACCTAGCGCAACTTAGATCAACCCGGTTAGCATATAAGAAACACATCTTTAGAGAAAAGGCCACTTTCTCCCGCAGCCAACTCGGCCCGGCAAAAAATAGTCCTAGAAAACTATTCAACATTGTCAAAAGTCAAACCAACAACACACCCCCACAAGAAATGAAAGCCACCAAAGATCAATGCGAAGAAATCACCCGCTTCTTCTCCGATAAAGTCACTAAAATTTAGCAATCTATCATCCAAACCTCAAATCCTCCCTCCCTCGCAACCTGCCCACCTTTAACCACCCTATACCAAACAAATCGAAATCATACCACGAACAACCAGGCCTGCTTCCAACTGAAAAATGAACCTAATTGGTCGAACTTCGAACCCATGTCGGAAATCGAAGTCAATATAATTGCAAACTTAAAGCCTACTTCCCACACTATGGACCCCCTCCCATCCACAATAGTAAAAAACTCAACCACGTCATTGCCCCTTTCTGGACAAAAATCATCAACTCCTCTCTCAAATCAGGTTGTGTCCCAGACTCCCTTCAGCTAGGACAAATCACACTTATACTCAAGAAACCAGGGGCCGACCCCAATGAGCTCAACAACCTCAGACCTATCTCCAACCTTCCGTTCCTAGCTACAACATTGAAGAAGTGCCCTCCTCCAACAACTTAACAAACACATTGACAACTTCAACCTCCTCAACACCTTTCAGTCGGGTTTCAGAAAAAGGTTGTAGCACCGAAACAGCAATGCTCAATACTGCAGACAATATCCACAGAGCCTTGAATGAAGGTGAAGCCTGTCTCCTCATCCTTATTGACTGATCTGCAGCATTTGACATAATAAACCATTGAGCTTTACTTAAGACTCTGAAGAGGCGATCTGGCATTAATGGCACAGTACTAGAATGGTTCACTTCCTTCCTTCAGCACCGTTCGCAACAGATTAAAATCAACTCCTGCTTCTCTTTACCAACACAAGTCAAATATGGAATCCCACAAGGATCGATCATCTCACCATTCCCCTTCAATCTCTTCATGGAACCCCTTGCAATTATTCTGAAAAAAACAGGGGTTCAATACCACCTTTATGTAGACAACACACAAATGTACTACAAAATCAAGTCACCCAGGGATGTCTGACACCTCAATGGTACACTAACCAATATCCAAACCTGGTTTAATGCAAACCACTTCAAACTGAACCCAGACAAAACAGAACTAATACTGTTCTCTCGGAAAAGTAACCACCAACTAATTCAAGACTGGCTCAAGGAGCTTGATGCTCTAAACTGCTCCCTCGTCCTATCCGACTCAGTAACGTCACTAGGCATTACCCTGGACATGAAATTGTCAATGAAGAACTGCATCAAGAACTCTGCAAAAAGTGTGCTTTACTCTCTAAAACACCTTATGAAAATTAAACCTTTCATTCCTCAAGATGATCTCAAGACAATTGTACAATCCCTAGTCCTTTCTAAACTGGACTATGGAAACGCCATCCTAACAGGGTCACCAAAGGGTCACCTCCGAGCCCCACTAAGGACAGTCCCCAACATGGCAGCCCGACTCATAACTGGTGTACAAAGATTTGAACACATCTCACCAACCCTCAACGCACTCAACTGGCTTCCCATGAAAGGTTGATGTATTTAAAAACTGGCTTGCATCACACACAAGGCCCTTCACACCCAATCCCCAAACTCCCAAAACAGAAAACTAGTAAAAGCAGGAAAATCCAGTACTATGAGACGCACCACCTCACTTATTCTCATCCCTCGGAAACGGAAAAACAAAAATGACCCGGTGCCGGTCCTTCTCTGGCAACGTACCCAGGATGTGGAACGCACTCCCGATTGACCTCAGATGCAACCCCTCCTTCTCTTGCTTAAAAAAGTCTGAAACTCCTTCTCCTCAACCAATACTTTACCGTCCAAGTCAACCATCCTAGACATCATTAACCTAATGGACTCCCCCCTCACTTTGACCTTCAAGGATGGTGGTTATCTGACTGTGTCAACCTCCTGCGTCTCTCTCCCCTCACTGTATACATAGATATTATGTATTTGCTTATAACTTGATACATCCTCATGTCCTGCAATGTTATGCAATCTTTCATTTCCTTTGTATATGTAAAGTGGTCTGATACCCACGGGTCTAGCTAGCGCTATATAAAACTTTATAAATAAAATAAATAAATAAAAAGGCCTCTTGGGATTGTTTCCCTGCACAAAAGTAATACTGCCTACAACAGAGGCAAGCTTGGAACATGAAGCAAGGGTGCCTGCATTGGTGCTAGGCTGCCAAAACAACGTCAATGCAAGGGAAAAGGAATGGAATGTAGCATATTGAAATAATATGGCAGGTTCCTGCCCTTTCTCTGTGATGCAGGGCAGCACAGCAAGGTGATTTGCTGCACTGACCTGCACCACAAACCTCATAAATATGGCTTTTGTTTTATAGATGTAGACATGGCAAAATAATGGTACTGACATAATGCTGGCAATGCTTAACATGACAGGGACCTCTATCAAATTACTGGCACTGAAATACTAGGCTGCTTTTTCACATCATTTTCACCAGTGATAAAACACTAGTCCTGGCATAGTAGAGGTAACTTTTAGCACCTACTGAAATGATTGTCAACTGGCATATTTCAAGAAATGATGGGCATGGGGACAATCATGGTAAAAATTCTGACACTAGCACATTGGAGGTAATTCTTGACTTAAGGGAGGACAGTCATGGCATATTGGAAAGGGGCAACCATGATTAAATGCTGCCACTGGCATGTGAGTGTTAACTTTTCACATGAGAGTCACCCACGATAAATGGGCGGCATTCATGGAAACATTCTGGCACTCCCACATTGTATATAACATTTGGTATGGCATATGGGGGCACCCATGGTAAAATGCTGGCCCTGGCCTAATTGAGGTAATTTTTGACATATGGAGCACCCATAGCACATTCTGGAAACATGGGGTCAACTTCTTGGAAGTGTCATATTTCTTTGGCTCAACATATTATGAAAGGACTTGGATCCTTAATGAGTGCAATTTCAAAGCCTAGGACATTGTAGCAAATGCATGTGAATATTGTGCCTTAAAATGCACTACTTGACTCCATTTTCCCAAAACCTTCTCATGGTGACACCCTCCCCTTACCCCAATCCCAGTAGAAGAGATCAGGTGCACTGGCTTTCCTCCCTACAATTCAGGGCAAATATTGTGGCTCACCACTTTCAAAGATCATATCAGCATCCCAATGTAACTATTAAATGTTGCAGTTATTATGGAACTTCAGAAATGTAAATTATTGTGATGCTGTAAGGCATATGGCCATGTGACATCACTTTCGAGAACAAACAGGGTCGCAGGTTATATTATGTCATTTCCAATGAAGCCATTTAGGTCAAGTGTGCGTGTGAGAAGTTGGCCTGGTATATGATGATCACTATTCTAGTGAGCACCTTGCACCAGTCCAAACGACCCTTATGGTGATTGGTTGTAAGTCAACCTTATAGACCAGCTATCCTAGTGGTAGCATGGACAAAAGCAGTCTTAGGCTAAACTCAAGAGGGCATGTGAAGCCAGCTGTTTTACCATATGCAATCCTTTAAACATCAAATGAAAGGACACCACACAAGTTATATATTATAAAATATATATATTTATTACTAGAATAATCCCCTTTACTCTTTATGAGCACAGAAGCACAAGCGTTAAACAAAGAACTTCATATAGCATACAAAAGTTGCACAAATATGGATAGGCCCTGGTGGCCACTCAAACCATATACTAAAAAAGTGGTATAAGAACCACGTCACGAACAATGGTAAGGCCTAGGGCCTTGAGAATCGCTGGGACTACACTGGACTAACGAAGGTTAGGACATAGGAGGCCCACAGGATGCGGGTGCAGTGTCTATAGGCAACCGCGTTTACCATACAAGTCAATGGTGCGTAATAATTAGAAAGGTAATGTTTTAGGAATCCTTCGACTGGACTAGAACTTAGCCACTTAAAACTAGGACACTAGAGGTGTAAACCACTACAGGGGCCCCGGAGTATTCTCGTTACCTAACCCACAGGAAGCGGGTGCATAGGTGCCAAAGTGCGCCGGGTTTCTTCGTGGAGTTCTATGGAGCCTGGAGGAGAAGATGCTGCAGGCGACCAGGACAGAAGAGTCCGGTTGGATCCAAGGGTGGATCGAAGATGTAGAGTACCTGAAAGCAGAGGGGACAGAGTCTGGGTCACTAGCCAGTGACCAGGATGGAACCAGGAAGGAACCAGGCGATGTTGGGTTGCGATCAGGTGATGTTGAGTAGTTTATCTCCGCTGCCACGTGGACCAGGAAGTATCGATGAAAACCAGGAGTTGAACACGGGCTATCCGACAAAGGCTCTCGCTGTCGGCGGGGTCGGTTCTCGAATCGGAGTCAACAGGCCTTGGCAAATGCAACCCATGCAGGAATCGAAGATGGCTTCTGGATCGGACCAGCAAGGTCAGATTGGTGGCTCCTTTTTAGGGGAGCTAGGGCCAGTCTGGAGCAACCAGACCAGCAGTGTAAAGTTGAAGGATCGTTGTAACAGAGGCCACTAGCCAACGGGCAAGTGACCGGACAACGCGTCAAGCAGGAAAAATGCAAAAGGGCCCCACGCAGCACTCGATGAGTGTGGAGAGGTGATCTTTGGTGCAAAAGCTGCTTGGGCTGGGGCTTCTAAATCCCCAATGTACAGCTTTGAGGGAGCCTCAGGAGCTGCACAGGAAGCACTTCGCTGGCTTTCCAAGATGGCCGGTCCCACGTCTCACATCGCCTCCACAGGTCTCAGCTTTGCTAGGACTGTGGATTAGGCTGTTGGAAGTCTGGAAGTCCAAGTCTTGTTGGTCTCTGTTGTTCGAGCTCTGGCGGGAGCAACAGCAAAGAAAACCTTTCAGCGCTGATGGTGCCTGCTTGCACAGGGTGGCCACTCCTTGACCACAAGGGAGATTCTTCAGTCTTCTACGTCGAGTAGGATGTCGAAGGGTCCAGAGTTTCATATCAAAGGTTCAGTCAGGATGATCTGCTGTTTCATGGCACTGCCCCTACCTTTATTCCAAATCAAGGGGCTGGATCTCCTGCTAGGTCCCTCCTATGGGTGGGACCCAGGAAGGGGGTGGTTACACCCCTTTCCCTTTGTCCAGTTTCACGCCAGAGCTCGGGCTGGAGTGCCCCAGCACCGGTTTGAACTGGGCTTTGCCTGGGACACCTTGTGCGCCCCAGGCAGTGTCTAGTTTTATTCAGCCCTCCCTGCCCCAATCCACTATCTCCTGTCTGGGGTGGTGTACACCTCCCTGTGACAGGAAACCTTTTGTCCAGGCCTCGCCTGCCGGAGTTTCGGTCAGCAGCAGGAGGCCAGACTTGTGTCTGTGGCAGCAGCATCCACTTTGTGATGCTGAGGCTCTGGTTAGATTTAACTGCGTTTAAGGAAAGTAACATGTCTTCTCCCTCTAGAAGGGTGGAATGCTACCCCCGTCGCCAGGACTGGTGAGGGGGTAGTATTCCAAAGCATATGACACCTTACACGACATGTTTTGATAAAGCCAAACCATAGTTAGCATTTAACCGCGAGGTTCATAATGCACTTAAGAGTATATGGTATGGCAATATCCCAGAACAGCTATAAGGACATGGTTCCGAAAGCTGCAGACAGGCTCAGATCATGCTAGAGCACCATATCACATAAAACCAAGCACTCTGCCTCCAGGATTGTTCAGGCCTGCCATAGGAGTGACTTATATGTGCCTATGTGTCCAGATATAGGTTTAGACATAGGTATACTATATCTAAGCAAGGGGTGATTACACCACCTTGCCCCAGCTGAGTGATCAGCTAGTTGTGTCAGTTTGGATGGCCAGCCAGGGGTGGCAAAAGATATGCTGCAGCCCCTGGTAGGCCTTGGATGCATCTATGCCCTGGGTACCTATAGTATACTGTACAGGGGCTGATAAAGTGACCCAATACCCAATTGGTAATGTACCTAAAGTACATGGAGTCCATTTTAAAGAGAGAGCAGATAGCCTGGGGCTGTGATTAGCAGGATCCCATGCCAACTAAGTCCAAAACCAGCTAAACACTAGGCAAAAAAATCTGGGGTAACCATAGTCAGGTATCCACCTTTCTACAGTGTGTAATGTCATTACGGCTACCCCAGGCATTTTGGTGAATCAACGTCTATGTCTGTTGCGTGTACACATTGGGCTAATGAATGCACGGGAGTGATGCCTGGTGTATAATTGACCAAAATAAGACTGAGGGATGTTGTTGCTCATAACTGGAGGATCCAGAGAGTGAATTTGTTTAAATTTTCAGGTGGTCTGCCTCCCACCTGTCTGGTCTTCCTCAGATCATATGGTTGGCAGGAACCCAGTTAGGTCCTGTTTCGGTGTTATTTGGGCTCCTCATGGTTCCATTGTGCTTTTCAATTTGTATATGGAGAAACCGAGGGACTACATGTACTTATCAAGCAACTACATGCATCTGTATACCTGTGGCAGACATTTATATTGAAAGTGTCATATTTTAAGATCAAACAATACCCATGGTATAGTCTTGCAATTTTTGGGAACTATATGGCCCAAGCTCCTACTGATCAGGTGCTCTTAGAACATGTCTAAGTCGCAAGACGTACATGTTGGCGGTTCCTCCAAAGGTGAAGGGTTAATCTTGCCTCTGATATCATGCAAAAAACAAGTTCAAGTCTTAGTTAGGTCTGCAAGTGTGTCACTTTTTCTGTAAGGAGATAAACCATTTTTTCCAGGGGAAGGATTTAGAAGTTAATTGCAGGTTTTGATACTGTCTCACCTGTATCTAGCAACACGGTACTACTCGATCTCCCGAAACCTCCTGGTGTTCCAATCAAGGCAAACCTTGCTGAATCCAGACTTTTAGTGCTACATGACAGCCACTGTACAAAGTATTCTCTAGTAATGTCTGAGGAACAGTAACATTCAAGGTGGTCTAATTAACACTAAAGGCAATTAAGTCTGATGATTCATTGTACCATTCTTGAAACTTCAATGCCTCATGATGCCTCAGGCCATGGATAATCCGGCCTAGCCTTAGGTTAGAGATAAAAGAATTTAGGTATGCCAAAGCACTCACCAATCTTTTAACAAGTTGTCTACTTCCACACGCCCATCCTGCCAGTTGAATCTCACATGAAGCATTCACTGATTTTTATTTTTGTGAAAAAAGGTAAAAATACCATCATATTTGCTTCCATCCAACTGTTGTACAACCCTTCTTTCTTGACCACACAATTGTGTCGTAAGTTATTGTTACTGAAGGGGACTTTTAACTTTGTGAATGCTTAATTTCTACTTTTTAAAATCATTTGAATGTATTTTGTGATAGATAAGAAAATAATGAAATCATATGTTTTAAGCAAGTTAGTAACCATTCTCCCAACAGCAATGTTCTAGGTTGGCTTTTGTATCTCCACCAGTACAATCCAAGATATTTCTTCTAGTTAAGTAGGTTTGCAGAAAGGCAGAGAAGGGAAGGAGCAGGAAAGGCGCAAATGATGTAAGTTACAAGAGAAGATAGATATGGGTGCCTGGGTGCAGTTTGTGCCGATACTATACTTTAAATATCTGCCAAAAACCTGGAATTCCAATGTCCCTTGTGTGTGGCTATAACAGCCAGGGAGAGCAGACGAAGGATCAGGGGCCAGATGTACAACCAATTTGAACATGCGCAAACGGGTTAACGACCCGCTTGCGCATGCTAAAATTGGTATGGCCATGTACTAACACAATTTTGCGAGTCGAAAATGAATTGCGACTCACAAAAAAGTATTTAGAGACTCGCTATTTGGAAGGGGCATTCCCTTCCAAATAGCCACTCTCTAACCCGTGTACAAATATTTTTTGCGACTGCAATTACAGTTTCAAAACACTTGCAAATTACCACCTTCTTCAAGAGGTCGGTAATAGAGTCGCAAATGGGAAGGGGTCCCCAGGGGACCACTTCCCCTTTGTGACAGGCTCTCAAAATATTATTTTAGGGCAGGCATTGGTCCCAGGGACCACAACCTGCCCTCAAAAAATGAAACGAAAAAAATATATATTTTTTTTAAAATGCATCCGGTTTTCCTTTAAGGAAATCGAAATGCATTTTAAAAAAAACCTGCTTTATATAAAAGCAGTCCCAGCAGGCCACCATACCTGTGAGGGCCTGCCATTTCCAATGGCCTCGCAAATTGCGAGAGGCTTCATTAATATTCATGAGCCTCGTACTTTGCAACCCCATGGGGAATCGCAAACAGTGTTAAACACACTGTTGTACATCCGGTTTTGCAAGTCGCAAATTGTGAGTCGCAACTGCAACGTAATTTGCAAGTTGCAAAATTGCTGGTCGTACATCCGGCCAACCCCCTTCGCCCCGACAAGTAAAATGTATTTATAGCTGGGGTACTTCCAATGCACAGCAAGTGCACTCATCTTTTTGGCATGCTCAAGCTTATCTTTGGCATGCTACGCATCCACCTGTAAAAATTACAGGGGTGTGTCACTAGGGGATTTTTCTCTTTTCTCTGATATTGCCCTGAAGAATGCCCAGGACCTGTCTGGGCCAATAGAGTAGGGCAGAAACATGTTGGAGTTTTAGGTAAATGTCATGAGACCACAATATCCTGATTGCCCTGTTTATTCATAGTTTTTAACCATTCCCACTCACCCCGCAAATAAAGGATACCTTGGGGTGAATGAGGAATTCTTACATCTAATAATAATTAAACCCCAAGAAAAAACAATACTTCTCCAAAGAGCTCCCTGGAATATGGACAAGACCACTTTGACTTTTAGAAGTCAGGGTGCACACGATGATGAAGCATGCTGCTACTAGAGTTGGCGAATGGTTATATATTAAAAAAGGATTTTCCTTTCCCCACTACTGAGTGTGGTGTAGTGCAGGTGTATTTCTATTTCCTTGTTACACTGGTTTACAAGGGATGATACTATTTAGATTTTGGTTATAACAAGTGATGAACATATATAAAGGCCCCTTTTCATATATATTGTTCTTTTTTTCTCTTGCACATTTTATTGTGTTCAATGTCACCATGTATATGTTCTGCTTTGTAAACCCGTCTTCTCCATTCGAGTGCCTCAAACGACAATCTGTTATTGATTCAAGTTGGTAACCCTGCACAACCTTCAGAAAATTAGTGATCTAGTGTTGGCATATTTGACAGAAAACACTTGAAATACAAATGTCAAATCCAATTTAGCTGTTTCCCATTCTATAGTTAGCCCTTGAGAAAATACAAACTCTGCTTGACAGAATCAGTTCATTTGTTCCCTTTAAGTCATGCCTTAAGTTTTAAAGAGAATCTGGCTCTTTTAGCCACAGATCCATCACCGCTATAAAAAATGTGCCTCTTTAGCCAGAGGCGGATTTATTTAAGAACATTCTTACAGGGTTAGACGTGGCAGCATGGAGATAAAAGAAAACTATACTCTTAACTGATAAAAGAAACATTGAATAAATTGGCGATATTTAGATGGCATTAATTTAGATTAAATCCCTGGGTTGACAAGAATAAAAGCCAGTTACTTTGATTTGCTGAAAGATACTCTCAGTTGTGCAACTCGGCTCTTATTTATTCACTGCAGCATAAAACTATTTTTCATATGAGATAACATTGTCTAAGTCAATTAATTTCAGAACAGCACCGAAACGATACTTTGTAAAACTCTCCTATATTTACATTGTCAGCGATGCACAGTGCAGCCCTGCGTGGGATTTTTTAGGACATATTTTTTCCGAGAATAATTTGCTTTATTTTTGCGGAAGGTTCCCTAATTGTGCAATAATGCAGGTTTCTATTCCAGGAGTGATCACACAAGTCTCTGCTGGGATGTGGATCATTCGTACTCGTTTGTTTTTGTAAATCAAAAGATAAATGGAAGTGCACGTGCAGGAGCATGTGCCTGAGTCCAGCTGAAGCCAGTTAAAGTTGAACATAATACCTGCATCCAATGTATTGTATATTGTAATTGCATTTAAGTGCGCTTACTACCACTGATGAAGTGCTGAAGCAGTTTTTTGGCGAGTAGCACGCTACTCCGGAACCATAACGAATTAGTGGTGAATTAGTATTGTGAAATATGAAACTAAATTGAGTGGTGGATATGTTAGTTAGTTATTTGGCTAAAGAAGGATAGAGTTAGGGATAGAAGAGGGACAAAGGTTTGCATTTATATAGCGCTTGCAACCCCTGTTGCGGTGTTAAAGAGCTTTTTCAACGAGTAGCCAATGTGTTAATTTGCCTTTGGGACATGCCTTCTTCTGGGCAAGAGTGGAGTTCTCTTGAAATGCTGCATGGTTATAAGTGGGCCAGTAGGGGATGCCCATACATTCGAATGATTATGGGTTTGGATTTTATTAGCTGCAACAAGTCTATTACGAGTTTTACCCTTCAAAATGGGAATAGCATGCATGGCACAGTATTTATGGCCCGCTCCCCTTTACAATTCCAGATTCCAAAATGTAACAGAGTTGATGATTTTTTATCACACCCAGCGAATACTGCGCGTGATAAAATCCGTACAAATAAGTGCACAAATGGGGGTTTTCACATGTGTCAGAATTTTCCAGCACCCTCGTTATTAGGGCCAACGTGTTTATTGTTGCTCCATATTATTTTTGGTCGTTTTGGTTAAATGAAAGATGCAGATATAGAGGAAGGCAGTAACAAAACGTTTGCTAAAAAAAATAAGGCAGAGCTGCCTGTCCTCAGCGTTCTGTAGCCTTTCCAAACATTTGCTCTTTCGATGTGTGCTGCATTCTACCGCACACATAAATAAAAGCAAAACGAAATGAATGATTGTCTATGTGCACGAAGGTGTCTCCTCCTGCACATAAACATTCATTTAATAATGCATAATGCAGCACACATAGAAGAAACAAATCAGCATTATTGATTGCTTACGTGCAGGAAGGATCACCTTCCTGCATATAAACAATCATTCCCTGCAATGGAGGCACCCTTGCACTAGGGTGCCTGCATTGGCGCTTGGCAGCCAATTTTAGTACTAGGAAAGATACAGGGGCGCGCACCGTATTGTTGCAATACTGCACATCCCTGCATTTTGGAAATGTCAGAGTGTAGCACTGCAAAATTTGGTGAAGCTCTACAGTCTGACATTTCATTGTACATATGTCCCTGGGTTGGTAAACTTAAAAAAAATTTTTTATTGGGAAAGGGAGATTTTTTAACGTTCAAGACCTGTACTCAAGGACAGTTAGGTGCACTGATATTCATTCAGGCAGAACCTAGTTTCTGTTGACACTGCACCAATGAACAGAGCAGGTGCCACATAAAAATCGTAGTGTGCAGAGAGTAAACTGCATTCCTGAAGCATGACAGTTGGATAACTCTGCTGCTCAACTGATCACACAAGCAGCCTTTGAATCTAGCAAACCTGAATCTTTTATCCTTATATTTTCAAAAGGATTTGGCAAATGGACAGTGTGAAATGATGAATAACTCTCAGTACAGCTTTAGAAGAACATTTATTGAAGAGTAGATGCGAGTACAGAGAGCAGTGCCTAGTACAGCTGAGAGTCAAGCAGCAACTGTCACTAGGAGCACCTAGAGAATGCTAAACATAACATTCCAGATGACCTCACAGAATGCTCACAGTCCTCTGGTATAATAACATCACCATACCTCCCCCTTTTTGATAAAAAACAAAATGCAAGGACAGGAAAAAAGGTAGAAGACAAAAAGAGATCCAAGTGATGAAACTTAGGCATAATCTTGTAATTTATGTGGCCTAATACAAGCTCTGGTACTTTTCCTAACACCATCCCCCATGGAAACATTATGATGAACATTTGCATTTTCAGAAGAAATAAAGGGATCTTTAGCAACACGAGAGGTGTTCCACCAGTTTCCATTAGACAACTTAACAGCGTTTCTTCGTTCTTCTACAATTTGTTGAGAATCAAGAAATTTAGAAAAACCTTTTCTTACTGTTACAGGATTTTTCACTCTAACCCAGTCTCCAACACGGAGCTTGTGAGCATGTTTCGTGCTGGAAAATTGGCTAGATTTAGAACAAACTACATCTGAAGTCTTTCTTGCAGATTCCCAAATGCACTTCATGTCGCAACCAAAATTAAATGGATTAACCATCCAGAAAGGATACACCTGACACAAAGCTTTTCTGCCCCTCATATGTTCAAATCGTCATAAATTGGTAGCCACATGAGGTGAAGTGCGATATGACCAGAGAAGGTCCTTGATAGCTTGAAAAACACAAGATTTGGTTCTGAAACCATCTTGTACACATTCTACTACTACTCTGTTAAACCTTTCAGTTTTACCGTTACTTTGAGGGTGGTAGAGTGGAGTTCTGGTATGCTTTATATTGTAGGAATGTAGGAATGAAGTCATTTCATGTGAGATAAATTGGACACCACTGTCGGTGAGAATTTCTTCAGGGTAGCCTTCTCTGCGAAAAATGGTATCTAAACAGTTAATGACACTCTTTGAATTGGGTGTGGAAATGGGTTCAACTTCCACCCACCTAGATAAATGGTCAATGAGGACTAAAAAGTACTTGGAGCTAGAAGGTAATACATGAAATGACCAAGAAAATCCATGCCAAGTTTTTGCCAAGCTCTGATAGGTGAAGATACAGGAGAGTCAACTGTACCTTCAAGTACCAAAACTTTATCGCTGGTGTTACAGCGTAAACATTGTTTTACTGAGTCATCAATTTGTGTATCCATTCTAGGCCACCAAAAGTCACTCCTAACTTTCCTTTTTGTAATAGTAGTTCCGAGATGTCCAGAATGTGCAGCTAGGATGATTTTCTATCGATAGCAAGAAAGAGGAATCAACTTATCATCTCTAACTATTTTTTCATTCACCATTGAAAGTTTGTTACTAATTTTCCAGTACATCTGTAGCTCAGGTGAAAGACATCTCTCTTTAGGCCAGCCTTTCTTAATCAGAGATGCAACCTCTTTAAGCACAGGATCTTTATCAATTTGCATTATCCAGTCATCTTCTGCAAAAGACAACTCCTCGTGACTAATAAGTGCTACAAAGCACTCCTCAATTTCAGTTTCCCAGTCTTCTTCATCTGTATCAGGAATGGGAAGTCTTGATCAACAGTCTACTCTGCAGTTCTTCCCTCCTGGAATATATTCTATAGTGAAGCTGTATTCCAAAGGTTTCGTAGATAAACGTGCTAGACAAGCTGTTGTACGCTTATTGTTCTTACCCAAAAGGATATCAACTAAAGGATGATGATCGGTTTTAGGAATTAAGGATCTACCCCAAACATATTGTTTACATTTTTTGATGCTCCAAACACAGGCCAAAAGTTCTTTTTCGATAACGGAATATTTCCGTTCAACTGGACGAAGAGTTCTCGATGCAAATCCAATATTTTCCCTTCCATTGGCATGTTGTGAGAGAACAGCTCCGAGGCCATATTCAGAGGCATCCACTGTAATTGTAGTTTGTCTTCCTTCTACAAACGCTTGTAAGGCAGGATCTTGTACAATGTGATCTTTATTGGATTGGAATCCTTTTTGACATTCTTCAGACCACACATAGAGTGATCCCTTTTTTAGTAGTGCTCTGAAACATTCAATAGGTTTTGCAAAATCCCTCATAAATTTTGAATAGAGTTCACAACATCCTCTGGTATAATCACATCACCACACAGTGCTTGTGGCCTTCAAAAAGACACTTAACAAAAATTACAATTTCTAAGGTTTAACTCTACTTAATAACCATTTTCACTAACAAATCATTAGGAAAAGCCCAAAGGTCCTGGAACTGACAATTATATGAACAATTCATTTTTGATTTTTAATCAGTCAGAACATGTCGAAGAAAACACAGCAAGCACATATGCACACAACAAGTTATAAGAGGTTTATTCAATACTCCCAGCAGTGAAAGAGCAGATTTTTGCAAAACAAATTCTCACTTGGTTTGCTTATGGAGGATGACATTTTCTACAATTCTGTACTTAGATTGTTTTATAATGGTTGGGACTAGAATACAAATTGCCCCACTGCCTCCCTCTCTTTATTCAAAGGGTATGCATAAAAACACATGACTCACATAGGTGCATCGGTTCTCAAGGGCCAAAGTTTACCTGATGTCCATACCCATTTTAACTACAACGGCAGCAAGATCATACAAAAGACAAAGAATTTAAGTACTATTTTCCTTGTGAATGGTACATGAAAGGCAAGGTCATCTACCAGAGTTCAAATCATGATGTGTTGGGCCTCTACCATGATCACCCCCACAAACGATCTCAGTCTTTCAAAACCATTTGCCTCAAATTGCGTACCTTCAAACTATTACCTGCCTATGCATCACATTATTTACCACCTTCATATGCACCACTCCACTATGCACCAAAATTCAGTTCTCTATTGTTTATTTGTAGGAAAGTGAAGTTTTATTTGGTGTGCCTAGGCGGCCTTACAGTGTAATATTATTACAAAATCCCAAAGATGGTCCTCAGATTCACACTAATAAATCCTTAGCTCAGTCCTGGTAGTGTGGCAAAGAGCAATCAGGTTTTACTAGAGGAATATGTGTTAAGCATTTCAGAGTACTAACATGGACGATACGTAATTAACATGACTTGATAGACATCCAAGACCACTTCAAATAAATAAAGTGTATTTTAGCTTAATTTAGACACCAAAACAAACTGCATATCATACATATAACCAGAATTATAGATTTTTTAATCTATTTTAAATCAATGTAGTAAAATACATAAACAAAATAACATTGCAGTCAAGTGCAAAATCAGCTAGTGACAGTTGGTCACTGGCAGGTCGAGTTACTTGGAATGCCTATAGGGATAAGGTTATGCGGCTCCAAGACTAGGCCACAACAGTCAGGTCAACTTTACCTAGCCTGTGGAGTCCGGGTGCAGAGTTGTTCTGGCTGTCCTTGGTACTGACCGGGAGCCGCGGGTGGTGCTGGTTTTATCACCTACACTGTGCTGCAAGAAACAAAATGCAAAAATTTAACCAGTACGCAGCTGTTGATGTCAGACGATGGCTGCTCAAAGTTCTCTGTAGGTGCAGCGTTGAGTGTGGGGGTCGATTACTTGACTGGAGATCAACAAGCCATTGCAGCAGTAAGCGCAACTAAATGTTTTTGGAACTTCACTGGGTCCAGGGGAATAACAAAGCAGCTGGAGACATCAGGGCAGGCAAGACTCCCACAATGCGCTGGACCTCCTTGATTTAGGCAATATCTTGGAGGGCCTCAAGGTCAGCAATTCTTTGGATCTGGTGAGCATTTTTACCTGCAGTGTGCAGGGGACTAGTGCCACTACCCCAGGGGAGACTGAGGGTGCTTCTGGCTTCCTCAAAGGTCTCTCTCTTCAGGAGTGTTGAGTTTTAGCCAAGGACAAGGGTTGTTCACTCAGTTCTAAGTTTGTTGCCTCAGGGAAAAAGTATCCCTCTTTTGCTATGTGCTGGTGGGCAAAGTACTGTTGTTGGTGACACAGGTCTCCTCGTGGGTCTTCCTTCAAGTAAATTGTACAGATCTGAGGTTCTGGTGCCAGAGGGTCCCTTAAATCCTAGATTTACGTGTGTGGGAGCTAGTAGCCAATGGGCAGCTAGTCCCTGCAGCTAGTCCACCCCAGACCTGACCCCATCAAGAGGTGCAGGCCATCTTTTCTACCCATAACCCACTATTTCTGCCCCCTAAAGATGCAAAACTCAATTTTAGATATATAGACCAGGATGCCCACCCTAGAGGTGTGGTCAGCCTTCCTGGGAGTGTATACCTTCTGCATAGGTAATGTCCTGCCTTGCTCAGGTTCTGGCATGACTGGGGCAAAGGGTGGGCTATTTCTTCCTCAGGAGGATATCCAAGATGCACATCAGAGGCGCTGCAGCCTTTGAAGCCCACCGCTCTGATGTGCCAATTTACTAGCTACCTGAAGAGGAGGGAGGTGTGATCTCCTTCCTGTCCAGACTTTATCTCTGACTCCTGGTAGTGATCACACTGCCTGGCAGGAGTTCAGAATCATGTCTTGGCAGCAGCAGGTGTGGGAACGTGTGGGCTGGTCAGCCAGAGCACAGTAAAGCTGGGGGCAACCAAGGGTTAAACTCTAAGGTAACCTATAGGTGCATGCCATGTCACCCAGGGAATGAGGATCATGTCAGGGGTGGGAAGGCATGTTGTTTGAAACCAAACATGACTTATTTTAGTGGTACCATAATGGAGCTGTCAATCTCGGAGGTGCTCCTTTTGGCAGCCCATGTTATCCTATGGACCAGTAATCTATATTGTGGTTTCCAATGGGGAACACCACTATAGAGGCATATAGGCTTGCACTCACTTGTCCACATCTTTAATATGAGGCCTTCCCTAAGGGTGCCTCACATACATTAAAGGCAACACATGTGACTGTTTCACACATGGTGAGGGCACAGTCAAGTTCGAGCAGTTTGCATTGCTCCTGCAGTCTGCCTTGGCAGGCCTGCTGTCAGAAGGTTGCGTGGGCCACTCAGGATGGTAACAACTTATGCTGCAGGCCTGGGGACCCCTTTACCACCAATGCCCTGGGTACCCCTGGTACCATATGTTCGGAACCCATAAAGGGGGTAAATCTTTTGCCGATTTGGGATAACCAAGTTGAATTTAACAGTTTTTAGGAGAGAGCACATTCACTGGGGTCTGGGCAGCAGACTGCAGTGCAGGATCAGAGTCATAACCATCAGCATTTGGGGCAAAAAGTAGGGGTAACCATACAAAAGGGGTACTTTCCTACACTATTCCATAATAACTCTGTCAACCCACTATCATCTCTTACACTATCATACCACATTCATTCAAGCATATTCTTGTACACCTTGCAACATCTCACACATTCTAAAACAAATGTGGGTCTTGTAACATAAACCACACAACTCAGCACATGCTTCTACCCACTATTCCTCCCCATCCAACACAGTCAGTCCCAGAACACATGACCTATGATACATAGTTTAGATCTTTTGGTTCCCAAACAATGCACCACAAGCCTTGTTGAACCTCTGTTTGCTCATCGGCGGACTAGTATCCACAACAGCACACACAACTCAGTAGCCAATCACATAAGTAAAGCAGGGCTCACTGATCCTCACCGAACTCAACATAGTTCAATATAACCCCTCCATTGCAAAGCATACCAAAGAAAATGTGAAACTTTGTGCATTCAACTGCATACATTCTAATCCCAGCATCCTCCCCACAACACATCATAACTCTTGTACATTAATTGTTGGCCCAGCAGAGTGGAACAATAAGATCACCATCAACAATAGCCTAGACATGCCTCCATTACCCAACGTTATTCTCTCAATCCAGCCAGTAATACCCATCATAACCCAGTACAAGCCTCACAACCCCTGCATACCTGACAAAATACAGACAGAGCAATAGTAAGTTGCTGGAGGTAATGGCATGTTTTGTATTTGGGCTGCACTGTTTATTTACAACACCTATGTGTATGACTAAAACGGTATCCCTCCAAGGAACACAATTGTGTCCTGACTGGCTGTAGTTTAACCCCTTCGATGCTGATGACGAGCTCAGCTCGTCATCAGCCACGGGGGGCGTGTGCGGATGACGAGCTGAGCTCGTCATGTAACGCGGCTTTTGTAAAAAAGCAGCGCAGCGCAAAAATGACCGCTACAGCGATGCGGTTAGGACCACTAGAGTAACACATATCAATGAAATGTTCTATTTAATGTAGAAAAAGTTGCATTTATACATTAGCTAGTTTTCTCTAAAATGTACCCTGTTTTAGCGTTTAATATATAAAGGGGAGCATGCTAAATATTAAATAGAAATATGTGAATACGTGTGAAACAATTCACTGACTTCTGAAGGAAGTACGACTGTTGTGGGGGCAATCAGTGCACATTTAGCTGGGATACCTCATTTATAAGTGGGAGGACAGGAACAAATTGTATCACAAAGAACCAGAGCAAGAATCTCCCTGTTCACATGAAGAGGCCATAAAGAGGCTGCAGTGACAAAAGCCTTTTTTCGGAGGTCTCTGAGACAATCAGAGACTCAGAACGGATTTTGAATGGAGGAGGCGGTGCATCTTGATTTTGCAAAACCAATCAGCAGCCTTCAAGACACTACTTAGATTGAAGGAAAGGGGTGTCGGAGGCTGGGCTTGGCAGTAGGTAGCCTCTTATCTTTTTGTCTACAGACAGAAGGTAATAATGGACCAGGCATTTTCAGAGGACATTTCTATGAAATTTGGATTACCGCATGACTCCTCTTTGAGCTCTATGCTTTACAATATGTATGTTACTATACTGGTAAAGCCCATAAGCAATTTAAAATTCTACCTAATGATGTATGCAGATGACACCCAATTGGTGATCAGGATGGAATGAGATCAAAATCAAAACAGTTCAACCATCAGATCATGTGTGCAGCCAACAATTAAATGGATAGAAAGGAACAACTAAAACTGAACTCTTATAAAACAGAGGGTATGGTCTTAGGACCTTGGGTGTGGTTCCAACTTCCAAGACAGAGATCAAGGACCCGGTGTATCTTTTGATGGCAAACCTTAATTTCAAAGTCATATAAATAAAACAATATTGACATGTCTGTCTTACCTCAAGATGTTAAAGAAAATTCTCCCTTTTCTTCTCCGTAGTGCAGGCAGCGTGCAGCACAGGCCTTGATTTCATCCAGGTTAATCTATTGTATTGCTCTTTACCTGGAGATAAATAAGACAGAGATCAAATGACTACAAGTCATCCAGACATTAGCAGTGCATTTTTATTCATGCTCCCTAAGCAGACCAGGATCTCTCCTCACTGGCTACCAGCAGTGAAGAGAATTTTGTTTACAACTGTATACCAATTATTTTGAGATTTGGAGAAAACTGATCCAACATACCTTCTGAGAAGAGTATGGAAATGTATTCCAGCTGCCTGCCTTCACTCAGTGTCAGACAATATAGATAGATAGATATAGATCTTTCTATCAGACAATATTCTGATAATTCCTCATTTCAAACTGGTCCGTCAGAGTGGTAGCTCCTTTAGTTATTTGACAACGAAAGTTTGGAATGCCCTTTCCCTCTATTTGAAGAGAATTAAGTTTATTCCATCTTTAGAAAACCTCTGTAAAACAACTTGTTTCAGTGATTTAGCTGAAGTTGAGTATCTATTTTTATTATTTCTGAAGGGTTTTAGCACCTAAGCCCTTTCTGGGCAACATATTAGTTCTTTATAATAAATGATAAGATAAGATAAGATAAGATAAGATAAGATAAGATAAGATAAGATAAGATAATCTGAAATAAACTGAACTAAAGTAAACATAACTAAACATAACATAAACATTCATCTATGACCACAGTAGGAAGGGAAATTGTTCCCGGAGCAGGAAGCGAGTAGGGACCCAATTGTAAGAGGGCTGGGTCGTAGATGTGATTTGGCTCATGAGAGGAAAGTCTGTCTTTTGTATCTTGAAAAGAAGCCAACCTCTTAGAAGGGGGTTTATAGTCAAGTGAGACAGGAAGTGCTAAAAAATGTCTGTGTTTGGGTGGAGCTGCTGCAAAAATTGGGCTGAAGGAGGTCTCAAATTACTGGCAAGAGCCCTGGATAAAAATGGCACCTTACAATCAGCTCATCAGAGTATACCTGGAACAAAACAGGCAAAGGAAGTTCAATTGCGGAATTGTGGTTGACCCGCTTGAGAAGAATCCTGAAGGTCTCATACTGTACATGTTTGCCTATGGACTAGAACTTTCCTCCAAAGGTCTGCTGGCTGGCCTTCACTTCACTACTTGAGGCTTAAGAAGGACTCTCTCCTGTGTGGAGAGCTAGTTGACCATCTATAAACCTTGTGGGAGCCCTTGCTGGAGAGAGATCTGGCCCCTAGGGGTCTCTACTTGTGGCCTAACTGTGGGATAAACCATGAGTAACTTTTCCAGCATCTTAAAAAATAGTTCGTCTGAGTTGTAACCAAATCAAGGGTTGAGAGGGCTGTCTCTACCTTCCAGCTGTGACTTGATCCCTTCATAAACGGACTTAGAACATTAAAAGTATTAGAAGGTGACAGCGTGTAAGGTAACTGACTCTCTCTCAGTCCTTCCAACCTCTGTGAGGCAGAACAGGGGTAACATTCTTTTTTTTCGTTTCTAATGCAGGAGTTGCATTGTCATCCATTTTTTAGTGTATATAAACTGACAGTGAATTTACACATTCATTGTTCCAACTAACCCAAATATAATGTGTTTACGATTGTCTACTTGAAGACACCTGCCAAGCCACCCTCCACTTCTCTTTAGAGGCATAGATCCATTCTCTTTTTAACTGCCACCAGCACCACAAAACTTACAATGCTCAATGTAACACATAGCCCCACAATGCACTCCTCTTACTCTCTAAAAATAATCACTAAACTAATAAGCTATCTGCTTCCACCACACACCATCCAATTTATGCACACATAATCCACACTAATTAGCATGTGTCTCAGTAACACCATCACACAACACCTTAGTAGTACAGGGAATCTATTTCCCATTAGAGATACCATCTGAAAGCTAATCAATAGCTGATCAACAAGAATTGCATGGACATTATAATATCCTTACATTGAACAGCCTGAAACTTGGTTCAGAGAAAATGCTATATAATAATAGAAAAATCAATGCCTTGAAGCTAAAAGATATGTTATGTAATGTGACGTCTTATCACATCACATCAGGTCAGGTCACGTTATGTTATGCTATGCTATGTTACATGTTGTTTTGTTATGTTATGCTATGTTACATTTTGTTATGTTATGTTGTGCTATGTGGTGTTATGGTATGCTGTGTTAAATTATGTCATGTTATGTTATGTTAATCCAGAGATTTTGTAAAGCACAACAAAAATGTCTAAGTGCCATGAGGGAAGGAGGGAACGCAAAGAAAAAGAAGGGAACAGTGCAAGCCTGAAACAAAGATACAAAGACAGAAGTTTAAAAAAAAGTGAGTTTAAACGTTTTCTGGAACTTGGAGAAGCAAGCAAACTATGGATCTGAGTGGGAGGGGAAGATTGTTCCAGAGTTTGCCAGCCAAGTAAGAAAAAGAACAGCACCCCATACGAAACTTGGAAAAGCAGAGAAATGACTAGAGTAGCAAATGCGCTTTGGCCAAATAGCCCACCAGGATCTTTTGCGATTGCTACTATGTTTTTGAACCTTTTCTGTGGGAGAGTCTCACTACCTGAGTCTCACTCATGGTAAATTCACAGTAATTGGATTGAGCATGCTCACCGCCACTGTCCATCTTTCAAGACAATGTTTTTGCTGTGCAACTAGAAAGTTGCACAGAGCTGGTTACACGTGAACATATGTACACATGCATGTATTTGCGTACAGGTAGCCTAGTGCAGAAGGAACTCAGCAAGGATAGGTGCTGACCTGGATTAGGCCTTATAAAATTAGTAGGGCATTCACAAATCGGTCTATGGGGCTTACTGGGAAATTTACAGTACTTTTGCTGTATTATACATATAGGCGAAATCTGCCCTAAAGTGTAGTTATGCTCCACTTTGGCCTACACAGTCAGTAATGTGTCAAACTGGGGTAAACCATGCACATTGGAATGGAATGGAGTAGGTTTTTGTAGAGCGCGATAGCTACCCGCAGGCGTCCTAGCGCTAAGTAACCGAATACAGGTGGGTGGAGCAGGTCGGGATTATCTGCTGAAGAAAAAGGTCTTTAATTTTCTTCGGAAGAGCAGGATGTTTGGTTCATAACGGATCGAAAGTGGAAGAGAGTTCCACAGCCTTGCCGCGTTAGTAGAGAACATTCTGCCTCCACTTCTTTCTCTTTTGTACCTAGGCATAATGACTTGGAAGGCAAGGGTCGACCTTAGCTGCCTATTGGGATGGTAGGGGGTGATCAGTGTGTGGTTGAGGATTGCTCCTTTCCTCCAGTAGGCACGGTGGGCGATGCACAGGCTTTTAAAGTTGACTCTATCTTTTACTGGCAGCCAGTGAAGTGTTCTTAGTTAATTTTTCACTGATTGCCGGCGGGGAATGCGCAGGAGAGTGCGGGCGGCACAGTTTTGCATAACCTGCAGTTTTTTCAAGGTGGATTCGGGAGAACCTAGGTATAGGGCATTACCAAAATCCAGTCGGGACAGGATAAGACCCTGGACCATGATCTGTCTGGCCTGGAAAGGGAGAAGTGGTAAGATCTTTCGAATGAGCCTCATAATGCTCATGCAGGTGGCTGCTAGTTTGGTTGCCTGGTGGCCGAAAGTTAACGCACTATCCAGCTAGATGCCCACGCTCTTGATGGTATCCCTGGCTGGGGGGGCTGGCCCTAGTGCTGGTGGCCACAGAGAGTCAATAGATTTTTGGAGGGAGTTGCCTAGCACCATTAGCTCAGTTTTGTCGCCGTTGAGCTTTAGGTAGGACTGACTCATCCAAGTGCATACTGCCTCCATGCAGCCTCTGAGATCATTGGAGTGAGAGGAAGGATGAGTCAGGGTCACCACCAGTTGCGTGTCGTCGGCGTAGGACACGACTTGCACGCCGAAGGGGCGTATGATTTCTGCAAGGGGGAGCATGTAAATGTTAAACAGTGTGGGGCTCAGGGATGAGCCCTGAGGAACCCCACAACTGAGAGGTTTACTGGATGAGATGTTATTGCCTTCGCAGACTCTAAAGGAGCGGTCAGAAAGGAAGGAATGGAGCCAGGCTGCAGCAGTGGAGGTTATCCCTAGCTCTGACATTCTGTGACATAGGATGTCATGATTTACAGTGTCGAAGGCGGCACTGAGGTCCAATAAAATAATGGCTGCAGTGCCACCCTCGTCCACAATCTTTCTAGCTCCTTCTGTTACTGCTAATAATGCAGTTTCAGTTCCGTGCATAGGCCGGAACCCTGTCTGCGAGGTGTCCAGGGAGCAGTTTGCTTCCAGGAATTCAATGAGGCATTGATTTACATGTTTTTCTGCGAGCTTAGTTATCCACGGTAGCAGAGAGATTGGATGGTAGTTTCCCGGGTTCATCTGATCTAGGTTTGGTTTCTTCAGGAGGGCCTTAACTGTGGCTTGTTTCCACTTAGGTGGAACAAGCCCTGATGCGAGGGAGTTGTTGATCACATTCTGGATGGTTGGAAGAATGGTAGGCGTAATTGTTCTTAAAAAACGTGCTGGAGCTGGGTCACTGGGGGATCCAGATTTTACCTGAAGTATTATAGTTTCCAGGCTGATAGGCTCCAGAGGTGGGAAGGCTTCCAGGAGGATAGAAGGGGTAGGTCCAGCGCACTGCTGTTCTGGGCAGGGGTGAGGGGATGGGGTGAAAGAAGAATAGATTGTGGCTATTTTATTGTGAAAATAGTCAGCCTGTTCATTGCAGCGAGTTTGAGCGGTCTGAGGATCTGGTGGTTTGTCAGGGAGTTTGAGCAAATTTTTAGCGATCTTGTAGATCTCCTTGGGTTTGGATGCTGCTTCATTAATTTTGTTTTCGAAGTAAATGGATTGAGCTTTTTGTATATTGGTTTTGTAGGATTTTATAGACGCCCGATATATAGTTTTGCTGGTATGGGAATAGTCAAGGCGCCATTTCCGTTCCAGTCTCTTGCATTCTCTCTTGAGAAGGCGTAGGTCCTCTGAGTACCAAGGGGAATTTTTGGGTCTCTGTTTAGATTGAATATCCTTGAATGGGATAATAAGGTCAAGAGAGGTGGTAATCCAGTTGTTGAAGGCGTCATTGCTGACAATCGGATCAGGGTTATTTTGTGGGACAGAGGATTCCAGTGTGGAGGTCCACAGGTTAGTGTTGAGCTGTGACCATTTGCGGTCTCTTCTTGGGGCAGAGGGAGGTGGGGGGCGGGATCCTAATGGTGACCAGGAGAATGGGATCAAAAAGTGATCAGTCCAGGGAAGGGTGATGGGTGGGCTAACTGCAAGATGAGTGCAGTTACTGAAGATAGGATCAAGAAGGTGACCTTTTTCATGGGTGGGTTGCAGTACTAGCTGGGAGAGATCTAATGCTAGTAGGTTATTATGCAGTTCGGTGGCTGCCGAATCCGAGGGGTCGTCCAGGTGCACATTTAAGTCACCTAATAAGGTGTAGTTAGGTGAGGAGCAAATAGCATTGGCTACCTCTGGGGCAAGCTGGTTTATAAAATTAGTCGGAGTGCCAGGTGGACGGTAAATGAGAGTTCCCGAGAACGTGCAGGTGGGGGAGAAGTCCAGTGAAAAGGTGAGGTGTTCGCAGCTGGGTAGGTTGGTTGGGGAGGAGCGGCAGGTGTAGCGATTTTTGTAAATGACAGCTATGCCGCCTCCTTTTCCTAAGGTGCGATCAGCTCGGAGTATATGGTATTCAGCGGGGAGAGCTTGAATGACTTCAGGGTCGGAGTCGGTTTTAAGCCAGTTTTCCGTGAGGAATATGGCATCAAGATCTTTGTCCGAGATCAACAGGGATAATTCAGTGGCATGTTTGGGGAGAGATCTGCAGTTAAGCAGAAACATGCGAAAAGAAGGGGGATGTGTGGAAGGGTGGCTTAGGAACATACAGTGTGGACAATTAAAGTGTTGGCAGATGGGGTCCCATGATGAGAGACAGATATCGTTAGTGTGGCCCCGTAGTTGATGTAAAACTTTGGAGGAATAACATAAGAACGAATTTTGACCAGCGGCGGTGGCCTCTGGTCCCGGTCGGGCGCAGACGGGCGCAGACGGGCTTGCCTTTGGCGCGCCTTCGGCGCCCCGCCGGCGCCGCCGCTGCGCCCGTCCGCTGCGCCCGTCCGCTGCGCCTCCTGGGAGAGGGAATCATTTTGTAGTAGCTGGGCCTCGGGGTGGGAGGGGCTTAGCAAGATGCTCGGGTTCCTCACCCAAGATGGCGGGCCCGGATTTTCGAATGCCTCGGGAGAGCAGGAGGCTCTGACAATTTCTCGAGGGGGGGCGAGGTCCGCTCTGACTCAGCGGCGATCTAAATCGTGAGTATAGCTCAATAATAGGCTATATTTCGTAAGGTGCAATTTTAAAAGAAAGGCTTTCCTAAGTGCGCGTTTTAAAAAACAAAATACTGCTATTTAGATCAGCGGCAAAGTTTTTAGGCAGAGTAACAACACTGTCCCGGCTCCCGCCTCAGGACCACAACATACACCACACTCACTCTTAATCAGTGGGGAGTGGTGAAATGAATTGTGCCTTTTGTAGTAGCTGGGCCTCGGGGTGAGAGGGGCTTAGCAAGATGCTCGGGTTCCTCACCCAAGATGGCGGGCCCGGATTTTCGAATGCCTCGGGAGAGCAGGAGGCTCTGACAATTTCTCGAGGGGGGGCGAGGTCCGCTCTGACTCAGCGGCGACCTAAATCGTGAGTATAGCTCAATAATAGGCTATATTTCGTAAGGTGCAATTTTAAAAGAAAGGCTTTCCTAAGTGCGCGTTTTTAAAAAACAAAATACTGCTATTTAGATCAGCGGCAAAGTTTTTAGGCAGAGTAACAACACTGTCCCGGCTTCTGCCTCAGGACCACAACATACACCACACTCACTCTTAATCATTGAGTTTGATTTCCTAGTCCCCAACGCTAAAATCCACTTCTCATGGGACTTCAGGAAATATTTCTCTGGCTCAGATCCCATGCCTTTCATCCCATACTGGGACAAGTAAATTACTATGCTTTCCAGCAGAGGGATCGAAGGACACCCCACCCAGAAAATGCAATTATTAGTAATTGACCCAGTTCATGGCAGAGGAAAGGGGTGTGGGGAAAATCTGCATCTAATAATTAGCTTCTCACACTGCAGCTGGGGCTGGGACAAACCAGACACACTAGAACAAAGGAGGAGGCCCAGACCTCTGGAGCCAATGCCGAAGGAGCTCAGGAAGTGATGCCACCTGGGGGAGGAGCTGGGGCCCTCAGAGCAGCTCTTACCAGAGAAAACCTGAAGTTGCCTTGATGGATTGTCACAGAATGCTGTGCATGAGTGTTGGGATCGGGGTAGATTAATGGTGAGGCCTACGGATTCCCCTAAGGTGCATGGCATCTAGAACTTTGAAGTACCTTCTAGAATGTTCTAGAATTTTTTGCTTCTCTCCTGGTGATGGGGGCTAAGCAAGCTGTCCCCACCAGCAGGAGAAGAGGACCAGAAGTCAAGCAGAGGAGATGGCTGGCACAAGGAGCCAGCAAATTCAGTTATTTGCAGGATATGTCCAAGAAGAGGCCAGACGCTTTGTTGCAAATGCTCCTGCTAGCTAGATTTGACCACCAGGAGTAAAAGCCTAGGATGAAGAAAACCGACCCAACTGGACTCATCTGCAAAGCTCTCCTATTTAAAGCAGAGAAAAACAAGACATGGAGCACGTGGATCTCTGTCAATATTCCTTGAAAGCCGCAAGGGTATCCCAAAGCCTGGGTTAGTCACTGCATCATTATTAATAAAATTCCTAATATGAGGTGCAATGTGTGGGAACCTCTCCATGAGCTAAGGGTAGACCTCTGGGGTCCGATCTCCCCCAGGGCCAGCACTAGGGCCCTCCAAGAAGGTGCTGCAGTTCAGTATTCTCACTGGTGTCCCCAAAACCCAATGAGAAAGGACCAATCTGGGTGAATGTGCAGCACCAAGTTGCTGCTGTTGCTGTGAGCGGAAGGCAGAACAGCTCCCACCACATGAGCAGAGAAGGAGTCGCTCTCACTGTAGTGGAAGGCAAAAGGGTGATGCCAGCTCCCACGCAGCATAGGAACTGCACACGTGGAGCAGGTGAGGCCACAAGAGCCTTGGGCTACCCCTATGGTCCCCAACTAATGGCTAAGTCTGTGGGTACCCCGGGTGGGACCTGAGCACCCAAAGAAAAAAGGAAATCAAGTAATGAACTTGGCACAAGGCTGCTTACAATCCTGAATGAACCTGCTCATAAAATATTCAAGAGCTCAAGTCAAGGACAACGCTATAATGCCCATGCCGGCTAATTTCAATATCCTTCTGGCTTTTGTGGTTATTATAAAGTGTTTGGGGGGCTGAATGAATGAAGCAGCCTCCTATAATGTATTTACAAAAACTGAACCTCAGTTTCCTTGTCCCTAGTAAGGATGACCCCTGAGATGATTACTCCATTTTCATGTAAGCATCTCAGAGGTCATCCTTCCTAGATTTTCAATTATTCCCAAAGCAGGAGCTTCTGTGCTTTTGCTTGTGAGTTCAGGGAACCCTTGTGGCTGGTCCTATGCCTACATTACATGGCCTTAAGTAAGTAATGAAAGATTCTGACACATATGTTTGCGATGTGATGCGATGCGATATGTTGGCTCGCTGCTATTTGTTTACACTGCGATCATTGTGATGCACTGTTCTTGTTTTTAAACAGGAAGGGGCTTATGTCCAATAAATAGTTTTTGTTAAGTTCCCTATCCTTTTTTAATGACCACTTATATGTTTTTTGCACTGCACTTTCCCATCATATCAACACCATGTGGTAGAACTGAGTGATTGTGGGTTGTTACCCCAAGCCGACCAATGGGGTATGCTGTTTGTCTCAATGATCAAGAGACACAATACCCTGGTAGGATTACCAGATGAGAATATTGATCAATACAAGACATTGATGGGAATCCTCACTGCGGTTGATTGACAATCACAGATGTTTCACATTCTGGTGATATGGTCTGTTAGTATGATCTGTTTTTTCCTGTGTACTCTACGAGACATTGGGATAACTCTAAGAAATCACTAAAGGATTTCTAGCCTAGACCCCTAAGTTTCTTTGTTGTATTTGTAGTTCCCCTGGGGGATAATACTTAGGCAAGGTCTTTAACCCCTTCGATGCTGGTGACGGAACCATTCCGTCATCAGCCACGGTTGAGCTGTGCTGATGACGGAATGGTTCCGTCACGACCACACCCTGTTCAGAAAAGGGCAGCACTGCAGGATAATTCCTGTAGCAGCAAAGGTGTTAAACATTCCTCTAGCCCTCAACCACCATATTGTTATTAGTATGGTTTGAACCTTGCCAGAGTGCTGAATGAGTTCCGTGATGATGTGGACAGGTAGCCGAGACTATCCTTGACAATTAGGGGCATGGCACCCACAATGATTGCACTGCTTAAATTGCTGTATGTCGTACAGACCACCCCTTCAGTATCCCAGGGGCCTGCCTTGACAAAATAGACAGTACACTCTGTACTTACTTTGGGTTGAGGGTCCCCCGAGCATAGCTCTGAAAACCCTTAAGAGATCCATATACATTGGTGGCCTTGCACTCGCGAATATAACAGCATATCACTGGGCTACCAAGTTGCAGGTGATTAATGATTGGGGTCAAAGCCCCTACTGTGATCCAACCTACAGGATAAAGAGGAGGGCCATGGTGGGAGAGTGACATATTCATTGTGTCTATGGGAAGAAACATAGATGTTGGCTGCTGGGACCAACCAGAACCACTTTGGGGGCCTCGGATGATGCTATGGATGCCCTGGGCTAGAGGGGGAGACTCACTCGGGCTACCCCCTCTGTAAAGGTACTGTGTTGCCCGAGATGAGTAGGCTCATAGACTTCCGAGGTTGGGAGTGAATTTGGATCAAAACTCTTGGTGATATGGTTGTGGGGATGGCTTAGTACTCTTTGAGAAACTGAAACCGGAGTATGCCCTGAATGAGACACAGTGGTTCCGATACCTCCAACCAACACATGCCCTAAGGAGAGATCGGGTGTTAGTGGCAGCCCTTCTGGAATATACCCCATTGGAGAGTTGGGTATTGGGGGACAAACAGCATGGCAGTTTTCAGGCTGCACCTGTACAATCATAAGTAATATGCCTGATAGACTGGGGAGACTGTGAGTGCGATGGGAGGCAGATATGGGACCCCTAGAGGATATGGATTGGGAGGTTGCATTGATGTACCCGAGAAAGGTAGTCATCAGGGCTAGGTTCTGCCTGATACAGTTCAAAATACTCCATAGGTCTCATTATCACCGGTCTCGCCTCCATTAAATGGGTCAGGCGGAGCACCCCTTGTGCATTCGCTGTGCTACCGAAGAGGGGATCTTCCTTCATACGATCTAGGGATCTTCAGGGGTGAGGTGATATTAGGAATCTAATATTACAGAACTAGAGGAGGTGGTGGGCACTCTTGTTCCTAAGACGCCTCAATGTATCGTGCTAGGCTTACCGAATGATGTGCACATCCCCAGGAGGCAATTGCAGTTTTATATGCCAGACTTTGCTTTTGCTCAGTTTTGCTCAGTTTAGGAGTCCTGAAGTTAGGAGTCCTAACTTTACTACTCCTAAACTGTGAAAAATCCTAACTTTAAGACTTTCGGTATTCACAGAAGGCATTTAGGAGTTCTAAAGTTAGAACTCCTAACTTCTGTGAATACCGAAATGAGTAAGTGCCTTCTGTGAATCCCAAAATGGTAGTAAGTTTAGGATTTTGTCTTAAGTTAGTTCTATGAATCGGGCCCAAAGACTCCCACATTGTGCAAAGTCCCTAATTTCTAAACCATTAACTTTTTCTTCTACTTTAAAAATAACTGACCCTGCATGTAGTTTGGGCTAAGAAGAATTTGCTAACACTCTTAACATCACAGAGAACTGAGACATGCAGTAACTATGAAATTAGAAGAACACGGTGTACCAGCAACAGGTAGCTGTGTTACCTTCAGGATTGAGGCACACGAGGTGTTTGGATCAGAGATATTCTATTCGTGGGTTCATTTCCCACCTGCAGATCCAGTGACTAAATTATTCAACGCATATATTGTAGTTGAAAAATCAGAAGAATACATTCCATACTAAGAGACTGAAGTCCTGTTAACTTACTAACAGCATAAAAACTGGTTTAAAGGTACCCTCCCACATACAACATCTGTTGTGAGACTCGATCCATTAAGCATAGAAGGAGCAACATGGCTAGCCTTAGCGTCACACACTCCACATCCAGAGATAGATACACTAACAGTGGATGAAGTCTGTACAATATACAAAGACATAGTCAGGCAATTTAGACACATTGTTCAGTTCGTCATGCAAATATTAACAGTTCAACCTGTGGGACACGCTCCTGCTGGTCCATATCAAGCAATACCTACAAATAATACACAGACACTAAAATCAGTGAAAGGGACAATACCTTCCAAATGGGAGCTAATTCCATTCTGGATAGAACAAAAAATTACCCAGCTAGAAGCATTCTTTCCCCATATGGGTCCACAGAAAAAACACAGAATGCTAACCATGTGCTTGCCAATGGGATTGGTTTCTTCAATTGAAGATTGTACCACTTGGGGAACAATCTTTGCTGCTGTATACATCAGAGTACATGGTACCACTTTCCTAGCAGCTGTTCCTGATGTATTGAAACAAATACAGATCTCGTATGGAGAAGTACCTGCCCTAGACGTGGGGGTGAAACTGATGGGTAATTTTTCCCACGTCTCTGCAATCATGCTGAGCAACATAAAGAGGGAGGTGGCAGCTGCAGTGGCCATTACACAGCCGCCTAAGGGACGTAACACCTATTAATAGCGAGCGAGAATTACCAAAAATTATCGAAGAAACTTATGCAGCTTTAGGGAGAGATAATTTGGGAATTAAATCTGGGAAGTCACAAATGGCGGGTAGTCCCAGCAAGGACAACTCAAAGCAAGCACCTTCTTCTTCCAAAAAGAAGTGGGATAACAAACAATCCAAAAATAACAATTCAGAAAAGTATTCACGATCAAGGGGTGGGCACACGCAGGAGTCGACCTTTTGATGACGAGTGGCTGTCAAGTCCTTTAGGCTAGTCCTGTCATGTATGCCCCTTTTTACATGCATTCTCCTATCCACACAACAGTAACTATTCCAAGCAGGTGACCTTTTACCTAGTAGCTTGTCTCTTCGACACAAGTCTCTTAGCATTTTATCATAATCCCTGTAACTGCCATACATAAACATGTCTCCAGGCATGGCAAAATTATTCTGTAAAAGGGTCACCACTTTTGTTTCATCCTTGGCCAACAGCCAGCTGTGCATGATCACATTTGTTTAAGAAGAGCATTGGTGATTGTTGTCAAAACATTTATGATTATTTTCAAAACATTTATGATTGTTTTAAAAACATATCGATTCTAGAAAAACCCTGGAGTGACCACTTTAGTAGAAAAGACCCTCACTCCCCCAACAAATTAGAGGAGAATTCCTTCCAAGCTGAGACGGGGGTCCTGCATGCTGAATTTTCAACATGCAGCGGTCTGACATCCCTTGCAGGGTGTCATCCTCGAAACAGAGACAGGGTCCTTTGATCTCAACCATCAGGTGAGGGGCTGGTTCCTACCTAGGGATTTCTTGGCTACACATACCTCCACATACGCATATACATGCTGCACGCACTTATCTAGTCTAGGTACATTTAGGCAAATTATTTAAGGTCGTGCATTTTAGGAATATGCAAGTGCTACTGTTTTTATCCGAACTGCTTATGTTCATTTTATTAGCACTATGGTAGGAATGTATATACTATTTATTATATGGATACTTGCTATATCGTTCGTATGCTTCTGTCTCCTGATTGTCGCAGCACATATGTTTTACACACGACTGGTACTTGAGCAATAAATTCTCATTGAAACGTCCTAACCGCAATCCTGTGTATTTTCTGAGAATAAGAGAGCACGAGTAACTGAGCTAAAAGTAATGCACTGTTTTCCACGATCCCTGAGGGATCAGGGTTGTTATGTTCAATGGTTGCCAGAAACTGCCTACACCACTGTAGAATACAGGGGGGTGGTATAGGTACTGTAGAGCTAGCTGGTCTAATGGCTGACATATCCTGTGGGGGTGTCAAGAGTCGGTTTGGACACTAAGCCCTCAGTTTAGGTCCTTCAAAAAAGCACAGGTCCTGGGTGATACCTAGGAACTACACAATACTCTCTTATCCCAAAACAGTCAAGTGCTACAGTGTGGTACCTGCTTCCCAGTAAAAACACAATTGCATACTTATTACTTAGGCAGGAATCACATAATTTGCAACTAATAACCCAGTTTCTTACACCCACTTGCTTAGCATACAACTACAGCCCTACTCACAAATTAACATACAAACAGCAGCTATAGCACTGCTAAGGCCAGATATGCAGCATAAACAATGCCCACTTCTCATAAGAAAGGCCACAGCTGTCTGCCCACAAAATAAATCTTAAAGATGGCTGAAGATCAAATGAACCTAGCAACATTGATTTAGGAAACTTTAGTTCAGGATGGGGTAAATAAATCCTATTCGAAGGACATTGTGAACTGCACATCTTAGTACAAATACATAACTTTACAATACTTTTAAAATGAAACATGCTATCCCATTTACTGGCAGGGAAAATATTGACTCTACTATCCCCCCGTCAAACTGAACTGGTCAGATCGCACGGTAAATGCTCAAACGTAACACATGAGTAAAAATTGGAAGGAACTTTTAAACATGCTCACAGCCTAACAAAAAACAAAATAAAAATCCACACTGTAAACCACATCACTATGGAAGAGACATCAACACACTTTTTAAATGCTCAATAAAATCACCAAGGAGACTTCAATATAAATGACCCGAGCTTCTTTCTTCATGAAGCAGATTGCCTACCTCAACAAAACAGCCTTGGAAAAGTTCATATATATTAAACAAGAGTCCTTACTGGAATAGGTGGCAACATATATGTTATTCGTAGTATGAAACAAACAATCTAGTCAACAACAAAATGACATTAGGCATAAAAACATTTATATATCATGAAGTTGATAGAGCGCGCAGGTCACCCGACTCAGTTTACCATACTCACCTGGGCCCATAAACAATACAACTTATGCTCGTGAGTTTAATCAGGTAACCTGTGCATTTCCTCTAGTCAGTGATTTTTAACTTTCATTTAGGACCTATACCATTGACTTACCAATCCACGTCATCGGTACCTAAAGTCCTAAGGGATGAAGGGTGTTAGAATAATAGGAAAAATAACATTTGCACTCGTTTATTAACCACAGACTCTGGAAGTTTTAAAATCTTCATCTAGATTTCTTAAATGGTCATGATCCAAAGATTAAACACCAACAGACCTTCAATTATGAAGATCAGAATTCATGTGTAACTATGCAAAAGATATATTATACTGAACATTTATCAATAGGGAAAGTAAGAAATGGAACATGCTATGTAATCAAACGATTTGAACATTTAACAAAAAGGGAAAGGTAAGGAAAAAGGGAACACGTAATCAAGACTATCTCAAGAATTTAACAAATAGGGTGGGTAAGAAAAGGGAACATATGTAATCAAAAAAAATGTTAACGGTAGGAAAGTTAAGAGAAAGAAATAATGCAATAGACGAACCTACACAGATTTATAATTACCTAGAATGGTGTGAAGACCAACCCTGGCCACGGGCTGGACAAAGGACAGAACCCCGACAATGCAGGCGCCAGCAAGGCAAGCAGGTGCAGACCAGAATGCAGGACAGGTAAAGCCAAATTGGATCAGGATAGGACCACCAAAGGTTAAGACCGGCACCCACAGTTAAGTTGCAAAGCCTGCGCTACTCCCTCTTTGCAGCTAACAGACAGAACCCCGATTGGGTTATTGATTTCCCCGACAAAGTGCTTCACCAGCACTTCAGCTTCCCGAACCCCGATTGGGTCAGTAAATCTTCTGACAGAGTGCTCCGCAGCCCTCTGTTCTTGGTCACCTATTGAGTGCGTTGGGTCAGTGACAGGTCAGCTATTCGGACAAGTCGGACAAATTAACTAACTAAGCTTACCCTAGTTACTATTTTTCGGGTCAGTGCACCAGCCCCCAATGTTGCAAGTGTAAGGATCCCCAATTTTGATAAAACAAGGAATGAGGAGAGGTCATCACACCATACCAAAATGAAACTTTCTGCATATCATATTTAAATTAACGTTCCCGCCCATCAATTTATTTTCTCATGACATCTTTATTCCACCCAACAATGAATGTTCTATTAGTAAATATATTTTATTAACATTGTACATTTGAGCCTCCTGTGACAGAGGTAAAGGGTCGGCTTCCCAGGCGCATCTTGGATGAGACTGTTCCTGGCAACCATTCAATGCCATTTCTGAAGCGTCCCTTGGTTTCTTGTGCGCATGTTCAAAATGGATGCACGTGGGATCTCGTCAGGCCCAAAGGAGTTACATGTAAAAATAGAAGACAATCAGTTTTAGAACAAAGGATAAAAGAGTATTCTGTATACCACTTATCTGTACTCTATACCCATTATTTTATATTTAACTGTAGCATTAAGATTAGGCAGAGCGAACAGCTTAGCAAAAGCAGCAGTGCAAGCTTCATACATGCTGTAACATAGAGCAGCAATATTAGTACTAGCGCGCAGAAGCAAAAAAGTTTCCCCCCAAGCGAAAGATACGTCATGTCACGTGAGTATGACTGACGCATGCGCAACAAGAAATCCCGCGTAGCAGCAGCCATTTTGTTTGCAAGCGGATTAACATTAGTAAAACACATAAGCAAGCTTCACTCGGACACTCATTTGTGTTGTGTGATGCAATATTAATAAAACAAACATGTTGATTACTATATTAACATTAAGCCGAGAGGACTGATTACAAGCAAGTCGCGTTACGTGCGAATCCTTGCTCCATCAATCCCCTCTTTGATGATATTTTATATCATCACCAATTAATGAAACAGATGCCAACTTTTCACAATTCACCCATTTCAATCTCTTCAAACTTTCTATTTTGTTTCTTCTCATTGTTTGTGTGAAAGTTGTTCACCTTCTTGTATATATTTCCATTCAACTCTTCTAATTCAAGTTCATCAACATTTCTCTTTTTCCCTGTCTTATTTACTGTATGTGTCTTTTTGTACTTCCGACATTTGCAACAAATTATTATCCCTAAAATCAGTAGGCCTATTCCTACCATTGGCATCAGTATAGGCATGAGCGGGAAATCCGTTACGCCCGCGGATTTTGCGGATTTTTGGGAAATCCGCAATCCGCGAATTTTGCGGATTTCCCGCAAAATCCGCAAAAAAAAATCAGCGGACGTAACGGGTTCAAAAGTTGAACCCCCACTCATGTAACTATTTTACAATGGCGCCAGCAAGCTGCCAGCGCCGTTGTAAAATAGTTACAAAGTTAGCTTGCACAGGAACCACTAGATAAAACGAAGCAGGTGCTGCTTTATTTTATCTAAGTGCTTCCTGTGCAAGCTAACTTTGTAACTATTTTACAACGGCGCTGGCAGCTTGCTGGCGCCATTGTAAAATAGTTACATGAGTAGGCTGGGCACAGGTCTGCTTTCTTTCTTCCCAAATCTACCGTGGAAAATCAGCTGTGATGCTGGATAGAGGCCTTTGCATCCTTGACTTTCACGAGCGCAATACCCGTGCTGTTCCTGTGACCAGGAGCTTCTTTCTCTTCATCTGCTGAACTGATCTTTCTCTGACCTTTTATACACACAAGAGGCACATGAACTCGCACAGAAGACCCCCCCACCACAAAATCCGCAAATCCGCGGATTCGCAAAATCCGCGGACTTTGTGAATTCGCAAATCCGCAAATTCGCAAATCCGCGGATTGCCAATCCGCAAAATCCGCCCATGTCTACATCAGTATTCTACCTACAAATCTTTTTCCTACGTTAGAAATCCAACTACCTATAGAGGAGAGACCATCAGTAAGTCTCTTCCATGCGCTATCAACCTCCATTGGCTTGAGCTCTTTTTCTAAATGTGTAATATTTCTTACATACCCTTTGATTTCAACACTTTTGTCAGGTATGTAAGTGCAACAATGTTGCGCTTTCAACATTCTACAGACTCCACCCTCTTTTGCTAACAATGTATCAAGAGCAAGTCGATTTTGTAAAACCATTGATCTGATCGCAACCAATTCGGTATCGACCATCAAGAACCCTCCAGCGGTGTCAGTTGATAACCGATCCACTACTGTTGACAATTTGCAAATTCTGTGCGGATTCAGAGCCACTCCCACTGTAGGTGTCAGGTATCAATGCACTAAATATATCACCCACTATTTTACCAAAACCAGCTCTTTTATTACGTAATAATCCACTAGTTTCTTCATTGTTTCCAGTGATTTTGTTTACATGATATGTCTTTGGGAATACTATTCCAAAATAACAGCTCCCATACCAATGATCTGGCAGTTTGTAATAAGCATTATTTCCGCATATAAAATAAATTCCAGGAAACACAGGTTCAGTTCCGTCTTTGAAACCCCAACCCCCAATTACATTATAATTGTGTTCACATTCACTGGAACCAATGAATATATTGTTATAATAACTTGTTCTTTCTCTATGGAGACAGAGTTTCCCTTTCTTTTCAAAATCCAGCAACATAGCAGCATGAGTCTTGCCATTTGGGGTGAACCCTATATTTTCAGCCCATTTAGGAATTTTATGATTCTTATCATTTGCCTTTCTTTAGAAATTCTCTCTCCTTTTCTCAACTATATTTAAAAATATTTTCTCTTTTTCTTGTAATAAGCATGTCAAATTATTCTTATGTGCTTCAGCTATATCTATTGACCCTATTGTTAGAAAATATTCACCCATATAACATGTTACATCACTCTTAGTATGTACAGGATTCAGGTTAATACGTATAGGAAGTTCAGAAAATATCTCATCTGAATTAGAATAGTAATACTGGAAAGGTCCTTTCTTATAGAATAAACTAGCTAAAATACTACATGAAATACCATATGTTAGTGGTGAATGGTGTGGTAAGTCAGACCTTCAGCTACCAAAGCAGGCAACTTCATACAAACATAGCAATCTTCTATTTCCATAGCTTCTACATAGTGTACTAATGGGTTTGCAAATACATTTAAGTGAGTTCTATTTTTAATTCCAGTATAATGTAGTCCTTCCTCATCTGATGCTTCTAAATCTACCTTTTGTGGTTTAATGCTAAGTGCCTTTTCTTGTACATCTATTCTTCTAGGTGTATCTATCGTTTGTAGCTCATTAGTATCATTTTTTTTATGTCTCTACTCATTATGTAAGGAATAGTTATTGTCAGTCCTAGCCATACTATGAGTACTATTGCTATACTACATGTGCATATCCTACAGCATGTTTTTAAACAGTTTGTTTTCGATCTTCCGTTAACAGTACGATCAGCCATTTCTGACCAAAGAGACTTAACCCCTCTTTGTAGCTTTTACACAGTCTTTAACCTGTGAAATTTTTCAAGTGGGTCTTACTTCTCGGTTAATCTGATCAGCAATCAATTCGTCATTACTTTCGTCGCTTATTTCTAAGTTTTTGAAGTCTTCAAGAACGATGTAAGTCCATTCAGGGCCTCTGAATTTTTTATTCAGCCTTTTCAGTCGTGGACTTTTCCTTCTTGGTTGTATTACGCTTGACGTGGTTTTCCCCACCTCGGTGCAAAGCAAGATTTTCGAGTACGTTTCTTTAGCACTACTGGGTTCAGGTCATGTGCTGGTGTTACTTGTCTGGCGACAGTGTCTTCCCCAACCTGGTGAGAGATAGAACGCACTTGGTCAGCCAGTTCGTTGCAGTACTCCAGTACTAAATCATCAGATATATTTATCAGCTTGTGTCCTGGCACCCATGCTTGCCTCATTGCCTGCACCTCTTCCCATTAGTATTTCATGTGGACTCAGGCCTGTGTTCCGGTCTGGAATACTTCTCAGTCCCATCAGAACAAGAGGTAAAGCATCTGGCCACTCTAATCGGGTAGACTCATACATCTTTCCCAATCTTGACTTGATTGTGCCATTCAGTTGTTCTACCACTCCAGAAGCCTCTGGGCGGTATGCACAGTGCAGCTTTTGTTTAACATTGATCGCCTCACAGATTAGACTAATTATTTCACTATTAAAATGTTTTCCTTGGTCTGATTCAATTGTTACTGGAAAACCGAACGTCGGGATTAGTTCTCTGAGTAGGAGTTTAGCTACAGTGATGCTATCATTCCTACATGTGGGGTAAGCTTCCACCCATTTTGAAAATAGACAGACGATAACAAGAATATATTTTAGTCCTCGACAAGGGGGTAACTGAATGAAATCAATTTGTAATTGGATTAAAGGACCCTCTGCCTTCCCAATCCTTCCTGGTAACACTTCAGTTTTCTTTCCAGTATTCATCTGTTGACAAATTAAACATCTTTGGCAAAGTGCTTCTGCTATGTTCCTGAATTTCGCATTGAACCAACTCTGTCTGAACGACCTAATCATGGCATCTCTTCCAAAATGACTATCTCCGTGGAACATCCTAGCCATAGGAGCAAGCAAACTGTCTGGTAACACAGGCCTACCATCAAGGTAAACAATGACACCATCTTCAACCCTTCTCTGACAAGCTATCTGCCTCCACTCTTCCTTTTCTTTAGGTTCTGCTTCATTTTGCAAGTCTCTTACTTCTTCCCACATTCTCACACCTTCAAGCAACATAAGTTGGCAGTTGTTTTCACCTACTTCAATTTTCTTGTTTACAGCCATTTTGACTTTGGCACAATGTTGGGCTAGCTGGTCAGCATATCGTTTACCAGCTGTCACTTTGTCATTTCCAGATTTGTGAGCAGCACATTTGACCACAGCCACTTCTTTTGGCAATCGAATCGCTTCAAGCAAGTCTTTTACATAATGACTATTTTTAATTGGAGTACCTGAGGAAGTCAGAAACTCCCTTTGCATCCATAATTGGCCATAGTCATGCACAACCCTGTAACCATACTGGCTGTCGGTGTATATGGTTACTTTCCAATTTTTCCCAAATTTACAGGCTTTTGTCAGTGCAACCAATTCAGCTACTTGTGCAGACTTTACTCCAGGTAAATAGGATGCTTCAATGGGGCCCCCCAAAGTGCACACCACATAGGCAGCACTTAAACCTCCTTCCTCTTGTCTCATACATGACCATCTACAAATAGCTCATATTCGGAATTAATGAATGGCTCTACTCTTATGTATGGACGTGGTTTTGTACTGTATTTAGTCAAGTTGATACAATCATGTTCGATTTCTCCCTTCACTTCTGCAAAGTGTGAATCAGGTAGCAGTGTTGCTGGGTTCAAAATATTACACCTAGCAATGGTTACATTCCCTGCACCTACAAGAATTCGCTCATACTTAGTCAGCCGACTAGGAGTGAGATACTGGGTTTTGGTCCTTGTTAACAAAATTACAAACGCATGTGGAACATACACCATCACAGGATGTCCTATAATAATGGACTCACTTTGCTCAAGGCTCATGCAGGTTGAAGCTACTGCTTTCAGACATCCAGGCAATACAGATGCTACTGGATCTAGTGTAGCAGAAAAATATGCCACAGGACGTCTCATCAGACCATGAGTCTGAGTCAGAACTGAAAGTGCACAATTATCATGTGTGTCACAGAATAGTGCAAAATCTTTTGAATAGTCAGGCATTCCTAATGCTGGAGCTGTGCACAGACATTCTCATAGTTTCAAGAAAGCAGTCATGCTTTTGTCATCCCATTTTACTGGGTCTTTTGCTCTTTTCTTTGTCATCCGTATTAATGGTTTTGCTAGAACAGCAAATTCCACAATCCATTGCCTGCAGTAACCTATTACTCCAAGAAACATTCTGATCTCTTTCTGAGTTTGTGGTAAATTCATGTTTTTAATTATTCTGATTCTTTCTGAGGTAACCCTTCAGACACCTCTTTCTATCTGGTGCCCCAGATATTTCATTGACGTGGTGCAAAATTGTAATTTCTCAGGTGACACTTTATGCACTCCTTCACCCAAATGATTCAGTAAAGCAATGGTATCAACAAGACAGTCTTTTTGAGTTTTAGATGCCACCAATAGGTCATCTATATACTGGACCTGGACTGACTGTCCGGGCAGCATCAAGGACTCAAGGCACTTTTTCAAAATCTGATTAAAAATCACTGGACTCTCTGTATACCCCTGAGGAACGCGGTCGAATTCAAAAGAAAAAATAAATTTGCTATCCGGGTGCAATGGAATCGAGAAAAATGCGTGCCACAAGTATATTACGGTAAACCATCCAGCCTCCCACGGTATCTGATACAGAATTACTGCAGGATTTGGCACAACTGGACAGCATGGGACAACAATCTTATTAATTTTGCGGAGGTCCTGTACGACCCTATGCTTGCCACTTGGTTTCTTTATTCCAATTATGGGTGAATTACATGGACTGCTCATTATTTCCTGTAAAATACCTGCTTCAACCAAACTCTTTATTTCTGCTGCAACACCTGCTTTTATTTCTGGGCTCCTTTTCTACTGTTGAGTATTTGGGTAAACTGCTCCTTCCTTCACTGTCACTTTTATAGGATCGACATTTGCCATTAATCCTACATCTTTTCTGGTAAAATCCCATACATTAGGATTTACAGTCTGTCGTAATTCTTCTGGTAGGTCTTCTATAGTTAACTTTTTATTTTCAGTTTCCTGTTTTGCTAGCATTAATTTATAAACTCCGTCTTTGTCTTGGGTTTGAATTTCAACACCACTTGGGGTACAAAAGATAGTGCAATTCATTTTGCACAACAAGTCTCTGCTTAACAGGTTCCCTGGACTTGAATCACACACAACAAATCTGTGCATTTCTTTAAAATTGCCTATTCTAACTTCCATTGGTTCTGTAACTGGGGTACTAATTTGTTTATTAGAAACGCCCACTACTTGGACCGTTTCTCCCGAGAGGGGTAGGTTTGGAACGTCTGCTGTTCTTACAGTAGAACGGGTAGCACCAGTGTCCAATAGAAAGGTAACATAATTTCCTTCAACCTTTCCTTTAATGTATGGTCCTGACTGGTCTACCGGCAAGGAGGCGCCAAGTACGCACTCCTCGTCCTCTTCTCTCGGGCACCATCAGTAGGTGTCCTCATTGAAAAATGTATCACTCAAAAGATATTCGGCCAATTCATCAACGTAAAAACGGCTTGCAAAGGCCAGATTCTGAGAATCTGGCCCTTTGCGAGCGCAATTTTTGCCTTTGGGATTCATCATCCCAAATGCAAAAATTGCTATTATAGAATTTGCATTTTTGCGAGGAATTGCATTTAAGGAATCTCAAATAGAGATTCCTTAAATGCAATTCATGAAACATTTAAAAATTGCGACTTCGCTGTTTTGGGCCGCTATTTACCGCGAAGTCAAACCTTGTGGTAAATAGCGGAAACTTAGAAAAATGCACTTAAGTGCATTTTTCTAAGTTCTATGTTACACACACACATGTCCTTGGGACATGTGTGTGCGTAACACCAGCGTCCAATTTAATTTCAGGGGTGCAACAGGGTGTCCTTTGGACACCCCTGCACCCTTGAAATCGCAAACTCAAAATGCAAATCGCTAATAGCGATTCGCACATTGATATGTCTTCCCATTCATTCCTATGGGCCTTTAGGCCCATAGGAATGAATGAGGAGTTATTCCTTATTTGCAATTAGCAATTAGCTAATCGCAAATAAGGAAGCTGTAGGAATCACAAAATAAATTGCGATTTGTACATGATTCCCGTTTTGCGAGTCTGTAATTGCGATTCCTTAATAATCGCTATTACAGACTCGCAAAACGGGACTTTGATGAATGTAGGGGTATGTGATGTCACTGTGTCTCTCCTTTCACTTCCCTCCCAATTTGTGGTATCCACACTTTGGTGTGCTATGTTCCTAAAATTTGGCATAGGCGCAAGGGGTAACTAGTTTTGTATTATCTGCTGCTGTGGCTTCTGTGGCACCTCATTCTGCGTTTGTGGATTCAAATCATTAGTTTGCATATTACCATTTTGCGTAGCCTTACACTCGTTTTTCCAGTGCCCTAACTTGCCACACCCGTGACAAGGGAACTTCTTTTTTGCTTCCTCTCTATTGAATTTCCCCCTTGGCTTAACCCCATTACCATCATTTTGATTCTGATTATTGTTGATTTGACTCAATTGAAGCTCTTGTTGCTCTGCTAATTTCACTTGTGCCCACATTACTTTTTCCTTTAATTCTTTTTGTTTATTGTCGAGTTCATCTTCACAATATTTTGCATATTTAAGGATTTCATCAATCGGCTTGGCCTGCCAGCAAATTTTATGGTCTTTAATCCATTACAAACCTATAGATGAAATGCGTCATGTCCTTCATATCAATATTGTCCAGACCACTATACTGTTTAAATACCTGTAACAGGCGTTCATACTATGCATGCACAGATTCATCTTTATTCTGGGTAGTTCTATCTATTCTAGTCCAATCTGTCTCTTTTGCAGGCACCTTCCCTTTGAGGTAGAGTATTACCTGGTTGTACTTTTTCATAACCTCATCAGAAGGTGCCCCGTCTTTGGGTCTCTGAGGTATTCATCACTAGGCCAATCAATAGCAATTTTACATTCTGTCCACAGATCTACAGGAACAACAAAGTTAAACAATCCATCTAAATCTGTCAAAAGACATTTTGAAACCTTCACAAATCTTTTGACTTGTCTGTACCATTCTACTGGTTTTTCTCGAAGTTTAGGGAAATCATTTGTAAATGACAAAATATCCTGTCGGGACCATGGGACATGTACATAACCTCTACCTGGTACCTCTCTCATGGGGTATAACTTTTCCACTTTTTCTGTCTCTTTTAATCTGTATTCAGAAACAGTTTGTTTTGATCGAGCCTCTTCCTTTTTCTTTGCCCATCTAATTTTCCATTTTTCTAGGTCACCCAATTTCTATAATAATGACATCAACTCTTTGATTTGGACTTTTTCCCTGATGCATTCATGTTTTCCAAATCTTTGTCAGAAAACTCAACTCGATATGGTTTTTGTAACACTTTAGATTTGCCAATGTCAATTCCCATATTTGCTACTGAAACCATTTAATTTTTCATGAAACACTCTTGGATTTTTAGTAATGCTTTTACATATGAACAGTAACTGATCTTCACTGAATGTATTTAATCTATCCAATCCCACATTTCCAGCCATCATTTCCTCTAATTCAACTCTTAATTTAAATATAGCTAATACTTTTGGCTGTGACTTTGGTTTCTCTATTTCTCGTGTCCATCTCTCTATTTCTTCTAGGGTGACTACTGTGGCACTTTTTGTACCTGAGGATGTCTCCATCTGTACTTCTCTAGAATTCACAGGAGTGGTTTTTCTGACCGAGTCACCCACTGGTTCTCGTATGGGTAAATCCATTAGATAAATCACTGACTCACATTCACTCGCCTGATCATCAACTATTAAGGGTTTTTTTCTTGGCTGAACTATAGTTGTAATCAGAACTGGAGTTTTAGGACTAGCTTGCTTATCTCCGTACAAAGGTACAACTGGGCCAATAGCTACTGGAATTGTTAGGGCTTCAGGACTTGTATTTAATTGAGAAATTTTCTGAATCAATTCACTTCTTTGTTTATTTAATGCTTCTCTTTCCCTGTCTTGCAGTACTTTTTCTAACGAAGTCTCATGTACCACCTGCGGAATCAGAGGTGGTTTCAAAAACGGAGCATTTGGATTAACTGTACTTGGTTCCTTATTATAAGGTGGTGGATTTTTCAATAACAAATCCTCTAAATAATCATCATCTGACTCACCACTAGTCATTAAATGTTTTGTTTTCTCATTCGTTTTACCTCCAATGGGCTCTTCTAAAGTTAATACAGGATACAGTCCTTCCACCAACATGGACTGTCTCATTGTGTCATTAATTTATCTCTTGTATCTTTTGGAAATCGGGGATAAAATCTACTCCAATTACCATTACTTCTGTGTCTATCTCGCTCAAAGGCCTCAGTTTCCCATTCCTCCAATGCCTCAAACTGTGTTAATCTAGGTCTGGGATCTAATTCATTCATGCGAGTTCTCAGATTGTGCAGAATTCTGCCATTAAATGTACCATTTTCTGGAAATGCTAAAACACCATCATCTTTTGTGTACTCTAATCAATTTTCTAACCAAACACAAGTATGATAGCCCCTTTCTACCATCATGTATGATGCGGGCGTATTTGGTGGTGGAATAATAGTTCCTTCTTGTGTTTTAATTACTTTATCTTTCTTGAAATAATTCTTAATTCTTTTAATGATTGACATTTTTCTCTTTCCTCCGTACATGTTAAAGGGTCTTCCTCTTATATGCTGTTCTTGGGCAAACCCTAAATATCTCCTATCAGGTCTATTTCCTTCAAGCCGACCTATATGCCACATATATTTCAAACGCAAATCTTCTGGATATTCTCAATTTGTTTACAAAATTATTTCCAATACCAGCGCGTCTTTTATTTTCCAGTGACCAATCAAATTTTTGAATTCAAAATAAATTCAACCAATAGTTGCGTGGCTTTTCTCATGAGACTAGTTCTCATGCTCCTGTACTCACCCCTCCTCTACAATTTATCTCAGCTACAAACCCCCTGTCTCAACCAATACCAGCGCAGCTCTGAGTGACGTCAGCGCAGCTCCGCGACTGACTCCCTCCTTTGCAAGGTAATACGAGAACTTAATTTCTTTCACTTTTAATGCAGATTTTTATTATTCAACAACGTAAAAACATTCTCCACTGTACCTGAGTGACTTATTCAAAGGAAAGTTAAATTTCACTCACTACGAGTAAATCCCTTCCGCTTACTCTTCATATACTACGAGTAGATCCCTTCCGTCTACCCTTCACACAAGCATTAGACAACCTGCTACTCCTTCAGACTTATCCACTCCGGGATATACCAAGGCCAAAGTTTCACCAGCGAACCCCTTTGCTATCAATCAAGCTCAGACGAACCTGCTACTCCTTCCGTGTGACCCTTTATAGGTGAAATCACACAAAAAGTTTTGCTAGCGATCTCTTTGCTATCATTTATTCATACATTCATACAGAAAAAATCCCTAAATAGTGCTTCCGGTTTTACCTAAAAATGCACCTATTTCCTACAGGTAAGTGACCTCACTGCAGTGTGGCGTCCATTTACCACCCGCTATTCTGCCCCGGGGATTCCAGACAAAACATATAACAGGTGCGAACAGTTTTGGTTAATACATAAATCAATACAATCAATAATACGATTTCAAATATGCAAAAATATTTTTCATTAACCAACTAACTTCAACTAACTACCTATCTTAACCCGACTCTAGTCAGTGATTTTTAACTTTCATTTAGGACCTATACCATTGACTTACCAATCCACGTCATCTGTACCTAAAGTCCTAAGGGATCAAGGGTGTTAGAATAATAGGAAAAATAACATTTGCACTCATATAATAACCACAGACTCTGGAAGTTTTAAAATCTTTATCTAGATTTCTTAAATGGTCATGATCCAAAGATTAAACACCAACAGACTTTCAATTATGAAGATCAGAATTAATGAGTAACTATGCAAAAGATATATTATAGTGAACAATAGGGAAAGTAAGAAATGGAACATGCTATGTAATCAAACGATTTGAACGTTTAACAAAAAGGGAAAGGTAAGGCAAAAGGAAACACGTAATCAAGCCTATCTCAAGATTTTAACAAATAGGGTGGGTAAGAAAAGGGAAAATATGTAATCAAAAAAATTTTAACGGTAGGAAAGGTAAAAGAAAGAAATAATGCAAGAGACGAACCTACACAGGTTTATAATTACCTAGAATGGTGTGTAGACCAACCCTGGCCACGGGCTGGACAAAGGACAGAACCCCGAAAATGCAGGCGCCAGCAAGGCAAGCAGGTGTAGACCAGAATTCAGGACAGGTAAAGCCAAATTGGATCAGGACAGGACCACCAAAGGTTAAGACTGGCACCCACAGTTAAGTTGCAACGCCAGCGCTACTCCCTCTCTGCAGCTAACAGCCAGAACCCCGATTGGGTTATCGATTTCACCAGCACTCCAGCTTCCCGAACCCCGATAGGGTCAGCGAATCTTCTGACATAGTGCTACTCAGCCCTCTGTTCTTGGTCACCTATTGAGTGCGTTGGCTCAGTGACAGGTGACAGGTCAGCTATTCGGACAAGTCGGACAAATTAACTAACTAAGCTTTCCCTAGTTATACTATTTTTCGGGTGAGTGCACCACCCCCCAATGTTGCAAGTGTAAGGATCCCCAATTTTGATTGGACAAGGAATGAGGAGACATACATACATATACATACATTGATACTTGTATAGCGCACTACTCACCCGCAAGGGTCTCAAGGCGCTTGTACGAATACCTCTGTGGAACCCTTCCTGGCTTTCCCTGTGAGGGCACCCTCAAGGTGGAGGCCAGGCATCCTTAGCGTTGTGGGGGCCGTTGTGGAGATTAAGCAAGCTACTGCCCAGAGTTGCAGAGTGGGACTCCATGATTGGAATAGGCACCGAGGCGAGAATTATCAGGTCCGTGGAATTTTGAGCCCAAGACCCGCCGAGGCAGGGAATTGAACCCTGGTCCCGGGCCAGACCTCTGCATCAGGGTCTGCCGCTCTAACCATTGAGCCACACTTCTCCACATAGAGAGGTCATCACACCATCCCAAAATGAAACTTTCTGCATATCATATTTAAATTAACGTTCCCGCCCATCAATTTATTTTCTCATGACATCTTTATTCCACCCAACAATAAATGTTCTATTAGTAAATACGTTGTATTAACATTGTACATTTGAGCTTCCTCTGACAGAGGTAAAGGGTCAGCTTACAGGCACATCTTGGATGAGACTGTTCCTGGCAACCATTCAATGCCATTTCTGAAGTGTCCCTTGGTTTCTTGTGCGCATGTTCAAAATGGATGCACGTGGGATCTCGTCAGGCCCAAAGGAGTTACATGTAAAAATAGAAGACAACCAGTTTTAGAACAAAGGATAAAAGAGTATTCTGTATACCATTTATCTCTACTCTATACCCATTATTTTATATTTAACTGTTGCATTAAGATTAGGCAGAATGAACAGCTTAGCAAAAGCAGCAGTGCAAGCTTCATGCATGCTGTAACACAGAGCAGCAATCTTAGTACTAGTGCGCAGAAGCAAAAAGGTTTCCCTCCAAGCGAAATATACGTCATGTCACGCGAGTTTGACTGACGCATGCGCAGTAAGAAGTCCCGCGTAGCAGCAGCCATTTCATTTGCAAGCGGAATAACATTAGTAAAACACATAAGCAAACCTCACTCGGACACTCATTTGTGTTGTGTAATGCGATATTAATAAAACAAACATGTTTATTAGTATATTAACGTGCTGAGAGGACTGATTACAAGCAAGTTGCGTTACGTGCGAATCCTTGCTCCATCAAAGTGTAAATGTTCATAACAACTGCTCAGTGCTCAAGTGATCAAACAGTGCTGGAGAAAAACAGCAAACGGAGGCCATATCTACAAGGAAATAGCACAGTGCGGACGCAAATTTTGCAGAGCCGCCCTGCCTCATTTAAAAAAATGCAGGGATGCCCCGTATTTACAATTGAGCTTCTGGTTTTATGGTATTGATTTTTTTAACATATCCGTCTGTATTTATCCATATTTATTTTTTGGCTCATCTTATCTGTATTTATCCATACCTATTGTGTAGTTTGAGAATACATTGTGTGATAAAATGGAACCTTTACACATGTATTTAACTGCTAAACAGGCGCTCATACTTTGATGTCTGTCGCATTTTAGCAAATTTAGCAGCCAAATATCGCCAAATACTACACCCACAAGTAAATATTAGCATTGTGCTATAAAAGTATCTTAACAAATGCCTGCATTTAGGGAAATCTCAACCCCCATGCTGTCGATCTGCTCAGCTGCTGACCTGGAATTCACGAAAGACAGCATGGAGAGTCATTCACATGAAGCCCAATTTTCAATATTTTTCTGCTTTTAAAAATAAATACAGACAGAAAAAATATTGTTTTCAGTCTGTATTTATCTGTAAAAATCAGTAAAAAATGGAAAACAGGAAGCCTTATTTACAATGTGGCCCCCTGTGTTTTCCCTTTCACTGGAGCTAAAATTAGCTGCCTAGCACCAACTCAGACATCCTTGAGCCATAGTGCAAGTTTGCTTGCGTTGCAGGGAATGATTGCTCATGTGCAGGAATGCACATAAACAATCCAAAGCTGTGGTTTACTACTTAAGTAGCAAACAGCCATTATTTAATGATTGTTCATGTGCAGGAAGGGACACCTTCCTGCTTATAAACAATTATTAAAGGTGTTTTGCTCTTTCTGTGTGTGATGCAGAATACAGCTCACATAGAAAGAGCTAAAACGAGGATAAATGAAAGTATTTCTCCTCGTTCGCCAATCTAACGCCTGCTTTTACATGGCGTTAGGTTTTGGTGCTGCCTCAGATTTATAGATCCTTGTAATTCTGAGGCAGCGTCAAAAAGCAATGGGTGTTGCGGTGGAACGCCCATAGCTACTTCCACTGCATGCCCCTTTCACCCAGATATCTGCGTGAAAGGGTATCATATTTACAAAACAGCGTTAAGCCACAGAAAGTGGCTTAACACCCCTTTGTACATATGGTGCAGGTCATTGCGACACTGGAATTCATAAAAAGTGAGGTTCCCGTGGCGCAATACCCTTGTAAATATGCCCCAGAGTCTGAGTGTGTACGATACAACTCTGTTCACACTTCTACTCCTGCACTGTGGGATCACTTGAGCTTAGATACGTCTATTTCCCCTAGTTCCAGATGGTCCTTAAACGCTGCCCCTGTGGTTTATATTAGAAAAAAAAATTGCAAAAAGAATGAAACCTTCTCAACTATGGTACTCACACCAACTAAAGCAAAAGGGGAGTAAAGAAACTGGAAAAGAAATGGAGATATTCTCAGGAACAGGAAGTCCTACAAACTCCATTATAGCAGAATAAATATTATGGAAATATATGAGTTGCAAATTATGGGACCTGTTCACAAAGGCATTTCGGAGTATTTATAAAGGTACTCCTGTCGTGCTCTTTTAGGTAATTTACTTCTTTTTACACTACAATGTTTCTCATGTAATTTATTGAATTTTCAGGGCACAGGCTAAGGGAATGGAGAAGACGTTACCGTCAAGATAAAACATAATAATATAATCTGTTCAGACGCTGTAGGGCTAGCGCTGCCAAGTAGAACATGCTATGTCCACGGTCAAGGACAGCTCGTGGTTGTCATATCATCCCAAGGCAACCGCACAAATGCTGGACTGCAAAATATGCTTTCAGGACTAAGGATTGACATAAATATTTGAAAATATGAATTGGAATCTACTGCAGGTATTTTCCAACGTTAGCTGTGCATTATCACTTTGCCAATTTCCTCCCTCCGCAAGTTCAAAAGCTCATATTGTACCTCTAAAGTATTCTGGGAGGTCCCCTTGCACGACATCCACGAATAAATTGCTCCTGAGAAACTACTTCAACTTCCAATCTTTATTTCATGAAATTATCCACATTTTACAACATCCTCAGGAGCTCCCACGATTCTGGGGGGCATATTCCTCAATAGATTGTCAAGTACCTCATAGTTGTCCTCCGTGTTCATCAGGGCATTCACAGCAGCACTCTGAAAAGACTCCAGCTCCTGCACTTCATTGGCAGCCCCAGTCAAATGCCCCTCTAGGGCATTCATAGACCAACCCAGATCTTCCGGCACCATCTCCACCTCCAACCTCTATTGGTTACTTAGGCTCTCTAATGGAAATTCTTTCCCAACTCTCCCAGGAAGGTCAGTTTTTAACTCTTATATAGACTGGATGTTGGCCTTCCGCCCTGATGGCAATTCAGCGTCTGCCTGTAGCTCTGATATAGGGCTTTTTGTTGTAACGTGTATTGTTGCTTTGCATCCTTTCCCATAGATACCTGTTTCCTGCTGCTCAGCCAGCCTGAATGTGATGTGTGTGGAATGTTAGAATGTCTGATGAGGTAGTGGAATGCTATAGTGCCTGATGGAGTGGAGAGACAATTGGAGTGTGTGGGCTGAGCATCAAGGATGCTGCTTTTGGTGGGGCTGAACTGCTGAACCTATTATCTGAACCTATTATCCTATTTACCATCCTGTAACTAAGCTTAATAAACATCTTACCTACAACTTACTTAATGGCTACCTTTTGACATCTTTCGGATTGATTTCCCTCCAAGCAAGGAGAAGAAACCATCCACTCCCACCTTTTTCCCTCCCATATTGGGCTCCATTAGTGTAAGGGAAGCACCAATCCTCAGGCCTCATGATCCACAGGGCAGCTCTGTGCTCTTCCCGGGAGTCACAGTTTGGCAAACCTAAGAATGAAGATGATGCTTACAAACACTGATGCAAGGGAAGGATTGCTGTTAGCCACAGGGATCACTTGCATCTCTTGAGCAGAAATCATCATTCCACGCATGGTCACACGCCTCTCCAAGGAGGGTATGGTCTCGTTTAAACTGTTGTGCGTTGGTGTCTTCATTGCCTCCGTAAGCCGCCAGCACACTCCAGAGTCCAGTGCCCCCAAAACTGCCCATTCCCCGTTCATATGGGTGGCCAACGCAGGATTTCTAGTTTAGCATAGTCAACTTCATGCAACAAATCAACCCAGCAGGTAGGATCTCAGATCAGTCGCCCCCTTGTTACGTCAAGATTCACCCTCCAAAGGTATGACTCCATGTAGTCCTATCGCATCACCTTGTCCAAGGATGACCTCCCGTACCTGTACACAAACAAGGGAGTGGTTGAATGGGGCTTGATCCAGAGTTCTCTGTGGATGTGACCATCATGGAGCTCCGTTGCCCCCCCTTAACACATTTTCACCTGCACTGTAAGAATTTTATCTGTGGATTTGTATCGTTCACAAACCATCACCTGTGACAGCGTTAATCTTGTCAGTATCAACCTCCTTAACTGTGAGTAAAAACCACCAGCGAGGTTGGTGGTGCAAAGAAATGGGAAGCCAGAGTATCTCTGGCATATTCTAAACATGGACCTAAGAATCCAGAGTAGTGTGATTTGACAGGTTTTTTTATTTAGAATTATTTTCATTAACCCCTTCGCTGCTGATCCAAAGAAAAATATTCCACAGCGGATCAAACAACCAGCACCTGTAATTTCCAACGTCCCTAAAGTATTCAGTCTTGTTGTGCTGACAACCTCCAGGACCTGCTGCGGTTCGGTCCCACTGGAATTCCAGAGATAAACTTTGGAGAAGAATGGAGGCAGCACCAAGCACGAAGTAAAACAGGACCAAAGTTGTATCAAAAAATATATTTTTCTTTTTATTTTCGTATTTTCAAAGTGCACAGGACAACCAACGCGTTTCGCTCCGCAACCCTGGTAGCTTCGTCAGGGCTCCAGAGGTTCGTCTTGTAACGGCGGCCCGTAACGGATTCAATTGAGCCGCCGTTACAAGACGAACCTCAGGAGCACGTGTGGCAGCAGCTTACCAAGGACTGCACATACGTCACACTACTTCCAGTCTACTTAAAATATTAATATTCAATTTGAGAAATTACCCTTCATGTAACTGGCATTATCAACCTGACGGCCTGTGACGTTTTGTTTACACCTCTATTCCCAATATTGGAATCTCTGTATTAGCATTCTTACCATTGCATTGGCCAGCTCCATTGTCAACTTTATTGCGCCACAGCAAAAGTAACCAGTATTTTTACCCTGACGAAGCTCCCACGGTTGGGGAGCGAAACGCGTTGGCTGTCCTGTGCACTTTGAAAATACGAAAATAAAAAGAAAAATATATTTTTTGATACAACTTTGGTCCTGTTTTACTTCGTGCTTGGTGCTGCCTCCATTCTTCTCCAACCCTTCGCTGCTGATGACGAGCTCAGCTCGTCATCAGCCACGGTGGTCGTGTGCGGATGACGAGCTGAGCTCGTCATGTAACACAGCTTTTTAAAAATTGCCGCACACAGCGGGAAAAGACACCGCAGCGATGCGGTTAAGCATTTTTGAAAAATAACAAGATATACAATCAACTGTTTGTAAAGAGGTTGGTCCGTGGAGGTACAATGTTCACTCGTACAGTTTTGGGGGACGTTTGCAAACAGATGACAAAAATATATAAAAATAAGAAGCATATGATACAATCAATACATATCTGATCAAATCAATCTGTGAATTGTCCCAGAAGAAAATTAAAATAAATTTAAAGCAAAATAAAGCAAAAGAGGATGGCCTGCATACCTGGGGAATTGACAGTTTTGAACCAACATTTTTTGGTTTGTCAGGAAATGTGCTCTGGGTGGGTTTCTGTTAAAGCGTGTCAGGCCACGGGATTGGTTAACTGGGTGTGACTTGCACCCTATGGGGCTTATTTACAAGCCCCTTACGCCACTGGTATGTCACTTTTTCCCATTTTAAAACTGAAGCACTGGAGGCCCAAGGGGCTTGTAAATAAGTAAGTGAAAACACAGTTGTCAGTATTTCTTATTGATTGGCTATGCAACAGAATTGTTCAACCGTTCCTTATTGTGCAACGGAGAGAGTTTTGTCATCTTTGCAGATCCAGATGCCAAAAGTGTATTTTCTCCTTTGCACACATCCCAGGCCTCTTACTTACTGGACTTAATTTTTCTCTACGGTTCAAGCAGGGCTTTAAGTGGGGGGGGGGGGGGGGGCGGGTCTGTGGGGGTCTGAGCCCCCCCCCCCCAGTTTTTTTTGGGGGGGGGGGGCTCAAAAAGGGTCTCTATTTTCGGGTCTCAAAGGTCAAAGATAGGATGACCCGACGTCCCGGTTTTTGTTTGGTGTTACTAGTGTGGGTAACATGTCTTGATAGTGAAATACTGCCAATTTCGTTTTTCACTATTGAAAGGCTATCTTGCCCATAGGATAACATGGGGAATGCCGTGTAACATGTTTACCTGAATATCTTCCCGTAACGGCAAGATGGTGTTCTGACATGGCTTTTGGCTTTATTTCGGAGTGATGATGACTTTAAGCTTGCTAACATCTATAATCTGTATTCTTACCTTGTGTTGGCCCTTTTAAGCCCTTTCTTCCAGACCTAGAAGAGGATAGCTGCTTTATATGATGATAGATCCCTTATTCTTGACTCTAATCCATCTATTGCCTATTGGCTTTGACATAATTATGTGTCCTTTGTAGTCCTGACTTTATATTACATATTGGTATGGTTTGTGTAGGTACTCTGACAGAGCTAAGGGTTATTTCATCCTTCTCAGGCCTACAAGGCCCAGAACTAGAGAGAGTCCATTTTGCTTTCTATGCCTGCAGAACTGAGATGCTTGTAGGGTAAAGGTAATATTTTAGTTTTGAGCTGTTGTTCGTCCTAAACGAACCGGAGAGAACCGGCCAGAGCTGAATCTAATCAAGAAGTGTCCCTGGGCTCAGGTCTCTAGACGAAACAAGCAGCTGATCACTGTGGGAGCGTCTAGAGCAAGGAGCCCGGTGCATGGACCTGGTGGGAGGAGGCTACTGGCTGGAACTTTCCACTAGAGGAGAGGATTCCATATTAGCGAGTTGCAGGAGAGGAGGGGTGTCAGTTTGGTTCTTGAAGAGTGAAGAGTAGAATGGTTGCTGGAGCTGAAGAGTACAGTTCAGTTCAATTGGTTTTCTGGAATGGAGAGAGAAGGCAGATAATTGCTGAAGCTGGAGAGAGCAGTCATATGAACAAAGTTGGAACTATCAGCTGGGGCTGCCAGTTTATCAGAATGCATTAAAGCAGATGGAGGAGTTGAAGCTGCCAGCTTCAGCAGTTGAGCTAGAGGAGGGAAGCTGTGGTGACGGAGGGAGAGAGAGAGAGAGCCCTGATTCCACCAGAGAGAGAGAGAAACATTCCTTCTAATAGGTGAGGTAGTCTGAACTAGTTTGCTTTACACTTACACCTTAATCTTGTCTTTATTCCCTAGGCTATTGTATGTCTAATCCTTTTTCTTTCAGCCGTGTGTTACAGTTCCTGTTAGTTACAGAGACCCCGCAGATCTGTGTATGTGTCTATTCCCATTTTATTGTTATTGTAATAAAGATGCCCCAGTTCTTAGTGAACCAGTGTGCATGTGTTGTTCTTATGATAGAGCTAACCTTTCTTCAAAAGGAAATAGGAGCGCTTAAATCAGGGAATAACTTTTGCATACAGTGTGTGTCTCTTGTTCTTAAAGCGCAGGTAACCTTTCCTTCTAGTCAGGTGTTACAACCAGAACAGATGCTGCCCCTGATCAGGTAAGTAGCCACTGAATAATTAGGGAGAGAGAGGAGCCCTTGAGCTAGGGAAATAGTTATACACTAAGTAATTCGGCCATTCCATAATATTATTGTAGTAGTGAACCTTTAGTGAATAGTGAGAGAAACTTCCCAACATAGAGAAAGAGAGAGCTGAAGGTATTCATAGGAAAGTGATCGTCGTTGGTAAGCGGCGTTAATGAGAACACCAGGTGGGAAACTGGTGCATAGATCCGCCGGATTGCGGATCGGGCTGTGAGTGAGAGAACACTAGGGAGGAACACTAGTGTGTAGGTCCGCCGGATTGTGGACCGGGCTGTGAGGGAGAGAGCACTAGGGGGGAACACTAGTGTGTAGGCACGCAGGATTGCGATTTGCCGAGCGAGCACTGACTGTGGTCAGTGTGTAATGGTAAATAATCAGAACTGCCCCAGGGTAGATTAGTCTGGACCCATGTGGTCGCGAGACTATGAGGTATGAGTGTGGTGTAGGGCATGGACGTCCTTAGTAATCAGTGAGTATTCCTAGCAATCCCTATAGATTTAGTGGTGTTTCTGATGATATGAGCTTGTATATTGCGAGTTCCCCATCCTCAGGTAGGTACCCAGGTGCCTGGACAGATGGGTCCTGAGGAGGGAGGTGGTTACGTTCCGGCTGGGTTGGAGGTGCTCTGAGGAGCTGATCCTATCTGGTCCGAGAATCCGGCCGTTACAGATGGACATATGGAATCTGGTATCCCTGAACTCAGAATTTAATAACACATCCTTCCGTGAAGGTGGTTTTTAAATTCCAAGTTTGGAAATAGCACTTTTAGAAAGTGGCTACTTTCCTGTTCAACCTTTCTGTGTGCCTCTGCCTGGTTGTGTATTGACTGTCTGGTTTGTGAGTGACAGGGGCTGGGGGCGGCTCCAGGACGCTGGCTGAGTCAGCACAAGGCTGAGTAGACCCATCTGCATGTAGAGTGGTGGGGGGAGTAGCACCTGGGTTTCAGTAGGGCTGTGGCTGCCTGCCACAATGCTGGCTCCACCTCTTGCGGTGCGTCTGATGGCCTGCACACAATGCTAGTCATCTTGCTTTAGACCATGCACCTACTCGGATAGACCACATCCCTTTAAGAAACTTGCGACGCCCCTTTTAGAGCACCACCAGTTTTTTTTCCTCACTTAAAGCCCTGGGTTCAAGGTTTTACCAACACTAACATAGAAATAACACTTTCACTCAGGAAATCTGGACAATCAGACCCACCAGCTACTAATCAGATCGACCAGTCAACCGGATGGACCCTCGTCCGTTCTTACCCCCAATATGTCCAACCGCTACTCAGCCGCGGTCGGTAGGAGAGTACCTACCGGGGCCGTGACGTGGGGACGGGGAGGGGCAGGGTGGGGGTTAGAAATGTATGGATAATGGAGGTTTGCAGGTAAGTAAACATTTAAATAAATCAAACGAATGTCGTTGCGCGCACAGCATCCCCAAATGCAATGCAGTGCGCGCAACGAAATTCGTTTGATTTATTTAAATGTTTACTTACCTGCAAACCTCCATTATCCATACATTACTATCCCCCACCCTGCCCCTCCCCCTCCCCACGTCCCCACCCAGGCAGGTACTCCCCTACCGACCGCGGCTGCCGCTACTCATTCAGTGGACCTCACTTTGTGAACTCCCTGCACTGCTTAGAAGTCGCAGGAACGCTTTGCAGAGAGCTTTACAAACATCTCAGGGAATGAATGCATCCACTTTGTTCTCTTAGGGCTCTTTTCACTACAATATTTTTTCGTTTAATTGATAGAACTTGCCGTGCACGGAATGGGCTGAGGCAGAGAGGACTTTACTGTCAAGATAAAAGATAACATGCTATCATTGTTACCTGTCCACACTGTGAAGGGCTGACGCTGCCGCGTAGAACAAGCTCTGCCCTCGGTCAAGGGCATCTCGCAGATGTCACATCCTCTCAAGGTGACCGACCAAATTCTAAATCAGGGCGTGAAAGACACGCTTTCTGCAGCACTATTTAACATGAATTGAAAATACGAATTGGAATCAACCGCAGGCATGAGAGATGCGCTCTGTGTCGAGGACAAGAGCACGGGGAGCTCGCCATCGCCCCCAGCTGGACAAAGATACACCACCCCTCGTCTAAAAGCGTCACCACAAATAAGGATTTTGTCTGAAGTATGACCAGCGTCGCGATTAATGGGACATGACTGAAAACGGGAAATACTTTGATTGTTTTTGGCAATTCATTGCCAAAAAGAAACATATTTATGCTTTTGTGTTCGTGTTTCATATGCCTCTGTGCATTCTGAAACCATCTCACTTGCTGATAAGAGGCCCCTCCAAGCCTCTTCAGGCTGGGAGGACCATTCGTCGTCTCTCTGCGTCCTCGTGGGCCCATGGATACACGAAGTGACATTTTGAACACAGCAGTCTAGTGCGTGACACAGAAATCAGCCAGTCAGCCGCCCTCGTGCATTTCAGTGTGGGGACAGGGAAAGCTACACTGGTTTGGATGCGACCAGAAACCCATGGTTTACTCGGTCATAATTGCCACTTGGTTGAGCAGAGGCCTATTTCACCAGGAGCACAAAATGGATGCGTGATGCTGAAGGGCGCATTAGCCCTGCTTCAGATGAGGCGGCTGTAGTACTGGGTAGTGGAACGCTAAGCAACAATTAACACTGCACTGTAACATGCTAATTTCTCTTTCCCGCGCACCACCCCATCGTTCATCCTCAAGGATAGCCACTGGTACAATTTGCCTTTCGCTGCCTCCACCATATTAATTATTCTTTATTTTTGTCGGTTTTATGTAGCACGACACAGGCATTTCAAAGCACTTCCATATTGCTGTGGATAATGTACTTGCATAAACCGGGTCCGGTGACTTAGTGGACTTATGCGCCCACAGTAGGGACCTGTGTTTGACCTCATTGTCACAGGTTGAAAGCCCGGCGGGTCCACTCAGCCTTTACTCCTTCTGAGGCCGATAAAATGAGTACCAGTGAGTTGGGTAGCGATAAACATCTGTTATTCAGCGCCAAGATACCCTTGGGTGAACGTGCACTTTACAAATACACATGGTATGTTAAAACATAAAGGGCATGACTACCAGTTCGTCAATGCAGAGGGAACAAAATTACCATGGCTGGAGTTACTGATTCCAGCCAGTAATTCCTCCTCCACTTATAGTTATTCTGCTTGGAATGGGGAATGACTTGTGGACTGGGTATTAGTGAGTTTAAATTGCCAAGCAAATCCACATTCCATGCAGATAGGGACAGCAGGTGGGGCAGAGGGAGGTTGCATTGGGTGGCGGAGCATGGTGCTAGGCAGAGGTGAGCCTTCCATGCTCCGCTGAATCATACAAGGGGGGGTCAGGGCTGTGGAAGGGGGGGGGCAGTCCGCCCCGGCAGCACAAGCTTTGGAGATGTTCGCTTCCTCTTTGCTCTTAGCTGCGGCCATCGTGGGGCAGACAACGCGACTGGCCAGCACCCCCCGTTTTTACACGCGGACACCGCAGGTGGCAAAAGCAGGGACCGCCACATGCGGCACAAGGTCTAGCTATGCCACTGTATTGTGTAGTGGATTTGTGTAGTGGAATTATGTGACATGGCGTGCAGTGGAATTATATGGATAGCAATTATGTAGTATTGAGTTTACTGGAAATATGTGGAGTGGGATTGTGTGTTATGGAGAGTAATTATGTGGACAGTTTATTTACAGACATTTAAATGTTGTGTGCCACAAAAAAAAAATCTTTCCTTTTACAGAAAGATTGATACATAAATTCTATCACTTTGAAGTCAGAAAAGAAAACTAAAGAGAATGCCTCCTCGGAAGTCAGAGCCTTACATCTGACCTCTGTTTTTGAATGCACAGCAAATGTGACAATATAAGAATAGGATTAAAGGCCTGTTTATAGAAAGCGGGCATTCAGAAGATTACAGTGCATAGGCTTTGCTCCACAGGAGGGAGAACTCAAGCTGGACGGCCTATAACAAATAAAGCCAGCAAATAGAAAGCAAGCAAATGTGAGTTACAAACCGCAAAGCCAATGTTAAGCAATTGACAGAATGCATTCATAGGGAAGCTTTCGGAATGCCCTCAAGATGTCTTTAGCAAAACAGGCAGCTGCGACTTCTGGTGAGCTTCAACCTAAAAATTGCCACTGGTCCATGTGACATTGCCACTGAGAAGTATAGCGACTCACTGCAGTTCCTGATGGGCACTACCATGAAGGCAAACATGAACATTCTCACATATACACACTTCCTTGGGGACGTTAGAGTCACTACAGGATACCCAGCCCAGAAGAACAAGTTGGCACAATGCTCCACAAATGATGCAAAACTGTGCACATTCAATTGTGGTGTCCTGACTGAATGGTGAATAGTGGAATAATGTGCAGCCCTTCTAACACAAAGACTCCAAAATCAGTGCTGCAAACAAGAACTCCCATCCAATTCATGGTCAGCCAAAAATGTCTACATGTGACCAAAACACACTCACACAAAACATGGTTTATCACCTCGCTATGGAAACATAGGGCCTGATTACAAGTTTAATGCAAAATCCACAGTTGATGGACAGAATGCAGAACAATGTTACACATTCACCTCAGTACAGAGATCTGGGGCTATATCCATCGTTTTTTTGCACTCCACACCACCCCAGTTCAGACATGGCCATATGCAAATCAGCCTTGACCCTGTGCCTCATGGGAACAGTCCAGCCCGAACTGCCAAGCCATGTCCTTCCTGGACCGGAATCAAGCATCCTAGGACCGGTTTCTGGTTATCAGCTGTCTTCAGCCAGCATAGCTTGACTCCAGTGGTGTGGAGAGCATGGGACTCACGTCTGAGCATACCCATCCCACTCGGGGTGACAAATGCAAGTATCGCTTTGATTACAAGTTTGGCAGATGGGATACTTCCTCACAAATGTGACGGATATCCTTCCCACGGTATAAAATTCCATAGGCTAAAATTGAATTGTAATTTGGCAAACAGGATATCCATCGGGTTTGTGTCAGAGTAATCCTGTCCGCCAAATTTGTAATAAGGTCCTAAGTCAAAAGTGCAATAACGGGTAGCCAATCTATTTTACTCTGCTGGCTGGCACTAGCATTGTGAATGCACTGGTTCTGTGTGTTGGGTTTGTCCACTAAAGTACCGTGGACAAAGTAGCAAAGAGATCATACTTCCTTTATTGATATGTGACACCCCAACAAGGAAAAAACACATGACCATAGGTTCCAGGACCAGTTCTCCACTGCCCTGTGTAGAGTTCTGGAACCAGATAACAATTTGTATACATATCACACAGACACCCTTCTTTATAAATCCAAGGCAGCATTAGAACAAGTGAATATCAATCGAATAATACTACACCCATACCTTCAAAATGGCTTCCCTTAGAGAGCTCTGCAGCACCCCTACATCTTTGAACCCCAGCACCCCAGAGATATGAACCGGGACTCCGAACACTTCAAAGCAGTTAGCACCTAAGTAGGGGGCACCCCTTCCTTGTAAATAAAGCACATACATACTATATGGGTGCCCACCACCCATCACTTCCTTCCAAAGGGTACCCACACACAGACCCTCATGGAGAACGTAAAAACCTACAACAGGAATATTAATATATGTTGAACTTGCCTGGAAGACTCCTTCGATACCGCATGCCACTGTATAGCCTCAATCGATCTCAAAAGGCATGACAATGCATATAGAATCGGAAACTGATGAACATGCAGTCCCAAAGTCTGAAGTGAAATTCATTGCTACCAGTGCTTTAAATTGAAATCTAAGAATGCACTTCCTTACTATCTTAGACTACCAGTAAGATATAGAGGAGTGTCAGTACTCTCCCACTAAAAGTATTCCACACTTTCTGAGAAGTATGACCCCTTTTAAAATAAAGAAAGTGCAGCTACTCAATAACACCAGGCAGGATATGTCTATTTGAAACCAGGAGGGACCATCGGTGCACGCGTCAGTCTTCTTTCATATCCTTCTACAACCACAGTACCATGCTCCCATTCCCATCTACCTGGAAGTCCGCACGGATTAACTCCCAGTCATGGCGGCGATGACTGTGTTGAGGCACATGCCACATACCAGTCACTCACATACACCAAGAAGCCTGGGGGAGTAGCTCATACTGTTGCTTATGCAGGCTCGATTTCAGATTGCAAAACTGAGTTTAGAGTTGCTACTGGTTCCCACCACCGGAAACAACCCAGCGCTTTTAGGTGACAAGCGTTTGAATCAGTGTTATTATTTTTATTTTTTTTACTGTGTTTAGTTAAAGCATTGCCCTGTATAAGTGTGCGGGGTTATCAAATTAAATTTTAGTTTACTATATGAAGAGAGTGTGCCCAGCAGTATATTTTTTTGCACAGCAGATGCCAATCATTTGGGGTCTCATCGTAGCTTCAAAATGACTTGTACTGGAGAATAAGGAACCCACTTTTTTAATGCATGGACTTGGTGTGTCTGTGGATATAGGGCTATACAGGACAGCCACAGTTCCAACATCCCAAAGGTCAACAGATGAAAACATACACAGCACCAAAAAACTCATAGACCCAAACAGAGACAACTACACAGACATGCACCGATTTGAATAAAAAAAAAAAAAATTATAAGTCAGGGCAAACGTACATATATCAAGAGTCGTTATCGTCTGCATCCTTATCAAAATCATACAGCAGCAAAATATGTTTACACTTCCACATGTCATGATAACAAACCCATACATACAACCCCGTCCTCCCACCATCCATGACTTAACAGCCCTACTACAGGATGACATCATCTGCCACAATTTCTGGCGGATCACAGATGTATCCCCTAAACTTATTCCATGCCCCACACACTTTTCCCCACTTTCAAGGACATCCGCGATGAATAAAGACCGCTTTTTCTGCCACCATCGCTCCATCCATATCTTTACACCATTTTTGGAGCGTAGGCAATGCGTCCGACCCCCACAACATAGCAATATTATGTTTCGCCATCATCATACCAAGCATAGCCCAATCTTGTTCTTGGTGATTGAGGCCATTCGGTTCCCACACATTTAGCAGACAGCGCCTCGGCTCCGGTAGGACCGAGATTTCTAGTGCCTGAGAAAAAGTGCGCATTATTTTAACTCAGTATGCCACATTGTGGGGACAGTCCCAGATGGCGTGGTAAAACGTGCCCTCCGCCCCACAACTGCGTAGGCAGTATTTGTGCGATGCCGTTCCCATTACATGGAGCGTTGTCCTAGTGTAATACGTGCGGTGCAGCACTTTCAGTTGGACCAATCGGAGCCTGGATGGTATCGCCGTCTCACATGGTGAGGACAGAGCTTCCTGCCACTCCGAGTCTTCAAAGTCAGCCACTTCCCGGGACCAGGTCTGTCTCAGCTTGGACTTTGGGTCTGGCAAGTTGTTGACTAGCTTACGGTATGTCAAGGACGTCGCACTGTTCGTCATGTGTTCTGTTAGAAGTCTATCTTCCAATGGGGTGGCCTCCTGTAGGGAAGTGCCCAGTGGTATGACTGTCTGGAGTGCATGTCGGATTTGGAAATATCTAAATTTCTCCGTCGGCGCCATACCATACTGTGTTTGTAGATGTACAAAATCGACCACCGCCCCCTTTTTCCAAAGATCTCCTACCACAGAAATACCAATTTTGTCCCAATTTTGGAATCCTTTACTCCTGTGGATGTAACCTAGCTGTTGGGAGTCCCACAGTGGTGTAATTTGCGTGATTGTCCCTGCACACTGCAATCGGGCATGCGTTTGGTACCAAATATGTATTGTGTGTGCGGTAGGGCCAAGCAGCCCCGGGGGCCTACAGCACCTATATAGATTCGCCATCAATCCTTTCTCTTCCAAGCTCTGCTTGTCTGCATGGTATGCCGGCTCGTCTTGTGGGGCATGCAACCAATGGTTGACTATTTTAAGGTGCGCCACCAAGTAGTACAGCTGTACGCTCGGAAGTGCTATCCCTCCATCGTACCAGCTGCATACCAATTTGTCTTGTGCGATCCGCACCGGCTTGTTTCCCCATAGTAAGCTGGAAACTTCCGTTGCTATGGCCTTGAAGTAGGCTTGTGGGACTAAGAATGGTGTGTTTTCGAGAACATAGAGAAAGCGTGGATGCGCCATCATTTTATAAAGTGCCGCCTTCCCCAACAGTGTGAGGGGGAGATTACGCCACACCACCATATCGCGTTTAAATCAGTCTAATTGGGGCTTTACATTTTTCGTGTAGAACTAAGTAAAGTCAGATGTTACATAAATGCCCAGATATTTAAAGGCTTCATCAGTGACTTGCAATGGACAGTCCGCAGGCAGCAGCGGCGGCGGTCCAGCCAGCACGTACAGAACGGATGTGGACCAGTTTATCATGTATCTGGATACCCTACCAAATTTCTCACATACATTCAGTAACTCCAGGATGGATTTTCTAGGGGAGGTTAGGTATAACAACACGTTGTCCGCATACAGAGATATGTGATCCTCCCAGGTATCAGTCCAGAGGAGCCCTCTAATGGAGGGCTCCCATCGAAGCCAAGTTGCGAGCGGCTCTAATATCAGCGCGAACAACAGGGGGGACAGTGGGCACCCCTTCCGCGTACCCCGCGTAAGCAGGAAGTCTCTTGAAATGTGCCCATTGGCCGCTACATGCACCATTGGGTTGTTGTAAAGCAAACGGATCCAGGCACAAAATTTGGGGCCAAACCCTAAGTGCTGCAGTGCCGCGAACAAATACGGCCACTCCACCGTATCGAACGCCATACTGGCGTCAAGTGAGAGGATGACCGCAGGTTCCTGAATGTAGGATCGCCTAGTCAGCACTGCGTGCAGTCATCGTAAATTAAGCGCTGTACTGCGGTGAGGCATGAATCCGGACTGTTCAGGACTTATCAGGGACGATAGATTGGGGGTCAGCCGCATCGCCAATAGCTTGGCCAGTACCTTTGGCTCAGCATTATATAAGGAAATTGGGCGGTAGAAGCTACAATCCGCCAGTGGCTTGCCCGGTTTATGAATTGCAACAATCGTGGCCAGTCGTTGGTCACGTGGCAGTTCTCCAACCTGAAGACTGTCTTGGAACATATTCAAAAGGAAGGCCGCCATCATCTGCGTGGTGTGCTTCTATAGTTCGATTGGGAAGCCATTTGGACCCACCGCCTTGCTGGACGCAAGGGAGCCATAGGCCGTCTGCACTTCCTCGACCGAGAGGTTGGCTTCTAAAAGTAGCTCCGCCACCGGTGTGAGCTTTGGCATAGCAATATTCTTGATAGATCTCTGCGCTTCCTCAATTGTGAACGTGGTGCAGGAGGCATATACCTTTTCAAAATGGTCAGCCAATGTGTCTGCTATATCGTTGGGGGCAGTCACCGGGGAGCCAGCAGGCGTATGCAGTTGTGCAATTATCCTACCTGCTTTCTCCTTTTTATCTAGCCAGGCTAGCATTTTCCCCGCCTTGTCTCCTAGTTCGTATATCCTGTGGCGCGTGGCTTGGAGTCTGTCCAAGACCATTTCTCTCTGGTACGCCACGTACTCGCTTTGCTTAAGCCGCACTCGTTGTGCAGTTTGAGGCGTTGAACCATCTGCATGTTGAACCGTCGCCTCATCCAGATTGGCTTCTATATTATCGAGTTCAGTCCGTTTACATCGCGTGTGCCCCATGATTAATGCTATAGCTTGCCCACGTGCAACTACTTTATAGGCCTCCCATAGAATTCTGGGTGAGTCCACCGACCCTGTATTTTCTTGGAAGAAGTTTGTAGTAGTTTCTGTAATACCCTTCGATACCTCCGGTATATGCAAATAGCTAGGATGGATGGGGAATATTCGGCGCCTATGCGTCGGATGGTGTGTATTGGTTAGCAGTATTGGCGAGTAATCGGATATACCCCTAGGGTGGATATCTACCTTATCTATTCCCCCCAGGCCCTCCGCCATTACCAGGAAGTAGTCTATGCGCGTGAGACAATTGTGAACCCCAGAGGGGAAGGTGTATTGTCTAGTATTGGGGTGCCTATACCTCCAGGCGTCTGCGAGCCCCAAGGCCTCTATAAGCCCCGTCATACGGCGACCACATGGTGATGTCAGTTTTGTGGGGTGTCTATCTATTGTACCGTCCACTATATCATTGAAGTCGCCCCCTATCATCATCACTGCCACCGGCAATGCAAGCAGGAACGCAGTAAGCGCAGAGTGTGCCATGGTATGTAAGGATGGTGGGATGTACACAGAGACGAAATTAAACAATTTCCCTTCCCATTGGCAAGTGGCAGCTGCAAAGCATCCCTGGTCATCCACCCTCGTCTGGTGTACTATGAGTGGGAAGTTCTTTTTTATAAGTACACCCACACCTCTAGACCCGGGAGAGAACTCGGCATGGGCCACCATTTTGTAATCCCATCTGTCCATGGCCTTGCAAGTGGATCCCGTCAGGTGTGTCTCCTGTAAGAGGGCCACCGCAGGTGTGCACCGGTTTAAATATTGCAGTGCCAGACTTCTTTTCACCTTGTCCCCCAACCCCCGCACGTTCCAGGTCAGCACAGTTAATGGGGTCCCCGGGGCCAGTTGAGTCATTGGACGATTAGTGTCATATTGGGTGTGTGCAGACATGTGTTACAGAAACAAAGCATAGCGTTGCAAAATACTATCCAGTCATACAACTTCAGTGCATCTGCAGCTATTCGTTTGACCATGTGTGCCCTGAGAAACTGCGTTAACTAAACAAAATCAGCAAAATTCGCAACATTCATCAGTCTGTCATATATAATCAAAACAGAAAAAATAAAACAATATAGCTCGTTACAGTCACAATGAAAACAGTCTAACAGACCCCTAGCAATGAGATAAGCTCGTCCATCGTGACAACACATATCAGTACTGTGAAAACAACCACAATTTCTCCAACCCCCATCCCCTCAACTCCCCCCCCCCCGCTTCCCTGCCTTGTGGATCTAGAACTACCCACCCCCAAACATGGCAGAGTGCCTCTCACCCCCCCTCCAAAATGCTAGAAATGCAGAGGGAACCGGTACCCCCTCCCGCAGCTACACTATACAGTTATCTAAAGTCCCAGCCATCCTCGTAATGTTAAATGTAAGCAACATCATATCACATCAATATAGTCAACAGATAGGTCGACCACCTAGCACCCTCTGGGCTCGCTCAATAAAGAAATAGCTAGACAACGTCTTGGGCTTCAGGTGCTTCGTGATTAAGTCCTCCACATATAGATCCACTGCTGGCCCTTCCGTCCGTTCCGGAACCCCCAAAATTCGGATGTTGTTGCGGCGGGCCCGCCCTTCATAATCATCCATCTGTTGCGACATCCTTTCCTGTTTTTTTTCAGCTCTAGCATCTGGCTCTGGAGCTCCGAGGTGTCCCCCTGCAGGGCACTCATCACAATTTTCAGTTCCTTCACCTTCTCGTCCATTTTCCTGAAGTCGGCTATGAGCGACGAGACGTCGACCGTGACTGAATCAACCGAGGTACGTACACCACCTATTGCAGCCATAACATCATGTAGAGTCGGCTCTGGTCTCGGCGCCTGGGTCACCACTGGTCCCTCCTTGTCCGACCGCGGCGAATCACCTTTTTCTCCTCCCTAAGCCCAAGCAAATTTCGCTAACTGCCTCTGGGCGTTGGATTTTGCGCCTTTTCCTCCCGCTGCCATTCTTACAGATGTCCGTAGGTGTCTCACAGCCAGATGCGGAGAGCAGGCGTCATAGATTTATACTGCCAGGGTCAACCACTTATCGACGTTCGATCCAGCCGTCTGTCACCCTTACCGCCTGATAATAGAGCAATCTGTCCCCATTACATCTGATGGCTCATTACCTCTGATCCTAGGAGGCCGAGTAGTAATTGTGCCGGCACACCACCCCGTCAGGCACGCTGTTTCAACAGGCCCACTTGGAAGGTCCACCGCTCACTACTCTCCCCTTGATCCTCGGGAAGGAGCCTCTGTTGGTCAAAGCACAGTTCTTTGATCAGCATTCAGGGGCCCCCCATCGTCCGCACGCAGGCCTATCAGACCGGTCATCACCCTCCAGGAGACCTCCTCTCTGTGCACGGGTAGTTGTCCACACAGCTATGGTCTGCTGGGATGAGTTATCAGGCTCCACCCTGGCCTCCTCTGGTCAGCCCTTGCCTCACTGGCAGGCCATCGCCCGAGGCTCCACACTTTCCCAGCCTGGACAACAAAACCCTCCTGGTGGGTGGTACTGTATCTCCCGGAGTGCTTCACCTAGCCGCTACCCAGGATTTCCACCCCTGCAGAGTGTTCACCTCCACCAGGGTTTATTCACTGGGCCCCTCTCGTGTTGCAGTAGGTCGGGCTGTCCACCCAGGACCGGAGCTTTACTGCGCCTACATCTGGGGCTTGCAAACTCCTTCAGACTGTTGAAGGGAGTGGCGGGCCGACTGCAGTGCCCCCCCCGTGCAACACAATTGCGGCACTTGTCTTCGGTCGTCTGGCCCGGCTTCAGTCACTCCTCACCTGCTCGGAGCCGGCCGTCCCCAGGGCTCCACTTTGGCCCAAATGCTGGGGCCTCAATTAACGGCTGCACCCGGTTCCACTGCACGGCAGTATCACGCTGTACCTCATGGGCGCCTCCTTTTCGCCCCTGCGTGAGCTCCGCCGCTGTTCCCCAGTCACCGGCTGTACGCCGGTGGACCGCAACACTGCCGGGCGGGGGCAAGGGGGATCTCCTTCGGCGGCCGCAGTCAGTCGACTCGGGCCTGGGCTGCCATTTTCTCTGCCCGGAGCTTCAGGGCCCAGGCCGCCTCAGCCGGCCGATCACACATCAGGAGGCAGATCTTCCTCTGTATTACGGAGGGGGGGTTCCTAGATGGTATGCCCCCCGCCTCCAGCTCTACACACTCAGTCCCGGATGGCTGCAAGGGCAAATAACAGGCTCAGACGGGCAGGAGCACTCTTAGGCTGCTGCCATCGCTGTAGGGTGCAAGCCACACCCCTGACATGCACCGATTTGGATGCAACTATACACCCCTATAGCTAGTTTAAGAGGTGCACAATGGATCCCACAACCAAACACACAGTCATTGGCAAACACATGCAGACATAGGCACACTCACACACAGACACACACATAGACCATGCCCACACACAGTCCCAGATATCTACAATACACACAGAAAACCGTCAGGCACACATAACACTCCAGTGTGGAGTAATTACACGAGACACAAATGAGACAAGCATATGCTATACAGAACTTGCTTCTTCTGAAAAATTCATGACCTAAAATGTTTGTTCTGGTGCTCAATGTCCCTCACGAGATGTCAGGAACTTAAATAGGTGAGACAGCACCCTGGCTTAGAGTTAACAATATACTGCAAAACAGTACTAAAACATAAACGACCATTAGTGTTATTGCCAGACATTAATCACCACAAAACCACAGCGAAATTTGAACAAGAACCTTTAAAAGTAAGAAAATGGAAAAACAAAGTTTGGAAAGTCATGCAGGAGATTTGTGCATTAGTGTCATTGAACAGACATTAATCACCACAAAATCACAGCGAAAAATTAACAAGACCCTTTAAAAGTAAAACAATGGTAAAAAAAGTTTGGAAATTCACATACATTTTTTCCAGCAGTGTCTTCTATACTAAGGCAAACATGAGTGAAAATAGAGATTATGCCAAACAAAAATGAAATAAAGTGTACTCACAAGTTGGTTTTAAAATGTCCATGGGTATTTGGAGTAGGCATCAGGAGGGGACTCTGGAATGAGAGAAAAAGAGGAGGAGGGGATGAGGTCGAAGTATGGTAGAGCGCGTTGGGAGGCTATGATGTTTTTTTATTTTTTTTGCCCCCCTTCCCCACTCCCCCCCTTCCCCTTCCCCTTTCCACGTCCCCTGCAATCGCTCCGAAGAACTCTCCACTGAACCCTCCCAGCTGACCCCTCTCCCCTTTTCGTAGGCATTCAGACTCCACTTAGAGTCTGTGTGATGGGGGTGCTGCACTTCTGCTGAGCTGCCGCTTCCTGAATTAGAAATGAAAAAAAATTCCCTAATGATAAAATAAAAGAAAAAAGAAGAAACTAAATACAAGCCATTATGTACCATGACCTTAATCAAGAGGGCCCTGTATCTTGTCAGACCTTAATGAAATTCTCAATCCAAATCAACTAGCTATTATAGAGTTAACAACGATTAAATTACAAAATATATATCATTCATAAGTAAATGCTATTCTTACTTAAACAAATAAGATTATTTTCCAGAGATGACTATAGATTGTCTAAGGTCCATCTATGATATTTCATCAAGATAGGCTTTTGCCTTAATTTCAGACTGAAAAAACTTTGGGGCATATTACCAACAACTAGCGATAATTTTTGTCTCTAACTTGTTTAGAGACAAAAATTATCGCCGCACATCGTCGATTTTTATCGCAGATAAACCTTGCTATTAGCAAGGTTTATCGCAAATGCGATAAAAAACGGCCGCAATGCATGAATATCGCTGAAAAGTCAGCGATATTCATGCATTATCGAGCAAATGCTCTTAGCCATGTTATCCACCTCCCATTGGATAACATGGCTAAGAACTGCTCAGGGTAGGTGTTAGCTTTTGGAGATATTCGCGCTTAGCGCAAATATCTCCAAAAGTTGGTAATAGGAGATAGCGATGTTAGGGACTGTTTCCAGTCGGTAACATCTTGGCACGCCCACTTTGCATGTCATTAGTGATAAATATCACTGACATGCAAAGCGGGGCCCAAGATGGTCGCTATCTCCTATTAGCTGTCACTAACTGGTGTTAGCGACAGCTTGGTAATAGGGAGATAATTTTATCTCCGCTTTCTTGGCTTTTAAAGCCAAAAAAGCGGAGATAAACCCCCTTGATAATATGCCCCAGAGTCTTGCTACCATGAATGATTTTAAGTCTGGCAGGATTGTTCAAATAAGCCAAGGCTCCCTTTTCTTGGAATGGTTTAATCAGTAGGCGCAACCGCCAACGTCTTTCAACAGTCGCGTGACAAAAGTCAGGCCTTGAGAAAAATGAGAAATCATTGAAAGGCAGTTTGTGATCAGGTCTCGCTTTCTCAGCCACCACTTGCCGTAGCAAAAAGTTTCCAAAATATACTAAAATAGCTCGCGGGTACACCCCTGGCTTGGGTGGTGGATTGAATGGAACTCGGTGGGCCCTCTGTATTTCTAATTCCCAGTTCCAGTTTTGTACTTCGGGCATAGAAACACTAAAAAGTTTAGTAATGAAGGCTCGCATATTCTCCCCCTCCATTTTCTCCGGCACTCCTAAGATGCACAAATTGTTGCGGCGCTGCCTATTTTTGAAGTCCTCGAGCTTCCATTTTATATCCATTAGCTCTGCCTCCTGTAACTTAATTTTCTCCGAGTTCTCAGAAGAATCTTTTTCTGCCGTCATAACCCTTGTTTCCATTTCAGTAACTCTCTCACCAATATGATTGCAAGTTTTAGAGAGCTTCTTGACGACCCCCTGCATTTTACGTAGGGCTGCCTGAGATCTTTTACTGTCTAACGCGGTCTCTTCCCTATGAGCAGCTATTGCTTGTAGAATAGTCTCAACCGCAGTAGGAGGTATCCCGGAGAAAGCAGAGCTGGCACAATGATTAATATCAGAGCATTCTTTAGCTAGATTATTTTGCATAATTCTAGTACCTGTTTTAGATTTAGTTTTAACTGTATTAACATTCTGTCTTTCAACCCCATAGCTATCTTCTGAAGAGTAGGGGCGAGATTCCAGTTCATCATCTTCCTCCTCCTCTTCCGTAGACACAAAGCTCTCTGACCATTCCCCTACAACATCAGCTCCGACCTCCCCAGTTTCATCAGAAAAAGAGTAGAACTCACTAGGATCCTTCTCAACCTCCAGAATCTGAGCAGCAGTTTGTAGCAAAGTTAAATTCGTTGTTGGCTCATTAATACCTCCATGTGATACATTTACTACAGTTTGCACAGGATGTAAAGTTCCAGATATTGACTCTTCGGAAGTAATTAACCGCAAAGTCGGTGTTGTAAGTATTGTCTGGTTTATAGCTGTCTCCCCAGACGAGTTAGCCAGCTCACTCTGTACCCCTAAAATGTTTCCACCTGGCCCAGTGAAGGACATGGCGCGCCCCTCCTCAATTTGCTTTATGTTGGATTCTAACCCCTCTGTCATTTCGCTAGTTTGTATGGGTTCAGGAGTCTTAGCTGATTCAATAAAAGATTCAGTTTCCAGGACGGTCAAATTATTTGATATATCCACAACAGGCTGGAGGATAGCGGGAGCACTTAGTGGTTCAGATACTTCGTTATTTACACCCAAAGAGTCATTTGTCTGAGGCATGGGAAGGTCAGGGGGGGCCACATCTTGTCTACAACCCTGATCATCAGTTAAAGATAGAGGTAGTGGTAGTTCAGCCTCAGCCTGAGGATTAGCCTGAACCGAATGTTTCTTTAACAGTAAATCAAGTTGTCATATGGATACTTTGTTACATATATTGCGTTAAGTTAGCATGAGTGTATTACATGTTTAAATAGACATTTTTCCTTTGGCTTCAGTTTTGCACACGACACCTACTTGTTGTTGTCGCTTTCAACCTAGAAGCGGTGATGTGATTTATTTGAGAATAATATGTTATTACTATGCTATCAGCTTTGCCTGGTACACTTGGTACAACTGTCTGCACACTGAGAGCTGCACACTCTAAGAATAACCTAACACAAGGTTGCTGGGAGGCCTGATCCTCGCACCACATTAGACATAACACAAATAATGTTGATGCCAACATTTTGGGCTCTACGCGGGTTTAAGATAGAGTTACACGGAATGAACGTAGACACTTGGTGCTGCGCATGAAGAGAGCTGGTAGCTGTTGATGTGATCTACTCCTACTGACATTTAGAGGTATGGGTCCGCCATGCTAAAGCCCGAATGAGACCTTCTTAGATATAAAATAATATACTAAATAGGGTGCGCGAAATATAGGTGATATAGATTTCTATAGATTTTGCATTGTAACATGCTATCACCTTTTGCTTACTATGGATTAGTGACTATGCTGCTAACACTGATTTTTATAATCTGCATTTTAGTATTATACAAGATACTGCGTTTGAGAACTTTGCATTGAATAATAAATATTTCAAACTTGCACTTGTGTTCTTTGACTCTCAGTTTTGGTTTGAAATGATTATATAACGAAAGAGTGTTCATGTGTTCCACGATTCCTGAGGTATTCTAAAGTTCATGTTCTGGTTTGTCTAAGACATGGATCATTCCATAATGACCCATGAGACACTGTAGCTAGCTAGGTAAGGGGATTTCTGACACTGAGATGAGTTTTGGATCATCCTAACTCACTGAGGTTCTAGATCTCTATGCACAGTTCTGTGGGAGAACAGAAACCCTGCTACATGGCGCCCAACGTTGTTGGCCTTATATCATGACACTCGAGTAGTATATCATTCAAACCTTGACACCTTCATTCCCGTTTCCGGTAAACGGTGGTGTCGGAAAAACCTACCTATTTTTAAATAGGTCTTTTCAAGCTTGAATTCTTCTAAAAACGGTTTCTTTGAATTACTACCCAGTTGTGCTACAAAGTGTTCTTTGTCTTTTTTCTCTTCCTGTGCTACCATGGCCGTGGACATACCGCAGCATAGCCGCGTCGCGGTTCGCGACCACTTGCGGGCATATAATGTCCCTGTGGAGGGCTTAGCTGTGGTTCTAGTAGTGAGTGCGGAACATGCGTACCCGTACGAATTGTTTTATTCCTGGGTGACATTTCCGGGAGTGGACGCTAATTCGGGTGTCTTCCATTCATACACTGCCTCGGCTGTACCGGTGGCTTATGCTCCGTACAGGGCACTGGAAGTACCTATTGATGCTTGGCAGCACGGAGTTTGGTTTAGTGGCGCCCTACCCCATTCTTTAACGGCTCCGAGGTTAGGTCCTTTGTCCATTCCGGGCACAAATTGGCCCGCTTTGGGTGGATTTACTCCTCACCCTAATCGCGCTACTTGTAGTGTAGCTGACCTGCGGCGTCTTCATGAAGTCGCGGTTGGAGTGATTAGGGCGCTTGTTCATTACATTGGTCGTAATGTTCATGGCGCAGCCCCCGCAGGTGCGCAGCTTCGAGCAGAACAGGCTGGTTTGAAAATCAGTCCTGTCTTGGTGAATTCCGTTATGGGCAAGAAGCCCCAGGATAAGGATGATTTTCCTTACTGGCTTGCCGAGAAATTCGACCAGCTGGAGGCTGTGTTTCCTAATACGACTCCGGGTGAAAAACACTGGATTCTTACGCTCAGTTTACCGAAAGATTTAGCCCCTGAACTTGCTGACTGTGAAACATGGGGTAAGACTTTTGCAGCGGTTTACTCGAGGTGCTATGGCACCCCGTCTGTGTCAAACCTCTCTGCGATCCTTAAACGTGTTCAGGATGATCACGGACCGGAGTCGGCGGTTGAATTAGGTATGCGCCTGAGCGGCTCGTTTGAGACAGTTTGCGGTCTTATCCTTGCGAATGTCAAGGGGGATGCAGTGAACTTTCAGGTGGCCAATGCTCTGGCGTTAATTCCCGATGCCGAGAAACCCCGTCAGCTAGCAAGAATTATTGTGGCGGCTTATAAAATGGTTGGCCGCACTTCTAAGGGTTTAAAGGCTTTTTCTGAAAAAGAGAAGAAGCAGCCCCAGGGACAGTCTTCGGAAACGGGTGGACAACCCAAGTCCAAAAAACAAAATTGGCCTAAAAAGCAGAATCAGGGTAAGCAACAACAACAGCAGACAGACACAGGTTTCTAGTCCGGCGCCTTCACAACCTGCGCAGTCAGATCGAGTTTATGATTTGCGCGATCGCGCGACGATTAAATCGCCTGAAAGGTTTCAGGCTTCTGACCAACGCTCTCCTCGTTCCTTTCAGGACTCATCGGCTCCGTCAACCGGTGGTGGAGGGGGCGGCAGGGGCCGGGGTGGCCAGCAAGGACGTGGTCAGCCCCGCACGCGAAGTGAAGGGGATCAGCGGGATGACTCTACGCCCAAGAGACCGCAGTTTGCCAAGAAGAAGGTCGCAGCCTTAACGGCGCATCGATATGCCCCAGATAGTGAGAACGCGGCTTCGGAATCTGACGTGGGCTCTGACCTTGCTGGACAGCGCGGCGGAGATTACCATAGTGAGAGAGGCCCTCCGTCCACTGTTGAAGGTGACAGCGACTGACACTTATGTTGTGATTGAAACGGCTGATACACATGTTGCTCCCCCTGAACGACTTTTTGAAATTGTCCTGTTAATTGAAGGTGACATGCAGCGGAATCTGTAAAAGGGGTATTTTGGGAAAATCTTTCGTCTACGTATGACATTTTGCTTTCGAAGGCTGACTGGCCCCCACCTTTTGTTCTCGCAGCTCCGCGAGGGGAGGAGGTGATCCTCCCCAGTTTCGCGCACACTGTATCGAGAGTGGAAGCGCTGCATTTTGCAGAAGAGTGGGCTCTGGCGCTTGCGCCGGCTGTGTACCGAAATCAGTGTGGCTGGGATAAATTGTCCCCTAGCCATGAGATTCCTTTACGGTCACAGCCACAGCCACAACCTCAGTATCCCATACGGCGTGAAGCTAAAGCTTCTGTCGCGTCTATCCTTGAACAATTGGAATATCAAGGTGTAATTGAAACGTGTGTGTCACCAATGAATAATCCCCTTTTTACTGTGAACAAGCCGGACGGCTCATATCGTCTGGTTTTGGATTACCGACATTTGAACTCGCATTGCCGTAACTGTGCAGTACAGAATACTCACGGCTCTGCCCTAGTGAATAGTCTTGAGCGTAAACGGTTCAAAACCACGCTTGACATTTCCAATGGTTTTTATGCACACAGATTAGATGGTCTAAGTTCCCAATGGACCAGTTTTACGTGAGGCGGCGTACAAAAAATGTTTAAACGACTCCCAATGGGATATAAGAATAGTCCTGGAGTGTTTTCCGCCCGCATAGTCTCTCTTTTGGAGAGCTTCGATCCAGTTGCTTGTTCTTATGTGGATGACATTTATCTCACAGACGACGAACTTTGGGAGCATCTGTGTCGAGTGAACAGCATAATTTGTAACTTTGCAGACATGGGTTACAAGTTTAACTTTGCAAAATCACACATTGCGGAGTACACAGTGTTGTTTCTGGGTTATGAACTTAACCACGAAGGAAAGGGGTTGGCTCCTCAGTTCCTGGAGAAGTGCGCGCAGTTGCGCTCTCCGACAACGCTGAAAAAATTACAGTCTTTGCTGGGTTTTTTAAATTTCGGGAGGACTTACATTCCGGAATATGCCCAGCGTATCAAGCCTTTATATGCCTTGATACAACCTTCTTTTTCCAAATCATGCTGGCTGCCTGAGCATTCAGCCATTCTGCAGTCTTTGCAGGCTGATTTGCTCGCTTCTGACTACTTACAGACTCGTGATAACCAGACCAACCTGGTGATAAGAATTATCCCTGGGACGGTGGGTTTCACGTACCTGACTTTTAATGAAGGGGATACTGTGCCTATTGCTTACAAGTCACACTTATACACTTCGGCTGAACTGCGTTTTTCCACTGTGGAGAAAGTTTTAACGGCTGTGCAGATGGCAATTCTTAAGGAACGTGCCCTGTCGCAGGGAAAGCGCATGTTGGTTGTTACCCCGTGTCCTGCCTTGGAGGCGGTCACGAAAGCCAGTGTACCGAATTCTAAAGCTTTGCACCCTCGGTGGATTCAGTGGGCTACATCCTTGACATCCCAGGATGTCACGTTTATTTTTGACGCCGCTTTACGGTCGCAGGAGTATTTACAGTATGAGTTTGTTCATCCTGCTCCTTTAGCGATGCGGCCGTTGGAGGATTTCCATTGTATCATTTACACTGATGGTTCGGCGCAGGTTGCGCATGGCTCTAAACATGCCTACGTTTCCGCTTGCGCCATTGTGGTCGGTGCCATGGTGAACGATGAGTTCAAGTCCAGTGTCGTGCACACGCAAACGCTAGGGGACTGCACCGCACAATTAGCAGAGCTTCGTGCTCTAATGCTCGCATTGGAGTACGCTGATCCAAGTGTGACGACTTTAATCGTAAGTGATTCTTACTACTGTGTCCAGTCTTACAATGAGAACTTGTTTTTTTGGATTCAGAATGATTTTCGTGATTCCAAAGGTAGCACAATAAAACATAAAATGATCTGGGTCCGAGTGGCAGAACTTAAAGAGAAACTGCCGCTCGTGTTTGTGATTCATACTCTCGGCCACCAGCGCGTGGGGGTCCACGCTGTTGGTAATTCGCTTGCTGATGAGGCAGCGAAGTCTGCGGTATCAAAATACTTAGTTGCAGCAGTCATGAGGTCCAAAAGCGAAATAGATGATGACATCTTGGCGGCTGTTGCTGCCACGGAGAAGGGAGGTAAATATCCTGCGGGGTTCCCTTCGAAGTACACATACCACTTAAGTCCCGATAAGGTTCCTTATGTGAAAATTCCGGAAGTTGGTGAACGTCTAGTTCCCAACTCGGATCGCAGGGCTTCTCTGATTACAGCGGCTCATGAAGGTGTGGCGTCTGCGCATGCGGGCGTCTCAGCCACTGTAACTCAGCTACAACAAAGGTTCTGGTGGCGGGGACTGTACAAACAGACGCGCGATTATGTCCTTATGTGTGACATTTGTCAGCAGATTAAGCCTTCTACTGCTGCGCGTCCGCCTCAGACTCAGTTGTACATCTCTAATAAACCGCTTGGTTGCGTTTATTTGGATCACTGCGGTCCTTTTTCCTCTGATACTGCGTATAAATACATCTTAGTAGCAGTTGACTCATGCACACGCTTTGTGTGGTTATGGCCGCATCGAAGCGCTGATTCGCGGACTGTCATTAAGGATTTGCGTGTCTTTGTGGGAATCTTTGCCTGTGGTACTTTCCATTCGGACCAGGGTCCGGCTTTCGCCTCTAAGGCGTATAAGGATGCTATGGTTTCGTTGGGAGTCCAAGTCAAGTTTTCAAGTCCCTACAGGCCTGAGGGCAATAGTGTAGTAGAACGAATGAACCGCGACTTAAAGCAATCTTTGACAGCCCGAGTTATAGGCACTGGTAGAAACTGGCTGACCCACCTCTATGGCGTGCAGCGTGCGCTTAATAATCTCCCTAGAAGGTCTCTGGGTGGGCGGACCCCATACGAAATGCTCTTTGGTATCAAGATGTACGTCCCTGACCTCGATGGTGCAGACTGCCAGGCCCAGGCCGCGGCCTTTGACGTAGATGAACATTGCAATGTTTTACAGAATCTACAAAAGACCAGAGACAGTCTTGCTAAGGAACACTTGCCCTCCACGTCGGATGATGCGTTGCAGATCCCGGTAGTTGGCTGGCTGCCCCAAGTTGGAGAACTGGTTCGAGAGAAGATCGATAACAAGAAAGAGTTTGGTCCCTCGTATCGTGCACCGGTTCGAGTACTTGGAGTGAAGGGCACAAGAACAGTCATTTTACCACCACTTCCAGGTCGTAAAGAAAACAGATTTATTTCTATTGACAATGTCAAGACACACAGGGTGGCCGATTCTTCATAGCATGACACCGGCTGTATCCTGTCCTTCCATGGTGAGGCACTCTTTACTGGCTATTACATCTGGCGCAGAACAGGAGGTGTCCCTCGAGATGCCTGCCATATCCAGTCCTTTATTAAATACTATTCCTGTTACTAACATTGATGAATTGACCTATGCAGATCCTGCTGATTTATCTATGTCCGATTTACAAGCTCGTTTGGCTAACCAGTCCTGATTCTCTTTTGACTCTGATTCGGAACTTTCAAAGAAACCATCGACTATTGCAAAATATGCCACGTTGTTTAAAAAACATTTTCTAATTCCACCTTGGACATACGTTTGGCTGATACTATTTTCATTTTATCTTTTTATGTCAATTGGTTTTGTGTTTTATTTTTTCCGCCTGATCGATGGCCATTATGTGAAAGAAAGAACAGGAATTCGGTACCTTAATGGAACATTGGCCCCTCTTTCCTCCTCACATTCAGCACACAGACTAAAAAGAGACTTGAATACAGTAGAGATTACTGCTTGGCCTGTCCTTGATGGGATTGTGTGGGATGCGGTTAGGTTTCAGATACATGGCCCCACAGAAGTTATTAATGTTCCTAATGTGCTTAGAGTAAACATGGGAGATGTGATTAAGCAAGATATTCGTTCTGATGATTGGGATCTACAGGCCGTAGAAACATTGTTCTCTGATTTGAAATATTATGCGGCCTTTGATGCTGAGGATTTGTACTTAGATTCTGTCAATTATGGTGATTTGTTTTGTTATCAACATTATGGAAATCATTTCTTACACAAAACAAGTTCCAGGAGGGTTCCTGTGAATTACACACAGTGGGAACATTGTCCTGCTCCTTTACAGGGGAGCTCAAGTACATTTCTGGGAAAATACTCTTATTTTACAGATTTTAATCAGTCAAATCCTGAGTCGTTTTATTTTAAAGTGAAACAGAAATTCATGTCCAAAGTTAGACTTACCGATACAAAATTGCTGTATTCGAAGTCCTTTCTAGACAAATTAGCTATGGATGGTTATGAGTTATGGAAGGAGGCTATTGACCTTAAATCGGTTTGGGGTACCAAAGATTGGCAGGTACAAGGCACTGAGGCTTTGCATCGTGCATGTCTCATCCCGAATCACATGTTGTTTTTAAATTCTACTATTTCCCAAACAACATGCTTTGGATTGGCTACATCTAAAAAATTAAATACACCTACCATCCCTGATTTGGAAGAATACTCAGGTTGGAGTAATTTCACTACATTGTCCATCAGTGGGATACAAGCACTTTTGCACAATTCCTCCTTTAATATTTCCAGTTTTGATCCAGAGGGGTGGCTTTTGTGGCAAAGAAGCTCTGATTCTTGCCAACGTCGTTTTTTGGGTTTGTCTGAAGGTTTTACACACATCAGGCCAGATCCCAGGTTTGAAACAGATCACACTGTTACTACTTATTCAGTAGGCAAATTGTGTCAGAACTGGTTACAACATTCCACTTTGGCTGCAGTTAAACTGCATCTGTCCCAGTTGAATGAGAATATAGAGCTAAATGATTTTATAAAAGGCCCGGCTAGGGGTAGATCTAAACGCTGGCTTTATGCTGTGTACAATGAGATTTGGAAATTTTCACAGATTGAGGCTGCTAAACGCCTGAGAGCTATTGATCAAGCAAATTTGGAAAAAGTGCTTGCAGTGGTCGATAACAGTATTAACATGCTTTCTTCCAGGATTTACACGTTGGATAATATTGTTTCTTCTGTTGTTGATATTGTACATGATGAAGTGTCCACGTTATACCATGGTCAAAATCAGTTGCGTTCTGTAATGCAGTTTGCATGGACCCTACAGACACTTAAGGCTGGTCGAGTTCCCTGGAACTCGTTGAACGTTTCGTCCCTTTTCGCCCCTTTTAATCTGACTGAAAAGCAACGCATGCTTTCTATGCGTGATGCGTCATTTTCTATGTTACATATTGAAAAGCTAGAATCCTTGCCTTTCTCTGTTGCTGAAACCACTACTGCCACGTGGCTTATTCATGGATTAATTACATTACCATTTCCCTTATACAAATTTACTAATTGTATGAGGTATATTGCTATAGGACGATATGAACCACTGGGCAATGCATTCCTACATGAGGCATGGTCATTACCATACACATACAGATGTCTGAAGGATGGAAAAGAAGTGAATCTTAATGGTGAGGAATGCACACAGTCACCTGACCATTCATTAATATGCAGACACATTCAGTTACACGGTTCTTGTAATCAAGACCGGCCAAATTTAGCATGTGTTTTAAAAGGCACGCCAGTTCCAGCAGTAGTTCCTACATTTACATTATTGACTAATGGTAGTTATTTGCTTTTAAACAACGAGTTATGTTGTGGGTTATTAATTGGTGTGGCTTATGTGGTAACTGTATCAGAGCGTGTGGTGTGTTGCAAGAATGTTCTATACCCACCCACGCATGGATCTTCAGATGTCTCCATCTGGCCACGGATTCCAACCTTGGAAGCGAAGTTCAATGGTTTAAGCAGAATAAGGGCCCTTTTGTCTCAAAAACAAGTGACCCTGAGTTCGGCCCGGGAAAATGATGTCCTTCACATAGCTAACACACGCACAGAGGTGCAGGCGCTTTTAAATACTGATTTGCCGTTTCATTTCTGTGAGCTGGTGCACCAGATTTTTAATGCATCTTCCACGACTGGGCTTGCACATTTTTTTAAATTGGTTAGCAGTGGCCTCGTGACTACATTTGAAAAAGTTTTTGGTATCATTCCCACGTTTTTCCACTCTATTTTTTCGAGTCTGTTTGGTGGACTACCTGTTTTACTGGCTGTAGCCGCTGGCATTTTGTTGGTGTTTTTCTTCATAAAACATGGATGCCCATCCTGCGCAAGAAGCCGTTCAACGCCTCCTGACACTGTGCCGTAATCGGATGCTCAATTACTATGGAACATTGCCGCTTGCAGCATTAAGCACGGCTTATATATTGTCATTTCGGTTCACCGACTTCACGTGTGTCCAACCTGTGTTTCACTGCCTGAGCTGCGAGTTCGATTGGCCATTGATTTGTGCCTATGCTTGAGGACTGCTCCTGACGTCGATTTTGATCAGCTAATGCGTCCCGTGGTGGCTCACGAGCTGATTTGTTCTGGCGAAAGAGTTATGGCCTTGGCAGCAATAAATGGAGTACTGGGCCAATGGGAGATCTCTGCAGCGGCGGATGCCTTTCTGACACACAGCGATCTGGTGAACCCACCGAGTTGTCCTCTGACGTTACAGGAGGATCCGATGCTGGAGGAGCACGTATGTTCTTTCCCATTGCTGAATTGGATTGCTGAACTATTTTCGGATGATGGCAGCGATTTCATACTGGAGGCTGTTGCAACTTTCTTTGCATATACTTTCCAATCGTGAGATGCCTGGGAGGGATGCTTTATTATGAAATATGACTTTCCCCTTGCTGAATTGGAGGGATGGACTGTGTTCAGATGATGGAGAGTTCAATCACGTGATGTCGCTGAGGATAATGTCAATGTGGCACATGACTTTGGAAATCTGATAAGTGCCTTATTTTTTCTCTTACAGACATTTGAATTAATGCGACCTGGTCCTACATTTCATATTTTTGAGACCTGGCGATTAACTTTTGGTTCGAAAGTTTTTTTTTTTTTTAGGTTTGAGGCCATTGTAGGCATTCATACATATTCATTCATACATATTTTTTTTAGCTTATTTTAGCTCAAGATTATTGAACTTTGCTTTCATTTTATGTATCTGATTTAGTATTGCCTTTTCCCTTATGTATGACGGTGCTCGGATCAATGGGGGGTGTCATATGGATACTTCGTTACATATATTGCGTTAAGTTAGCATGAGTGTATTACATGTTTAAATAGACATTTTTCCTTTGGCTTCAGTTTTGCACACGACACCTACTTGTTGTTGTCGCTTTCAACCTAGAAGCGGTGATGTGATTTATTTGAGAATAATATGTTATTACTATGCTATCAGCTTTGCCTGGTACACTTGGTACAACTGTCTGCACACTGAGAGCTGCACACTCTAAGAATAACCTAACACAAGGTTGCTGGGAGGCCTGATCCTCGCACCACATTAGACATAACACAAATAATGTTGATGCCAACATTTTGGGCTCTACGCGGGTTTAAGATAGAGTTACACGGAATGAACGTAGACACTTGGTGCTGCGCATGAAGAGAGCTGGTAGCTGTTGATGTGATTTACTCCTACTGACATTTAGAGGTATGGGTCCGCCATGCTAAAGCCGGAATGAGACCTTCTTAGATATAAAATAATATACTAAATAGGGTGCGCGAAATATAGGTGATATAGATTTCTATAGATTTTGCATTGTAACATGCTATCACCTTTTGCTTACTATGGATTAGTGACTATGCTGCTAACACTGATTTTTATAATCTGCATTTTAGTATTATACAAGATACTGCGTTTGAGAACTTTGCATTGAATAATAAATATTTCAAACTTGCACTTGTGTTCTTTGACTCTCAGTTTTGGTTTGAAATGATTATATAACGAAAGAGTGTTCATGTGTTCCACGATTCCTGAGGTATTCTAAAGTTCATGTTCTGGTTTGTCTAAGACATGGATCATTCCATAATGACCCATGAGACACTGTAGCTAGCTAGGTAAGGGGATTTCTGACACTGAGATGAGTTTTGGATCATCCTAACTCACTGAGGTTCTAGATCTCTATGCACAGTTCTGTGGGAGAACGGAAACCCTGCTACAAAGTACTGACTTCCCCCCAGTAGTACTTAGCTTTCTCCGTGATGCGATGGCTTCCTGTCTTGGAGTGATGGATGTAGACACTGTGGGTTGCTGCCTCCTCGACTTTGATCTCGCTGTTCTGGCTGGAGGGCAGTCAGACTCTTCCCCATCCAGTGAGCCTTCTCGTTGTTGCCTTTCAATTTCCTTGCGCAGTGTTCTGGCTGCTTTTGCCACCCGCGCTCTAGTTGCAGCGGCTGAAGCACTTTTCGGGGGCATTCTTGGTGTTTTCCTTGTTCTCGGCGTCTCTTTCTTTAAGCGCTGTTGCTCACAGTAGAAGCCACAGTAGAAGCTGCTCGCAAAGAACACGAACACGGAGTCCCTCTGAGGCGGCGGCGGCTGCACTGCCAGACACGCCCACCGCAGCTGAACAGTCACCGGCTGAGCTCTGAATCCGTTTGAATGGGCGTACGAAGAAACCGCAAGCCTCCGTGTCAACCCAAGTAAGTTTGCAAGTGTCTCGGGGCTTCTCTTGTTTTTGTTATAGTATATTACTCCTTGTAGCATAGCGTCTGTAATAAGCAGCAAAGAGAAGTGAGCGGGAGTGTTAATTAGAGCAATAGCTTGAAACTCTCTCGGGGCTCGATACAAAGTTTCCCTCGGAGTTGACAGTTCTCTTTTGCCTCGTTAAACAGCAGTCGATCAGAGGCTCATTTTAGTTGTCTTTCAAGAAGCAGGAACCATTATAAACCTCATTTAGCAGAAAAACAATCGTCGGCGGGTCAGGTCATCCACGATCTTAGCGGTGAAGCGGAGCTCAGCGAAAGTGCTGCTAACCGGTCTAACGCTAGACCGCCATCTTGCCTTCCAATCGGATCACACCAGGTTAGTGTCAGGAGCAATGTTAATTTTTTAATTAAATAGAAAGGTGATACAGCAGGACAAAGAACATAATATGAATAAGTATAAGAATATCATGCAATCTTTTTATATTAACAATGGGTAAACTTAGTTTTCAATCTTGGAATGTAGGGGGGCTCCTATCTAGAGACAAACGTATTAGACTGGGAGAATTAATTAAACTAAATCCCGTAGATATTCTGTGCATCCAGGAGACACATATTCCTTGGAATAAAAGAGCCCTATTAAGTCTTAAGGGGTATAACCTGTTGATAACAACATCCCAATCCTCAAATATAAGGGGAGTAGCACTTTTTGCAAAATCATGTTTTGGTCACGGAATACGTTTTTTATCGGATACACCTGGAAGGTGGGCAATTGTTAAACTCGCCAGTGGAATTACTATATGTTCCGTTTATGGATCGAATCATGATGATCCCGCAGTATTTGATTTCTTAGAAACGGAACTAGCTACATGGCAAGGCCCGTTTATTTTCTGTGGCGATTTCAATATCTCGCTTCTTCCTGCATTTACGACTCAAACGCCGGAACAGAAATATATGGGCCGGAAACCAAGAGTATATCGTGCAGTTAAAAGTTTAATGTATAGTTTGGGTTTGATCGATATATGGTTATTAAATAAACCAAATGATCTTGGCTATACGTACTTCTCCCATCCTCACCAAAAGCATGTTCGGATAGACTATATTTTCACTTCTAGAGAATTAGCAACTCATTCTAACATAACCAAACCACCTAAAATAATTTTGGATCATAACTCTTTAGTATTACTAACCACTTACGATAATAATCCTACCCAAAAGTGTTCTTGGACCTTTGACAGGAAACTACAAGCTAATAATGAATATATCAATTACATTAAAACTTGGACTGATGAATTTTTTAATATGAATCGTTTTAGCACGTCAAGAAACACTGTTTGGGATTCCTATAAAGCTGCATTAAGGGGTGAGACCATTAACTATCAAAATAAAGTCCGAAAAATCTTGAAAGAAAACTATGATTTGAAAATTGCAGCCTTAGCTAAAGCTGAGGAGGAACATACTGTTAAAATAATGCAAAAGCAGGAAGCTGGGAATTTGATGACCCAGGTAGCAGTATTGAAATCCAAATTAAACACTAGCCTCAGCCAGAAAGCTGCCCAAACATATCAAACACACAGGAAGCTAATCTATGAAAGTGGGGAAAAAGTGGGTAGACATTTGGCTCTCCGTACACGTCAGAAAAATACAAGGAATAATATTTCTTCAATAGTAGAAAATGGACAGACGTTCACCCATGTGACAGATATTAACTACCAATTTCAAAGATATTATCAGAATCTTTATTCAGAGGATACTCTAGCTACGGAAAAGGACATAATAGATTATTTGGATAATTTTCTTACTAATACGGAGGCTACGAAGTTACTAGATGACGTCACCAAGGAAGAACTCGAAAAAGAAATTACATTAGTAGAGGTGGGGGTTGCTTTATCCTTATTATCTTCTGGCAAGGCAGCAGGCCCTGACAAAATTCCGATTGATTTATATAAGATTCTTAGTCAACAACTGTGTCCTATTCTACATGATTTATTCCTTGGTATTCAATGTAATAGTGTGCCACCAACATCTTGGGATGAGGCTAAAATAATCGTTTTTCCGAAAAAAGGAAAATCCCCCGAACAATTAACCTCATATCGTCCCATATCCCTGATCAATTCGGACTCCAAATTGTATGCAAAGGTTTTGGTGCTCAGACTCAGTGGGGTCGTTGAACATCTTGTCTCCCTGTGGCAACATGGCTTTATCCCTGGTAAAGGAACTACAGAACACACTCGTCGAGCAATCACCCTATTCGACGCCATGGTTGCCACGGGGGGACAAATGTCAATGATCCTACTTGACGCTGAGAAAGCCTTTGACCGCGTCTCATGGGACTTCCTTTGGGAAGTGTTGAAATGTAACAATTTCGGCCCTAAATTCATTAAATCTATTAAGTCAATGTACCTTCACCCCAAAGCAAAAATTCTAGCAGCAGGACTTTTATCTGAAAATATTAATATTGCAAGGGGTACCAGGCAGGGATGCCCTTGTTCACCCCTGCTCTTTGCTTTATATATTAACCCCCTTATCTTGAAACTATTAGAAAACAATATCATTAAGCCGGTCATTAGTTGCCAATTCGAAACTAAAGTATTGGCCTATGCCGATGACATCGCGGTTACTACATCTGACCCGATTGAGGCTATACGTGAAATAGAGAAAGTGACTACTGAATTTGGACGTTGTTCGGGCTATTCTCTTAACAAAGGAAAAACGATTATTTTGTGTACAGATAATATCATCTGCCTGGATCAACGAAGAGCCGGAAAGGCTACGCATCTGGGAGTTGTTATTTGTGCAGATACTAAGTTATTATCAAAAGCTAATTTTGATCCATTACTGGTCAAGATTAAGAATGATTTTGAAAGAGTTAATAGCCTCCATCTCTCTATCATAGGAAGAGCCAATTATGTAAAAATGAATACGTTGCCTAGATGCCGGTACCTTTTCCGGGCAATTCCTTTAGGTATTGATCAGGAAACGCTAGAGTTGATTAATTCAATTATTTCTAAATTTTTGTGGCAAAATGGCAAGATTCGGAGATCTCTGGCGTTATTATCATTACCCTTTGATAGAGGTGGTCTTGCTATTCCTAATATAACTTTGTATTACTGGGCAGCATTTTTAAAACAACTCACACCTATGATTAATGGCTATAGTGTAGAGAGCCCAGAATGAGCTGAAAATATTCCCTCAATCTACGAGCTTCTTATAGGTCAGGAGGCTAAGGGTTTACTCCTACGGAAAACTGAGGCAAGAAATTATAAGGCTTTTAAGGGAGAAGTTATAACTAGCACATGGAGGATTTGGAAGAAAGTGACTAAATATATGCATATTTGTAAGATTAATCGATATACGCCTCTTTGGCGTTCAAATGCCATTGAAGGCAAGGAATTTAATGCTGTTGTAAAGAAATGGGAAAAGTTAGGAATAAGAACAATCGGTGAGCTTTTAATAAATAATTTTGACTCCACCCTTTTCGATTTAAAAGTTAAATATAAGTTAACAAATGGAGACTTCTTAAATTACGCACAGATATTTGCTAAATTAAAGGCCAAAGAGTCCTTAATTTGTCTTTCTAAAGTCGAAATTTTGGATGCAATTCCTAGAATAAACACCAGGATTGGAACCCTCTATAACATCCTTTTGACTCAAAAACAGGATGATCTTGATAAAATTGAAAATAAATGGACCACAAAATTAAACAATCCTAATGTTGATATTGATAGAGTGATAGAGATGAGTCAGAAGCTACTTATGGCAAGTAATCTTAAAGCGCAACTGTATAAAACCATATTTGACCTTTATTTTACCCCTGCAAAATTGTTCTTATGGGGGAACGTGAGAATGATTTATGTCCTAGATGTAACCAAGGACCTGCTACTCTTACCCACATGTTTTATAATTGTCCTGATTTGATGTTAATTGAAAACATGATATTAGCCTTTTGGGAAGAGGTATTTAATCATAAAATACCAGAATCAGAAACCGTATTCTTACTAGGTCATGACTATTCCCTAAATGTAACTAAATCTGAAGAAAGATACATTTTTATAGGTACGGCAGTATTAAGACTAATTTTATCAGCTCGCTGGAAAGAAACAGATCCTCCAAGCTTTCAGATGTTGCTAGCGCGTTTCCTAGCGGTTTATAGATACGAAACAGCTATTTTTGAAACAAGAGGAGTCACATCTAGGGCCCGCGGGGAGGCACTCTGGCGCCCAATAACTAGATGGAAAGCCGACATCATATCCAGCGGCATTGGCTGATTCAAAAATTAATGTTCTTATCTCACTTGTCTTAAGTATTTATTGCTGTACCTATGTTGATTTTGTTTAATGTATTGTTTCTTCTTGTGTTTGATTAACGGTCCAATTTGCATCACCTGCTGTATAGTCAACACTCTATTTATCTTTGTTATGCTTTGTTTCATTTTTCTTTCTGTAAAGTGACTCCTGCTTTTCCTGGTTACAAACAAATAAAAATTTTTTTAAAAAAAAGGGAGGCTATGATGTTATGGGCATTGTTTGGAGGTGAGCTGTTAGTTTTCATGCTTAGGGTTGGAGGCCGAGCCTAGGTGGTAATCGAATTGATATGTCACAGTCAGATAAACAAAAGGGGCTCACTGGCGCCAGTCTCAATCTCTGCTATATGCTGCTGAACGAGCCTCCTTGGCGCGGCTCATTCACACTGCGAGTTGCATATGAAAAGTGAGATAAAGCTGAATCAAAACAAAACCAAAGTGCACTCATAGTGAGTGAGTTTTAAACATAACATAGAGTGGAATAAAAACAAAAGTATTGCTTCACCCAAAAACGGAAGCCCGTTCATTTACGTTATGAGGCGTTTCAGGGAAGGACTATGATACATGTTACTAAGACGCAAACAGGTACGCGGGGCACGTTTATTTTTTATATTAAGCACAGAGTCTCACCTTAAAAGAGTTGGGAGAAGCAGAGTGTGTAACAATCTTTCACTAAGCTGTCTCTTTGACATTACTGTGTTGAGGATGTGGCATAACATCTAGAGATGCCAGCTTTGGAACTGTAGATCCGGGTTTGAGTCTCAATGTCAGCTGTCCCCATGCCTTAAAAAAAGTGTAGTGGAGCGGGGTTGTGGAGCCAGGTAAAGGTGCCGTACTGAGGCAGGAACAACATAACGCAACAGAGCTCAAAGTGGAGTTACTGAAAGAACCAGAGAGTTCCTGAAAAACTAATAAATAAAATGAAAGAGTAAAGATACAGGAACGTGGCACTGCTCTATGGGAGGATACAGATGGCAGAAAGGCAGGATAAACAAGAAGGATAAACGACTAGTGAGGAAACCTTTGTGCAAGACAACGGAAGTGAGGAATAAAAGGTCAGTGGGCGGGTTGTAAACCCACAGAGTGAATACAGCATGTCTTGGGAGACAGGGCATGCACTGCCTAGGCTTGACCTAAAAAATAGCAACCATAGAGGGCTCTTATAGATTTGTTTAATGTGGGTTTCTGTTGCTGCATTCATGGCACTGAGTCCCGTAAAGTGAGACAAGCGATAAGTAGGCCACAACCTACCTACTAATAAAAGAGCATGCTAGTGCTAGCAGAGGGTTATGCCTGGCGACCCATACTTATTGTCCATGGCTTCATAAGAGTCGAATGGGTATAGAGAAAGGAGGACATCTTTAGAACGAATTAACCCTAAATATTATAGGCACAATGATCACTTATTCTGTGCAGTTAGTAACTTATATTTATATAGCGCATAATTCTCTTGTGTTTGCTGATTTTTAAGCATTGTAAATAAGAGGCAATAATATTGTACAAGTTTTTAGTCCTCAATTTATCAACCTCAGAATAATGAAAGGCTGGGCTGTCCTTGTCAAGATTTAAACTTGTGACCTAGAGATTACACAGATGTCAGCATTTAACACATCTTCAATGAGCTCTAAGAGAACCTAGGCTAGATATGATAATGGTTATCAACCAAGAGGGAGAAAACAAATCAAGTGCACTAGAAATGAGGGGGGGGGCGGAAGAGGGATCATGTAGCCATGGAAAGCTCTGGAAAAGCTCAAGTGTAAGAGTGATAAGCCTGGGCAGATCGGGTGACTACCCATCAGTAGCCACTGATTGGTAACACCTGCAGTCGTCACTTCGTAGAGGAGTTACGATAGGGGTGAGGTGGAAGAAAAACAAACCCCAATGAGTTCCAAGTTTAGATGTAAATGTAAATGTAAATGTATAGGCATTTATATAGCGCACTACTTACCCGGAGGGTCCCAAGGCGCTTCGACCGCTGCGAAACCCTTCCTGGCTTCCCTGAGAAATGGTCCCTTAATGGGTATCTCCAGGGTGTGACCAGGCATCCCCGGCGGTCTGGTGAGGCCGTTAGTGAAGATGAGGCAAGCTAATGCCCAGAGTTGCCGAGTGTGATCGCTGATCAGAGTGGGCACCGAGGCGAGAGAATTATCGAGTCCGCTGACCCTGGTCCAGAAACCTGCCGCGCCGGGATTCGAACCCTGGTCCCGGCCCGTCCTCTGCTCTCGGGTCTGCCGCCTCTAACCAGTGAGCCACACCAAACACCTGTGTGATCTGTGTAACATGGCAGATCGGTTCCATACTGTACCGCTGGATCTTATGGTTGAGGAGGAGGGGTCGGATGACTGAGTGATTGCCAATTATCATGGGTGTAGAGAGCGGGTTAGTGGCAGGGGGATGTGACAAGTTATTTGAAATAAGGTTGTAGTAAGCATTGTAAAACGCATGAGCCAGATGTGGATCACAATGCCATATAGAGGCATGAGCAGCAATGAAGAACAGACAGGTACTAGATCAAAAGCTGCAGTCTGTGAAGATTTGTAAATGCATAATTTGTTTATTGTATAGTTGATAAAAACTGTAACAATTTACATAAAACAACATTCAGCAAACATTAGCTTAAAACAGGTTTTCATAAGATTTCCTTTCATTTCGTGAACTTGGCATAAAATGTATAAAAGCAATTCATAAATCAGTATTTACATATTTCACAGTATTAGTAAGAGACGTCCATCTGTCTTTTTGACCACAAGTCTGAAGGATCTGAAATAGCAATCATTTTTTTTTTCCTTTTCACCTTCATCCTAATCGAGATTATTTTGGTAAGGACTCGCTTGCTTTCAATAGTTTTTCGAGAGCTTGCAAAAACTTTATCTTTCTGCAGTTCATTTGGGGGTCAGTTGGATCCAGGCCTCCAATAACAGCGGTTCTACATGAACGTATTCTCCTGTCAAAGAAGGCTTTCTTCAAAAAAGGTAACACGCTCGGGTTGCAGCTTCTTGCAATGGCATATTAGATGAATTAAGTCTTCCTTTTCGTGACCACAGAAACAGCATTCTTTTGACTCAATATGCCTCCAAGATGGTTTGTCGGCTAAAGTTGGAAATTTGCCAAAACGCAATGCCATTAGTTGTTTTTTTATATAAATAGAGAAAGTGGTGCCTAGGTAGGCCGCCGGTTTAAGAGTTTTATAGTTATTAATCACAGTCCAAGAATGGGAGCGATGGGAGAAAATGCCTTTGTCTGTTAACAACAAATTAAGTTTTGCTGCTCTATTTAATGCCTGCTTAAATGAGGCAAATTTTTATTCCAAAGGTTAGAAGAGCATGTTGCCTCTAATGCACTGGTCAAAAATTTGGTGGCCTGCGATTTTTTTTGCGTTTCCAATTCCAGCCATAAGAATTTATTGAGGTTATTTTCACTAGCGCTTTGCTTGATTCGATACCACACCTTTATATATGTATAAAGTCTGCCCAGTGATTTGTTCATTAAACCAAATTCTAATCGTATATGCGCAGGTGAGGCAGAACTGGGAATTTGAAGAACCTTTTTATACATTTTTGTTATTAATTTGTTAAGAATTTCCGAGTCTTTTCCGTGCATGGTGGCACTGGCATATGATATGGTTGGCAGTGCTTTGCCTGAGATAATCGTCAGGAGTGGCCTCAGGGATGGCCCTTCCAACTTCTTTGCCAATTAGCTAAATGCAAATATTAAGGCCCACGCTCTCTGTGTCATGTAGTTTTTCTGATCTTGTAGGGATAACTTGTCATCTATGTAGTATCCTAAGTACTTATAACAGGATACTTTTTCCAGCTGTTTGCCTTCTAGCCAGATGTTGTGTTGCGCGGCTTGCCGAGTGGTAAAAAGCATTGTTTTTGTTTTAGATGAGTTAGGTTCCAACTTATTTGGAGACAGGAAAGCTGAAAGTACAGTTAGGAGCCTCGTCAGACCAACTTTAGTTAAGCTCCGTGAGGATTTGTAAGACAGTCTGGCAAGGTAGAAGGCAACGCTGACCTCAGGTAGCCCAGATATGCACCTTTTCAAATGGTCAATAATTGTTACAGGCCTTATACAGCTTAAAACGGAAAGATTTTAAGATCTTTCATGAAAAGATTAGCAAAGACTCACATTGCAGCTCCAGTAGCACAGAGATCCACATTCTTGGGTTATTGTCTAAGAAAGGTAATTGTTGAATCGTCTCGAATTGGAAAATAATTAGGCTGAAGTCCTCTTTCCTCTGCACATCTCCCAAACCTCTTGAGAGGAAGAGACTGTCTGAGAATAAACTGGGTTAAGGTGGACTGGGCTTCATTTGGAAACATGTTCAAAGTTATCAGAGAAATGAACTGCAGTTACAACCTGAATTGTGGATGAAGAAACCTTTGATGTCACACTACACTGGCGTGTTCTATCTTATTAATTCACACCTCAATCAGCAAAATACAATCTCAATGTGTATGACTTATGTCTTCAGTGCTTATATTTATGCTTCCACCAAGTAATAGAGGAGAGCATTGGAATATGATAAAGTCCCTACCTGGGTTCATATGGTTCATGCACATCATGTGTATGTGTCCTAAGTATACACTTGAAATGTAATCATCTCTACAACATGGTGTGGTTTCTAATAATATCAACACAATGGTCCTGTGAGACTCTTTTACAGATGCCAGGGACCTTCATACATCAGTCAGCGGTACTCTGAATTAATCCATCCATTTCATGGTTGTAATTAATACTATATACGGGCCTTCTTAATACAACATTATTCATTTATATTTAAATTTCAGCCTTAAGTAGGTTCAGAGCATCAAATCTTTGTATAATTACACAAAGTGCAGACAACGCAGTGCAAAGAAAGTGCATAAGGTGATTGTGTACCAATAAAAAAGCAGGTTTTTGTGATAGTCCCCAGCCTCTCTATCCAATCAAGCACGATCCTATTCTAATTCACAGTTTAACCTTCTAACAACATTGAAGCACTGGTCCAGGGGATGATAATGTCGACGTTTCGACCCTAAGGATATTTGCAGAGTCTAAACAGAACACGTCATCTGAAAGCTATTGCCCTGTCACAGTTTTTGTTGTGAATCAGGATATCATTTGAGAGTCCAATCATGTGAAATTTAAACCACGGTGTTTGTTGGTATATTATCCCCAGTCTCAAACAAGTATCAAATGTATGGGAGTAAGTTTCCCCTAAAGCAGGTTGTCTCCAATCACAAAGCCAGGACGCGTCTCCATTACTAACTGCTGCTTCTTAGGGTGGATTGAGGGGGTGAGTTTCTAATAGGGCCGTCCATGCACAAATAAAAATAGATTTAGCTCCCTCCAACAAAACAATTAGACAGTGAAAGATGATAGCTGTAAGGAGTACTTTCATATGATAATTTTGTACCAGTTAATTACTCTGAGGTAAATCACAGCTGATTATTAGGTTCATCTCAGCTGATTATTCTCCAGTGATTTATCTTGGGTGAATAATTTTGGGAACATATGCCATTCTAATGGGTGGGTCTCAATGACTAGCAGATTCTAAATCTGCTTAGTCACTGCTCCGGTTTAGCAATTGTGTTAAATAAAAGTTGCTTCCACTGTAGATATGTTATCATGGCTTCATAGTCTGACCTTCCAGGGCTCGCAGACAGCTTGTCAGTCTGGCACTGGCATTGTGCTCTTATCAAGAGCAGAGAGCAAAGCTTGGGGAGGGAAGGCACAGAAAGTGGTATGTCAGCGGCCCAGAATTTAGTTTTTTCCAATTTAAGACAGGGAGGAATGGCAATGTTATGAATAGCCCCCTAATACTCTTCTTACATTGTCTAACAGACGAAAGCAGGGGCAGATAACTGTAGACCCAAAAATAACATTACATTAAAGATAAATAAAAAATGGATAGCAATGAAAAATAGAACATTCCCAATATTCACTGTTATCCTTCTACAATTCTATTTATATATGTTTTCATAACCTTATATTATTACCTCAGAAATTCCCCAAGTAATTCCTGCTATTTTCTTTCTTTAGGGGGCGGAGTCCCCACTTGCCCCCTCCCATTAACCCATTAATCTAACCCATTCCTCTTCCATTTGTTCTTTTAACCCTTCCCTTACTCCATGCCTACTTTAACCATTATCCTTAACCTTATTCCATACAACTTATCTGTTCTCTCTTCGATTAATTTCATCCTATGTATTTAGCATTCTGTTATTTTTCCCAGAGAAGTGCTCATTGCAGAGAAAGAACAACCTTGACTCACTGCAGAGAAAGAACAACTATGATATGTTGAATCTGTTTTTATTATTCATGGAATCACTTCTAGCGTGAGAGATACATGGGAATGAATCATGCTTTCGTCCTTTCTTGATAGAGGTATGGTCACTCTATGAAAAGAAATGCCTTTGTCCTCCATAGCCAAACTACCATATGCCTCTACAACCTTAGATGGGCATTGAACAAACAGGACATTTTACCTTCCAACTCCGCCTATGCTCCATAGTGTGGAGTTGGAAGCAATCAAATAAGGGACAGAGGCCCTGATTACGATGTCGATGGGCACCTTTTCAGTGAGGGAACCACGCGACAATAGGTTGGTGGTCCCACACACCAGATTACGATGTGACCGCACATGGTGCAGTTGCAAACTACCATTTCTCTATGGGAGCTTGTGCGGTGGGCAGAATACACCTGCAGCACAAGCTCCAATTGAGAAATGGGAGTTTGTGAAAATCACTGCACTGTGTGGCAGGCACCCCATGGTGCTTGCCACACGGTGCAGGGATTTTCAGGGGGCACCATAGGCTCTCCCCAGGCCCAGATGCGGAAGGCCAGGGGGAAGAGGGCCCTGCTGGGGGCACCTAATGTTGCTTTCCAGCAACCTTTGCAGGTTTGAAAGGCTGACATGAAAAGGCTGTCAGCACCCAACATCATAATCCCTGCGGGGGAAACGTCATCCTTAGTGGATTATAAGAAGGTTCTGACTCACCGGCGGGCTCCATGTGTCCCTCGGAAGTCGTCGGTTGGTACCTCAGACTACTGCCTCTGACCGCATACATCCTAATGCATCGATCGGAATACAGCAGTCGCTGCGGTTCGGACCGCAACCGACAAGCCATCGGTTGCGATCCGAACCACATTGTAACAAGGCCCTATATATTAATATGAGTCATGGAATCTGTGTTAGCACCTGGCTTATACTGGATTATGGCAAGTAGCAAGCGAGTGGTCCTTTCTAGGGTGGTTTGTGGGGTTTCTGCACTTAGTCAAATTATTTTTGTAATGAGGCAAAACAATTGATTGAAAAATATACTGTGTTAAAACATAGGCTTTATAGGCACTTCTGAAAAGAAACTCATGAAATATTCTAGTGATACAGAGCCTGGCATCATGACAATTAGGATTGTTTCCCTGGATAGCAAAAAACACCAGTGCTGAAAATATTGTGTGGCATTCCTTCAGGGATGTTCTTATAGATGCCTGGACCTACAGTCCCCCAGAAAATACAGGTTTACACTCCACCAGAACATTTTCAGTATGTCATGTATGGCCAGCCCAACTCTGCAGCCCACATTATGGGAAATAGGAGGATGGTGGGCACACACTGCCTCTCATCCCAGCACTCAGTTTTCCAGAAGGACAACTATCCTGAATCATGTGTCTAGAGATACACAGCACTGGCTGAACCAACAAGGGTAAAAAACTAAAGCCTGTCACTGACGTAAGTGTTATCATGCACTGCATTTACTATGATGCATCGGGGCAAACTGAGTGCTGGGATTTGAGGCAGTGTGCGACCACCCTCCTCCTCTTTGAAAAGGCTCACTTGAGCTTATGAGCTGACGAGCACTTGATGATGCACCTGTGCACAGCGAGTAGTACAGAGACCTGAGAAGACTTTGGGCAGCATTTCCAGCACCCCCAAAAAGAATGTGTTGCTCTCTACTGAAGAAGACCAACTATCCTGAAACACGTGTCTAGAGATACACAGCACTGTCTGAACCAACAAGGGTGAAAAACGAAAGCCTATCACTGAAGTAAGTGTTATCATGCCTTGCATTTACTATGATGCATCTGGGCAAACTGAGGCGCGCTTTCAGTGTTCTCCATGCAGGCTGCATTACAGCCTGCATGGACAACATGACCACCTCTCCAGTCCCTGGCTGAGCGCTGTGTCACGGCGGTAAGACCAGAGCAATCATAACGCTGCATTGCGGCATTGTGATTGATCAGGGGAGCCTGGGTGCTTACAATCACAATGCTGCATTGCAGAGTTGAGATTGGTCAGTGGGGCCTGGGGGGCCTGGCTGTGCTTCCTGCTTGAAGACGAGGAGAACAGGAGCAGGAGCAGAGACGCGGGACCGGTGGCAAGGGACATTTTTTTATTTTTTATTGTGCACTGGACCCACCCCTCCCTCAACTCCCCCCAGGACACCACCCCCACCCGCCCTGCCACCCGAGAGTCATGACGGTCACCGTTGGTCCATATGCAATACCAGGACGCAGACTTATTGCCATTGGCAATGTGTTTTTGGTTTTTCCAGATGGCCTCTGTGCATGTGCATGGATGACAGCCATCTTGGAATGCTTTTTCTTAAGGTTTATGAAAAGTACTCCAAGGTGGCTGCAATGCGTGCATGTGCATGAATGTGCACACACAATACCACCATAATGCCATGATTTTTCTTAAGCTCCATGAAAAGTCATGAGTTGAAGTCTTGTGGTCGAAGAGGTTAAGGAGATGCATAGCCTCCATAAATATAATGATTGGGGCCTCTTTTTGGGTCAAAGATTAAAACAAATAAGAAGTCTATAGCAATGTGCGCTCTTCCTTAATAAACTGCAGTCTACAGAATAGTCGTCTGGCAAATATATACCAGGAGTTCTGTTTACTCAGGATCAGGCCACATTACTATTTCCTTCTTAGAACCTTTGATCTTTAACCCAAGTGAAATGATGGGCGCATCGACTTGAGCTTTGAAAACGTCCAGGCTTACCAGCCATGGGGTTGAAACACGTGACGACCAAGACAAATGTACCGAAATTAAGACAGTGCATAGTGCATGAAAACTGTCTAAGCGAGTGATTGTCTTGACCTGTTGGGCACAAAACCATAGTAATATATGCGCCTTTTGGCGTATTGGGTAGGGTGACCAAAATTTTAAAGCCAAAAACCGGGACATTTCACAAAAATAGAAGAAGGACTACTATTTTACTTCAAGCGATGAGAGCGCTTCTTAGCAGAGAATTACAGAATTGGCAGTAGGAACATACATAAAATGCAATTTTTAGACTCAGTAGCTTGCCTGTTAATTCATTTTTTTGTTGAAACAATTGCTAACTATCCCTGCTTTGTAAAACATAAAAAACCCCACCCACCGTTTTCAGTCGACCCTCTTTAAAAACGGGGACATGAGCTACATTTCTTGAAATTTGCTGGGACAGCTGGTGAAAAACTGGGACTATCCTGACAAAACGGGGACGCCTGGTCACCCTAGTATTGGGTGGACATCGTTTTTTGCATATATCTCCAACATACACATAGGATATTGACAATTTATGAGGATAGTGCTCTGTAAATACATAACTTTGTAGTCTTAATTTTATTTTCTGTACTTCGGCCTATCCCGATTTGGTAGAAAACACAAAAAGACCACAATTCAACTATTTGGGAATACAATGACTGACACTCCTCCCTTAGGCCTCATGAACCAATAAAGCGCACAAACAAAAAGATGCGTAAATGAAGCAACCATTTCTCTAACATGGTGGTTAATGGCCAAAGAGATTAAAAAACTAAGGGGTGCGACTAGTCACATCAGCTCTTCTCTCTAAAATCAAACGTTTGGAACATTCATATTATACTTCTAAATCTAAAGATTGCATAAATGAACTTATTGCCTCTAAACTTCAATTTAATAAAGACACCACGGCTAATGCTTCCAATTTTTAATTAAAATCCAGTGCCAACTTCTACGGTGGTCAAAATAAGGCTGGGAAATTACTTGCCAATTCCTTAAAGATTAAAGAAAATAAAAGCAATATAGAATCTGTTTTTGGTCCTGATCAGTCGCTCAAACACAAGGATGAAGACATTTTGAATGAATTTCTTCAATTTTATAAAACACTATACTCTTCTGAATCCTCTTCTTCTGATCATTCCATATCCACTTTTTTATCTAACATTCATCCCTCTCCCACTATACCTGCTGACCTCTCTTCTTTAGAGACAAATTTAACACTTACAGAACTTCTTCTCGCACTGAAAACTCTTAAAAAGGATAAGGCCCCAGGTCCCGATGGCTTTACAGTTGAATTTTTTCTGCATTTTTCCAATCCTTCTTCCAAAATTACATCTGCTTTTATCTACCTTCTTCAACTCTGGTTCTTCTTCTGGCTCTTTTTCGGATGCTCTCATTTGTGTTCTTCCCAAACCAGGTAAAGATCCTTAACATTGTAAAAACTATGGCCCATCTCTCTAGTAAATATCGATTACAAAATCTTTTCTAAGGCTTTGGCCTTACGTTTAGAATCTCATTTACCTGATCTTTTAGGAAAGGAGCAATCTGGTTTTGTTAAGGGCCGCTTGCTTGTGGATAACACTCGGTTGTTTTTTTATATTTTATCCAAAACTTCTCACTCGTCAGACTCTATTGCAGCCATAGCTCTTGACGCTGAGAAAGCTTTTGATAGAGTTGAATGGAGATATCTTTTCCAGACCTTGAAGTGGTTTGGTTTTGGGCCTACAATTTCTACTCTGATTTCTCTTTTATATTCTTATCCAAGAGCAGCTATTGCGGCAAATGGTGGTATCTCTCCATATTTTTCCTTGGAAAGAGGGGTTAGGCAGGGTTGTCCCTTATCTCCCTTCTTGTTTAACCTTGCCCTCAAACCTTTCTTACTACGGATCCGTCAAAATACTAAAATTCATGGTTTTAAATTCAAGCACACTTCCGTTAAAATGGCAGCTTATGCTGATGATGTTTTATTGTTTCTGTCACATCCCGAATCTTCCCTCCCTGCTTTTCTGGATGAAATTAATTCTTTTGCGCTGGTTTCCGGTTACAAATTAAATAAAGACAAATGTGAAATCTTAATCTTGCCTCTTACTAAATTTACTTTTAAGGCCGATTTTACCGTTTCGGGTTTCACGTGGAGCCCTAACTATATTAAGTATCTGGGTCTTCATTTTAGTTCATCTCTTTCAAGCTCCATTGCTCGTAGCATGGAGGACTGCATACAGAAACTAACTACTCTTACTACTAAATGGCATCCCCTCTACCTATCGTGGTGGGGCAGATTAGATACGGTCAAAATGATGCTCTCACCCATAGTTCTTTTTACTATTTCCAACATTCCTTTTTCGATACCTTTGAAATTTTTCAAGAAAATTAATTCAATCTTATCCCGCTTTCTATGGGGGCATAAACGGGCTCGTATGTCTATATCTAAACTGTGTCGACCCAAATCAGAAGGTGGAGTGAATTTTCCAAATTTTTCACTATATCATAAATCCTTTTTATTAAATCAAGCATCCAAATGGATTCTCGATCCCTCCACGCCTTCTCCTTTATGGTTAAATTTGGAACAATCCTTTATTTCACCTTTCATTTTTGATGAATACCTTTTGTTTTCACGCAAGCCACAATCGTTATCTACTCCTATTCTTAAATATACTTCCAAGTTACTCCCGCCGTCTCACGTATCCTCCTTTTTTGAACAACCTATATGGTATAATACTTCTATTTTGATCAATAATAAGCCAATTTTTTGGAAAGCATGGAGACAATGTAACCTTATATGGGTACACCAATTATTTCATCAAGATTACATCATTTCATTTTCTCAAGCCGCTTCCTCCTTTAACCTACCCCCCACTTTTCATGCCAAATACTTGTTACTGACTCAAGCACTGTATTCAGCACACATTACTTACAAAGCATCATCTCCTCCTTACTCTACTGACTCCTCTGATATCCCCTCGTTACGAACCTTACTGATTAAGAGTAGCAGAGCTTCCAAGATTTATGCCTTTCTTCATGCACCACCTCTACCCCGTGCCAAAACAAAGACAGAAATGTTATGGGAGGAGGATCTTGAGGTTTTATGGTCTATTGAGATATGGGATAAAATTTGGCTTAAATTGCGCAAATCTTCTAGGGCTGCAAACATCACTCAGACTTTGTTTTTTGTTTATAATAGACTCTTATTATCACCACTTGCCCTTAGCAAATATTATTCAGATTCTTCTGATACATGTTGGACATGCTCCTTACCTCATGCAGATCTGGTACACTCACTCTTCACCTGTGCTCCAGTTCATACTTTTTGGACTCAGGTTTGGTCCCAAATTAATACTATCTTTTCCTCAAATCACCCTTTTTCTGTTACTCACATTTTTTTAGGCAGCTTATCTCCTATTTGGGTCCATCATACACCTAACGTCAAGATAATAGACTTACTATTAGCAGTTGCCTTCCAGCAATTCACTAAACTTTGGAAAGATCACACTAAACTTTCATATCAGGCGTGGTGGTATGCTGTTTGTTCTAACCACAGATTGGACACAACCTTTGTTTATCCACTAGTTTTAGCCACAAAAAGAAGACAACTATGGGACCCCATTACGTCCTTCTTTGATTTGAATGCTAGGCGTTCTTTGTCTCTAACTCCCCTCCAACAAGAAGTTGCAAAACCTCCATAATTTCCTTTAGCTTGTTATATTTCTTTTATTCACTATATACCTTCATTTGCATGTATAGTATGTTTTATGCCTAATTGATTATTATTCCACTGCTTTTTGTTTTTCACTGTATCTTGTTTTATTATAACTGATTTATTTCTCACCTTTACATCTCATACCTTTTAATGTATGTTCATCATAACACTGTTAATATTGTAACTTGCATTCTTTTATACTATTTCCTTCAATAAAATTCTTCTGAACTGAAAAAAAAACTAAAAAAAAAACTAAGGGGCATATTACCAAGCAATAGCGATAATTTACCGCTGAGCTGCGGCGATTTTTATCGCAGATAAACCTTGGTATTACCAAGGTTTATCGCAAATGCGATAAAAATCGGCCGCAATGCATGAATATCGCTGAAAAGTCAGCGATATTCATGCATTAGCGAGATAATGCTTTTAGCCATGTTATCCACCTCCCATTGGATAACATGGCTAAGAACTGCTCAGGGCAGGTGTTAGCTTTTGGAGATATTCGCACTTAGCGGGAATATCTCCAAAAGTTGGTAATAGGAGATAGCGATGTTAGCGACTGTTTCCAGTCACTAACATCTTGGCACGCCCACTTTGCATGTCATTAGTGATAAATATCACTGACATGCAAAGTGGGGCCCAAGATGGTCGCTATCTCCTACTAGCTGTCGCTAACTGGTGTTAGCGGCAGCTAGGTAATAGGGAGATAATTTTATCTCCGCTTTCTTGGCTTTTAAAGCCAAAAAAGCGGAGATAAACCCCCTTGATAATATGCCCCGCAATCAACTGATGAAGACATTAGTATTCAGAGCCGGAAAACTATTTAAGAAACAAACATTGGAAAGAGCCTCAAGTATTTTAAACTCCCCAAACTCCACTGCCCTTGATACAATCGCTAGGGAGTTTATGGCTAATTAACTAGATGAACACGTAGTTGACTTCACAAGAGCAAATGACTCCACTTCCTCTTTAAAGCACCGCTTCACAAAGGTGTACGTGGGAGAAGGAAGACATGAAAACTTAATGCTCCCCTTGGGTCTGAAGAAAGACGGGTCAAAAATCTAAAAGAAGGAGAAATGAAAGCTAGCGAAATGGTGTGTTATTATTCATAATGCAAGGTACGGAGAACAGAATTTTTCATATTGCAAAGATGTCACTCAAGACGAAATTAAAAAAAACACCTAAATACTAAAGAGGGGATGCACATGTTTCATAGCCCAAGCGATTAACTGTTTAAAAATGGGATCCGACTACACGTCTTCAAATGCTTCTTGGTGTAAAAATTAGGAAAACAATAAACGCAGAGTAATTGAGGAAACGTTCACACCTTTTTAAAAGCTGTTCATTTTGTTTGCGAATGGACAGCACGCGACAAACCTACTGAATACGTCTACACCTTTTCTCATCTACCAGGGCTACTCCATCATTGCTCAGGAAAGTAAAACAAGCATTGGCATAGACAATAGGTCTAGCCTTCGAAACTTTGTAAGTAAAAAAAAAAAACTGACGTGTAAGACTTCACGTTTACATTTACTGCATCCTAAATACAAAGTAAATGTAAACGTGAAGTTTTATACTTCAGGTTTTTTTTTTACTTACAAGGTCCCAAAGGCGAGACCTATTGGCTATGCCAATGTTTGTACATGTTTCCACAAAATGTAAATTTGCAGGGGAAAAAATCTGCATATTTTTATAACACGAAACTATGATGACATGCAAGTAAAACAAATCGCTCTCTGCAAATTTCGGAGTAGATTCAAAAGCCCCTTGCGCCTCTTTCACGCCACCGTTGCGTCACTTTTGTGATGCAGCGGGGGCACAAAAGATGCGCCATGGTGCGGGGTATTTAAAACGTGACGCATCTGGGAGATGCGTCACGTTGTAAAGCCCTGCGCCATAAGGAGGCGTTCCGGCGCAGGGGGTGGCGTCCCTACGCAGGAACGCCTCCTAAAAGTGGCTGAGTGAAATCTACAAGATTTCACTCAGTCACTTTTAGGCCAATGCTGCATCAAAAACATGTGCCTGCTTGAAGCAGGCGTAAGGCTTGACGCAGCATTGGACAGATAGGGCCCCTCAGAGCATTGCTGGAACTCCTGATGCATCTGTGCCGTTTTTGCCCCATGGTACGCTGCATTGTAAATGCGGCGCACCATAGGTGGCGGAGCTGCGGCGCACAATAACTGGCGCATCCCTGGGGATGCGCCAGTTATTGTAAATCTGTCCCTACATGTCTTGGCCGAGTTAACTTAGAATGCAAATTATCATGTTCTTTAGAGAAAAGCGAATTTAAAGGTGAAAGAAAACCAGGAACATTTGTTAAAGGTACAAATCTGAAACTTTGCAACATACTTTGGGTAAGAAGGCTTTGCAACCCCCTAACAACGTGAAGATGGGCAATTAACAACTGTTAATGCCCTGCACAAAAAGACAGTGATGTAGTAACTCCAATCCTTCTGCTCTCCATCCCACTGTTTAACTCTCTGTCTCTCCTTGTCGGTGCTTACACAGTGTAATCAAGCACAAAAAAAACTCCCTGTACAGGCAGTTAACAGTAGTTATTGCCTTCACTCTAAGCATTCTGATACAATTAATCAATCTCATTGTTCAATATTAAAGTCTAATACTTATAAAAATTGCTATTAAAATGTTATAGAAAACATTATTATTAATATACCATTAACTATGCTAGACAAGCTGCATCAATGCACCTTTAAAGGTATACAAAGCCTTCGAACAAAACGGGGAGAAAGAACGCAATGAAACGCATTGAGAAAGAACAGTCTTAAAGTACAATTTGTGATTCCAAAGGGCGAAAGAGTACACTACTCCTAGCAACACAAGATAACTTTGATAAATTTCAAGTACAGCAAAATTATTGGAAGCAACCTCCTCGCCGCTAACATAGGCCAAACGCTCTTCAATTCTGACCTTCCTACGTCTTAAAATATTTTTCGAGTTGGTCGAGCAATTATACTGCTGCACAGAGTACGAAGAACAAGCATTTGAAAAGCCAACATGTCTGACTTACATTGCTCTAAATACACACAGCAGACACAATTACTGCATGCATGTGGAATTGTGTCCATTTCACCAACGACTTAAGTCAATAGGACAATGTATCCATCCATAATATATCACAGTCCTGTATATAGCTCATTAGTGCTTGTCCCCAACAGCTAAAGCTGCCTGTAGCCAGCCATATGGACAATGAGAGGGGCCCACCACGGAATGCTCCACCATTGATGGCTTAATGCATAGCGCCTCAAGTCGAATTGTTCTCTGAACGGGATTTCGTGCAAACTGGATAAGAGATAAGGGGCAATATTCTTTCCCTAACGACTTATAAGTAACGACCTTCTTCACCTGCTGTGACTATATCTTCTGGTACTCAGCAATAATGGCGCACAGTAGCACAGTTTGCCAAATGGGGGACCACTGTATGCCCAAGCAAGGAGACAAGAGGAGAAAGTTGAAGAGCAATAAAAAATTATCCCAGAGGAACACTAAAGTCCAAAACCTTAGCATGGCGGTGGAAGAGAAAAAAGGTATTGTTACCATACCGCAACTTGAAAATTAAGACTGCATTCAAAAACCAAAAAAAGCCTTTAAAAAAATTATATAAAAGTCATTGATACCCATAAGTCTAAAAATAATTAAAAAAACAGGATCAATACTGATCAGGCATCACCCTCGGTCACCATCACCAATCATCCCTGGAGGTGATCAGGGTATTTGTTGTGTCAGCAAGACCAGAAACCCATCTGAGATGTTTTAAACGGGTCCTATAGTTTTTGTATTTTTCTGTCAAGCTTTGGCTGAACAGCACTAGGGCAAACTCTTCTACATCGATTGTATGAATAGGGCCAAGTATAACAACGAGCTTTACTTTTTGCTTAGGCCTCTAGGATGCACGCATGTCCACGGAATTCAGCTGTGAGCATGGTACACTGATCCAACTCCAGGTACGCTATGGCTTTGGATATGGCCAGTGTAATTGTTACTCAGTGGTGCTGGAACAGTTTTCAGGCTAGGTTTGCTGCAATCAATGTTACAGCATTGAAGTCATAGGGAGTCTGAAAAATCCAAGCATCACAAAGAACATGTATCCAAATGAGCCACGCCCTTTCAGCAAGAGAGGGGTAAGGTTGTCGGTTCCCTTTACAAAATACTCTCACTTTGCAGTCAGAGAAAGAAAATTAAACACCAATCTCCATATAAAAATCATCAGCAGAAATGAGTAAGAAGACTAGCCTGACATTAGACATGTGTCTCAAAATACACACAGCACATCTTGACGTAAATAATTAATTTACTCTCTTAATTTCTATGCAGGTAAGTACTTAATCAATAATAACTCAGATCGGAATGAAAAAAGACAGAGTCCGTGGTGTTAGAGTTTCTAAGGGTTTTATTCCTCATAAAGGAATGGTCTGATCAGGATATCATGTTCTAACCACCACAGGGATGTCAGAAGGGATAGAGCGCTATATTTTATTGACAGTACATAGCTTATATACTTAATTCATGTCATAAAGAATAATGCAAGAGGCGTAACAACTGAGAGAAGACAAGATAACAGTATACACGTGGTACTAGTACGTAATCAAGAGGCGTGAACTAGGCGTGAACTAGGCGTGAACCAGAGGTGTGTGCTAGAAACGTCACTGATAGGTGACGCAAGTGGGTGGCACCAAGGGGTGGTGCTAACAGAATTGTTGCGATGTCAGCAGAAATCGGAAGCTTGGATGCGCGCGCAACTGCATGACGTGTGATTGACGGGGTGCAGGGGACTTGACATTTACACTGACGGAAAGAGACAGAAGTCTGGCATGTCAGATCAACTTGTACTTCTATCATATCTGATATCTGATGTTTAGGAACCATACTATCTGGGCGGAAAGGTCTCTAGGGCAGAAGCTATTCTATGCTAACTGTGGATGCGTGTATGAGCGCCTAAGTGTCTGCATGTGAAGCGTGGGGGCACGGGGCCTTCCATGGAAGCATGGTAACAGAGGCTATGAATTACTTGCATTGAGACAGGTCGGCCCTTTGGCTCTGCAGCTGGGGAGGATTGTTTACAGGATCTAGTAGGCAGGAATGTATTCTCGGGGAGCGGAACAGATAACTCGAAGGTTATAGTCAGTCTTGGCAGAAAGCAGGCGGAGCTGAGCGCGAGGGGCCGCGCTGAAAGTAAGTCAGAGTTCACGGGTACAGAGGTAGCCTGGGCAGAGGCTGCCAGAGTCAGGAGCCACAAAAGAGGCTCGATGGCAGAAATTCAGGGCCTACTCTGCTGGAGCAGGAAAACATGTAAAGTGTACTACAAAAAGACGGTGGCATAGCATACTTAGGAACGGACTACATAATCCATTCAGGGTGGATCTGAAAGATGACAAGTTAACGTTGGACGCAAATGTATTTACGTCTTCATAACTGGTACAGGAGGGAAGTTACATGCACTTAAAAGCTGGTACATGGAGTCGGTGGGGTACGCGCTAGGGAACATAACATGACCAAAAATTTAATTTTCCTCATTCCCTCCTTGTTCCCTACGGACCCTTCATGATATATCGATCCTCATAAATCGATCAGTTTGTTCTTGTAACATCATTTGTTCTTCCTTCTTTTGTTTACGTTTTGAGAGAAAACTGGAATGTTCAATACATGACGTGGCACACAGTCCACAAATCGCTGGCCCACACTGTAGGCACAGGCAGCAACTGAATACTAGGACTAGGCCAATACCTAGGAAGGATAGGATCTTCCATCCCCAAGCTGTTAACGTTGTCCAGAACCAACCGGACCAAGTCCAGGTGCCTGGATTCTGATGTATCTGATTGGCAATTTTATGGAGACGGGTGATAGCTTGATATACAGATGGTGCGTTTTGTGGTATGAAAACACAGCAACTTGACCCGATGACCTTACAGGCTCCACCTCTATCTGCCAAGATGACGTCAATAACAAGACGATTCTGAAGGACAACAACCCGCATGGCGGACTGCTCTTCGGTTAAGTTACCTAAGGCGGAGGCAGTTTCATTTACTACTGCTTCAAGTGTTCTAGTTAATCTGCGTATTAATTTACTATTCTGAACAGGTCCTAAGAAGAAAAAGAATCCTTTATTAAAGTCGGTGTACTGTTCCCATGCCGTTTCTGTGTAGTCGACAAGTGGGATATCTCTTCTGTGTCTATTCTTTACTAGATTAGTATTTCTGTGGTAATCAGGAGGAGCTAGAAAAACAGGTGGCAGAAGGAATGCAAGGTAACAGGTACCATCCCAATCTGGAGGTAGACGAATGTATGCGGTATGACCACAAACAAAGTAAGAATGACTGATAGCTTTGAAAGACGATTTTCCATGATCACTGAATTCGACCACAGTAGTGCATTTACTATGACCTAAGTGTACTGAACCTTTCTTCTTGATACATAATTCACCAGTGACTGGCAGTACTGACATGATGGGTAGAACTGGTGCAGCTTTGGACTCGACAGTAAGAATCATAAGGCTAATTGTATAATTACCTAATCCATATACTTCATTTTCTAGATCAGTTCCTATTCTGGTGGGGAGTCCCTCCTTATCTGGGTAACAGACGTCGAGCAGGACCAAGTTCAGATTTCCCCAAACCCAACCCCCATCGAAAACAGCAATATCAGGATCTAAGGAATTAATTATTTTAAACCATGCTCCGCAGGAGCCATTATGAGTGAATGGGTACGGGAAGAGGGGCAGAGCTCCCTTGTAATTCTGGTAGGGAGGGAGTCGGCCACATATCCAGCAGTCTGTAGCATTGTTAGTTTGATGGGAATGGTGTAGCATACTAATGAATGTATTGTTGCGCAGCGCAAGTCTGTAGGAAAGCTCGTGTGGAGGTAACTTGCTAAAAGTGTGTTCAGCAGAAACATTGTAAGCAGATTGTTCACGCTTGAAAATAGGGTAATAGATAGGCAATAGGATGCTAGTAACGATAATTAAAACACTGAGAATAAACATGATTATTAGTGTCACTATGCAGTGACTACGAAGTGATTTGCAGTATGTACGTTTCTTTGCTTCTCTCTCTCTCTCTCTATCTCGATCTAGGGGATACATGTCAGAAACTATTTAACCGATTCACCTAGGGGAGGACTTAAACAATTAAACTGTCTGACTTGCTAGATCGTAATTTCATGCGATAGTTTTCTTGAGGAGTCTTTTCTCGTTCAGATTCTGTAAAGTCTTTCTGTTCGGCACAGTCTTTGGTGGGGGTGGACGAGTCTCGGTCAGGTTTCAGTCCAGAGAATTTTTTTATATGACTCGTGTGGACCCACCCCTTTCTTCCTTCTATTTTCACGGCCGTCCTGGTTGTAAGAAGTACGGTCTTCGGGGACTTCCAGCGGGGCTCCAGCGGACTTTTCCTGTCGAAGTTGCGGACGAACACAAGGTCACCAGGACGAACGTCGTGTGGCTTTACATCAGTGTTGTCAGGGAAGGCTGCGGCAACCTGTGAACGACATGATTGGAGTGCAGACATCAAGGAGGCAAGATAATCTGTCAACATATTAGAATCAACATCAGTAATCCTTTTCGGAATGGGCGTCCCCCACATATTCGGTGGTCTTCCAAAGACCACCTCGTACGGGGATAGCCCTGATCTCGAATGGGCAACCATTCTCATGTAGAATAGTGCCACTGGCAGGGCGACTATCCAGTCGACCCCTTTCTCCTGACATATTTTGGCAAGGCGGATCTTTAGTGTCTGGTTATGCCTCTCAACAAGGCCTGCGGCTTCTGGATGTCGGACACAATGGAACTTCCACTGGTATCCCAGTAATAAAGAAACTTCTTTCATTAAGGCAGATGAGAATGGCTGACCGTTATCTGAGTACACGACACGAGGCAGGCCGTATCGTGGGAAGAATTCACGAACCAGCTGCTTGGCAGTGGTCGGAGCAGTGTAATCTGGGACTGGGTATGCTTCGGTCCAGCGGGACAAAGCACAGACAATTACGAGAACATATTTAAATCCTCGACAACGGTCCATCTGGATATAATCCATCTGGAGGACTTCAAAAGGGTGATCGGGAGGATGAAATCCACCTTGCTCTACAGGGACGCTTTTTCCTGGATTGAACTGACAACAGATCATGCAAGTACGCACTTTCTGTTTTGCTGCTGTTCGTAGGTGTTTATTGTTCCAGAGATTTTGTAAACTGTCTAACATTGCTTTCTCTCCTAGATGTGCAGGACTATGTGCTGTATTTATCATGACTTGAACCATAGAGTCAGGGAGAAACCATGTAGATTTTCCCTTCGTCATCCAACCTTGATCTGTCTGGATCCCTCCTAGTTCGATCCATTTCTTTATTTCTTCTGGAGTAGCATGTGTCTGAATGTCGATAACATCTAGTGTGGGATCCCTGACTGTCATACAGTTTGTCGGATCTGTTGTCATTGTCGTATCAGTTATCTGAGTGTCGGTCAGTGCTGTATGTTTCGCTGTCTGGTCTGCCAGGTCGTTACCCTGGGAAACAGAATCTGTGACTTTAGTATGTGCTTTACACTTCATGACGGATATGGCTGAAGGCAGATGTATTGCTTCTAACAGTGCTTGAATGAGAGGACCGTGTTGTATCTTGGCACCATGAGAGGTCAGAAAACCTCGTTCTTGCCACAGCATGCCGAAGTCGTGTACGACTCCGAACGCATAACGGGAATCATGTATATGTTGACATTTCTGTTCTTGGCTAGAATACAGGCTCGGGTCAGAGCGATGAGCTCTGCTGCTTGAGCAGACAGTGTATCAATACGATGTGTGTCTTTAACTTCAGTTTCAGTGGTCACTGCATATGCGGCCACTAACTCTCCTGTACTTGTTCTCATGCATGAACCGTCCACATAAAGTGTCAGGTCTGGGTTTGTCAATGGAATATCTGTTAAATCTCGTCGGGGCTTCGTTACTGCATTAATGATCTCTATGCAATCATGCGGAGCTGGATCTGTCATAACTGTAGGTAACAGTGTCGCTGGGTTCAAGATACTGCAACGTCTGATTTCTATGTGTGGCTGGAATAATGTCAATTCATAACCTGTCAGTCGTGCTATAGTCAAGTGTTGAGTTTGGGTTCTGTTTAAAAGAACCTCTACAGAATGTGGAACTTGTACTGTTAACTGATGACCTAGAACAATTGAATCGCTCTGTCTGATTGCTAACGCTGTTGCTGCTACTGACTTTAAGCACGCAGGGAGTGCCTGGGCTACTGAGTCCAATGTACTTGAAAAATAAGCGCAAGGCTTATGTGAACCTGCTTGATCTTGAGTGAGGACAGACAATGCTGTACCGTCACGTTCTGTAACAAAAAGTGTAAACGGTTTGCTGTAACATGGTGTCGCTAAAACTGGTGCTTGGCATAATGCTTTCTTTAATTCCTCAAAGGCTTGTGTGTGTTCCCGAGTCCAAGGGAGGGCAGGCGAAGTTGCTGCCTCCTGCGTCGTTAACTGGATGAGTGGTTTAGCTAGAAATGCATATTGAGGAATCCATTGTCTGCAGTACGAGGTGAGGCCTATAAAGGCCCGCACTTCCTTTTGCGTCTGGGGTCGTGGCATTTTTACAATTAACTGAATGCGATCGGGAGTGAGCTGTCTCCCCACTTTGGACAGCAAGTGACCCAAGTACACAACTTGCTGAACACAGAATTGTAGCTTCGAAGGAGACACCTTGTGTCCCTTGTCGGCCAGGAAATGTAAAACTGTCAATGATGCTTGCTCACATTCGGGCTCACTTCGTGCGGTGATCAGTAGATCATCGACGTATTGCAGTAAAGCGGTGTTAACTGGCATTTGAACACAATCTAGTTGTCTTTTCAGTGCTTGACTATAGATGCTGGGGCTTTCTGTGAATCCTTGAGGTGCGCGGGAAAATTTGAAACTTCGTCCATTTAAACTGAATCCGAAGAGATATTGGCTCTCCGGGTCAATAGGTACACTGAAGAAAGCGTTCTTGAGGTCAATTACAGTAAAGAACGTTGCTTCTGAATCAATAGCAGTCAATAGGGAAGAGATATCGGGGACCACAGGATACTGTGGTACAATGCATTTATTCAGCTCTCGAAGATCAATCACCAGCCGATATACTGGCGGTGCATTGCGGTCTGTACGTTTAAGAATTGGAATGATGGGTGAATTACAGATATTGGAGTCGGTCTCTACGACCACTCCCTGGGCAATGAGCTCTTCAATGATTTTCAGTAAAGCCACTACAGCATCGGGTGGTAACTTGTATTGTCTGATTCTGGGTAGGACAACTCCTGCCTTGAGTGTAACACGATATGGAGTGATATGCATACAACCTACATCAGCTGGGCCTTTTGCCCATAAGTGATCTGGTACATTTTTCAATCTAACATCAAAATCACGTAAAACATAATGACCCTTGAAATCCCGTAGAAAGAGTCTAACTCCCTCCGGGGAACAGCATATTATAGCTCCTAGAGCCTTCAGTGTTTTAATTCCTAACAGATTCTCTGGACATGATTTCGTAAGTAACAAATCTGTAACTCGTGATAACGGACCCACAGCTAATGGTACTGGTTCCGATACTTCATTTACAATAGGCTGTCCTGAAAAACCAAGGGAAACATTCTGTGAGCCTGAGAGGGGTGCCCCTGGGACTTCATTGTGACTTATTGTAGTGCGACTTGCCCCTGTGTCAATTAAAAACTTTCTGTCTTTTCCCAATACGTGACTGTGTACATAAGGACCTTCTTGATCTACAGGAATTTCAATAAGAGGCAAACCACCTTCCCTCTCTAGGCTGTTTCATGTGTATCGGGGGTAATCTGGATATGCAGATTGGGCATACTGGTACATCTGTTGTGAAACTTGCTGAGTCGCGGCAATGGGCTGTGGCTGCGGTACTGCTACTGTCTGTGCTGTGTGTGATGGAGCATGCATAGGCTGTGTATTCTGCATTGGCTGTACATTTTGTGAGGTCTGTTGCTGACCATGTTCATGTCTAGGCGGATGCGGTCTTTCTTTAGTTTTACCTGTCGCGATGTTGTGTTTCAGGACTGGGCATTCATGTACATAGTGACCTGGCTGCTTGCAGTAATTACATGTCCCTTTAACAGGAGCTGTAGGGTTATTGGTCTGGGCCCCACCTTTTCTCTGACCGTCGGATGGGACCGTCTGAGCTACTAACATTTTCATTTTCGTGTCTTTCTCTGATTCTTTAAGTCTGTCTTCTCTACGGAGTGCTTTGTCAGCACGCTTACGTGATTCCTTACGCCAAAATTCTATGGCGTCCTTCTGAGATTGTCTAGCTTTCTTTTTCCATAATGCTTCTTCTACCCTCATGATGCACTCGGCATCCCATGTTCCGGTGACAGGCCATCTGTGTCTTTCGTCTAGGTGTTTGGTGTAATCGGCCCATAAATCTAGATACAATATGGCATCTATGCCATGCTTCTGATACATAAAATTGCCGGGAGTGTCCCTAGGGGGAATAGGAATTTCTTCCTCCAGTATCCCTTTCCTAGTTCCTATCTGCTTTAACTTGTTGAAAAACGGCATTTTGCTTACTTATTACTGAATGCTCGATCCTTATTCCTTAATACTCTTTGACAGCTACGTTATACGAGAAACACAATAATACACGTTAAACAGTCACATTCATACCACAACATTAATCACATAAGAACATTGAAGACATAGATGACTACCCCCCTATACTGGATGTACTGCTCAACAGTACAGATACACTGGTGTAACAGTGCAGAAATTCGGAATACTAGATATACTGCTAATACAGTACAGATACACTGCCTAAAAACAGTGCAGACCGGACTTGCGTACCCAAACCCGTCTAGATACGACCCAGCAATGGTACTCACCGGGAAGCACGGAAACAGAAGGCCTCGGAAAACTCGACTGGACTCGACTCGGTACTTCGGAAAACTTCGGAAGACTTCGGAAAACTTCGGAAAACTTCGGAAACCTGGTGGGCCTCTTAACACCTCGGACCTTGCTTCTTTCGGCTAGGCTCTGGTCGGGATCCTCCGCACTCCTCACCGCCTCGTCTGGGCACTGATCGCAGTCTTCGTCACCTCCGTGGGTCAGAGGGAGATGCAGGAAATCCTGCCAGTACGCGTATGTTCCATCTAACTGATGGCAGGGGACATAGCTTGCAACGCACCAACCGGCGCGTGAGGTGGGGGAGGGGTCCCTGTTCGGGCGCCAAAATGACGTAAATAATTAATTTACTCTCTTAATTTCTATGCAGGTAAGTACTTAATCAATAATAACTCAGATCGGAATGAAAAAAGACAGAGTCCGTGGTGTTAGAGTTTCTAAGGGTTTTATTCCTCATAAAGGAATGGTCTGATCAGGATATCATGTTCTGACCACCACAGGGATGTCAGAAGGGATAGAGCGCTATATTTTATTGACAGTACATAGCTTATATACTTAATTCATGTCATAAAGAATAATGCAAGAGGCGTAACAACTGAGAGAAGACAAGATAACAGTATACACGTGGTACTAGTACGTAATCAAGAGGCGTGAACTAGGCGTGAACTAGGCGTGAACCAGAGGTGTGTGCTAGAAACGTCACTGATAGGTGACGCAAGTGGGTGGCACCAAGGGGTGGTGCTAACAGAATTGTTGCGATGTCAGCAGAAATCGGAAGCTTGGATGCGCGCGCAGCTGCATGACGTGTGATTGACGGGGTGCAGGGGACTTGACATTTACACTGACGGAAAGAGACAGAAGTCTGGCATGTCAGATCAACTTGTACTTCTATCATATCTGATATCTGATGTTTAGGAACCATACTATCTGGGCGGAAAGGTCTCTAGGGCAGAAGCTATTCTATGCTAACTGTGGATGCGTGTATGAGCGCCTAAGTGTCTGCATGTGAAGCGTGGGGGCACGGGGCCTTCCATGGAAGCATGGTAACAGAGGCTATGAATTACTTGCATTGAGACAGGTCGGCCCTTTGGCTCTGCAGCTGGGGAGGATTGTTTACAGGATCTAGTAGGCAGGAATGTATTCTCGGGGAGCGGAACAGATAACTCGAAGGTTATAGTCAGTCTTGGCAGAAAGCAGGCGGAGCTGAGCGCGAGGGGCCGTGCTGAAAGTAAGTCAGAGTTCACGGGTACAGAGGTAGCCTGGGCAGAGGCTGCCAGAGTCAGGAGCCACAAAAGAGGCTCGATGGCAGAAATTCAGGGCCTACTCTGCTGGAGCAGGAAAACATGTAAAGTGTACTACAAAAAGACGGTGGCATAGCATACTTAGGAACGGACTACATAATCCATTCAGGGTGGATCTGAAAGATGACAAGTTAACGTTGGACGCAAATGTATTTACGTCTTCATAACTGGTACAGGAGGGAAGTTACATGCACTTAAAAGCTGGTACATGGAGTCGGTGGGGTACGCGCTAGGGAACATAACATGACCAAAAATTTAATTTTCCTCAATCTGACAATACAAAAACAAAATGTAAAGTCATCTTTAATGTGATGACGCTGTGATTCTCATACAGATTTCTCCTTACAAATCCTTAGAATCCCTGGCCGATTGAATCTCTTTAGTCTGCAAAGAAGTGTAAAGGGAAGTTCTCTATTTTCACACTTATAACAATTTCCTAAAGACCAAATACATCTCAATCCAAAGGACCACTGACTACGAAGTAAAGTTTAAAGATTTATTACAAAGCCAAAAACAACTGAACATACAAGCACCTCAGCAAGAGGTTCAAGAAATAAACTGGCACTAATACAAACATAATCCTACGCAGGAGTCTCAGATGACTCAAAATGAAGAACAGCGTAAGTTCAATAAGCATTAGGCAAGCAATAACAGTTCCCACTGGAAGTCTCGACTGCATCTGCTCCAAAGGGAAAGAAAATATTAGTCTATCCCTACACTAACTCTAAGGTGACATCCTTACTTAGCATATTTCCCAGGCAAGAGAAAAAGGTGTCAGCTGCAAAGGCTCTCTAAGAAGCACATTCACTTTACCCGGTAAGTAGCCCAAGCTACCAAGCTCGTTCTAAGATGCTCCTTAATTTCTCCTGCCAAGTTACCACTGAGATCCCTGTCTAACTGCATTTCCAATTGGACTGCCCTAGACAGGACCTAGTCTGACTTCAACTGACTCTAACCCTAACTCCAATTGCAAATGACTCTCCTCCCTCGGGGCACTTTCCCTAATACAAAATCCCCAAACAGTAGACATGCCTTGGTCACACACCCTTTTGGCAGGTGCAGCCCCTCGTACTTTTCCAGTACAGGTCCATCTTCTTCCAAAAACTGTTGCTGTGTCCTTGGGTCCCAGGCACCTTCTCCACCAAATGTTGCAGTTTTGCATACCAGTAGACTTCTTCTGTTCTCACTCCTACCAACCTAACTCCTAAAACAATGGATTATTCTACCTAACGACCTACATGGCCTTTCACCTGCAAACGAAATGCATAAGAAACAATCCTGTACAGGGTCCAAGTTACATTTCGAAATTCAACAACGAACAGAAGCCTTTCCCAAAGGAAAACAGTCAACCCTGCCCTTCTGGTTGTGCTAAGAAAACTACTGTTAGGCCTCTGCTGGAAATTTCATGTCTAGGCCTTTACACATGTAAACGCATTTCTGAAACTACAACATAAACATTTCACTAACCAGATCTAACATTACATTTGAAGCATTCTAAAGCATTATTGAATTACATTTCTAAACATTATTCCTTCTCATGTTAGAGCATCACACCTTTTAATAATAAGCATCCTACACGTGCAGCTTTAATATGATACGTTCAAATCTAATGCAACATTTTAAACATGAAGCAATGATTTCTACATTACTTAAGACATATTCTCGAATTTGGCACTACATTTGTCTTCAAATGATATAAGCACACAACTACATATTGCACTGATCCCCGGCCTAGTACTACATTTTAAAGTCACACAATAACATGGCGCTCTAAATATGTGAGTGCTGACTTACTTGGGATTATGGTGCACCCCTATAATTTTCAAAATAACATGGTGCTCTGTCAGTCCCCCCCTTTGATGACCTGTGTCATCACAACTACACCATCCTTGGAGAAAGAAACGACTTAAACAGAACTTGTTGCAACTCTTCTTCTCCTGAGCATTTCCATGTTTTTCAGATTCTGGTATTGACTGTCCTGCTGCCTCTCCATTCGTCTCTCTTGCACTCTAAGCGATCTCTCCAAGCTGCTAAACTTATACCACTTGTAAACTCTTATCAAACCCCACAATCCAATCACACATGCCACAACTATGACAAGGGGTTTCAACACATAACCAAGGAACCCCTTTCCAAGGTTTGCAAGCCAACCCCCCACTTTGCCACACAGTTTTTTCAGTAAAACCCTCAATCTCATAATGAATGGCCGTGATGTTACTTATATATTTCTCCTGATCTTTGCTATTGTCCGGTATATAAGTACAAAATTACAAAAAACAATTTGATGGACAGAATGTAGATCAATGTCTTACATTCACCCCAGTACAAGGATCTGGGCCTAAATCCATCGTTTTTTGCACTCCACACCACCCTGGGTTAGATAATGGCTTTATGCAAATCAGCTCTGACCCTGTGCCCCATGGGAACAGTCCAGTCCGAACTACACAGCCATATCTTTCCCAGACCGGAATCAAGCATCCGAGGACCAAACCGGTTTCGAGGTAACACCTCTCATCAGCCCGGCTAGCTTGACTCCAGTGGTGTGGAGGCTCTGGGACCCACGTCTGAGCTACCCCAGTACACTCAGGGAGAAAATTACAAAAAACAATTTGATGGACAGAATGTAGATCAATGTCTTACATTCACCCCAGTACAAGGATCTGGGCCTAAATCCATCGTTTTTTGCACTCCACACCACCCTGGGTTAGATAATGGCTTTATGCAAATCAGCTCTGACCCTGTGCCCCATGGGAACAGTCCAGTCCGAACTACACAGCCATATCTTTCCCAGACCGGAATCAAGCATCCGAGGACCGGACCGGTTTCGAGGTGACACCTCTCATCAGCCCGGCTAGCTTGACTCCAGTGGTGTGGAGGCTCTGGGACCCACGTCTGAGCTACCCCAGTACACTCAGGGAGAAAATTACAAAAAACAATTTGATGGACAGAATGTAGATCAATGTCTTACATTCACCCCAGTACAAGGATCTGGGCCTAAATCCATCGTTTTTTGCACTCCACACCACCCTGGGTTAGATAATGGCTTTATGCAAATCAGCTCTGACCCTGTGCCCCATGGGAACAGTCCAGTCCGAACTACACAGCCATATCTTTCCCAGACCGGAATCAAGCATCCGAGGACCGGACCGGTTTCGAGGTAACACCTCTCATCAGCCCGGCTAGCTTGACTCCAGTGGTGTGGAGGCTCTGGGACCCACGTCTGAGCTACCCCAGTACACTCAGGGAGAAAATTACAAAAAACAATTTGATGGACAGAATGTAGATCAATGTCTTACATTCACCCCAGTACAAGGATCTGGGCCTAAATCCATCGTTTTTTGCACTCCACACCACCCTGGGTTAGATAATGGCTTTATGCAAATCAGCTCTGACCCTGTGCCCCATGGGAACAGTCCAGTCCGAACTACACAGCCATATCTTTCCCAGACCGGAATCAAGCATCCGAGGACCGGACCGGTTTCGAGGTAACACCTCTCATCAGCCCGGCTAGCTTGACTCCAGTGGTGTGGAGGCTCTGGGACCCACGTCTGAGCTACCCCAGTACACTCAGGGAGAAAATTACAAAAAACAATTTGATGGACAGAATGTAGATCAATGTCTTACATTCACCCCAGTACAAGGATCTGGGCCTAAATCCATCGTTTTCTGCACTCCACACCACCCTGGGTTAGATAATGGCTTAATGCAAATCAGCTCTGACCCTGTGCCCCATGGGAACAGTCCAGTCAGAACTACACAGCCATATCTTTCCCAGACCGGAATCAAGCATCCGAGGACCGGACCGGTTTCGAGGTAACACCTCTCATCAGCCCGGCTAGCTTGACTCCAGTGGTGTGGAGGCTCTGGGACCCACGTCTGAGTTACCCCAGTACAATCAGGGAGAAAATTACAAAAAACAATTTGATGGACAGAATGTAGATCAATGTCTTACATTCACCCCAGTACAAGGATCTGGGCCTAAATCCATCGTTTTTTGCACTCCACACCACACTGGGTTAGATAATGGCTTTATGCAAATCAGCTCTGACCCTGTGCCCCATGGGAACAGTCCAGTCCGAACTACACAGCCATATCTTTCCCAGACCGGAATCAAGTATCCGAGGACCGGACCGGTTTCGAGGTAACACCTCTCATCAGCCCGGCTAGCTTAACTCCAGTGGTGTGGAGGCTCTGGGACCCACGTCTGAGCTACCCCAGTACACTCTTGAACCTTCAAAAGTTTACAGACTCCTCCCTCTTTTACTAGAAGGACATCTAAAGCGAGAGGATTTTGCAAAACCATCGTCCTTATCTATAACATCTCTCCTTCAACCAACACCAATGATTTAGCTGTATTCATTGACAATTTGTCCACAACATTCGCCAACCTTCTGATCTTCACATCATTCAAAATCACTCCTAAAGTTGATATCATTGCTCCAAAAACATCTCCAATCACAGCTGCTGCACTTTCACCTCGCTTCACTCTTACATGTTGTCCTCCTTCTAGGAGCTCAAAATCTTCTGTATGATAAATCTTGGGAAAAATGATCGCTAAATAGCACCAACCATACCATTTCTCAGGCAATCGCACATACGCATTCCTCCCACAAACAAAATACACAGTTGGAATTATCTGCACTACACTTTGCAAAAAGTCCTTTTCATAATACTCCAATGTAAAAGTATGCTCACATGTGTTCTGTCCCACATACACATTCTCGTAATATGTCTGTGGACGACTTATGCACAACTTCCCCTTCTGCACTTCATCTAGAGCTATCGGACCATAACTTCCTTTCGACTTGTGCAACTTCTCCTCATCTGTCCAGTGTACTCTACCTTGTCCTGAGTCTCACAACTGCTTTTATTTCCTGTATCTATCTTCTACTTGATCTATAAATTTGTTTTCTGTATCTGACAACAGGCACATCAGATTATGGCGATGAGCAGAAGCTCTATCCAACTCCTGAGTTGGAATAAAATACGTCCTAAGTCTACCTTCTGATTTGTAATAATCATACTTATTTAAATGCTTATGAGCTGGCACTTCAGGAAAATTTATTTTGTCCATAGAAAATGCTAAGCACCAAACTACATGTAATACCATATGTCAACGGGAGATCTTGGTATCTAATATCCTCATCCACTGAAGCTGGCAACTGCATACACACATAACAATCTTTCGCATCCATTGCATTAATATACTCATAGAACAACTTTGCATACACATTAAGCTTCAAGTTACCCCTAGACAGGTCCGCATGTAACCTACGACTCTCCTCTACCAGCAAAGCTCTTTTGTTTCTTACCTTGACCTCTTCTTTGCTAGGAGTAGTAGGTGTAGGGGTTCCCTCTACCTCCACTGCCTGCTCATGTGGTGCTAAATACGAAACTACAACTACTAGAATTATGAAGAGTATCACTCCTACAAGTGTGCCTACTATGCACCTAGCCCTACGGTTTGGGCTTCCAGGCTCCATGGTCTCAGAAAGATTTTCAGCTTCTTGATTCAAAAATAAATGCTCAAGAGTCTCTTTTCTCCTTCTTCAGATGCTTGTGAACCAACTCGAACTGCACCTCGGAAAAGTCCCCTTTTTGTTTCAGTTCCTTATTTACAGCAAGCAAAAGACAACCTTAACCCTTCTTCGTCCTCTGTGGAAAGCCCCTACATTTCTTCTTCTTCCACTTGGACCTCGGTTATTTAATTCAGCTTATTTACAACAAAGTCTTTTGAATCCAAGATAAGATTTGCTCCAACAGCTTCTAGAACATGCTGCAAAAGTTCAAGACGAAGAACAATAGATTCGTGAGATGGTATTTCAGTTCCAAAGGTAGGGAAAATCAGTCTATTCAAGATCAAGTTATGAATTCTGCTCAGAATCGGAGGGTTTGGAACTGTGATGGTCAGCACTCCTTCAATTTCGAGACCTGGTACTAACAACACCACATCCAACTTCACGTTAGGGCTGGTACTAATCACTGTCTCTGCCCTCTCCCTCCCCGATCTCAGCACTCCTGGCATCAATCACAACGTATGACAACTCTGGAGCCGCGTACTTTCGGCAAGGACCTCTCTTTCATCTTGATCTCCTCAGACCTCCACGAGCTTGCTCTTCCTCACCTTTGTCTGACTCTGTCTCTTCAGACACGGGAGCAAGATGTCTCTCGGAGACCAGTCTCAAGTTCAGTCGCCTCTGCCTCTCCGGCCACTGCTCTTCTGCTCTGCTTGTTCTCCTGCTTTCCCTTTGCTCACCCTGCTCACAACTTCTCTCGGCTGGGTCTGACTCTGGACCACTTTCACAGCAACTTCCCCTTTCAGAGGCAGTTCCAGTGTTGCTGTTGTTGTGACCCTCCTCAGCTCGATCAAGTGAGCAACCAGCTTCCTCAGACACCCTCACAGCTTGGCTTGTCCCCTCCTGTGGCCCTGCCACCTCAGCTGGATTTTCATTTGGGAGAGGAGCTGTTTCTTCCAAGGGTACTGAAACTTGATTGGTGTGAGAAGCATGCACCCAATTCGGGAATCCTCCACACTTTACTGCAGTGTTCATCACCAAGATAACCTGATATGGGCCTCTCCAGCGAACACCCAAGCAGCTCTTTCTCACGTGCTTCCGAACCAGCACCCAGTCCCCTGGGCTTAGGTCATGACAGAGATCACTCGAAGACAGAACCACAGCAGCCTGCACCTGATGGGACACAGAACGGATGATGTCAGCTAGTTCCTTGAAATAATCAAGGATCAGATCTTCTGTGATGCTAATCAAGGACATAGATGGTACCGCTGGTAATCTCATAGCCCTCCCCATCAGCACTTCATGAGGTGAAAGACCTGTTCCCCTGTCTGGGGTACTGTGCATATTCATCAACACCAAAGGCAAAGCATCAGGTCATTTCAAAGACGTGGATGAACATACTTAATCGCCATTCGAGCTTTCAAAGTTCCCATTGATCTGCACCACTATCCCAGAAGCCTCTGGACGATAACTACAATGGAGTCTCTGATCAACATTCAGTACTGTGCAAAGCATCTTCATGATTTCGCTATGGAAGTGTGTTCCTCTGTCCGATTCCAAAGAGGTCGGAATCCCAAACCTATTGATGAGTTCCCTCAACAACAGCTTTGCTACAGTGAGTGTATCGCACCTACGGGTAGGGTAAACTTCCACAAACCTTGAGAACACACAAACCACAACCAAAATTTACCTCAGCCTGTTGCACATAGGCATCACCATAAAATCCAACTGCATCCTGTTGAAAGGTCCCCCGGACCTCCCAATATGACTCATTGTAACCACAGTTTTCTTTCCAGCATTCATTTGCTGACACGTACCACATCTTTGAAACACAGCTTCAGCCACTGCACGTAATCACGGATTGTACCACGTTTGTCTCAACACTCGCACCATTGCATCTCTTCCCAAATGCACTGCACCATGATTCTGTCTCACCATTGGGCTCAACAACTCATCCGGCAACACTGCCCTTCCATCACTTGAGACCCAAATGTCCACATCCCCTTTCACACAACCTGAATTGATCCACACATTCTTCTCCTGGTCTGAAACCTGTTGCTGCAGGCACTTGAGCTCATCCCAAGTATCTGCCATGGCCAACATCATGTTGAACTCAGTTCTTTCTTGGCTCCCATCTACATGATTCTCAGTGAATGAACAACCTTGTTCAGCACAGAATTGTGAAACTTCGTCAGCATAGCGATTTCCAAGTGACACGAAATCTGTCCCCTTTCCATGAGCCGTGCACTTAATAACTGCAATTGCCTTGGGGAGCTATAAGGCCTCTAGGAGTAACCTCAAAAAGTTCCCGTTCCGGATAGGTAATCCAGACGATGTCATGTAACCTCTCTGGGACCATAACTGTCCAAAGTCATGAACCACACCAAACCCATACTGGCTATCAGTGTAAATGGTAATTCGAATTTGGTCTGCTGCCAAGCAGGCGCGAGTCAAAACAATGATCTCAGCCACCTGAGCGGAGTATACTTCTTCCAGGCATGCAGATTCGCTGCTCCCGTAATGGTACATACAGCAAATGTCACTCTCAACTGACCAACACTGTCTCTTAAAAATGAACCATCGACAAAGAAAATCTCATCAGGGTCAGACAATGGTTCATCAACAATGTCGGGTCTCGGTTTGGTGCAAAGCTCAGTCACATCAAGACAATCATGATCCATCCAATCTTCATCAAGTGTGTTTGCCAACGGCATCGGTGTGGCAGGATTCAAAACAGAACACCTCCTAATGGTCACATTCTCCGCAGCAAGTATAACCTGCTCGTAGCTTGTGAGCCTATTATTGGTCAGGTGCTGTGTCTTGGTCCTGGTCATCAACAATTCAACAGAATGTGGAACAAAAACAGTCAATTGGTGACCCATGACAATGCTTTCACACCTTTCAATGCTGACATCCGTTGCAGCAACGGATTTGAGACATCCTGGCAATGCTGAAGCTACTGGATCTAAAGTAGCTGAAAAGTAGGCAACTGGTCTACGGACACCTCCTTGATCTTGGACTAAAACTGACTGTGCACAACCTTCTCGCTCACAACAGAATAGTGAAAAAGGTTTGTTGTAATCCGGCATCCCCAGTGCCGGAGCACAACAAAGGTCCTCTCGCAACTCTAAGAATGCCTTCATACAGTCATTGTCGCATGGTACCGGTTCACTTACATCCTTGTGCGTCAGTCTCTGCAAAGGCTTCGCTTTCAGTGAGAAGTTGGCAATACACTGACGACAAAAGCCAACCATCCCTAAGAACATCCTGACTTCTCTCTGAGTAGAAGGCACCATCATTCCCATAATTGCCTCTCTCCTGTCTGGTGACAACTTCCTCTTGCCTTTTTCTATCCGGTGACCCAAATACTGCACCTCATTCAAGCAGTACTGTAGCTTATTTGGCGACACTTTGTGTCCATTCTCTGCCAAATGGTTCAGTAAGGCGATGGTATCAATCCTGCAGGCATATTCAGTCTCTGACGCCACAAGGAGGTTGTCTATGTACTGGACGAGAACGGAGTTCTGCGGCAGTACAAGACTCTCAAGATTCTTCTTCAAGATCTGATTAAAGATCGATAGACTCTCTGTATACCCCTGTGGGATACGACACCACTTTAAAACACAAATTTCCAGCTTAAACGCAAAAAGAAATTGGCTCTCCTCATGCAATGGAATAAAGAAGAAAACCTGACAAAGGTCAATCACAGTGAACCACTCTGCTTGACATGGAATCTGAAAAAGTATTACGGATGGATTCAGTACCACTAGACAACAGGGAACAACTATGTTGTTAACCCAGCGCAAATCCTGCACAATTCTGAATTTACCGCTCGGCTTCTGCAATCCCATATTAGGCGAGTTACATGGACTGCCCATTATCTCCTTCAGGATTTCCTGCTTAATCATGGACTCAATCACAGGCTTTATTCCTGCAACTGTCTCTGGCGTCAAATTGTACTGAGGTGTCCTGGGGAACTCTTATGTGTAATAAACAATTCCTAGGCAATCATAGATGAATACATATATACATGTGCGGAGGGTATAGCAAAAATCAAAGACAATAGGGTATCTATAGAAATATATAGTGTATTTATTCTTCATTTATAAAAAATTCATGGCAAATTGAAAACATCAAGAAAATCATTTCATAATAAATCAATATCAACAATATTTCTTACAATAAACATACAAGGTTACATCTACAGAAGGTTTCAGTCGATATGTAACTATCATTAATATAATAATAGTCAAGTTGTTATCCACGTAGTAATTTTGAAAAATGACTACTTTTTTTTTTATACTCTTATTTGTTGAGTATGAAATATTCGAATATAGGTCCGGTGCTCCAACAGGTAACAGAGCCGTCCTGCTGTGTCCTTAGTAAACTTGAAAGTAGTGAGCACATTCACTGTGAGCGCATCCCTGTGTGTGGGCACACCGTAGGTTCTCAATCAAAGACTCCTTTGTTAGTTTGATTTATAATGTTCATTTATTCATCACGGTAAATGTTTTGATTAGATATTATATTCATATACTATGCCTTCTTTACTTTCAAAAAATGTTTACATTTCATCCAACTTCATTTTTAAACTCATTTTAAATTCATTCCCAAACGCTCCAATGCATTTCGGGCTCCATAGCCCTTTGTCCAGGAGCACTATAAACAAAAACAAACAAGATATCCCATATCACTGATTCATTCATAGTACATAAACAAGATTGCATATAAGTGGGTTAGTAGGTCACAAGGTGATTTGACATGTATGTGCCGCGTACCAACCGTGGCTTTTGTGAGGAACATGCTGTAATAAAAGTGAGCGCAAAAAAGTGCAGCCAACACGGTTCATGTGGGTGTGACTCACGGGGGTGCTGTGGGAAGTTATACTTACAGGGACTCAGTCGCGGTGAGCTCTTGAGTCCTAAAAAGTAAAATAATAACGGAGTAGTCAGAACTAAGTCGTTGCTCGATACCGTAACAAAGAGAGCGGGGTGAGAGGTAACTGTGCTTCACAACTTACTTGGGGAACGCATCGCGTTTCTTAGCGGTTAGTAACTAAGTTTCCAGCGTTATCCGTCAGTGAAGACGGGCGGTGTATTCCGATGTGCACGGAAGTGTGAGTATTCATCATGTGATTGTGATCACGTGGGTGCCTATACAGGAAACGGGGTGAAAAAAAGCTAAAAAACGGACTGTCACTACTGGGCGCCATCTTGTGTGTGGGTTCTGAACTGGTTGTGTGTATAGTGTAACAGAAACCAATGATGTAACAAATGCGCATAAGTTGCCACACAGCGTTATGAATGAATATATGGACAGTTAGCAGCAAAGATACAATGTGTCAATATACCATAAATATGGCTAAATAAAACAACTGAATTCAGTTCGATCATTAAGCCCATAAGGCTTCATTGCTTGGAGACGGTATATCCAAGCTGTCTCTCGTTGAAGTAGAGTCCTGTTATTGTCTCTTCCCTCACGTTTCTCAATTATTTCTAAAACTAGAAATTTGAGTTGCGCAATGTCATGTTTCAGTTCATGGAAGTGTGCTGCGACATTTGACTTCATATTCTTAGTGCGTATGTTCGATTTATGCTCATTGAGACGTATTTTTATTTTCCTTTTCCTTTTTCCGATGTAGATTTTCCCACAGGGGCATTTAAGCAGATATATTAGGTTTTAAGAGTCGCATGTAGCATTGATGTGCAGTTTAATTGTCTGCCCTTTCATGGGATTTGAGATGGAATTTCCTTTAATTACGTTGTTGCAATTGCTGCAATTCATACATGGAAGGGTTCCTCTTGTGTTTTCATGGGTAGGGGTTTCTTTTGATAGGATTTCCTTTATGTTATTACTTCGTGTGTATGCAAAGATCGGAGGTTGACTGAAGATGTTGTTAAATTCAGTTTCAGATGTAAGAATTGCCAATGTCGCATAATGATTTTCCTGTATGTGGAACTTGCTGTAGAAAATTTTGATACAAGGACCATCCTAGTGTCTTTAGGTTTCATAGATCTTTTCAACGCTTGTTCTCTGGTGATGATAGATACTCTTTCCTCAGCTTTTTGTATGACTTCATTGGGATATCCTCTTTCTGCAAATCTATTGCCCATTTCTTTGATTCGTTTTTTGCTCAATTCTGTGTTAGAGGTGATCTGTTTGGCCCTTAACATTTGAGAGTATGGGAGATGATTTTTTAGGGCACCGTGATGAAAACTAGTAAAATGCAATGTATTATTGCGATCAGTTTTTTTCGAAAGATATCTGTTTCAAATCCTGTGGGTGTTTTCGAAATAGAAACGTCCAAGAATGTGATGGTATCATCATTTATTGACCATGTTAGTTTGATCCTATCATCTTTGGTGTTAAGTTCAGTTAACGCAGTAATCAAGTTCTCTTTAGTGTCCTTCCAGATGAAGAATAGATCATTGATATATCGTATGTACATTTTTAAGTTGTTGGACCAGGTTGCATTGCTGTAAATATATGTATCCTCAAATTCTTTCATGTACAGATTCGCGTAGGTGGGCGCTGCGCAATTGCCCATAGACATTCCAGATAGCTGTCTATACCACACCTTTTCATGTTCAAAGTAGCTATGGCATAGCGCAAATATCATTAACTCCATTAGAAATTGTTGCATTTGTGTTTCAATTTTGCTGTTAACAATCGTTTTTTCAATGGCCTCTATTCCCCCACCATGGGGAATCGATGTATATAACGATTTAAAGTCCGCCGTACACATGATTAGTTTCTCATCTTCTTGTACTGAGATCTCTGACAGTTTCAACAGGAAGTCAGTGGTGTCTTTTACATAGCTTCTCATTAGTTGGACAAACGGTTGAAGGTATTTGTCAAGGAACCTCCCCACAGGTTCATGTAGGGAACCCCTTGTAGAGACTATAGGTCTAAAAGGAGGATCCTCAAGGCTCTTGTGTATTTTTGGGGTCATTTGTATGGAAGGACTTTTCGGATATTCAGCCAAGAGGTATTTGAAAGTTCTCTCATTGATGGTACCTTTGTCCAGTGCATTCGTCAGGATCTCTTTCAATGTGTTTTTGATTGACATAGTTGGGTTGCTTTACAACCGCATGTAGGTTTCTGGGTCTCCTATATGTTCATGTATTTTGGTTTGATACATTTGAGTGTTCAAGATGACTAATGCGCCGCCTTTGTCGGCATTGATGCATTTGATTTCTTTGTTGTTAGCAATATTTCTTAATGTGTCCTAGTCTTTCCTAGTTAAGTTAGATCTGATTTTCTTATTAAAGTTTAGTTTGGCTAGATCCACTTTTACGAGAGTTTCAAAAGTGTCGATGCATTTGTGGCTACATGGAGGTATGTATGAGCTCGGTGGTCGTAAACCCATTAGTTGGTCCGGTTTAGTATCCGTTTTTGGGGGCAAAACGTTATCAAAGAAGTGGCGTAACCGTAATTTTCGTGTGAGCTTATATGTGCTGATTTCCAATTCTAGAAGGTTGTTTTTAGCCGTTGGGATGAATGAGGTACCTTTTTGTAATATAGACAACTCATATTGCGTTAATGGTGTGTTTGAGATGTTAATGACTAGGTGTTCCGTTGTTCCGTTTTTTGTTGTCTTTTTTCTGAAGTGTACTCCTGGTGTTGGGGGGGGTTTCTCTTTTTCTTTTTCTTTGGCCCCTCCTGGGTCTTCTTTTTCGCTCTGGCCTTCCTCTAAAAAAGACTCCGATGTAGTTGGGGTGCTTTCTTTACTAGCTGTTGTGTCTTTATCTTTAGTTGGTTTCCTCCATGTGCCAGGACACATTAAGAAATATTGCTAACAACAAAGAAATCAAATGCATCAAGGCCGACAAAGGCGGCGCTTTAGTCTTCTAGAACACATACATGAACATATAGGAGACCCAGAAACCTACATGCGGTTGGAAAGCAACCCAACTATGTCAATCAAAAACACATTGAAAGAGATCCTGACGAATGCACTGGACAAAGGTACCATCAATGAGAGAACTTTCAAATACCTCTTGGTTGAATATCCGAAAAGTCCTTCCATACAAATGACCCCAAAAATACACAAGAGCCTTGAGGATCCTCCTTTTAGACCTATAGTCTCTACAAGGGGTTCCCTACATGAACCTGTGGGGAAGTTCCTTGACAAATACCTTCAACCGTTTGTCCAACTAATGAGAAGCTATGTAAAAGACACCAATGACTTCCTGTTGAAACTGTCAGAGATCTCAGTACAAGAAGATGAGAAACTAATCATGTGTACGGCGGACGTTAAATCGTTATATACATCGATTTCCCATGGTGGGGGAATAGAGGCCATTGAAAAAACAATTGTTAACATCGAAATTGAAACACAAATGCAACAATTTCTAATGGAGTTAATGATATTTACGCTATACCATAGCTACTTTGAACATGAAAAGTTGTGGTATAGGCAGCTATCTGGAATGTCTATGGACAATTGCGCAGCGCCCACCTACGCGAATCTGTACATGAAAGAATTTGAGGATACATATATTTACAGCAATGCAACCTGGTCCAACAACTTAAAAATGTACATACGATATATCGATGATCTATTCTTCATCTGGAAGGACACTAAAGAGAACTTGATAACTGCGTTAACTGAACTTAACACCAAAGATGATAGGATCGAACTAACATGGTCAATAAATGATGATACCATCACATTCTTGGACGTTTCTATTTCGAAAGCACCCACAGGATTTGAAACAGATATCTTTCGAAAAAAAACTGATCGCAATAATGCATTGCATTTTACTAGTTTTCATCAGGGTGCCCTAAAAAATCATCTCCCATACTCTCAAATGTTAAAGGCCAAACAGATCACCTCTAACACAGAATTGAGCAAAAAAAGAATCAAAGAAATGGGCAATAGATTTGCAGATAGAGGATATCCCAATGAAGTCATACAAAAAGCTGAGGAAAGAGTATCTATGATCACCAGAGAACAAGCGTTGAAAAGATCTATGAAACCTAAAGACACTAGGATGGTCCTTGTATCAAAATTTTCTACAGCAAGTTTCACATACAGGAAAATCATTATGCGACATTGGGCAATTCTTACATCTGAAACTGAATTTAACAACCTCCGATCTTTGCATACACACGAAGTAATAACATAAAGGAAATCCTATCAAAAGAAACCCCTACCCATGAAAACACAAGAGGAACCCTTCCATGTATAAATTGCAGCAATTGCAACAACGTAATTAAAGGAAATTCCATCTCACATCCCATGAAAGGGCAGACAATTAAACTGCACGTCAATGCTACATGCGACTCTTCAAACCTAATATATCTGCTTAAATGCCCCTGTGGGAAAATCTACATCGGAAAAACGGAAAGGAAAATAAAAATACGTCTCAATGAGCATAAATCGAAAATACGCACTAAGAATATGAAGTCAAATGTCGCAGCACACTTCCATGAACTGAAACATAACATTGCACAACTCAAATTTCTAGTTTTAGAAATAATTGAGAAACGTGAGGGAAGAGACAATAACAGGACTCTACTTCAACGAGAGACAGCTTGGATATACCGTCTCCAAGCAATGAAGCCTTATGGGCTTAATGATCGAACTGAATTCAGTTGTTTTATTTAGCCATATTTATGGTATATTGACACATTGTATCTTTGCTGCTAACTGTTTGTATATTCATTCATAACGCTATGTGGCAACTTATGCACATTTGTTACATCATTGGTTTCTGTTACACTCCACGTGATCACAATCACATGATGAATACCCACACTTCCGTGCACATCGGAATACACCGCCCGTCTTAACGGACGGATAACGCTGGAAACTTGGTTACTAACCGCTAAGAAATGCAACGCGTTCCCCAAGTAAGTTGTGAAGCACAGTTACCTCTCACCCCGCTCTCTTTGTTACGGTATAGAGCAACGACTTAGTTCTGACTACTCTGTTATTATTTTACTCTTTAGGACTCAAGAGCTCACCGCAACTGAGTCCCTGTAAGTATAACTTCCCACAGCACCCCCGTGAGTCACACCCACATGAACCGTGTCAGCTGCCCTTTTTTGCGCTAACTTTTTTTACAGCATGTTGCTCACAAAAGCCACGGTTGGTACGCGGCACGTACATGTCAAATCACCTTGTGACCTACTAACCCACATATATGCAATCTTGTTTATGTACTATGAATGAATCAGTGATATGGGATATCTTGTTTCTTTTTGTTTATAGTGCTCCTGGACAAAGGGCTATGAAGCCCGAAATGCATTGGAGCATTTGGGAATGAATTTAAAAATGAAGTTGGATGAAATGTAAACATTTTTTGAAAGTAAAGAAGGCATTGGATATGAATATAATATATAATCAAAACATTTACGGTGATGAATAAATGAACATTATAAATCAAACTAACAAAGGAGTCTTTGATTGAGAACCTACGGTGTGCCCACACACAGGGATGCGCTCACAGTGAATGTGCGCACTACTTTTAAGGTCGCTTTTCCCCTGCTCACAGCAGTTCCCCTTCTTTTCAGTTCACTTCTCACTCTCGCACACGTCCCATACATACACTGAAATATTCACCTGTACATCCAAGCAATTACTTTGCTGACTGTACGTCAACAGTCTGACTGTACGTCCACAGTCTTGTAATTGTCTACCGAAAAATGGCAACTGTCTGTCCACGAAACGACCGGACAATCACCTCAACTGATAGGTTACAAACAATCCGCAACCCATGACCAGTGTCAGTTACTCACGCACTCACACATTCGTTCCCCCTATCTCGGTCCATCGGGCAATCAATAGTACCTCACGATTCCCTTAACAATGGTCGACAATTACGGTGGGTGTCTGCTACACCCTAACTGCTTAAGCAACTCCTTGAGCCTACGACTTTCCCGGACTGCGCTCGCTCACAGCCTGATCTCCTTTCATACAACAGGCATTCCAACTCCGCAAGCCATCACAACACAAACACCACAATCTAACAACATATAACCCTGTTCATACTCACTCTCCCACGAATTGCTGCTTTCGCCGCACCATCACTCTCCGTCAGTTTCCATGAAATGCCGTCTTCCGCTGGTAATCCACTGGACAGTCATTGCCTGAATTCTATGGGCCTTGGGGAAACTCTTATCCTAATCTAGAACTCCCTTACTTCCCGAGACAAATCGTCCTCTGGCTACCAACTGATGACACTGGGATTCTCATACAGATTTTTCCTTACTAATCCTTAGAATCCCTGGCCGATTGAATCTCTTTAGTCTGCAAAGAAGTGTAAAGGGAAGTTCTCTATTTTCCCACTTATAACAATTTCCCAAAGATCAAATGCATCTCAATCAAAAGGACCACTGACTACGAAGTGAAGTTTAAAGATTTATTACAAAGCAAAAAACAACTAAACTTACAAGCACCTCAGCAAGAGGTTCAAGAAATAAACTGGCACTAATGCAAGCATAATCCTACGCAGGAGTCTCAGGTGACTCAAAATAAAGAGCAACGTAAGTTCAAGAAGCAATAGGCAAGCAATAACAGTTCCCACTGGAAGTCTCGACTGCATCTACTCCAAAGGGAAAGAAAAGATTAGTCTATCCCTACACTATCTCTAAGGTGACATCCCTACTTAGCATATCTCCCAGGCAAGAGAAAAAGATGTCAGCTGCGAAGGCTCCCTAAGAAGCACATTCACTTTTTCCCGATAAGTAGCCCAAGCTACCGAGCTCGTTCTAAGATGCTCCTTAATTTCTCCTGCCTAGTTCCCACTGAGACCCCTGTCTAACTGCATTTCCAATTAGACTGCCCTAGACAGGACCCAGTGTGACTCCAACTGACTCTAACCCTAACTCCAATTGCGTCTGACTCTCCTCCCTCGGGGCACTTTCCCCAAAACAAAGTCCCAAAACAGTAGAGACGTCTTGGTCACAACCCCTCTTGGCAGGTGCTGCCCCTCGTACCTTTCCAGTACAGGTCCATCTTCTTCCAAAAACCGTTGCTGTGTCCTTGGGTCCCAGGCACCTTCTCCGCCAAATGTTGCAGTTTTGCATACCAGTAGACTCCCTCTGTTCTCACTCCTACCAACCTAACTCCTAAAACAATGGATTATTCTACCAAGCGAGCTACATGGCCTTGCATCTGGAAAAGAGAGGCATGAGCAACAATCATGTACACTCTCTAAGTTACATTTCGAAATTCAACTACGAACAGGAGCCTTTCCCCAAGGAAAACATTCAACCCTGCCTTTCTGGTTGTGCTAAGAAAACAACGGTTAGGCCTCTGTTGGCAATTTCCTCTAGGCCTTTACACATTTAAATGCATTTCTGAAACTACAACATAAACATTTCACTAACCAGACCTAACATTACATTTAAACCATTCTAAAGCAGTATTTTATTACATTTCTAAACATTATTCCTTCTCATGTTAGAGCGTCACGCGTTTTACTAATAAGCGACCTACACCTGCAGCTTTAATATGCCACGTTCAAATCTAATGCAACATTTTAAACACAAAGCAATAATTTCTACATTACTTAAGACATATCCTCGAATCTGGCACTACATTAGTCTTCAAATGATATAAGGACACAACTACATATTGCACTGATCCCGGCCTAGTACTACATTTTAAAGTCACACAATAACAACACCCTCTAAATATGTGGGTGCTGATTACTTGGGATTATGGTGCACCCCTACAATTTTCAAAATAACATGGCGCTCTATCAAATGCTAATACTCCTTTGGTACTCCAGCGTAGTTATTTGTGGGTGCTGCTGCAACCCAGCACTACTCCTTCTAGCGCCTATGTTAAAACTATATTTGAGTGAATCCACCCTTGCCAAGATGCAAGGCCCCTCAACGCAAATGTCCTTCAATCCCTCCCCTAGCTTACAGGGCTGTTTGCTGCAACATTTCCAGGGGCTGTGTGATGGCGCTGCAGAGACTTGTAACTCGAGTGGCTATTCAGCCAAGTCTGGCTGCAGTGTCAGCTGGTGGGGGGTTTGCTAGAGAGAGAAAGTACGAGTTTCCTTGCCCCGTGGTACTTGTGTGTACTCCTCTGAGGCGGTTTAGCAGACCTTCCTGTAAGCCCCTGCTACTGCACAGGTCAGCTTGGCATAAACCTTGCATGAACATATGGAGAAGCAGCACGTGGCAGGCTTTTACAGCTGAGAAGAAGCTACTTGGAAAAGAGTCCTACTCCACCGTGAAAAGAGATCAAACTATGGTAGCACGCGCCAAAGGGCTGCTGCTGCTAGAATCTGACCCGGCAGGGATGCAAGGATGAATGAATGTATCCCATCTGACCCTGAAAGCAGCTGCCCGACTGTCCAACACAGCGGAAAATGCCTACGTGACCGGATGCCCAGCCATGAAGGGTGCGTGACGTGTTTTAAACCAGCTAGTTCAGTGAATGATGTCACAAGAGATCTCAAAACTCGAGCAGGTAGTAGAAAGAACAGTCTCCTTGCAGAAGGGGTGAAACGGTGAGCCAAAACAGACAGTGCACCAGGCAGTAATGTGACAGGGAGGTTTGCAGGTTATATGATTTGATGACGTTCTCAAATGTAACCTGGAACACAATAGCCATCCGCAACAATATAAATACAAGAGTGTTAAAAAAAAAAGACTAGAGATGAATTTGTCACAACATTAGCACAATGATGGTGAGTAGTTCACACCCATTTTTTTTTAGGTTCAACTTGCACACTGCACTCGGGGTGCAAATACTGTCCACCCAACTGTAAATGTCAATATTTTGGGACGTGAAAAAGCTCATTCTTTAAGTTATGGAAAGTCTTGCCATGGTTGGAGCAGTTTAATCCTCCGACATCAGGGCACCATCTGCCTACACAACATGCACATCAATATACTCTGAAGAGCGCAATGTCTTAACAACAAAAAAAGATACAACTTCCAGAATACAAATCCCTGTAAAAAAGGACAGACCAAGACTATTATCTTATTTTGGCCATGGTCTCTCTAACACCACAAGAACTGGGAGGAATGAACATAAGGTAACCTTTCCTGGCTTTCACTTGAAAAAATGCATTCTGGAAATTGTAATCTTGGTCGACTTAAATTCACCAAACAATTTCGAAAGGACTAGAGAGCAATTGTTTGGGAACTAAAGCTCAGTGTTGACGAAGCATGCAGTAATTTTAAACAATAAATCTTTGCATCATAATACATATTCATATAGCCAACTGAACTAAAACCACAGGTCCCAGAATGTATTTAGTGAGCTAAAAAAAAGCATACATTAAGGAATAATTAGATCTATCAAAAGGCAACCTTTCGTTTGAGGCACAACAAGGCCATACTTTGCATTCAAGAACTTGTAGTTTCAATTTTGTATAACATGTGCAAAACTCTAAAACCAAAGATGCAAAGAGAGGTTAATTAAAAAGCCAGGACTGGCCGAGTGAGTCAGTCATGACTTGGGTCCACCTGGCAGGGATGCAAAGTTTCCTGACGCTGTGGGGCATTAAGGTCATAGATCACTTAAGTAAGACAGACAGCATTGCTGAAAAACCTCACTTTGCACTTCTCTGGCCTCGACCTGGTGGCCCTCGGCATGCGGGGTGAATTCCTGTGTAGTTGCTCAAAAGCAGGATACATATCACAACCAGTCAGAGTTTTAGCTCTAAGGATAGGTGACTGTAGCCGTCCTCCTTATGTTACTGCTTAACAGGCCCAGATGTGTCTGTCCTCTCTCCTTAGCTGCCAGAAAAATGAGTGAACTGCTCGCTCCGTGTTACTTATTTAAGGAAAATGGAATATAGATGCTTGGTCTCTGTTGCTTCTCTTTGATAGCATCTGAATGTAGTCACGTCCTCACCCTGCCTGCATTAGTGTTATGATGCTAAGTGCATAAAGGCACTGTGAATGTGCATGTCCTACCTGGGGTGCTGCTTGGCGGACACGTGAATACAGTCACCTTTCCTGTGTCGCTGTTGTCGGAGAAAGGATACGTAAATGCAGCAGCATTTCAAGGTGTCCTGACATACATACGAATGAAGTAGCCTTCCTGCTGCTTGGCGGACAAATTAATGGAGCCTGTGTTGCTGCTCAGCTGGCTTCAACAATTTAGCCCTCCTCCGCATGTACCCCAACATGCTGGAAAGCCTTATGTAGGTATGTTTTCCCTTCTGTGCCACTACTGGGTGAATTTTTAAAAAATGTTTTATGTTTGTCGTATTTCAGTTTTTCCCCCTTGGTCTTAGATTTTAATCACTAAAGTGTAAATACACAGCTATTAGAAAAGCAAGCACATGTCACGCTTCCAGGCAGTTCTATTTGAAGACCTGGCCATGGCCTACTACTAAAATCTAAATCTCGGGTCTCTAGTCACCATAACTATGAAGCGTGTCAGACATGTCAACAAAACAAGCACAAGCTCACGCGGCAGACGTCAACAAAACAAGAACAAGCTCGCGCGGCAGTAGGGGGGAGGAGGGGGGCCTGCGCGATAACTTGCAGGATCGATAATTGCTACCAAATAGCTGCGCTTGCTCCCGCAAGTAAATCGCCACACGTGCACGCGTTGCTATTGAAGGTAATGGAACGCGTGCAAGGTTGTGGGTGAAAAAGAGGACCCATGGCTAAAGGTCTCCTTCTATGCAGCGCATGCGAGATGCATAGGCGAGACCTAAAATTGATACTTCTGGGGTCTTTCCAGGGCCGGGCTGGCCGGTTCAGCCCCCTGTAACAATAGTGGGTGCAGTGCTTTTTCCTAGCAAGTGGGTTCTCCATGCAGAATGCAATTCGGGGCCACTCAGTCTCCCATATCTCAGATATTAACAAGCGTCGAGCTGAATAAGGAGCCCACTGAAGGTTTGAGAGCATCCAGCCCCACAGAGCTTGCAGGGACCTGCAAAGCACCCCTGCTCTCTGGGTTTGTGGGGTGAGTTGAGTTAGGTTGGGTGAGTGGAAGAGAGAAACAACCAGTTTTGTCAAAGGCGCTATATGGAGGTTGGGGTTCATAATGTTTCACGGCGAACCCTCCTCCTTCTCTAGTTGCATGGCACACTCCTTCGCCTCAAGTGTTTTTATAGTGGTGCTTTTGCCTTTGTGGTGTAACTTGTCAAATGATTTCATGCTAGTCTCATGCCTTTGTGGTGTTATCTGTGTCCTTTTTTTTTTTTAGTCCTCATATATGACGAAGGGAGGAAATAGAACTTAGGAGCAACCCAAGAATACAACAATGCCCTTGGTTGGATTAGTCTCCTTCAAACCATTTGTGGGAGATTTCTGTGAGGACCGTCACCACCCTTCCACACTGGTTTGAAATGTCTTAATACTTGGACTTTTGTGGGTACGTGAGTGTGGTATATTTACAAATTCTGACCACCAGAGAAGTCAAGACCACCCAGTCATGTTATTTTAACTTACCCCGATATTAGTGTGTAGGAAGTACCACATTTTCTTTCTTTTTACAAACCATTAGAGCAATCCAGCCTCCCAATATGTTTGGCATAATCCACCCAATCAGAACACGAGGGTGAAGTGGAGGAGACCCATTTTATCCACATTTCTCTGCGTGCAATAATTATCAAAGTGAAAAGTAGTCGAGCACGAGATTTCCTTATATTGTGTGCAGCCCCCTCTCCTTATATTGTGTGCAGCCCCCACTCCCAAAATAATCAAATTGATGCTTACCTCTACGTCCTACCCAAGGAGAGGGTGTGGAAGCATGCAGAGGATACTACATTGGTCTGGCATTTCATGGTGAGTTTGGTGTCCAGGATGATGCAGAGGTTCCAGGTGTGTCCTGTCGGTGTGGGTCCGAGTTCAGAGGGTCACCAACTGTCAATTCATGGGGAGGTGTTGTTCCCAAAAATCAGCACTTTCGTCTTGTCTGTGCTGAGCTTCAAGCAGTTGGTCTCATTCAATCTGCAACACCGTCACATAGTTCTGGAAGTTGCTCCTAGTGGTGCAGGGGTTTTCTGAGAGTTAGAGGATGAGCTGGGTGTCGTCTGCATAGGATATGATGTTGAGGCCATGGATCCTGAAGATGTTGGCCGGAGGCATCATGTAAGTTTTGAACAGGCTGGGGATGAGGGAAGACCCTTGAGACGCCACAGATGGTGCTCCACTACAGAACTACCATTCTACTAAATAATGCATGTATAAATCCTAATCTACTTTTTACTTCACTTTAATAGTACAAATCAGTTTATTTCACCATAACACCAACTCTAACATATGAATCACTAACCAGCAAATAAAAATGACTTGCAATGATAATTATCAGAAACAACACCTCCTACTAGATGCAAGATTATGGGGGAGAGGAGTGACAGGGAGAGATGAGAACTGCAGTGTGCTTTTCAATATGGTCAATAAATATTGTGAATACTCTTAATGCAATGATCAATGCAAACTACTAAATGTTATCTACTCAGCCAATAAATTGAGATTAACTTGGTACTGAGCCTTTGCAAAAACTGCCACGTTCTCAAGTCATATAAGAGAAGAAAACTGGACGTATTTCTGCCCCTTCAGGCATTCCCATTGATGGCAGGATGCTAAGTGGCAGTTTTGGTGTTTGTAAAGATTCTCGCCTTCCCTTCAGTGGAAATAGAAAGTCAAGGACAAAAGTTGCACTTGTTAATTGAAGCTATGGATAGTCATACTATATGACGGGGAACAGCCATCACAACACAACTTTTACTATGCGTTGCTATTACATTGCAACGCATGCGATGTTACAACGAGTAGTAAAAACTACGCATACCATTACATCGCATGCACTTTTACAACGCATGCGATGTAATGGCTATCGATCTTACAACGAGTAGTAAAAACTACGCATACCATTACATCGCATGCACTTTTACAACGCATGCGATGTAATGGCTATCCACGTCGTTGTGAGGAAACTGAGGCTGTTTCCTCGCGACATGCACCACCCTTGGAAGCAGGAACCAGGAGCAGAGACGGCGACGCTGGAGAGGAACCACGAGGAAAGAGGTAAGGCTGATTGTGCTTGGGGTGGGGATAGTGGTTTAGGGTAGTGTTGTAGTGTTTTAGAGTTAGGGGTAGTGTAGGGGTGGGAGTAGTGTGGATAGTGTTGCAGTGTCGTAGTGTTTTAGGGTTTAGGGTAGTATAGGGGTGGGAGTAGTGTGGGTAGCAGTTTAGGGTAGGGTAGTGTTGTAGTGTTTTATGGTTAGGGGTAGTGTAGGGGTGGGAGTGGTGTGGGTAGTGTTGTAGTGTCATAGTGTTTTAGGATTTAGAGTAGTGTAGGGGTGGGAGTAGTGTGGGTAGTGGTTTAGGGTATGGTAGTGTCGTAGGGTTTAGGGTAGTGTTGCAGTGTTTGTGTAGTGTAGTGTTTTAGGGTTTAGGGTAGTGTTGTAGTGTTTGTGTAGTGTAGTGTTTTAGGCTCTAGGGTAGTGTTTTAGGGTTTAGGGTAGTGTTGTAGTGTTTGTGTAGTGTAGTGTTTTAGGATTTAGGGTAATGTTGTAGTGTGTGTGTCGTGTAGTGTTTTAGGTTTTAGGGTAGTGTTATAGTGTTTGTGTACTGTAATGGTTTAGGGTAGTGTTGTAGTGTTTGTTTAGTGTAGTGTTTTAGGCTTTAGGGTAGTGTTGTAGTGTTTGTGTAGTGTAGTGTTTTAGGCTTTGGGTAGTGTAGTAGAGTAGTGTTTTAGAGTTTAGGGTAGTGTTTTAGTGTTTGTGTAGTGTAGTGTTTTAGGGTTTAGCATAGTGTTTTAGTGTTTGTGTAGTGTAGTGTTTCAGAGTTCAGGGTAATTTTGTAGTGTTTATGTAGTGTAGTGGTTTAAGGTAGTATTGTAGTGTTTGTGTAGTGTAGTGTTTTAGGTTTTAGGGTAGTGTTGTAGTGTTTAAGAAGTGTAGTGCATTAGGGTTTAGGGTAGTGCTGTAGTGTTTGTGTAGTGTAGTGTTTAAGGTAGTATTTTAGTGTTTTAGGGTTTAGGGTAGTGTAGTGTTTATGTAGTGTAGTGTTTTAGGGTAGTGTCGGGGGTCGTGCAGGGTAGTGTAGTGTTATTGTTGGGAGAGGACTCGGGGTCGGGGAGGGTTGTGTAGTGGTAGGGTTGTCACTTACCTTGCAAACTTTAACCACGAATATAGCTTTACCACGCATGCGTTGTAATGGCATGATTGGTAAAAGCATACTTGTGGTAATAGTTTGCGATGTAATGGCATGTCGTTGTCATTGACATCGCGTTGTAATACCCTCGTTGTAATGGGATGCGTGGTATTAGTATGCAATGTAATGACATACATTCTATATGACATCACTTAATAAGAGACTTTGGAAAAACAAGAACCCATAGGACATGTGTATGGGCACTCTGCTGGAGTAACGGCAATGTTGATGAAGAGAATACATCATTTAACTGCGGTACGTAGAACAGAAGGCATTGGTAACATCATTGTAAATGGAGTCATATGGATGCTTAGCAAACATACGTGGTCATGGTAATCTTTGTGGCGTGTCCTGCAGTTGTGGTAACACCCTGAAGTGTATCTAAAGCACCATAAGAAATATAGACACCTTGCTATAGATCCACTGAGACCTGTAAATAATGGTTGAAATGAGGGATATGACGAAACTTCACTACACATAAAGTACTTACATTGACAAACACTTTACAATGTTTAGACTCTTTACACATCTTTCAACATAACTGGTATCACTCAAAAGATGTTTGTACTCCTTGTAGATGGTTGCAGGTTTGAGTCCCATGACCTGCATGACCCAAAAATATTTTTAAATGAATCTGGGAAGATTTTTTGTCCACAATCTTGTTGAGGTTTTTTTCAAAACTTCTATAGCTTTTCAAAGCGTTGAATCTTGCAAAATGTAAATTTTCAGAACAATTCATGCAAATATTGGTTTTGTGGCACAAACCACAGCAAACACGTACCTTAGTTGATAAATTCTCTCACAAATATCTGTTAAGGCTTACAAAACTTTGCAAATCTCTAAAATGGAAAGTATATGAACTTCACCAGAGAAATATAGTTTTCGCCCCCAATAGAATTTACCTACTGACTGCCTCTTACTGTCTCATGTCACATGTATTCATTATAGTCATTTTTGTTTCTTCTTTTTTATTTGTGGGTCGTGAATTTCACTTGCATTGCATTCCTGCATGGAAGTAAAACTGAATGTATTTACATTTCTCGTTATGTTAGCTTCTCTCGAGGTACTACAAAGAGCTGCCAATCTATTTGCTTGGTTATTTCAAGACAAGACAATTCTTTTTGCAAATTTCCAGTTGTGTATTTAAAAGAATTTACTTATAACCACGGCTAAAAATCAATCATATAATTAGTGTCCATGAAGATTCTACTGAACATATTTTACACTTTTGATAATTAAATATCTGTGTTTGGCAGGCTGGAAAGGGAAACTCGTACGACCAGTGTACAAACTAAAACCTACATATACACCCTTTTGCTAAGATCCCATTTGTAACATTCTTGTTAAATCAGCCTTTCATGTTTGCAGCATTATGCTCTCAATCCTCTGGATTACTGTACAGTTAATTGGCAACTTGGTGATATAGATCAGGAGTAAAATGCTCCTCGTGCACACTTTTTGAGTATCCTTTGAGCCACATGCTTAAATCCCAGCAATTACTATTTCAGAACACATAGGTCAAGACTGTTTTAGGTAGACAAAATATATGTGGTTGGCAAGTTTAGGGATACGATTCAAACTATGACTGCACAGAGAACTTTCAAATGAAAGAACGTAGAATAACAATGTCCTTTTATACATTTGGTTTTTTAAAGTTCCTAAATTGAGCATATATTTAAAATAAAGTGTTTTTTTTATTTTGTTTTGACATTACTTTAGTTGCTGTGTGCGTACATCCAACTGATTTTCTTTAGATCTGAGTGTGTGTTACTTTTAGCTGTAATTTTAAATCACAGCATTTGGTTTAATTTTACATCCTACAAAATTAGTACCTATGACTTGAGTAATAGCTCTTGCGTATACAGCTGTCTAAATTGACTTTGTTAAACATTTTTTCTTCATTTTTTTTTAATTTACATCCATATTTAATTCATTCCGAATATTTCCTATATCCAGTGAAAGCTCTGTCATAATATTGACTTTTGACGCCTTAGTCAAAGTCTATGAGATTTGCAATTTCTGTTTGGTTTTTACAGCATTTTCTGCATCAATAATTTTGAGTGCTGTGCTGGCAATTCCCTTTAATTTATGTCTGCAGTTCATTTGCAGGATGACACAGCAATCAAGAGTTTTTCTCTTGGGCATCTGTTCACTTCCTTGGTATAACCAGCATATTGTGAGGCCAGCTGCTTCATTTACATTAGTAGCATGATGGAAAGATGTGTCTTTTTCTTGTGTAATGGTCACTGAGTGATTACAAGCTGGAAGTGCATCTATAGTGAGCCCCATCACTCCCAAGGTCTTTAATATATATGGTATTTCCCACTCAAGATTGTCCATGGTAATCTAAGAACTGTGCTCTTCCAGATAACAGGATTTTAGCAAGGCAAGTGCGCACTGTTTTATGCATCTTTGAATGGTCTAATGAGCATACCTTTTGTTTACTTGCATCCCACTGATCAAGGAGATTCTCAGAGCATGATCTTGCATTTCAAAAATGTTTAAATATTTTATAGCCTAAGGGCCTGATTATGAGTCTGGTGGTCTGAGAACTGTCAGACTCGTGGTGGCGTGGCGGTCCAGCCACCGCCGCATCTGCAGTCACACCGCCCGATTAGGAGTTTGGCATTCAGGCTGCCCTGCGACCACCGCTGCTGCCAGAGATCCACCGTTTCCTGGAGGTGTTTCAGTGGTCAGATGCTGCAAAATGTGTGGCGGGCCCGCCTCGGTCCCGCCAAGCATATTGAGGGGCAGATTTATGTTAACTGGCGCATCCCCAGGGATGCGCCAGTCAACGTGCGCCACAGTGCGCCACAGCTCCACCACCCATGGTGCGCCGCATTTATAATGCGGCGCACCATGGTGCAAAAACGGCACAGATGCGTGACGCATCTGTGCCGGAAATGTGGCGCATTGCTGGAGTTGCGTCGCAAGCGCGACGCAGCTCCAGCAAGGCTCGGGGGTACACCATCTGCACAATGCTGCGTCAAGACCTACGCCTGCTTCAAGCAGGCGCAGGGTTTTGACGCAGCATTGCCCTGAAAGTGACTGAGTGAAATCTCATAGATTTCACTCAGCCACTTTCAGGAGGCGTTCCTGCGTAGGAACGCCCCCCCCCCCGCCCCACCTTCGCAGGAACGCCTACTTATGGCGCAGTGCTTTACAACGTGACTGAGTGAAATCTCACAGATTTCACTCAGCCACTTTCAGGAGGCGTTCCTGCGCAGAAACGCCCCCCCCCTGCGCAGGAACGCCTCCTTATGGCGCAGTGCTTTACAACGTGACGCATCTCCTAGATGCGTCACGTTGTAAATAGGGCGCATTGTTTGCACCGCAGTTGCGTCAAATAAAGTGACGCAATTGCGGCGCAAAGAGGCACAACGGCCTCATAAATCTGCCCCTAAGAGTTTACTCTCTACTGGCGATAACATGGAGGTACCTCCTCATGTCAACCCTAGCAGAGAAAAAGCTAAGGGGTCCCTCGAGGCCCCCTGTGTCTCCTCCACTTGTGCATGCACACAGGGGGGCATAGCATGTGCCCCACTGTGTGCATGTGCAAAAGTTCTTCATGGCATGTCCTTTTCAGTCCACGTTGTGCAAGAACCGTGTGAGGCGTTCCCATTGAGGTTCCTTTTCGAAGGCATATGACCTTTGAATGAGGCACTGCCCTGGTAATGCCACTCTGCCCACCCACCAGATTACAGATAACTTGTAATCTGGCAGGCGGGCTGCTGCGAGTCTCGGCAGTACAGGAAAGTGGCAGTGGAGTGCTGTCCACCCTCGCACCTCCAAAACTCAAAATCGGTCCCTAAATGTGGAAATTTTAATTACACTAAGCATCACGAGGGTTCCCATGTTTCCAAGCACAGCTACACCCGCCAACTTTTTACGCTGTATTTTAAGGGGTTCACCTCTTCCCCCTCTCTCAGTGGTATGCTTCTACAGCTCCATTTCCCGCATGCCCGAGGGCACAAACTTGTTGGCAGTATTGTCTTAGGAAAGGCACAATTAGTAATACAATTGAAATGGATATTTTCCAATTTGATGTCTAATTTAAGGATATGCTAACTTTTAGATGTAGTTCCAGATAATATGTTTGTACACCGCTGAAGATGTTACTAAAGACTCAAACATATCAATTTCACTGATTCTTCCTTAGCATCTCAAAATATATACACTAGGAGGTTTGACAGATTCCTTGCCTCAGAGCTTCTACATGAAGACGGTATTTATCAATTGGATGCAAAGACTGAGTCAACTAAGCCATAATCTGGATGTCGCCAAATTCCATGTGTCCAATTTTATGTGACAAGAAGTTGGTCATGATTAAGAATGGCGCAAGTTTGCAAGGTATACATAATCATTTGTACTGAAGAATGACTATGGTAATCAAAGAGATGCTCTATTTCAGAAAACAGCGTTTTTAACGAGTCCACGTTGACATAACCGGCATGAAGCGGATCTTTTGAAAATTAATTTTGTTTATTTGCATCTCACTGACCTGAGATTCTTTTATCAGTATAATGTGTTCCTGAAAAAACGTGCAGGCCTCTATTTGTCTTTTTGAAAAGCAAGGAGGAAAAGACTTTAGAATTTATACCTAGAAGTGAGCATGCACAAGGTTGGGCCTTAGCAAGCTAGTGCAATAGTTATTTTATTTCTTTGGAATCATATGGCAGACAAATAATAAAAAGAAAAAAAAATATGCTGCCTAAACAAGGCAGGCGTATTCCTACAACAAAAATGTTAAATGGAGTAAAAAAATAACCATTGCATAAAATTCTAGTAGAACAGCAGGAACGGCCCATGCAGGTAAATGCGGAGGGTCCGGGTGGGTGGGGGATTTGACAGATGATGACAAGGGAAAATTATTTATTTATTTAATTTCCCCTTGTTATTATCTGTCGAATCCTTCCCACCCGGCCCCACCGCCCAACCGCTCTCACCAGCACGGGCCGCTCCTGTAGAACAGTATGGGTGCTTCCTAGCAGACACTATGTTGATCTAACTTTAGATGCACCTCTTTTCACCCCCAATTTGGTAAGCCATTTATGTTTACGGAGGAAGGTGAATTTTGACAGGTTTGCTATGAGTATATAACACAACCTCCATTTTGAATTGTTTTTGTATTGCACACGTCCTATTTGTCATATACTTCATTAGCTCCATTTACCTCCTACTTTCTAGAAAGGAAGCGGTTTTCCTTACCCGTGTAATACCTACATTTTCGTTGTAAAGGCATGCGTGGTAAAGGCATATGCTTGGTAAACACTTGTGTGGTAAGGGCAATGCTTGGTAAAGACATTGCAAGTTAAAGGATGCATGCTAAAGGTATTGGGTGGTAAAGACTGTCTGGTAAGGCTGTTTCCTCTGCATGGTACTGGGTCGAGATGAACACAGTGAAGTTTACCATCTTCGAACTCAAATTGCTTCCATTCGAGAAAGCTTAGAAGGATTTGCGTTGAGCCATTGAGGCAATCTCTCAGGGTTATGTTTAGAGGTGGGCGGAACTCTCGGAGTATCCCTCCACGGAGTGTAGTGGAGTTTTCAGGTAACTCTATAGAGCTCTGCGAGCAGGCAGAATTGGCACTGCAGATCAAGCAATGAGAATCCTCTCGATCACGGTGGTCTTCGGCATCATCTTCCTGGGCTACAACCTACATATCACATCTGAGGGCATGATAAACTGTCTGGTCAAGGACCGTTGGCCGGCCAACGAAGTGGAGACGGCCATTGTTGGTCCCTACTGAGCAACCCAGGGTCTGGAGGAGGAGATATTAGGATGGAGACCTGCAGCTAGCTCTTGTGAGGTGCACTGTGCACTTGCAGGGACAGTGCCTTTGGAGGAGCTTCCCACAGCTATGGACTCTCGGAGTCAGGGAGCTGTGCTAAACAAGCGAAGAGCAAAAACTTTTGGTGTGGACTGTGGACAAGTCTTGCTCTATTAATAATATCACAGAACATTTTTGAGTGGAGCAGCAGGGTCACTTGGACAAGCCTTTTGCAGATGTGGAACTGTACAATTTTTCCTCCTTTGTGCTACACAGCTCTGCAATTTTTCTCACACCGCTAAATTGCATGGACAATAGTAAAGTTAGGCCTGACAGTATTTTTGGGAATTACAAAGAATACATTGTACAATTTAGATGTAAAGCATTTTGGACCTTTGATTGACTGCTGTTTCTTTCTTCTTGCCAATTGCTACTTACCTGTGGTATTTCGAATCCCTGCCAGCACCGCCACCATCAGAGAAGCCATTGGGGGAGTTCATAGTCCCGGTTCCGGCCGCAAGTGGAGGATGCCGGCTGGGACTTCAACCTCCATCATCCCTAGCGGCACGAACGCCGCCCACGCACGCCGGAAGGCACATAAGAGCAGCGCAGGGCGATTCCCGGGCCAAGGGCGGGCCCGTCTGAGCACATCAGAGGCTGGGCCATCCCTCTGAGAAACTTGGATTTGTATCTTGCCACTTGTAGAACCTTTTAATTCCATCAAAGAACTCAGGTACTGTGCATGAATCTAGAGATTATCTGAGTTGCTAAATCTATATAGTTGCTCCAGTAGGGAAAAACGTAAGGGGATTGTTGGTACGCTGGATGCTTTTCTAGTGAGGGCAGAATCACTCTTAACTCACGAAATCCAACAGACTGGGCGACGTCTTTCTCTGGACCCCTCCACGCTACAGAGACATTTAACAACTGGTACTTCTTCTCCTGTACTGGGGGTATTGCCCAAAAGAACTTGTCTAATGCCACTACAAGTGTCCTGCTTACCCCTTCTCCACCTGCCCCCGAAGTGACCTTAATCTCTCCTGCGTTCACAAGTAGAGTTACTAGGACTAGAGCTTCAAAATATGTGGATACTGGTAAGACTGAGGCCCTGTCAGACAAAAGAAAACGGGTACTGGGATAAAAAAAGGGTAGAAACGATACCTCTTCCCCCCTGAAAACCATTTCAGTTGGCACATAAACGGAGATGACCTTACCCTTACCAGTGTTGAACACCGTTAATTCCAAGGAAGTTATGACTGAGTTCTCTGAGAGATTGAACGACCCTGGGTTGGGACCCGCTCTACCTTGTGTTTGTGATCAGGTTGAAAAACATGTTTTGTATTGTGGGATAGAATCAACCTTTTAGAGTCTGCAATAAAAACCCTAAACTGTGATAATATGGGTCCACAATCCACCAGAGTGGAAAGGGATGATACAAGGTCAATGGTGGGTAGTTGGTTACCAGTTGTCCATGAAGGGAAAACTGACAAAACAAATGTGAACAAACCCATTCCTAGCAATGAGGGAAAAAATAGATTGGATGTCCTGCCTACAGGGCAGAGTATGATAGACTCTTAGGGCCCACAAAGGGGACATGTAATAACTTTAGACAGGAGAGATGGTGTGAGTGCCCCTATTGGGAGCTTGAGAGACAAGGAATCTAATGACTCTTTGACCCCTAATATGGAGATCCTGCATCTTCCCCCAGCATCGTGTCCTTATGTTTAAATCATGACTGGGTTCCCTGCACTAAGGGCTGGTCAGAAAGAGAACTGGCATGACTTAGGGAATGAAACTAGATTGGTTGACGAAACATAAGAATTTCCATCCTTCTGACACCAACAAGATTTTAATGGTTCACAGAGTAGGGTGGATAGGGCAATCTACTAAGAGTATAAGGGGCGATTGCATTGTGGTTAATTTTTGCAGGCCAAAGGTGGTTCGTTATCTCTTACAATACTGTGATAAAAATTTTCTCCTAACACTGGGATTAGCGCACTCCCTTTAGTATACTTTTACAAGCCGGAAGGGGGGAACAAAGCCATTAGTTTTCCACCTGGGAAACAATTCAACAGATTTCAAGCATTGTCAAACTTGGATTCCCAAGACTGACAATTACATAAAAACCGGCAGGGAAGGGCACGGATGATTGTCCTTAAAGATCTGAGACGAGCAGCTACTGATAATGTAGCTGTAGCGACGTCTATTAGTACATTAACTGCTCATACTGATTCTGGACCTATAACTATTGATACCATGGCTCGAGAGACACTTACTAGTATCTGCAAAAGGGACCAGTCAGATAACCTTAACAGTAGCCAGAATGAAAATGCATGTAGGAACTTTGGAGGAACTTCAATACGCACATTAGATTAAATTTTTAGTGCGTGTCAAGAAAGACCCAAAAGATCAGCAGGGTGAGTTGGATACATTTTAGCAGCAATTTTGCCAATGTTTGTGAAAAATCCCCCAGATTAGAAAATGTAGGTGAGGGTGCCGCTCGTAGTCGGATTTTGTGGACGCCATGGTTTGAACGATTGGAAGTGAAGTTGCCCTTTCCCGCCTTTGGGATTATCGTTGCTGCCTTTGGGACCGCTGTGGACTACGGGGTACGGGACTGCGAGGCCCACAGGGCAGTGCGCTTCAAACACCACGTGCACCTGCCGCCTCTTCCCGTGACCCCTCCCTGCCTGCCTGCCGATTCTTCTGTCCTGCCCTGCCCTTTAAATCACGACTCACGGCCCCCGCTCCGCGGGGTCCGCTCGTAGTCGGATTTTGTGGACGCCGTGGTTTGAACGATTGGAAGTGAAGTTGCCCTTTCACGCCTCTGAGATTATCGTTGCTGCCTTTGGGACCGCTGTGGACTACGGGGTACGGGACTGCGAGGCCCACAGGGCAGTGCGCTTCAAACACCACGCGCACCTGCCGCCTCTTCCCGTGACTCCTCCCTCCCTCTCTTCTTAAGGCTGGCATATCATGCAACTGCGGGACGCGCGCGGGACGAAGACCGGGGCGAAGCCCGGGCCAAGGGCGGGCCCGTTTCTGCCCGTTCCTGACCGGTCAGGACCGAACTGGGCCTCCCTCTTGATTTTGGAATTGCAAATTTACTACTAACTTCGTGAACTATGTCTGGCCACGAACTGAGGAGCAAATCATCGATTGTTGGGGGTACAATTGCGGGAGGAATGGAAACATTTTTAATTAGAGCAAACTCCCTAATTGATACTGAAATCTCTGTCTTGGAAAAACGTTTGTCACAGGAACTGACAGTAAATAAAAGGTCCTCCCTGGGAACAATTGCTAATGCTAAAACACCTGATAGGAAACTGGATACCGTCACCACAATGTCTTGTATAGCAGAGCAAGATGTTACTTCTGGAGTGGAGGAGCATGATTCGCAGGACTTTGATATTTTAGTTAATGAAATCTTGCACAAAATTAATTTAATTCTTGATAATTCTGTAATTACACCCTCTGACCCCGGGGTTGTCACTAATAGTACCCTGCCTCAAGGGATCAAAGAATGGGCTATCCCTAAAAGGAAACGGGCTTATAACAAGAAAAATGGGAATAAAGCTAAAATAGTGAAGCGACAGAGTGATAGCAATCCATCAGCTAGGCCAATGGTGGAGCCAAAGGAATCTGCAAATGGGCTGGTCGATTTAACTGTGCCCCCCCTTGTTACCCATTCTCGGACCCAGCCCGGTAACGATTTGTCCATTGAAAGCCTGGGAGTGTTATTTAAATCAATTGTATTCCCCTTAGAAGCTAAAATGGAACAAATTGAACTTAGATTGGCTAATATCGAGAAAGTTACATCTGCTCTATTAACAAACTCTAGTATGGCCAACAATCTGGGCGTAGCCTTAATCCCTGTATGCCAGACCGGGGGGTCATTACCCTCTGTAGATGGTGGAAGACCCATTCCTAATTGTAGTTTGCCTGGTCCTCCAGGCCTTAATCCTGTACCTCAGGCACCCCCTAACCAGACTCTTGTCCCCCTGCCCATTGGTAGTGTTAACCAGGGGACCGCCGATGATTGTTATCTTGCACCGCCGGCGTTAGTAAAAGATTGTGGAGTTAAAAGATCCCGACTGCCTGATCTCCCACCAGAAGCTAATCGCTTTATGCTGGTTTTGGCGGGCGCTCCTGCTCTAGAAGAGGGGGAAGGAGAATCTTATAGCTCGCTGGAAAATAAGGTTGTCAGATGGTTAAACTGGAACAGACCCTTGCCGGCTCACTTATCTAATGAAAATATTATGGTAAGATGGTTGCCCTGGTTGGGTAAGACAGATAAGACTATACATGGGGACTGAATAACAATCAATTTTAGGGACCCCCGAAATGTCACCCATATTTGTACTGGTTTTAATAGGTCATTTGACTCCACCATCCAGACACTGCCATTGTCCTTCTTTTTTCCCCCTAACTATATGGCCTAAGGAAGGGGCACGGACAACTGGACAAGGGTGGACCATAGGGGAAGAAATAGAAGATTTGATGGCAGATTAGCCCCTATGCCAACACGCGTCCCCTTTTGCGATTATAATCGCTTTAGCTGTCTTGATGCAGTAGACTGACAACCCCCTGTTGTCGAGTTGTCACCCATGGGAGGAACCCCAGATTTAAATCAAGAAGAAGTGGTGGGAAGTATTGATGTATTAGAGTCTGTCCCTGTAGAGCATCTTTCAATGGCTATAGTTGAACCAGAGACCAACCACCAGTTGGTCTCCATTACCCCCTTATGTGATAACCTTGTGGAGCAACTGTCAACAACTATAGTTCAACCAAGGAACAGTTATGATGGATGATACTATAGTTTGGAGGTTCTATCAAAACAGGCACTCCCTTTTATGCCTACAGGGGAGTTTATAGGAGCAGAGGACGGCCATCACGGTACTGGGTATAAACTAGTGAGCTGGAATATCGCTGGTTGGCGAAAAAAGGAAGAGACCCTTGGTTGGAGGGAGTCTGTTATTAACTATGACATACTCTGTCTCCAAGAGACGTGGTCTACGGTAGAGGTACATTTTGATGGATATGTGTCTTATAATTGTTTGGCGCAGGAATCAACCATGGGTAGGGCCAAAGGAGGGCTGGTGATTTTATTGTCTGTGAACTTTCCAGCCCGACTTAAATCCCATACCATCATTGGATTCCATTCACAAGTGCTTTGGTTGCAGCAAAGTGGGGGTCGAAACATTTTGCTAATTAATTATTATAATAATATGTTTGACTCCTCTTGCTCCATTGTGGTTAATGAACTTGAGACTGCAGTTGAAAAAATTTGTAGGGCCAATCCTGTCCCTTTCGATATCATTTGGGGGAGGGATTTCAATATCTTTACGTGTCCCTACTCCTTTATGAATGTCTGTGGTTTTGATGGGACTAGAGGGGAGGACCGGGCTCACTTTGTTCATACCCCATATGGAGAGTCTCTTAATTTACTTATGCTTAAATTAGATCTTTTAATTCATCAGCCGGCAAACGACAGTGAGGGCAACCCTGTCCCTACCTTTGTAGGGAGGAACTCAGCCTCTGTCATTGACTATCTGTTGGTCTCTGTAAATATCAGCCCACTCTGTGCTACTCCGGTAATTGTCGATTTGGCCTTGAGTGACCATAACGGCATTACTATGTTTACGTCCATTTGGGGGAGGATGGCTCAAGCCGCCCGAAGGACTGTTGCCGAAATAATTCCATATAGGCAGAACGGCATCAGGATTAAATGGTGCGGGGATAATTCAGAGAAGTTGCTGACCAAAATTGTGGCAGCTAGTCTTCAGGAGTTGCAGTGCTGTCTAGATGTTAATACAGGCGCATTATGTATTCTTGCCGACTTTGAGAAACTAAATGAAATAATTAAAAGGACTCTAACTATCACCAAGGCCAGTAGTACTAGGGTGAAAGTAGGCTGCTTTGACGGGGCCTGTACGAAGTCCTTACGAGAATTAAAGAAAGCCCTCTCAAGCTGTCTGAGGGATAGGGAAAACGTTAAATCCCTTAGGGCAACCTATAAAAACCATCTGAGATGCAGGAAGCAAGAGTTAAGGGAGGAAGCTTGGGACAATCTTTCGAAAGCGGCAGAGCTCCAGGATAGTAAGCTTTTCTGGAATATTGTAAATAGCCCCTTTCTCCAGAAAGAAGAATTCCCCGTATTATCCGCCCAGGTCAGTGAGGAAAGCTGGGTTCTGCACTTCAGTGGTATTTTTAACCCGGGGGGAAGATTCCACATGTTCTAAGGCTATAGTACTTGGCCCAAATCTACCCCTTAACATTACAACACTAGAGGTAGATAATGCTATCCGGAATAGTAAGGGAGGGAAGGCCCCTGGGCCTGACGGGGTGCCGGTTGACATGTACAACGCCGATTTACTTTTATGGGGCCCTTTTTTGACTCAGGTTTTTAATGCAGCAGTTAAGGAAAGCACACCATCAACTTGGGGTGAGTCCATAATCATACCAATTTACAAGAAGGGAGACAGAGGCGAGGCTAAGAACTATCACCCTATCTCCCTTCTAGATTCATCCCTGAAAATAATGATCAGGGTGCTTCTGTTACGACTGGAGGAGTGGGCAGAGGTTAATGGTATCCTTGCGGACTCCCAATTCAGGTTCCGCAAGGGCCTTGGGACCATCGAGCAGTGTATTAACTTAGACATAATTATTGGTAAATACACTCGAGCCAAGCAGGGCTCGTTATTCCTCTGTTTTGCGGACCTCTCCAGTGCATTCGATCTGGTGGACCATGCCCTATTGTGGACCACATTACTAAATCTGGGTGCCCCTGCTGCAATTATATATTTTTTGGCCAGATTGTATAGTAAGTTGTCGACCCAGATCCGATTTGGCCAAGCTTGGAATGTATTAATAACATCAAGGTCAAATCAGGTATCAGGCAAGGCTGCATCCTTGCCCCACTCCTTTTCTCCCTTTTTATTAACGCCATGGATTCCGAGTTGAAATTGATAAATGCTGATGCACCGCTTGTTGAGGGCCAAGCGATCCCCGTACTGCTTTACGCAGACGATACAGTCCTATTATCTAGAACACCGGTCGGTCTGCATAGATTAATGGACAGATTTTTTGATTTTATCAAAGGGAGGAAACTAAAAATGAATAACTCGAAAACTTTAATCATGGCCTGCGGGAAGAAGATAAGGAAGCTAAGACCATTCCAGTTTGAGGACCAAAAAATTAAAGTGGTGGAGAAATTCTGTTATCTAGGCATCACTTTTAGTAGCAGTGGCACGTGGGCACAGGAGATGCATAATATTAAGGCTAAGATGGGCAAGGGTGCTTTTGGTGTTTTTAAATTTGCCTCTAAATTAGGAAGTCGCTGTATACATGACATGTTGTATGTATACTGTCATAGATGTGCTCCTGTGGCACTTTATGGTTCGGGTGTATGGGGACATTGCCGCCATGGGGACTTGCAAGTGGCGGAAAATGACTTTTTAAAGAGGCTTCTTTGTCTCCCAACCTCAGCCTCTAATGAGCAGGTCCATCATGAAGTTGGGTTGGAATTTTTGACTGATCTCATAGGATTGAGACCATTGCTGACCTGGAGATCTATCTGGGCCAAGGAAGAAACTGGTTTCACTAGGAGAATCATTAACAACTGCCTCCGTTTGGACAAATATAGTCTGATCCCATGGCTCAAATACGTTATATCATCATTTAGAGACGTGTTTGACATGGATGTTTTTGGGGACCCAGCCAGTGCCACTGACATTTCAAAACAGGAGCTTAAACATGTCTATCTGGGGGTTAAAGCAAAATTGCGTAGGGAAGCCAGCTGCCTGTTTGTAACACATCAATTTTACCATTCTAACAACGTGGCAAGCTATGGCTTTGCAAAGTATTTAAAAGTGGTCACTAAGCAATCTCACCAGTATATCCTTACTAGATTAAGACTAGGCATTGCTCATAGACTGGTGGCCTTCCCTCTGACAAAAAAGCATACCACAATCCCCTGTCCATGTGACGGGACTTCAAAGCAGAGCACTGTGCACTTTTTGCTCATTTGTCCTTTGTACCTGCATCTCCGTATTGCCTACCTAAAACCGCTTTTTAAAAAATATTCTGTGTCAACTGTTGCAACTGCCATGAGGTTTTTATTTGCTCTTGCTGTACCGGAGGTGTGTTTTTTTACAGCAACATTTATTTTGAAATCCGTGTCCGCCAGGAAAAGTATGGACTTTACGACCCAAATGTGAATGTACCGATTCTCGTAAAATCAATTGTTACTGTCTATATGATAGCTCTCCCTTTTAGTGATTGTAATGAATTTTTTACTCCAAATTTTATAGCTGTTATGTAATATTGATGTATTTCTCTGTGTGCTTTTATGATTGTTTTTTTTAAATGATCGAATAAAGCTTTTTTGATGATTGATGATGGTGATCAAAGCATGGAAGAATATAAAAGGAAGATAAAATTGACCTCATGGAATATTGCTGGGATTAGGTGATGTACTGTGGCAGGAATATATTGGGCAACGTGAAATAGTTTAATTCCAAGAAAAATAAGATAGGGTTCAAAACCTTTAGCACTGCTGCAATTCCTTCAGTTAGAGGAAGGCCTTCGGGAGGCCTAGCTATTTGGAGAAAGATTACTTTAGGTGTCGACATTAAACAAATTGATTCCCCTTGTCAAGATATCTTGGGAATCAAGTTCTTGGCACCTGATAAAAGGGAAGTTTATATTTTTAACATATATAGCAGACCGAATGCAGCAAGTAGAGAACTGGAAGTTATTGAGCATCTGGATCAAATTTGAACTACGATTAACCAGAGTGCTTTGATAATTATTGGGGGGGATTTCAACCGCAAATTCGAACCTGTGGTTGGATTTTAATTTTTTTTGTAAGATGAGGACTTGGCCAATAATATTCCACTTTTAGATAGTAGCCCAGTAGTATTGTGTACATGCGCTGTTGCGCAGTTGCTAAGGCTGGGTTCTGCCCATGGTTTACGCGCCTGTAATGGGCCCAAACCTACCAACATTTACTCGGGGTAGCTCAAAAAGCTGTATAGATTATATACTGGTATCTATTCCATTTTGGTCCATGTTATATGATCTAGTAATTGAGGATAGAACAGAGAGTGACCATTATCCTGTATGTTTGGCGCTCTCATCCTCTCTTTTTTAGCTAAGTTCTCTAAGGAGATGTGACCTTAGTTATAGTCCAATTGAGCCACTACTATCTATTAATCGAAGAGCCCTTAGACGGCCCTTGGTTTTGGGAAATGAAATTACTATTAAAAAAATCTATGACATTTATGTAAAAATAGTCTCCCCATATGTAAATCTACCAACATCAGAGATCCCAATTATGGAAATGTATGATAAGTTGGCAGAAGAATTAATACCAATACTAAGTAAAGTTCCAAAGGTATCTAAAAATGGAATATCTGAGACAGCTCTAATAGAGAACCCATGGTATAACAAAGAGTGCCGTAATGCAATAAAAGAAGTAGTCCAGGCAACAAATGTTAAGGCTATGGTAACATTAAGAGAAAAAAAGATCCTCTATAAGAGTTTTGCACAGGCTCGGAAATATTGGAAAGACAACATTCGGACTGAGTTTATAAGTGCAGGCAAAATAAATGACTAAGCTAACTTTTGGCGTTTGATATCTAAGGGTAATAAAAAAGGAAAATGTAACAAGGACCTTTTCCTTGATCCAAAAACCTGGGTAACTCCTTTTGCACAACTCTATTCAAACTCTAATAATGATATTGATTGCAATTATGAAGACTATGCAACTCACCCTAGTGATGCCCCATTACACTTTAGTATGGCAGAAACAACAGTAGCAATAAACACTGTAAAAGAAGAGAAGGCACCTGGACCAGACAAGATACCAGGTGATTTATGGAGGCATGAGAAAGAGGTCTGGGCTCCTTATATTAATCTTTTATGTAATGCAGTCGCATCAGGTGCACCAATTCCTGAAACGTGGAGGGGTGCAGAGATTGCAACTATTTTTAAAAAAGGGAAACCGCCATGACCCGTTGCATTATTGACTGATTCGTTTAATCGATGTTTTACAAAAGATATATTCACGTCAAATTTTGAATAAATTGAGCAATTGGATCGGGAGTACAGTATTTTATCTAAGTATCAAGCAGGCTTTAGAGCCAAAACTAGCACAATTGACCAGGTTTTTAGTTTTCTCTGTATAATTTGGAAGTATATTACAATAAAGAAAGCTCATTTGTATATTGCCTTTGTAGACCTTAAGCCAGCCTTTGACCTCATACCTAGAAACCTTCTGTGGAAAGTATTAGGAGATCAGGGTGTCCCAAGGGAAATCCTTGTGCAGATCGTCAGACTACACAATGACAATTTCGCAAGGGTTAGATGGGGACCAAATGGCAAACTCACAGGCCGTATACAAGTTAAAAGGGGGTAAGGCAGGGATGTTTGATGGCCCCCCAAGGGAAATCCTTGTGCAGATCGTCAGACTACACAATGACAATTTTGCAAGGGTTAGTAGATGGGGACCAAATGGCAAACTCACAGGCCGTATACAAGTTAAAAGGGGGTAAGGCAGGGATGTTTGATGGCCCCTACCTTATTTTCATTGTATGTTAATGACATCCCTGAATACCTCTTGGGCTGCGAACATGATTCTCCCAAGTTAGGGGGGGTGCCAGTGCCAGCACTTTTATTTGCCGATGATACAATCTTAATATCACAAACCCCCAAAGGTCTGCAAAGCTTATTAAATACTTTCAAAATTTACTGTGAAACAAAGAGCTTGGAAATGAATTCTACGAAAACAAAATACATGGCATTTAATCCACATGAATCTTTTAAAAATAACTAAGAATCCGTGCTAAATTGGAACTATTTAGGCATTACTTTAGATTCTAAAATGAATTCGAGACCACAGTTGGAAAAAAGCAAAGCAATATTAAAAAACTTGGTCCCAATAGCAAGGAAGCATGAGACCAGCTTGTCTAAAGCTGTTTCTCCTGCACTTGAGTTATATAAATATAGGGTGCAATCTGCATGCATTTACGGGGCTGAACTGTTGGGACATGCAATAACGAATACCTTTATGGTGCACAAGAACAAATTCTTCAGAAAACTGTTAAGTTTACCAATGCGTACACCGTTAATGCCAGTAGTGATGAACTTAAACATCGTCACACTGACCAGCAGGCAATTTTGCGACCACTATTGTTTTGGGTCCGTCTGTGGTTAACAGACAAACGTATTCATTACAGAGAAGGCCTAGAGAACATATTTAAAATTAAAAATGGCAGAAGGTTGCCATGGTTGAATCATAATCACGATTGGTTTTATAAATTGGGATTAAAACAGTTTTGGGAGGTCCCTCTGGAATTGACTATGTGGTAAAAAAAACTGTTGAAACAGACATTTTGGGCTTTTGTTCAAGATATATCATCCCATAGTTAATAACTAGGCACTTTATCCACAAGGTTCCTTTCCATAAAACCAAATGGCAAATTTGAGTCCTTTCTGGATGAAATACAACCACAGTTTGCTAAATCCCTCTACCTCAAATTCCGCTATGGTATTTTACAGGTTAATGCAAATACAGTGAAATAGATCCGCAGCGCTGGGGGTACAAACAGTGGTTGTTGTGACATCTGCCACACTGGTGCAAAAGAGAACGAACTGCACATGTTATTTTTTTGCCCAGCCTATATACACTCGAGGAGGAAATGGATTAAACCCATTTGCCAGTTCTTGGGTACTAGATCATGTTGTGAAGCTGCAAGAATATTGCGAACAGACACAACGCAAGTAATAGTGTATAGTGTAAGCAGATATCTCTTTGGTGTTGATGTAATAAGAAAGAGAATAGGAATGACATTTTAGAAACTTACAGGTACTTGAGAGTCTTAATGAATGTATATCTAAATTTGTACTTTGCTGGTTTTATTTTAGAGGGACTATGTTCTATTAAGTATTATTTTAGTAGATTGCCATGTAACCTTGTTTATTTTTGAAAGCGCCATAACTGTCTACAATATAAAATGTACTTCCCATACAATTGCTGATTGTGAATATTGTTAAAACGTTATTTATTGTAAATTGTGTTTATTGAAAGGATTTTACTAATATTTATTGGTTTTTAAAATCTAAGAAATGCCTTGAGTCGGGACATGGATTCCCTATAATTGTGCATTGTCAGGCGGGTAACCCTTGAAATGTTACTTTATGATGTTTTTATGTCGAATGCAATCTTTTATGTTTTTTTAAATCGAAATAAAGATTATCGAATCGACTGCTGTTCTAGGAATGGGGAAAAACGGTGCAGACACTTTGCTAATTTTTTACAAGAAATTATGCATTTTACATTAGCTCATATTCACAAGAAATTATGGCTCTGATGCGAATTACACTAAGGCGGTAGACTGGTGTTTACTGTACACAAGGTATGCATTTGCTTTCAAAATCCATGTGAGATATCCGTTGAATAGATTTTCAATATGCATTCTCTAGGTCTGTTTTCAATGTTTCTAGAGAGAGGCAAATGGCAACCGCACAAATCCAGATTCACAGAATACCACAAAATATTTTCTGTTCGTACTAGTTACTTGGGAGTGAAAATTGAGCAAAAAGACAGAAACAGGAGAAAAACATAAAGGGTGCAAAATACACAAATCTCATTAGAATTCACGCAAGATTATTCTTGAGAAAATATTGTTTCCTGGATTTATTGTAATCTTCATTTACACACATTTCCTATAGGATCTCAAGAAATACTGTAAAAAAGTGAAACAACCAATGTCCAGTCCTAGGTAGCAGAGGAAGAATCCCTGTAGGCTATTTAAGCAAGGGTGCATATGCCAACGCACATAGTCACCAGCAACTGTAGGTGTATCCCCATAAAGATGGATTCCCATCAAAGTTTTGTAATGATCTATTTTATTATTTGGTCATCCAAGGTAGGGATGGTAAGTCTCTAGATCATTTAGACGTAATCCAAACCCTCCATGAGGGATAACCCTCTAGAGTTGCTCGAGGACCATATGTTTGATCAGAAAAGGGGAACTAGTGCAGTACAGAAAGAAGTGAGTGAGATTAAAATGAATAGAAAAAGGCAACGAAACAACTTTAATAGCTGCCAGTGTCTTTCAGATAAAAACCAAGAACAGCGCAATAATAGCAGTTCCAACAAATAGCTGCTGAGGGGCCGACATGTTTCAGCCAAACGGGTATAAACTCCTAAGGCTTTCTTCAGGGCCTCTGTTCTAAATAGGTCTTGCGACTGCAAAATGTGATATACAAGAGTATACAAACACAACTAATAAATGAAAGCAAGTGAAAAACCATAAAGGATATACACAGCTATTCCTCCATGAAAGCTCACTGTCAAAAAACTCAACCACCCTTCACTCGGAAGTGGCTCCGCATACATCTTTGTAGTCCAACTAGCAGAACACTTATGTCTACCAAAAATGACAGAACCCCGACTCCTTACCTCTCCGTCGTTGCCTCGAATCTGGATCCGAGTCTGGGGGAGGCAACGAAGGGACGGTGGGGCAGGGATTTATAGCAAAGGTGCACTCGCCTTTTGACCAATCGGAGAGTCGCCCTGATAGGATATGCAGCTGTTAGTTTTTTAGGACGGATCAAAAATCAGCTGTACTTAATATAGAATTAAAATTAGTTTACCGGAAAAGTCCGTCTCCTCTGTCAGTCTAATTCTTTGTTGATGGTGCGTTCCCGAGATAGAATGCGGTACTTCGTCGGTGGACAGTGAGCTTTCACGGGACATGGGAAGTTTGGTAAAAGAATAGGTAGCATTTGATGATGTGCAACTAGGAAGGCCCTTTTTTCTTCTTGTTGTTAGATCAAGTTTCCTTTTTCCTTGCCTTTTTAGCGTGTGGCTTCCTCTATCCTGAGCCTGGTCCAGGTGAGGTGAGGTCCTATCCCCTGTTAATTTAGGTGAGTTAATTACAATATCACTTTTTCTAAAAAAAAATTCATTCAAGTTGCTGTGTCCTATGCACTGATGTCACCATTTATTCTTGTAGGTGAACAATACACCAAGTAACATGGAGGAATAGCTGTGTATATCCTTTATGGTTTTTCACTTTCTTTCATTTATTAGTTGTGTTTGTATACTCTTGTATATCACATTTTGCAGTCGCAAGACCTATTTAGAACAGAGGCCCTGAAGAAAGCCTTAGGAGTTTATACCCGTTTGGCTGAAACATGTCGGCCCCTCAGCAGCTATTTGTTGGAACTGCTATTATTGCGCTGTACTTGGTTTTAATCTGAAAGACACTGGCAGCTATTAAAGTTGTTTCGTTGCCTTTTTCTATTCATTTTAATCTCACTCACTTCTTTCTGCACTGCACTAGTTCCCCTTTTCTGATCAAACATATGGTCCTCGAGCAACTCTAGAGGGTTATCCCTCATGGAGGGTTTGGATTATGTCTCAATGATCTAGAGACTTACCATCCCTACCTTGGATGACCAAATGATAAAATAGATCATTACAAAACTTTGATGGGAATCCATCTTTATGGGGATACACCTACAGTTGCTGGTGACTATGTGCGTTGGCATATGCACTCTTGCTTAAATAGCCTACAGGGATTCTTCCTCTGCTACCTTGGACTGGACATTGGTTGTTTCACTTGTGAGAACACATTTAGTTCACTTTTAGACTCTCAGGTTTTTTACAGTATTTCATGTTAGTTAGGAGGGGACATAGTCTGATTGAGTCTTTAAACTTCCCTGAGACCCTTTCACCCCGTTTTGTTATACTATAGGATCTCAACACAACACTCCCACTCAACATCAAACAAAAGCAGCTGCTCATCAAAGGGGGCTCTTTGGATTCTACTATAAACGTGAAGTCTTTTGACTGCCTATCATGTAAATATATTTTCTAGGTGGTGAGTCTATCACCGAGCAACACTCAGCGCACCTTTTTAAGTATCTATATATATATTCCAATTTGGAATCAGATTACAGAAGTAAGGACCATAAACTGAGTTTAACTACTGTGATTCCATTTCACTGCACCTATTAAAAAATGTGGGGCATATTACCAAGCTATAGCGATAATTATCGCTATTGCTTGGTTAGAGACAAAAATTTACCGCTGAGCTGCGGCGATTTTTACCGCAAATAAACCTTGTTATTACCAAGGTTTATCGCAAATTCGATAAAAATCGCCGCAATGCATGAATATCGCTGAAAAGTCAGCGATATTCATGCATTACCGAGCTAATGCTCTTAGCCATGTTATCCACCTCCCATTGGATAACATGGCTAAGAACTGCTCCTGGCAGGTGTTAGCTTTTGGTGATATAGCGCGAATATCTCCAAAAGTTGGTAATAGGAGATAGCGATGTTAGCGACTGTTTTCAGTCGCTAACATCTTGGCACGCCCACTTTGCATATCATTAGTGATAAATATCACTGACATGCAAAGTGGGGCCCAGGATGGTCGCTATCTCCTACTAGCTGTCGCTAACTGGTGTTAGCGACAGCTAGGTAATAGGGAGATAATTTTATCTCCGCTTTCTTGGCTTTTAAGGCCAAAAAAGCGGAGATAAACCCCCTTGATAATATGCCCCTGTGTGCTCTTGATATGGTTACATACCTTCAAGTAATACAACTGCACATAAAAAATACATCACAGCATAAAATATTCAGGCTGTCTAATATGCTATATTTATTACCATTTTTAAAGGATGGGCGGGGCTTCATGACTCAATGGAGGCAGGTGCCCTCCTAAGTCGTGGCCTTATCCTACACTCAATAATGGAAGCCATATTTTGTCATATTAGAAGGATTCAGGGGCATATTACCAACAACTAGCGATAATTATTGCTATGTTGGCTTAGCGGCAATTTTATTATCGCCGAGCTCCGCCGATTTTTATCGCAGATAAACCTTGCTATTATCAAGGTTTATCTCAAAAGCGATAAAAATCGTCCGAAATGCATGAATATCGCTGAAAAGTCAGCGATATTCATGCATTCCCCTGCACAGTCGCCGTCCTCGGTGCGCTGTAGTTTGATGCTACATTCAGACAAGCAAACAAGCCCCGTGGAAAGATGTCAAGTCCTTATTAACATACAATCAGGTTGAGCCAAAGAAGGCGCGAGGATGAGAACTGCTGCACCAATGCAGCGCCACATTAAAGAGCGCTTTGTGCACTACACCTTCAGACCAATTAAGTCCACAAAGGATTAAATTGGAACTTTGGAAGGATTTTCAGATTGTCGACAGAGTATCCCATTTCGAAATTAGCAAATCCCATGGGTCGGAAAAACAAAATTGTCCTAATATGGTATTGTGGAAAACCACCTTCTCAGCATTACCTATTCTCAAGCTGCCTGTGTTCTTTCATCCAGCATTAGATTTCCGACTGTTTATTGCTGGTCGAGTGCACTGCTGTATGACGCACAAAGAAAAATACTTTTTTTGGGATAAAATGTTTTATTGAGTTTTCACAACACCAAGGCCGCTTGTTCAGCAGCACCTTTCGTCATTCTCCCAATCGCTTTTTTGTCTGGTATACACATAGAAGAAAATCCATCCCTCCAGTCACAGGAGAGAAAAATATTTCCTATTGAAATGATTATATTAAGTATTGGTGATGTGCCCAAAAGGGCCACGTTGTATTTAACAACTAAAGTATAACGTGCGATCTGAGCAAAATGCATTTTGGAAGTTTGCACTTTTTAGGTATTCATTTCCAGTTGTCCCTACCGCTGCTGGGGAGACCTATGACAATGGAAGTAGGGAGTCTCCACCATGTGCGTTTAGTGCTGTCTTGGAAAAGGGGTATGTGAACAGCAGTTTTGAGGCCAATCAACGACTCTATTGCTGACAGGCTCAGTGATGGGGAGGAAAGAAGGGGCATATTACCAAGCAATAGCGATAATTATCGCTATTGCTTGGTTAGAGACAAAAATTTACCGCTGAGCTGCGGCGATTTTTACCGCAAATAAACCTTGGTATTACCAAGGTTTATTGCAAATGCGATAAAAATCGCCGCAATGCATGAATATTGCTGAAAAGTCCGCGATATTCATGCATTACCGAGCTAATGCTCTTAGCCATGTTATCCACCTCCCATTGGATAACATGGCTAAGAACTGCTCAGGGCAGGTGTTAGCTTTTGGAGATATTCGCGCTTAGCGCAAATATCTCCAAAAGTTGGTAATAGGAGATAGCGATGTTAGCGACTGTTTTCAGTCTCTAACTTCTTGGCACGCCCACTTTGCATGTCATTAGTGATAAATATCACTGACATGCAAAGTGGGGCCCAAGATGGTCGCTATCTCCTACTAGCTGTCGCTAACTGGTGTTAGCGACAGCTAGGTAATAGGGAGATAATTTTATCTCCGCTTTCTTGGCTTTTAAAGCCAAAAAAGCGGAGATAAACCCCCTTGATAATATGCCCCGTAGTGACTCAGCAAGAGAGCCGTCCAGTGCCTAATTTGTTAAACAATAAGAGCTGGGGCCCAAACCTTTGCCCAGAAGCTGCCACTGCTGCTGCAGAAGATTGTTGTTACGAATACCAAGGCTGCGTAGTCTTGATTCCCCATGATGCATCTGTAATCCATCACTAGACACTCCAAGACCCCCAAACTCATTCCTATGTGATCTTTTTATTAATCCCTGCTTTCTACTTTTGTCACCGTTTTTCGTCTTTCTCCTCCTCCTCTCCCCCTTTAGTATTGTTCTTTCTCTTGGTCTGGGTCAAAGCCTTCTGAGGAAAAATAAGTGCTGATGGCCAACAAAAAGTGCCAGTGAGCCTCACAAGCATTCACTGCCTCAAATTAAGCAAACAAGGAAATTCTATCAGTTTCCAAAATGTATGTATGGTACTTTCTTCAAATTCCTTCCGCAGACTATCTGATCTGAAATGAGACTTTCTTGTGAAAGGAAGTCACCACCTTAATTGTCCACCAAGTGTATTAATTTGTCATTCTAGCAAGGTTATTTGATTTGATGTTTGCCACTGTAATTCTATATTTGGCTTACACCATCTCATTTGACACATGATATTGTGATCTCAGAATCATCCTTGTATTTGTCACCTATGCTTTGTAAAAAAAACAACATAGAAAAATAGTGCTAAATTTGCCATCCCAAAACTATTGGGTTATTCTTCTGGTCCGGATCCTTTATTAACGGGACCACAATGCAGACAAGAGTGTCATCTAACAAAGGACAATGCATGTGTTATGCTTTTCCCAGATTACACTGTAGCCCTGCAGCAACATGAAGCATCCCTTTTGGGCATCAAGAAACATCTTCCTAAACATGTAATTCAATAATCAATGCCTCAAGATCCTCCTCCTCCATCATAAGTTCTACTTTTCACTGACCCGGTGGCGACTTGCGATCGGGTCGAAGCCCAAGGACTCCTTTCAGGATAGCTGGTGCAATCCACGGGGCTGAAGAGGGATATGGAGGCCATTGATTTAAATGGGGCACTCAAGAAGCTAGCCGCCACAACTCCTACCCTCCAACCCTGTCCCAAGTGCTCGAGGATCAACAAGTGCATTGATGATGAGGGCTGCCTTCTGGGATTCCCTGGTCTCCCTGACCTCGTCCTCTGCTGCCTCTTCGGACCACGAAAAGCTCTCCTGAACCACATAATTCCAAGAAGACTCTATGGTTTCACCTCCAAGTGTCATCCCTTAATCTGCTGATGACCTGGTGTTACCGTCCCTGAATTTATTTGTCTTGGCCCGCATTGCTGGAGCCTGGCTGTGTACTGGGAGAGTGATTAATAGCCCATTAGCACTGTCCCCGGTTTCTTATTTCTCTTCGATGTGGACATTGGTATGTCTCACTGGACTAAATGTTGCTGCATATATTCTCTATTACAGTGCCGTACGGTCCATATAGCAATGCTTTAGGAGACACAGATGACATGGGAGTACAAGACTCCTCCAACATCATGTGCTACTCCTCTTCAGCACAGGAAGTCTCGGTCTAGATAAGAGCTGGAGTCCCCGTTTCCCTTACCAACTCTATATTAGACCAGGACCATAGTTCTTGAGAGGAAGCTTGATAGCGCCATACTTGAGATTGGCAATATTTATGCCTCCCATGTCCACCAACACTCATTCTAATCTACAATCTCTGCCCACCTACAGTCTGTGAGACTGTCCTATGACTATTTGGGCGGAATTTAGTTTGGTCTTTAATATATACATTGACAAGTTCCACCCACCCTCCCAAAAGCCTAGACGGTTTCAAATGCTGAGACCCTGGTCCTTCTCAACTGTCTGTCAGGCACTTAATTCGACTCACAGATTTTATTCTTTTTATTCTCCAGTCCACAACTTTTAAATGTCGTTAGACGTGGTGGTCTACTCTTTGCCCCTTTGCCAGCGCATCCCTCAGATAGACAATTTCGGTCAGGATATCTCAGATCACAGTCTGCTGCTTCTGGCTCGAGAACGGGGGCCTTCACCTGGCGGTCCCAGTCTGGCAACTCTTTGCCCTGATGCATGAGGACATGCTCCTGAGATAGATCCTAGCTTATTGACAGGCTGAATGTTTTTGACCACAATGAAGATAAAGCCTCATCGAGGGCCCTGGAATGGGAAACGATAAAAGTGCTGGTCCATTGTCATTGTATTCAGGCCCGGGTTGGGGAGTGAGCCTCCATAGAGTGGGAAGTGCTCCTGGTTGAGAAGACTTATGTGGAGGCAGAGCGCAGAGCAATAGAGGACCCCGAAGTGCGTCTTGCTGTCCTTTCTAAAGAGGAGGTAACCCTAATGGAAAAACTCTGTTGCATCGATCAGGCAGCCAACATGGCTAAAACCCACTTGTAGGGGAATAAGTCAGCTCAGTTGCTGGCCTGGATTCTCTCGGAGGACCAACAATGACCCCCCATCCTGGCGATCAGGGATGAACAGGGGGAAATCTCAGCCACGTCTTTCTGCCTTTACGTAGCCTTTAAAGGGATTCTCAAACCTGAATCTCCAAAGATCTACAGTCTTTCCTGGCAGGAACTACCCACCCTCGAATCCCGTCCAACTTCTGTGAGAAGCTGGAGGGCCCTGTCAGTCTTCAGTAAATAAAAGTTGCACTAAAGGATGTAGCATTGGGGAAGGCCGCTGGCCTAGACGGCCTGCCTATCAAATTCTATAAAACCTACTCACCCCCTCACTTCGCCCCCAGGCTCTCCCATTTATGTCAGGAAGCCCTGGCGTTGGACTTGCCTGCCTCATCCAGGATGCACCCCTGGTTCCCATTTTGAAGCCTCACAAGGACCCCCTGGACCCTGCTTCAGACAGACTACAAATTAGCTACTAAGATCTTAGCTGATATACTTAACGTAGTAATTCCCAACCTTATCCACTCAGACCAAAATGGTTTTATACCAACCAGATCGACCTCCAAGAATATCAGACAATTATTCAGGATCATCGATTCCATGCCGAGACAATGGCCCTTCTTGGTGGCTTTAAAGCTTTTCCTTGAGAAAGGGTGTGACACACTAGACTAGATCCACTTCTTCAAAGTATTTCAAGTTCTAGGCTTTGTAGTAGTAGGGTGGGGGCTCGGTTTAAAAAATAATAATAATAAAATGTTACTTACCTGAAGGGCTGCTGTCTCTCCTCCGTATTCTTCTCCTCTCCTAGCAGCAGCACGGAAGCAGAAAGGCTCAGAGACTCCCCTAGAAAATCACGATGCGGCTGGCACCAGCATGACAGCAGCATCCTGATTTGTCCGAGCACCATGGTTCGATGCTCAAACAGGGATTGGGAGCCTGTGCATGTTCTCCAACCAGCTGTGCAATACAGCCTAGTGGAGAACATGCTAAGTGCGCATGACGGGTAGGCCGGCCCAAGATGGCCGGCCAAACCGTCAAGCGCACTTAAGTGCACATTAGTCCACTCCTCCTACCTCTCCCTGTGACACAGCTCAGCCCCGTCCTGTCCTAACCTGGTTCGGGCTCCATACAGAAAAATAAAATTATAATAATGTAACATTTTTAACGTTGCGCTATAATCATTTTATTTTTCCTTTTTACGTTCAGTGGGGCAAAGCTCCCCAGCTTTAGCTGAGTATCCACCACTGTATACGTGGCAAGACTCTCAACGCCACTGTAGTTCTATATTTGGCTTCCACCATTTCCTTTGACACATGAGATTGTGCTCGCAGAATCACTCTTGTATTTGTCACCTATGCTTTGTAAAAAAAAAATCCTAGAAAAATATGTTTGAAAAAAATCATGGTGCCAATATTTTCCTGTATTCTATAATTTACCATCAAGAGCTACAGCCAATGTTATAAGCAGAGTAGAGAGTGAATAATGCTGACAAATGAAATATTGATTGTTCTGTTCAAAGTTACTGAACTATGTCACTGTAATACATGTATCTTTGCACACCAAAGAGCAACCCAAGCATTTGTACATAGATATGTGAGTCACAGTATGGGTGGGAGACTTGGTGTATAACTGTATGGGTTTTTAAGTGTTCATGTAGCTCACTGAAACTTCTCTTACCTTTTAAGCACAGAACACCCTACCCTATTGCCTACCTTAGGGTGACTTAGTAGTAGGGGACTTTAAGGCTTGGCAATGAGTTTTAAATGCCAAGTCAGCCTTGCAGTAAAGCTGCACACATAGGCTCTAGAGTAGCAGGCCCGTATACATGTTTAAAGGGCTACTTGTCTGGATGGATGATTTGGTAGTTCCAGTTCTTCAGCACATATCTTAATGAGTGTATCAGTCCCTCTGTAGGTGTGTCACTGGATATGTAAGTTACTATGTCAGTATACAACTAGTACTGTAAGTAACTCTATGGGTGTGTAAATATGTATGTAAATGGCTCTGTGAATTGATTACTGGCTGTGTTAGTGAGTGTTGGGGTATGTAACGTTGTGAGCGAATGTGTAAGTGCGTTTGTCGCTGTCTTGATGGGTGTATGCATGACTATCGTATTGTAAATAGGTATATGAGTGACTGTCTGGGGGACAACTGCATTTATAACTGGGTGTACGGCTTTGTACATCTCTCTCTAGCTGGGTGAGTACTGGGTACATGAAAAGCTTTATATGTATCTGAGAGGATATAACAGTGCCAGCATATCTGTGAAAATGAGTATGTAAGTAGATGTATTTGTGAATAAATAGTTGTCAATGATTTTATTAAAGTCTCTCTCAGTGTGCCAGTGTCTTTCTAGCTATATTGGTGGTGCTCATATAAGGATCTTCTTGGAACTATAACTAAGTGCGTGAGTGCCTACCTGACACCGGTGCCAATTTGATATTATCACAATATATAGTGTATGAATTCACCAACATCTACTTCCAGACACATTCATTCATTGGCGCTTGATAAAATAACTATATGTTTTCTTCAGACATTTTTATTCCTCTTTTGCTGCTCAATATGGTTTACCTTAATATCATCATCTACTCCCCTTTTATTTTCCCATTTATTGTTTTGTATAACCTACATATTTTATTGCACCTTATATACACTCCTAACTTTTTATATACCTATACTTTTTAACAGTAGACCCTAATTGACATACTTATGAAATGTCTTTGCTGTTCTCCAATTTTTTTCTTATGATCCCTTAGAAACCCTTTCCACTCTCCTTTCAGTGATACTGATGTTGCAAGCGATTCACAACCTTCCTTTCATATTTTACTTTTGTTATACCAATTCTGAATGGTGTGTTGACAAGTCCAATTTGGTAGTGGTTTTGAACAGATTTGCGAATCCGCCACGGCACTGACAGCGACCCCACTGTGTAACATTGCGGTGGATCCACAAATCCACATGGGAGCCCGTAACCCACTTAACAATCTGCTGTTAAAGCATGGCATTTATACTTTACTTTGTAAAAAGTACTAAATTACAACCCAAAAAATCCCTAATGATCAACATTTCCAAACCACTCTGCTTCTCAGATTTATAAACTACTCTTTTTTGTTCCCTTCCCTGCACCACGTTTGGCTTCATTTCCATGGTAACCATGTTTAGAACACTGACTAATAGCAGTAGGTCAAATATTCACAACCCTTACTGTGACCACCATACTACCTTCAAGTTGAACTGTAGCAGGTGTGGTTGACTGTTTAGAATTATAAGTGTATCCCAAACAGCATACATTTAAAAAACAAAATCCAGAGCCAATCACAGAGTAATTATGTTTTTTTCTCAAAATCACTAACTACTTTTAGCTACCTGCATATTAACAGCATCCAATCAAATATGCTCTTTTCTTAATTTAGATGCTGTCCTCCTTTTTACTTGCCTTTCCTTTTGAAAACTGTCTCATTCAGCTACAGCCTTCTCCTGTGTGCTACTCCAGTTTGCCTCCAAAATAGTGTGTGGATTGTGGGCCATAGTTATGTGTTTTGGGCCACAGAGAGTGCTAGAAAGAGTGGCATTGGGAGGGACTTGGGTTTACCTAATGAAGATATTACTTGGTTTGGCCAGAGAGGGTTAAAGTGGCAAAATTGCTGCCTTTGAAAGCATTGTAGATTGCCAACATTCAAACCTCATGATTGTGCACTGTGGTGAATGACCTAGGCACGCTTACTGAGGTTGGACTCGGAATACTAATGAAGAATACCTTTGGTAAACTAATGGCATTTTCCCCACACACTGCCTTGGTGTTCTCCAACATTTGCCAAAGGCAGAAGTGGAAGTGATCAAAGCAACTCTGTCCACAGAAAGAAAAATCCTGGAAACATGTCTATAAAACTGTTTGTGCATTCCTTAGAGTCCACTACATGGGCTCAAAATACAACAGCAATTTATGTTTTGGTGTGGAAGGTATACATAGAAAGGATGGAGTTCTTTTCACAGTGAAAGGCACCAGGGTGTCCCTCAACAACTAGAAAGACTTTATCATGTATTATGTGTAGTTATCATCTACAGACCATAAAAACAAAGGCTGTTTTTAGAGCCACCATTTTTTCCCAAACTCTGGCTAATCTTCTTTTTAAATCGTTTTTAGGTCAAGCCTAGAATCAGTGTGCATGCGCTGTTCTGCAAGACTTGCTGTACTGTAGTATGGAATAGAAGCCCTGCCAACTCTACACCCATATTTGTCATTGGCTTCTGTCTTTGTCCTTCATAAGTGCTGGCTTCTGATTCACTATTCAGCTTGTTAGTCCCTCCTTAGTACCGCCTTGTCTTCATTTGTAACCTCCCATGGCTACTGCCCTTTTACTTCACTTGATACAATGTATGTGTTAATTAGTCTATAAGAACTATTTTCTTTATTGAATTTCTCTTACTGTAGTTAAGACGTGCACTGCTTCAGCTGCAACCACTTGTGTGGGTTTGCAGCTCCAGTACCCCGCCACCAGGCTCTTATGAGGGGATCCCACTCCCAAATCAGTTTTCCGAGAGCACTCTCCACTAACGACCCCTTATCAGTTGCCCTACTCCATTTCATATGCAGGGCTTATTATTGTCTGAGCTCGTGGCTGATTCAGAGAGGCCATAGCTCCATTTCCCCTGCAGTGACAGGCAGCGCCAACAATGCCTCCTACAGCACCTCCAGCACAGAAGGAGGAAAGGGGGCTTCCCCCCAGATAACTGATTGCAGCCAGATGCACTCCCAAGGTTTTGCTTAGCTTCAGTGAGGGGGAAGAGGGCCTCACTCACTTTTTGTAGCCCTCAATGCACTAACTGGTTTTTCAGGTGGACGATGGTAGGAGGTCGCAGCCTTGAACTCCTCTGCCTCACGCTGCTTCCCACCTGCCTCTATTACATGAGAGGGGGTTGTGGCGGCAGCTCTTTGTGTCTTCCCTTCGTAACCCTCGCACACACAACTTTTACCATTCTCCAATGTTTTAGAGAATGTGTGGGTTAAAGTGCAGTGTTTTCTTTGTTTCCACCCAGGCATACTTCATGCGTGGTGCTTAAAGTGACCTGCATCTGTTTCTTTTCTTTCGTCTCCAGTTTACTTTCCATGCATTTTTACAAACAATTTTAATTTGAAAGCAAAACAACAATCATTACTGTTACTTTATTTATTTAAAAGAAACTTCTGGTGGGTAAACATGTTATGTTATACACTTTTAACCACAAAAATAAAGCCCAGCAGGCAACAGCTTATCAGTTGTTTGCCCGCCTGCCCCCATTCAGCTGCGCTCCATCAGCAGACCCACCACTAACATCAGCTCCTCCTCCCCGGCCTCTGTTTCAGAGAGCCAGGGCTCTTCTGTCAAAATCTACAATCAATTAAAAACATAGAGCTACTCTGCCTCGCGACAATAAGGCAATAAACACGACTGATGAGCAAGCCGAGAACTAACTTTTTAATACAACAAGGCGCTGGGGAGGGAAGAAAAGCAGAGCAGGTCCACTTTCAGGGATAGTTTGAGGAGCCCCATCCAGGCAGCGCCACTCTTCACAATGACTATCAACCAATGGCCGCCAGCTTGTTCGCCTTCCTTTTGCCAAGGTCCTAAAGCTAAGCTAAGCTAAGCTGATGCTTCTCAGCTGTGGCAAGAGCATCAGCCCGTGAAATCAGGGTAAAACTATTTTTAAAATTATTGACAGTGTTATGCACTGAAAAATCAAGCAATTATGCCAACCGCAACTCGTGCCTTTGTTTTTTTTCAACTAACCCTTGGTAACGCAACTTTTACGGCTTTACCAGGTAAGGATTGCTTTCACTTCTACAAGGGGGCCCATTTGCACCTTACAACTCTCACTTTGCACCAATGATTTCGAAATATGCCACTCAATGCCATTGAGTGCTGCAATGCTTCTTTGTGTTCTTAGATTTACTTAGAATCCAGGACTGTGGGTGGTGTGGAAAGCTTAAGTGAGACATCCGGACCACCACAAAATGTGGGTGCAAGCTTACTTGCTACTGAATTATGTATAGCCCTGAGAGTAGTAAACAACGGGTAGCAGTATTATCTTCGGGCCCTTTACAATGTCATGTTTCGTGTTCCGCGAGGTCTAGGCCATGTTCTGCTTTTCCGATATAGTCCGTGTTAAGTGCTTCATGCCTTGTGGTTAGTCTTTATTTTTGTTGTATGCGATGTCCTGTGATCTATTTTTGTGACACTTTTCTACGTGGTATTTGATAAGAACCAACTGTGCATCGTACTATGTGCTAGTCGTTTTGTAATGTTTGTGAATCTGTGCTGCACGTGAAAAATCGGTACATTCATTTTTGGGTGCTCCATACGATATAAGTTGTGTGCAATACATTCGTACTGAGTGCTAAGAACTAACCAAATCAGTGCCTTGGAACTATTATCAATAACAGCTTACCCAATTCACTCATATGAACCTTACAAAAAATAAACCCAAAGAGAGCCAAACCGAAATTTTAATACATGTGTGCAGGTATTGTTCTTGCACAATCGTGAGCTGGTCCTGTTGTGTTAAGGCAGTTACTCTCAGTTCGCTCTGTATTATTAGACGACAACACCAATAGAAAGTGAACTACAGCCCACTAACCCAGCATGTTTACTGGTGTAAAAAAAAAAGATTTTCTCATCATGCGTGTTGTAGTGGGGGAGGAAGAAAGTTCTGCAGTCATATTTTTAAACCAGAGTTTAAACTGTTTATAAGCGCTCTCGAAGTTCGGCAGTAAAATGTACTACTTGCAAAAACGTGAGGGTGCAGTACCTTATGTGGCTAAATAGAGGTTCCTTTACAACTCCACAGCGAAACCTTGTAACAGCCTGTGGTACTGCACCCTTTTCTTGCTTCGTGCATTTTATTTTAATTCTTATGCTACTGCTGGTATATTTATTCACAAAAAAAGTAAATATTTTCATTTGCAACGCCAAGCGCTCAAAACTTCAGTACTGTGAGACCTATTGCATTGCAAATGCTTGTTTTTTATTTTTCACTCACCTTCACAGATCCATTACGGATCCACAAACCAAAAGCACACATTCACTACAAAGCTGCCCATTTAGAATTCACTCGTAATGGTTTGTTAGTAGATGTATGATTGTGTGTGTGGAAATGTGAGTGGGTGCGTGAGTGCCTGTGTGGGTCTGTGAGTAAGTAGGTGAGTATCTTTGTGGATCTGTGAGTTGGTGTGTGGGTCTGTGAGTGCCTGTGTGGATCAGTAAGTGGGTGTATGACTCCCTATATTGGTCTGTGAGTGGGTCTGTATTGCCTGCTTAGGTGCGTGAGTGGGTGTGCAAGTGCCTGTAAAAATCTGCAAGTAGGTGTGTAAGAGGATGCATGGATCTCTAAGTGAGTACCTGCATAGGTTTGTGAATGGGTGTTTGAGTGCCTGTATGATCTACTAGTTGGCCAATGAGTGCCAGTGTGGGTCTGTGAGTGATTTGTTAGTGCCTTCATGGATATGTCATTGGATGTATGAGCCCCTGAATGGCTCTCAATGGGTCTGTGACTGACTGTGTGATTATGTGAGTGGGTGTGAGTGCCTGTGTGGGTATATCAGTGAGTGTGTAAGTGAGTCTCTGAGTGTGCAGTCTGAATGGGTCTGTTAATGGGTGTGAGAGTGTCTGTGTGTGTATAAGTGTCTGTCTTGGTCTGGGAATGGGTAAACAAGTCATTTCCCGGGTGCGTGAGTGCGTGTGTATTTCTGTGTGGCTCTGTGAGTGGGACTGTTGGTGCCTGCATAGCTTTATGAGTGGGTGTGTGAGTGCCTGTGTCGTCCTGTAAGTTTATGTATAAGTGGATGCAGGGTTTGTGACTCTGTTTGTGAATACCTGCATGGGTATAAGAGTGTCTCATGAGTGCCTGCATAGGTCTGTGAGTGCCTGTGTGGGTCTGTGAGTAGATGTATGATTGGATGTGTGGGTCTATAAGTGGATGTGTGACTGCCTGGGTGGGACACTAAGTGGGTGTGAAAGTGCCAGCATAGAACTGTGAGTGGGTATGTGAGTGCTTTTGTGGGTTTATGAATGGGTGTGAGCGTGCGTCTGTAGGTCTGTAACTTGATGTTTAAGTGGATGCATGGGTCCGTGATACGGTCTGTGAGTGGGCCAGTGAGTACCTGTGTGGGTGTTTGGGTTGGTCGGTTAGTGCCTGTATAGATTTCTGAGTGGATGTGCGAGTGCCTGCGTGTCTCTGTCAGTGGGTATGTGAGTGCCAGTGTGGTTCTGTCAGTGGGTCTCATTGTACATGTGTGGATCTGTGAGTGAGTGGTTGTGTGGGTGTGTAAGTGGCTGTGCGAGTGCCTATGTAGGTGTGTGGATGGCTCTTTGAGTGCCTGTATAGGTTGTCTGTATATGTGTTTGTGAGTACCTGCATGGGTCTGTGTAGGAAGGTAGGATCTTTCTCCAGTTACCCCCGCGTTTTGCCTGGTGCTAAGCTGGTTTCAACTAGTCTGACTGGGATCCTGCTAATCAGGACTCCAGTCTATCTGCTTTGGTTCCTAAACTGTTATCTTATGTACTTAGGTACACAACAGATTGGATACTGGGGTACCCTTGTAAGTCCCTAGAATATGGTACCCATGTACCCACAGCATAGGTACCCCAGAGGCCTCCCATGAGCTACAGCATGTATTATGCCACCCATGAGAGGCCATGCAAAATGGAACCCACAGGCCTGCCATTGCAGCCTGTGTAAGTTGGTGCATGCACCAATTACTTAAGATATAGGTTTACTATATCTAAGGGGCACTACACTTAAAACTTATAAGTCACCCCTATAGCAGGCCTTGACAATCCTGAAGGCAGGTTGCTTGGTTGTAAGTGAGAGGGTGACAATGTATGAGCAGAAAAACCCCTGCAGCCTACGGAGTCCGTTCTCCCGGATTGTTAGTGCTACAACCATTTACGACATATAGAGTGGCATTATTTGACAGCGTGATGACCAACTCTAAAACAGCTGAAGTAACCCTATTGTGTTTGGTGTAAAACATTGTGGAATCATACTCCTACACCAGTTACCAGTGTTAGAGGTATGATTCCAACCCTCAGAAACATGCTTTGTGAGGTCCCTGGTGTTCCCAGTACCAGTCTTCTAGTCCCGGGCAGCCCGAAACGGTTGCTGCTAACCAGAGATACATTTCTGCCCTCCTGCTGCTGAGCCAAGCTTGAGCAGGGTAAGGCAGAACAATAAGCATCCTGTGACCACCTCCCAGATAGGATTTAGTGTATTAGGCTTGGGTGGGTGCGCTTGCCAGCTAACGAATGTTTGCCTGAGGGGCACATTTGGTGTCCCTGTGTATAGTCCAGTTCAAACCAGTCCTGGGAGCCATTGGCTCCTTCTCTGGTGCGGAACTTGACAAAGTACATGAGAATAACATCCCCACTGTCCGGATCCTCCCCTGGGAGGGTCTCCTGAATCTGTCCAACCCTCTGCCGTAGGTACAAAAGAATTACACAACAGGGGGTGGTGATGGACAGAGTTTCTGAATTAAGCAGAATACTCTCACCCAGTCAAGAGATCAGGGCTTAATCCAACACCGTTTTTTAGCTCACTGCACCATCCCAGCTCAGAACCTGGCTATATGCAAACTAGTCTGTCCCTGGCCCAGTGTATCATGGGAACAGGGCAAACCAAACTACCAAGCCAATTCTTTCACTGGGAAGGGAACAAGCTACCGGGGACCGGTTTCTGGCATTTCAGCCGTCTTCGGCCCGGCTTGCTTGAATCCTGATGGTGCAATGAGCTAGGGACTCACGTCTGAGTAAACCCTTCCACGCTTATGGTGGACAAAATAATTAAACAACAGGGGGTGGTGATGGACAGAGTTTCTGAATTAAGCAGAATACTCTCACCCAGTCAAGAGATCAGGGCTTAATCCAACACCGTTTTTTAGCCCACTGCACCATCCCAGCTCAGAACCTGGCTATATGCAAATTAGTCTGTCCCTGGCCCAGTGTATTATGGGAACAGGGCAAACCAAACTACCAAGCCAATTCTTTCACTGGGAAGGAAACAAGCTACCGGGGACCGGTTTCTGGCATTTCAGCCGTCTTCGGCCCGGCTTGCTTGAATCCTGATGGTGCAATGAGCTAGGGACTCACAGGCCTGCCATTGCAACCTGTGCATGCACTAATTACTTAAGATATAGGTTTACTATATCTAAGGGGCACTACACTTAAAACCTATAAGTCACCCCTATAGCAGGCCTTGACAATCCTGAAGGCAGGGTGCTTGGTTGTAAGTGAGAGGGTGACAATGTATGAGCAGAAAAACCCCTTCAGCCTACGGAGTCCGTTCTCCCGGATTGTTAGTGCTACAACCATTTACGACATATAGAGTGGCATTATTTGACAGCGTGATGACCAACTCTAAAACAGCTGAAGTAACCCTATTGTGTTTGGTGTAAAACATTGTGGAATCATACTCCTACACCAGTTACCAGTGTTAGAGGTATGATTCCAACCCTCAGAAACATGCTTTGTGAGGTCCCTGGTGTTCCCAGTACCAGTCTTCTAGTCCCGGGCAGCCCAAAATGGTTGCTGCTAACCAGAGACACATTTCTGCCCTCCTGCTGCTGAGCCAAGCTCGAGCAGGGTAAGGCAGAACAATAAGCATCCTGTGACCACCTCCCAGATAGGATTTAGTGTATTAGGCTTGGGTGGGTGCGCTTGCCAGCTAACGAATGTTTGCCTGTGGGGAACATTTGGTGTCCCTGTGTCTAGTCCAGTTCAAACCAGTCCTGGGAGCTGTTGGCTCCTTCTCTGGTGCAGAAGGGGCTGCAATACCTGTACCCCATGTGATGACATACAGTAGGAGCGTTCTCTTGTGTGAAGCAGGGCTGGTTGATAATACACCAAAAGGCAGAACAATTTTTCTCTGTATTTGCTTGTACAAGACCATCCCAGGCTATTTCCCTCAAGGCTCTTTTGTATCCTATTGAATTCCTCCTTTTGTACATACCAACAAATCACTACTCGCTCGCCATCTCTAGGTATTGGTTTTAGGACATGTTTAAAGTTATGTACGGCCTTAGAGCAACTGGGGTCAAACCATTTAGGGGCATATGAAGAGGGTTTAGTAATTGTAAATGTAAGAGTTTGGCTATCTGTTTAGAAATGCATCCAAAAGTATTTAGGAGCACTTAATCTGGGGTATTAGGGTCAAGGCAGATTAGAAATTCCTGGGCACAGCTATGGAACAAAGTATGTATAAAAATCTTGGGTTCTTCCATGGTTCATCTTAGATGTCTAACCTGACAATGCGGCAAAAGCGAACCTGAGGCCTTCTCCAATCTGCCAATAGATGAGCATAATACACCCAAGGCTAGGGAGACCGGAATGTGGTCATTAAACACACTAAAGCAGATATTGAAATTAGAAATCATGAGGTATAAAGGTGCTGAAATAAAAATATAATCAATAATGGAAGCATAGCCCCTTCCTGTGAATGTGTGCATAACTTCAGACCCTTTAGAATGAATCAACTTCTCCAGTGTAAAGACAAGATTAAAATCATTTAACAGGGTGTTTAAATCTGCCCTCTCCTCAGAGTGTCCCACATGTAACCTCAATGATAGAATACACCTGGGGAAATCACTCAAATCCTCAATGGGGCTTTCACATAGGTGTATATTATCGCGTCCAGCAATTATTGGGTACACCTGCCCCACCTGAATCTCAGAAAATGTGTGAATATATGAATGCAAAGTGTGTATATTAGAAGAAACCTGTGGCCATGATTTCACATTATAAAAGTTCAGCAAATATGTAGCAAAAGAACCTGAAATAGTTATTCTTAAAGTAAGGTGCACCTGGTTACATTTCCTTGACCCGCCCACCAATTTCCAGCAAAACAAAAAGTATCAAGCCACCCTTTGTTGTGCCAGAAGCTGAGTGAATTGCTGGGGCAAAGACTGTTTTATAGCTCTCCAGGAAAAGGAGCTTGTTGTCTCTCAGGTCTCTTGTAAACAAATCAGGTAGAATCCCTTGATAAAAGCCAATTAGTTAGGGTCCTTGAGTTTAGAAGCGAGTCCTGCTATGTTCCAGCTCAGCAGCTTAGGTCATTGCAATAATCATTGATTGGATCAAAATGTACAGGAGCAGGAGGACTAACTGGAGTAAGAAGGGCAGGAGCTGGAAGTGGCTCAAGAGACTCGATTCAGTCACATGAGTCCAACTGACTCAAAGGGGCCCATCTATTGGTAATTGCCACTGGGGTAAAAAGAGGCTGCTAGAAAAGTGACATGACTCTGGGGCCCAACCATGGCCCATGATGCGGGACAGACTGTTTCAGGTTAATAGAAAAATCCTAAAGGAAGCACCTGGACTGAGGCCGAAGTGGCTGGTCTAAAGGGACCAAATGCAGCAAGTACTTGCTCTGCCACATTGGAGCAGTTAACATTAACTACAACATAATCCCCACTGAGTGTCTTTTCACCTTTTCCCAGGCAGCAAACCCTTTTCACCTTGTTAATTCGATCATAAATGGCAGAGCCCAGGTTAGAATGTGTGCCAATCTAGTGGGACATTTTGTTTTTTAACTGGGCATACCATTCCAATGAGTGACCAGTCAATGGGGGCATATTCCAAGGATCGCAATGTGGGGGGTTGCTTCTGGAGGAAAGTTAATAATGGGACCAGAGTTCAGGTTGGGTTGACAGTCATGATTTACAGGACCAGAACTAGCTGAGGAGACCTTGGAGCCTACACCAGTTAACCTTCTTCATAGGGTTAATCTGCCCCTAGCCACATGGGTTCTTGGCTGAATAACCATGCCTCACCTTCGTGGGCATAATCACAGATATACAATCCATCACCTTTTCCGGCACACCTGACTTCAGGCCTGCAACAAATGGTGTAGATAAAGCTGACGGGGGCAAAACGGCCTAGATTCCTGCAATAGCTTACTCAATGTTCCCACCACGCAGTTCGAGTGGGTGAAGTAGCCCCTTGATGAACAGTTCTAGCTTTGTAAAAAATTAATCCTTGCCAGCTCGAATTTTGTTACTCATTTATTTATTTATTTAGTGCCTGAATCTACCCCTGAAGGGGTATCTCTGCACTTTGGATGGGGAGCATGAGTGTAGTGCTCCTACAGCTGAATCAGAGACAGAACAGAGTGGTCTTAAGCAACTTCCTAATAGGCTTGGTAAGGGAGACATCCTTTTTTGAATCCGGGGGCCATGGCTCCATTTATGTGGTGGCAGAGGGGATCAGCAAACCTTCTAAGGCCCGCTGTTGATCGCAGTCGAGGTTCCCTCGCACCTCAAAGGATCTAGATGGTGAATCTGCCCGTGAGTAATGTTGGGGATACCATACCTCATTACAGGAGCTGAAGTGGCTGCGTTGGGTAAACCTGCTCTGTCCGTTGGTTCACCCATTGTGGTGGGGGGACTTCAGCGACCCTCCCATGTTGAGTCAATTCATCTTCCATAGTCATACTTTCCTCTTCTAAAATCCCCACAGCAGAGGATAATATGGATAAAATACTAGTTATATCCTGTTGAGACTTTGGAGGAATCAGCTCCTTCAGTAGGGTGGAATCAGCTCCTTCAGTAGGGATGAGTCCCCATCAATCTCCCGTTTCCCCATCTGCGGTACGTATGGGTTATGTATTGTGTAGGCTCAAGAAAAGATAGAAGTTATGATCCCCAAAATCAGTCCCTGGTGTGCAGTGCTTAATTTGTAAAAAAAAAAGAAGCGCAAGGTCTTGGCGTATATTGTTTCGTGAGTTTAATGCACCTGGAGCTATCTCAGCTCCAACAACTGCTGCCAAATGCTAGTGACAGTCATACCTACGTGCTAGCTTTTAAAAACATCTATTACATCACCATAGAGAAATTCTGTACAAAAAAAGGCACACAGCACCACCATGTGGTGAATAAATATGTCCTGTGTTTAAAAAAAGGTGTGGGTGCTGAGCACTGGCAAACACCAGTGCAAATTAAGCACTGCTGGTGTGCAGTACAGAGAGGAACAAATGGCACAAGTGATAATCGCACTTATTAACAACCACGGGCTCGGAGATTCCTGAAGATTGATATGTAGAGACCTCCACCAATTGATATTCAGAGTTCAAAAAGATTGGAGCGATATTCCCGGCCCTGTCAATAGGCCAGAACGGATAGGATGCCGGGGTTACTACCTTGTTCAAAGGCAATCCTCATGCGCACCTCCAGCTACCAGTAAAAATAAAGTCCTTACGAGTGAGCAGATGTTATAGTTGCATGGGAAAAATGCAAATCCAAGCGAGGTCGCACTGCTCTGCCTCTTCCTTGCACTGACAGGTGTAGGACGACCCACTCTTGGCCTGGGCTTTGCCCGGGGACGACCAGCGCATGACTCACACCGCGGAAGTTGTGGGTGAACTTTACCGGGTAGCAGATGAATCCAGTGAGAGCAGGTCAGGTGGTTAAGGTACCTCCTCGCACCGAAAGAGTCTTGGGACTCAATGTCCCGCTGTTTCGGCCCAATGCCCCTGCAAAAGTAATGGCGTTTGGAAGTCACCTAAGTTACTCGTGGCCTTTAACCCCTTGTGTGCTTGTGACGGAACCGCTCCGTCACAAGCCACGGGTGAGCTGTGCTTGTGACAGAACGGTTCTGTCACGGCCCGCTCGGCTTGCCTGTGCGGCGCTGATTTTGCGCCTGCGCGGCGCGTTCCATTGAGCGGGTGCGTTCGTGACGGAACCGTTCCGTCACAAGCACAGCTCACCCGTGAGCCGTGACGGAGCGGTTCCGTCACAAGCACGTGACCACCGCGCGGCCGCCCTACCACCTTAGCGCTGCGGCGGAATAGCCGCCGCAGCGTAGGGGTTAAGGTAAAATTACGTTTTATTTATGGAAATTACCAGTTAGTTATAAAATATACATAGCTAAAAATATCCATGTTTGACAATTAAAATATAGCTTTATTTTACGTGTAAACAGGTTTTGATTATTACGTCATAAAGTTAGGTCTGTTTTCACTAAACCTCCCTTTCCCTGAATACGGTATTTGTTATTCATTCCTGTTTGTTGTATGGATTTAGGGCTGGAAAATGCATTGGGCAAAGCTCTGCACACCTCATTGCCTCTCCTAGACAGGCAGGCACCTTCGGTGCCAGTAATCTCCCACACTGCATTCAGTGCGCAGACACACACTAAATATTAAACATGATTTTTTTTTCTATAAGTTTTCTTAAGGAAAGCTCCTCTTATTAGGTACTTCTTTTCATTTTTGATATTGTTTTACTCTACTTTGGAGCCACCTACGGCCGCTCAATCTTTACAAGAATGCAAAGCCTTGCTTTGCAAACGTTGATCTGAATTAATTTTGCATTAATGATGCGTACAAAGTTGCTACTATTCAGTAAGCATCCTACACATTGTAAAAAATTGATATATTGATACAGGAGCTAAGCAAATTCCTTAAATCTATTTCAGCTCCAGCGACAGGGCGATTTTTAAGAAGTGGTCCCAACAGGTATTTCGAGTAGGATTGATAAGCGCGGCCATCACCGGTGCTTCCCTACTTATTCCTCAGTCCAAAAAGGATACAGAAGGGTAGAAAAATATGGCAAAAAAATACAATAATAACAGAAAGAAGACCTCAAAAAGAAGAAAACACTCCATGCTGATAAAAGGGCAAAATGGCACAGCTAGCCAAGGCCTTTCGAAAGGCACTAGAACAACACATATAAATGCAAGAAAGACCATGGAAAGGGTCCCGCAGCATGATAAAGAAAACTAGGGCAAATTGCTTTGAAGTCTTAAAGCTGAAAGTAGCTATGTTAAGTAATCCAGAGGGCATGTGCATCAAATACAAAAAGAACAAAAAAAGTGAAAACTCAGGACCCAGTGGCTAAAAAAAATACATTCGGCAATAAAAAAGAAGCTGTCCAGTTGTTTTGAGCCGGTTAGCGAGATGTTCAAATCCTACTGAAAATCTTGATTGCCCTCTCCATCTGCACATTGGTCTGTGGATGAATTCTAAGTTTTGGAACACTTCGATTCCCAGGGGGTATATTATCAAGAACAGCGTTAAAATTATCTGCGCTTTAGTGTCAGGAAACTGCTATTAAAGCAGCGATAATGGGGAAGCAGCTCTTTCTTTATTTTTCCTGAGACAGCAACAAGCCGAGGCTCTACTTCCTTCCTGCCCGCCCCGGTCCTAAAGGGTAACTATTACCGTTGTGCGGAGGGCGGTCAGGTGAGAGCAAGGCACTTCCGGTAGCATTGGAGCGGTTAGCGCTCTAGTGTTCGCACTTCTGGGGCTATTTAGCCCTCGCCCTCCCTCGAGCGCGCAGCGGTCGCGCGCAGCCGAAGACACGCCGAAGAGCAGCCAAAGAGCTGCCCGTCTGAGCCCGTCCGCGACTGGACGGGACTAGGGGCCATGGGCCCGACATCTTTGGATAATCCTTCTACAGGGACCCCTCATATCAGGTACACTGCACATACTCTATCACACTTAAGGACAACCCCTCTTACAGGATGTAGTAGGGACTCCTGGCCATGCCCTGAGGGCCCTTTTTCATGCATAAACTGCCATTTTCAAGCTTCTTACACCAAATCCAGTGCTGAGGAGTATAAAGCGAAAGCTACATCACAAAAAGGGACAAAGTGCTTTCTCTTAAATGTCCGCTCCCTACCTAAACATCAACTAGAGGTATGGGACCTAGTACATACAATGCAACCAGACTTATGCTTCCTAACGGAAACCTGGTTAAAGCCCCATACTGTCCATGCTATAACTGTGGGGGTTCCCCTAGGCTATAAGTTTGTCCATTTTGATCGCCCTGGGAAAACAGGTGGTGGCCTAGCCATTATGCATAAAGAACACCTGAAGATTACAATACTAGAACAAAAGTACTGCCCACATTTTGAAATAATGATTTTTAAAATGAACTATGCCACTAACAGATTCTGGAAAGGAGCCTTAGTTTATCGCCCTCCGGGATCCAGTGCGGGCTTTTCTCTTGCACTTCTGGAACTCTTAGCTCCATATTTTAAAGCAAAGGAAGATTTCATCCTTCTTGGTGATTTTAATATTCACGTTGATATTTCTGTACACCCAGAAACTATCTCTCTGGTTTCTGATCTATCCTCCCTTGGTCTAGATCTGCAGAATAGCGGACCCACTCATAAAGGAAGGTCACCTCCTAGATTTGCTCTTTACTAATTGCTCCAAAGTACGATGTCTACCCACTGTTCAAATAAATTGGTCTGACCACTTTATCGTGGAATTTTCTCTATCCGGGGGGATAAGCTTTCTCATAAGAACACCCTCCCACCTGTCTGGCGTCGACAGTGGCACAAAGTCACTGTAGAGGAATTGCAAAGGGTGTGGAAGCAGCCTATCCCCTCAGAGATGGACAGTGTGGAGTCCAAATTTAACAATTCTCTTACAGAAGCAATTGATAAAATAGCCCCTCTGAAGCTACATAAACAATACCCTGCTTCCAAACAGGAAGCATGGTAAACTGAGGCACTCAGAATAGAGAAGCAGAAATGTAGGAAGATAGAAAAGAAATGGAGGAAAATGCGAACAGAGGAAAACAAGAAAGCACATCATGAGGCCCAGACTAACTATTATAAAAATATTAAACTTGCACGGAGGAACAGCCTCTCTCAACAACTTGCAGAAGCTGGTAATTGTTCTAAGGAATTATTTAAAATTCTTCAGGAGTTTGTAAAACCAACTGCATGCGAAAGCCCTAATGATTTCTCTCAAACATTATGTGATGAAATCTCTCTGTTCTTCGAAAATAAAATCAACTTGATTTATGAAAAAATCATTAGGGCCTCTAGTCAAAAGAGTAATAACATTCCTTCCCTTTTTACTCTGCCCACAGGGAGAGATACCACACTTATGGCATTTCCAGCAGTCAGTGACTCAGATTTCTCCTCCCTCATGAGCCACATAAAATCAGGGTCTCCAGATGATTTTCTGTCGGCCAAAATAATTGCCTCCCTGTGAACTCTGCTTGGACCCCATATCCAAGCATTGATTAACCATTCTCTCAGGGAAGGATCTGTACCCACAGAGTGGAAAAAAGCGGTGGTGAACCCTATCTGAAAGAATGCGGCACTTCCATGGACAGACCTTTCAAACCTCCGACCCATCTCCCTCCTGCCTTACCTGAGCAAAATGACAGAGAGACATGTAAACACTCATTTGTCTAAGTACATTGAGGCAGCGGAGGGCCTAGATTTTTCTCAATCTGGGTTTAGGCCCAATCACAGCACGGAATCTGCCCTCCTCTCAGTGACCGATAACATCAGGATGTCACTGGATGGAGGGGGCTCCATGATTCGGGTGCTGTTAGATTTTTCCGCTGCCTTTGATACGGTGTCTCATGAGATACTTCTCGGTATTTGAGGGAGATGGGCATAGGAGGTATGGCTCTGTCCTGGTTGGAAAGCTTCCTCTCGGACCGACTACAAGGGGTCAGATTGGGCTCCCATCATTCCATCTTAAGAGAGCTCACCAAGGGAGTGCCACAGGGCTCATGCCTAAGCCCCACACTTTTCAATGTGTATATGGCCCCCTTGGCAGACATTGTAAGAGTTCATGGGTTCACCCCTGTGTCGTATGCTGACGACACTCAGCTTTTGTTCCCCTTTCAAACCCTAACGCCTGCAATACAAAAATCTTTTGCGGACGGAATGAGGGCAATATCGGACTGGATGGCTATAAACTGCCTCCAGTGTAATGTAGGCAAGACAGAGGTCATGCTGTTCGGGGAGGCCACACTTCTCTGTGGTCTCCTGAATGGTGGCCCCCGGATTTGGGACCAACACCAAGTCCCAAACAGACCGTAAAAAATCTCGGTGTGCGGTTAGACAAGACACTTTTGCTTAAAGAGCACACAAATCAAGTAGCAGGATCCTGCTTCCGGGTCATTGGGCTGCTACGACGCGTCTTCCCGTTCCTCTCAGACACCTATAGGAAAACACTCGTCCAGGCCTTGGTAATCAGTAGACTAGACTATTGTAACGGCTTGTTTATCTCGGCCAATGAGGAACAACTACAGAGACTAAAGGTGGTCCAGAACACCGCAGCGATACTAGTACTCAATGCTCAGCCAAGGTCTGCTTCACGTCCCCTCTTGGTCAAACTTCATTGGTTGCCAATTAGGCAGCGTATAAAATTTAAAATCTGCTGCACAATACACAAATGCCTGTTTGGCAATGGACCTAAATACCTAAAAGAAAAATTCACTCCCTATAAACGCACCTTGCGCTCTAGCAGTCAGCAACAGCTCCAGGTTCCTAGGATTAAAAAAGCTAGGCAGGGAGGGCGTGCCCTCTCCTACAAAGGCCCCATTCTATGGAATTCATTATCCCCAACCCTTAAAAATACCACCAATCTTCAGTCTTTTAGGAAGACCTTAAAAACGTTTCTATTTGCTGCCTGCTAAGATACCATCACTCGAGCTCCCTCACAGTTCAGGACTAGGTTTAAACTCTTTTGGTAAAGTGTAAGCGCGGAGATACCCCTTCGGGGGTTGATTCCGGCGCTATATAAGAACACAAATAAATGGGCTAGATAATATGCCCTTGTGAATTCCCATAGAAGCCCAGGTTGTGGTGTGAACCTGGGCTTCTATGGGAATTCACAAGGGCATATTATCAAGCCCATTATTGCCGCTTTTGCAGCAGTTTCCTGCCGCTAAAGCGGCGATAATTTTAACGCTGTTCTTGAATATATACCCCCAGAACTTTTCAAAGAGTTTTCAAGAACAAAGATGTGTTTTACTGTCCTCTGTCAGGGACTGTGGGCCATATTTCTGAGAAAGTAACGCAACAAAGCACAGCAAGTCACCTTGCTGTGCTGCACTGCATAATGGAAAGGGCAAGAATGTGCCATATTTATTTCAATATTCACTTTCTACATTCATTTTCACCAGTGCTTGCGCGCAATGTGCTATATAGCGCCAATAAAGGCACCTTTGCACCATGGTGAAAGGGTGCCTGCTTTGCAGCAGGAACTGTTTTTGTGCAAGAAGGGGCATCTCCCAGCAGAATTCAGCACACATAGGAAGAGGAAGTAATGAGGAGGAATAAAGATATTTCACCTTGTTACGCCTCACCTGGGAAGACATAGCACTTTGGCGCATTCCCAGGTCTACCAGGACTGGTAAATCTGTGAAAGCATATAAATCCAAGGGAATTGTGTGGGAACACCCGCACAACATCTATGGAATGCCTTCCCAGGGCAGAGTAACGCAACACAACGATTTGCGAGGCATTGCATTGCTCCTGTTTTATCAAGCCACTCTGGGTACTTAAAGAGGTCTTGCGTTTTAGGGTTTGCACTGTGCATGCTCCATGTTGCATGGTGCAAACATGACACAAACTATTGATAAATACGCCACAGTATTTTTAAGTAAGCTATATTGCTTATATTAAATGTAAATGGCTTGTAAATATCTTTAAGGAGCAGAAGGCAATTAATGAAAGAAAAGTACGAGCCACACTGGGAAATTTGGAAACTGAAAGGTGATGGTTAGAATGCTTGAATTAACATCAGCCACTAGTAATTACTCAAGGCCACATTCCTGTCCATCATCTATTGCTCACTGTGCCACTCTTGACAGAGAACAACCATAAGAAAATCAGCCCTGGTCATGCTCCAATAGGTACCTTCCCACCTGCATTGCCATACTAGTCCCACTTTAGATTGGAAATCAAGCAATGTGAGGCTGATTTTGGTCTACATTGTCCTCATGAGTGAGGGTTGGCTTGATTTATTTGGCATAATGAGCTGATTAGCCAGAAACCGGTCCCAGGATGCTTGTTTCCGGTCCAGGGAAGACATGGCTTGGCAGTTCGGACTGTTCCCATGAGGCACAGGGTCAGGTTGATTTCCATATGGCCATGTCTGAACAGAGGTGGCGGAGGAGATAAAGAATGATGATGGATTAAAGCCAGATCAGTTGACTGGAGGTGAGTGCTTGCATTGTTCAACACTCCGTCCATCGTCCCCTTTGGTTTTGCTTCATAATGAGCAAGGGACCCATGTCTGGGCATACCCATCACAATTAGTGTGACAAATTGACGTCAGCAAAAAGGTAATGGTTGTAGTGCTTGACCTAGTACTCTTATGCATAAGTAATTACTCTGGGCCAGATTCCAGTTTATCATTTTAGCACCTGGTAGTTTGAACTGGACTGTTCCTATTGGAGAACGGTCAAGGCTGATTTGCATGCAGCTGGTCTCTGGCCAGAATGGCATTGTGGGTAAAAAAAACGGACTGGGATGCAGCCTCAAACAATAACTGGTCGCTGAGATTAGTTCAAACATTCCTTTAATCAAGTTGTTTTTTGTTGCACATTCGGAAATGTGTGCAAAGGTGATTCATTTTCCAGACTTAATAATCCCTGATTATTATACTGTTTGAGATAGCGAAAGAAACAAGATACCCAAGATTGTCATTTGTTAGCTCCTGTAATATGATAGCTCCAATTGTTTTGTCTGATGTGTCAAACAGCAAATGAAAGTAGAAGGTTGGGATGCTGCAATAGCCCTGCTGACAAAAGCATTGTTTAACTTACCAACATTCTTGTTAGAGCAATCATCGCATAGGAAGACCTTTCTTTACCTGCAGGAGTGTTCCAGAAACACTGAAAGTGAAAAGGTTCTAATGAAATTTACTAGAGAAATTGGCATAGTCAAAAGAGAAAGAACTTCCTTCACAGCGTAAAGAACAGGCCTATTGATGACTCTAGTGATTTTCCTACTAATCATAGACAACCCACCATAAAACTTACATCTGCCCAGTATAACTCGTAACCTTACCATGCACGGTCTCATCATCAATGATGTCATTTCAGATGTTGCAGTGATGTTATCAGTGATGTCATAAAACATGTCATGAGTGATGTAATATGTGAGGTAATTAGCAGTGTATGGCGAGGGTTTGAGTTACAGTTTCTTTGGGGCACGCAATATAGTTACTTGAAATAACTGTAAGGGGTGGATTTCAGTGGTTTTAGTTTCATTTAAAATGTTTGTTTTAACTGACATTTTCAGCTAACACTAACGTCATTTAACCGTTGTTGTTTTCAGTGAATTTCTAAGTGTTTTGTTAAAATATACAGTAGCATAATATTACAATTCCTAACTATAACATCACTTTAATCTTTGTTTTTTTCTGTGAATTGCAATTTTTTTTACGTTAAGTAAGATGTTGATTACCATGTGCAGCGTGGGGTTGGACCAGGCCCGCCCCAACCCCCACAGGCTGAAAATGTGATGTTACAACATAAAGGCTGTCATTTTAGGTAAGGCCGACTTCCTGACTTTGTCAAAGAGTCAGATCCCCAAAATATACAAAGTAGGCCTATTGGTTTTATCAAGGGTTCAGCAGAACAACATATATAAAATAGACCAATTATCATAAAATCACCAATAATTATTATAACATTTATATTTTATTAAATCACGGATGGCAATACTTAATAAAAGGAATTCTCATACACAAATTTCAATACAAATATGTAAAACAACATGAACAAGTCTTTGATTTTTTTTAACGGTTTTCAGGCCACAAAGAGCAGCTATTAAAACAGCCAAAAAGTGGGGGCCATGCCCTCTAGCTAAAGTACATAAAGCTCCAGCTCGGTGCGCTTAAAAATATGGTAATCTCTCCTGGGGTCATGGATTAAATGAACTAGGAGACTTGTGTTTTTTTTTAATGTTGCTGAGGGGCTGACTGCACTCCCCACAGCCCCCCATAACATTACAGAAAATGTTGGTGGTGCTCCTGCCCCTTCTAGGTGCACCATCAGGAATAAAAAATATTGTTAAAAAAGCCCTGGGACATTATGGGGGGCTCCTTAGCAAGAGCAGTGCAAGTGAAATCAGATGCTTCTCCACTCATTTCACGTTCAGTTTGTTTTCTTTTTTTTATATGGGGAGAGAGGCAATCAGCTCCCCTCCCTATGTCTTCTATGGGCATTGGGACCACATTACCTGGACCGGTGTTTATTGTTGGGGGAGCAGGTGTGTAGTCCCCCTCCCTGAGCCTCTCAAGGGCCTTGAGGACCCCATCTCCTGGGGCCGATTTCTTATTTTTATAAACAAAAAGGGGAGGGTCATTTTTGTGTCCCTTTTCCCCGAGCAGCTCAGAAGCCACAGGAACCCCATTCCCTGGGAGTGGTTTTTGTGGAGAGGGACATAGTGACCCGCTAACTGACCCTCCTATGGACCCCTGAGAACAAAACCCCTCTGGGGTCAAAGCATTTAAAGAATTTCTGGGGGAAGGGGTGAGAGAACCCCCTCACCTTGCCAGTCATTGGCCACAGGAACCCCATCTCCCGAGCTGATTGGCTTTAGTGTCACGGGTTCCCCAACCATGGTAAAATGCATTTCCTGCCTGCTGGCACGTGGGCTAGGCAGGAAGAACTTAAACTCTCTGCCCACGCTTTTGCAGGCAGGGATTACAAGTTTTCTCTTGCCCAGCGGGAGCAGAAAAAAGGTGCTCCTGCTGGGAGGGTTCAAACCACTACTACGCGCTTCCACTGCAAACGGTGCAGACTGGGGAGCCAGCAAGGCCTGCTGGGGTCTTGCAGCTCCTGCCACAATCCCATGGCCAAGAATTGATGTGGGTGTCCCAGGTGGGCACTTGGGCACCCACAGCAACATTTGAGTACAGCGGTGTTGGGCTATAGCGTTCATGGGAGCTGTAAAAGGCACCCCTTCTCCTTAAAAATGAATGCAGCCATGGGAGATGGGGTACCCTTTGCCCTCTAACAGCATGGGGAGGGGAGTCAGAGGGATATTTTCCCCCAAAAATAAAAGCGGCCCCAGGAGATAGGGACCCTAGGTCCTAGAAAAGGTCCAGGGAGGAGGCTGCACATTCTCATTTCCATTAAAAAAGCATCAACTGCCTCGGGGTCCGGGCCACCCTAGGGGGGTCTTTAAAAAGCAAAGCCCCCTTCCTTTATGCTCAGTGATCGCATTTTGTCTTATTGCAAGCATTTTACACTGTCTATTTACACCCTATTTATGACCTACTTTAGCACCTCTAGTACACATATTGACACCGCCTCCATTGTCTCCTCTTTGGCACCTTGCACCACCTTCTCATCTTCTATGGTATCCCTATCCAGTGCTGAACCCCTGCTGCAAACCTTTAGCAGAAACAAAATATGCTTCATTTGGTCCATCTTTCCAAACTCAAACAATGTATGGGACTGTTGCAGATGCACTACTAGTACTTTATGCAATGGAGCAGAAATGATCCAGACATCCCTATATTTCTGGCCAATGCGAGCATTGGTTGAACCCCATTGATGCTCCGTCAGACGTGCCTGTAACATCTATTGAAGGAGCAGTTTTAATTTCCTTCTTCCATGGTCAGCACTCCAGTTGTAGCTCCACCCTTCTCAAACTGAAACATTTTACTGAGTGTCAGTGGTGGGCCTCAGCTGCTTCTGAGTCATTTTTTGTAGTAGCCTGTTGCATGTATTGTTTAGCCAAACATAACAAAGTAAGAGACAAAAATAAGGGTTTTAAGGGGAGAAAGCCTTTAGTAAAGTGTAAGATGAAAGATTTTTCTTAGTTTGAATTTGGGGTTTGGGACACTTTTCAGGTGAGAGACAATAGTACCCCCGAGTTACAAGGGTCCAGGGGCCAGATGTAGGTAAATCTCATTTACCGATTCATAAATACCGAATTTTACCGATTCGGTATTTATGAATCTGTAAATGAGATGTAGGTAAAAATTCGGTATTTTTTACCGAATCGGTAAGATTCGGTATTTACCGATTCGGTAAATACCAAATCGGTATTTGCTATTGAATCCTATGGGCCTTGAAGCCCATAGGATTCAATAGCAAATACCGATTCGGTATTTACCGAATCGGTAAAAATACCGAATTGCTAAGGGGGACAGGGTGTCACTTTGACACCCTGTTGCACCCCTGTAACTGGCTTTTGCGCCATGTGGCACACATACATGCCCTTAGGGCATGTCTGTGTGCCACATGGCACAGGTGTACATGCACAGATGTGCATGTACACAGGAATTCGTAATTTACCATGCAATTGTATTGCATGGTAAATACCGAATTCTAAAGGCCCTGTAGCACTGTTAGAAGTGCTACCTACATCAGAAAATACATTTTCGGTATTTTTACCGAATGGTAAATTTACCGAATCGGTAAAATGTACAGAATCGGTAAATTTACTGATTCTGTAATTTTACCGATTCGGTAAAATTACCGATTCGGTAAAATTACCGAAAATGTATGTTTTTAAAGCTCCTACATCTCCATAGCCCTTTACCGGTCGGAAACGGCCGAAAATCGGTATTTTCGGCCGTTTCCGACCGGTAAAGGTCTACCTACATCTGGCTCCAGATCTTTTAGTTTTTCAGGTTCTTTCTACTCCCTGCATTCAAGGTATTGGTTTGTCCTCTTCATCTTTGGGGTCTCTTGGAGAGAGACCGCTTCATCTCTCATCTGAATCACCTACTTCCCAGCTTCATGAGCGGGCATCTGGAGCTGAAAGTCACACCTGCAGATGGGTTTCTCCAGGATTGGAGCTTCTTTTGTGCTTATATCCTCCTCCCAGTCTGCATGATTCCCTGATACGTGGTTATACTTTACTGATGCTTGTGTTGCCCAGCACTTGCCATATCTTTTGGCCCAACCAGCCTGATTTCCAGCCATATTAAAATGTGCAACAGACTTCCTGTATGATCTTCTCCCCTATCCCAAGATTCTTATATATTCCATGTGGAATCTTGATACTAGTCAAGTCAATAAACTTTATTCGGATATTACATTATCCATAAGATACTAGTCCTTCGGGCGACCTTCTTCATTGGCCTGTTCGGTTCCTAGGTCCAAAGACTTTAAGGGCCATATGTATGAACACATTTTCCCATAGAGACAGAATGGGTAAAACCCTTTGATACATCTGGCCCTAAGGTCTTTCATCTGAAGCTACAATGTTTGTTTCCAGGGTGTGGCATGAGTGAGTCAACAAATTGTCTTGTTGAAAATGACAAAAAGAAAATGTACAAATCTTTGGTGGATTTGAGGTATCAATGCAGAAGGGTCAGTCCTTGCAAAAAAACACCACAAAAACCTTGGCATTCAGAAATTGGTAATCAACGAGAAAAGCATTACATCCGGTTTACAAAACGTAGCCAATACTCGTGATGAAAACCAGAAGTCCATGGATGCAAAACTTGACAGTTTTACTGATGTCATGAAGAGTTTATGCTTAGAGTTACATCAGGATAACATACGTCAAAGATGTAGGAAACCTCATTACACAGCATGTAATAATGGCTGAAGTAGGTCAATAAATTGCCTTGCACATGCCACATTCACATTGTCACGCCGCATTGGGAGCTTACAAGTTGAAATGGGGCACTGCAGCGGACATGTAGCTCAGGGCCTCAATCAAGTTATTAATGCTGTGTAAACATTAATAACTGCACAAATTGCAAGTGGCACACAAGTAGAAGAAGGCGAAAGGGAGGGTCAGCCCAGTGTCAGCAGTATTTCTGCAACAGATAGTATGAGTCTGCATAGAAGCAGGAGTTGCAGGGAAAGTAGGACCTACAACATCTGGTTGTGGCAAACGCAAACCTTAAACAGGTTTGTTAAAGGTGAAAAATAGTTTTTTTGCAACACAGTTGATATCACTTATGTTTTACCTGTGAAACAATATTAAATGTGAATTATTCCTCTCCTTGCATACATTACCATAGCTTAAAATAAAGGAATATTTTGTTTACAATCTACAAACCGTTGTCTTATTTTGCTCATATTAAGTATTTAACTTTAAAACTTACCCTGAAAAATAATGCTTTGTTATGTTGGCACTTCTTCCTCGCCCTACTGCTGCTCTTGACTCGTCATGTGGTTGAGGGGCTGGCAGCTCTTCGTCCTCCTTATTCTCTGACTCAATTAATTTTAACACTTTTCTAGTCGCTATATTGTGCAGAACTGCATATGTTGCTATAATTTTGCACCAATTCTTGTGGAAAATTGTGAGGCACCACCACTCTTATGGATACATCTGAATCTACCTTTTAGCAGCCCAAAGGAACGTTCCATTACACCTCTTGTTCTTGTTTGGGCAACATTGTAATGATAATCACTTAGTGTAGAAAAGGACACATATGAAGTCATTATCAAGAAGCAAAGGCCATAATCACTGTCACCTGCATCAAATAGCATATTAAGAAACAACACTCAAATACTTTGTCTGAAATAGTTACAATTACTTAAATAAAAATTACCCCATAAATATCCATTCTCAAAATTGCCTATTTTAGGCCTTGCGTAAAAGCCACTATGTCTAAAAATGAAATAATTGTGGGTGCTCCCTGGAAATTGTGATACAATATTCGTAATGACATTTTTTGCATCACATACTGCTTGTATGTTTAGGAAATTAGAGCCTCATTTATGAGGCCCTATCGGCACTATTGCGCTGCCGGAACATCACTTTTTTGACGTCACTGTTAGCACAATGTACCACTGGCATATTTATTAGGCAACGAAAAACCGTGTTACATGGCTTTTCATGGCCTTATAAATATGTGCCCCTTTCACGCAGAAAACTGTGTGAAAGTAGTGTTCCCTCTGTGTTGCTGGGGGCATTCCCAGCAATATCCATGGCTTTTTGACACTGCCCCAGATTTACGAGAAATCGTTAGTCTGAGGCATAGCAAAATATTTATGCCCCAGGGAAGGCATAAGGGAGGCACAAAGAGGAGAAATACCTTTAGTTCTCCTCGTTTTTCCTCCTTCTATGTGCTGCATTTTACAGCGCACATAGAAAGAGGAAAAAGCCTCTTGTGATTGTTTTTGTGCAGAAAGGATTCCTTTCCTCCACAAAAATAATCATCCCCCCAATGCAGGCACCCTTGCACCATGGTGCAAAGGTGCATACGTTGGCTCCCGGCAGCCCATTGTGCGCTGGTGCTGGGGAAAAGGACAGGAATGTGCCATATCTAATAGATACAGCGCATTCCTGTCCTTTTCTTTTGCCATAGGGCAGCGCAGCAGTAAGGCCTGCTGTGCTGCCCTATGGCAAAAAACCCATAAATTATGCCCTTAGTATTTTTAAAGTTGCAAAATAAAATCTCCCTATCAAGTGGTGGGCAGATGTTTACCATCTATACAGTCAGTCAAGTGTGAAAAATTGACAATCCTATAAAACTATAATTGTGTATTTTGTAATTCGTGTACATTGTAAAAAAATATGAGTATATATTCACATTTAAATTGCATCCAGGAATGCATGAAAAAATCAAGAAAGGGCACTCAATGACAGCCCACCAGTTGCAGCTATTACACCTTGGTAACTACCAGAGGCGATGACGTGCAAAACACATAAAACCTACACAACTGAGCAGTGGCGTCACTAGGGTTGGTGTCACCCAGTGCGGTGACTCATGGTGTCACCCCCTCACGACTAGGAAGAGATGATGAGGGGCACTGTTGGAGGGTAGTGGTGAGAGAATCTGCGAAGGAAGTCCGTCATTGGGGGCACCAAAAAAGATTGTGGCACCTAAAGCTGGCCCCAGAATCACCTCAATCCTTTCTGATCTGGAGGAGAGATTGTGACCTTAATAGGAGGGGGACTGCTTGCACATCGACGACAACATCGCCCATTATAAGGCCTACACCTGTCTCACTCTTAGAGCCTGGGATAGAGGGGAAATCCCAGCACTCCCTGAGCATCTACGACTGGTTCCACAGAGTCTGTCTGACAATGCATCAGGTGTAACTTAGTCACTGTGAATCCCAGCTAGGCAGTGCTTGCACTATCTTGGCTGTAAAGTGCCTGCCCTTCTGAAGACATCTTCTGCATCAATCATCCGGGTTTGGGTACTTGGCACATGTATATCGTCCCTTTAGATGAGCTCGGGATAGTGAGGAGTACTCTGTTTCAAGGTGTCATGAGGTGTGACACCTTGAAACCCAGTCACACTAATATTATATACATCTATATTCTGGTCTGCAAGAAAAAAAGACAAGCCCCTGTAAACAAACTTTTTTTTTCCATGGGTGAAAATCTATTTTCACTGTTGAGGCACCCCTCGTGCTCGCCCCAGCGACTTGTGGAGATGTTCCTTTCACTTTACAACCGGGAACGTGGATTTACTTAAACCCCTAACAGGCGTAAATACCTATAATTTTCCTAGTCCCGAAGAGGATCAGAAAATGTTTGTGAATACCCACATTTAGGGATTATCTGTGTGAGTAAATAAATACAGCTGTACCTGCGGGCCCAATCTTACTGAGTTTTTTTTAAGTGGTTTTGCGCTCTGGAATGGCTTATTCGTATAGCTGCTTTGTAAATTCGGCCCAGTGTGTTTCCATCCTTGACACACAACTCCTGTCCTAGATTTCCAATACTATGACTCCTATGAGTGCCGGCACTCTCACATTCTATGTATTGCAGCAGTGCTGAGAAGTGCAGGTGCTCTTTCAAATAAAGAGCTCTGCGTACCGGACAGTACCTCCCATTTAAAACACGCTCGTTACTCCGACTTTACATTTCCATAGGAGTCATAGTATTGGAAATCTAGGTGAGAGAGTGAGTGCATGAACTAAAGCAAGATTACATCAGTCGTTCAACCTGAGACAGAAGCAGAGGCACTTTTGAATGTGTCAAAAATAGCAGTAGGTAGGCAGTGCCAGACATTTCACCATAAGCAGAAACCATAAACCTTTCGAAAACTGTCAGAATTTTGATGAGTAACAGAAGTAAACATAATTCCTAGCAATAATCCCAGATGACTGCAGGAATTTGTGGCCAAGAGAATTCTGAATGGTCGAGTTGAATAGAAACTGGTCTACTAAAACCTCAATTATAGGCCATACATAAAGAGAGGCCTCAATGTCTACAATAGAGGTCTTAAGGAAAGAGAGACAAAGGTGATTTAGAAGAGTCCATATGCATGAAGACAACTTTTGGTGCTGAAAATATTAATTTATGGGACTTTCAGAAGCCCCTAAGGTTCTCCCCGAGCACAGATAATTTGAAGAAGTGTGGCAAGTAAAATTGGAGTCATGGGTGAGAGAGGTGTGAGATTCTAAATAAATCCAGGGAGCAGATTGGGTTAGTTCTGGGCACTGCATTGGTGTGGGAGAAGGAAGGGGGAGAGGGCTGGTGAGCAGAAACATGCAAAACGGACAATGGTAAAATCTGCACAAGCAGGGACAAACACTTCATCCGAAAGATATAAATTCAATCTTCTGCTCTAAAATTGGTAATCAGACATTAGCAGGAGCAAAAGTATAGCTTGCAAGTGATTTGACACCTTTTATGGAAGTCAAACTTTTTTGCTTACTGCAATTGGAAACAGTTTTCAAAACCTGACCTAAATGTGATGTCTAAATAAAGAGATAATGCTCAATTCTAATTAAAGATTTGCTCAAAAATGTCTTATTCGAAGGGCTATACAAACAATAAAGATTGGTTCAAAAATGTCTTATTCAAAGTGTTTTGCAAACATACACTGAAGTGTTGTTGCTCATCTTTTACAGGTGCATTAAAACATACTTATTGGGGGCATTAATGCCCCATTAAATCGAAAAGTGCACTAGAGATTTGATAAATGCTTCTATCGTATTAGCAGAGTTAAAGTACCAATAAAAGTATTGCAAGCCAACCAAAAAGTATTAGACCTATTTCAATGCAAGTACTGAAGATTTGCTAGGAAGAGTGAGTACCAATATCTTCTTTCCGAAGCACAAAAATCCTCCCTAAACGTAACAATATCATCCAACCAAACTTATCATAGGTGTTCCAAGAGGGGGTGTCGCTGACACACACAAAACTACAACAGTTTCGCAAAAAAGTGCAAATTCTCCTATGTAGTGGACTGCAATGTCGCCGTGAAATGCCAACATTGACAGGCACGGCTGAAAATTCACTATGCTCTCCATCGAAAACACTATAGCCCTACCAAAAAGGGATGACACTGTTGTTAGAATTTGAAAAAATAGGCTCTTTTAAGAAAAATGGAGAAGAGAAAAGAACAATTCAAGGAAGAACACATAGCATATAGGGCCATATTATCAAGAAAGGGATATACATGATCGCCGCTTTTATCGACAAGAAACTGCAGCTAAAGCGGCGAGAATGGGCTTGATAATATGCCCTTGTGAATTCCCATAGAAGACCAGGTTAACACCAGAACCTGGGCTTCTATGGGAATTCACAAGGGCATAATATCAAGCCCATTATCGCCGCTGTAGCGGGAGTTTCCTGCAGATAAAAGCGGCGATAATGTATCGCCCTTTCTTGATAATATGGCCCATAGTTTCCTGTAGTCTTTTAGAATGTAATTTCATTGTAGAATGAACATATATGCTTTATCAGTAAGCAATATCATTCCTCAACTGAAGCCATGGATGTTTATGACCATACTTCTTTTTGCAATTAGCATTCAAAAGTTGGCATGCTATGGGCCATAGCCTCACAAAACTGCTAGTATTTCAAGCTAAACATAGTGCGACCGGAATATGGAGATGTCCTTTGAAATCATGTCTCACATTGAAAGCAAAATATACAGTTGATTCGGAAGGGACTTCATTGTAAAAACTCTCCCTGTCAACATTTTACCATCTTACTCTGAGTCCAGGATTCATTTTAATATTTGGGAATTAGGAGTACCATCTCAATGTTAAATTTGGGAAGGCCAGTTCAACTCCTTTAGTGTCCTATTCAAATCATATGATATCAATGGTAACTATTATAAAAATAAACAATATAGTGGCAAGAGGCAGAATAATAGAATGAACTGTAAAACTATGATGGTATCATGAAGCTTCTTTGCATCGATGCTCCCAGCCCCTCCTTTCTCCTGGCTGACTAAGTTAAACGGACCACTAAAATAAGCCTGCTTCCCGTCACATGGATGGCTCATACCGGTATACCTTTTATGAACAATAGAACCAATGTTTCAGCAAGAAGCAGCAGCTGCTTTACTCATCTGTGGGTGCAAGTCAGCAGATAAACCGATTGTATGCTGGATTTGCTGATAGCCTTTAGCAAGGCAATGTGATTACCGCTCTGTATGACTCTCAGGCTGGTACAAAGTTCCGCTCTATCTCATAATACTCTGTTCTAGTTAGTGAAGAATTTCAAAATATACAATTAGTAGTAAAGTCCTCCTAACCTTTCACTTACTTACATTCTGCGAAATCTTGTTTATTGTTTAAAAAACACAATCGAGAAGTTAAGTCAGTCACTGGAAAAGTAATTCAAAATCACACGGAAAAAAACATAAGTATGTATTTAAGCAAGTTGGATCATCAACTTACAATGAATAACATTAATAAATGTGCAATTACATTTGAAACATACACTTAAACAAATGAAGATACAGAATTTGAAAGGTGGATACCTAGAAGAGAAATTATATGATGATTATAACAACATGCACCTACCATGGGGGGGGCGTGGCCAGCCGGGCAACATGGCGGACGCGACTCTTTAGAGCTCCGTCAGTGGGGCCCAGACTTCTCCGAAAATTATCCTATGAGAGGGAACTGTGCTAACCCACGCCGGGCGGAGTAGCTGCGGGACTGACTGGGGACTACGCCGGTGTGCGGTGCGCTCACGGAGGTAGCCGCATGAGTGAGCAATCTGCTGGCGCACGGAGCCGGCCCAGGGGCGGTGCGGAGGCGCGAACCCGGCCGGGTTCTGGAGGCGGCGGCGCGGCCCATAGCCGGTGCTGCATGGGAGGAAGAGGAGGCAGGACTGATTCCCCGCTGCCAGCCTCTTGAGCGAGCTCATGGAATCCACTGTGACGGTCCCGCATTGGCTGGCGTGCGGAGGAGGAGCCGAGCAGCGTAGCGGACGTGAGGCCCTGGTCTGGGCCTGGTCGCATGCAATGAAGCACAGGCCCGGGCTCTGCGTGGGACGCTGGGGTGCTGGGCTGTCCTGGTGACACGGACAAACCAACTGGCCTCCACCACCGGAGCGATCGTCTGGCAGCCCTCCGGAGGACAGCGGGGCAGCGTGCGTGTCTGGCAAAGAGCAGGCCCGGCTGGCGGACTGACGGGGCGCCGGGAGACTGCAAGACTGTGCGCATAGCGGGACCCGGCCGCACTGCTACACCCCCGGCTACACCAAGAGGAAAGAGGCAGAGAGGTCGAACCTGGGCAGCGCCAAGGGCCCCTGAACCGATGCACGGGCCGTGACGGCGGCCCCACAGCCGGAGAGAGGCCAGGCGATGTGAGGTGCTCAGGGTGCCATGACGAGGGGCAGTGAGGCGAGGCCCTGCGATGGCTGCTCTCACACGTTGCTGGCAGGGCAGGCAGTCCTGAGACCTACTGAAGCTGGAGCAGCCAGAGCGCTGAACACAGAATTAGAAACGGCGTCGGAGGGCTGACGGACCCCAGCGGAGTAAGGAGGAGGCCTGGGGGCGACCGGTGGGAGAGCGGCCTGGCGCTGCTGGGTGCCCGTAATATACACACGGCCGGCATTTGCTGACGCCTGGAGAGCTGTTGGGGCCTGGACTTTCCAATACCTGCGGGGACATTAGCCACCGAGGAGCTGTGAGTACGACAAAGGCAGTGGCAACCCAGGCTGGGAGATGGAGAGACCGAAGCGGGCAGTACACCAGGTCATCTCGGGATACATATAGACTGTCCACGGAAAGTGGGACCGAGCCATCTGACCGCATCAGCAGGGTATGCCATTCACTGCCATCCCCGGATGATGAGACCGAATCGGTGGCGAAGACCCAGGTGCGGGGGAACTATACATATCGTTAACGTGGTGAGGAGCCTCCGAGAACCCTACTGTCTACATCTACACAATCCTTGGGAGGGGGGCACATGCTACGGGAGTGGAACTTAACTGTCCTCCATCGCCTAAGCTTCGCACCTTGCTGGGGAAGACGTACCTGGGTCTGCCGCCTGTCGATTACCGCACGCCACTGACCCCCCTGACAAGTGCGGCGAGTCTGGGGAATTTGGGGGGCCCTCTGCCGCTGCTGTTGGTCCAGAGTCAGGAGAGTCGATGACCACGGCGCAGCAGCTTGCAATGGGCAGGCTGAGAGACAAGTCGCAGTCGGAACAGCAGGGCTCCGATATACCACAAGATCAGCGACGGACCGATATGGAACCTCTAACGACCCTGGCAGCCAAAATGGACACTGTCTTGGCCGCAGTGGAATGCATTGGGACCACTTTAGCACAAACTAAAACTTCCTTGGAAGACCGACTCGATAAAGTCACCTCCGACTTTACACTTCTGCATGCGGATCACCGCAAACTATCGGAGTCAGTAGCCGCACAGCGTCAAATGGTCCAGGAACTGCAACCGGTGGTGCATAGCCACGCCTCTGCTTTACAGGACCTAATGGATAGGGTCCACGCACTAGAATATCGAGCGGAGGATGCGGAAGGGCGCTCCTGGCGCAGTAATGTCCGGGTAGTGGGCCTGCCAGAAGGGGAAGAGGGGAAGAACCCCGAACAGTACACGGAAGACTGGCTGCGGGCAATTTTACCGTCTGGAACGCTATCACCGCATTTCGTGGTGGAAAGGGCTCATAGGGTGTCTGCGCAAACCCAAAGACCCGGCACTAGGCCCCGCCCATTCCTCTTCAAACTCCTCAACTATAGAGACCGAGACGCGATGCTCAGCGAAACCCGGGAGATGGGAGACCTTAAAGTGGGCAACAGTCAAGTCCTGTTCTTCCCAGACTACACGGCAACAGTGCAGAGGAGACGTGGCTCGTATCTGGCAGTAAAGAAACAATTGCGAGAACTGGAAGTGCCCTACTCCTTGCTTTTCCTCTCACGTCTGAGAGTAGTCACCGCAGAAGGCACACGTTTCTTTGAGGCCCCGTCAGAGGTTTGGGACTGGCTGGAAGAAACTGGGCACTTGTTGAGTCCGCGGCCGGTGGGCCCGGAAGAAGGCGGATGGCGGGAACATCACTCCAGGAGACGAAGGAGGAAGAGAGGAGCCCGGCGGAATGCAGGTCTGGGACAAGCCGCTCCGAGCCCGGAGAAAATGCGGCAGGAGAGACAGGAAGCCCTGGAAGCGGTTGCAACTCTGGGTGCGGTGACTACCTGCAGCGCCCAGGGCCAGGGACCGCAAAGCGAAGCACAAGCCAGCGGACCATCGTCGCCGTTCACGGAGATGTGGGACGACATTGCTATGCCTGTGGTCACACCTCAGACGGCGGACTTCATAGTGTGAACTGAGGCGGCCTTCGGACATCTTGGTGTATTGCCTGAACTGAGTATACTGCATTATGTATCCTTTCCTTGATTGCCCATTGTACTGCTGTTGTGGGTAGCGGGCCTCTGCACCTAGCGCGCAGCACACTGCAGACACGCGGCTGCGCCCGGTGTGGAGGGAAGGGTGGGGCGATCTGCATGCGCGTCGCACTAGTGACTCACTCATACCAGTCTGGCTCGCATCACTACATAGATGTTTTGTACACACCTTTGCAACACTAAGGGTCCTGAGTGAGGGAACACCAAGATACACTACCGACTGCGCGCTCCCCCACGCACACACACATTGTGGACAAGTTACCTTGAGGAGTACTTGCCTTACTAAGTTTGGACGCTTGCCCTGTTGGGAAATCGCCCGCCGAGTTATAATGTTACTGTTAGTTTACATATTACAGAAGCAACACCCAGCGAACACACTGCAACAGCCTGGCCCCCGACCAAGAGGGGCGACCCCCCCAGTTCCCCGGGTGACTGCACTACAACACACGTCATGGCGTCCACCACTATCATGACATGGAACATCTGTGGCATGCACACCCCGTTGCGTAGATACTCGATCTTTACCTACTTGCAGAGACACAAGGTGGGGATCGCGCTTCTCCAGGATACACATATGTCCCAAGTAGAGTTGGAAAGGCTCCGCAGAAGGTGGAGGGGGCAGGTACACGGCACAACTTACTCATCACAAGTGCGAGGCGCCCTCATTTGGGGGAGAGCTGGCGTCCCCTTTGTTTTTTCAGGCGCCCAAATTGACACTGAAGGGAGGTACTCCTTTGTTAGGGTGAGGCTCAATGGGCAGGAGATACTGCTGGGTTCCATCTATGCCCCCAACTCAGACCAGCCCGCTTTCATGGCGTCCCTGAACCCAATCCTCCAGTGGCACGCGGGACTTCCCTGGTTGTTAGGCGGCGACTTTAACATGGTCCTGGACACGCGCCTGGACCGCTCCTTTTCACCCCTGCGCGCAGCGGCAACAGCATCAGCAGCGCAGGCCTTTGGGAACTGGCTAGCACATTGGGACATTCATGATCTCTGGCGCACACAGCACCCTGTGGACAAGATATACTCGCACTATTCGGCTGTGCATGACCTCCACGTCCGCCTAGACCGTATAGTAGGCTCTCAGTCTCTACTCCCATTGCTGTCAAAGACAGAATACCTAGGCAGGACGCACTCGGACCATAACCCCCTCTGTTTTCATCTCTGTTGGGAGGCGGATAGGCCTCGGGTGCCCACATGGCGCCTACAGTCTGCAGCATTGGAAGATGCTGAATTTCGGTCGTCTCTAGGCACGGCCATCCTCTCTTACTTCGAGGAGAATGAGGGCACGGCGAGTGACTCAGGGGTGGAATGGGACGCCCAAAAGGTGACCATCCGTGGACACTGCATAGGTGCCACATGGAATATCTGTGCACAGGTGTCTGACTCCCTAACTTGCATAGAGTCCAAACTACTGCGTTATGAAAGAGAAGGGGAAGGCATGGACGAGCACGCGCACAGGCTGGGGGAATTCCGAGGCGAGCATGCAACCCTACTAGAACGACTGCGGTGCCACAACTATGCGGCCAGGACACATTCAATGGCAGATAGGGCTGGCCGCTTGCTGGCCTGGTTAATTCAAAAGACAGAGCGCACGACCCCGATTGGTGCCATCCGCTCCAATGATGGGACAGTGGTGTACACGCAGCATGAAGTTCACCGGACGCTGACGGACCACTATCGGGAACTCTACAGGTCGCGAGGCGCCAGCCACCCACACTTGCTGGCGGAGTTATTCGAGTCAGTCACCCTGCCTGCTGTCACGGACAGTCACAACGGGGAACTTAGTGCTCCATTAACGCTGGAGGAAGTGGGAGACGCAATTCGAGCGCTGGCGTCCGAGAAGGCACCGGGACCGGATGGCCCACCGGCTGAATACTATAAGGCGAACAGCGGCATTCTGGTGCCTGAGCTCCTCTGGATGTATGAGGCATCAGTGGACGCTGGCCGGCTCCCACCCTCTCTGGGGGAAGCGTTTTAGTGTCCCTATCTAAGCCCGACAGAGACCCCTTGTCTTTAGGCTCCTTTCGCCCGCTGGCGATGCTGAATACAGACTATAAGATATTCGCCAAGCTCCTGGCAGAGTGGCTGGTGCTGGTGGTCCCGCACTTAGTACACTCGGACCAGAATGGTTTTGTGCCGGAGAGATACACATCACTGAACCTTAGGAGGTTCTTCCGGGTAACGACGGAGGCAGTGTCGGTCTGGCCCAGGGCGGGATGCCTGGTGCTTGATCTAGAGAAGGCTTTTGATTGCCTGGAGTGGGGGTACCTGCTGGCAGTGTTGGAGGCGTTTGAGATAGCTGGTGACTTTCTGCAGATGGTGGGCCTCCTGTACAATAACCCTGTGGTCCGGGTCCGACTGGGGCTCTATATTTCGGAGGCAGTGGTAAAGGCACCCGGCAGGGTTGCCCACTGTCACTGCTGCTTTTCGCGCTGGCCATGGAGCCCCTGGCTGCGACTCTGAGACAACATCTGGCAGATGGTATCCTGCTGGGCAATGGGGTTCACCAGGTGTCAAGGGACACTGACGACTTGCTAGTCTTCGTCCGAGACGTGAGCTGCATACCGGAGCGACTGGCCCCATTGCTGAGCCACTTCTCTGACCTCTCGGGGCTCCGAGTCAATGCAAGTAAGTCGTGCCTCTATGCGTTCGGAACAGGGGTGACAGACCCGGAGTACAGCCTCCATAGTACAAGAGTTGCCTGGCAGGCGGATATCTTAAAATACCTGGGGATCCAGATATACTGCCAGCCAGCGGACTTACTAGATGAGAACCTGGGAAGAGTGGTGATGGCGCTCAGGGCCCAAATAGGTTTCTGGTCCACACTCCCACAGGCAGAGTGGTCCTCGCTAAAATGGTGATGCTCCCTCGCCTCCTCTATTATTTCGCGAACCTACCGCTCTTTCTGCCCGCGTCCTTCTTCTCTAACCTCAACAAGATTCTACGTGACTTCATCTGGGGCGCGTCTAGGCACCGCCTAGCACTCGGGAAACTGTTTCTGCCCACGGACAGGGGCGGGCTAGCCGCCCCCTGTCTCGAGCACTACTACTCGGCGGCACAACTCCAATGGGTCGCCCGCTGGCTAGCAGACAGGGGACGGGAGGACACCGCCACGGCTGAGCCAGCGTACACACTGGAGCAGATTACTGCACTATTCCACCCACTAGCGGCGCCGGCACGCCCTACTCCACTACTGCTGGTGGTAGCATTCAAAAGCTTCCGCAGGGCACTGTACCTCACGAGAAGGGTGTGCCCTTACGCACCGGCGGTGCCCCTGGAGGGCTCGCCTGGCGGTGGGGGGACACTCACACATTTCATGCTAGCGCAACGGCACGAGGTGGATGTCCACACACTGGGCGACCTGTACCAGGACGGAGTATTGGTGCCTTATGGGATGCTAGTCGCAGAAGCTGGGCTTCCCCCAGGAGGCTTCCTCATGCACATGTTCCTAACGGCACATATGGTGGCTAACTGGGAGGATATGGCGGAAGAGCCACCGCAGCATTTGACGGTGCAGTACCTACACGTTATGGGCAGGGGCAGGCACATAGTCAAGTGGTTTGCTGCATCCTTACGGACACACACGGCACTGGACTTAACTTCATTGCGGGCGAAATGGGAGAGAGACATGGGGCGAAACTTGGCAGACAAAGAGTGGGAAATGGTTCTAAGAGGCCCGGTACGCATCCCCAGAAATGTGAGGTTCCGCCAAATTCAACTGTACATAGTGCACAGAGCCTATCTCACCCCAGACCTAATAAACAAATATTTTCATAGAACGGACGCGTCTTGCCCCAGGTGCGGAGTAGTAGATGCGGACCTCCTTCATATCCTGTGGCGCTGTCCGGGCCTCGGCAACTACTGAAGGGACATCCATACATAACTTGCACGGGGCACCGGTCGCGTCATCCACTGTAATTAGCCCGAGTATCTCCTGCACCATTTCAAAAGGCCACCGAAGGACAAAGTGTCGTCCGGATTCCTTGATCTGGGGATGGTGATGGCTGTACGACTGCTCACTAGGAGGTGGAAGGCGAGGGACCCGCCTGGCACAGGGGCGTGGGTACTATCATTCTCGTCCTGGGCGCATGCAGAGTGGACGGCATTCCGAAGGGAGGAAACCCTGGGACTTAGTAAGGAACCTATGGCAGAGAGGTGGAAGCAAATGTTAAACACTCTGCAGGAGGCAGGAGACGCTACAGAGGAGGGGATGGCGGCGGCACCAGGCTGACACCACAGATGAGAGGGGAGGGGGCGCAGCGACTGCCGCACCAGAAGCATGCCTTGGTGCATTAAGTAGTGCAATGTCAGGGAGGCGCCTGCTGCAGAACCACGAAAGTCAAATGAACGGGAGTGGGGGTGGGGGGATCTGGGCTGGAGGGTCGGGAATTGGGGAAAACGGTCATGGGATTTGGTGACGGTGTCGCAGTTAACTGTTTTTGTTCTTGTTCTATTGCACATGATTATCATTCGGGGTTGGGATGATCACATGACCTGGGGACCACGCACACAATTCAGCGAGGACATCGCCGACTTCGTCAGCCCGCATGCCCTCCCCTTCGCTGACTACATCCTCCTGGGGGACCTCAACTTCCACCTGGAGAACAACAACGACCGCAACACCACCACCCTGCTCGACAACCTCGCCAACCTCGGACTCAAGCAGCTGGTGACCACCCCCACCCACCTCGCCGGACACACACTCGACGCCGTCTTCTCATCCAGCAAAGACATCGCCTTCAGCCACTCCACAGGACTCCACTGGACGGACCACAGCTGCGTCCACTTCACCTTCAGAAGAACGACGATCCACCACCACCAGCAACAGGTCGCCCGCAGAAACTGGAGCAAGATCACAGTCGACCAGCTCGCCGCTTCCCTGAGCCAGCACCCTCCCGCCAGCTCAGCAAACCCCAGCCAGGCCGCCGACAACCTCACGAAGTGGATCAGCAACTGCGCGGACGAACTCGCCCCACTGAAGACCCCGCCCAGCAGACCCGGCAGCAAGAAGGCCCCATGGTTCACCGACGAACTCAAGAGCTCCAAGAAGAACTGCCGAGCCCTTGAGAAAGCCTGGAGAAGGGTACCAACACCGGACAACATGACCACCCTCAAGCTTGCCACCCGGAAGCCCCACCAGCTGATCCGCGACACCAAGAAAACTGCATTCAAGGACCGACTGGACAACAACGCACACAACTGCAAGGAACTCTTCAACATCGTGAAAGAGCTCTCCAACCCCAACGCCGGAAACAACGACATCACCCCATCGCAAGAACTCTGCAACTCCCTCGCCTCCTACTTCCACAACAAGATCGCGGACATACACAACAGCTTCAACACCCAACCGACGAACGCCACGTCCGACTCAACCGAACCACCGCCCCCCACCACCACCCTCCGCGCCTGGACTCCTATCAGCACCGAAGACACCGTCCGCATGATGAACTCCATCCACTCCGGATCTCCGACCGACCCCTGCCCTCACCACGTCTTCAACAAGGCCGACGCTGTCATCGTACCCCACCTGCGGGACATCATCAACACCTCATTCAACACCGCCACCTTCCCTGAGAGCTGGAAGCACGCCAAACTCAGCGCTCTACTCAAGAAACCAACAGCGGACCCCACCGAACTCAAGAATTACCGCCCCATCTCGCTCCTCCCGTTTCCAGCCAAAGTCATCGAGAAGACCGTCAACAAGCAACTGGCCGCCTTCCTCGAGACGAACGGATCCCTCGACCCCTCACAGTCTGGCTTCCGAGCCAACCACAGCACCGAGACCGCCCTCATCGCTGCCACCGATGACATCCGAACCCTGATGGATAACGGAGAAATAGCGGCCCTCATCCTCCTAGACCTCTCCGCGGCCTTCGACACCGTCTGCCACCGCACCCTAGTGCAGCGCCTCTACAACGTCGGAATCCAGGAGAAGGCACTGAAATGGATCATCTCCTTCCTCGACGGAAGAACCCAGAGAGTCCGCCTACCACCGTACAAATCAAAGGCCACTGAAGTCATCTGCGGCGTACCCCAAGGATCCTCGCTGAGCCCAACCCTCTTCAACGTCTAGATGAGCCCCCTCGCGGCCATCGCACGCCAACACAACCTGAACATCATCTCCTACGCCGACGATACCCAGCTGATCCTCTCCCTTACCAACGACCCCGCCGCCGCCAGAGCCAACCTTCACGAAGGAATGAAAGAAGTAGCCGAGTGGATGTCGACCAGCCGCCTGAAGCTGAACTCGGACAAGACGGAAGTCCTCATCCTGGGATTCTCGCCCTCCGCCTGGGACGACTCCTGGTGGCCCCCCGCCCTGGGAACTGCACCCAAACCGACAGACCACGCACGCAACCTGGGCTTCATCCTGGACTCCTCCCTCTCCATGACCAAGCAAGTCAACGCAGTCTCCTCGTCGTGCTTCAACATCCTGCGCATGCTACGGAAAATCTTCCGGTGGATCCCCACCGAGACCAGGAAGACTGTCACCCAGGCCCTCGTCACCAGCCGACTGGACTACGGCAACGCCCTCTACGCCGGAACCACCACCAAGCTCCAGAAGAGACTCCAACGGATCCAGAACGCCTCAGCCAGACTCATCCTCGACATCCCACGACACAGCCACATCTCCGGACACCTAAGAGACCTGCACTGGCTCCCGGTCAACAAGAGAATCACCTTCCGTCTCCTCACCCACGCACACAAAGCCCTACACGATCAAGGCCCGAGCTACCTCAACAACCGCATCAACTTCTACGCTCCCAAACGACACCTCCGATCAGCCAGTCACTCCCTCGCCGCCGTCCCCCGCATCCGAAGAACGACAACAGGAGGAAGGTCCTTCTCCTACCTGGCCGCCAAGACCTGGAACTCCCTCCCTCCCGACCTGCGCCTGACCCAAGACCACCTCGCCTTCAGGAAGAAGCTCAAGGCAGTAGCAGCACCCCCCCTAGCGCCTTGAGACCCGGGTAAGTAGAGCGCTCTATAAATGTCTATGATTGATTGATTGATTGGTCCCTTCCCTAGTAGAGGGGGGGAGTGCGTTAACTCCTGCTTATCACATGGAGGGCACATCTGGGCGCTTGGGCCCTGTTCACGAATTTCTAGCATGTACTGACAGAGCACCCTGGATATATCATACTGTTGATTGATCACCACCCATATAACATGGAAGGTCTGTTTTGACTATATTACTGTACTTAATTTGCTTATTTTTGAATTTGCAAATACAAATAAAAAGATTTAACAAAAAAAAAACAACATGCCCCTACCATTACTGTGAAGAGTATTACTGGATATTGCTTGAATTTCCAAGCTAGAGAGGTCCACAAATTCTTAAGATAGTAACCTGATGAACTTAATTCTGATTATATGACAGTTTTCCACCTTAATATGTATTCAAAAATGTCATTCGACCACAATATTGTAATCTAGTATAGTATTGCATGAACTTTGTTTTAGCTCCATTAAAGCCATTATTAGCAAAGATTTCCGCAAAACCTAAAAGGTCCCATTCCCCTGTACCTGGTTCAATTCCGGTTGCAGGAACTCTAGAGGTAACCGTACACGAAGTCTGAAAAATGGAAATAGACAAAAAATCATTTACGCTAGGAATAGAAAACGGCACTTAACCAGGCCAAAATTAATTGGAACAAGAGATGTGGGAGGACCTAGTAGATGCAGTTAAGCCATGGGATGTTAAATCTTTCTGGGGAACTGTGGGTCACTGCAGGCGGTATGTCACCACCAGTGTTGATAACAATTTGCTGCCTCGGACCTCGGTGGACCATTTCCAAAACTGTATGTAGCCAAACCAAACTTGCCTGTTCAATAAATGTTTCAGGTCTATCCCTAGATGGAGTTCTCTCTTTATCCTTCCTTCTTAAGGATGTAATGGCGGCAATAATGTCACTTCCAGCAGATAAAGCTCCCGGCCCGATTCCCTCCCGGGGGACCTCTTCAGTTCAGAACCATTGACCTGGGTCACATACTTCCAGGCACTTTCCATTCTATACTTGCAGGCAGCCCAATCCCCAGTTCTGGGCTGACTGCAGAGATTGTCCATATTTACAAAAAGAGTCCTAAAGATGACCCTTGTAACTACAGGCCTATTAGCCTTATCGACACCTCGCAGAAACTATTTTGCTGCCTCCAATTGGACCAGCTGCTTGATTGGGCAAACAACAACTCTGTTTTCTCAGAGCTCCAGGCGGGTTTCAAAAACAGGATCAGTACGGTGGATCAAATACTCAGTTTTTGTGCCCTATATTGGAAAACAGTTTCACTAGATAAGGGCCATCTTCATGTGGTCTTTGTCAACCTGAATACAGCTTTTGATTCTATACCTAAGGCCAAGCTGTAGGATGTTCTGGAAAAGTTGGATGTCCCCCCCCAAACATTTTTTTCTGTCCTTATCAGGTTGCATGCACTCAGTACTTACAGAATCAGGTATGGCAACTGGGTTGAGCTGAACAGACCCATTTAGATTGAAACTGGTGTTCGGCAGGGCTGTATGCTTGCCCCAACATTGTTCAGTTTTTATATTAAACAGTTAGTGCACTCACTTGATTTCCCCGAAAATTATGCACCTTTTGCAAATGACATGCTCTTAATTTCCAAAACCCCACGTGGTCTGCAGGAACTACTTGATAGATTTTAATCTTCTGTAGTGAGCATGATTGTCAACTAAACGTCAACAAAAAGAAATGTATGCCTTTTAATCCATATCAATCTGTTAGAGGAAGTGTTTGGGTGCAGGGCATTGCTCTAGAAAAAGTGCAGGAGTTTGTATATTTGGGTGTTTGCCTGAATCATCAAAATGAGTTGGTCCTCCCATATCAAGAGATGTTCTCTAAAACTTCAACATGAAGCTGGCCTAGTAGTCAACCTACGCAAATGGGCCTATGCATATTCTCTAGAACCAGCGGTGGAGAGCTACAACATCAAAGAGAAAAGCTCAGCTAACGTATGGTGTAGAATTATGGGGCAGCATCAAAGGAAATGATCTCAGTTAAACCTAAAAAAGGTTTGTGAAGAGTATTCTCATCCTTCCTCAGAGTGTTCCCCACCTCCCCCAACTTCGGGACCTTGGAATCGTTCCTATAAACCAGCTTATCAAGTGTCGCCCTATCTTGGACTGGCATAGACTGTGGTCAATAGACAAACTAGAATCCTATAGAACTGTGATTAGGGCTCTCCTCAAATCTGTGAGAGGATTGCATGGTTTACCTACAGTGAGACCGCTATGTATGAGATGGACTTGCCTCTGCTTTGCGATAGCCCTGTCACGGCAAAGCAAGCCCCTCGCTCCCGATCAAAGAACGACTGAAAGAGTTTTTGTGGTTGAGGGATCTGAAAGGTGTAAAAACAGGTAGCCTCACTGACTCTTTTTTAGACATCAAGCTCTATTCCGCATATGAATCTTTCTTGGATATTATCCCAGGTTGCATTCCCTGGCAACTCTTCTTAAAATGGAGGTACGGGGTTCTACCGTTAAACAGCTTCTGCATAAACTGGGGTTCACAGTATTTTAGCTTTTATGTATTTATTTATTTCTAGTATTTTATGCAAGTCAGGAGGAGAAGCTTTGCATTACTCTTCCTTTTTTGCCCAGCCTATGATAGACTGCTTAAACTATGGCTGAGGCCGCTCTGAAAGCTTTTGGGCTTTCGCCATTATGAAAGATTAGTGGCTTTAAACATGCGCTGAGGGTGAATGCGTCCCATTTCCCAGTTACGTGGAGATGGAAGGGTAGACGCAAGGCCCACACTCATAAACTAAGAGCAGGCTTGAGCGCGGCACCTCCTCTGATGTACCTGGATTCATTCTAGCCTTTAGGTTGGACCTTGCATAACACACACAGTAGGTAGCACTTTTGGGGCACCATTTTTGTGTGGGGTAGTTAACCATTATTAGTTTTCTTGTCCTGAAGAAGCGTCATGGATCCTTAAGGCCACTATAATAGGTGCAAAACATGTTGACAAACCACTGAGTGAGAGACCTGAATGAGGCCTCCCACCTACGACCACAGGGCAATCACCTCGCCCAGTCGTTACACACCGACTACCAGGGTTCCTTTAAAACCTCTAGGGTAGCATTTGCCTGTTATAGGTTTTTATATCTGATGGGGCGGCCTTCTTATTAAAGGATAGCTTGTGACCTCCCTTATAAGTTCTAACTTCCAATCACATATCACTACTCCACCATACATATCACCTTACAATATTTTCTTAAAAAGATCTCCCCCAAAGTGACTCTTCAGAGGACCCGTAGGGCATTGCAGCGCTTGTCCGATGAGGAGCACTGCCCTACGAGGAAGCTTGACATCCTATTGGGGGGGGGTGAGGGCAACATGAGCCAGCCTCACTGACTATCCTATTGACCGTAGTCTAGGTACACCGGTTGAGAACACTTTCTCTCTTCTCAGGAACAGATGCACAATATTTGTTTTTGGTTGATACTAGGAGAATGGCCTCTGGACCTCCTATTCAGCTACTAGTCCCCTCTCTATTTCCCCATTATGCCTATGCACTTCAATCTTTATGCTCATACACGATACAGGTCATTGTTGTTGGGGTGACAAAATACCTGCACACTGCCTCGATTACTCGCATGGGCACTATCAAGTCCCCAAGCAATGATGCCCTTTCCTACAGTCTTAATTTAAAGTCCAGTCCACAAAGGAGTCAAGCTGCCTAGCTTCAGATCCACAAAAGCTCTCTGACATGAAGCATAAGAGCATACCCACTATGGAGATAGAAGGCATGTGAATATGAGAGTTTGTTATTAGAGAGGAGGCTTTAGCCGGGTTACCCACAGAAAATAGATTTCAGAATTTACTAGAGATGAGTTCCGACTTGGAGAGGACAATGTAATGTGACCCTGGAGGGCGACCTCGCCAAACCCTACAGGACACGCAGGGATTGAGCGGTTGCTAGCAGGTCCCATGAAGAGGTAAAACCAAAATTCCTTATCTCTGACAAGAATCAAGCGAGAATATGAGGCACATGTGAGACACTGGAGAGGGAAATGGATTAGTTGATACAAAGGATTTACACATTAGAGGTTTGTCTAGAGGCTCTAAAGGGAGAAGTGGAGGTAAACTGAGAAGAGATCAGTATACTGAAAAAAACAAAAAAGAGCTTTGTGATGAGCTGGAACTTTCAGAGAACAATGCAAGGTGCAATAACATGAGGTTGCTGATCATTCCAGAGGGAGCAGAGGGGGAAGATATAAGAGGGTTTGTGACAAGCCTAACCTTAAAATTTACTTCCCCATTAAACTCCAATGAATTAACTGCAAACATTCACAGAGACTCTTTCAGGAAGAATCCAAATAGGACAAATGCAAGGAAGATTCTGGTCAACTGTAGGACATACTCCCTAAAAGACCAGATTCTTGAAGCAGCTCAAAAAGGAGGTAGCTTTAAGTCAGAAAACGGATCCTTCCATACCAGATCTGACATTTCACGAGCCACACAGGATCGGCAATAGGCATTAGGGAAACATATACAAGAACTTAGGGAGCTGCGGGCTACAGCCCAGCTGAGGTTCCTGTTACTCTTAAAATTATGTAGGAAAATCGCATGCTGAACCTCAGAGAACCAGGGGAGGTAGAAAATCTAATAAAACACAAAAGGAGGAACAATGGCATTAGAGGGAGAACTCAAATGGTAAAATGAGAGTACCCAATAGATTAAAAGGGAGGGTTCCCTGGGAGCTGTGGGTGGAGGTGGGTCACAATCAAGTGGTTTGATGAAGGTGCGACACTGGATGAGAAGCATTAGGAGGAAAAATACAAAACAATCTTTATATGCAGCTAATGAATACAAACAGTATAGGAGAAGATAGTGGTGGGCAGACCCTCAAGAACGGCTCCTCAGTCACCAAGACTTAAAGGAGAAATAGTAGGGGATTAGAGAACAGGCATTTTCAAGCTTCTATCATGGAATGTGAATGGGCTGAAAGTAGAAGGATAAAGACCTTTATTCCTACAATATGATGGTGAGATTACAAAAACAATTTTTAGTTCATTATCTTATACAATTAAACACCATTTGTATTATAAGAATAAATAGTGCAAGAATATTTGTCTTACATTGATAGAAAAGCTTTGTTGATCATTCCAGAAGACCTTTGAGTATTTAAGGCTCTCTACAGCCGATATAATATTCCTACCAGAGACTTACGTACTGAGAAAAGAGTGTGAAGAAGCAGGAATGGGGCAAAAATGGATCAGCGAGTTTGCCTGTATTGATCAGTCGTGTTCCGTTAACGGAATGGCTATCTTGATTTTAAAAAATAATCCAGGTTACCCTGAGAGAGTATATAGGAGGCAATGGCGGGTGGTGGCTGATTGCAAAAATGTCGATTTATAACATCTGGTATGCAGTAGTGGGCTTTTGAGGCCCGAACACTGATGATGATGAACCTCTTCAGGCTTTATATTGCCAATTGTTGGAGCCTTCAGTGCCAACAGTGATAGGGGGACTTCAATGTAATACTCAATCTTGTTTTGAACAAAGGCAACATGTATTATCCTTTCATTCCAACCTTGAAAAGTCTGTAAAAGACGGAACACGTGTTGGCTGAGCTGTGCTGGAAGTACCAATGAATAAACCAACAGAGGAAATCATTTGAAATAACCTATGGACTTTTGTGTTGTCTTCACTCTCGAGAAGATCAATCAATCTGAATGTATTGTGCTAAAGAATGATATCTCGATTGACAGTACCTGTGTTTCCAAGATATCTATGACTTAATATTTATGTTGACTTACCTATGAGGGTGCTGACAGAGGTTCTGCTAGATACTTATTGGATCTACATTAGATATCTTTTGTACAAATTATCACCTTAGGTGGTAGGGTGTAACAACCGTGATAGCACCGCTATATTACAATAATTTTGCTTTGAATTGTGTTCACATATGACTAGATAGAAAACAATAAATCATCGTTTGAAGTGCAGTAATTTTCCCAGTAGGGACCACTACCACCACTTTTGAATTTATTGAACCATCAGCAATAAGGATAAGGGAGAAGTTAGGCATTATGCCCTGCAAATGTAATGGCTTGGGGAGTAATGTGGTGCTTTATGCCAATGATTTGATGATCTACATGTCTAACTTAACAGTTCCGTACCCTAACATTTGAGCGCTCTGGAGGACTTTAGCAAGACCCAAGGCTACTCAGTAAATCCACAAAAAAGGGAGATTATGGCATGAAATACTTCTTGCATTGTACCTTTCTTAAGAAAGGAAATCAAATAATCAGGAATAATGATGGTACAAGATCTTCATAAGATGACGCAAGTACATTTTAAGAAAGTGATGATGGATACTAATGATAATGAAATTTATAAAGCGCACGAATATCAAAAATGGTGACTAAGGGACTCCTGAGGACTTGGACATGTCTCTCACTTACAATCTTTTGGGAAGGCTGACATGATTAAGATGTTGATCTTGCAGAAGTTTAGTATCCTCCTCAATACAACACCACTAGTTCAGTAAGGTTTGGATCAAGAAATAAGGGAGAAGTGAGTCGTTTTACTTAGGCCTCCAGGTGAGCTTGAACTTCCAGGAAAAAACTCCATAGGAAAATGATGGAGGGTAGTATGGCGGCCCGGTATTTCCAATTTAACTGCAGGTCTTTCCAGCTAAAGAACATTAGAATGCTACTAAGGGGAGAAGACCGCTCCCAGACATGGATTATGCTTCAAGTTATGCTGAAAAAACAGCCGTATGGAGACAGGCACTCCTTATATAAGTTTGGGAAGGTTCACTGACACAATATCGATGTTAAAAATATTGGATAAAAAATATAGACAACAAATATATTGATACATACTTAAACAGGTAAGTACAAAAATGTTGACTAAACAATATCGAGGTAAAAAATATAGATGTATAAAATATCGTCGTTTATGTAAATATAAAATGAAATAATATATAATAAATATAATTTTAACAAAATAAAATAAATGTAACATACGTTTTAATTTATACATATATATTTACTTTAAAACAATAATTATATTTCGTTTATGTTAAAAGTTTAAAATAATATAAAACATAAAAATATATATTAATGATGTAAAATATAAAAACAAAAATCTATAAAAAAATAAAACATTAAACTATTAAAAAATATTGAAACTTAAATTTCACAATACAATCAGTGCAACGGTAGGCAAAGTGTTGCACAGCAAAGGGGTCAAAATTACTATTTCCATTCCAGTGAGAGCAACAGTAGGGAAAGTGTTAGATAGCAGAGGGGCAAAAATTACTATTCCCACTCCAAAGAGTGCAACTGTAGGGAAAGTGTTGGATAGCAGAAGAGTAAAAATTACTATTTCAACTCCAAAAAGTGCCACAGTAGGGAAAGTGTTGAATAGCGGCAGGGTAAAAATGAATATTCTCACTTCAGTGAGTGCAACAGTAGGGAAAGTGTTGGATAACACAGGGGTAAAATGTACTATTCCCTCTCCAGCGAGAACAACAGTAGGGAAAGTGTTGGATAGAGGAGGGGCAAAAATTACTATTCCCACTCCAAAGAGTGCAAAAGTAGAGAAAGTGTTGGATAGCGGAGGGGTAAAAATTACTACTCCCACTACACTGAATGCAACAGTAGGATAAGTGTTGGATAAAGGAGGGGTAAAAAATTGAATTCCCAGTCTGGTGAGTGCAACAGTAGGGAAAGTGTTGGATAGCGGAGGAGTAAAAATTACTATTCCCACTCCAATGAGTGCAACAGTAGTGAAAGTGCTGGTTAGAGGAGAGGTAAAAACTTACTATTCCCACTCCAGTGAATGCAACATTAGGGAAAATGTTGGATAGCGGAAAGACAAAAATAACTATTCACACTCAAACAGTTATAATAAAAAAATAAACATTTTAAGAAATCATAAAAATAAATAAACAATATTTATAAAATGAAAAAACAAATATAATAAATATATAGAAAGAAAAAATATTGTAATAATATTTACATATAACAAGAGCCGACAAATATTATATAAAATCAAACTATAAAAACATTTAAAAATAAAATATTAAACTAGAAAATATTGACAAACAAAATAATGTATTAATACATAAATGTATTTCTTTTATTTCCACCCTTATAACACCACACCAAAAACAAAACACTTCAACATTTTCTATTAAATTTACTTCCAAAAATAACTTAATTAATAATCAATAAAAAATATATTATTAATAAAAAACTAATAACCATTAATTGACTACACACATTTTAACGCTATAATATCCACAACACACACCTAAATTAAACTATAAAATAATAAAAACAAAATTAAAACGTATTTTCAAATTAAAAACTATTACTATCAACAACTAATAATAAAATAATTAAAATGTATTTAATACCCACCCTTTACCCCTTTAAAGTAAAAACAACACACACAAAATAAACGATTACCTAAAAAAAATCAAATAATTAATACTAATTAACAACTATATATTAACTAATTAAACACACATTTCTTCCCAACCTTTCCTCCTATAAATACCACAAAACACAACTAAAACTAACTACACAATTACATAATATCATTTTAAATAATGTAATTAATATCAATTAACAAACAATTAATAATAACAAATATATAAACTACTTAACACCCTTTACCCCTATAAACCCAAAAGATACACCTAAAATTAATTACACAAGTACCATAATCAATTACCAATTAATTATTTAAATTTAACAACTAATTATTAATTAATTAATTAAAAATAAATGACGTCTCACCCTTTACACCTATAAACACCACAACACACACCTAAAATTAATTACACAATTACCATAATTATTACCAATTAATTATTTGAAATTAATTACCAATCGATTATTATTTAATTAAGAATAAATTACTTTACACATTTAAAACTATAAAATCTCAATGAAACAAATATTAATAAATAAAAAATAATCAATTATTTATTATAGTTAAATTACTTCCCACCTGATTCCTCTATAAACCCACAACCTGCTACTGAACTAAAAACACAAAATTCAAATGAAAAAAATATTAACTACTAAAAATGTTCCAAATATATTAAAAATATAAATAATTCTTAAACATAAAAACAAACCTCACACACAGATAAAATATGTACGAAAATACATAACATTAATTTTAAAAATGCCATTTTTAGCAACTATATTTTTGCAAAGGATATTAAACACTTCAATATTTTTAACATTGATGTTACTTACCTTAAGTCGATATTCTTGACCACAATATTCTTGCTTTTGATATTTCTGAACCCCGATATTTATTACTTGATATTTGTGCAACTCCATATATTTTACTCAATATTCTGTCTGCACATCCTTTGGGAACACTAGGGGCCGGATGTAGGTCGGTCGGTAACGGCCGAAAATCGGTATATTCGGCCGTTACCGACCGAGAATCACAAAATGGTATGTAGGGCCACATATTTTACAGATTCGGTAAATTTTCCGATCGGTAAATTTACCGAATCTGTAAAATACCGAATCGGTATTTTTACCGATTCGGTAACAATGAGATGTAGGTGGGACTCTTCTGAGTCCCACAAGCCTTACAAAATCGGTATTTTACCATGATTTCCTACTTCATGGTAAAATACCGATTCCGGTGTGCATGCACATGTGTGCATGCACACCTGTGCCATATGACAGGCAGACCTGCCCTTAGGGCAGGTATGCCTGCCACATGGCCCCCGAATCTTTTTTGGGGGTGCTAGAGGGTGTCAAAGTGACACCCCCTGCACCCTTGTCAAAATCGGTATTTACCGATTCGGTAAAAGGAACATCTGGATGTTCCTACATATCCACCCCTAAGATTTACCGATTTTTAATTACTGAATCGGTAGAATTCGGTAATTAAAATTCGGTAAATCTATTTTACCTACATCTGGGCCTAGATTCTTCAAAAAATTCAAGTTAAAGACTCTAAATGCTGCATGCAGACTTTGGGTGCAATTTAGATGATTATTTGGAATATCTTACTATAGCAAATTTGCCCATATCTGTAACTCACCCAGAACAGGGACATCTGTCTACAGGACATCTAAGCTAGACCTTAAAAATAAGCATACATAAGCACATTGGGTAAGATATTCAAGGGCGGAAGACTGATATCTTGAGAAGATCTATCACAGATAACAGATGATAGACTATCCAGATCCAAGTATTATCTGCTGGCCTGACAGGTGCGTGGATTGCCACACGTTAGCAGGGAGGACGGGGAGCAGAAGGAACTACTTCAGGGAAGCACTACCATAAGGAAAGAAGTGGCCAAATGGTACTGGAGAATGGTGTAGGGCAACAAGGAAGACTTCACCCTGCTGGAGGAGTTGAGGGAAAAGGAGCGGCTGCCACGGGAATTAACATGATTTTTCTGGCAAGTATCTATGTCTACTTTACATGAGTCTATGAAATCTACAAATCTCAGGAAAAAACATCTGTTTACTATGCCTGAAGTCTACTGGACACCGAAAACGCTGTCAAGGATGGGAAAACAACCAGTGAAGTCCTGTCCTAAATGTGGTCTAGAGCCGGCAGATGATTTGCATATGTTTATGCAATGTCCCGTGATTCAATCCTGTCAATACATTGGTAAGGCTTTATCCGAGATTCTCAGTAAAGAAGTCAAGGTAAGCCTTGCACTGATTATTTTTGGAATCTTAGTGGATAAGATGCCCCCAAAGCAAAGATTACTGTTATTTTCACTGATTTTATTGGCAAGAAGGGAGATTTCCATGAAATGGTTAGAGTCTACCTCTCTGGAACTTACTGACTGAGCCCTTTCTGCTAAGCGTGTCAACAAGCAAGACAGTGATTGCTCCACAGAAAACAGGGAAAACATGTGGGCTCTGCTAGAAAACTGGTGGAAAAAGTGAATACTGCAAAGGCATGTTTAATTACTCAGATTGAGTCCAATGGTTCATGACCAATTTTCCAATCTTGGGATTCACTAGGGCCTGCACGATTATGGAACCTGATGCTGGAAAGATCTTGCTCAGGATGAGATGTAAAAATACAGAGCAAACAGCCTCTCCGATCCCTGTCCTATGAAACTCCAACAAGGACAACAAATATGTATTTTTTAGAAGCATATATAACGTTTGGATATTTTAACTATGAAATGTATTTTTAACCACTTTAAACTGTTGTATATATTTAAATATAAACAAATTAAAGCAAGAAACAGATGATTGGTTGTAAGCTTGCGCTCAGTTGTGAATTGTAATTCCAGAAGATATCAAACTGCTCCTAGGGATAAAGGTGATTTCCATCCAACCACCACCAAAAATGTAGAGAACATCCACATCAATAAAGTTAAGTCCGTTGTATCCCGAGCAAAGGAAGGAGTACAATTGTTTACAGTGAGAGTCCAACAAAAGGTTTAAGTCCACACGTCTTGACGCCGGTTTCTCGTGATAGTGACAATTTACTGCTACGCTTATATCTCAGTACCTTGAGACCTAAGCCCCTTACGTGGGGTCTGAGTTCGTATTTATCCTGATTGGAGATATTTATTTCACTCTATTTATTATTCAAAATGGACATTTGATTGCGGTGTAAGAACACACCTTATTGGAACTGCCCTGATGAAGTCTGTTGCGTATACCGCTTTTAGACAAAACACGTGTTGGCTAGGAACCACATGAATGCTGCTATGAGCTATGAAAAAATAAAAGAAGAAGAAAAAGTAGATGTGTGGACTTAAACCTTTTGTTGGACTCTCACGGCAAACAGTTGTACCTCTTCCTTTGCTCGGGATACAACAGACTTATATTTAAATATAACATTGGAGTACCGATTTGGCATTAACTTGTTTAACACTGGAACAGGCTCAAAGATGGCCGCCATGTATTCTGCATAAAGTAGTAACTATACAAGGCCATCTTCTATTTCCATGTTTTTTAATCCACGTAATGCACGTTTTGCACTTTAAAATGGTGTTTTGCACTTGGTTACACTGACATCGAGAAAGGCAAAACGCGTCTGTCAGTGCGGGGGAAGGGTTTGCACGAATAAAGAAACTTGAAGCAGCGAGTGTGCTCTCCTGTGTACGCTGTAAGAATTGCTGGGCTTGTGGAGAAATATATATATATATATCCAAGCAGTCCTGACTTCAGGATCCTCAGATACCAGTGACAGACCACAAACAAGCTTCAAACGTTCAGTTAGTGCATGAATCTTTATTTCATAATGGCGTTCGTCAGCATGACGCGTTTCGGCTGCACACAGGCAGCCTTGATCACATGACGCCCCGGATTTAGTTTAAGCTTATATACATACACTTCCTGGTTAGGCTAGATTGCCACAGTAGTAAAAACAGACAAAATACTATTACACTTTTTTTTTTTTTTTTTTTTTTTTTAAAACCTTTATTTGTAAAATGCACAATACACAGCGTCTGCCTACAACCCCTCGGGGCCGGCCGCTATGACATATAGGAAAAGGATAGAGCAGAATCAACAAAACAGAACGCCATTAAAGCTGTCCATTAGCAAAGAGTATTGCACGTAGCATGGAACAAGAACATGAGGATATAAGAAGGTTTAATTTTATAATTTAGTCGAGTGCAATTCTAAAACAACAAAACAAGTAAAAGCCAATCAATGACCAGGATAGCCATTATCATTCGAGGAGCATCCGGGAGTAAGAGTGTTAGAGGAAGGCATGTGACAGAAAACAAATGACCACCATATAAGAACCAAGATCAACCGCTATGTCACATGATGAGAGGATACAATAAACTCCCCAGTAAGACTGAACCCCAACCTCAAAGAGAGCGAAGAGAGATAGAAAGGGGAAACAGAAGAAGAGAAGAAAAAGAAAGAGGGCCATAGAAACAAAGAGAAAACATAAAACACATCCCATCCCCCCACCCTGCATACCAGCGGAAGGCCACGGCCCACCCCCCCCCCCATAGGCATGCCTGTCGCCCCAAGAAACCCCCAAGTGGGAAAGAGAGTATTGAGAGTGAGAAGAACCATCCCACCCTCCGAACTCTCAAAGAAGGCAGGGAGGAGCTAAATGTAACGCAGTCTCGGTCACCACCGGTCCTATTAACAGCCCTCGCTCAAAATACCATCCGCATAAGGGTAGTAGCAAACAAAAGTGCAGGTGGGGAAAGACATATCAAATAGACGTATAAATCAAACAAAGAACAGTCCCATCATAGTCCCCACCCGTCGATGCATCCATTACCCTTAAGAGATACCGAGGACCAGCAGAAATTCCCAAGACCACCATCATATATTTCCAGCCGCCCGATCTCGGACCCCGCGACCAATACAATACCCACATTCACTATCCCCGGCAGTCCATCAGTATCCCAGCAGTGCGAGCAGAAACAAACCGTGCATAACGGGAGACACCCTCAGCCCTGACCCCCGTGATGGGAAGCAGCGGCATAGTCCAGCCTCGTAGTAGACATCTTGGAAAAGGCGAACGAGTAAAGTGTAGTAGCATACATCAGTCCAACAACGTTAGTGTTCCGTCAGCCATAACAGCCTCCGACCATCCGTAAACCATAGAGACAATATCAGCCTTGTCCCCGTCGATCTAGCCCATCAGTGAAGCCCGGGCGGGCAGCGGCCATCTTGGGCGAGAAGCGCAGATGCGGGGACCACCACCGAGTCAAGAGCCCCACAAAGAATTGTGTCCCATGTTGCGCCAAACAGACAGTAGCTATCCAATCAGGATAGAAACCCAGCAAAAGTACTTGAAGGCCGACCAGCCAGGGCCAAAGCAACGATCCTCCGGCAGAACAGGGTGGCACCCGGGGGGGCCCCATGGTGGGCTCAAGACAGGTCGACCCACAAGTAATCTTCAGCCAAAGGGCAGGGTCCACTGCCACACGCCTCAGCACATCCAGGGTGGGGGGCTCGACAGTCGATTCATCTGGGGGGTCCCGCATCGATACATATGGCAGGGCGCTCGGGGCATCACCACCAATCACCGGGTGCAGCGGGGCTGGCGAGGGGTAGCTGGCAGCGCTAACGTTCGTAGGCTCTCCGGGCAATACAGCATCCAGACGGTCACTCAGGTCCTGGGCGCTCGCTCTGATGAGTGATCTCAGGTCGCATAGGGCATGTAAAACCTCAGCAGGCAGGATGGGTTTCTCGACAGCAGAGTCACGTCCCCGGAGGGCGCCGCCATGTTGTCGCCCGCTGGGGCGTCCACCGGAGTCCATCCCGATGATGAAGCTGATAGTGTTATGAAGTAGTGCAGTTAGCACGGGTCGACACTACAAGGCAAACCCCAGCTGTCCCAATGCTGCCAGAAACTGCTCACACAATGGAAGCGACCCATGCAGGTCCCCAGAGGCTGCGAGCTAAGATACAATGCTTCCAAGAAGATGGCGTCCACCGCAGCACAAAGGAACGGGGACTAGTCCAGCGCCGATCTCGAGCCAGGCGAAGGATACAATGTGACGCTCGCTACAATTTCAAAGGCGAGCACGGAGGCATGAAGGCGCGGAGGGTCGGTCGGCAAACTGTAGCAAGTGTTGCAACAGTATCTCCTCAGCCGCCGATCTCTCCCGCTGCAGGCTATCGTTGTTGTCGAGTCCAGGGGCAGCCGCGCTGGGGAATAAAGACCCGGACTATCACACGCCACGGAGGGACAGGACGAGGACGGAGCTCCGGTGCTACTGCGAGCCAGCCCACAGGGAGCACATCATCCAAGTCGGGAGATCAGTGCGGTTCCGAAGCGCCCACTTCCAAGCAGGATAGGCATCAGGATATGGTGCTCTTCGGGAAGAAAGCAAACGGGTCGGTGGAGCCGAAGAGTCAGGCGGCCATCTCGGTTGCTGGCTAGGCTCCTCCCCTACTATTACACTTTCATTGAGTCCCGGATTCCTCTCACATGGTATATCGTAACTACTAGCTCAAAAACATATAAATATATTTTTAAGATCAAGTATAAAAATTACGATAAAATATTTACTATATACAACAAACCATAAATTAAAACTGTAAAATCAGAGTTAATTCATACTGTTTTCAATAGTTTGTACTGTGCGAAATACTGGCCAAGAGGCCAAAATCAAGTAGACCCAGTAGAATCATTATGAAAAAACACAATCAGTCTAAATATTGTCTGTCCTACTTACAATATGCAATCAACTCCTCAGATAAAGTGCTAGTGCATAAAAGTACAAATATTCCATTGTGCAAAATGTGTCCTAAATATCAAGGAAAAAAAGCATGATATTTAAAATCATATCATTGGATCCCAGGATACAAAATATTAAAGTGTAAAATGTGAATTAAAAATTATTTGTGTTTGAAAAACCATGGTCTTAGGTTGCTCGATTTTCAATATATCTGACAATCATAAAGTGCAAGTGCATGAATAAATAAGTCATTATAAAACTGCGATTTACACAGAAACTAATTCATGACTATACACACAATCCATATATAGTACTAATAATGATATTCAAAGAACTTTAGATCCACTAATTCACTGATCCAGACTATATTGTTAAAACCGCTCATACAAGGTAGATTTATAGAAAATTTCGAAGGTCATCCCACACATTCAGCCCATTTGGGATTCTGGAGTCTAACATTAAAATATATTTAGACTCCAAGTGTATGAGTTGCTTCTCTCTGTTGCCTCCCCTGATTTTTTTGGGTACAGAGTCAATAATGAAATACCTCAGATCATTTAGGTTTTTAGCATGCACAAGCCTAAAATGACGAGCTACAGGATAGTTTTCATCCGAATTTACTATAGCTCTTATATGTTGTAGGATTCTGACATATGCTTGCAATTTCGTACTCCCAACATACTGCAACTTGCATGTACATTGAATACATAAACAACATAGTCAGTACGACATGTGTAAAAACCATCAATTTTACTAGGAGTAGATTGTAGTATAGATTGATACTCACTAGTATTGATCCCGAATTTACATGCTCGGCATGAAATACATTTAAAAAATCCTCTCTTTGTAGATAACCAATTGTCTTTACTTATTACCTCTGGGATTGACCTTACCAAAGCATCTCTCATAGAAGGACCCCTTCTACAGGTAATGCAAGATTGGGGGGGTCAATATTTTCGCCAGTGTAATATCAGTTTTTAAGATGGGCCAATGTGTATTAATAATAGCCCTCACCTTCCTTTCCTCTACATTAAAGGTTGTGATTAGTCTGATCGGTTCCATAGATGCTGGGTCACCTCCAGCATCTATTCCTTTAATTTGTTTACTGGAACTAGTGGATTCCAAGAATTCCTCTCTCGATTGTTGGTTAGCTTTCTTTAGTGCTTCTCTAAGATTATTTAACTTATACCCTCTAGCCAAAAATCTATTCAGTGCTTCTTGTTGACATGTTTCCAGATCTATCGGTGAACTACAGATCCTACGCATCCTTAAAAATTCACCATAGGGTATACTTTTTATCAGGTTACCTGGGTGTGCACTGCTGGCATATAGTCTAGAGTTACCTGCCGTGGATTTACGATGGAGTTTTGTTTGTATGCCCTGGTTATCAATATAGATTTCCACATCCAAAAATTGAATTCTACATCTACTGATATCAGCTGTGAATTGAAGATTCAAATCATTTTGGTAATCACCTCCACAAATCAAATTATTTAGCTGATTCTATAGATCCCTTCCAGATCATACATATGTCATCTATGAATCGCCAAAATTGCACAACATGAGAATCAAACATAGTTCTGTGTGTACCCATGAGGTCTTGTTGGCTAGGATCCACATGAATGCTGCTATGAGCTATGAAAAAATAAAAGAAGAAGAAAAAGTAGACGTGTGGACTTAAACCTTTTGTTGGACTCTCACTGTAAACAGTTGTACCTCTTCCTTTGCTCGGGATAAAACTGACTTATATTTAAATATAACATTGGAGTACCGATTTGGCATTAACTTGTTTAACTCTGGAACAGGCTCAAAGATGGCCGCCATGTATTTTGCATGAAGTAGTAACTATACAAAGCCATCTTCTATTTCCATGTTTTTGAATCCACGTAATGCACGTTTTGCACTTTAAAATGGTGTCTCGCACTTGGTTACACTGACATCGAGAAAGGCAAAATGCGTCTGTCAGTGCGGGGGGAATGGTTTGCACGAATAAAGAAACTTGAAGCAAGGACCAGCGAGTGTGCTCTCCTGTGTACGCTGTCGGAATTGCTGGGTTGTGGAGAAATATATATATATATATATATATATATATATATATATATATATATATATATATATATATATATATATATATATATATATATATATATATATATATATATATTTTGGATTGTTTGGTTTTTAATGGACAAATAGTGTTTTATGCTTTAAGCAATAATTTGTGCTGATTAGTTTGCTAATTATGTTTCACCTTTTAACTCTAACTTTTATATTTAAAGGTTTAACACATTTTCTAATTATGTATTAAATTTTTATTTTATTAAGAATTGGATGGATAGTGTTTTTAAAATAATGATTTCTTAACTAATGTCGGTTGGGTACTTTTTAAAATCAAATAATTAAAAACTGAAAAGAATTGATTCATGTATTAATCAGATTAACTTTTAAATTGGGAAGTAATTACTTGCAATTATTATTAAAAAATATTATTTGATTTAAGTTTAGAAACAAAGGTAATTATTTTTAATCGGTTAGGTGGTATTCTGTGGTTTTGGTTGTGTTTTTGTTTCAATTTACTTTGTAATTAACTTACAGCCAGATTCATCATTTTCCCGTTTTGCGAGTCCTTAATAGCGATTATTAAGGAATCGCTATTAAGGACTTGCAAAACGGGATTCATGTAGGAATCGCAAAATAAATTGCGATTCCTACAGCTTCCTTATTTGCGATTAGCAAATTGCTAATCAAATTGGAATAACAAATAAGGAATAACTCCCCATTCATTCCTATGGGCCTAAAGGCCCATTTGCTAATCGCAAATAAGGATGCGATTTCAAGGGTGCCAGGAGTGTCCAAATGAAAATGTAGACTGATGATGCGCACACACATGTCTACAGGACATGTGTGTGTGTAACATAGAAAATGCACTAAAGTGCATTTTTTTTAGTTTTCACTATTTACCACGAAGTCAGACTTCACGGTAAATAGCGGCCAAAAATTGAGAATTCGCAAATAAAAAATGGTTAATGAATAGCATTTAAGGAATCTCAAATAGAGATTTCTTAAATGCAATTCCTAGCAATTTAGCGATTTTGCTATTAGCGATTATTGCATTTGGGATGATGAATCCCAAATGCAATAAAGGCACCCTTGAAATCGCATCCTTATTTGCGATTAGCAAATTGCTACTCGCAAATAAGGAAAAACTCCCCATTCATTCATTCATTCCATAGGAATGGGGAGTTATTCCTTATTTGCGATTATCAATTTGCTAATCGCAAATAAGGATGCGATTTCAAGGGTGCCCCTGAAATGAAAATGTAGACTGATGATGCGCACACGCATGTACAAAGGACATGTGTGTGTGTAACATACAACTTAGAAAAATGCTTTAAAGTGCATTTTCTAAGTTTTTGCTATTTACCACAAAGTCAGACTTTGCGGTAAATAGCGGCCAAAAATTGCGAATTCGCAAATAAAAAATGGTTAATGAATTGCATTTAAGGAATCTAAAATAGAGATTCCTTAAATGCAATTCCTCGCAATTTAGCGATTTTGCTTATAGCGATTATTGCATTTGGGATGATGAATCCCAAATGCTAAAATTGCGCTTTTCTCAGAATCTGGCCCTTTGCAAGCGCAATTTTCAATGATGAATCTGGCTGTTAGTTACATATTCGTTACATTTTAAAAGTAACTTTTTTTGTAAATAATTATGTTTAGAATGAAGATATTTTTGTTTGTTTGTGTGTTTTTTGGATGGGGCTGGGGTATCATAGTTCATTTACGATATTTTACTATTTAGTTAAATATTTTTAATAATGTATACAATTTACACATTTATTAAAAAAATATTTTTTAACAATTCTATTATTTTTTATTATTTTAGGAGGAAATAACATTATTATGATCTAATGAATGTTATTTTCCAAATCAATGCTTTTCTCCAGTGTTTGTTATATTAGCGTTAGAATAGTAAATCTGACTCATCAATGGATGGACTTTCCCCAATGCTTGTTAGACTGAATTTAGAATATAATCTGACTTCCCAATAATGTTGCACTTTCCCTGTTTGTTGGACTGTGAAGAGTCAATCTGACCCCTTCAATGTAGGCATATTTATATTTACCTATGCAATGATGATATTTTGGTCTACGACAGTCTTGTACTTTAGTTTACAAGTATATAATGTCAACATTTTGGTTTTCGATATTTCTTCCTGAATATTTTTTACTTGATCTATCTTTGAGTTCAATCATCTATAATAGGGCAGGTAGGGCACATGATAATGGTTAGATGTGGTATGCCTTTGTTTCTATTTCCATTTGCTCCTGTTGCCACAAACTTCTTGCCACAAGTATTGAAACAAGGATTAAAAGTCCATTTCATCAGCATGTTTGTACCCATAATATTTCAATGCTTCACAACAAAATGTATTGTATTACTGTAATGTCTTAAGTGTTGTTGTTTTGTGTGCTTTAACACACATGCCAGTAAGGATCTTCACTATGGGTCTCATGTGTTTGTGCTGACTCTGATGACTCAATTTTTGTTTCCCTTTAGCAGCAGGTGTACCCCTGCAGCATGCTCAAATGACCTGTTGACCCTGATGACTTATTGTTTGTTCTGACTCAACATTGTTGTTTTCCTTTGACAGCAGGTGCAACTTCTGGAACATGTTTGAGGGCTTGCTATTCATGTTTGTTTTTTAAAAGGAGCTGCCACATCGAGGAGCCAAATACCCAAGAGGTTACCTCAAGTTCAGAGAGCTATTCCGGTCTTCATACAGATCAAAGCTGCACATGTTTTCTGACTCCATACTCTCTAACTGCATGCATTTAGTCCCTGTTCACCTTCATCAGATGTTCGGATGAGGTACCGCCTTCTGACACTCAAGCAGAAACTCTTCTGATGAATTGGGAAAAAACAGCACTCCAGTGATGTGGCAAGTTGGGAGGCATGTTTTGATCTGAATTAGTGGTTGGTGAAAGGAGAACAACCAACAATAGCACAAGAGAAACAATGGGAACTATCACCAAGTTTCCCCTCAGTGGAGATTTGTCTTTGGTTATATAGGCTTGTTTCGGGAACTCACAATTAACCTTGAAAAGAACTGTTCCAGATTTTGATTCAGGAATATCATGTACTTTGTGTTTTTTAACGCAAGGAACTGTAATTGTGGAATTTTCTCTCTTAGTGGAAACAACCAACATGTTCTTGTGTGAAATTTAAAAACAATTCTCTGTAAAAGTAAAATGAAGATTCCGAAGACGATGTGCTGGCCCCGTGGTCGATGTACCGGGTACGCACCACAGAAAGACGAGAATGTGCTGGCTCCAACAAATCCAACAGTGAAGAAGCACCAGGTCCAATGAGGATGCGTGGGTTCTGAATGTAGAGCACCTTAGGCCTCACTTTCAAATGACCAGGACTGGGGTGGAGCCACTTATTGGACAGACTCACATCCAGGTGCAGATGCATATGGTTCAAGTCTTTGATATCCCTGAACCTTGGGAACAGGAGGCAAGCCAGCAAGCCCCTGGAGTCACTCTAGGTTCAAGTGATGCAGGCCAGTCCTTCTCCCGTGGCAGGAGAACAGAAGGCAGCAGGGCTGCTAAGTGGGGTAAGAGCACAGCAAGGCAGAGTTCAACAAAGCAGCAGTCCAGTGGAGTAGCAGTCCTTCCAGCAGCACAGTGGCTCTTCTTCCGAGCAGAGTAGTTTAAGGTCCTGAAGTGAACTGAAGTCATGGTGTCAGAGGTCCAGTACTTATACCAGTGGTACCTTTGAAAGGGAAGAGACTTTAAAGAAAAGCTTTGAAGTGAACAGAGGTTCTCCCTTTCTCCCCTGACTCCAGACCCATTAATACAGATAATTTTTGATGTCAATGTTTATAATAATATATTTGCATACACAAGCAAAATCGCATCACTATGAACAAATGTGCATGTCATGAACTCTCCATCAACCCTGAGTCAGAAATACGTGGTCAGGCAGTCTCTGCAGCCTAGGCATGAGGTAACTGATTGACAGGTCACAGGTGGGGTGGGACGTAGCCGGCAGATAAACACACGAACAGCAAATTCAGGTCCATCCCACAGATAAGCGCAGCAACACCACAATAGTCCTGGGAGATTGTCCCCAATAAAGCACACATAGCTGGGGGGGTGCTCGTATTCCCAAAATATCATAAAGTCAGATGCCACATGAACTTACGAACACATATGCAATCAGAACACAGCGCACGCAGTACAAGCGCCCCTCATGCCAGACATCTGGACATGTTACCCACTGGCCCACATTGTGTCCACGCAATGTCGAGGCCCATCTGCATTTGTTATCAGGGGCCTTTTTTACGACTCCACAGACAAGGACTGCATTCTTTTACCAAACAAGGATAGCAAAAAGTAATTTTATGATACTCTAAACCTGTAGAAACACTAGCTCAGGTTGATTGTATTTTGAGACAGTCCTCAGACCCGCTTCTGTAACTGTGCTCCTGGACGAAGTGTTTAACTAAACCAACTGCTCCTCTTTTTCCAAATGCCTCGTCTTTAGTTTTTTCAAGGTACATCCATATTCGAGCAACAGGTACACTGCAAGGTTGTGATTTTAAATTGCGAGTTCAATGACACGAAACTTGAAAAGTCTGTCTCTTCTCAATTGGGAATTACACTTAAAAGATGTAATAAAATAATTGCTAATGTTAGCCACCTGGTAGAACTAGGCCTTGCAATAGTGAAAAACGATATTGGGAGTTTTTCACTTCCAAGACATGTAAACTTAAAGTACATGTCCTGCCCTCCAAATACACGACACCATGCCCTGTGGGTAGACGGGGTCTAGTTTAAGGGTGACTTATATGTATGAAAAGGACAGGTTTAGGCCTGGCATGAAGGTTATCTTTCCAGATCAAGGTGGCAATTTACAACTGCACCTACAGGCTCAGCGATGGCAGGCCAGAGCCATGGTTAGAGGGCTACTTAAGTGGGTGGCACAACAAGTTGTCTGGCCCACTACTGGCATTTAATTAATGTCAGACACATGCAGTGCGCTTTACTAGGGACTTATAAGTAAATTAAATATTCCAAATTGGGGTTAAGCCAATGTTACCTTGTTTAGGGGAGAGAGCTCAAGCACCTTACCACTGGACAGCTGTGGTAAAGTGTGCAGAGTCCTAAAACCAGTGAAAACGTTTTCAGAAAAATGGAGGGGCACAGGCAAAAAGTTGGGGGAAGACCACCCTAAGGCTGTGATGTGTAATAAGAATGAATGTACAATAGCATATTAGTCTATCATGGCAATCTCATCCCTCTGATATTTTGGCAATTGATGATTGTGATTGAGTCAAGTGATGGTCTAGCCACCTGCACTCATGGGTATTGGCAATTATATTCTGGTTACCACTACTATGTGTAGTAGTGAGTCATTCATAACACTGGCCATTTTACATCACTATCTGAATGGTTCACCTAAAAAAAAAACAGCGGAGGAAGTGCTTACATTATGGCAGCCTATTCTGCTGCAGTGTTGACTGATGAGGATTTTGATTGCTTAAATTGTCTGACCCAACTGAATATGATCATATGGACCCCAAATAGCACATATCAAATCACTACTCTTACATGTAATGTGCTTTCAACATGGGCTAGATATGACACTATTGGAGAAAGTCTTGGTATTGGAGGTAAATTGGTACGATGTGCAAGTCCTACCTTAGTGAGGTTCTGTGCTCTTGTTTATACAAAACGTGCTTTCTTAAAGGCAACTGCTCATGAAGAAACCAAATGCCAATCTATGTTATTTGATTTGTTTATGAAAATACTTAACAGGGTAATGTAGACACACAATCCAGTTTTTAGGCTCGGGTAGCCCCTTGCACATATTTTGGAATAGAAGTCTCTAAAAGTCATCATTTTGTTTGCCATTTCAGTGATTGGGTAAAAACTGTTCAAAGATTAAGCTGTTGCATGAGGCTCTTAACTGGTGCTTTGAGTATTGACAACGGTAATTCCCCTTGGTAGGTTTTGTTTACAAGACACTGCTGAGTTTGTCTACCATATTTATGATAATTTGATATAAACAATTAATGGATCAATTGTTCATTTAATGACTGAAATAGAGATCACTGATAGGAGTATAAAGTCACACAGTAAAATTGCATACAGTAGAGTTTAGTGCCTTACCAGATCAGGAAATGTCCTTGATATTGTTACTCCATAGTTTGATGTTTTAGAGAAAGTGGATGCTGTTTTGGGTGATACATTTAAATTTGAAGCTGGTCTTGACTACCTTAGCCTCTATAAGAGTAAGTCTGACTAACATAGAGGTACCTTTCTTTCGTTTGTTTGGTCATAATAATCTTGGAAAAGACTGTAATAACCTTAGTGGAACTAAGATTAGTCTCATTTAGAGTCTCTGTAATTAATGTCCGGACCTCTTTCTGGGGGCAATGGGTGGGTAGGATATCAGCCTTGGGTTTAAAGTTGAAGCTCTCTATTACTTCAATCAGATGGGTACTGACTCGCGCATAGATTGTACAGACAACATTCTTGATAACAATATCTTAACAATAATGTTGTATTTACATGGAGGTTCAAAAGCTGAACCACGTGCACAAATGGCAGATCTTCCTGGAGGGCCTCCAGAGGTTTTCTTTGGGAAGTGTATATACAGTGAGTGTCCTGGTGCACATGGTGTTAAGAAAGTAATGTTCATTTTTATTCTGAATTTCACCAAGATGTACTTGCATGTTTGCATTATGAGTAAGGATTTGGAGGAATGACAGATGGTCTTATTTTGGTTTGGAATAATAATGGTTTTGGTTGGTATACATTAATACAAAGTATAGTGCTCTAAGTTGTCAAATTGACCTTGGTGTTGATTTTTGTCATTACTTGTTCCTTATCTGCTGTCCATGTAGTTATTGAATGATTCCTATTCAGTGACGTGAGAGTTTTTCTTTTATCACATTGGAAGGAATATTTTTTGTTTAGTTTTTAAATCCATGATATCTTTCAAAGCCCAGGTATTCAAGTGTATAGATCTTATTCGGAATAGAATGGTTCAAGGTTCCAGGGGCAAGGCAATCTGAGTCCTGTTGATAGACCGTGGGCTCACCAGCTCAACATGCTCACCTGGGCCCGTATGTTTATGTATACATTAAAACAGGTAAACCTACACTCAATCAATTGGGGTTCATACCGTTTGGTTTTTATACCATTTACCTTACCAATCCAAGTCCCCAATACCTATAGTCCTAAAGGATCAAGGGAGTTAGAGAGAAAATAGGTAGCAATAATAACATTTAGCATTTCATAAATGACCACAAACTCGGGAAAGGTTTAAAATCTTTATCTAAGTAAAATCTTTGAAAAACTTATAAAACATAAAACTCAAATGTATTTCTTATTCTGTTTAGACTAATGCAAATTTTAAAACATAAGCATTTCAAAATGATTTGAAGAGAAAATGTCGTTAAGCATTTAAACAGAGGGTGGGTAAGAGAAAAGGGAAAACAGTACAATGACAAACCCACACTTTATAGTTATTTAGAACAGTGTGATTACCAATCCTGGTCATAGGCTGAGTCAAAGAATAAGAATCCCAAAGTATAGGTGCCAGCAGGAAAGAACAGGTGCAAGCCAGAATCGGGACAGATTACAGACCAAATTGGATCAGGATAGGAACAATACAGGCTAAGACCAGCACCACAGTTAAAGTTCAAAACGCCAGTGTTGTAAACCCTCTCTGCTGCTAACAGTCGAAGCCCGTTTGGGTCATCGATCTCCTTCCCATAACCCTGATTGGGTTATCGAATCTTCAGACAGAGTGCTCCACCAGCAACTCTGCTCTCGATCACCTATTGAGTGCGCTGGGTCAGTGACAGGTCAGCTATTCGGACCAGTCGGACAAACTAACTAGCTAAGCCTACCCTAGTTATTATATACTATTTTTCAGGTCAATGTACCACCCCGAATGGTGCAAATGTGTGAATCCCACAATGTTATTGGACAAGAATGAGGAGTAGCCATCACACCATTTTCTTCTGAAGCAACTTGTCAATCATGTATTCAAATTATTCCATCCCATAACTTTTATTCCACCCAGTAGTGAAATGTAACAATAAACAATTTAAAACAATTTAATCAATTGAGCTTCCTCTGGCAATGCAAGGAGTTCACTCTTCTCTGCCTTACATGTCCGTCTTGGCCATGATTCAAGGCTACAGCTTCTATGGCTTCAGGACATTTGTCGCACAGGCGCAGTGTCTCCAAAGATGGATTTCAGCAAAGCATTTAGGCCTGTTTTTATAACATGTAAAAATAGGAAAGAAAAAGTTTTAGAGACACAGAATAAATGAATGCACTGTATACCACTTCTTTCTACTCTATTCCCATTATTATATTTTATGTATTGCGTTAAATGTTAAGCGAAAACAAACAGCTTAGCGAAGCAGCGATGCAAGCTTCTTGCACGTTAGGACACATAACAGCCATCTTAGTTTTATTGCGCAGAAGCAGAAGTTTTCCCATCAAGCATGTCACGTGGGCATGACAGATGCATGCGCAGTAGAAGATCCCGCGTAGCAGGGGCCATTTTAGTGCAAGTGGATTTATAGTTAGTAAAAGTACATTGGCAAGCTTCAACTAGATTCCTAATATGTAGTGTAATGCAATATTAATAAGACAAAACATGTTAGTTAGTACATTAATATTATTTTCGAGAGGGTTGAGTGCGAGCAAGTCACTTTACGTGTGAAACCTTGCTCCATCACAGTGGTCTCTGTGTTAACGTGAATTTATTTTTCTGAAACCTAAACTATCTGAAGACTTTCTTTATTTTCATTTCAAAATAATCTTTATTAATTTTCTAAAACAAACATATCAGGAACAAGATAGACAAAGTAATTCAAGGGAGGGCAAATAATACAGGGATGATAATGAATCATAAAGTCTCTTGGAGAACGCAGCCATGGTACAAGAGTTGTATACATATTCAACATCAGAATAAGTGAGATGTTCATATGTCTGGATGAGGATATAGCAGGAGGGTTATAAGTGAAGGACAAGGTATAAAGACACATATTTCATTCAAAATTCAGTCTCTTACCTTAGAGTCTTTAAGGGATGAATAAGGTTTATTGCGAGCAAAGTAGTTCAGGGGTCTGGATTGTGGTTTCCATGGGGAGTGTAGTAAGGCAATGTTGTTGACCCCACCTGATATGTGATACCCATTTGATACAAACGTGAAAGGAAGCCTTATGTGTGTACTTCCGTGTAGAGGTAATGGCTTTAATTACAGATGATAGTAAGAGATCAAGTAGAAAGCGATCTGCAGGGCTCCTGGTGTTCGGGTCAAGGAATCCTTTGATGAGAAATGAGAATTCCTTCTTGGGATGGATGTTAAACAGTTTTGTAAGAAAGGAGAAAACAGAAACGTGTCACTGATTTGCAATAAAGTAGTTGGGCAAGGTCGCCGACTTCTTTGCAATTCCAGCAAATGGGGCTCTTTAGAATTTTCAGGGTGTCTAGGCAAGAAGGTATCCAGAAGGCTTTGTGAATTAGCCAAAATTTGGTTTGAGAGAGTACTGGTGATATTTTATGTGTGGTGACCAATTTCCATATGGCTTCCCACTCTGACTCGGAAGTGGGATTGGAAACGTGAGTTTCCCAGTATTGTATTATGTTCTTGTTTGCCTCTGTAGTCTTGGGTCATAATACATGATATAGTTTAGATACATGGTGAACTAGCTTGTTAAGTTTATGGATGAGTGTTGGGAGAGACGGTGTCATGAAGGACACCTGCCTGCTTAAAAGTCATTAAAGCTGGCCATACGTATTTCCTCAACCAGGTTAAAGAGGCGGAGATGGTTTTAGCAAAAATTACCAATGTATAAGACTTAAAGGGACTAGATGCTGATATTCTTTGAATCTCATTAATGTTCAATAAGGTGTTGACAAAATGACAAACTGATATTGCATTTGGGGGGTCTAGATCGATACACTTAAAGATGAAGGCGAGGGGCATACGGATAGCTGCACCCACAAGAGGCTGCCCACCCAAGGGCAGCAGGTGCGTAAGGGGGGGATTTCCCTATGGTACGGGGGAGGACAGAGTAGGGAGGGGGAGGGAGTGGGAGAGGAGTATGGAGGGGGAAAAATAAAAAAATGACATGACAAGTCTAAGTGAGAATAATTTGGCAGTTATAAGATGCAAAATTAATAGGAACGTTAAGAAAGGGATAGAGATTTATGATTTCACTTACATCCGAAATGGCGTACTGTAGTTGTTTAGCTTGGAATGCGTCAGGCTTGAATAATAAGACTAAAAGAAGCCTAGTCTACGAGGAACTGAAAATGTATGATGCTCAGCTGGTTATGTTAACAGAAACACATATTTGTTTTAAGGACAAAAAAAATTCTGACCCAACTGGGATACGAGATGGTAGTTTGCACAACTTTAAATGCCCCAATAAGAGGAGTTCCAATATTAAAGAAGAGAATAATGCGGGGAGAAGTGATTAAAACTGCTGCAGATAACGGGGGTCAATGGGCAATAATGCAAATGCGGATAGAAAAATGTAATTATGTCTTTTGTGCTATCTATGGGTCAAATAGAGATGAACCACATATATTTGATTGGTTGAATGTAGAATTATTATCCTGGGAGGGCAAACTTATTTTGATGGGGGACTTTAATTGTGTATTAAATTACGAGCAAGATGTGACGAAGAGAGGGATATTCCCACACATGCGTAAAACGAGAGCGGCAATTCTGGAACTAGCAAAGATACATAATGTGAAAGATATATGGCGCAGCCTTTATCCAGGCATACCAGGGTATACTTATTACTCATCCCCCCATAAACTTTGCTCTCGAATAGACTTGGCTTGGGCTTCAGATGCACTAATGGATTCAGGACATATGGAGATTATGCCAAAAATTTCCTCTGATCACAATCCTATTATCTTTACATTTTGTTTAGCCCAAAGGCCAAAAGAAATACACCCCTTTACGTTTCCAAGATACTTACTATAGGATGAAGTTTTTGTAGCAGCCCTTAAGGAACATATAAAGGAATTTATTATAAACAATATTGGTACTGCCACTGTTTTATCAGTATGGGATGCTTGCAAGGCCTCTATTAGGGGGATAGCACAACAATATGTATTCAAACAAAATGCAATATGAAGGAAAGAGACTAAGACAGCGAAGGCCAATATTTTGCAGATTGAGAAACAACTAGCTGATAATCTCAGAGCCGAGGTGCTGAGTAGGTTAGATATTGCTCAATTGGAAAACAAACTTTTGACTTTGCGCTCAACTATAAAAAGTTCACTTAGGGCAAAAAATAGCTGTAAGATACTTAAATATAAACTTTCTCAATATGAATGTGGAGATAGAGTAGGGAATTTTTTGGCTTACAAAGTTGCTAACGATCGTGCATCAACTTTAATTAAATCTATAAAGGGCCCTAACGATATTTTATATTCACAGCCTATACAAATTATGGAACAATTTGCCTCTATTATGAAAATCTATACACTCCAGAGAGCAGGAATACAGAAGATCAGATTCAATCTTACATAAATGATAAACTACCAGTAAAACAATATTTAAATCAGGAAAACCTTGATAAACTGGAAGAGAACTATACTTTAGAAGAACTACGCTTAGCAGTGTTTTCTCTTCCATCTAAAAAGGCGGCAGGAGAAGATACACTTCCAATCGAACTTTATAAAATCTGTGCAGATGAAATTTTACCTCTTTTTTGTTTAGTAGTTAATTCAATTAATGTCACAGGCAAGGCCCCGGACTCTTGGAAAACCGCTAAAATCATGTTCTTTCTGAAAAAAAAACTCCTACAGAATTTGGGTCTTACAGACCTATATCTTTAATAAATAGCGACGCTAAGGCTTACTCGAAGCTGTTATCAATACGATTGGCACCTCTTATGCCATATTTAGTAAATGACCAACAACATGACTTTGTAGTAGTAAGGGATACTACTACCCATGTTAATATGGCCATTACGGCATTTGATGTGGCAGCAACTAATCTCACCCCACTCGGTATGATACTTCTAGACGCAGAAAAAGCGTTCGACCGAGTGGGATGGGATTACTTGTGGAGGGTTCTGAAACAGTTCGGCATTAAAGAGCGGTTTCTTAGAAGTATACAGGCTTTATACAGAGATCCTAATGCTAAAATTAGTTATGCTGGGTCAGTCTCACCAACATTTGCGATCTTAAGGGGGAATTGGCAGGGGTGTCCGCTTTCACACCTGCTTTTTGCTCTTTCTATGGAGCCCTTTATTAACGCCTTGCAAACCCAAGATAAGATTGTACAGATACAACATAAACACAAAATCCTTAAAATAACTGCATGCGCGGATGATCTAGCTATTTATACTACTAATGTGGCGGATGCATTAATCGGAATTACGGAAGAGGCTAAAAACTTTGGAGCTATTTCAGGGTATAAATTAAACCTTAACAAAACACAAATTATTATGAATTATCAAGCTAACTATGCAGTCCCAGGACTTTGCAAATCGGCAGTTTATTTGGGGGTAAAAATCTCTTCTAAGATCAATGAAATAAATATGTTAAACTATGACCCCTTACTAAAGGAGGTGACCATATTGCTTAAAAATGGCATAACATTCCACTTAATTTACTTGGCTGAATTAATCTGATTAAAATGAACATCTTGCCTAAATTTTTATATTTCTTTCGTTCTATTCCGCTGCGAGTTAACAATTTATTCTTCAAAAAATTAGATGGAATTTTTAGCAGTTTTCTTTGGAGTTATAAAAAGGCCAGAAGATCCATGTCCATACTAAAATTATCACTTGAAAGAGGGGGTCTGGATTTTCCGGACTTTAAAGTTTACTTTTTTGCATCATTTTTAGGCCGGCTTCGGAGTCTGTTAGCTAAAAATCAATATTTCTTTTTCTATCAGTTCATGCTTGGCACTTACTCATATCAGTTTTTAGCAAGAGTGCAAGATCCTAACTATTTTAAGCGTGTAAAATGTAAGACCGCAAGAGATGCTGTACGTATCTGGAACTTGATTTTGACTTACTGTAATACTTCTTTTTTTCACACTTAACTACCACTTTGGGACAATCCTGGGCTTCCCGATATCTTTAGTGATAAGACTGGTAGGGACTGGGCTAATTACGGAATTAAGACGCTAGGAGATCTATATGGTTCAGAGGGCTTCTTACAGTTTGCAACTTTACAAATTTTGTATAACCTGCCCGAAGTAATGATATACAAATATCTTCAAATCAAGGACTATTTGATACGGAAAATGAAGTTGAAAAAAATAAACAGCTCGGACATCTGGAGCTGTTTATATACTACGAAAAAGAAGTCTCTAATTAGTATGGGTTATAAATGTCTTAGTCAAAACAAATCGGATGACTGCCTAAGATTGGTGTCAAAATGGACTGTTGACTTAGGAATTAATGTGACACCACAGAATGTCTCAATTGCTTTTGTTAATATTAATAAACTAGTCCATTCCTCTAGCTTGAAACTACAACTATAAAGGACGGTTAGCCAAATATATCATACTCCATTAAAAATATCTAAATGGTCACAAAATATTTTAAGCAGTGATCGCACAAAATGCCCTAAATGTGATCTGGTGGCAGCAGATCTCACACATATGATCTATTCATGCCCCATGCTTACTAAATACTGGCAAGAAATTGAAAATGTCTTACTTCAAAAGCAATTGATTAATACTTCAATCACCGCACCTCTGGTATTACTATCTTTACACCCTATGGGCATTAATAATAGAAGTTGGCTAAGCATAGCTTTGTCCCGTGCGAGACTGGTTGTAGCTAGGGTCTGGATTCCGCAGAACCCTCCTCATACGATTGAGTGTTGGAATCTGCTACATGAAATATATACTATGGAAAAGGTCTTGCTAAGGGTAGAAGCTTAAAAGCTGTTGCTAAATTCAAAAACATTTGGGTTAATTTTCTGTAATTTATAAAGGATCTATGTTGTTTCTCTCGCTTTATATGACATTACAGATCTGGACAAGAAATGTGGTTTATGATTTCTTAGTGATTGGTTTGTTTTTTGTATCTGCTGAACAATGATCCCTGTATCGAATGAAAAAATAATTTCTTCTTTTGTATCTTTAAGAATTGTATTGTATATTTGGACTTGCTTGTCAAAATAAAAAAAAATTAAAAGTGAAAAGGGAGAGACGGTGTCTGTAATAGTGTTTAGGTCTGGTGATGGCCATTTTAATCTTGAGGAAATTGTAAAACTCCAGGGGGCATATTACCAACGATTAGCGATATTTATCGGTAACGAGGCTTAGCAACGAATTTTTTAACGCTAAGCATTGCCGGAAATGATCGCAGAGATGACTTGCTATTAGCAAGGTTTATCTCAGAAGTGCTAAAGATCCTGGCGCTAACTGCCAAATGAGAGATTATCGCTGGAAAACCAACGATAATCTCTCGAAGTTTGGAGTTAGCTTGATGATGGGGTTCACAAACTTAGCCATGATATCCACCTTCCGTAGGATATCATGGCTAAGTCAGGAAAATACCAGGTGTAAAAAAAGCAGCGCTAACCGCGGTTAGCACTGCTTTTTTTTATCACTAACAGGGTTAGCGAAATCCTTGATAATAGGAGAAATGTTGCTTAACAACATTTCTCCTATTATTTTTCTCTGTAACGCCCCCTTTGCATCTGATTAGAGATGCACGGGGATGCGTAGAGAAAAAGGGTGCTAACATGCGAATTTGCATGTTAGCACCCTGTTGCTGATAGGGAGATAATTTTATCTCCGCTTTCTTGGCTTTTAAAGCCAAAAAAGTGGAGATAAATCCCTTGATAATATGCCCCCAAGTGTTCTAGCTGATATTGGGATTGTAAGGTTTAGAAGGATAAGGGGGAGGTGTTGGATCCTAGTTGTTGAGGAAAGGTCCCTTTGGTGATCCATGAGTCCCAATAAAGTGTTTGGCCTTTGTAAGTGATATTCGTGTTTTGCCAGAGGGAGGCTTGGGTAGAGAGTTTTCGTGACTGTAGTTACCTATTTATGATTAATAAGGTATTTTTGATGTTTGTAGTATGTGTTTGGAGCTCGTGAGTTGTTTGCAATTTCTTGTGAGTAGATTTACAGGTTTCAAATTATTCAATATAGCTCTCTCAACCTCCAACCACACAGGGGTATAGTTGTGATGGAGCAAGGATTCGCACATGAAGCGACTTGCTTGTTTTCATGAATCTCGAGTAATGTTAATAAAGTAACCAACATGTTTGTTTTACTAATTCTGCACATTTTATATCAACATTGAGTGTCCGAGTGAAGCTTGCTTATGTATTATACTAACCGTAATACGCTTGCTATCAAGATGGCTGCTGCTACGCGAGGGTTTCTACTGCGCATGCGTCTGTCATACTCATGTGTTAAAATGGCTGCTCTTTGTTCTCACATGCGAGAAGCTTGCACTGCTGCTTTTGCTAAACTGTTCGTTCAGCCTAATCCTAATGGTATAGTTAAAATTAAGATAATGGGTATAGAGTAGAAATACATGGTATACAGTGTATTAATTTATTCTGTGTTCTAAAACATTTTTTTTCTACTTTTCATGTATCGTAATCTTTGGGCCTTGGAGGTTGTTATTACTCCATCTTGAAAGTCTTTCTGCACATGATCAAGCCTAGCAAGAAACTGAACTTGTGTGTCATTGAACAGAAGCCAAGAACAGTCACAGCCAAGATGCACCTGGGAAGCTGAACCTTAACCCTTCTAGAAGAAGCTAAACTGTACTCAATATATTACAATGTATTCAATGTTAAATTCTCCATTGTTAGGTGGAATGAATATGTTATGTGAAAAATAAATTGATGGGCGGGAACGTAAAATTAATATTCAACACTGAAGTATCAGAATTTGGTGTGGTGTGATGACCTCTCCTCACTCTTCGACCAATCAAAATTGGGGATCCTTACACTTGCAACATGGGGAGGTGGTACACTGATCTGGAAAATAGTATAACTAGGGTAGGCTTAGTTAGTTAATTTGTACGACTTGTCCGAATAGCTGACCTGTCACTGACCCAACGCACTCAATAGGTGACCAAGAGCAGAGGGCTGCGGAGCACTCTGTCGGGAGATTCGCTGACCCAATCGGGGTCCGGGAATCTGAGGTGCTGGCGAGGCACTTTGTCGGTGAATTTGATAACCCAATCAGGGTTCTGAGTGATAGCTGCAGAGAGGGAGTAGCGCAGGCATTGCAACTGAACTGCGGGTGCTGGTCTTAACCTTGGTGGTCCTGTCCTGATCCAAATCTGGTTAACCTGGTCGGATTCTAATCTGCACCTGCTGGCCTACTGGCGACTTCATCCTTCTTTGGAGTTTTCTGTCCTTTAAAACTGACCCGTGGCCAGGGCTGGTCTTCACACCATTCTAGGTAAATATAAATCTGGGTGGGTTCATCATTACATATGTTTTTTCTCTTTAGTTCGTTTTCGTTAACATTTTGATTGCATATGTTCTTTTTACTCTTACTCATTCCTTGTAGTAAATGAGCAGTTGTTTCTCTGATTTAATAGAAAGTACCACTTCTTCTTACCCGCCTTATAGTTGAATGCTAAAACGTTCTCATGATTGCATATTGGATTAAATAGTGTGTTCCATTTTTCTTACCTTCGCAATACCTAAATGTTAAAATTGTTCTCGAGATTGCATATTATGTTCCTTTTTCTTACCCTCCCTTTAAAAATTGCTTAAAGTTGTGTTATTTAGTATGTTCCTTCTTTTTCTCACCCTTAGATAAAATTGTGATAAATTGTCTTATTAAATAGCATGTTCCCTTTTCTTACCTTCCCTTTAAATTACTAAATGATCAGCATAATATATCTTTTGCATTGTTATACATTATTTCTGATACTCGTTATTGACAGTCTTTTTGCCTTCAATCTTTGGATCATGACCTTTTATTAAATTTAGATAAAGAGTTTAAAACTCTCCCTGAGTCTGTGGTTATTATATGAGTGCAAATGTCATTTTCCTATTATGCTAACACCCTGGTCCCATAGGCTTATAGGTACCAGTGACAAGGATCGGTAAGTCAATGGTATAGGACCGAGGAAATAAAATAGACTGGTAGTAGAGCAAAGGTTACCTGATTAAGTAATTGTGGAAATGATTATGGGCCTAGGTGAGTATGGTAAATTTATAGTTAGGTGACCTGTGCGCTATCAGTATATTTCCTTGGTAGCAGAGGAAAGGTTAGGATTTAGTTAAAATAGGTAGCCAGTTAGCTGGTTATGAAATTATTATTATGATTGATAGATCAAAATTGATATTATTTGAAAGGTTTTGAAAAATGTATTGATTCTATTGATACTGTGTGAATTTTATGTATGAACCAAAATCGTTCGTACCTGTTATATGTTTGTCTGGAATCCCCGGTGGCAGAATAGCGGGTGGTAAATGGAAGCCACACTGCAGTGAGGACACTTACCTAGAGGAAGTTAGTGCATGGTTAGGTAAAACCGAAAGCACTATTTAGGGTTTTTCTGAATGAATGTGTGAACAAATGATGGTAAAAAGTTTGCTAGCAAAACTTTTGTTGTGATATCTCCTAGTAAGTGTTACACGGAAGGAGTAGCAGGTTCGTCTGAGCTTGATTGATAGCAATATATCCCAGAGTGGATGAGTCCGGAGGAGTAGCAGGTTCTCTAATGCTTGTGTGAAGGGTAGGCAGAAGGGATCTACTCGTAGCATATGAAAAGTAAACGGAAGGGATTTACTTGTAGTGAAACATTTCTTTTCTTTCTAGTCACTCGGGTACAGTGGCGAATGCTTTACGTTGTTGATTAAAATGAACTGCACTTTAAAATAAAAGAATTAAGTTTTGCATTGGGGAACTCGTCTCACGAGAAAGGCTGTACACTCATTGGTTAAAATTATTTGAAACTACAATGTTGATTGGTTCAGGAAAAATAAAAGACGCACAAGTATTGGGAGTAATATGTAAACAAAATTGAGAGTTATCATACGATTTCAAATTTTTTGCAAAATATATGTGGCATTTACATCCAGGACATCCAGTAACTCGACCTGATAGAAGATACAGAGGGTTTGCTAGAGAACAGATGTTAAGGAACAGACCTTACAAAATGTATGGAAGAGAGAGAAAATTGTTACTCGTAAACAGAGTTAAGAATTTCTTTAAAAAAGATAAATCAATTAAAACTAGAGAAGGAGTTATTATTCCACCACCAAATACGCCCGCATCATTTATGATGTTTGACAGGGTTCACCATACATGTGTTTGGTTGGAGAATTGGGTGGAATATACTAAAGATGATGGAATTTTGGCATTTCCCTTAGATGGCACATTTAATGGCAGAATTCTGTTCAATTTAAGGACTTGAATGAATGATTTACATCCTAGACCTAGACTAACGCAATATGAGGCATTAGAAGAAAGGGAAATTGAAGCTTTTGAGTGAGACAGACCTAGAACTGACAAAGGATTGAGTAAGTTCTACCCAAAATTCCCACGAGAAACAAGGGATAAACAAATGAACCAATAGAGACAGAACATGATAGTGGAAGGATTATATCCTGTGTTAACTTTAGACGAACCCACTGGAAGTAAAAGGGCTGAGAAATCAAAACATTTAATGACTAGTGGTGATACAGAAGATGATTATATGGAGGAGGTATTAATGAAAAATCCACCACCTTATAATGAAGAACCAAGTACTGTAAATCCGAACTCCCCATTTTTAAAACCACCTTTAATTCTGCAAGTAATACATGAGACCTCAATCGAAAGGGTATTACAAGAAAGAGAAAGAGAAGCATTAAATAAACAGAGAAGTGAATTGGTTAAGAACATTTCTCAATTAAATACAAGTCCCGAAGCTCTGGCAATTCTAGTAACTATTGGCCCAGTTGTTCCTTTGTCCGGAGATAAGCAAGCTAGTCCAAAAGCTCCGGTTATAACTACATCACTAATACAGCCAAGAAAAGAACCATTGATACTAGACGATCAGGCAAGTGAATGTGAGTCAGTAATCTCCTTAATGGATTTACCAATAAGAGAACCAGAAGGTAGTTCAATCAGAAAAAACACTCCTTTAAATTTACTAGAAGTACAGATGGAGACATCCTCAGGTACGAGAAGTGCAACTGTAGTAACTACTGAAGAGATAGACAGATGGACAGGAGAAATAGAGAAAACAAAGACACAGCCAAAGCCATTGGATATATATAAATTAAGAATTGAATTAGAGGAACTGATGGCTGGAAATGTGGGATTGGACCGGTTAAATACTCTTAGTGAAGATGAATTGTTATTTATTTGCAAAAGCATTACTTGAAATACAAAGGTGTTTCATGAAAAATTAATGGACACCGCAGCCATCATGGGAATTGACATTAGTAAATCTAAAGTATTGCAAAAGCCATATCGACCAGAATTTTCTGACAAAGATTTAGAAAACATGAATGTGTCAGGAATAAAGGTGCAAATAAGAGAGCTACTAGCATTGTTACAGAAATGGGGAGAACTAGAAAAGTGGAAAGCCAGGTGGGCAAAGACAAAGGAAGAGGTTCAATCAAAACAAATGACTTCAGAGTATGTTTTAAAAGAAGTAGAAAAGTGGAAAAATTGTGTCCTATGCGAGAGGTACCAGGTGGAGGTTATGTGCATGTTCCATGGTCCCAACAGGATATTTTATCATTTACAAAACATTTCCCAAAACTGCGTGAAAAACCTGTAGAATGGTACAGACAAGTCGAGAGATTTGTAAAAGTTTCAAAGTGCCTTTTGAAAAATTTAGATGGATTATTCGACATTGTAGTTCCAGTAGATTTATGGACAGAATCTAACATTGCTGTTGACTGGCCTAGTGATGAGTATCCAAGAGACCCAAAGACAGGGGCACCTTCTGAGGACGTTATGAAGAAGTACAACCACGTAATACTCTACCTTAAAGGGAAGGTGCCTGCAAAAGAGACAGACTGGACTAGAATAGATAGAACCACACAGAATAAAGATGAATCTGTGCATGCATATTATGAGCATTTAGTGCAAGTATTCAAACAGTACAGTGGATTGGATAACATAGATATGAAGGATATGACGCATTTTATTTATCGATTTGTGTCAGGATTAAGACCAGAAATTTCACAGTGGATTAAAGATCATAACATTTGTTGGCAGGCAAAACCTATTGATGAGATCCTTAAATATGCTAAGTATTGTGAAGATGAGCTAGACAATAAACGAAAAGAGTTAAAGGAGAAAGTCATGTGGGCACAAGTAAAATTAGCAGAGCAACAAGAACTCCAGTTAAACCAGATAAATAATAATCAGAGTCAGGGTGATGGAAATGGAGGAAAGCTGAGGGGAAAATGTAATAGAGATGAGGCGAAAAGAAAATTTCATTGTCATGGGTGTGGCAAGTTGGAGCACTGGAAGAACGAGTGTAAGGCTGTACAGAGTGGAAATGTGCAAATTATTGATTTTAATCCACAGATGCAAAATGAGGTACCATGGAATACACAGCAGCAGGTAATACAAACCCAGTTACCCCCTGCACCTATGCCAAATTACAGGAGCAAAGCACAACAGAATATAGATACCACACCTTTGGAGGGAAGGAAAAGGAGAGATACAGCAACCTCACAATTTCTTTTGAGTGATACATTTTTTAGTGAAGAACCGTACTGACAGTGCCTGAGAGGGGGGGACGAGGAGCGCGTGCTTGGCTCCTGCTTGCCGGTAGACCAGTCAGGGCCATACATTGAAGGAAAGGTTGAAGGAAATGATGTCACCTTTCTATTGAACACTGGTGCTACCCGTTCTACTGTGAGAACAGCAGACGTTCTAAACCTACCCCTCTCGGGAGAAGCGATCCAAGTAAAGAGCATTTCTAAGAAGCAAATTAATACCCCAGTTACTGAACCAATGGAAGTTAGAATAGGGAATTTTAAAGAAATGCATAGATTTGTCGTATGTGATTCAAGTCCAGTAAACTTGTTAGGTCGAGACTTGTTGTGCAAAATGAATTGCACTATTTTCTGCACCCCAAGTGGTGTTGAAATTCAAACCCCAGACAAAAACAGAATTTATAAATTAATGTTAGCAAAGCAAGAGACAGAAATTAAAAGACTGACAATAGAAGACTTACCTGAAGAACTGCAACAGACGGTAAAACCAAAAGTGTGGGATTTTACTGGAAAAGATGTAGGATTCATGGCAAACGTTGGCCCAATAAAAGTGACAATAAGAGAAGATGTCGTTTACCCAAATACTCAACCGTATAAAATGAGCTCAGAAATAAAAGCAGGTGTTGCAGTAAAAATAAAACGTTTGGTTGAAGCAGGCATTTTACAAGAAATAATGAGTAGTCCATGTAACTCTCCCATAATTGGTATAAAGAAACCGAGTGGCAAGTACAGGGTCGTACAAGACCTCCAAACTTTTTTCAAGATTGTTGTTCGCTGCTGTCCAGTCGTGCCAAATCCTGCGGTGATTTGGTATCAGATACCATGGGAGGCTGGATGGTTTACTGTCATAGACCTGGTGTCACACATTTTTCTCGATTCCATTACACCCAGACAGCAAATTTATTTTCTCATTTGAATTTGACAGTCATGTTTATGTCTGGAATTGTGTCCCTCAGGGGTACACAGAGAGCCCCTCAATTTTTAATCAAATTTTGAAAAAGTGTCTTGAAACTTTGATACTGCCTGGACAGTTAGTTCTGGTTCAGTATATAGACGACTTACTGGTGGCGTCTAAAACTCGAAATGACTGTGTTGTTGATACTATCATTTTACTCAATCATTTAGGTGAAGGAGGACATAAAGTGTCACCAGAAAAATTACAATTCTGTGCTACGTCAGTGAAATATCTGGGGCACCAGATAGAAAAAGGTACCAGAAGAGTTACCTCAGAGAGAATCTGAATAATTAGAAACATGGACTTGCCTCATACCCAAAAAGAGATCAGAATGTTTCTCGGGGTTGTGGGATACTGCAGGTAACGGATTGTGGGATTTGCAGTCCTAGCAAAGCCATTGATACAAATGACAAAGAAAAGAGCAAAAGACCCAGTAGAGTGGGATGACGAAAGCATGACTGCTTTTGTAAAATTACGAGAATGTCTGTGTACAGCTCTGGCACTAGGGATGCCTGACTATTCAAAGGATTTTGCACTTTTTTGTGACACACAAGATAATTGTGCACTTTCAGTTTTGACTCAAATTCATGGTTTGGTAAGATGTCCAGTGGCATATTTTTCTTCCACCCTTGACCCGGTGGCAACTGCATTGCCTGGGTGTCTGAAAGCAGTAGCTGTCACTTGCATGAGCCTTGAGCAGAGTGAGTCCATTATAATGGGACATCCTGTAACTGTGTATGTTCCACGTGCAGTTGTAATTTTGCTAACCAGGACTAAGACCCAGTATCTCACACCTAGTAGGCTGATTAAGTACGAGAGAATCATTGTAGGTGCAGGAAATCTAACCATTGCTAGATGTAATATTCTGAACCCAGCAACACTGCTACCTAATTAACATACTGCAGAAATGAAGGGAGAAGTTGAACATGACTGTATTGATTTGACTGAATATAGTACAAAACCACGACCAGATATAGGAGAAGAGCCATTAATTGATTCAGAATACGAGCTATTTGTGGGTGGCTCCTGTATGAGACATCAGGAAGGAGGTCTGAGCGCTGCTTATGCAGTGTGCACATTGGGAGGTCCAGTTGAAGCATCCCATTTGCCTGGAGTCAAGTCTGCACAAGTAGCCAAATTTGTTGCCTTGGCCAAGGCCTGCAAATTTGGGAAAAATTGGAAAGTAACCATATATACTGACAGCCAGTATGGTTACGGGGTTGTGCATGACTATGGCCAAAAATGGATGCAAAGATAGTTTCAATGTGACCTGAAAGACCCCATTCATCATAATTACGGATATGAACAAACAGTTATCAGAGAGGGTTTTTTATCTTATCTTAAGAGGTTCCACCCATGTTTGTTCATATCCGTAATTATGATGAATGGGGTCTTTCAGGTCACATTGTCACCTTTCCATCATGTTCACCTGTTTCCAAGAACCAATTAGACCTGTCTTAATAATAGACCCACTCGCTGTCCTCCTATTCTATTTGACAGTATGAGCCTTCCTGGATATTCATTGTAGCCTTGGCACTGCAACGTAGCACATGCGCTCTACCTATTACTGTCACTACAGTAAGATCCATCTGAATAATAGACCCAGTCGCTGTCCCCACTCTCTATCAGACGTAAAAAGCCCGTCTGGTCCCACAGCGCAATACATACGCTTGATGTATCACTACAGCGTTATACCCCGGCACTTTAATTCTAGCCTGCCCGACTTACGCTGCATAATATAGCGCCCGTTTTCCACGCATGCGCAGTTACTCCCTTTAGCCGCGCATGCGTATTAGACAAGACCTTACACGCATGCGCGTTAGGTAGAGTTCAATGGGAGCGCAACACCGGAACCTGGGAGATTACGATCTCCGTATTTGGGCTTTTACCGGACCTTATCATTCAATTAACCACCACTAATTACTCCCAGGGGTAGTATATATAACGGCCATAACGCGATCTATGCTCACTTCATCGGAGCCGCGTTGAGGGAAGGCAGGCGATTAGCTGTTGCAGTAACCGTGAGTTTTGGGAGAAAGAGACGAGCATTTGTCCATCAGTTTGGTGCATTGAATATCGTTTTTTCCAACTGAATCCCGTATATTAATGTTGTTATAGGTCTTTTCTGAGCAGAAAGGAAGGATCCCCAATATACGCTTAGGCTCATGAGGTCTTATAGTTGAGAACTCTAAGTAAGACTTTTCTTTCTTATTTGTTTGCTCTCCTTCCATCTGAGCAGAGAGTAATTATGTGTTTTGTATATATGTATGTCAGTATTGTGTTATGTCCATCTGTGTGATTTTTACTTTTCACAGGGTCCCATGATTCTTGGTCTGACCTGGTGACATTCAGAGAAGGTTTTTCTTCTCAATTGAACTGTCTGTTTCAGACCTATGTATTTATTTATGCATTTCTCTTCGCAGGTTCTATCGCCAACTGGGCGCAACTGCATTCACTAACACTAAAACATTGTTAGGGATATTACACATTGTGGTAATCGTTTTTTATACACTTTTACATTGTGCATGTGAGTAAGGGGAGGGTAAGTGCATAACCCTTGTCCTGAAGAAGGAGGCTGTGACCTCCGAAACATGTTGACACCCTTAATAGTGGTTTTCGATACCTTAACTCGTATCTATTAAACCACGCCCTGCACTTCTTTTAACAATACCAGCCGGGGATTTAATTAAATTAATTTTTCCTCCCACGTGCCAGGTATTTTTTAACCTTTCACTTTTTTTCACCTCACCTCACTCACACCATTGTCACATATACACACACCCCCACACATAGTTCACTTCAAGTGCTCCTGCGTATCCGCGAGTCGTAGCACGCCGCATCCCGTAGAGGGGTGCAAAGGCCCCGATGATGAAGCATGACACCAAGGGGCCTGTTGGTGTGTGAGGGGCATTTTAACAACACTGTGTGTTCCCCATCACCTTAGGGATCACTATCACTTTGAGTGGATTCTACTTTGTTTATGCATACATTTAGGGAGACTGAATCCACTGACTCTCTCTCTCCCCCCTCTTGTTGGAATCCGCGACTTGCTTGTATTCATGAACCTCGAATAATGTTAATAAAGTAACCAACATGTTTGTTTTACTAATTCTGCATATTTTATATCAATATTGGGTGTCCGAGTGAAGCTTGCTTATGTGTTTTACTAACCGTAATACGCTTGCAATTAAGAGGGCTGCTGCGACGCGAGGGTTTCTACTGCGCATGCGTATGTCATACTCATGTGACATGACGTACTCCTTACTTTGCAGGGAATCTGTTGCTTCTGCGCACTAGTGTTAATATGGCTGCTCTATGTTCTCACATGCGAGAAGCTTGCACTGCTGCTTTTGCTAAACTGTAGGTTCTGCCTAATCCTAATGCTATAGTTAAAATTAAGATAATGGGTATAGAGTAGAAATACATGGTATACAGTGTATTAATTTATACTGTGTTCTAAAACTGTTTCTTGCTACTTTTCTAATCTTTGGGCTAAGGAGGTTGTTATTACTCCATCTTGAAAGTCTTTCTGCGCATGATCAAGCCTAGCAAGAAACTGAACTTGTGTGTCATTGAACTGAAGCCAAAGACAGTCACAGCCAAGATGCGCCTGGGAAGCTGAACCTTAACCCTGCTAGAAGCTAAACGGTACTCAATATATTGCAATGTATTCAATGTTAGATTCTCCATTGTTAGGTGGAAT